>NC_139459.1:172127500-174527500 GCF_057233095.1 Heloderma suspectum
AATACTAAAAATATGGTGGTTCATGAAAAGCTAGATGCTGGTTGGCAACTATTTTACAGGAGGGCTACTTTTAAGAAGGAGGTGACAGGCAACACCCCCCCACGCACGCACACACACACACACACACACACACACACACACACACAGTGCACTGTCAGGACATGCCATTTCCACCACTTTTCCCACCCCTGCCTCTGACCTGGCAGATGGAGGGCCCAGTTGGTACCTGTTGAGGAGCCAGAGTTGGGTCTCAGAGATTCCAGAACCTGAGATCCCCAAAGCTTAAAAACTGTCTGGAAAGTGACTTAACACAAGCGGGAGGTTGCTCTAAGCAGCAGGACAGAAAGCAACAGAAATGGGAAAGGGAGAAGAAAGGAAAGCGCCTCTCTCTCTCTCTCTCTCTCTCACTCACTCTTTGTCACACACACACACTCTCTGTCTCTCACGCTCGCTCTCTCACACACACACACACACACACACACTCTCTCTCTCTCACACACTCTCACACACACACACACTCACACACACACACACACACTGTCTCTCCCTCCTTCTCTCTGTCTCTCTCACACACTCACACACTGTCTCTCCCTCCTTCTCCCTCTCTCTCTCTCTCTCACTCACACACACACACACACACTGTCTCTCCCTCCTTCTCTCTGTCTCTCTCACACACTCACACACTGTCTCTCCCTCCTTCTCCCTCTCTCTCTCTCTCTCACTCACACACACACACACAGAGTCTCTCTCTCTCACACACACACACACACACACACACACTTTGTCACACACACACAATCTCTCACACAGACACAGTCTCTCTCTCTCAACACATGTATACATGAATAGAGCAGCTTCTTCCATTCTCCTTGCTAGTTGCCTTTAGAAGTTCAGGGCTCTGTTACTGTAGCCCAGCCTTCCCCAACCTGGTGCCCTCCAGATGTGTTGGATGACAACTCCCATCATCCCCGAGACAGCTGTGCTGGGAGTTCTCGTCCAGCACATCTGGAGGGAACCAGGTTGGGGCAAGGCTGGTTCTGTCTCTGTGGCAGAGAATGGATGTGAGTGAGATGGTTGAAGAGAGTAGGCCAGAAGATGGGGAGCATTAAAAGGAAGGGTGTGATGACGTTGCGGCGTGTGCAGGGGACATCAGTATAAGGCCTGAAAGTCTGGGAGGTGGGGAGATGCATGCTCACTGCTGGGGAGGGAGGGAGACTTCCAAGCAGTGGCAACCAGGGCTGTGCATGCTTTGTGCTAAACATACCAGAATTCTACACTGAGATCCCCTAAAATCTTCATCAAGAAAAAATGACCTCTTCATCTTTCATACATGTGGAGATGATTTCCGTCTTTTGCTTTCTGCACATGTTTCTCCGGCTCCTCATTGGCATAGAAGAGGCGCTAGGCCAGGGTCGTGAAGCCCTCTTCCTCTAAACTGGGGGTAGGCAATCTGGTGCCCCCAGATGTGTTGGATGATAACTCCCATCATCCCTGACCATTGCCCATGCTGCCTGGGGTTTATGGGAGTAACAGTCCAGCACACCCGGATGGCAGCAGGTTCCAGACCATGCTTTCGCCACCAGGAAACCTAGGCCCTGCCCTGGACTGGCTTCAAAGACTTCATTAGGCATCAGATTCACAGTTTCAAGCATGTTCTTGCAGTTGTGCATGCTGGACACATGTTTGTAAATGAAAAGCTGAGACGATTGGGATGCTGACTTGCAGAAAACACACAGGCCCTCAGTATGGCTGCTAGAAACAACTTGAATGAATGCCTCTATAGGGGCCATAGCCTGGTGGAAGTCTGAGTGATGCTGCAGTCTCAAAATTCTGCAGATTTATTTCATGCTCCACCAACCTTGGGCCCTCCAGATGTGTTTGATTGCAACTCCCATCATTCCCACCAGCATACTGGCTGGGAATAATGGCAGTTTCAGTCCAGCACATCTAGAGGGCTCAAGTGTGGGGGAGGCTGATTTGATCAGGCTCAGATTCTGTTAAGGATCACCAAAGTGGTCATTTCCCTATTCAAGATTGTGCCAAGTGTGGCCATAGAGAAAGTTGGGGTAAAGTGGGAAAGATCATGGCTTCACTGCTCGGGCACTAGAATGCCAGTCCAGACACACTGGGGAGCCCAGCCCCCCAGATCCTCTCCCTCGGGTGCCCTGTACCTTCTTAGTGTTACTGATTGATGTTTGTTCGCCTTGGATTTCCTGGCTCTGTGATTCTGGGAATCATTTCTGTCTCTTTCTCTCTCCCCCTTCTCTCTCCTCACTCCATCTGTGCACCTCTTCCCTCAGTCAGCTCTGCACCCCAGGAAAGCCTGGTAAGTCCCCCACTCTGGGTGCCCCGACCCCATCCAGGGGCAGTGGGGAAACAATGAAGTTTGGGATTGCCTGTCTTTCAAGCTTGCTCACTCTGTGGAGCTAGCTGGCTGATACCCACCACAGCTGCTTGCCTTGTGTGGATGGATGGGCAGATGGGCCTTCCCCCACCTCCCGGTTTGGCAATTTGCATCCAAGGCCACACCTGTATTTACCAACAATCCAGACTTACAGATCCTACCGAGGACACTTTTTCACATGGAAGCCAACGCTAGAGAAAGGAAGGGCAATTAATTATTATTTATTTATTTATTTCATTTCTGCACCACCCAGTAGCCAAAGCTCTCTGAACAATCTCAGCCATGCATGGGCTGTTCTCAGAGCAGGTTGTTGGGCTGTAGGTGAGACAATCCTGGGTGCTCTCTTCATAGGAAACAAGAAAAAAACATATGTGGAGCTGCCTTCAACCAGATCAGAATACTAGTCCGGGGTTGCCTCCTCCGGCTGGTAGCGGCTCCCCAAGGTCGGAGACCCAGGCCTCTCACATCACATGCTGCCTGCCCCATTTACCTGGCAATGTGAGCTTTGGCCCTTCTTCCGGCAAAGCAGGTGCTCTGCCACTGAGTTATGACCCATCCACCTAGTCCAGGCCCACCCCGAGACATTTTAGCGCTTTCTGTGGAAAATGTTCCCATTCCCCTATTTAATGCAGCACAACAATCTAATGCTCTTGCCTGGCTCCCGCTCATTTCAGTGGTCCATGCAGGAGAGCTTGCGGGTTGAGTCTGCCCTGTGGATCAGATCTTCCACTCTGCCGCCCGCAATGGCACCCCAAATCCATTGCCCAGGGTCGGCGGCCATTTCATTTCACTTTCTGGTTGGCCCACCACGGTGGAGTGGGGAGAGAGAGGGAGGGGAGAAGAGGATTGCTATATTGAGTCCAATTAAGATGCTGTCAGATGCACACTTGAAGGCAAATGAAAAACCTTGAATTCTTTGCATGGAATGCTGTGGAAGCTGGGCGAATTTGCATAGATTCCGCTAACTGGTGTACTTTATTGTGTAGTCTTAAAATAAAGTGTCCTTTGCTGAATGTGGAACCTTTGTTAAGGGCTTCGACGAGCAGAGGAGATCAAGAGCCTGTGGGGCAGGCAACACAGGGTCAGAGAGCGGACTCAGTGTGGGGGAACCGATCATGGAGGTGTGCAGCCTGAAGACGGACTACTTCTTGACCCCTTCTTGGCCCACTTCCTAGAGCTTTTAGCATCTACTGCTTTTGCTTATTACTGCTTTCCTCCTGGTTAAGAGTTCCAAGGAGGTGTTCTTACAGGAAGCAAAACATTTCCCCCCTGAGATGATCTACTGGTTGGATTCAACCGATTTCATGCTAGAAGCGAAGATGCCACAATCCACAGAGCGTTAATTGAGTTTCAGAATGGGCCCCCTGAACAGCGGCTCCACCAGCATGTTTGCAGTCATAGCGAGCAATGAGTGAGTTTGCTCCTAAGGGAACAGAGCCAATTTAGAGATAATTCTGGCAACCTCATAACCATGGGTAAGAGAAGGGGAGTGGGCAATAAGGGCATACACTCCCTTCCCTCTTGCCTATTAATTCCCCTTGTCCTGCTTGCTCCCATGTTTAAGTATTGCATCAGCGCTGACGCATTAGGCAGGGTTAATGGGACTTGGGGACTAAATCTTAACCAGGATTTGAAATCTCAACCATGTTGCTGAGTTGCACCACTTGCACGAGCATCCGGTGATGCACACAGACTTGTGCTTGTCACCAAGTGCTTGAATTCCCTTCTGTGCACAGACATTTTTTACTTACCTGTGCTGTTGGGCGCACTGTGGTGCATTTTGTGCCATGAACCCTTTGCAGAGGTTTGCTTCTCTCCATCCTGCCTGTGCCACAGTCAGGGTTAAGAAGCCATGCAAGTGCAACCATTGGGGCCAGGTTTACTCTGCATATACCCCCCTCCCCAGGAGCTCATATTGTACAGTCGGAATAAACTAGGCCAGTTAAATGTAGAGATACATTGATGCTGTTCACACAACACTCTAACCCACACTTAGTGGTTGAGTGTGGGTTGTTTTGAAACACAGGTTGTTCGTTGAACTGTGGGTTATCGTGTTGTCTGAATGCAGCCAGGGTGGCTTGTTAACCATGCAGTGTAGCTTATTTTCTCGAAGAAGCCACCTTGAGAACCCATGTTTTGTTTTTGGGTTGTTCAGGGTGGTTAACAACCCAAACTGCATGGTTAACAAGCTACCCTGGCTGTGTTCAGACAACACGATACCCACCCTATGGAAAACGTGCTGCATTCAGACAGCACACTAGCCCATGTTTCAACAAATAACTGGTTCAAAACAACCCACACTCAACCACTGAGTGTAGGTTAGCATGCTTTGTGAAGAACCTCACTGGCTTTGCACAATTGTTTGAAGATTTAGTTTCTCCCATACCTTGTAATGCCAGGGTGTAGAACCTCCGACCCAGGTGCCAAATCCAGCCCTCTGGGGTTCCTCCGATGGCCACGCCCCCTTTCCCCTGACCACTTATTGCTTGGTGGCTTCCCGGCTTTTGTGCACTTTTCCCCCTGTTTGAAAATGTTGAAATGCCTCTCCTAAGGCTTACTTATGGGCAGTAAGAGCTTTAAGCTACAATATGGTGGTATTTTGGTCCCACGCTGCCCACCAAAGGAATGCTGCCCCTGCCTCCCTCCCAATAACTCCTCTGAAATGGAATTTGGCCCCCTGGCTGAAAGAAGTTCAGCACCCCTGTTGTAATGGTGTTGCTGAGGCGGGAGGCGGTCAAGCACGGTTTCTGTGCTGTTGAGGACAGGGTGAGGTAAAAACAGAGGGGGGGGGGAGGCAGAAGTGTTCTACAGCCAGCAAGAGAGAGACTGGAAGCCTGGCCCAGTAGCCTTTATAGGGGGTCAGGGAGCGACACTAGCCTGCCCCATTCTGGCCACAGTTGGGTGGGCTGCTTTGGCTGGTGTGACTAGCCCCTCTGCAAGTCGCTGTCCTAGCAACAGCTGGGTAGTGGTGTGACAGGCTCAGAGAACCTTTTTGGCCAGGTAATGAATGGCTAGTACTCTTCCTCTCCCTCGTGGCAGTTATGGGCCACACAAGGCCTCTTGGCTGCTTCTAGCCTGAGCTCTCAAATTCAATTCTTAACTGTTGCTCAGAAGCCAAATCATGTGGGCACCCGATGGCATGGTTAGCTATTTCTTTGAAAGGCTGCATATATAATTCAGCCAACTATGCCCTCAATAAGGAAAGCTTGGTGGTTATGGGGCAGGGAGCCTTATCTCTGTCATGGTAGGTTTATAGTCATCCTGATCCACATTTTTTCACCCTTTCCAAAAACAAGAAACGATGCCGTTTGGCTTTCTGATTACTGCCTTAGTGTGCATCCTCATGTTACAATGAAACAGAGCAAAAGGAAGCACGTCTCCTTTGTGCTTCCTCTTACCACACCTCTGCTAAAAGGCACAGGCAGGCAGGCATCTGACATGTGGGATCAACCGTGGGGGGGGGGGGGTGTTACAAGAAGCCTGCAATCTTCTAACAAGGACCAAGCGCAAAATGGTGGCTGTGGCAGGTAGGGGAACATACTCTTAAAATTAAGGGCCTCTCTCTGAGCACTCATTGAGCGGAGGGGTGATTCCGAAATATTTTAAATAAATAAATATGCTCAGCCTAGGAATTTGTTTTCAGTACCAGAACTGAGCTGACAGTCCTGACACCCAAATCAGCTCCTGGTTCCCCGCCGCCAGCTCTCTTCCACCTCGGCAGCCTAATTTAGAAGGGTGGGGGAGGGAAGCTAGTCGTTGATGTTGGGAGTCCAAACGCCTTGGTGATCTGCTGCAGATCGCCCAGAAGTCTTCCAGCAGACCCTGAACTACTTTTTGCCCACCCTTGACTTGCGTATGGAAAAGCAGGGCTAGGGCCCCAAGAAAGGCCCCAACATGCCACCATTCTCACTCTGCACAGAACACCCAAGAAGGTCCTCAGCTATGTGAGAGAATTCCCAATTTGCAAGCCCCACTTTCTTCCATGGGAATGGAGCCCTCTGGGGGTGCCTATGCCCCCAGCACTGTAAACATGAACTTTGCAGGGCTGAGCTCTGTGTTCCTTGTGTGCAAAATCTGCTTGTGCCACTCTCATCCCTGCCAAAACTGTAGGTAGAGAAATCACCTGGGCAAGTTCCTTTTTGTACAGCCTCCCCCAACCTCCTGCCCTTCAGATATTTTAGACTCCCATCGGCCCCAGCCAGTTGAGGGATAATGGGAGTCATAGTCCAAAACATCTGGAGGGCATGAGGTTGTGGGAGGCTCTTTTTGTACATTCCACCAGAATTATGGCAAGAGAATGTGTTTTGCTGACTCTGCCATCGGCTCCCTTGCAACACACAAAGCTGTCCCAAGAAGGAGGTCCCTTGGTTCATGCGGCAGAGCCCTCCGTCTTTGGCCAGTTCCCTCCTTGCATTTCTGTACACGTGGGTCCATGGCTCAGTACCAAGGCGCCCATATTTTGTAATGTGGCTCCCAGGTGTGCATGTGAGGAAAACTTGTATAGGTTCATGGATTTGCACATAAATGAAAGTGCTGTAGCCATTGCCCTTTTATATCCCATAATCCCGAGTTTAGTTCCTGCCGCTGATGCCCAATGGTTATCCCTGCTGCTCTCTTGCATTAGTGGTGGATCATAGAGTGGCCATTCTGGAAACCAAGTGGGCTGTATTTCATATGCGCCAACTATAGCTTTTCTTTGTTTTCTTTTTCACGCTCACATGCCTGATTTCCTTTTCCATCTCAAAAATACCTGTGCATGTACGCACATGTATATATCGCCATCTACACGCACGCACGCACCTGAATATGTATCCCTTTCTGCCTGTGCAAGTACAAGATTGTTCCCCCTTGCACACCTGTTATGGTTTATTTGTCTTCTCATTCCCAGCTGCACGCTCTTCATGCCTTGTGCCTGTTCTCCGGAGTTCACGCTTCTGCCACCGAGCGCGCCCTTGTCTCTGTACGTCGTTCATTTGCTCCTGCCCCGCTTTTGCTTTGGCAAGGGCTGACCCCAAGACCTTTTACCATCTTGAGCAGCAGCTCCATGCAGCCTGAGTGCTGGGCCCCAGGGTCCTTTACAGCAGGGGTGGGGAACGTATGGCTCTCCAGATGTTAGATTGCAACTCCCACCAGTCCTAGCCCACCGCATCTGGAGGGCCACATGTTCCCCACCCCTGCTTTACAGGATCAGAAGGGATCCTGAGGCTCAGTTCTTGGACGATGCTCTGTTTTCTTGGCACCTAAATATATGATTGGCCTGACTGACTGCTTGTTTCTGCAGCTGGGCTGGCCTTGGACCCACCCAGCTTGCTGTATAGGCCCACCTTTTGCATGCCTACCCTGCTCTAATCCCTCCTGTTGTGTTTTATTTGTGCCTTTACACAGGCTCCTCTTCCCTGGCATGATATTCTTCACTTAGGCCCAGTGCTCAGCGAGGTGATCGATCCATGTCCAGGCTGTGTCACTGACATGGTTGAAATCTTCCTCCGTACCCAACTAAATACATCCCTACACGAAGATTACCTGCATGTCAGACAGCAGGGCAGGGAGCTGGCCTAGCCTAGCCTTCTTCCTTGACATGCTAGTTTTCTCGGTGGAGGAGTTTTTTGGGGGGGAACACTTTGATCATGTGAGCCCCCACCTGTAATCTGAAGTGGAGCAGCTCGGACATGGCCTCAGTACTAAGGCCTTAGTTTCCAGCTATTTGCTCGTAACACTTGTACTGTTTATATGCATTTCCTTGTGTATCTTACAGATATGCAGTGCCTTTTTTGCTATGCTCTCCCCCCTCTTTGCCCCCCCCCGATTTGTTTGCACACAGCTACTCCCTTGCACCTTGCGTGTTTTGTTGTGGGATGACACCTCTGCTGTTCTGGGCTACCCCTGCCCACTGACAGCCCCCTTTGCTCCCAGGTGATTCCCTTGGTTTGCTCTTTCTAATTCCCCCCATGCCTGCCCCCAAGCACCATGGGCTGGCACATGGCTATTGGCGCGCTTCCACCCCACCCCTAGCCACCTCCCTTTCCCATGCCGCCCTGTGACATGAGGCCCTTTCATCTCCCAGAACGGGAAGCTTTCGAAGAACAAGAGGAAGAAACTGAAGAGGAAGCAGAAGCGGCAGAGTCATCTCCTGGCTGAACGCCTTCGAGACCTTCAGCAGCTGGAGGAAGGGGCGGTGGGTGACGGCAGCGAGTCCGTGCTCACCCCAGGTAAGGTTGGGGGTGGGGAGTGGCCTGCTGTGGTATAGGCAGTTCCCCCTGTGTGGCCAAGTCTGCAGGCTTGATGAACTCTGTCTCTCTCACACACACAAGAGTCCTCAGTTCGTACACTTGCTGTCCTGTGCCTTTGCCCAGTTTAAACATTTGGGCTTGCGTGTCTTCACTTGCTCCTCTACTCCTGTATTCACACAGTGCCTCGTTAAACTATGCAGTTCGCTACCGCAAGGTGCAGCAATGGCCACCAATTCGGATGGCTTTAGAAGCGGATTGGACACATTTATGGAAGAGATAAAGGCTATCAAGGGCTACTAGCCTGGGTGGCTATATGCTCCCTCTAGTATTGGAGGCGGTACTGGAGGTAGCTTATAGCCTATGTGCATCAGTTGCTGGGGAATGTGGGCAGGAGGGTGCTGTTGCACTCATGTACTACTTGTGGGCTTCCCACAGGCAGTTGGACAGAATGCTGGACTGGATGGACCCCGTGGCCTGATCCACCAGGGCTGCTCTTACGTTCCATATGCATTTGCATTACCTGTTGCAAGTTTGGCTGGCATGCTCCCCTCCCTTGTACACAGCAAGCCCGCAAGGTAGAGGCGGGGAACCTTTTTTGGCCCAAGGACCGAATTGACTCCAAGCAAGCACAGCGGGAGTCACATGCCAGCAGTGGGCAGGGCTGCAGCCCAAAGTGGCTGGGTCACCCCAGCTGCTGGCATGTGGCCCCCCCTGGACATGTCTGCCTTGCCCTCCAGACACACACACACACGGTCAGCTTTGCCCAGCTTTCCCAGTTGCGAAAGGCAAAGGGCAGATGAAGCCCACGGAGTAGGTTTGCTCCCCAACTGTGAAAGGTGACGGGGGAGCGAAGAGACTGCCCTATGGCTCAGTCTGGAGCTATTCTCTTGCCCCCTTCTCTGAGGGGTGAGGCTTGGGGGAGGGGCCCCATTGGAGGCTTTTGTGAGCCAGATGGGCAGGCCAAATTCAGCTCATGGCCCGGAGGTTTCCCATCCATGCTGTAAGGAGACGTCCTCAGTCAGCCTGTTTCTGTTCTGCACGTTTGTCTTCGCATGTGCAGCAGTTTCCTTGCATATTTGTTAGTACGATGAGAGTCTTGGGGTGGGGTAGCGGATGACACAAACTGTTACTCAAAAGAGTTAAGGTACAAAAATGGACTTAAATTAATATCCAAGCGTTATTTCCCAAATATTAACAGTATTCATAAAAGATCCAGAACTCTGATGTCACTACATACTGCCATTTGAAAACAGATTCACGTTTTGGGGGGCCAGTGTGAACCATTCGCATATGCCAGCACATCCATTTTTAAATCATCACAAATACATTGCCATGTATTTTCAGAGTGCAAAGTGAAACCTGTTGTATCAATGCATACAAATTGTACAGACTGGCAAGAAAACTGAACGGTTTTCAAACTGTAGTATATAAGCCTAGTTCTTATTCCATTGCTAAAGCTGTATTTGGACAATATGCAAGAACACAAGAAGAGCTAATCTGGATCATACTGAAGGCCTATCTAGTCCAGTATTCTGTTCACACAGTACTTACTCATTTATTGTATTTGTATCCCGCCTTTCAACCAAAAAATGGCACTCAGGGAGGCCAATTAGATGCTTCTGGGAAGCCCACAAGCAGGTCCTGTGCACAATAGCATTTCCTGGCTCGTATTTCCCAGCAATATGTAGCCATCACGACCAGTAGCCTTTGATAACCTTATGTTCCAGTAATTTGACTAACCCCTTTTAAAGCTTTTCAAGTTGGTGGCCATTGCATCATCTTGTGGTAGCACATCTCACCATTTAACTCTGCGCTGTGTGAGGAAGCCCTTCCTTTTATCTGGCCTGGATCTCCCACCAATCTGCTTCATGGGGTGACCACATGTATGCCACTTCAGCCTACAGGTGGAGCCTTATGCGATTGAATGCTTCTCCATACCATAAAGAAATAAGAGCGCAATCCTATGCGTGGGAAACTAGATGTCAGAAGGGTTCTAATCTACTTTTCTCCTTGCTGTGTCCATTTTCCATGTGAAAGGGTTTTTCTTTTTGGTGTAGAGGAATATTTAATCCTGAGAGTGCCCTGCAGTATGAAATGGGGCAGGCTCCAAACCCGGGTGGCCTCACCACCTCAGTGAGAAGTACGGCCATAGCGATAAGAGAAGTGTGTATGTGTTGTGAGTACTGTTCATTGGGTATTAGTAATAAATAGGTTTTGATTTTTTGATACTTTGCATTCCAAGTGTTTGGATAGGATGTACAAAATGTCCGTTTGGTTCCTACCTCTGTCTCTTGGATGTCTTTTTATCCACATCACACACAGATTTATTTATTCATTTGTTTATTTGTTTATAATGCTTTTATACTGGTTAATATACTAAAATCCCTAAGCAGTTCACAAATAAAAATACAATATAACAATATAAAACCAGATACAAATGCTTAAACCCTAACAACATAACAATAAAACAGGGGAGTAAGTCCTGGACCTTACAGGTTAAGGAAAGCCTGGTGAATGCAGCCACAGACAGAGCTCTGTTGCTCTTTCTTAGCCAATGTTGATTCATGCTTTTTCACAACATTGGGAAACTGGGAAACCCTGATCCTCTTCTTTCGTCTTCTGTAGGCCTGTGTGATGGAGCCCCCATCTCAGTCTCCACAGTTGGAGGGGCAGAGCCCTCGGGGGGGTCTCTAGCCTGCAGCCCCCAGAGCCTGACCTCATCCTCTGGCTTCTTCACACACAATGCCTACGACAGCTGCAACGGGCATTCTCCGCCGGGCACGGCCAGCCGCCGCTTCAGCCCTGACTCGGCCACCTCAGGCTTCTCAGGGTCCCTCTTCTCTGGCTCAGCCATGTCGGGCATTTCCAACCAGCGGGAGCGTGGAGGGCTTCTCTCCCCCAGCAGTGAGTATCCATCTCCAGTCCTGTGTCCCCACAGAGCAAGGTCTCCAAGGAGACATGTGTAGGACCAAACATTGGTGAACAATCTTAGCCTTCCATTGTTGGCATCTACAGTTCCCCGCACCCCAGGTACAACATCTCCCTACCTTGGCCAGAGTTGTGACACCAGAGGGACAGCTTGTTCCTGAAGTAAAACTGGAGGCACATGTCACAGTCCATTTTTAAGAGTAAGAATTGCCCACCTTCCAAAGAGAACATGTTTGCATGAGTCTCTGTTTGGCAGGGGTAGGGAACATGTTGCCTTCCAGCTGTTGTTGGACTGCAACTCTCATCAGCCCTAGCCAGCACAGCCAATGGTGAGGGAATGATGGGAATTGTAGTCCAACAAGAGATGGGGGAGCCATACGTTCCCCACCCCTCCTCTTTGGAGTGTCCTTCCTCTGAGGTGATTCTGATTTTGGGAGTGATTGAAAGATTCAGTCGCATCTGAGGCAGAGAATTGGCAGAATTGTCTGCCCCAGCAAGCCTGGTGGGAAGGGGGCCCGACGGGAGCAGTCAGTTACACACAGACTTAGCAGGCAGCCTCCTCTGTGGATGAGTGTTTTGGGCTCACGGGAGAGTTTTAATTTCTGAGTGAATCTGCTTTATGTGACTAAGTAGTGTGTGCCAGCATTGCTGGCTGGGTGGTTAACTTCTAAAAAGGGAGGTGCTGAGCTCCGTCAGGCCTGCCTGGAAATGAATCACTGCGACCTGATCTCGGATGTTGGGGGAAGGGGGGCTGCTTGTATCTTCTCAGTAGTAAGGGAGATACGTTCCTTATGTGCTCAAAGGCACTGTTCTTTATGGTGACTTCAAGGCTCCTTTCTGATTGAGAGCTCCCAGCAGTACCAATCGAAAGACATTGTGCAGCTATTCCATCTTTTCTTCCTTAATGGTTTTTGTGCAGTAAGAGAAAAGATGGAAGAAGCTGTGGGGAAACCCAGGAAGGTTGCAAGTAGGGGACAACAACATCTCAACCTTCCATAATCCGTAAATGAGGCAGGACGGTGGCGCCATAAAAGCCTCATCTGGGAGCACCCATCATGTTCCAGGGCTGGCTTTGGGAATGAGCCCTGGCTCAGTTGAAGTTGTGGTCATTTCCCAACCCCATGGTGTCCCACAGAACTTTGTCCATGGTACTCCCTGCCTCACGGGAGACTCCCAAACCATTGTCAGGTTGTTATTCTTCCCCTTCTTTGTGGCCATTTTGAACAAGGGAATAAAGCAATCCCATATAAGGGATGGCAAATGGACAGTTAATTCATTTATTATAATATATACAGTGGGGGTTGAGAGAGAAGGAGTCGCCATTTTGGATTTTCCTTCTTAAGCACCAATATGTTTTGAGCTGGTACCTCCCAAACAACTTTTAGGCACTTTGTTTTAGAGGGCGGTTGTGAGGTTGATGTTTGGATTGCCATTCCACACAATGGCTTTTTGTCTTTCTGTTTTTAAAACTCTATTCCCCACCCTTGGCTGTCTTAACAGCTTTTGGTACCTCTGAATTCCTGGTGAACCCCTTGGAACCCCAAAATGCAGACAAGATCAGAGTGAAGATAGCAGATCTGGGCAATGCCTGCTGGGTGGTGAGTGTGACAACGGGGGCAGGGTTGGTTGGGTTGCCCATGGAAATTGGGAAATGGGGATTATATTGCAGAGGGGTGGGGAGCATATTGCTTGTTTAAGGGTTTAGGCTATGGGGAATAGGGAAAATTCTGATGGAGCATCAGGGAAAGCTTTCAGAAGATTGTAAATTGCAGAAGATGGAATACTCTATATGTGAGGAGGTATTTGCAGCAAACTTGGAAGGCACAGAAAAGAATAATCACCCTTCCCCCCACCCTCAAAGAAGAGAATACATCACAAATACTTCAGGGGAAATTTTCAATTTTTGCAGGGCTATAAATAAGGAAATTATTATTTATTACTTAGTAACTGCATTTGTAGCCTCCTTCTAATAAATTCATGGTGGGTTCCCCCCACTTAATTCTCACAACCCTGTGAGGTAGGCTAGACTGAGAGTGAGTGACTGGCAGCAGGATCATCTAATGAGCTTCATGGCTGAAGGGAGGGTTTGAACTCTGACCTCCCTGGCAAGAGTCCACCACGCTAACCATGTTGTTGTTATAGAGTTAAAAAAAGAAACTCATATTTGTAGAGAATATGTATAATAGAAAGTACATTCATTGGTATCTCAGAGGAAGCTGCCAAGGAGCAAGGCGTACATGTGGGACTGGTAAGAGCCATATACTGTTAGGAGCATGGTGCGCTCTGTTGTGAGGGGAGCAGTCTGCCTTTTGGAAGGCAGCAGGAGGATTGAGCAGGGCTGTGGTTTGGTGGGCAGCGCACACAAGCTCTGAGCTGACGCAACTGTGTCATCGGGAAGGCCATTTGGGTTGGTCTGCAGGGCGGCTCTTTGAAGGGGTTGCCTGTCATGGGGTTTTTATTTACATATTTATTACTATAAATGTATTACATTTTATTGTGGGGAGTGCAGGATGTGGGCTGTGTTGCCTGTGTGTGACACTCATCATCATCTTAATTTCCTCAGCACAAACATTTTACTGAGGACATTCAGACCCGCCAATATCGGGCGCTGGAGGTCCTAATTGGTGCCATCTACAGCACTCCAGCTGATATCTGGAGTACAGCATGTATGGTATGTTGAAGAGCTTCCTTCCCAGCTCCTTCTTACTTATCTTCTGTGCCAGATTCTGGTGATGGTAGTTTTAATTGCAGTGCTTGGGGTTCAGTTTTTTATGCAAACACATCAACAAGTGTGGTCGGCAGCTCACCCTTGCAAGCATATTTAAGTTCTGGTGAGACTTCCCCTCTGTTCTTCCAATGCCTGGAGAAGAGGTGGGTCGGTGGGTAGAATCTTGCTAATTTTGCTCTGAGTCTCAAAGACCCTTCGATACTACCTGTGGTTGCTCTATGCAACTCCAGATTCAGGGGCGGTGTGCCACTGAATACCAGTTTCTGGTGGGCTACAGCAGGAGAACTCTATTGCCCTTGTGTCCTCCTTACGGGCTTCCCAGAGGCATCTGGTTAGCTACTGTGGGAAACAGGATGCCGGACTCGGCCGACCTTTGGTCTGATCCGGCAGGGCTGTTCTTCCATCAAAAAGATCGTCTCTCACATCCCTCAGCAAGATGTTTCTTGCGCCTTTCCGAAGGCAGCACAAGTTCTGGAAAATGGCCCTGCCCCTCTCCAGGCTCAGGAGAAAGGAGAGGGGTCTCACCAGCCTAGTGTTGAGCCTCAGAGAGGCTTGGAAAGCAACAAGATGGCCTTGTTGCTTTCCTAGCCTCCAAGGCTGAGCCCAACAGGGATGTGCTCCTGCCCTCGATACCCAGCACAACAGAAAAACAATAGAAATAGCTCTGTAGTTTTATAATTTTAAAGAAAATATTAAAGATGGCCTTCCCTTCTAACGACAGTGTGGTAGCTCTGGTTTGCTAAATTATGTGTTACCTCACAATAATTTCAGTCTGGCAGACTCCTGTGTTGCGGCGGTGGAGTAACGTGTAAGCTTGCTTTGAATTGGGTGGGCCTCCCATGGCCCCCTCCATGGCTGTTTTTGAACCCCCACTTCTCCCACCATCCCTGCTGAATTTGCCACCGTGGCACTGGCAAAAAAAAGCAATGATTTTGCAAGGAAGCCTCCTGGGAGCACAAAACTGCTCGCAAACAAGCCATGCACTTCCCGCATGCCTTTGTTTCCTTGCAATATCGCTGCTTTTCTTGCCGCTGCCGCAAATTCAGCAGCTTGTAGGGGTGGGGTGCGGCCCCTGGTGGGTTTGGTGGGAGGGCAATGCAGCCCTCCAAAAGTTGCCCGCCCCTGTTTTAAATGGAGTAAGTCAAGTGCTATGTGGTTAATGGATTAAATGTCCTTCCTTTGTTGACAGTCCTATTTAAAATGGGATGGCCACACCTTTAAAGTAAAATGAGAACTTGTATTAAAACCTCACTCCCTTTAGAAGCTTTAATCCAAGCCATCATAAGCTAGGTGCGGCAGACGCCTCTGAAGGCTGCCTTGCATGTCTCACATGTCCTCCTCACAAAGACCTCTTGAAAATGGCTCCTTACGATGGAGTTATCATATTGTTTTATGTCATTCTTGTGAAGTTGCTTAAACCGCGTTAGAGCAGGGGTGGGCAACATGTGGCCTTCCAGATGTTTTGGCCTACAACTCCCATCAGCCGGAGCCAGCATACTCAATGGTGAGGGCTGATGGGAGTTGCAGTCCAAAAACATCTGAGGGGCCACAAGTTCCACACCCCTGCATTAGAGGCAGATTCCTCTAAGGCTGGCACAAAGGACTCAAAGGAAAAGGTCGGGGCTGGTTGGGTGCGTGCGTTCTTTCTCTCTACAGCTGCTTCACAGAAACACCTTAATCTAACCACGTAATACCAGCAGCTGAACCAGAGTCCGCATGACAGCTGTGTGGTGTATAAAGCAATCCACAAAACACGTCAGCACAGTCCTCATGCTTTGAGAATAAATAGCTCTCTGGGCGTTCTTGTGATCTGATTTTGGTGCATGATGGCACAGATGTTCAGATGTCGGTCACAGCTCCTGCCAAGTTTTCTTTTGTGGTGGGCAGGGCAGTGTCAGCAGCAGAATCCCCTTGCTATTTAGGCTAGTGAATAAGCCTGCCCCGAAAACCTTTACAGACAATACCACATGACCCCTTATGGCCAGCTGCTTAGGCTTCCTCGATGATCTGACTGGTTTCCTTGTGGTTCCCTGCCTTTGGCTGGAGGTTAGTGGTGGCACGTAGGCTGGAGGTTCAGGATCCCCTGGGGGCTGAAGTCCTGACATTGGTTGATCTGAAAAATTGGGATTTGCCATGAGGGGAGAGGAGCCGTCTCTTCTCCATAGAGGTGATTATCCCCAGGAGCATAGACCCCCCTGATAATTCCCCTCCCTCCTTTCTTTGGTAGGCATTTGAGCTGGCAACTGGCGATTACCTCTTTGAACCACACTCGGGTGAAGATTACACCAGGGATGAAGGTAGGAAGCTCTAGCTGGTTGAGTGATGGGGACAACATGCTTGTGTATGAGGTGTGGCCAACTGGCTTGATATTTTTTAATCTGGAGGGCACTGGTGATGCCACCGTTGCTTTCACAAGGGCACGCTGGAACACTGGAGGGGTGCGAACGGGAAGGGGCATGTTGAAGGGAAATGGAACTGCTTGGCCCTTTCTGCTGTGCTGATGAAACCCTGGCTATGAAAAGAAATGACGACGAAAAGGTGCTCCAGAATGGAAGGCCAGGGTGGGTAGCGGGGGAAACCTGTGTACATCTGAGGCGGACACAGTGCAGCTCCAAGCTTTTGAGGGCCCTTGGGCAAGACACCCTCAGTGCCCGCCCAACCCCGCTTTCAGGGAGTCCACCTTCTCACTGCCATTGCGCCAACTGCTCTTGTGCCACCTCCTCTTTCTCATAATTGCTGCCACTGACAGGCTGAAAGCCAGTGAGCAAGTAGGCAGCGGCATCTCCTGCTCCTCCTCCTCACCATCTCCTTTGTCTGGGCCGGAGCAGGAGGCAGGTGAACAAGCAGGTTGCCATGGTGAAGAGGAGCAGCAACTCCTCTTCACCATGTGAAGAGAGCCAGTGTGGTGTTGTGATGAGAGTGTCGGACTGGGAGCCAGGAGATCCAGGCTCTAGTCCCCGCTCAGCCACGGAAGCTCACTGGGTGACTTTGGGCCAGTCACAGACTCTCAGCCCAACCCACCTCACAGGGCTGTTGTGAAGATAAAATGGAGAGGAGGAGGATAATGTAAGTCGCCTTGGGTTCCTTGCAAGAGGAAAAAGGTGGGATATAAATGAAATAAACTAACTCCAGGGGGCTCTTGTCAGTGGGCCCCTACGTCTACCTTTGGTGCCAGCCCTAGATAGGTAGACATTTCTAGGAATGCGTATTCCAAGTTCACTGCACACATTAGTCATCCCTGAGCATCTTTTAGCATTGTGTTACTGAGGAGGAATTTATTTTATTTATTTAATTTCTATACCGCCCAACAACTGAAGCTCTCTGGGCAGTTCACAAAAATTAAAACCACATAGCGCAGCATAAAACAGTACAGAATATGAAGGCTCAAAACCACAATATAACAGCACAACCAGAATAAAACCTAGCAGCAATGCAGAGATTTAAAATAGTGATTTAAAACCCCAAAGCTGAAAGACTAGGAAGCTAAAATGCTAAAATACGGGGAGAATAAAGAGGTCTTCACCTGGCGCTGGAACGGGTGCAATGTAGCTGCCAGGTGAATGTCTCTAGGGAGCTCATTCCACAGTCGGGGTGCCACAGCAGAAAAGACCCTCCTGGTAGCCACCCACCTCACTTCCTTTGGCAGCGGCTCACGGAGAAGGGCCACTGAGGATGATCTTAGGGTCTGGGCAGGCATATATGGGTAGAGGCTATCGTTCAGGTAACCTGGCCCCAAGACGTTAAGGAATCCAACTTGCATTCCCTGCCTGGGTCCTATCGCTTTACCCACCCAGCTACTTCCCCAGGCATGATCCATAAAGACTAAATTCTCCTGTGCTCATCAGCTGTAACATGGTTGGAGCACATGGGCGCAGCTCTGTGGCAGAAGGGGACCGCCTTCCATTCCAACGCCCCACGGCTCTGACATTTTCCCTCTTTCAGATCACATTGCCCACATTGTTGAGTTGCTGGGCGATATCCCCCCGCACTTTGCTCTTTCGGGGCGCTATTCGCGGGAATACTTCAATCGGCGAGGTAAGTTGGGAAGTGTAATGTTTCTATGTTGGTTTGGAGGAGGCATAACCCTGAACTATACTTTTTTTATTTGTTTGTTTGTTTATTTCATTTCTATACCACCCAACAGCCAAAGCTCTCTGGGCGGTTCAAAGCCTGTCTGTGGGAGTGGGGTTGTGAAAGGTGGGACCCTGGGGTGACTGAAATCAGGTATTGGGTGCAACAAGGTCAGAAAAGTTTGCATACTGCAGGAGTGTGGCATGGGCTCTTCCTACCCAGTTGCAGTAGATTTCCTGAAGGTTACAACCTTTATTGGTTGTGGTTGACTTCATGCGCAAGCAACCAGTATCCCACCCTCGTCACAGCTGCATTGGTGGTCTTTCAAGTACATTCTGCAGCTCAGGTTCTCCATTTTAATTAATATGACACACAATCCAGCAGGACGTCTTCTTGTGTGGAACTCTTGCTCATTTGAGCGTGTACAAGAGTGATTGTAGACTATGGCTTAGATCTGTCTGTCTCCCACAACTACCACCTCTGGTGGCCACTTCACCTTGCATTGTCATAGGACTGTCATGTGGTCAGTCCCTAGGTATTCCTACCCACTTCCTGAGGATCCCAGTGTTTATTTTTATTTTTTAAAGAACAAGTTTCTAGCCCTTATGTCTGTAAAGATACACTTGAAAGTACCTGGACAATACCTGCTGAATGATGGCCCATGTTCAGAGGGTACCACTTCAGTGTCCTGCATGACCTTCGCCCCTCCCTATGACTAGCATAAACTACAATAAATTATCTGAAATAAGAGAGGGCATGCAAATTTGCTAAATATATCCAGGTTGCAGATTTTTCATTTTTTTCAGTGTGAAATAAGCAAAGAAGTCTGGGCCTCTCTCCAACCTTGCCTTTTGTTTGCCTTTTTTCCCCAGGGGAACTGCGTCACATTAAGAACCTGAAGCACTGGGGCCTATATGAAGTGCTGGTAGAGAAATACGAGTGGCCCCTTGAGCAAGCGGCCCAGTTCACAGACTTCCTCTTGCCCATGATGGAATACATCCCAGAAGAGCGTGCCACGGCCACCCAGTGTCTGGAGCACCCATGGCTCAACTCCTAGGGCCAAACGTTGTCCAGATGGACTGCTTGCTGAAGTAAGAGGACGCTAGCCCACATGGATTACCCTGGCATGGCGCCTAGTGCTGTCACTGGAGTGGAGGGAGGACGGTTTTTTTCTCGCCCGTTTCCTCCCCCTATGTGAGGGGCATTCCAGGATAAGAGACCAGAAGCTGATTACATGGGGGGCTGTAAAGCTGAACGTAGAACCCCAGGACCCAGGTATCACTTTGTGGCCATTTCTGAAGCACAGCCAGAAGATTCCCATGACCCCTTGCCAGTTCTTTTCATAGAGTTTGCCTTCTTGGTGTTGTCACTGGCCATCTTTCCTAGGTGGCCTTGACTGACACTGTTTGACTGTTTTTAATTAGTCTGGGGACTCCTTGCGAATGTGTGTGTGTGTGTGTCCCCATTTTAAGGCAGAAGGAAAAGGCTCCCACCTTTCCTAACTCCAAGAGAGTGGATGGGAAGCAGTATGAGAAGAAAAGCTCCCAGCAGGTGTATGTGTGAATGTGGTACAGGCTAAATATGTGAATACGGTTTGGAAGGTGAACTGGATGATGTGCCTGAGTGCTTGAGCAAGAAGTTGGAAGCAATGGCGTAACCTCTTAGTTTTGAGTACCCAGCTTTTCTGGGTGCCACGTGGCTCTGGTGGGTGCCCCTACAAACTTCCATGCCAAGGAAACTTGAGCTCTCTTGGGCAAAAATTATTATGCAAGTGAATGAATTTATGCAAAGTGACATGACCTTGGGATGGAAGGTCCGTGGTGGAACTAGCTGGAGGGGCAAGAGAAGATAGCACATGGAGAAAGCACAGGTAGCAAAGTGGGAGGGATTCCTGTTCCCAGCTGACTATCAGCCCCTAGCACCGGATGTAACTGTACCCAGGGATTTCTGGGAAGAATTCTCCAGAATGGTGAACAATAGCTGCATAAACAGCCTGATAGAATAGGCCTCTTTTCCACCCCACAAGCATTTGTGAGTCCTGTTCCCCGCCACCTGGACATATAGATCATAGATTATGCTGCAGTCCCTAATATTTATACTAGCCAGGGGCTGAGTTGCAAGTAGCTGCTCATAATTTGGTATTCTGAGCATCACAACTTTAAAAACAAGTTTCTATCCCTCATTGTGGAGAATACATTTTTGCAAATGGGCAGGCATTAAGAGACGTTTTCAGCAGCTGGACTTTTTGTATCTTGTGACATCCCTATCTCTGGTTACCTTTTATTCCTATACTGCCCATTTCCTTTATCAATCCAATCGTTATCCCAATTTTTTGAGATCAGTGGGAAATACAATAGTCCTCATATCCAAGCTATTTGCATAATGCATTTCAAGCCTTACCCTGGTGGGGGGAAAAGAAAGCTAGCCATGTATGTTAGAGTTTGTGTGATTATCCTCCAACACCCCCCCCCCCCGGTGGATGTTTGGGGGTGGCTAGAATTGTTGCCATCTCACGTTGCTGCTACGGTCCCTCCCTTCCATTTATATTTATTGAAACTTTTGCTACCTGTGATCAGCTTTTAAAAATTTTTTTAAGGCAGAGAGAACACCTGCTCCAGAAAGCTTAGCTCAAGATGAGGAAAATGTTCAAGCTACTTTGTGCCTTCAGAAAGGAGCCAGCCTATCCACTGTTTGTGAAGAAGGACTGAAGAGGGGAGGAGGCCTGTAGCCTTTCCCTAAAATAGTCTGGACTCAGAAAAGGAGTAAACTAGGACTAAAGGAAAGACACAGAAGGGCTAAAAGAATACTTAGAGCCAGGCTTAAACCCATGGTTCCAGGCCCTCCTATCCCAGGGATATCGGGCTGGATCCAAACTAAGTTAGTTGAACTAAAGTCCCATTTTTTTCAAGAGGAACTA
This sequence comes from Heloderma suspectum, assembly GCF_057233095.1. Lineage (NCBI taxonomy): Eukaryota > Metazoa > Chordata > Lepidosauria > Squamata > Helodermatidae > Heloderma > Heloderma suspectum. Next base: position 172,148,779 of record NC_139459.1, read on the forward strand.
GGTTCAGCTAAGTTAATCAGGATCCAACCCATAATACTGGAATGCAGGAGTTGTGCCTCAGCCTGTAGGAGTGGGTGGGTGTGAAGCCTTTTGGGCGGCCTTCCCAACCTGGCATTCTCCAGCTGTGTTTGACTGCAACTCCTATCCTTCCGAGCCTGGGAATGATGGGAGTTGCGGTCAAACACATCTGGAAAGCACCAAACGGGTATGGAAACATCTGGGTGCAACGTTACCCGAGAGGAGTGTGTTTAAACCAAAGTTGGGTCACAGAAGCACTAGGCCTAAGGAGAGTGAGACAATACTCCTTCCTTGCACTGCAGTCCCTTTCATGCGAAGCCATGGCCTTTGCGTTCAGTGTGGCCTATGTGTGCCAGTGTCGGGGGAGTGTGTGTGGGTGTTTTGAACCCCCCTGTGCTGTTGCAGGGATTGAATTCAAGACTTTTCATTAAAACATTTGCAATAGCCTCCGCCTCCTCTTTTCTAAGGGCAAAGTGTTTAGGAGAACTGTGGCAGGGGAGAAGAACCCCACCAGGAGCAGGTTCTTATCTTTTGTGAGGGGAAGGGTTAGGAGTTTTGTACTCTTCCTGTGAAGTGAGGAAGTCTTGCCATTCTTCTTGTATTACTTTCTTTCTAATGCATTGCTATGGAGGGAGAGCAGGGCTGTGTGTGGGCAGTTCAACACAAGTACAATAAAAGCTGCAGGTTCAGCAGCCTGAGATGACCTGCTTCTCATTTAAACAGAAAAGCAAACCTCCTGCTCTAGAACCGCACAATTCAGCAAGATCTGGATGAGCATCAGAATGCATAATTTACCTCCCCAGTTGTCTACTACATGCACAGTTCTCACTTAGTGCACAGGAGGGCAAGTTTCTAGGCCTTATGACTATAAAGACTGAAGGTACAACTGTAATGTCCTGCAGCTCCTTAGTGTTCCCCAGTGCTCACAGAAGCACAAGAAAGCCAATCAAGAAATGGTGCACTATTTGTGCAGGATGGGGAAAAAAACACACACATTGCCTTAGGGCAAAGGTTTGAGCACACACCCCCCCTCACAGATTAACCATAGCTTTCATGAAGAGAGATGGTTACATAATTTAGTCTCCTGAAAATTAAGGGTGTCTTTTTGTAGTTGATTGGACAAAAGATTTATAAGAACACATAGCCACAAAAAAATCTTATGTTTTTAAAATAATCATTTCAGATGCCTTGAACAGCAATTATACTCCTAGAAGCAGCCACTCCCTTCCCAAACCAAGTACTCCTGGCCCTTTAATTTCATTGCAATTATACTGTCCTTGCTTGCAGGTGCCTTCAGTAAAACTCACTAGATCCTTCCCAGAAAAACCAAAACCAGGATTCCTACCCCAAAGCCTTCCCCTGCTTTTTTCTTATCCCACATTAATCCATTTTCCTATTCTGGTCTACCAGTCAACTTAAAAGCAACAGACCCGCACAAACATGATAGACCTCACATTTACATTTATTTCCTTTGGGGAGGTGGGGAGGAAATGCCAACTTACACACTATGTACAGAAGATGGAGATTGTGCTTTGACAGCTTGTAATGGAAAAGACAGATCCATTCACAAATAGCAGGGTTGCTCCTACCTCTTTAATGGAGATAGGAGCAGGTATTTGTTTCATTTGCAGCTGGGGAAACTCCTTTGCTGCTTTTCTTAGGATTCAGGATGTCACTTACTAAAAAAAAAAAATGGTTCATTCGTTAATGCAAGCAGCTCAGAGAGTCTATTTTCTCTCTCTCTCATTCTGCCTAACCATACCTGGTATGTCTTCCAAATTCCCATTTTAAAAATGGAAGTCCCCCTTGGCTTTCACTAGGCTTGGTGTACGAGGACAAAAATCACACACAACTTCTCTTCCTCAGCTTCTGCAACCCACCCACCCCGCACCTCCCAAGAGCTGCACTCTACCACCTTCCCGCCCACCTCACCTGTGCCAGGTTTGGGTTAGCTTTGCGGATCTGTTTCAGGATCGACTGAACAGCTGCTGAGGTTGTGCCCTGGCCCCCAATATCTGGTGTGTGGGTCTGGAGGTGAAAGAAGGGAAGGAGTTGCACTGAGCCAGCCTCTCACAGTTGCCCATCCACAGAGTTCTGTCTAGATAAACAGTGTTCTGCAACCTTTGCAAACCTGGGATCCACCTTCAGCCCAAACTCACAGTTGGGGGACCCACTTCTTAATTATTTTTAACATATACTTGTGTGGTGGAAACACAGTCATTGTGACGCAGCATAGGTCAGGTTGTGACCCAGAAGAGAGTCCCGATGTACCAGAAGACCAATAGTCGAGTAGAACAGTTGGTGTTTCTGTGCCCCAGATAAACCCACAAAACTAAAGGTCAGGGGGAGGTGTGGTAGGGATCTTATGTAGTTAAAAAAATATTTCATGGCTTCCATGAAAGAAATAGCTATAAAGCCACCATAGGTTTGTAGAGTAAATAGGCTATCCCCCCGCAAGTGTGAGGGCAGTTAAGAGAACACAGTTGCTAAGGGAGGCATACATTTCCTGTACACGCTTCAGTCCTTGTGGCTGTTGCCCAACTGAAAGGATGGACTACTCGCCCCAGCCTCCTTATAACAACACCATTAGGCTTTGTACCAACGCTGCCCCTCCATAACAAGTGCCAGAGGCAAAAGCCTTTCTGAAGTTTTGTTTCTCTGAAAGTCCCAGGCAGAACTATCCTATGGGGAGGGAGAAACTGAGGCAGAGAAACCGCCTTTTCTTTTGCCCTGCTAGCTCACACTGGCTGGGTGGAAGATGGGGCAGGGCATAGCTCTTCCCCCCTTTTTATTTGGCCTTTTCTGACCAGTTACTCTTTTTTTAAAAAACTTCCCCTCCCATTGCTTCCAACTGTGTCGTTCTGTCCTGCCGCTGCCATTCCAGAAACATATTGGAAGCAGGAGGGGTGTGGTCCTGCTCTCCCTGGCACGGGTCCTTTTTGCCATCTCCAATGTTGGAGCTGCAGTGTCAGAGAAGCACCAGCTGTGGACCTTTCCACAGCTGCAGGTAGAAGACTTGCAAGGTTGGACCTCTCTCTCCAGGCTCAGAGATCTGAAAAATTCTGTGACCCCCGGGATGCCTTCCCAGGGACCCTAAGATTGCACCTTAGACATTTAAAAAATGATAATCCCTCCCACTCCCCAGCCGTTTCTCTGATCCATCTGCACCCCCACTAGGACAAATGGACCATCACCTGCTCATCCGTCTTCGTTTTATCTCAAAAAGGAGAGGCTCAAAGAGCATGTTTTCGCCAATGGCTGCATCAATCATAATTTCTCTAAGAACGGTTACAACTTGTATCTTAAGAGCATATCAACCATACCTTAGAATGGCAAGCCCAGTTTGGGGTTCCATTCCAGAATGAACAAGAAACCAAGGTGAAATGTTCTACAATGGATTCTAAGACCTCTGCTGATATGTAAAGTTCGAAGGGAAAGGCACCCACCGACTAGATATATAAGAAACCTCATTCCCAAATTTCTTGATTCATCATTGGACCAGGAGGAGGAAAAGGAGAAGAGCAACTTACTTCTTCATCATCCATGGAGGCCAGGACTGCTTTGCGGATCACAGATGCATGGCTGTGCAATCTAACAAACAACAGATTCCCAGTATTGGGAAAAAGGCAGGATATAAATAAATATAACAGATCCAAGGGGTGAACAGCAGCCTAAATCCAGTCTCTTCCCACTCCCTGTATTATTATGGTAGGAACTGCCACTGGGTGGGATATATGTTTAATTGATTTTTTAGCTCACCCGTCCTCTAAGGAGCTCAGGGCAGGGTAGGTGGTTTCCACATTTTATTCTCAGAAAACCCCTGTAAGGTACATTGGGCCAGTCACCACCTCCCAATTTAACAGTTTAACTGAGCTGGAATGTGAAGCAAGGTCTTCACCACAGTCCACCACATTAGCTCTCACAGTTAGGAACGGGAGAAATTGGGTCTCTGAGGGAAGCATGAGGCTGCAGCTGGGGTGGTGGGAGAGGGCTCCAACACATACTTGAGATGATCCAGCATCATACAGCTGGCAAGCAGCATGGCTGTGGGGTTGGCAATGTTCTTGCCCGCAATGCTTTTGCCGGTATTGCGTGTGGCCTGGAAAGGAGGAGGAGGAAAAAAACCAGAGGTGAGGTGTTACACTGAGTTATATGATCAGTGGAACAAGAGCATTTCCAAAATGCAGAAGAGATCCTGTTTTGGCTGGCATATTCTGGCCTCTCCCCGTTTCTTCCAGGCAATGCTTAACTGAGAGATGCCAGGACTCCAGCTTAGCTAGAAGTCACAGCCTCTGACTTGGGGACCCTTCCTCCAGTTGAGTGGTTGCTGGTTGCAACTGGAGGGACTAACTTAGAGGAGGAAGCTGGCAGCTCCCACCCAAGCCAGCTGTGCCCATGAGCAACCAGCACCCCACCTGCTTCTATGACTAAATGCAAATTATGAGGGCCAGTTCTGGGCACCTATATTTTTATACTCTCCCTATGTCATAAAATCCCACCTCCATTTGTTAAGCTTCTCCCTCCCCATGGTCAAACCTTATACTGTAGGGTCCTTGGGGCAGGGGCCTATCCTTCCCCACTCATGCTATAAAGTAGGGGGGCGGGCAACCTCTTCCACTGTGAAGGCTTCATGTGGCACCAGGTGGAGAGGTGGGGGCCACATGCACATGGAGACACACACACTGGGCTGCAGGGGAAAGTAGATGGGCCTCCCCCAAGCTGGCAGGCTGCAGAGAGCAGCATAGGACAGGTTGCCCACCTCTGCTGCGTACAGCTCTGTATCACAATGGCGCTGTATGAGCAACCAGCAATAGCTTCTTCTAGTAAGGTAGCAAGCAAGCATCATAAGCAAATCATTCCCCATGGGATGCTGTGACCAGCACACACCCCTGAGGGATGCTGCAAATCTCAGCTTCAGAACATCCTCCTCTGTCTATCCGTCCCTATCGCAGCACACACCCAAGCAGGTTTCAAATCTTGGTTAAGCTGGAATCCTAGGTAGCCTTAACTCTAGTTAATATTGGTGCCAATGTAACACCCGACCACAGTTAAGGCAGGTGAGGAACATGTGATCCAGACAGAGAGCATGTGAACCTGTGGTTTGCTCCCAATCTCTTCAACGCAGCGAAGAGCATCCCACACATTAAGTCTGCACAAGCCCTTAGGTAGAGCACATGTTCGGTTGGCAGCTACGCATTCCTGACTAGATCACATCTCCCCCATTTTACCAGAGCATTTGACATCCACCCCTTTCTGAATCTCAGCTTCCTTCTAGGCCTCACCGTCTCAAAAACTGCATAGTCACGGCCATAGTTGGCCCCAGGCACCAGGCCCGGCCCCCCAACCAGTCCAGCACAGACGTTGTTGACGATGTTGCCGTAGAGGTTAGGCATAACCATGACGTCAAACTGCTGTGGGCGGGACACCAGCTAGGAATTCAGAGAAGGCAGTAAGTGGAAAGGTGACAGCAACCATAAAAGTCCTCTTTCTTCCCACTCAACCCAGTCACAAAAGAATGGTGATGTGTTTCAGATCTACCCAAAATCATGCATAAAAGCTCTCCGAATTTAAACCATTCCAGTGAATATTACTTTAGTCTCCTTTAACACCAGGGAGTTCTGCAATGCCTTGATCAAATAAAAACTAAAATTTCTAGTCCTCATGACTGTAGAGAACATTTTTACCAAAATGAAGTCTGTGGGCACAAACCAATGGGACTAACACTTGTGCAAGTTTCATGGGATCTGCTCATGGAAGGCGGCCACGTGGCTTTATGGAAAAACTGAGGAAATTGGGAGAGGCTATTGAAGAAATCTGAAGGGGCCTTAGTGGGAAGCTCTGAGTTGACTGCCAAAAGGAATGAAAACCAAGGTTGGATTTTCCTCAAAAAAGACTCAAGTCTTGCATTTGAAAATGCAGTTGGACATGAAACCAGACCAACACTAGAGTACCTGCATTGTGGTGTTGTCAACAATCATGCTATCGAAGGTGATGTTTGGGTAGCCAGCTGCCACCTCTTTGCAGCACTGCAGGAAGAGTCCATCCCCCAGCTTCCTTTATGGGAGAGGGAAAAGGGGCAAGATCAGCCAGAGCAGTTGGCCAACCTGCAGCAAAGGTGCCACCAGTGGGAGAGGCAGCAAGCACTTGTGGCAATCCTGGACAGGAGCAGGAAGGTCCGTGGAGCAGAGTCAGGCCTGTACTCCTGCCTGCCTCCCCCACAAGCACTGCTGCCTACTCCGACTCAGTAGCTTGGGAGGAAAACTGCCCCAAGGCACAGTGGCCTGTACTATACCGTGCACTGGACTGGCACCATTTCCTACCATGAACACATTCTGCCAAAAGGCTTGGCCAGCACTGAGCCAGAGAATTCTCATCCCCTTTCCACAGCCATTCCTGTTTCCCCTCATCCCACACACTCAAAAAACCAAACGAATGGCACAGGGTCAATGACCTACATGATGTTGGCCTTGTGGACGGCTGTCACCTTCTTGCGACCGGTCTGGCATGCCAGCTTGAAAGCGTATTCTGCAATGCGCAGCGACTTGGTCTTGGTGATGATCTTCAGGCTCTCCACTACGCCGGACACACTCTGTGGGGAGGGGCATCATCAGTGTCTCTGGGATTTACCTCCAGCCCAGTACCAAGGGGGAAATGGGCAAGGACACTGCAAACCCGGACTCAGAGGACTGCCACCCCTAGGAACCCAACTCCCTGCTTGTGGTTTTCCCATCCAAGATACACACCATATCTAATTTTTAAGAGCGGCCATATATTTAATTGCACCAGAGCTATAGGCTCTGCTTACTTGTCTCCCACCCAACCAAAACAAAGCAAAAACAAACGGCTCTTCCCCTCACATGCAGAGTCAGTGTGCACAGAAACTCGGCTGCTCACTCCTGTTTGCTTTGCTTTGGTAGCTGCTAAGAGATGCTCCGGCGACTCTACACATGGACTTCACCAGATGGTCAATATCGAAATCAGATTGGTTATGTACTTTGCAGCCAAAGATGGAGAAGCTCCATACAGTCAGTAAAAACAAGACCTGGAGCTGACTGTGGCTCAGATCATGAGCTTCTTGTTGCAAAATTTCGGCTTAAATTGAAGAACGTAGGGAAAACCACTAAACCATTCAGGTATGACCTAAATCATATCCCTCATGAATATACAGTGGAGGTGAGGAATAGATTTAAGGGATTAGACCTGATAGACAGAGTGCCTGAGGAACTATGGACGGAGGGCCATAACATTGTTCAGGAGGCAGCAACTCAATCCATCCCAAAGAAAAAGAAATGCAAGAAAGCAAAGTGGCTGTCTGATGAGGCTTTACAAGTAGCTGAGGAAAGAAGGGAAGCGAAAAGCAAAGGAGAAAGGGGAAGATATATCCAATTGAATGCAGAGTTCCAGAGAATAGCAAGGAGAGACAAGAAGGCCTTCTTAAATGAACAATGCAAAGAAATCGAGGAAAACAATAGAATGGGAAAGACTAGAGATCTTTTCAAGAAAATTGGAGATATCAAGGGAACGTTGATAAGGACAAAGAAGGCAGGGACCTAACAGAAGCAGATGAGATTAAGAAGAGGTGGAAAGAATACACAGGAGAACTATACAGGAAAATCTTAACGTCCCTGATAGCCATGATAGTGCGCTCACTGAACTTGAGCCGGACATCCTAGAGAGTGAAGTCAAGTGGGCCTTAGGAAGCATTGCTAACAACAAACCTAGTGGAGAAGACAATATTCCAGCTGAGCTATTTAAAATCCTAAAAGATGATGCTGTTAAAGTGCTGCACTCAATATGCCAACAAATTTGGAACACTCAACAGTGGCCACAAGACTGGAAAAGGTCAGTTTACATTCTAATTCCAAAGAAGGGCAATGCCAAAGAGTGTTCAAACTACCGTACAATTGCGCTCATTTCACATGCCAGCAAGGTGATGCTCAAAATCCTACAAGCTAGGCTTCAGCAGTATGTGAACTGAGAACTACTGGAAGTACAAGCTGGGTTTCGAAGAGGCAGAGGAACTAGAGATCAAATCGCCAACATTCGCTGGATCATGGAGAAAGCAAGAGAATTCCAGAAAAATGTCTATTTCTGCTTCATTGACTATGCTAAAGCCTTTGATTGTGTGGATCACAACAAACTCTGGCAAATTCTGAAAGAGATGGGAGTACCAGACCACCTTACCTGTCTCCTGAGAAACCAGTATGAGGGACAAGAAGCAACAGTAAGAACTGGACATGGAACAACCGACTGGTTCAAAATTGGGAAAGGAGTATGACAAGGCTGCATATTGTCGCCCTGCTTATTTAATTTATATGCAGAGTACATCATGAGAAATGACGGGTTGGATGAATCACAGGTCGGAATTAAGATTGCCGGGAGAACTATCAACAACCTCAGATATGCAGACGATACCACCCTAATGGCAGAAAGTGAAGAGGATCTAAAGAGCCTCTTGTTGAGGGTGAAAATGGAGAGTGCAAAAGCTGGTTTGAAACTCAACATTAAAAAAACGAAGATCATGGCATCTGGCCCCATCACTTCCTGGCATATAGAAGGGGAAGAAATGGAAGCAGTGACAGATTTTATTTTCTTGGGCTCCAAGATCACCGCAGACGGGGACTGTAGCCATGAAATTAAAAGACGCTTGCTCCTTGGGAGGAAAGCTATGGCAAACCTAGACAGCATAGTAAGAAGCAGAGACATCACCTTGCCAACAAAGATTCATATAATCAAAGCTATGGTTTTCCCAGTAGCAACATATGGCTGTGAGAGCTGGACTATAAGGAAGGCTGAGTGCCGAAGAATTGATGCCTTCGAACTGTGGTGCTGGAGAAGACTCTTACGAGTCCCCTGGACTGCAAGGAGGTCAAATCAGTCCGTCCTAAAGGAAATCAACCCTGACTGCTCATTGGAAGGACAGATACTGAAGCTGAAGCTCCAATATTTTGGCCACCTAATGCGAAGAGAAAACTCTCTGGAAAAGACCCTGATGCTGGGAAAGATTGAAGGCAAAAGGAGAAGGGGATGGCAGAGGATGAGATGGCTAGATAGCATCACCGATGCAATGAATATGAATTTGAGCACACTCCGGGAGAGAGCGGAGGACAGGAAAGCCTGGCGTGCTATGGTCCATGGGGTCACAAAGAGTCAGACACGACTTAACAACTGAACAACAACAACAAGAAGTGCTTCAGGGGGAAACTGTGTGGCTGTTCACACTGAGGAGGAGGGGGTTAAAGACCCCTCTGTCAGCATCTAGGAGAAAGCACGGGGAGGTGCACAATAAGGGCAGGAACCCTGGAGACTGGAGGGGAAGCAGAGGGCCAGGCTGAGCTCCTGGATTGCCAGCTGCCAACCCGCAACGTAGAGTGCTACTCTGATCCTGCACTGAAAGATCACTTAGTCCAAGGCACTGCCGTACAGCAAGACCATCCATCCATTCCCATCCCTCAACACCCTACTCAGACCTGCCACAAGGAGAGAGCAGGTATGCTGCAGAAGGCGCTCGCAAAGCCAACAAGCTTCCCCACATGGGAAACGGCCTTTGTCATTGTTCAGTCGTTAAGTCGTGTCTGACTCTTCGTGACCCCACGGACCATAGCACGCCAGGTATAGCTCCGCTCTCTCCCAGAGTGTGCTCAAGTTCATTGGAAATGGCCTTGCCCTTATGCAAATAGGATTGAGGCCAAGGTGCAGGGGTGGAATAAAAAGGGTAAGACTGGCTTCCTCTGCTAATGGGCACCTCATGCTCCAGGCTGCTGTATTCCCCCTCCGTGTTCTCCCGGACTATCAGGATGTCGATGTCATGGTGCCTGGTTGCCACTCCTGGAAGGCTCTTGCAATGGATCAAGTTGGCAAAGAGATCCAGATTAGTGCTGTGGAGGCAGAAAAGCAAAGGAGAAGGTCACACGGCACAGACTCCCAAGTCGCTTCAGGAAGCACTTGATTGGTTCTTCTCCACCAGCCTGGCCAACTGCCTGAACAAGAGCATCATGTTGCTAGTGATAAACCTGCTATGCTCTCGGCAGACCACCTGCATCACAGGAAGGGGGGTTTTCTGGCATGCCTGGGCTGGAGCTGGAGAGCTGCTGGGTCTGGCTCTGGTTGGGAACACAGGCCTGTGCTCCCATTCTCTAATGCTGCATGGCTGTCTGCTCCCCAGCTCAACAAACTAGAAGTAAAGCCACACCAAGACACAGATGGTGGTCACAGCAGACTGGCATTACCTCACTCTTGGGACTTGTGGCACCACCACAGTAAGCAATACGCAAATTAAGGACACTGGCATATATATGATAGCTTAACATTCCAAGATCCATGGCTTTTTGTTGTTCTTTTTTAAGAATCTGGAATGTGTTTATTTTTTTCAGCCAGTACTGGCATGGGAAGTGTGTGGGAGTTAGAGGCAGGCAGAGGGGCTAGGAAACAACATCCAGGAAGGACTGAGAAGAAGCTGTTTAGGGTGCAATCCTATGCATGTTTAGACAGAAAAAAGTCCTACAACTCCCAGCATTCCCCAACCAGCCAGGCTGGCTGGGGAATGCTGGGAGTTTTGTCTAAACATGCATAGGATTGCACGCTTAAAGTTCTGAAGCTTCCATCTCAGTCCCAATGGTGCAGGCTGCCCAGGCCAGGTCTGGCTCCAATGACCTTATCAAATACAGCAAACGTGTTGTCAAATACTGCTCCGCCATAATTTTTTTTAAAGCAGGCTGAGGGCCTTGAGGGCGCCATACACCGCACCATTAGGTGTACTAGAAACTTTGGGAAGAAGAGGATTCCAATCGCCCCTAGGAACTATCCACGTGCCTCCTTAAGAAGGCTCCCTTTACATTTTAAGCAGCATCCAACTCGGCACTTGTACAGCAACCTCTCCTGTGCAGAACATTCCCACCTCCAGCCATGGTGGTACCAGTGCAAGGGTCACTATTTCGGCCTACCAGTCGCCTGTCAGCAGAACTGGGTGCAGGTGATGCAATGCAAAGGAAAGCATTGTCCAGGACCCTGCAAATCCTTGAAAGGATGGAGATGGAGAGAGCAACAGACAGCAGGGGGCATCCGGCCTTCTGAGAGATGCCATGGCCCTGGGAGGAACTGGCAAGAAGCAGCTTATGACGCTCCCCCTCAACCCCAGCCTGGAGTCCACATTTCAGCTTTTAACCTCATTCTGCACAACCTGTGACCCACTAAGCAGAATGCAGCCTCCCAGCCATGGGTTGTTGGCTGCCAGATGTTTGTCCCCAGCCCCTTGTTTTTGCAGTCCACCGCAGCTGGCAAAAAAGAGGTGATTCATGGATCTCCTGGTGGGCCGCTACCTATGGCTGGCCAGCTGAAGTTGTGGGGGCCAGTTTTCACAAACTCCCAAGCGCTGCCTGCTATGTGGGCTAAGCCTCTCTCATCTCACCGCAGTATGTTGTTCCGGGACTTGTGGGAAGGCGGCAGGTTATGGTTCGTCTCAATGTTTCCTATAAATCCAAGAGAGAACCAGTTAATAAAGGGGCCCCACTTTCTTGCTCTGGCAAGCATGAGATGCTGAGATGGGGCAATCTGATAATAGTGCCTATTCTAATCCTGCTTGTCTGTGCGCATCACAGGTTAGGAACAGATGTGGAGAGAGCATCAAGCCCAGGAAATCTGGATATTCAGAATTCCTTACTGGCCACAAATGTACTGGGAGGCTGGAGGAAGCGTGCTGTTTTTCAGTCTCTGCTCCTCCATCCATAGAATGGGAATAAGCAGCACCAGTCTTCCAGATCTATTGTGATGATGCACAAAATTGTTTTGTTTTAATGCACGAGTGATAGGAGAGGCTCCCAGAGCTAGTCTCTTCACATATTGTTATGGCAAAACCCAGAATGGGCTCATTCCAGATGAAGAAAGGAAAAAAGAAAGAATTGGAGCCACAAAATCAACTCAAAAATGTCTAATAACCAAGAGGAACTGGAAAAGAAAGGGTTGCCCCACTGCTCACCACCACCAAAGTGTCAGACACAGAATCATGGAGCTGTACATTATTGTTACTGTTATTAGCGATACTTATATACCACTTAATATAATAAAATCCCTAAGCAGTAAAGGGCAAGACAGCCATGAAGCCCAGCCTCCATGTCCCAAGGCAGCTCACCCTCAGATTAAACCAACATGATTAAGACCACAGGGTGCCAAACACAAAAGGCAGGAGCCCACAAGGGGTACCGCATCACGGGACCACTAGAACAGGGGGATCCAAGCAACTCAAGCAAGTGAACCGAACCACGTGCTGTAGAGCAGGGGTGTGGAATGGGTGGCCCTCCAGATGTTGTTGGACTGCAGCTCCCATCATCTTTGACCATCAGTTAATGCTGGCTAGGGCCGATGGGAGTTGCCGTCCAACAACTTCCGGAAGGCCAGCTGTTCCCCACATCTGCTGAAAGGGAAGGCAAAAGCCAATCCGCCATTGGGATGGCAAACTCCTCCCTGTGTTGCTCTTGAGCCCCATAAACATTGAGCTGAGTAGCCAAGTGTGGTGGCTCCCTCCTACTTAAAGAACCCAAGACCCAACGAGAGCCCCTATGCCTCCCCAGCCTACCCCCCCCAGCCTTTCTCAAGCCCTCTACCCCTTTTGGCACAGTACCTCAGATCTAGCCTTGACCTCCTTCAGCACAACAGTCCCTTCCAGCTGCCCGCCTGGAGTTAGCCAATGACACAAAGGACACCCCCTGCACCTCATCTTCTCAGCTTCCCTTTAGCAGGGGATCCATCCCATTTGCACGATTATACCTGCTGTGAAAAGATCAGCTTTACCTTTCAGGGCCACACGGTTACGCCGGATAGCCATGAGGGCATTTTTGATGTCCTCTTCCGATGCCGCCGAGCTCACCAGAACTTCCTCAAAGTCCACAGGCACACAGGCATGCCTGGTGAGAGACAAGAGAAGTCTGGGGCAGTCCCTGGGAATCCCGGACATGGCTTTGGGATGAGAAGGGGGTCTGCCAGGGTAGCACAAGCTGTGAGAGCTTAGAGTCTGGCTGCCAGCGATTGACGCACAGCTCTGGAAAGCAGGGAGAGAGAGGGAGTTGATACCTGAACAGTTCCTTGACGTGAAGCATGAGTTCTGGCCCAATCCCATCTCCGGGGATCATAGTCACAGTGTGGCGCCCCCCATATTTGGCAGGCGGAGGCTGCAATGAAAGAGAAATGGGTGCAGGCAGATTAGAACAAAGTCCAGAAATTCATCACCCCATGCTAGCTGGGGGAATAGCGCAACACTTCCCAATGGCTGCGCAACACACAGAAAAATGACAGCAGTGGGCAAACAAGCTCGTGCGCCATTACAGCTCTTCCCCTTGAACAGGGGTGGTGACCATGTGGCCCTCCAGATGTTGTCGGACTGCAACTCCCATCAGCCCTAGCCAGCACAACCAATGGTGAGGGCAGACAGGAGTTGCAGTCCAGCAATATCTAAAGGGCCACACGTTCCCCATCCCTGTCTTTGAGAAACAATGTCTGAGAAACCCCACAACTCCCAGATCAGCTTAAAACCCACTGATTTAGATTTCCCATCCGTAGCCAGGTAGAAAACCCCAACAGTCCTAGCTCCTAGCCAAGTAGCATCAGCTACCCTACTCTAGCCACTAGACTCCCCCCCACCCCTGTCCTGGTAATGTACAAATCCAGCCTGGAACGTAGGAAACTGCCTTCTACCCAGTCAGACCATCTAGTTCAGTACTGTTCATGCTGAATGGCGGTGGCTCTCCAGGGTTTCAGGCAGGAGTGTTTCCCAGTGACACCAGAGATGCCAGGGATTGAACCTGGGACCTTCTGCATGCAAAGCAGCTGTTCTACCACTGAGCTACAGCCTTCCCCAATGCTTTTAGCTTCCTAGGCCACACGCACACTCCACTTGTCACATTATTCTCCATTTGCTTATTTTTGCTTTTCAGCCACCATGACCTCTGGTTATCAGGGGTGAATAAGTGTAATAATCAGTATTCACAAACCCAGCTTATGAAAACCCATCCGCCAGGCAGTGCTCTTCTTAAATTAAGTTGAAGGAGAATTCAATGCAAAAAACAAAAGAGAAATAATGCTCAAAGTGCCAGAAACATTTATTCAGACCACTGGTTGCAAAGAAGGACTCAGGCCTTCTCTCCCTACTTTGAGAGACATCAGCAGAGGCCAAAGAGATACTCTGGTCCAGTGGTCTGACTCTGTATATTCTAACCCTTAGGTCCCCAACGTGGCAATTACAGGCACCTTGACACCCACACATAACTACTACTTGTCACCCCCCAAAGCCTCCTGCCCCTTCAAATGTTTATTTGTTGCCTTTCAAAGGCAAGTGGCAGCTTCCAATCACCCAGTCATCTTTCTTTCTTTTCCCTAGAATGCCTCTGGGCCCCACAGAAACAGGATGTTTTATACTAGATGGACCTTTGGTCTGATACAGCAGGGCTGTCCTTGTTGTTTTTAAAACCACAGCCTGTATACATGCAAAGCATGTGCAGTGCCACACATTCTGGCCCTGCAGCCCCAGAGCCATACTTATTCCTCATGCCTCTCTTTTAACAGAAGTACCGAATTAGCCATCATCTCTTGTCCATCAGCATCCAGCCTGGGCCTCTTGCAGACCCCTGAACACTTGGCAGATGGAGTTGGGGGCCTCTGCGCATTGGCTAGAATGTAACGCTTAACATTGCCAAGTTGGGAAAACTACTTACAATAATCTGTTGCTGTAGGCGGTGTGACAGGCACCGATATGGGAAGAAGGGGGAAGAAAAAGAAAACAGGTGTCTTAGAGAGCAGTACAGAAAATACAACCTTAGTTAAAAGGATGCCCGTCTAGACCGTTTAGCCAGCATTTTAACCAGCACAGTGCTTTACAATGTCTTGTGTCCTTGTAGCACTCTGGACATCTAAGACAGCTGTAGGTGAACTTGGGGGGCAGGGGGGAAGTAATATGTAATAAGGCAGGAGTTTACAGCACTTCTCTAGAACAAAGGAATAGCAGGCATAAGCTATTCCAGGGGTGCCTGGAGACTAAATCTGGCAGGCGTCAGGTCCCCAGATGGCAACACAGCCACCCCCTCCTCCCTCAACCACCAATCATTGGGTGGTTTCCTGGCTTTTACAGTTTTGCCCCATTCTAAAAGGTTGAAATGCCTCTGCTAAGATTCAGTTACTGACAGTAAGAACTTTAAGCTAAAATATGCTGGTATTCTTGGCTCCACCCCTTTTGCCTTTGGCCCTGCCCACCACTGGAATGCAGCTCCTAAGAGCTTCTCCAAAATGGAATTTGGCCCTCTAGCTGAAAGACATTCAACAACACTGAGCTATACAAACCGAGGCCACGTTCCTGCGATTGCCATCTGTTAGAACCTGCACCTGTGAGGGACAGAGAAAAAACAGGATAGGCTAAGGACAGAGATTTGGGGAATCCAGACATCATTGATTCTTACAAGAGGGGAATGGGGCCTAGTTGGGCTTAGGCATCCTTCTTGGTTCCAGAGCATTCTAGGTTTGAGTGAGGCCTTGCCATCTCCCTCTGCCACACACCAGGGTCATCTCTGACCTGTCAAAAAGAATTCTGGTCAACTGGCTCATCGACTGTATTTTTTAAAGCTTTCTTTTTGTAGTATTGTGCAAAACCTTATGCAAATTACAAAAACCCAAGTTAGTTCACTGTCATGAAACAATGAAATTAAACTGTAACTATCTATTAAGCTGTAAATGATGTTATGCAAATATAAATGCACATCAGTGATGTTCAAGAGATCAAACAGTTTTTCATAACCCAACAGTTGCATGTTTTGATCAAATCAAACTAAGCAAACACATTTTTAAGGGTGCAATCCCACATCCAAGATCCACTGGCAGAGGGGTAACAGAATTCAGCAGAAGCCCAGCTATACTGGCACAATGCTGGATATGCCATCGCCACATACATACACGAAGAATTATTAGTGTAACATCTCAGATATACCAACAGAGCTGTTCTGCCAGCGAAGATATGCCAGCGGAATGGATGAAATGGGGCAGATCTGTGGGAGGACATGGGTGGCATATGGGAAGCGTAACCTTATACCAACTCTCATGGCCCTTCAAGCTACGGTCATGCCCCTGTCGACACAAGTTTACACAATTGGGGTCCCCAAAGTAGTGCCTGAGGACATCCAATGTGCCAGTGGTCACCTCCACTGGTGCCCACCTGGCTCACTGCTTGCTCCTGATTTAATTTTTTTTTTAAAAAACTGGGAGGCTGGCATGCTGCAAAGTAATGCACCAGCCTCCAGCACCATCTTTAAGTCCAAAGATGCCTCTGGGACTCAGAAAATAACAATGTTGGGTGGCTGCAGCTCAGTGCTTTGTTTTGAAGTGTGTTCAGTGAACCAAGAAGATGAAAGGGAAGCTTGGAGGTGGTAGGGAACATTCTGGGGGGAAGAGGGAAGAGAGTTTTGCCTGTGCTGTGCATGCATTTCTCTGAGCATCAGCAGTTTGTGATGTGAAATGGGTGCTGGAGCAGAAAACGGTGGCTTCAAGAGAGTGGTTTTGTGTCTTGGAACTGAGACCCCACCTCTGTGTTGTACTTAGGTTCTTGGCCAAGTTACTTTTCTTTAAGCCTCACCAGTTTGCCTTCTGAGAAATGGGTGCTTGTAACTGGGGATCTACTGGTAGATTTGCAGCAGATCAGCAAGGGTTTCTTTCAGAGTCCCAACTGTTTAAGAATAGCACTGACATAATGACTTTTTCCACCTAAAGTCAACTGCTGAAAAGTAGAAAGTTCCGTTTCAGGCCTGAAAACAAATTCCCAGACTCAAAAATTGCTCAGAGGCACCCTGGGGGTGTTTTCCACCTAGATCTGGTTGGTGGGTCTTGGGGCTTTTGCAAAAAAAAAAAAACACCAAATGAAGAAATCACAAGTACAAAAACAAAACCCCAAATCTGCCCAGCCCTGATCCGGAAGACACAACTCTCAACTTTACCCAACCCTTTAACCCTACCGTCCAATCAAAACAATCCGTAGCGGAGCCCTCTGGGAAAGGGACCGCCCCCGGGGAATCTTTCTAGGATCGCCCTCCGCAGGCCGTCGAGCCAACGCGAAAGCCTCGTTCTCCTTTTGCCCCGCCTACCATTTGTTTCCTAACCAATCAGAAACATCGCAACTGTTTCCCCTCCCCCTCGCCTCAGCGGCGACAACCCGATGTGGGCCCCGGTTTCCCACCACTTCCCACAAGGTCAATGTCACAACCGTGAGTTAGTCGTCCTCTCACCGAACGAGGTGCCAGCAAGACCGGCCTCCAGAGTAGCCTGGTGGTGTTCAAAACTACAGACGCCGCCATTCTCGAGTCTCCTTGGGGGGCTCTGGGCGCAAAATTGAAGAAACCTTATCCAAACACCGCGAGACTTGTGATAAAATCCCGCGAGGAATAATGGCAGCTTCCCGCGCGAATAGCGAAAGAAGCGCATGCGCAATGACGATCCTGTGACACTCCTGATAGGGGAAAAAGTGGGGATTCTGAGATCCCAATAACTTCGGCGG
This sequence comes from Heloderma suspectum, assembly GCF_057233095.1. Classification (NCBI taxonomy): domain Eukaryota; kingdom Metazoa; phylum Chordata; class Lepidosauria; order Squamata; family Helodermatidae; genus Heloderma; species Heloderma suspectum. The sequence continues at coordinate 172,166,318 of NC_139459.1, forward strand.
TTATTTCTGCTGCTCTACCCGGAGTGCTTCTCATTCTTGTGCAGCGATAAAGGGAGCTGCATCGGCCATTTTATTAGCTAGTATTCGTAATGGCATAAGGGGGTTAGGCCTATGTTAAATGCTACCCTTACCCAATAGGGTTGTGTGTTTTTTAAAATGTAAGGTGCAATCAGATGCATGTCTGGACACAAAAAAGTCCTACAACGCCCAGGATCCCCCAAACAGCATAGACGGCTGGGGGATGCTGGGAGCTGTAGGACTTTTTTTCTATCTAAACGAAGATAGAAGTGTTCTAAGCAGAGATGTGTTTAGATAGAAAAATTCCTACAACTCCCAGCATGCCCCAGCCAGTGCTGTCTAAATGTGCATAGAATTCCGCCCTAAAAGTCGAAGCGCCTCCTACTTCCTTCCACTGCCAAGAGCGTAAAATGAACCCGCCCAAGCAAGCCGGAAATCACGGGGCGTCTGATGCCAGTCTAGCCTTACCCGATGCTACAGCCTCTACGAGTCGTGGTCTCACTATAGGCTGCCGCAAGGCCCGACATCTATGGTTAGAACTCTGTCCTAGAGTGGCTCCATTGATAAGCGGCGCGCAGGCGCGTCCCCACTCTCTTTCCGCTCGGCGAGGTGAGTGTGCGGGTGAGGTGGCCGCAGGCGGCCCTGGCCTGCGGGGGCGAAGTGGGCCTCAGGCCGTTCCCATTTGGTCCCTTGGGGCCTGTGACTGACTCTCTGTCTCTGTCTCTCTTCCAGACCCGTAACCATGGGCCGCCGACCCGCGCGTTGGTGAGTTTCCCGCTCGCTCCGTCGATAGAGAACGAGGCGGGCGAAGAGAGCGTGGCTGGCTGCATTGAGGACTGGGGAGGAGAAGGGAAGGGAAGGGAGGGTGGCGCGCTTCTGCTGTAGCGGGGCAGGGACGGGGTTGCCGCTGTGGGGGGGGGGGGTCCTTCTTGATCTCCTCTTCCCACTTACTTTCCTCCCAGCCCAAGAATCGTGGCCGTGGGGGAAATAAGTCTATCAACAGATACCGGCCACGATAAGCGACGTTCGTTGGTGGCTGTTGTCTTCATAAGACCGACCCACCACATCTGGTTGTCCTCTTGTTGGGAGCCAGAATGTTGGATTAGAGCGGCCTTCCTTGGCCTGGTGCCCTCCCATAATCTTGTTGAAATCTGACCCGTCTGGAGGGCACCAGTTTGAGGAAGGCTGAATTAGAAGGAGCCTTCTATGTCATAATGTATCCGATTAGCAAGGTAGATTTTTTGTGTTGGCTGCCACCTTGCCTCCTTGCTCTTTGTATAAGAACATGTTGAATTCAAGCAAGGGTTGGCCTAGGCCAGCATCCCGCTTCCAACAGTGGCTAGCCACGTAACCCTGGGAAGTCCACAAGCAGCACATGGAGACAAAACCCCTCCTCTGTTCATTTTCACCACCTAGTATGTTAATATTTGGCATTTATTTTGTGCTTCAGAGTGTTCAGAATCCTTTATGTAAACGTTATCCTTAGGGCAAAAATTTAGGTCAGTATCATCCCCACATTGCTGATGGAGAGTTGAGGTTGAAAGTAGTGTTGCCTAAGACCATCTAGGGAGTTCATAGGTGAAGCAAGACTTCCTCATTTATTGATTATTCTTTCTGCCATTGTAGTATACCAGATATTTGGATAGGCCTTAACTTGAGGCAAAGGCCTGCTGCAGAAACTGTTCTTGGTGTTGGATGTAATTAAGCGGAGAGGACAGCTCAGACTCCAGTGGATTAGAAGACCAAATCTCCCACCTAACAAATTCTATTGTAGCCAGCCCATTTCATTCCCTCTTCTCTGCCCCCACCTCCCTGGCCGGGCGCCAAAGTGAATTTTATCAGAACTTGACCCTTATTGATTCAATCCTGTATAATATTAGTTGTGAGGGAAGGGCAGGTAGAAACTGTTAACTTCGGCTCATGCAAGTTAGATTTTCTAATAAGTTCATTTCTGGCATGAACGCAACGAAGATACCAAACAAGGATCAGAGCTCATAAAATAGTGGATACTTAACTGTGGCATATAGCAGTAGCTATTTGTCTTATCATAGGCAAATGTTCCTGGCCCCGAATAGATTGTGTAGAGGTGCCCAAACTACATTGAGGACCGCTAAGGGTTTGATATGGCCCTTGGCGCTTATGCTTGTTCCGAATGTGGTGAGAATCTCTGAGCATTTATAGAATATTTTACTATGCTGCTTAATAGCCCATAATCATTTTTGTGTGAGCAAATTAAATGAAGCAAGGACACTGTTGTGAGGAAGGTCAGTTCTGTTGCCGTGCCGCTTCTCCCCTTCGCACCCCTCTGCCTAATACATAAAGGCAAGTGTTTCTCAGCCTTTTACTAATGATTTGATTAGTGATTTATTTAGCGTGCCATCCTATGCCTGTTTAGACAGAAAGCAGTACTACCATTCCCAGCATGCCCCAGCCAGCATGGCTAGCTAGGGAATGCTGGGAGTTGTAGGACTTTTTTTTCTGTCTAAACATGCATAGGATTGCATCCTTAATTATTTTACCTGATAGCCATAGGTGACAAGAAATTGCATGCAGCATGAGTGCATATAATTCCATGTAGGCAATTGTGCTGGTTGGCTCTATGTCTTAATATTCCTCCAGCAGCCTCAGTAGGCTAGTATAAATTTTTCTAGGCTAGTAACTTGAGGGCCTATGTACAAGCTTGCAACTCAGGACAGTTTCTAAATCCCACAACCATTCTTGCTTACTGACAGTTAATATTATCTTGGGTACAACAAACAGTGTTCCCTGGAGGCAACAAGTTGGCCAACTGGGAGATGTTCAGAAACTAATGGGTGGCCGTCAACATATCTGGCCAGAGGATGGGAATACAATAACTGATCTATTTAAACGTTCAGCTCTTGTGGCTGCCATTTTAAAAAGTGTCCTCTCACCACTCTGTCTTCCTGCAGCTATCGATACTGCAAGAACAAGCCTTACCCCAAGTCCCGCTTCTGCAGGGGTGTTCCTGGTAAGTAAGATGGCAGTCAGCCAAGTTATCACTGGGATTTGTTTTTGAAAGAGATGAATTATAAATGGAATTTTGTGCTTCCAGAAAGCAACATTGGACTTAACATGAGATGGGATTGCCTTGCAAAGACTCAAAACAGCCTAGGCAAAGTGGATGGCACCTAATTTGGCCAGTGGCTTCCCCACATTTGATAGGGAGTGTCAGAGAACTAGCTTCGTTTACTTGCCTGTGCCCTCATGTAACAGTGCTGATGAAATGAAATTACTTTTTCTTCAGATCCCAAGATCAGGATCTTTGACCTGGGCAGGAAGAAGGCTAAGGTTGATGAATTCCCACTCTGTGGGCACATGGTATCAGATGAATATGAGCAGTTGTCATCAGAAGGTAAAGAACGTTAACAGGTCATGCAACCTGCCCTTGCTGTTGCTGTGATTATGTCATCTGCCTCATTCATCCCAGAGTGCAGGACACAGAATAATGGGCTCAAGTGACAGGAAGCCAGATTCCGGCTGAACATCAGGAAAAACTTCCTGACTGTAAGAGCAATACGACAATGGAACCAATTACCTGGGGAGGTGGTGGGCTCTCCCACACTGGAGGCCTTCAAGACGAGGCTGGACAGCCATTTGTCAGGGATGCTCTGACTTGGATTCCTGCATTGAGCAGGGGGTTGGACTCGATGGCCTTGTAGGCCCCTTCCAGCCCTACTATTCTATGATCTATTCTATGATCTATGATCATCATGTGTTTCTCCCCACAGCTCTAGAGGCGGCCCGCATCTGTGCCAACAAGTACATGGTGAAGAGTTGTGGCAAGGATGGTTTTCACATCCGTGTGCGCCTGCACCCCTTCCATGTCATCCGTATCAACAAGATGTTGTCGTGTGCTGGAGCTGATAGGTGAGGAATAATTTAGAGACCCAGCTCTGATGCTAAACTTGTGAGGAGGTGTGTGGGCGAGCGTGCAGTCAATTAAGCCGACCAGCCCCTGTTGCTATCAGCAGCTGGTGTGCACTGACTGCGCACAGCAACTCCCTTGGTTGTGTACGTGCTCTGTTCCTTGTACAGAGCACCTTAAGGGACCTTGGGAACACCTTTGACTCTTGGTGAGGTGCTTCTATAGACATAGCACCTGTGGTGATCAGCTGGCTCTATTTACACATTCTAAGAGAGCTTGTAGTGGTTTTTCAGCCTAGTACAAGCCTTTCAGATCATAAACTAAAATCTTATGCTTTGGTTTCTCATTAGGCTCCAGACTGGTATGCGTGGAGCCTTTGGTAAGCCTCAGGGCACTGTGGCCCGTGTGCACATTGGCCAGGTCATCATGTCCATTCGCACCAAGGTGCAGAACAAGGAACATGTAATTGAAGCTCTGCGCAGGGCCAAGTTCAAGTTCCCTGGTCGTCAGAAGGTAATGTGTGTGGATGGGGCCTTAACTTCCTTGTTTGTGAGGGTGTGGGTATAAAGACATTGTGCTTCTGAAGGTAGGACACAGAACAAAAGATGAATCTCTCGGTACTCTAGTGAGACCTTAACGATTCTTTTTAAAAACTCAATATAGTTGTGCTGGTCTCTTGCTGTTTATCACAAAGAACCTTCCACCTAGGATTAATTTGTTAATCACCTTTCTCCATATCAAAGTGACTGGCTGTAGACTGCTCTGGAAGTACAGGGCCTGTGATTAGTGTTTCTTGGCTCATTGGGGATGGGCTAATATGTGGTAGTAGTTGCTTTTATGTGTTCGTGTGTCCAGTGCTTTAAGAAAGAGCACTTAGAGGCAATTTGGAAATCCTGGGATAATTTTCTGCTGTTTCCTCATTCTCTGCTCCAGATCCACATTTCCAAGAAATGGGGCTTCACTAAATTCAACGCTGATGAGTTTGAAGAAATGGTGGCTGAGAAGCGCCTTATCCCTGATGGCTGTGGCGTTAAATACATCCCCAACAGGGGGCCTTTGGACAAGTGGCGTGCCCTGCACGCAGCATGAGTGCATGATGTATCCATAGGCTGCTCCACTCAGTTCTTTTTTAGAAGGGAGATTCATGAGAATAAACAGCTCTATCTAGCTGCTGTGTGATCGTTAATATTTGGGTGAGTTTGGGTTTAGTGTAACCTTGAAAAGGTGTGGTTCATTCTCATTCTGAAACCAAAGTGAAGATGCTTGTGAATTAGCAAATCCTGTCAAAGTCTCAAGATAATTCCCACAGTATGAATCCATTAAAAAAAGGTTGGTCTGTCGCATGTGCTCCTAAGGAAGGGGAAAACCCACAAAACTTGCACTGCAACATAATCAGATAGAGAATTTCCCTGTGCTTAGAGCACTGACATTTTTTAATGAGAAGATTGGTAATTGTGGGCAAGGAATGTTTCAAGTAGTTTATCTTCCATTACCAGTCTTGCCCTGCAATGCATAGCCATAGTTGCATGCATGGCTGTAGTCCAGGGGTGGGCAACTTGTGACCCTTCAGGTGTTTTGGCCTACAACTCCTATCAGCCTTAGCCAGTGGTGAGAGATGATGAGAGTTGTAGGCCAAACATTTGAAGAGCCACAAGTTGCCCACCCCCGTTATACTCCCATATGCAGAGCTTGCAGGGGCGGTAACTGGCTGGCATCTCGTACAAAACTTGAGTTTGTGGTCTTTGTATATAGAAAACATTCCCTGAGGACAGGACATTTTGAAAATGGACAGCATTTTTATGAGAAGTGTTCTCATTTGTTTCTGCATGCTTGGCTGCAAGGGAATGGCAATAGAAAACAGTAAGTGCAGTCTGAATCAGCTGTCTACTCTTGTGTCGCACAATGACCACTGGGGCAGAAGTGTGAGGAAAGGGCTGAGATATGTGCATGCACAATGTCTCAATTTGCACTTTCAGTACATTCATGCTATACAACCCTGAGATGTTCTTCAACTTACTCAGTTAGGCAAAAATGCATTCTTCAGAAACAAGCTTATTTTTGTATTTCATGGCTCCTGTAAGTAGGACAAGTAACACCACATAAGTTGCATGGGAAGTTCGATAAAACCTCAAGATCTAAAATGGGTTCATAATGCACCAGCTGCATGTTGTGCAGGCACAGTGTTACCCCCGCCTGCTACTGATGAGCACCACTAATGGTGCTGAAGCAGCTATGCCAGGAGGGGGAGTCCCCTGGCAACATTACAGCAACTGACATTGCTGCTTCCATGTTTGGTGTGAAAGCAGTGATGCCCATCAGGGTAGCCAACAGGGCGAAAGGTAAAACCTTCCACCTCCAGTAGCCCAGAAGAAGCAGGTATTGTTGCTTCCATGCCGCTAATGGCAGCACAGGAGCAATGATGCTCATTTGTGGGCAGGATGGAGGACCTAGCTTTCACCTCCCTCAACCCTTGAAGCAGCCTCCTTCACTCCCACTAGCAATCGTGTGTGTGTGGCTGCGTGGCTGCCAGTGCCTGATGTCCTCAAGGCCAAAAAGATTGTATGCCCTTGTTCTAAAATCTGGGACAGTTAATCTTGTTTTCCCTTGGTTTAATAAAAAATACCTTTTGACTTTTTAAAGGTAGAAAATGAGGGTGTTTAAAGGTGGGCAATCTAGGCTTAAAAATCTGGAGAGCCACATAATTCTCATCGGCCCTAGCCAGCATAGGCAATAGTGATGCATGATGGGAGTTGTAGGCAAAAACATCTGGAGGGCCACAAGTTGCTCACCCTCATGTTATAGACTAAGCATTGCATAAGGTGTAAACCCACCCACCCCCAAGCCTCATACAATTGCTTTAGCTCAACTGTTACAGAAGTGTTCAGCAGTGAGATGTCCTGCAACTGATTGTGATTCAACTGAAATAAAACCCAAAAGCAAGTTGGGGTCTGTGAGGCTAATGTGGGATACAGAAGCCACAACTGGGAAATCACATGTGCAAAGGAAGTACATTCATGTTGAAGTCCAGAACTAGATGAGTAGCTTCCTGTTCACTTGGCCCTGAATGTGGGGGAGGGGCAAGGACTTGTACAGGGCCCTGAAGCCCTGACCACTGGAAACATTTAAGCCACTTCTGTTTCTAAAACTTAAACAGGCTTTGAGTGCTATTTTGGTGGCTTAAAATGCATGGCATAAATTAAGGACACTTGTCCACTCTTTAAAAGCCTATTTTTATAACCATAAATGTTCTCGGGAGCCTGTTAGCTTTGCTTAATGTTGATTTATCTTGCCAGCTACTTAAATTAAGGCACTATCTCAGTGGTTGTTTTCTTCCCCCATTCCCTTTGCTTCACCTTTAGTCCAAGGAGCAGAAGGACGCCCACAGACTTGGAGCTCTCGCTGGGCCCTGGGGGTAAGCCGCAGGTTCACCTCCACAGGATAGTGATCGCTGATTTCTAAGGCCTGTTGAAATGATAGATAGGTGCAGGTTACCCAGGTCTCCTCATCACATTCACACCAGCAGTTTGCACTGTGGGCAGTGTGTGTTTCTTTTGACTTTGTTGAAAAGCCCGAGTGCACCCACCTCTTCTTCAGAGAGTCCAAGCGCTCGTGTGAAGTTGAAAGGCTTAGCTGACCTGGGCACAACAGCCCTGCGTAGCTCTTCCCCATGGACTATGATCCTAGCAGAGAAGGACAGAGTGTAAGGGAGCGGGGGGACTTGGAGAGCTCCATTGTCAGCCCCCAGCAAGATGAGTGGGTTACTCTGCAGGTGGACCAACCTGTGTTGAAGAAAGCAGGAGTCTGTGGCATGCCTGAACATGAGCTGGAGGGCTGCTGGACCTGGTGGTGGCATAGATTCAGGAACACCCTGCCTGTCTCTAGCGCTGCATTGCTGTCTGCTCCCCATCTCATCAGACTTAAGAAACAAAAGGCATGGGGAAGGCTGCATACGTATGTACTATAGTCCACTCTACAAGTAAGGGGAAAAATTTTTCCTTCCCCATCCATTGCCCTAAGGAGCAAGAGCCTAATTCAAGCAAAAACAGAAGCAAGGGGAAGGTCAGCCTGGCCCCAAGTGCATTTAAATACCTGCTTATAGTTCACCATTTGTTCTGGCCTTGAAAACCGAATTTCCCTCTTCCTTTTCCCTCCACTTGTGTATCTTGTCATTTTAGTTTGTAAGTGTGATGGGAGGGCCTGTCTCCTTTTTTACTGTTAGCCATTTTGGGAGACAATTATTATAACAATAGTAATAACAATGCTTTAGAGACCATTTGTGGCATGCTTGCCCAAAAGGCTGGCGACACGGGTTGCTTTTGTGAATGAGGCGGAAAATTCCTTTAGAGAAAGGAGCTGGCTGGTGCTGGAAACGTGGCTTTGGTACCTGTCGTAGGCATAGCACGTCCGGTGGCTGACTGTGGTGTCTTCTTTGTCACCGATGAGCCAGTGGAAGGCAAGGTGATTGCGCAAGCGGATCCCAGCCCACGCACTTGCTGGGATGTAGGCACCAGCAGCATTCAGGTCTCCCAACACCATCACGTTCTGCTCAGATTGTAGAGGGGGAGGGTTGTGCGTGAGTATTCACTGGCTCATCTACTTCGCAACGTCCTCCACCCAAGCCCCCCATAACGTACTTCAGTTTTCCACTGTTGCATCAGTTCCATGCACACTCCAAAGAGCAGGTCGAGCTCATGGGCAACTTCCCGAGGACTAGAGTGGTGTAAGAGTAGCACAAAGTCCAGGATGGCTGTGGGAGGGAATGGTAGAGTTTCTACTTCCAATCCTCTCCTCCCCCAACCCCAGCGCGCACACACACACACCAGTTGCTTTCCCTCATCTTAGCTTCTGTTTACTTTTGGAATTTGTTTCCCCCCGCTCTTTCCTCTAATCCACCACATTCTCTGAGCACCACTAAACCATGTTTATGCCATAAGAGCATTAAAAACAACCCAACGTATAATGTGGCACTGGATGTAGCATTCATTTTTTTCTTTTTAAAACGCATGTTTCTAGTCCTTATGGCTGCAAAGATAGGCTTGAAAGTGCACATAGGAAATGCCAGCTGAAATCTCAGAAGCAGGATCAGTTTCACTATAAGAAGGCAGGAACAGGGCTATAGTAACCTGCATTTCTCTTGTGTTTTTTCCCATGATTAGCACAGCAGAACAAATTTTGCAAAATAGTAAAATTAGCCAGAGGAATTACTGAAATGTGGGTAACATACATAATTTATACTGGTTGCTGAACTTAGCCTTTTTTAGTCCAGAATTTTATTTTAGAATCTATGAACATGTGTCCAGAACTATCTCTTGGAGCCCCACATAGAGACACTGGGCTTTACCTGTGTATGAAGAGTGGAAGCGTGCAGCAAAGGGCCCCCTAGCAAAGACCTTGGAGTCTCTCGCATCCTCATCCCCAAACTGGCACGAATCAGTAATGGACACAACATCGATCCTGTCAATCAGAAAAATCAACAAAAGGAAGATGTGTCCAAGGAGGCTTCATAGCTCAAAAGGTGGGGAGTGCCTCTCTCGACTCTTGCTTTCATAGTTTGGTCCACTGTATACGAAGGCAAACTTGGATCTGGGTCTGCTGTAGACTCCTTGCATACTCTTGAGTGAGTGATACTTGGGTCTAGTTCTTACTGAGGTGGTGCACCTTGTGTCTGGGTTTATACCACTTCAGAGACTGCTGGTGGAGGCTGTCATAACTGAATAGTTCTCCATTCTCTCTCTTGTAGATATAGGTAGCTATATCTATATTCTGCACATGGAAAACTAGCCTAGCCATCCTGCCATGCTAGTTTTCTCTGTGGAAGGATTTGTTTATTCAGTTAGCAGTCTGAAGTGGTTCAGCTCAAACACTGGTTTACAGCTTCGGTGAGAAATAGGCCTCAGTTCCCCTTCTGTGGTGTTGTAAGGGCTAACAATAATGTGCAAGCATGGTGTAGTAGGCAAAAGTTGGACCTATGAGGATTTGAAATCCAGGTTCACATCGCTGGTCAGCCGAGAAGCTCATTAGGTGGAGGTTGGGAAGTTATGGCCTCGCAGCACCATCTGTCTAACTGGATTGAGAGGGTAAAATGTAGATCTGGAGGAAGGGTGGAATATAAACAATATTGTAATGCAAATTTTAAATGTGTGCTGTACAACTGGTTAGCGGTTAAAATATCCTGAGGAGATTTTCTTGGCTAGAGCTAGATTTGGTTCTGGGGGCTCTGGCTGAATGGTGTTCCAGCCCCCCTCACAAAAAATTACCGATAGACAAAGACATTCTGTTCCTTGTAGCTGCCTTGCCCAAGCCTCTTGCTCTCCAGGTGGCTGTAGTGATGAGAAGGATCATACCTGCCAACAAGAGAGAGCCCATGATGCCATGTTGAAGCCCCATATGGCCTCCCAGAACAGGAAATGCAACCCCGGGGTTCTGTGAGGGTTCATTTCTCCTTACATTATTGCTGCTGCTATTTATTACATATCTCTAGTGGCCAATTGCCAAGGCTCCCTGGGTGGTTCACAAAACAAAACTTAAAACCATAAAATACAATAACATAATAAAATATAATAAAACCTTAAGTTTAAAAGAAAATAAAAGCAGAGCAAACGCCAGCAGTGCAAAGATTAACTAAAAATGCGTTAATATAGTGTTTAAAACTGAAGGACTAAAAAGCCTGGAAAAATAAGTCTTCACCTGGTGCCAAAAACATCACAACGCAGGCACCAGGCACCTGTGGAAGACATGCTGCCACTAGGGTGGTACCACTGAAAAGGCCCTCTGTTTTGTAGCCACCTGCCTTGCCTCATTTGGTAGGGGTACCTGGAGAAAGGCCTCTAAAGATACTAGGATCCTGCCAGACAATTTTTCATGTAACCTTTCCCCAAGACGTTTAGGGCTTTGTAGGTTAATACCAGCACTTTGAATTGGGCCCAGAAACAGTGCAGATCACAAAGCACTGGTGTAATATGATCCTATCAACCAGGCCCTGCTAGCAATCCCATTGCCCTGTTTTGGGCCTGCAGAAATTTCCAGACTGTTTTCAAAGGCAGCCCCACATATAATGCATTGCAGTATTCCAAAATCATCTGGGTGTCTTAGAATCTACAAAACATGAAAATCTGCGAGACACAGAGACTATGGCTGGTCCATACACATAGAAGCAGGGCTGTCCCAAAACATTTTGCTGCCTGAGGCAGGACAGCAAATGGCTTCTCCTACCCCACACAAGTCAAGGCGCATTGTACCCAAGGATGGCCAAGTTATTTTGGCACTTGATGCAGAAAATCCCACAAGCCCCTCTCCCGGCCTTTGAGAATGAGGTGCTAGAATCCAGAGCTGGCAGAATGGACTGTACCACTTCTGACTGCAAATGGGGAGGTTCCTTTTTAGAGGCTCCCCCACCTAAAACACCCCGTGAATCAAATCACACTAGCACATCAGGAATAAAGATCCTAGTTCAGCCTGTTCCTCAGTGTGCTAGTAGGCCAGCATTCACAATGGGTTTCCTCCACATGCAGCCTGAAGTGGTCCTGACTGTTATGCTGCCGCATTCTGCTGCACAGGTAGACCAGGCCTACGATTGGAGGAGGCATCCATAGGTACCTGTTCAGCTCCTGCAGCAGCATCCGAATAGCTGAGCCCCTGGAGTCGCGCACCTCTTGCACGGCACAAATATCACAGCGAGAGAGGATCTGTCAGAGGGAGAACAGTGGGTGGTCAGAGCCTGAAGCTAGAAACAAGCTTTTTGCCATGTCTCCTCTGCTGCTGGGGTGCTGTGAGTACCGGCCATCACTGCCCTGACGAAAGCCAACAGGGAGAGTGTGGATAATGTGACATGGGGCAAGCCAAGGCAGAGATTTTGCCTGCTTTAATGTCCCATGTCAACAGTCTGCCTTTTCTATTGAAGACTGTACACTGTTCCCATCACAATATGGGGAGTAACCATGTTGCGAGAGAAACCAAGGTGACAGCAGACAGCAGGAGCTTCCAGAGCAGGGCCAGCATCAAAGGTAGGCATGGTTGGGCACCTGCCGAGGGCCCACACCCCAGTAGGGGCCCAATGTCAAGAGCCCCCTGAAGTTGTTCCTCCTCACCATCACAACCGGGTTGTTCACCTCCTCTTGCTCTGGCTCAGGTAATAGTGGTGGTGTGAAGGAAAGGGGAGAAGTAGATGCCACTGCCACTTTGCTCACAGTAATGAGGAGGAGGAAGAACAATAGCAGCTGTGAGAATATAGATTCACTGAGGGAGGATGCCGACTTGCCCAGGGGCCCCCAAAAACTCAGAGCCGGCACTGACTATAGTAGAAGAGGCTAGACATCACCCCTCTTGTCTCTGCTGGAGCCCTAAGAACCACTAGAATGAGTGAGTGGGGCATTAGGGCTGATGAACTGTTACAGGTTGAGTTCTTCCTTAGGGAAATGGAAAACACCTGGTTTCCAGAGTGGCTGGATGGATATATCTCTGCAGCTTCGAGAGGCTCTTCAGAAGTAGCAGGAACAGCCAGAGCACAGGGGGAGAGACTAAACATCACCCCTCTTGTCTCTGTTAGAGCCTTAAGAACTTTACCAGAAGAAGAGAGTGGGGCGCAGAGAGATCAGCTGCTGCAGGTTGTAAGAGGTCTGGTCACTTGGTGCTCCTGAGGGAGCCATTTGCTGGCTGTGTGGTTTGTTGATGCCACGATGCATTGGGAAGGTCTGGGATATTTGGCTCTACCTTATGCGTTACTGATAAATAATAATGGATATAATGTTTTGATTATAGATATTGCCTATTTTGTGCTGAATTTTAAATGGTGTTAGTATTAGTGAAATGAACTGGTATACTGATATGCATTCTTGTTTGTGTTGTGAGCTGCTTTGGGCACATTTTGTGAAAAAGTGGCATACAAATTAAGATGGTGGGGATGATGCTATCCTGCTATATAGTGGGGGGTGGCAGGGAGACATTGGCAGTATTTGCTCTGGATCAGGGGTGAGCAACTTGTAGGTCAAAACATCTGGAGGGCCACAACTCCCTCAGCCCTTGCCAGCATAGCAAAGGATCATGGGAGTTGTAGGCCAAAACATTCGGAGGCCACAAGTTGCCCACCCCTTTCCCATTCCCTATCTTGCTTGTTCTCTGTTGGCCTTGACAATACAAGTGGTTTAAAGTGCTCTCAAGTGTGCAGCCCTAAGACCTGCAGGCTGCAAGGGGTTAGCTGAGTTTCTGAGAGGAATGCTAGCAAGCTCACTCTCCCTGGCATTTCCAATGGTCAGTGAACTTCCAACTGCTCTGGGGGCCTTGGCAGATGCCCAGCCATACCAACCACTGACACTAGTGGATCTGGCCATTGGTGATAATGCAAAGACAACAAGAAAGACAGCCAAGAGGTGTTTTGGATCTGCTTTCTCTTTATATTTTGTGTCTTGTCCTGCCCAGGAAAGATACTAAGGCTGCAACCCAAGTAAATGCATTTTAATCAGTCATTTGTATGTTAAAGGGTGCAATTCTATGGTCCCTGGGAGGGTGTCTGAGGTCCATAGGATGCTGTGGACATCCCCCTCCATTGTGGGAGAGGGACATCCACCTACAAAGAGGGTGGTCTGCCTGCTGAGGTTCTCCCAGGGCGGCTGCAGTGCTCTGCCATCGGTAAGGACAAAGGGGATGGGGGGATTCCAGGGATGGATTGAGGGACACTTTGCATCTGCCAGATCCAAAGCTCCCTAGTTTCCTGGATGCTCCCTTGGAACAGGGGGAACACCACACCATCTTTGAAGCCAACGTCATTAATTTCCCTCTGACTGGAGACAATGGGAGGGACATTTTCAACTAAACAACAACAAAAGGTTGGGGTGTGGGGAGGAAAAAGCCACTCCCCATTCTTTCCAACCTAGCCAGCATGAGCCCAACAGAGCTAAGGAAATAATGGGTCACCCACCCTGGTTTCTCCCCTGACCTCTAGGATTGCTCTACCCTTTGGATGAAGCTCTCAGTTAAATTTGCATGCATTTGGGTATTGGTAAAAACCATTCCTGAAGCAAGATGCATGCTTCCTGCCAGCATCGTTTTAGGAGAGGCATCCCCTCCTGCATGAGAGAGAAAGGGGAAATGCCGCTTCCAAGATGGCACTTACCATCTGCAGGTTTTAGAAGTACTTGCATTAAAAATAATAACTTTTAAACATCTGCTGCCCAATTAATTGGGAGCACCTCTTTAGTCGAGTGAAAATATTTAAAATGAATTAATCCGATTAACTGATTAAATGCTGCAGCCCTAGAGAACTCAAACCTTGTTTCTCCTTGGCTCCTAGCTGGCCTCAGCACTCTTTGTTTTGTAAATTAGGGTTAACTTTAGTGTTGTCAACATTTTTTGTTTTTGCAGGCCCTGCTCTTGTGCCTTAAGCAAACAGTCTGGCATAGAGACATTTACAGAGACAATTTTCCCCACCCCTTTATCCCAGGTAAGGAAGAACTTTGCTTGCCAACTGCTTCTTATCAGGCTGTTGCTAAAGGCACACATGCAGAATCAAGTGAAAAGGTGATAGCAGTCTGCCTTGAAAAGTCATACCATTAGCTTACTGGAGCCTGGGATCCGCACTTGGTGTGAGCAGAAACACCATTTAGGACAGGCAGTTGCTCTCTTCCTCCCGCCCACGCTCCAAATCCATCCCAACTGCACCACCACTTGGGAGCAGGAATGTTTTCAGGGGTGCCAAAGAAGCAGTGTGTGATTGGGGAGCCCTGGATTGCTTCTAGTTTCACAGATGAGGGGTGCAAATCTTGCATTGAATCCAACTGCTTTGAGATGTTCACCTACGCATCCTCTGCGGCATTGCAAGACATCCTGGGGTGTGCACCTCTTGGTTCACGCTGCTGCAAAGTGTCTTAGGCCAACCCTGCCGCACCCCTTCCCCATCCCTTCCCCATTCCACATGCGGTTAACATGTGTTAACAGAGAAGCTGTCTTATACTGTCAGATCATTGGTGCATACAGCTTAGTGCGAGACATCCAACATCATCTGAGCAGACTTCCATATACACAGGAAGACTTCTGTCCCCTTCCTTTCCTCCCATATCTGCTCTGGAGGGTTTCCTGGGGGGCACAGTGGGGGAAGGGGAACTCATTCCACCAGCGGTGTCCATTCCGCTGATAGATAGACATGGTTGGATGCAACCCAACAGTGCGAAACCTGGTGATTTCCAGATGTTTCAGACTATAAATCACATAATCCCAGACCATTAGCCATGCTGGCTGGGGCTGATGGGGGTTGCAGTCTAAAACATCTGGAGGTCACAAGGCTCAGAGCACAACACAGAGCGTTCAGATGGACTGGGGTCTTTCCCAATTTCTAGTCCTGCCTGAAGATGCCGGGGATTGAATGTGGGACCTTCTGCAAGCAAAGCAGGTGCTCTTAACACTGCTGCAGTCAGGAGATAGTATGAAGTAGCACCACATGCTTTTCAAACGTGCTACATATTTGCAACTAAATCTTCCTTTTGATATATCCAAGAGCAGGCCTTTGAATCTTCCTGTGAATCAGGCGCTTCCTCGGCCAAAATGGCACCTCTGCTCAAAACATCTTTTCGTTACAAGGTCTTGTATCTCTCATACTATGGATCAGTCACGATTTTTTTCTCCCTACCCTTTGTTCATATTCACCTATTGTTGAACCAGCCTTCCCCACGTTGTTGCCCTCCAGATGTTTTAACTCCTATAAGGCCCAGCCAGCATGGCCAATGTTCAGGAATGCTGGGGGTCGTAGTCCTAAACATCCAAAGGGCACCAGGTTGGGGAAGCCCATGTGTACCTTGCACTTGCAGCCTTTTGAAGAGGACATTTGTGCGCGATGTTTTTGCCTATGAGTAGGCCCAGCTGTCTCCAGATCTCCTGGGTTGGGGATACATCATTTCTAGCATGGCTGAGAGCCGGCACTCTCCTTGAACAGATGTAGCACAGCCGCTAGCATTGCCTCCACCTGAACCATTCACAGACTGACCTGGACAAGAGCTCCCATGACCCTCCAGTTTGCTGCCTTGGCTCTCCCAAAGCTGCGTATGTTGAAAGCACAGATTTTGAAGGTTGCAACCACAAGCTGCTCGCCCAGCAAGAAAAGCAGGAAGGTGAAGGCTTGTGCCATGGCCCTGGCACATCCTACGTGTCCTGGATGCATGTGTCCAGCTGATCAGGAGGAGAATGCTAGTCCAGAGGGACTATATTGCCACATCAGCAGCTGGCCGGGCAGGGCAGGACACAGGCCTTTATGCTGACTGCTGAGTTTGACATGTGACAACCTAGCAGAGAAAGTTCTGGGCTGCACCAGCAGGATATCACTGGCTGCTAAGGGGGAATGGAACCCCAGAAAGTAGATCCCCACTTTCTCCTCCTCACTCTCCACTTGATTCCCCTGCCCTTCCAGAAAGTCATAAATCATCCTTCACAATGCACTAATTTCTTGAACATGGAGCCTCAGGGGTTTTCTAGGAGCACCCCTTGGTCAAAGATTTTCTGAAAATCTAAACCACACAAGACAGTTCTCCTTTATTAATTTCTTTTATGGATCATTTCCAGTTTTTCTGTTGGGATCATTGAAGTGCCAGTGCATGGCACAGTTGAGGTCGGACTGGTTGCGTGTCTGTTTAAATTCTCTCGTCATACAGGGTCCTTTTGAGGAACTTAGATAGAAACATTCAAGCAAGGTGTAAGCTTTGCATTTTGTGCTCTCTGTTGATGGCGTTATTTACAAATTCTAAGCATCCCAAGGAAGATTGGTGGTAACAGGTGGGGGGAAATACAATCAGTAAAAAAAAAACAACAACACATACACAAACACACTTAACCATGCCACTAAGAGCTAACCCACAAATAATAGGGAGTGACAGTGAATGGGAGAGATGACAAAGCAAGACATTTTGCAGAAGACTCTGTGCTCTTTATTACAAATCAGGAACCTTGTTAAGGGCAGTTCAAACAGTGCTGCATCACTGTATCAAGGACCAAGTGTTCCCCATTGAAATCAGTGCTCTTCAAAAATGCTTAACTTTGGCAGAATAATGTCCAAAGCTTTTATATGCAGCAGAGAACAGATAGGTAAGGAGTACTAGGAAAAACATGTTAAGGGTTCCAGAAAAGCTATTTTCTCCATATTAATCACTGACTTTAGAGTTCTCATAAAACATGGAAATTCTGATAACGTACACAATCCATACTCCTCCCTCTTTGTAGGTCTCTTCCTAGCTAGATAGGGAAATGAACTTCAGTTGAAGGGTAAAGCAATATAAAAGTTATACATCACCTGTACTGATTTATTGCATTGCCTTTTAAATAGGATATTTGATCTTGTAAATTTCAAAGGTATTTCAGATAGCAATAGCTAGGGCTATTGCTTATACTGTGCAACTCCATATACTGGATAAAACAAGTCCACGCTGATTTGTGCAGTATAAGAGGGTGAAACATCACACACATATCTTGACCGTGTTGTTGTCCAGGGGGATGTTCCTGGGGATGTACGGATTATGTTAAAACCATTCTGTCTGTATTTTGTTAAATCCATCCATTCATTCCATCTATATTTCATGGATTGTCAGGCACCTTTCATTCATTGCTTGCTCATTTACAGAGTTTTTTAACCAGTATTTAGTTTTCTTGTGCTAATGTGCTCTTGTGCCAATGTGCTGATTCACATTAGCGCAAATCCCCCCACCCCTGCCAAAGTGAAAAACTGGTATGCAGTTCCACAGATTCTGTGTGACTTGGAAAAAGCTGGTCTTCTGTGGAATCTGCAGGTTGGATTCATAGGAATCTGAACCCATTTGAATCTGTTATGGATTTCTCCAACATCCTTAGATGTTCCCTGAGCTAAGAAAAACAAGACGTTTGAATGCTACTTCCCACTCTCAGAATTATTTTTATGCCTTTTGCAAGGTCCTCTTTGACCCAGACTGCTCTTTCCTTCAGGAAAAAATGACACATGATCAATTGTTTAATTTCTTAAAAAATGAACCTTATAGAGCATGATCCATGAGTACGGAAATATGGTTAATCCACTCTGTCCATTGAGGACGGAAGAAGGCACAAGAGGCAATGAATAGATTTAAACTATAGAGAGGTAGAAGTAGGTTTAAGTTTATAAATAGTTCTTCCTAACTACTTCAGCAGTGGGAGGATTAGAGAGGCTGTGGACGTACTTTTTGGTTTAAGTTGGAAAGCACCTTTGAGGGATGCTTTAGGGATGGGGATGCCCAGTTCTAAAGAAGATCTATACCAGCCTTCCTCTATGTTTGGGATTTCCGTTCCCATTAGCCTCAGCCAGCACAGTCAGTGATGAGGAATGCTGGGCACTGTAGTCCAAAACATCTGGAGGGCACCAGGGTGGGGAAGGCTGATCTACACAGTCAGAAAAGAAACTCAAACACTTACCACAGAACTATAGCTTCAGAATTCTGGCAGGGGGTTGCATCTTGAATGCTCCCTGTCCTTAAAAATCTGCCTAACATGCTAGCTTTTAACACGGAGAGATATTTTGATAGTGGGGAGCATTCATTAGAGCTCTTCTTCACACCATTGGTTAAAATGCAATGTTAGAGTAGCAAGCGGGGGGTTCTGAGTGGCCATTCAGATTTGAGCAGTGGGGAGCCACATCTCCCACACACAGGGGAGGCACTCATTCCCACGTGCCGGGGAGCTCTTTGTTGGCAAGGGAGGGAGGTGTAATGGGGGGGGGGGTCCCTGTCAATCTGAGTTCATTGGCTGCCTCTGTTTGCAGGCAGCACTGCTGCCTCCCTGGCATTTGCTGCCTGAGGTGGTCACCTCAGTCTGTCTAAAGGTAGAGCCAGCCCTGGGGCCAAGGGGTCAGCCAGTAGTCAGGTCCAAAGAAGACGCCAAAACCACAGGGTTATCAGGGGGCAGGATCAGAGCCAGTGTCAAGGGTTGGCATGGTCAGGCACTTGCTGAGGGCGCACACTCCAGCAGGGGGCCCACTGACAAGGCCCTGCCAGACTTGCTCCTCGTCTTCACCACGGCAACCTGGTTGTTCACCTGCCACTTGCTGTGGCCCACCAACAGAGGTGTTGAGGAGGAGCAGGAGATGCTGCTGCCTACTTGCTCACTGGCTGACTGCCTGTCAAGCAAACAAGTGGCAGCAATGATGAAAGAGGGTGGGGGGGGGGCAATAGCAGGTGCTGACAATGGTAGGTAGAGTCTCTGAGGGAGGGAGCTCCCTGAGGGTGTCTTGCCCAAGGGCCTTCCAAATCCTAGAACTGACACCGAGCAGGATTGAGGAGCAAGTCAGGCATCAACAAGGGCCAAAGAGTAAACAAAAATACAGGGACGAACCAGAGCTCAGAAAGACTTTGATGCTTGAGCATGGCGCAACTGGAACAGGAAGCCGCCTTCTACTCCTTCCTGGCCAGGAGGATCCAATGGCCAATCTCAGTTCGTGGGGTCAGTCCAGGGCCTGGGGGCTCTTCGCTGAGAAACTGCTAGCTGCAGTTCCATCGTTTACCCCACAGGGGAGCCACACACAGATCCAGCAGGTCTTGACACCTGGAAACATCTCACAACATCTTTTAGACTAGGATGTTCTCCAGTCAAATGTCTCCTCTGCACCTCGAATGCTGGAAGACCAGCACGGCCAGGATCAGAAAAGCTTCAGAGGCCATGCCCTGAGCTAGACAGCAGAGCTATGGCCAGCAACACGAGGCCCGCTGGACTGACAGGATGGCGTCCCCAGCTGGCTGAGATCAGCTCCACCTCTACAGGATAATGGTCACTGATCTCCAAAGCCTGGAACAGTGGAGAGAGAAAGAGAGAATGAGGAGCTGGGAAATCATCAGTAGGGTTTCTGTTCCCTGCCCTCAATACAAGAAGAAGGCTGCCTCCCAACAGCAGATTTCAGTGCAAGGCAGCTGCACTACTAGGGGCACTCGAGGTGTCCAGATGTAAAAGAGGGGGACTTAAGGCATCCTTTTGGCATGCAAGCCATACCTACTTTAATCCCCTCTGCTACACAACTATTAAGGAGGCAGGAGTCCCTGTCCTCTTTTGCATCTGGCTACCCCAGGGGCACTCCTCAAGAAAACTGCAGAGTCTGATCTACCAAGATTCATGTTATCCTTATGCAGACATATCCTACTTAAGAGATGGGGCTCTCAACAGACAGAGAGAGAAGGCTGTGAATTGGCTGAAGGGGCAGCGCCTTGGTGTGCTGTCTGTCTGTCTCTCTCTGGAGATCTGATGCAGGAATAGCAGATGTGCTGCCTTGTAGGTGTGCCTGCTGCTTGCCTCTGTCTACTTATGTTCTGCTTGCTTATTTGCAAATAAAGCAAATATTACAAAGACTCTGCAAGTTTCCAATGTTTCTCCTCCAGAGGAAATTGTCCCTGTAATTGGGACTTACCACCATTCAATAAACAGGGAGCCCAATACTTTATAGGTATCAAGTATTTGTAAGGCATCCCCCAGCTTGGAGAGGCAGCATATATGGGAGAGATGGCAGGTTAGCATAACTGCTCTGAGCATGAAGTTGTCCAAACAGAGGGAGTCACTCAGCATATCTTGATGCTTATAGCAGGATGTGGCAAGGGCTTGATTCTCTAGGATCAACTGATCCTCAGCACAAGGAGGATTCTAGCCTGTGAGTTAGCATAATGGCTTGAACTGTCCATAGTTCCTCCCTCCAGTCTGTGGTTCAGGATATAGGCAGCCTGTGTCTGGCCTATAAGCCTCCTAGTTGGAGCCCCATAGCACCTGACAGTATCTCTCTTTTGGGGCTGAATTGATCTAATACATCTTGATTAATAATTCTTCTTTGGCTTCTAGTTTGTTTCCAGGTGCAGTTCAAACTGCTAGCTTTTAACCTACAGAGCCCTAAATAATTTGGGGCCAGGATAGTTGAAGAAGCACTTCCTCCCATACAGTCCTACCTGCCCACTGCATTCACCATTGGAGGCCCTGCTATTCATCTCAACCCTTTCAGAAACATGAACATGAGACAGGGTCTTTACTATTGCAGCTCCCAAGCTCTGAAACTCCCTCCCTAGAGAGGTTTGGTTGGTTCCCTGTCTCGTAAGCTTCAGGCAAACTGCTCAGACTTTTTAAAAATTTTGCCAAGCTTTTAGTGTGAGTGAAAATTCAGTCTTCCTGTTTTTATGCTAAAGTGCATTATTTTCTTTCCTCTTCATTTCATTGCATGAAATTGGTTTTAGTAATTTGCATTGTTGTTTTTTTTACTGTGTTTTATGTATTTTCTTTTTTTTGTAAGCCACTTTGAGTTTATTTTATAAACAAAAGCATGACATAAGTTCTTTTTTTAAATAATTTGGTATTCTTAGTCCTTCTTCAAATAAAGGTATTTTGCACATTGTTGGGTTAAAACTCTGGGTTGTTTCTCCCTCAACAACCCAGAGTTCAGGGTTCACATGTCACAGAGGACAACCCAAGAACAGGGTGTTCCTGGGTTGTTTTGTAAACCAGAAACAAAGCAGAAGTGGTGAGCAGTTGGGAGGCAGCCTGCTGACCCCTGTTCAGCCCCTAACTATCTATGGGTTAAATAAAATAACCCATGGTTGGTTGTCATGTGTGAACCAGGTCATTATAAACATGTGATTTCTACATCCCACAAAGAATTGCCTTGCACCTCTTCTTCCGAGAGTCCAAATTCCTTGGGGAAGTCAAATGGTTGAGCTGATCCAGGCACGACCGCAGCCAAGCAGCGTTGGCCGTGTACCACAATCCTGTTTAGAGGTGAGGGAGAATGAGACATGGGTTAAAGCAGAGTGGACCATGCAACGTTTCACCTGAACCAAGCTGGGGGGAGGGGGGGTCCTGGATTTAGGTAATTTTAGATACTAAATTTAATGGACTTATAGGGTCCCGTCTTTAAGTGGTAAGGCAGCCCTGCTGCATTTGGAAACCCTCCTGTTCATTTTGGTGAGTAGGGTCCTGGGCATCTGCCTGAAAGTCCTCTCCTGGTTGTGCCTCTGACCCCACCTGTCATAGGCACAGCGGGTGTTCTCTCGAACGGTGGTGTCAGCTTTGTCCCCAATGAGCCAGTGAAAATCAGGATCCCCGCGTAGGCGGATTTCTTTCCAACGTTTCTTTGCCACGTAGCCACAGTCAGCATTGAAATCGCCCAAGAAAATCATGTCCTGTAGAGGGTGTGTGCGTGGGGGGTGGGAAACAATAGATCTCCTTGATTGTTTAACTGAGTAACAGGATCAGTGAGTTATCACACAAAGTGTAGAAAAGCCTTGTCAGCTGTATATAAAGTTGCCAGCTCCTCACCCCAAAGTTGGTGGCTATGCGTTTAAGTAATGGCAGCAGCAACTTAGCATGTATAAGCTGCTTTTTGAGTATTCAAAGTACTTCGCATACTTTATATTTTATTATACTCAGTGGTATATAAATGCTATAAATAAATTAATATCTTCTTATCCTTACAAGAGCCACAAGATACTGTGGGTCAGTATTATCACCATATATTGCAGATGGGGTGACTGAAGTTGAGAGGCAGTGGCTTGCCTAAAGCCACCTAGTGACTTTGTTGCACAGGCAGGATTTGAACTGGAAATGTAATCGTTATTATTATTAAGATCTAGCCACAGCCATTCACAGCTTAGTAACCTCCAGATTGGACTACTGTAATGTGCTTTATGCAGGGCTGGCTTTGAAATGCCCAGAAACTTAAGTTGGACTGAAATGCTGCAGGCAGAATATTAACTAGGGCTGATTGAATATCATATATATCTCGGGTACCATTGCATCTTCATGGGTTACTTATTTCTTTTTTATCCCAATTGAAAGCTCTGATTCTTACGTTTAAAACCCTTAGCGGCCTGGGAACTTGTTCCCTTAAGGACCAGCTTCTCATATATGCACCTTCCCATATACTAGAATCAATGTCAGAGATCCTGCTTTGTCTCTCCCCACACCCCTTTGTCTTCCAATAGAAGACACGAGAAACAGGGCATTTTTGGTTGTGACACCATTGTGAAATATGCCCCCATTTCCCAGGGAAGCCTGCCTGGCCACCATGTGGTGAAGTGGCTTTTTCAGGAAGATTTTGGTGGTGACTGATAGCAATTTAATAATCCTTGTTGCTGCTGGTAGTGGAGTGCTTGCTTCTCTCTCTCTCTCTCTCTCTGTGTGTGTGTGTGTGTGTGTGTAGTTGTCATTTTCTAATAATCAGTGAATGTTCTTGTAAAGCAAGGCAGGGTATACATTTAAAAATAAATCAGTCAAATACTAATAGTAATATAATCTTTCTAAAGTTCCCCAAACCACCAGGTATGGAAGAAAGATTTAAAATATATGTTTATTATCTAATTAGAACTCCCTGGTTCACAGCACAAGCTGCAGTCCTGTGACCTATTTAGCCAGGAGAAATCACCACTGAACCCAATGGGACTTATTTCTGAGTAGGTGTGTACAGGATTGCAGTGCTAGCTGCTATATTACAGCAGCTCTCAAATGCCTCAAGGCAGGCACCTGCACACCCAGTCCATCCCTGCACTGGTACTTTCACTTGCCTTCCTCCCTTAGGTGCTAAGGAACAAAGGAGGAGTCCTGCTCAGCTGGTAAAAGAGGAGGGTGGGAAAAGGGGGCAGGGAGAGTCAGTCTTCCTCAACTTGGTGGCCACCCGGTGTTCTGGACTACGTCTCCCAGCATTCCTGACCGTGCTGGCTGGGGCTAATGGACATTGAAAACCAAATAATCTGGAGGGCACCAGCTTGGGAAAAGCTGGGTAGAGGAAGGGGGCAAAAGATACCTGCAGAGTGCCTTGGAACATACAGAGACACTTCTATCCTAGTGAGGACCTGTACATTGTCTGCTCACAGCCATGAGCAATCTCCCCACCCCACGCCAAACATCCTGGGGCCCCAGCCAGCATGGCCAATGAGTAGGAATGCTGGGAGTTGTAGTCCAAAACATCCAGAGGGCACCAGGCCAGAGAAGCCAGCTTTCAGCAGTACTACCAATGGTCAACAACACTGCAAATGTTACAATGGCTGGGGCATAATCTGTAGTGGTTCCAGCAGTGAAACAGCAAAAGAAATGTTCAGATGCACCGTGAGACAGCAAAACCCCTATAATTTATCTGCAATGTCAGCTCCGCATCCCTTGCAACTCCCTGCCCCATACCTCTGTGCCCCAGCGTGCCTGTATGTTCAGGAAAACATCGTAGAGAGCATCAATTTCTGTCTCTGCCTTTGTGGGCATCGTGTGCTGTGGGATCAACACCAGCTCCGGAAGTTCTTGGGAAGTGGAAAAGGAGAGAAGAACCACAAGGAAAAGAAGAACCGAGTCACCTTGGAATCCAGACTCAACTCAACCTCTATGGTTTGAGATCAAGTCAAGTTTTGAAACCACATTTCAATCCTGGCTTGTTCTCACTAAGCATAGTTTAAACAAACCACAGTTCCTTGACTTTGGGTATATCTGGGAACTATGGTTTATTTAAAAAGCAGATGCTTCCAATCTTCTCCTCTGGTGTGCAAAAAAGGAAGAGAGAGAAGTATGTAAGCCTGAGGCTCACGGTGGTTCATTCATGTAACAAGAAACCACAATTTCCTCTTAGCTTTCAACTGGGCCTTAGTGCCTAAGGGTGCAATCCCATGCATGTTTTGTTGTGCTGTGTGGGGTCAAATATGTGGTATGGTATTTGGAGTTCAAACCCAATCTCTGCCTTGTGCTCAGTTTCTTGGATGTATTACTTGTCTTTTATGATGAGGCCAGACCCATGGCAGCCATTCTGTGGTGGTGCCCACTACAGTTTCTCAGATTTCCAAATGTGCCCGGATTTGATGTAGAGCATCATGGTGGTGTGATTCTATTCCCTGAGTAGCAGTGGGGAATTTTGAAATGCAGGTGCTCATCATGACAGCCCCCATAGCCACACCCCCAAGGAAAGTCCAAACATTCAGCCAGCTGTGCTGATCCATATCAACAAACCAGTTCTAGCGGTTTTCATCTGCACCAGGAGCAGATCTTTTATAAAGCTATTGCAGCCTTCCCCAGTGGTGCTCTCCAGAAATTGTGGACTTCAGTTCCCATCAGCCTCAGCCAACATGGCCAATGGTCAGAAATTCTGGGAGTTGTTTCCCAAAGCATCTGGAGGGCAGCAGGTTAGGGAAGGCTGAGCTGTTGGTCTTAATTGCCCATTCAAGACCAAGCCACCCCAAAATACTTTGCATTACAACAGAGAACAATATATTCTTGCTGAGAAAATTCATTACTTCCCAGCTACTGTGTAAGGGTTGCAGCTAAGCTCAGAGGGAACAGGGAAGTCTGAGGAGGTAGCAGGTGATGTCAGCGTCCCTGCTGATCAAAAGGTGCCAGCGCTGCATCCCTGCAAGCCCTGGCTTCGCTGCAATACTGCCAAGGCGCAATCAGGCTTGCAGTTTTCTCCTCTGGAGGTTCAGGCTCTTCCCTCCCACCGCTAGAAATAGAACTCCTGCAGTGTCCTGGGCACTCACCTTTGATTGGCAGGCTGAAGCGGGTGATGAAGGGCTCCCGTGCAAAGACATCGGGTCGGTCTGGATGGGTGTCCTCGTAGGTATAAGAAGCCAGCATCCGAATCCTCTGTCCCCTGTGGGAAAGGAAAGGCACAGATACACAATGGAGGATCTGGCTGCAGGGAGGAGGTGTTGTCCAACCAGGCTACCAGGTGTGTGTGTGTGGGGGGGGCATTCTTTTATTAGTGTGCTGTCAAATTTGCTTTTATGAGTGGTTCATGCAAGATGGGGGCCGGGGGAACCCACTCCATTTTGAAGCGTCAGTCAAATTGTGTGGAGGCATAAATTAGCTGAAAAGTGCTGGCTCATTGTCCGTAGAGTCATGTGGGTCTTTCTGGGGAGTGAGGGCACGAGACTACAGTTGATCTACTGTGCGTTTTAAAGAGGCCAAAAGAGGAAGATGGTGCAAAAAGAGGAAGAAGGAGCAAGTTGTGACATGTGAAAGGAGAAGAAGGGGAGAAATCGCCTGTCTTCCTTGAGGAAGAAAGAGGGAATGCCGCTGTTTCACTGTGATAGTTGTGTTGTCTGGTGGCGAACCTTGGCTACAGACTTCCAGCTCCACAGAGGTGCTGGTAACGTAACAGGGTGATATAATGCAGCTCCCTGGCAGGGCTCCTCACACAAGCCTGCAGCAGGGATTCTCCTAGTCCAGGCATGGACAGGCTGTGGCCCTCCAGACATTTTGGCTTAAAACTCCCATCAGTCCTAGCCAGCATAGCTAATGGTGAGGGATGTTGGGAGATGTGACCCTCCAGATGTTTTGCCCTACAAGCTGCCCATCCCTGTCCTAGTCCAGTGAGGGGAACAAGTGGCTCTCCAGATGTTGTTGGCCTCCAACTCCCATCATCCCTGACCAGTCATTCTGGCTGGGGCTGATGGGAGCTGGAGTCTAGAGGGCCACAGGTTCCCCTCTCGTCCTAGTCCAAAGTAAGAGCCAAAGGGAGGCAGGAGGCAGGACTGTACTTAAGGGGTCAGTGTGCAATTAATTCACACTGTGGCTGACTGAAACAGCCTTTCCCAACCTGGTGACCTCCAAATTTGTGACCTCCAACCAGAGCCATGTGCAAAAGACAAGCTTTTTGAATTAAAGAACAGGGTGCCCCTCCAAGCTTTCTTCATTTCAGCAGCCCAATTTAGGTGGAGAAAGTCATTTTGTTAGGAATCGGAAACCCTTGCTGATCTACTGCAAATCACCCAGAGATCTAGTAGATCCCAATCGACCTTCCAGCCACCCCAATGCAGTGGCTACAAACATAGTCTATGGGAGGCCTTCCAAATTTCAGCCACAAACTCATGACCTTAAGCAAAGTCCCTGCTTAAGGTGATGAAAAGGGGGTTAAAAATTCTTTTAAAGTGTAACATACTTTATGGGCAAAATTCTGTTCTTTCAGCGCCCAATCGTACATCTACAATATGGGATAATAACACCGATCTACCTTATGATATTTTCAAAAATATCTGAGATAATGTATCAAAGTGCTCTGAACACTAAAAAGCACTACATCATCATTATATTTCCAACAGGCTGTATAGAGGGTGATGGGAGGGGAAAGGGGGCTATTCCACCAGCCCTGCTGAAAAAGTATTTTAGTTTTTCCTCTTCCTTTCCCATCCCTTTTTCCTTGTGTGTTGTTTCATTTTAGACTGTAAACCTACAGGCAGGGACTGTGTTGTTTTACTGACTGCATGTAAGCCACTCCAGGAGACTTTTTTTGCTGAGGGGCAGGATAAAGATATTTTAATGAAATAAAAAACACATAAATAAGCACTGCACAAGTGCCAGTAGTAATAATAAATAAATAATACATTCCTTTAATAACTAAATGTGTGGACAAGGTAGAGGCACTCACCTATATATAAATACATAGCGTTCCTGATAGTTGCCCCGGCCCAGTAGGGAGCTGGAGTGGTAGCTATAGGTGCCAGAGCCACCATCAAACCTTACAGGAGGACAGATTATTCAGATGAATTTAAGGTCACTTATTTGCAAACCAAAGTATATATGAATGCAGAAAGGGCATAGATTAGCATAGAAGACTCCCTGTAACTTAGCCTTCCACAGCGTGGTATCCTCCAGATGTGCTGGACTACAACTCCCACTATGCCCTAGCCAGCATAGCTGGCTGGGGCATGCTTGGAGTTGTAGTCTTAACACATCTGGAGGGCACCAAGTTGGGGAAAGTAGCTGTAAGCCAGTAACTGTGGCTTAAACTCAGAGTCCTGTGGGCCTGGCACTGGTTTCTTGCTTCCAGGGACGCTGGTCAGATTAATGGACTTCAGCAGTTGAAGCCAGAATGCTTATCACTACAGTCTGGAATCCTCCTGGCTTTGGGTGTCAGGTGATACCAGAGAGCCAACCCTGTGGGCTGCTGTCGGCTATAAAATGCCCAGGTCTGTCGTGCTCCCTCAGTATGGGCAACTTGTCACTGTGGGAGACCACTCGCCTGCGTAAGTTGCCTATGTTAGCTCCACCAAAGGTACTTGTCAGCCCTTGGAACTGAACACCTGCCTCTCCTCATCCAGTAGGTGCTCAGACCTCATGGCTGGGGAGAAGGCCCATGGCAACTTTGTGTCTTACTCACACCACAATTAATGTGTCTTCCCACATCATTTCACCACCACACACACACCTTTATACCCATTCCCCACCCCAACATAGTCATACCGTGAGACAAAGTGCAACAACAGGTTTGTGGTGCGTTACAAGAAGCAGAGTGGCAACACACAGGGCATTATCCATTGTTAGTCCTACTTAAAGTAGACCCATTGTGGTGTATCCAATGTGAGTCTAATGTAAGCTGCATTCATTTCAATGGGTCTACTCTAAGTAGGACTAACATTGGATACAACCCATTGAAATGAATGGGACTTCAGTTGGATGAACATTGGATATAACACACAAAACTAATCAATCATGGGCATAGCCCACTGGGAGATTCTCCTGTGCAAGTCCCATAAAACAGCTTTTATTCCTTTCAGTGAGGTTTAAGCAAGATAATATCTGGGTGACTTGTGCCCAAAGTGATTTAGAAAGGAGAGGTTTATTTTATTTGTCCCCAAACTTTCTATCAAGAAAAATGGCACCAAAGGCAGCTTACAATCATAACCAACCATGATTAAAAGGATAAGACAAATGCATTAAAACACAATAAAAAATACATCAATAACAGAATAAAAGGGTTGCCTTTTGGGGTTTTCCACCTCAGACAACAAAACATCTGCGGCCAGCCCTGCTCCCCTCATGCACACTGTCCAACCTCTCTCTTGGTCAGCTCCCTTTCCCGATACATACTCTTTCCAAAAATCCAGTCGTCCCTTACTCCATTTTTCTGTCATCTATGTATGATTGTGTTTGTCCCATATTACACTCACCGATTCAGGGCATCGACCAAGGCAGGAACTGCCTTTCCTTTAGTGTCCATCACCTCTTGTAGGACAGAAATATCGCAACGAGACAGGATCTGTGGGGTGTGCAAGAAGGGGTGGAGGGGAACGACTGAACAACAAAATTTCTTTTTCTCTTTGGATTTACCTCGGCATGTCCTTTTTGCTACCACTACTGATAAAGCTTGTAGAGATACATAATGGCCCAGTTCACACGTAACAAGGAGCCAGCATGAATTAATTTCCCCATGGGGCTTCTTGTCATGGTGCCAGCAATGGCCATTTTGAATATATGGGGCAGGGGGAAGGGTGCTGTAACTTATTGCTACGGGCAAATCCAGCAAGGGTGGGTTGCTAGGGTGGTTGACAAGCCACCCGCAACCCTAAAACAGCCCATGGGTTCTGGGTGGCTTGTCAACCACCTCAACAACCCACTCTCGCCGGGTTCACATGTAATGACAAGCTACAGCGCATCCCCGCGGTGGCTCAAATATTCAAAATTACAGTGGCTGCCGCCACAACAAGAAGCCCCACAGGGAAATTCACACTCCTACGGGTTTTTAGAAAGGAGGTTGTGCCAAGTAGTTGAAAAGTGGGGAGTGTGATCGGGAAGTAAAATTTTGAATAGCGAAAGAGTTCAGCGCTCCTTGCCACCTACCACTTCTTCACTTAAAATTGCCTTCCAATCCAGCTGCTAGGCAGCTGTTGACTGTGACCCATCTCTAAGACACAGGTCTGGTGCCGTAACATGTTTAGGCCTAACAAAGCTCCTGTTCTAGAATTTGTCCTACAGGCCTAGTCTCCACAAACAGTAGATGATATGGCAGAACTGTTCCTGGCCTTTCTTTATACTTCAGGTGGAGCCTGAACTACATGACTGAATCTCCACCCCCTACTTTAAAAAAAGTTCTCCCTGCACAGAGAAAATGAGTTGTCATGAGCCTAGTTCTCACACATGGTAAACCTGTGCCTTGGCTATACCACGTCTGACTGAATGCTCCTACATGTAAAAAAAATATATTGAGCATAGAAAACTAGATATCAGGAAGAAGGGTGGGCTAAAATCCCTTGCCCTGACATTTACTTTTTCTATGTGGTGGATTAGTTTATCCCTTGCCCTGATATTTAGTTTTTCTATGTGGTGGGATTTTTTTGTATGAAGGTGCACTGCATCATGTGAGCCCCCACCCCCAGTGGTACAGCCCATACACAGGTTGACCACCTCACTGAGAACAGTAGGCCAAGGACAATAGTTCCAATCCTAGCTTCCTCCATAATATGCTATTTTCATATGACTAAGGATAATTTTTCATGGGGGGGGGAGTATTCAAATATACAACCCCCACTGCCTCTACAGTCTAAATAGGCACAGTTGTCAGCCAGCCCTGAGGTACTTCAGTATTCTATGTAGGGCTGAGTATGTACTGTAGAGAACTATATATAAAAAACTAAGTTTTCAACCCCATAAATTAAATTATGTGCAAATTTAACCATTTCCATGTATTTGAATATTTTTCATAGTTTGTTTGCTACTCCCCAGTTATTTGCCCACATACTTTCAAGCTTACTGCTGCATTCATAAGGACTAGAAACTTGCTTTAAAAACACAGCAGTCCTCTGAATGCTGAATTCTGTACCCAGCACATTTCACAGAACACACAAAGCCCTGGTCCTAGGAAAATATTACAGTAGCATTCAAACGTGCATGCACGCACACACTGAACTTCATCCTTCCACTCCTGCATTTGATAGCTTCTTCTCTTAACCAGGCTTGCTTATTCCTTCCACACCAGTCAAAGTTTGTTTATACATATTGTTCACTTGAAATAAGAATCCCTGTATACAATGAGGAGGGATTCCACCAGCAAAAGCTTCACACATTCGGATGATACTGAGAAAGCAGGGTCACGCCCTTCCATTCACTGCTGCTGCGCCTGCCTGGGCTGCATCTTGACACCCCACCTTGACAAGTGTGTCCATGACATTGGCTTTGTCTGCCTTTCCTTGGGCAAAGCGCTGGGTGTTGAAGGCACAGATCCGCAAGGGGGCTCCTGCTGGGCACAGCAGCAAGAGCAGCAAGATGGGCAACCAGAGCCACAAAGGTTCCATCCTGAGGAATCCAGCCTGGTTCCTTCTACTGCAGATAGATTCTGTGTGGAACAATGAATGAGAAAAAGGTGGGGAAGCAGACGGATCAAGGAGCCAGCTGTGGCAGGGAGAAGAGGTTTGTGAACGGCATGCAACGGTGGCCAGTCATGAGACCTCTGGACTCAGTAGCAGTGCCAATCAGAGGTCAGTGCCAATGCCCCACCTTAAAAACACATACGCAAGTAAACTACAGTGACTCACACTCAGGTTTTTGCTTTTATTTGGCTGTAGTGCAGACTAGGCTAAATATAGAGAGGAGTGCTACTACTAAATAAAGACCAGCACAAACTAAAGAGCAGAAGGCTGCAGCAGAAAGCATGACACTTAATTCTTCCTGTGCCAACTAGGTCCTAGGCAAAGCTTGGTTTGAGCCAGGTCATTGGCACTGACAGCAGCTTTCCTCTCAGAAGGAAGAGCAATTTCCAGGGCCGGCCCTAATACTAGGCAGAGTGAGGCAGCTGCCTCAGGCAGCAGGTGCTGGAGACAGGATGGCAGGGCCTTCCATTTCCCTTCAGTCTCCTAAGTTAGCTTGCTGTCCTCAGGTGTGGTGGAGGAAGCTGTTCTGTCACCAGCGCTGAAGTAAAATTCAACTTCCAGACCAGTTTTATTCTATATGGCATGGGTGGGCCCTTTTTTTGCTGCTGTTCTGCCGCATCACCAAACTATGGAGGCAAACAGTTGCTTGTTTTCCTGAAGGCAAAGAAAAATAATAGCTGCCCAGTACTGCTTAGTGCTACTGCAGCCAGATAAGCCCATCACAGCCCACAGCCAGACACAGAAGGGCTCCCACCAGAGGGTACTTTGCCTTGGATCCTCTCAAACCTGGAGGGTTTCTGCCCCTCCTACCAAGCTGAAGGTTTGGGGGAGGCTTGCAGGGAGAATGTGCCCTCTCAGAGATGCTGGGCCTAGCGTAACTGTGAATGTTATCAAAAACTGCTGGCACAACCATATTTTTCTGCTGCAATCATAATGTCTAGAAACTTGGGTTTTGTTTCCAGGCTTCACCCATAGGACCTAAAAGGACCTTGAAGCCCATGGGAGTCATCCAGCAGTGCTTAAGGCTGCAGTCTCAAGCAGACTTCAGCCTCCTTTCTCCATCTCCTGCCAACAGAAAGGGCTGGAGACTTTCACTCAGGGCCCCCCATTGAAAAGACAAATGCTTCCTCTTCCACTTCCAGTGAACAAATATGACCAAGCCATGTTTAAAAATGTTTTATAGGACTTTAATCATTCAGCATTCCAAAAGGAGTGCCCTCCAGACATGTCGGACTACACCTACCACCTTCCCCAACCAGCATGGCTGGGAATTATGGGAGTTGTAATCCAACACATCTCAACAGTGTCGGGTTGGGGAAAACTGGAGGGACAATCCTTCTCGGGTGTAAGCCACCCATTAATTTGAGGCTGCAATCCTATACTTACTTACCTGGGTGTGAGACCCACTGAACTCAATGGGGCTTATTTCTGAGTAGACATTCATAGGATTGTCTTGTAAATGGAGCAAAACTGAAGTACGTCTTTGCAGAATAAGCATGCCATGACTGCATGATCCAGTAAACAGAAATCGTCTACTTATAATGATGAGCAACACAGACAACAAAATCACAACATGTTTTCCTCCAATTTCAATTGGCAGCCATTAGGAACAGGTGTTGAAGGCGCTGTGCTTCGGTAAGAAGGGGTGGCGAACTACGGTGGCAGCAGATCTGCACGTAGGAAGTGTGGGGGTAGGATACTTCTCAACGTCTATTGATAGACCAACTTTCCAGCCAGTTAAAGTCCCTTTTACAGCCCAATCCTAATCATGTTCACTCAGAAGTAACCCCGGTTGAGACCCACGCACCGATTCTAGCCGTGTAGATTGGGAAATGGGGCTTGCGATCCATTTGCAGGCAGCAGCTCTTTATTTGGAAGGAAGCAAGACTCTTATGAGTCCCCTGGACTGCAAGAAGGTCAAATCAGTCCTTCCTAAAGGAAATCAACCCTGAGTGCTCGCTGGAAGGACAGATACTGAAGCTGAAGCTCCAATATTTTGGCCACCTAATGCAAAGAGAAAACTCCCTGGAAAAGACCCTGATGCTGGGAAAGACTGAAGGCAAAAGGAGAAGGGGACGGCAGAGGATGAGATGGCTAGACAGCATCACCGATGCAATGAATATGGACTTGAGCACGCTCCGGGAGAGAGCGCAGGACAGGAAGGCCTGGCGTGCTACGGTCCATGGGGTCACGAAGAGTCGGACACGACTGAACGACTGAACAACAACAACAAGGGAGGGTACTGTTAGGACTGTTATTTAACTTGCTAGGTGGGTGGGTGGGAAAAGCACTTGGGCCTGCGAGACTCCACTGAGGGTCCAGCTACCGTCGGATCAAGACCAGGAACACTCATAGGTGGACCCTAAGACCAGGATCGCGTCTTAGTGATCCTCGTCTGCGGTGACCAGTGGAGGCTGGCAGCTCCGATGTCAGTGGGGCTGTGCTCCCCTTCTGGGTTTCAGTCAGAACCTGCCCGAACTCCAAAGGAGCTATCCAAGGCGCTGAACCCTAGCCCCAAAATGGGTTCAGCACCTTGGATGGCTCCTTTAGAGTTCGGGCTGGTTCTGACTGAAACCCAGGGCGGATTCACAGCCCCGCTGACATCGGAGCCGTCAGCCTCCACGGGCCATGACAGAGACACGGAAAACAGAAAGGGCGGCTGCTGCTCCGGGCTGTGTGTTTTTTTCCTTCCAGACAACTTCTGGCGATTCTGAGCCATGCGCCCCGCGATCGCCTCCTTCCCCTCCTTTCCCAGCACTCACCCGTGAAGCACCAAGTCCATGTCTTGCTGCTCCTCCATC
The DNA here is from genome assembly GCF_057233095.1 of Heloderma suspectum. NCBI lineage: Eukaryota > Metazoa > Chordata > Lepidosauria > Squamata > Helodermatidae > Heloderma > Heloderma suspectum. Next base: position 172,200,079 of record NC_139459.1, read on the forward strand.
CGCCGCAGCAGACAGGGCGGGCTCGAAGGATCCAATCCGACATGCCAAGCGAGAGAGGGGAGTCCCCGCCTGCGGAGCCGGCCCGCCCCTGGAGCTTGCAGTCGAGGTCGGGGAAGTGGCCGCCTCACGCAGACAGAGCGCAACGGGGCTCCGCCTCAGCCAGGGTGGCCCGGGAGGGGAGCCAATGTCGGGGGCCTATGAGCATGTGCAAAGAGCACTTAGGTCAGCACTGAAGAACCACAGTAGCCAGCCTGCCTTTGGCTTCAGGTCCTCTCCGTCCTACTAATCCAGCACTTCTGGCCTGGCCCAGTCAGGAGGAAACTGTAGCTAAAATCAAGGGGCAAAGGACCCTTCACAAGTGGCCTCTTTCCACATAGGAATGTATGGGAAAACTGCGCTTACGATTGTTGCATCCAGGACCAGTCCAACCATTAGGTAAAGTGAGGTGTCTGCCTCGGGCAGAAGATTCGGGGTGTCCCGAAAGGGCAGCAAATTGTTATTTAATTTGTTACTGTTGTATTTTTACTGCCAGGAATTAGGAGAGGTGCTTGTGGGATTTTCTGCCTCAGGTGCCAACATAAATTAGCTGGCTCTGGATTCTATGCATGTCCACGTGGGGCCAAGGGGCACCATTTGCTGCTGTGCTTCAGGCAGCAAAATATCTTGGGCTGCCTCTGGTCACATCACCCAGCTCATATATATTTGGCAGCCTGCAACACACACACACACACACCGCCGTTGTGGGACTACTGGCAGGAACATAAGGGGCTGTTGGCAGACTCGCAACCTGACAGGGCGTGTATGGAAGCACCTGCTGTATAGGCCAAAATGAGATGTGCTGGCTAGGCCATGGCGGAAATGCTTACCTGTCAAAGTGCTCCAGATGTGCCCCGTCATTTCAGATGCGCTCACTGCATGCAGGGCCAGCCCAAGGCATTTTGCTGCCTGAGGCAAAGGACAAGATGGCGCCCCTCTCCTATTCCACATACTGAAGCTGACTGGACTGGCGGTTGGATCTTGAGGGGTGACTACACCCGCTGTACCTGAGGGCCACAGGCTAGCTTAGTGGGTGTAGTCAGGCTGTGTGGCATGTGCAAATCTGACCTCCAACAGAGGTAAACACCTGGGGGGGGGCTTCAGGTGGAATGGCCAGGGGGTTGTTGCTGCTCCCCATTCTACACCCCAGCCTATGCTGCCTGAAGCAGCCACTTCACTTCGCTGATTGGTAGACATGGCCCTGACTGCACACCTCAGCCCACTGTGTGTTGCGTTTGTATGGGCGGGATTGATGCAGGAGCGCAGCCGACACGCTGCTGGTCCATGTGAATGAGAAGTGCACAGTTGGAAGGGAGTGCTTAATCTGTGGCCTCTATCACATTGGGTTTGGCCCTTGTACTGGTGCCTCCACAAGGTTCTCATTGAACCACCAGCCTGTTGCTGGCTCAGGTGCTCCCCTTGGGGGCCAAATGTGGGCTGCCAAAGGTATGAACCAGCTCTACATGTCTTAGGAAGGACTGATTGGATGCAGCTTCCAAGCAAGCATTTGCATTTTGTGTATTGGACTAGGGTTGCCATATTTATTGGGCCTGCTCCTGTGCCTTAAAAAGGTGGGGGAGAGACCCTAATATATCATAGAATCATAGAACAGTAGGGTTGGAAGGGGCCTACAAGGTCATCGAGTCCAACCCCCTGCTCAATGCAGGAATCCAAGTCAGAGCGTCCCTGACGGATGGCTGTCCAGCCTCGCCATATGTAGTGGGGGTGGGAAACACAATGGGATGTTTGGTTGTCAACCAACCAGTAGTTTTCCAGTCCAAACAATACAATCATGATCTGCAAGTCTGATGAATTAATGAGCTTAATATTCCACCAGATTCTGTCAGGCTTCACTCATGATAATTCACACAGACACTGACTCATTCACGGGGTGTGTGCTGGGTTCAGGACGGGAGAAGGAAGAGAGGCAATGCACATCTGATGGAAGCATCCCTCCCACTCCACAAACTAGCTTCTGCACTGAGGGTGCAGTGTAGTCAGAGATATCCCCATGTGCAACACGTTGCAATTGCCTAAACCTGAGGTTCCCAGATCTTTGCTGTCTAGAAAGGAGCTGATTTTGCTTTATGTTGCATGTACTATGTCACAAGCAACTAGCATGTCAAACAGGAATTCTCCTCTCTCTCTCTCCTTCCCTATCAGATCTGTAATCCCAAACAGGTAAAACAGGAGCAGTTGCTCCACTCTGTATTCCATATTGACAACTCACTTTACTCCTGCCCATTTTTTTTTTTTTTTTGGCTTTCAGGAATCACACAAATTTCATTGTTCCCCAGGGCGTACTCTGCTAAATAGACAACACCATCCCCTCTTTAATAAGCCTTAAGTGACAGAAAATCAAACATACATGCCCATACACTGGTACACTGAAATAAAAAATGCACAAACATTTGAACACCATCGTTGAACACGTGCACACAAAACGTGCAAGCTCTATGTGCCAATATATACCAAGAAGGGTTGTAGGAATACACAGAAAAACATTACAGAAAAGCATGCATACCAAAGCACCATGTTAGCTCTGGGATTCCTGGGACAACATGCAGCAGCCGAGCCCCAAAGGTACCATGCATATGAATGTGTGCTGTCTTGCAGTGCCAGCAGCAACACATGCATTGATGTGTGTCAATGAATGGCTTCTAGGTATTACAGCTTTATATTAGCTCCAGGTTCAGACGCAGCATGTGTCTGAATAGCATAAGAAGAGCTGTGCTAGACCATGTGCACATACATGAAGTGAGGCAGTAATGCATATGGAAATGAGGCCACGATGTGTCATCATGCCATAATCTTCGGACTCCCACCAGAATCAGTCCTTGTCACCCCAGATCCAGAGTGTACAGCATGACAGGAAACATGTGGTGAGACATATTGAATATAAATGTCTGTATGTACTTTTGTGCCCGTTAAGGTATGTTAGGAAGACTTACTCTAAGTTCCATCTGCCCAGAAACTATATAAAATCCAGTTAAGATGGATTTTAATAATTTTGTTTACTTTGATTAGACTATTACTTGAATTATCCTAATTCTAGTGTTGTTCTAATGTTAAGACACCTTGGGTTGGATCTGGAGCAAGTTACTTGCACTAACATCCCATGTGAAAAGTTAGTCATGGCTAACTTTCTCATTCATTCATTCATTCATTCATTCATTCATTCATTCAAAGCATTTCTATCCCACTTGTCAGCCAAAAGATTCCCAGAGCAGCTTAAAAGAATCATCAGTCAGACAGTCCCTGCCCTCAGGCTCATAATATTACCATATTCCAATGTGGCAATACTGCAGTATTCCATGGTGCAATATGTCTTCACTGGCATGGATAAAACCATTGAAATATCAAGCATGCCACCATCCAAAAAAGCAAAAGCATTTCAATGCATGTCACTTGTTGTTGGAAATACAGGGATAATGATGCATAGAACTGAGCCCAAAAGTAATGGAAAAAGAAGCAAAGAACCACTGTGTTTTTAATTTATACTTACCAGTTAAGTTTCTGGGCCTAATTCAAGCTAATGGTTATTACAATGACCTGTGCACTGATCAGGGCCAGATCTCCTATTAGGCAGAGTGAGGTGGCTGCCTCAGTAGCAAATGTTGGGGTGTGGGGACTGGCACTGAAGTGCTGCTGGGGGACAGAGCTGTGTATGCTACCTATGCAGTCCTGCTCTGCACTCCATATGAGAGCCAGCTGCCCATAGATGTGATGGAGGATGCTGTCCCATCACTAGTGCCGATGTAAGATTAAGGGCATCTCTACACCAGCCTAAAATCCTGCATTTAAAATGGGGCTTTCTGCTTCCGTTTTAAATGCAGGATCACAACTGACTCCCTTTACACGCGCTTCCTTTCCCCCCTCCTTCTCCCCATAGCTGACTCTTCCATTATCTGTAATTGATCTCACTCTTCTTGCTGCTTTTAGCTTTTACTCTTTTCATGGAGGAAACTGAAGCAGAACACAAGGGGGAGGTAATTTGATAGCTATTATCTGCGATCTATTTAGAAATGGAACAAAGGACATTTAGTGCAGGAGATGCCCTGGAGGGTCATGGTGTCATGTAAAGAGCCCGCAAACTTCCATGAAGGAGCCATCTCAATCGCAGAATAAAAGCTCCGTGTGAGGGAGCCCTAAATTGCTAGTCTTGTTGGTTTCTATCCATGGAATGCTGGTGGTGGTGGTGTGCCTTCAAGAAACACCTTGTCCCATATTTTCTTCCCCATCTTCTAAGGTTAGAGGGAGTCCTTGCTCCTGGGCCCCTTCTTTTCTGAGGCAAAATTGATAGGGCTGAGGAGCAGAGCCTTCTCTGTAATTGCACCACCTTTTTGGAACTCTCTGCCAAGCAAAGCTCACCTTACAACATCCTAATATCCTTCTCATTGTTTAATTAGAACTTGGCTGTTTGAGAAGGCTTTTCCTGGGGTTGGCTAGGTGTTTTTTTATTTCAGCTGTTGCTTGTTGAATTATGATTATTTTGGTTGTCAGTTTTAATTTTTCTACTGTTCCTTTATTTAATTTTATTGTACAACACTTCATGTAATTTTAATAGAAAAGTATTTTATAAATACATTTTAACAAAATAAAAATAAACAACACAGGGAACAATGAAAATGTAGGGTGTGTTTTTTTAATGGCATGCCTGCTATATTATACAGATAACCAATAATAACACTTAGCATTTATATACTGCTTTAACACAAGTGTTCAAAGCTCTTCCCATATTTTATCTCAGTAATCCTTACAACAGTCCTGTGAGGTACATCAGCATTGTTATCTCCTTATTGCAGATGTGCCGCAGAGGATCAGCTTAGGAAGCCACCTTATACCAGGTCAAACTATTTTGTCTGTCTGGCTCAGTATTGTTTACTCTAACTGGCAGTGGCTGTCCAGGGACTCAAACAGAGGTCATTTGTATCATCCTTTTAACTGGAGATGCTGAGACCTTCTGCATAGACAGTGGATGAACCTGCATCTGCATCTCCATCTAACGTGGATGTTCTACCACTGTGCTATATGATTCCTCTCCAAAGGGAAAATGGCTTGCCTAAGACTACCTAATGAGGTCATGCTTGAGGCGAGATTTGAACTGGGGACTTCCCGGCTCATTTTCTCAGTCAAAATCAGTGCTCTACAAGAGTGGTTCTCAGACTGTTCTTCAGTTGTGGCCACAAGCAAGGCCACAGTACAGTCATACAGGCACACCGGTCAGCTGCCTGGGAGCAAAATGAATGGTGAGTCCACACCAGAATACAGTCTGATGCCTTTACACTATCCTACCTACAGCAGCAAAAACCCTTGAGCCATCCCTGGGTACGCAGCCTATAACATGCCCCAGAATCCTTTGTGATGTATAGGGGTCATGTGACAGGTTCATGCAGATGGTGACATGTGGAAAGTTCTGAATGCAGAACATTTGGGGGGAGGGTAAAAGTGCTCTAGAACAGCCATCCCCAACCTGATGCCCTCCAAATGTGTTGGGCTATGGCTCCCAGCATCTCCCAGCCAGCCATGCTGGCTGGGGGATGCTGGGAGTTGTAGTACACCACATCTGGAGGTCACCAAGTTGGGGAAGCAGCTTTAGAGACATCACATCATTCAAGGAACTGGGGATTTTTCTGCAATAACATCATCATCTGAAACACATCATCCTGAAGAGAGGCTATTTGGGGCCCCAAGACCGGTCCATTACTGCAGAATAGTTTCTCTACAGGAGCAGAGTTTGGCAGGGTAGTGTTAAATTTGATAAAAAGCTTTGCAACGGCCGGGTATCTTTTCAGCTGCCCCAATTCGTGCGACGGATCATTCAGGAACTGCAGCCCGATATTTCTTATGGTTGACTCGGCTGCCGCCACTCCCTGGTCATCAAAGCCGTAGAAGTCATTGGCCGCTTTGGGCACTGCTGCTTGGCCAGCAAGCTTCGCCAAGGTGTTGCAACGGAGCAGTTCTTGCAAGAAAAGCTCCCGGGCCATTTTTTTCTCATCCGGACTCTGCAGCCAACGCAACTTGAAGAATGGATGTGACACGGAAGCAATGACCAACGGCTTTGTGTTTTTGTTGCTCACAGCTGCATCCAAAGTCAACATGTGCCCAAACTGCTTTTGTAGTTCACCTTTCAACTCATCCGCTAGGCAAGAAGCATATTTTGGAGACACCGACTCAAGTCGGCACTTTAACACAAGCACCATGGGTAGGACAGCCCCATAGAAAGACTCCACGGCGTCATCTGCTTGGAGTTTATCAAGGGCTGTAGCCATCGGAGACATCACCTCCAGCCACTCACCTAGAAATTCCAGCTCCAGGTTGGTAAATTTGGGGAGCTGAAGGCAGGCCATCACGAGATTAATGGTGCCGCGCATGTCGTATATGCGGCAAAAGCAATCGAACTCTGCATTCCATACAGAGGCCGACTTGGGGACCGGCTTTCCGAGGGCGTAATTCACAAGCTCCGCATTTTTTAAGCTGTCTTGGGAAACATTCCTTAGAGCAGAGCATTTGCTTGCCACACTTTTAAAAAGATGCCTGTACGGAGGGCTTGTGGCCAAAGCCCTGGAAGCAGCGGTCATGGCGACAAAGCTGAGCACGCAGGAAAAACAGGACACCCGGGATGGCAAGTAGAACACACAGGAAGGGTCGACCATATCGCTTGACAAGGCATCATAAATACACACGTTGACACAGACATCAGCACTTGGGAGATCAGCTTGTTTCTCAGCATCCTTCCCCTCTTCTTGGTCCAAGGTACCCTTTAGTATGGAGAACAGCCGGAAGGTTTTCTGAAAGTTGCTTCTGCTGTCTGTGACAACATGTGTTATTTTTGTGGAGTCCAAATCGTACTGTGTATGGATCTCGGTCAACAGAGATGCAAGTGTCCTGTACGAGAGTGGCCCCGTAAAGCGTCGGAGACTTAAGACTGCAGTTTCTCTTGTCAAGTTGGCTGGATTGATCCAGTGACAAGCCACCCCCATGTAACTTTCCCCTCGATGTGTCCACACATCTGCAGTCGTGCAAACGTAAGCGACAGAGGCCAACTTCTTTTTAATTCTTTCAAGAACCAAGCTGCATCGTCTCGCTAGTTTCTTCTGTAAGGTTTCTGCAGAAATAATTGCAGCCCTGGGAATAATCCCTTTGATCAAAGTGTGGAAGCCACTTCCTTCAACGATGGATAATGGAACCATATCGGTGACGACAAAATTGAGAATCAGGTGGTCCAGATTTTCTTTGGATAATGACCCATCACACAGCTGCTGCCGTGGGAAAAGATCCCGGTGAGGCTCGTAATATTTTGGAATTTCCGCATTCACTTTTATCATGTCACCACCCATTTGCTTGCAACGGATATTTTTCCTTTTGTGCATCATCTTCAGATATTTTTCTCCATGGATTCTCTGCAACAGGAGAACTATTTCAGCCAATGCTTTACACTTTAGTATAATAACCATACAGAAATGTTAAAAGTCTTGTGTCACATGCAAAGTTACTGACAGTTCTGATGACTTTCTATGTGACTCCTTGTTAGAATCTTTCCCCCTTTTTAAAAAGACTCTAGGCCTCATGATTACAAAGAGGAATTTGAAAGTGTGCTGGCAAAATTGCTAATGGACTGAAAAGAAATAAGCAAAAAGATGCAATAATTTTATTTTAAAGCAGTAATATATCTTTTTATTTTTAAGTAGAAATAAGCTCTTATTGTAAAATTCTTGATTTCAAAGGCTATGAGCTACGATACCTAAATAGAACCTGCATGTTCAGAGGCAGCATATCTCTGAATATGAGGTGCTAAGGATAAACAAAAGGGGAAGGGTGTTTTTTCATCTTGCTTATTAATTTTCAAGAGGCATCTCTCTGGCTGTACAGAACACAATGATGGAGCAGGGGTGGGAAACTGTAGCTCTCCAGATGTTGTTGGAGTACAACTCCCATTATCTCTGACCATTGGCTATGCTGGCTGGGGCTGATGAGAGCTGGAATCCAAAGACGTCTGGTGGGTCACACATTCCCTACCCCTACTCAGTAATGGCTCTTCTTATGTTCTTAATATCTCCTATTTGATGATGATAAAATTAAAATTAAGAATATCCTAAGTACAATAACTTCACCAGCTGTAGTTTAGCTTTTGATATGTGTATGAAAATGTGCACTGAAAATATTTTCCAGCTTATCATACATCTCCGATGTGCCACCCCATTCTTCCCACCCACTTCCAAGACAAAGATGCTTATGGACTGGAATGGTTAACCAGTTTATGGAAACAGGTCATCCTCAGTCATCCCTCAACTTGGTGTCATCCAGATGTTTTGGACTACAACTCCCATCTTAACTGACTATTGGCTGTGCTGGCTGGGGCTGATAGGGGTTGTACGCAAAAACATCTGGAAGGCACCAGGTTGCTTCCTCCACCTGGTTTATGACCAAGGGCCTAGATTTTCCTGGTGGGAAAAAGCACAACCCATTTGGTTCATACATGGATGCCCATTGTAACATCAAGTGATAACTTGCATGTGTGAACTGGCCATGAGAAAGAGAACTTCCATATCATCTCATATTGCCTGAAATTCAGTGCTTTCGAATGGCACCAGTTCACACATTCTGCTGCCAGTCCTCAAGAGTAGAGAAATAAAGTAATGTACAAGCAGGTTCTCAAACACCTCTCAAATGCACTTAGCATAAAATGTTGGAATTTCCCCATACCTCCACTAAGTCATGCACCATTGATAGCATATGCAAGAGATTGCAAAGGGGTCTCCCTCCACATACACACCAATGTTTATTGATGGAATGAAGTGTTTTTTATTACTCATATTTGGGGGTGAATCACACCACAATTTACTTTGTATGTAGTATCATGTGGACATGATTTATGCAGTATCATGTGGATACGGTCAGCAACAGCAATTCCTATGACTGCAGCAGCAAATATCCCGTCCTTTCCAGTCACAAGAGTATCCAGTAATTACTGGATACTTCTGAATGCACATATGCACGTGTGAATCTGCCCTCCAAGGGCCAAAACAGATGCGTCGGCGAGTGGTTAACAGTAAAGCGGTTGCTGGTGCAATCAGAGGTCCAGGCACGCCCTGTCGCGTACAAACGCACTTATATCACGTGAGTCGGGCCTTCCGCGTGTAGTTCGCACACTAGTGGTACGCTAGCTCCTCTTTAGGCAAAAACGGGCCGATCGCATGTAAGCCGTTTACACGCCGACAGGGCGCGCTTGGAACACTTCACGGGGGCAAATGCCTAACGCGCGTGGCAGCCCGCACGTTTGTCTCGGCCTTTTGTTATTTACCTGCACGTGTTTGGTGAAATTGGATGGCGCCTTGTGCTGCCCTCGGATGGTCTTCCTTTTGTGCCTGCAGAGGCTGCAAACTGCTTGAATGAAGTTCCCGTCGTCTTCAATGACCTCCGAGAAATAAGTTCTCACAACGATCGGCAGCGCCTTGCTTTCGGATTCCGTCCCTGAAGACATGGTCATTGCAAAAGCCACCAAGGGCCAGAAACTATTGACAACTCGGGCCGGGGTACTACCAATGGGAAACGGAGATTCTCTTCATAACTGGGCTGTTTCCAGCAGCTGGAAATGGTTTCCCACCCCACTGGACATGCGTCGATTCTGGAGAGGCTGCTGGGAAATGTAGTTTATTCGCAAAGATTGCACGCGGCCGTGTGTGCGCGTTTTACACGTGGGATAACTTGCTTTAGCGTGGTGGTGGCATCGTTGGGATTCTCACGACCTGTAGCCTGTTACGTCACTCGATTTCAATATATTATGGAGGAAAAAAAGATTTGCCGGTGGCAGGGAAGAGATTCAATTGTATGTTAAGGTTGCAGGCCTGTTGCATTGAACGCGGTGGGACGGGACATAAAGGTAAAGGTGTCCCCAACCAGTCGTGTCCGACTCTAGAGTGCGGTGCTCATCCCCGTTTCTAGACGGGACGGGTCATGCTTCCAAGTAAATATGCCGAGAATGGCGCTGGAAGTGTCTTCTTGAAAGAGAAGTCGAGGTTGCAGTCCTGGACCCGTTTATCTGGAAATACGCCCTATTGAACTCAATGGGGCTGGCTTCTGAGTAGACACACATATTGTTGTGCGGTAAGAGGGACAAAGATGCACTTTCTACTTGGAAAGTTGAGTTTGGTCCCTTTTTAATATATCTGTTTGTACATCACAGTGCAATCCTATGCAGCTGTACTCAGGAGTAAGTCCCATTGAGCTCAATGGGATTTAACCCCTGGGAACTGGAAGCTGGGGGCTCCAATTTCAGTGGGGCTGTGCTTCCATTCTGGGTTTCAGTCAGAATCAGCCCGAACTCTAAAAGAGCTATCCAAAGTGCTGAACCCTGTCCCCAAAATGGGTTCAGTACCTTGGATAGCTCCGTTAGAGTTCAGGCTGGTTCTGTCTGAAACCCAGAATGGATTCAAAGCCCCACCAAAATCGAAGCCACCAGCCTCCACTGCTCCCAGGTGTGTATAGCAGAGATGGGGAACTTGTGGCCATCTAGATGTTGTTGGACTCCAACTCCCATTATCCCTGACAATGGGCATGCAACATGTGGCACAACATACATTGGACTTTGTTTTCTGTACTGGTTTAGGGGGAAATGAACCATGGTTGTGGGAGCTAGAAATAGCTCTGTTGTCAGGGATAGTTAAAAAGCTGAGCAAGCTTGACCTGTTGGCTGCTCTTAGTTTTAATGGTCCACTTCTGGAGGCTGATGGATCCAGGTTTCATGAGGGGTCTTAGGGAGTTTCCTTAGCTGGTGGTTCTGCCAAGGCCCTGGCCTCTTCTTGGAATGGGGAAATCCCCAAAGCCATTGATACGATCAAGCCGAAGTGTCCTTGGCCCAGTCACAGAGCCATATTGGCTTCTTGGTATTCTGAGAAGTTGAAGCCTATGTAACAGCTGGGTCATCAGCTACAATACAGGTGGCCATCCTGCGATAAGCATGATGAGAAACCACCTGTGGCAGTGATGGCAGCGAAAAAGTCTTACTTGTTTGCCACATTGCTTCTGCACAATGGCAGCCAGCTGAGTTTTTCCCAGTTGTGAAAAGTGTCAGAGATGGATGCGGCCAGGGTTCCACCTAGTTAGGTTGTTTGGGGTAGGTTACACCTTGTGCAACCGGATGATGTGGACAAGTTACGTAGGGCGCAATCCTATGCAGATAGGCAGCTGCCTCCAAACTCGGAGGCGGCCGCCTATCCAATGCAGGGCAGGAGAAGCGTGGAGGGGATCATTCCCTCCGCGCTTCTCCTGCCCAGCATTTGTGGTTAGACAGCCAATTTCGGCTGTCTAGCCACGGGAAGGCAGAGCAGGGGAGGAGGCTGCCGGATGACACATAGGATATGTCGTACCGGCATTTCTGCCTTCCCTGCCCCGGAATGCCCCGTAACACCCTGGTTTGGCTGCTCCACGCTCTTCTTCCGACCGTGGTGTGCAGGGCCCTTCCACACTGCTTGCAAGGCAGCATAGAAGCGGGGGGGGGGGGGTCAGTTCCTGGAAACCCACATATCCTATGGCTGTCTAGCTGCTGACTAGCGGCCAGAGGATTGCTCCCTCCGTGATTTGAGATCCACTACTTGCTCTTTAGTCCATCCCTTCCTGGATCTTAAAATCTGCCAGGACTGGGCTTACCATCTGGATCTCAGAGGTGGTTAATGCCTCTCTGAGAGAGGTTGTGGCTCCCAGTGCACTTAAGGAGGCAGTGGTTAACCACCACCACCCTTTTAAAGCCAAACTGTAAGCCAAAGGAATTGCTCCAGGAAATACTCCAGCTTGGACTTGCTGGTGTGTTTCCTAATGTCACCATTGCACTGAGGATTTTTTCTCACTCTACGTGCATCAATAGCTTCAGGCGAACGGTCTTTCAATGTGCTGAAGCAGGTCAAGAATTACTGCTGTTCAGCTATGGGACAAGATCATTTGAATGGCCTTGCTATGGTTAACAAACTGTGACATTGCAAGAGAACTGATTTGTTCCAGAATAACTGGTGAATTTGTACAGGAAACAAGAGCTAGAAAAGCACTTGTTAAATAAAAAAGGAATATTTATTATAAATTACTGCACTGTATTCTTGTGTGTGTTAAAAGCATTAATTTATTAAATGTAAACATTTAAAATATAGCACAATTTTTGTAACCCTGTTTTGGCATTTCTTCCTTTTTTAATATACCAGGAGCATCAAAAAATAGTAGTGGCCTGGGCCTCTCTTGCCTCTGAGAGGGCCTGCCTAAAACTAGAGTTATTTCAACACATATAAAGTTCCTAGTCTAAGGAACTTGATTTTATTCTGTGCTGCTTTTATTCGTTGTTTTAATGCTTGCATTTTATCGTTTTAGTGTATTGTACACCACCCAGAGAACTTCAATTTTGGGCGATTTAAAACTACAGTAAGACTATGATCCTATGCCTATTTAGACCAAAAAAAAAGCCCTACAACTGCCAGCATTCCCCAGCCAGCTGGGGAATGCTGGGCTTTGTAGGGCTTTTTTTTCTAGTCTAAACAGGCATAGGATTGTGCCTTAAAGAAATAAGGACAATAATTGTTGTTGTTGTTGTTCAGTCGCTCAGTCATGTCCGACTCTTCGTGACCCCATGGACCATAGCACGCCAGGCCTTCCTGTCCTGCGCTCTCTCCCGGAGTGTGCTCAAGTCCATATTCATTGCATCAGTTATGCTATCTAGCCATCTCATCCTCTGCCGTCCCCTTCTCCTTTTGCCCACAGTCTTTCCCAGCATCAGGGTCTTTTCCAGAGAGTTTTCTCTTCGCATTAGGTGGCCAAAATATTGGAGCTTCAGCTTCAGTATCTGTCCTTCCAATGAGCACTCAGGGTTGATTTCCTTTAGGATTGACTGATTTGACCTCCTTGCAGTCCAGGGGACTCGTTAAGAGTCTTCTCCAGCACCACAGTTTGAAAGCATCAATTCTTCGGCGCTCAGCCTTCCTTATAGTCCAGCTCTCACAGCCATACTTTACTACTGGGAAAACCATAGCTTTGATTAGACGGACCTTTGTTGGCAAGGTGATGTCTCTGCTTCTTACTATGCTATGTAGGTTTGCCATAGCTTTCCTCCCAAGGAGCAAGCGTCTTTTAATTTCATGGCTACAGTCACCGTCTGCAGTGATCTTGGAGCCCAAGAAAGTAAAATCTGTCACTGCTGCCATTTCTTCCCCTTCCATGTGCCAGGAAGTGATGGGGCCAGATGCCATGATCTTAGTTTTTTTTAATGTTGAGTTTCAAACCAGGTTTTGCACTCTCCTCTTTCACCCTCAACAAGAGGCTCTTTAGATCCTCTTCGCTTTCTGCCATTAGGGTGGTATCGTCTGCGTATCTGAGGTTGCTGATAATTCTCCCAGCAATCTTAATTCCGACCTCTGATTCATCCAACCCGGCGTTTCTCATGATGTACTCTGCATATAAGTTAAATAAGCAGCGCGACAATATGCAGCCTTGTCGTACTCCTTTCCCATTTTTGAACCAATCGGTTGTTCCATGTCCGGTTCTTCCTGTTGCTTCTTGACCCTCGTACAGGTTTCTCAGGAGACAGGTAAGGTGGTCTGGTACTCCCATCTCTTTCAGAATTTGCCAGTTTGTTGTGACCCACACAATCAAAGGCTTTAGCGTAGTCAATGAGGCAGTGATCCATGAAGGGAGGGGACAATAATGTTCTATTGCCAATTTCAACTCACCCTTTGCGTTCATAATGCTGGAATTTTCCCCTCTTATCCGCAAATCTAGAATCACACACTATTGCAGACCGAATTAGAATAATTCCTATCTAAGACTGAACTTAGTGGTTTTCCGCTGGTTATACAGTGGTTATACAGTGGTTTTCCGCTGTATAACTCCCAAAGCAAAGTAAATAGGATTTTCACCATAGTGATGTCAAGGGGTAGAGCGACGCCATTCTGCGCCCAAAGAGAAAGCGGGAGAGCGGCTTCCTTTTTTTTTTATTAACCTAAGCTCAGGCCGTGCGCCCCTCTAGCCTTTTTCTATCTCCATGTGCTTGACCGAAAATGCGTCATCCGGGAGCTTATTTCAACAGCTCACTAGTCGTGGTCTTGCAAGAGCTCTTTACGGCTCGTTCTCTGTCCATTAAATATTTAAAATATATTTAGGTGGGGAGAGATTGCAAGACGGGGGGGGGGCGGTTAGGGCTGAGAAGAGGGTGAACTGGAGCCTTTTTACCGCATTGCAAGCAAGAGGCGCTTGAAAGCAGCCGCGCTTGGCGGCAGCAAAGAGGAGGAAGCGGTGAGTGGGATGTAGTGGATGACCCGGCGGGGACGGGGGCACAAGGGCCTAATAAGGGAAAGCGTAAAATAATTTATGGAGGGACACAGTGACAGAGGTAGCACCCTCTTTCTTTCTCTCTCTCTTGTGTGCGCGTTATTTGGGGGCCTGTAACCCTTGCATAGCAGGTAGGAGTTCAACGGGTGCCATTCTCCCCCCCCCGGATAGAGATGCAGAAATGGCGGAAGCTGCATCTGTTGAATTTCTGACAGCTGTTGCAACAGGCGGGCGGTCTCGCAGAGGCAAGGTAGCAACCAGCAGAAGCTGGGTTCTGGCGGTGGAGAAGCAGGCATGGGGGCGTATCAGCGGAGGTCACTTGTTCCTTGTGGTTCAATATAGCGATGCGTTCAGTGGCACTGCGAAGTGACGAAAACCAACGTGTGGGGATAGCTAGGATGGGGTGGGGGTTGCTTGTTGGGAGGTAGGAAATGGTAGCTGATAGGGAGTAGGTTGCCCACCATTCTGATCTGTCATCTTAACACCTCTGCAGCTGTCTCCTGTTGCTCCCCTGCTAACCCCATGTTTGGTGGGGCACAAAGGGCTTCTTTCAGTAGGAGGAAATGCTTGGTTGTTTTTAAAAGTGGCAAGCAGGGCATCAGGAGGCATGCAACGACCAGGCCTCCAGGAAAGGATGGGGGGGGGAGCGCTATGGGCATGTGATTGGCAGTGCTGTAACTAAGTTCTACAGCCAGTCATGGCATGCTCCCAGTTCTCTCCCCACCCCCAATTTGACTTGGCAGGGAAGACTGTGGACTTTAAAGGGCGCTGCTGCCAAAATTTCAAGTTCAGTGCTTGGACAAAATGCTTCTGCTCAAAACCTATCGTACAGAAAACCTGCTGACTGCTGCTATCCAGTGCCATGCATCTCTGAATTTCTCTTCTCCCCTGCACCCACCAGTATTCTTTAGCCAGATGTGCTTTCCTGTGCTGGTTGCAGGCATGGGACCAATGAAAACTGTGATGCTGCCACTCTGCTTCATCTGCTGCCCTGACCAAGCCTCTGAACAAGCTGATGTTTGGCTTAGAATAATAGAACAGTCGGGTTGGAAGGGGCCTATAAGACCATCGAGTCCAACCCCCTGCTCAATGCAGGAATCCAAGTCACAGCATCCCTGCCAGGTGGCTGTCCAGTCTCATCTTGAATGCCTCCAGAGTGGGAGAGCCCACCACATCCCTAGGTAGTTGGTTCCATTGCCGTATTGCTCTAACAGGACTTTTTCCTGATGTTCAGCCGGAATCTGGCTTCCTGTAACTTGAGCCCATTATTTCGTGTCCTGCATTCTGGGATGATCGAGAAGAGATCCTGGCCTTCCTCTCTGTGACAATCTTTCAAGTACTTGAAGGGCGCTATCATATCTCCCCTCTTCTCAAGGCTAAACATGCCCAGTTCTCTCAGTCTCTCCTCATAGGGCTTTGTCTCCAGTTCCCTGATCATTTTCATTGCCCTCCTCTGAATCCTCTCCAGTTTGTCTGCATCCTTAAAGTGTGGTGCCCAGAACTGGATACAGTACTCCTAAACAGTGCTGAGTAGAGGGGAACTAGTACTTCCCGGGATTTGGAAGCTATGCTTCCATGAATGCAACCCAAAAGAGCATTGGCCTTTTTTGCAGCCACATCACATTGTTGGCTGATATTCCGCTTGTGATCTACAACAATTCCAAGATCCTTCTCGCTTGTAGTATTGTTCAGCCAAGTATTCCCCCATCTTGTAACTGTGCATTTGGTTTCTTTTTCCTAGGTGCAGAACTTGGCATTTATCCCTATTAAATGTCATTCTGTTGTTTTCTGCCCAGCGCTCCAGCCTATCAAGATCACTTTGAATTTTGTCTCTGTCTTCCAGGGTATTAGCTCTCCTGCCAAATTTTGTGTCATCTCCAAATCTGATAAGCATTCCCTGCACCTCCTCATCCAAGTCATTCATAAAAATGTTGAAGAGCACTGGGCCCAGGACTGAGCCCTGCAGTACTCCGTTTGTTACCTCTCCCCAGTTTGAGAAGATCCCACTGATAAGCATTATTTGAGTCCAGTTCTGTAGCCAACTGTGGATCCACCTGATCATTGTTTCATCTAGCCCACTTTTAGCTAGTTGGCTAATCACGATATCACAGGGCACTTTGTCGAAAGCTTTGCTGAAGTCGAGATATATTATGTCCACAGCATTCCCACAGTCCACAAGGGAGGTTACCTGATCAAAAAATGAGATCAGATTTGTCTGGCAGGATTTGTTCTTGACAAATCCATGTTGGCTTCAAGTAATCACTGCATTGTTTTCAAGGTGCTTACCTTGCTTGCTTGCTTGCTTGCTTTATAATCTGCTCCAGAATTTTCCCAGGAATTGATGTCAGACCGACTGGTCTGTAGCCAGGTTCCTCCTTTTTGCTCTTTTTGAAGATAGGGACAACATTAGCCCTCCTCCAGTCATCTGGCACTTCACCCATCCTCCGTGATTTCTCAAAGATAATAGACAGTGGTTCTGAGAGTTTTTCTGCCAGTTCCTTTATTACTCTAGGATGCAGTTCATCTGGCCCTGGAGATTTGAACTCATTCAAAGTAATTAGGTGTTCCTTGACCATATGCCTATCAATCTCAAGCTGCAATCCTGCCCCGTCAGCCTGTACTTCGCCTTTGCCAGGGGGGTCATAGACCCTCTTTGGGGAGAAAACTAAGCCGAAGTAGGAATTCAGCACTTCTGCCTTCTCTTTGTCATCTGTTATCATTTTGCCATCCTTATTTAATAGGTGAACCACCATTTCTTTCCTCTGTCTTTTACTATGCACGTATCTGAAAAAAGCCTTTTTGTTGCTTTTAGCATCCCTCGCTAACCTCAGCTCGCTCTCAGCTTTAACCTTCCTGATGCCATCCCTGCAATTCTGTGCTACCTGCCTGTACCCTTCCTTTGTAGCTTGGCCTTCCTGCCACTTCCTATATGTGTCCTTTTTTGTTTTCAGGTCATCTCTTAGCTTTTTGTGAAGTCGTGTTGGCTTCTTCTGTTGTCTTCCAGCTTTTTTTTCTTGTTGGAATTGTTTGTAATTATGCATTTAGAATTTCCTGTTTTAAAAACTCCCATCCATCTTGGACTCCTTTTCTCATTAGAGTCGCTTGCCATGGGACCTTACTGATCATTGTTCTGAGTTTATTAAATTAGCTTTCCTGAAATCCAGGGTATGTGTTTGGCTACATGTGGCTTTTGCTTCCTTTTTTTTTTTGGTTCCTTTTTTTTGCTTCCTTTTGCTTCCAAGAACTCAAGTATAACATGGTCACTTTCCCCCAGAGTTCCCATAACTGCTACTTTATCCACTAAGTCATCTCTGTTGGTTAGGATTAAGTCTAGGATAGCTGATCCTCTAGTTCTTTCCTCCACCTTCTGTAGGAGGAAGTTATCAGCAACAAGTCAGTAAGTTCTTGGAGGGGCCATGTTTTGCAGAATTTGTCTCCCAACAAATATTGGGGAAATTGTTCCCCATTACTACTACTTCATGCTTCCTTCAAACTCTGGCAATTTGGTTTTCAAAAGTTTCATCCTCGTCTTCTCCTTGATTGGGTGGCTGGTAGTAGACTCCGACCACCATGTTCCTTTTATTCTTTGCTCCATTTATTTTAACCCAGATGCTCTCAATTGGGCTACCAAGCTCATCCTCCTGTATTTCTGTGCAGAGATACGTATTTTTAACATATAGTGGAACTCCACCTCCCTTTCTGTTCCTTCTGTTCTTTTTGAACAAGTTATCTCCTTCAATTGCTGTATTCCAGTCATGAGAGTCATCCCACCAAGTCTCAGTTACACCTATCAAGTCATAATTTCCCTCTTGTATTAAGAGTTCAAGTTCGTTCTGTTTGTTTCCCATACTCTGGGCATTAGTATATAGACATCGAAGACCTTGTGCTTCATAGTCTGGCTTTCTTCCTACATGTTTCTGAAGACTATTACTGGGTGCTATTAGAGCTGTTTTCTCCATTGTGGTGCATAAGCCTTTGTCCACTGTTACCCCCAATTTTACGTCTCCCTCCCCCATAGGATTCAGTTTAAAGCCCTCCTGATGAAGTTCTTTATGCTGTGGCCAAACTCATTCTTCCCAGCCTTTGTGAGGTGCAACCCATCCCTCACCAACAGTCTATCTTCCAGGAACTATAGCCCTGGCCTCAGAATCCAAATTTCTCACATCGGCACCACCTTCGTAGCCAGTCATTCACCAGGAGTATTTTTCTTTCCCTTTCTGTCCCTCTTCTAACTACTGGAAGGATGGATGAGAAAACTATCTGGGCCCCAAAGTTCTTGAGTATCATTCCCAAAGCATCAAAGTGTGATGTGATTTCTTCATAGCTCCACTTGGCAGTATCATTTGCGTTACCATCTTGAAAACATACTTAATTGTTCTGAACTGATTAAAAAACGCTTCCATACTTCATCACTATTTTAACAACTGTCAGTATATTACTTGATCTTTGTACCCAGTATGGGTGCCTGATCACCCACCCTAATTAAGCTACTGGTGGTTGGTATATTAAGCACTTCATGTGAGAGTAACTGGGATTAAGGCAATGACGTTCACACAAGGTGGCAGAGAAGAAGTGGAGTTGAGATTGAAAGGCTCCAGTTACCACCTAAAACAGTTAAAAACTGATTATTCAGGGTTTTGTGTTAGTTTGGTCCTCCAACATGGGGACCAATCTTGAGTAGCAATATCAGGAAGAAGGGGTGGATCAGGTATGCCTTAGGGGGTAGTGGGTGCTCCCTCAAAATATTTCCCAGTCCCCCAGCTTTCATTCACAGTGTTTTTATTTAATGTGTATAGCAAAACTCCTTGCTTGCTTATTAGTGGTCTTTGCTACCCTTTCACTCCCCCAAACGAGTTTTTCTGGAGTTGGGGTGGATCAAGGCAAGTGAAGTGCTTTGGTAATCAGTTTTGTTAGGGGTGGAGTAAAAGCAGCAGTTTCTTCATGGCACATGCTATATGTCATATAGTATTGGCCCATATGTGTGTGTGATTGCACTTCAATCCCTCTTTCTCTTCATTGTATGGTTCTCCTTAATGCTGATGGTGATTAGCTTAATTGGGAAGACAAAAGGTGATCTTTGGTATCTTAACAATGGAGGGGAGAGAGTACCAAAAAGAGGGGTTGTAGGGTCTGGCTTTCTGGTTCTGGCCTTATACTGTGTGGGATGAACAGACTCTGGGCAGGTATGTTGGGCAATCTTTTTTTTCTTGTTTAATGTTGTGGCAGCCCTAAGGCACAGGTGAGTCTGTGGGGGTGTGATGCTAGCTGCAAGTTCAGACAGGGATCTCTTCGCAGGGGAGGGCTGTTGCGGAGGAGAACTCTGTGAGCTAAGAATCATATGGAAAGTGATAGGTTGAAAAGTGCTCTGCTGTTTCCTCGCTGGCAGGGGCGGCTGATGCTGATGCTGGTGCCTCGAGAGGATTGCCAGGGATGGGAAGATGCCCCTTGAGGTGAAATGGCCGTTTCCCCGGGCCCCACATCTGCCCTGGAATTTGGCCAGCAGGCTGGTCATGGGATTGGTGGGCACCTACAGCTGCTTCTGGACCAGTGAGTATTTGGAACCTCCGCTCCTTGCATGGTTGGTGCCACAGGCCAAGCAAATGCCAGGAGCCGGAGGCCAATGGGGGTGTTGCCATTTGGGCTCCTTGGGGGATTGGAATAAAGCAACTGGGATTTGTGCTGCCCCCGGGGCCCTGCATGACACGAGAAGATCTCTCTCCTGTGACTATGCGGCGAAATTGGGAGAGAGAACTCTCATCATACCGAGCTCTTGGGATCAGGACTAGATTAGCGAGGGTGATGGCTATAAGGGCAGGAGTGGGTGAATGCTACACCACGGGTGGTGGTGGGGGGCTATTAATATGCTCCATTGGTTCACTTCCCTTGCCCCTGCTCCCCATCATAGCCCACTGATAAGTCTTACCTAGGGCCACCACAATCCTGGCGTGAGGCCTTGTAAACCTAGGTCTTCAGGAACTATTTTTTCCTGTTTTCTTCCCTACCCATCCACTTCCCCCCCTGCAGTGAGAACTGCTGTAGCTCATCTCTGCCAAGAACTCAGCAGGTGGCTTTAGGCAAGCCACTCTTTCAGTGCCCTCCCAACCTCTCCACCGCAAACTGGACATCTTAATACTGACCTACCTTTCAGGGCTGTTTCAAGGGTTATAACGACAAGATAATGTATGTGCTGCTTGTGGGCTTCCCCCAGGCAGCTGTGGCCACTGTGGGAACAGAATGCTGGGCTAGATGGACCCCTGCTGTGATCCAGCATGGCTCTCCTTATGTTGCTATGTAACTCAGTGGTAGAGCACAGGCTTGGCACACAGAAAGTCCTGAGTTTGACCCCTGGCATCTCCGGGTTGGGCCGGGAAAGACATCTGCCTGAAACTGTGAAG
Source organism: Heloderma suspectum (assembly GCF_057233095.1). Taxonomy (NCBI): domain Eukaryota; kingdom Metazoa; phylum Chordata; class Lepidosauria; order Squamata; family Helodermatidae; genus Heloderma; species Heloderma suspectum. The sequence goes on from NC_139459.1 coordinate 172,220,814, forward strand.
AGCTGCTGCTATTCAGTGCCAACAATAGTGGGCTAGATGATCCAATGGTCTGACTCCGTATAAGGCAGCTCCCTATGTAGACCTATATATGTGAAATGTTTCAAACTCTCAAGAGTGCTATATGAATGCTCAGTATTGTTATTAATGGATACAGAGCATTGGGAATCTAGGACTCTGACTCCATCTATCCTAGGAACTCTCCCCTCTTCCCCCCAGGTACTGTGCCGCTTACCAAGGTCTCATCTTTCTGTCCTCCCTTCAGGGTATGTGAACCAGCTGAATGTCCATAACGAAGAAGTGCTATATGAGCTAATTGAGAAGCGCCAGCCAGGCACTCCCCTCCTCACCGTCTGCAACCATCAGTCCTGCATGGATGATCCACACCTGTGGGGTGAGGTACTGGAAAGGAAGTGCTGCCACCTGGTGGATAGGAAGGGAAGGCGTCCGCTCTTGTCTTCCCTTTGAGAGACTGGGCCAATCACTTTCCGGGATTCTGGAGCCCAATGGGCTTCATAGACTTCATAGATGCATAGGGTTGGAAGGGGCCGACAAGACCATCAAGTCCAACCCCCTACTCAATGCAGGAAGCCCGATTCCCAGGTGGTTTCCCATCCAAGTATTAATTAGGGCTGACCCTGCTTAGCTTCTGAGATCAAACAAGATCAGGTGCATCCAGCTCTTTGGGGATGTTTCCCTGCCCCCCTCAGGACCTCCATCACAGAGGCTCAATTTGCCAATGTTCAGGGCTAGAAAGGTGAGGTCCAAGCCTGACTTCTGTGTATGCAGCATTTTCCTGGGTTGCTTGTGATTTGGTTTGGATTGTTCCCAATATTAATGTTTCTGTGTCTTCCACAGGTATCCTGAAATTGCGGCATGTCTGGAGCTTGCAGAAGATGCGGTGGTAAGTATCGGAAAGGGTGGCTGTTCCCAGAGAGGAAGGAATGGGACTCCTTTAAGTTCCTAGAACTCTGCAGCATGGCCCATCATATTCAATTTGGGCTCCCAGGTTTTCTGAAAATACAAATGACATTCTGACTGACCTTGTTCTGACATAGTTTATCACTCTCTCTCTTTGCTCTCCCAGGACCCCAACAGCTGCAGACATCTGTTTCACCAAGGAGCTGCATTCTCGTTTCTTCAGCCTTGGGCGATGTGTTCCTATCTGTCGTGGTAAGCAGATGGCTTGCTTGGTAGTCCCAGGTATCTGGAGCAGCTAGCATTTCTGATCCAGATGAAATGGCTGTCTACGCAAGACCAGGGCCATGGACAGCAGTACCCAAATCCAGGCCTGAGAAGTAGCGTTCCCTCAATTTCATTTTCCCGGCCTGAGTTTTCCACCTGCCATCTGTCAAATGGGGATAATAGTGACCTAGGCTTTGAAGTTCAAGATTGCTGGTCATTTTGCAAGGGAAGCAGGCTGTATAAGTAGGCCACTTACAGGCAAAAATGTGACTTTGTTTTAATGCTTGTGGCTTCTTCTCTAGCCAGGGTTGAGAGGATGGTCGGGTTGGAGCAGTATGAGTAGGGCTTAGGAACACATGGTTGGAGAGAGGAGCTTGCCCTGCATGTGGGATGGAACATTCATTAGCCCATCTGTTCCCTTTGTAGGAGATGGAGTCTATCAGAAAGGCATGGACTACATACTTGAGAAGCTCAACCACGGAGACTGGGTACACGTGTTCCCAGAAGGTAGATAGCAAGTGCCTCTTGAGTGCATATTTATAAAATATTGTGGGTGCAGCCTTTCTGAAGTAATGCTGTTGTCCTGGTCGCCCTGAATTTCCTCCATCTTTCTCTTGCAGGCAAAGTGAACATGACCCAAGAGTTCATGCGTTTCAAATGGGGTAGGTACCTTTTTGAGGAGGAGGAGGAGGAGCAGCACATCCTGGGGCGATTCGTCCCCTCTAATTTACTTTCCTCTTATTCCTTCCAGGTATTGGGCGTCTTCTGGCTGAGTGCCACCTGCACCCCATTATACTGCCACTCTGGCATGTAGGTGAGACCTGAATCAGGCGAGGGGGAAAGGCGAGGAACAAAGTCTTAACAATAGGCAGGTGGCAATGGCGTAGGTGGTGGATGTGAATTAGGGTTGCCAGATTCCATGTGGGTCAGGATTTCTGTTCCTTTATGTTGCTTTAATAGCGGTGTAGGAAGGTTAATTTTGGCAGGCAGTGGCCTTGGAAGCAAAACTTACACCCAAGAGAGCTAACACTCTGTCCTGCCTCCACTGGGACAGTAGGACTCCACCATAATTCCGTTTCCTCAGGCCCCAACTTTTTTTTTAAAAGGCCTATTTTTTTCTATCATCTCTCTTTTTACTTGGTTTGGCCATGCTGGCTGAGAATGATGGGAGTTGTAGTCCAACACATCAGGAGGGCACCAAGGGAAGGCTGCTTTAGCCAGTCATGGTGGGGAGGAACATTACAAGCTGCCTGTTTCAGGATAACGATTCTATCATCGTTGTCATCCTATTCAGCATAAAGTGTTCATTGTAAGTGCCGATGTTCCTCTCTCGGCATGGATGCGAGAGACTGAACGTGTTCTCCAGTGTCCCTCTTCTGAATATGACGTGGCAACACAAATGGAGAGTTTCTGAGAAGCTTCCCCATTGTCAGTTCAGCATGAAAACCACCCAGAGAGCTTCGGCTGTGGGGCAGTATAGAAATGTAATAAATAATAACATACATATGTGTGACCAACTTGCATAATCATCTTTGAATGCTATGGCTTTAGTACTGCAAGATCTCCTCTTAGCCCCTGCCAAAATTATCCTCTCTGTGCAGCTATTAAACACACATGCTGTCGCTTTACTAGGGGTGGGGCTGGGATCAAAAGTGACTGTTTTGTGCTGTCTTTCAATCTCCCTAGGAATGAATGATGTCCTCCCCAATGCACCCCCGTATGTGCCCCGCATTGGACAGGTGAGTCTTTTGACATGTGCAGGATGAGGAGCTACCAGCAGTACAGAAGGAAGTGGCCCGCGGGACTTCCAACCAGCAAGGGAGTTGATGACATTTAGAAGAGAGAGAATTTGCCTCCAGTTTGCTAATGCTTTCTCTTCCTCTTGCCACAGAAGATCACTGTGTTAATTGGGAAGCCGTTCAGTGCCCGGACTTTGCTGGAATGCCTGAGGGCAGAGAACAAATCTGCGGTGAGTGTGGAGGGGAAGTACTAGGATGTCTTCTTGTGTTGTTAAGGGCTTGAAGCAGTGCAGGGGTTGAGGGTTGGAGCTGGATCAACGTTTAGGCAACATAATCTGCAGCAGGGGTGGGGAGCCTCTTTCAGCCCAGAGTCAAGTTGAATTTGAGTTCTCAGTAGCCACATTCCAGATGGAATGGGGCCAAGCGTTACACCCCACCCCACCATATTGTAGTTTAAAGCTCTCACAGCCAGAAACTAAGCCTTAGGAGAGGCACTTCAACCGATTTAGAATGGTGGAAAAAATTTACGAAAGCTGAGAAACCACCAAACAATTGATAGTTAGGGGAAAGGAAGCATGGCCATCCGGGGAACCACGGGGGGGAGGGGCTGGAGTTGGCGCCAGGGCCTGAAGTTCCCCACCCCGGCTCTGCAGTGTAGGGCTGTAGCAAAACAGGGGCTTTTGCTGTGGTGGGTAACTGTCAGGTTTCCCCAATGAGTGAAGATTGTGTGTCCAGCCTGCTTCCTGGACTGGCTTCTCAGTTTTCCTGAGACATGGGGCTGTTCCCTGCCTAGCTCAATTGGCCACCTGCAGCCGTGTTCCTAGGTGGGGAAAGACAGTAAGGATAAGTAGATGATTTGGTAACAGAAGCTGAAGAATGTCTATGCAGCAGAAGATATGAGTTCAGGCTGGAGTGGATGGGAATTGGGGAAGCGTAAGCTTTGCCCACCTCTCTGCTTTTGCCAATTGGCTCTGCAAATACTTGCGGTTTATGGGTCAAATGCATTTGGGATCCAAAATTATGTTTCAGCATAGGGCCCAGGTCCATTCATTTGTTCAGAGGCTGGTATCTGTCAATATATTGCTGTGAACTGGAGGTGGGTTAAAGTTCTTGGAGTCCCACTTTCTTACCTGTTCTCTGCATCCATGCATAGGCCAGTGTTTGTTGCACGGCCTTGCTGACCATGGGCACATCTTCTCCTTGCAGATGGAGATGCGCAAAGCATTGACTGACTTCATTCAGGAAGAGATCCAGACGCTGAAGGACCAGGCCGAGAGACTGCATCAGACTTTCAAGCAGCAGGGCTAGCCATGTGGCTAGGATGCGCATGGGAGGCCCTTCCGCTGTAGCATGGATTGTGCAATCCTGGGGCATGATGGAGAAGGAGGTCCCTGCATGGACTACCTCTGACCTTCACTTCGGAGTGAAATGTTCCCACGTTTACACCTGCTGCCCATGCAACGCCACAAGTGGACTGGCGTTGCATGCAGAGGGTTGGATGAAGGCTCCCCATATACCTTGTTGAGCCTCGCACCCCCATCGGTGTGCCTCGTACCCTGTCGTTGTGCCTGTCTCCTGAAGGGCAGGTCTCTGTATGGCTATTGTATGTGGACTTCCCTGCTGCCAGAAACCAGAGATGCTGAGGCTTCAAGTTAATGAGTGTTGGTGGTGCATGTACAGGAGAAGCTGGGAGGGGGGAGGGGTAAGGCAGGCTCCACCCCTCCTTGCGTTGATCCCACTCTGCACCTGCCTTCCTTGCTCAGCTCAGTGGGGGCTGGAGGAACAGGTGATGGGTTCTGCAAGTTCCTTCCTTTTTTGTAGAATATTGGGTCTGTAGGTGGTTTTTATACTCCGCCTTTTTCCAGTAAATTATTCCAAACCCTGCTGCAGCCTGTGCTAAGTTCTGTGGTGATATGGTCGGGGGAGGAGGGTGGGTTAAGGCTGAGGATGAATTTCTGCACACACTTTGGATCTGGGCAGAGAGGTACATGTCTCATCTCCTTTTTGCAACACATCTCTGTTGACAGCGCCAGGGAAAAGGCCCTCCCTCTGCCAACCACCTACGAAGAGATCGTGCTAAAAAGTAGACAGAGCACCCTGCTCTTTACCTCTGCATCTCTCTATGCCATGGTGAACTGAGCACCACACAGAGAAAATACCCATTGTGAAGTTGCCTGGACTACAACCGTTAGAGGCTGGCGGAGGGTGGTTCTGATGATACTGGCTAGGTTGGCCACTACCTCCCCAATAATATTCATGAAGTGATGAGAACAACCAGCAGTAATGCTCACTCAAGGCAATCATGCCAGGCAGGCAGCTCCCAAGCCTGAAGCACAGCAAAGTGAGGTGGCCACCTGAAGGGACAGAGTTTAGGTGCCATTAAGGGTGGAAGAATGGGAGACAGAAATGAACCATGGGGCACAGTCCATTGGGAAATTTATTTATTTATTTATTTCATTTCTATACCGCCCAATAGCCGAAGCTCTCTGGGCGGTTCACAAAAATTAAAACCAAACAACACACAATAAAACAATTTAAAATATATAGAACATTAAAACCACAATATAACAATACAACCACAATAAAACCTAACAGCAGTGCAAGAGTTTAAAATACAGATTTAAAACAGCAAAGATAAAAATTTAGAAAGCTAAAATGCTAAAATGCCTGGGAAAATAAAAAGGTCTTCACCTGGCGCCGAAAGGAATACAATGTAGGTGCCAGGCGAACCTCACTAGGGAGCTCATTCCAGAGCCTGGGTGCCACAGCAGAAAAAGCCCTCCTCCTAGTAGCCACCTGCCTCACTTCCTTTGGCAGGGGCTCACGGAGAAGGGCCGCTGATGATGATCTTAAGGTCCGGGCAGGCACATATGGGAGGAGGCGATCCTTCAGGTAACCTGGCCCCAAGCCGTTAAGGGCTTTGAATGTTAACACCAGCACTTTGAATTGGGCCTGGAAATAGACTGGCAGCCAGTGCAGCTGGAAAAGTACTGGCGTAATATGAGTTTGCAAGCCAGTCCCTGTTAACAATCTTGCTGCTCTGTTTTGGACCAGCTGAAGTTTCCGGACCGTTTTCAAAGGCAGCCCCACGTATAACGCATTGCAGTAATCCAGACGAGAAGTTATCAGAGCATGGATAACTGTAGCTAGGCTATCTCTGTCCAGATACGGGCAGAGTTGGTATACCAGCCTAAGCTGATAAAAAGTGCTCTGTGCCACTGAGTTCACCTGTGCCTCAAGTGACAGTTCTGGATCCAAGAGCACCCCCAAACTACGAACCTGATCCTTTAGGAGGAGTGCAACCCCCTCCAGAACAGGTTGAATATCACCTAGCCGGGCAGACGAACCACCCACTAACAGTACCTCCGTCTTGTCTGGATTGAGTTTCAGTTTATTAGCCCTCATCCAGTCCATTACCATGCCCAGGCATTCAGAACAGCCACTGCCTCACCTGGTTTTGATGAGAAAGAGAGTCAGAGCTGGGTGTCATCCGCATATTGATGGCACCTCAGCCCACACCTCCGGATAACCTCCCCCAGTGGTTTCATATAGATGTTAAACAGCATGGGGAATAAAATAGATCCCTGTGGAACCCCATGGCATAATTGCCATGGCACAGAGCAATAATCCCCCAGCACCACCTTCTGGAATCAACCATCCAAGTAGGAGTGGAACCACTGTAGTGCAGTGCCTCCAACTCCTAACCCAGACAACCTATCCAGAAGGATACCATGGTCGATGGTATCGAAAGCCGCTGAGAGGTCCAGGAGAATCAACAGGGTCGCACTCCCCCTGTCCCTCTCCCAGCAGAGGTCATCCCACAGGGCGACCAAGGCAGTTTCCATTCCAAAACCAGGCCTGAAGCCCGATTGAAATGGATCTAGATAATCCGTTTCATTCAAGAGTGCCTGGAGCTGTCCTACAACCACCCGCTCAAGCACCTTGCCCAGGAAGGGGATGTTGGCCACTGGCCTATAATTGTTAACATCCTCTGGGTCCAGGTTAGGCTTTTTCAGGAGTGGTCTAATTACTGCCTCTTTTAAAGTGGCAGGCACCACTCCCTCTCTCAAGGAGGAATTTACAACCTCCTGGACCCAGCCAGACAACCCCCCCTTGTTTGATTTAATAAGCCATGAAGGGCAAGGGTCAAGCACACCAGTGGTCGATCGGACTTGGCCAAGCACCTTGTCCGCATCCTCAGGCCTCAGTAACTGAAACTCATCCAATAAAACTGGACCAGACGGTGCTCTGAACGCCTCTACCAATGGAACTGCATTAATGGTGGTGTCCAATTCATGACGAATCTGAGCGACTTTATCCTCAAAGTGCCATGCAAACTTGTCACAGCGTGCTACTGAGGGTTCCACCGTCTCTCTCCCTGGCCCAGAATGTAACAGGCTGCGAACCACTCGGAAAAGCTCCGGTGGACGACACTGAGAAGATGCAATGCTGGTGGAAAAGAACTGTCTCTTTGCCACCCTCACTGCCACAGAGTAGGCTCGATAGTGGGCTCTTACCTGTGTTCGGTCAGACTCAGCACGAGTTTTCCTCCACCTGCGTTCTAGCCATCTCCCCTCTTGCTTCATTGCCCTCAGCTCAGGTGTATACCAAGGAGCTGGCCAGGCTCTGCTCAGAGGGAGAGGGCGCTTGGGTGCGATCGTGTCAACTGCCCGAGTCATCTCTGCATTCCACAGAGCGACCTGGGCTTCGACAGCAGCACCAGCCATACCAGCAGGAAAATCCCCCAGAGCCCTCTGGAATCCATCGGAATCCATTAATCTCCGGGGACGGACCATTTTAATAGGTCCCCCACCCTTGCAGAGGGGAAAGCAGTCTTGTACAAGCTTCAGTGCAATGAATGGGTGTTATGCAGTACGCTAAAATTAACAAAGTTTGCAGAATGGAATAAGTAAGTCTTTAAAATCATCCTGAAGGTCAGCAAAGGGGGAGCTGTATGCAAGAGACATCCCAAATATATGAGGCCACCATGGGGAAGGCCCTGTTTCTGATACTTGCCAGGCTCACAGCTCTTACTGATGGACCAGAGAACAGAGCCTCAGATGCTGATCTTAAAAGATGGGGAGATGCAGGCTCATATCAGTGCAGGTGGTCCTTCAGATAACCTGGTTTCAAGCCATTTCAGGCCCTAAAAACTAATACAAGCATCTTAAATTAGGCCCAGAAATGAATAGGCAGCCAATGTAACATGACTGGAACACCTGCCTCCTCCAAGCATTCTGGCTGCTGCATTCTGCACCAATTGTGGGCCACCTTTAAGGACAGCCCCACGTAAAGCACATTACAGTAATCAATTAGCTATGCACGTGGCATCCTCTCCTAAGCAAGGTTTCTCTGGAGTAATGAATACTACGAGGAAGAAAGGTAAATGCAATGCTAAGTAGCTAACCTAAAAAATTCACTCAACTATTAAAAGAAACAAAAGCGATGATTGTATAAACACTTGCATTTAAGATAAGTGCAAGTGTATGTCAAGAATTACGTATTAGAAAAGTACAATAAAGGCTGTTGTTGAATATGTTAATACAAATCTCCCAAGGTACACACTCTTAAAATATGAAAAAAAGTACACTGTGTTGGGTCCCAAAAAAAATCCCCAAATCCCTGATCGGGCAATACCTTTAGGGCGCATGTAATCCTATGCATGTTTAGAAAGAAAAAGGGTCCTACAACTCCCAGCATTCCCCAGCAGGGAATACTGGGAGCTATAGGACTTTTTCTGTCTGAACATGCATGGGATTATACCCTTAGGGCAAGATCCTATTCAGATAGGCGGCCGCCTCCGAACTCGGAGGCAACCGCTTATCCAATGCAGGGCAGGAGAAGCACGGGGGGGGGGGGATCGTTCCCTCTGCACTTCTCCTGCCTTGCATTTTTAACTAGGCAGCTGATTGCGGCTGTGTAGCAGCAGGAGGGCAGAGTGGGGGAGGAGGCTGCTGTACAACACATTGCAGGTGTCGTACAGGCATTTCCGCCCTCACCACCCTGGCATGCCCCCAGAACTCCCCTTTTCGTCCACTCCACGCTCCTCTTGTGAGCGTGGAGCACGGGGCATGGAAGTGGGGGGAGGTCAGTTCTCCGGGGACTGGCCTTGGAGCGCAGGCTCTGAGGTAGGTTCCTGGAAAACCAGATATCCTATGGCCATCTAGCCACTGTCTAGCAGCCATAGGATTACTCCCTCTGGCAACTGAAAATGCTTGAAATTATGAACAAACTTTTGAGATCTGTAGATCTCTTCATGAGGGTAGATGTTACACAAAAGAGGGTGAGGAAGATGACTTGATATTATTCATAAAATCTATGTAGGAGCCTTAAGATGCAGGGTACAGGGAAATGTTGGGTGCATAAAAAGTCATTTTGTGGCTGCTGTATTAAAAGTTTAAACTTCTTCATAGGAAGGCAATATCTTCTAGTAAAGTCATATAGTTCCTAAACTGTGTCAGCAGGAAGTAGAGACCTCATATGGGAGTGGAGGGAGCAGACCTCTATCAACAGTCTTATTCTTCTGAGCAACTAAATACCTTCCTGAAAACTGCAGAGCAAGACTACCACCCTTTGGGCTATTACTGTTCATACTTAGCTCATTGCTCCTGCAATTGGAGTGGTGGCCCCAGTTTAGGGGAGCCACATGAAGAGTATGTTACAATAGTCTATGGTCTTAGCACAGCTATTCAGTATATCCTGTCTTTCCTCCCGGAAACGTAAGGTAGTTTAGATGGTCTCTTCTCTCCCACACACCCCTGACACCATTTTATCTTCACAACAACCCTTAGAGGCTGACCTCGGATTCTAGCATTTTGAGAGAGGGAGAAAAATGTCTTCTTATCCACATTCTTCATATCATGCATACTTTTGTAGACCTCTATCATGTCTCCCCTTACCCTCCTTTTTTCCAAGCTAAACAATCCCAGCTGTTGTAACCTCTCATAGGGGAGATGCTCCAGGCCCTAGATCATTTTAGGAAAATACTACCCACTCCGCTCTCAGCCACAAGAATAACCTTTCCTGGAATTGAGGGCAAAGCTCACCGTGGGTGATGACACATTGACTTCCCATGATTACAAAACTCCGCGGCTTCTCCCATCTGAGCTCAGGGCCGAGCCGCGGATCCGCTGCACTCTGACTCTGGAGTAAGCGCCATTGAACCCAGTGAGAGTTACATCCAAGTACACACGCAGTAGGATGTGCCTGTCGATTTTGGGAAACTCGGGAGAAGAACCTCCGATCAAAGAGGAAGGAAGGCCGAGACAACATGAAGGGAGTTCTGATTGGCTCTCGCTGATCCTGTCTCGTGCCCTCATTGGCTGCCCTTCCCAGCCCGAGGGCAGCAGGGCTTCCCCCTCGTGTTCTGATTGGCTGTGGCGGGCCGGCAACGCAGGGAGAAGGGCGATCCGCGGAAGGAGCAGGAAGGAAGATGGCGTTGCAGGAGGGGGCTGCTTTTCTGCTGCTGGGCCTGGGGCTGGTGGCCGCCCAGTCGGGGCAAGTGCCCTTGCTGGCTTGGTCTAGCCACAGGTACGTGGGGGCTGCCCCGCGGGGCCTGGAAGCGAGATAGGTTTGCAGGAGGTGGGGTGCGGAGGTGACCCCCAAGGCGCACGCTTAAGATGGCTTGACACGGGGGATTGACGCTCTCTAGTCACTCTGGCTCGCCTTATTCACACGTTGTGGCTTCAGAGGTTTTACCCGTAGACTTAAATTGTCACGCGTGAATACGGCAAACACGTGTTTGCAAGCGTGTGTCCTATGTAGATACACTCTTGTGTGTGAGAAGTGATTAGCTGCAACGCTCTGCCGAGTGTGCGTCCCCGGGTAATGTGTGAAACTCTCCCGTGTTACGATCGCAGATAAAAGTGGACTTCTAACTCATAATTGTGAGTAGAACGGGGACTCCCAAACTTGCATTTTCGATAAGTGATCCCGGAGCTTCAGTTAGTTGTTTGGGGTGTGTGATAAGGTGTACTTTGCTTCTGGGCGTGAGGTGCTAGTTGCTACAGAGATGTGCGCCGTTACCGGAATAGCGAGGTAAAATGATAGCTGGGTAATGTGGGGTGTCATGGGGAATATGAGGGGGAAGAGTAGACATGTGCACCGTTAGTGTAGGTGGAAGGTTGGTTCTTGGCGCATTTATTATATGCCTGGCCACAGGGGCAAGTAAGTGTTTTGGAGGGATGAAATAAGGGACAAGAGCCAATTCTAGCATTTTCTTCAGCCATCTCTGCTTTGCACTCTCAGGATTGCCTCACACATTACACAGTGGCAAAAGCATTTGCTGTTGCATGTATGTGTAGGAGGGGGTTGTAGCCAGTCGCAGCTTCCCACCACTACCAAGACCATAATGTGGGAAGCATTTCTCAAAATAGGACAGTTGGGAAACCCATAGTTAAGGAAGCAGCAGCAGCTTGGTCTTTCTCTGGTGCTGCAGGCTTGGCTAAATATACACGGAGGGACAGGTAAAAGCAACATACAGGTGGATATACCTAGTGCAGTAGTGAGAGTCCATCTGCAGGGGACATGCTGTTCATTAATTATGTCTTGCATCAAAGAGGGCAGGGAGGCTACTCAAGTTTGGCATTTTCCACACTTGATGGAGAGGGTATTAATTCACATGTGATGTGTATGCTTTTCCAAAGTAGTCGCTCACTAATGGTGCAATCCTATTGTCCCTGGGATGGTGTCCACTGTCGCTGCAGAGGACAAAAAGGAGGCATGCCAGGAAAGGCTGCCACAGAATCCATTTCTCCTGGAAGAAGGGAAAAACTACACCAGCCTTGGAGCTGACGTTTGTTACCCCACCACCTTCTGCCTGGGCATCACAAGCTGGCAGGGCATAGGAAAGGGTGGTTCCTCTGCCTCAGTTTCTTCCCCTTTTTCTCCACAGAACTGCTCTGTGCATATATTGTTACTTAATGCCAGTAGGTACATCTCTTTTCATTTGACTTCCCCTCTTTTCAAGTTTCCCCATTTGATTTAATATTTCTCTATTTGTCTCTGTTTCCCTTTTCTTTTATCCTCATGCCCTGGAGGAGACTGCTCAACTATAGGGACGAATTGTGATGAGGTTTGGATAGATATTTTTAAAAGTTTCTTTGGACTCGATGGGGGTGAACAGTGAATATGAATGAATAATATTTTATTGTTACAACCACTGGTTACAACAACCACCACAGAGGAAAACAAAGAATACAATTAAAAATATAATATGGTAAAAAACAATTAAAATACATCAAAAACAAGTTCATAATCAGTAAAACTTACATATCACTCCTCAGGGAGAGTAAAAAAATGGGCTCGAAGTTTAGTTGCTATCAGAGCCAAGTCTGCCGCTGCCAATCAAATCACCTTATTATGAGTTGTAAACAACAACAAAACAATTTTCTCTAAATCAGATCAAGAATTTTTTCCCTGTAAGGACAGGATGTAAAAAACTTTGAGCTATTTGCTTTGCTTTCATTTTACAGTTGCAGAGGTAAAACTACAGTGCTTTTCTCAATGAGGATACTGTTGAACTCAGTCGATATGCAACACACATCTCTGGAACTGGAGTTAGCCTCTTGGTTGGCTGTATTGTTGTTCAGTCATTAAGTCATGTCCGACTCTTCGTGACCCCATGGACCATAGCACGCCAGACCTTCCTGTCCTCCGCCCTCTCCCGTAGTGTGCTCAAGTCCATATTCATTGCATCGGTGATGCTATCTAGCCGTCTCATCCTCTGCCGTCCCCTTCTCCTTTTGCCTTCAGTCTTTCCCAGCATCAGGGTCTTTACCAGGGAGTTTTCTCTTCGCATTAGGTGGCCAAAATATTTCAGCTTCAGTATCTGTCCTTCCAATGAGCACTCAGGGTTGATTTCCTTTAGGATGGACTGATTTGACCTCCTTGCAGTCCAGGGGACTTGTGAGAGTCTTCTCCAGCACCACAGTTCGAAAGCATAAATTCTTCGGCGCTCAGCCTTCCTTATAGTCCAGCTCTCACAGCCATACATTACTACTGGGAAAACCGTAGCTTTGATTATACGGACCTTTGTTGGCAAGGTGATGTCTCTGCTTCTTACTATGCTGTCTAGGTTTGCCATAGCTTTCCTCCCAAGGAGCAAGCGTCTTTTAATTTCATGGCTACAGTCACTGTCTGCGGTGATCTTGGAGCCCAAGAAAGTAAAATCTGTCACTGCTTCCATTTCTTCCCTTTCTATATGCCAGGAAGTGATGGGGCCAGATGCCATGATCTTAGTTTTTTTAATGTTGAGTTTCAAACCAGCTTTTGCACTCTCCATTTTCACCCTCAACAAGAGGCTCTTTAGATCCTCTTCGCTTTCTGCCACTAGGGTGGTATCATCTGCGTATCTGAGGTTGTTGATAATTCTCCCAGCAATCTTAATTCCGACCTGTGATTCATCCAACCCAGCATTTCTCACGATGTACTCTGCACATAAATTAAATAAGCAGGGCGACAATATGCAGCCTTGTTGTACTCCTTTCCCAATTTTGAACCAATTGGTTGTTCCATGTCTGGTTCTTACTGTTGCTTCTTGTCCCTCGTACAGGTTTCTCAGGAGACAGGTAAGGTGGTCTGGTACTCCCATCTCTTTCAGAATTTGCCAGAGTTTGTTGTGATCCACACAATCAAATGCTTTAGCGTAGTCAATGAAGCAGAAATAGACGTTTTTCTGGAATTCTGTTGCTTTCTCCATGATGCAGCGAATGTTGGCGATTTGATCTCTAGTTCCTCTGCCTCTTCGGAACCCAGCTTGTACTTCCAGTATTTCTCGGTTCACATACTGCTGAAGCCTAGCTTGTAGGATTTTGAGCATCACCTTGCTGGCATGTGAAATGAGTGCAATTGTATGGTAGTTTGAACACTCTTTGGCATTGCCCTTCTTTGGAAGTGGAATGTAAACTGACCTTTTCCAGTCTTGCGGCCACTGTTGAGTGTTCCAAATTTGTTGGCATATTGAGTGCAGCACTTAACAGCATCATCTTTTAGGATTTTAAATAGCTCAGCTGGAATACTGTCTTCTCCACTAGCTTTGTTGTTAGTAATGCTTCCTAAGGCCCACTTGACTTCACTCTCTAGGATGTCTGGCTCCAGTTCAGTGACTGCACTATCATGGCTATCAGGGACATTAAGATCTTTCCTGTATAGTTCTTCTGTGTATTCTTGCCACCTCTTCTTAATCTCATCTGCTTCTGTTAGGTCCCTGCCTCCTTTGTCCTTTATCATGCCCGTCTTTGCACAAAACGTTCCCTTGAGATCTCCAGTTTTCTTGAAAAGATCTCTAGTCTTTCCCATTCTGTTGTTTTCCTCGATTTCTTTGCATTGTTCATTTAAGAAGGCCTTCTTGTCTCTCCTTGCTATTCTCTGGAAATCCGCATTCAGTTGGATATATCTTCCCCTTTCTCCCTTGCTTTTCGCTTCCCTTCTTTCCTCAGCTACTTGTAAAGCCTCATCAGACAGCCACTTTGCTTTCTTGCATTTCTATTTCCTTGGGGTGGATTTAGTTGCTGCCTCCTGAACAATGTTAAGGCCCTCCGTCCATAGTTCCTCAGGCACTCTGTCTATCAGGTCTAATCCCTGAAATCTATTCCTCACCTCCACTGTATATTCATCAGGGATATGATTTAGGTCATACCTGAACGGTTTAGTGGTTTTCCCTACGTACTTCAATTTAAGCCGAAATTTTGCAACAAGAAGCTCATGATCTGAGCCACAGTCAGCTCCAGGTCTTGTTTTTACTGACTGCATAGAGCTTCTCCATCTTTGGCTGCAAAGTACATAATCAATCTGATTTCGATATTGACCATGTGTAGAGTCGCCTCTTGTGCTGTTGGAAAAGAGTGTTTGCTTTGATCAGCGTGTTCTCTTGGCAAAACTCTATTAGCCTTTGTCCTGCTTCGTTTTGTACACCAAGGCCATGCTTGCCTGTTATCCCGGTGATTTCTTGACTTCCTACTTTAGCATTCCAATCCCCTATAATGAAGAGGACATCTTTTTTTGGTGTTAGTTCTAGAAGGTGTTGTAGGTCTTCATAGAACCGATCAACTCAGCTTCTTCGGCCTCAGTGGTTGGGGCATAGACTTGAATTCCTGTGATGTTGAATGGTTTGCCCTGGATTCATTCTATTGTTTTTGAGATTGTACCCCAGTACTGCTTTTCCCACCCTTTTATTGACTATGAGTGCTACTCCATTTCTTCTGAGGGATTCTTGCCCACAGTAGTAGATATAATGGTCACCTGAATTAAATTCGCCCATGCTTGTCCATTTTAGTTCACTGATTCCCAAGATGTCGATGTTCAATCTTGCCATCTCATGTTTGACCACTTCCAGCTTACCTTGATTCATTGATCTTACATTCCAGGTTCCTAAACAATACTGTTCTTTACAGCATCGGATTTTCTTTTCACCACCAGGCACATCCACAGCTGAGTGTCCTTTCGGCTTTGGCCCAGCTGCTTCACTCTTTCTGGCGCTACTTGGAAGTACCCTCTGCTCTTCCCCAGTAGTATATTGGACATCTTCCGATCTGAGGGGCTCATCTTCCGGTGTCATATCCTTTAGCCTTGTGATTGTTCCATAGGGTTTTCTTGGCAACCCACTCCAGTATTCTTTCCATTTCCTTCTCCAGTGGACCACATTTTGTCAGACCTCTCTGCCATGACCTGTCTGTCTTGGGTGGCCCTGCACGGCATAGCTTATGGCTACACTGAGTTACGCAAGCCCCTTCACCACAACAAGGCAGTGATCCATGAAGGGGGGTTGGCTGTATACTGAACACAAATTGTCACTGGGCTTTTCTGCCATCTGTTTTGTAATGCATAAAGTTTTATTCCTGTGCCGTCTTTCTGCCAAAAGAGCCCCCAAAGTGGTCACAAAGGTTGATACAAATACAAACCCCAAACAATACAATATAACACAACTTGAGAATTTAGAGCAGCACTATTATATTTAAAGCTAAAAAACCTAAAACCCAAACACATCTTTCCTTGTGCCTAAAAACAAAACTCTATCCCCCCATATGTCAAAAGAGACCAGGAGAGCCCTGCTGGATCAGACCAAGGGTTCATCTAGTCCAGCATTCTGTTGACACAGTAGCCAACCAGTGCCTGTGGGAAGCCCAGAAGTAGGACATGAATGCAACCACATTCTTGTGCTCCTGTGTCCCATGCAACTGGTATACAGAGAGACATACTACCTCTGATATTGGAGTTGGCATATAACCATCAGGACTAGTACCCATTGATAGCCTTATCTTCCAAAGTAACTCTGCTTCTTCCCCACCCCCCCCACTTGAGAAACCTTCTAAGGAGCCTGGGGGCAGGGGCGCAGAACACACAGAAAAGCTCATTCTTGATCATCTTTCACCTGCAGCAGTGGCCCTTTTATCCCCTATGAAATATTCTTGCCTTGTCTGATATTCTAGAGTAGGGAGAAGGTGCAAGACCTGTGCAAGAATAAGGTGTCTGGCTGATAGCTTTTCTCTCTTCTGACACTTTTTCCACTGTCTCTCTTCTGTGAGCACAGCTCCTTATGGTCCCCCTTGGCAGCGCCACACGAGGGGCACGTGGTGACAGAGACTCAGCTTGCAGCTTTACTGGACTCGGCACTGAATGGTGGACCTCGCAATGTCCTGCTCTTCCTTCAGGAGAAAGTGAGTGTTTTATTTGTTCCTTGGTCCCTGGCAGAACTCTTTTGCTGTGGACACAGATAAGACTACAAATATAAACCAGCTTCAGTGAATGTCCTCCTTTTAAAGAAACCTGGGAATTGTTGTCTTGTGAAGGTGATGAGAATTCTTCATTTCTTTCAGAGAACTATAATCCCCAGGATCTCTCAGTTCGGGGTGGGCATTACAGTTACAGGCTTGACAATTTTATTTATTTGACTGTGGACATACCGTAGAGCAGGGGTATTGAACCTCTTTCAGCCTGAGGCCAAATTCAATTTCTGAAGAACTCTTGGGGGCTACATCTCAGTGGTGGGCAAGGCCAAAGGCAAGATTACAACAAATACCAGCATATTTTAGCTTGAACCTCTTACTGCCAGTAACTAAGGCATGTCAACCTGTTAGAGTTAGGAAGAAAACTGCACAAAGTCCAGGAAGCTACAAAATGATTGGAGACTGGGGGGAAGCAGGAGTGTCAGAGGAAGGAGGTGTGGCCATCTGGAGAACACCGGAGGGCTGGATTTGGCCCCCGGGCCTGAGATTCCCCACCCCTGCCCTATGGCTATCTCCGTGCCACATAACTATTCCTGATAGGTTTGCTCAGGCTCCTTACCACCCCGTTCCCACTCTAATCCCAGACAGTAGAATAATCTTCTGGAAGTATCTATCCTTCCTTTAAACTGCAAAATGCCACTATTGGGTTCACCATCTAAGGACTGCTTCCCCATCCCTTTGGGGGTTCAGCAGGAAGAGGAGCTTCCAGTCTTTTCAGAACTCACATGGCAGTAAAGGAGAAGACTCCTCTTTGCCCTGGTGATGTGAGCTGGGAGCCTTGTGACTTTTTACTTTTTACTTCCTCATTCCATTTATCACCATCTTCCCTTTGCTGGGCCCTCTGCAGATTGAAACTAATTTTATGGTGATGTGACTGGGGTTGTTTTTTCGTATCAACTGTTTGTTAACACAATGGAAAAAAGACTTGAAATGAAGGTTGTGATCTGGAGTGGCTGGGAGCCAGCAGAAATCCCCGCACCCGTTTTATCCCTATGGATGTGTTCTGCATGTCTGAACTAAAATCAAGGTGGCTTCTAGGCACTCGAAATGGAAAGAAATGTTAGAACCAGGACACAGAAATCTCATGGTTAATATTTAAAACAATACTTTGGTCTTCCTTCCCAGCTCAGCATTGAGGACTTTACAGCCTATGGAGGGGTTTTTGGCAACAAGCCAGACAGCGCCTTCCCTAATCTGGAGGTGAGTGAGGAATGATGAGCTGTATGCTGGGCAAGTCACTGATTTCTCCCCCAACCCCCATATATGATGGCACTTCTAACAGGCCACTGCATTATAGTGGATTGTCAAGAATGTACATAAAAAGAGGAACTTAAAAACCTAATTATGTGTTCACATTCCTGTCTGGCCAACTAGTGTTCTTTTTCCCCTCTCCTTCTTCCAGGACCTACAGTATATGTTGGAACAGCTTGTTGTTCCTTCTCTTTAACCAGTGTATTATTAGAGGATCTAAGAGAGGAAAAATAACTCAAGCTCAGGATATTTGCTGGATGTGGGATGGAACTCCCCCCCTTTTTTTTAAGACTGAAGAGACAGTGTGGTGCAGTGGTTAGCATGTTGGACTAGGACCTGAGAGGCTGGGTTCAAATCTTCACTTAGTTATAAAGTGCGCTCTCCCTCCCGCTCTCTCGGCCTAATCTCCCTCATAGGATTATTGTGAGGAAAATTTGGTGAGGGGAAGCCTTGCATATTTCCCTGAATCCCTTGGAGGAACAGCTGAATAGAAGTTAGATTATATTTGTTTCCAGCTACAATGTTAAAAAGCTCTAGCTACTTTTACTTCAGTGAGGTCCTTCTGTGTTAGCTGAATTGGGAAGATGCCAGCAGTCGGGTGTAAGTCTGATAAAGGTCTATGCACACCTTTCTTATTTACTGCAGCTGGTTTTCCATTCATACTATTCCACCCCCTTCTACATTAAATCATGTTTCCAAGAAGCCAAGAGGTTTTCTGGGTATTGGCTCTTCCAAATAATTGAGGATGTGCAAAACAAAAACCAAACCCCCAGACAAATCATATTTATTTAGGAAAAGAAATTACACATGAAAGCACAGAAGAAATACATCTTGTAATGTTTTCAGTATTCATTGTTTTTATTATTCTTTCTCTATTTTTATATTGGTTTTACATATGACCCACTTAGAGATCATAGGATATTAAGCAGTATAAAAGTAGAATACATATATATAAAATATACTGACTTTGTTGAAGGCGCTGAATATTGTATTGTAAGATATTTTTAAATGCTGCAAAAGTGCATAGCAAATTACCAAACTCATGACTTTAGAGAAGTTCTCTGTAGAGATGGAAATTACTCAGTGTCATATGCAGTTATGTCCTTGGAAGTAGTGATACAGGCAACACATGAACCGAGAATCCCAACCCACACATCTTTGATTCGGGGATTCTTGATTGCTGTGCTGGCCATTAATAGTTAAACTGTGACATTCATTACCACAAGCTGTAGTGATGGCCACCAACCTGGACAGCTTTAAAAGGGGATTAGACAAATTCATGGAGGAGAAGGCTACCAATAGCTACTAGTTACTGCCAGTATTGGAGGCAGTATGCCTGTGTACACCAGGTGCTGGGAAATATGAGCAGGAAGGTGCTGTTGCACTCATGCCTTGCTGGTGGGCTTCCCATGGGCAGCTGGTTGGCCACTGTGTGAACAGAATGCTGGACTAGATGGGCCCTTGGTCTGATCCAGCAGGGCTCTTCTTGTATTCTTATGTTAGATTCTTAATAGCTCATCTGTGGTGAAATGCCAGTGGTGGTAGCACCAAATCCCTGTGCTATTTGTACCTTTTCTCTGAAGTACTTTCCTTCTCTCCCTTGCCCTCCTGCCTCCTCTTTTCATGCTTTTTTATTGCTTTGCTGAGAGAAGCAGCCATCTGGAAGCATCCTAACAGAATTAGCTTGATCAAAGGAGAAGCAATCCAGTGGGTGTTTTTCATGTCCAGAACATGGCCTAGCTTGTTCTCAATAGCCTAACCTTTTTGAGCATGTGTAAGCAAGATGGAAATGTTATGTATGTGTGTTTTTAAAGGTTGCTGTCTTGCTAATACAGTGCATGCATATTTCTGTATCTTTGCTGCAGCTTATTTGTAGTATGCGTGGTTCATTAGTCTATGTTTGCAGCCATGCAGAACTCTAGATGACTTGAGAGGTGTTAATAGTAACTCTTTCCTGCACAGCCTCACTGCTCCACAGATGTTACGTCTTCACACTAAGTCCGCCTTCCCCAACCTGATACCTTCTGGATATGTTGGCCTATAAGTCCCGTAATCCCCCAGCCGGCAATTGATGGGAGTTGTAGTCCAGCACATCTGGAGGGCACCAGGTTAGGAAAGGCTGTGCTGAGGGCAAATAAGAAAATGTTTGATTAGAAAGCTGGATGACTTGGAGTAGGCTTTGAACATTGGAGGTAGGGAATGGGGTGTCTTAAATTTGCTGGCGTTAGCAGCCTGGGCGGGTGGATGGGGCTGCTGAAAGTCAGACATTTATAGCACTAAAATATGAGCGGGCGGGGGGGAATGCAGGCAAGCTTAAGGCTGTGATGGGAGCCGAGTAGCAGCACTGGCAGCCTTGCCGCTTGCCGCGTGTCTTAGGATCCTTGTGTGGCAACGCTTCTGACTCCTTCCCCACCTTCCCAACAGAATGCGCTAGGGGCAGCTCCCTCCTCCTTGGTTCTTCCCTCTGTGGACTGGTTTGCAGCCAGTGCTGTCCCAGCCTTCCTGAAGGCCAAGCTGGGTATCTCGCCTCTCCACGTGGATCAGAACACCCTCCAGGAGCTGCGGCTCAACGCCAGCCTGCCCGCCCTGTTGTTGATACGGCTGCCCTATACCACTGGGTATGTAACCAGCCTTGCAGCACTTTTCCTTATATCGTCAAAGGCCGTTGTGGCTGCTATATCACCAGGTACCAAGAGGGGATGTGTGCATCCATGCATCCGCATGGTTGACTGGCAAGCGTAGAGTGTGCTTATTGAGTGCCAGATTTAGCATCTGGATAGCATATTGTCATTTTCAGAAGCACGTTTTGCGCTCTCGTGGTTGCTGAATTTGAATGTGAAGGCTACGCACATTCAGCACCCAATGATCTCAGCATCGCAACCCTGTTTCTGCAGAGCCTACAAGCTCCTCTATCCAGCCTGCCCATGTGTCTTGTCATGTGTACTTTCTGCTCTCTCCAGCAGGGGTGGGGAACCTCAGGCCTGGGGCTAAATCCAATCATCCGGGGCTCCCCAGGTGGTCCCACTCCCTTCCCCTGGCCCCAGCCAGTAATGATTTAGTGGTTTCCCAGCTTTGGGGTAGTTTTTTCTCATTCTCATTCTGAAATGCCTCTTAAGGATAATCACTGGCAGTGAGAGCTATAAATTAAAATATTCTGGTATTTTTGGCCCCACTGCCTTTGGTCTTGCCCACTGCTGGATGGCCCCCAAGCACTGAATTTGTCCCTCAGGCTGAAAGAGGTTCAACTGTGTATGCTCTCCAGTATATTTGAATGCATCCTTCCTTTTCTGCCTCGAACCTGCCTGTTTCCAAGCTTATTACACTTCCCCTAGCACTGCCTTCCTCAACCTGGTGCCCTCCAGGTGTGTGTTAAATGACCACTCCCATGGTCCAACACAGCTGGCTGTGGGATTATGGGAGTTGTTTTCCAACATACCTGGAAGGCACCAGTCCTAAATGACCCATTACCAAGGGCATGGACTACCTTCTATCAACGAGAGGCTGTGTGGCCTCAAATGCCAATGCCCAAAACCTAGCTGTCTAGCTAGGGAGGCACTGACTTTGTCACAGAGTCTAGTTTCATACCTAAGGGGGTTAACAGAGCAACTTCGCTTCTCTTTCTCTCTCTTTCCTCCCCTCTCCAGCTCTAGTCTCATGGCCCCGAAAGAAGTTCTGACCAGCAATGGTGAGCAACAGCATGGAATCCCTAGCTCAGCGGGGAAGAACGGCCTCTGAAGGCATTGAGGCTGGGCACGTTGGGCTGAATTTTCATGCTCTGAGCCACGCCGTTACTTGGCACGTCTGGAGGGTCAACTTGGCCTCCAGTTTGGTTGGTGTTATATTGTCTCAGGGGTTGGCCTTGTATTCATCTTTCTGGGCAAGCACTTGTTGGCTGACAATTTGTTTATTTCTGAATGGATTGATGCCACCTTCCCCAGCCTGGTGCCCTCCAGATGTGTTTGACTGCAACTCCCATGATCCCATTGTGGTCCAGCATCTCTGGAGGGCCCCAGGTTGGGGGAGGCTCCATGAATGCATGCCAAGGAGTAGCAGCAGCTGAGTGTTCACTGAGAAGGGCAGCGGTTCTGTATGAAAGCCAAGACATTTGACATGACACAGGGAGACCAAGAGCCACCTGGACCAAAGTCTGGGGAGATAAGTGCTGCTGCGCAAGGCAGATGTTCGTTCATGAGCTTGTGTTGTCAATTGGTCAGACGCCGTAGCCCAGCTTGGTGCCCTCCAGATGTGTTGGCCTACAAGTCCCATCATTCCCAGCCAGCATGGCCATTGGTGCTGCTGGGTGGGAATGGTGGGAGTTGTAGTCCAACACATCTGGAGGGTACCAGGTTGGGAGAGGCTGTTCTAGCCTTTGAGCTGGAGGCTTTTTCTCTTATTTTTTTTCCCGTGTCTCTAACAAGATTTCTCCATACATACAGATGAAATCCTGGGACAGGTTTTGAGTGCCCTGCAATCGGAGGACGTCCCCTATACAGCCATCCTGACCGCTTTGCGGCCCTCACGGGTACACAGACCTCCTGATTCCTATGCTACTTTAGTTGGATTCCTGCTCTGTCTTTTCCCCCATTCCTGGGAATATATGTCCTGGCACTTCATTACTTCCATTTGTTCCATCTATACCCTGCCATTTACCCCCCTCCCCAACAGGTTCCCAAAGTAGCTTTGTAATAGAACACATTATACAGCAGCCTTCCTCAACCTGGAGCCCTCCAGAGTTGTCAGATTACAACTCCCAGCATCCCAAGCCAGTGGGGGATGCTGGGAGTTGCAGACTGACACCTCTGGAGGGCTCCAGGTTGGGGAAGGCTGTTATACAGTGTAAACATGAGAAGCAATTAAAATACAACAAACTAGAACAATGTTAAACTGATACAAAATCTGATTGCAAAACCAGTAGGATTATCTAAATGCTCTCATTGTATTTTTTGCTAAAAAGCCAGCAGCAAGGGAGCCTGGTAGACCTCTCTAGGGCAAGGGTTCTAGAGGATGGGTGTGACTGCTGACCGGACCCTGCCCCTTGTGGCCACCAGCATGACTTTGGATGGCCATGGCACTTGGAGCAAGGCACCCTGAGACTGGGGGGAGGGAGGCCATCTGCGAGGAGGCACTTCATTCTGAAATGCATAGCAGCCCTCCAACTCCTCTCAATCCCATTTCTCTTCTCTCCCCCCACCCCACTGCCCATTTTCCCCTCTACGCTCTGTTAAAGTGATTGTTTTTAATAGTGATCATGTATTAGCTGTGCTACATCATGAGAAACGCCGGGTTGGACGAATCACAGGTCAGAATTAAGATTGCCGGGAGAATTATCAACAACCTCAGATACGCAGACGATACCACCCTAATGGCAGAAAGCGAAGAGGATCTAAAGAGCTTCTTGTTGAGGGTGAAAGTGGAGAGTGCAAAAGCTGGTTTGGAACTCAACATTAAAAAAAACTAAGATTATGGCATCTGGCCCCATCACTTCCTGGCATATGGAAGGGGAAGAAATGGAAGCAGTGACAGATTTTATTTTCTTGGGCTCCAAGATCACCGCAGACAGTGACTGTAGCCATGAAATTAAAAGACGCTTGCTCCTTGGGAGGAAAGCTATGGCAAACCTAGACAGCATAGTAAGAAGCAGAGACATCACCTTGCCGGCAAAAGTCCATATAATCAAAGCTATGGTTTTCCCAGTAGTAATGTATGGCTGTGAGAGCTGGACTATAAGGAAGGCTGAGCGCCAAAGAATTGATGCCTTTGAACTGTGGTGCTGGAGAAGACTCTTATGAGTCCCCTGGACTGCAAGGAGGTCAAATCAGTCAGTCCTAAAGGAAATCAACCCTGAGTGCTCATTGGAAGGACAGATACTGAAGCTGAAGCTCAAATATTTTGGCCACCTAATGCGAAGAAAAAACTCTCTGGAAAAGACCCTGATGCTGGGAAAGATTGAAGGCAAAAGGAGAAGGGGATGGCAGAGGATGAGATGGCTAGATAGTATCACGGATGCAATGAATATGAACTTGAGCACGCTCCGGGAGAGAGCGGAGGACATGAAAGCCTGGCGTGCTATGGTCCATGGGGTCACGAAGAGTCAGACACGACTTAACGACTGAACAAATTAGCTGTGCATTGTTCTAATTTTGTTTGTTTTAATCCTTGTAAGCCACTCAGAGAACTTTGCTTATAGGGCAGCCTATAAATAGTATAAAATTGAACTAAAACGTCTCTTTCAGGTTGTCCGGGATGTGTCTGATTTGGCCCCTGAGAGGCTGGGCCGGCAGCTGCTCCAGGAGGAGACTTCAGTTGCACCAGTTCGCTACCCTACAACTGGGATCCCGCGCATACTCTTCTGGGCCAGCAACTTCTCAGTGGCTGTGAACAACACATGGCATGACCTTACTAACTTCACATTTGGGCCTCATGCCATTGTTAACGTGGATGGGTCCAACTGGAATTCCAGTGCTTCTGCGTGAGTTGGGGGCAAGGGGATGTCAGGTCAGGATCATATAGGCATACAGTGGAAAGTCAGAGTGGAGGGACAGATGCTGAGTTGATCACATGAGCTGAGACAGTGATGTGTGTGTGGACACGTGCTGGATGTTGGCAGCCAAGGGTGCTGAGGATCGATTTGTGTCTGTGCTTTGCACAAACAAGCAGCCAGATTCTGATTTGAATGAATCAAACTACTTGTGTGCAAATCTGCATGTATATACTTTTTTGGCCTAATTCTGCTTCTGCTGGTCATGATAGGGAGGATACTCAAGCCCTGCCTTGGCCTTCCCCAGCCTGATGCCCTCCAGATGTGTTGGAATACAACTCCCATCATCCCCAGAAGATTTGTGTGCAGTGCTGGCTGGGGATGATTGGGGGTATAGTCCAACCTATCTGGAGGGCACCATGTTACGCTGCCTTATCTCCAGACCATTGGGTAGACCACTACTGGGGCCCCAGCCAGGGATACCTGTGGGATTCTCCCCCCCACCCCAGCGTATCTCTCTACAGACTTATGGATTGGACACTTAGCTTCAGCACACACAGACCCCCTCTACATAGGCTTGGCCTGATGAATATCAGCGCTTTTTTACATTAACTTTGTTTTTTCTCCATATCTTAGGTTGGTACTGAAGTATCCAAATGTGGGTGGGAAATCCTTGACAATCACGTAAGTATGATGGGCACAGCTGCTCAGATTCTGTTCTTACAGCCACAGATGTCATCTCCCAGCAATTTTATGCCTCAACTTTTGAATGTGGGGAATAAAATAGCCAGGTTGGTTTCTTACCTGCAGCAGGTTTGGAATTCTGCCCCACTCCATGTTTTTCTTTCCTTCTTTAAACAGATTATCCCTTCCCACTTAAAAAAAAAAAAAGTGTGCACAATAAACTCCTTAAAGCAGGGGTGGGCCACAGGCAGCCCTCCGCCTAACTTTATGTGGCCCTCAGCCTAATTCCAAAAGCCCCCTGCTTTTGAGTCAGTTCAGACTTTGGGCGCTGGGTGGAGAGGAAGAGGGACAGCGAGAAAAAGGGGGTGGCAAAGAGAAAAAAGGGAGAGCCATCCATTTTTGGGTCTGCCCCTGCCCACAGCTACCTGTGGCCCTTCCCTCTGCTGACATGTGATCCCTGACAGAAAAAAGGTTGCCTGCCCCTGCTTTAAAGCACAGCATTTCACGAAGTTTTGGTTCCACCTGTTTGTTTTACATTAGAATATAAGACTAAGCAGTGTTTTTAATGTCTAGAAGGGAGATACTGTGGCTCAGCCTTCATGTGTGAGTCTTCCCCACCAAAACACTGTCCCTGCCCCCACCTCAGGTGAAATGATAACCTAGATTCTGTTTCTCTTTCTAGAGCAGAAGTAATAGCATTGGCTGAAAACCTTAATACGGGTTTAGAAGTCCCCTGTAAAAGGAGACAGGACTTCTTTCAGCAGGTGGCAGATATCATAGCCTTCCCCAACCTGGTGCCCTCCTGAGCACCAAGTTGGGGAAGGCTGATATATTATGTTCTGGGGTCAAGTTCTGCCATTGCAAAAGAGATCCTGAGGCTGTGCTTTAAGAGCATTGGCCAGTGAGTTTGGGGTGGAGTGATAGGAGCGTAATGGGACTTTAATGAACTGGTTCCAGTGTTCTTTACTGGCTGTTGCCTTTCTTCTTTGCACCCATTCTCTTCCCACCCACCCGTTCTAGATTCCACATGACAAGCATCTTCTACCAAGTTTCTGCACGGCACTGGTTTACCCTCCACACTGTGGAGCTGGCCAGGCCTTCAGCTCCTCTAGCTATCTTCAATGCCACCCAGGTCACGGCACCCAGCAACTATTCTTTCAGTTGCGCCCGCGTCAGCAGTCTGCCGGCCTCAGAGGCCATCTTGGTACCCAGAAGCAACACCAGTGGTTGGAAGGTGCTCATCATGAACTTTCAGGTATGCTGTGATTGGAGGGTATATTCTAGGAGGCTTAGAGTAGTGGATAGGCTTTTGACCAAAAGTGTGGGCCCTTCCAGAAGACAAGCCATGCATGCCTTCTCAACTAGGTGTTGTCTTGTGCCTCCATCCTTGGGCCATCTCCCTCCTTCACAAGCTCTTCTAGCAGGGGGAGGTGGCTGGGCATTGCTTGCTTTCTGTGACAGAACCCCAGGGAGCTGGGCCAAGGGACTCTTCCCCACATCTCCTGTCCTCTTGCAGGCTCTGCAAATGGCACCTGGATAAGAACTGTGTTCTGCCCTCTACTGTGATCATGGGATGTGTTGGGCTTACATTGGGAGGATGGGGGAGTGGGAGTGGCCAGGAGGCAGGAATCTGCCTCTGTCACTAATGCTTGCACCCCAATCCCTTCAGATCCAGAGCTACAATGTGACAGGCGAAAGATTCTCCTACGCCAGTGACTGTGCCGGCTTCTTCTCTCCTGGAATCTGGATGGGTTTGCTGACCTCCCTGCTTCTTGTTGCCATTTTCACCTATGGCCTCCACATGGTCATGAGCCTCAAGACCATGGACCGTTTCGATGACCCCAAGGGGCCGACCATCTCTGTGCCCCAGATGGAGTAGCTGCCAGCTTGTGTACCTCTTGCCCTTGGAAGCCTTCTTACAAGGCTGGGCTAGTTCTGTTCATTCCATCTGCCATCACATTTTCCCCACCCCCAACACAATGCATTATACCCTGTTTGGTCCCAGTCCGTCACCCTTTCTCCCTTCTGCTTCCCTCTCCCCAGTAGCTGCTTCCCCACTAACTTTCCCTGATCGCTTCTTTTCCCCTCTAATCCTTTCCAGATTCCCCAACCTAAACCTTCCATGGGGACATGCTGTAAATACGTGGGAGGTGTAGTGTTCCTACTGGATGGAGGTGCAGATCCTACGTATGTTGCAGTGTTGAAACTATCTGCACTGAAATTTGCTGAGGACAAATCTCTTCAGGGACACGCCATTATCCCCCTTCAATTTCCAGTGGGATAAAAGCAGTCCTGCCTTGTAATGTGATGTACGTTATCTCCAAGTTTGTTGTGTTCAATGTCTTCTTAACTTGCCCCTTCCCCAAATCCTTTTCTGCAGCCTTTCTGTTATATGCTAAGTGGCCCTCCTTCCCCCGCCTTATTTATTTGTGGTTTCTGCGATTAGCTCTGTTTACAGTGACTCAGTATTTGGGACTCCATGCTGCTCTTGATCAGGGGTGGGAGGGGTCCCCTTCCTATGACCCCTTGCTGTTAACTTGAAAGACATGAATAAAAAAAGAAAGATGAATCTGTGTCGAGAGAGAGAGTGAGAGAGAGAGAGAGAGTGTGTGTGTGTGTGTGTGTGTGTGGAATAGGGGAGGTTCCTCTTGGGAGCTGTGCAAAAGAAGCGCCTTCCATTTTCTTTTTTTTGGATCCTTGAACAGTGGCTTACTGCTCAGTGTGTAATCTTTTTCTATTTTCTCCCATTTCCCACAACCGATGTCTTATTGCAACTTCCAATGATAAATATTGCTAGAGCAACATTATTAGGTAGACACCCCAGCATAGTGGTGATTTGGGGAGATGCATTAAGGTATGATATTTCTTATATACTCACAACCATACATGGCTTATTGGCCTTCCACTACAGTGTTTTAGATCTTAAAAGTGAGGGAATGACAGGTTGGCATTAAAATACTATGGATTGGATCCAATGGTATCATTCCACTGATGAAACTGCTTCCATCAGCAGGACCAGGAGAAGGCAATCCCCCCCGGCCATGTGCCCTCAAAATCTGCTCCAGACAGCTGGGAAATCCTTTAGAGCAAATTTTTGAGCAGTGAGGAAGGCTGTATAGGGGAGAAGAGGAGGAGAATCCCATTGCGCTAGCAGACTTTTACTAACGTGACATTGGATTTAACCCTGTATCTTTAATCCCTAGCAGGTGATGCTACTGGTTTTACTACTTAAGAGTTGAAGCCCTGATAAGGGTCCCTAGACTGGCAAAGAAATGGCAGCTGGGTAAGTCTGCCTTGTGGTTAAAGTTGTTAGGAATAGCTGGGATTATAGGGTGAGATACAGATTGAGACTCAAAATCTAAATGCAATTTAGGAACATAGGAAACTGCCTTATACTGAGTCAGACCATGGGTCCATCTAGCCCACTGTTGTTGACATTGACTGGCAACAGCTCTCGAGGGTATCAGGCAGGATTCTTTCTTTGCCCTACCTGAAGAAGCTGTGGGTTGAACCTGGGACCTCCTGCATGCAATCATGTGCTCTGTCACAATGAGCTATGGCCCCTCTAAGAAAGGTGCTTCCAGAACACCTTTGTTTAGATAGAATACAGTTCAATTCAGTCCATTCATGCTTTCCACATTTGCTTAGGGAGCAATCCCATGACCCTTAGACAGAGTCCAGGGGGGGCAGGGGAGAACAGGATAATTTGGATTCCTGGATCTGGGGTCAAAGACAGTGCTCTGACAGTGGATTCGGGAATCTGCACTCCCTGCCCCTTCCCACTCTCAGCCTGCATAGAGAGAACCATGCTGGCGAACTTGGAAAGAGGGTAAAGGGGATGTGCTGGGGGGAGGGGAAGCCAGGATATGATGTATCCCAAGGCCTCCCCAGCCTCCTGTCCCGCTCTAACACAGCCCAGCTAGATGGGCAAAAAAGTCCATCTGCCAAAATGCAGAGTGGGAGGAGCACAGAGCCAAAGGTCACCTCTGCTGCTCCGCCCACTCTGCACTGGATGCCTGTAAGTAGGGATGTACAAATCCCTTAACTTGCTGTCTGCGGGGGGAGGGGGAGAGGCGATCCATTCCTCCGCCCTCGAATCCTCGCCAGCTGGCTCCGCTCCACAGTGATTCCACAGAGCTGCCGGCTGGCTCCGAAGCCCCAGCGATACAGCCGCCGGTGCTGTATTGCTGGCTGGACTGACGAACTGCGGACACAAATGGTGGCTAGTGTAGCGGACGCCATTTGCGTCCCTGCTCTGATGTGATAGGCTACATAAATCTTTACGTAGCCTATCACGTGAAGGAACAGGGATGCACATGGTGTATTTGCGGCAGGCAGGATCCGCGGCGAGGACTTCGCGATAGAGGAGGTGGTAGGAGATCTGATCCTCCACGGACTTTGGGGGGCCGGATTCAGTCGAATCTGGCCTCATTGGGGTCCATGGAGGATTTCTCCAACATCTCTACCCGTAAGCCTCCACATTCAGAGGTCCCATAGGACTGCACCCTTAAATAGTTAACCATGTTGAAGGAATGGGGCCAGGTTGTATACTCAGAAGCGGGAGGTGTGCTGCAGGCAGCTGCTTCTTTGGTGTTTTGATCTTCCTTGGAGTTCTTCTGTATATCTAAAATACTTTTTTCCCCAAGCCTTTGCATGATATGGAAAAACACACCTGTTGGCTTCATGACCTGATTGTACATTAATTAGGCCTTTTAGGAACTCTGCTGTTTAATGCTAAAGGGCCTCACCTTTTTCTTAGAAACTTTGACCACCACTTCACCTGCTGGCAACTATTGAATTATATGACCTTTGCCTTGGGTTTTGGGCTTACCTTGGAAGTCTCCTTGTTCAGTGTTTTTCCCAAAACTCAGCTAAGTAGATGCATTTTGTTGTTTATGTTTCCCAGTCAGCTTTGCACATACACCTTGTATTTTTCACTTTTTCACCCTTTTAGCTTTGCACATTTCTTCTGGTAAATTTCCTTCATTCAGACTTCAAGAACCCTTTCACCCAAGAACAGGGGGCTGTTATGATTTTCCACAACAATGTGGCCCCCAGTATTGATACAGTAGAAAAAGGAACAGACCTAAGTTTGGACTCTACTTCCCTTTATTTTCTACCGTTATGGCAGTTTTGATAAGTAACTTAGTACTGCTCTTCTTTGATATGCCTAATTCCCATAGTTTAAAGTAGCTGAAAATAAGTGGATTTTGTCCTGATTCCAGTTGCTGTGCTTAATTTGGACTTGCAGCCCTGTCTTCCTTTGAACCAAATCTAGACTCAGAGAGACAAGCACAGAGAGAACTCTTCCTTGGCTTTGCTTACCTGTGCTGCTTTTTGCATAATTTTTGTTACCTTTGCTGTAGTATAATGGAGCTGGTGTGATCAAATTTCAAAAGCCTTTTGTTCATCAAGCTATTGGGCAATATCCAAGCAGAGGCCACCACTGATTCTGTTCTGTAAGCAAGAGGGATTTAATGCTTCCTTTAGGAAGCCCCCAAACAAGAGGAAATGCTAGTTTCTGGATCAGGACAGGTCAGCAGAGCTCCCTTATGTAAGCACTGCCGGCTTGCCCTGTTCGAGGAATGAGCATCTCCACCCGTTTCAGGTTCCTGGAGGAAGTGCTAAATCCCCATTGCATAAGTGGTGGGCACCGCATGCAGAATGGAATCAGCAATGACTCTTGCCTGTGCAATGGCCTGCTTGGATACTGCCCATTGTTTCTGAAGACTTTCCTAACCCTGTGAACCACTCTCCATTTTTTAAAGTCATATGGATTGAGAGAGACAACTAGTTTAAACTCATAGTAGTAAGCACATACCCCACCCATCTGCCAAGTGCTCGAAACAGCTTGAGAACATATTTAAATGTTTTCTTAAGTTTTTAGCTATTAGCAAATTATATGCTGTGGCCTCCTATTGGTCTCCCTTTTTTTTCTTTTTTAGCAATTGCTGTGTTTGAGAACCTAGTAAAGAGGAATTAGCATTGTCCTTCAGAACATAATGGTACTACTATTGCAATGTTATAGAAATAAAGTCACGTTTTTACTCTTTGCAAGTAAATCACTCTAGCAACTAAGTTTAAATAGTTTCAAAGTAACCGATTTTACATTTTGTAGCATCTCTTCAGAGGCTGTTCCTGTAAGTATATTAGGCCACTAACATAGCTCTGTGCCTCTAGGCTTTTTATACATACCAATGCCCAATGGATAGCTATCTCAGTGTATATATGCAGCTAGATTGATAAACCATGCACTTGAGCTTTCACAGTAAGTGGGAAAGGTTAACTTCCAAGATCCTACACCAATATAGAATGGATAAAGTTTTCCTATCCCTCTGAGATATGTTGGCTTTTTAAAAAAATGTAACCCTAGATCAACTTAAAAGCTATGCTACCACTGACACAAGAAAGGATGGCCTTCTGAGTTGGGGGTGGGGGGAAGCTAAATTATTGTAAAAGTATGGCTATTGACATAAACATACATCCAGGTATCTTGTCATTTCCCAAGCAAAAGATTTCACAATACAATAGCACTGTGATCTTCTAGAAGAGGAGGTGGTTAACCTGCAGCTCGATCTCAAAAGCGCTTTTCAGGCTATCAGTTCAGTCCTCTGTAAGAACGATCTGTGCCTGGGGTCTGTACTTTGCTGGCAGTTCACTGGGTAGGGCAGAGAGTGGATGAGAGAGAAGGGGGTGTCAGAAACAGAAAAAAAAAGTGGCTCAACTCACCCTTGGCATGTAGCTCTTGACAGAAAAAGGGTTTCCCATCCCTGTTCTAGAAAGAAGGCTCACCCTGCTAAATAAGTAGTGTCATAACACTCAACAGTGGCCACAAGACTGGAAAAGGTCAGTTTACATTCCAATTCCAAAGAAGGGCAACGCCAAAGAGTGTTCAAACTACCGCACAATTGCGCCCATTTCACATGCCAGCAAGGTGATGCTCAAAATCCTACAAGCTAGGCTTCAGCAGTATGCGAACCGAGAACTACCGGAAGTACAAGCTGGGTTTCGAAGAGGCAGAGGAACTAGAGATCAAATCGCCAACATTCGCTGCATCATGGAGAAAGCAAGAGAATTCCAGAAAAACGTCTATTTCTGCTTCATTGACTACGCTAAAGCCTTTGATTGTGTGGATCACAACAAACTCTGGCAAATTCTTAAAGTGATGGGAGTACCAGACCACCTTACCTGTCTCCTGAGAAACCTGTACGAGGGTCAAGAAGCAACAGTAAGAACCAGACATGGAACAACCGAGTGGTTCAAAATTGGGAAAGGAGTACGACAAGGCTGCATATTGTCACCCTGCTTATTTAACTTATATGCAGAGTACATCGTGAGAAATGCCGGGTTGGATGAATCACAGGTCGGAATTAAGATTGCTGGGAGAATTATCAACAACCTCCGATATGCAGACGATACCACCCTAATGGCAGAAAGCGAAGAGGATCTAAAGAGCCTCTTGTTGAGGGTGAAAGAGGAGAGTGCAAAAGCTGGTTTGAAACTCAACATTAAAAAAACGAAGATCATGGCATCTGGCCCCATCACTTCCTGGCATATAGAAGGGGA
Organism: Heloderma suspectum; assembly: GCF_057233095.1. Classification (NCBI taxonomy): domain Eukaryota; kingdom Metazoa; phylum Chordata; class Lepidosauria; order Squamata; family Helodermatidae; genus Heloderma; species Heloderma suspectum. Next base: position 172,253,438 of record NC_139459.1, read on the forward strand.
AGAAATGGAAGCAGTGACAGATTTTACTTTCTTGGGCTCCAAGATCACCGCAGACAGTGACTGTAGCCATGAAATTCAAAGACGCTTGCTCCTTGGGAGGAAAGCTATGGCCAACCTAGACAGCATAGTAAGAAGCAGAGACATCACCTTGCCGACAAAGGTCCGTCTAATCAAAGCTATGGTTTTCCCAGTAGTAATGTATGGCTGTGAGAGCTGGACTATAAGGAAGGCTGAGCGCCGAAGAATTTATGCTTTCGAACTGTGGTGCTGGAGAAGACTCTTACGAGTCCCCTGGACTGCGAGGAGGTCAAATCAGTCCATCCTAAAGGAAATCAACCCTGAGTGCTCATTGGAAGGACAGATAATGAAGCTGAAGCTCCAATATTTTGGCCACCTAATGCAAAGAGAAAACTCCCTGGAAAAGACCCTGATGCTGGGAAAGACTGAAGGCAAAAGGAGAAGGGGACGGCAGAGGATGAGATGGCTAGATAGCATCACCGATGCAATGAATACGAACTTGAGCCCGCTCCGGGAGAGAGCGCAGGACAGGAAGGCCTGGCGTGCTGTGGTCCATGGGGTCACGGAGAGTCGGACACGACTGAACGACTGAACAACAACAACATAACCTCTCCTGCTAGGGAAGAGATGCCTAGAGAGGGAAGGTTTGAAGCTCTTTCAAAACAATGCTTGCTTGTTTTGAAAGAGCTTTCCTGGGAAGATGACCAGATGCAAGGGAGGACAGGGGCTCTTGCCTCTTTGTATCTGTGTAGATTCAGAAGAATTATGGCACGGCAAGGCACCTGAAGCTCTTTCCCATCACTGCCATAATGCTGTGATTCTAGCTACCTGGCCTAAATTCCTTCTCCTAACCCTGCCAGGGAAAGTAACAAGGGCCCTGTCCTCCACTGCATCCCCTGGTGGTGCTGCCAGGCCTTTGAGCTTCTCAAGAAGGTGAGTGGGGGAAGCTATTTCCTCTAGTTGCCACGGGCAACGCTGTCTTAGGAGAGGAGAAAACCGCAGCCAGCTGGGCCCGGTTTAACTGGGCAAAGCGACTGGGTTTGACAGCCAGGTACCCCCAAACTTACTACCCTTGATTAAGCGATAGGCCGGCGTTTCAGCTGGTGTGCACGTAAGGCTGCCGCCCAATGCGCTTTTACGCGGGAGCACGGCTCGGGGAACTCGGCGGGGCTCGCTTCTGAGCAGGCGTGTTTTTATTGGGGACAGAGGAGTAAGCTGGTCAACTGATTGGCATATGCAAACGAGCACACCGGCCAGTATCCTCCCCTCCGCCTTCCACTGACTGGGGGGGGAGGGGGCGACCCCAGCAGGTTTGAGGCGCGCGCTATAGGCCTATTTTTCCTTGGCGGACGCATCTTCGGGTCTGAGGGGGGACGAATTTTGAATTAGTTGCACCTGGGAATATTGTAGGGCGGCGTGATTATTTGGCGGAGGGGCGCGGGAAGGGTTACTCTGACAACTTACGATCGAGGGAGGGAAAGCATTATTAAGGGCGCTTCCCCGCTTCCCCTCAGAAACGCGGATTCCTTTTTTCGGCACAGGAATCCGACGGTGCTACACCCGTTACCATGGTGAGGGGGTGGTCCCGGGATTGGTGCGCTTCCCTCTCCAGGTGATGACAGAGAAGACGCACAGCCAGAACTTGTTTTTCCCCCTATGCCCCCGCTCTCTTTCTCCTGCGCCCCCTCCCGCGTAGGTATCAAATGTGAAGAAGGGCCTCCCGCCCAGCCACTCCTCTCTACCGCTATCCCTCCGCGCCCGGCCGCATGGCGCCTTTGGCGACGGAGAGGGGACGAGCCGCTCGGCGGGGCGGTTCCCCGGGCGGAGCGATCGCTCGGCCGGCACTCGCTTCCGGCGGAGGGATCCGGCGGGGCTGCTGGCGCTGCGGCCCATCTTGGCTCCGCTCGGGGCGGGGGGAGGCGGCTCCGCAGCCGGCACCATGGACGAGGCCTACGACGTGATCGTGCTGGGCACCGGCCTGACCGTGAGTCCGGCGGGCCACCCGCCCTGCCTCGCGCCGCGCCCCTCTCGCCCCGCGCAGCCCGCGCCGCCTCGCCACCGCAGCGGCGCGCCCGCTGGCGTTTGCAGCCCGCCCTCCCGCGACTCCTGCGCCCTGCCCTGCGCGGGTGGGGCTGCGCTGGCTTGGCCGCGGGCACTGCTCTGCAGCAGTCGCCAGCCCTTCGTGGCTGCCGCGGCGCGGCTCCCAAAGCAGCAGCTGGACGGCGGGACCCCACATGCAGGCGCGTGTGCCTGCGTGGGGTTATCGTGCGCCTCCCGCGTTGCAGCGGCTGCCCACCCGTCTCCTTGTTTCCTCGGCATCTCCGGCTCCATATTGTATCCGCCCTCCATCCTGGATTGCAGTGGTGGTTCCCAGCCGTTGCATTCGCCTCTTCCTCGGCCCCGTCCCTTCGGCCTCCCAGCAACCTAACGGGAGATGCGTTTGGTCCCGTTGCAGCAGCAGCAGCAGCAGCAGCTCCTGATGCAACCCGACGCCATCAGCTGTTCCCGAAAGCGGGCAATCCCAGGCAGCGATTGCATGCACCTTCCGCCGCTTGTTATTCCTCTAAGTGCCCCTCCTCATTTTGGATTGCCAACTCATCAGCTGCCTTCTGTAGTTGTGTTTTTAATACTGGCCTGAAATACAGACGTTTATTAAGTAGGTGATAATGAATGGATTGTATCTAATGTTAGTCCTACTTCGAGTAGACCCATTGAAGTGAATGGGATTTAAGTTAGACTAACATAGGCTATGCGGTGAAAAAGCTTCCCCTTGTGATTTCTGCAGATCAAGCTGCTAAAGACACAAGAGCAGATCAGCCCTGTATATTTTCTGACCAGTTGGCAGCTCTGCCCCATTTACATCTCAGCAAGGGCAGAAAGAGGCGATTCCCATGCCCCCCTTCCACAGCCACCCCTAATGCAGCTGTTTAACTCTTTGCGTCCCTGCAGTCCCAATGTGAACAGCATATCCCATCAGCCCCCAAGGTTGAAGGGTCTGCAGTGTACGGTGTTCTATGCCATGTCCTGAGCATCCCTGCAGCTGGTGTAAATGTGTTTGTTTATCTCACTGCTCAAACAGTGCACCGTCTGTTCTCTGTATGCAGTTCTCTGGATCCTCCAGTTAATGCAGCCTTCTTCCTGTATTTCCCCACTCTGAACTTTGTAACTATATATAAACATTTTATCTGCTAATGTGAATGCTTCTCCCATTTTTTTTTTTTAAGAGAAAACATAGTCTGCATCTCCCCATGCAAATCCTTGCAATCTAGGAAGGACATATTGTTTCTCCCCTTGCAGTCCTTATTATGTGGAGATCTCCCCCCCCCCCATTCCCTGTTAGCACCCCTGTGTCTTCTCTTTTTATCAACTTGACTTGGCATCACTGAAGGTCTTTGGCAGACTGGACTAATGTGTGTTTCTCCCAAGGTTAATCACTTTCTCGCTGCTCAGTGTCCCGTGGCATGGCCCCACGGGGAAATGTTAACCAAACCCCAATAGGTTGCCTTACCCTTGTTCCTACACTGCTGCAGGTTGGGGTTTCTTGCTCTGGGAACCAATGCAGGCCAGCTCTTACTGCTCTCAACAGGTAGCTTGAAGCCCCTTTTTGCATAACTGGGTGGTCTTTCTATAGTTTCTTTGTCTTTTGCACTCCTGAAGATCTTACCTTCTTCCATGTCTCTTCTCTCTAGTAATGTCAAAGGGATACAGCCCTAATTTTGGTCTCTTTTTCAAGCTATCCTCTTCCTTGGCCCTGAAGTGGAGAGGACCACAAATTCTGCCCTGCTTATGCTGTGTGCCCCCTTGAAATTACAATTGGGTAGTGGTGTGTGTGTGTGTATGGTTTCTGATCCATTGTACACACACATAGCCTTTCTCAGTCTCCTGTCTGCAGCCCCATTGGGAAGGAGTAAAAACTGCATTTCTCATGTCTTTGGACCATAGGAAATGGCCTCATACCAAGTCAGACCCACTAGTCCAGTCTTCCCCAGCCTGATACCCTCCAGATGTTTTTGACCAACACCCATAAGCCCCAGCCAGCATGACCAACAGCCAGGAATCCTAAGAGTTGTAGTCCAAAAGATCTGGAGGACACCAGGTTGGGGAAGGCTGCATTAGTCCACCTATTTCAGTATTGGAGGTTCTACGCTGACTGGCAGTGGCTCTCCAGGGTTTCAGACAGGAGTCTTTCTTAACTCTACTTGAAGTTGCTGGGGATTGAACATGGGACCTTTTTCATGCAAAGTATGTACTCTGCCACTGTGCTTACGGCCCTTCACTCTGGAACCAGCCTATCTTGTGGAGCTGGAGTGGACAAAACCTCTTTGGGAGAAAGTGTTCTTCCCTTCCTGACTTACTTTCTCTGAGCTTCTCCTCCAAACTCAGGTTGTCCTTGCATGAATCCAAGCAGATATCCCCTAGGCAAGCAGTTCATCCTCTTCTGGCAAGCAGGCTGCCCTCTCTTCCCCCACTCCCAATGCACTATAAACAGCAGGTATACAGTACACATTTCGGGGCGGGGGGGGAGTTTAACTGTTATAGCTTCCCCCAAAGCGTCCTTGGAGCTGTAGCTTGGTAGAAGTGTCAAGTATTCTTGGTAGAGGTATCTAGTCTCCCACCAACCCCCCAACCCCACATGATGTTCATGTGTCATGAACATCACATGAACCTATTGGATAGTGTCTGTGAGAACACTGGTAACAAATGACACAAGTCACATGCACCTCCCATGCCCAAGAATGCCTGTGCCAAATGGGACTGGTGGTCAGAGGACTCGCATGGCGCTGCAACATGAGGCCTGTACTTGCGTCACACCCAAGAACAACATGGGTGCCACTCCCCTGCCACTCTGGTGACCAAAAAGATAACTGAAATAACTTTGGATGGCTGAAAGCATGCTTGAGGGACCTAGGAAGTTGGCATGTTGGCCTGCAGTTCCATAGAGCAGCCTTCCTCAACCTGATGGCCTCCAGATGTTTTGAACACCTGTCTTGCCTGACCTTTGACCATGCTGTCTGGGGCTGATGGGAATTCTAGTCCAGCACATCTGAAGGCCACCACCTTAGAGAAGGCTGCCCTAGAGCAGGGATGGGGATTGTGTGGCCCTATAGATGTTGTCAGACTACAACTCCCATCATGGGCATGGGTTGTCCTGTCAGGGGGCTGATGGGAGTTGGAGTCCAGCAACATCTGGAAGGCCACACATTCCCCCCCCCCAGCCCTAGCAGGCTGTTGGAACTGACATGCAAACTTTCCATCTGATTTGCGTTATCCAGGTGTTACCAGTGTGTGGTGAGATCCACGCAAGTTTCTGTGATGAGCACAGGCTCTGGATCTCAAAGTCTGGAGAATTGCCTTGTGAGCTTCCTTCTTGCACATGCACACACATGTACACCCATCTACCCACCTGCAACCAATCTCTAGGCTTTGCCTTGAAAGCTGCTGAGGTGAAACTGACTTAGCCTTGAGCTGGTTAGTCTTGGCTCTGATGAGACGGTCAGAGAAGCTCCTTGTCACCACAGCTGTGTTATGGCTAAAATCCCAAGGCACAGCCTGAAGATTTAATGCTGATCCCATGTGCAGAGAAGCCCCTTGCCCACTTCTCGGGTTTTCTTGAGACCAGTCAGTTTCCACTCCTGTGCCAGCCTCCCTCTTTGTAACTGAGCGCTCCCCCTCTCCTCCTGCAGAGCACACATTGGGATGGCCATGATGAGAGAACAACATCAAGTCTACCCCCGCCCCACACACACACACACTTACATGTTGTGTGCCTTGAGTATTGTGCTATTGCATTTGATGTGCACTTCCAGGAGTATGCTACAAAAATTCCAACGCACACGTTGAACTAAGGTGGGGAAGGTATAACCCTACCCGCTTTCTGTCCTAGGAATGTATCCTTTCGGGCATCATGTCTGTGAATGGCAAGAAGGTCTTGCACATGGACCGGAATCCATACTATGGGGGAGAGAGCTCATCGATTACCCCCCTGGAAGAGGTGAGGGACCAGGGCACTGTGATTGTGTATATCTATATTGGAAGTAGATCTAAAAGGCAGTGTGCTTGGAAATTCCATTCAGATCTCTCCTCAATCATGAACTCAGGAGGTGATCTTAGGCAAGGTGTCTTCTGTTGTCTTCATAAGGGGGCAGTTATAGTACCATTGTAAGGGCTACCAAGATAATGTATGTGAAGCACACACAAATAAATTGCCACACGAAGCTAAGCAGTAGCGTTACTCTGTTGCGCAAATTGTCACGTTTCCTAGAATCCTTCCTGCCCAATGCCTGTCAGTAGCGCAAAAAGAAAAAAAAAGTGAAGCTGTTGTTTGCATGCTATGTTGCTCTGCTGGGCCAGATTTAAGGTTTCGGTACTTATTTACAAAGCCGGAACAACTTAGGCCCAGGATACTTAAAATATCATATGACCCCCCTACTGGCCTGCTCAGGAGACACCCTTGTAGTACCCAACATTTTGGAGGTTTGATCCATCATGGCTCAGAATAGGGCTTTTGGTGTCATAGCGTCTACTCTCTGGAACTCCTTACCGCTACAGATGATGTAGGTGCCAACACTTCCGGGTTTTCAGCACCTACTGAAATACCTTTTCCAACTGGCATTCCCAGGAAGATTATCTTGTTATCCAGCACTATGAAGACCTGTTTTTATACATCACCTAGAAGTTTCTTTGATAGAAGCCATTCATAAATATTGTGTCAGGAAGTGAATAAAGTAAAACTTAAGTGTTAGTACAGGCATGGGGAGCCTGCATTCCCCCAGATGTTCATAGAATAGTAGGTTTGGAAGGGGCCTATAAGACTATCGAGTCCAACCCCCAATGTCATCATGTACCTGGAGTACAACCCCCATAATCCCTAACCATTGACCATGCTGACTGGGGATGATGGAGACTGTAGTCATAAAGCAAGGGCTAGTCTCAAGATGCTGAAAAAATAGCTTTATTCTTTAAGAAGCCCAATGCGTTTCAGCCCAGTACATTATTTACAGCCTTTCTCAGGGGCCATAAAGAGACAGTACATTAAAGTATCATAAATAAAATTGCACAAACACATACAATCATACACATTGCGAAGATTGCATGCACACACACACACACACACACACACACAGTTCTTTAAAAGCCTTCAGAGGACTCTGTCAAGACTGTGTCATACATCTGAAGATAGGCAGGTGAAATCATAGTTGGAAGGGCAATACATTTTATATGTGTTGGTCTTCTTAAAGAATAAAACTATTTTTTCAGCATCTTGAAACTAGCTCTGTGATTTTATTGTATTTGTGCAATTGTACTTATGATACATTAAATTAACGTATTGTCTCTTTATAGCCCCTGAGGAAGGCCATTGCTAAAATATTGGGCCGAAATGTGTTGGACTTCTTAAAGAATAAAACTTTTTTTTCAGCATCTTTTGACTAAGGGCATAATCCTGTGCATGTTTTGACAGAAAAAAAGTCCTACAACTCCCAGCATTTCCCAGGCAGCCATGTAGGACTTTTTCCTGTCTAAACATGCATAGGATTGCACCCTAACTCTCTCTTTTGAATCCATTTTGGATGCTTTCCAGTTTTCTCATACTTAATGGAGATTATAGTCAGCAACATCTGGAGGATCACAAGTTTCCCGCTCCTAGTGTAGTAGTAATAGTAGTCTTGTCCTCGAGAACCTGGAAAATAGTAGCAGTGGTGCTCTGATGACTGGACCCGTAACAGGGAAAGCCCCATTAGATGAAGCGACTGCGCTTTTTTGCAGTGTCCTAGGAGAGGTAACAAACTTTCTGTGGCTGATACAGCTGAGATCAATTCTCTTCCTGTATTTTGGTGGCAATTATATGCTGTCATACGCTATGTTCTAACTGAAATGTCCTGTACGATGCACTGCTTTTCCTCAATCCACCAGCTCTACAAGCGCTTTGAGATTGCCGAGGGACCCCCTGATTCCATGGGGCGTGGCCGGGACTGGAATGTGGACCTGATCCCCAAATTCCTGATGGCCAATGGTAAGTCCAGTTCCGTTTGGTCTCTTGGCCTGCTGGCCAGAGATGGGGTGCATTTTCCTGAAAAGAGGGGTGAAGATGAGCTGAAGAAAGGGCATCGCTGTAGAAGGACAATCCACAGTTGTTTAGGGCAGACCCACACAATAATACCATGAGATGTATTGGTGCATTGGCTGGCACCGATGAACAATGACTGATCCCCGGTGCTCTGTCCCTCATGTGCCACAGCTCTGCCTGTCCACCTACCTGGTGAGCTTTACACCTCCTGTTTGCAGCTTCCTCTGATTTTTGTCCTGAGTATAATGCACTGGTTGTGAAGGTGGATAGAAGGGTTCCAGGGGCCCAAATGAGGCTTATGTTCTCCCACACAGGCCAGCTGGTGAAGATGCTGCTGTATACAGAAGTGACGCGCTACCTAGACTTCAAAGTGGTGGAGGGCAGCTTTGTCTACAAGGCTGGGAAGATCTACAAGGTGCCGTCAACAGAGACAGAGGCACTAGCATCCAGTAAGTGGGCCCTGATTTAAGAACTGCCTACCACACACTTTGACTAAGAGTTTGCAGGAACCTTGATATCCATATTTATTTGCTTTTATTAACCTAATATCCTGCTTTATAATCCAGTCATGGGCCTGCCAAACACACTGTGTAAACCAGCTAGAGAAGAACACTCAAATCCATATAAAGCAATTAAAACCAGTGACATTAGCACAATCATCTTTCGGTAAAATCCACCCTAAGTCTTACTTAGAGTAGACCCATTGTCGTGAATGGGACTTCAGTTAAACATGACTAACTTAAGTCTCGGTCTACTCTATGTAGGACTTAGGTTGGAGTTTACCCCAGGGCAGTATTTTCAAAAATTTTGATAGCTGAGTCACACTCCCTTCCACCTCCCCCCCCCCAATTAAAGTTGGAGGCACAGTTCACTCTTACACACAGAAAAGTTTTCTTTTAGAGAACCTCCTGCCGTCAGAGTAGACCACCCCCTGCGTGCCTGCATGAGTCACTGGTATGGACACTCCTCCTCTGAGGGCAGGCAAATTCTGCTCTTTCATTTCTGTATCAGGAGTAATTGACTGATCCAAAGTGCACCTGAGGCTGATTGAAAGGAAGCAAGGTCAGAGCAGCAAATTGTGCAGAGACACACTGGACAGCCTTCTCTGCAGAGGGATACTTGGAGTCTTTGATTTTTTAAAACAATTTATTTCTTGCAACATACAGTTTGCAGATGACTATCCTTGGGCCACAATTGCTTGCCTAAACAGAAACATTTCTGCTACATTTTGTTCATTCAAAGTGTGATTTGAGATTTTGGAGTCCAGGGAGTGACTTGATGGGTTGTTGTTTTTTATATCTTCCTCCCCAAAGAGACCACTCTGATGCTAAGTAAATCTCTTCCACGTTTGGAAAGAGAACAAGGGCTCCATCTCTGTCCTCCCCTTGAAGATGATGTGCTTGTACTTTGTTGACCACACCCTATTAGCTAAGTTCCTTTCAACTGGCGGTGCTGTGAATTGAACCTGGGGCCTTTTGCCTGCTACTGAGCCGGGGCCCTGGTAATTCAGTGTAATTCTCCATTGTGCTGTCTCCAATCTGCCCATCTTCCCTGCTCCCCACCCCTCAGATCTCATGGGCATGTTTGAGAAGCGGCGCTTCCGCAAGTTCCTGGTGTTTGTGGCAAACTTTGACGAGAATGACTCGAAGACGTTGGAAGGGGTGGATCCTCATGGCACCACCATGCGCGAGGTCTATCGACGCTTTGACCTGGGCCAAGATGTCATTGACTTCACGGGACACGCGCTGGCGCTCTACCGCACTGATGAGTGAGTGACTGGCCCTCACTCCCTTTCGGACCTGTTCGCCCATCTCCCTCCCTGCCCCTTTGTTCTTGATGACACCCCACATGGCATCCCCCAGTTCTAACAGCCTCTTGCTCTTGGGGGATGGATAGGTCGACTGAGAGTGACTTGGAAGGTAGTCGGATGTCCTTCCCAAGACCGGCTGCTAGGCTTTGTGGCGGGGGGGTGGGGAGGAGATATCCAAGGTAACTCCTCTGAAAAAATTCTGGATTCCTTTCAAGGCAGTTGACTGTCTGACTTCCTCAGGCAAGCAACACACCCCTGGTCTGCCCCCTAGGAAACTCCCTCTTGCCGTGTCTGCCCCTGCCTGCTATTCTTGATGGGACTGAAGCAGGCTGTTTTCTCTGTCCACAGTTACTTGGATCAACCCTGTTTGGAGACCATCAATCGCATCAAACTGTACAGTGAATCCCTGGCCCGCTATGGGAAGAGCCCCTACCTCTACCCACTGTATGGTCTGGGTGAGCTCCCTCAGGGCTTCGCCAGGTACTTCATCTCATAGGGAACCAAGGGCATAGGTAGGACAACTTTTGCCTTTCATCCACTTCTCATACTGGAACCAGTATATTGGCATGGCCTTGAACCCAGCTACTTGTTATCAGTGCTAACGTATTTCCCCCCTCCCCAAATGTCGTTCCAAGAAACTCAGACTCTTCTGAGTTTTCTGTGAGCTACCCAAATCAATTACCTGCAAACTCTGCTTAAATTTATCTGTTTTATTCATTCAACATCTGAGATTTTGAAGAATTCTCATTTTTGTAATGGTTGCTTGCAGCAGAGGTGGACAAAGGAGAAAGTTGAATATGCATGTGGTGATGGGGACACTCTGAACGGGACTGTGTGGGAGAAACACGCATCCAAGAGGAGCGCAGAAACTGTACTCCTTGAATGCATTTTTTTTGTAGATCCTGTCTGCATACTTCCACAATAACATATGGATTGGACACTACTTTTTAAATTAATATAATCTTAAGATTATTTTTCTAGGAAACTAAATTCTATTTGATGCCCATTGCAGTAAACACACTGCTTTGATATTGGGTATATAGTTAGAGTAACTTGAGGATGAAAGCTATGGGGGCAAAGGATCCTTGCATGTTTTGGACTGGCAAAATAGCTCTGCCCTTGCAGCTGAACTGCACGAAGGGTGGGGGCGGAGAGAACGGTTTGGACAGTGCCCTTTACCCCCTCCTCCTGCCCACAGGCTCAGCGCGATCTACGGCGGCACCTACATGCTGAACAAGCCAGTGGACGAGATTGTCATGGAAGGCGGCAAAGTGATTGGGGTCAAATCAGAAGGAGAGGTGAGAATGGGAAGCTGGCACCTTCACCCCTACATGGCAGAGAGGTCGGGAAGGGACAGCTCAAGCCATGTCTAGATATTGCTCCTAGAAACAAAGGTTACCAGGGAGGCTGTTGCCGAAACAGGAAGGGCCTAACCTTAAAGAGGTCCTTCCCGTTGCAAGAAGCTTGAGCTACCACTGGTATTTGCCTTCCTCCAGAGTCCACTCTTTCCCCCCCGCCTCACGCGAATCCTTCCAGTTCATGTGGGCTGGAAGCACTTGAAATGGGGAATGATCCCTTCTCCTGCCTGAACATGTGCCTTGTGAGGTAAGCCTAATCCAGCCTTATCCTAAACATGTGGCTTTTGCTACAGGGGCAAATTCAGACTCACAGTTCCTCTGACTGCAGTCAAGGTGGTCTAACCCAGTTAAAGCTTCTGGTTATCTGTTTCAGCTCTAAGCTTTATTGCAGCCTTCCCCAATCTGGGGCCCTCCAGATGTTTTGGACTGCAGTTCCCATAATTTGAGCCATTGGCCATGCCAGCTGGGAACTATGGGAGTTGCAGTCCAACATATCTGGAGGGCACTGGGTTGGGGAAGGCTGCTCTACTGCATACACTGATCACTTGAACCAGGGCAAGAGGCATTAGCTAGGGCTGAGATGGGAGGAAGGATCTGTTTTGTTTGTTTTTTACTAGAACCCCGCTGACCACAGGTAGGTGCAAAATAGTGGCTCAGGGAGGTGAATGTAGAATTATGGTATTAGAAGCCTCTGAGCACATGTTCAGGACTGTGTTTTCAGTACTGGAACTGAGGTTCTAGTCCTTTCATACAAAAATTCACTCCTGGTCCCCCCCTCCAAGCTTTCTTTTCTCAGCAGCCTAATTTAGAAAGAAGAAAAAGCCTTTTGGTTATTGCCGTTCATTATATTTATATACTGTTCTCTGTGCCAAGGCACCCAAGGGGGTCAACATTTTAAAATACTAAAAACAAAAACTTCAAAATATAGAACAGCAAAGTTCTCTCAGGTCATTGTTGGTCCCTTTCTGGAGTTGGTGGCATCATCTTGGTCAGGGTTGCTGCTTTTTTGTCTTCCCTTGGAGTGCACACGTCCCACAGTCAATTGCTGAACAACTGGGAGTCAAAAGCCACTGGGCACATCTACTGCAGGTCAACCAGATATCTGCCAGTTAATCTAAATCTACCTTTGGACCAAGGGCAACAGGTCAGGGTTAAGCCTTCCTTCAAGCTGCTTCCCTGAGGCCTAGTGCAGGAGGGGGGGGAGCTGATTCATCACCCAGACTGTCATCCTCCCATAAAGGTTCACTGCAGCAGTAAAGCTTTTTTTTTTTTTCCAGCTCTCTGCTTTCCTTTTACTTTCCTCCTCTGTTTACCTTTGTTTTTTGTTTCTTCCATTCCTCTCCCCAGGCCTGGTTTGAGCATGTGGTATAGTCAGGCAAATGCTGGAGCTCTGTAAGGCCCACTGCAGCTGACATCAGCACCTTCTTTGTTTGTTTTTTTAGGCCCCATCACTAGGAAGAGTAGCGGTCAGCTGCAGCTAGTTATTACCCCAATATTTCCTGCATCCCTCCCCTGACATAGTGTCCATCTGCAACACTGTGTCAGGCCTCGGAGGCATTCTCAGGGAATGAAGATGGTAGCGGCTTCAGCAACCCAGTCAGCCGCTTCTCAGTGCTGTCTCCTATCCCCGCCAGTGCTTGTCCGTGCGGAATGGTACACATGCTTGCGCCCCCTCTAAAAATCTCCTTGCGAAGGACTCCCTCAGTCCTGGCATCAGCCCTGCCTCTGCCCATCACCAAGATCCCAACGATTTAAGGGTTTAGATCCCAACTGGAAGTGCCTTGCTATTTTTGACAATCCTTGTGTCGACAAGAATTTTCTGTCTAGCTTCTCAGCACCTACTTTCTTGTGTTTCTATGGGCTGACTGCCCTCTCCTCCTTTCTCTCATCCATCCATTCATAAGTCACCCTCGCAGTGATGTTTTGCCTGAGAGCTAGTCTAGACTGAAGAGGGCTGTAACATTGAATTGTATGCAAACAGAAGAGGAAAAGTCCCAAAGGTGTTGGGAACGTTTAATCACCCATCTCCAGTCCTCCAATGCCTGATGCATTTTCAGCCGCATTGGCTTTTCTTTGAGGAATTCCAGAGCTGCTTGAGGCAGAAGAAATTCCTGTCCTCTTCCTTTTCCTTCTGGCAGAGCTGAGGAAACTCACAATATGATGGGTCCAACTTACAATATGATAGGTACAACTTACAATGGTGGGTTGTATGGCTGGGAGGGTGGGAAATCCACCATGGGGATGCCAGTCATTGTGGTGAACACACTGTCTACACTGGCTAGAAAGTCTGTTTCTGATCTATACACTCTGGGCCTTCTATATCTACGACTTCACAAGGTAAAATGCAAGGGGAAAGGAATAGGTGTCTCTTGCATCCCTCCTGAGAATGCTGACTTCCTCACCCCAGGTGGCACGCTGCAAGCAGTTGATCTGCGACCCCAGCTATGTGCCAGACCGCGTGCGCCCGGCAGGGAAGGTTGTGCGTGTCATCTGTATTCTGAGCCACCCTATCCGTGGCACCAGCGACGCCAACTCCTGTCAAATCATCATCCCCCAGAACCAAGTGGGGCGCAAATCAGGTGAGTGCCGATTGGGTAGGGACCTTGGAGATAGGACTGAGGTTAAGGGGGAAATGGCCAAGGCAGGAATTTACTGTTCTTTGGGCTTCTTCTGAAGGATAATGTACAATTCACCCAAGTGCCTTACAATTCTTCCATCATTTCCAACTCTACCTCGGAACAACCCTGTGATAAAGGATTGGCCAATTAAACGTGGTGGACCTGGACCTGGATTTCCAATATAGGAACACAAGGAGTTACCTTATACCAAGTCAGACTATTGGTCCAGCTAGCTCTACTTAACACTGCCTGGCAGTGGCTCTCCAGGGTTTCAAGATGGCAGCGTTCCCAGCCCTACCTGGAGATGCCAGGGAATGAACCCAGGATTTTCTGCAAAGCAGGTGCCCCACCCCTGAGCTACAGCCCTCTCCTTTATTATCCAGAACAAACCCACTAACCTTTGGCCTCTATATAAGGAGGCGTTAGTACTTGAGTATGTTGTGGAAGCTACTGGGTTTGGGCTAAGGGGCATATTCAACCAGCCTTCTGACCCTTTCTTTTGTACCACCCCCCACCCCCCCCCCCAGATATCTACGTCTGCCTCATCTCCTCCGCCCACAACGTAGCTGCCCAGGGCAAGTACATTGCTATTGCCAGCACTACTGTGGAGACCGACTCTCCTGAGAATGAAGTGCAGCCAGCACTTGAACTGCTTGAACCCGTCGACCAAAAGTGAGTTGGGCAGAGGGTGTCGGGAGGCACGAAAAGCAGAGAGAGCCAGTCCCTAGAATGATTCTGATTTATTTATTTGTTTTTATGTATTACATTTCTATACTGTCCATTGGCCAGCCCCCCTGGGTGATTCACAAAACCAAACTGAAAATCATACTATACAATCACATAGCGAAACATAATATAAAAACCACATGTTTAGTGATGCCTATTGCCTGGAGCTGTAACTTAGGACAAGTTACAGTAACTTGCCTAACAAGTTATAAATTAGGACAGTAACTTGTCCTAAGTTACAGCACCAGGCATCCTGGTGCTTTATATCCTGCCTGTAAATTACAACCTCAAGGATAGGGCACGCACACACAGAGAAGCGAGATGAAACAGGAACCTGCAGATACTTGGGCACAACTGCACTTGGATTAAAGGTTGCTAAAGCTGATAATTCCTCAGACATGTTCTCCATATTAAGTTAAGGAGGAAAGCTTAAGGAGAAAAGAGGAGTGTGTTTAGGGCCTGGTGAACATAGGCAAGGAAAACGTTCCAAGCAGGAGGAGCAGTAGCAGAGAAGAAATAAAGAATCTGGCCTAATTCTCATGAACAGTGGATGGAAGTTGTAAGCTTGTATCGGGGCTGTACCATTTCAGACTGCAGGATGCTCACATGATCGACTGCTGCTCCATACAGCAACAGAAGAAAGGTTCTGGCCTAGTCATCTTCCAAATGTGCTAGTTTTTTATACATGGGAGTGTTCCCCCAGGTGAGTCCTACCTTCAGCCTGGAGCGGTATAGACAAGACATAGGTTAACTACTTCTATCTATGACTAAAGAGCCTTACTCAGAATAGAGTAAGAGAACAAATAAAATTAATGGGGATATAATGTGAAATAAGGGAGCAAAGGAAGGAAGATGCAAGCTGGCATAGGGTTCTAAGAGCTGAAGTACATTGGGTCTGATAATGGCCATGTTAAATGACAGAGGAGGGACCTGCTGAATCCTCTTGTGGGGCAGGGCAGGGGGTGGAACTGAGGCTGTGAATTTGGGTCCAGAGAGCAATCGTAGGTCTCAGAATTGAACGTGGTTTGAAAGAGGGATCACTGCTGATCTATGCATTCATCTTCTGCCTATGGTAAACAGGGTTCGAAGGATTTCTATATCATTTCAAAAACCAGTTAAAACCTGTTTGACTAGAAGTGAAGGAGGGGCAAAAGAAGTGTGTGCATTACACCCACCTTCCCCAAACCGGTACTCTCTAGACTTGTCTAACTACAACTCCCATAATCTCCAGCCAGCAGTGGCCATGTTGGCTGGGCATGATGGGAATTGTAGTTCAACACACCTGGACAGCACCAGATTGGTGAAGGCTGGTGTATACTATGGAAAGTGAAGTCCATCGCTTCCAACTCTCTTGGGGCCGGGAGACAGACTTCCTTATATGTCTTTTCCTTCCTTTTATAGGTTTGTGGCCATCAGTGACATATATGAACCCACTGACGATGGAACTGACAGCCAGGTGAGACTCCCCAATGCATCTGTTGTTCAGGAGTGCTTCAGAGAGGGGAGAGCATTGTGTGGTTCAAGGCTAGCTTTAGAGAGGATCCTGGCTTTTCTTTCTCCCCCCCCCCCCCGCCCCCCAGTTAATGTCTCTGTCTTGTTTTTCTCTCCCTGCATTCCTCCCTACAGATATTCTGCTCACGATCATATGATGCCACCACCCACTTTGAGACAACATGCGACGACATCAAAGATATTTACCGGCGCATGGCAGGGGCTCCCTTTGACTTTGAGAGCATGAAACGGCGCCAAAATGATGTCTTTGGCGAGGATGAGCAGTGACCACTCCCTTTCCCATCCCATCCCCGCCCTCTCTGGGTTTTCCCCGTGCAAAGGACCATATTCCCACTAGGGACTGGCTTTCCTCTATACCTCACCTGAGACTGGCTCTTCCTCCAATTCCTCATCTGGCTATGCCAGACATCTCCTGTCTGGGACCAGACCCCTTAAACCACAAGGGAAAAACAGATTTCTAGCTTAATTTTCCTTTCTCCTACCCATTCCCCTCCCAGCTCCTTCTGCCTACAAAAACCAGACACCCCTCCCCCGCCGCCCCAATTGAGATTGGATCAAAGTTAGTGCAACCTAAATCCTTTGGGGTCCCATCTCTTCAGTTCCTTCCAGTGCCTGTAGGGATCTGAGGCCAAACCATGTATTATGTACAATTGCATGCATTCAAGTACTGTCCCCTTCTAGGAAAAAAAACAGCTCTGGATAGGGGTGGTTTGGCACGCTTTTCTGCTGCAAGCCCTCCCTCTGGTGGGTTCCACTGCATGTTTGCGAGGGTAAAGACGCATGTAGAAGGGGGCAGAATGAAGCACACTCACCACTTTCCCACTACGAGTAGCCCTATCACAAACCTGTTCTAACCTAGAGAAGGCAGCCATTGGGGTTTAAAAGCATGTAACTGCATGTAGTGTGTAGTTTGGCCTTCATTCCTGCTGCTAATTTCAAACTCTCATCCTCTGCTCATTCTTCCTCCCTGCCCTACCTTAGCTGGACAGATTTCACTCCACCGACTGTGCCCCGATTACTCCTCTGTGCCTCATAATTTCTTCCGTTTTCTCATCCCATGTCTGAGCCCAGTGAACTGGCTTGCTGCTTCACTTGTGATGGCCCATGCATCTAATCAGCTCTTCTCCCTTTCCCTGTTCATCCTGCTCATGGTGTGAACCTTCATTCCTGTATACTGAGGAGAACTGGAATGGCTACTACTACAGTATGAGGGGGGGGGGGAAGCATGAAGAGCCATTCTAAACCATCTCTTCCACACATGCTGTCCCTCTAGCCAGTCCCGTCTCCCCCCACCTTGCCACTTCAGTTTCCCACAGGCCTCTCTGTCTTGCGTCTGTTTTGTCCCCTTGATCCCTCGACTCCTCTTAGTTCCTTTAGCCTCAAGTGTGGGAAGATTTGTGTGTGTGTATGTGTCTCTCTCGTGTGCTGGACATAGGGACAGGGTGGTGGTTCTGTCCCCTTCCACTTGCTGCCACCTGCTGTAACTTATTGTAACTTATTAACAAAGCAGGTCAAACTTTTGTTGACACTCCTTGACAATTTAATGAGGTTTGGATGGGGGTTAGGCCCTGGCTTGAGCAAAGAGGCCTGGGGCCTGTTTTGTGTCAGAGGCTTCCTTCATTCTGAAGCTGGCTTTATGGTTAACAATCTGTCTGTAACTCTAGGGGGATGTGAGGGGTCATCCCCCTCCACTCCACAGCTGCTCAGTTGTCTCAAGATAATAAATTCACTTAGTCTATCCCTGCCTCCTGTCTGGTACCGTTACCATGGGGATGAGAGGGAAGGAAGATCATGCCTGAACCATAACTCTTCCCAAAGTGGAGAGGGATGCTGTTTCAAGAGAGACACCATGTCAAGTTCAGGAAATAGAAGAAAAATACCTTATGCAAAATGGGGTCTTGTGGCACAGAATGAGAAGGTTGGAGGTGCACTACAACATGGCCACGTGCCTCATCTTTTGGAAAATACCCATACAGCCCCCCAGCCACGTGAGCCATGAAACTTGAATTTTGCTTAATTTACATGGCTTATTCTGCTTATAGACTTTCACATAATGTCCTGCTGTGCAAGGATTTCGGGGAGGGGCTAAGAGTAAAGCAAGGTAATGCGGGATTGCCATTTAACAACTGGGGTAAGGGAACAGTAGCACTGGTGCAGTGTTTAAAGATTTGTGTAGCCAGGACTTTACACCTGTCCTCCCTTTTGCCACCTTAAAACCACTGGAACCCCTGCCTGGACCCAGCTGGCTTATAGGAATTGACTAGCCTCTTCACACCATACCTTACTTTATTTTTAGCCCTTCTCCAAATCTTTGAAAAACAGACTTTCTGTGTATCGCTGGCTGAAAGCTGAGAACTGCAGGATTTGGCAAAATACTACCACAGTTGTATCTAGTAGAGGGCTGCTTTTCAATCTCTCAGCTACCATAGATTTTAGCCCAAGAGGCTTATACCCCTTTCCTCTCAGAGCAGAAACTGTGTTTGCCAGCACAATATGGGCTGTGGGGGGCACTTCCAGGGGAGAATTGATGAGTGAGAATGATTTTTAACCCCTCCTTTTCTTGTTTCTCCCCTGCAATTATCTCCTGGACATCCAATTCTCCCTGCAATTATCTTCTGGAGGTGCACTTCTCCCCTGCAAAGTTTAACCCCTTTTCCTGCAACTGTTCCTCCAGAAGTCATTTCCCCCCCCCCCGCCCCGCCCCGCCCCGCTGAACTAACTTAGTTTGCAGAACCTGGTTGAGTGGGAAATGACTTCAAATGGCTGGGGGAGGCATTTGCAGGAGAAGGTTTGAATGCTTATGAGAAAAACATGAGCTTGAAAATCCAACTTCCCTTGTAATGTAGTTCTGTCCTCAGTAAGCTTTACATTCATAATGCTGTTTTTCATTCTTCCTCTGATACAATGCTCTTGCCATAAGATCAGTGACTATTAAAAGGGTGTAGAAGAAATTTCTGCAAGTCTAGCTCAAGGCAACGTGAACATGACTGAAATAATGTCTAAGCAAAGGAAATATGGCTGCCTGATATTTTGGTAGTGGAGATAGAAAATCCAACCAGCGCCCAAGCAAACACACACACAACTTAATAATTTATGTGGCCAAGTTCAAGAAAGCATGTCGGCCAGAAACCTTCAGATAATCACTTTAAAATGGCAACTTCCTATTTTTTGATCAGTTAAAAAGTTGGTAAGTGCTACATCTTATAGTTGTATGTCATCAGTGTATTTTAATTTAGCCACTTTGATACAAAATATGGGTAAAGTCAACATTCAAAATGATTATTTGTGTCTCTAAAAACGGGAAACTTTTTGGACAAATGCTGTGAATTACAAATCAAAGACATTGGAAGGTATGTATGTCTTATTTCCAAATGAACTGCAGAACCAACTCAGGGTGGAAGCTGTTTATTCAGAATAGTGGGAAATTCTAAACAAAACAAGATTCAAGCTAGAAAACAGTGATAATTACAACACTGAGCACCCCGCAAAAATAGTATTTTCTCTGTAAGAGATGCCTCCCAGCTGACTGCCTTTTAAAGTGTGTATTAAATACTACATTTCCCATCACGCTAAGGGCCAAAATTCATCTTTTTCTCTGTCCATTTTCTCTAGTGAGCTGGCCACTATGAGAGCTCAATATAGATGGATATTTAATTAAAAGATCTATACAGCCCCCACTCCCCAATTGCGCTTTGTAGAATCCTCCATATGGATAGCAGAACTACATCGGAATTGATGTAAACACAAGTGAAAACACTCAAAACTGTTAGGGTTAAGGTTCTTTTTAACTACTGAACTTTGAAACACGCTATACCCCACCCCGAAGATATTGCTAATTCCATACACAAGCACATATCCGGGCAGGCTTCACATCCCTTTTTTAGCAGGATTTGTTGCCTTTAAAAGCCTTGTGGCAGGCAGAAATTCTACAGATAGTGATAGGAAAGATTTTACCTGTGGAATTTCTACATGTCTTCTACAAAACTTCTAAAAGTTTTGAAGGCAAAAGGTTTGTAAGCACGTTTTTGTTTCAGTGCTTTGGAAGGATCATATCACCTTCCCTGCAAAAAGCAGAACACAAGCTCCATACATAGAGGTGGGAATGGGAGTGGGATGGGTGGCAGGGCTTCTGCGACTTTGAAAGCTGAATGGCAGACAAATTTACTGGGCAAATTTACAACTTCTTCACGTTCAACTGGTGGTGTGTTTCCATGATGATGGAAAGCAGCACCTAGTAAACGCACACCACTTGAATTATTGCTTGCCACACTACTTGAAAAGGTTTAACTTATTATTAAAGAAGAAGCAGCGGCCTTGGAAGGAAGCGCCTTGAAGGAGCGAGGTGCTTTGTGATACATAAAAAAAGAATGACAACACGTGCTAGCTGGGGATTATGGGAGTTGTAGTCTGACATCTAGAGGGAACCAGGTTGGGGAAGGCTGAAACACAAGGGAAAGGGACAATAGAAAATATCAATCCAGAATGGAAGGGGGGAAAGCAACCATGGCTGCAATCCTACACCCACTTACCTGGGAATAAACCCCATTGAGCTCTTGGGACTTACTCTTGAAGAGACATTTATAGGATTGGACTTTCTTCTACTAAACTTGTCTTCCAGTGCAGGAGGGAGGATTCTATGAACTGCAATCGACAAGCCGACCCTCACAGAAGCATAAATGGGTTAAGTCTGCATTATTTCTCTCCATGATGTCTCCTTTACTAACAGCGGCTTCGAGACGCCGCAAATCACAGAGACAGAAAAGAAGCAGCCGCACACGTGGGTTTGTCGCACTCCACCACAGTCCTTATTGACGCTTCCGGCCTCCCATGGACCCGCGTCCCCACTCCGCGAGCCGTCCGATGCAAAGCGTGGAGAGGGATGTCACCGTAGAGATGCCAAGGGATAGAGCGGCGCCACTCTGAACCCATGGAGAATCTTAGCCAATGGCGGCTTTCAGTTTTTACCGGAAGTTCCGACGGTGTATTCACGCAGTCTTTTCTTTTTTTTTCTTCTTCCTGTGTACCTAAGTGGAGGCAAAACAGGAAGAGGGCGGGCGCAGCTGTATCCTGACGCGTGTGAATGACGTAGGCGAAGCAGCTGGTGGGATCTGTGGCTGGAGAAAGGATTTTCTGACTACCTGGAGAGGAAGATTTCCCCGTTCTCTTGACCAGGCAAGGACACCCCGCACCCTTCCCCGGTTGCCTTTGCACTTCAGCGTTTCCCCTGCTAGATCCAGAAATCCCACACGTACCACCCCCACGTCCTCTCTGCCCTTCTGGTTCACCCTGGTCTCCTTCTCTGGGATCCCCCTTTGTCGTGTTGGGCATTCCTTTCGGGGAGAGCTGTGGGTCAGTGGTAGAGCACACACTTTACATGTGGAAGGTCCCAGTTTCAACCCCCAACACTCCCAGTGAAAAGCATCTTGGGAGACTCTGGATTGCCACTGTCTGTCAGAGCAGACCATCGTGGGCCAGAGGGACCAATGGTCTGGCTTGCTACAAGGCTGCTTCATACATTCATATATGTGTTTTGTGCCTCCCAGGTCCATCTACAACCATGGCGCAATACAAAGGAGCTGCCAGCGAAGCTGGCCGGGCACTCCAGCTGATGAAGAAGAGAGAGAGGCAGCGCGAGCACATGGAACAAATGAGGCAGCGTATTGCTGAGGTGACGGGGAAAAAACCCTGAAGTGGGCGGGATGGGACATTGGTTTATTGAACTCTTACAGGAGATGGTGCTGAAGGTGTTGAAAAAGTTGGGCATTACCATGAAGAGTAAGGTCCAGAATCATTTGGGGGTGGGGGGTTCTTGGGTGCAAGGAATGGGAAAGAAGGTAATAGGAGGAATGTTCTTTTCATGATGGTGTTTTCTTGTGTGATGCCAAAAGTGCCTTTGACTCTGTTTTTGCTACATCGAAAGGTAAACAGAGGTATCTTAAAATCAAATGGACATTCTAGTAAATATTTGATATAACAATGGAATTATAAACGCAAGGAATGTGATGTTCCAACCCACATCTAAGCTCTCATGCGTCAAATCAGTTTTAAACCAAACTGTACCCATCTTCTGACAATAGTACTGATAGCACTTGCCTAATGATTATGTTTAATCATTGCCTAATGATTATTATTAGGGGCCGCGGTGGCTTAGTAGGGGCCGTGGTGGCTTAGTGGTTAAGATGCTGAACTGCAGACTGGAAGGTCGGCAGGACAGCAGTTCGAGACCCGAGTGCCACATGATGGAGTGAGCTCCCGTCTTCAGTCCCAGCTCCTGCCAACCTAGCAGTTTGAAAGCAAGAAATTGCAAGTAGATAAATAGGTACCGCCTCGGCGGGAAAGGTAACAGCGTTCCGTGCACCTCGGTGTTTAGTCATGCCAGCCACATGACCACGGAAGCGTCTTCGGACAGCGCTGGCTCTTCGGCTTAGAAACGGGGATGAGCACCGCACCCTAGAGTCGGACACGACTGGTTGGGGACACCTTTACCTTTACCTTTTTTAATGATTATGTACCCACAAACTCTCTACCTACTTTCTGTTGGTGCTTGCCCTGTTTTTTGTTAAGTCACAATCTCTTTCAAGGATATGGATCTATCTGGGGTACCATGGGTCATTTGCTCCAAACTCTGTTGTGCATGCTTTTCTTTCCAGTCCTCTCTAGAAAGATTTCATAACCCTCCTTGATATCTTGTTGCTTTGCCAGATTCCTCTTAGAGGTTTTTATTTTTCTGGTGCATGCTTGTTATATTTGTTCTGTATCACTATTTCTGCCTCTTCAGTCACCTGCCCTTCCTGCCTCCTGTACATTTTAGTTTCCAGATCATAAGATCCCTGTGCATTCATGTCCTTCTTCTGTGAATTTTTCTGTTTCTTTTTCTGCAAGGCTATGGTTTACAGTTTTCCTCACCGTGCTACTGTCAGAAATTGCTCATTTTCCTACACTCCATTGTCACATAACATCTCTTCCCAAGAGGCAATTCTTACTGTTTGCGTTTGTTGAAGACCTTTCCTTCCCCTTAGAACCTGAGCTTTGTTGTCCTTCCTTTTTCCTTTTATTTGGACAATGACATTAGCATGTTTAGATCATCCAAGACATCTGCCACCTTCACATTGGCCATAGTTTTGTTCTGTCCAAGTGAACTAAAACTTAAATGAGTGAAACTCTGGCTGTCCCATTGGCCTTCTGAAAGACAAAAAGCATCTCAAATGCATGAGAAAATCTCTTGAACAGCCTGTGTTTTCTGCTGCCAACAAATAGGGTAGAATAATTCTAAGCACCCAGAAATGTGATACTGGTGCCTTGAAACATGAAATGCACACAAGCCCTAAGATAGACCCTGTTATTACCTTGAATATTGGGTTGCCACCTTGCAACCTTCATACCAGACATGTACATTTTTAAGTCTCCCGGTGTGGCAGAAGACAAGGTAGCTGCAGCTTCTCCCGACTACTCCAGTCCTGGCATCTGCCCTCACCCTGCCTGCTGTGGCAAGCAGGACTTGCAAATGTACCGCACAAGAGGTTTGGCGAACAACAGAATGAAGGTGGGAACAGATTCAGCTGCCTTGTCTTCCACTGTGTTAGAGGATTTAAAGTTACTCGTCTGGTGTTTGGGTTGAAGCCCTACTTAGTGTGCTTAGGATTACAGAATAAAGAGAGAGAAGTTTCATTAAAAGCAATAGAGCTTAAATTCCACACACTCTATTTAGTATAGGGGAGCAAGCTAATTCTTGGCTAAAAGAAGGCCTCGTCCAATGACTCTGACTGATTTGCAGGTCCATAGCAGACATTCACCATTATCTCTCTTTAGCCCTGTCTTCACCCAGATCCATTCACAGGTATTGCCATTCTCTTCATTCTGGACCTGGGTGAACATGTACTTCTTCTTTTTCTGTAATGTGTAGCATTCTAGATTACTTTGCTCCCTTTTCCTGTCTTTCTCTCACAAGCTATATAACCCTGAATAATAATGACATTCCAGTCTCGAGAGCTTTCCCACCAGATCTTGATAATGACAGCTCTGCTTCTGACAGTGTTCAGCTCCCTCTGCTTGCTCCCCTCTATTCCTTGTTCGTATACAAAAATGCTGCGTACTATTGCTTGGAAGTCTCAGATGGGCGCTTTCCTGTCATCTTGGGCCTACTGTGGTTCTGCCAACACTGTTTCTTCCAAATATGATTGTAGAACCTCCTGCTTGGTATTTATCCTTTGGGCTTATGCCGCCAGCCCTGTAGATCATAGTTTAAGGATCCCCCCTCCAGGTTCCCAAAGCAATGCTGAAAGGTATTCTCTCCACTCCTCGGAAGCTGTGTCTTAGTTATTGTTTCCTTTCTTGCGGAACGTGACTCCTTATGGTCAAAGAAGTGGAATTCCTCCTGGCAACGTTGCCTGTGCAGCCATGTGTTCTCCTTGAGGATTTATCCATCCCCAACCAAAATTTCTCCTTGCACAAGGATCTTTTTCTTTTACTTTTTAATTGAAGCCTGTAGAAGATGTACATAATCTGCCCCAAGTTTTTGGCTTAAGGTGGGCTATAAATCTCAAGTGCTTAGTTTCAGCAAGAGAGGGCAAAGGATATCTTGTAAGCATTTTCCAGGTGCTCCCCCTCCATCTGCAGCACATGGGCTAGTGTCCCTTACTCTCTGCCTGGAATAGCTGTAGATCTCTGCAAGTTTAATCTGGGGTGGGCAATTTGTGGCCCTCCAGATGTTGTACCGCAACTCACATCTGTCCTAGACAGCATAGCCAATGGTGAAGGATGATAGGTGTTGCAGTCCAACAACCTCTGGAGGACCAAAAGTTGCCCACCCCTGGTTTAGTCCAAGCAGGTGGGTTGGGAATTGGAACTGGGACATCACTGGGAGACTGAGCTTCATGTGACAAACCTGATCTGTGTTTTTCGCTGTGGCAGGAAAACATCATGAAGTCAAACATCGACAAGAAATTCTCTGCCCATTACGACGCGGTGGAAGCTGAGCTGAAATCCAGCACCGTTGGTAAGTATGTGCGTGTGAGAGAGAGAGAGAGCACTCGGTGCTGGGAGAAGAACCCAGGAGTCCTGGTCTCCATCCCCGAACTGGAATGAATGGATCCTACTTCCCCACACAGTGCTGGGCGTTCCAACCTAGGAGGCCTGATTCCCAGCACTTTTCCTTCTGATAGGCCTGGTGACCCTCAATGACATGAAGGCCAAGCAAGAGGCCCTTGTAAAGGAACGGGAGAAGCAGCTGGCAAAGAAGGAGCAGTCCAAGGAGCTGCAGCTGTGAGTGGCAAGTGTGCTTGCATGTATCCTGAATAGGCTCGGTGTGTGTGTGTGTGTGGGGGGGGGGGGGCGTTGGAGAGACAGATCTTCTCTTCTTGATGAACTTTGTTCTGTGTTTTAGGGTGGTGTATGAGAGCCGGAGTAATGTGGTGGCTAAGAATCTAAGCTGTGAGTCAGGAGTGCCCAGTTCAAGTCTATATAATACTAGTACGGCTTTCCCCAACCTGGTGCCCTCTAGCTGTGTTGGACTACAACTCCCAGCATCCCTTACCATTAACTCTGCCGGCTAGGGCTGATGGAAGGGGTAGGCCAACACATTTGGAGTGCCACAAATTGCCCACTCCGATGTTTCCCAACTACCTGCCTTTCCCTAAGACCTTGGGCTTGTTCATTTCCCTTCCCTTCTGTCCTCTGGAGCTGGCTTTGGTTTGTCCCTCACAGGAAGCTGGAGCGGATGCGGGAGCGGGAGCGCAAACAGGAGCAGAAGCGTAAGATCTCAAGCTTGTCCTTCACCTTGGAAGAGGAGGAGGAGGAGGAAGATGATGGAGAAGAGGAGGAAGAGGAGGAGGCAGAGTTGGAGCGGGAAGGTGAGGAACGGGAGGCTGGGCATTTGCAGATGGAGAGGGAAGCCTAGGTAGGCCTGGAACAGTGGCAGTGAAGTGGGGTGCGGCCATGGAGGACATAAAGGGTGACATTCAGCTTCAAGCAGCGGAGTGTCCAGGGTAGGTCTTCATTCATACCTCCTTCCCACCTCCCTCAGAACTGCCCCCCAAGAAGAAGAAACTGGGGAAGAACCCAGATGTGGACACCAGCTTCCTGCCGGACCGTGACCGTGAGGTATGGTGTTGCCCTGCCCTTGAGGAGAAGGCAGGTCAGGAACTGGGTACTCTTGCCCTTGAGAGTACCCAGTTCCCCTTCCCAGCTGCATCTTCCAAGCCACACTGTCCTGTCACTGTCTTTCTGCTGCCGATGGCTCCCCTTGGTACTGAAGCATTAAACAGACTGTTTTTGCCTCCCTACCCCCTGTTGGCTTTCAGGAAGAAGAAAACCGCCTGCGAGAAGAGCTTCGCCAGGAGTGGGAGGCCAAGCAGGAGAAAATCAAGAGTGAGAGATGGGATGGGATGCTGGTTTGGCGTGCATCCAGAGTGGGCGATGGGGTGGAGGGGTGATGGTTACAGGAAGATGCTGGAGGTGTTCATATCGATTGTGATTCAAGAGGTTTGCCTCTACCCTTCTCTTAACTCTTTTAAGGGCAATCCTATGCATGTTCAGACCAGAGAAGATCCTGCTTCTCCCAGCATGGCTGGCTGGGGAATGCTGGGAGTTGTAGGGTGTTTTTCTATGTAAACATGAATAGGATTGTGCCATAAGTGTTTCTCCACCCACTCTCGTCTCTGGCCAGGTGAAGAAATTGAAATCACCTTCAGCTACTGGGATGGCTCCGGGCACCGCCGAACTGTCAAGGTGAGCTTTGCTCCCTGCCAAAATGGCCTCTGGTCTCAGCTTTGGTAAAGGACCCTGTGGCTTAGTATGTGGGTCCCTGAAAGCCCAGATGGTTGGCTTTTTCCATTCAGTGCACTGACCCACCTTGAGACATTTTGGGTCCTGGGGCAACTTTAAAAACTGCCCCCTTTGGCAGTCTTAGTCTAGCGCTTTTTTTTTCCTAGACCAAGCGCAGAAGTTGTCTATCTCATATATTTTTGATGCTGTTCCCCTCCCTCCCTCCCTCCCTCCCTCCCTCTTCTTCTTGCATGGAATTCCTAGTGGTCTCCCATCCAAAAAGCAGATCAGGTCCAAGCTTGTTTAGCTTCAGCAGTGCTGCAGCCTCAGATGCTTTCCAGATAAGAAAGGGAAACTTTCTAAATAGCTTCTTATTTCCTATTACACATCACAACCAAAATCCCCCAAAATAAACTGTCACCGTTAACCCACCACCCCATTAATTAAAAACGACTGTCACAAAATAACCCACTAATCTACTAATTAAAGGTTGGAACCCTAAATCTTATATATAAAATACACACATGTTTATTTATGTCAGTATCTATCACAGAGAGATGAAGAGACAGCCCAACAGCCAGCCAGCCAGTGTGGTATACTGTTTGGAATAGTCCTCCACAACCTGGTGCCCTCCCGATGTGCTTGACTGCAAGTCCCATCATTCCCAGCTGAGTTGCAGTCCAATGCACCTGGAGAGTTGGCCTAGAACTGAGGTGTTCCAGGTTGAAATTCCCATTTAGCCATGGAACTCTCTGACCTTACACCTGTCCCTCTCTAGCCTAACCTACCTCCCAGGGTTGTGAGGATAAAATGTGCATGCGTGAGAGAGTATGGGAAAACCACGTCCACTGCTTTGAGCTTCTGGGAGAAAAGGCAGGATATAAATGTAACGTGCACACATGCACACGCCCTCTTGGAAAACCTTGCAGGCTATATTTTTGGTTGGATTGGGAAAGTGCAAGTGAGAGAAACCTATTCCAGACTGACTCTTGTTTTCCCCGCAGTGCAGATGAAGAAGGGCAACACCATTCAGCAGTTTCTACAAAAGGCCCTGGAGATCTTGCGTAAGGACTTCAGTGAACTTCGGTAAAGGACTTGGCAGAGTAGGATTTGCTCCCATGGGGTAGGGTGGGAAGAAGGTTGTTGGCAGGCCTGCATAGCTACATATCTGCCTCTCTTATGCTGTGGCCCTTTTAAAGTGTGAGTCACTGTATTCTAGTGGGTATTGAAGTTGGCCCTGGTCAGCCTGAGTGCAGTCCTTGCCTTGTGCAATGTCACTAACTCTCACTAACTTCATCTGTAAAATGGGAATGATTCTGTAATACATAAGGTACATTACATAAGGTCAGTAAGAACCACCAACACAGACTTGTAATGCAATTGGCAAATATACATTGTAATAACAAGGAGTCTTGTGGCACGTTATAGACACATTTATTATGGCAGAAGCTTTTGTGGACCCAGTCCACTTCATCAGATGACATGGTCATCCTCAGTTGCCAGAAATATATGCACAGGGTTGTCGCAGGAATTCTAAACAGTGAGGTCAGAGGGAATTAAAATGCAAAAAGTACAGACAGTGATAATTACATTATTAACAGTGGCCATTGTTGTGCGATAACAGACATCCTTGCATTGGTGAGTTGATGAACACATGTGGTGTGATAAAAAGCCTTTGTTCCTATTCAAGCTGCACAAGATAGTGTTGAACCTCGTGATGAATTCTTGTCCATCTGTTTTATTGCATTGAAATCTGTCAAATTGTAATAGCAAGCAAACCTCTGGAGAAGTGAATGCAGTTCTAGATATGTACTAGTTGGGGTTTGGGGATGGTATGCTATGAGACTTGTGGGGGAAAGGGGAAGAGGTTCTGTTCAGGCTCTGAGTAAGTGTCTCCCCCTGCAGATCAGCTGGTGTGGAGCAGCTTATGTACATCAAGGAGGATCTGATCATCCCACATGTGAGCAGATGTCCCTGGCTCATCATGATACCACCTCTGCTGCTCAGCACTCCCCTGTCCTGCCCTGCCCTTATAGATGGCGGCCCCATTATCTAAAGCAGACATTCACCATCTTTGTCCTCGTGGTCTAGGAGGCAGAAGCTCCGACCTGACTTACCTTGTCTATCCCAGAGTATTAGCGGGGAGGGGAAAGCTGGACCCTCCCCCAAGCCCTCAAGAGAAGTTTAAACTAAAACAAGAAGAAAACAGCCAACTGGCTGGACATATGCTCTGAATCCTCCACCAGTTCTGTCACTAGATGGGGGTGGGGCGGAGAATTGGGGGCTCCATTAAAGACAGCACATCATTAGTTATTTTAAGTCTTACATTTTTACTACCCTAGGTGCCATCTGGATTTTTTTCTCAGCCTTTCTCTGCCTCTGCAGTCTGAGTACTGCTGGCCAGGATTTCAGTCTAGCTGGGATGGGGAGCGTACAAACTATCAGTCACACTGGTAGAGAGGGAACAGGGCATGCATCAGCACAGTTCCAGGCAACCGAGAGAAAGAGAGTATAATATATATATATATATATATATATATATATATATGTATGTATGTATGTATGCATACACACACGTTTGCTGGTATGTATGTATATAAAAATAAGTTTTCACAGAGAGAGTGAGCACAAATCCTAGAGAGCGAGTTTGAGGCAGGTAGACAGATGAAAGGAAACCTGTTCTTGTTCCCCAAAGTCCCTGGAAAATGAGCTGTCAGTCAGTGCAGTCAATCAACATGGAAAGTGGGGAAGGACACAGCCTTGGCTCTGCACTCTGCCTCTTGGACCAGTCAAGGGCCGGACACAGCCTGCTGTGGAAGGGATGAGACTTGAGCCAGGGCAGGTGCCCACTGCCCTTGCTTCCTTTCAGGGAAGCCCACCGCCCACTCTGAGAAGGATGCATTTCAAGAGAGTAGACCTCAACATCCATTACTACCTCCACCCCTAGCATTTATGTGGGATCTTTCTTTGACCAAATCAGTGTCCAAGGTGGGGTGGTTAGGCCAGGCTCAGACATGTCCCCCTGAAAAGAGAGAGGATGGCATATCCACCCCCACCCCCCTGCCCACTTTGAGCACTGGACCGTATCCAAATTCCCACTTCCTTTCTCCCCTCTGTTTCAACACCTGCTGCAGCAATGGCCACCTGCCACAACTGTGAATCCATCAGCAGGGTTCTTGGTGTGGGCTGGGGAATCTTTTTGAGAGCTTCCCCCCCCCAAAATCCTTTTCTTCCCACCCATCTAGCATCACAGCTTCTATGACTTCATTGTCACCAAGGCTCGAGGGAAAAGCGGTGAGTCTTCTCAGCGCCCCCCCCCCCCTTTCCAGCCCTGGCCTTCCTCGGATAGGAGCCTGCCTGGACAGGAGGGTCCAGGGCTACTGTGTTAAGAGCACTGTGATGGTCAGAGTCTGAATGGGCTGCAGTTGCATGTTGGCTGAGAAAGGGGATAGTTTGAGTGGGAGGAAAGATGCAGGGGTGTAAGTATAGAAGAGTAAAGGGGGCAATTTGCATGGACTCTGACCTGTGATAGGTGGACATTTTGGAAGTGTAGTGCAAGGATGGAGAACCTCAGGCGCAGGGGCCAAATCTGGCCCTCCGGGGTTCCCCAGATGGCCACACCCCTTTCCTCTTTCTCCTGACCTGATCCAACCACTGACCATTGGGAGTTTTCCTAGCATTTTGTGCAGTTTTTCCCCATTGCAAAAGGCTGAAATGGCTCCCCTAAGGCTTACTCACTGGTAGTAAGAGTTTTAAGCCAAAATAAGCAGGTACTTTGGCCTCTCCCACTACTGGAGTGCAGCGCCTGAGAGCTTCTCCGAAATGAAATTCGGCCTTCAGGCTGGAAGAGGCCCTGCGCCCCTGCTGTAATGCGAGGGACAGTGGTAGAGAGGGTGAGGCTGAGAAAGTACTCGTGTTGTGCTGTGAGGGTGAGGGTCGGAGAGTGGGGTTCAGGCTGTGGGGCAGGTGCTATGTGTCTCCCTGCGTGTCTCCCTGCGTGTCTCCCTGCTCTCACGTGTGCATTCCCCGATTCAGGGCCGCTCTTCAATTTTGATGTACATGATGACGTTCGGCTTTTGAGTGATGCAACGGTGGAAAAAGATGAGGTGAGGAGAAGGAAACCTGACCTCGCTTCCCTAAGTCTCTGGACTCTGTAGGCCTATCTTGGAAAGAGCCTTCTATCCAACAAAAGAGCAGTGCTTTTGGCTCTGACGCTGTTAAATCCAGGCAGCTGCCTACCCTCCTCCTCCTTCCCCCAAACTCTCCTTGTCACTGGGACTGGGTTTCCAAGTCCTATCTCCATTCCGAGCTGGTTGGGAAGTGATTTCTCAGTCACAGTACCGTGCTGACTGACTCCACTCTTGTCTGCCTTCCCTAGTCCCATGCTGGCAAGGTGGTGCTTCGCAGCTGGTATGAGAAGAACAAGCACATTTTCCCTGCAAGCCGATGGGAGCCCTACGATCCGGAGAAGAAATGGGACAAGTATACGGTAAGGAATGGAACAAGCTGGTCGGGCTGGCAGAAAGATTCTGATGAGGATGGAAAGCTCTGCAGGAGGAAAAGTTTGGTGCCTGCGGGTGGGGGGTCACCTCCAAGACTGTGGGTGCCTACAAGAAAGTTGTCCTGCTAATTTAGACCTATATTAATATATTAAATTTAATTAACACTGTTATTTCATATATGCCGCCTTTCATAGCAATACCCTCCTGAGGGGGCGTGCATCCAGATAGTACTACATAATACATCAAAAATCAATCAAACCATAATCTACAATACAATATTAAAGCAGCACCAGTGAAAACCTTTTTCTGAGTGCTCAAAAAACCTTTGCATGTGTTACCTTGTAAGCCTTACAATAATCCTGTAAGTTACGCTAGTATCTATCCCTGTGTGTTTTGATGGGGTCCCAAGGCTGAGAGGGAATGGCTTGTCTAAGATGAAGCAGTGAGTTTACAGCTGAAATGTGAAGGGGAACTTCCCAGCTCAAAACTTATTCCCTCAATCACCACAGGCCATACAGCTCAACAGTCTGTCTTCACAAGTTGTCCATTACTGGAACTTAACTTGCCAAGAAATCTCTGTCCCCTGTTGTTTAATCCTCCTCATCTAGTAGTCCAGAATACATGAGCTCTAAACATGAGGGTTTTGGTTTCTGGCAGTCACACCCACCTAGTAGCTACTGATAGCCTTGCTCTCTGTAAATGTATCTAGTATTCATACAATATATTGGGGCATCAAATAAATGGATGGATTTTTTGTTGATAGCAATAGCCAGAATAATACTGATCTAATCTGTGTTTGAATTTGCACCTTTGCAAACCACTGGGTCACAGGATAAACCATGGCCAGTGTAAAAGACCACCGGTTCCTCATTTAAACGAATCAATCTGCTTAGTGATGCACAATGCCTAACAATGTTATCTTTTTGAGAAAATATTAATTTGAAGACATAGTAGCATCAATATTTACGAAATATTATAAATAGTCATAGAAGGCCGTAAGAAAACAAAAACAGTATAAATGGTTTAAGAATGGTATTGAAATATCATTAACAAAGCAATCAAAGGAATTTGAATATTATTGCTGGGCCTACGCTTTCCTCCAGCCCATAACTTGAATAATATTAGACTATTCCACTATGATAAACAAAACTCATATCTACCAATCAAGTTCAGGGGGTCATGGATTCTTCCATCTTCATCAGAGCCGGAAAAATAGAAAGGAAGGAAAAGCTAGGGAGGTGGAATTGGAGGATAAAACAATAGAGAGAAGTAGAATGGGGTGAAGCGTGTGGGACTCTTCCTCCTTTTCTAAAAGGGACCCTTGATGCCCATTTTATGTTGATCAGAGATGAGATGATATCACATCTCAAGTTTTACGTCAGTTTGATAATGAAGCATTGGGCGAACATGTTATTCCACCCTGCTTAGCCCACCGTCTTCGTAGGGAAGAAGTCCCCAGTGCTCCTGTCTTCATTGTCTTTCCGTTGCTTGGTAAGCACGCTCCACATCAACATCTTCTTCCAAATCTTCCCAAGTATTTCAGCATCTGCAGTGATGCCTCTTGCTGCTCCTTCAGCATCTTAGTAGACACAAAGTGCCCGTTGTCCTTATCAACCCAGATGCCAAGGTCACCTTGTGGCTGTCACTAAGATTCAGCAAAATTCCAAGCAGTTTGCACAGATTTTTCAACAGTGGGCCAGTAATAATCCTTTATGGCTGCTCTAGAACCTGCAGAATCCAGTGGTCCTTTGGGCCTAGCAAGGCCAAGTAAACAAATACCATACAAAGACAATGGGGAATTCTCTTGCACAAGCCCCATTGAAACGATGCCCAAGAGCACCAATGGGACTTGCAAAGAACTTAAATTCCTGATAGTTGCATGGAGGGGGCCAGTTACTGTGTCTCCCCTTCTAGTATCTCACAGTAGTGGAAAAAAATGTGGTGGGAAGAAGTTTGAGGGCAAAGCTACATGTGGCCCAGTGGTCTGGCAACACCAGATATTAAAGTTCAATGTTTTTAGCAGTCCAGATGGGAGTCTACTGAGACTCCCATGAAAGAGCATGATATACATATAATAATGATTAAAATAAAGCAATCAGTGTTTCATTTCTCTTTTAAAAAAAAACAGTAGCAGCCTTTGAGGCTGTGAGTTTATATAAAGGGATGGTTTTGTTACCTTTTTGTTAGCTCCCTTAGAAGCTTCAGCTGAAAGGCAACAGCCTAGAGCATTTAAGGGAGCAATCCTATTGGGATAGGTGGCTGCCTCTGAACTCAGAGGCGACTGCCTATCCAGTGCAGGGCAGGCGGACTGTGGAGGGGATCTTCTCCTCTGCACTCTGGCTGCCCTGCATTTGCAGCTAGATGGCCGATTTCAGCTGTGTAGCTGCAGGACTTCAGGGGGGTGGGGAGGCCGGACGACGCATAGGAAGCATTGTACCAGTGCTTCTGCACTCCCCACCTCTCCCTGCCCCCAGGACCACCCCCCACTCTGCTCATCCAAGCGTGGAGCCCGGGGACGATCCGCGCCACCTATGAGGCGGTGGGGGAGGGGGCAGGGAGGTGGTTTTCCAGGAACTGAACAATCCTGTGGCCGCGTAGCCTCTGTCTAGCAGCTATAGGATTGCGCCCTAAGTAAATAAAATTGAGGGACTGCACACTTCTTTTTCTCTTAGCTGTTTTTCTGCTCCATAAATAAGCTACCCCCTCCCCTGGGTGAAAAACAGCTTTGGGGAGGGACTGAATGGGGAAAATGGCCAGAAAATGAAAGATTAAATAGTTTTCACACACACACACACACACACCGTTCTGCTGCTGAAACTTCTGGCTGCTGTTTTTCAAAAAACAGCAGTATATTGCTTGTAATATGCAGTGTCGTCCAGAATCCTCCATTAACAATTGCTCAGACCTTCATTCCAGAATCCCGTCTGCAAGATACAGGAGGTGGCACTCATGCTGCAGTTATTTAGTATAGCTGTAAAATGATCATCAGGTTTCATCACCCCATTTAAATGAGGATGTATTGTGGAGAGTACTGTGAGAACAGCAGGAAGGAATGATCAAGGGCATGTGGATGCGTTCTATGGAACTCCCTGCCCATTGAAGTCAGGCAGGTGCCAACATTGCTTTGCTTCAGCACCTGCTGAAGACATTCTTCTTTAATCAAGCCTTCCCTGACTAACCAGCCATGGTTTCATTGGCACAAACTGATTTTAAAGGTTTTAATTCATTAGTAGCAGTAGTAGTATTCCCTCATATTGTTCACTGCTCAGATATTTTATTGATGTGGAGTGGTAAGTAAATGATGCAAATAAAATAGAAGTACCCAAAGAATAGAGGGAGAAGGGGAGCTGATCAGGGCTGTGTAACTTGCTCTTAAAAAGTTTTATCCCCCTTGCATCAAACTCTCTTGGCATTCCACCTCCTGGAAAGTAGGCCTGACTAGGCCTCGTAAGTAGTCTGGTTCAGGCGAGGTGCTTTTTCCTTAACACTTGTAACTACCTTGTGCTTACGCAGGGCCCTATGATCCTTTTCCTGCTGTGTTGTTTCCCCAGCTGTTACCAAAAATGATGATTCTTAACCCACAAGCTCATGGCCTTGTCCTTTGCATTATTACATTTCCTCTCCCATGTTTATTATTGTGGTCCATGAGGTCATCCACATCCCTTTATAAATGACCCAGGCGTTTGCTGTTCTGTAGTCAGGTTAGGCACAAACAGGTACCATGGAGTTGAACCGAGTGAGGGTCTTGATCAGATACGCAGAGCGTGGTGCCACTTCACTGGGGTTGCGCAAGGGATTGGGGCGCACTGTGCTTCCTACTACAGTGCAGGGAAGGAATCACTCCCACCATCTTCTCCCTCCCCACAGATCCGCTGAGCAACTGATGGAGCCAATCGTGT
Organism: Heloderma suspectum; assembly: GCF_057233095.1. Taxonomy (NCBI): domain Eukaryota; kingdom Metazoa; phylum Chordata; class Lepidosauria; order Squamata; family Helodermatidae; genus Heloderma; species Heloderma suspectum. The sequence continues at coordinate 172,288,707 of NC_139459.1, forward strand.
TCTGTCTGTGCAGTATGTGGCTGCGTGTCGCCTTCCCAAGGCTGCTGCAGTATCTCCTTTTTAGCCAAGTCCATCCCCCCAACTCTGCAGCTGTACTTCATCCATAACTGTATCAACCTTTGGTGAAATAAATATTGCCTTTCCCAAACCTGAAGCATGTGTCGTTATACCGCATGGGTCCACAGCCTGCCAGACTTCTTGCTCCAGTTCTAAGTCTGCTGAGTCAGAACTTGCTTTGAGCCACGGTGTAGCGCTGGAATCCACTTTCAGATCTAGGGCCTAGGTTCTAACATGGAGGTAAAAATAGAGTGCTTTCTGCATATGATCAGAGCGTCCTTCACTGCTGAGGGTTGTATCCAGTGTTAGTCCTACTTAGAGTAGACCTGCTGAAATGAATGGAACTTGTTAGTCATGATTGATTTAAGTCCTAGTCATTTCAGCAGGTCTACTCTAAGTAGGACTAAAATTAGATCAAACCCTAACAGTGCAATCCGGTACACACTTACTTGGGAGTAAGATCCACTGAACTCAATAGGACATACTTCTGAGTAGGCATATATAGGATTGCCCTTAAGTGATCGCGACTTGCATCTATGCAACTGGATTTGAGGAAAGGACATTTGGATACATTTTAATTCCTCTACATCTCCATTATAAAAATTAAGCACTGTGTACAATTTAGTTCAAAATGTGACAAATGGCTTAATAAACAATACGTTGCCAAAGGCCAAGAGTCTCTGTTTGTGTTCTGGTATTGTTTCTGAATAGATTGGCCATAGTCTGACCTGCTAACTTCTCATCTTCTAATGAGCCCTCCCTGACACTTAGGGCAACCATACAAATAAGTCAACAAAAGTTACTTGTCTGCAAATATTTATGCTACCACCACCCCTACCCATAGAAATCAGTTATTTGTGACACATTGATGTGTGTGTCAATACATCAGTGAAAGGGCCAGGCTGGAGACAGAACCAACTCACTTCTGATTTTCAAACATTCCCATCCCTGGTTACCTGGAAATTATTCTTGCTCATCACAAGTGACCAGGTAAGTGCCTATTTTCAAGCTTGTCTCAGGGTGCATCTCTGTTACATACGTCAGCCTAATTAAAGCTGTTAGGGCACAGTTGCAGAACCATAGGCTCGGGGTCCAGATCCAGGGTTCTCCAGATGGCCACCCTCTTCCTCCAACCACCTATCATTTGGTGGCTTCCCAGCTTTTGTGCAGCTTTCCCCAATCCTAAAAGGTTGAAATGCCTCCCCTGAAGCTTAGTGATGGGCAGTAAGCTACAACATACTAGCACCTTGGCTGCATCCCTTTTGCCTTTGCACTACTGGAATGCAGCCCCCAAGAGCTGCTCTGAGAGCTGCAGAGCCAGGATCTGCAGGAGAAGTTACTACCACGTGGGGAAGAGGGCATGCCTCCTGCTGCTACTGCTTGCTGCCACCACCACCACCGTGGACTCCTGCCTGGCAGTATTTTTAACGGGGATGTCTTTTTTGATAAATATTTTTAAATTGTTGGTGGGGGGTGGGTTTTGGGGGGATTCTATTGAATTTTGGGGGGTGGGTAGCCTGCCTGATATGCGGGAGCGAGGGGCATGTGTCCACCTGACGGAGGCAGTGGGGGGAGTGCTGGGGGCCACACTATACTGAGGCTGGGCGGCAGGTGCTGGCGGAGCGCTAGGGGCAGGCCATGCCAGGTAAGGGGAACAAGGGAGAGATGTGTAGTATCTGTCCCCTGTTCCGGGCCTGTCCAGAGCCAAAGGATGGCTGGGGGAGGCGTGACCCCATCTTTTGGCCTTCGTTTGCCGCTCTGCAATGCCAGGTCTGTTACCCAGAAAACCTCCCTCATCCACAACATGATCCTGGATGAGGGTGCAGACCTGGCATGTATTACGGAGACCTGGCTGGCTGAGGCCACTGCTCCAACTCTTGCAGCCATGTGTCCAGCTGGATTTTCGTATGCACAGCAGCCCAGGGCCAGGGATTGGGGACGGGGAGTGGCTGTTATCTACCGAGAGTCCTTGGTCTTCACCAGACCCCCTCTCCAGGAGACCAAGATTGCTGAGTGCATGTACTGGAGGTTGGGCCTGAAGGGCAGTCTGGGGATTCTGCTCATGTACCGTCCACCCCGCTGCATGACTGACTCCCTGGCTGAGGTGCTTGAGGTGGTCTCTGATGTGCATGTACAGTCTCCTAACTTATTGGTGTTGAGGGACTTCAATGTACATTCAGAGACCATCTTCACGGGGGCACCTCAGGATTTCATGGAGACCATGGCTTCCTGGGAGCTGCACCTTATTCCAACTGGGCCCACCCATGTAGCTGGTCATGCACTAGACCTTGTGTTTGTTTCTGGAGAAGCGGGGAGTGATCTGGAAGTCAGGGGTATATCCACCACCCCCTTGTCATGGTCAGATCACTATCTGGTGACATTGGACTTCTCGGTTCCACAACCCCTCTGCAGGGGTGGAGGACCCATTAAAATGGTCCGCCCCAGGCGTCTTATGGATCCAAATGGATTCCTGAATGCGCTTGGGGATTCTCTGGAGCACGCCAATGGCCACTCAGTCGAGACCCTGGTGGGTGGCTGGAATGCCGCAATCCCTGGGGCATTAGATCAGGTGGCTCCGAAATGCCCTCTCTCCCTGAACAGGGTTCGGGCTGCACCATGGTTCAATCCGCAGTTAAGAGGTGAGATGGCCAGAGTGCCGGTGGCAGACAGTTCGCTCCGAAGACAATCAGACACAGGCTAGAGCTGTATCTTCAGCCTATCACGTGGCGGTGAAGGCAGCAAAAAAGGAATATTATGCTGCCGCTATTGCATCTGCAGAGTGCTGTCCTAGGAGGCTGTTCCAAGTGGTCCAGAGCCTGGTCGGTCCAGTTGCTCCGGAACCACTGGTGCATTCTAAGGCCTCCTGTGAGGCCTTGGCAAGGCACTTTATGGATAAAATTGATTGGATTAGGAGTGTTGTTCTATGCGCTGTGGATACAGTTAGTGAGCAAGAGGCAGTCTGTGGCAAACTGGTTTTGAGGGATCGGTTCCAGCTTCTTCCTTCTGAAGAAGTGGACAAGGTGCTTTCATCTGTAAGACCGACCACCTGCTTACATGATCCTTGCCCATCTTGGCTCATTATGGGCTGCAGAGAGAGACTGGGTGCGGGGATCAGGACGGTGGTGAACACCTCCCTTGAGGAGGGAGTGATGCCATCAGCCCTCAAGGAGGCAGTGATAAGACCGCTCTTAAAGAAGCCCTACTTGGATCCCCAAGTTCTGAACAACTTTCACCCAATCTTGAATCTGCCATTTTTGGGCAAGGTGATTGAGTGGGTGGTGGTGATGCAGTTGAAGGCACGCTTGGAAGAAGCCAATTATCTAGATCCATTTCAGTCGGGCTTCAGGCCTGGGCATGGGACAGAAATGGCCTTGGTCACCTTGGTGGATGATATGAGGAGGGCTCTGGATAGGGGCAAATGCTCCTTGTTCTCCTCGACCTCTCAGCGGCTTTTGATACCATTGACCACGGTATCCTCCTGGACCACCTGGAGGGGTTGGGCATTGGAGACACCGTATTACAGTGGTTCCGGTCCTTCCTCTCTGGCAGGTACCAGAGGGTAGCACTGGGAGAGGAGGTTTTGGACCCGTGGCCACTCACTTGTGGGGTGCCACAGGGTTCCATCCTCTCCCCGATGCTATTTAACATCTATGTGAAGCCGCTGGGGGCTATCATCAGGAGGTTTGGGGTGCGGTGTCATCAATATGCGGATGACATGCAGCTCTACCTCTCATTTAAATCTTCACCAAGGTTGGCCATAGAATCCCTGTCCAAATGTCGGGAGACGGTGAGTGGCTGGATGGGGAGGAATAAGCTGAAGCTGAACCCTGACAAGACCGAGGTACTTTTGGTGGGAAACAAGGGGAGGTTGGGGGATGTTGACCTGGTGTTGAATGGGGTACGGCTACCCTTGAAAGACCAGGTCCGCAGCCTGGGGGTCTAAAATGACTCCCAGCTGTCGATGGAGGCTCAGGTGTCAGCTGTGAGCCAGACAGCGCTGTACCAACTCCATCTGATACGGCGGCTGCGCCCCTACCTTCCCGACCATCTGCTCCCATCAGTAGTACATGCCCTGGTCTCCTCTCATTTAGACTGTAATGTGCTCTACGCGGTGTTACCCTTGAAGACGGTTCGGAAGCTGCAGCTGGTGCAGAATGTGGTGGCTCGCCTGATCAAAGGCAGCCGCTGGCGAGATCACATCACTCCAGTGCTGAAGAAGTTGCACTGGTTACCAGTTGTTTTCCGGGCCAAATTCAAGGTGTTGGTTTTGACCTTTAAAACCCTATATGGTTCTGGCCCAGCCTATCTTAAGGAGCGCCTCCAGCATCACCAGACAGGCTGCTTAACAAGATCAGCCTGGATGGCCTTCTCTCTGTCCCATCAACCAGGACAGCTAGACTGGTGAGGACGAGGGAGAGGGCCTTCTCTGTGGTGGCCCCCACTCTGTGGAACTCCCTCCCTAGGGAACTCTGCCATGCCTCCTCTTTAATGAGCGTCCGCCATGCATTAAAACATGGTTGTTCAGGCAGGCATTTGGGGTGGGTTAGGGTGTTTTTAGAAATATGATGTTTTTAATGTAGAATTTTATTGTTTTAAACTGTTCTATTATTGTACATCGCCCAGAGTGGCTGGGTGACCAGCCAGATGGGCGAGAAATAGATAGATAGATAGATAGATAGATAGATAGATAGATAGATAGATAGATAGATAGGAATTCGGCCTTCTGGGTGAAAGAGGTTCAGCACCCCTATGTTAGGGTTTTACCTCAAGGAATTGTTTATTTCTTAACTAACTTCATTTAGAACCCATCTGTTTGGCTCAAAAGAGCCCCCAAGGCAGCTGGTGATATCAAATAAATTTTTAACACTTATACACAGAGTAAAATCTGTGAACTAGTTCCTCTAAGGCTGTCCTGGAAAAAAAAGGGCCAGGGGGAGAAATGGAGAGTTCCTCAGAATACTCGTCTAAGTATATTTCTGAGGCTGCTTTGCTGGAAAGCAAGACAAAATTGAACTTTCCTTAAAAGCCAGCTTTAATGGCATAGACCCAACACAGAGACCACTCATCCCTGTGAAGTAAATCACTATCCCCCCACCCTATCCCGCCCATTTTACAGATGTTCAGCACAATCCTAGGCATGTTTACCCAGAAATAAGTTCAATTGAGTTAAATGGGGCTTACTCGCAAGTTAACATGTTTAGAATGGCAGCTGAAGCTGTGATTAAGAGCTGAGCTACACATTCACACACAAAAAAACTGGTGGCAGAACCCCCTCGACTGACTGTCCCATGTAAAAAATGGTGTCGGGTAGAGAGCTGGGGCCTCATGTGTTGCTGTTGTTGTCTTAAAGATCTGGAGACAGAATTCGTGGAACTCCAGTGTCAGATCTTGTTCTTACACCTGGAGTGAGATGGAATGGAGAGCTTCTAGAGTAGATCACAAATGGAGAGATCAGAATATTGGATTCCTAAACAGTGCAATGGGCTGCTGTTTCATCAGCAACACTTACCCCTCCCGATGGGCGCCAGGTGGCGCTGTAATCACATTGCAGCTTCATTCAACCTTCCCTCCTTCCTGCCCCGCGTCTGTTCTGCATAGGAGTGAAATGGGCCACTCCATAGCATGGCATTTGTGCAGTTCACCCAGGGTGCTGCCATGCACTACATTAGAGGGCAGAGAGACTCTCTTACCTGAATATGATGGTTTTGCCTAAGCCAGGCACATCTTATTTTAACAGCTTCAAAACGACCCCCTTGGATAGTTTTGAGGAATCTTGAAACTTTGGAAATGTCTGTTTGAACTCTTCCACCTGGGTTGGAACCATGTCTTCCGTGGTTTTGCATGTACATGTGTAGATCGAGAATGGCTAAGAATGTGCATGCGTATAGTGTGCGCATGCACACACACACACACTCCTATGGCACCTCTTCACTTGTGGATACTCCATGCACATATCGTTGTTGCCCCTGTATTTCTGCTGGCTTTCTTGCAAATACAAAAACCTTACCCACCTGTGTGTGTACACTTGTTTGCCAACGCATTTCACCTTTCCACCATGGTCTGATACTTCTAAATACTCCTATTAAAATAGCATTCAGTACTCAGAGGCAACTCATTGTATACTATTTGGAAGACTCTGTAGATCTAAAGTGGGGGTGAGGAACCTCTTGGTCTCCAGATGTTGTTAGATTCCAACTCTCTTCAGCCCCAGTCATCTTGGCCAGTGGGGATGGAAGCTGTAGTCCTGATCTAAAGCTGGGGTGGGCAGAAGGTAGATTTGTTGGAGCTGCTTCAAAGTGCAGATATATTGGGCCAGAGATAGGAAAACTGTGGCCCTCCAGATGTTTCTGGACTCCTATCAGCCCTAGCCAGGATGGCCAATGGTCAGGGATGATGGGAGTTGTAGTCTGACAATATCTGGAGGACCACAAATTGTCCACCCATATATAGAAGCACAAAATCATCATAAACTTCCTATGGATCCCAAAAATTCTTGCTTAAAAAAAAAAGGTAAAGCAAAGAACAGTATCTGTCAGACTCAGTTCTCACTGAGATAGTAAACTTGTATCTGGACTGTACCATATCACACTGCAGCAGTAAATGTTTGGATGCTCCATACAAACAATCCCCTGCACATTAAAAAAAAAATCTGGGAGAAGCCTACGTTAGATCCTTTTCTTTCATGTGAGTTCCCACCTGAAGTCTGAAATGATACAGATAACATGACCAGATGCAAAGGAGGACAGGGCTTCTGCACCATTAATGCTTGTGTAGGAGAGGGAATTTCAGCAGGTGTAGGTTGCATGACAAGCTACATGTACTGAAGTTCCCTCTTCTACACCACAATTAAAGGTGCAGGAGCCCTGTTCTCTGTGGCATCTGGCCACCTTAGATACAGCCCAGACAGAGGTTTACCATCTCTGAGAGGATTAGACCTTTGGGAAAGGAGCTTCTATCTCTACTGTTGATTGCAGTGAAATTTCAGCTGATAGTGCAATGGAAAAATAAGAGACCTCCATCTACTCATAGTTAGTTTGAAAGGATTTGGGGCCTTTTGATCATGGACAAAATTGCTTCCCAAATCAGGAACATAACAAACAACTCTAGATCAAACCACAGTTGAGAGAGATGGTTCCCATTTTTGTGGTGTACAGAGGATAAAACAAACTTTTAGCAAAAACAAAAGAACCCACTAAGACTTTCATTTACGTCAATGCATTGAACATCTAGCTCTTGCTGTACAGGAAAAAATTACTACTCTCCTTTTACATGTTTATTTCTATAAGTGCCATGAAGATTTGCCATCTATACACACTATTTTTTAACCCTAAGAATTTTGTCATATAGGCACCCCTTTTCTCCAGTTGCTTGGAATTCCATTCTGATTTCTTTTTATCCTCTTATTTGATCTGATCAACGTAATACAGTGAACAGCAAATCTAGAAAAAAATCATATGACATTGGCTATGTCATTTTTAAAATGACATACTCAACCCACCTTCTCTCCCCCACCCCGCATTAATATCTAGAACTTCTGCCACACCCCAGAACTGCGTTGTTGCACTATAGCTATCAAGAGTCAAAGGGGCTGCAGGGGAATGCACTCTGAATAAGTTCAGAGGCAGGGCCAACCTTAGGTGTGGGCAAGCTGGGCTGTCACCAAGCTGAGGGGGGTGTCCAGCTGAGCTCAGTGGCTGTGTTTTTTTAATGTACTGTCTGCAGTGAGCTAGGGTGGCAATAAGCAAGTGTCTGTAACCTTTCTTTCAAGGTTTTGCAGGTTGTTTGGGTACGAACTACAAAAATGATCTTCTTTCAGTTAGCTTGAAAGTATGTTTCTTTTTCAATTTCCACTTTGATGTCATTTGCACTAGGAAAAAATCAGTGGAACACAGCTTTACTTTGAGGCAATGTTACTGAGTGCTTAGCACTTCAAATACGATAAACGGTACAAACACTATATAAATAATAATGCTGTAAGCTCTAAGAGGTCAGCTGGGTACCTTTTTTATTTATAACTTTTCTTCATTATTTGTAAAGATAAAAATAATGAATATTCTAAAATAAAGAATGCTTATCAGAAGATAGGAACTGCTACAAAACAAAAAAATATTAAAAGTAAAACCTGTGATCTGCTGTGTTGCATAGTACACCGCCACTGCTCACAATGAGGCTTTTAGAGTTTTGGCTTGTGCAAACCGTAGCGCAGTGGCTGAGATTAAGGTTTTGAGCGATGTCATTCTCAAGGGATAGGATAGCCAGTCTTCCAAGCATAAGACTTGTGAGACTGAGCCCCAGGAAGCAGAAAGAAGCTCCGCCAGAAGGCATTAGGAATTTGGAGAAGATACTCAGGAGAAACACAACCCAATCTCTATTCCATTATCCCCATGAAAGAAAAAATGAAGCACATCTATCATTCTGCTTGATCCCAGGGCAAGGAGGAGCTGAAGGCGAGAATTCTCAGATATAGTCCATGCATGCAATAATTCTCACATGTGCCCCCCAGCTTTGTACACATATGCATGGGGGCAGCAGCAGAGCCTCCAACATCACACCTAAATCCTCTGGGTAGCCCTGCAAAACTGACCAGGCGAGGGCACCAAAGGCACTCCTCACCCAGGGTGCTATTTATCCTAGGCCCTGCCCTGTTCAGAGGTACTTCTCAGTTAGTGATCAACGTGTTCCTGAGCTGAGCCTCAACATTGGGAAAACAGGCTCTAATGTGACTTTGGTTCGAATTAAGGCCTGATCCTCCATTCACTTTCTCCCACCCGCCCACTTTTCCCCAGTCCTGTCACCAATGAGAGTTTACATAATTAAATATTCATCCGTTGCTTGCTTGTCGTCGTCCTCCCTCCCCACATAGCATTGTTGGGTTCTCCCCCACCCCGTGGCAAACCCACAACCCCTTGTTTGCCCCCTCCCCCCCACCGCCTTGCACACCCAGCACACGTGGCCCTTGCCAGGCTCAGTAGCTGCAACGACATCTGGTTCCCATCAGAGGCCTCGGGCGTGTTGAGTTTCAGTGGTTTCTGTGCGTTTGCAGTGCCAGGCAGCATCTAGGCCCCCACCCCTCCTCTTTCCTTCCTGGATCCCAGCCCGGGATGGGATGGGAGAGCCCTCCTCCTCCGTTTCTTCTGAGCCGGGACACCCGCACAGCACCCACCCCCAAATCCCAGTTTATGGCTCCTCGGGAGCGAAGGAATACTAGACGAAAGAACCCGAGGAGGTGGCGGGACAGGGCCCGGTATGGGATTTACACACATTGTGTGTGTCAAATGGGAATATATCCTATGTTTCCATCCTGCCTCTCCCCCCCCCTCCATACCTGCACTGGACCCAGCTCCACCCACATTCCGACTGCCCCCTCCGACCCATCATCATCATCATCTGCCCCGCCCTGCCACCCCTGCGGCGTCCATCATCTCTCATCTCCTGACTCCCGTTGCCATGACAACGTGCCCTGGATGGTACAGCGACAGCAGCCACAGAAAGGGGGTGGGGCGGGAAATAGCGGAGCTCTGTTGCGGGGAAAGACCACGGGGAGCTTGGGAGAGTGGGATCTGGTGGCGAGAAGATGGCGAGGGGCGTGTGGAGCTGTTGTTAGGTGCAAAACCTGACTTCCGCGCGTGCAACTAGTGTCTTTTTAAAATGAAAAATAAATACATTACTATTTCAAGGGGCATCGTTCCTCCGGTTTCTCCGCTAGGGGGCGCCTCGTGCACATCAACGTAGGCTAGGGCGGAAAAGCGAGCAGTGGGTCATCGTAAGGGGAGTAATTCGGAATTTGTGAACTAGGGGGCAGCCCCTTTGCTCTCACCCAGCAGCCTTCTCTTCACGAGGTTCGGGGATGCCAGGAAGCAGCTCTCTTCTTCGTTTTCTCAGAACCCCCCCCCCACACACACACACACACACGCACACAAAACAGAAAGAGGACTCAGGAGTTCCGACACAGCGAAAGAGAGACGGGTGGGTGGATGATTTATTATCATATAATCTTTCGCCCGCAAATAAACTATCGCCTTGCACACTCAGCCTGCGATTGCTGGCGTCTTGTCCCTCTCTGGGCTACGCGCGGGAGATTGGTTCCTTGCAAGCAAAAGTGCGCGCGCGCGCGCGCGCACACCCCTTTACAAAACAAATGGGAAAGAGGGCCGTGTGTACGCGTATGGGAGATTTCCCCTTGCACGCTTAGCCAGACTAAGGGTGAGTTTTCGGCCCGGTCGCCTCTTGCACTCCGCCAACGTTGTCGCCTCCCTCTAGGTTTGCACTTTAAACACACACCCCGGTGAAGCTCAGCCTCTGCGGGAGTAAACGCCGTTTGCAACACACCCCGAGCCTCACAACTAGCCTCTGCTCAAGGGTCTCGATGAATGAGTGCCCGGGCGCTACCATTTCAGGGGCCGGGTGTGCGCGTGCATGGAGAGTATTTGGCGGGGAGGAGAGAGGGGAGAGGCTCCCGCGCGTAGCCGAAAAGAGGGTTGGGCGCTCGGGCGAGGAATATTAGGGAAGAGGGAGAGTTGGAAGGGCCGGGTAGGGAAGGTGGTAGAGGGGAAGTGTTGCTTTCTCCAGCCCCCTAAGCCCTTCTCTCTTTCTGTCTCCCCCCCCCCCATGTCTCCAATGGTTCTGGCCGCGTTTAAAGGGCTCAGACCGGTTGGGGCGGGAGCAGACGCCGAGCGACAGCGGCGGCTGGAGAAAGAGCGGGCGGCAGCAGCAGCGGCGACGGCGCGGAGCTAGCAGCGGCAGGTAGAGCCTGGATCCGTGCAAACTGCAAAGGGCTTGGGGGATCGGAGGTGATGGAAGAACGGAGGCACCGCCCCCCACCCTCCCCCCCGTTCTCAATACTGGGCAGGAGTATTTAATGCAACAAGACCTGTCGTGGCTGGGTGTAAGGAAGAGCTGATGGTCTCTGCTGGGGGCGATCTCCCTCCCCCACCCCACCCCAATTGGGTCTTTGCTAGACAGGGCGGGGAGCCTTTGCCTGGTTCTGTGCCAGGAGTAGACGACCCATCTGTTGTCCCCCCTTCTCTTTTGTGGTTGCGGTTCTTGCATTGCTTCCCTCCTCCGCTAATATTTTAAGCTTACCGTTCTGGGAGATTTCTGTTCTCCCCCCCCCCCCCGGACCCCTTTCTCGTCTCTGGTTTGGGAAAGGGGGCTTGTGTGCGGCCGTCACAGGAAGGAAATGGGGCCGGGGAGGCATGGGTGGAGCGGCGAGGCGAACAGGTAAGGTAATGTGTGTGAGCATGTAAAGTGAGAGAAAATGTAGCATTTTGAGACTGTATCAGCCTGGATTTTGGGGTGGGGGGGCGATGTTATGTGCACGCGGTGAGATATCCACTCTTTCCTCCCTGCCCACAATGGCTTGGTTCCTTAACCCTCAAACAGCCCAGTCTGGGGTGGGGAAGGCTGGCTAACGCCCATCATACTCCAGCTGGGGTTGATTTGTTGTGTGTGTGGGGGTGCCACTTAGTAGATAACATACATCACCCTGCCGCCCCCCGATCCTGCGGTTGTACGGCATTTGTCAATTGGTACCTTTGTTTGTCTGTATCCGGTGCTTTGCTTTTGTTAAAAAAAAAAAAAAAGGTGGGGGAAAGAAATCCTCATTCCTGGAACCCCAAATCTACCATCTCTTCTGGAGGAATTTCCAAACACCTTATCTTCATGGGGATGTGGCTTGTGCTGGGAGCCAGAATTCTTCATGCTAAGCTGTTATTATAGCTGTTTGGGACTCAAGGGAGGGGGATCTAAGCGTTTGGGAAGGAGGGGTCTTCGAGCGCTGGGAATTGGGTCAACTTGATTGATACTGGTGTATTCTGCAAGGGAGGAATTAGAGGTTCTCTCCTTACCTTGAATTGAATATAGTGCTCAAAGCCTTTCCTTGTTTCATTCGTTCCCGCAGTTGTTGCTCTGTGAGTCAAATTAGATTATTCCCATTTTGCAGACTGGGATAACCAAGGGCAAGCTCATCCTGGAGGACCTGTGGCAGTGATGCGGTTTTGAACCTGAGGCCAATGTTGTGTTTGATGGACTACTCAGAAATGTGTGTCTAACAGGTTGGTCGCTTTCTCTGTTAACAGGAAGATTTGTGGATCTCAGGCTGTTCCTCCCCTGTTCCACGCTATAGGATCTTAACCTATAAAAATGTGGGGAATGGCCACAGCTGCTGTTCCATCCAGTGCTTCACTGAGCTTCTTCCAGGCCTTTCTGGGAGGGGTCTGTTGATATTTCAGGTTTGCTTAGGGGGGGGGGCAAGCAGGCAAAAAGAAATTGAGAGGGGGGGCCGGCTGGGTACATAGGGTGGGAGAATTTTGCTATGAGGTGGATGATGGGGAGGCCAGACTTTGGGGTGTTGTGTGTCGGAGGGAATTAACTAATGATTCCGGTTTCTAAGGTTGTTGTTTTTCATGCACTCCTAATTCAGTGGTCTCTGTCTTTCATGGGTGGGGGTGGGGTTGCATTGAATGAAAAGGGGAGATCCGTGCGTGCTGCTTAGATTATATCTGGGGAGAAGTTGAGAGACTCGCATGTGCTGATGTCGTCATTTATAAGGTGTCTGCTGTGGGGCACCATAATGGGTGTGGAGGATTATTCAGTGCTCCAGCTTGGCGGAAAAGGACAGGAAGGCAGTGGGGAGCGATCTCTGTTAGTGTACTGGTAGCAGGGGAGTGTGTGTGTGTATTGCAGGGCTAGTGGTGATGATGTGTGTCTGCATATTTGCTCTGGTTTCGCTGTAGGGTGGGAGCAAGGTTGCTGGACAGCCCTCATTTTTAGATACACCCCTTCCCCACTCCACGTCAAAGAAACCACCAGACGTATCTCCGTGCTGCTTCATACACATGCTTGTTTTTAAATATGGCCCATCGCTCAAACTATGTGGAATGCCCCAGACTCAGTCCCTTGCATCTGTGGTTCAAGGATCCAGTGTGGTGTAGTGGTTAGAGTGTTGTACTGAGACTGGGGAGACCCGGGTTCTAGTCCCCACTCAGCCATGAAGCTCACTGGATAACTTGGGGTGAGTCACTGACTCTCAGCCTAACCTACCTCACAGGACTGTTGTGAGGAAAAAATGGAGAGGAGAGGACCACCTTGGTAAGCCACCTTGGGCTCTTTGGAGGAAAAGGTGGAATATAAATGTAACAAAGAAATAAAGTATTGTGGGTGGCAAGGCTGGATGTAAGAGCCAGTGAATGAGACCTGGAGAGCAACTGCCTGTCGGAGTAGACAACACAGGGTTAGGGGAATGATGATCTGACTGATCTCATTCATTCTAAGGCTTATGTGAGCTGGATAGGTGGGTGGGTGTTTGTGCACACACATGCACACTACATTTCAAGGATATATGTGTGTGGTTTGAGTGGTATGAGACCCTGGGTAGGGGTGTTGGGATGTTACTAATGGATGTAGGTTTGAGGTTGCGTGTATTTGTACTTCTGTATTCTCCTCGGCTAACCTCTTCTCCTGACAAGCCTTCATGATAAAGTCTGTGAGTACCTATTGATTGGGGCAGCTTTCCCCAGCCAATGTGCCCCCCAAGTGTTCTGGACTTTACCTCCCATTAGCCTCAGCCTGCATGGCCACTGGGCAAAAACACTGGGAGATGTAGTTTAACACATCTGGAGGGCACCAGGTTGGGGAAGGCTGGTTTAGGGAATTATGTTAACAGAGAACATTAGAGTGTGGAATGCATCTTTTAGTTCTGAAACATTTTTTTTCTTTTGACAAACTGAGCACAGTGTTTATGACACATTGAGTAATACTTAATAGGGCTTTGGAGAGGTGAGCGAAATTGATTTCATCAGCCAGTTCTGGCCCACGGCTACCAATTTGCCCATTCCTGCTTCAGTAATACTTTAACCATCAATTTGTACTTGCAATCAGTGGTAAAAGGATAAATGCACACCCACACATTTCCATTGCTTACTCATGGTCACAGTCTGATTCTATATGGTGTCTCTGTGGGCCTGAGGACAATATGTATTCCGCATTAATTCACCTGAAGTTTAAAAGGTGTGATCTTGCGTATGCAGGCTGGGAAATGACTGCTTTCCAAACATTTGCAGAGATCAATTTTGGAGCTGTGGCACTGGCATGTTTGGGGAAAGGGGTGACAAAAAGGAGTGGCATGGGGACCTCGTGAAGCATATGCGGTGTGTTATATGCAGTGGAGGGCTGTACATGCTAAGGGCTGGTTCACACATACATGCACATTGCTTGATTTCTCATTGTTTGACTCTCCAGCTGAAAGTGTGGAGCTAATCTAGCATAAAGCCTTTGTGTATGAGGTGATATGAAAAGGTGGCATTTTACCTGCGATGGCTCATTCACACATGCATAATATTCCCTTCACGATGGAAATGATGGACACTATGCATGTATGCACCAGCTCTTATGGCCCAGTCTAAACGTCGGCAGGCAAAAATAGCATGGCATTGCGCATGTCCAGCACCTCATTTCAGTTGGGCCCTGAGCCATTGCGTGGGCACTATGAGCATGCCAGCAATCTGTAGCTTGGGTAGGCATTGCATTCATATGCTAATGTTGTACACATAGTGGCTGAGGGCCCAGTGTGAATGACTCTCAGCAATATGCCATGCGGCACAGGACTGCCTACACCTGCACGAACCTGCCCAACAGGGGCGGCCCTACCATTAAACAGGGTGAGGTGGTCGCTTCAGGCAGCAGATGCTGGGTGATGTGGAGGGAGCAGCAATGGCAGTCCCCTGGTTGTTCCCCTCTGTTGGAGGACGGAGTGGTATGTTCCAGGCAACGTGCCCTGCACTCCCTAAGCTAGCCTACTGCCCTCAGGTGACATGGAGGATGCTGTCCCATCACCGCTGTAGAAGTAAAATCCAACTGCCAGCCCAGTTGGCTTCTGTAGGTGGAATGGGGGCCACCATCTTATCTTTCACCTCAGGCAGCACAATGGCTTGGCCAGCCCTGCTGCCCAAGCATTAAGATCAGCATCAGAGGCTTTACTGTCTGGCGTGCCAGCAAGAGCCATTAGGCTGATGGGTGGTAGGGTTAGGGCTTTCTCAGTGGTGGCCCCACACCTTTGAAACTTCCTCCCCAAGGAGATATGTCACTGCTGACTTTAGCACCCCCGCAACCCTTCATTTATTCCAGCCTGCTTTTAGTGCTTAAAAATGATTATCTGCTTTTGTGCGTGTGTGTTTTAATTGTAATCTGAATGTTCAAGTTTTTGAAATGTTGTAAGCTGTGAGGGCAGTGTGCCTTGAAAGGCAGGTTAAAAATCTTTTAAATAATCAATCAATAAATGAACTATTGTTGCCGCCCCATGTCACGCTTAAATGGGGCCCATGGTATTCGCATTGAGATAGCATTGCCATGAAGTGTGTAAGGTAGGTATTGTCTGGCGGGCACCTGGGGGTAGCTGTGAGAGTGAGAAGTGAGTAACCGCTTGCATGCGCCATCTTTGTTCATTTTGTGTGACAGGTGGCATTGCTGCTTTCAGCTTTTCTGAGTTGTTGCAGGTGTGCGTGCGCGCATACACAGTGTGGTGTGACGATGTGTTTGCTTCTCAATCCTACAGGTGCTGCTTCGTGCTGTGCATGGTGGGTGCTAATGAGAAGCTGGGAAGGGTCTTGACAGTGAAAAGAGAAAACCAGGTCCTTGGAGGCTCTTTTTTTTTTTTTTTGGATAAGTGTGGTTCCCAGCAAGGGGCTTGGTGGAAATGTCACTCATTCAGAGCCTCTGAGGGCATGTTGCCAGGGCCAGCATCAAGGGCCGGCATGATTGGGCGTGGGCCGAGGGTCCACAGCTCAGCAGGAGCCCACTGATGAGAGCTTCACCCTTGCAGCCTGCTTGTTCATCTGTCTTATGCTCTGGGTCAGACAGCGGCAGTGGTGGTGAGAAGGAGCAGTAGATGCTACCTCCTGTTTGCACCCTGGCGCTCTGCCTGTCAAGAAAGCGAGTGGTAGCAATGATGAGAGAGAGGACGAGGAGCCATAGCAGCTGGTGAGAATGCAGTGAGTTCCCTCCCTATTCAGCTGGAGGGAACCATTGAGGGTGCCTTGCCCAAGGGCCCTCAAAAATCTGCACCTGGCACTGCATGTAGCTTTGTGAGGCAGGTTGTAACCCTTATCCAGGAAATTACTTTTGTTCTTTAATAGTAAAAAAAAAAAATGCTGCACAACCTGACCACACTATGTATCCCAGGGGTCCTCAACCTTTTTGAACCCGTGGGCATATTTGGGTATTTGAGAAACTGCTGTGGGCACCACCACAAAATGCCTAATCAGTGGATCACCCATTTGGCATCTATCTTTCGTGTCTATGGATCTTAGGCTGTGTCTTATTCAGCAAAAACATTTGTTTTGCGTCTGTTGGACACTGCAGCATCTCTATAATAAGGAATTATCTAATTTGGCTAATTGCTGGTGGTGCAATACAGCTAACACTTCTTTTAAACCTATGTTTGGGCCAGTTGCTTCTTTTTGGGATGAGGTTATTACATAGATAAAAGTTGTATTGGAACAGTCTTTAATATTCACTGGTGTTCGTGTTCTTTTAAATTATTGATCTGCTTCGTGGAAATCAACAGATGGACAGCTTAAATGGATTCTCCATGCCCTTTTGATAGCTAAAAGCCTGATATTATCACATTGGAAGGATAAACCCTCACCTCCTATAATGCAATGGACTGAGGAAGGACATTACAACGCTTTCATTATTTGAACAAGTGGCATATAGACACCATTTTCGAATGGATACTTATTTGGATATTTGGTCCCCTTCTGTTGAAACCTATGTGTAATTGCTAGAAAGCTGTATGCATTCCATGCAATCCATGTACATAAATTAATTTTAAAAATACATTAAAAAAAATTTGGGTCCTCATGGGCACCATGTTGGGGACTCCTTTATGGGCGCTGTGTTGGAGACCCCAATGTATCCCACGTATGCTTTCTTGGAATTAGGTTCCGCTGAGCTTGATGGGGCTTACTCCCAACTAATTTATATGCAGGTTTGCAGCCTTACTTTTCTGTGCCTTTACTTTCTATTGTGCTGTAGAATGCTTTTCCGTTTCATCCTGCAATGCAAGGCTAGACAGGCCTGTAACAATCATCTCTCCCCCTTGCAGGCTGAATGAGCTGCCTGTGTCTGGTCCTGCCTGACCCCAGGCATCTCCCTGGTGATCATGTGGCGGCTGCTGCTTACCACCACCACCACAGCTGCCATTCTCCTCTCCTTGCCACCACATGCCTCGGGCATCTTGCCCACGCCTGCCCTCTTCACTGTCTCGGACATGGCCCTCACTCACTTGGCTGTTCACCATGACTCGGGCGAGGTCTACCTTGGTGCCATCAACCGCATCTACAAGCTCTCCGCCAACCTGACCCAGCTGCGGGCTCACACCACAGGCCCGGTGCCCGATGACCCCCGGTGCTACCCTCCGCCGGGCGTGCGGCTCTGCGCCCACCGCTTGGCCCCTGCCGACAACGTCAATAAGTTGCTGCTGATTGACTATGCTGGTGGTCGTCTGGTGGCCTGCGGCAGCGTTTGGCAAGGCGTGTGCCAGCTCCTGCGCTTAGATGACTTGGCTAAGCTGGGCGAGCCGCACCAGCGCAAGGAGCACTATCTGTCTGGCGGGCGAGAGCCGGATGCCATGGTTGGCGTGATCGTGGAGCAACAGAGAGAGCCCAGCCAGTTCTTTGTGGGCACGTCCATTGGGGGCCGCTCGGAATACTTCCCCACCTTGTCCAGCCGCCGCCTGACCCCTGACGCCAACAGCCCTGAGATGTTCAGCCTCGTTTATCAGGACGAGTTTGTCTCCTCCCAAATCAAAGTCCCTTCGGACACGCTGTCGCTCTACCCGGCCTTCGATATCTACTATGTGTCAGCGTTTGTGTCTGGCGGTTTCGTCTATTTCCTCACCTTGCAGCTTGACACTGCCCAGACGCCCCTAGAGCCGGCGGGAGGACCAGTCGGCCCAGGCGTGTCTGGTGGAGAGCGTTTCTTTTCATCCAAGATTGTACGTCTGTGCGCCAATGACACAGACTTTTACTCTTATGTGGAGTTTCCCCTGGGGTGCTCTAAGGATGGCGTGGAGTACCGCCTCGTGCAGGCTGCTCAGCTGGCCAAGGCAGGCCGGCAGTTGGCGCAGTCGTTGGGCATCGCCGAGGGGCAGGATGTGCTCTATGCCGCCTTCTCGCAAGGTCAGAAGAACCGGGCAGCACCACCCCGGGAGAGCCTTCTCTGCCTCTTCACATTGGACGAGGTCAATCAACGCATCCGCGAGCGCATCCAGTCATGCTACCGTGGCGAAGGCCGTCTCTCCCTTCCATGGCTTCTCAACAAAGAGCTGCCCTGCATCAACACGGTACTACTTGGTCAAGCAGTCTGGGCTTTCTGTCCCCTCTCATTTCCTACCTGCTAGTTTCCATTCCCCTTGGGAATGGAAAGTCTTGGCACTTGAAAGCCATCTTGACCCTTTCCTCCATTATCTTAATTCACTTGATCCTCTTTTATCCCAGAGCTGCAAATACAGCCCGGGGACTCTTGTTTCGGTTCTTATGACACTACCTTTCTCTCTCTCTCTCTCTCTCTCTCTTTTTAATACGTGGGATGCAGACACGTGGTAGGATATATTGGGGGTGGGGTTGGTGTTAGAATATCACTGTGTACTCGAGCCCAATCTCTGTAATACAGGGAAAGGGAACACAATCCCATAGGATGCTGACCCTTTTACACCCCCTTCTCTCCCTCCTTCCAGCCCATGCAGATTAATGGGAATTTCTGTGGGCTGGTGCTGAACCAGCCCCTAGGGGGACTGCAGGTTATCGAGGGGCGCCCATTGCTGGAGGAGAAGACTGAGGGCATGGCCAGTGTTGCTGCCTATACCTATCGCGGCCACTCAGTCGTCTTTATTGGAACCCGTGCTGGTAACCTCAAGAAGGTGAGATGTTCTCCTTGGGTGAGTGGGAAAGGGGCTGCGGGGGGGGGGGGACAAGAGGGAGTTGGTGAGAGGGTGGAGGTGGTTGCTATAGGTCTGTCTACACATGGGTGTTATGGGCCTTCCATTTTATCCCATTATCTCCCTGGGGTTGGAATTAAATAGTCTTTGTACTTCCTCCGTGGCTGGTGATGGGCCAGCCTCTGCTGTTACAATTTAGAGCAGCAACACTGGGTAAAACAGTTTTTTTGGTGTGAGGCAAAGTACCTTTGTGTCTCTGTCTCCTATATGTGAGCTATTAACTGAAACCATGCAGAACGCTTGTTTGCTTGTTCAGCAGCTGCAGTTCCAGCCATGGTGGGCCAAAAATGCCAGCACAGGGTGAGATGGGGCAGGTATCTTCCACTCGCTTTTTGGGCAGGGGGCTTATCCACACTCGTCCCCCTGCTAGCTCCACATATGCCTACATGTCCATCTTTCTTCCATGCCATCTTTGCCCTCAAGAAAGCTTCATACATTGCTTAGAAAGAGGTAGAGCACCTGTTTTGCATGCAGAAGGCCCTGGGTTCAATCCTGAAATCTCCAGGTAGGGCTGAGAGGGAAACGCATCCGAAACCTTGGAAAGATGCTTCTAGTCATTGTTCACGTTACAGAGCTAGATGGACTAATGCTGCAACTCTGTATATCATGGTCTAATTTATGTCAAGTCTCTGCAAATTAATTAACATTTCCTCAGAAGTGTCTGCTAAAAGGGACCTGCCTCCCTGGCATGGCAACCATTTTTTTCTAGAAAACAGTTTGTATTACTATTATTTATTGCATTTCTATACTGCACAATAGCTAAAACTGTCTGGACAGTTCACAAAAATTCAAACCATAAAGTACAACAAATAATATAAAACCTTCAAAAGTTTAAAGCAAAATAAAACCAAAGTACAGTAAATACCAGAGTAAAAGCCAGCAGCAGTGTAAAGATTTAAAACACAATAACACGTTTAAAAAGCAAAACATAACTGAAGGATTAAAAGGCCTGGGAAAATAGAAAGGTTGTCACCTGGCGCCCCAAAGATCACAATGTAGGCCCCAGGCGAGGTTCTGTGGGAAGTTCCTTCCACAGCCAGGTTGCTACCACTGAAAAGGCCCTCTCCTTTGTAGCCAGCCTCCTCACCTCATTATTAGGGTAATGTACTATTGTTGGAGCCTCACTAAGAGAAATAAAGACACATCCTCCAACTAGTTTTATGTGGCCACATCACCTTTTGCAGAACAGAAGGACAAGTTTGTGTGTTTAATTTCAGCCAGGACTCCTAGAATACTCAAGCTCAGTCAGGCACCGTAGAACGTTTTATGAATCAGTGTTGGGCTGTAAAATCCTAGTATAATGCATTTGCTGGGGCTCCATTTTCCCTATGTGTTTTGGCTAAGCAAGTGTGTGTCTCTTTCTATGTGCAGAGGGCCTTTCCCTCATCACTGAATCACCATAGCAGTGGTTCACACACACCTTGGCTGGCGAGGGCAGGAAGAGATTTCCAGGAAATCTCAGGCTCTGGCACATTTTTCTTATTTTTTTTTATGAGTATCATGCTTCTGCTGTCATGTCCTCCATTTGCCATGTGGAGGCTTGAACAACAAAGGGCCAAGAGCATATATTTTACGCTTGGAGCTGTATGCTCAGGAGTTAGGCTATGCCCCATGAGAAGCAAGGCAGCGTCCAGGCTGCCTCAGACCTCTCCCCATTGCACTTGTAGGTGGGGAGGGGTCTGGAATGTGAAACCCTTCATATCTGATACAGTGGTGGTGGCTGGGCAGGGCCTGCTAATTCTTGTTGAGTCTCTCTCCTAGCCCCACCTGCCAATGATATATAGGGCTGAATATTCTAGGCCTAGGAATATTCTAGAGCAGGCATGAGATGCCCTTTCTCTTCCTATAAAAATCTTAGCCCTTCCCCTAAGCATTGCCTGCTGGGGATGGGGGTGGGAGAGAAGTCGTGGTTACTGGCAGCCCCCCCCCCCCGCCATCACACACCCATTGCCATTAGTTCCCACTCTGCAGAGGCCTGTGCCCAACAGACTCGTCACATTAAATATTAACTGGGCAGTGAGTGAGCTGGCGCACCCCTCCTCTGTCTAGCTGGGCAAGGGCTGGGGGGAGTCCATATGTGAGAGAGAGCTGTGTGTGTGTGTGTGTGTGTGTGTGTGTTGTAATTGTGTGACATAGCACAAACTGGAGGGCTGGGTGTGAATCCAGACACTGGGGGCGCAGCAGCTAAACCTGAGGGCTGTGAGTAATGTTGACTAGAGATGCAGATGCTCCAGGGTTAAAAAGAAAAGAAAAGTCCTCTTCCCAGACATATTTTGCTCTGAACTCAGCATTTTCCAAGCTGATTTTGCTGCCTTTTGAAGTCGGGGTGTGTGTGTGTGTGTGTGTGTGTGTGTGTGTGTGAGGGAGAGGGAGAAGCTGGTTTGGAAGGAGAGAGGGTGATGGGGAGGTGCTGTTGCTGGCAGGTGGGAGGGATATGACCTAAAGCTGGGGTAGAAATTATTCACAATTCTCATATTCCAGGTTCAGTTAGATCCCAGCCATGGGATTTGTTTAGTATGACAGGTTCCATCACTCGAGCACATAGAGCAAAAGCGTGCCTCTTAGCTTGGGCAGAGTGCTTTCCCCCTCATCCTATTTCAGCTGTGCGCACCATAACACACCCTGCACAAATGTGTAGGAAGCCGTTTCATCTAATGCAGCTCAGCGTGACTTGAGGCAGGCCTGTGAGAGTCCCTGTGCCTTTCACTTCAGAAATTAAACGCTGACTTGGCGTCAGCCTTGGGTTCTAGCTGGCTAAGTTGAAACCTCAATCCGGGCTTGAGGATTCAGTTTTCAGCTTTGCCTGCTGTTTGAGTTGCCACTTTTAAGTAGGCCCACATTGGGCCTTTGTGTGTGTGTGTGTGTGTGTGTGTGTGTGTGTGTGTTTGGCCTCCCAACTGAGCTGATTCTGGAGAAGAAGCAACCCAACTGCCATCCCAGCCTTTTCTCTTCTTCTGCCCCCCCCCCCCCCCCAGCCCCCTGCTCCAAGCTGTGGAGTCAATTTTGAAGTGGGAAGGGAAGGAATCCTCGGGAGGCTGTGGCGTCTGGTCTTTGGGGCTGGTCATACGGAATTGAGTTACAGCTTTCTCTGTGTGTGGGGGGACAGGAGAAGAGAAATGCTGTTTAAACTCTTGAACCCCTGGCAGGGGGCATGAGGGGAGGTCATGACCCCCTTCTGTTCCTCCTGCAAACGGTGGAGATTCAATTAGGATGGCAGGAGGCAGGGTGGTAGCCCATCCGTCTGTCCTTTTGCCATTCCCAGATCTCCCTCTGCTGGCTTTACGGACACTAATTGCCTTGTTGCTGCATAGCCTGGAGCCTCACCCTTGGGGTGACCTGCCTGTTTCCCCTCAGTCAAGTCTGAAAAGGACCATTATCCCAATCCTTGGGGGGCAGGGAGGGGGACTTGTATCTGAATCCCCAGCACTACAACTGCACTGACCCCAGCGGTCTGGTTGATGTGTGTGGGGCTTTGTTGGCCAGGATGAAAGATCCTTTGTGCTTTCTCTTTGGGCCGTGTGTGTGTGTCCGTGTGTGTGTGTGTGTCCGTCCTTCCCACTGTAGGTACCTTCTTCAGATGTGGAAGGGGCAGGATATGTCTCTATTTTCCACCTCAGCATGTGAGGATGCCATGCCACTTAAGGGTGACTTTGGGGGTTTGGGGGATAGTTCCATCCAGTCATCCACCTTCTGTCCTAGAGGGAGCTAGTCTCTCCAAACCACTACAGTGAGCACTTTTAATGTGATCGTGAGGTATGTACACAGGCGGAGTCTTGAGGGATATGAAACTATAGGGGGTACACAACGTGACACTGTCACTAACGTAAATTCCTCAGAAAACCCATCATGCCAGCAAGTACTGTTGGCGGTGTGCTAGAGGTCATTTGTGCTAGTGCAACATCATTTACATTAGTGGTAGTGTCATGTGGGGTCACGAAGAGTCGGACACGACTGAACCACTGAACAACAACAACAACAACAAATGTCACCAATGCAATGAATATGAACTTGAGCACGCTCCGGGAGAGAGCGGAGGACAGGAAGGCCTGACGTGCTCTGGTCCATGGAGTCACGAAGAGTCGGACACGACTTAACAATTGAACAACAACAACAACATGTGGGATGCTGCCCTATGGCCCCAGGAGTAGGAGGATTATGACAACTTTTTAAAAAGGGTTTGTGTATGTTTCAGGGAGTGGTGTTTCCCTTCTCTTATATTTGTTCTCCATACTATTCTGCTAATATAGGTCAGCTCAGTAACCTTCCCCAACCTGGTGCCCTCCAGGTGTGTTGGACTTCAACGCTTATCATTCCCAAGAGTAGTAGTCCCACGCATCTGGAGGGCCCCAGGTTGGGGAAGGCTGGCTTAGGGTAAGAATGAGTTGGTTCCCTTCCCTTCTGTTTCCGTGTCTGTTCCCCTCCACTCAGGAAGGCAGGTGCTCTTTGTAGTCAGAGAAGCATATGCTCTCTACTGCCCCTCCTTTTTTAAATCAGGAGCAGGCCTTTATTTTTGATACCTGGCCCTGTTAAATCACTGTTTGCCTTTTTTGGAAATGCTTGTTTAAAATGTGGTAAATACATGCTAGAGTCTGTCAGGTTTCAGCCCCCTACCCAAGGTCTCCAGAAGTTGAATAAGAGGCACGTACCTCTTCACTGTGTGCATTATGCACATGGGAACATACCATGCCAGTGAATAGCTCTTCAGCCAACCCCACCCCCATAACTGCCTCTCCAGATCATAAATGCTGCTGAATGTGATTAAGTTGCAGCGATTCTATAATGAGGAGGATCGGATCTATTGCATGATTGAGCTTGTTATTGAGTTTGAGATAAAGGAAACTGTTATGTTCCGTTTACTAAGCCATGCCAGGCCAGTCTATTTATTTAGGCTATTTTTAGATGGCTTTTCAATCTTGTTGGATTCCCAGAGTAGGGTGGCCACTAATGAATCGCCAAAGTAGAGGACATGCATCACTCAAAAAAAGGACAAAAGAGGGCACCAATTTGCATATGCTAATGCATATGTATAGATGCAAATTTAGAAAGTAGTATTATAATTTGAAATACATTGACCCAGTTCTCACGACATGCTGGGGCAAACCCTACTTGAGGGTTGTCATGTCATGCAAATTTAGCCATGGGGGCAGGGGCAGGGTTATATGAGATCTAAACAATAAGCCAGGGCTTATGCGAGGGTTAAACAATGGCCAAGTTCAGATGATATGGCAACCCCCCAACCAAAGGTTACATGTTCATAATGACGGCTGGCACACACCATGGCTTATCAGGAGTTAAACAACCCCCCATGGGCTGTTGTGTCAAGCGAACCAGCCCAGTGTATCTCACTATTTAGGGTGGAAGATTGTGTCCAGGTGACCCGTGTTCCTGCCTGTTCAGTCTGCTGCCCAGTTGCTAAGTTAATGGACAACAGTTCTTACCATTCTTTGTCTTTAAACTGGACTTGGACTGGAGAGCCCTTCAAATAGCAGAAGGCTATTTCTCTGGCAGCCTTTCAAACAGAGGGGTAGGAAAAAGGACACACAGCTACCCTGTGGGGTACAATTTAAAGATTTTAACACTACAAAATTACAAGCACAAAGACAAAATGAAGCTGCCCAGCATAAAAACCACCTCATCAAAGGTGAAGCTAATATGTAGGCCAGGTAGACCTCTAAGTACTAGGCAGGTAGCAAATCAGCCATGGATGGTCGGGGGAAGGGAGGCAGCTGGAAATCAGTCTGGGCCCGTTGCTCCAGGCACTCTGGGACACCTGGCACCAGCTTAAGATAGCCCAGCCCAGAAATCATGTTTGGGGCAAATAAATTCTTAATATTGACCACAAAACGCCTTTGGAGTTGAATCATAGAAGGCCTCAAATGTTAATAATAGGGATGGGCAAATCAGTCTATTTCTGGTCCGTATCAGTTTCACATATATTCAATCATAAATCCATTCCATCCCATTTTCTGTGAATTAAAAAAAGAAAGGAAATTTGCATTTGATAGTTATGCATTTCCCCTGTTAAGGGATAGACTGTAAGAGATGAGTTTCAGGCCATGAGCACTTGTTCCTCAACTATTTGTTGTTTTGACAGTAGAGAGGGGGAAGTAAAGAGAGGGACATCAGCCTTTCAAAAACTAGTGCCTACCAGATGTTTTGGATTTCAACTCCCATCAGCATGACCAATGGTCAGGAACAGGCCCATAGCCAGCCTAGCCCTTCCAGGGGAAGACACCCAAAAAAGTAGGGGAAGTTCATCTGGTTTGTGTGCCTTTTAAAGAACAATTATAAACTGATTTTTAATTATTTGTTTGTAAAAAAAAAAATTTAAGGGGGCAGAGAAAATTTGGGGGGGAGCAGCCCCCCCCCCAGCTACAGGCTTGGTCAGGAATTCTGGGAGTTGTAGTCCAAAGCATCCGGAGGGCACCAGTTTCGGGGAGGCTGCTGTACAGTATTTAGTGGTATGACACTTTTTAAAATGTTTTGGTATTTTTTGTCAATTATATACTCTAAAGCAAACTGCCCCTGTCTTTACCTCCCCCACCCTCCAAAGGCAAACATTAAATAGTTAGGGAATAATAACTGAAAAAGCTTTGACAATCCTATATGGTAATGTGAATTCAGGCATTCTGTACCTCAGTGCAGTAAATGTGTAAGGAGAAGGAGAATGCTAATCCCAACGCCCTCCTTGCATGTTTCCATTGAAGACAACTTTCTGAAGAGGGGAGCCTCCTGTATCCATGGAAGTTCTCCATGTGATTTTGAATGCTGATTTTCCCTTGTGATATGGAGTTAGCATCCAGAAGTGAAATATTTCTGTAGAAATGAGGGCAAACCCACACTAACTGATGGTTCTTCACACTGTAAGAACATAAGAAGAGCCCTGCTGGATCAGACCAAGGGTCCATCTAGTCCAGCATTCTGTTCACAAGGTGCCCAACCAGCAGGTGACCAAAAAAACCACAAGCAGGACACAAGTGCAACAGCACCCTCCTGCCCATGTTCCCCAACAACTGATGTACATAGGCATACTGCCTCAGGTACTGGAGGTAGCACAGAGCCATCAGGACTAGTAGCCATTGATAGTCTTCTCCTCCATGAATGTGTCTAACCCCCTTTTAAAGCCATCCAAATTGGTGGCCATCGCTACATCTTGCAGTAGTGAATTCCATAGTTTATGTGCCGCTGTGCGAAGAAGTACTTCCTTTTATCTGTCCTGAATCTCCAGCCAATCAACTTCATTGAATTACTCTGGGTTCTAGTCATATGAGAGGGAGAAAAATGTCTACCTATCCACTATGACTGTTTTTAAAAGTGAGATGGGGCTGTATCCTGGTCTGTTAGTTATACAAGAAGCTCATGAGGAACAGATGGGGCCCAACTGCTTGGATTTCTGAAAATGCTGGGGTGTTATGGATCTTAGACATTGTCTACATTCTACTTCAGGTGGTCTCTTGAAATTACCACAGTAACCATACAAGGAATTTAGGTTTTATAAGCTTTCCTTAATAACTGAAAGATCAAATTACAATTACAAATTACAATTATGATAGCAGTCTGTGTTTTTAACTTGCCAAAGCAATTGTTGTTGTTGTTCAGTCGTTCAGTCGTGTCCGACTCTTCGTGACCCCATGGACCATAGCACGCCAGGCCTTCCTGTCCTGCGCTCTCTCCCGGAGCGTGCTCAAGTTCATATTCATTGCATCCGTGATGCTATCTAGCCATCTCATCCTCTGCCGTCCCCTTCTCCTTTTGCCTTCAGTCTTTCCCAGCATCAGGGTCTTTTCCAGGGAGTTTTCTCTTCGCATTAGGTGGCCAAAATACTGGAGCTTCAGCTTCAGTATCTGTCCTTCCAATGAGCACTCAGGGTTGATTTCCTTTAGGATGGACTGATTTGACCTCCTTGCAGTCCAGGGGACTCGTAAGAGTCTTCTCCAGCACCACAGTTCGAAAGCATCAATTCTTCGGCGCTCAGCCTTCCTTATAGTCCAGCTCTCACAGCCATACATTACTACTGGGAAAACCATAGCTTTGATTAGACGGACCTTTGTCGGCAAGGTGATGTCTCTGCTTCTTACTATGCTGTCTAGGTTGGCCATAGCTTTCCTCCCAAGGAGCAAGCGTCTTTTAATTTCATGGCTACAGTCACCGTCTGCGGTGATCTTGGAGCCCAAGAAAGTAAAATCTGTCACTGCTTCCATTTCTTCCCCTTCTATATGCCAGGAAGTGATAGGGCCAGATGACATGATCTTAGTTTTTTTAATGTTGAGTTTCAAACCAGCTTTTGCACTCTCCTCTTTCACCCTCAACAAGAGGCTCTTGAGATCCTCTTCGCTTTCTGCCATTAGGGTGGTATCGTCTGCATATCGGAGGTTGTTGATAATTCTCCCGGCAATCTTAATTCCGACCTCTGATTCATCCAACCCGGCATTTCTCATGATGTACTCTGCATATAAGTTAAATAAGCAGGGTGACAATATGCATCCTTGTCGTACTCCTTTCCCAATTTTGAACCAATTGGTTGTTCCATGTCTGGTTCTTACTGTTGCTTCTTGACCCTCGTACAGGTTTCTCAGGAGACGGGTAAGGTGGTCTGGTACTCCCATCACTTTCAGAATTTGCCACAGTTTGTTGTGATCCACACAATCAAAGGCTTTAGCGTAGTCAATGAAGCAGAAATAGACGTTTTTCTGGAATTCTCTTGCTTTCTCCATGATGCAGCGAATGTTGGCGATTTGATCTCTAGTTCCTCTGCCTCTTCTAAACCCAGCTTGTACTTCCGGTAGTTCTCGGTTCGCATACTGCTGAAGCCTAGCTTGTAGGATTTTGAGCATCACCTTGCTGGCATGTGAAATGAGCGCAATTGTGCGGTAGTTGGAACACTCTTTGGCGTTGCCCTTCTTTGGAATTGGAATGTAAACTGACCTTTTCCAGTCTTGTGGCCACTGTTGAGTGTTCCAGATTTGTTGGCATATTGAATGCAGCACTTTAACAGCATCATCTTTTAGGATTTTAAATAGCTCGGCTGGAATACTGTCATCTCCGCTAGCTTTGTTGTTACTAATGCTTCCTAAGGCCCACTTGACTTCACTCTCGAGGATGTCCGGCTCAAGTTCAGTGACCGCACTATCATGGCTATCAGGGACATTCAGATCTTTCCTGTATAGTTCTTCTGTGTATTCTTGCCACCTCTTCTTAATCTCATCTGCTTCTGTTAGGTCCCTGCCTTCTTTGTCCTTGATCATGCCCGTCTTTGCACAAAACGTTCCCTTGAGATCTCCGATTTTCTTGAAGAGATCTCTAGTCTTTCCCATTCTGTTGTTTTCCTCGATTTCTTTGCATTGTTCATTTAAGAAGGCCTTCTTGTCTCTCCTTGCTGTTCTCTGGAACTCTGCATTCAGTTGGGTATATCTTCCCCTTTCTGCCTTGCTTTTCGCTTCCCTTCTTTCCTCAGCTACTTGTAAAGCCTCATCAGACAGCCACTTGGCTTTCTTGCATTTCTTTTTCTTTGGGACGGATTTCGTTGCTGCCTCCTGAACAATGTTACGGACCTCCGTCCATAGTTCCTCAGGCACTCTGTCTATCAGGTCTAATCCCTGAAATCTATTCCTCACCTCCACTGTATATTCAGAAGGGATATGACTGAGGTCATACCTGAACGGTTTAGTGGTTTTCCCGACATTCTTCAATTTAAGCCGAAATTTTGCAAGAAGCAGCTCATGATCTGAGCCACAGTCAGCTCCAGGTCTTGTTTTTACTGACTGTATGGAGCTTCTCCATCTTTGGCTGCAAAGGACATAATCAATCTGATTTCGATATTGACCATCTGGTGACGTCCATGTGTAGAGTCGCCTCTTATGCTGTTGGAAAAGAGTGTTTGCTATGATCAGCATGTTCTCTTGGCAAAACTCTATTAGCTTTTGTCCTGCTTCATTTTGTACACCAAGGCCATGCCTGCCTGTTATCCCGGTGATTTCTTGACTTCCTACTTTAGCATTCCAATCCCCTATGATGAAGAGGACATCTTTTTTGGGTGTTAGTTCTAGAAGGTGTTGTAGGTCTTCATAGAACCGATCAACCTCAGCTTCTTCGGCCTCAGTGGTTGGGGCATAGACTTGAATTACTGTGATGTTGAATGGTTTGCCTTGGATTCGTACTGAGATCATTCTACCATTTTTAAGATTGTACCCCAGTACTGCTTTTCCCACCCTTTTGTTGACGATGAGTGCTACTCCATTTCTTCTAAGGGATTCTTGCCCACAATAGTAGATATGATGGTCACCTGAATTAAATTCGCCCATGCCTGTCCATTTTAGTTCTCTGATTCCCAAGATGTCGATGTTCAATCTTGCCATCTCATGTTTGACCACCTCCAGCTTACCTTGATTCATTGATCTGACATTCCAGGTTCCTAAACAATATTGTTCTTTACAGCATCGGATTTTCTTTTCACCGCCAGACACATCCACAGCTGAGTGTCCTTTCGGGTTTGGCCCAGCCGCTTCACTCTTTCTGGCGCTACTTGGAAATACCCTCTGCTCTTCCCCAGTAGCATATTGGACACCTTCCGACCTGAGGGGCTCATCTTCCGGCGTCATATCTTTTAGCCTTGTGATACGTTCCATGGGGTTTTCTTGGCAAGAATACTGGAGTGGGTTGCCATTTCCTTCTCCAGTGGACCACATTTTGTCAGAACCCTCTGCCATGACCTGTCCGTCTTGGGTGGCCCTGCACGGCATAGCTTATGGCTTCACTGAGTTACGCAAGCCCCTTCGCCACAACAAGGCAGTGATCCATGAAGGGGTGCCAAAGCAATACTTCCCCTCAGAAAACAGCACACTACAAACACACAGTGTTATTAATCACAGCCACTTTTGCACAGAAGTCAGTTTGATTAACTTCTGCAGTTCTCTTGTGTCCAGATTTTTTGCCTATTTTTAATTTGCAAAGCGAAGCGGAATTACAACGATGCTAATAACAAGTTTTCATAGAGCAAGATTGCTGGTCTTAACTAAATCTCACTAACAAACAGAAAATATGTAAAAATAGATAAGTTGCTCCACTCAACACCTTGCATCTCCCAATACTGCTAGTATTAAGTCCTGTTGCCATAGCCACCACTCTCCCCACACACCCATCTTGCTTCTGCGTTGGCAAGTAGTGGCCACTGATATGCCTCGGGGGGCTGGTTTTGGCCCTGCATACCTCAGTTCCTCACCCCTATTCCATGTGCATGGTATGCATACCAAAAGCACACATCTCATTGCTTTAAAGGTGGAATTGAGTTGAAATTAAAACCTCAGAGTTATTCCATGAAAAAAGCAACATCATGATGGTACTCTTAAAATACATACCATTTTATTGCAACGTCACCTTGAAGGTATTCAAGACTGAGGCCTTTCGATCTCTTGCCCCTCCTGTAGTTCTCTTTCTACCACCCTGAATGGCAATCCTAAATGTTAGAGTTCACTCATCCCTTCAAGTAGTCAGGGGTTTCCATCTCTTGCGGTTCCCAGATGCATAATGTCTGGTATGTTGCTCTGATTTTTAGATTCCTAAGCATTTCAGATTCCACCAAAACAAAACCCTAAAAAGGCCCTAAAAACCAGCCCTGTGGGGATTAGTTTGCTTTTTCTGCACAAAATTCCTTATAAACTTTACCTTGGGCCTGCTTGACCTGTGACCTATCAAGCTGAAAGTAACCCAAGCAGCCTTGTGTTATGGCAGCTTTTCCCAGCCTGGCACCCTCCAGATGTGTGGGACTACAATTTACATCATCCCTACCCAGCATGGCCCGTGTTCATGCTGGTGGTGGAAATTGTAGTCCAGAAGGTTGCACTATGGCACATCGGGTGCTTCAAAATCCCTCCAGTTCTTGCAGTTTCAAGCAGGGCAGCAAAACTGGTGGTGTATCAAACTCCAGGTTGGCTGCCAGGGCTGTCTTTGGTGGGTCACACTTTGTGCAGGCCTGGTGTGTCTCAGGGCTGTTGTAAAGGTGAAGGTAAATGCCATTTGGTTTTGACAATAAGGAGCTGTGGATTAGAGCCTCGTTTTACATGATCTTTTCTTCCTCTTTTAGAAAATACTCTTGAGTTATGAAGGGCACACAAATACGCATCTTTTCCCTTTCAGATACAAGGAAGAGGGGCGGGAGGACTGACCCTTGCATGTAACAGTATTTGGAAGTGGTATTAAATGCATATGAACTTTATACGTTACACAGCAAGAAGGAGGAGGTGTATTTTGTGCAACAGAATCAATGAACAGCATGCAATAAAAGCAGCAGACCTGGAGGTAGTGGCTTGCCCAATGATTGTGTCTCAGAGATTTTAACCGATTCAATACTCTGTCAGCTGACTACATAGTTATGGAGAAACATTTGAACATCACATTTAGGAAATACCTGAAAAACACCTCTGTCTTCTAAGGGTCAGAGCTTCTGTGTCCTGAATGGCTACAAGTCCTCCTCCTGTGGCCACCCGTCATGCCATTATGCTGCTATTCCTTCCATCACACCAGCTCACAGCTTCTCCAAGGATACAATACCCCAGTCCTACCACCATTTGTAATAAATAATTATCATTTCTATAGCACTTCATGGTACAAAGTATGTTATAATCTTTGTTTCCCTTATAACAACCTGGTGTGGCAGGCCACTATATCGTCTCCATTTTAAGACAGATAAGGTGGAGAAAACAACTTGCTGCAAATTGGAGGGCTGAGCTGCAATCTGAACCCAGTTCCAAGTTTTTACACCCCGTCCATTGAATTCTCGCTCCTCTACACTAGGGCTGGAGAAGCTGTGACCCTCCAGCTGTTGTTGGGACTCCAAGTCTCATCATCCCTGGCCATTGGCCACATTGGCTGGGGATGATTAAAGTTGGAGTCCAACAACTTCTGGGGGTGGGGAGAGGAGGAAAAGCCACTCCCATCATTTAATTTGGGGGTACAAATGAAGCTGCTCATGCAATCACCCCCCACAGGTGCGTGTCGACAACCCGAATGAGGCCCATCTCTACGAATCTGTGCCAGTGATGCCTGGAGAGCCCCTGCTGCGCGACATGGTCTTGAGTCCTGACCAGTGCTACCTCTACTTGCTCAGTCAGAGACAGGTCAGCCTCGGGGGTATGGTGGAGGCTGGAGTACTGAGGCAGGCAGAACAGCTGAGTGGTTTTTGTTATGCTTTCGCTGGGAGGTGGAGAGAGCTGAAGGATAAACTACTGGGTCTTTAATTTTGGATATAGAACAAAGGGGCAGGGTTTTTTTAATTTACATTTATATACCACCTTATCTGTTAAAAAGCCATCAAGGCGGTGAGTTAAAACATTAAAAGCTACACACTTTAAAAGGCTAAACTGGAAAAAATGCCTCTTTGCACCCTTTCTAAAGGCCAAGAGAGAGCGGGGGGCCAATCATAGTTCTTGAGGGAGCAAAACAAGAGAACATTAGTTCACGTTTAGGGGCAACACAGGAGAACCCATTAGACTTAACCTGTCTAATGAAGCTGGTACTGTTCTTTAATCTGAGCCAGGCCTTAGCCCTAGAATACGAGGTGAAGAGGGCCAGTAGGCTTGTGAAGAATTTGTTTCCCTCAGAGCCATCCCTGAGCAATCGCAGGCACAAGTGTCAAGGCCAGCCCAAGGCCTATTACTGCCTGAGGCAGAGCAGCAAAGGCTGCCCCCACCCCACTCAAGGTAAGGTGCATAGTACTAAATCCTTGTAAAGTTATTTTGGTAGCTGAGGCAGAAAATCCCATAAGGGCCTCTCTGCCTCCTTGGTAGTAAAAATGCAATAATAACCAAATAACTAACAGTTTGCTGCCCTTTCATAACACCCAAAATCTGCCTAAGGCAGCTGTCTCACTTTACCTAATGATAGAGCTGGCCCTGACCAGCACCCAAAGCTCTAAGGGTAGGGAAACAGGTCTTCCCACATACAGAAGGCACAAGTCTCAGACAAGCTTGAGCCCTGGCAAGCCTCTCTTTTTCTCTTTTTTAGGAGTTAAACTGTAATTGAGCCCCAGAACTTAATTTCAGTGCCTGTTTTCAATTGGCCTGGCAAATTCTTTTGGGCTTTTGGAAAGCTGTGTGTGCTTTACACCAGTGCTAGGAGCGTGTGGGTGTGGGGATATGACTCTGCATACATTTCAGTGTCTTTAAAGTGTGAAGAATTCATAGTAGTTGAGATGTATTAAGTAGGGGAGGAGGCACATCTCTCTAGCACAGTGTTGGGGAAGACTGGGGGCAGAGGAAGAAGGAAAAGGTGTTTGGGGCAGGGGTGGAGCGCCAGTGAAATTGTTCTGGAGAGGGCAAGAGGCCTAGAACTGTGAGGAGGATGGATACAGTGAAAGACCCTGGGTTGGGTTTTTTTTTTTGCTGTGTGAGTTGATTGTGCAAATGAAATAGCAAGGCTATATGTGAAATGGAATCAGATGCTGAGATTAAGGATATGGTTCCTGCTGTGCAGGGTGTCAGAACCACAGGCTTGGGGGCCACATCTGACCCTCCTGGGGTCCCAGTCCAGCCCTCTGGGCTTCCCTAGATGGCAACACCCCCTTTCCCCTGATTGTTTGATGGTTTCCTGGCTTTTGTGCAGTTCCCCATCATTTGAAAAGGTTGAGTTTTCCCTCCTAAGGCTTAGTTACTGGCAAAGAGCTTTAAGCTAAAATACACTGGTATTTTTTTGTAATTTTCACCCTGCCCCTTTGGCCCACCCCTGGAATCCCCCCAACAGCTTCTCTGAAATGGAATTTGGCCTTCGGGCTGAAAGAGGTTCAACACTCCTGCTTTGGACGGAAGAAGGTTGTAGGAGGTTTTGCAAGATTGGGGCTGCTAAGGGCTACTCAGAAGATGGGTGCTCTGTAGGGTTGCACCCCCTTTTTTTTCTCCCTCTGACAGGTCTCATGTGCTTTTCAATAGGTACATGACAGGCAGAAATTCAACAGGTGCCTTCCCCTATATCAGGAATCTGCACCTGTTGCATATGGGCTTGCTATGTTTCAGTGAAAGGCATAGAAGCTCTGCGGATGGGCAGGTGGGTGCGGCAACTCCAGTGGGATGTGGGGCACACATGGCATCAGATGACGGATAGTCTTGCGGTCTTTGCGTAGACAGCAATTTCTTCCTTCCCTCAGGTGGTGCGGCTTCCGGTGGAGAACTGTGAACAGTACTTGTCTTGTGCTGAGTGCTTGGGTTCCAGAGATCCACACTGTGGCTGGTGTGTCCTGCACAACAGGTGAGAGAGTCCACCCCCCCCACACAAATACCCAGACTAGCGGAGAAAGAATGCATGCCCCACCACTCCACCCATTCTCCATCCTCTTGCCACCCAATGTCTGGGGGTCAGGTAGGGAGGAGGCAGCCAACTACAATTCATTCTGTCTCTCTCTTTTCTCCCCCCCCTCCCTGACTTCTACTGGGTCTTTCTCCCTCTTCCTGTCTTTATCTAGACTCTGCAGGAGCCTTAATCCTATTAAATGTGCCAGCACTGAGCTGACTAGGAGGGAGGAGAGTTAGAGGGGGCAGGAGATGCAGGGGAAGGAGACGGAAGCTGCTGTCCCCTGAGTTGGGAAGACGGTGGATGATGGTCGCCTTCTCTCACTCTCCTTCCTACCCCACCTCCTGGTAGTAACCCATCACTGGACATAATACTGGAGAGTGGGGCGGGGAGAAGTCTGAGCCCCCATGGCAAGCAAGCTTAGGTTCTTCCACCTGGCACCAATGTGGTTTCTTGCATTTGTTTTTCCACCTTTCAGGAGGCAGGATGGAGCTTGTGGGGAAGAGAAGGGAAGTGGCAGAGTGCGGGACACACACACACACACACCTTTCTCCTCTCTACCCAGCCAGCGGCCACCTCTCTACATCTCTGCTAGCAGATGTTCCCCCTCCTTTCCTTGCCCCCTCCCAATCCCCTATCACTGTCTCAGCACCTGGCGCAGCATCTTGCACCTCCTAACTTAATATAGAACTATGTGATAATGCTTGGGGAGGTGGGAGTGAGAGCGGAGGTGACACCCCTGCCGCCAACTACCCAGCAGGGTGGGGGAATGAGAAGAGTGAGAAAGAGAAGTGAGAGCTGATTATTTCTTCTCGAGAGCTCCTCCAGTCCTGACCGAGGCTTTTCCTCCTGTTGCAGCTCAGGGCTCCCTACGTCACTCTCCCAGTCCCAACCCTAGATCTCTTCCCATCCTGATGTTGTCTTTGACTTGGCCCCTTATTTCTCTATTGGCAGTATTGGGCTTGTTTGTCGTCATCCCCCTTAAACACACATCCCTTTTGGGTTCCCTGTGTGTGACTGCTATTCCTTCTTCCTCAAGGCAGGCCTCTCCATTCCCAACTCCCCAAGCATCCTTGGTTCCAGCGCTAACGAGCCTCCCGGGCCCTGGAACGGAAGCAGCAGGTCCACATTACAGTCCCCAGACTGACTTTCTCCCCCCACCCCTTTGTGCGCGCACTGTCATGCGCCTGTCTTGTTGGCCCTGCTGTGGCTTCGGCTTTACACATCACCTGCCTTGACCTCCACTCTGCCGGCTTTCCCGTGTGAGCCTCCTTCCTTGTGCCTTTGTTTTATTTACCAATCAGGAGACAGTCAGCCCCACCACCGCTGCCAAATGTCATGAGCTTCCTCTGACGCAAGTTCTGCTCCCCTGCCGCCACCCCTTGTTTATGGGCTGCGATGAGCTTTTCTGTCCTGTTGGAAGCAGGGTGGCTATGAGAGGAGCAGGATGCCAGAAACTTCCATTTCTCTCCCCAAACCCTTCCTATTTTTGTGCCTCAGGTGTTGTAGGGAAAGCGAGTGCCCCCGTGCTGTGGAGCCTCACCGTTTCACAGTGACTCTGACTCAGTGTGTGCGGCTGCTTGTCGAGCCCAATAACATCTCGGTGACAGAGCCCAGCGTTGTGGTGAGTCTTGGATCCCTCCTGTGCTGTCCAGGATTTCTAGCTGCTAGTTACCCTTCAAATTGGCAAGGAACCTCTTTTGTCCAGGTAGTGAGGGGGATATTGCTCTTTCAGAAGGAAGAAATTCCCTCAACCCTGCTGTGTTCCCTGGGGGACATATGTAACCTATTTTCTATTTACTCTGACTCAGGGCTGCAGGATCATAGGCTCAGGGGGCCACATTCCATTTCCCCCAACCACCAATCATTTGGTGGTTTTCTGGCTTTTGTGCACTCCCCCCACCTTTCTAAAAAGCTGAAATGCCTCTCCTAAAGCTTAGCTACTGGCAGTAAGAGCTTTAAGCTAAAGTATATGGCTGTTTTTGGCACAGCCCCCAAGAGTTACTCTGAAATTGAATTCGGCGATTGAGCTGAAAGAGGTTCAACCACCCTTGCTTTAACTAGATCTTCTTATTTGTTTGTTTGTTTGTTCTGTTCTTTGCCAGTTGAACCTCTGTACTTCAAGATGAACCTCTGCAAATGGTAATTTGACCCCAAATGGACCAACACACACTATTTGTTCTAGCGGAACAAACAGGCAGGAGAGATGAGTTAGGTTCTCTTCTTTTTAGGGAGTTTCCAGCTACAGTAGGACGATGACCAGTAACTTTAACCACTGCCAATAAATTATATATGAAGAAACATGTTTTCATTGTCAATGTGAGGTTCACAGTCATCCTTTAAGAATGGCCACTTTGACATCTCCTTGGATGTGAATGTAGAACCCTATGGTCACCCTTAAATCTAACTGAGATATAGTTACAATTATGTATGTGTTCTGCCTCCATTTGGA
Organism: Heloderma suspectum; assembly: GCF_057233095.1. Lineage (NCBI taxonomy): Eukaryota > Metazoa > Chordata > Lepidosauria > Squamata > Helodermatidae > Heloderma > Heloderma suspectum. The sequence goes on from NC_139459.1 coordinate 172,325,486, forward strand.
GGGGGAGTGGTTTGGGTGTAGTCAAACTAGAAAGTGAATTATTATGGAATGATGTAAACACCATGGTCAATTACCTCACCTATTATGGAGTAGCGTTTGTAACGTCCTTCGAAGACACCATGAGAGTTGCCCAATATCTCCAGAGGGTCCCTGACTGGCAAGGAAGATTTCTTATGACTTGCCAGTTACCTTCAAGATGAAATCTTTTGTAAACTGTCTTGGGAAACTAGCTTAATTGGGTTAGCAGTATCAGTTGTGTCTGTGCAGGTTAATTACTGCTCTCCTTCACCACCATCGCCAACACTGGTAACACCCACTAGACTCATACCGGCAATAGTCTCTGGTTCATGTCCTGTCCCTCTTTTTTTTGCTCAGGCAATTTTTGTGAACTGCCTAGAGAGTTTTAGCTATTGAGCATATAGCAATAAAATGAATGAATTTTTATTTTGTGGCAGTGTGTACGCAGTGGTTGCAGAACATGGTACTGGCCACACAATTCAGCTTCATTCAAATCACTGCTTTAATTTCTTTATTTTGAAAAGCACGTTTTTAGCCCATATTGTTGCCAAGATATGCTTGAAAGGGAGTGAGGTAATGCCTGGTGGAATCTCTAGAAGCCAGAGGAGCTGCTGAAAAAGACTCCCAGTGGTCAGACGGCAGGGCTTTAGCAACTCTGCATAGCTTCTTGCTTCCTGTAAATACAACACCCCCCACACACACACACAGCTAGTAGAAACAAAATAAATTTTGCAAAATAGTAAAAATTGCAGAATAAATAAGATAAACCATGAACATTGGTTTTTAATTTCCATAATGCTGCAGAGTCTGGGCTACCTTGTGGCATAGAATTTGAGAGGTGTGTGTGTGTGTGTAAAAATGGTGTTTTATTCTTTTATGTTTGTTGTTCACTGCTCTGAAATCTTTTGATGTGGAGCGGTATATAAAAATGGTAGGTAAATAAATAAATAAACACATGCACCATGCACACGCGTGCACACACACACAGCATACGTTGCTTATTTCCCTTCTTTTTATTTAATTCTCCAGTATACTAATCTGTCGAGTGACTTCCCTCTCTTGGGCTGTGTTTCCAGCTTCAGCTTACTGTCCGCAATGTCCCAGACCTGGCTGCTGGCGTGACTTGTTCCTTTGAGAGCCTTGGAGAGAGCGAGGGGCAGCTGCAAACGGATGGTGGGATCCGCTGCCTTTCCCCTACGTTGCGGGACGAGCCCCCTGGGGAGTATGGTGAGTGCTTGGAGGTGGGGAGGGAAAGCTGGCATAGCGTAGTGGCTCTAAGACATTGCGCTAGTCCTCAGTTCAAATCTCACTTCTGTCAGAAACATCCTAGGTGTCCTTAGGGAAGCCGCCCTCAGCCCCTGGCCTATCTCTCTAGCTGCAGTATGGGTATAATAACACTAACCTACCTTCCAGGGTTGTTGTAAGGATTGCAGCCAGATGATATTTTATATGAAGCACTTTGAACAGTCTAAAGCGCAGTATATTCACACATCCTCTTACTATTAAGATGGAGTAATGTGGTCCAAATGGCATTTTGGCAGGATCCTCTTTGCAATTTTGACTTGTGCCTTCCCTCTCATGTGCCATGTTCTCAAGATCGCTCGATGCAGATTGGTTACCATTCTGTGTTTCCCTTCATGCTTACAACTGGGATGTTGAAAAAGTGGTAAATGAATGGATCTCCCCTCCCTCTCTTACACACACACACACACACACACACACACACAGTCTGCTTATGTGCAAATAGAGAACTTTACTCTGGTTTACTAATTCTGAGTGGAAACCACAGGGATAATAGTTACCTTTGCTTCAGATTAATTCTAGAACGTGACCTTAACGGATACATGCTTTCTGATATCAGTTTCTCATTTATCCCACTCCACCATCACCATCTCAGGTGATGTTCGCACAGTTAGACTCCGCCTTCTCTCCATGGAGACTGGTGTGGAATTTGCCAGCACAAACTTCATTTTTTATGACTGCAGCCTTCTACGCACGTAAGTTTTGACATGAATGGAGGTGGGGGAGGGAATGCCTCTCTTCTTCAATCCCCAGACCTTGCTCCAACCTTGAGAAGCTGGTGTCTTCTACCCCATCCCCAATAAAATGCTCCTTCATTTTGGCCTCTTCCCTTTGCTCATAATTCAGCTTGGATACTTTATTAACATGCTGACCCCTGCCAAACTACATGGGGAGGAAAGATGCCCTCCCTAGGTATAAGGTGGGAGCAGGTCGAAGGGGTAGGTGTCACCAAACCCACGTAAGCCACATACAAACAAGTCTAGCATAGTGGTTAAGTATTGGACTAGGACTGGGGAGACCTGGGTTCAAATCTCCACTCGACTGTGAAGCTCGTTGGGTAACACTTGGGTCAGTCATTATCTCTCAACCTCTTAGCCTAACCTACCTCACAGGGCTGTTATGAGGATAAATTGGGGTGGGGGGGAAGGACTGCAGCATCTTGAGCTCCTAGGAGTAAAGGTTGGGATATACATGTAACTAATAAAAAAATACATTGTATGAATTAGGAGCCCAGGTAGTTGGCATTCCTCCCCTCTTTGCTAAGTAGGTTTCTAGAGGCTCGCTTTCATGCTTATTTATTTAGCGCAGGGATGGGGATTGGGTGGCCCTCCAGATGTTGGTGTAAAGGCCCCAGGAATGTAACCAAGTCACCTGTAGTTTTAGAGGGACCTAGAGATCCATAATGCTTGGCTTAGGTTCATTATAAGTGCAATTTCCTTGCTAGTGGGCCTCTGAGCATGTGAGATGAGTCAAAGGTCGATAGCGTGGCCTCAGCACATTCCATGCTGATGAAGACTAATATCTTATCAGGGCCTAGGATGTGCCTGAGAAGTGAGGCTATGTTTATGCCTAGTTATAGGTGGCTGTGCTGGGGAAGTTCTGATTGTTTTCCCTCTGCACAAGTACTGTTAGCCTATGGTGGGAATGAATGATAATTAACACTTGGTGCTGTCATGCTGCCTCACTGCTGACATGTATGGTATAAAACCCATGGTACCCCTTGGCTCTGGGTCCAGAGAAGCTGTCTGATCCAATCATTGGGTACGCCTGTGCGCTGTAAGTACTCAATAAAGTCTCCTTGTAAGCAAACCTGGATCTGGCTTATCACTATCTCGGCACCTCCAAACCTTAGCAGCCCACAGCCGGGGCATACAGTTGGACTGCAACCCCCATCATCCCTGACCATTGGTTATGCTGGCTAGGGCTGATGGGAGCTGCAGTCCAACTACATCTGGAGGGCCACATGTCCCCCACTTCTGATATAGTGCCACCAGCGTGCATGTTGGTGGGCAGAGTAACATCAGCAGAAACAAAACAGAGAGGATAGGTTGCTGCCCCAAGGAGATTCCAATTTAAATTATTTCTGAAGAGGAGACAATGGAAGGTGAGAGGAAAGTGTTCTAGACTTTAGCCTCTGGACAAGTCTTGAATGCCAGGGCTCTGATTATAGGGAGATCTGAAACAGTGCTATGGATGGCTGAGCATGTGGAAGAGCGCTGTCTCTTTAACCCAGTACCCAGAGCCAGCTGTGTCACACCAGGGAGGAGGGGGAAGTGCCTCTTTCAGGCCAGAGAGTATGGGTGCTGTGCGCTCACGTTGGCCCTCATGTTAGAGACAAAGCACTGAAGTGTCTCTGCAGTACAGCAGCACCAGCTCTGCCACCTTGCTTTTCTCCCTCAGGGCTTGGCACATGGTCTCCCCCCCCCCCCGCCCTTGCCAGTTTGTGTTTTTACAATAGGAAATGGCCTACAATCTCTGAGATGCGATTCTGAAGAAGTGCCTTCCTCTCTTAGTTCTGGGGCATCCAGTCTTACACCAACTCCATCAAGTCAGTGTGTGGCAAGGGCTTCAGTCAACATTCCCTCAGGGCTTGTCTCCACAGCCAGCAGATGGCTTTGGCAGGGCTTTGGGAGGTGATTCAATCAGTGCCCCTCTCCTTTTCCTCCCCCTTCCTCCCTTCCCATGAGTTTCATATCCTCAAGCAGAACAATGGTAACAAGGAATAAAGGTCCCGGAAAGGAGGAGGGGGTTAGGGCATTTGTGGGCCAGGAGCTGCCTGCTGTTGTTGTTGCCGTTTCCCCTTACTGACTGTGTTTTATTTCCTTCGCCCCTACAGGTGCCTGTCCTGTGTCAGCAGCCACTATCCTTGCCACTGGTGTAAATACAGGCACACTTGCACCCACAACGTTGCCAAGTGCTTCTTCCTAGAGGGACGGGTCTACACCACTGAGGTGAGAGGAGTCCTTGCAGTGTAGGGTGCCCTCTCTCCTCCCCACTGCCTTATCAGGAGCCCTGGACAGCCCCCTTGAGAAAACCTCTAGACTTTAGTGATACTTACATCCTAAATCCCCCAAGTCAACTTTTCATCTCCCCATCAGCCCTCATAACTAAATTCAGTCCCCTACAGGCTGCCCTCTTCTGTTGCTGCAGAAATCCGGGATGTGGGGGGAGGGTTTGTTCAGTGGGATTACATCCCTGAGGCAGAGTCGGATGGGCAGGAAGGACTCCCTTCCCCTGCTGAACTGCTGGCGGGGTGGGGGAGGTAGGAGGAGGGAAGGTCTCCAGGCATGTGGCTTGGACCCAGAGAATCACCTCCATTTCTTGCTCTCTCTCGTGTGCTCTCTCGTGCTCTCTCTCGCTCTCTTCCTCTCTCTGGATCTGTATTTCTGCTTAACAGCAGAAGTGGCTACAGTCCTCCCCTCCCACCCCCAATGTGCAGAGGACATTAGGGTGCAGAAGGAAATAGCAATTCTGCTTTTCAAATGTATGCAAATTCTACAACGTTTTGCATATATTTAACTGGAACATTTAAAAAAATTTGGGGGGGCAATACTTTGGGGTTTTTGCAGACTTCAGAATATACTGCTGACCAATATGTGGGGGTGATGAAGGCAAAGAAGAAGCAAAGGGGGTAGGTGGGCAAGGGATAAGAGCTGTGAGGAGGGACAGAGAGATCTGCAGAGCATAGCATTTCTCTTTTTCCTTGATCACTGGAAGCTCCCTGCTTCCAAAACATGACTGTATTGCAGCATATATCTTCATAACCATGAGGTCTAGAAACTTTTTTTCAAAAATAAGCTGAAAGCTGAGGTTTGAGGAAGGCACACTGAGATTGGGTTTTGTCCTGTGCTGTGTACAGGTCAGGGATAGTGGTATAAATGTGTGTTCACGGGCCAGGGCAATCCCACGCCATTGGAAAAGCGCCGGCAGGTGGCAGATCAACGGCATTGGCAGCCGATAATAGCGCTAAAGTGCCCGTGTTGGGGTGGGGGGGGACTGGATCAATATAGGGGAGGCCAGGGTCTTTGCTGGTAATGGGGCCAGTTGCTCACAATCAATCGTCTGGCCCAGGCGGCAGGATCAATAGACCTAGAGACGCCCGGGGCTCTTTGTGGGTAGGTAATTGATAGCAGCTCCCTTTGGAGGGGCCAGCGTTTGGGTTGCGGTCGGATGTGGTGGCTGGAGGTGGGAGGGGTCTGGACAGCCGTCTGGGAGGCTCTGGGAAGTGAAGCATTCACTGTAACTGTTAGGGTTGAGAGGCACTGGAGCAATGGGTGTGCACAGGACCGAGAGATGGTGTGTGTGTGCACGTGTGCGTGCTTGTGCGCGTACATATGCTGCACATTAAGAACAAGGAGTGAGAAAGCTAGAGAGGGAACTTGGCGTTTCCAGGCCCTTCCAGGCCTCACTTCCCCTGCAGGGCCTTCCTTTTGTCTTGACCCCATTGTCTTGGCTCTGGACAGGAAGTTGCACCCAGGGCTTGATTGTTCTGCAGGTCAGGACCGCATTTCCTCTATTGCTTCCCAGTGTCACAGCCACCCTGTCTCCTTGCTAGCCATGTAAACAGGGCAACTGGCCTAGCGCACCTCCCCCCCACCCTCCCTTTGGTACCAAGGAGCAATTAACCAGGCTCTGGTTTCCATGGTAACTCCTGAGCGCCCAGCAGGCTCTTTCATCTCCATCTCTCTCATGCGGCCTGCTCCAAGCGAGAAGAGGAGCTGGGAGGCAGGCTCCTGGGTTTTTTCCCCTCGCTCAGTATGGGGCCTTTGGGGTAGGGAAGGTCATGTGGCCATTTGCTGTGGGGCAGAAAGACCCCCAGTTCTGTTGGGGCAGAAGGGAGAGGCTTATAACCTGTCCCCATGACTGGCAGTGGGTGTCTTCATGCAAGACCTAAAGCTGTAGAATAGTCCAAAATCAGTACAATTAAACTCAGTGGGATTTCTTCTGAGTAAGCATGTTTAGGGCCAGGCTGTAAAAATGTTGGGGAAGGGGGCTTTTTCTGTATCTACTCATTTGAGGGGAGAAAGGGACTGTAGCTCAGTGGTAGAGTGCAAGTTTTGCATGCAAAAGGTCCCTGGTTCAATGCTCAGCATCTCTAGGTAGGGCTAGGGAGGAATCCTGCCTGGAACCTTGGAGAACTGCTGCCAGTCAGTGTTGACAATGCTGGGCTAGATGCACCAAGAATCTGACTCAGTATAAGGCAGCTTCCTATGCTCCTAATAATGCCTTACCTACGTGAGTTAGAATTTAGAACCAGCTCTCTTCTGCGTTCTTTCCTGCACTGGCAACATTCATATGTATGCAAAACAGCACAAGAGTGCATGTGTGTGACAAATACGCTTTCAGCACCATGTATGCAAATGCCTTGCATCTTTTCCTTTCCTGTAGGGCTGCCCAGAGCTGCTTCCTGGTGGGGAGATCTTGATACCAGTGGGAGTGTTACAACCCATTACCCTGCGTGCCAAGAACCTCCCACAGCCTCAGTCAGGCCAGAAGAACTACGAGTGTGTCCTGGGCATCCAAGGCCGCCAACAGCGGGTCCCAGCCGTACGCTTCAATTCGAGCAGTGTCCAGTGCCAGAACACCTCTGTGAGAACCATACTTTTATTTGTTGTTGTTGTTCAGTCATTAAGTCATATCCGACTCTTCGTGATCCCATGGACCATAGCACGCCAGGCCTTCTTGTTCTCCGCTCTCTCCCAGAGTGTGCTCAAGTTCATATTGATTGCATCAGTGATGCTATCTAGCCATCTCATCCTCTGCCATCCCCCTCTCCTTTTGCCTTCAATATTTCCCAGCATCAGGGTCTTTTCCAGGGAGTTTTCTCTTCGCATTAGGTGGCCAAAATATTGTAACTTCAGCTTCAGTATCTGTCCTTCCAATGAGCAGTCAGGGTTGATTTCCTTTAGGATTGACTGATTTGACCTCCTTGCAGTCCAGGGGACTCGTAAGAGTCTTCTCCAGCACCACAGTTCAAAAGCATCAGTTCTTCGGTGCTCAGCCTTCCTTATAGTCCAGCTCTCACAGCCATACGTTACTACTGGGAAAACCATAGCTTTGATTATATGGACCTTTGTCGGCAAGGTGATGTCTCTGCTTCTTACTATGCTGTCTAGGTTTGCCATAGCTTTCCTCCCAAGGAGCAAGCGTCTTTTCATTTCATGGCTACAGTCACCGTCTGCGGTGACCTTGGAGCCCAAGAAAATAAAATCTGTCACTGCTGCCATTTCTTCCCCTTCTATGTGCCAGGAAGTGATGGGGCCAGATGCCATGATCTTAGTTTTTTTAATGTTGAGTTTCAAGCCAGCTTTTGCACTCTCTGCTTTCACCCTCAACAAGAGGCTCTTTAGCTCCTCTTTGCTTTCTGCCATTAGGGTGGTATCGTCTGCGTATCTGAGGTTGTTGATAATTCTCCCGGCAATCTTAATTCCGACCTGTGATTCATCCAACCCAGCGTTTCTCATGATGTACTCTGCATATAAGTTAAATAAGCAGGGCGACAATACGCAGCCTTGTCGTACTCCTTTCCCAATTTTGGACCAATCGGTTGTTCCATGTCTGGTTCTTACTGTTGCTTCTTGTCCCTCGTACAGGTTTCTCAGGAGACAGGTAAGGTGGTCTGGTACTCCCATCTCTTTAAGAATTTGCCACAGTTTGTTGTGATCCACACAATCAAAGGCTTTAGCATAGTCAATGAAACAGAAATAGACATTTTTCTGGAATTCTCTTGCTTTCTCCATGATCCAGCAAATGTTGGCAATTTGATCTCTAGTTCCTCTGTCTCTTCGAAACCGTGCTTGTACTTCCGGTAGTTCTCGGTTCACATACTGCTGAAGCCTAGCTTGTAGGATTTTGAGCATAACCTTGCTGGCATGTGAAATGAGCGCAATTGTACGGTAGTTTGAACACTCTTTGGCATTGCCCTTCTTTGGAATTGGAATGTAAACTGACCTTTTCCAGTCTTGTGGCCACTGTTGAGTGTTCCAAATTTGTTGGCATATTGAGTGCAGCACTTTAACAGCATTATCTTTTAGGATTTTAAATAGATCTGTTGGAATACTGTCATCTCCTCTAGCTTTGTTGTTAGTAATGCTTCCTAAGGCCCACTTGACTTCACTCTCTAGGCTGTCCGGCTCAAGTTCAGTGACTGCTCTATCATGGCTATCAGGGACATTAAGATATTTCCTGTATAGTTCTTCTGTGTATTCTTTCCATCTCTTCTTAATCTCATCTGCTTCTGTTAGGTCCCTGCCTTCTTTGTCTTTTATCATGCCCGTCTTTGCACAAAACGTTCCCTTGAGATCTCCGATTTTCTTGAAAAGATCTCTAGTCTTTCCCATTCTGTTGTTTTCCTCGATTTCTTTGCATTGTTCATTTAAGAAGGCCTTCTTGTCTCTCCTTGCTGTTCTCTGGAACTCTGCATTCAGTTGGGTATATCTTCCCCTTTCTGCCTTGCTTTTCGCTTCCCTTCTTTCCTCAGCTACTTGTAAAGCCTCATCAGACAGCCACTTGGCTTTCTTGCATTTCTTTTTCTTTGGGATGGATTTAGTTGCTGCCTCCTGAACAATGTTACGGCCCTCCGTCCATAGTTTCTCAGGCACTCTGTCTATCAGGTCTAATCCCTTAAATGTATTCCTCACCTCCACTGTATATTCATAAGGGATATGATTTAGGTCATACCTGAATGGTTTAGTGGTTTTCCCTATGTTCTTCAATTTAAGCCGAAATTTTGCAAGAAGCAGCTCATGATCTGAGCCACAGTCAGCTCCAGGTCTTGTTTTGACTGACTGTATAGAGCTTCTCCATCTTTGGCTGCAAAGGACATAACCAATCTGATTTCGATATTGACCATCTGGTGATGTCCATGTGTAGAGTCGCCTCTTGTGCTGTTGGAAAAGCGTGTTTGCTATGATCAGCGTGTTCTCTTGGCAAAACTCTATTAGCCTTTGTCCTGCTTCATTTTGTACACCAAGGCCATGCTTGCCTGTTATCCCGGTGATTTCTTGACTTCCTACTTTAGCATTCCAATCCCCTATGATGAAGAGGCCATCTTTTTTTGGTGTTAGTTCTAGAAGGTGTTGTAGGTCTTCATAGAACCGATCAACTCAGCTTCTTCGGCCTCAGTGGTTGGGGCATAGACTTGAATTCCTGTGATGTTGAATAGTTTGCCTTGGATTCGTACTGAGATCATTCTATTGTTTTTGAGATTGTACCCCAGTACTGCTTTTCCCACCCTTTTATTGACTATGAGTGCTACTCCATTTCTTCTAAGGGATTCTTGCCCACAATAGTAGATTTAAAATCCCTCTTTTCCTTGCACGCACCATTCTGCAACCATGAGGACTGGAAACTTGATTGAAAAAGGAATGCTGCCTCTCAGTCTTCCGCAGCTGCTACCAGATTTTCTTCCTTGTCCTTTGCCTCCCTTACCACTTAGAGTTGTGAAATGGCTTCTTGCTCATCCGCAGTGCAGCGTGTGTGTGTGTGTTAAGGGCAAGGGCCAAAACATGTCAGCTCTTCCCAACCCATTATGCTCCAGTGGTTAGAGCGTTGGATTCAGGACTTGAGCGTTTGACTCACTTGGATAGCCATGAGTTGCTATCATTTCTCAGTTTCTATTGCCTATCTGTAAGATGGGAATAATGACCTAAGTTAAAGTGCTCCTGAAGGACTGTATGAGACAAGAATCATAAAGCACTCTGTACATTGAACAATAGGTTTTGGGGGGTGTTTTTTTTTCATAACTGCTTTAGCACATCATAAGAAGCTGAATACTATTTTTTTTTGGCAACTGCCTCAACTGAGACCATAAGCACTTACTTTGTTAGTTTATTTCTAGCCCACATGTCAGGGGATTTTTAGCAGATTACAGCATACTGTAAAATACAAAATAAATAATCAAATAATAAAAACAGTATTCAATACATACTTATTAAAATAAGAAATAAGATGGCAGCAACAGATAAAACCTCAATTAAATGCACAGTAAGCTAACGTAAACCAAATGCAGATTGCAATAAATACATCTTTAAAATCCTCCTAATGGCCAGCAAAGAGTGGGCCATGCACTTCCCAGGGGAGAGCATTCCAAAGATATGGGGCTACCACAGGAAAGGCCCTGTTTCTGGTGCTCACCAGTCTCACAGCTCTCATTGGTGGACCAGAGAACAGGGCCTCAGATGCTGATCTGAAAGCTCAGGCAAGCTCACGTGGGTGCAGGTGGTCCTTCAGACAACCCAGTTCCAAACCATTTGTTCTATGAAGTAGTGAAATCTACACATGACACCAAATTATTCAGCAACGTGAAACTCCCATGGCAGTTGTGAGGAGCCTGAACACGATCTCCCCAAATGGGCAGCAGAACGGCGAAATTTAGTGTAAGTAAGCCCAAAGGGATGCATGTTGGGGCAAAAAATAATTCTAACTGCATATATGTTGATTGGGCCTAAAACTGACTGAGGAGGGGCCATAGCTCAGTGGCAGAGCCTGTGCTTTGTATGCAAAAGGTTCCAGATTAAATCCCTGACATTTCTAAGTAGAGCTAGAAAAGACCACTGCCTTGAAACCATGGAGAGCTGCTGCTGGTTGGTGTAGATCTGGGGTGGGTAGATCTCTAGATGTTTTGGCCATGCTGGCAGGGGCTTCTGGGAGTTGAAGTCCAAAACATCTGGAGATCTACCCATCCCTGGTGTGGACATTACTGAGGGCTCAGTATAAGGCAGCTTCCCTATACTGTTTCATGGTGGATAAAGCCATCAGCGGCTGCTAGTCATGATGGCTATATATTACCTTCAGTGTCAGAGGCCGTATGCCTCTGAATACCAGTTGCTGGGGAACATAATCAAGAGAGAGAGTGCCATGATACTTGGGGGTGTCTCGTAGGCATCTGCTTGGCCACTGCGGGAACAGAACGCTGGGCTGGGTAGGCCATTGGGTTGATCCTGCACAGCTGCTCTTACACACTTATGACTGTGCCTATCTAACAGTGGGAAAATTCACTCAATATGTCAACTTGGTGTACAGCAGCAGTGGGGGGGAAAGGGCAAATCTCAGTGTCAGGAATTGCCAAAAGGAATGGGACTGAAAATAAACCGGAAACTATTGTAATGCTGTGTCAGCCCATCTGGAAAAATGACATCATACATCTGGAAAAGTTTCAGAAATGACAACTAGAACGATGACGGAAGTCAGAGCAACCTTCCTACAAGAAAAAGCTAAAGGGGCTTTATAAAATAGCTTAATAAAACTTAACTGTAAAGAGAGTGGAGACAGATTTCCATTTCCCTCTCATATAATATTAAAGCGCAGGATCACCCAATGAAACTGGGTATGGAGTAAACGGGGGGGGGGGGAGAGAGAGGCTTGTCTCCCTCTCCCATAATACCGGGATTCAGAGTCATCCAACAGCACATAATTTATGGAATTTGCAGCCACAAGATGTGATAACTGGTGACTTCGATTGAGGGTTGGTAATCTGCGGTCCACTTGTGGTGGGGAAAAATGCAGCCATTTTGTAATGGAGCAAGGCACATGTGGCTTGTTTTCAAGCAGAATCATGTTCCCAGGACGCTTCCGGGGCACGAGCATCATTGCAAGTCAGGGGGAGCTCCCTGTGTGCCCTGTTGCCTTGCAAAAGCACTGCGTTTTTTTGCCACTGCCGCTAGGGGGGCAAATCCGATAGTAATTTCAGTGGTTGCAGCAATTTACAGTACTGCAGGGGTGGGGGTGAGGGTTCAGGAGGTGAAGGGGGCCCCCTCCACCCTCAGAAGTTGCCCATCCTCTTTAAAAAAATGTATTTGCAAATACAGCAACAAACAGAAACCAAAAAAAGGGCGGTGGTGGTGGGGGACCACAGAAGAGAAGGGAGAAGAAGAAAAAGGAAGAACATATAATAAAATATAGCCATGCACAGTATTCACTTACATCATACTTTATGTAAAACAAAAAAGAGGGGAAAAGATGGATTTAACACTTCCATTTCAAGTGGCCCAGCCCTGGCTTAGAGGGATTAGCCAGACCTATCCTCTATGAATTCATCAGTGGCTATTAGCTGCGATGGCTATATACAGAATCTCCCAGGTTCAGAGGCAGTGGGCCTCTTAAGATCAGTTGCTAGGGGCAACTTCACAGGAGGGCTTTTGCCCTCATGCCCTGCTTATAGGCTTCCTGGAGGCTTCTGGTTGGCTGCTGTGGGAATCGAGAGGCTGGACTAGATGAACTTTTGTTGTAATCCAGCACGGCTTTCGCCTCCAAGTACCAGATGCTTGAGACATGTTAGTCCTACTTTGAGTAGACTCATTGAAGTGAATGGGACTTCAGTTGGACAAACGTCGGATGCAACCCATAGGAGAAATGGGAGAGGTGTTGCCATCACATCTTGCTTATAAACTGCCAGAGACGTCCAGCTGGCCTCTGCTGGCAACAGACCCCTGAAACTGGGTGGATCCTGGCTTGATCCAGCAAAGTGGTTCCTGTGTTCTAACACCTGGAGCAGTAAGCCTAAAGCAGTCTTCCCAAACCTGGTGCCCTCCAGATGTGTTGGGCTGCAACTCCCAGCAGCCCCCAGCCAGCATGGCCATTGGGAAAGGCTGGTCTCCGAAGGATTAATGCTGAAATTGACCTTACTAAGAGCAAAGAGCAGTGCAAAGGTTCGACTTCACATGATCCCTAGCTTCGTACAACCCATGTCCTGAACTGGCCTGACCCTGGTGCCCGGCCTGCCAACTTCCGTTCTGCATCCTTTCCTAAACTGGGCTGCACTTGTTGTGTGGAGCTTTTGCTGGATGCTTCACTGTGGCTGCCCTCTGCTGCTCAAACCTAATATTGCGTCCCCTGATCCTGTCCCCATTTATTAACCCTTTATTAACCCTTGCATCCCCTTCATGGATCACTGCCTTGTTGTGGCGAAGGGGCTTGCGTAACTCAGTGAAGCCATAAGCTATGCCGTGCAGGGCCACCCAAGACGGACAGGTCATGGCGGAGACTTCTGACAAAATGTGGTCCACTGGAGAAGGAAATGGCAACCCACTCCAGTATTCTTGCCAAGAAAACCCCATGGAACGTATCACAAGGCTAAAAGATATGACGCCGGAAGATGAGCCCCTCAGGTCGGAAGGTGTCCAATATACTACTGGGGAAGAGCAGAGGGTATTTCCAAGTAGTGCCAGAAAGAGTGAAGCGGCTGGGCCAAAGCCAAAAGGACACTCAGCTGTGGATGTGTCTGGTGGTGAAAAAATCCGATGCTGTAAAGAACAATATTGTTTAGGAACCTGGAATGTCAGAATGAATATGAACTTGAGCACGCTCCGGGAGAGAGCGCAGGACAGGAAGGCCTGGCGTGCTATGGTCCATCGGGTCACGAAGAGTCGGACACGACTGAACGACTGAACAACAACAAACCCTTGCATGCCGCAAACTGGGTCAGGAGTATTCAGGCTGCGTTGCAATGGCAACAAAGCCAGGAACAACTCTTGACTTTGTTGCTTTTGGCATTTTCCCCTTTTTACTGCTCCTCCTCAGTGTGAGGCCACTTCTTGTTTTCCAGCTACCAAAGCTCTTCCAGCACCTATCCTACACAAGGCCAGCCTGGTTGCCTTGAGTTTGAGGGTACTGGCTTCCACCTGTCTGGATGAGGGGCCAGCTTGGTTGCATTAGCCTGTCTCAGCATCTTCCTCCCAGGTTCTCAGTCCAGCACCAACACAGCCTCAATGTTCAAAGACTGCCTATAGTCTCGGACAGCCTTTCCCAACCAGATGTCTTGGACTTACACTCCCATCAGCCCCATCCAGCATGGCCAGTGGTCATGAATGCTATGCATTGTTGTCCAAAATGTCTGGAGGGCGCTGGGTTGGAGAAGGATGCTCTAGAAGTTCCAGCTCCCTTTTCAGCCCCCTGCTTTTTGCCTGTGCCTGCTACTGTGCACATGGAGCAGAAAAACGATTTTGTTGGTGTTCTGACCACCAGTTAATAGCTTAATAGTTTCCCTCTCTAAGTTGGTCTTGGGCCTGGTGTCTGTGGACCCTCAGACTTTTAGTGGCAGGGGGCTTCAGCATCCTCACTGAGGCCTCCTTGTCTGGTGCGACTTAGGACTTCATAACTACCATGAGGCTATCTGTTTTTTTTAGACCCGACACATAAGGGAGGCCAGATGCTTGATTTGGTTTCTCTGATGGATGAACTGACAGTGATCATGGGGTGGGGGGATTTTTTTAAACTGCTCCCTTGTTATGGGCAGATTACTATCTGGTGAGGTGTAGACTTGGGGTGGCTCCTATCCTGCATAAGGGTGGGGGACAGTTGGGTTGGTCAAACTGCTCAGGGAGTTTACAGTTGATAAAGCAGGCAATTCTGTTGAAGCTCTGGTTGGTCTCTGGAGCTGGCCTGGGCAACTTGACTGGGGAGCTGCTGTAGCTCAGTAACAGGGCATCTGCTTTTCATGCCGAACGCATTCAATCCCTGGCATCTCCAGGTAGGCTAGGAAAGAATCCTGCCTGAAACCCTGGAAAGCTGCTGCTGCCAGTCAGTATTGACAACACTGGGCTAGATGGACCCAGGGTCTGACTCATTGTTCCTATGACAGAATTGCTCCTAGGCACATGCTCTCCCACTGATCAGAGCTTGGTCAACCACCTAGTTAGTATACCAGGGAGCTTGAGAAGCAGCAGGTATGCCAGCGAGGATGAAAGTGGAGAAAAACTCAGACCAAACACCAGCTGGAGCTCTTTTTACACCTTACTTTTGTGGCCGTGATGACAGCAAACAAAAACTGCTTTTCTGCCACCATTGTGTCTGCGTTGAGCCATCTTGCGGAACTGTTTTGAGTGGTGAGAAATCTGCTGCACATAGGTCCCCAGGGTGGTCATAATGAACCTTTGGTAGCCTCTTGTAATTTCTCTGCCAAGTACTTCGACGATAAAAATCACTCTCATCCGCTCCGACTTAGATGCCACTTTGGATACGGTACAAGTACCAGATGTTGGGCTTTTAGGTTTGAACTTGTAGTGAAAATGTGATGATGCATCCTAATCCCTGACCATTTGAAGAAATATTTTGCATGCATCTGTGGAAGAGAAGATTTTTTTCCCTCTTGATTGCTCTCCCATTGGGTTGCTTCTGTGAGGTTTGGCATTTTCTCCCCATGACTTCTGTTTCTGTTCATTTTGGTATTTGGCAGGAATCTACCTCACTTCTGCACATTTTGTTGTCGTGAGGTTAGACTGTCATTTGGGGGGTGAGGTTTTACAGTCATCCTCGCAGTGACTCATACGCTTCTGCTGGAGCTGCTGATGTAGCATTTCCAGCCTGAGGAATGACTATCAAACTGAGAGGGCTCATATGTGTTTTGCATTTGGGGTTAGATTTTGATCCCGCAGTGCTTTGCTGTTAGGGGAACGTGGGCTGGTTTAGTGCCAGGCGTTGAGTATTGGTGGGAAACTGACTTATTTTTGGCAGGTAGCCACTTCGATTGGGTTTTTGTACATGCAGATAGAGAATTGCAGGAGAAGAATTTTTGATTTGAAAATTTGTCAAGCAGAGTCTGGTACCAGATCTTGTCTACAGTCTGTACACGTGTTGAAGCATTCACACGAAGTCACAGACACTGATCACAGGTGGGGTTTTAAACCACTCGGGTTTAAAAGCTGAACCAAAGTTTCCCGGAATGCATTTTTGTGAGAATTTCAACGTACCAAAATTCTTATGGATGGGAGTCCACCTAGTCTGTAAATTTGGTTGTGTGAATCTACCCTTAATTGCAGCGGGTTGGAGTGAGCAGTGAAGTGGCCAAGTTTACTGATCACACCAAATTATTTAGGGTGGTCAAAACAAAAAGGGATTGTGAGGAGCTCCAAAAGGATCTCTCCAAACTAGGAGAATGAGCATCCAAATAGCAAATGCAATTTCCTATAAGCAAATGTAAAGTGATGCACGTTGGAGCAAAAAATCCCAATTTCACCACTGTAACAAAGGAAAATTCCATGTTAGGCATAATTAGGAAGGGAATTGAGAATAAAACTGCCAATATCATAATGGCTTTATACGGATCTATAGTCTGCCACACTTAGAATACTGTGTTCAGGTCTGGTCACCACACCTAAAAAAAGATTCTATAGAGCTGGAAAAAGTTCAGAGGAGGGCAACTACGGTGATCAAGGGGCTGGAGCATCTCCCCTATGAGGGAAGGTTACAGCAGCTGGGATTGTTTTGCTTGGAAATAAGGTGAGTAAGGGGAGACACAGTAGAGATGTATAAAAGTATGCATGGTGTAGAGAATGTGGATAGGGAGACATTTTTCTCCCTCTCTCATAATTTTAGAACCTGGGGTTATCCCATGAAGCTGATTGGTGGGAGATTCAGGACAGATAAAAGAGAATACTTCATATAGCACATAGTCAAACTATGAAGTTCACTACTACAACATGTAGTGATGGCCACCAGTTTGGATGGTTTTAAAGGGAGGTTAGACATGTGTTGTACATATGTCTTGCTTGTGGGTTTCCCATGGGCAGCTGGTTGGCCACTGTGAACAGAATGCTGGACTAGATGGACCCTTGGTCTGATCCAGCACTCTTCTGTCTTCCCTCCCTATATAACTCTCCTCAATAACTGATAGCATGGGTGCTTGTGCCACATTTGCTTACTATAGGTGCTTCCAGATGAGACGTCTATCGCACCATCGCCCTGCCTTATTAACAGAATTTTACCAGGGGTCTAGATTCTGTTTTCCTCCCCTTGTGTAACTCTCCCATGTTTTCCCACCACTTCTTCTGTCCGTTTTCTCTCTGCAGAAAATCTGTTAAGGAGAAAAAGATGGAATGCCTTCTCATAGATAGTGCTGGAATCCACCATCTGGAAGCACCCTGTGTTAATTACAGTAGCTTGTGGGTTGGTTAATTGGCTTGCTTGCTTGAGCTAACTTGAGCTATTTATTCTGCAAGCATTTCACCATGGTTCATCTGTTCTCAACATGTGGCACAACTGAAGTGTGGACTGAGGCAGGTAGTGGGTGGGTGTATGGCCTTTCCTTTTGCCTCATTTCAGGTCAACAGTTCTATAGTCTTGGACAGAGGTGGGCATAAAGTAGATCTCCAGATGTTTGGGACTTCAACTCACAGCATTCTTGACCACTGGCCATGTTGACAAGGGCTAATGGGTGTTAAAGTTCAAAACATCTGGAGATCTACCTTCTGCTTGCCCCCAGTCTAAGACAGCCTTCCCCGATCTGGTGCCCTCCAAATGTTTTGGACTTCAACGTCCCACATTCCTGACCATTGGCCATGCTGACTGGGGCTGATGGGAGTTGAAGTCTAACACATCTGGAGATCTACCGTCTGTCCACCCCCAATCTAAGAAAGCTTTCCTCAACTTGGTGCCCTCCAGATGTTTTGGGCTTCAACTCACAACATTCCTGACCATTGGTCATGCTGACTGGGGCTGATGGAGAAGTCCAAAATGTCTGGAAGGCACCAGTTTGGGGAAGGCTAGCCTAGGAAGAAGGGAAGCGGTGGCTTAGTGGTTAAGACGCTGAACTGCAGACCGGAAGGTCGGCAGGACAGCAGTTCGAGACCTGAGTGCCACGTGTCGGAGTGAGCTCCCGTCTTCAGTCCCAGCTCCTGCCAACCTAGCAGTTCGAAAGCAAGAAATTGCAAGTAGATAAATAGGTACCGCTTCAGCGGGAAAGGTAACAGCGTTCCGTGCACCTTGGTGTTCAGTCATGCTGGCCACATGACCACAGAAGCATCTTCGGACAGCGCTGGCTCTTCGGCTTAGAAACAGGGATGAGCACCGCACCCTGGAGTCGGACACGACTGGTTGGGGACACCTTTTTAGCCTAGGAAGAGCCGTTTACGGCATGTTTGGGGATGTTGCTTGGCAGCCAAGGTGGCTTCTCTTCCTTCTCACTTCCCCAAATAAATGAATCCTGTTGCACTTTTATATGTTAATTGGTGCTGGAATACCGATGGAATGTAGGATTTTGTGTTGCTTTCAATAAGGATTAAAGGGTCTTCTTACACTGGTTGCAAATAAATATGGAAGATCTGTCTTGGCAGTTGTTCTGTTTACTTTTTAACTTGCATTAATGATGTGAGTGAGGATGGATGAACTCTGAAGGGGTTCAGATGTTTTGCAGACGATGCAAAATAACTCCAGCTGGCAAAGTACAAAGGAAAGTGCAGAGATGTGTCGAAGAAAAGTAAAAAAAAAAAAAAAAAATCAGGTGGCTGAGTAACAAAATGGCTGATGATACCTGGTGTCAATATAGCTGCAAAGTGATACGTGTGATGAAGGAAAGGGGCGAGGTGCTTTTGGAGGCTGTGTGGCCCTGGTCAGCAACTAGTTTGCTGGATGGCTGTCTTGAAAGAGGAGGAGGGAGTGACTTTTTGGCATGCTCTTTCCCACAGTCACCACTCGTTTTTGTGCCTCCCATTTGCCACCTCAGTGCTCGGGCGGCCACTTGCGCATCATCAAAAAAGACAACGAAAGGGGCTACCAATTTGCATAACACGTGTGTGAGTGAGTGAGAGAGAGAGAGAGAGAGAATTTAGAAGTTAATAACTATTAGCTAGAAAGACAGGACCTCTCACCCTAGCGG
The DNA here is from genome assembly GCF_057233095.1 of Heloderma suspectum. Classification (NCBI taxonomy): domain Eukaryota; kingdom Metazoa; phylum Chordata; class Lepidosauria; order Squamata; family Helodermatidae; genus Heloderma; species Heloderma suspectum. The sequence continues at coordinate 172,344,396 of NC_139459.1, forward strand.
AGAGACTGGCTAACTGACCTCTGTACCTGCTCAGTCTGCTGTCCAGAAGCAAAGTTGAAGGCCTCTCCCTGCTTTCCCTCCTTATGGGTCTTTGACTTTAAACCAGGTATGGACTGGACAGCCCGTCAGATAGAGGGCACCTTCAAATAGAGGACTGCCCTCTGCCAGCTCTCCAAAACAGAAGACTGTAAAAGCCAGGCAATGGGGAGGGGGTGGATTTGCAGGAGACGCCAGGTGCTCTGCCCCCTAATGTTGAGGTAGGCTTGTGTTGGTTGTTTTTTATCCCCTAATTAATGGTTTTCAGTTAGGGAAAGGTGCAATGTAGATTGTATGCAGCAAAGTATCTATTCAACATGCTGTAGCTGCGAAAAAGTGCTGGAGAACACTGAGCAAGCAGTAGAATGATCATCATGATTACCATGGAACAACTAGAGCTGTTTGTGTTTATATTGTGGGTAATATTTGTTGTGGGCAACTGTGGGTGGTCCCTTTACTGAACTGTGGAGTTATTTTGGGATGGCCCCTTAGGGGCAAAGCAGTTTGTTTATCTTCGTTTCACTTTCTATTCTGATTATTGGCATTTGTTAGTTATGTCACAACTGGGGAAGGCAATGGCAAAGCACCCCGCTATAGTCTGCCATGAAAACACCAGCGAAAGCAGCGTCCCTCTAGGAGTCAGCAGTGAGTCGGTGCTTGCACAGGAGGAACCTTTCCTTTCCTAGCTATGTCCAGGCAAGAAGTAGTTCAGCCCTCCCCAACCTGGTGCCCTCCAGATGAGTTGAACTGTAACTCCCATCATTCCCTGCCCAACACATCTAGAGGGAACCAGGTTGGGGAAGGCTGAACTAGGAGAAGCCTGATCTTGGTTCTTTAAAGTTTGAAGCCCTGCCTGTCGTGTGTGTAGTTCTGTGTAATTCTGACCACTAAATCTTAAAAAAAAAATAAAAAATGAACACACACCTACATTTGTTTTCAGGCCCTAGTAAACCAAGCCCCCCTCCCCTTCCCAGGTCAAGAAAACAACTGCTTCCGCTCCTCAGTCCTAATTCACCAACTACACAGACAGATGGTACTCCCTGTCCGCAGCCCAGAGAAAACCAGGTCAAAAGTAAAGGGTGTGTGTGTGCAGGGGGACACACACAAGAGTAATGGGGAACGCATGAGCCTGCTTCATACTTCAGAGAACTAGGGGGCAGGCCCTACGATAGCAGTAAACTCTCAGTTAAAGAGCGGCTTGTCTCGTTGGCAGCCTGTTTTGGCTCCTGGCCCAGTCATGACAACACGCAATCTATTTATAAAGCTACTGTGCTTCTGCCTCTTTATCACTATCACTATTCCCGCCCCTTGGCCCATGTGGTAACACTCTAGACAACGCAAGACCCATTGTCTAGATTGTGTGTGTGTGATATATGTATATAATATGGTGGTCACAGAAAAGCGTGTCTCTTGGCTACTGTCGGTGCATCCTTATGGAGGCCACCTCACACACTCAGATGTCAAAGACACCAGAAATGGTGCAACGATAACGAAATTCATAATGATGAAGGAATGTATTCAGTTCCAGACTGAGTCAGTTAGCAAGTAATTCCTTTCTGTCCATGATCCTGATGACTGGAAGGTTAAAACTGAGGGGCGTAGCCAGGCCCTAAGCTGCCAAAGGCTGGGCAGATCATAGTTCCTAGGTGACCTAGCAGCTAAGTGTTGCCTCTGCACTTTTTTCCTTCTTAGTTTTCCCCTATGCGTATCTCTTTGCAGAATTCTCCATAGCTACAGAGCAATGTTCACACCCTGCATTTTCATAATTTGAGACCCGTTTCTTTCCTCAGTATTGGTACGATGGTGAAGAACTGGGGCAGCTGCCACTGGACTTTGATGTCATTTGGGATGGAGACTTTGCCATTGACAAGCCACCAGGGTTCAAAGGTACCAGCTGTGCAATGTCTGTGTTTCTCAGGTGCCTGATTTCCCATCTTTTTGCCATGGGAATGGAGCAGAGACTAAATCTCTGCACACCCCCACCTACACGAAGGCCAGAGTCTTGCTGCACCATGGAGTCTTGCTGGTGTCTTGCTGCACCATGGAGACACCAATTCCTGCCTTCATTATCTCCCCCCCACCCCACCCAAGGACACTGCCTGAAGCAAATCAGGGTTGCCTCTGGCGCACATCGCTGACTAGAATTCACTCTGGTGTGATAAATGCCAACCTGGAGAGATTCAAATAAGGGGTCACTGTGCCAAACCTTTCTGGACATTTTACTTCACCTGCTAAAACCTTTCTGGACATTTTACTTCATTGAGCACCAATGTGAAAATTGAACCTTGGTCCATTCTGCAGGGTTTGGATTGCAGAAAGGGAGCCTATTCCAGCCCCCTGTCTAAAGCAGCCTTCTCCAACCTGGTGTCCTCCAGATGTTTTGGGCTACAACTCCCAGCATTCCTGACCTTTGACCATGCTGGCTAAGGCTGCTGGGAGTTGAAGTCCAAAACATCTGGAGAGCACCAGGTTGGGGAAGGCTGGTCTAGGGGGCCAAGGTGGAGAGGCCTTATAGCAGGGCTGCAGAGCTTCAGGCCCATGGGCCAAATCCAGCCACCTGGGATCCCAATCCAGCGCTTCATGGTTGCCCTGCTATGCTGGTTCCCCTGACTGCCAGCCGTTTGGTTTCCTGTTTTCCCCACCATTCCAAACAGTTGAAATGCCTCTCCTAAGGCTTAGTTACTGGCAGTAACAGCGTTAAAATAGGCTGGTATTTTTTGTATTTTGGCCTCACCCCATTTTGTCTTTGGCTCTGCCCACCACTGGAATGCGGCCCCCAAGAGTTTCTCCAAGATTGAATTTTGCCTTTGGGCTGAAAGAGGTTCAACACCGCTCTCTTATAGGGTGAATAGCAGATGGCAAGCCTGTCTCCTGGGGGAATAGGGGAGGCCCTATTATTTTTATCTCCATTCTGTTTGTTCCCTCTCTCCTCAGCTCTGTTGTACAAGTGTTCGGCCCAGCGCTCTAGCTGTGGGCTCTGCCTCAAGTCAGACCCTCGGTATGAGTGTGGTTGGTGTGTCCCTGAACGCCGCTGTCTCTTGCGCCCTCACTGCCCTGCTTCCCGGCAGAATTGGGTCCCGTCTGGCCGGCGTGGGGCCCGCTGTGCCCATCCCCGCATCACCCAGGTAAAATAAACAAGCACACACGCATAACTAATCCCTGCACTGCATATGTGCTTTTACTTATTTATGTATTAGAAAATGTGTAGCTCATCTTTCAGTAAAATTTTCAGGATGGGTCACAGCTGATGAAAAACAATACAGTAATGTAAAACAAGATTTTAAAAGCTTTGTGCTCTTCCTGTCTCCAGTGTGATTCCTGCCAGAATAAATCTACACCATCAAATCCAAGACTACTGTGTCACTCTGGATCTCCAACTGGTTCCTCGAGGCTGTGACTGTGAACTGGGCAGCTTTGCCTTTCTATCCTCGAGTTCAATGCAGACATTAAATTTTATAGGGAGAGCCTGCACGTTGCGGGGGTGTGGGATTGTACCTGAGAAAATCAGAAGAGCCCTGCTGGATCAGACCAAGGGTCCATCTAGTCCAGCATTCTGTTCACACAGTTGCCAACCAGCTGCTCATGGGAAGCCCGCAAGCAGGACACAAGTGCAACAGCACCCTCCCTCCCATGATCCCCAGCAACTGGTGTACATAGGCATACTGCCTCTCATACTGGAGGTAGCATAGATGCATCAGGAGTAGTAGGCATTGATAGTCTTCTCCAGGAATTTGTCTAACCCCCTATTAAAGCCATCCAAGTTGGTGGGCTTCACTACATCTTGTGGTAGCGAATTCCATAGGTTAACTATGTCCTGAATCCCATCAGTGAGCTTCATGGGATGGCCCCATTGGGTTCTGGTATTATGAGAGAGGGAGGAAAACATCTCCCTATCTACTTTCTCCATACTATGCATAATTTTGTACACCTCTACCATGTCCTCCCTCATCTGCTCTGCCACCGTTCTTGCCTCACGTTTGATCATTGAACATCCCATTTGCATAAGGTACTCTGAATATGGAGCCAAAGTCCCATTTTGTGGTACACAGATCAGGCTTGCGCATGTTGAGTCTTAGTGTGCAGTGCTGGCTCCAGGTTTTGGAGGGCCTTGGGCAAGACACCCTCAGTGGTCCCCCTCCCTCAGTGAGCCCACCTTCTCACCGCCATTGTCACCAGCTGCCCCTCCTCCTCACTGCTCCCACTTGCTTGCTCACCAGGCAGACAGCCAGTGAGCAAGGAGGCCGTGGCATCTGCTGCTTCTCACCAGCGCTGTTGTCTGGGCCAGAGCAGATGAACAAGCAGGTTGTAATGGGGAAGAGGAGGAAGAGGAGCAATTCTGGGGGGTTGTTGTCAGTGGGCCCCTGCTGAAGTGTGTGGCATCAGCAGTTGCCGAGCCGTACCCACCCTTGACGCCAACCCTACTAACATGTGTAGCCCCTACACAAACATGAAACCTAGAAGCATTGGGCAGGGTGCCACCACCCTGGTATCCCAGTGCACATAGGATGCAAACATAGGGCTTGTATTTGGGGATGGAGCCTGCTACTCATGTCAGAAGGCCTTGGCCACTTCTTCTGGCCATGCCTATCGACTTGTCTGAAAAGCTTTCAGACATTGCTTTTTTGAGCGTGGGTTTTTCCCCATATCCCTGACCCCACCACTGGCAGGGGGCTTCTACAGGTTCTGGGGTTGGGTCCACAGATGCTGTGTGCTGTGGCATTTCTCTCTCTACATGTAAACTAAGGAGCCCTCTAGTAATATAGAAATGTTTGTCTAGTAAGGTAGCTAACAGCTTGGCTGCTGGCCTCGTGGAACCCTCTTTGGCTGTTTCCAGTGAGTTCCCCCCTCTCCCTCCTTCTCTCTGCAGGTTTTGCCGCTGACTGGACCCAAAGAAGGTGGGACACGGGTGACAGTTTGGGGCGAGAACTTGGGCCTTTATTTCAACGAGGTGGGGGTGCGTGTGGCTGGTGTGCGCTGCAGTTCTCTCCCTGCTGAATACATCAGTGCTGAAAGGTGGGTGAGGACTTGCTAAAACAAAACACAGGGAGTGTTGGCTTTGGGGAGCCAGTAAAGCACCAAACAGGAATCTCAGTAGGAGCAGAAATGCCTTGAAAGAGCAGCACATACAGTTCATAGGGTCTGGGTTTTGCAGTACTCTGGTGGGGCAGCACCATCTCTGAGGCCTAAGTCAAGGGAGGGGAACAGGTGGTAAGTGGGGTTCAAATTGCCCCCAACATGACCTTCCACAGGCCAGATGATGTCAGTGGGCCTGGCCCCACCCCACCCCACCCAACCCAACCCAACCCAACCCAACCCAACCCACTGGCATCATCCATCTGCCCATTTTGCATTTCTCTGTCTTGAGAGAGGCATGGAGGCCCATGCTTCTGTCAGCACTGAGGAAGGGACTTGGCTGGCACTGCAAGGAGGAGGAGCTGCTCCTCCCAGCACCAGCCGAGGCCCTGGCTTCACACAGCATGCAGCCCCTGCACACTGCGCCCCCCCCCCGCAATTGAGAGGGGGAGCAGTGCACTAAGTGAGAGGTATCCCCTTATCTCCAGTCTGTGATGCAAGGTAAGGGGATTCCTCTCCCAGCCTCCTCCCCCAGCCCCTTGTAGCCTCCAGGCCAGGGGCAGCAGCCTGGGGAGGGGAGTGGCTGGGGCCTGCAAAAAGAGGCCAAGCCTCTGTGGGCTGGATTAGGCATGTAGGCTGGAGGTTCCCACGACTGGCCTAGACACGATGTGTTTAATGGTGGAACTCCTCTCTCAAGACAGGCCTGACTTGACTTAACCAAAATAATGAACAACATAACATATGAAAAAACATTTCCCATCTTCCTTTTCTGTGTTGGAGACAGAGTGCCACCAAATAGCAATGCCTTCTACCCAGATGCTGAGAACCTGTTCCTGCTACAACTGGCCTTCCGTTTCTTCATTTCAGCCAGCCCTGTAGCCTGTTGTCTTGGAGGGAAGCCATCCATGCTATGTGCAGGAAGATATTTAACTTAATGCCTTTGCAGTCGTGTCTTTTGGTGCAGAGCCTCACAGGAACCTGTCCCAGACACTACTGCAGCCTTCCCTAACCTTGTGCCATCAAGAGATGTTGGACATCAACTCCCATCATTGGCCATGCTGACTGGGGATGATGGAGGTTGTTATCCAACACCTCTTGTGGGGGCATCAGGTTGGGGAAGCCTGCATTTAACATATAGAGAGAGATATTGGAATGTCGAAAACAATCTATTACTAATAAGTAGAATTTCTATAGGAATTTTTACAGCGCTTTAATTTGTTTAGAGCACTGCACGTGCATTATGTTAGGACCAAACCAGACATTACATGCAGGTGCATGTAACATTCCCCTTAAGTAATTTTGCTTTTTGTTTTAATGAAAGCACCCTTTGGAGTCTGACACTGGAAGTAGGTAGAGGGAGTTGCAGGGAGAACCATCATATTTCCCTTGCCCAGGCTGCTCTTAATTTCTCCCCTCAAAGCTGCCCACTCAGCTGCTTTTCATCCCCTAGGGGAAAATACACTACAAAACCCTCCCTTTGCAGCTTTTCTGCTCCTGATGATAGCCTCCATAGCTGACATACAAGAAGTCAGGGCAATGTTAAACATATCTACATGTAATGTTTTATTTACTTATTTATTTCATTTATATCCCACCTTTTTTCCTCTTGCAAGGAACCCAAGGCAGCTTATATCCTCCTCTCCATTTGATCCTCACAACAACAGCCCTGTGAGATGGGTTGGGCTGAGGGTCCATGACTGGCCCAAAGTCACCCAGTGAGCTTCCATGGCCATGTAGGAACTAGAACCCAGATCTCCTGGCTCCCAGTCCAACACTCTCACGACAACACCACACTGTAATCCTTATAACAGCCCTTGAAAGGCATGTCAGTATTATTATCCCAACTTGTAGGCGGGAGTGTGTGGGGGGGGTGGAGGGATGTGCTTCAAGACCAGCCCTGCCTTGCGGAGGGATGAAATAACCTTGTTCTGGTGGCATGATGAGCATGGAGGTAGATGAAAGCAGGAATTGGTGTCTAAATAAAAACTCTTGATTCACCGAAGCATTGACTCTAGCAGTGGGGTGGGGATGCCATTTGGGCTTTGCTTCAGGCAGAAAAATGTTTTGGGCCAGCGCAGGGGGTGGAGGGGGGAGTCTGTGACAGTGGCCGCATTTTGAACGATCATAAACCAAGATATGCTTGAGTCTTTTGCCCATGTGCCCACAGCCCTTTTGCTCCTCCCTTTACAGAGGACAAGAATAGAACCAGGAAGTCTCTAAGCATAGTTTCCCATTCCCAAACCAGGCAACTATGGTTACTAGCTTTGGAACAAGCCAGGATCTTAAACCAACATCAAGCCATGGTTTAAGATCCTGGCTTGTTCCAAAGCTGGTAACCATAGTTTCCCGGTTTGGACAAAACAGGACACTAGTTAATTAGAGGCTTCCTAGTCATGGCTCATGTGGAGGGAGGAATGAAGGGGCTACATGCACAGAGAAAGGCCTTTTGCATATCTTTGCTTAATAAGCCGAGATATGATCGTCTGAACTGGGACTAAAGCCAACTAGTGAGTTCACAGATGAGATGATATTTGAACTGTGGAGTTCCTGGCTCACACTCTCACGGAGCAATCCTATGCACATTTACTCAGAAGTAAGTCTGCTGTGTTCAAAGGGGCTTACTCCCAGGTAAGTGTGCATAGGATTGCAGCCTTAGCCACTGTACCAGCTCTTATTTACCCATCTTTACAGGTTATCTTCCAGCAAGGGAACATGCTGCAACTGCAGCAATGAAAGAACTAATTTAATTCCTTGATTTCTGCTATGGCTGCCTCAGGTAATCTTAGAATGCGAGAGGCTCTTGACAGCTTGCTAGCTGTGCATGTGCAGAGTGTCTTTCAGTTGCAACAACCGGTTCTCATACATCTAGGAGGTTTACCATTAAAAAATGTTTTTATTAACACTTTTTTCATAATCACAATTAAAAAAAGAAAATGATAGCAATTAAGAAAAGGGACTACAGCAACCTTCTGGTGCGCTCCAGATGTTTTGGACTACAGTTCCCAGGATTCATGACCACTGGGCATGCTGTCTGGGGCTGGTGGAGGTTGAAGTCCAAAATGTCTGGAGGGCACCAGATTGAAGAAGGCTGAGCTACAGGACTGGAAAATAAAAAAACAATAAAATGAGCTTAACAGCATACAGTTGATATTTCATGACAATATGTAATTTTAATGTACACAGTTATATATTCAGACCAGAAATATTTACGTTGCATTGGGGGACAGGAAATTGGGCTTTTGCATTTTTAAATATGAACTGTTGTTCCTGCTTGCCCCATTTGTTTGAATTCACATATGTTTGTGGCGTGGAAGGCTTCTTCTTAAACTCTACTCCAGAAACAGGTATCCCACACCTCTGTCTCTCTCTGTCTCTCTCTCTCTTTCGGGTAAGCCTGACATAAAGAATCAAGAACTAACATGTCAAAGTGAACTTTGAGTTTTCAATAGCCTAAAACGTGGTTGTTTACCTCTGGTGTGTTTGTGTGTGTAAATCGGAGCCACCTTGTGTTAAGTGTACTGTTTTCACTGTGCATCTTGCTTGGAGAGGATATGGGCATCCAGACAGGCTGGGGCGCCTTATCAGTATGAAGCAAAGATAATGCGCCAGCCACCCCCACCCCACCCCATTGCAGAAACCTCTACATTGTTCTTATTTTGTGCCAGGAGGGATATTGGCACTGCCTTTGGCAAAGTTGCTTGAAGAGGAGAATAGGCCATGCCAGAAGTCAGACCTGGCCCAGCATATCTCGCTGCCTCAAGCAAGGCGGCAATGCTGCCACGCCGCGTTCCCCCACCTCCCCTGGCTGTCGCTTGCCTGCTCGCTCACTCCCGTCTTGTACCCCTTACCAACTGTGGGGCTCCGGTGAGAGTTTGGCCAGACTCTTGCAAGAGTTTCGCCAACCTCTCACAAGAGCTCGGCAGCTACAAGCCCCTGCGGCCGTGGTAAGGAGAGCAGCAACGGACCTGCTGGAGGAGGTGGGGGCAGGAGGACAATTCACCGCTCTTCCCACTGTGCCGCCTGATGTGGGCACATGAGCCCGCTTAAGGGTAGGGCAGGCTCTGCCAAAAGTATTCCTGGCATTCCTCCAAGCTGGCCAATGCAAAGTTACAGGATGCACCGAAGGCCTCTCTGATAACAGTAATACTGATGAGCCAGAAGGCACCCCTTACAAAATGAGGAGATCCTATGGGAAGGATGCTAGCCAGATTGAGAAGGTCACCTAGCAACAGGGCAAAGTGAGGTGGTCACCTCAGGCAGCAGATGCTGGGAGGCAGCAGCAAGGTGTTGGAGGAGAGAGCTGTGGGCCTGGCCTGTGCCTGAGTTAGCCTGCTGCCTTCAGGCGCAATGGTGGACACTGTCCCATTGTCAGTGTTGAAGAAATATTAATTTTCCCATCCATTTGGCTTTTGTACATGGAATGGGAGGGGGCTCCATCTTGTTCTTTGCCTCAGGCAGTAAAATGTCTTGGGCTAGTCCTGCCTAGCAAACACCTCTCTCTAGGCAGGTCAACTCAAGTAATGGTTCTGGACAGGCCTCAACAGCTCCCAACCTTGATCAGGGAGAAGAGAGTGGTGGGCTGTTAAAGAAAGTTACGACAAGGGCCACTGGTTTTCTGTTGTGGTATGGAGACCAAAAAGCAGTTAACAGCCTCATATAGGAGAGGGTTATGGTACTAGATGGAGCTGTAGGGCTGGGGCAAGAGGAGGCTGGGCGTGGCGGTGCTGGTGAGGAGAGGGAGCCCTGGTCTTCTGACAAATCTCACTGCCTCCCCTCAGGCTGGTTTGTGAACTGGAACCATCGCTCTTGCCTGACCCTCCCCCCGGCCCTGTGGAGCTCTGTGTAGGCGACTGCAGTGCTGACTACCGGACCCAGTCGGATACTCCCTTCACCTTTGTGGTAATCAGGGTCTGGGTTAGGAGTCTGTAGTCGTGGTTAGCTTATATAATGAGCACTGAAGTACTCGGCAGAAATTGCTTGCTTGCATTTTAAACTATCAGAGGGCATTGGTGGGGGGTGAGGGGATAGTTTTCTGGGCCCAGGACTCCAAAGTTAGTTCAGTCCTGGAAGGGAAACAGCTTGGGGTAATGGGAACTGTTTAAATGGTGTGCCTCAGGGGGCAATTCATTCTTGATTTCTACCCATGTAGACACCCAGTTTTTATGGGGTGGATCCGGAACAAGGTCCCACCTCAGGTGGGACAAAAATCAGCCTCTTAGGAGCCCATCTGGATGCTGGGAGCAACGTCAGTGTTGTAATCCGTGGAGCACCTTGTCGGTTGATCAGGTACTTACTATCAAGGTGTCATTCAAGTTTCAGCAGATAGGTTCAAGATGGCAAAACAACAGCAAAAAAAAGAGCACTTCAGTGTGTTTTATATTTTAATGTTGCCTTCGTAACTGTAGCAATGTGATCAACACAAGTCGATCAGGCAACTTTATTATTTTTTTAAGTCTCTAGGCTCATTTAAACATTTAATTGTTTGTAACAGTTACTCTCTATGTAGAACCGATCAACTGAGAGTCAGTGTGATGAAATGGGTTGGGGTATCACAGTAGAGCTGGGGAGGCCTGAATTCAAATCTTCACTCAGTCATTAAGCTCCCTCGGTGACCCTGGACCAGTTACTTCCTCTCAGCTTACTCCTGTACATAATGAAAATGAAATAAGTGAATGACCTGAGATCTAGGTTGTCTGAAACAGAGGGGGAGGGCCCTAGGTAGTGTCAGAAGATGCAGAGAGGGGGAGCGAGGGAAATGGGAGGTACCTATAAAGGTGGGCATTCATCTTTGAGGTTAAATTATTTATGATCGGGCTATTTTTAAAGATGGTGACTAATTCTCCCTCCCCTCAACTTACTCTCCCAAGGCGTAGTGCAGGGGAGATTGTCTGCTTGTCTCCCCCCTCTGCGCTAGGCCCAGGCCCTGCCTATCTCAGCCTTCGCATTGATCGTGCGAACATCAGCACCAATGGTACAATCTCCTTCCGCTACAGTCCTGATCCAGTTGTCACAGCGATAGAGCCCACCTGGAGCATTGCCAAGTAAGTGATGAGTCGACGACAGCCCTGTGTTATGTTTCTATGATAAGCTTAGTAGTGCTTCCCTTCTGAGCTCTTACCCCTGGCTGTTCTCTACTGGAAAAGATCCTGAGGCTTCCCTCCCACCCCCGACTCCTAACAGGAAAATCGGGGCTGCCTTCTCTCCTTTTTATAAAACTGGTTTCTGACCCTTTGCCTCAGACACTTCTGCTTAATCCAACTTTTTGGGATAGTCTGGGGGGATGATGCAATCTATTTCCTTCTTCCAGGCTGTTTTGGTTGGGGGGAGTGTGCATATGTGTAAACACAGATGTGCTCAGACTCTCCCTCCCTCCCCCTGTTCTTTACATTATTTCAAAGACAAGTTTCAATATTACAATCATTAATAATAATGTTTCTGTACTATAGACATATATTCCAAGTTAAAGAGTGTGGAGGGGACAACATTCAGGTGGTACAGTCGTTTATCAGCTGAAAAAACAATACATTATTTGTGTGTGCGCATATGTGTTTGCATGTGTGTGTGTGATAGATACACTCACCCCTCTGACTCATGTGAGAGTCAAAATTCTTAGGGTACTTTTTACACTACCTTGAGACATTAAGTTTCAAAGAAAGTAATAAACACTGGAACAACTATGAAAGAGTGGGGAGCACAAATCCTTCAGTTTATTGTATGCAAACATTCCTCTATTTACTTACATAGGACTGCATTTGTGTAAACCGTATCCCTGATCTGATTGCCGTGGGAGCACCCCTGGTAAGGTGCCATTATGAGGATGGGGACAAACAGACTCTGGGGTGTTACCAAAGTCACAGATTTCCTTTCTCTGGGAAAGTCTTATCTGTATCATTTGCCCCGCAGTGTTTGTGGACTGAATCCGTGTTTTCCTTTCTGCCCCTCCCCTCACAGTGGCAGCACCAGTCTCACAGTGAGTGGGACCCACCTGTTGACAGTCCAAGAACCACGGGTTCGAGCTGCCTATGGTGGAATAGAAACCATCAATGTGAGTCTTCAGTGGAAAGTCTAACTAGTGGGAATTGAGCGGGGTGGGAGAGAAAGAGAAGCTGTTGCCAGAAGTAGAGGAGTGCTTAGTTAATTTTGTGCGATCCTCAGCCTAATTTCATGAGGTTTCCTGGAGGTCATCAGTTCAGACCTCTAGCAAGAGCAACCTGTCCCTCCCTTGGCAGCCTTCTGGGTTGGGGGGGGAGGGGGGGAAGCGGGGACAGCAGAGACCAGGGCTGGCTCAAGACATTTTGCTACTGGAGGCAAAGGACAAGATGGCTGTCTCCTATTCTACATACAAAAACCAGCTGGACTGACAGTAGAATCTTACTTCAGTCCCAGTGATGGAGCAGTGTCCTCTATCATGCCTGAGAGCAGCAGACTAGCTTTGGGGGCACAGGGAAGATCACACAGCACACAGCGCTGTCCTTCAACAGAGAGGAATGGCCACGGAGCCGAGGAGGAGCAGTCAGGGTGCTGTTGCTTCCCTGCAGCATTGCTGCCTGAGACAGTTGCTTCACTCTGCCTACTGGTAGGGCTGGCCTTGGCAGAGAGAGGAGGAGGATGGCGCCACCCACGTTTGGCTCTCACCCCACCCACCTCTGGCTTTGACCTCACCACTGCCAGAATGCGGTCCCTTGCCAATTACCCCCGAGGGTGTTTGGCTCTTGACAGCAAAAAATGGTCCCCGCTGTACTGTGCGCTAACTAAAGTTGTCACACAATCAAAGAAACTGATTAGTCAGTTTATGAATGACTGGTAGAAGGTGGCTGTGAAGATAAAATGGGAGAACCCCATCTACTGTATTCTGAACTCCCTTGGAGGAAGGACAAAATGCACATATGACTCCATGCCTTGTTGTGGCAAACTGTGACCCCAGAGGAAAGGAAAATATCCCATAGCTTATATTTGGGGGGTGGGGGCAAGAAATATTGTGATACCGTTGGGCTCCAACGGAGAGCTGAGCACATGATCAAGAAATCGCATGGCGCGGATCTTGCTGGACTGTAGCATTGCAAACAGGTGCAGGAATTCCATGTGCGAATACTCTCCTATATATAAATATAAATTAAAAAATACTTCCTGTCGTATCAGAGAAAAGGGTTCTAGCCTGTGGATGTATTCAAACCTGTGATCACCCCATTTGCAGTCTGAATGGTAAAGTTCAGAAGGAACTCCATCATGTGTTTTTCCTGATCATGTATTTCCAGTTCAAGACTCTACAGGTAAATCAATAAAATGTTGTCCTTAAATGTACCTGTCATTGTCTCAAATCCAAAGTAAAGATAGGGGAACAGGGGCGGCGGGGGGGGGGGGGGGGAGAGGAGGAATATTCCTTTCCAAGGAAAAGATAGAATGGAGATGAAAGCAAAGCCTGCAGGTCAGGACTGTTAATCTTTAAAAAATTAGAACAAAGATGAGGGCAGGAGTTGAATGAAGATCAGTGGAGAGAACTATTCTGGATTGCCCTCAACTATGGTTTGTGTACTCTTTTTTTTTCCTCCCTGCAGAGTTGCCAGGTGCTAAATGACTCGGTAATGTTATGCAAAGCCCCAGGCATTGTGCCTGGGGAGCAGGCACTCCCCCTTGGGGGCGCTCACCCTGACGAGTTTGGCTTCCTCTTGGATGATGTGGCTGCCACCCGTACCCTGAACCGCTCCGCCTTTACCTATTACCCAAACCCCAGCTTTGAGCCATTCAGCCCCAGTGGCATCCTGGAAATTAAACCTGGATCCCATGTCGTCCTCAAGGTACTGAAGCTGTTTGTGTCTTAAAACGTAATGGTAATAAGCCTTCCCCCAGTCAAGAAAATAACAACCTGCTGGAAGTCAAAATCATGGCAGATTATTTTGTCCGGTGTGACATCTTCTCCTTCTGGTCAGAGATAAGCATGCCAAAAGAGAAAGCACGGGTATGTATATGTTGAGCAGCTTGTCTTTTGTGATTGTGTGATGTAAATGCAGTATTTTGATCAGCAACACAGGAATTCGCTCTGAGTATCTCATTTTCTTTCTTTTTTTAAGCAGATTTCTAGACCTTATGGCAGCAAAGATATGTGTGGATGTATGTGGGTCCTGTTTGGTGAAATCTGGCCTGAGGAGGATTCCTGGTGATCGGGGCATCCAGCTTTAGCAGCTTGCCTTTCCCCATGAATAAGAAAATTATGAAAAATATGCAAATGCATCCAAAGAAATTTTTGCATATTTTATAGCGGTTGCAGAGAATGCAGCTTTTCTTGCTACAGGACTGAATGATATGATGCCGAATTTTTTAAAAGCACAGAGCATTCGTAATGAAGTAACAACTTGCAAATAAGTAAATCGGTACATGTGCACACATACTAACAACCAACTCCAAAAGGCATGAAACTGCTCCCCTAGATTTGCAGCTGGTTTGACTGATGGTCTTGTCATTCTGTTTTGGCCATTCAGCCTCCCATCTTGTGCTAGGATGGGAGTGTATAGGTGCTGTGGTAAAGACACTGCCTTCCTTGGCAAGCACATCTGTGCTGAGGGTGCCCTCTTCACATTTTGAGAACCCTGGGCCTAAACTCGGGGTTGTGTGATAGAATGGTCCCATTTCTTTCTCTCCTCTCCCTGTCTCTCTCAGGGCAGGAACCTGATCCCAGCCGTGTCAGGCAGCACGCGGCTCAACTATACAGTGCTGATTGGTGGAGAGCCCTGCGCCCTGACCGTCTCAGAAACCCAATTGCTGTGCGACTCGCCAAGCCAAACCGGGGAGCAGCCAGTCATGGTACACCTGATGTAGGGAGGCAGGCTGGGGGAGGTACTTGAGTGGGTGGGATCAATCTGCCCATTCTGGAATGGATCAACAACGCCATGGGCAGGTAAGGGCTTGTCCAGAGCGTGGCCTTTTGCAGCCTTCGTGTATGTGAGTGGAACCTGCGAAATGTCCTGAGGAAAGGCAGGTCCTTCTGTTTCCCCCAAGGCAAGTATAGGTGCATGATTGGCAGTGGGGCCCACCAGTGCCTGCCCAGCCTTCCCCACCTTGGTGCCCCCCAGATGTTTTGGCCCCAGCCAATGGTAAGGGATGATGGGAGTTGTAGTCCAAAACATCTGCAGGGTACCAGGGTGAGGGAAGCTGCAGTAGACCGACAAAAAACATTTGTAAACTAGAGCAGCTCAAACACCTGGATGGTTGAAGTCACCTGGTTTCCAAGAGTCCCCTATTGACAAACCCTAAGTGACTTTGAGGGCTCTGCCCCTGAACTGTGCTGCCGGCTGGACCTCTCTGTTGAGACCAGTGGAGGCTGGTGGCTCCAACTTCAGTAGGGCTGTGCTTCCATTCTGGGCTTCAGCCTGAACTCTAAAGGAGCTGTCCAAGGTGCTGAACCTATTTTCAGACCAGGGTTCAGCACCTTGGATAGTTCCTTTAGAGTTTGGGCTGATTCTGACTGAACCCCAGAATGGAAGCACAGCCCCACTGAAATCAGAGCCACCAGCCACCACGGGTTGAGACTGTAGACCTCCTGAGCCAGCAGGAGCTGGCTGAAGGGTGAGCAAGAGAGGTGGGAGCTGTTGCCTTAATCCCGTTTTGTGGGATTCAGAGGGGCATCTGACTGGCCATGGTTAGAAATTGAATGATGGCTCATAAATGGGCCGTTGGTCAGGTGCAGCAGGGTGCTTCTCATGGCCAGCTTAACCTCTGGCTCTTCTCCTTGCAGATCCTGGTGGGGGGTCTGTCGTTCTCCCCGGGGACCCTGCACATCTACCCTGAGGCAGCTTTGCCTCTGCCAGCTCTTGTTGGGTTAGGTGCGGGCGGAAGCCTGCTTCTGGGGGCCATCATCGGGGTGCTGGTGGCCTATAAGCGGAAGACCCGGGATGCTGACCGTACCCTGAAACGCCTGCAGCTTCAGATGGACAACCTGGAGTCTCGCGTGGCCCTGGAGTGCAAGGAAGGTATTAAGGGGGTGGGAAAGGAAGGCAAGGCCATGAAGCTTGTGGGAAGTGAATAGAGAGGGAGGGAGAGATGTTGTCTTCCTACCCAAGGCTGATGATTGTTTCTTCGGTGTATCAACATCTCCCATGGCATCTCCTCTTTGAAGGAGGGTGGGTGTTGGCATGGGAGCAGTCCTTGAGAGGAAAGATGGCCTTCTGTGCTGGTTCTCTGTAGCATCCAACTGGGGCTGCAGGCAGTGGCCAGGCAGATGTTCCTTCAGAGTCCAGCTGTTGGGGGGCACTATGTGTGCATCAGATCTGGCTCCCAGAGTGTGTAAGGGCTCCTTTTGGATAGAAAAGACATGCAGTCCTGACAGGCACCACACTTTTAACAAAGCATATCATCTGTGGCAGTCACCAGCTCCTATAACACTGAGGCTTGCCCTCCCACTATCCATGGTTTGCCCTTTATGGAAATATTGGGAGGGTCTGTTTTTAAAAATGCATTTAGTATGCACACAAGTACAGAAGAGTTCTTCAGGGTTCATTCCCTCCCCAGGCATCTAGGAGTTCAATCTTTGGTTGCAGTGGGGGGAGGAAAAGATGCACCTTAACACTTGCGCACAGGCACACAATTCCAATGTATTCATTGCACTGTCAGGAAAAACTAATGCACCAGATGCGACTTGCAAGGGGACAAACCCAACACTTTCCCCCCTCTGCAATATGGCAATGCTTTACTGACTTCACTAACAAGAGCAGCTCAGGAAGAGCTCCACCATCGTCTTACATGCCAGCCTTCCCCAACCTGGCACCTTCCAGGTGTGTTGGACTACAACTCCTATCTTCCCCAGAAGTTGTAGACCACACCTGGAAAGCGCCGGGTTGGGGAAGGCTGTTATATATAACTGCAGACAGACACTTAAAGTGTTTCTTATTGAAAGAATAAATGTTCTGATGAAGCCTTCTCCTTGAAAATCCTGGAGAAATGGTTGCTTGGTTAGACAAACCTTTGTATAGTACAACCTAAGTTTGTAAAGAGAAAATAACAATGGTGATATAGTTGTAACTTTGTTTGAAATAGACAAATAAAAACTATTTAATTTGAAAAAATAACACCAGCAAAATGCCAATGTACTGCTTTCTTTTTGTTTTGCCTCCACCCACACCATAACAGCCTATACAGAGAGAATAATCTTCCAGAGCTGGCCTGAAACATTTTATTGCCTGAGGAAGAACAGCAAATGGCACATGCATAGACAAAGACAGACGCGCGTGCACACACCAGTCAAGATGCATAGGACCCAAGGCCAGCCAAGTGATTTTGGCACCTGCAGCAAAAAATCCCACAAGCACCTCTCCCCCTCCCTGACTGTGAAAATAATAATACAATAATTAAAAAACGGACAGTTTGCTGCCCTTTCATGACACCCAAAATCAGCTGCCTGAGGCAGCCACCTCACTCTGCCTAATGGTAGGGCTGGCCCTGCCTGTTTCAGAAATCAGTTTGGCCCAGACTGTTTCAGAGTAATTAAAGAGCAGGTGGAGAAGAGCCTTCAGCAGTACATAATAGTACACGTGGCACAGTTAGATAATCTTGGGCAGTTATTCTTGGTATAAAAAATGGGGGTGCTAAAAGGCCACAAGAGCATCCCTGTTCCCTATGTGAAATGTTGGAGGGTACGGCTGGGGTAGCTGGGTGTCGGGTCAGAGGAAGGGCAGCAGTTTTCAGGATCTTACATGGCTACAATGGCCAAGAGTGATATAATACAGACTCTGCTGAGAAATGTGGTAGCTCCTGGGGAATCCTGGGAGCCTAGATTTCTCTATAGCGAGCTATGTTTTGGCCAGAGCTTCCTCACACGTGTCTGCCACATGTGTGCATGCTTTTCCAAAGTATATGTGCGGCAGGCGTGCAGTTACCAGGCATGATGATGCGCGTGTCTCTTCCCATGTGGGAGACCCTTAGTAGGTTGCCTCTGAATCAGGCCTGCTTTGAGAGGACAGGACCACTGTGCAGGCGTGGCATGTGCCCTTCATGTTTTGGCTCCCTTAGGTGTCCAAAGCTGGGGAGGGGGGGAGTGGAGAGGATCACCCCACTGCATGCAGCCCGACGTGTTGACAGTCTTCCGCCTTCTTCAGCTTTTGCGGAGCTGCAGACAGACATTAACGAGCTGACCAACAACATGGACGGAGTGAAGATCCCTTTCCTGGACTATCGGACGTATGCAAGGCGTGTGCTCTTCCCAGGGGTGGATGATCACCCGGCACTGCAGGAAACCAGTGTGAGTGCCAGGCAGGAGAGATGGGACCTGGGACAGTTTTTGGCCCTAACAGTTGGGAGAAAGAGGGGATGAGAGATCAGAAGTTATGTTTGAGGATCTCCCTTGGATATTAGTCCTGGGGTTCTTTCATGTTAAGGTCTTCACCCTTGTAGATCTTCAGTGTTACCCACTCCTCCTTTGGTACACCCCTCATTCAGATGCGTGTTCCTGAACTTCTTGTTGGGTCTCAGTTAGGATGCTTTCCTTCAAGGCTTTGATCGTACAATTGCCCTGCCTCATTCATGAGTTTTTACATTCAGACATAATTTCCCACTGCTTCTCCCATTCTTTTTCTTGCCAGAAAAAAGCTGTTAGTAGCTGTGCAATGCCTTTTCTTTAGTACAGCTGGGCGTTGTCAGTCTGAAAGCACCTTTAGGTTCTGTTCCTGATATGGCGGGGCTGAGTTGCCCTGCTGCTCACAGAATAGCACTCAAACTCACTCAAGGTGTGGATAGTGGCTGCCCAAATGGTGGGAACAAAGAAGGGAAGGCACTGGCACCTTCATCGTGTCCTGCTCGTGAGACCCCAGAGGCATCTACCTCAGTGCTGTTGGAAACAAAATGGTGGACTAGTGCAGGGCTGGGCAGAAAATAGATCTCCCGATGTTTTGGACTTTAACTCCCAGCATTCCTGACCATTGACCATGCTGCCAGGGGCTTCTGTGAGTTGAAGGCCAAAACATCCGGGGGTCTACCTCCTGCCCACCCCTGGACTGGATGGACCCCTTGGTCTGATCCAGCAAGGCAATCCATATGCCCTGATGTTCTTAGAAGTGGAAGGGACATGTCAGGTCAAGTGCATAAAAGGGCCTTTGTTTCTCATTGTCCGTTTTTGTGAGCGGCATCTGCTCCAGCACATGGAAACCTACCAGGCATATGTGTGTGTGTGTGTGTGTGTGTGTGTGTTTGCCTGTATGAATGCTGGACACATTCTCCCTGTTGGCTTATGGAGTTTTCTGTTCTCTTCCCTCTACAGACCCCGCCAAGCACAGAGAAAGGGCTCCGTCTCTTTGGGCAGCTTCTGCACACACGGCCCTTCCTGCTGACCTTCATCCACACACTGGAGGGCCAGCGTGGCTTCTCCATGCGGGACCGAGGAGCTGTTGCTTCTCTGACTATGGTGGCCCTGCAAGGCAGGCTAGACTACGCTACCGGAGTTCTGAAGCAGCTGCTGGCTGACCTCATTGAGAAGAACCTGCAGAATCGTGCCCATCCCAAGCTCTTGCTCCGCCGGTGAGGGGCCATTTCTACCACCATGCAAATGCTCTTTTAACAAAGTGCCATAGTGTCCTTGGTTGCTTCTCCACGTTCTACACCAGGGGTTGCCAGAGCTCTTAAGGCCAAAAGCTGTGTAGCAGCATTGCATTGCTCCAGTCTATGGCTGTGAATGGTTCTTCCTCAGCCGTTGTTCCATACAGAACTACCATCGGTTCTCAGTCCAGCTCACCAGGGCCCCATCTACATGAGCCATTTACTCCGGGGCTGCTACGATCTGAGGACCTTTGGGACATACGACGCAGTCGCCACTTCCAAGCCTAACCATGGTTTTCTCAGGGAAAATGTGGATTTCCGCAGAGGCATTTCGCTGCAATTTTTTTGCTTGCTGTGGGTTTACTGCAGTTGCTGAGCTGTCTGACCCTTCATCGAACTGACTTCGCAGGTTGCGGTGGGCATGGGGTAGGCGTGCTTAGCGACTGCGTCACTCTATGATGCCTTTTCACCCCTTCCTGTTCCTCCCTGTTCCTTTGCAACTGCACAGTAACAGAGAGGTATCCATTTTGGAATGATGGGTAAGCATTTCTCATGTGGGCACGCCTCTTCACACGTGCAAACCGTTGTGCGAGTTACCATGCCAAGCAGTTGGTATGGTAACGAAGGAGCAGACTACCCACATCTTACCAAAGAGGAATGGACAGACACAAAAGAACCCCTAAAATACAAAGCAGCCACTAAAACCCAAAGTGTCGCACCCCCACCCTCATATGGCTGCGCATTAAATATAATGGTAAAAAAAAAGAGCAGCGCGACTGCCTCAGTTTACTTCGCTTCAGCGGCTATGTGTCAGGGCACAGCAGATTTTTCCGTTGGAGAGGTCTGCAGTAAATATTGTGTGTACTTCAACAGTAGCTAATTCGTATCTGCAATGCTGCGCAGTTACGACGGAGTGAACGTTGAAAGCAGCGCCATGTAGATGGCCCCCGTGTCAACTTTTCTACCTCTAACCCTGCACAACCATCACCACTACCTGGGGATCCCCACCTTTTTTCCTATCTTTCCAGTCAAGTGGATTGGATTGCTGCCATTCCTCCTCTGATTCCCTCCAAATGTGTTCATTACCCTGAGGGGGTCTCCCCATACCTTGGGACTGGAGCCACCAATGTGGTGACAGGACCATCTTCATTTGGGTTCAAAAGAGTGCTTTTGTGTTTTGGAGCTCAGGCCCCACTTCTGCCTTGTACTAAGGTTCCCGGGCAAGTTATTTTTCTTTTAGTCTTACTAGTTGCATTCTGGGAAATGAGTGTTTTGTGACTGGCCAAGCCTACCGTAGCAGCCATCTTTTTCCAATGGGCAAGTCCCCCCATGGCAGCCATTTTGTGAGAGCACTCACAGCACACTCTCACAATTCCAAGGATGCCCACTGACATAAAGAAGTTGGGGGCCCATGGGGTCTGCATTAACAATAATGTTGGGAGAGAGTAGAAGGGGGGCAGGTTTCTGGTACACATGACAGGGGGCTTCCAGATTTATCCAGTTGTTCTCTTCACAACACTGTATGGGTGTTAAGGGCTCCCTCCATTTCCCACAAATAAGCGACTGCGCTCTCTCTCTCTCTCTCTCTCCCCCCCCACCCCCCCCAGGACGGAGTCAGTGGCTGAAAAAATGTTGACCAATTGGTTTACTTTCCTGCTGCACAGGTTCCTCAAGGTGAGAGCATGTAGGAACAGGCCCTCAGACATGTGTGTGCCAACCCTTATCCTGCCAGAGAACAGGAGTCATAAGAGGACTGAGAAAGCCCTAGCTCCAGAAATTCTAGCCATGGTCTCTGCTGTGTGGGTAGGGAAATGGGACTGAAAATTCAGGAGTTGGGGGAGGACCCATAGGTCAGCGGTAGAGTACAGGCATTCCATTTAAAAGGTCCCAGGTTCAAGCCCCAGCATCTCTAGTCAAAAAGGGATTAGGGAAGCAGCTGATGCAAAAGACCTGCCTGAGACTCTGGAGAGCAGCTGCCAATCGGAGCAGACAGTACTGGACTAGATGGGCCAATAGTCTGGCCCAGTAGAAGGAAGCTTCCTGTGTTCCCTGCCTGTGAGCTTGTCCCTTCACCCCACAGGAGTGTGCTGGAGAGCCGCTGTTCATGCTCTTCTGTGCCATCAAGCAGCAGATGGAAAAAGGCCCGATAGATGCCATCACAGGCGAGGCACGCTACTCGCTGAGCGAGGACAAGCTCATTCGCCAGCAGATCGATTACAAGACCTTGGTGAGCTCCAGGGATGGTGAGAGGTGCACTTTGCCTCCTTGCAGGCTAGGAAGCCAACTGCTCCTTCCTCTCCAATGAATGCGTGCGGGAGAAGGGGCCTGCTGCGTAGGTGATTCTCTGCGTACGGCCTTGGTGGCTTGGAGGACTCCATGTCCCACCAGTCAGGACTAGATAAGCAGCCTAACTTTCTAACAACTGGAGGCCTTACCCCATGGGGTAACCTATGCAAGCCCAAAATGGGAGTAGTGTGGAGGAAGCAGGGCCATCGATAGAGCTGGGGATTGTGGGAAATGCACCATGGGAAATAAGTTGTGCAAAGTAGAGCGGGGGTGGGGGGAACAGAGAAGGATGAGTTTGGCATGGTGCATGCTGGGCTGTAGTTAGGGTAGGGCAAGAGGTGCTGTTGCAGACAGCTGTGGGGAGCAGTGCAGGGGCTCAGGAAGAATTTTTTTGGTAGTTTTTCCTCACTGTGAAGTAGATTGGTCTTTCCCTGTTTGCAGTTTGGCAGAGACCAGACACGGCCTTCTCTTCTGTGTCCATGTTTGCTTGGCAATAATAGGATTTTCAAAATGTCTTCAAGTCCACATATGGGGCCAAATCAAAATATCGTACTCTAGAAGTGTAATTGTCATTTTTACTTAAAAACTGAAGCTGGGGGAGGAGGGATGAAGACAATTGTTCTCCCACAGCCCAGAAATATATAGGTATAACCCTGGGTGCTTATAAATGTGGGGATGTGTGGGCCTCAAAACTATGATGACTGAAAAGTTAGATGTTTTTTCCTCCTAGACGTTATTATGTACCCCCCCTGAGCCCCCCGGGGGCCCTTCGGTGCCTGTCAAGGTATTAAACTGTGACTCGGTGACACAAGTGAAGGAGAAGTTGCTGGACGCTGTGTACCGAGGGGTGCCCTATTCGCAACGTCCACGTGCTGAGGACATGGAGCTAGGTATGCAGGCAGGAACATGGGAGAAAGCAGGTGGGCTGGGAGCATGGAGTGGACCTGGGTAATCAGGCATTGGCTTACACTATAACAAAATGGGGGCATGGAAAGGGAAATGTTTATCGCTACCTTTCTCCTCACCGACCTTCTTGTTCATCCTAGAGTGGTGTCAGGGCAGTGGGGGCCGGACCATCCTGCAGGACGAGGATGCCACAAGCAAGATTGAGGGAGACTGGAAACATCTCAACATGCTAGGGCATTATCAGGTAATTGCTTTCACTATCTCAGAGCCAGATTAACTACCCTAATAGGTATAGTGTAGCTCAGGGCCCCACCACAACATGGAAAATTCTGTAGTATTTGGAAGTGTGCAGCTCCTTCCTTTCAATGCTCTGGGTAGGTCAAAATATGGAAGCGTATTCCTTAGTAATATTGCCTGTGGTCAATAGGAAGTAAATAATGCTTCAGACATCGTTGAAGATTTCAGGGGTACAGTAGAGCAGATGGAGGGGGCTGTGCAAATGTGTTTGTGCTAGCCAAGGAAAGAACATTGGACCTCGGCGCATGGCCTACCACAGGGCCTCATCCTTTGAGGTCTTCAACTGTATCCTGGGGGCTTATCCTAGTTCTCTTGTTGCATGGTCTGGTAGAAGCTGGTGTTGGCTAAGGTTATGAGCCGGGAAGCTCCCTGTTCCACTCCTGTCTCCATCATGAATTTGCTGAGTGGTCTTTGGCCAAACCGATGTTCTCTTAGCATCACCTACACATGTAGGACTCTCTCTCTCTCTCTCTCTCTAATATGTGGATAATACCATCTTATTTTACAGGGCTATTCTAAAGATCACTATGATAACATGTGCAAAATGTACTGAATGCATGAAATGTGCTATATATGTGGTGGTTGTATTATTAGTTGTTATTGTTCTTATTCCATCTTTGTTCTCTTTCTCCACCTCATCCCTATGTCTAAACTCTTCTACTCCTGTCATCCCTGTAATTCAATGCACAGGTAGCAGATGGCTCCGCAGTGGCACTGGTTCCTAGGCAAGCATCGGGCTATAATATTGCCAGCTCCTTCACTTTCACCCACTCGCTGAGCCGCTATGGTAATGAATGGCAAAACCCTGTGAACACCCCCTATTCCCTCTTCTTCCCCCAATGCAAATCCTTCACTGCACTGAATGACCTGTGTACTCTGCCTTTTACTCTTAAACAATGTAACACAAGACTGTGCAAAGAGGAGAGCCCCCCGACTTCTCCCAATGTGGCCCTTGATGCATCATTTCCAGGTGCTGCCCTGGTTTGCCCACCTTTGACGAGCCCTTTGAGAGTACGGATCCTACAGATCTGCACTTTCAAAGTGCGACCCTGCCCAGACAGGGAGGGAACAGCATGTGTGAGTATGAATATGGGTGTGGGTAGCCTCACCCAGAGTGCAACCACTGACAAATATCCCCCAAGGGAATGCCTCCCTTGGTGGTAAAAAGTTGTTCACTCCTGCTGTAAAGTTTTAAGAGGATGGATAGATATCCTCCATCCCTGTGTGTACAATACAGTAAGTAAATAAATAAATAAAAATTCTGTGCTTGGGCAATCCAGATTCTGTGCCAAGAAAGCTCAATTCTGCAACCTGTATGAATTAGGCAGCATTACATACTTCCTCATTTTTCATAACTTCTGTTTACTAGTCATGGGGAGGGACTGCCCTCAACCACTGGAAATCTTATTCAGTTGCACCTGAACTTTTATCACGCATTGTTATAAGGGCTAGAAACTTGCTAGAAACAAAGACAGACAGACAGACAGAGCAAGTTAGCTGAGATTCCCAGGTGGCTGAGTTTCTGCACCCGGTGTTGCAATTTATGCCTTTTCTTCATTTGTGCTGAGTTGCAGCACACGCATAGTCCATTAGGCTGGAATTAATGCACGCACAGTGGGATGCCTTTAACATTTGGGACTTGTTTTCAAAGTCCCCAGAGTCTTTCTTGACTCTTGTGATGCCATCTGTCAAGGTTCTACTTTGTGTCTGAGCCCTCATGAGAATGTAGCCTTGTGCAAATGGGAGTTCCATGTTGCCCGTCTATGTCCCTGGTTCCCCACGGTATATGGTGCTAAGTGAACCAATGCATTAGAAGATGTCCCCTTCACATATGAAGTGTCCTTTCTTTACTATATGCTCCTCCATAGCACTAGGACACACGTACTATGTGCCCTAGTTGAATAGCAGAGCTGTGACCTTCCGTGGCTTGCCCCATTGTTGCTTAACTGAAGTGGCATTTTAGTACCACCATGTTTGGCCCTTTGAGGAGGTCTGCTGCCACGTCCAAACTTCTTATCCCTGAGCTTTCTCCCTATACTACCCTGGCCTGGCTGTAATTAGCACTGCTATTCCAGGCATGGAATGCCTGTAATTTTACTACCACTCCCCTTCTGTGGTTGGAGGGGAAGGGAGCATGCTTTATTTGGCCTGTGGAGGGTGACGATGATGGTAGTTTTGGCATTACCAGTGCCAACATGGGTTCAGGAACTAGGTCTTCTTGAATGCTGAGTAAATACAGCCCTCTTTGGGTGAGGAGAGCTTCTGAGGTAAAACCAAGATTGAGAAGGAAGTGTACAGAAGGCAGGGTTGCTCCTCAGGATCAATGTGAACAAGCTCAAGGTAGCTTCTTTTCTCTCCCTCCCCACTGCCCCCGTCTGCGCAGAGAGTTTGTTGCGCACCTCCAGCAGCCCTGAGAGCTTGCGCTCACGAGCTCCCATCCTCACTCCGGACCAAGATTCAGGCACACGTCTCTGGCATCTGGTCAAGAACCACGAGCATCTCGGAGACCCCAAGGAAGGGGAACGAGGGAGCAAGATGGTGTCTGAGATCTACCTCACCCGGCTCCTTGCCACCAAGGTACAGCAGGAAGGGAACTGAGCTGCTGAATGGGACGTTGAATCTTAAACCTTTGCCTGACAATTTCCCTAGGTACCAGGTTCGGTTCCTTAATGCTTAACCTAAAGCTGCTTTCCTAGCTGTGTGCGTGTGTGGGTTAAACTCACTTCTGCTCGCCTCATCCTCAGTGGGCAGCATAAATAGTTCCCAATATTTAAAAAGATATTAGGGAGAATTGTCATCTTATTTTCTTCTCAGTGGATGACATAAACGGTTCTTCCTAATATCATTTTTAAATATTGGGGCACTGTCACCTTATTTTCCTCTACCATGTTAATATTTTTCTCTTGCCTAGATTAAACATACTGAGGTTCTTCCATCCTTTCTTGCCTTCCCATTTCCTTTATCAGCTCTGTACATGCGGCCCATGACAAACCTTCTTGGGGAGACTTTTCCCCAGTCCTCTTCCTTGTTTCGGTCTTTGCACAGTCCATCCTGTCCAACCCTTCCTGCAGGTGGCTTGAGCGTCCCTCCTGAGCTGGGCATGCTTCAGACGGCATCCTGTTGGGGCTGGTTGCAGGAGCATGATCCTGGGTTCCTGTGATGTGGGCTGTAAGGCTGACCCACCCATCTTCCAGTGCTGGCCAGCTGACATCTAAATTAAATCCAGATACTTTATTGACATAACAGAAAATACCATGTCGTCAAAATCTCAGGCAAAGTTGGAGTCATAAATTATCTGCCGGCGAGGAAGAGATGGAGGCGTCACTTGGTGTCTGGATCATGCTTTCTGTGTGTGTTTGTATTCTGTCACTCTCTGTGATTGATATAACCACATTGCTATGATCCAGTATTTCACTGTAAGATCTTTTAATAGTGTTCGGTACACTTTAGTAGTGTTCTCACAAAACTGCTATTCCCATGGTTCCCTGAGGAGAATCAGCAACCGTTTAAATTGTTGTAAAACTGCCTTACATTGGAGTGTAGATGTGCCCTTATTTAAGGCTGTGTGAATTTTGAAGATTTTACAGTCCCAAATCAGGAAAATAATGGTGGAGATTGTTAGGGAAGAGATTTTAGTAAGATAGTGTGGGGGAGCTGGAACAGCATGTCTGGAGCAGAATATTTAGTGGAACAAGAAGGATTTGGGGTGGGGGGGCAGTGTGGAATATATATTCAGATGCCAGGATGAGGAGTCTTCTTTTCCAAGGGGATGCTCAGGCTTGATATATTGTCCTCCAGCTTATAATGACTGCAAGACTTGTTCTCTAGTGCCTAAATATTTAAAAGACATTGCCAAGTCTGTGGATTATTTCCCCTCCATGGCTAAGAGGACTAAAATTTTGTTAGTGGTTTCAGCCTTTTAATGAAGGCTGAGATTTTCAGGATTCTGAAAGAGCTATCAGATTGCAGCCTCTATGGCAGGGCTGAGTAAGTTATGGCCTTCCATAAGTTGCTGGACTGCATCTCCCATCATCCATCACTATTGATTATGCTGGCTAGGGCTGATGGAGTCAATATCATATGCAGGGCCACACATTCCCTGCCTCTGTTCCATGGCATGGTCAAAGCTATGCAGGTTCCTAGACCCCTTGAACCAAAGTTTGATTCTGCTTGCCAATTCTTCCACCTCCACTACCCCCTAGTGTGTGTGTGTGTGTGTGTGATGGGGGGGGGGGATGTTGGCATGACTGGATGCCACTGTTCTTGCCTGTCTTATCCCTGGGGTTTGATACCTCTTAGCATGGTGGGGGATGAGGTTAGGAAAGGCAGCCATGATCTCCACATTTTAATGGTTTGTTCTCTTTTTCCATCCCAAAAGACATTCTCCAGAAGCTTTTCTCTTCCCCCTTTCCCAGGGCACATTGCAGAAGTTTGTGGATGACCTGTTTGAGACTGTCTTCAGCACAGCACACCGGGCCAGCGCCCTCCCCCTGCCCATCAAGTACATGTTTGACTTCCTGGACGAGCAGGCAGAGCGGAGGCAGATAGGTGACCCTGACGTTCGACATACCTGGAAAAGCAACTGGTGAGACCTCTGGCTTTTAGCCCCTTGTCCACATACATTCATTCATTCATTTGTAATATTTCTGTACTGCCTTCCTGGAAAACAACAACAACAACAAAAACAATCAAGGTGTTTTACCCAAAAAAATTAAAAACCAAAAATCATAAACAACAACATAGTAAAATCTTAAAACCATCAAGAACAAACAATTTAAAAAGCCAAATTAAAAGATGTATCTTGACCCCCTTCCTGAAAGCAGAGAGAGAACCAGTCATAACTTCAGTGGGAGTGCATTCTAGAGTCTGGGAGCAACACAGGAGAAAGCCCTTTCCCATGCGCCCAACAAGCAGGCTTTCTGCACGCGGGGGTGTCTTCAAAAGGGCCTCCCCTGCTGATCCTAGTAACTGAGCAGGTTCATACTGAGATGGGTGATCTCCCAGAGAACTGTTAGGGCTTAAGCCATTTAGAGCCATAAAGGTTAAAACCAGTACCTTGAATTGAGCCCAGAAAACACTTGGCAACCAGTGCAGATCTTTCACCATTGGGGTGATATGAAGCTGATAGTGTGCACTGGCCAGTATCCTAAACCAGTGGTTGGCAGCTGGTGGCCTGTGGGCCAGGCCTGGCTGTGGGCAAACTTGGGCAAGGCTGTCTTACTTCCTCGCATGTCCCCTTCCTCTGTAGAGTGAGCCTTTGCCTCCAAGTGATGGTGGGTCTTCTAAAGCCAATGTCTCTCTCATCTTGCCTGTTTTCCATTCCAGCCTGCCCTTGCGGTTTTGGGTGAATGTCATCAAGAACCCACAATTTGTTTTTGATATCCACAAGAGCAGCATCACGGATGCCTGCCTCTCAGTGGTGGCCCAGACCTTCATGGACTCATGCTCCACCTCCGAGCACCGCCTGGGCAAGGATTCCCCTTCGACTAAGCTGCTGTATGCCAAGGACATTCCCATCTATAAAGGCTGGGTGGAAAGGTGAGCTGCCGAGGGGTTAATGTCCTGTTGTACACGGATAACAAGATTTCGCTGTCTGAAGCTTGGTTCCTCGAATGAGGAAGGGAGCCATCTGGAAAGGGGCCATCTTCCAATTGCTTAGAAAAAGGAAGGGTCGGGGGCTCTTTTCCTTCAGGGGTTAGGGTAGTCAACCAGGGCAGGAGAGCCATTGTGGGGCTGGCTTACTGTGACCTCTCTCAGCGTCTCGGAAAGGAGGAGCCCCCACTGCTCATGCTGCAGGCTGAACATGTCCTTCGCAGTGTCAGTCTCCTTTATAAAGCACTTGCTGACCTCCCCGGCTCAGCAAAGGAGGATGTTCCTGGAGGAAACAAGGACCTAGCTACAGCTGCTGAAGACAGTGGATCGGCGTGGGTGGTAGCAGCTGCTCCTTTCTTTGCTGAGAACACCAAGATAACCTAGTCTTCAAAGCTTCCTTCACCAACCAGAGGCCCTCCAGATGTTTTGGACTACAACTCCCAGCATTCCTACCAATGGGCCATGCTGGCTGGGGCTGCTGGGAGTTGAAGTTCAAAACATCTGGAGGGTATCAGGTTGCTTCTCCGGTCTTAGTCAACGGTTCAGCATGCTGGTGGAATGGAGCCCCTTCATACAGGCGTGTGAAGAATATCCGATGCAGCCTTATATTGAATCAGACAATTGGTTGATCTAGCCAAGTGCTGTCTACTTGGATTGGGAGCAGCTCTCCAGAAAATCAGGCAGAGAGAGGTCCTTCCCACTACCACCTACCCGGTCTCTCTTTTTTTTTTTGTAACTGAGATTGAACCTGTGGCCTTCTGCATGAAAAGCAAGAGCTCTACCCCTGAGCTATGGCCTGTTGCAAGCTGGAGGATGATCTCCATCTTTGTATTCCCTCAGTGTGTGAGCTGAGCTGAGCTGAGCTCCAGCTTTGAAGGTTATCCCTTTCCAAACATTAAGACAAAATAATGTCTCCATACAAGCCATGATAAATCTGTGGGGTTTAGACTCTGTATTTGACATGGCAAACTCTGAAATCTTCTGTCATAGCTTCCATTTGAGGCGGGAGGGAACTATCACACAGAAAACACACATGTCTTGCTCTTAGACCTGCGTGGAAGCACTTTCAATAGCATGCACAGCATTTTGCTAAAGATTCAAGAACCAGAGGAAGGATTGTGTACCAGTCTAGTGTCCTCCAATCTTTTGGACGACTGTTCCCATCATTGGTGGCTACTGCCCCTTCCTGGCTGGGGGAGATGGGAGTTGTAGTCCAAACATCTGGAGGGCACCACGTTGAGGAAGGCTGAGTGTGCATAATTGGACTGGATCTGGAGCTTTGGCACCACAACTCTCTGATCAGTGGAGGCTGGTGGCTCCAATGTCAGTGGGGCCATGTATCCGCTCCGAGTTTCAGTCAGAACTCTCAAGGAGCTATCCAAGATGCAAAGTACCACCCCACTGACATTGGAGCCCCCAGCCTCCACTGGCGCAGCACCTTGGATAGCTCCTTTGGGGTTCTGACTGAAACATGGAGCGGATGTACCACCCCACTGACATCAGAGCCACCAGCCTCCACTGTCTCTGATCCACCCTGTGCTTGCTACTCCTATCTCATCATCCTGACATCTCCCCTGCACCACCACAGCCCTCCCTGCAAAATACCAACTCTGGCCACCTCTTCTCCTTTCCCTCTCCCCAACCCTGGCCCAGAACTCATTGTTATAATCAACATTTCTGT
Organism: Heloderma suspectum; assembly: GCF_057233095.1. Classification (NCBI taxonomy): domain Eukaryota; kingdom Metazoa; phylum Chordata; class Lepidosauria; order Squamata; family Helodermatidae; genus Heloderma; species Heloderma suspectum. The sequence goes on from NC_139459.1 coordinate 172,374,784, forward strand.
AAATTTGTTCGATGTGCACGTTTTGAGTGCAGTATTTCAGGTATTGCAACAAAGAGTAGCTACAGCCTTAAGGAAGAAGTAGCTGTCTTACTTATTAAATTTGTAACCTGCCTATCCATTGGCATATTCAAGGCAGGTTGAGGGGTGGGGGTAAAATCACTGTTGCAGCAAGCAGTTGGAAATCTGGCCTTTGCCCCTCCCTCCGCTGAGATGAGAGTGTAGACTGAGCAGGCTCATCTTTTCTCCAGGCATTTAAGCAGTCTCTCTCTTTCCCAGGTACTACCGGGACATCACCAAGATGGCTTCCATCAGTGATCAGGACATGGATGCCTACCTAGTGGAGCAATCACGGCAACACGCTGGCGAATTTAACACACTGGGTGCACTGGGGGAGCTCTACAGCTATGTGGGAAGGTACCGTGATGAGGTGAGGCTCTGTCACAACTATTCTTTCCACTCCCCACCTCCACTTCTCATCCAGTTTGCAATCTAACGCAGGACATTTACTTCTGATGGCAGGAGATCCTTACATGGACCCTGGTGCCATATCTCTGTTAAATTGGATGGGCGGGGGGGGGGGAGGAGGATTAAGGTACCATGGCATGGTAAGACACCATTGTCTACCCACTCCTCCAGTATCCTATACCCTTCTGTTCCACTCAGTATTCTCCTAACAGCAGCCCTACACCTCAATATCTAAGGGATGTTTTAGTTTAGGAGTAGGACATTGGGGAAGGTACTATGACAAGTGGAGACCTCCACACCATTCCTATCCCTTCCACTCACTCATTTCCCTCCTCTGAAGGAATTTTGAAGTGGAATTGCTCTGCGTGTGTGTGTATGTATGAACCCATTTGCACGTAACCATGTGCCCAATGTGTGCTGCTGCCATTTTGAATATGCAACCTCCAATTGGAGGTTATTTCATGACGTGGGAACCCAGACACTGGATTAATCATGGAATAAACAACCCACAGTTAGCCTGTGATTAGTTAAATGTGGGTTGTTTAACCCATTAGTTAACCTATAGTATCTGGGTTCTCACATCACGAAATCACCTCCGACTGGAGGTTGCATATTCAAAATGGTGGCGACACATGACCCCAGCAAATTCTGGGTTAATTAACCTGCAATTTGACACTGTTAGATGCACACTGGGTGTGTGCGTGCGTGTGTGTGTGTGTAGGTCTACACTCATTGCACTTTTGCCTCTCATAAACAAGTTTGTCGGTTTTCTGGGAAGAGGGGTTTATTCAAAACCTTGTTTGACCAGAAGTGGTAGCAGGGTGCGGGGGAAGAAATGTCTGGGTCCTTCATGGGAAGTGAAGTCTGTCTCAAACTACTTTTTGACGCACCTTAAAAAAATATTATCTGACTCTAGCCTAAGATGCTGCATCAAGGTGACAGGACAGAATCTTTTTCGTCCCCTGTCCCTCGACATACCTTTCCAGTTTTACCGGGCATTTCTCCATCCTAGAGCCCAGATCTTATTCCCTTTTTGCTCCCGGGCACTTGGGGCTTAGCCCCTCCTGACCTTTTTCACCTTTTTCTTTTCCTTTCCTTGTTCCGGACCCTTTGTTTCCAACCCATTGCCCTCCCCACACCCCCACCACCGCCCCCCAGATCCTGACAGCGCTGGAACGTGACGCCGCCTGCCGGAAACACAAATTGAGGCTGAAGCTTGAACAAGTCATCACTCTCGTTTCTGGAAATAGCTGAGAGTGCTGTCGGGGGGGAGGGGGCAAAGGGGACAGGGGGCACGCAGCCAGCATAGATAGATGGATGCATCAGAAAGGACTCTACCTCCAACCTTGACTTGTGGCCCCAGCAAGGGCGACAGACTTGACATTTTTAACCTCCCAGTGGGCAAGAGACATGTGACCTTTTGCCCTCTAAGGCTGAAATCCTGGGGTTGCAGAATGAGGTTGTGGTGCCCCTTCCCCCCGACCTTCAGCCCAGAAGCAATAACAAGCACCCTTTCCTTTGTATCTGTATTGGGAGGGGCAACTCAGAATGAGCAATGAGGTTGGGGTGCAGCCAGATACTGCCCCCTCCCCCCTCATACTGGCAGCTAAATGGAGATCCCTCACCCCAAATGTTTGTGGACCCTCCCTTTAATCATACAGACCATTCCCTAGCCCCCCACTCCTTGTTGGTAGCTGGTGGAATTTGCCCTTGTTCTGTTTTTTGGTAACCATGACAATTGGGTATTTTTAATCCTTACCTGACAACACCCCCACCCCTCTCACCCCCACCCCACCTGTTGTGCCCTCACTGGGTGCAGTGCCTTACTCATTAATTTATTATTGCATCTTGTTAAGATTATTGGCTGTAAATGATTCCATTCCCTGGGTGTAGAGATTTCAGTGTAAAAAGTCCTCCATTTCCCTCTCATTCTTGGAGTCTGTGTAAATATTTGCACTGCAGCCTGGAGGGATTCAATACCCCACTCCTCCCAAAAATAAAATAAAATAATTAAAATTCCCCATCAGGGGTTAAGGAATTGGGGTGGGAGTGTCCCTGCAGCTGCACGGGCTTTTTATTGGTTCATTTTATAATTAATTTTTCTTTTGCTAAATAAAAGCCTGGAAAAATGGTCGTTTTACTATCACATCGGGAGGGGCACTTGGGTGAAATACCATGAGAAAGGAATCCTTGGGAAATGGGCCCCATTCCTTTGCATTCCAGCTTGACATGGAGGTATTTTGGTCTGTACATTTCCCCCATATACATTTCCCTCTGTCCATCTGCAGGACCAGTCCCTCTGTCTGAGCAATATTTGTTTCTTGTTGAATTGCACCTGAAACTTGGGATAATGCTGTCCTTTTTCATTTAGGATAAGATCATGTTCCTTTTTTAAAAACAACAACCCATAATTCCCAGTCTTCGAACAGACCCATCTGCCTGCAGCATATTTTTCTTTCCTCTCAAGAGCTCCATCCTTTACCAGCATTCATGTTTGCTGCTGAAAACACTGCTTGTACATGCAGCAAATGCGTAGCATGTAAACGACAAGACACCCATCCTGAAATACCCATGTACATGGATTGGGCTGTACAATCAGGACTCTTCGGCAATTTGTACAGGGTGTTTGAGGATGTGTATCGGTCATTCACATGTTATATGTTTGCTGCAGGAAATGCAGGTGTAACCCTTGTAAACATGATTGCTGCATAAAGGGGGGTCTTTAACTTGGGATTGGGAATCCCCTTGAAACGGCGTGCCTCTTGCCTGGTCTACATGCAATAGAATGAGGTGGTAGCATGGACTGCGCCACTTTAGACTGCGGGACAGGGAAGCTGTTTTTAAACAATCTTCCACATAAACCCTGAAGGTATAAAACTAGCACAGCAGGGAGAAAGTTGTAGCCCTGGCCTTTGCCTGCTGTGCTGCTTTTCTATTTGCAGGGAGTGTTTAAATATAGAGAAGCATTCAAAAATGTGATCACCTACCTCAAGTCCATCCTATCATCTTGGCTTCCACTCTTGCAGTTTAGTGTGGTTTTGCCATTTTTTGTTCACTCACATTTTATGGAAATCCAGATAATATAATTGTCAACCTGTTCATTTCCAATAGACTTGATTTGTGATGATCTTTTAAAAATGCAATTGTAGCACCGGTGTATCCACTGTGGATTGGCAAAATACTATTGAGGCTTTTCAGGGCTCTTGTGCCTTTGAACAGCAGTTTCCTCTTTACAGCTTCTGCCCCTGTTGTTTTTCCGGTGTGGCAGCAGCACTACTGAATAACAAACAGCCTCTTAATTGGCGCTTAATTAGTCAGTTCTTGTTGCCTACAAAAAAGGGGGCTTTAATGACTGACTTCCTCATTATTTTTTCTTTTCATTTGTTTATTGTAAAGTAGCCTTTTCATAATAAAAAGTAAGAGGAAATCATTTATTAAAGTACTCCCTCTCCCAAACAGGAACTGACGAAGGGCCAATTACGAGACTGTTCATCAGCATAATACTGCTGCACTGGACAGGTTGCAAGAATGGGCAGAAGCATCAAGGAGGAAACTTCTAATTAATGTTGCAGGGACTGGCTTTGCTGATTGATATAGCACTAAAATCAGTCCTCTGTGGAACCCACTGTCTTTTCCACTTTCAGCTGACTGGAGAAAATCAGTTCCTCAGCAGCACTGAAGAACTCTAGTATAGAAGCAACTGGGGTCTTTTAATTATTAAATGGTACCCATTGTAGAAACCGTACCTGTTGCTTCACTTGTTCTGGAGCAGCTTCTGGACTAGTTGGTTAAACTTCTCGCTGACCAGATGTTTTAGACCTGCCTCCAGGTCATTTTGGCAAATATTCTTCATCCTGCATACAACTGCTGACTCTTCTGTGGCGTGATCCACTTTCTGTTTGGCCAGAAGCAGAATTTAGGTGCCTGAAACAAAGAGCAGTCTTAACTAGCTCTGGCTATTGTAACAACAGATGGCCAGAAGGAGTGGCTAACTGCACAAGGCAACAGAACAAGGTCTGGCAAGTGTAGCAGCTACCTGCTATGGTTAGCCTTAGCTGGGGTCCCAACCAAGTCTAACTGGCCCATCATTTGTTAAGGAGGGAAAGATAGAATAGCTCCATAATGTCTTTTGACTGGTAGTGCCAGGAGCTGGATGGAGCCTGGGGCAGCACCTGGAAATAAAGCTATCTGTTCATCTGAGGGAGGGGTGCCAAACTCTTTTCAGCCAGAGGGACAAATTCCATTTTGGAGAAGTTCCTCCCGGCCACATTCCAGTGGTGGGCAGGGCCAAAGGCGAAAAGGCAAAAGGGGCAGGGTCAAATATATACCATATTTCAGCTGAAACTTCTTCCTGCCAGTAACCAAGCCTCAGGAGAAATATTTCAGCCTTTTAGAATGGGGAAAAAACTGCACAAACACGGAGAAACTACCAAACGATCGCTGGTTTGGGGAAAGGGGGCATGGCCTGGGGAACTCCAGAAGGCTGGATTTGGCCCCCGGGCCTCAGGTTCTCCACCCCTGACCTAAGATGTGCAATTTTAAAAAGAAAGAAATGGCTGAAGGGCAGAAAAACATTCTTGCTGTGTCCCTCCTGCCCAGTCCCCCCAGTCAGTTGGCAACCTTACTTACCCAAGAACCTTATTCTGGAATAACCGCCACCTTTGGTTCCATATTTGCAGTTATGCAGACTACTTTGTTCAGATTTACACACACTGAAACACTGAGTGGTGCGGAGGGGATGAATCTAGCTTTCTCCTATCCTTCAAGCATCCTGACTGTGTGCCAGAAAAGGAGGCGATGGGGTTAAAATGCTCTTAAGGCTGGTAACTAACCTACATTGGGTATTCATTGAGCACTGAAATGATACCTCAATTTGGTATCCTTGCAGTTGTGAAGGAGGGGGCATTTTGGAGTACTTGGTTTAGCCTCGAGATCTTTTTTTCTTTTAATATACTCTGGTGTTTTAGGAATGGGCTCAGGGGCTGTACCGAGGAATGCATTGTGGGCTCCCTAGGCATTTGTGGCTGTCTGATGGCAGGGAGATGCTGGCGTGCGTCTGTGTGCATGTGTGCGTTTTGATGTGGGAGGGAGGCAAGCCGGCAGTACCCAGGAGAGGAGGCAGCAACAAGATAAAAGGAACATTTTGGTGGCAGCTTTATGAATAAGTCATGGACACACCAGGGGCCTCATTAGCAGAACCCCCAGGGTGCTGGGTAGGTGAGGGGTGGGAGATTGTGCCTCCTAAGCATCAATGTGACTTATGGAGTTAACGGGGTTTTAACTGTCAGGCAAAACTAGGAGGAGTGGGAGGAGATCATGGCATGTAGATCAGAAGTGCCCCAGAGGCTAGGATACAGGGTCTGTCCCCTCTTAAATGTGTACTGGACAGGGAGGTGTAGATGTCAACTTCGTTCCTACTACACAGGATGGTTAAAACTTATACAATCCAGTTGTCCCTATATTGTCATTTATTTTGTTTTTTTCGCTAACTGTGTGTAAGGGTTGGGGAACTTTTTTTCTGTTAAGGGCCACATTCCCTTGGAAGGTGGGTGTAATCTGTTGGAGGCTGCTTGCTGGTGTTTGGTGGGATAAAGCCAGTAGTAGGTAGGCCAGAGCCAAAAATTAGCAAGGCTTCTGCCTTGTCTCTTTTCCTCTTTCTCTCTCTCCCTCTCTGGCTAGCAGGCTGCCAGGGGAGGGACAGATTGCTCTTGCCAGAGGTCTGAACTGATCACTTGCAGAGCACTTTTGAAAACAAGCTGAGGAACACAGTTTGCCCACCTAGGGCTGTAGGTTGCTAAGCCCTGTCCTACATGCAGGTGCATGAATCTTGCGATTCTCCAGATTTTAGCCTCCTCCCTCGGGAGGGGGGAAGATTTAGCTCTAGTACACATGCATATAAATGCATACACGTATAGCACGTGCACAGTCGTGCCATTTCACACCATGCAGTTGCTAAGTTTAATTTTGAACTGTTGTTAACCTATTCTAGGACACTTCTATCTTCTAATTAACAAATCGTTTTGCTAAAGTGGAGGAGAGATATCCCTTTGCTTTTCAATTTGGTGCAACAGCAGGCTTGGCAGAGTAAATGCATACAGCAAGTGGAGAAGCACCTTCAGGAATGTTTTTAAGGTGGGCGGGGCACCACATTCTGTGTGCTTTGGTGTGAGAATAGAAGTGTTACATGTAGACAAGTGTGTCCCTGTTTTTCTGTTAAACAGTGAAGGGTATAGAAACTGTGCATGTGAGATGGAGAGTGTTTTGGAAGAGGTGCTAAGGTAAGAAACAGTTTATTTGGGCCTGGGCCAATATCTAATGGGAGTTTTGGGAATGGATCCATATGCTAGATCAAGAATTTGTTTTTAATCCAGATATTATTGTTAGCTGCTTTGAGCACCATTTTTTGGCAAAGAGGCAGGATATAAAATAAATACATGTGAACACCATTCTCCCACCACCACCACCACTCCACACACACACTCCTGCAAAGTTCAGACTAACATTGTATCAACAGCTACTGGCTCCTCTGCTATATCTGGCCTCCTGAAGGGTGCCATCCCCCCCTCCCGCAATGCCTGCCTATCCCAGGGCCAAAATAAGGCCCTGACAGAATAAGGCCCTGACAGATAAGTGACATCTGTAGCCACCCCTCCAAATGTGGCCCTGCAGCAAAGCTATTTGCTTAGGAGGAAAGAAAGCGGTTTAGGCCGCAGTGCTATCTTCTAGTCACAGAGCCATGTGGGGAGGGGAGTAACAGGGATCTCTCCCCCCCCCCCCGCTTCCCAATAAAACCAGTGCAGAGACTGAGCCAAGACAGGAGTGTCTGGTGCTTCTTACCCTGGGGCTTATAAAGGGGGAGGGGGGAAGTTATAAACACCACACGCACATCCCATCCCCGGCTAATTCAATCTGGATCCATCAGCCTTGACAGCGCAGCCCACAAAGGGCCACTCAGGGAAATGAAATGCCCAGTCCCATTAAACTCGCTCCTCTGACAGGCAGCAGCTGATTCCTGCTCTTGCGTGGCATGTGCCCTTCCCATTTCAGCCCCTCTCCCCAACTCCTTCCGTTCCCCCATCTATCTGGGTCTGTCCTCAGCTCTCTCTTGGTGCCTCCTTGTTCAAGGTCTCTTTCTCCCCCAGCTCCCTTCATCTATGATATAATCCCTGGAGCTGGGAGAATTTAAATTCTGCTTTCTTTGTCATTTCCAGCCCATCAGTGACAGACACCCCCCCCCCCTTCATCTCTCTGCCACTTCTCCCCCTCTCAAGATTATCCTTTATTATGGAGAAGCAGCGGTTCTGCCTTTAATCCCATGGGAGCTGTCTAAATCTGGCCTCTTTGAAGTTATTTTCTGTGCAGCCGGTGGAGGATGAAACCTTCTGCCTCATGACAGGGCAAAACCACACCTAAGCTGGAGAGAGGGATGAGCTCTGGGACCTTGTTTTCAATGCCATGGTTCAGGCCTGGAAAAGGAGAATGCCCGAGCATGTGCAAAGTGTGCTTCCCTTCTCAACTGAGGAACTACAGCTACTCACCCTACATTTTGGATTAGGAGGCAAGGGATGAGTCCTGGCACTTCTCCCTAGAAGTTAACCTATGTAGGGAGCTACACTCAAACATTTCCACAAATAAAAATAGGGGTATACCCCTGTCTTCACCCCGACACTAAACTGACCATAAATGTTTACTTTAATAATTTTATTACAATATTATTTTTAATCACAATGAGCCTGATTTTAGCATAGCTGTAGTTCCACAGAAACATTTACTATCTGTATTCTTCCAGACACACAAAAAATGAAAGAAGCTTTATCAGTCTGTAAGCAGCCTTCCCCGACCTAGTGTGCTCCAGATGTGTTGGACTACAACTCCCAGAGTTGCTGGGAGATGTAGTCCAACATATCTGGAGGGCACCAGGTTGGGGAAGGCTGGTCTATAAGAAGCGCAAAATAGATGTCCTATCCTTGCCCCCATTTGACAGGAGAAGCTGTGCCCTGGCATTTTGCATCTATGAGTGTGCGTGGAGTTACATTCCTATGCACCAGAGTCAAGATCCATCTTCCCAATGAACTACTTCCAATTCTGGTGCCAGAGATCCAACATTTTCCCTAAGACAAAAGAGGAGCAAGGACTTTGACAGAAAGATACCAGAATCAGTGGCTGTTGCTGGTAAATGGAAGGGTTCAGTCAGAGGAGTGCACGTTGCCTTCACATCAGGCTTGTAGCGCTTTGCTCCAGGCCCCCAGCCATGCTTTTCCCAAGATTTAGAGGGCCTTGCCTGCCCTCTCTGTGACATTAAGGGGCATTGTGATACACAGTGGAGAGTGCCAGACTTGCCCCTCCCCCTGAACTGCTCAGTACCAACCCTGCGTTGTTGATCCTACTCTTTAGCAATGGTTTATGTGGGTTGTGAGGAGAGGAAGGTGAGGGAATCCCACTGCTAACTTCATCCATTAACCTTGTGTCTGCTGCTTGCCCACGGGAGGGGTGTGTGTGTGGAGCAGATTAATAATTAATCACCAACCGGAGCAGACGGTGTCAGTGGCCAGGGGCCAAGGGAGCATGTATGTGGCTGCCTGCTTCCATCTGCTAACGTCACAAGAGACCGGGGAGATGGAAGGGGATGAATGTGCTCATGCAAGGCCCCAAAAATCCAGCACACAGCAAATGGTGTGTGGAAGCCTTAAACTGGGACTATGGGAAAGAGCTTGGTACATGGGCAACCTGAAGAAGGAAGGGAAGAGAAAGGCCTTGGATGCTAGATGCTGGAGTCATGGACAGGCAAACAGATCCAGCTCACTTAGTTGTGGCTGTGACCCAGTAAAAGCAGTGGGCCTTCAGTTACAAGTGGGACCTGCCACAAAGTGTTGTAGTGTTTGGTGGAGTGCTCTTGTCCAGGGTTCCATCCAACCAGGCATGCTCTTTTCCAAAATTTATTTATTGATTGTATTTTTATCCCACTCCTCAGCCAAAAAAGGCATATTCTGTTACAGGGTTAGGCAACCTGGCGTCCTCCAGATGTTTTTGATTACAACTCCCATAAGCCCCGCCCAGCAGGGCCCATGGCTAGGGATTATGAGACTTGTAGTCCAAAACGTGCAGGGCACCAGGTTGCCTAATGCTGTAGCAGAATATCTCGGGAAAGGGCATGTTGGGTTGGCTGGAACCCTGCCCTGGTGGGAGGTTTTCCATTTTCCTTTGAACATTTAGCATTCCATAGTCACTGGCACAGTGTTGACTGGGCTGTTTTGGGGGGTTCCATCCTTAAGGTTCCCCCCCCCGAAGGATTGTTTGTACTTCTGCAAATCTTGGGGTTTCCCCAAGCCCACTGATACCTCCCCCTGCTGTGTGAGGGTGATGCCGTTTTGCCTACATAATATTCCACACTGAGAATTCATTTGCTATTCATATATAGCAGGGGTAGACAGTTCGTATGATCAAAATAAGCCCCATATGATCAAAGTATGGGCCAAGCATGATTTCCATAATCACCCCCCAGACACAGCTTGTTGTGTTGTCCAAACCTGGGCAGCATGGCGTATTGGAGGGGGAAACAACCCTCCAACAAACCACACCGCCCAGGTTCAGATGATACAAGTCACGCCCGGGCAGTTATTATGGAAATCACACCCAGCATGCACCATGATTTAAATAAGCCATTTTGATTGTGCGAACCAGGTCAATGTGATACCTGCGGGCACCAATGCATCCCTGATACCTTCCTTGGTGCCCTTCAAGATGCCCTACCTCCACCCCCCCACACACACACACTTGTTTTGTTAAACATTAACACATTTCCTTACCAGCAGCTGGGATTGCTGTGAAATAGGTTTCTGCTGTAGCTGAAAACCATGGGTTCAAAGGTGTTCAGTGTGATGGAGCACAGACCTGACCCATCTCTGCCTTGTACTCTTTGGGGCAGGTTACTCGTCCTTTGCCATGCCTCCTATTGCTACCATTTTGTGGTGGTACCCACACCAGTTTCTCAAATTGCACCAACCCATTAGGAACACAACTAAACAAAAGGCTTTCGGAAAGGCAGAATTAAGGGTCACTGTGGTGTCACCAGCCAATGTAGACCAGTCCTTTACATCTACCAGTCCCTATTTGCATGCTTGAAAATGCCAAGCACCAACTAGCAAACTGAGCCACACTGCAGATTTCAAACATTGCCATCATTTAGCGCAGGGGTGGGGACCCTCTTTTAGCCCAAAGGCCCCATTCAGTTTTGGAGAAGCTCTTGGGAGCTGTATTCCAGCAGGGGGTGGGGTCAAAATACCAGCATATGTAGCTTAAAGCTCTTACTGCCAGTAAATAAGCCTTAGGAGACACCTTTCAACCTTTTTTTAAATGGGGGAAAAACTGCACAAAAGCTGGGAAACCACCAAATGATCAATGATTGGAGAGAAGGGGGAGGGTCAGGGGGCGTGGCTATTTGGGAAACCCAGGAGGGCCGGAGGTTCCCCACCCCTGACTTGGAGAAAATCCTTCAAGTTAATAATATGAACACACTGATAGGGAGTGAAGAGCCTTCGGAGATGTTCACACTAAAACTATATTTGAATCTCTTGATGCCTGTAATTCAGGATGGAAAATGGGAAGCAGCCATTTTAAAAATGAACACATGTTCTCTAGTTGATGTAAGATTTACAATCACACTGCAGAATGTGACAATGCAAAATATTATTTAATATATATGAAAATGTCCTACTGTGATATTTATATACCATTCCTCTGGAGTCAAGTCTTGGCTCAAAGTAGTTCACTAACCAACTAAAAATATATCAAAAGCACATAATTTAAAACAAAACTTTTAAACCCATTCAGGTTCAATGGCATAGGCAGATGATATATAAAGAAGTCTTCCTAAAGAAGAAGGTGCTTTCTTCCCTTCTAAAAGCCAGTAGCGCTGGGCATAGAATGACCTCTCTAGGAAGGGAGGTTGGGCTACAACCCAGCAGGCCCTACCACTAGACCATGGGTGGGTAACCCTCGGCCTAATTTCAACAGTCCTCCGTGTATGATTAGTTCAGACACTGGCAAGAACAACCTGTCCCTTCAACAGCAGCCTGGTGGATGACAAGGGGGCAGGAGAAAGAGATGGTGTAGCCCTGCCTACTTTGGATGTGGTCTGCTGCCACCACCAACCTGTGACCCCTAAAAGATTCCCCTCACACCGTCCCTCCTAAGGGAATGCAGTCCTCAAGAGGAAAAGGGTTCTGTACCTTTCTAGGCCAGGAATAGAGAACCTGTGGCCTTCCAGATGCTGCTAGATTACAACTCTCAGCATCCCTAACCATTGGCCATGCTGGCTGCAGCTGATGAGACATGGAATCCAACAACCTCCTGGAGGGATCACCCTTTTCCTAAACTAGCAGAACTCGGCTCTGCAGTGAGCCAAATGGGCCATCCTGGAGCCACTCAATGTTTTGAGCCGGATGGACCAATGTTCTGAGAGTGCATAAGGCAGTTGTCTTAAGTTCCTAACCAGCCAGAATTGTACAGGCCTGACTAAAATGTTTATTGTCTTGGCCTGCTATCTGAACTGGATGAGAATTCAAGGCCAGAATAAAATCCATTAGAGACAGTTTTGCTATCGATGTGGCTGCACACAATATCTTAGTGTGCACACTCATGCACTCATGCAATATGCACCCTACAGGAGTGGTGTCTATTTTGGTCTAGTGTACATTTAGGTGCTGCGCATGCAGATTCATGTACACCATTTTTGCTAGGTGGAGAAAGCATTCCCCTTGAATTGGAGGAAAGGTGGCTACTCATGCTTCCCCAAAAATCATCAATGTGCATAACTTTTGCACATGCTAATTGGTACAGAGATGCAGATTTATAAATTACTATACTTAAAATAGAAATACAGTACCTCTGGTCATAGTGGGGAAGCCTGGCCAGGTGACCTCTGTGCTTGCTCAGTCTGCTGTCTGTTGATGGGCAACCTCAAACCCCCTCCCTGCTCTCCCTTCTTCTGGTCCTTTATCTTTGAGCCTTTCTACACAAGGCTTTTATTGGGTGCTCAGGATTGCTCACTCACAGTAGTTTTCAGGTCCTTTATACTACATCCTCCTCCAGGGCCTCTCTTGTGCTTTGCAACCATTATTGCAGTTTTTTCCCTAACAAGGAAAGCCTAGTATTATTTAGAAATGGCAGAATGAGAGTCTTCTGTAGATGTGCAATTCCACTATACCACAATGCCATCTAGTGGTGGTATAATGAAACACATAGAAAGGCAGAGAAAGGAAACCCCGAGAAAAAAGCATGTGTAAAGGAGCCAATCTTAATCCTGCAAAGAATCTGGAAACAGAAGCCTCAGTAAAGGTGAGGAATAAAAGCCTCATGTAAAAATGCCCTTTACAGCAAACTTGGACCGGACACCCTTTAAAATGGTGGACAGCTTCAGATAGAGGATGTCCTCTGGCATCTGTTCAAATGGAGGACTGTCCTCTGTAAAATAGTGCCCCTGGCCACCCAAAGAGGGCATGCCCAGACTTGTCTCGGGACAGATGAGGAAATATTTACATCAACAAGGAAATGGTTTCAGGGGCACTTTGTCCATAATCCCTTCCTTAGAACAACAACAAAAAACAACTGTGCCCACTGAGGGGGTGGAACTCTATGCATGCTCAGAGGTACTAATTCAGCCATATTGTGGGCAAACAAAACAAGCCTAGCAGAGGCCTGTTGGAGCAAGGGAGGGTGAGAATGCATTCAGATTTGGCTACACCATCTCTCAACCTCCACAGCTTTTGGTCTGCTCACAGTCACATTTAGTAACACAGAAAACGCTGCAGGACATGTATTTACCCACAGTCCTTGATACACACATCACTACCCCTATGGGGTCAGGCCTGATGGCTGTTGTTAAAAACGTGGTGGCTGCACTGGGGGAGAGGGCTGGAGAATGGGGCTGTGGTGTAGTGGTAAATGTTGAAGTGCAGGCAGTCCTCATGACAGTCCCCATAGCCACGCCCCCAAGGAAAGTCCAAAGATTCAGGCAGCTGTCTTAATTGACCAGCCACCCCAAAATTACAACAGGGACCCATATATAGTTGCTGGGAAACTTTATTCCCCCTGCCCCCCAGCTACTGTGAGGATTGCAGCTAAGCTCAGAGAGAACAGGGAATTCTGCGGTGGGGAGGGAGGTGATGTCAGCAGCCCGGCTAATAAAGTGCCAGTGCTGTGTCCCTGCCGAGCCCTGGCTCCACTACACCACTGGCTGAGGATGTAGAGCAGGAATGGGTGTGGCCCACCAGATGTTGCTGGGCGGGAACTCTCATCTTCCTTCACGATTGGCTGTGCTGGCTAAGGCTGATGGGAGCTGCAGTCCACATTCCCCACCTCTGCAGTAAAGTATAATTATAGGTTCTTTCAATACTTATAATCTGGGTCAGTGTTCCAAAGAGCACTTTCCCTAACATCCCAGTCTCCTGCCTTTCCACCCAGTCCTTAGTAGTTGGGGGGGGGGGGTTTGCTGTGCAGTTACTGCATTTACAGATCTGCCACAATGTGTGATTCATGCCATCGCTAGTCACTGGTGTCCATTAGTGCCTGGCAGCACCACATAACTTTTTATCAAGAGCAGAAAGCAGAGCGGCGGGGGGGAGGGAGCATCAATCCCACCCAGGCCCTGTCACAGCCACCCTTCTCCCACCCCCACCCGCTACCCTCAGTTGGTGATTTCACTCGCCAGCCGCCGCTAATGGCCTCGTAAATGAAATTTTATTGTTTCTGTCTCAAAAAAGTCCAGAGAGAAAAAGAGCCAAGATATAAATCCTGGGGAAGGGGAGGGTGCAATGATCTCAGAATAAGACTGAGGAGAGGGGACTGGGGGAAGGAAGGAAGGAAGAAAGAAAGAAAGAAAGAAAGAAAGAAAAAGAGAGAGAAAGGTTTCTTCCACCCTTCATACATAGCTCATTTGAGGAAAGGTATTAAGGACTCCCTCCGTTTAGCAAGGGGATGGAAGTCCAATTTGTAGGAGAGAAATGGGTTAAAGTGGGTCAGAGTGGAAACATCATTTTCTTTCTGGGCAAAGCACAGGAGGCTCAAAGTCAGCCCCAACTGGAAACAGCCGACTTTGCAACATCCTCACTCCTTGGCCTGCAACAGCCTCCAACCAATGAAGCAGCGATCCAAACCAAAAGAAGCTCAGATTACTACAGTCTCAGCTAAAAAACAAAAACACCAATCCTGGCAACCCAATGAGAAATGCAAACCTAAGCCAGCAAGAAGCTTGGCTATTACAACAGACCTCAGCCTGGAATAATAAAATGTTTCACTGCACTGAGATGTGCAAAACAAAGGCAGACTCTCTTGCCTGATACAAGAAGTGTAGACTGTGAGCAGGGACAGAGGAATCCAGGAAGCAAAAAAGTCAGATGGAAATTACTGCCATGGGCTAGAGAGAAAAAGTATGTTATGATTTCTGATCTATCAGTGCCAGCCAAACGAATGATGTGACATGGATGGGTCCTTGGTTCTACAATCTGCTACTACAGGAGTGGGCAGAAGTTCAAGCAGGATCTACTGGTAGATCTCTGAGTGATTCGCAGTAGAAGAGCAAGGGTTTCTGTCTCCCAGGTGTCTAACAATAGCAACAACTCAAATGTTCTTGCCCCCAAATTAGACTGGTTTTCCCTGAAGTGTTCTTTACAGCAACCTAAGAAAAAGCAGAGAAAGGAACCTCGGAAGGCTGCAGTTCATGGCAAGCAGGCGTGTTTAAAATGGGTGGTCAAGGCTGGTACAAAGTGAAACAGGCTGTTTCAAACTAGAATTTAGGGGGAGAAATTAAGGCAGGAATTGGTGTTTGAATAGTGAAGCAAGACTTTTTAAAGTGTTGTTCTTTGCATGGGTGTGTGCATGCGCTGTATTTGGTGTCCCACTTCAGACAGTAAAGTATCTTGGGCCAGCAGTAGGAGTAGCCCAGAGGAATGAGAAGGCCAGAGGACTTAGTAGGGTGGCTACTTACACATCACCCAAAAAGACAGCACAAGGGACGCAGATCTGCATAAAATGTGCATATGCTAATTAACATTTATAGGTGTGAATGTTGAAAAAAATGCTATAACTTCTGTAGAAATATATAAATACATCTCACCACAGTGGAGAAGAATGTGACCAGGTGACCTGCTGTCCAGGTGCTATTAATGGGCAACTCCAAGGCCTCTTGACTCCTTTCTTATGGTTCTTGATCTTTAAATGGGACTTGGACTGGAAAGATCTGCAACTAGAGGACTGTCCTCTGTAAAGCAGGGCACTAATCTGGAAGGGGAGGGCACACTGGGAAGTAAGTTCACATACTGAACAGTGGAAGAGACTGGACAGCAAGGAGAACTGCACATGACCAGAGGCTGCAGAGGTGAGGAGAATGTTGATTTGAAATAACCAGCCAAGTCTTTGGCTCCAGGCCTCTGGTGTATTTTGTTTTCCAGGATGCACCTGAGGAGAAAGGATTAGCAGGGTTTAGAAAAGGTGCTAGGAGAGAGCCCCTTTGGAGGAGGTGCTACCCAATAACAAGAACGTTGTTTTCCTCTTTGGTGCTTTTAATATAATTCACAATAAAATTTAAGCCGTCCAAATTTTGCCTCATTTTCGCACAGAGAAGGGAGGAAGTGTTAGGTTGTGTTAAAGCTGATTTTTATGCTCCTTTTGGGCCACATAAAGGCCCTCCTGAAGTGGCACACAAACGTTGGAATATAAAAGAACACAATAAAATACCAATTACGGACAAATTGCATCAAAACTGTTACCTATCTAAACATTTTTTTTTTACAAGAACCCCAATGCAGAAGCACAAAATGAGGGGACTGGAGCAATAGTCATAGTATCATTGCACACATATGTTACTGTTGTGAGTGGCCCTGGGTGTCGTACTTCCTGTTCACACTTTCCCACCACTTGTAACTGAAAATAGTACTACCACAAGATTGCAGACGACTGCCGCTCTGCAATATGTGTTGGTCCAGGTTTGGCAAAATGCAGTAGAATTCAGTAAGCCAAGAAGAATTTTGTGGGGTCTTTCTTGACACACTCAACCTCCCCCCATACAGCTTTGATCCAAAAATTAAACCATTCCAGAGTTGAGGAGCAAAAGCATATTTGACATCTCATCATGGGAAAGAGTCTGTTCATGGAAAACAGGTACTGGGGCTGAGCCTTGGCTCAGTTCCTACAAATCTAGGTTTGCTTCAACAGTAAGCTGCAGCTAATCCTGATTCTTTAGGCAGAATACCTTTTTGATACATGGGTATCCACAGGAAATTTTCCTGGGGTGGGGTGGGGCGAAACATATATACGCATAACTAGCATCAAAGAACAGGTCTACCAAAGAGGAGCCACACCTCAGTGGTAGAGCACAGATCCAGGGTTCAATCCCTGGTAGCTCCAGGTAGGGTGAGGAAAGAATCTACCAGAAATGGAACACAGGAAGCTGCCTTATACAGAGTCAGAGCATCGGTCCATCTATCCCAGTGCTGTCGACAATGACTGGCAGCAGCTGTCTGCCAGTCAGCTGCAGACAACCCCCATCATCCTCAGCTAACCCAGCAAATGACTGGGCTGGCTGGGGGATGATGGGAGTTGTAGTCAACAAATATGGAGGATGCCAGGTTGGGGAAGGCTATCTGTTGATGGCAAGGCCTGGGCACCAGGTCTACTGAACTAGGTAGCCTTTGCCTCAGTGAAACCTGTATCTGTTGTTTATCAATGGATAGACCTGGTGTCAGGACAATGTCTTTTCACCTATGGCTGAACCCCTTAATTTTTTCTCTCGCTCTCTTCAGCCTGTCTAGCCCTTAATGAATTGCATTGCTGCAACAATCAACTTCATCTTAATAGTTCATCTTGTCTCTAGCATTGGTGCCCATCTCACGCCTAAGCCTCTTATACTAGGAGGTTTTAAAGTCTTCTAACAGAATTGGTGACAGCGGAAAGGGGTCAGCTTGGGGAACTCTGAGTTATAGTGACAGAGTTCCTTAGGTCCTGAAATATGTGCTATAAATAAGAAACCCTATAGGTGGGATTGCCCAGTGAAGGTGCAGTAACTGCATAAGTGGTGGTGGTGGTGATGGTGATGCGGGGAAGGGGAAATCCCACATATGCCCCATCCCACTGCATTTCCCTAAAAAGCACAACATGCCAGGAAATGGGATAATGACACTGGACTACACTGAAGGATTGTATGACCTCATTTCCACAACAACATTGGGCTGCTTTGCAGGGCTGGCATAACCCATGCTCTCTCAGCCACAGCCCTGCCCCCTACAATATGGGTATAATAAGGATGGATTTTATCTGCATTGGCAGGGTTATATTTTAAACGTTTACAAACTTAAGCAGAAAAAATAAGAATCATTTTTTTCCTATGAAATAAAACCTGAGTTAGAAAGATAACAAACTCTTGTCTTTACACAGTACTGCCCAATCATAGCTACACTAAACTCCCTGCCTTTCTACATTGAATTCTATGGGGCAGTAATCATTGCTTCACCTTGGAAGACCCAAACATAAGCTTAAAAAAATGAACCAGGAAATTATTTCTCCAAACAATAGTATGTCCAGCATTGTTATGTCTTTGTTCACTGGCTAAAAACACTGAAAGGTAAGAGAACACTAGGTTCTTAGGAATGAATAGAATAGGGCCTGCACATTTTTGCCCTGTGTCTTGGGTTCTACAAGGGATAGAGACTTGCTTTTTAAAAAAAAAACTGGTAATCTGGGGATTATGGTTAATCTGGCGGAGGGGCAACTGCCCCCCTTGCGCCCCCAGAGACTCCCATGGTTTGATACATGTGTTTGCTACATTCAAACTTTACATATTTAGGTGTATACGTAAAACATTTAGGTTCAATTCATTCATGCATGGATATCGCTTCATTTGGCATGATGGTTCAAAGCTGAGCGGGTGAACTGACTGACACACTGGAAACTGAGGTAATATGAGGCGGTATCAAAGTTCTGTCTGTGAAGAACATTGCTTGATGTAGCTCATTCATACATGGCTGTCACCATTTCATGTAGCATTCACCTAATGTGAAGCAGCCCTTAGGGCAGGAGAGCACAAGCAGTGGGCCACATGCATCCCCTGGATGCTTGTTGGGTGGTCTCTGTGCTCCCCCCACATTGCTGCTACCACCAAATTCCTTCCCTACAATTGGCATAGCTGCTTCCATGCTGTTAATGGGGTTGGGGTCTCTAGGAGGATGGTGGAAGCTTTAGCCTCCACTTCCCTCAGTGCCCCCTGAAGCAGCCTCCCCTCCCCTCAGCAGTGTGTGCGCGTGTGCTATGTGCACCTGCTCAATGTGGCCCTTGGAGCCAAAACATTTGTGCACCCTTGCCGTAGGACCTAAGGCTTAGGAGTGCACTTGGGACAGGTCATGTGTTAAAGGAGGGCCTAGGGCAGGCATCGGAAGTGGGGCCCCAATGTCTCCCCAAGGCTGGCATGTGCTGATACCAGCCCTGATTGGTCTGGGCTCCAAGGGACTCCAAGGAAGGAAAGCTTGGATTCCCCTGCTAAAGGTTTCAAGAGACCACGTGTCCTTCACCCAAATCCTGATTGACCTTGCGTGGTCAGGGGTCTTGCTGATTTGCAGACAAAACCCGCCACTAACCCCCAGTTCCATCGCTGCCACTGAACCACGATAGCTGCTGCCAGACTTCCCTGCTTCACTGGGCCTCACCTTGTGGGCTCCTAGCAGCATTAATAAAGCCTTTAACATTGTTAATTGCTTCCCTGTCTGAGAAGAGGTTTGAGGGCAGCGGCTAGAGTAAAGAGAGTGGCTGTTAATAATCCTGCTCAGGACTTGTTGCCTGTGCTGCAGCTGAAGAGGGATGGGGGCTGTGGGGGAGGCAGGATTTCTGGGTTCTTTAGGAGTCCAAATGTGGGAGGGGTCGCGGGATGCAGCACATTAAACCAAGAAAATGCTGCTGTGGCCATTGGGGCAGAACTACTGGGTTCAGTCTCCACCTGTGCACATACTCACAGCTCAACCCAAATAGCCTTAAGGCACAGAGGCACAGAAAATACCCTTGAATGGGGCTGTATTTTGATTGGGATGGGGGGTATAAATGACTGAAGAAACCTTTTCCACATACCTATGCTCATACTTCTGCGTCAATTCAGCTGGAATAGCTACTCCCTGGTGTGTGTTTTTACAACCACCTATGTGGGTTAGAATCCCGGCTCCTAACATAATAAGCAAGCACTGAAAGAATGGGCGGCAGCAGGGGGGAGCACAACATCCAATAAGGAAAGCTATGGTTCTTTGTTTTGCATGTATGGGTGCCCATGCAAGTTAAAGGAGATAGGCTTCATTTTGCAGCACCTTAAGTGAAGCCTCCCCCCACCCCATTTTTAGTACCCCATTTAGAAACAAGGGATTCTTCTCCCCGTTGTGCTTCTTTGTCCAGTCACTTCAATACACGATGCATAATTAAAGGTTAGACTGATATGGTAGGAACTTGGACTGTTATCCCTTCAGCATGCACGTGGGAGGTAACTTTTTTTTTGTAATGCTCCCTCCTCCCCCCCAAGTAAAAACCTCCGTGCAAATGTAGTAAATGTAAACATCAAGGAGAAAGGCTTAGCATAAACCTCTCCCTGTTGTGCTCGTGATACAGGGAGCATTTTATGAGTGAAGCCATTCCAGAACTCACTCCACATGCAGTAAGTCCAGACAGAAATCTACTGCATCACAACCTAGCACCAACAGGGAGGTTCATATATGCTCCCCTGGACTGAGAGAACTCACAAGAGGGGCTGTGGGGCCTAGCCCCACCACTGACCCTTGCTATGGCCACATTCTCCACTGCTAGCAGTAGAAATGCTTCTCCACCATCCACACATTCAGCCGGGGTGGGAAAAGGGTCTACACATGTACTGACAGAGGGGTGTCAAGCTCCTCCATGTGAGGGGGAGGGACCTGGCCCAGTCAGCACTGCTCCTCCTGCAGAGGAGCTCTATACACCTACATCAGGATGTGTGTGGACGACTTTCCCACGCTCACCGAAGGCATGGATGGCAGGGAAACGTTTCTGCCACAAGGATGGGTGGGCTATGTGGCTATTGACGCACATCAGCCCACATGGGCTTACAACCCCCCTCACATATGCCACGCTGCATAATGTATGGCAGAATGAGAAGGAGAACAAAGTGGCAAAATCCGGGGGTGATACAGTGTAAAATCCTGAGGTGATAAAATCTTGGGGTTATATGAGGTGGTTATGGTCAAACGAACAGAAGCAGAATGAAGTAGTACAATCCTGAGGTGAAATAGGCAATGGACCTCAGCCTACAACTGTGGGATATATATTTTTTAAAAAGAGTTCTAGATAGATCCGGGGTGCACAGCCTCTTTCAGCTCAAGGGATGAATTCCACTTCAGAGAAGCTCCATTTTAAACACACCTGCTTGCTGTTACCTGCAGCCTTCTGAGGTTCCTTTCTTTTCTTTTTCTTAAGCCAAGGCTGCTGCTTCTACCAACCCTTTCCCCTAGGCCAAAGGGGTCGAACCTCTTTCAGCCAGAGGCTTGAATTTCATTTTGGAGAAGGTTTCAGGGGCTGCATTCCGGTGGTGGGCAGGGCCAAAGACAAAAGGGACAGGGCCAAAAAACTAAAAATAACAGCATATTTTAGCTTAAAGCTGCTACTGCCTGTAACTAAGCCTTAGGGGAGGCATTTCAAACTTTTAGAATTGGGGAAAAAACTAAACAAAAGCCGGGAAACCACCAATGGGGGAAAGGGGCATAGCCTTTTGGAGAAGCCACAGATTCGGCCCCCTGAGGGACAGATTTGGCTCCCAGGGCTGAGGTTCTACACTCCATAGATAGATAGATCTCTCCCTATTGTGCTTGTTTCCTACTTGCAGGGAGCTTTAAACATTTTTAACATAGCAGAACATTGAAAAATATGATCTACCCCTCATCTGCCACCTGAAATGGTACTCTCCTGTCCATTCCACCACCTCCAATGTCTATTACCTCATTCTTCTGCATCTGTAGATCCGGCTCCGATGGCATACTGGGGTCAAAGCAAATAAAGTGGGTGAGGGAACCCTATGGATGCCCCTTCTCATAAGAAAATAACTTCCCCACTTGTCCTCCTCAGCCCCTTCTGACTGGGTGTGGTCCTCAGGGACCACTGCGTGGTGTTTAACGCTCCTCTCTAATTTAAAACCAGTCAGGAACTAAGCCTCAAACAGTTGCACTCCACCCAGCCTGCCTGTAAATCTTCAACCCTGACAGACACCCCCTGCCCCCCCTGCCTCTGGGTAAAGAGGAGGGGAGATTATAATGCGAATCGGATAGAAGTTCAGAGCAGCCTCATAAAGATTAATTACGATCAAGGGGCTTTTAGCACATTAATCGTGTGCAGCCCTGGCATTCGATGCCAACTGTGTCTTCAGCCGGGGAATGAGGTGGTGGTGGGGGAACAGTTTGGACGCATTATGGGCCTAATCCTCAGATCTAGAAAGGGTGTGGGGGGGCCTCCTTCAGAGCTGGGACTCCTGGGTTTGATCCCCTGCTTTGGGAGATCTGAGAGTAATCGTTCTGGTTAAGCCAAGGGGGAAGCACAGGGTGGAAGTCAGACGTAATCAGCAGAACAGCACTCTAAGGAAACAACGAGGCAATCCTGAGCGCCTCTCACTCTTCCTACCCACTTAGGCCCCAATATCAATCCAGATTTTAATCTGATGCAGTCTTGTCTCTCCCCACCCCCACCCCCACCCCCACCCCAAAACAACCAGAACCGCATCTGGCCCACATCTGACAGTTTCTCAGAACTAGGCGAGGTTGCTGCAATCAACTTCTGGATGCTGTTTTTAATTTTGTCCTGAAGGTTGAAGAAGTGTGAATGAACGGTAGCCATCAATAACAAGGCTCGGCCGCCTATATGGCCGCCTTCCCCAAACGGGCGCCCCCCGGGTGGGCTGTAGTCCAACCCATCTGGCAGGCACCCAGCTGGGGAAAGCTGGTCTATGGTGAGGGGTCTCCTCTGTGCATATCCTCTGTCCTCAACTTTCTTCCCAACCCCACAGCCAGGACTCCTGAATTCTTCTCCGGGGGGGGGGGGGGGAATCTGGTGGATTAGAACAAGGAAGGGGATGGGAATTAGATTCCTCCCCACCACAACCCAGCCCAACCCTCATTATCAGAGATCTCAGCCTGAGTAAGGAAATGGGTTGCAGATGATGTCTGGAAGGGCGCTGGGGGTGCCCTTCTGCCGCTTCCAGAGAAATGTGCTCCCTGACCCGGCCTCCGCACGTCCCTAGAGGGTAATAAAGAGCCACTCAGGGTGAGGCGTTCCAGAGCCCAGATGTGATTGATTCCGCCCCTTGGAAAGGACAAAAGCAGAAAAGAAGAGCGTCTTCATGGCTCCCCAGAGGCACCCATGAGCTTCAACAGCTGCTTAGAACTGGGGTGGAGGATCACCTCTGTCTGGATGCTGAAATGCAGCTGCTTCTGGGGAAGGAAGAGACGCTGCCAACCATCCTCAGAGGAGCGGCGTTCAGGCTCCGGATGTGAGGGGGGCGGGGGAACGAGCCCCGTTTGCGAAGAAATGTGCGTGCAGGGAGGGATTTTGTGTCTGGATATTTCTTTAAAATGGGGCTTTGGCTGCAGCGAGGCAGAGAGGGACTCAAGCGATATGGCGGGGAAGGGCGCCATCTGGTGCCTGTCGAGCCACATCAGCAAAGCTATGAAGTGCGCTGAGCGAATGGCGCGCGCCCTCCCCGCAAAAGACATTCCAGCCTTTCATCTGTCGCTGAAGAACCATCTAGCAACCTTCTCTCCCCTCCCCGACACACTCCTTTTATAGTAAGGAAGCTCTTGGTTCCCAGCCTCAGTTCTAATCCCCTTCTAGATCATCATCACCCCAACTGGAGTTAGGAGTCCCGCCGCCCCTCGTCTCCTCTCCAACTCCCCCGGAGACAATCGCTCCGAATGGATAATTAATGAAGGTGCGAAAGAGACGAAAGCCCTCCCTCCCCCATGCATCTCTTCCGCTCATCTAGCGACGCCAGCATCCGAAGGCATAAACAAGGGGGAAAGGGGACATCTCATTGGTGAAATACACATTAAAAAGAGAGAGAGAGACCTGGTGAGGGATGATTCACATGGCTGGAATTCTGAGATCTCGGCATAAAACCTTTTTAGGAGTGGGCCAAAGTGTTTTGCGGGAGAGGGGGGGGGAGCACAAAGGAAGGTGGAGGAGGCAGACCAGGAAAGAACAATCTCTGAGTGAGAACATTAGGCAGCCCAGAACAGTGCATTTTTCCCCACCAGCAAAATGCCGTCATAGGTCTCATCCTGATGGACAAGGCTTATGTCATCTGGGATGCTAATCATCTTGAAGGCAAATGAAACATGCTCTACGGCCTAATGAGGCTGAGTGTTTTACGGTCTTTTGTCTTAGCTTCAGTCCTCTGAGATAGTCACGGTGGGCCATTTTTACACATTACACAGTGACACCCAGCTTGGAGAACAGATACACTGGGGGGGGGGCTGAAGCCCATCAAAGCTCTCCAGGAGGAGTGCCCCCCCCCCCGCAAGACAAATGTTCACACAGACGGAGATGAGGCTGAAGTGATTTGCTCAAGAGCAGATACTTGTTAAAAGCCATCAGGAGTGAGGATCAGGTGGAATGCCTTCAGTTGCTTGTGGCCAGGAAGCACCACAAGCAGCGGGTATGTTTATAACCACCACCACCACCGCCGCAGCAGCACCCACAGACTTCTTTGCCTTCATCCTCTTTCCTGAAAATCCACTACATTCTGTCCACTCACCCTAACGTGGGGCTGTTCTCAGACTCACGATTGTTTGCAAATCATGAAAGCTATACTGTGGTGTGGTGGAGCCAAGACTCACAGAAATGTAGCACCAGGCACTTTTTGATTAGCAGGGACAGACACCACCTGCCACCCCCCTCAGACTTCCCTGTTCCCTCTGGCCTTAGCTGCAGTCCTCACAGTAGCTTGGGTGGTAGGAGATTTTCCCAACAATGTGTAGTTCCCTGTTGTGATGCAAAGTATTTTGCAGTAGTTTGGTCTTGAATGGGCAATTAGGACTCATTAGCTTTACAAAGACTTGCTCCTGATGGAGAGGAAAACTGTTAGAACTGGTCTGCTGCTATGGATCAACACAGCTGCCTGAATTTTGGGATGCCGTTTAGGGTGGCTATGGGGACTGTCATAATGACTTCAAAATTGACCACTCCACCACTGGAGCTGTATTAATGCCGTTCAACATTAATACATATTAAGTTTATCTTAATGCAGGTTAAGTTGCTAACTTAAAAACAACATTAGCAATGTCTTGCTCCTTTAACAGGCTGCACAAGAAGCAAACAGTCAGCAGGCGAAGCTTTCTCCAGAATGCAAAAGTGGTGAAAAGCTTCACTTGTTGGATTTCCACATTATTAGACTGTTAAAAGGCCCAGGAGCCCTGCCAGAAAGGAAAAGGAATGGCAACAATGGCGATATAAATGGGGAACATGGCCCCATCAGCTTGGCTGAGTTCAGCTGTCATTTGGTCCCTCTTCTTCCTCAGCTGTCATCTGTTAGCAGTCATTCTATCTGGCTGCAGCAGAGATGGGACAGCAGGGCCCACTTCATCGGCTCATCAGAGAGGAGACATGGAACAGCAGGGCCCATTCCATCAGCCCTGAAGACTTACTTGTTTACTCTGGCCTTCCCCTAATTATGTTTTTC
The DNA here is from genome assembly GCF_057233095.1 of Heloderma suspectum. Lineage (NCBI taxonomy): Eukaryota > Metazoa > Chordata > Lepidosauria > Squamata > Helodermatidae > Heloderma > Heloderma suspectum. Next base: position 172,399,967 of record NC_139459.1, read on the forward strand.
CAGACTGTTCTGGGTTGTAGCTGCAATTGTGTTGTAGGCTTTTAGTACTGTCTAGGCTAGACGTTTTATGCTGGTGTTTGTTGTTTTTATGAATGTCGCCTGTTTTAATTATTGTATCTGTTTTTTATTATAATGAATGCTATGATGGTAAGCCAGCTTGGGCGGGCTCCAGCCCTGAACAGCAGCCTAGAAATATTTTAAATAAAATAAAAAATAAAAAGGAGAGTCAAGCTGCCATTTGGCTCTTCCCCACCTTGAACTGTCTGCATTCTAGCTGGTCATCATAAGAACAATGATGAAACATTAAGAACTGGTGTGTACTTTGGTTTCTTTCCCCCTTCCCTCCCTATTCTTTGTTCCTTTTGGGTTGTCATTGTAAGACCATGTGCAGAGATTGTCTGCTTTTTTAATCTGTACACAGCACTTTTTGTGACTTTTGAGTTGACCTAATAAAGAGGTTACACTAATATGGATTTTAGTAAATTTTAGGTCCTGTATAAATAGTAAATGCTAAGCAGTAGTATTATATGACTATTATTATGAGCCAGCAGAACCAACAACGGCTCAGTAATTCAGAGCAATCAATGTGCCTTCCTTCTCTTGCTCCCCCTGCAAAACAAAATGACTCCATAAGGCTGCTGTAAGCTGCTGATACCATTTCTGTATTTTTTAAGAGAAAGGCACTTCTGAAGGGGGAAAGGGGGAGGAAATGGGCAGAAGCAAGGGATGGATTGAAGGGACAAAATGTGAAGGAGGTGGATGGAAGTGGACAGCAAAAGGTAGACTGCAGAACGCAGTCAAGATACAACAAAGAAGACAGAGATGGGTGCAGGAGGCTGGAATGTCCATTGGCCCACCCGTGATCCAGACTACCCCCCCCATCCCGCCAACCTCATCTTGGGAACTGATGATCACACATCTATTCTATGCTACAACCCAGGTGAGGAATTGCCTATTCCCTATCTTTGCTGATGTGAGGACACCAAGTACAAGCAAAATCACCACAGTTCCAATATATGGGTTTTAATGGGCTTTGCCTCCAGACAGAGACCTTCCACTGGGATTTGCTTCAGGTACAAAAGCCTAGTGCAGGGATGTTGAGCCTCTTTCAGCCCAAGAAACAAATCCAATTTCAGAGAAGCTCTCATGGGCCACATTCCAGTGATGAGCAGGGCTGAAGGCAAAGGGAGCATATTTTAACCTAAATAATACTAGTTTACTATATTATTAGCTTCTACCATAGAATGGGGGGAAATGCACAAAAGCCAGGTGACTGGGAGTTGGGAGAAAGGAGGCAGAGCCAGAGAAAGCGGCATGGCCATTTGCAGAACCCCATAGGGGCAGATTGAGACACCAGGCAGGCTAGATTTGGCCCGCAGGCCTGAGGTTCAACACCCCTGGCCTAGTGATAACTGAGGTAGTCAACCTGTGTCTGGGCTGTATGCGTTCAGACTGCAGGTGCGGACTCACAGAACTGAACACTCCACTAGGCCAAAAAAAGACATGAATCCCTGCCTATAGAAAACCAGCATGTCAGGGAGAAAGCCAGGCAAGAACCCTTTGCCCCAACAGGACCTATCTTCTATAACCAGGGGATTTCTTTTTAATGGAGGAGGATTGATCCAGTCCTGTAAGCCCCCATCTGCAGTCTGAAGAGGTCCAGGCCAGGCGCAGGTTGACAGGCAAGAACTAGGCCAACGACTGCAGTACAATGCAAACACTGTAATCATTTAAATCAGCCTCCCCCCCGCATCCTTGCGCTTTCCAGATGTATTGAACTACAACTGGCTGGGGTGATGGGAGTTGTAGTCCACACATCTGGCAGGTGCCAGGATGGGAGTAAGCTGATTGAAAGCTGTAGTTGCAGAATTCAACGCATATTGATTAAAATGGAGTGGCAGGTCAACCTTATGGAAGAAACTACTGTGTATGAAGATGAACATGGAGCTGAAAGAAACATGTGGTAGAATGAAACTAGAGTACTAACGTTCTAATCCCCCAGGTGGCCCTGGGCAAGTCATTCTCTCTCTCATAAATGAGATAAAAATGGAACACTGAAAACTGATGCACATATGCTAAATAATAAAATAGCAATGAATACACGGAGGGTTGGATCAATGGTTGTCCCTCTGTGAATGGAAGGGCTCCTTCCATCTGCGGAAGGCTTCCGATCCTACTGAGCATTTCTGCTGACCAAACAGGGGAGGAGGCAATAGTCACTGATTTCCTCCTCCACCTGCAGTTCCCCACCCCACCCCAAATCAGCTCTGGATGTTCCAGAACAGTTCCAGAACACTGCAAAGGGAGGGGGAATCAAACAATATTGCCTTTTCCCCTTTTTCATTGGTGGAAACCCTCTGAGAGGGACTCTGCTTAGCAATGTGCCCATAAGTGGAAAAGAGCCTGGATCCAAGCCAGAGGAAATAGCCCACAAGATGCCGCAACGTGTCATCTGAAGCTGGTCAGAGGGTTGGATCCAGGATCTGCCTTCCATGAGAGGAAGGGCTTTGCTGGGAGAAGGTCCCTCCAGCTAATGTGGGGGGATTCCCTCTCCCACCCACACCACAGCTCACCCCATTCAGCAGTGTCTCCTGACTCTCTCTGTAGGACTTTGAGGATAGGGCTGGCGTCAAGAGCAGGTATGGTTCGGCACCTGTCAAGGGCCCATGCCCCAGCAGGGGCTCACTGGCAAGGGCCCCCTGGGTTTGCACCTCCGGTTCACCATTGCAGCCTGCTTGTTCTCCTGCCTCTTGCTCTGGCCCAGCAACAGAGGTGGTGAGGAAGAGGGGCAGCAGATGGCTCTCTGCCTCTCAGGCAAGCAAGAGGCAGCAACGATGAGAAAGAGGAAGAGCAACAGCGGCTGGTGACAATGGCAGCGAGAAGGCAGATTCGCTGAGGGAGGGGGCCCATTGAGGGTGCCTTGCCCAAGGGCCCTCAAATACATGAAGCCAGCACTGCTTGAGCAGGCTGAGGGGCTGCCATGGGAGGGAGGGAGTAGGGAAGTCTACTTCCACCGGCATAGTTGCTCACACTTAAATCACGATCCAATCTGGTATGTTTAAAGTTACATCTGTCATGAAACTGATTAATTCATATTCGTTCTCCATCACAATGCAAAAATTATTCCGGTTATTGCTGACAGCCTTATTGAAATCCACAAGTCTTCTGTCAAGGCCGCAGTGCCCATTTGTGCCAGACATTTCAGCATGCTTGTGTGATATTGCAACCCTCAGTTCTTTTGATATTGTCTTGGAAAAAAAACAGTTTGCACTAAAGCAGCTCATTCAGCATTATACAACTTTAAAAAGATGAATCCCATACTGCTGTGTGGCTTGCAGCAAATGTGCAAGCACAACAGTGCTTTGGTGGCAATCCTTTGCAAATCTACCTGGGTTTTAGTGCCACTGAACAAAACAGGAATTACTTCTGTGGAGCATGCATAGCATTAGGCATGTATGTTTATTCATCTTTAACACTACAAAATCTCATATTGCAGTGTGACTTTGAGTAAGCCTTTTCAAGCAAGAGAACAATGGGAAAAGGCAGAATGAATGTACCCAACCAATTTTGAGTTGGGCCTGTATCTTCCAATGGAAATTTGTTGCTTGGATTTGGAAAAATGGATCGGATGACAAATTTCTCATGAACACTTCAAATGAGACCTATAAAACCAGCTGAACAGAAGAGAATCGTAGATCTGTCAGCTTAATTTACTTCAAAAGTCATCACCCATAAACTCACAAGCCTCAGAGCACTGCCTGCTTGACAAATTGGATGCAAAGATTAGATGGTTTTCTTGCTTCTATTTCGAGACAACAGATGGCTTCCCCTTTTCCAAACAACGAACATCAGAAGTTTCTTACCCTATGCAACATAATCACCTTAATTCAGGAGTGTCAAAAAGCACTTTTATTAAGATTTTGCTTATGTACATATAATTGATAAGCAATATGGATAGCTGGCTCAAACATATTTAAGATACATGCAGCTTACTGGATAACATATTAGAACTCCAGATTCTATACACTTAGGCAGTTCCAGCCTTGCCTGCTTCTTGGTACCTAAGGTCTACCAATGTTCCTGAGAATTAGAGGGCAAAGTACACGTCCCCACATCATTTTGGCTCCAAGGGTGGACTGTCTTGTGTCTGCTTTGACACCAGCAACTAGTGGGCTAGCCCAGAGATCCACCAAGGCTATTGAGAAGCCCACTGAAACAATCTATCAGATCAAAGGGGGTCCAAACAGGTCCATAGTCTCTACCACCAAGGAGAGATGCTCCAGAAAGGAACTGATAGAAACACGCAGGATCCGGGCCTCGTTTGCTCTCCACCGCCTGTAAATAAAATAATAGTAATAATTAATAGTAATAAATACTGGATAAACACATAGTGTCCAAACCCACAACTCACTCCCACACCATCATACTACTTCCTCCAACAGCATGTCCCAGAAACACTGTCCACATGCTAGTCCAGTGCTCGAATTCCCACCGCTAGGTCTGCTGATGTTCCTTAACTCTGTCCCACAGTGTCCTGTGACTCCTAAGCATGACCCCAAACCTCCTTTTGCCCCTGGGAGCTGCAGGGGCAAAACTGGTCCAAGACATTTTGGTGCCAGAGCCAGAAAATCTTATCTGTCTGTCTGTCTATCACCATCATTGTGCTTTACAGAGTACAAGAGGGCAGATACTTTGCCCCACAGAGCTTACAGTGTAAAATCTGACACACGGGAAACAGAAGAAGAGCAGGGAAGTGGAAGCAAGGGTTAACAGGGATGCAGTAAGCGGTTGTTTCAGTGCCATGTACTGAAACAGACTTCCCCCATGTGGTGCCCTCCAGATGTTTTAGACTACAATGCCCATCAGCTCCAGCCAGCATGGCCAATGGTCAGGAATGATGGGAGATGTAGTCCAACATCTGGAGGGCAACAGGTTGGGGAAAGCTGGCTTAGCTGCAGTAAGGCATTGTCTCTTGTACAGAGAGTTCCATCTCTGTGGAAGGGCCCAAATGGTCAATACTCACACATGCAAGACGTCCTCTGTCACACTCAGCTCCTTGCTGATCCCTCCTTTGCGGGGCTCAGGGTCTGGGGCCAGGGAGCCCAGCGCAATCCGGGCAAATGACGATGATGGGAAAGGAATGCTCAGCTCACTGATGTTAGAGGTTAAAGAACGTAAAATGTACAAGAGAGCATGGGAATGCTTCCCCCCTCCCCAAATTACCCTTCTCACAACAGATACTCTCTCTGCCTTTAAGAAGGCAGAAGATCACCTTTGTATTCTATGCTTAATTAATGTGGGAGAGCTTCTAGTCCCTGGTTTTGTACATTACATTCACTGATGTGGATTAGGATCCTCTTTTTATCCTTCACCATGCATGGAGAAAGCTGAAGACCAGTGTTCAAATTACAGGGCAGAGGACCCCTGACATTTTGGGTCAGCTCCTGCAGTGATTTATTTTTAGATGGCTACCGCAGGGGGATGGGGGTGGGGGATGACATGGCTTAAACTGGAAGGTGTCAGGGGGTTTGGCCTGTGGATTTCATTAACCTGTCTCTTCTCCCATAATCTGAGTAGTGCTGAAGACACCCTGCTCTTTAACCACACTAACCCCAAGTACAAGTGTGGTCACAAAGCATTAAAGGTCCAATCTCCCACATGAAGTGAGGTTCCAGTATTTGCCCTTACAGGCTGTAGCCTGTTCGCATTAGGATCCACAATTTATCCCCCCCCCCCCCCAAAACCAGAATGCACTTTTCACCCCGCAATCTACAATGTAGGACCTGTATAGACGCCACCTTTCAATGGATACTTATTTGGATATCTGGTCTGCTTTTGCTGAAACTTGCGTATAATTGCTAGAAAGCTGCATTTTCATCTCTCTCTCTCTCTCTCTCATATGTATTCATTCCTATGGATAGACACAAATCCATGTATGTATGTCAGAAAAAATGAAAAGATAAAGAAATAGGAACTGTGCTGTGGTTTTACTATATACAACTGGGTGTTTGTCCCCCCACCCCCCCTTCCATTGACCAGTTACAAAAGAGAGCAGGACTTCTGCACTTTTAACATCAAAAGTGGGGTTGGGGCTGGGGAAGTACTGCAAACTGCCTTCAGCTTGCAACACCAGCTGTTGCCACAACCTGCCCTTGCTTTTTCCCAGCCTCTGTACTTTCAGCAGGCTGCAAGGGACATACGGTGGCCAGGCAGTGACAGCTACGCCCTTTCCCCCTAATTCCTCATTTCTATCCCGCGCCCACTCACAGTGGGTACGGAGCACCCTTTTCTAGGACACTTTGCTTTAAAATACCCGTGGGGAGCAGCTGGACCATCCCACCTAGGAAAAGGAAAGGGCAAACAGAGACTCCGCCGCCTCCTCCTCCAACAGGGCCACCCTCCCCCTTGCAAATCAACTGACACCTCCCGCCGCGCAGGTCTTCCCAATGCTGCCTTGTCAAGAAAAGGGACCCAGGCGTCCGATAACTTGGTTTTAACGTCTGTGAACCTCCCGGGGAGTTTTAGCTATTGGGCGGCATAGAAATGTAAGAGAAATGAACTTCTCCATCCCCCTCCGCCCCACCCCTTCCATGGGTGCATCCTATTCCCGCCCCGTCCACCCCTTTCTCACGATCCCTTGTCCCGTGTCTGGATACAACGCGAGGCCCGATCCGCTCACAGCGGCCTCCCCGGAAACCTCCATCGCCGCTGGCCCCGTCCGCCCCACGTGGGCAAGGGGGCGGCCGGTGACGTTACGAGGAGGCGTGGCTCAAGGGAACCCACGCCCACCGTGGAGAGCGGCGGGGAGAGAGAAAAAGAGCGGCGTTCGGAGCGAGTCTTTGTGTTCGCTGCTGCCCTTTAAAGAGCTCGTTCACACGTAGCTCCCCAGTCCTTAATGAGTGCCGGCAGCAGCACCAAGCCGTGACTTGCGTCGCGTTGCAAGAAGCAGCGCTCAGAGAGAACTTTCATGTGACCTCAAATACCATAGCCTTGTTTACACATTGGGTGTTCACCGCTTGACGACACGGGATTGAGTTCACTTGATTGTGTGAACCGGCTGTGTCATGCATGTAAGTGCATGCCGGGCACATACTACGAAGAATGACAGAGACTCGCTTTCGAAACATATTGATTCCTTTCCAATGGCCACAGACATTACATTTCTTTCTGAAATTCGATGTATTATGCCTAAGGCCTTTCAGAAAGATCTAACGTACTTCAGTGGCCATTGTTTGCTGAACATTTTGGGTCCTTCCTGATGTTTGGATTACAACCCCCACCAGCTCCAAACAGCATACCGAATGGTTGGGGATGATGGGAACTGCAGTCTAAAATGGCTGGAGAGACCCAGGTTGGAGAAGAATAACACTGTAGAGAGAACTTTAATATTGCCTCAAATGCAATGCTTTTCAATGGCACTCATCCACACAACACCTGCTTGTTTTATATGATTATGGTTTATTATAAATAGAATAACAATATTCATCACTTGATTTCTCTATATTTGATAACTTCTGTGCTGAATGTGCAAAACTGGCTCCAGTGTGTGTATGTGTGTGTGTAATACTGTACTTGAGGCAATGTGAGAGTTCAGCCCACAGTATCCCCTTCACACATGCAACTCATCCCTGGATTTTGCAATGCTCCCATGATTAATATGCATATGTGAACCAGCCCCAAGAGTGCAATGATTAAGTGTAGAGAAATTAAATGATGGACGTGCACGTATGAACCAGCTCAGGGAGAGAAAGAAATCAAATCCCTGTTCCAGAAGCTGAGCTCCCACCGTGTGAGCCTGGTGACATGGAAAGTTCTTGTTTTGGCATGAAAATGTGCAGATATGGGATCAATTTATGTGTGCTTTTCAAAAAGCTTGCTTTTGTATTTTACAGTTTTCATTTTTAAAAACCAAGTAATTGCCCTGAGACCTAATGATAGGATGGGATATAAATAAAACACTATCAGTTTACATAGCAACATGTTATCTTTGCCTTTAACGGGAAAGCACCTTCTTCAAATGCCATCTGTCATTTCCCCCTCTGGGACCAAACTGTCTTTGACTCTGTGCCTCAGTGCTTTTTCCGTTTTCAAGAAACACTTCCCAACATTTTAGGAGGTGTGCCAAGTCCCTTCTCATAACAGGGATGACAGCATAGTTGTCACATCCAGTGCTTTTAACAGCTATACAGCAGGCAGAAATCCAACAGGTGCAGCCCTTTTAGGAAGTGTGCCAAGTCCCTTATCTGAATTTTCAAACCAACAGGGATGACAGCAGAGTCATTCTGTGCTTTTAACAGCTATACAGCAGGCAGCAATCCAACATGCACAGCTTTTCCTGGCATTGAGATGGAATGATGAAGGAAGCTATGCCTGCGTGAATTTATGCTTGTCATACATGGAGTTGTTAAGGGAGGGGGGACTGGTAGTATAAGGTGGCAAAATTGCCAGCATCAGAAATGAGAATGTCAAATTTATGCTACTACCTTAAATACCAATCATAATCATATGCTTGGGGACAATTCACAGGTATGTACATTGCTTGAGTTCTCTGTGCTTGATTGCTGTATTCTTGATGAGCTTCAGCTGAAGATATAAACACCTCTCTCCTGATTGTGCTGGAGGCAATATCCCAGTTCTGTTTGTATTCTTATATCTGCAGTGGCCCATGAGAATCAGGAATATACTGCTTCTGAATATGGAGGCTCCATTCATCTATCATGCCTACTTTCCACTACTGAACTGTGTAAGATGTTGCTATTCGTGCCAAGTGCAAAATTATCTCCAGTCTTCAGATCCCACTATCTGCAGGGAAATCACTGCAATTCAAATAAATTTATATGGTGGTTTTGCCACGGTGGCTGAAATGTCTGAACGTGAGGTGGTACCATGTTCAGACTGTTAATAACATTCTGTCCAGAATGTTATTATAAACATTGCCACCCTTAAAATGGTAAAGAAATAAAACAGAGCATGTCCCCCTCCAAACACAAGCATCACACATTTTCATTCCTGCTGTGTAGGCACAGTCCACCTACACAGATGTGAAATCTGGACACTGAAAATATTTGCATGAAATTTACATATGCTAATTCGTACCTATATATTTATTATTATTACATTTATATCCCACCTTTTTTCCTCTTGCAAGGAATCCAAGGTGATTTACATGGTCCTCCTCCTTTCCATTTTGTCCTCGCAACAACCCTGTGAGGTAGATTAGGCTGAGAGTCAGTCACCCAGTGAGATTCATGGCCAAGTGGAGACTAGAACCTGGATCTCCCAAGTCCCAATCCAACACTCTAACCACTATACCACACTGGCACTGCAAATTTAGAAATAATAACTAGGACTTATTTAAATTTCACAGAAGGCAAAGCCAGCCAAATTAATTTCCTATCCAAATCATACCAAATAAAACAAATACTTTAATTAATTTGCACCGCATCCCCAGATCATCCTAAATCAGTTGTTCCTCTTCAATTAAAATTAATTTGCAATGGCTGAGAACAGGTGTGAAAAAATGCACAAGGGAGTGGCTGGAAAGTTTATTCCATGAGCCCTTTCAAAAGCTTCCATTGGCACCACTGGAAGGTGTTTTTCTATGCTTAATTGCTATGAGAAGGGGATTTGTATGCGCTCGCATGTGTGTGTATGGGGGAGGCGGTTGCAGCATGTGAGGAGGGGAGGATGGACTAACGCTTCCTGCCCCAGTAGTGATCCCCCTTGAAAACTGCCCCTTGCATGGCTGGCTGTGGAATGCTGGGAGATGTAGGACTTTTCTCTATCTAAACAGGCATAGGATTGCTCCCTAAACCAAGGGAAAAAAAACCCTTCCATTGGCACCAATGGATTTGGGCTGTGGTTAAAAGATTCAGGGCCCTGGTTGCTCAGGCCTAGCAACAGCCCTGCAGGGCACAGAGCAACCACATCAGCTCAACAGCTGGTTGTTTTGTTTTGGAAGGTAAGAGCCATACTAAAATAATCACTGCGTGAGGATAGATGGCTGGCAGCCCAGAGGGCCAAGAAGGCCCCTAGTGAAAGCCCTGAGCACCCCCTCCACCCCTGCTTTATTATACACACCAGCTGCTTTCTCCCAGATGTACTGGCAAAGGGCTCTTTATCTCAGCCACCCAGGGTGAGGCAGCAACAACAGCAGCAGCTTTGACAGAGTTTTCCCCTCATGCACCTCAGCTGCTCACTCCTGTGCAGGAGGCAAAACAACACACATTGCACTGAAATAAGTGGAGGTGCGGAAGGGAAAGGCGGCGCCAACAATTAGACAGACTACAGGGACACTGGTGCTCACACTGGGGAGAAAGGAGTTAAAAAGAAACCTCTCCCTGCCTCCCAGCTCCCATGGGAGCGACTTTGTCCTTGCGGGCTCTTCAAGCCTCTATTTCATGGAAAATAGAACTCCTGTTAAAAATAGTTGAAGTGTCAAGAGGGCCATGAGAAAGCCCATCAGCTTCTCCACCCTGGCACCCTCCAGATGTTTTGGACTAGAACTCCCAGTCAGCATGGCCAATAATCAGAGATGATGGGGGCTGTAGTTTGGATATGTGTCTGCGTGTTTGCTCTGTTTATACACTTGTAGCTAAACTGTTTTTCTATTATGCATAATACTGTATTTTTAAGGTTTTTAATCTCTGTAAACCACTCAGCTATTGGGCGGTAGAGAAATGTAATTAATGAATGAAATGAAATGTAGCCCAAAACTTCTGGAGGGAGCCAGGTTCAGGAAGGCTCCAATAGGCCATCGCCATCGCCACCCCATCACTCCTGAGGCCACTGCTACCCCACCACTCTTGGTCCACAGCCTCTGGTTCTGTTTCTCTCATGGTGTGCACCTTCCTCCTTCCCCCCCACACTTTCCACGCTCCCCCAGCAGAGTATGCTCTTGCTGCACCTTCCCCTCCTAGACTCCCTTGGCCAGTCCTTGTGCCTACGAGATGAACACTTTATGGGAAGAGTATGATATTCTAAGTTTATGATGTGGTTAATGGCCTTTGCCTTAATAAAACAAACCCGACTTCCTGCTTTTTTACCTCACAGGAAGTTCTTCCATGAATAACTGACATAGTCCAGCCTGTGTTCAGTGTCTAAATCCGTGAGCATAGATTAATAGTATTTCACTAGCATCGGTCTCTGGGGTTGGTATCCCCAGCTAGAGACCTCTTGGCGTTGATACTCGGACTCCCACTCCCACATGGGCTACACACTTTAAAATTAGGGTGAATCCGATGGGGCTGAAACAGAAGTGATGCAGGAGACCCATGGTTGGATCCCCCATTGTGTTTCCTCCCACACTTAAAAGTAGAGGTGCTGGGAGGGGGGAGAGTTTAATCCTTTCCCTTGCACTGTTTTCCAGATCTGAATCACATTCCCCCTCCATACACACATGTGGACGCATGCGCGCGCGCACACATACACACACACACACACACACACATACCAAAGCTGCTACAATCCCCACAATGGGGCATGATACAAAGTACCTGGTATTTTTCCTGTTGAGGGACTCAAAAGCATTCTTGGAGCAGGGGGATTCGGATCTGAAAGTGACATGAGGATGTGTGGAACGGGTTACACTCTCCTCTTCCCAATAGCCACTGCTCATATCACAAGCAGAGCCCCCTATAGCTGCTTTTAAATTCAGAAAACAAAATGGCAGTAGATAACATCACATCTGTTTTGGCCATGCTGTTCCAACCACTGCACACAGTTATCGGTTTCTTTTTGCACATGTACAGAAGATTGCAGCACTGTGGGAAACACACAGCCTGGCTTTTTGGTCCCTTTCAATGGTATGAGCCCAGGTTTCTTGGCTTTGCTATCTGGCTTTCTCTTGGAAACATCATACAAGCCAATATTAGCTGCTGCCCACTAGAAGGTCCAGATAGTATTAGAGCAGCCTTCCCCAACTGGTGATCTCCAGATGTCTTGGACTTCAGCTCCCATCAGCCTCAGCCAGTATAGCCAATGGTCATGGCATGCCGAGAGTTGAAGTCCAAAACAACTGGGTACCAGGTTGCGGAAGGCCCATTTAGAAGGTAGAAATAAAAAAAAAATAACCATCTCCAAAGATTGCGTGTTTGTCATGTCCCAAAGAGGGAGGATCTACCACAGTGTCTGTCTGAATGCTCCAGTTATAGCTGTTGGGGGGGGGGGGGGGGGAGGAACATCTCTTGCACATTTTGAACAAGATGAGTCCCTGGAGCATTGATCGAGAAGACCCGAGTCCTTGTGGAAAGTTTATAACTGATAATTTCTGCTCTTGCCTCATGCAAAATTAGACAAAAGTTGATTACTAGAACAGCATTAATTCTGACAGTGATGTTGAATATCATGGTTTAGCAGTGGTTTAGGGAGCAATCCTATGGCTGCTAGTCGGTGGCTAGACGGCCATAGGATATGTCAGTTTCTGGGAACTGACCTCAGAGCCCGCACTCTGAGGTTGGTTCCCGGAGAACTGACCTTCCCCCCGTCCTGCACTGCTTCACAGGCAGCTTTGAATAGCCCTGCGCTTGGAAGAGGAGCATGGAGTGGCGAAAATGGGGCATTCCAGGGGGTGTTCCAGGGCTGGGAAGGTGGAAATGCCTGTACGACACATCCTATGTGTCGGCAGCCATTTCCCCTGCTCCGCCTTCCCACGGCTAAACAGCTGAAATTGGCTGTCTAGCTGCAAATGCAGGGCAGCTGAAGTGCCGAAGGGATTCTGCCCTGCAATGGATAGGCGGTCACCTCAGAGTTCAGAGGCGGCCACCTATCCCCATAGGATTGCGCCCTTAAAGTTTCACACTTACCCAGGGGCAGAGTGCAGGGAGGGAAATATAGAGGTACAGTTACGTCTGCAGAACCAAAACACCCACAGCTCGGGGGCGGGGGGGTGAAACACAGGTAAAAAGTGTGGTGGAAGGTGGGGGAGAAATCATTTTATCTTTTTCCCTCCCGTTGCAGTTAATAGGAGGGCAATTTTGTATAACAGATCCTGTCCTGACATAAGATTTCCACTGTCTTTGAGGGTGCGCCCATAAAATGAAGTGAGGGGGAAGGATTTAGCATAGATATGTTCCTCCACCATATGGCTCAAGCTCAACCCAGGACTCTACCCCATTTTCAGGGATCTACCATCAGAACTTTACTGATGGAGTGGAAACTCTTCAGCACACAGAAGTGTTTCCGCAGGTGTGTTTTTGGCAGCGGAGTTGTACTTCTGCTGGCAAGAGCCTCCCGTCTCATTCTAACACCCCTCAGCTGATGAACCAGTGAATGTAGAATTCTGCCAGTAGGCTACAGTCTGGGAGTAGACTCCACTGAACTCAACAGGACTTACTTCTGAGTAGGCATGTATAGGATTATGCTGGTAAATACTGTTCAGTTGTCTGATGGGCAGGATCAGTTGTCTTGGATTTTGAAAAGTTTGTATGCAAACTGTAATAAACACAAACTAGAACATTAGACAAATGTTGGTCTCATCTAATGCTACTGATTACACTGAGGACCTGGAATAACCTATTATATTATTGAAATTTACACATTCACACTGGAGAGCAGCAATATTAAAGTTTTTTTAAAATTTTGTATTTAAAATTTGTATTATTCAGATTTGATTTTCTGCCTGTAAATTCTGGTGAACATTACTCTCAAGATGGCCTTTGGTTAAAACAATAAATATGAATCTATGAGATGCAACCAGGCTCTGGTGATGAAGAAGAAATCCATGTATAAACGCAGCTCCCCCTAACCCCAAAGGTGGCTCCATCTCTCAATACTGGGCAAGCGATCTCTTTATAAACTTCATTCCCCCTCTTCTACTGAACACATTAGACAGAGCAGATCAGTCTCACCCATTACCACCTTTAATGGACGGGGAGCAGTTACAGATGCCCTATGCCCCCTTTAACAGCAGTCCAGAGGGATCGCTCCCATTAAGCCCCAAACTGGGCCCCGCCCAGGGGCTCTCTGTCCAAAGGGGCAGACAGGGCTCAGTCCCCAAGTTCGACAGCTAATCCAGAAAGCCCATTTCTACGGCCTCAGCCACCTCCGGGTGAAGCAAGCGGGTAGCAATGCGCTCAATGTCATCCAAGCTCAGCAGTCGAAGGCTCCGCTCATAATCCTAGGGAGAAGAGGGGGAGAGAGGGAAAGAAAGAATTTAATTCCTGCCGGGTCCATTGCCACAAAAATTCTGGGGGGGGGGCTGCAGGGGGGGGGCAAGGGTATGTTGGGGGGGGTGTATGATAAAGATAAATAGAACATTTCAAAGCAAACTGCCAGAACCTAAATACAGCTAACCTAATATCTTTAAAGCAGGGCAAAATCCTATGTATATATAGACAGAAAAAAGTCCTACATCTCCCATGGCTGGCTGGGGAATCCTGAGAGTTGTAGGACTTATTTTCTGTCTAAACATGCATAGGATTGTGCCCTTAAATGTATTCAACTTTAACCAAATACAGGTTGATTTCGAGAATGTTAAAACTGAAGTGACTAGTGCTCAACTGTTATCCCATTGCCTTTGCATTCATTGGTCAGAAAGTGGAAGCAAGTTGCTGATCATTTGAGTGGAATACTGCCTCCACACTTTTCCTGATATCTCTGTAAGTATAAAAGACCGAAAACTTTTATGATTTTGAATGGAAGCTGGAAATGCAGGGAAGTGGGGCCAGAATATCCCTGAGCAGGCTATGCCCACCCTGTGGTGACAACACTGTCACCTGCCCCTATGACTTCTCATCCAAGATGGGCTGCCCAATAGCCTGAATTCAAGCTTAGATAGGAAGCTGGACAAGGTGAGCTAATGCAATCATTTAAATACAGCAATAGATTTTAATATGGGAGATACTAGTTAAAACCCCTGTCCTGCTAATCAGACCAGTTTGGATGACCTTATGGTCTGGTTTGTACACACACAATATTGACCACAGCAACATCAAGCAAGGACTTGCATGTGTGAATGATATTTATGCTGCTGCTGCTGCAGCATTAGACGAGTCAACAAAGCCAGCCCTGAGGAGGTTCCCACCCTCTCCTCCCCCCATGCTTTTGTAAGGGAAGTTACCTTCTGCAGTTGCTCCAGCACCTTTTCAGCATCAGCCACACTGAAATGCCTGCCCAGGACTTGGGCCAGTGTGTACCAGATGGCAGGACTCTGTGGGGGGCCAACTCTGTGGCCAGGCTCCTCGGGCGATGCCTTCTCCAGCGGCTTGATCACGAGGTTGAGCTTCGACTCAGGCCCAATGGAGTAATCAGACAGACGGTGTTCATCTGGGAAGGAAATGCAGGGCCGCTGAGAGGTCATTTGCCAGCCAGGGAGAAGCCGTGCAGCTGCAACCAAAACTTACACCAGTCCCCAAGGCAATGGCCTCACCCCAGCCCGTGTTTCCCAGGGATTTGAAGACTGCCATTTCCCAAAGAAGAAACTGATAGACTAATTCCAGAAGAGTAGCCATGTCAGTCTGTTGTAGCAAAAACAACAGAAAGACTTGTGGCACCTAAAAGTGTCGCACACTGATTATGGCAGACACTTTCATGAACCAGAATCCACTTGGTCAGATGCACGAAAGTCTAATCCTAAACTGCCAGGCATATGATTACACTTTCATGCATCTGATTAAGTGGGCCCTGCTCCACAAACGCTTCTGCCAGAATGAATTTGTTAGCCTTTAAGATGCTGCACGACCCTTTGTTGTTTGTGCTAAACTAAGCATTCAGCTAGTCACCTTCCCAGCTCAGAAACATTGGCTTAAATCCAATGTCACGGTACTGGAAATCTGCTAGCATGACTGGACATTTTCCTCTCTCCTCCCCTCTGGAGCCCTCCATGCCACCAGAAAATCTGCTCTGCAGGGCTTCCCAGCCCTCCAGAACAGATTTGAGGGTGCACAGGAGGCTGTGTTGTGGAGGAAATCATCACCCTCCCAGTTCCACTGATGTAACTGCTTCAGTGGAACCCCACAATAGCATTTAACCCATCATTTCCTGTGGTTACACAGCAGAAAATACACACCCTCAAAGACAAAATATCTAGATTCTTTATTATAGATGTAAATATCTCTGTTCTGGCTAATGAAAGCCACATTATTTCATAGCATCACAAAAGTATCCAGTCCCACAATGACACAGCAGAGCCATCTGCAGGGATATCAGCAAATCTGAGGGGACTACTCTTTTCTACGAAGGGCACTGCCAATTGGTGAAACTCACTCCTGTGAGGCTCAAAGCTAATAGGGACAAATGGGTTTTTAAAAGGGTTGGACAAAAACCTGCACAATCAGAGCTATCAGCTTGGGAGACATTAGGGGAGTGAAAGGAAATTATCCAGTTCCATTTGTATGTTGCAAATATTTAGTAGGGCTGCAGGCCTAACAAAATGTACTCTTTAAAAGCATCTTCAATGATTTTTTAAAACTGTATTTCCTATCTAAATGCCAGCTCTCTTACACATACACACCAGTAATTACAAGTATCCACACAAGCAATCCCCCCACATATTCTACTGCTTCCACCAACTTCCCACCACACACAAATATAACCCCTTTTATAACCCCAAATAGCCCCAAACCAATCCCATGGACCCCTATCTCCAGATGCCCCCTCACACACAGATCAGGGCTGGCCCAAAACATTTGGCTGCCTGAGGCAGGATAGCAAATGGTGCTCCCCACTCCCCCAAGTCAAGGTGCACACTACCCAAGGCTGGCCATGTTATTTTGGTACCTGAGGCAAAAAGTCCCATAAAAGAAAGCAAGACAATAATAATAAAATACACTAATAATACATTAAATAACTAATAACTTGTTGCCTTTTCATGACACCCAAACTCAGCTGCCTGAGGCAGCCACCTCACTCTGCCTAATAGTGGGGCCAGCCTTGCCCACAGGCTACATAGGGCCAATTTAGAGGAAGAAGGCCACAGTCACAGCCATTGCAAGCCGCATGCATTAACTACGCATATTGCTAATTTTCTGAGGCTGACAGAAGGTAGGAGTAACTACTACCACAGAAGCTGTGTGACTTGTCAAGCAGCTTCTCTGGGACCAGCTGTGTCAAACAGGGTTAAAAGAAACCATTGGTCCAACTACTCTTATGGATGGCAACTATGACGCTCATCTTGCCTCTTGAAAAAAGCCATCCACGGGCTTCAGCATCCTATCCTACCTCCTAACCTAGATAAGCTGACTGGATGTTTGTTTATCCATTCCCAACCGCCTACCTGAGTCATTCACCATCAGCACCCACCTGCCAGAGCTTTGCCTTTGAAAAGCAGGCGCTGCTGGGATACTGGGACATTCAGCTTCTCCGAGACCAGGCGTTTGAGAGAGGAGATGCGCTCATCCGGGGAGACCTAAGAAGGAAGAATGTGGTGATGTGGGGCTAGTAGACCCACAAATTGACAGTCTCAGAGGAGGGGGTTTCATACCTCAGAGAATAAAGGCCCTCATCAAGCACAAAACTGGAAGAGATCTCCTGGGAAAAGCAGGTCTAATGCTTCGCTGGAGAACGTACACCCCTAAAGGTGCTTATCCAGTTTGCCTGGCCTTTAGCAGGTCCTTTCAAGAAAGGCTTCCCACCTACTTGCAGTTGCTTTTGGATATTCGCCCCATTGGCAAATTGCTCCAAAGAAAGGAATTTTGTTCTGCATTTCATTTATGGCTATCTTCTTTTTTTCTGGCAGATCTCCTGTGTCTAACAGCTACACAAAAGGCAGAAAGCCAGCAAGTGCAGCTTTTCTCAGCCTGGAGATTTCTGCCCATTGGGTAGCTATGAAATAATATTACTAAATATTTATATAGCACTTTTCAACTTAAACTAAGGTTGACCTTTCTTCATCCTTCCCCAACCAGTAGAGTCTCATGAAAAACCAACATTACTTACTGGTAGAAAATATAAGCTATGAACTGGCAATTCACAGTTCAAGTCTCAACTCATCCATTAAATCATTGCAACCCCCAGGCAAGCCACTACCTCTCAGCCTCTGCTGGTCTCTCCCCCACCCCCCATCAGTCACATGAGGATAATAATAACAACACAGGCCTGCCTTACACAGCTGTTGCAAGGACTACTGAGATCATATTTATTTATTTAGGGTGCAATCCTATGCATGTTTAGACAGAACAAAGTCCCACAATTCCTAGCATGGCCTAGCATGGATGGCAGGAGGGATACTGGGAGTTGTAGGGTTTTTTTATGCATGGGATTGCACCTTTAAAGTGCATCATAAGATTGCTAAGCAGCTTACATATATGTGAAGTTCTCAGGGAAAACACTGTATAAATATTAAATGCTTATATTTCTAACATGAGAGATACTTTGTGCTCAAGCCTTTTAGGAAGGTAGTAATATTCTGCCAGGGTATGGTTTGAGGCACAGGATGCAGCCACTTTGCTGAAGCTAAGCCAGTCTGGGTTTGGTCAGTGCCTGGAAAGGAGCCCACACATACTCTGCTTTGAATTCCAGGATGGAGGAAAGACAGGATGTAAATGTATGAAATAAGCAACTTTATGCTGCAAGCTCTTGGCCTTGGCCCTAAGGTGTGCGGGGGCTGGTTGTGGCTGATTTCTTATGAAGAGAAGGCACACTGCACATGGCCAGCGATGCTCTCTTCCTTACGATGTCCCAGGCCTGAACCTTAGTACTGAAGACACATTTTAGCAAGGCTTGGCTCAGCTCCTTGGCTCAGAGGGGCAGAAAGGGAGGTGTGAGATCCAGAGATGTCAGAACTGCTCAGGAGCCTCCCAAGTATGCCAGGGCCGGATCCCTTCAGAACTACCCATTTAAGGAGCGCCTCACCACCACTACTACCTATCTACCCACCCTCCTCCCTTCCTAGACTGAAGGCCCAGAGCCAGGTGGGCTCTGGTCCCTTGGCCTCCTTCACTCGGGTCCTCCAGGTGACGCCCCTCGCCCTGGCCTCTGGGCTTGGAAAGGCTGGGGGTCACACCCAGGCAATCCCCATCCGCAGAACAGCTCGGGCCTCCGCCCCTGACTCAGGCTCCGGTCACCTGGAAGAAAAAAAGGATACCTGGAGGCAGCATTCCCGGCCCTGGAGCGCCTTCACCGTAAGCAGCATCTCGGGATCCCGCAGCTCGGAAAGCCAAGCGGCCCCTTTAACTGAACCATAGACACCTGGAGGAACAGTCAGAGACAGAGCGGCCCAGTACGTAATTTAAAAAAAAAAATTATGTAGGCGAAGAAAAGCTTCAGCCCCCTCCCATCTCTAGAAGAGCCGCACGTTCCGTTATCATAGAGAGAAAGGATAGAGAGGCGGAACTTATCTCTATGGGCGGAACGAAAAATTCCATATAGCCAAGGAGAGCGGAAAGCGGAGGAACGACTCCTGACGTCATATGCAAGTCTGTTGCATAGATTGTAGCCATATGACCGAAAGTCATTTACCACAAAGTGGAAGGCGGTTAGAGCTAGAGCGCCTGTTAGGTTCATAAAGTTAAAAAAAAAAGGGCTAACTTCCGGTTGTAACGTGAAAATGAGGCTGGATCGGGCGGGTGGAGAATCAGTATAGAAAACGTTTGCTATCTAGGCCCTGGATAGGTGCCACAGTCCCAATGATGGCCTACAAGGATTTCTGGATCTTGCTTGCAGAGTTTAAAAACGCGCCATTTGCGGGGCAAGATGAGTAGAAATAAATAGGAGTCAATAGAAAAACTCAAATAAAACTGAAAGGAGAAGAAGCTTCTTTTCGCTGAAGTGCTTTGAAATGAATAACCGTGCCTTATATCGAAGAAAGTACAGCAGAAGCTAAGATGTCACTTTTTCTGGCAGGCTCAGTTCGCGCTCTCTCTCCCGCCTCCCCTAGACAGGACTGCCGTACTGCATGAGGGGCTGAACTTCAGTAGGTCCATCCTTTCCTTCCCCCATCGTGGAAACAAGGTAATAGGGAAAGACGCACCTGTCGAATTTCTGCCTGCTGTTTTTAAAATGCAAAAGTCGTTTCCCCCATCAAAGCCCGTGATCAAAACCCTTTGCCCCCTCCTATAACATTTCACATTCTAATTATTATTATTATTTTATTTATTTCATTTCAATACGACCCAATAGCTGAAGCTCTCTGGGTGCTTCACAAAAATCCGAACCACAGAGTACAACATAAAACAATATGAAAGCTTAAAACTACAATATAAAAGTACAACCAGAATAAAACCTAGTAGCGATGCAGAGATTTAAAATACAGATTTAAAACAGCAGAGCTAAAAGAGTAGAGTCCTAAAATACTGAGAAAATAAAAAGGTATTCACCTGGTACCAAAAGGAGTACAATGTAGGTGCCAGGCAAACCTCTCTAGGGAGCTCATTCCAAAGCCAGGGTGCTGCAGCAGAAAAGGCACTCTTCCTTTGTAGGAGGATAGCAAATTGCTACTACCCATCTTTTAGAGAGCATTGTTCTTTATTTCTGGCCAAGTAGGCACCTATGTTATTTTTGCTGCTGCTTTTAGTTCTGTGACAACCTTCCCTCCCACCCCTGACTCTGACAAACTATGTAATCGAATGAAATATAATGTTGCTTTAAATTCTGCAAGTTGTCTAGAAGTAGGAAAATAGGAAGTTGCCTTATACTGAGTCAGATCACTGGCCCATCTTGCTTAGTGATAATTAACAGTAATTCTGAGTTTCAGGCAGGGTTTTTCCAGCCCAACAAGGAGATGCCAGGGATTTTCCACATGCAAAGCATTAGCCCGAATACTGAGCTACAGCCAGGGCTGGCCCTAGGATGAATTGCGCCCTGGGCAAGGAGTGCCTTTGGTGTCCCCCTCCCTGCCACCCAGGGCCACCCAGAGGCTTTGTGGGGCCTGGTGCAGATGTGATGTCAATCGAGAACAACACTGCTCAAAACTTTGATCTCTCAGCCACTGTGCTACAGTTTGCACAAGCCAAAGTTTGAAAACCCACATTCTGAGCAGTGCCAGTGCACTATGTAACACAGCAGAACTCTCACAGGTTTTACTTACAATATTTTTTGTTTTGTAGAAGTTCCTATCTTTTGGTAAGCATTCTTTATTTTAGAATATTCATTATTTTTATCTTTACAAATAATGAAGAAAAGTTATAAATAAAAATGGTATCCAGCTGACCTCTTACAGCTTAGGGCTTTATTTTATTATTATTTAGATAGTGCTTATAGTGTTTACAGTTTCTGAAGTGCTAAGTGCTCGGTAACATTGCCTCAAAGTAAAGCTGTGTTCCACTGATTTTTACTAAGGGCAAATGACATCAAAGTGGAAACTGAAAAAGAAACATACTTTAAAGCTAATTGAAGGGAAATATTTTTTTTAGTTACTACCCAAACAACCTGCAAAACCTTGGGGAAAATGGTTACAGACACTTGCTTTTTTGCCACCTTAGCTCACTGCGGACTGTACATTAAAACACACACAACCACTGAGCTCAGCTTGGTGCCCTGGGCGACCACCCAGCTTGCTCATCCCCAAGGCCGGCCCTGGCTACAGCCTTTCCTACGGTATTACTTGCAGGGCTTGAATTATGGAAGGAAAGGTAGTGGGATCCTCCCATACCCCACTACCTTCTAAAAACTGATGCTAAGGGGAGCATCACAAAAGGTAAAGCCACCCAGTTTCCAAAACATTCATTTTTTGTAAGTCGTATTTGAAAACTACATTAAATGTATATGCTAAATGCAAGCTTTTAATTTCTTTGTTGTTTTGTCTTCCCAACCATACTTGCCAAGCCCAACTCCTTTTAAGAATATAAGAGACTTGCTAGATCAGACCAAGGGCCCATCTAGCCCAGCATTCTGTTCACACAGTGGCCAACCAGCTGCCCATGGGAAGCCCACAAATGGGACATGAGTGCAATAGGCCTCCCCCACTGTTGTTCCTCAGCAACTGATATCCTGGAGGTACTATAAAGCTATCATGACTGGTAGCCATTGATAGCCATATCCTCCATTAACTCATCGAATCCCCTTTTATAGCCGTGTAAACTGGCGGCCATCACCACATGTTACGGCAGTTAATTCCATCGTTTTAACTATAAACTATAAAAGAGGGAGCAGGCTCCTCCAGCGAGTAAAATAACTTCTTTGAGGTAGAGGGCATGGTTATTTCAAAGCTCTGCAACTGTTTTATTTAAACTTCTACATTGCTTCCTATGTACTCCCTGCACTCATGCCCCCTCACACTGAGGATTCTAGTTGCAACTGGAAATGGGGCTGCATGGAGCTCGTGTGTGTGTGTATATGTGTGTATGACACTTTGGTTAGCAGAGAAACTGGGTCACAGAGATCCAGAATTGGATATGAGCAATCAAAATGACCTGTTCTATGAAGACTGGAGAAATTTCCATGGACATACTGTCCAGGCTAATGGTTTGGGGGTTTGGCTCTGTCGCCTGTTAATAATTTTGGACACCATTACATAAAGTGTCACTTTCCATTACATTCCTATTTCCACTTAGGCTATAATTGGTGAGAGGCTGACTTAGCTTTGTATAGTGGATGCTTGTGTAATAACTTGTATGTGAGAATTTGTAACAGTCCTGACTCTTACTAATTGATTTGTATATATCACTTTTACATACTGTCATATGCACACACTTGTATACATATGCATGCATACATACATACACACACACACCTCTTATGTATATACTTTAAGGAATGCCTTCTCCTCCCCATATGTTCCTGCCTAGTTCCTAAGATTGTCTCCGGAGTCTCTTCTCTGGGTGCTGCTGCTGCCACTACCCACAACTGTGTAATGGGTGGCAGCCAGGGAGTCTTCTTTGTAGTGGCCCCTTGTCTGTGGAATGCCCTTCCCAGGGAGCTCTATGTGTGTACAACCCAAGGCCAGAGAGATATAGCTCCATGGTGCATGCCCTGTTATTTGAGCTGTAGTCTTCCTGAATGGGGTTTATATACTGACAATGTTATGCTGTCTGTGATTGGGTGCCGAGTTCTGCCGTATTCTATGATTTGTCATGAGGATGTGGACAGACGATCGTTATCATGGGCATGGTTATTTTTAATGCTTTCCTTACCATTTGTTTGCTTGTTTGTTACAATTAGATCCCACCTCTTTTTCTCTTGCAAGGAACCTAAGGCAGCTTACATGGTCCTCCTCCTCTCCATTTTATCCTCACAATGGCCCTGTGAGGTAGGATGGGCTGAGAGTCAGTGAATGGCCCAAAGTCACTCAGTGATCTTCATGGCTGAGTGGGGACTAGATCTCCCAAGTCCCAATCTAGCGCTCTAACTACTACACCACACTGGCCATTGAAGTTAATGGGAGATAAATTCTTCATGCCAAATCCAGGGCTGGTGTAAAGTTGCACCAGGGGAGTGACTGGCAGGATGATACGATATGGCTTTAGTGTACTCCTCCCCTGTGACACCCTCATCCTGCTCACAACTCTATCTCATTTTAGCCGTTCCCCCAGTATATCTTTACCAGTAGAGCAGTTATGCCAGCTGAGTGCTCCATCATGATGGTGGTATATCTCAAGTTCTGCTGGTCCAATAGTGCTTTCACCAAATCCTATGGCCCCTCAGCCAACACAACTCAAGTTTGCTCTGCAATCTTTCTAATGCTTTAATAATTGTATAAATATGGTGAAAATACTGACATTTGGAATAACTCTATATCCAAACTGGAAAAGTGATCTGTAAATCTATTTCTTAACCCATTTTTAAATGATTCATCTAGGCTCAATTGTCTTAAATTCTTAAATTAACTGGGGGTTAATGCCCAGTGCCTCTGAATGGGTGTTTGCATATGTGTGTGTGTGTGGGGGAGCTCGAAATTCTTTTTATATTGGATTTTTCCATGATTGTTGATAGTATCACTACCTTATTCTAGGAAACACTTGTTGGCAGCATGCCCTCACCTTTTTGGGGGATGTTTACAACAATATATAAGAACAGCCTAAGTAAACAATTCTTTATTGGCATAAATCCCCTCTCTTCTCCAGTACATGCTGTGGTTGTTGCAGGCAGAGCACCTGGCAGGCTTCTTAAACATTTGTTTTTTCAGTTGGTTGGTCTCTTAGGGACCACCCAGTGAGCTGCACAGCTGAGTGAGGATTTGAACCCACATATTGCAAGCCTATTCTATCCACTATGCCAAACCAATTAACACATGGTTTAAACAAGAAGGAGGCGGCAGGAATGGGACCTGATCAGCTCAGTTCTTATTAGCACAATTAGCCATGTCCCCAAGCAGATTGCTACAGATGTCTGCCAGGAAGGGAGATAATATTTCAAAAAGATCTCTGCAGTGGAGGGTGTGAAGTGTGGCAGAATACGTAACCTTTTTCAACCAGATGCTTGTTTGGTAGGCCAAGACAGCTACTTTAGCAATCGAGATGGCTTCTTCAGCAACACATGCTATATGCCTAACAATATTTATGCCAGAGGGATATGGTTCCAAACCTGGAAAAAGACATTGCAAACATATTTGATATCATTTTCATATTTCAGTGAACTATCGATAATAATGACTAACCTTTAGATTAAAAGGTCTTAGGGACTTAGGGTGGGCTAGAAATCTGAATGTGTGTGTTTCATTATATTGGTTTTTACATCTCTTAGGATATGTTTGTAGTGTTGTAGTGTTGTAGAGCTTTGGCTATGGGGAGGTATAGTAATGTAATTAATAATAATAATTTAGACCTGGACAGTATTTTTACTACTTCAGAGAGAAATCCATTTTGGTGTTTGTGGGTCCCACCCTTTCAGCAGATGTTAATGTTGTTGACATCGTAGAATTGTCTTGCAGTGTTGTAGCTAAAACATATACTTCTCTAGTTACATAGTCAGAGAGTTTCTTTACCTTTGTAAACTGGAGGTAATTACTCAGGTGATCTTATCTCATGGAAATTTCCCCATCTACAGTGCCGCCACCAAGGTGTGCACACGTACGCAGGTGTGCTGGGAGGATTACATTGCATCTGCCTTGTCAAGTTAGATTAACCTTGCCCCCATATTAGTTCCCTTCACTCGGCATTCATCACAGCCTTTTTGCCTTTATACCAAACTCAAAGGTAGAGGGGGCTAGGGATGATAATATAATGGTATTTGTGGACAATTTCTTTGCTTCCACGACAGGAGCAGACACTGTATAATCTCTATGTTTGGATTCAATATATTGGATCAATCCTTCAAAGGCAAAAAGAAATGCCAGCCCTAGAGATGTTATGGTTGCATTTCTTAGTTTTAACACTGTAGAAACTGCCACTATATCATCTCCAACCCAATATATAATGATGATATTCCTCTGGCCTCTCTAAAGGGCTCTGTTTGATTGGTCACCTTTAGAGGCGACAGCCTTCAGTGTGGCCCCTCTGGCTGCCAAATTTATTCTGCTTGAGGCAGTCTTACCGATGTGAGATGTTTCTGCAGGACGATCATGATGTATGACAGCTAATTGCCTGGAGTGCCCATTGTGCTCTAGAGCAGGGGTCCCCAAACCCCTGGCTGCAGACCGGTACCAGTCCGTGGCCTGTTAGCAACGGGGCCGCAGGGGTGTGCAAAACCCCCTCACCTTGGGTCCGCAGGGGGGGAGGCAATCCGTCCCTCCCCCTACCCCGGAATCCACACTGGCCCTGGCTGGCTCCACTCCGTGGCGGAGCTGCCGGCCAGCTCCGGCCACTGGCAGACTTCCGGCCGCTGGGACGCAAATGGCGTCCATGTAGCGGACACCATTTGTGTCCCCGTTCTTCAAGTAATAGGCTACGTAAATCTTTACGTAGCCGATTACTGCAAAGAATAGGGACGCAAATGGTGTCCGCATAGCGGACGCCATTTGCGTCGCAGTGGCCAGAAGTCTGCCAGCGACACCCCCCCACCCACCCCCCCGTCCGTGGAAAAATTGTCTTCCACAAGGTTGGGGACCGCTGCTCTAGAGTGAAGGGAACATGAGGAAGAGTCTATTTGCTAAATGGGGCACAGTTCAACTGATCCAAGTGTGGGAGGGAAAATGGAAAACAGTGAGGGGAAAGGATTTTGCTCCAGACAATAGTAGCAAAATCAGACCTAGATTGAACCTTGCTTGCTCGCTCATCAGAATTGCCAGCCTAGTTCCTCTTACCGTTGCACAATGTCATACTAGCCTTTCCAACATACAGCACCCATAGTACCACGGGAAACTCTGCCTTCTTAGGCCATTGGACCATCTAGTTCACTATTGTCTACACTGGTCTTCGCTAACCAGGTGCCCTCCAGATGTTTTGGACCAACTCCCATCAGCCCCAGCCAGGGCCAAAATCAAAGGTAGACATGGTTAGGCACCTGCCAAGGGCCCACACCCCAGAAGGGGCCCATGACAAGAGCCCCCTGGAATTGCTCCTCCACTTCACCATTTCACCCTGCTTGTTCACCTGCATCTTGCTCTGGCCTGTCAATGGTGGTGGTGAGAAAGAGGAGCAGGAGATGCCCCTGCCTGCTTGCTCCCTGGCAATCTGCCTGTCAAGCAAGCGAGGGGCAGCAGCGATGAGATGGAGGAAGAGGAGCAAGAGCAGGTGGTGACAATGGCAGTGAGAAGGTGGGCTCACTGCAGGAAGAGGCCCACTGAGAGTGTCGCACCCAAGGGTCCTCATAAACCTGGAGCTGGCACTGGTTCCAGCCATGAGCATTGTGAATGATCAGGAATGCTGGGTATTCCAAAACACCTGGAGGGCACCGGGTTGGGGAAGGCTGGTCTAAAAACTGCCTGGCAGTGGTTCTCCAGGGTTGCTGACTCGGAGTCTTTTGCAGTCATACCTGAAGATGCCAGGACATCTTTTGCATGCAAAGCATGTGCTCTACTATCATTGAGCTACTATCATGGAGTCTTTCTCCATACTTGTATCTGCGGAAGAGAGAGATTGGGAGTTATCTGCTTGCAACTAATTAGTGAGAAGGTGTTACATTCATTCACCATGTGCAGTACAATGCATGACCTAAGCCTAGAAAAAACAAGACTGTGTTGCATTTTGTGGGAGAGCTTTGGGGAGGAAATCAAAGTCCCAGTTTCAAAGTTAGGACAGGCAGAAAAATTTGGGGTGTGGTGTGGGGAGAGTTGTGATGGTGGAGAGGCTTAGGTGTCTTTATGAAATAGATATAAAACCAGTTTCCAAAATGATGCCACACTCCAGCACCACCAAGAAATTAAACCCAAAGTAGGTAGATAGATAGATAGAGTCTGACCCAGTTCTCATTAGCCCTCATTCAGTTCTAAGGGGTAAAGTAAAGTCACTTCGCTATGGGGCACAGTTGAGATAAAACCTCTCCTCTTGCTCTGGTTACTGGAGTCACCAGTGACAGGGAAGAAATTTAGTTCTTGACTGTTCCCCTTTACTTTCTCCAGTAGAAGTTCATGGCTGCACTTTGAGACAGTGTTTTGGAATGATCAAACTTGTCCACCATCCCTTAGGCTACGGTAGTTTTTCCTCCACCTGCAAGGATGTTGGGGGGAAGGTGTACAGTGGGTCTACCTATGCAGAGCACATAGAGAAGCAGCATTGTGCTCCCTCCCATAATATATAAATCCTCAGCCCCCTCCCTACACATACACATGGCCCATTGCAACAATGGGTATTTTGCTGCTTCCAATAGAAGGACCAACAGAAGGAAATATTTTTTAAAATACGTTAAAAAAATTAAACAAGAAGTTTGGTTAGTTGTAATTCTATCCTGATTTCTATACCATGTCCCTGCACCAGTCTGACTGTTAAGATGAAGCCGCCTCAGTTTGCCCCCATGACATGTTGTATAGGTTAAGAACCAGATGGACCAAAGTGCTAATCTAATTCAGCTTTTCCCAACCTGGGGTCCTCCAGATGTGTTTGACTACAACTCTCATCATCCCCAGCTAGCATAGTCATGGCATGCTGCCTGGGGATGAAGTGAGTTGTGGTTAAAAACTTCTGGGGGAACCCAGGTTGGGGAAAGTTGATCTAATCTGATCTCTGCATAATTAGCAATGTCTCTCCTATCTCCATAACCAGCCCATTAAACTGTATTTAAAGCCAATTATACAGGAAGTGACAAATCTCACAGACTACACCTGAAAAACTAGTCCACCTTGAGCAGCTCAGGGGATTATACTGACTCTCTCTTCCATTGGCCAATGCTTTTGTTTCAGAGAACATTCTACCTTATGCCAATCTCATCTCCTTTTAAAGGATGACTAAAGAGTCAAACCTAAAAAAAAGCCATCAGTCACAACTGGAATTCATGACACAGTTGCATGAAACTGATTGGTTCTGACTGTGCCATTTCATCCCAACAAGAGAGTTGCCACATCTGCTAGTGGGCTAAAACATCCACTGCATGTTAGAGCTAATGAAAACATGCAGGTAAATCAAGCGGTAGAGTTTTCTGGGACTGTACCATTTCAGGCTGTCAATGTGTGGGACTGTGCTGTTTGAATGTTCCTATATGTATGCAAAAAATCTCTGCATGCCAGAACCCTCTTCTGGACATGGCTAGTTTTCCAGCGGCTGGCAGATTTTGATTAGGGGGAAACATTCATAAATAAAATTCCTCACAGATAATCTGGTGGTACAGTTTCAGAAATTTTGAATATGTAGGAAAGGAAAGGTTCCTCCTGTGCAAGCACTGGGTCATTACTGACCCCTAGAGGGACGCCACTTACGCTGGTGTTTTTGTGGCAGACTATAGCGGGGTGGTTTGCCATTGCCTTCCCCAGTCATGTCTACCTTTCCCCCAGCAAGCTGGGTACTCATTTTACCCACCTCGGAAGGATGGAAGTCTGAGTTGACCTGAGCCGGCTACCCGAGACCCGGCTTCCGCTGGGATCGAACTCAGGTCGTGGGGAGAGTTTCAGTTGCAATACTGCCGCCTACCACTCTGCACCACACGAGGCTCATCTGAATATGTAGGTCAGCCCTAATTTATGGTAGTTGTCTCTTCCCCTAGATTGCATACAGGTACACATACAAAACAGGACTTGTTACATTTTTTCCTCTCCCATGAAGTGAACCCAGTTTCCATCCAGCCTTACAATGCATTTCACTGAAGTACTGGCCAATGATTCAAAGGTTGACTCATTTGTCTGTCTTGCACCTGCCTTCATGCTTCAGGTGGGCCATCTGCCTTTTTATTTTTAAAGCACTGCATGTGTATTTATTGAGTTAAATGTAAATTTCAATTCACTCCCTTTTCTTAAAAAAAAATCCATTTTTTAAATGTCAAAAAAGTGCTTCAGACATTGGGAGTGGGTTTGTGATATTACTGGTTCTGGCCAGTCAGCCCTGTCTGCAACTGACTTCTACTGCAAACATGCAGAACATGTTTCCTCTGCTCCTCTTCCTGGAGAGATCACAGTATATTTGGATGAAACACAGTGTGAGCACTTCCACCATGGCTCCAATTACGTATGTTAGCCTGCACGCTTCTTTCTCTCTTCCTTTCAGCCTGTGAGCCCTTCGAAAACCAGTCAAGAATGGGAGCACTCGTGTAGTGGAGCCAGGGCTCACACGGTCACAGGTATATGGATGATACTTGGCTCTACTTCTCGCTTCCATCTACACATCCCAGGGAGACTGTGGAACTTTTGATCCAGTGTCTGGAGGCTGTTTTGCGGTGGATAAAGGTGAACAAGCTGATATGAACCCAGGCAAGACGGAGGTACTTTGGGCTGGGAAACCACCTACAACGGAGGGAGGTTTACAATTGGTCTTAGCTGTGGTTGCACTCCCCTAAAAGACCAAGTGCATAGTCCTTCTAGATTCAGCACTACCAGGAGAAGGTCAGATGGCTACAATGTCCATCAGTGCCTTTTACCAGCTTAGAAGAGGATGGACCTTGCCTCAGTTATCCATGCACTGGTGACATCCAGGCCGGACTACTGTAATGTGCTGTATGTGAGGCTGCCTTTGAAGACAGTCCAGAATTTTAATGTTGTAAGCTGCCTTGAGAGGGCTTCTGCCCTGAAAGGCAGCCTAGAAATAAATACATAAAAGTATCAGGACCTTTTGATTAACAGGGATGATGACGTCATTTACCACCTCCCTCACACTTCCCTGTTCCCTCTGAGCTTAGCTGTAGTCCTCTCAGTAGCTTGGGGAAAATGGATTTTTCCAGCAATAATGTATAGTTGTGAGCTACGCCTGTGGTAATGCAAAGTATTTTGGACTGCCTTGGTCTTCAATGGGCAATTAAGACCGATTAGCTTTACAAAAGACCTGCTCCCGCATGGAGATGAAAACTGCTAATACTATTGTTTTAAAAAATGAAACACTGCTGCCTGCATTTTTGGACTCTCCTTAGGGTTGTGGCTATGATGACCTGGTTTGCACCACATGACAGCCCCATGGGTTAAATAACCCATGGGGCTGTTGTACATGAGCGGAAGAGAGTGGGCGTGCTACCTCCTGCACACCCGCCACGTCTGCTTTTAATTAGCAACCCCTGAGCGGCTCTGTCATAATTTGCTGAGCATGTTGTCCGAACTTGGGCTGCTGGGTTGTTCAGGAGTTAAACAATCCGGCAGTTAATCTATGGCTAAACAAACCAGCAGTTAACCCATGGCTTGTTGCTGGGTTAAACACTAGGTTGTTTAGCCGCTAAACAACCCAGCAGTCTAAGTTTGGATGACACGTTCAACAACATATGACGGAGCTGGTCAGGGGTTGCTGAGTGAAAGCAGAAGTGGCGGGCACTCTCTCTCGCTTGTGCGTGGCAGTCCATGGGTTATTTAATGGGCTGTCATGTTGTGCAAATTGGCTTGAGTGCCTGCACTTCAAACGTTACCTCTGAATTTGAGTCAAACCAGTCTATCCAAAGGACAGTTGGAAGTGGGAGACCCCACCTGTCTATTTAAGAAACTTGGGGTCTCCTTCACTGACACTGTCACCCATCCACTCCCTCCTACTCGCTGTGGGGCAAAACGACTTCCAGCAAGTGGGAGTAAAGAGGGGAGGCAATGGGACAGGGAGAGGCGCAGGTCAGGAGATGCTGTACAAGCTACCTTCTCCTTCATAGCTGTGCGACTGTTAAAGAGACAGGAGAATTCGCTAGGTTGCCACCTGGTACAACACCAAGCTAAAGGAGTACAGATTAAAAACCCACAGGCTTGAAGTCAGTTAGCCTTAGGAGAAACATACGTCTTAGGAAAAATATAGGAACAGTTTCTTAGGGCGCAATCCTAGGCATGTTTAGACAGAGAAAAGGCCTACAACCGCTGTAGGCCTTTTCTCTGTATAAACATGCCTAGGACTGCACCCCTGGTTACTTTATTTTCCTGAAGGAAAACCCCAACAGGGTTCTTGCAAATGTACAAACATGTGCAACACTGTTGCTGAAGAAATTTATTTGCATCAATTGGCTATGTTCCTTCATTTATTAAAAAAAAAAAACAAACAGAGCTCCCCCAGATGACTTTTAGCCTGAGGTAACATGTTGACACAGCAGCAGGCTGGAGGCTGAGGAAGATCATCAAAGTTATGTGTGAGGCAAACAAGCTAAGCCCAGGGCAGCAGCGGAGAGACTTGTGGTACTCTTGCAAAACTATTGGCTGCCCCATCCCTCAGTCATCCCAGCAGTATTTAGTGCAGTGTGTACACACACAAATGAAAATAAAACAAATGACCTTCATCATGGGGTATTCCAATTCTTAGGGATGGAGGGGGCAATTGCAGGGGTGAGATTTTGACCTGGGCATACTTATCTTCAACCGAATAACTCTCATTTCCACAAGTACCCCTGAATTCCAGGCTGTTGGCTCATTATAATTGTATTTTGAATGGAGCCAAAGGCCAGTAACATCTGCTCCACCCACTCCCTCCCGCCCTGCACAAAGGACTTTTAAACCCAGGGATGGGTAACCTTTTCTGTATCAAGGACCATTGACCCACAGGAAAAGTAAAATCAATCGGCGGGCCCTGATTGATCTTTTCCATGGGTCAATGATTGGGCTGGCTGACAGCAGGCCTGATCCACACCTTCAAAGTTCTCCTCGGCTGGGAGGTTGCCCAGCACTGAGCCACCTCCCACATGGAAAGGGAGAACCTTGAAAGTATCGATCAGGTGGCTGATAGAAAGGTGTCCTTCCTCACTGGGCAGCCTTCTGCCTGGGGGAAGCTGGGGTATTAGATGTGTGCCACATCTTGTCAGTGGGCTGGAGGTTTCCACCTCTGCTTTTACCCCTCATTCCCTGTGTGAATAACAGAAGCTTTGACAGAGCCCTTATTGCACCCCTCAGCCATTACTCCAAACCCTAATCTACACATTTATTTATTTTAAAAAAAAATGGTATTCTACCTTCCTTTATAAAATACACTCAAAGTTGCTTGTAATCAAAATTTTAAATGAAGTAAACATAACATCTTACAAAAATAAGAATACAAGGAAGGCAAAAACAATCTAGCAGCAGAAAGAAAGAAAAAAATCAATAACTACCAATACAATGATCCAAATAAATCCTCAGCAACAGCGTCAGCCAACACTAAAGGCCTCCCCAAAAAGCCACATTTTCGCTTCACATCTGTCGGCTGGGTGGCCCTCTCTGGAGAAGGGATTCTTCAATATCAGCACTACCACCAAAAAGGCCATGCTCTTGGTAGGTTCCAGCCAAACTTCAGCAGGCAAGGGCAGCCAGAGCACAAAGGGATGTATGGGAGAAGGCAGTCCTCCAAGTACCCAAGGTGTTTAGGGCAGCGGTGGGAAAAGGTAGATTGGGATCTGCTAGCAGATTGGTGTGTGATTTACATTAGATCAGCAAGGATCTCTGACCCCCAATGGTTTAAAAAATAACAAAACGTTTTTTTGCCCCACTTAAACTAGGCTGTTGAAATCAAGAAAGCTTTGGGGGAAACAGGGGCAGGTAGGTGTGTGCATGAGAGAGAAAGGCTTTGTGTGAGACCTCCAGTTCTGGAACTGAAAATGAACTCCTGGGCTAAGCATGTGCTCAGAGGCACCCCTGTTCCACAGTTCTGTGTCCGCATTCCTGAGCAATCTATTTGGCTCCAGTTCTTGGACCTATACTAAAAACAAAGTAGTTCTCACATGCCTGAAGTCTGCCTACCTACTATTGTTTTAGGGCCTGAGTGGTAAGAACCAGCACCTTGAATTGCACTTGGAAATGCACAGGCAACCGGGGCAGATCTTGTCATAATGCTGGAATAAGGTAGTATAAACAGCCAGCCCCAAGCAAGTATTCCAGCAGCAGCATTTCCCACCACTTGATTTTTCTGGATGTGTACAGCGTTTTACACATGCAGCAGCAGCAGGTGGTAGAATGGACTGTACTACTTCAAGCAGCAGGCAGAGGATGAATTCCTGGAATTAAAAAAAAAACCTGTAGTACATCACTAAAACCTCTCTCAGTGATATAGCAGGGTTTCAGTTTGTTTTAGGTACGGGGAGCTTTGAGTTTTGTACACGTGGGAGCATTAAAATGGGCATCACTCCACCTACAGCCTGGTCTTTACAATTATAAGCTACCTCAAGTGTAGCGTGTGTATTAAGTATCACTATTTTAAATTACTGTACCATGTGCAGCTAGCTTGAAGCAGTATGCTGATTCTGTTGCATGCATAGACCAGGCCCAAGAAACAGGCAAACCAGAGTGAGCATCTGAAATATATTAGAGGAGGCCTCTGACAAACCGTTGTTGCCATTCACATTGGGGAAGATGGAGGTCTATGACCTCTTAGCCTTGCCTCCCATGGGAGAAACTGATTGAGATGCATACTAAAAGTGAGATGGGGTCCTTGGGGTTGAGGACTGTGCTGTGGCCCAGATGGGAAGGCCCTTTTGGGGCAAACTAAGCTGCTTGGCAGCCAATTGCCTATCCCTCTCTGAAACCATGCATTATTTTTCCCCACAGAATCATCATTATGGCACACAAACTTTGTTTCCATCTGTCTTGGGCAAACAGAAGTAATCATAGAGTGACAATTCTTGTAGTCATTTCCCTCCCACCCCAATCCAAACGTATGAAATCTCAGCCTAGTCCACTACTTGCAAGCTTTCCCCTCTGTATGGGTGTCTAGACAGGACAGCCATACATGCGTTCCAAGCTATACAGCCTTGAGAGGTTACTTGCGCTTTAATGAACTTGGTTCACAGCACGAGAAAAAGTGAGGGGAACCACCCCCATTAAAAACAATGGCTTTGTAAAAACAAAAAAAACCCAGCTACTCAAATTACTGCCAATATATTCGTATTTATTCCAACACACGAGTTTCCCACCCATCTTGCAGTTCAGGCTTTGAATGGTTATTTCATGCTCCCTTCATGGGAAGTAAGAATGTTTGGAGGATGCTGCATTTTGATAAGGACCCATTAGGCAACCATTTCCACTTCGCAAAACATAAGTAGGTATTCCCACTGTCGGCCCCCCAGTGCTGTCCCTTTAACACAGCCTTCCTCAACCTGGTACCCTCCAGATGTGTCGGGACTGCAGCTCCCATCATTCCCCACCAGTGTGGCACATCTGGAGGGCACCAGGTTGGGGAAGGCTGCTTTAACATAATTTCTCCTGGTGTGATTAAACATTCCTGCTGGGATCTGCCAAGAGCATTTTGCTCTGAAATTATCATTTTTTGAAAACTGAGAACCCTACAAATGACAGCCACGCTCCCCAGGAGTAAGTGGCAAAGCTGCAGCACGCGTCCATTACAGTTCTGCTATCCAATGGGCTTCGGAACGGATGGTGGGCAAAATGGATGCACGCGTCCCTGAAGAAGCGCTAGATCTGGGCTGACATGAGATACCCCAAGTAGGAGAGCAAAACATGACACCTGACCATGAAGAAGTTATTTCTAGAATGGAAAGTAACCTTCCTCCAACACACACCCTTAAGTAATGGAAATAGCCACGCCAATCAATGCAGCAATGCCCAGTAATGGATTAAAGGATATGGGAGCTCTATATACTGGGGCCTCACACTCTTCTGACTCATAACCACAGAGGTAGGCCCCCTTCTCGTAGTCCGCTAATCCCAAAGAATTATGTCACCCAATACTCTGTTCCCTTCCCGTTACACTGGCTCTTACTTTTACCTCTTCCCTTCACTTCCTATTGTTGTATCCCCCAGTGTCTAGCGCAATCCTGTTTACTCAGGAATAAGCCTCATGTGGGTTTCAGTGCAGACTTACTGCCAAGCAAGTGTGAATAGGACTGCAGCCTTAGACCATAAGGACCCTCAGCCTTGCTCCCCCCATCACAACACAGAAAGAGGCCATGTTGTTATGTGCCATGAAGGATTTTAGTTCAGAATAAGCCTCTTCTCACCTAGAGAGGCTCTTGGATAATTGCTCCACAGGAAGGCTTCCCAGTTTGGCTAGGGCCCTACTTCACCTAATGGCTAACCCAGCTTTAGCACTGTCCATCCAACTGTAGAAAGTATGTGCGAGGAGAAAAGGGGAATAATTGCCTTAAAGCAGAGTAAGTGGAACTACTGGGAACTGAGGCTGTTTGAACTTCAACATGACTGGCAAGAAGGAAAGTTTAGAAATAGTCAAATCAGTATTTATCACAGGCCTTGGGCATTAGGCCAAAAAAGCCTCACCTTTAATTGGTACATCAAACCACAGCAAACAAGCACTGCCCTCGGAACAAATGGTGCTGTTTCTCCGCACCAGGACATGGATTAGTGTGTCAGGCACACATCCCAACCCCCTCACCATTTCCCTAGTTGTGGTCACACAATCACAATATACCACTGCCAACCTGGAAATGGAGAAAGAATGGTTGGCTGTGATTGTATAGCTAGCTTACATCCGTACCCCACCATACGCTCAGCAGCCACACTGCATGCACAGTGAGAGCCAGAGCCCAACTAGCAGAACATGGAGGGCAGCAGTAAAGCTAGAACTTCATGGGCTAGGGAAGGGCAATAGTTTCATTCAGAGTGCTGAAGGTTGCAGGAAAGAGGTGGCATAATCCATATAAATGGCAACCAGACTCCAGGTCCCATCAGCCCCAGCCAGCATGAGCAATGACTGGAGATTATGGGAGCTGGAGTCCAACAACATCAAGAGGGGCACAGGTTCCCCACCCCTCCACCACAAGAAGTTTTAGGAAAATTTGTTTACAGAGGCAACAAATAGTAGAAAAATGGTGTGTAGACATAGGCTATGATGCTTCTCTTATATTATTTAAGCAAACTTATATACTGCTTCCCATTTTAAAAATACCTTCAACACTGAGGAAAGCTCTCATCCAACTCATTTGAACTTAATCATGCTTAGAGTAAACCCACTGAAATCAATAGGACTTTAGTCATGACTGACTTGCCCCATTGACTGCAATGGCTCGAGCATTTATAGGCATTTTTATCCTAACTTTCTAACATGTTCCCAGGGCAGCAGCTTGACCTCAGGATAGCTTAAAAATTATTGCTCACCCTAGTTTTTCTCCTCCCTTGAATATCACTCCGCTAAGCTCCGTTTCTGCAGCTCCTGGCATTTAACAAATAATAATAATAATTGAAAGAATGACAGTAACACAGAATGTACGATCTCCTCTTTCCTTTTATTCAAACCCTGTATCCCGGTGAAGAGATGAGAAATGGGTCAATTCCAGCCCCCATCTTCTACCTCCCAGTCTGTACAGCTCTAGCTCTAAGCTGCAGAGGCACCTCTTGCTGTGTACAAAAAACAAGTAGATTTTGAAAAGAAAAGAAAAAGCCAGACAGTGTAGATTCCCAAGACACAGCAGCCTTTGGGACATGTTCCACTTCATATGGACCTTTTAGTATCTGAGCTGCCCCTCAGCCCATAAGAGGTGGAGAAGCTGAGGCCTTGGTTCCCACAGCCCTCTGAAGAGGGCGCCCCAAGCCCAGCTCCTAAGGCCTTTGGTAACTGGTATCCATCTCTCCTCACAGGCCCATGTCCGAAGCTCAACATCTTTGGTATCTGCCTTCACTTCCCCAGGTGGGCACTCAAGACCCAGTCGAGCAGAGTTTATTGTAGGCCAAGTTCCCCAAGACCAGCAACAACATCTCTGAAGTGCTGCTCAGGGCTACAATGAAAGGAGCTTGTGAGGCAAAGTCAGCCTGGGCCCGCTCGAAGGACAGCTGCAGCACAGCGAGGGCCAGCAGGCTATTTTGCACCCCGACTTCGATACTGACCGTCCGGCGCTGTGGCCCAGGCAGTCCCAAGCACCAAGCTAGCAGGTAGCCCAACAGCAGGCCAAAGATGGGCACAGTGACACCCGCCAGCACAATCGGGAGCCGCACATTCGCTAGGATAAAGGCCCCCATGTGGTAGGCCATGAAGAGTCCTCCTACGATGAGGGTGAAGCTGAAGGGCTTGATGAGGAGCAGGAGCAGGCGGGAGACGCGGGGCAGCTTGCACTTAACTAACATGCCGCTCGAGATGGGCACAGCAATGAAGAGGAGGGTGATGAGGATCTTGAGGAAGGGCACGTGGAGGGTCTCGTGGGCACCCAGCAACCAGCCGTAGAAGGTTGAGGAGAGCGGCATGAGACCTGTGGCTGCCACTGTAGACAGGAGGGTCATAGAGATGGCCACCGTGACGTCGCCACCCAGCAGGAGGCTGTATAGGTAGCCACCCCCGCCGCCAGGTGAAGAGCAAGAAATGACCAGTCCCAGGGCCAGGGGCTTAGGCAAAGAGAAGGCCACGGACATGAGGTAGCCGTAAAGGGGCATGACCACAAACTGGCCCAGTATACCCAATATGACAGGATGGGGCTGGTGCACAAGGCTTCGGAGTGCCTCCACCTCAACCTTGCAGCCAAATGCACATTTGTTGAGGAAGATGAGAGGCAGGAGGGCGTAGAGGATGGGGTTCTCAGAGAAATGGCCTAGCCCTGAGTGGACCACTGGCTCTGGACTGCTAGCGCAGACACGGATCCGGAAATCCGCCCGCTCCTCCACGAGGCGGCTCTGCTCCACCAGCCGCAGTTGCAGTGGGGCCAGGCCAGCCAGGCCAGACTGAAACCCAACCAGAAAGCCCCCTCCCCAGGAGGCTGTGACATTCTCAACGACAACAACCATTGGCTCCAGAGAATCCACACTCAGGTAAGCATTGGGGCCTGGATAGCGGCTGGACACCAACAAGACGCCCTGACTGTGTTCTGGGAAGCTGAATTCCGAAACACTTCCATCGCCCACGCTAAGATAAGGGCTGTCAGTAGTTGTTGCCTGGATCCAGCCAGCCGCCAGCGAGTGGAGGAGGAGAAAGAAGAGGAGGATTTCCCCAGACATGGTGCGGATGGTTGGCGAAGTCATGCTGGGGACTCATTCCATCCAGGGCTCTCTTGCCTTCACTATGGAACATGGATCCACTGGGCAGGGCTCAGGCTGCTTTGGGGCTCAGATCCATGGGCACCACTGGCTGATGCAATAGTGATGGCACAGAAGTGCTCAGCCTAATGGGGGGCGGGAGAGAGAGAGAGAGAATGAGAGCGAGCACACACATGTTCAGGCACAATACACTTGGGATAACACTCGCAAAGGCACACACATAGGGATTAGGTGAATCCAACCCCCTAACCCAGGGGTGGGGATGTTGTTGGACTGCAACCCCACCAGCCCCAGCCAGCACAGCCAATGGTGAGGTCTGATGGGAGCTGTAGTCCAGCATCACGTTCCCCATCTCTGCCGTAACCCAAGCTAGGCTGTTCTGTGCCCAAAGCATCCCAGATTAGAGTTTTGACATGCAGACTCTTTCAGCTTTAACAGTCTTGCAGATGCAACTTCTCCCATTCCACTACTCCTGCTGCTTAATCTGTTCCCCATTCCCACCATTGGCAACAAGCAGAACTTTCTTTATCAGTATCTGTTTTGCTTTAAATTATTTATTATTTTACCTTCTATTATTCACTGCTCCAGAATCTGCTTAGATGTGGAGTGGTATATAAATGCTGTAAATAAATAAACTCTCATTTTGCTGCAAGACAGGGAAAAGCTGTGACTGTATCCTCCTTCGCAGGGGCACAAAGAGATCAGAGTAGTCTCCAGGTTGTGGCCAAGAAACCCCTACATAAGGCAACATAAGAATATAGCATGCTGCCTTGCATATAGGAGGTTGGATCAAGTAAGCGGGGTGGGTGGGGTGTTGAACCTCAAGCCTGCGGGCCCAGTTTGCCCCACCTGGGGTCCCAATCCACACACCCCTCCCCAGCCCTGTTCCCCCAACTGCCAATTCTTTGGCTGTTTCTCAGCCTTTGCACATTTCTCCCCATTCTAAAATGTTGAAATGCCTCTCTTAAGGCTGAGTTATGGGCAGTAAGAGGTTTAAGCTAAAACATGCTGGCATTTTTTCCCTGCCCCTTTGGACTTCAGCCCTGTCCCCTTTGACTCTGCCCCCACCCCCAGCTTCTCCAAAATGGAATTCGGCCTTTGGGCTGAAAGCGGTTCAACACCCCTGCAGCAGAAACAAAGAGGGCTCTCCAGAGTGTAGCGACAGTCCACATCTATGCACCCCTATGTTCAACATAAAACATCCATCCAGGGCTAATCCAAACATAGAGACAAATTCCAGGGATGGCTGCCTCAGCAAAGAATATGTTTTAAAGAAACACACATAGACAGAAACTTGCTCTTTTGGAGGAGCTGTACAGAGGCTGTGCTGTATTATTATTATTATTATTAATAATAATAATAATAATTAATAACAATAGCCCATGACTTCAAGAGGGTGCAAAACCATCCGATCTCCCACTGGTTGCCCCAAGGCAGAGAACCAGTAGGAAAGGTAAAGAACTATGACAGGCATCAAAAACGATAATTAAGGAAAGCAAACCAGATCCCTGCCAGCTACTGATCACTAACAGCATGATTCTTTACATGTATGCTCAGAAGTCAAGTCCTATTGACTTCAATGGGACATACTCCCATCCTGGGTGAGTGTGTTTAAGATTACAGCACTAAACTGCTGTTGTCACACTGCTCAGCAAATAATAAGATGGCAAAAGTTAATTTGCATAGGGCAGATCCTTGAGATAGCCCTGCATGCATGTTTTCTTGCAAGCCTTAAGTAGATGTTTCTGTAATTTAAAAGCTGTTGTTACTTCTGTGAACAGAGCAGGTAAACAATTAGACACATGCACACACCCTCAGGATTGTTTTTTGTTTTAGATGAGGATTCCCCAACCTGGTGTCCTCCAGATGTGCTGGACTACAACCTCCAGGATGCTTGGAGTTGTAGCTCAACACATCTGGAGGACACCAGGTTAGGGAAGGGTATTTGTCAGCAAACTCTTTCCCATCCCACAATCTTACTTCCTCTACGTGTGCTCAGTTTCTTCAGGCTGTCCCCGAAGAAGAAGAAGAAGAAGAAGAAGAAGAAGAAGAAGAAGAGTATGTGTGTTGAAGCCGCTCTCCCTGGGGACCAAATCTTTTTCAACATTTTTCTTGGGAAATACCATACCACTACTACATCAACAACAACAACCTCTTTCCTGTGGTAACTGAAAGCCCATGCAGACAAAACATTTTCCATGTGGATTCCTCTCTGCAAGGAGTCATTCCCAAAGCAATCCCGCGGCAGAGGAGGAAAGGAAACATGATGTTGGGACTAGCCCTGTACATGGGGAAGGGATGGTTTGTTTGTTTTTTTCCCATCCTAGAGCAGGAGGGAGTGCCCGACTGAACCTCTCGAGGAGGTGTGGAATAAGAAAAGGGAAACAGCTAAATTGGAGAATTCGGCCCAGGACAGTGTCGTCGTCCCCCGCATTTTCCTTCTCCTCTGTTAAGCTGAGTCACTTCTCTCTTAAAGCCACAAGACACCTGTTGGGAAAGAAACTGCTGGCCACAAAACTTCCTCCCCCCGCCCCTCTACATTTATTAGCAGGAGAAACACGGGCGCTTCCTCCTGCCTCCTAACCCCACCCCGCCTCGCAACAGTTGCCTCTGCATGCACACTCGGATTTTCCTTTCCCTAGTGCGGGGTAACATAGCCCCATTCACTGCGTCTCCCACCCGCCTCCTAAAGCCACCGACATAATCCTTACCAAAGAGAGCAGCAGCGTCCTTAAAAGCCCCGATCGGTAACAATCCAACACCTAGAGTTTCCCCCAGCTGCCCCACATCTGCTGCCCCATGTTCCCCATTAATTAACTTCTCTGCGAAGGCAGATTCGGGAAGCCACAAGCCTCAGCCGCAACGTACCCTCATATGACCCCTCGCCTCCCGAGATCTCACCTGCCGCTGTTGCTGCCGTCGCCGCCCCAAAGCTAAATTCAACCGCTTGATTTGGTTGCGTTCGCCGCCTTCCTTCTATGTCCGACTCCGCCCACCGGGGTGGTGCATCACAATGATGACCACGCCTACGACAGAATGCGAATTCATCGTAGGAACCGCTCCATGATGCTAGGGCATGCTGGGATTTATAGTTTTTAGTCACAGCGGAGAAAAGGGGAAACGCATTGGAACTGGCTGTAGCTGGAAGAATTTCAGCCTCCTGCCTTGGAAAGACTCTGAACGTGTGTGTGTAGCCTCAGATGGCAGCAGGCAGTATTAACCTTGTACTGTGTGCCTTGATTAATAGGATTAGGGGGAGCAGATATCCACGACTGCCCTAAATGGGAGATTAATGGTACATTCTGCTCCGTTTTGGCGGGGTGTGTGCGCGTGTGAGTAACGCATGATTGGCTGGATCAGAAGTACGGTGGTCGTTGATTGGAA
The DNA here is from genome assembly GCF_057233095.1 of Heloderma suspectum. NCBI lineage: Eukaryota > Metazoa > Chordata > Lepidosauria > Squamata > Helodermatidae > Heloderma > Heloderma suspectum. The sequence continues at coordinate 172,441,533 of NC_139459.1, forward strand.
GGAACAGTACATCCTTCTACAGTTTCAATGGGATTAGGCTGTGATAGAAAGGATTATATACTCATCCTTTTATTTGAGTGGGCAATTTAAGACCTATCCTCGGATTGATGGGATTGGAAGGCATTTTGTTCTGCTGGGATTATGGGCTCACTTCTATCAATTAAATGCATTTGGTTAGAGCCTTTCCTGCCTTCAAGCAGATGGAGGGAAGAATTAGAATCGTAGGAAAGAGTGACCAGGGGCACATCTTTTCAACCCCCTATGCAACTGGGGTGCGGGGAGTACTTCTCAATTCAGGGGCGAGGAGAGGATGCAGTGGGGTTTTTAAAGTAATTGTTCTGATGTACAATGCAGAAGAGCAGGAAAGAGAAGAAATTAAAATCAGGAAGCAAGCTGAGTGCTCAAAACGCTGATTCCTGTCGGGTCACCAGAGGATGTGCTTGAAATTATAGAGATGGGTAGAAAATAATCCCCTTCATGGATCACTGCCTTGTTGTGGCAAAGGGGCTTGCGTAACTCAGTGAAGCCATAAGCTATGCCGTGCAGGGCCACCCAAGACGGACAGGTCATGGCGGAGAGTTCTGACAAAATGTGGTCCACTGGAGAAGGAAATGGCAACCCACTCCAGTATTCTCGCCAAGAAAACCTCATAGAACGTATCACAAGGCTAAAAGATATGATGCCTGAAGATGAGCCCCTCAGGTCGGAAGGTGTCCAGTATACTACTGGGGAAGAACAGAGGGTATTTCCAAGTAGCGCCAGAAAGGGTGAAGCGGCTGGGCCAAAGCCGAAAGGATACTCAGCTGTGGATGTGTCTGGCGGTGAAAAGAAAATCCGATGCTGTAAAGAACAGTATTGTTTAGGAACCTGGAATGTAAGGTCAATGAATCAAGGTAAGCTGGAGGTGGTCAAACATGAGATGGCAAGATTGAACATCGACATCTTGGGAATCAGCGAACTCAAATGGACAAGCATGGGCGAATTTAATTCAGGTGACCATTATATCTACTACTGTGGGCAAGAATCCCTCAGAAGAAATGGAGTAGCACTCATAGTCAATAAAAGGGTGGGAAAAGCAGTACTGGGGTACAATCTCAAAAACGATAGAATGATCTCAGTATGAATCCAAGGCGAACCATTCAACATCACAGGAATTCAAGTCTATGCCCCAACCACTGATGCCGAAGAAGCTGAGGTTGATCGGTTCTATGAAGACCTACAACATCGTCTAGAACTAACACCAAACAAAATGTCCTCTTTATCATAGGGGATTGGAATGCTAAAGTAGGAAGTCAAGAAATCACCGGGATAACAGGCAGGCATGGCCTTGGTGTACAAAATGAAGGAGGACAAAGGCTAATAGAGTTTTGCCAAGAGAACATGGTGATCATAGCAAACACGCTTTTCCAACAGCACAAGAGGCAACTCTACACATGGACATCACCAGATGGTCAATATCGAAATCAGATTGGTTATGTACTTTGCAGCCAAAGATGGAGAAGCTCTATGCAGTCAGTAAAAACAAGACCTGGAGCTGACTGTAGCTCAGATCATGAGCTTCTTGTTGCAAAATTTCAGCTTAAATTGAAGAACGTAGGGAAAACCACTAAACCATTCAGGTATGATCTAAATCATATTCCTTATGAATATACAGTGGAGGGGAGGAATAGATTTAAGGGATTAGACCTGATAGACAGAGTGCCTGAGGAACTATGGACGGAGGTCCGTAACATTGTTCAGGAGGCAGCAACTCAATCCATCCCAAAGAAAAAGAAATGCAAGAAAGCAAAGTGGCTGTCTGATGAGGCTTCACAAGTAGCTGAGGAAAGAAGGGAAGCGAAAAGCAAGGGAGAAAGGGGAAGATATACCCAACTGAATGCAGAATTCCAGAGAATAGCAAGGAGAGACAAGAAGGCCTTCTTAAATGAACTATGCAAAGAAATCGAGGAAAACAACAGAATGGGAAAGACTAGAGATCTTTTCAAGAAAATCGGAGATCTCAAGGGAACGTTTTGTGCAAAGACGGGCATGATAAAGGACAAAGAAGGCAGGGACCTAACAGAAGCAGATGAGATTAAGAAGAGGTGGAAAGAATACACAGAAGAACTATACAGGAAAGATCTGAATGTCCCTGATAGCCAGGAGAGTGCGCTCACTGAACTTGAGCCGGACATCCTCGAGAGTGAAGTCAAGTGGGCCTTAGGAAGCATTACTAACAACAAAGCTAGTGGAGAAGACAGTATTCCAGCTGAGCTACTTAAAGTCCTAAAAGATGATGCTGTTAAAGTGCTGCACTCAATATGCCAGCACATTTGGAACACTCAACAGCGGCCACAAGACTGGAAAAGGTCAGTTTACATTCCAATTCCAAAGAAGGGCAATGCCAAAGAGTGTTCAAACTACCGTACAATTGCGCTCATTTCACATGCCAGCAAGGTTATGCTCAAAATCCTACAAGCTAGGCTTCAGCAGCATGTGAACCGAGAACTACCGGAAGTTCTCGCCAACGCCAAATCGCCAACATTCGCTGGATCATGGAGAAAGCAAGAGAATTCCAGAAAAACGTCTATTTCTGCTTCGTTGACTATGCTAAAGCCTTTGATTGTGTGGATCACAACAAACTCTGGCAAATTCTTAAAGAGATGGGAGTACCAGACCACCTTACCTGTCTCCTGAGAAACCTGTACGAGGGTCAAGAAGCAACAGTAAGAACCAGACATGGAACAACCGATTGGTTCCAAATTGGGAAAGGAGAACGACAAGGCTGCATATTGTCACCCTGCTTATTTAACTTATATGCAGAGTACATCATGAGAAACGCCGGGTTGGATGAATCACAGGTCGGAATTAAGATTGCCGGGAGAATTATCAACAACCTCAGATACGCAGACGATACCACCCTAATGGCAGAAAGCGAAGAGGAGCTAAAGAGCCTCTTGTTGAGGGTGAAAGCGGAGAGTGCAAAAGCTGGTTTGAAACTCAACATTAAAAAAACTAAGATCATGGCATCTGGCCCCATCACTTCCTGGCACATAGAAGGGGAAGAAATGAAAGCAGTGACAGGTTTTATTTTCTTGGGCTCCAAGATCACTGCAGACGGTGATTGTAGCCATGAAATTAAACGACGCTTGCTCCTTGGGAGGAAAGCTATGGCAAACCTAGACAGCATAGTAAGAAGCAGAGACATCACCTTGCCGACAAAGGTCCATATAATCAAAGCTATGGTTTTCCCAGTAGTAATGTATGGCTGTGAGAGCTGGACTATAAGGAAGGCTGAGCGCCGAAGAACTGATGCTTTCGAACTGTGGTGCTGGAGAAGACTCTTATGAGTCCCCTGGACTGCAAGGAGGTCAAATCAGTCCATCCTAAAGGAAATCAACGCTGAGTGCTCATTGCAAGGACAGATACTGAAGCTGAAGCTCAAATATTTTGGCCACCTAATGCGAAGAGAAAACTCACTGGAAAAGATTGATGCTGGGAAAGATTGAAGGCAAAAGGAGAAGGGGACGGCAGAGGATGAGATGGCTAGATAGCATCACTGATGCAATCAATATGAACTTGAGCACACTCCGGGAGAGAGCGGAGGACAGGAAGGCCTGGCGTGCTATGGTCCATGGGATCACGAAGGGTCGGACATGACTTAACGACTGAACAACAACAGGAAAATATTACTTAGCATGGAAAGTAATACTTAGCATTTCTATGCTTCCTTAGAATGTTCAAAGTGCTTCACAGATTATGTCTTTTAGACTGCAATCTTATGCATAGTAAACCCCATAGAAAACAGTGGAAGTAATGCCTGAGTAAACATGCATTGTTAGGTTGGCATAGGATTGCAGTCTATCTGAGAGTCAGCCCTGTTGTACTCACTGGGTCTTACTTCTGAGTAGACACATACAGGATTGCACAGTTAGGCACTATGCTGCGCTAGCTCACTTGAAAGAGCTATATTTTTAACTTCAAATTTCTGCATTTATGTAGGGTAGACTGTATGTGAGGTTAACCATGTGGTTTGTCATTTTATCTTTTAAAAACTATTTAAAAAAACAGCCAACAGGAACTGGGAGGAGATCAGGATTGGGGTTGCTGCACCTCCCACACTGATCCCAATGAAAATCTTTCTCTCTCTCTCCTACATACACACACACACACACACACACGTTGCTATTAGCCCTGGGAGGGAAGCTTCAATTTGTGCCAATTGTATAGTAATTCAGCCATGGTTATTCATGGTTCAATGACATCCAAGTTTGGTTACCTAGGTCTACTCTAAATGGAACTGTGCTTTGAAGCCCTTTATGGCCTGGCTCCTGGATATTTCAGAAAGTGCATTTTCCTACATGATCCTCTTGTGAGTTCAGATCCTTGAATAAATGTTGCTTTGGATATCTTTTATCCTTACGAATAAGTCTGTAAGTATTACATTTGTATGTTACGGGCGAGCAGCCCGATAGGTTATTTATAGTGCATCGACAGACTGAAAAGAATCAGTACTTCCAATTAACAAAAACTTGTGTCTGTTCTCTTGGGAGTAAATTCTTACCCTAGGTGACTTGCTATTTTCAAGGCTGTACTGTCTTTGCCATAAGAACATCTGAAAGCTAGTGTAGTGTAGTGGTTAAAGTGTCAGACTAGGACTCAGGACTAGAACTGAGTTCTAGTTGTTGGAATAAGCAACATCCATTAGATAAACCCACTGTGTGGAAGGGCAACTAACTGGTTGAAAAGCTACTAATGGCACAATTCTATGGTTGTTTAGACAGAAGAAGCCCCTACAACTCCAAGCATGCCCCAGCCAGAACTTTTTTCTGTCTAAACATGCATAGGATTGTGCCCTAAAATTTTAATATATGTAGGGAGTTGGGGTGCAAGATTGCTTCCACTTTTGCCTGTTTTAGTTGTAATAAGAAGCCTATTATTACTAAGTAAAAGTCCTGTCTAAAGCTTGCAGTTTTCTTCTGACGCAGCCATGAGGCTCACTGGGTGACTTTGGACCAGTCACCGACTCTCAGCCTAACCTACCTCACAGGGTTGCTATGAGGATAAAATGGGAGGAGGACCATATAAGCCACCTTCCAAGAAGGAAAAGGCAGCATATGAGTGTAATAAAAATACATCTAGCCCAGTATCCAGCATACAAGGAATGCATAATGACAACAGCCTTCCTGTTGTTGAATGCACAGAATGAAAGCTTTGGCTATTGGACAGTATAGATATTAATAAATAAATGTCCACTTAGTTATCATGGCTAACCTTGTGGGTTTCAAGGAGTGGTGCATTTCTAGTGGAGCTCTCCCTAGGGATGGAATGTTCCACTGAGGTTTGACAAAAACAGATATAAACACCTTTGTTCCATGAGGCCTTTTAAGGACAGGGTTAGTTGGCATGAAGAGCTTGCTGATGATTGTGTCTGTTATTTCTGCGATTAATATACTGTTTAAAAAGTTGTGTTTATAGATATTTGATGATTTTAACTGTAGTCCACCTTGAGAACTCTGGTAGGCCAAAAGAGAAGCTATAATTCAAAAAAGAAGTGATACCAATGTTTGCAGATCTTCCCCATTACAGCTACCAGGCCAGGAGGGCAATGGAGAAAGTGTTCTCATATAGAAGTAATTGCTTAAATCCACTGCTCATTTAGAAGTCACAAAACTGCACCAAGGAGATAACAGCACAATCAGCTGCATACCCGCAAAATGGCAGGAAGTGGGGGGATCAGAGTTTGGTGATGACTATACAGAGCCTGGGTTCAGTCCCAAGAAATGGAATTGAGAAACCCTCTGGCCAAGGCTCAGTAGAGTCTCTGCCAGTCAGAATCAACAGTACTAAGTTTGGTGGGGCAATTGTCCAATTCCACATCAGTCAAGTCATCTCCTCAATGACTACTTTGTTCATTTACACACAATAGAATGGAGTGCATTCATCATGCTGACATGCTCCTGTGTGTTGCTCTTCTGATGCCACCACAGTTCCCTGCAGCACAAGGAACTTGTCTAGGTTATCTCATCTCCCTGACTAATTTCTAGTAAAGAATGGTAGGTGTGTGAAGGAGGTTATTTCCCCGATGGCATGCATTTACTGCAAGACTGCACCTTAGGTGATCCTCTGCAGAGCTGAGGCAGCTTCTCTTAGCCAGCAAAAAAGAAAAGCAGTTGCCATTCTGGAACAAAGAAACTTCAAAGACAGATTGCAAACTGAAACAGCTTAACTACAATTAATTGAGAGGTTCAGTGCTTTCTGCTGTGGCTTGAACAGGGAGAAAGTTGTTGTTTTTTATTTAAATCACACTACATTTTAATCACCTCACCAATACAAGGGTGTTAATGTTATAACCCAACAACTGTTTTGTGAGTGGCCACTGTTAATAAGGTAATTATCACTGTCTGTACTTTTAGCATTTTATTCCCTCTGATCTCACTGTTCACAATTCCCCACTGCACAACTATGTATACCTGTACATCAGAATAATGCTTCATGTATCTTATGAAGTGGATTCTGGTCCACAAAAGCTTATGCATGAATACATTTGTTAGTCTGTAAAGTGCCACAAGACTCTTTGTTGTTCCAGCTGCTTGGCATGAATGTGAAGGAAGAACACGGAAGGCCAGCAAAATCCCCACCCCAGACAGGCAAAAGGGCATTTGAGATTACTTGGGGCCTCTCCCCGAGTACATGGGACAGTGAGAGCACACCTCCCCACCCCCTACTCAACAAGTAAAAGTGATGAATTGGGTCTAGGTTTCCCTAAATGCGCTCCGTATTAAACTGCATAACGGCATTTTCACAGGTTACAGCTTATCCTGCTGTTATAGACACTATTGGATCATGGCCCAAAGTTACATGTTATTCAAATCTTTTTTTTAAAAAGCATGATTAAACTGGGTTTGTTTATTCTGAAGGCGCAGCTGCGAGGTTCTGATCCAGAAAATGCTTCTGATCTGGATCGGGGGCTCAAGTTTCCTCCTGAAAATCAGCCTTCCTTACTACCATTTGCAATAAATGTCACCTTCAGGGGCAAATAACAAACAGGATGGGGATTTTCAACAGGAAACTGGCATGGGGTCCCTATCCAAAGTATATTAACATAAGAAGAGCCCTGCTGGATCAGACCAAAGGTCCATTTAGTCCAGCATTCTGTTCACACAGGGGCCAACCAGCTGCCCATGGAAAGCCCACAAGCAGGACAGGAGTGTAACGGCACCCTCCCGCCCATGCTTCCCAGCAGCTGATGTACATAGGCACCAGTTGTTGCCTGGTGTATATATTCGGGGGCCCAGAGCTATTTTTTCTTTGAAAGAAAAATAGCTAGTAAAAGCATGCGTTTAAAGCATGAATAACATGGCGTGTAGTCTGGCCCAAATTGCAAAGGCCCAGGCATACAGGGAGTCCCAGATTCCAGCATGGTTAAGGTGGGTGGAGGTGCTCCCCCCTGCTGGATGTCACTTCTAGTTGCAGAGGACAGCTGCCGGTAAGGCAAATGGGATCACACTATACCTCTGCATGCAGCCTTGGATTGTGCTTGTGGTGGTGAAGCCTGGTCACAAGCAGGGCCTGTTTTAGGGAAGAGGGGAAAAGGAGACAGGTGAGAGAAGGGGCTATGATGGGGAGAAAGCAAGCTCAGATGGTGGCAGTTATAAAGCTTATTTTGTCTCTGCTACACCATGAACGTAAGCTGCAGTAACTCTGGTTCATACATTGGCGGTAGCTGATCTCTGTCCTCTGCCTTCCCCTCCCCAACAATTGCTGTTCACACAAATATTTCTCTCCCTTTGTGGGGGACATGGGGAGAGAAGATACAGAAGTGAGACCTCTTTGCACTCAGGCATCATTCTGGAGCACCGAGCTCCTACGCTAGATATGGGGTGGAGAAGGGTGTGCCAGTGCACGAATCGGGGCTCAAACAAGTCAAGAGAGAGAGGCAAGACAGAGCATGCATCAGGCGGCAGAGGTTTACAGTGCAAGCCACCGACCAAAATGATGGTTGCAGGCCTTTAGTAAAGCAGGAACGGAAGATTGTGCAAGTGTATGATCACACTCCTGGCGACTAACTGTGGATCCCAAGGGAAGAGCCGGTTGGTTCCACAGAGGGGGCGGGGAGCACCCATTTCAAAATAACAACAACACCTCAGCAGTTGTGCACATTGTTTATTGGAGATGCAGTTTAGCAACAAGGGTTTTGAAAATGGAAATATTCCGCTTGGATTCCCTCCACTGACATGTAGAAAGAACCGTGTCTGTAAGGGTGAACGTGGTGCTCGGATCCCATTACAAGTGAAACACCATTACCTTTCAGGAAACAGCAACTACATATCCTTCAGGAGTGTGGCAAAACAATAAAAGGCTTGGGAAGTGTTTTGTGATGGCAGAGATGTTATCTTAAGACCTATGAACCATGGTAGAAAAGGGGTAAGTCCTTAAGCCCAGGGGTGAGGAACCTTGAGCCGGATGTGGCCCACAGAGCTTTCCCATCTGGCCTACCGGTTACCACCCCCACTCCTCTAGATCTGCCCCTCTGGTTGGTGGGAAACAGTTGGGCAGCATGTGGCATTATGTATGTGCAAGGTGTGCATGGATGGATGGATGGATGGGAGTGGGTGTGGCTGTGTGAAAGAGAAGGAGAGTGAGGAAATGGTGCAGCAAAGAGAGAAATGGGGGTGTCCCTGCCTTCTTTTGGCTTTTGCCCCACAGAGGGAATGTGGCCCCCAGGGGGAAAAGGTTCCCCACCCCTGCTTTAGCGTCTTGCAAAGGAAAAGAAAGACAGCCACATAAATACCCATGCTTCTTCCAAGCAGTTCCTGAGCCAGTATTATCAGTAGAGGGCAACCATTTGCACCCCAACTTCACAGCAACAGGAAAAGGGACAAGTTGGATTAACTCCTCCACCCAGGAGAGAAATAAGGCACTAGGGGAGGGCTGGGGGGCTGATCCAGAGGTTTTGTTCTTACAATACCCCACTTCCCAGGCCATGGGCAAGGCAGGCCCTTTGGAAAGGAAAACGTGATTGCCTAGTTACGGCAGAGCCCAAAGAGGCTGCCACAGAGGAGAAGGACGGACAGCTGCCACTGTAAGGGAAGACAGCGGCAGATGGGTGGTTTCCCCGCCGCATAGGCAGAGACGTTGGAGGCTCCATGGAAACAGGCCCTCACTGGACCTCAGCTGTTCGCTGTGGGATGCAGCCCTCCATCTCAAGTGCTTCAGGCCAGCCCTCATACTTGTTGGAGCTCTTGCTGTTCTTGACATGCTACGGAAAGAGCAAAGTGAGGGTTTAACATGGGTGTCTCACCCACTCCTCTGCCTCTTTCCCCACCCACCCCGGTCTGTGCTCCAGCCATTTCAGGGTGTCTCTGAAATCCACCCACCCAGGAGAGGCGTTTCAAAGTGGCACCAGAGACCCTCCCCTGAGTTTCTGGGGAAGGAAGATGGCCCCAGTACCTGCTCAAAGGGGCTCTTGTCCTGAACCCCTTTGGCTCCCACAAAGACCCAGCTGTCTCGAAAGGCTAGGTCTCGCGCAATTCGGCTGCCCAGTTCTGTGAAGATTTTGCGGGTCTCTTCATTCATTCTGGAGAAAAATAGCAGGGTAGGGGGGAATGTGTGAGCAAATGAAATGTGTGTCTATTCTTCACTCCTCCTGCCCCCTCCACACTCCACTCCCACCCACCTCTTATTCTTATTTAGGCAGCACCAGTCGCCCTTCTGAGCACGCACCTCTAGTGCTGCACACCACCACTATGCAGACCTTGGGCACTAAATAAGGATGCACCTGTATCAGCTCGTTTCCCAGGATATATCCCTGGAACCAGCTGGTGCTATTCAGCCCAGACCCCGAACAGTGTCACTCATCGGTGCTACTGTTCTGGACTGGTTGAAAGTCCAGTCCTCCCTGTTAGGGAGGAGGCCGCTTTCCCGCCACAACGTTCCATGCAGTGTCCCAACAGGCCTTACGCAGAACATCACATCTGCCGACAGGAGGGTCTCCAGCCTCTCGTCTGAAATGGAGCCTTCCTTCGTGGTAGCTCGAGTGCAGCCCTTGCAAAGCTGCACAGCCTCCCCCAAGCCTGTCTGCCCTGATTTGTCAAACTACAGCTCCCATCATCCCCAGCCACCATGCAACCCCAGCTGGCTGATGGGTACTGTAGTCCAACACCTCTGAAGGGTGCCAGGATGGAGGAAGCCTGTGCTAGCACTTGAACACACACACAGGCGTAAGCCAATCTGCTAGCTGGGGAGGGCTCCAGCCACCAGGTCTACTCATGAGTAAACTTCCCAGAATGCAAATTCCACACCCACAAAGAGCAGCAGCAAAACCATTCCAGGATGAACAGGGTCAGGGAGGAATCGTTTGCCCCTCCTCTGCTGGGAAAAGATCCGCGTGGTGCCAAAAGACTAGAGTTCACAGGATGCTAAATTTGCTTACAAAATCAAGAATTTAAACTGGAGTTTCTTCTCCCATCCAAGTGCTGCAGTAGTGAGACAAGCGGCAGCTTCTCAAGTTCTCCCTTCTGTGCCACTCTCACCAGTGCAAAAACCTTGTCCTGTGCCAAATCGGGCTACTCTACTTTGATTTTAAATGGTAGTATGAAGCCACAACCCTGAGCACTCCAATTCTCTTTCTTTCCCTTTCCCTCTTTGAGCTGGTTCACATATGCGTTTCCACCATTTGATATCTGCAGCAGCACCCAGCACCAGCACCGGTGTGAGTGAAGGAGCCATCACGGATCAGATGGAACGTTCATCTTCATGTTTTCATATTCCATTTTATTATTTTAATATGTGAACCACCTCAGGAGTTTTTCACTGAAGGGTGGCATATAAAATATGCTAAACAAGCCACTCATGTTTCACATGATTTTAGACAGAAAAGCTCATCAGGGGAGTCACAGTTTGCACATTCATCGAGGGTCGAGCAATCAAGAGAGTAAGGACAAACAAAAGAAAGTACTTCTTCACACAACACTCAGACTGGAATTTGCTTCCGTGGCATGTGGATAAAGCCTCCAACTTAGACAGCATAAGACAGCATAATAATAACAATAACAACAACAAAACAACATTTCTAAAAGTCTTAACCTGGCACCGAAAAGATAACGCTGTTGGTGCCAGGTGGGCCTCATCGCAGAGATCATTCCAATTGGGGGGCCACCACCGAGAAGGTCCTCTCCCTCGTTGCTGTCTTCCAAGCCTCTCTCAGAGTAGGCAGCCGGAGGAGGAGTTCAGATGTTGAGCGGAGTGTATGTTTGACCTGGGAGAGGTGCTCTGTCAGGTATTGTGGTCCTGAGCCATGTAAGGCTTTATAGATTAAAACCAGCACGTTGAATCGGGCTCGGAAACATATAGGCAGCCAATGCAAGTGGGCCAGAATTGGTCTTATGTGTTTGGACTTTCCGGTCCCCGTTATCAATCTAGCCTCTGCATTTTGCATGAGCTGCAGCTTCTAAACCGTCTTCAAAGACATGTAGAGCATGTTGCAGTAATCTAACTTGGAGGTTACTACAGCATAGACAACTGAAGCCAGGTTATCTCCGTCCAGATAGAGGCATGGCTGGGCCACCAACCAAAGTTGGCAGAAGGCACTCCATGCCACTGAGGCCACCTGGTTCTAGAAAAAACCCCAAGCTCTTAACCTGCCCCTTCAGGGGGAGTGAAACCCCATCCAGAACAGGTTGAGCACCCTCCATCCGGTCAGAAGAACTGCCTGCTAACAGCACCTCAGTCCTGTCTGGATTCAGTTTATTAGCCCTCATCCAATCCAATTTAAAAGGAGATTAGACAAATTCATGGGGAATAAGACAATCAATGGCTACTAGTCACGAATATGAGTATATGCTACCTCCAGCCTCAAACACAGGCTGAAAACAGGATGCTGAGTAGACAATACAGCAATGGCCTTTTCTGTGGTGGCACCCTCGCCCTGGAATGACCTGCTCTTTGCAATACGTCCGGCACCAACAATCATGTGCTTTCAACGATTATTAAAAACGTATTTGTTTACCCTGGTTTTCCCCAACCATTACCTTGTCTAAGCATTGTTGTGCTTTTATAATGATGTACTGTTTTATAATTTGTTGTAAACCGCTTTGTGATTTTTCAAAAATGGGAAGCGGTGTATAAACATTTTTTTAAAAGAAAAAGATGAGGAATCAAATTATAGGCATGCATGTTTGAAGAAGCCCTCAGTGCCACAAGAACTACTTGTGGTTGGATTGGGAATCAGGAGACCCAGGTTCTAGTCCCCACTCAGCTATGAAGCTCACTGGGTGACTTTGAGCCGCTCACTGACTGTCACCCTAACCTACCTCACAGGGTTGTCGTGAGGATAAAATGGAGAGGAGGAGGACCATGTAAGCCACCTTGGGTTCCTCACAAGAGGAAAAAATGGTGGGCTATAAATGTAATAAACAAATAAATAAATGCTGGATTACGGCATAGGCCTTCTTCCTCCCAATCTCCTGATACCTCTGATGGAGCCCAAATCGGAGTCTTGATAGCTAAGCATCAAATAGGAGACCTAGCTGATGTCTGCCCATCCTCAGTAAACTCCTGTTGACCTGGATAGCTGCAAAGAGGGGGATTTCTCCTACACCACTACTTTACATTGATGTAACTGCATGGGTCGAGCACAAGCCACGCTGGCTGCCCGGTTAACACTCACTTTGTGGCAGGGTCGTCATAAGAGGCCACGAACACCAGCGTCCCCTCATGCAATGGCCGGATGAACTTTAACAGCTCATTCACGTCTGGAGGAGGCGGAGAGAGAGACAGTGAGTAGAGCAGGAGGTCTCAGCACAGCTGTTCCTCCAAAGTCTCACACACCGGAGGCCTGGGCTGGGTGCATGCCACAATTCTGTAGAAGTGCAAGAACATTACAGGATGTGGTCTTGGGTGTAGGGTGCGGCTTTCTGAGAATCTTAGCTCCTCCCACCCCCAGACACGAGCAAGTTTCTAGTCCTTGGGGTTGTGGAGAGATGCTTGAAAGTGCATGGGGGCCACGGCTGATGAAATCTCAGAATCCAGAGGGGTGGCTGAACAGCGTTCCCAAGGATTGGAAGTGGGGCTTCAGTGCCCTTTCCCATGATCAGCAAAAACAAATTATGAATTCGTCATATAAACCAACAAGGAGTGCAGGTGAAATGATGTACAGTAAGAGAAAATATATGTCTTCAATTTATTTATTTAAAAAATATTGTTACATTAACATCCTGCTTTTTCCCCTCTTGGCGGCGTACACGGTCCTCTTCTCCATTTTATCCGCACAACAACCATGTGAGATAGGGTTGACTGAGAGTCGGTGACTGGCCCAAAGTCACCCAGTGAGCTTCATGGCCCAGTGGGGACTAGACGCTGGATCTCCTGAGTCTCAGTCTAACACTCATACCACTCCACCACACTGGCTCTCTAATCCACCCTCTAACCCCCCTACCACCATGTATTCTTTTAAAGCACAGAGTATCCACAAGCCTGGCCGTAACTTCCAAAGTCCCTCCACCCATGAGGGATGCCCCACCACATCATCAATGGCTGCCATCCAGATGAAATGCCCTTTGAGCAGCATGGGCAAGGCCTTCTACGTGTCCCAGGCCTCACTTCCCACATCAAGTGTCCAAAGCTGTACAGAAGAGGTGGGGTTCAAAGGGCAGCCTGGTCTCCTCCCAGGTCCAGAATGCACCTTTCAGCACCAGCACCACACGACTAGCTTAAGCACCCCTGTCCACAGAAGCAGTCTGGAAACCATCTGTCGCCATCTCACGCCTTCCAATTCCTGGCTCATGGACCAAGTGTCATGGAGCCAGAGCAATGCCACACTTCCTGGGCAGTCACCAGTGCAGATCAGTCACAGGTCAACCTCTCCTGTTGCTCCTTGGCCCTTCATCCTAAATCCAAAGGCTGCCCGTGGCCCATAACCATGCTGGAGCACAACCTCACGATCCGTCAAATATCCTCTTCCATGGACTCCCTTTTTCTTCTGCAGAGAATTTCCTCAGACCTCTCTCCAGGCAACTCTTGCCTTGCCAGGGACACAGAAGGCCCGTAGCTCAGTGGTAGAGCCCCTGCTTTGCATGCAGAAGGTCCCAGGTTCGATCCCCCGCATCTCCAGGTAGGGCAGGAAAAATTCCTGCCTGAAACCCTGGAGAGCTGCTGCCAGTCAGAGAGCCGGTGCGGCGTAGTGATTAGAGTGTTGGACCGAGACTCCAGAGATCTGGGTTCTAGTCCCCACTCAGCCATGAAGCTCACTAGTGACTTTCGGCCAGTCCAACTCTCAGCCTAACCTACCTCAGAGGGTTGTTGTAAGGACAAAATGGAGAGGAGTATATAAGCCGTCTTGGGACACCTTGGAGGAAAGGTGGGCTATAACTGTAACAAATAAATAAACAACACCAGGCTAGATGGACCAATGACTTAGTATAAGGCAACTTCCTATGCTCCCAAACTCTTAGCAACACAACACACTCACCTCCTGCCCACATGTCGAAGAACTTGGCATCAATCAGCTCTCCGTTCGCCCCTGCAAAGCAGAGCAGGGCAGCATGAGGGACTCGCTTTGCCTGACCCTACAGCATTACTGTCCATACCCCCATAAGCCCACCTCACCATTCACCAGTGCAACGTTCAGGCCCCGGCCTACGTTGTTCTTCACACTGCTCATTAGCCTGAAAGAAAGGGGGGGCAGGTCAGAAGCAGCCCCACCAAGAGATCCCTCAATGAGGCTACCATGGGGCCACATCTGGGGCTTGCCAAGGCTTTGCCCTGGAAAGGATGCCACCCTCCCCAGAATGGGCAGCCCGCGGAGGAGGGGGCCTGAGCAAGCAGATGCGGCCATCTCCACCTCCACTCGGGTGGATTTCACCAGAAGGCTTTCAAGAGCCACGACTTTGGCTCTTCCCTCCCCAGTGGCACTCACTCACATTTTATCCTCCAGGCAGATCTTGGGCCCGATGACGTTCGCGGCACCACTCGTGATCCGGAATGCCAACGAGTGATCTGGGCAGGCCCGCGGGAGGCCACATTTGTACTTCTTGGGCCTGGGTTCTGAGAAGACAGCGGCAAGACAAGAAGACCATGAAATCACAAAGCCCCATGGCTACAGGGACACTTCTGTGTCGCTGGTTTTTGTTTGTTTGGTGCACTACCACATAGCTATTTACTTCAGGAGGGGAGGCCTCTGCAGTGACTTACAGTGCAATCCTATGCAAGTTCATTTATTTATTTATTATTTATTTAATTTATATATCACCTGGCCTCCACAGCTCAGAGAAACGTGGGAAGCTGCCTTCTACTGAGTCAGACCCTTGGTCCATCTAGGCCAAGGCTGATGACACTGGGCAAGTCACACGACACGACAACCCACCCTGAGAATAAGCTACGCAGTGTTGGTTATTTTCGGAACAACCCACAGTGTGTCCGACAGACAATCATGTTCACCGTGGCCTGTCCTCCCTGCTTCCCCCTCAGTCCTTCAGCCAGTATCCCAGTGTCCTGTGCGGCTGAACCCGTCTTGTCTGCCTGTCCCATCCCTCTCCCCACTCTGATCGCGACCCCTTTTTGTTCCCTGGCTTATTTTTTCTCACACACACCCCCCCGCCAAAATTCACACAAATGGAGCTGCAACATTTATTATTTTTTCGGCCCCAGGAATTTGTGCAATTTTTAAAATTAGTTTTGCTTTGTCAGTCTTTCAGAGGTGCGCAAGTGCGCACTTATGGCTGTCTGATATGTCAGTGTCCTCATATGTTTCAGCTGCCAAAGGGAAGGAAGTGTAGTAGGCAGCACACAAGGAAATTGACAAGAGGAGGCTGCATTTTGGCTACTTTGCACATCCTTGACAGTGACAGGTCGGAAAAATGCCCCAAGAACGGGATGGGGACAAGATCAGACACTTAGCAAGGTGATCCTCAGGGTTTTAAGTGTTGAACTGAGACTTGTCAGTGTCCTGCTTCCATTCCACACTTCCCCAAATCTCCAGCTCCTAGAGAAAGGGAAGATCTAGCCTCCCCCACCCTTTCCGTGGCTCCCACGTGCAGGAACGGAACCTGGGCCTTTGACATGCAAGGTATGCACTCTCTCACTGAGCTATCGCCCGATATTAGAGGAATGGGAATGAAGCTTCTCCTGCTGTGAGCTAGGGCAGGTCAGGACCTTCCCCTCAATGAGAAGAGAACGGGGAGTCGGGGAATAACATCCGCTTTCAGCAAATGCTTCCCGAGGCTGGCTGTGTTACTGTTCACCCTCACCGCTTTCAACTCATCTGGACTCACTGCGATGCCTACTGTTGCTGCCTGTATTACTCTGTGCTGGGACCATTCTGATCTGATCAAGTATGTCGTCCAAACCTGACAATGAGGGATGAAGAGTCAGGACAGAAGGAAGGGAGGACCAATAGATTCCAGGGATGGCAGAACGGACACAAAGCCAGGGCAGACACACAGCTGAAAGGGGAAGTGATTTGGATGCCTAGTCTCTGACTTACCCTTGTAATGTCCTACGCCAGGGGTGGGCAGCGCGCAGCCCCTGCTGGGCCCTGCCACAGAAATTCGTGGTGGACATTTTTTGGCAGAATTGCTGCCAAAAATTGGCAGCAAACTGCTATACGGCACTGAAACGGCCAAATTTAGCTTGTTTTAAAGCTAAATTTGGCTACTGTAGTGTTCCGTAGCAAACCGATGGCAAATCAGTGTTTTTTTAGCTGCTGCTGCCAAATTCTGCAGGGCGGCATCAGGAGTGCAACCTGTGGGGGGCAAAAATAGCCCCCAGACCTTGTGAAGTTGCCCACCCCTGTCCTACACACTCCCTCTGCGAATGTCTCCCCCTCCGCGGCCAGTACAAGCTCACTTCTCGCTGGGCGAGGGCAACGGCGGCGGAGAGTCACACCCACCATGCATCCTGCTTCAGACCGAACGGAGCTGTGTTACTGGACAGCTATTCAGAACGGCAAGGCTGGTCTCCAAGACAGCACAGGCAGTTCCAAGCTTCTCCCCACCCCCCAGCACAGCACCACCATTTTTGTGGGCATTTCGGCCGAGTCCTCCCTCCTTGTAGTTGGTGCTCCATGACACACATAATGTCTCTCAAAACTGGTCCATGGGCCAAGGAAGCAAACCTATTCCCTGCATTATCGTTATTTTGTTAAAAGCTCTCCCCCGCGGACAACCCCTTGCAGATCCTGCATCACGCCACGCCTTTGCTCTTTCCCGCTGCCTTTTCTCCCACCTTCCCCTGGATCCAAAGTGACAAGCAGCACTGCAAAACAAGCGGGTAGTCTTTGCTTTCCTCTCCATTCTGCTACAGGAAACTGAAAGAGTTCCTCAACTTAGCGGGAGCGCAGTTCAGCAGAAGTTTCAGAACTGCAAAGCTCTGCTGCTATATGGATCTTAGCGAGGCCGGAATGGGGTAGCGCATTTGCAAGCAGTGCAAGTGTAGACCGGCCCCCCATTGTACTACAACTCCCATCGTTTATGCCAGCTGCAGATGTTGCGAGTTGTAGTCCAACACATCTGGAAAGCACCAGGTTTTTGAGGGGGCCCAAACCCATAGCCCATACTAGCTGTGGATGATGGGAGTTGTAGTCCAAACATAACTGGGAGGCGCCAAGTTGGGGAAGGACGTAGCGAGAGTCATCTACCTGGAGTGGGAGGATTCTCGGGACCTGCAAGGAAGCAGAGAAACAGCAGCATCAACAAAAGCCAGTCCACAGCTATTGCACAGCCTCGTCATCTCAGCTCCTCAAAGATGTAGCAGCAGCCAGATGCCAAGACCAAAGTTACCTTTACTACTTCAGATCACATCAGCAGAGCAGGTGCCAAGAGACTGATTTTACAGGGCTTCAGTCTGATTAGCTTTGGAGAAGACAGTCAAAAAGCAAGACAAGAAAGGCTTTTCTTCATCTTGCAAACTTGGAAGGCGCGTGGCTTGGAGCATCAGCCTGAGCCACCGCTTTTGTTAGACTGATCTTAGATTACAAGTCCCTCCATTTCCATGTTAGAAACAACAGTGCAATACCTTGCAGAGAGGATTTATTTCTTTAAAGCTAAGCAAGAGCATCCCAGCCAAGCAACAAAGGGTTCCAAAGTCCAGAGTCCATGTATTTAATTGTCTAACCCAGCCTCCTGAAGATCTGGACTTCAACTTCAAATTTGGACCTTTTTATTTTCCCAGGCATTTTAGCTTTCTAAATTTTTATCTTTGCTGTTTGAAATCTGTATTTTAAACTCCTGCACTGCTGCTAGGTTTTATTGCGGTTGTATTGTTATATTGTTGTTTTAATGTTCTATATATTTTAAATTGTTTTATTGTGTGTTTGGTTTTAATTTTTGTGAACCGCCCAGAGAGCTTCGGCCATTGGGCGGTATAGAAATGAAATGAATGAATGAATGAATGAATGAATAAATAAATAAATAAATAAATAAACAAACAAACTTCCATCAGCCCTTGCCAGCATGACCAAAGGCTGTGAATGCCAGGAGAAGTAGACCATAAGATCTGGAGGGCACCTGGTTGGGGAAAGCTGGTCTAACCCAAGTCATCTTAGCCTTACAGTTACTAGGGATGCTGGAGAAATTCAAGATGGATTAAAATGAGCTTGGATTTCTAAGAATCCGGCCTGCGACATCCACTGCCGAGCGACCCCCTCAGGCCATGCAGAGTCCGTGGACTTTCGGATGGTTTTTTGCTTTCCCAAAATGTACGCATATTTATTCATACAAAAATACGCACGTTTCTGCTGAGGAAAAGTTGAATGGAATGGGGGAAAATAGGCTAAATGGTACGTACTAAAGTAAATTATGTAAACTGTTACAAAACCTCTTACCTAATTATTTGTGTATTTTTCTGCATGATGAGAAAAAAAAGTTTGCATCCGTCTCTGAGCGGATGACGGAATAAAAGGCACCTGACAATCCGCAAAACACAGAGGGAGCGGATTTTACACAGTTCGTACATCCCTAACAGTTAGCTTGCCACAAACCTGACACAGCTACCTCTCTAGATCGAACAACCAAAGCCATCCTCTTCCCAGCAAAATTATTATTATTATTATTATTTTATTACATTTCTATATCGCCCAGTAGTCAAAGCTCTCTGGCCATTTACAAAGATTAAAAACATTAAGAATACAGTATACAGAAATTAAAAGCCATTTACATAAAAAACACATGAACAGCCAATATACACAAGACAACATATATCTAAAACAACTTCAAGCAAGCAATCTCAAGCAAACACCCATAACCATAAGACAATCCAGGATCGATTAAAACTTATCATATGCTGCCAAATGCTTGGGGGAAGAGAAAGGTCTTAACCTGGTGCCAGAAAGATAACAATGTTGGCGCCAGGCAGGCCTCATCAGGGACATCATTCCACAATTGGGGGGCCACCACTGAGAAGGCCCTCTCCCTTGTTGCTGTCTTCCGAGCTTCCCTCAGAGTAGGCAGCTGGAGGAGGGCCTTAGATGTTGAAAATGGCTGGGGGCGAAGCATGGAGAGGCATGGACAGGAAAGGCAGCAGGGTCTGCAGGCACAGCCGCTCCTTCACACCCCCTCTCCCCCTTATCCCACCATCATCCCCTCTAGGGCTCTTCTCGTTCTTACTGCTGAGGAGCTGCTGCAGGCGAGAGAAACCGCTCTGGGTACCCAACAAGATGCTGACAAGTATCCAGGTCAGCCCTGCTGTCAAGACGATCACGACGACGCGAAGGGGACCTGAGAAGGATTCAGGAAGACAAGGTGAAACCTGCAGCAAGACCAACAAAGCCCTATAGACAGGGGTGCAGAACCTCTTTCAGCCCGTGGGCCAAATTCTATTCTGGAGAGGCTCATGGAGGCCACATTCTAGTGGTGGGCAGGGCCAAAAGCAAAAGGGGTGTGGCCAGCATGAAAAAATGTGCCAGCACATTGTAGCTGAGCGCTCTCATGGCTAGTAACTGAGCCTTAGGAGGGACATTTCAACCTTTTAGACTGGGGGAAGCCACCACCTCCTACTCAGCTCCTACCCTCCGTTCATTTGCCCTACACGATCAGGTGTTTGCTAGGAACTATGGTGCTGGACCAAGGTGGGTTCCTTCCTCTCTCACTGAGGTCACTGGACCTGTGTCATACAAGGTCCAGTGTGCAGATGGGTCAGTGTGGCATCACCATACTGACCAGCTGAGAAAGCATTCTGGCCAGAGTTGGGAGCAGCAGCAGTGGGTGGAGCTTCTACTAAGTCCTGCAGTTCTGCGTGAGATAAAGGGCAGTTGTGTTTGAGGCCGGCTGAGTCTTATTCCCCCTACATATGCAACAGCTTCACAAAAGCTGGGAAACCACCAAACAACTGACAGTCCAGGGGAAGGGGGTGGGGCCATCCGGGGAACACCAGAAGGCCGGACTGGGACCTCAGGCAAGTCAGATTTTGCCCCCGGGGCAGCGCTTCTGCGCTCCTGCCCTGGAGGATTGAACCCAACTGTTACAGTCATGCCATCCTGGCTACTACATCTTCCCCTTGTTGTCCCAGGAACATAAAGCCTCCAAAGGGCCTATTGGATATCAATGGCTAAGCAGTGCGATTCTCTAGCGTAACTGATTCCTCTCATACCCTGTTTTTGCCTTCTTCCAGCTGCAACTCACCTGCTAGTCTCATGGCCTCTTGAAGGTGTCTAGAATCAGCCCCAGTCCAATGCTACTGGGCTCCTGAAGTACCAGGGCCGGTGAGGGATTCGGAGATGGATTAGTCACATGCACCCTTCAAACTGCAGAGATTAGAAGCAGTGGTCAGAATGAGCCCAAGGAACTTTTAAAAATGATAATCCATAGTACAGTCTGCACTACCTCCAAATGTCTCATGGCAAATAATCATGGGATACAACATAAAATCACACAAATGTTAGAATAAAATCCTCATAGCAACTGATGAGACAACAGAAATAAACAAACCATTTAGTCCTGTTACCATGAGGTGCCCAGAGTATGGGCCATTTCACACAGCAGCAAACCTGGGTTTGCCCACAGCCAAAACTGATTTGAGTTTTATTTAAAAGAAATTTATTCTGCCAGGACCCTGTGGGAGCTCGCCGTTTAAAAACAAAACAAAACACCTTATAAGATAATATCAGAACAAAAATATTACAATAGGATCTCAATTACTTAAAACATAGCATCATAAATGTACCCCAGCAAGGACCCAAAAAGCCCTCCTGAGATTAAATAGTTTGTAAGCACTATTTGTAGTGGAAAGACAGAGGGGGAGCTTGCCCCGTGGCTTACACTACCGTCAGAAGTGTTTGAAGCCGCTCCAAATCTAGAATGACAGAGAGGAGCTTCACATCCCACTCCCCAAGTTGGAACAAATGCCTCTACAGATCAGACCTGGGGCAGGAGCTTTGACAACCGCAAATGTTGGTTGGCTACTGAGCCAACATCTGCATACCCCTGCAATCATACCCCTGAAAAGGGCCTCCTTATAAGACATGTTTGGGTATAACTGGGTGCAGGCCTTCAGATACCCCTGTGTGGCAACTGCCCTCCAGATGGTCTGGCCTACAACTCCCATCAGCCCTAGCCAGCATAGCCAATGGTGAGGGGAGTTGTAGGCCAAACCATCTGGAAGGCCTCAAGTTGCCTACCCCTGCTTTAAAAGCCAATACTAGCCCTCTGAACTGGACTGACAACATATTGGCAGGCTTTATAGGAGCTCTGTAATTTGCATACAATAGGAGTTTTGTAGCTCCCTTTTTAAATCTTTAACTTCTGGTTACTTTTCAAAGGCAGCCCCATTGCAATAATCTAATCTTGAGGTTACCACAACACAAGTCTTGGTGACTAGCTGTGTACACATACAATCTAAGCCTTTTAAAAAACACCTGTTTGTCACATCTAACCGCACAATGCACAAAATAGCGCTCAGGCATTTGCATATCTCCAGGGTAAGATGTTCTGCAATTGAAAAACAGCAGATGAGGAACCTCTGTTCCAGAAGCATTGACAAAATCCACATGCTACCCCAGGCACTTAAGATGAAACTGAGGCCTGGCCTTCAGCAAAATGGTGTCACTTCAGGCTGCAGGTGGGGGGGACACCAGATTTGAATATCCTCCCACATTATTAAAAACAACACCACCAAAGCACTTTCCTGTACATTAAAAAAAGAACAAAAAAAACCTTGCACAGCAGGTGAGGGAATTCAAGGGAAGGACTGGGCTAAAACCTTTTCCAGTGTTCTGCCTGTTTTGTATTCTCAGATCAATTTGTTTTGTTCCCTTATTTACTTTGGAAAGCATTCAAAATGTGGTTCCCTCACCTGGAGACTCAAGTGATACAGACCACTGTACCGTCTCACACTGTACAACCATCTAATTTTGTTGCTTGTGTAGACCAGGCTTGGGCTGACTACAGATCCAAGCCAATGTGACAAGAGTGGGCCACTTGTGGCCATCCGGATATATTGGCCTGCAACTCCCATCATCCCTCACCATTGGCTGTGCTGGCTAGGGCTTTTGGGAGTTGTGGACCAAAACATCTGGAGGGCTAAATCCCTACTCCACCATGGCTGCCTAGCTGACCTTCATCAAATCAGTCTCTCTCTGAGCAGGCTCGCACATCATGAGAAGCTACTATGGGTGATTTCCCCATGGGGCTTTTCTTTGTGGCACCAGCTGCCATTCTGAAAATTCAAGCCATGGTGGGGGTGCACCGCAGCTCGTGCGAGGCCAAGTGTGGATTCTGGGCAGATTGTTAACCACACCAACAACCTATCCTCACCCGATTCAGACTAACCAGCTTGAATTTTAAAAATGCAAACAGCAAGCCCTGCAGGGGAATTCACATGCATATCAAGTCTCAGCTTCAACTCCTTTGTAATCAAAGAAGCGTGAACGAGAGGGAGAGCGTTACTGTGAAGTGCTCTGACCATTCCGAAGGGCTATGGAAATTATTGACAAGAATCCCTGAGTTCTAAGAAGCTGAACCAGCTTCTATAATATCCCTGATGGGAGTGCTGGCCTCAGGATTGTGGTGGATGGGTGCCATCAGTGGGCCCCTTAACCTGGAAGAGGCAGGGCATGCAGACTGAGACTTATTTCATGCTCCTTGTTTGCTCTCTGCTAAGTGGGAATAGCAGAGTTGTAAAGGCACCGGGCTTTTTGCCAGTCTCTGAAGCCGGAGCATTTCAGCCCAACAGCTGTACCCTCTGGAGCCGGCCCTGCCTGCATCTCCCTGAACTCTGCAGTGTCCTTTGTTCTACCTTGGGGTAAAACTCTCCCCCCCACACACACAACCTGCCCTAGTTCCATATCCCTGACCTGCATCACCCCCTCCTCCTACAGCTCCAGAGGTCTTAGAGCCAATGGAAACCAGTGTGGTCTAGTGGCTAGAGTGCTGGACTGGGACTCAAGAGATCTGGGTTCTAGTCCCCACTCGGCCATGAAGTTCACTGGGTGACTTCGGGCTAGTCTCTCAGTCTACTCTCACAGGGTTGTTGTGAGGATAAACTGGAAAAGAAGAAGACTATGTAAGCTGCCTTGGGTTTCTTGCAAAAGGAAAAAAGGCAGGATAAAAATATAAAATAATACATTTAAAAAATACGTAAAATGATCCATCCTCCCTTCCCCCTTTGAAATGAGATCTGATCCTCCCACCACCCCCAAGAGTGCAAAACAAGAGTGTGGACTTTTCTACCCCCCTTTTCCAGAAGCTGGGGTGAAGCTTCTTCTTGAAGGCCCATCCCATATTCTTTGCCTCCATGTTAGACCTTTGCAGCAACTGAGCTCAATGATCATCCAGTTTCTTTAACCTTCTTACATTATTCTAGGACTGTCACTCTTCCTCCCCTCCCCCATTCCCTGGGGCTCCAGAGCCTTTTTATACAGCCTTCCTCAACCGGATGCTCTCCAGATGTGCGGGGCTACAACTCCTAGTATCCCATAGCCAGCATGGCTGTCTGGGGGACACTGGGAGTTGTAGTCTCTCACATATCTGGCGAGCATCCTAGTGGGGAAGACTGCTTTAACAGCTGCATGACAGGCAGAAATGCAACTACTGAAGGTTTCCCCTTTGCAAAGGCATGCGCGGGGGGGCGGGGAGCCGAAGCCGCTGCATTTCTGCCAGTCTCGCATTTCGGAAGATTCCGGACCCTCGCCAGAAGGGCGGGCAGCTCCCCGACGACCCCACGCACACCCCTTACCCCCCCCGGTCTCCATGCACCCACAATCTGTGCCCCCCCCGCTCTGGGGGCACCCCCCAGCCCCTCTTGCCCTCCCAGTCCTTGCCACACGCGCAGCAACTTCCCCTGCCCCACATACTCGTCTCCCACACGCCCCAATCTCCTCATGGCTCCCCTCGGTTTCTTCGAGGCGGGCCAGCGCTCCGGCTCCGAGGTGCGATCCACATCCACGATCCGCGCCGTCTCGCCCGGCTCCGGCCTCAAGCAGGATTTTCCTGCCAAGCAGCAGCTCCCCCCGGTGGCTCCGCCCAGCCTCCAGGGTTCAGGCGGAGGCGGCCGAAGTGACCTCCCTTGCGGCGTGATCCGCCCATCGCGGGCCTCCGTCTGCTTTGTCCATCCCGCTCCACGGGAAATGCTGGACCCGTCCCGGGCCAGCAGCGATTGCTCTCCCAGGCCGACCCCATAATCGATCCCCTTCTTAAGACCCAGCTTGTCGCTAGGCTTTTTCCCACTGTCTACTGGCCTCATTCCCCTATCCACCCACAAATATGGGCCTGGAATAATGCATTCCGACTTCACAGCTCTCAAATAAGATCCTCTCGCTATTTTTTTTGCCAGTGTAAACGAAGCCAGTGCCAAACTGGCCAATGTAAACGAAGGGTAAAATACAATACTAACTAAATCCCACTCATTTCAATGGGTCTGCCTTAAGTAGGAGGGAATTTTAACCAAAGTAATACACAGGAGAGAGAGAAAGAGAAACACTCACACATGAAAGAGGGGGAAACGAGGCTGTATTTTTGCCTCTTCAGATTTCTGTAGAACGGGTTTTTTTATTGGGGTTATATAAATTGTTTCACTGTTTACATATCCGACTATTATACTACAACATTATTACTTTGGCTTTACTTTCATTACATAGTGCTTTGGGACTTCCTTGGGATCTATGAGAAGAGGAGGGGTGTCTCTTAATTAGTAAATCCATATATACCAGATACACACTTATTAGTTGTTTTCTATATTGCATCTTCCCTACATCCCTCTCCTTAATTCATATTTTAGTTTATAACCATACTCTCAGTGGCTCTCAAATTTCTGAACCATTTGGAGATAACAATGGACAGAATTGTAGGATTGTGTTGTCTGGCATAACAAATTATGGGTTGTAAAGGTATTACATAGTTTATTTTACACCCCAATGCTCTGCATGTTTAGTCCAAAGCAAGTCCCACTGAATTCAGTGGGGTGTATTCCTAGTTTAAGCATGCAGAAGACGGTACTTTTATTTATTCATTCATTCATTGTTTTTATACCGTACATTTTCATTCTTGTTCTAATATGCCGGCCACATAACCACGGAAGCGTCTTCGGACAGCGCTGGCTCTTCGGCTTAGAAACGGGGATGAGCACCGCACCCTAGAGTCGGACACGACTGGTTGGGGACACCTTTACCTTTTTTTAGCCCATATTAGTCCTACTTAGGGTAGAGCTATTGAAATGAATGGGGCTTAAAGTCAGCATGACATTGAATACAAACCAATGTTTAACAATGTTTAAATATCATCATCACCCTCGCATAACTGCCATTGTCTGGGTTCAGATGAAACCCAGGTGGCCTCAGTGGCCCGGAGTGCCCATTACCAACTCCGGTTCATACGCCAACTACGCCTGTTCCTGGATAGGGATAGCCTAGCCACAGTGATCCATGCACTGGTAACCTCACAATTAGACTACTGCAATGCCCTTTATGTGGGGCTGCCCTTGCACGTGGTTCAGAAGCTGCAGCTAGTGCAGAATGCAGCAGCTAGGGTGTTTACTGGGACACCTAGCTATGCTGACAGAACACCTGTGTTAAAAGAACCGCGCTGGCTGCCTATTAGCTACTGAGCCACGTACAAGGTTAAGTTATCATATAAAGCCCTAAACAACTTGGGACCAGGATACCTGGCAGACCGCCTTTCCTCATACCTACCAAGGCGACATCTAAGATCATCAGAGGAGGCCTTACTGGTCATTCCAAAGTGAAAGAACCTTCTCTGTAGCGGCACCCACCCTCTGGAAAACCCTCCCCTGTGCAGTTTGGGAGGCAGAAAATGTGGCATCTTTCAAGCGCCTCCTAAAAACGCACCTTTTCGCCCAGATTTTCCCTGGGTTGTAACTGCCATTGGGTTTTACTTTGGTTTTACATACTTCTTTTAAACGTTTAAAGTCTTATACTAGGTTTTATCGTGTTGAATTTTATGGTTTCAGTTGTTGTCACCTGCCCAGAGATCCTCAGCTGTTAGGCAGTATATAAATGTAATAAATAAATAAAGAATTAACCCCATGAGGGGTCGCATACTCCAAATGGCACCCAGCAGACACCGTGGCTGAAACAGGAGCCTTGTGAATCTGTTCAGGTCTGTTATGTTTGGGGGTGGGGGTATTTCAGGAGTGAGGGAAGGGGGAAAGGATACATTTACCCATAGCAAGAGGTCTTGCGGGTGGGGAGGGAAGGCCATTTAAACAGGTTGACCTTTGGTTATCTGAGAGGTATGGGGGATTTTTGAATGGCAATCCAAACCATTTTCACCCCCACCCCTGACCTGCAATATCAACAGTGGACTACGCTGCAGGGCTGCTGTTAAGTTACTCTGTCTGAGCCCTCCAACCTGCTATAGAGGTATAACAGTATACTCCTCTTTCAGCCCAACCTGCAATGTTGGGATAAAATAAATGGATAATACTGCAGGGTTGTTGTACACTACTTTCTCATCTTTACCGCAACTTGCAATGGGGCTGTAATACCTCTGGACAAACTGCAGGGTTCATGTAAACCACTTAAAGCTTGACTGCAGTATTCAGTGTGAACCCTCTCCCAGCCACAGCACCTTGTAACCTGCAATATGGGCACAATGAACTGCATTTGCTTTGGATTTGCATTAGCAGGGTTATTCTTAAAATGCTTCACACTGAGTTAGAAAGAGCAGGGATGCTTTGCTTTGCTGCTACCATTTGGGTATTTTGGGAGTGGGCACATTGATATTCAATCCCCGCCACATTAAAATCTTGGATTTCTCCATTAATTTCTACTGGCAGCTCTCACTTCCATCCCTGGAGCCATTTAAAAATAGCTTCTCAATGTGAACCAGGATATGGCTTATATCCACACAATGACGTGGTTCTCTCTACTCTTTTACTATCTATATGTGTCTGAATAGCCTCAGTCCTAACTGGGCTGAGTGGTAGGCGGCAGTATTGCAACCGAAACTCTCCCCACAACCTGCGTTCAATCCCAGCGGAAGCCGGGTCTCGGGTAGCCGGCTCAGGTCGACTCAGCCTTCCATCCTTCCAAGGTGGGTAAAATGAGTACCCAGCTTGCTGGGGGAAAGGTAGTCACGACTGGGGAAGGCAATGGCAAACCACCCCGCTATAGTCTGCCACGAAAACGCCAGTGAAAGCAGCGCCCCTCTAGGGGTCAGTAATGACCCGGTGCTTGCACAGGAGGAACCTTTCCTTCCCACCATTAGGTTTCTTTTCCTGAAGATTTTTTTGTACATATGTGAAGCCTGGGCTTACCCTGGGTCTGCTGATACCCCCCTTTGTGCATGGATGCTGCTGTTGTGGCTACATAAATACGGGCACACAGAGAACTGAAGTTGGAATTGGATTACATGAGGAAATGGAAGAGACTGGAGCTATAACAGAAGAAGAAGCTAGTACGCTTGTTAAAGAGACACAGTGTTGGGAAGCTCCTGAAAGAGAAAAAATCCAGGTGGAAAAATCTAAAGGTGCAAAACCTGGTAGCATGCTTCAATCACATACTTCAGAATCCAACGTTTCCACCTTCTTCATAGCCCTATACCAGGGGTGTAGAACCTTTTTCAGCCTGAGGGCTGAATTCCATGTCAGAGAAGCTCTTGGGGGCCACACTCCAGTGGTGGGCGGGGCCTAAGGGAAAATGGGCGGGGCAAAAGGGCTGGCACCAAACATACCAGCATAGTTTAGCTTAAAGGTCTTGCTGATAACTCAGCCTTAGGAGAAGCAGTTCAACCTTTTAGAATGGGAGAGGGGAGAAAATACACAAAAGCCCGGAAACCATTAAACGACGGGTGGTCAGGGGAATAGGGGCCAGGCCAAAGGAATGGGCACAGGCATTGGGGAAACCCCATGGGCAGGATTGTGACCCCAGGAGGGCTGGATTTGGCCCCTGGGCTGCACCCCTGCACTATATTATTATTATTATTATTAATATCCTGCCTTTTTCCCAATACTGGGACTCAAGGCAGCCTTACAACGTTAAACCTGCTACAATTAAAACCTATAAATAGAAATATAAATACAACTGTATAAAAGTTAAAAATATAATTAAATCATCAATATTAAAATTGTAAAGATATTAAAACATTAAAAGACAACCAGAGCAACAAAAATGGTATCCATACGTCGCATTTTCCCAGGTCCAGACTAGTTATCCAGACTAGTTACAATACAAACTAAAGGCTCATGTAACTAATCAACGTGATAAGCAGGGCCACACTAATTAGTTCTACTCCCAGCATTGTGCACACGGGCTTATCCGGCCCTCTCCATGCAAACATTTACATGTGTATAGCAGCTGTACACATGGAGGCATCGGTACAATCTGGTATCATAGGCGGTCAGGGTTTCATATCCTGTGCATACTTTTGTGCATACAGCTATGTGCACAAAAGCATCCCTACAGACATTTGCACTGGACACGCAGATGTAGGGGGAAGGGTGAGCCAGCATTCATGATGTTTGGGTCAGGGCTAGTAGGTGTGTAAGCCCTATGGAGATGAAACTTTCATGTGTTTCATCAGCACATGAATGTTTCCTCTCTATAGAGCTTATAAGTCATGGTATCGCATGTGTGCTCTATAAATCTGGTGTTCCCTGTAAACCACATATGGGCACCAGTGTAAACCGCTGAACTACTGTCAGATCACTTGCTTAGCAATTAAACACAAAGTGGGCAATTGCCCATAGAATCATCCATCACTTGAGCACCAGCGATATAGGGTGTGGTAAGACAACCGTGGCAGATTTTGAAGTATTTCATGGCTGCTGGTGCTCTACCCCTAGCTAGTGACCGGTTCTGTTGTTGCAAAGTGAAGCGTTTGTTCTACCTATCCCTCCACGCATTGCTTCAGACTTGTGTATCACTACTTCCTTGTTCTTTGGGTGCTTCCAGAGAGAGGGCTTCTAGCGCTAATCATTGGAGGGAATTATGCAGCTGTTCTGCCTTTTCTTCCTGCATGGATTTTTTGCAGTAAAAGAACGATCAGCAAGAGAGGCCCTTCTAATTCACCCACCTGTGAGAGCAGTTAGGTGGGTGACCACATGTGACAGGGCCTTCTCTGCAGTGGCACCACAACTCTGGAATAAGTTGCCATTAGGGGTCCACCATGCTCCATCATTGCAGGCTTTTAAGAAGGCCTCGAAAACATATTATTTTACTTTGGCTTTAATCCTAATGTGATTGCTGTTGTTGCCGTTTTTATTGTGTTCTTACTGTGTTTTTTTTGCTCGTTGTAATTATTTTATGTGTTTTATTGCTGTACACCACCTTGGGAGGGCTTCTGCCCTGAAAGGCGACCAAGAAATATAACAAATAAATAAATAAAATGTGATGGGGAAACATGAGCAGGTTATAAATGGCTATCAATGTCATCTGGATCCCCTGGTAAAATTTCATGAATGAGACAGGGCAATAGTGCGATAAAAGCTTCATCTGGAATGGACCCTTTATGCAGGTAGATAGCGTGTTCTGTCCCCACTGTCTAAAAAGTTTACTTACACTGATAATCTACACTTCCCAGCATTCCCCAGCTAGTTGGCCGGGGAATGCTGGGAGTTGTACAACTTTTTTCTGTCTAAAATATGCATTGGATTGTGCCCTTAATCACCTATTTTCCAGGTTCAATTCAAAGTGCTGGCTTTGACCTTTAAAGCCTTAAATCTGTAGTGACAAATTTCCAGCTTGCTGGATCTACTATGTATTTTATTAGAACCCCAAGATGCCCCAGCCAGAGCTGGGTGCAAAACACAAACACTTAGAATCAAAGAAGCCAAGGCATGTGTTTGCTGTACCAGAACCGAACTGAGTTCACGGTCCTTTCACACAAAAGCTTTCTTCATCTCATCAGCCAAATTTACGTGGGAAAAGCCATGTTGTTGTTGCTCTTGTTAAACAAGTGGACAGGAGAACTAAAGGGTCTTCTTGGCTGTGGGACACAAATTGTGGAACAGCTTCCCCAGAGAGATATGCTTGGCCTTTCTGTAGACAGAGACTGCATAAAACTGACTCCTTGAAATACTGAAAACTGAGCTTACAGCTAATAATGAAATAAGAATTTGACAGCTAAGGATAAAATTCATGCAGTTAACACCGGTGGCAGTCCCAGCTCCGACTTGCTCCTTGGGTGTAATAAAGCATTTTGGTGCTGATTAGAAAGAGCGTTGATAGATTTAACCAACACATCCATGACAAAGCTCCGCATGTGCCCTCCAAATGTCTCCATGGAAAGGCGATATATTCCAAGATCTTAGGGAGGTATAATAGTATCCATATACACTCACTCTGCAAAAAAGCAGTTATCAAAACTCTGACTGCTTCACTTGATCAACTGTTTCTCCAGGCAGTGGTCAAAGCTGATCCAAATGTCGTTCCTCTCTAAACCTCAGTGATGAATCATCCAGCCAGAGTCTGGCCCAAAGTACATGTTGCACAATTGACCTCTCTATATTTTGCTTTGTTTTTGTTACTGAAATGCAGCTATGGAGCTGTGGAGTGCGATGTTTAATGCTGAGGTCCCAACATGGTGCCTGTGGATATTAGTGTATCTGCAGATACCTACTTTGGTACCTGCCAGGGAAAGCTGGCCCTGCCATTAGGCAGAGTGAGGCGGTCGCCTCAGGTGGCAGATGCTGGGAGGGGGCAGCAACAGGAGGGGGCACCATCTTGCTTAGCCTTAGGCAGCAAAATGTCTTGGGCTGCCCTTGCTGCCAGGCTCCCTGCTACTCCTGGTTTTTAAACTGATTATGGGATGGTGGCAAAGTGAAACATCGCCCTCCAGTGCCACTTTTATTTCCAAGAATGCCTATGGACTTATGTTGCCCCCCAGAGGCATTCTTAGAAAATAAAAATGGTGGGTAGCTGCAGCCCAGCGCTTCATTTTGAAGCACCCCTAGCTGCCAAGGAAAAAGGTAAGCTGAGGGGGAATGGGTAGTATATAACGTACTGAGGAGCTAGATGTCATGCTCCCACCAGAAGACTCTGAGGAGGAGGAAGAGTTAGCAGCCCCAATGGAGGACGATGCCCAGGCCATGCCAGGGCCTGCACCACAACAGGGGCCTGGGCCGGTGGAGGAACCTGCTGAGGATCCAGCCCCTCAGGTAGAGGAGGAAGGGTGAGCATCCCCCAAATCCCAGGGAGTGATGACCCAGAGGAGGAAGGCCCAACTCAGAGAACCTCCACAAAGTGCTGGGCTGCAGCACAGGTCTACTCAGGAGGAAAGGGGCTCCTCGTGAGTAGAGGGCCCTTCTCACAAGGTGGACTCTTTGCAATCAAAGTGAAGACTGCAGCTGGGGCTTGGGTGAGGCTCTGTCAGCTCCAGGATAAAAGCCCAGTAGGAGCTTAAAGAAGTGGCTAGAAACATCATCTGTGTTTGACTCTAAATCCTGTGGCTAGCCTGGCTGTGAATCCTGCCTTCTGCTCAGACCCCTTTCTGTAAGTGGCCTTGGCCTAGATTTGACTACCCTCTCTGCATAGCCCCTTTTATCTGTACTGCCTGACTTGCTGTTTGTTACTCCAAATCTGACTGGGATTGCTTGTGGTCTCTGGCTCTGATTGCCCCTCTGTTGTACTTTCAGCTGCTGTTCACCAGCCCTCAGCCCTGAGCACTGTGGGGAAATAAAGGGGTGCTGGGATATAAACTAGAGTGGGTGGTGAGAGCAAGGGCTTGTTTTGCCCATGTTCTGAGTGTGAGTGTTTTGCCAAGTGTTGTTGTTCTTTCAAGTGTGTGTGGGGGGGTAGTGGTGGAGTGGTAGGTGGTTTATTTGGAGTGGGGTGTGTGTGTGTGTGTGTTTCCTGGGTTTGTGTGTGTGGGGGGGTGCCTGTCATGATGGTGGCATATCTTGTGTGGCAGGGCTTCCCTGGATTCCTATCATCAGCTGACATAACTCAACTATAGGATTGCTCTGTGAAAGCAAGTCAACCAACAGCAAAAGCAAGAGATTTTATCAGTGCTATTCATGGCAGTATAATTGCCATCAATGAGTTGGATCTACACTTAGTCATGCCATTGAAATCCATGTTGTTGTTGTTCAGTCGTTAAGTTATGTCCGACTCTTCATGACCCCTTGAAGGCACGCCAGGCCTTCCTGTCCTCCGCTCTCTCCCGGAGTGTGCTCAAGTTCATATTCATTGCATCGGTGATGCTATCTAGCCATCGCATCCTCTGCCATCCCCTTCTCCTTTTGCCTTCAATCTTTCCCAGCATTAGGGTCTTTTCCAGAGAGTTTTCTCTTCTCATTAGGTGGCCAAAATATTTGAGCTTCAGCTTCAGTATCTGTCCTTCCAATGAGCAGTCAGGGTTGATTTCCTTTAGGATTGACTGATTTGACCTCCTTACAGTCCAGGGGACTCGTAAGAGCCTTCTCCAGTACCACAGTTCAAAAGCATAAATTCTTCGGTGCTCAGCCTTCCTTATAGTCCAGCTCTCACAGCCATATGTTGCTACTGGGAAAACCATAGCTTTGATTATACGGAACTTTGTCGGCAAGGTGATATCTCTGCTTCTTACTATGCTGTCTAGGTTTGCCATAGCTTTCCTCCCAAGGAGCAAGTGTCTTTTAATTTCATGGCTACAGTCATCGTCTGCGGTGATCAAGAAAATAAAATCTGTCACTGCTTTCATTTCTTCCCCATCTATGTGCCAGAAAGTGATGGGGCCAGATGCCATGATCTTACTTTTTTTTAATGTTGAGTTTCAAACCAGCTTTTGCACTCTCCTCTTTCACCCTCAACAAGAGGCTCTTTAGCTCCTCTTTGCTTTCTGCCATTAGGGTGGTATCGTCTGCGTATCTGAGGTTGTTGATAATTCTCCCAGCAATCTTAATTCTGACCTGTGATTCATCCAACCCAGCATATCTCATGATGTACTCTGCATATAAGTTAAATAAGCAGGGCGGCAATATGCAGCCTTGTCGTACTCCTTTCCCAATTTGGAACCACTCGGTTGTTCCATGTCTGGTTCTTACTGTTGCTTCTTGACCCTCGTACAGGTTTCTCAGGAGACAGGTAAGGTGGTCTGGTACTCCCATCACTTTAAGAATTTGCCACAGTTTGTTGTGATCCACACAATCAAAGGCTTTAGCATAGTCAATGAAGCAGAAATAGACATTTTTCTGGAATTCTCTTGCTTTCTCCATGATCCAGCGAATGTTGGCGATTTGATCTCTAGTTCCTCTGCCTCTTCGAAACCCAGCTTGTACTTCCGGTAGTTCTTGGTTCGCATACTGCTGAAGACTAGCTTGTAGGATTTTGAGCATAACCTTGCTGGCATGTGAAATGAGCGCAATTGTGCGGTAGTTTGAACACTCTTTGGCATTGCCCTTCTTTGGAATTGGAATGTAAACTGACCTTTTCCAGTCTTGTGGCCGCTGCTGAGTGTTCCAAATGTGTTGGCATATTGAGTGCAGCACTTTAACAGCATCATCTTTTAGGATTTTAAGTAGCTCAGCTGGAATACTGTCATCTCCCACTAGCTTTGTTGTTAGTAATGCTTCCTAAGGCCCACTTGACTTCACTCTCGAGGATGTCCGGCTCAAGTTCAGTGACCGCACTATCATGGCTATCAGGGACATTAAGATCTTTCCCGTATAGTTCTTCTGTGTATTCTTTCCACCTCTTCTTAATCTCATCTGCTTCTGTTAGGTCCCTGCCTTCTTTGTCCTTTATCATGCCCGTCTTTGCACAAAACGTTCCCTTGAGATCTCAGATTTTCTTGAAAAGTTCTCTAGTCTTTCCCATTCTGTTGTTTTCCTCGATTTCTTTGCATTGTTCATTTAAGAAGGCCTTCTTGTCTCTCCTTGCTATTCTCTGGAACTCTGCATTCAATTGGGTATGTCTAACCCTTTCTCCCTTGCTTTTCGCTTCCCTTCTTTCCTCAGCTACTTGTGAAGCCTCATCAGATAGCCACTTTGCTTTCTTGCATTTCTTTTTCTTTGGGATGGATTGAGTTGCTGCCTCCTGAACAATGTTACAGCCCTCCGTCCATAGTTCCTCAGGCACTCTGCCTCACCTCCACTGTATATTCATAAGGGATATGATTTAGGTCATACCTGAATGGTTTAGTGGTTTTCCCTACGTTCTTCAATTTAAGCCGAAATTTTGCAAGAAGCAGCTCATGATCTGAGCCACAGTCAGCTCCAGGTCTTGCTTTTACTGACTGTATAGAGCTTCTCCATCTTTGGCTGCAAAGGACATAATCAATCTGATTTCGATATTGATCATCTGGTGATATCCATGTGTAGAGTCGCCTCTTGTGCTGCTGGAAAAGCGTGTTTGCTATGATCACCGTGTTCTCTTGGCAAAACTCTATTAGCCTTTGTCCTGCTTCATTTTGTACACCAAGGCCATGCTTGCCTGTCATCCCGGTGATTTCTTGACTTCCTGCTTTAGCATTCCAATCCCCTATGATGAAGAGGACATCTTTTTTTGGTGTTAGTTCTAGAAGGTGTT
Organism: Heloderma suspectum; assembly: GCF_057233095.1. NCBI lineage: Eukaryota > Metazoa > Chordata > Lepidosauria > Squamata > Helodermatidae > Heloderma > Heloderma suspectum. The sequence continues at coordinate 172,476,403 of NC_139459.1, forward strand.
GTAGGTCTTCATAGAACCGATCAAACTCAGCTTCTTCGGCCTCAGTGGTTGGGGCATAGACTTGAATTACTGTGATGTTGAATGGTTTGCCTTGGATTCGTACTGAGATCATTCTATCGTTTTTAAGATTGTACCCCAGTACTGCTTTTCCCACCCTTATGTTGACTATGAGTGCTACTCCATTTCTTCTGAGGGATTCTTGCCCACAGTAGGAGATATAATGGTCACCTGAATTAAATTTGCCCATGCTTGTCGATTTTAGTTCGCTGATTCCCAAGATGTCAATGTTCAATCTTGCCATCTCATGTTTGACCACCTCCAGCTTACCTTGATTCATTGACCTTACATTCCAGGTTCCTAAACAATACTGTTCTTTACAGCATTGGACTTTCTTTTCACCACCAGACACATCCACAGCTGAGTGTCCTTTCGGCTTTCGCCCAGCCGCTTCACTCTTCCTGGCGCTACTTGGAAATACCCTCTGCTCTTCCCCAGTAGTATACTGGACACCTTCTGACCTGAGGGGCTCATCTTCAGGCATCATATCTTTTAGCCTTGTGATACGTTCCATGGGGTTTTCTTAGCAAGAATACTGGAGTGGGTTGCCATTTCCTTCTCCAGTGGACCACATTTTGTCAGAACTCTCTGCCATGACCTGTCCGTCTTGGGTGGCCCTGCACGGCATAGCTTATGGCTTCACTGAGTTACGCAAGCTCCTTCGCCACAACAAGGCAGTGATCCATGAAGGGGTGAAATCCACGGGACCTACGTTAATCATGAATCCAACTGAAACAATATATATTTTAAACATAGACCACATGTACACACCCTTTCAGCCAATGCAAAGATAAATCAGACACATCAAAGATTGCTGCCTTATCTTATCCAATAATATATTGCCAGACAGGAATCAGGTTGCAAAAATCATCCACTGGGGTGCCAACAAGGTGTGCAGTACAAACAAATCAGTTCAGAATGCCTCCCTTATGACAATAACAGTCCTGATTCAGTTCTTGAAAATAATGATGGCAGGAGTTTGGATTGGAGTAAACCTATTTTAACAGACAGAACAACAGATCAGACATAATTCTGGTTAAGAACAAAAAAACTAAAACAGCGATATTACAACCGATGTTGCAATACCTCACACAGTCTGGAAAAATAAGAATGAAAACAAACCCACACACCATATTCTTGGAACTAAAGTGGGGCTGGAAGGTCAAGGTGATTTGTATAGTACCCTTCTTAATACCAGCTACTGGCATTGTTCCAACCTGAAGCAGAACATAGAACGAGCCATCGTTCCCTCATTTCCTTAGCTATGGTTTGGCATATTGTCTGAACTGAACCTCCCTGTCCCTCTTCTGCTCCCCTTCCTTGCCAAAAGATTGGGCTGAGCAATCTTTTACTCCATTTATATGCGGGTGGGGCATTTATGCCAGCACAGTGGTAGCATAACATGCGACACATCCTATATACTCCCAGCACAGATATAGAAGGGGGAGGTATGGTATGACCAAAAAACCAGCACCCCACACCCCCATGTCCAAGGCAACACTGCCAATCCCCCATCACTCAGCCAGGAAAGGAGCCAATCCATTCACAGCGATGGGAACACCTCTGTGGAAGAGGCTGTAGCTCAGTGGTAGAGCACCTGCTTTGCATGCAGAAGGCCCCAGGTTCAATCCCCAGCATCTCCAGGTAGGATTGGGGCAGGGGAGGGGGAACCTTCTCCCTGAAACCATGCAGAGCCCATTGCTGCCAGCCAGTGTCGACAATACCGGTCTAGATGGACCAAGGGTCTGACTCGGTACAAGGCAGCTTCCTATGTTCCTCCCTGCTCCATGCCATGCCATGCCATGCCATGCCATGCACACAACACAACCCACTATGCACAATGATGACAGAGCACCCTCTACAGCATGAGCTGCTGCGGTGCAGGCAGTAAGAACCCAGCTGTTGCAAGCCCCTGGGGTTTCCTGCACAGTGCAGTTTGAATCCTCTTATACCATCCACACACGCACACTGCTCAGAAACACGCTTTGGACTGCACAACCCAGAAGGAAGGAGACAGCATAGAGCACAGCACCCAAATAGCTCCCATGGGCAAGAGGCCTGCAGAGAGAACAACACATGGGCCTTTCTGGGACAAGGGGTGGAGACCCACCAAGTTGAGAAGAAAGGGTGAGGCCCGGATATGCAAAAAGGGAAGGCAGAAGCATAAGCTTTCAGCAGCAATCCTCAGTAGCTCACCGGAAAGTCCACAGGCTGGCGTTCAAGCCCCACCAAAGGAAATGTGCGAAATACAGCCCGGCTCTACTTTTGTATGCCTGACTGGCCACAGTCATGTCAGAGGCAAAAGAGAAAGCACTCCTAGGACTCAAACCCATATCGTAAGCTCCACAGAGAAGCTCCCTTCTTCAGCGTAGGACTCCTCCAGCCGCCAGCCTGAAGATCCAGTCATATATACCAGGGCCACAGGAGCTGCAGGTGGGACAGCTCTGTTTCCACATACAAGAGATCCCAGATTCAAATCCAGGATATGACTTCCCACTGTGTTATGCTGTTGAGCTTTGGGCTTTAGCCCCTTAGAAGATGCAGCAGCATTTTTGGAAGAAAGTTCCGGCGTTACTTGTTTGCACCCCTGCTGCCCGTGTCTGTGCAGAACTGGGTTGGCCTTCTATCCGGGGTAGAATACAAGTCCAGCTTCTAAATTTCCATTAATAGAATGTTAACTTTGCCGTTCATGTTTGGTCTGTAAGGCTTATGGCTCTGTCTTAAATTCTCAGAGGACAGTAACAGCATTACAGACACTTGCTAGAGATCTTGATTGTCAACTGACTGAGACCCAGTTGGTGCCCAAGTCTCAGTTTTTGTAAGGCTTTTTACGTTTGGAAAAGACTTTCTGACTAATATGTTAATCATCAATTTTTCTAGACTGTAATCATACATCAAAGTCAGATCATCAGAAAGCCAGTTATTTGGATCTTTCGTTCCACGTAGGAATGCTTTTACAGAATTAAAAGCACTCTGCCTTTTTAGAAGGAAGTTATAAGAAATTACCACTGGAACAGTGTTCTTGTATATTTTGTGAGGATATTGTCCATATGTTACCCAGTGTCCTTTTTATAAGGATCCACGTGAAAAATATTTGTAGGCTCAGGATGAATTTTGTTACACCTAGTGAATTTGTATTTTTTTCCTGTTTGATAATGAAAATTATGTTACTTTGCCTTCTATGTGCTGATGGACAGGAAATTGAAAGCTAAACTGGTTGCTCAACTCTGAATTATCTTTCTGTTTTTGTTAAGGCTTATAGCTAAACAATAACATTATTAGTACTCCTGCTCATTGGGTATGTCTCAGAGTGCCTCCCCCCTCCCAGCACCCCTGAGAGAGTGTGGTGCCGGAGCCAACGGGGTTGCATGATTTGCAAGGGTTGCATGAGTATGGGTTGCATGATTTGCCCTTCCTATGTAAGACAGTAAGGATTTAAATACTGAATAACTTCATGAAGAAATTCTGGATTTTTTACAATTAGGAAAGCAAGACACTTGCAATATTCTCAAATTTTTGGATGTATTTAAAGGGGGCGGGGGAGAAGTGGTCATAAGCAGAAAATTGCCCAAGATGGGAAACTATTTAAGCTATTGTATGTTGTCACAGCAATCCATCCATGGCCGGACTTTGGGGCAGATGTCCAGGGCCCCACTCAGCAGAATGAGCAAGAGGTCTGGCTTACCATGTCTCAAAGGAAGTGATGCAATGCGTTCCCCCTCCCGCCAGAGCTTCTTCAAAATGGAATTCGGTCCTGGGGCTACAGGTTCCAACACTCCAACTAGCCCAGCCCCCTGAAACAATGTTATCAAGGACATCAGGAATCAAGCTCTTCTGAGCTTGAGAAGCAGGGACTGTACCACTCAGCTGCAGATCTGTCCTGGAACCTGCCCTGTCCTGGGCAATGTATTTATTTACAACAACATTTATTTATTTATTGTGTCCTGGGACATAAGCATGCATGCGACAGTCATGAGATGTAGCCTTAAATAAAATGAACCCTTGTAGTCTCCAAGGGACACTAGTATGCGTGTGCTATGCGCTTGCCTCTGGGTGAGCATTTGGGGAGTTGCTTTTTGGAGCAGGAGGACTGGGTTCTACATCCCACTTTTGGCTGAAACCATTTCTTCAACCTACTGCCCATGTGCTTCCCCACTCAAAACCATTGTTTACTGGTTGCCAGTGCCAATAATATATGATTTGCAGCACATGGACCACACCGGCTGGGTTGGAATCTTGGGTTGTAGTGGTAGATTAGTGTTTTCCCTAGGCAGCCACTATGGGAGTGGTCTGGGCACAACATTATGTTGATAGTGAAAATTGCTGCACTGTTGCTTTGGAGCATAAAAGGGTGCGGGTTTTGCTGTTCCTGCATTACCTGTTAGGCATGTTGCATTTACATGCTGTTCTTGCTTTGTTACTAAAGTTCATAAAGGGCCACCAACTAAGCATAAAGTGCCACCAAGTTAGTGCTAGAGCGAGCTGAGCCTTCAGCAGCCATTTTGCTCAGTTAACAGAACCCTAGGATCCCACAACACTTACAGTTGTCCTCCAACATTTACAAAATCTAAGAAATAAACTTCTGTAGCTATTCTAAAAGAATGCACATGATTGCATTGCTAACATGCGCTGAAGAAATCCTCTGCAACTGAACCCTGTGAGCTGGGTGCTAATATTTAGTACAGATTTTCCAAAGGGGTAGCCATGTTGTTCTGTTGCAGCAAAAGCAACAAAGAGTCTTGTGGCACCTTAAAGACCACCACATTTATGCTGACATAAGCTTTCATGGACACTGTCCACTTTATTTTTTTTTAATTTATTTTTATTTACAATATTTATATACCGCTCCTCATCAGAAGATTTTGGAGCAGTGAACAACGTAAGAATAAAGCAATGGTTAAAAGTTTAAAAAGTTAAAACATTTATAAAAAAGACAAACCCCAACAAAGCAAATCCCACTTCATCAGAGGAATGGAGTGTTAACCTTAAATTGGCAGTTATATACATATGCTGGAGGCAGGATGTAAACTGTGTAGTAGAACAGCCTTTCCCAGTCTGGTGCCCTCCAGATGTTTTGAACTACACCTCCTATCATCTGACCACTGGGCATGCTGGCCAGGCCTTATGGGAGTTGTGGTCCAAAGCAGCTAGAGAGCTCCAGTTTGGAGAAAGCTGGTATAGAGAAACCAGTAGCTGGGCCAAGATATACTGAACAACGGACTGCAGAGAATCAGACCTCAAAAGTTGTCCATGGGCAGATCGCATATACACAAACAGGAGTCAGGATACGGTAACCCTTATTTGACAATGGTTTAGCAACACTATGCCGCTAATGAACTTCTTGAGAAAACTGAACTCAAGCGAACCCGATTAACAGCTGTTGATTAGGGCTGTTCTGACAACCGAATGGGCGGGGCTACAATTAACCCCACCCACACAATCCTCCCCCTCTTCCTGTTTTCTGTCCTCTGGCGCAGGCGCGATGCGGCCCTTTAAACGTGCGCAAGGAGTTCCAGCAACCACATTCCCTAGCTGGTTGAATCCTTCCGCCTTGGCCCTCGGGGACTTTTTCTTCTGCTTTCTTTTGCCTCCGGAGCTTCCGGCCTAAACCAGCGCCCTCGCGTGAGGCTCCTAGGCGGGGGTTCCTGTATCGGAACGGTTTTTCTAGAGGGGTGCGGTGACGCTTGGAGGAGGCGTCTTTTGCACCCGAGGAGGCTGGCGGAGGGAGACGCTTTGTTGTTGATGGAGCAGCCTCAGTGGAGGGTATTGAGAAAGTCCAAGATGGCGGTGGCTGCCAGGCCGAGGGGACCCGGGAGGCCCTGAGTCCAGGGAGGGCGGCGGACGAGAGCCACATTGGGCCCGGAGAGGCGCCGGGGAGACCCCGGGGAGAAGGCGGGGGCGAGGCCAGCGGAAGCCGGGGCCGGGGAGAGCAGCTACGGCTGAGTGGCCTAGTCACCCCCGCCCGTCAGGCCTGTGGCTCGAGTGAGGGGGAGGGGCCGGGCATGGCCCCCTGAGGGGCTCCCCAGGGAGGAAGGAGCGGGTAGGGGGCATGGAGTCCAGAGAGGAGCAGGGGGAGCAGAGCGAAGGGGTAGACCAAGGGGCCTGGGGGGAAAAGGAGTTCCCTGGAGACCAGGGAGACTGGGGGGCCCGTGGGGAAAAGGGGGAGCGAGGGGCCCGGGGCTCGAGGGCAGAGCGAGGCCCTTCAGGTGATAGGGGGGAACATGGGGATTGGGGGGAACGTGGGTCCAAGACAGAGAAGGGCGAGCGGGGTGCCAAGGGTGAGCGACCTCCCCGGGGTGACAAGGGTGAGCAGCTTGATGGTCCCCGTGGCGATCGAGCTCTTCGACCTCCTAGAGTCTCAGACCTGACAGACCGGGGTTTGTGGGGGGCAGAGCAAGGTGAATGGGTGGACCGTGGGCTGCCCTGGGCTGGGGAGCCTGACCCTCTGCTGCCCCCTGAGGATTTTTTGCCACCCCCTGAGTGTCCAGTCTTTGAGCCTAGTTGGGCTGAATTCAGTGATCCACTGGGGTACATTGCCAAGATCCGGCCCATCGCAGAAAAAAGTGGCATCTGCAAGATCCGTCCTCCCGCTGTAAGTATGGGGGTGGGTGGGCAGGGTGACATGAGTGGGGTGATTTCTCTTGATTTTGGGGCACCCTGTGCCTGTCAGTGACCATGTGGAGTTAGGCTAATAGGTTCTTTCTGTGTGGGTGACACACAGTTGCTTAGAACAGATGATGTCCATTGGGATTGGTGTCCATAACCATGAGCCTGTGAGGTAGGTGCGTGGTGATTATATTAGAATGGTCAGTGGGTGAGGACTACAGAAGTGAATTGGTGTGTCTTTGGATGGCAAAGAGTGCCTGTAATGCTGTGTTTGTCAGGGACAGTACTGAGTGAAACAGGTCTTGAGTATGGATGCCATGTCTTTGAGGGTGTATGGAACTGTAAGAAATGATTGTGGGCAGTCATGATTTATGGAGAGGGTTGAGTGGTGGTGGAAGGTGTATGGCTTTGAAAGATTTGGGTACCTCCCACAAAACTCCCATCAGGCTACTGGGACACTTGTCTCCATGTGATGATGGAATAGATAACCAAAAGCTATGGATGCTGCATGCAGGGAGACCCAACATGTTGCTTGGAAGCTGAGTAGTCTGCTGTTGCACAAGAACATCACTTGTATCACTGGTGACAGGATGTGGTGTAGTTGACTGTGATGACAGAGTGAAGAGCTTTGACATGGGAAAGAGTGATTCTCTGTCTACATACCACTGGGGATGGTACAGGAACTGTGTCAGAAGGCTTGGAAGAGACTTGCATTTATCTTTCAGTTGTGGAAGCCAACAGAGTTTCAGACCATATTGCTTGGATGGCCACATAGGTTAGCTGGGCTAACCTAGTGGTAGTGGTAGTTTCTGTGTTGCTAGAGAGCTTGCTCTTTTGCCATGTTGGAGAAAATGTAGGTTGGGTCATCTTCTACTTTTATTACTTCATTATACTTTCCCCTATATCCTAATGCCTCATGAAATTCTTAATTTTCTGTAGCTAGGCCTCAGCTGTAAACTACACTACAGCAGCATCTGTGGCTAAACATATACGGAAATGAGGGGAAACTTATATAATAGATTTTAATGTGTGTATTTTTTTACTTTATTCCTGCTGTATTTTCTTGATGTGAGGGACCTGGTCGTAATAAAAACAATTTTAAAGCCCAAGCAGAAAGTCATTAAATAGTATTTCTGGGCACTTATAATAACAGTGATATGTCCAATATGGCCGCCAGTGGCAGAGCCTTTGTCTAAGAAGTAACAGAAGGAAAGGTGAAGGCTAGAAGGTGTTAAGAGTCACCCAATTTCTTTAGTAGAGTGTGCCCCTCAAAAAGCATAACATGGAGGGCTGATGCTTCTGTGGAACCAGAGGACAGGACATGCTGAACTAGGTGTGTCTAGGGAGGGCGTTACAAAACCCTGGTTCTGCTTCAGCTTTTCTTGCTCTCTGGTCCCACAGAAGCTCTTGGAACAGAATTCAGCCTTCCATCCTGCTTTCCAAACCTCATGGAGAAACTGTTGTGATTTATGTCAGAGCAGCAGGGTACCAGTGCTTGTCTGTCTATCCCGGTCAATAGCTTTGTGGGAGTGAAGGGATAGGCTTTGTTAAGCTGTAGCTGTTTGTTTATATAGGACTATGAACTTTAGTTTAAATTAGTCAGTACTGTCCAGATTGATGGCTTCTGCTTTTTAGTTCAGCTTGGAGGATGGGAACCTGTCTTTCTGCTGGTGTGAGTCTGGACAGTGGTGTCTAGGAGCTGACATGTTATGAGTGCTTGATTTTTGCACTCCCATTTGTAGGTTTTGGGAAGGTTAGATGATGCTACTGTTTGACATCTCCCTTATCATTGTGATTTGCAAGCTGAGTTTGTTAACATGACTTCAGAAGAATTTATGGCACTGTAAATCTGTCATCTTTACTCCTCAGTCAAACACTTTGATATAGAAATCAGCAACATGATAAAATACTTTACAACTGAGAAGCCAAGACTATTCCAACTTTATTTGCCACCTTCGCTCAAACTCTTCTGCATTTTAATCATACTATCAGAAGTCAATTAAATATGCCTCTTTGCTACTACAAATTCTAAAATATTTCTCTTTGCTATTACAAGTACAAGAAATGACATGTATTCATATGGCTCACTGGAGAGGGGAGGAGATCCTGATGGAGGTTCTAACCTTTAGAAATTAAAATGTGCAACCATCAATTTGACCCACTTCCAAGAAGCTTTTGTTATGAGGCCTTGAATCTCTTTCCCCCCACACGCACACACGTGTACACCCCCCTTCCCTTCACAGGCCTTCCCTTGTCTTCCTGTCCCCGGCAGCTTATGATGATAAGCAGTTGCCCCACCCTTGAAGCATCTGTGTCACAGCATCAGGCGAGTAGTTCCTGCGTGTGCAATGCCTTGGGGAAGAATATTTGTAGATTGGTTAAAGAGGCATTGATGCCCTGTGCTTCTGTCAGGTTCCCTGTGTATAAATGGTCAAGATGAAGACGCACGGCACACCACTTTATTCTGCCTAATGCGTTCATGCTTCACTAGGAGGCATCCATGCATAAAGCTAGGTCTCTTTCAAATGTCAGCTTTAACCCTGCTTGAGCTCTGTTTCTTGTGTATTAAGAGGACCGTTCCATTGCACACTAAGGGCTTTTCCTTTCTGCCAAGGTTTTCCTGTGCTAATCTGTCTAACCCACATTTACACTTAAGCACTCCTAGCTGGAAAATTGAATTGGGATCATGTGAGGCTTTGCTTTCTGAGCTCGAGGTGTGCAGTTATTTGGCTTAATCTTTGGCTGCACTGGTGTGTGTTGTGGGCAAAAGTGTGGGAACCTCTTGCTTTGTAGAGGGAATCACAGACTTTATGTACACAGAGCATTGGGATCCTAACTATATCACTTTTCCACCTCTTCCTCAGGACTGGCAGCCTCCTTTTGCTGTGGAAGTGGATAACTTCCGGTTCACCCCACGGATACAGAGGCTTAATGAACTGGAGGTGAGTCTTGCATGTGTGCAGATATAGAAGTGTGATATCTTTCACATTTCTGGTAGGGCTAATATACTAAGTAAATTTATTTAGTTATTTAATTCAAGTTATACTTTGCCTTTCTACCCAAAAAAAAGGCACACAAGGCCATTAAAATAAGTGTGGGGCTTTTTTTAATTCCAGAAAAAATGCTGAAGGGAACTCTTTCAATAAATATCATATATGTATGTGTGTATATATACATATTCACACACACACATATGTATACATACACAGTTCCAAAGTATACAGTGATTCTTCATAATAATCTGTTCTCATAATATGTCAAGTTGTAGTTAATCAGCTGGGCTCCAAAAACAATATCAAGCAGTTAGTAACAAGATCTACTCCAGAAATTGTGTCAAGTTCTTAAGAGCCTGATATTGTTTTGGAGTCCAGCTTGTTGACTATGGCTTGATACAGTTTTATGAGGACATTCTGGTGGATGATGGTATATTTTGGGATTTGGGATTTTGTAACTCAGATTTGTATATATTCTCTCTATATTATATACACACACGTGTATGCGATTTATCGTGAGGCTTCTTGTCTTTGCTTCTCTGTTTGTGGTATCATTTTCTTTCTCTTGTACTTTCCAAGGGATTTGTTTGCATAAGATATTTACATAAGATATTTATAAGACTGAGTTGCACTTTGGTGAAATGAGTGAACTTATCTTAGGCTGCAGCCCTAAACATACTTGGTAGGGAGTAAGCTGCACTGAATGCAGCTGGACTTCTGAGTGAACATACATAGGATTGCATTGTAGAGCTTGTTCTGGGCATTAAGGTGAAAGATAGTAACCCAGAACTCTAGCTTCTTTTAAAATGAAGGCTTGAGTCTTGGCCATGTTCGTGAGGGGGTGAATTTTTTTTTAGTGCACATATATCTGAAATATGTAGTCCTTAACCCCCTTGGACTCCTTTGAGTCCAGTTTCCATATTATAGGATGTGGCCATTCAGAACTCTGATTCTCAAATGAAGCCTCTCTCATTGGGGTTCTGAATCAGATAGTGGGGGTTTACAGGAACATCATTGTTAAAAGAAGTCTTCTTGGCTTTGTGGCTGGTACACAAAACCCAAAACCAGTTCCAGCCCAGTTCGTTCGTTCTCTCTCTCTCTCTCTCTCTCTGTGTCTCTCTCTCGTGTGTGTGTGTGTGTGTATGTGTATGTGTGTATGCTACCTTTATCACTGTCAAAACTGACTTTATCCTAGCCTATGAAACAAGCTGGAGGTCAGCAGTTAGTGGCAGAAAGATCGCACACTTATGTGGAAAGCTCTGTTGAAAGTTACTGGCTTGAAAGAGGCTGATTTCGGTTTGTCATGTCTCCCATCACCAGGCACAGACCAGGGTGAAGCTGAACTATTTAGATCAGATTGCAAAGTTCTGGGAGATCCAAGGCTCTGCACTGAAAATCCCCAATGTAGAGAGGCGAATCCTTGATTTGTACAGCCTGAGCAAAGTAAGTTGGAATTAAATTCTTCTTGAAGAGACAGATGGGAGCTGATATTTAAAGTTTGGGAAGGGGAGGTAGAACTGGTGGGTTTCATTACTGGCTCTGGTAGGATTAACAAAAGCCTGTTCTGGGCTACTGACTAAAACTGAAGAGTATTGGTAGGGATGAAGGGAAGTTCAGGGCTGGGATGAAGGGAGTTGTGGTCATGATTTGGAGATGGGGATAGGAAGAGCCAGGTATTCTACTGGTATAATATATTGGGATATGTGTTCCTTCTGTGTGTGGTGATTGCTTGATATTAGCTGAGCTTGAGAAGATTATTTCTCAATATTCTTTCATTCCAGATTGTGATGGAGGAAGGTGGATATGAAGCTATCTGTAAGGATCGCCGGTGGGCGCGAGTGGCCCAGCGCCTTTCCTATCCATCAGGGAAGAACATTGGCTCTCTCCTTCGCTCCCACTATGAGCGCATTATCTACCCTTACGAAATGTACCAGTCAGGGGCCAACCTGGTGGTGAGTATTGGGTCCCACTGTAGGAGGTTCTCCTGTCACCTTTTAAGATCTCATTTCACCTTTCATTTCCTTCTTGCTTGTTCTAGATACCTACAGGAAAGCTCAGAACCTCCTGAATGCAGTCCCCTTAGGTTTTGTTTCCTGTTTTGGGAAAGGAATTCTTGCTAGGGAGGATGGCAGAGCCTCTTGAGCTGCACAAAAATGCCATATCTTCCTTGTACAGTGCTAGGAGGCATCCACAATGGTTTATGTCTCCACCACCCAGGGCAAGGCAGGGCACATGTTACCAGACTCTTTCTGATCCCTAGTGATGGGGCGGGTACAGTGAGGAGGTCTACTTGGTCCTAATGCTACTTCCTCTGCCAGCAGTGCAATACCCACCCCTTTGACAATGAGGAGAAGGACAAGGAGTATAAGCCACACAGCATCCCATTGCGCCAGTCAGTGCAGCCTTCCAAGTTCAACAGCTATGGGCGTCGGGCCAAGCGTTTGCAGCAGGAGGTGAGTATAACACATAGCTCCATCCCTAATTACAATTTTTGTTCTGGGTTGGGCAAGTCCATAACTCCCAGAGCTCTTGTACACACCCCGCTCCCTGACTCTGCAGAAAGCCTTATTTTTTACCAGGCCTGCTGGTGTGCATCCCTCCCACACAAAGTAGTCTTGTCTTTGCAAGTCTTTAAAGGCTATAAACATTTGTCGGCTTCTTTTCCAACCACTCTGGGACAAAGCATTCAATTACTTTTGGAAGGAACAAGATCAGTAATTAGACCAAGTTGGAGGTCTGCAACTCTACAGCCTCCAGTCTGTAGAGCCTGTCCCTTTCTGTAGAATGGATGTTGCCTCACTTCCTTTGTACTTGATCCTTATAGGCTAACAACTTTGTTTTAAATCCTGTAGGTCAGAAAGTTAGTTGGGATGTAGATGCGTAGAGTTGCCGGGCGGGGGAAGTGTTTTTTAAAGGGCACAAAAATCAGGCTAGTGATCTTGCACCAGTTTGGGGAAACATTGAATCTTGTCATTACAGTGTATTCAAGAGAGAGGGCTGTGCTTATTTATTTATGAATTAAAATGTATAGGCTACTTTATGGCAAGTGCCTTCAAAGCGGCATACAGTAAAATAATTATCCAAACTGAAGGCCTGCTTAAATAGAGTGGTCTCGCTACCTGTGCTTCAGTAGAGGGAACGGGCTCAGAGGGTCACCTAGAGGAAGGCATCCAGAGTCTGGGTGCCATGATGGAGAGATTCCTATCATGCATAGCTGCCAGCAGAGCCCTCTCGTCAGATCTCTGTGTGTGAGCAGGACCAAGTGATTTTTCAAGTATCCTGGGCCCATCCTATTTAGGGCAGGGGTAGGCAACATGTGGGCTATGTGCGGCCCCCCCCACCAGCCCCCAGTGTAGTTCCTGCCATCCCCCAGTATCCGGGTACTCTGAGTTAAAGGTAAAGAGGTTTTTTTTGCAGAAAAAATGGTGTTTGGGGCTCTACAGTATGCACAAAAGGTCAAATCTAGTGTTTTTTTGTTTTGTTTTGCAAGCTGGACTTGACCCTTTTAGGGCTCCATAGATGCAGCACAGTCCTAAAAGGGTCAAATTTAGTTGTAAACAACTAGATTTGATCTTTTTGTTACTCCATAGTGCTCTGCCATTTTTTGTTTTTAATTCATTTTTTGGGTAGCCTGATAGACTGCAGCTTGTGGGGGAGAAAATGGCCCCTGGACTTCCCGAAGTTGTCCACCCCTGATTTTGGGTTTTAATAGTTGTTTTGGGATTAGCATGGAGATGAGTCTGGTGACTGAGAGTGTGTAGCTGGCTTTGTGTCATAGGTTTTGTTTCCAGCTGCATTTTGGAAGATGAATCTGATTATAGCAGAAAGTGCAGGGAGCCAGAACCTTTTTTGTTTTTGGTCATCATTAGAAGAGTAAGATAGCTAGACCTCACGCACAAGATCAGATCCAGGGCATGAAAACCTAAAACTACCACTGCCCCCTGATTCCCCACTCACGAACGTGGATAGGAATCCCCACTTTGTCTGCAAACACTTTTATTGAAAGGTTGGCCAAAATTCCACCCTTTTTCCACTCTCGCCATGCTGAGAGGGTGAATGTGACAGCATGGGTTAAGAGTGCATGAAAAGATTAACAAATTTACGTTAAGTGGCATTGAATACCTTAGAGGAGAAGTGCTAGGAATTAAGATTTCACGATTCTTTTTAAAGCTTTTCTGTGTTTCTGACTAGCTCCCCTCTTGTTTCTGTACTCCCTCTGTAAAATGGGAGCTAAGAGGCTGTTGTGATATCTACCCCTCCCCCACCCCCCAAATAATTGAAGATTTCTAGGGAACAATAAAACTCGCTTCCTCCCCAGTTGCAGTGGCTCCATTTGCTGGCTTACTATTGTAAGGCACATAAATTCTCTTCATGTTTATATGTTCAAGAAAGAGGAGTGGTAGACCAGGTAGCTATCTCCTTCATTACAGTCCAATGGTGCCCCCCCCCCCCCCCCGGGGTTTCCTTTGCTGATGCCCTCATTAAAACTGCTGGAGCCCTGTTGATCCCCAATCCCCACGCATTTTGTCGCCCTCCTACAGGAATCCAAATTATGCCCTTAACCTGCCAGCGCCTCAGCTCTGTTACCCGAGCGAGCGCCTCGAGCATGGCTACTGTTCCTGTTCTGTCCACCTCTCCTGTCTCTCGTTTGCTCTGTTTACTTGCCCTGCTTCATAGCTAGAAGTCCATGGGCCACATGGAACAGGAGATGTGGCCTAAAAAGACTAAATGTCCCAATATTCACTGCTTTACTTCAGTTTGCAGTGCATTCTGGGCGTGGCCCCCCCCCTTAGGAGTGTATATAGCTCAGAGTTTTGCTCCACAGCAAGATGAGGTTTCTGCCACAGGGACACAGCACTGTCCTAGCATTACCCAGTTCTCTTTCTGCAACAGTTCCTCCCCACCCCAGTCTATCTTCTGCTATTGCTTTTCCTTTGCTGCTGCTTTCTGAGAGTCTTTAGGACACACTTTAAGGCAGCTGGCCTCATACCATTATTCCCTTCTAACTACGCTTTCCTTGCAGCCAGAGCCAACAGAGGAAGACATTGAGAAGAATCCAGAGCTAAAGAAACTGCAGATTTATGGTGCTGGTCCCAAAATGCTGGGTCTGGGCCTTGTGGCCAAGGACAAGAACATGCGCAAGAAAGGTGGGAATGGTGGACTAGCCCCACAATTAGGGAGCCAGAGGAGAACTCAGCCCTCTCTGTTCTAAGTTTATTTCTCCCCAATATAGACAAGGAGATGCCAGAGTGCCCTCCAACAGTGATAGTGAAAGAGGAGACCCCTGTTCCAGAGACGAAGCTGGAGCCCACCTCACCTCGAGGCTATGCAAATATGAAAGAGGAGCTGAGGCACAGTCCGGAACCTTGCACCAAGATGACGATGCGCCTACGTCGCAACCACAACACTCAGTTTGTAAGTGGAATCACCAGTGTGCCTGTATGCGAGATACTTTATGTTGGTGGAGGAGGGTATCCAGATATTTACCTCCTGCTTGCTTTAAATCTCAAGATCCCCCCCCCCCCCCAAATCTGTGATAGGTCCAGATTGGCTAATGGAGACTGGTTGCTGAGAATTGTGACCTCAGGCTCATGGCATCCATAGCGCTCTAACTATTTCAATATAGGGATGAAAAGAAAACAATAGCTGTATTGTTTCATAGTGGTCCTGTGGTTTTTCCTTTCTTTGAAACATCTAATGCTGGCTGCTGTTAGAAGAACATCACAGCGCAGGATGAGCAGAACACCTATGTTTTTGGTTGCTGTATGACAGTTCTTAGGTTTGGTTTTTTGCTCTCTTCCAGATTGAGTCTTACGTGTGTCGGATATGTGCACGAGGAGATGAGGACGACAAGCTGTTGTTATGTGATGGCTGTGATGACAACTACCACATCTTCTGCCTCTTGCCACCCTTGCCTGAGATTCCGAAAGGAGTCTGGAGGTGTCCCAAATGCGTCATGGCGGTAAGGGCTGCCTGCCTGCCTGCTTCTGACCCCAGGCACAGTAACATTCTTTGCATGTCTTGACCTTTTGGGTTTGACCCATGGTTAGATGTGGAGATGCCTAATCTAGATGGAACTGTTGAGTACGAAATGATTCAAGAATGTAAGACAGGCCTGACTTATGATAATTGGGGGTGTCGGTGGCAAGGAGTACTCCCTTGTCTGTGAATCTTTTCACCTATTTTCCCTGTCTTTGTTCTTCCACAGGAATGCAAGCGCCCCCCGGAGGCTTTTGGCTTTGAGCAGGCCACACGCGAGTACACACTACAGAGCTTTGGGGAGATGGCAGATTCTTTCAAGGCTGACTATTTCAACATGCCTGTACATGTGAGTCCCAGTACCCTTCCCCTGAGTGTGGGCAAGTGCCAGCTCATGGGCTAGTGGTACCCAATTTATTTATGAGAAGGTAGTAGAGTCTAGTGGGCGCCAGAAGCAAGGGGCACTGCATCCTTTCCTTGGCGGATTGTCATGCAAATGTCTAGCTTCCAGAAATTGTAGAGTGTAGGGTTTATATTCCTAACTACATTACATGCTCCCTTTCCCAGATGGTGCCAACAGAGCTAGTGGAAAAGGAGTTCTGGCGCTTGGTGAACAGCATTGAAGAGGATGTGACGGTGGAGTATGGGGCTGACATCCATTCCAAGGAATTTGGAAGTGGCTTCCCCATCAATGATGGCAAAAGGCAGCTCTCTCCAGAGGAAGAGGTGCGTACCCCATTGAAGGGCAGTCATCCTCCTCCCCACATACTTTTGAGTCTCTCATCCTGCACCTCACAACTTGAGGCTAAGTCTGTATCGCTGGCCTCATCCTCTTTCTCAGCCATTTGCCTCTAATTGCAGGAGTACGCAGCCAGCGGCTGGAACCTCAATGTGATGCCGGTGCTGAAGCAGTCAGTGCTATGCCACATCAACGCTGATATTTCAGGCATGAAGGTACCATGGCTCTATGTGGGCATGGTGTTCTCTGCCTTCTGCTGGCACATCGAGGATCATTGGAGTTACTCAATTAACTACCTCCACTGGTGAGACATGGGGTGGGGAATGGGGCAGATCTGCTGTCTAATGCAAGGGTTCTCAAATGTTTTTACACTTAAGGCTCACTGGGTGGAAGTAAGGCAGCCATTATTACAAGTAGTACACCTAGGAGTGCAAGAAGATCTTAAAATCATTTATGAAATGTAAATAGAATGAGAATTGAAAGAAAAAACAGGTTTTTATGGCACTTTGCATAGGATTGAAAAGAACTCTTAATATAAAGAACATTTAAAAAGCCTTCAGAAAAAGTCAGCTCCATTGCTTATTTCTCTTATTTATTCTTCCTTCTTTTCTCACTTCATTCACATCTTTCTTCAAAGCTTTGAACTTTGATGTAAGTTGCTTTGGGAGATCATATTGTCTGAAAAGTGGGATAAAAATATAACCAAAGTGCAATCCTATGCATGTTTAGATGGAAAAATGTCCTACAACTTCGAACATCCTTTCAGCCAGTCATGCTGGTTGGAGCATGCTGGGAATGGTAAGACTGTTTTCTGTCTAAATGTGGATAGGACTGTATCCTAAATAAATCTGTCTTTCTGTATCTCCTTGGGGATATATAAGGCTATCAGTGGGTGCTAGCCATGATGGCTATACATTACCTCCAGTAACAGAAGGCAGCGTACCTTTGAATACCAGTTGCTGGGGAGCACGAGTGGGAGGGTGCCATTGTGCTTAAGTCTCTGGGATGCTCAGAAACAGGACATCCACTTGGTCATTGTGGGAACAAAATGCTGGACTAGATAGGCCTTTCCAGCACAGCTCTTCTTAGGTTCTTTGACCTGCCTTCTGTGCTTCAGTAGTCATACATCTTGGGGTGGTGAAAAGACCTAGAGGCTTGGGGTGAATGGGTGCCCAGGGTACCGTCTGTAGAATTTTAGGCATGAAGGCAGCATTTCCTGACTCACTTTTTCCTCTTGCTAGGGGTGAGCCCAAGACCTGGTATGGGGTCCCATCCTTTGCAGCTGAACATCTGGAAGAGGTCATGAAGAAACTAACCCCAGAACTGTTTGAAAGCCAGCCAGACCTGTTGCACCAGTTGGTGACGCTCATGAACCCCAACACTCTCATGGCTCATGGGGTCCCAGTGAGTTCGTGTTTGTTCTCGTGCGCTCTCTCTCTCTCTCTCTGTCTCTGTCTGTGGTGCGCATGCGCTTGTGTTCCCTCTTGCTGCTCTCCAACCATGGTTCTCTTCACTTCTCCCCTTTTGCTTCTGCAGGTTGTCCGGACCAATCAGTGTGCTGGAGAGTTTGTTATTACCTTCCCTAGAGCCTATCACAGTGGTTTCAACCAGGGATATAACTTTGCTGAAGCAGTCAACTTCTGCACTGCTGACTGGGTGAGTTTGTTTCCAGCTGAGGTTTCTACATGTGTTATCGTTTTTGTGGTAGAAAAGAGCAAAGTGGGCTGTCAAAGAGGGAGTTGAGGGTGGTGAACCTAGGTTCATAGCTCTGGGGTGTGTGAGGTGCACTGACGCTCTTGGGAGCCAAAATCCCTCTGTCATATCTGACAGCTAGCCTTCTCTTTTTCTCTGCTGCCTCCTTCAGTTGCCAGCTGGTCGCCAGTGCATTGAGCACTACCGCCGCCTCCGCCGCTACTGTGTCTTCTCGCACGAAGAGCTTATCTGCAAGATGGCGGCTTGCCCTGAGAAGCTGGACCTGAACTTGGCAGCCGCTGTGCACAAGGAGATGTTTATCCTGGTACAAGAGGAGCGCAAATTGCGCAAGGCTCTCCTTGACAAGGTGGGGCATAGGGTTGGTGGATGCCATGGGATGGGGGGTGGGGCGAGGTATGGATGGCCAGTCATCCCATTCATGTTTCTTCTCATCACTCCAGGGTATCACGGAGGCAGAGCGGGAGGCCTTTGAGCTGCTCCCGGATGATGAGCGCCAGTGTGACAAATGCAAGACAACCTGCTTCCTGTCGGCACTGGCATGCTATGATTGTCCGGATTGTCTCGTCTGCCTCTACCACATCAACGACCTCTGCAGGTGCCCCAGCAGCAGGCAGTACCTCAGGTGGGCAGAAAGAAGCAGACTACTTTATCAATGAGCCATCTCCATACATTGGCTGAAATCTTGTCTGCTACTTCACATAGCCCCCTTATTTGTGTTTTCAGACCCGCATTTGGCTGGCTGGCTGGCTGTCATGTTGTTTTTGGAGTATTGCAGGAGCATTAGTCTGCTTCTGGAGTGACTTTTTTTAAAACTAACCAAGCTCTTAAGATTGTTTTGTCAGTGTCACTTTAGGTTTTCATACTTTGGATGGACCTCATGTGTGTGTGGGGCTGGGGGGGGCAGGGGGGAGAGACACGTGGAGTGGGGAAGCAAAGTTCCAAGGAGGGATAAGGTCCTCAGGCAGGTTTATCCTTTCTCCCAATAGTAATCCCATTTTTAGTGCCCCAGTCACAGATACTTGCACACAACAGAAGAGCGTATGCATATGATTGTGTAGAAACTCTGTACACTTAGATGTGGGACAGATCGGTGCTGTGATGGGAGGGCCAGCAAGTAGTGTAAGTTTTGAAGGGGCCCCATGTTCAAAAAAATAACACTGAGGGAAACATTGAGTGTGAAGCAGGTTAATGTTGGGTGTTCCACTCCCAAAGCATTATTGGACCTAGCTTCCTTATTGGTGAAATTGCCACGTCTGTCAAACATAGTCTGAGGATAGTCTTGTGTTCCCCAGTGCTTAATGTATCTGCATCTTGGCAGCATGGCTCAGATCTCTGTTTTGGAATACATCCTGAGAAGCGAGGGGACTACAGAAACTTTCTGAAGTCTTTTCAAGATGGTGGCACCTCTTTGCCTGGCGCTCCTGTCAGCCTGGCACATGAAAGTTTGGGGATAACTTCCTGTCATAACCATGATATGGTGAAACCGTAACAGAATAGGAGTGTTGCAGGTGTGACTCTTGCATAATGAGACAGTCAGGGAGATTTGCTGTTAAAATTACAGGTTGTCTTGTATTCAAAGTTTGTTTGTTTTCTAAAGATGGTGAGAGAGGGACTATAATTCCAATGCAGGCTGTTGGATTGGCTCTTGGCTCCCATCAAAGTGCTCCCATCTTTGCTTCTTCTCCTTCATTCAGGTATCGCTACACCTTGGATGAGCTCCCAGCCATGTTACACAAGTTGAAGGTCCGAGCAGAGTGCTTTGACACGTGGGCCAACAAGGTTCGAATTGCTTTGGAAGTAGAAGATGGACGCAAGAGAAGTAAGTGGCCACATCCCTGGGCTCCTTAATTCTAAGGCTTTGGAATCTTCTAAAGAATGAGGTCAGTCTCTCTGGTCTTGGTGGAGAAGTCCCTATGTGTCCTCAAAGCCCTGCGTACTTGACACCAGGTTTGCTTAAGCACAGTGAGCAGAAAGTGCACATTCTTATTGACAGTGTTGGAGTTTTCCTTTGGGAAGAAGAATGTGAGAAGAACAGATAGCTGGGGCAAGTTGGTGGCTTTAAGGCAGCAGTGGGGAACCTCCAGACTGTGAGGCCTTTGATCAGGCTGTTTTGATCAGATCAGGCTCTGATGTTCAGAGGAGGGCAACAAAGATGATCAGAGGACTGGAAACGAAGCCCTATGAAGAGAGACTGAAAGAACTAGGCATGTTTAGCCTTGAGAAGAGAAGACTGAGGGGAGATAGGTTAGCGCTCTTCAGGTACTTGAAAGGATGTCACAGAGAAGAAGGCCAGGATCTCTTCTTGATCATCCCAGAGTGCAGGACACGGAATAATGGGCTCAGGTTACAGGAAGCCAGATTCCGGCTGAACATCAGGAAAAAGCTCAGTTGTGACAGGGAGATTAAAAGTAGTGGTGGGGGGACACTTCTGACTGAGTTCTGTGGCCTGGAGGCTGTGCAGCTCACTCAGAGCTTCACCCACCCCATATCCCTCCAACAGAGGAAGGTGTAGGGTGAGCGAAGCTGGCTGTGTCTGAGCCAGTGAGCAGCTCTTCTGGGCACATGGCTTGATCGGAGCTTGGCCCATTCTATGTCCTTCCCGATGGTGGAGGAAGCGGGATGGACAAAATCTGTGAGACACCGAGCCAGCACTGACTCAGTGTCTCGCATGCTGGCAGTGCTCGCCTCCCCCTTCCAGGGTGTGGCCCCGTCCACTGCTGGCATCCAGCTTGCAGGTAGCTACAGAGTTGTTGGCCACCCCAGTGCTAATGCAGAGGCTTCTGGATCAGAGAGAATGGAAGCACCAAATTGGGAACAGGAGGGAGCAGCTAGGGGCCTGGTAACTGTCACCCCCTTATTGATAAGGCCAGAGTCCCAGAAGCTTTGGAAGGCTTTCCTGGGATTTCTCCCAGCCCTTCTTCCCAGAAGAGCAGGTGCTGCTGAGGAGGCAGGGCTGGCTTTGAAGTGCACTGAGTGTCTCTGCACTTGCAGCCTTGGAGGAGCTGCGTGCCCTGGAGTCGGAGGCACGTGAGAGGAAGTTCCCTGAGAATGAGCTGCTTCATCGACTGAAAAGCTGCTTGAGTGAAGCTGAGAAGTGCGTTTCAGAGGCCCTGGGACTAATAAGCAGCCAAGAAACTGGGTGAGTGGAGACGGTAGATAATGAGCATGTATGTAGAACAGTATTACCAAGTTAGGGTGTCCTAGCCTTTGATGTAGCTTAATCCATTTGGTGGACTTGAGCAACCTCTTTCAGAAGTGCCTTCATCCACCTCTTGCTTTTTAAGCAGTCCTCTTGTTCAGGGAGGCTCGTCTGTGCTTTAAGTGTATTGCATTGATGAGGAAGCTGTGTATGGTCCTCCTTTGCCTACCTGGTATTTCCTGTGGGGTAGATTCTCAGACCTTCTCCTAAGCAGCTGCTAAGTGCATCCCACCCTTTCTCCCGCTTGTTGTTACAGAGAGCCGTCTGTCCATATGACAGTGGAGGAATTGCGTGCCTTCTTAGAGCAAATGAGCAACTTGCCCTGTGTCATGCACCAGATAAAGGAAGTCCAGGTGGGCAACACTGTGTGTGGGGGTGGCCCTTGGCCACAGCTGGGAGCACTGGAAAGAGCTGAATCGGTGCTGTATCTGAATGAGGAAAATGGGCTGTAGGAGGGCTCTGGCTCTGACTTTACATGTGTCAACTTCTAGGGTGTGTTGGAGAAGGTGGAAGCTTTCCAAGCAGAGGTTCAGGAGGCCCTGCAGGATCTCCCAAGCAACTCTCCAGAGCTGCACAAGTTGCTGGCCCAGGGAACACGGCTGGGGGTGGAGGTGCCAGAGATGGAACTGCTGGAGAGACAGGTGCAACAGGCTGTCTGGCTGGAGGAGGTCAAGCAGACTCTGCGTTCACCCCAGGATAAGGTCACACTGTCTGTCATGAGGGCACTCATCACCTCTGGCTGTGGGGTTGCCCCTAGCCCTGCTGTGGACAAGGCCATGGCTGAGCTGCAGGAGTTACTCACCATTGCCCAGCGTTGGGAGGAAAAAGCCCAGATGTGCCTGGAAGCCAGGTGAGGTTTGGGTACCATTGCAAAGCTGGTTGGGTGTTCATGGCTCTTGATGGAACAGGGTCAGCTCAGCAGGGCTGATTAGTGCTTTGGGGAGAATGCTGGAATGTGCCCATGGAAATCCCTGTCTGAGAGCTCCCCATTTGCTCACAGGCAGAAGCACCCGCCAGCTACACTGGAGGCCATCATCAAAGAGGCAGAGAACATCCCAGTGCACTTGCCCAATATCCTGTCACTCAAGGAGGCGCTCTCTAAGGCACAGGCTTGGATCGCGGACGTGGAGGAGATCCAGGTGTGCAATAATCCCGAGGACCTGGGCAACTTAGTGTGGGCTTGTTGCTGAGGCTCCAGAATACTCCAGCCTGTGTCTCTGCTGTCTCCTCTTTACAGAATGGTGACCATTATCCCTGTCTGGATGACCTGGAGGGGCTTGTGGCTGTGGGTAGGGATTTGCCAGTGCGCCTGGAGGAACTACGTCACTTGGAGGTACAAGTGGCTACTGCGCATTCCTGGCGGGAAAAGGCCTCCAAGACCTTCCTCAAAAAGAACTCCTGTTATACGTTGCTTGAGGTTAGTGGTGGCTTTTGAGCTTGCGAGGTGGGAGGAATGGCAGTCTAGCACAGCTTTCCCTAACCTGGTGCCCTCCAGGCTGGCTGGAGGTTGCTGGCAGTTGTAGTCCAAAACATCTGGAGGGCATCAGGTTGGGAAAGGCTGGTCTAGAGCCTGCCCTCTGAGCCCAGAGCTTCATTCCTTGGTCTCTTTCTTTCAGGTGCTGTGCCCATGCGCTGATGCTGACTCGGACAGCGTCAAACGCACCAAGTGGCAGCGAGAGAAGGAGCCCGGCCTGTACAAATCCGACACAGAGAGCCTGGGCCTCTCAGCACAAGACCTCAGGGACCCTGGCTCCGTTGTGAGTGGCTGGCTTGGGAGGGACGTGTGTGGGATGAATGGGATCCAGGGCCTTTTGCCCTGTGATGGGGGCTGATTCTGGATCAGTGCCAGATCGGCAAGACGCTTTTTCTTGGGGGAGTTTTTTGCAATGCTTTAGGTGTTGCTGAGGGCAGTATTAAGTTACAAAGTTTGAGCAAAGCGTTTAATGGTTCTGAAGGTGAAGAGGGCTGCAGTACTACTACGATGCAAAGACTGATACTAGGGGAGCTGTCCAGTTGTGCAGAAGAATTTGGGGGGATTTGGTTACATGTCTGGATTTCTGCTAATAACTTGCTCTTGTGATACATTGCAGAAGGGTAGGTTAGTTTTTTGGTGGGTGGAAATGGAGTGGGTTATGTTTCTAGTTGTGTATGATTGCGACCACTTGCCTCGTGCCAGCAGATCCTGGCCTTCAAAGAAGGCGAGCAGAAGGAGAAAGCAGGGACCCTACGCCTACGCCAGTCAAATGCCCAGAAGCCTGTGCCATCAACACACAGTCCTCCCGGGGGCCAGTACTGTGTGTGTTCCCAGCCCCCAAGCCCTGCCATGCTGCAGTGTGAACTGTGTCAGGACTGGTTCCACACCACTTGTGTGGCTTGGCCCCGCCTGGGCAACCCCCGGCCCTCTCCGGCATGGTGGGAGTGGGAAGCAAAATTCCTGTGCCCGCTATGCCAGCGCTCTCGCCGGCCCCGCCTGGAGACGATTCTGGCCCTGCTTGTGGCCCTACAGAAGCTTCCTGTGCGGCTACCGGAGGGCGAAGCCCTGCAGTGCTTGACAGAGCGAGCCATTACGTGGCAGGACCGTGCCCGCCAGCTCCTAGCCTCCTCGGATGTTGTCGCTGCCTTGGAGCGTTTGGCGGTGCTGCGGCAACGGCTGCTTGGGGACTCCGCCAAGGAGGCAGGTGCCCTCAAAGAGAGCAGCTGTAACGAACAGACAAAGGTGAGTGCAGGGGCAGACATGTTTGTTTCTGGGCTTGGTGCGTCAGCACTGAAAGGGAGCGTGAGGGGGGTGGGGGTGGGGTGTCACAATACACACATTAATACTTGTTTGCTTTCTAGTGGCAGAATTCTGTGCTTGGAGTACACTGTGCACACCTTGCATAATTTCTCATGCTTGCTATATTTGGAGCTTTTGAAGAATTCGTGATTTCTGATGCTTTTAATGAAAGGGACGAAGGGGGATGAGGATATAGAAGAATGGTGCTTGCCTTGCCTTTTGCAAAAACATTAAAATGTAGGAGAGTGGAGGCGTATAAAAAAAAACGCTAAACCCTAGGCCAGCGCCCACGTCATATATGTGGTTTGAAACATTCTGTCTGTACTAGAAGCCAAAGACCTGGTTGGTTTGTCCAGATCAACGTGTGAAATTCAAAACACACACACATCCCTATGCCTGCCTTGCTGCTTGGCCCTTGCTGCCCGGGCTGAAGTGCTTCAATGATAGGCCACCACAGGTGGATTTCCCTGTCAGTGTCCAGCCCCCCCCTCCCCCCAACACACCCTTGACTCCCTGCAGCTTTTCCTACCCATTTCCGCCCTGCCAGTAATGAGCAGTTCTCCTGTCCCTAGGGCTTGTATATAGTTTTGCCCCAACTCCTCCTCACTTCAGAGTCCATCACCCATTAGTTCCACAGGCCACTGCCAATCTTATCCCTTTTTTTTTTTTAGCTCTTATTTTTCTGGGCTTGTGACTCAGAAGTCCTTTTCATCACACATCTTCCCTTCCCTAGGTTTCCCTGGAGAATGGAGACTCCACCACTCCAGAGAAGAACAGCTCCTGTGCCTCAGGTACTGCTCTAGCCAAGTCTTTGCACCATTGAGGCCAAGTGGTCTAGTGTCTCCGCTTCACTTAAAAGTCTAAGAGACTGACGTGTGGTTGGGGATGGCGAGCGATGGGTGACCATCTTACTTTAGTGTCCCCACCCCAAATGTCTGCCTGATTCAGCAGTTCTCTGTGGGAAGATTAGCCTGTGGTCTGTGGTCCTGGTGAGGAATCGGGTTTCTGGCAGTTTCTCCCCCTCAGTCGACTTTGTGCCCCCTTTACAGACCTGGAGATGCTCTGCTCTTACCTGCCACGGATGCAGGGCCCTGTGCTGGAGTTGACAGATGCCGTCCGCCTGCCCCTGGGAGAGCTGCTAATGGAGGGGGATCTTCTGGAGGTGACGCTAGATGAGAGCCAGAGCATTTGGCGCCTGCTCCAGGCTGCTTGCGTCCCCCAGGTTGAAAAATTCCACCAGCTGCTGGATGTGAGTGGCGACCGCCTTTTTACTGGGGGCATATCCTAACCATCATTGAGCACCCCTGATCTGTGTTCTCCTCTGTGCGTGCGTGCGTGTATGAGACTCCTCTCCATCCTTGGCTGTCCGTGAATGGATTACGGCCCCCTCCATGACAGAAATGTGGGAGGAGGACTTTTGACCATGACATATGCAGGTTCTTATCGGTGGCTTAGGAGCTTTATTCGGAGCTGAATGCAAGTTAGAACCAGATCTAAGGGACCCCCTCAGAGCTGATGTTACTCAAGAACTGAGTATCTGGGTGGGGGTTTAAAGCTGTATCTTGTTTTACCACAAAACAGTGCTTGAAGCAGCTAATAGCAATAAAACTATGTTTTTCATTCCTGATACGGCTTCTGGAGGCCTTAAAACAAAGAGCAGATCTACAATCCAGAAAAATCTGAAGCAGATAATTAGAATAAGTGATGTAGTTTGATGCTGCATGACTGTGACTGCAGAGTTGCATTACCTGTATGGAAGGCCTTGGTGAGGGAGGGGTGGGGCACATCACATAGGTCAAGCCAGGGGAGTTGATTCATAAGCTAATAGCGGAGCAGAAGCAACTGGATCTCGTGAGGATTATTTTGGAAGTAGCCTTGAATCCTAGGTTTTTTGCATGAACTGCAACAGTTACAGTCTCTGGAATGTTATGCGAGGACAAAATTGCAGCATCCCAGTCCTATGCTGAGGACTACTCTAATGGTATTCTGCATTTTAAAAAAAACTTTGGCTGATATCTGGACTGTATTTCTTTTTTGCAATATTTGGGGTTTTGCATAGTTTTTGTATGTATTTTTTTGTAAAGCTTTGAGTTAGCTAGTGGTCAAAGAAAATGGAAAGATGTGGGCTGGGGAACAGGGCTGTTAAGCAAGAACAATTTAGGCCATAGAAGCCTTGTTGAAAGTCACCTTTATTTTTTTTCTATTTTTTTGCATCTTCACTACATTCTTCATATCCAAGATTTGCATCTGTCATGGCAAGAAATGTGTAGTTCTTACATAATAAATAATTCTGTAATTAAGCTAAATTATTACTCTGTGTATGTAAAGGCATAAAGTACATACAATCCACCATATACATATTGGAAGAACAGGATTTTTCAGTCCCCGATTTCTTGTTCCTTTCTAGCTGGAGCAAGCAGAGCGGCGTGGCACCCGTGGGCGAAGCCGGGACTCAGAGCGACGGCGGAAGCGCAGGTCAGAGCGTGGTGACTACCCACCCCTGCCTAAGGAGGAATTAGAGCCAAAGAAGATCCGGGCAGCAGACCCAGGGCTGCCCCAGGGTGGGGCTCCCCCTGCAGCAGGCACAGATTGCAGCCACAATGGTGTTGGGGTAAGTGAGGAAGAGGCTTCATCCAGGGCACACAGTCCTAAGGGGGGTTGTGGGGCACTCACTTTTTTTAATCAGGTGAATAGTTAATAATATGTAGTAGTAATTGTCTGCCTCTTCCCTGGCAGTTGTGACGGCTAGAAGATGCCTGGATTTCCCCTTCCTGGACTATACTGCACTGCAAGGGACTCTGGCAGCCCCATGTCACCCTGTCGGTTTGACTAGCACTCTGCATGGGGGGCGGGGGGGTCACCCAGCCCCAGAAGCTGGGGGCTGCAACTCCCCCCACCCCCCCAGGACTCGGCACTGGCCCTGCACCAGACTATTTTCAGACGATGTAATATTTCATTTCCTTTTTCCTCCTTTTGTATTGTTGATACCTCGGAAGAGGGAAGCATTGCAGGGGACACCAACATGCAGGGCCCACCTGTTCCCTTTGGCAGAAGCAGCAGAGAGCACCACCCTACTGCTGTAAGGACTAGAACCTTGCAGAGACCTGTTATGGGTGGTAGCAGAGTGTGCTGGGTCTGTGCCCAGCTCCTCACTTCAGGCAGTAAAAGGAGTCAGGTGCCCTCCTGAGGGCAGTGCCCTGCTCCTCGTACCAGCATTCCCTGGATACAACAGGGACAGCGCCTCCTGTTGGACAGAGGGGCAGCTCTCCCCAAACACCCTTACCCTCCTCTGGTACCTGTTGGGTTTTATAGGAATTGGGGTAACCACTTCGTTCTTTAGGGTGGTGGAAAGGGCAAGGAATCTTCTAGTTCCACTCCAACCTCTACTCCACCCTCACCATCCCATCCCCAAAACATAAGTCCCATGCTGCCTCAGGCTCTGACACTAAAGTCTTTTGTCTTTCTCTTTTTAGTGTTTTTCCTTTTATTTTCTCCAGCAGAGGAGGGTGGGCTGTTGGGGGTAGGGAGGGGTGTGTTATTTTATTGTATTATGATTTTTTTTATTATTATTAAACTTTGGAGGTTAATGACCTTACTTGAATTTTGGGGTGAGGGCATTCTGACCAGCTGCCTCGCCTGTAACTTCCTACTGTGTAGGAGGATAGATGTGGAGTAATGAGAAGTCTTGGTTAGGCGCCTCTGCCTTTTGAAAGCCTAAGTTCTGGTATCTTGTTTTACAGTGAGTTAGTATGAGAATTCTTTCAGGTTCCTAATTGTTAATGTAGAGAATCCTATGTTTTTTCCTCCCAGTAGGGAAGTGCACATCATTAGAGTAAGAGAAGAGCAAATACTCTGGAAAAACATACATACCTTGCCAATAAGACAAGCAAAGAAGGAATCCTGAGGAGCAAATTGTTAAGGATATAAAAACAAATACTGAAAGTTTCTTTAAATACTTCAGAAGCAGAAAACCAGCCAGACATGTAGTATGAGTAGTAGTAGAAGACAGAAAGCATTAAGAAGATGGGGAGAAAGAAGCTAATGAATTGTGTCAGTCTTCATTCTGGAAGAACTTGGAGACTTGGCAAATGAACATGAAAAGCTATGTGAAATAGAGGTTACAAGGATAATTATTCAGAACTGATTGTGAAGTTAAAAATTAACATTGGCTGGGCCACATGACATTCACCCAAGACTTCTGAACTCTGATATGAAATAGTTAATGTTTGAGGCAATTTTATCAGTAAAAGTGACCTCTCATTTGAAGAGGAGTGGAAGATGGTCAATATATCAGGTTTTTTTTAAATTAAGGAAATTACAGAACTGTTTCTCTATTTTCTG
Organism: Heloderma suspectum; assembly: GCF_057233095.1. NCBI lineage: Eukaryota > Metazoa > Chordata > Lepidosauria > Squamata > Helodermatidae > Heloderma > Heloderma suspectum. Next base: position 172,504,803 of record NC_139459.1, read on the forward strand.
TCCTATGTATGTTGGTAGAAAGCATTATTAAGCCTAAGGTAGTTGAACCTAGCTAGGAAAAGCATTGCTGAAGAAGAATCAGTATGGTTTCTGTAAGGGGAAGTCTTGCCTCTTTAACTTTTTAGAATTCTGCATCTCAGACATGGACCTAGACGTGATTCAAAAGGCATTTAACTTGAAATTTCAAAATGCTTTTAAAAGAAATTCTCATGAAAGCATCATAGGAAAGCTTAGCAGTTTGAGAAGAGGATAAGGCTTCCTGTCCTTCAATAGCTGGCCATAAAACAGGAAGAAGCAAAGGGTAAGAATAAAAGAGCAGTTTTCATAATAGAGAAAAGCAAGCCATAGTCTTTGAGTGTTATGTAACATTTTAGAAATGAGCTATAGGCAGGAGTGAATAGTGTGTAGCCAAACTCTGAACCTGTTGGTATCATCTGCAATCTCAAGCAGCCCAGGAAGAGCTTCAAAAGAGTCCCACAGTAGGTACATGCTTCTTCACACTGTGTTTAATTTACTTAATGGAATCCACTAGTGTGAGCCCTAGCTCAGTGGTAGAGCACTTGCTGTACATGGAAGAGGTCCCAGGTTTGATCCCTGGCATCTCCAAGTTGGGGCTAGGAAATAATCTTGCCTGAAACCCTGGAGGGCCATTTCTAGTCAGTGTCATCTTAGGCTAGATGGACCAGTGGTCCCACTCGGTACAAGGCAGCATTCCATGTTCTTATGAACTGTGGTGACAGTTCAGCATTTCACTGGCTTTCTAAAAATTATATAAATTCCTAGAGGGCAAAGCTATCAATGCGAAATGGAACTTACATGTGTATTTCTAAACACCAGATGTCTATCACTTTTAGTAGTCTGTGTGAAACAATACTGGACTACATTCAGCTTGAACTACATGGTGCTTGGTCTGATGCAGCATGGAACCTTTTCGTTCTTGCTCTGTATGCACCTTCTGCCAGGGACTGGTGGAAAGCACAACTGCTAGGATCCTATACAAGCAGGGGGCTTCTCTCTCCTGAGCCAGTTAGAAAGGAAGAGGATGCAGAGCTCTCTAACAACCATGGGATAAGGCAGTTGTGTGCCCCCTCCCATGCACAACCCAAGGAGAACCAAGGAGTTGGCACCTGCAAGGGCACACGAGGGTGTCTCTCCTGCCATAGACAGAAACACTCTCATTCCGGAGCAGTCAGTACCGGAACAGCTTTTGTCTCTGGTGTCTGATTAGTGTATGCTCTGAAGCCTGCTGCAGCTGGACAAGCAGTTGATACATATACAGCACTGCTGCTCTGCCCACTGAAGCAGCATACATGTTAACCATATTTGCTTATTTGGCCACAGCCTAGACAAAAACAAGGAGGGATCTGTCTAATTACTTTCCACTGAAGAAACGGTTCAGTTTAATGCTTGTGTTGTAGCCAAGATCCAAGCTTGCTTAAACTACTTTAAAAAATACTTTGCTGGCATTGCCCTCTACCATGCTTAGTAGGACTTTGAACAAGATTGGATCTTACAACTATGTTCACTATAACATTAGGATCACTGCATGGAAATGTTCTCCCTTTCACAAATTCGGCAGGACCTTCTCCCATTTTGTTTAGAAAATAAATTGGCATTTTTATTGTCTGCACTCTGCTCCTGAAACACAGGGTTAATGAAATCATGGGATTAATGCTGAAGGAACCTCTGCCATTTTACTACCAGGGTAGATGGGGTGGGGAATGAGCACTGTAAAAAATAGACTCGAAAACCAAAGCCCCTGGAATCAGCACTGGTCATATTTACATCTGTGGAAAGAGCCAGTGAGCCCTGGTCCTGCAAAACCCTGGAATTGGCCTGGACACACACCACAACACACCCTGCTAGCAACAGCGTTGTCCCCCTCAGCTGCCAAGGGAAAGAAAAGTTTTCCCCATCTCTGTATCCACCCAGCTCTTACAAAGAGTCCATTGGAATGTCATTCTCTTGCATCAGAGAATGAGGGTTAAAGCCTCTCTTCCCCCACCTTTCCCTTCCACTGAGTTCAGCTTCGAGGTGGGGAACGGTGGCCTGTCCATGGCTTGGAGCGGTGGTGGTGGTGGCGAATGCTGCTGCTTTGGGGGTGCTGGGGACTACTACTGGTCCAGTTCAGAGAGTGCTGGGGGGCTCTATGCCAATTGGTCTGCTGTTCAGAGTCCCACAGGCTAGGTCCAGCATGGGACTGGCGACCACTCCGCCCTTGGCGTATGTCCTGGGCTCTGCTGAGCTGTCGCCAATAACTCTCGCAAATGCCGAGGGCGGGTGGTCCTTCGTGGGTGATGGCCCCCTCAAGCAAGGCATGGGGCAGTACATGCAAACGGAGACGGCGCAGTGTGTGGTGGAACCGATTTTCAGTGCCTATGCACTGGTAGAGCCCATCATCAGCAGGGGTCACTGGACCTAAAAGCACACCCTGAGGTGTTCGCAGTAGTACACGATCCCGGGGCAACTGGGAAGGGAAGAGAGAGCGAGATAATTAAAATTCAGTTCTCTTTGTAGAATCACACACTAGTGCAAAAATTAGAGGAAAATCAATGTGACTGCAGCTTTTGTGAGTGACATAAAACTTCAGCCCGCAAATCAAACATGCCAGCAACCCCATCAAACACTTTTTTTTGGCTTTCTTTTCTTTTTAAAAAGTACATGAAAAGGAAGCAAACTTCTGTGCAATCTGGTTTTTACTTTTACTTTCAGTATACCTTACTGCCTCCACAGAACAAAGGTGCACAGGTAAATAGTATTATAAGTAGTGCCATGAAGACCTACCACCTTGCGTTTGTCAGAATCATGAGCTTGCATAAGCCACTTGACGGATGCATGGGGAGAGCGTGGTTCACACTCCAGAAATACGCTTCCTCCTTCTAGGCCGTATTGAATCTGCTCATGTAATTGCTGTTCTACTGTGGTGGAAGAAATAGAAGTTGGAGAACAAGCCCAGGATTCCTTGAGTTCTGTGCCACTACAGTATTTCTGTTAAGCTCCGCACATTTGTAAGTACAGCGGTTTGTTTTGCCAGAGTTGTGGCTGCAGAAATACTTAGTTTTAAGAATCCAGCACCCTTCAACACATCTCTGCTGCAATGGGCATATCGGTGTATAAATTCTCAGTTTTGGCCCAAAATTCTCCCTAGCTTCATCTCCATTAAGTGTGGGAAAAGACTAGGAAATCCCCAACCTCAAGATCAATCAGGGAGCACGGCCAAGTTCAGTTACCTGTATTTCACTCTGTTCTAGGCTCCATCCCATGTTGAGTGGAATACAGGCGGTGCTACTGGGAAGAGACAGTAAAATCTAATGATTTCTCCTGTTTTGACCAGGAAGAAGAAGCAGAAAAGGGAGAAAGGGCTTAGCAGGGAAAGCCCCAAATCCATATCCAGGCCTGTGAATACAGTTAGGGGGATGGGCAGAAATCCACAAGGCAGAGTCCAGCCAGGGCTGTCCTGGCAGGTCTGAGCAATGAGCTGTACCAGACAATGAGAGAAAATGTCTGAGAGGCCAAAACAGGCCAGAGTTTGTTCTTCACAGGGTACTACTACTACTACTACCACTACCAGAAATGTGTAGGATTGCACTGTTAATATGCTAGAGAGAGGATTTCTTTACATGACTACTCGCGGAGTTCAATGGCACTTACTGCCAGGTAAGTGTGTATAGGATTGTAGCCTAAAAGGAGCTAGCGGTCATTCTACTAGACTAGGGGTGGGCAATGCATGGCTCTCCAGCTGTTTTGGCCTCAACTCCCTCACTGCTGCCTATGCTTGCTACAACTGATGAGAGCTGCAAGCCAAAACAACTAGAGGGCCACAAGGAACTGACACCCAGTAGCCCTCAGAGTGAAAACGGTCCCCCACCCCTGATCTAAAGCTAAAAAACATGTATTATGGGCTATATTAAAAACATTACATCATAGCAAACTATGAGCAGGTAGGATGCCTTAATGAATGCCCAGAGGCAGCCCTCACATTCTTGTCAGTGCATCCAGCAGACAGGAATATCTGTCTAAGGATCCTAAAAAAACAGACAGACCAACTGTGCCTCTTGATTTAGATCTACTGTTATCAGTCTTCCCATGGAGGTTACGCTGCCAACTGCCTTGGGGGTTGGACTCGATGGCCTTGTAGGCCCCTTCCAACCCTACTATTCTATGATCCTATGCCTGGGAAACGGTAAATACGTCAGAGATCAACCTTGTGGGCTTAACCCACACTACATGAGCTACAGCTGAACAGCTAAGACAATCCCTAGGAAAGCAGCTGGTGCTGGATTTGGGGCCAAAGTAAAAGGCTCACCCTTTCTCCTTACAAATATTTTGGAGGAGATCCCATGATAGAATACCAGCAGAAACAAAGTCTGGAAAATAGTTCAATCTTGGAAAACCTTCCAATCTTGCATATATTCATCATCCCAATCACTGGCATTGCAACCAAGATGATTTTTTGGGTTATGTGATTTTGCAATTCCCCAAGAGTTGTTTCAGTAGTTGGGCATGGACACTTGAATCTGCCTAGCTGTTGTGCATCCATCAACTATACAGAATGTCCCATTCTATGCTGCTGTACACATTTGCCTTCCCCACGCCCCTTCTTTTTTAAACAGATCTACAGTATCTGTTCAGAAAATTGTTGCTTTGAAGGATTTATCCTCCACTTATCCTCCACTTCAAATATCTGTTTACTTCAGAAAGTCTAAACAAACAACCAATTTGATTCATCCTTGTTAGAGGCTAAAGATGAGAATGGAATTCCCAAGTCAACAAAGATGAGACATGCAACAGATAAAAGCTGCCTGTTTCCACTCCTCATGCCTTCCTTTAAAACTTATACTTTCGGTCCTGTATCATCTGGTCCTCAAACAAGCCCATCTTCCTCCGCCTTACTTCTCTAGTCTTTGGGGGATGACAACAATTGCCAATACTACACCACAAAGCAGGAGAACTAAAGGAACTTCACCACAGCCAGATCATTGCCTCTGTGTCTGTGCATGAAGAAAGGGACTGCTTTTCCCTGTTCAGCACTAGAGAAAGGCTGCCATCCTTTAGCACTGAGCAGGGAAACCCCACTCTTATTTTTGATCAGGTCCAAAGGTAAGAGCGGGGTTTTCCTGCTCAGCGCTAGCCAAAGACTGCCTTTCTCTAGTGCTGAGCATTGGGCAGGGCCTGGGAGAGATGCTGGTGAGCTGGATGAGGAGCCCCCGCAGGCTGGAGGTTCTCCATCCTTGCCTTAAGTAGACTGGCCCCATCTTGCTAGGAAAAAAGAATGCCAAATTTTTGTCACTATTGGTATGAGACTTGTCAGAGGGGGCTATGCTAACGGGTAGGATAGTGAAATGGAAATAACTGTCCAGTGAAAATGCAAAGCACCATAAATTAAACTGAGCTTTGTGCCAGTTCCCCGAATCCTTTTAGCTGTCCACTACTAAGTTACCAATCTTTTTCGCACATTCCTACCATAGGTGATGTCACAGCCAAATCCCTGGGAGCCAGCACAGAGGTACAAAATCTACTATAAGGCCATAATTATTGTGACATGACTGGAACATAATTTCCTGTCTACAAAAACCAAGGACAGAAAAATAACCACTAAACCAAGGCAGGAATCAGAATAACCTTTGCATCCCACAATCTTCCACCAAATCACCAATATGTTTTAATTCAGCGACAGACCCCTCTGAAAAGTAAACAAACAACTGCAAGATTCCTGGCAAGAACTTGGCACTAATAATAATAAGATCCTACAATCCTAGACCACTGACCTAGGAGCAAGACATGGGCCAGATTTGCATGTTACAGTGACAAATCGTGCTGCCACCATTTTGAATATGTATTAACTGTAGGATGATTAACCCACAGTGTCCAGGTTCACATATCATGAAATAACTCTCAATTGCACCAATTGGAGGTTGCATATTTAAAACGGCCTCAGCAAATTGTGCCCTAATTAACCCATTTTTTGCCACCAGTATGTCTGAACCAGGACATGGTCTTCTGAGCAGACATGGATAGAACTGCGCTGTAAATAACTTGCTATTCAACTGGCAAGATGGTGTCTTAATAAGCCTTTCTGATAAGCCTATCTTTATTGCTATCTCCATTCTATCCTGCTGCCTCTAAATTAAGTTGCTTTTCTTCAGAAGTGTCTTAAGTACGTTTGCAAGCAGTGACACCCAAATGTTACATAGGTGTAAAAGTTAATCTCGCTAGCTTCTGTTGTAAAACTTAGAAATCCTTCCAGACATCTTAGAACTAGATTTAAATGCATATATAGAGAAGCTTTAACAAAATACTAACATAAGGAGTAGGGAAGTATTTTCCAAGCTTGCCTTGATACAGGAAATCAAGGGTCACTAAGGCAAAGGCCAGATCAATAACTAATGACCCTCCCAGCCACCTTTTCAACAGTGGGCTCTTGGATCTTTAGCAGTTGTGTTGAAGAGAGCATTTCAACAGGGGCAGCTTTTCCAACTTCTGCAATTACCCTGCATGACTGCACTTGCTGAAATCCCCAGTGTAAAGGGTACAGGATCTTTTTGTGTTGAATAGTTCAGTCCTAAACATTGCTGGTAGACCGAGATCTGCTTCTGTAGAGTCTGATGACCCACCAAGCCCTTAAGAGGATGGGTCTGGAAGCACAAAGACATCACACCTAAGAAGCAACAAGGTCACTAAGAACATATGAAGAGCCCTGTTGGATCAGGCCAAGACTCCATCTAGTCCAGGATTCAGCTCCCCTAGGGGCCAACCAGATGCCTCTGGGAAGCCCACAAGTAGGACATGCATGAAAAAGCACCCTCCTGCCCATGTTCCCCAGCAACTGGTGTACGTAAGCATGCTGCTTTTGATACTGGAGGCAGCATATAGCTATCAAGACTACTAGCCATTGATAATGTTATCCTCCATCAATTTGTCTAATCCCCTTTTGAAGCCGTCCAAATTGGTGGCCATCACTACGTCTTGTAGTAGCAAATTCCATAATTTAATTATGTGTTCTGTGAACAAGTACTTCCTTTTGGCTGTCCCAAATCTCCCACCATTCAGCTTCATGGAATGACTCCCAGGTTCTATGAGAGAAGAAGAAAAACTCCCTGTCTGCCCTCTCCTCACCATGCATAATTTGTGCACCTCTATCATGTCTCCCCATACTCATTGGTTTTCCAAGTGGAACAGTCCAAAACATAATCTTTCCTTGTAGGGGAGCTGCTCCAGCCCCTTGATAATTTTGGTTGCCCTTTTCTGCACTTTTCTCAGCTGTGCTAGGGTTGAACAGTGTACAGTCCTGGTTGTCCCATCTCAAAAAGGGTATCCTGCAGTGGGAAAGGAGCAGAAAGGGGCGACCTTTGAAGGGACTGAAGCACTTCTATAAGGAAAGGCAGCTTTCCCCAACTTGGTGCCTTCCAGATGTGTTGGGCTGAAACTGGAATGATGGGAGTTACAGTCCAATACATCTGGAGGGCACCAGGCTGGGGAAGGCTGCTAACGTGTTGGGGCATTTCTTAAGTACTGAAAAGAAAAGATAACAAGGGGGGACATAAAAGAGGTGTGCATGTTGTGGATGGAGAGCTTTTCTCATATTGCTGGAATTCAGGGTCACCAAATGAAATTAATAAGCAGTACATTCAGGACAAACAGAAAGAGGTACACGTTTGCACAATACAAAATTAACTTATGGAATTGGCTGCCTCAAGGTGTGTGGCGATAGCCCTAGGCTTAAAGGGCTTTCACAGAGAATTCAGCAAAGTCATGGAGAATGGGTCTATTGATTAATAGCTATCAGCCACGATGGCTATAAAGAATGTCCATGTTCAGAGGATGCGTGCCAGTTGCTGCGGGGGAAGTCCTGGCTTTATGCCCTGCTTGCAGGCTTGCCAGAGGCATCTGACTGGCAACTGCAGGAAACAGGATGCTAGACTTAGCTGGACCTTTGTTCTGATCCCCCAGGGCACTTATCACGCTCTCATGTTGATGGGTATCGCGACTATTTTTGTAGCCTCAAGGACGAGATCTGCTGGCCACTCCAGACAGGCCTTTAGTCAATTTATGTTGCAGGTTCACAGGCAGATCCTTAAACCAAGATATTATTTTAAATCAATAATTAAAAATAGACTATAAAAGGTTCTTCCATAATTCACCCTTGTCAAACAAAAACACAAATTAGGAGCGCCTCTTAATATATTTATTAGGGAGAGTAAGACTGGGAATTTTACAGTGCAATCCTATACATGTCTACTCAGTGGGACTTACTCCCAGGTAATAGGATTGTATCCAGAATCTTTTAAGACCAGTATTCACAGCCCATTACAAATAGTCACGCTTCTTGTTGATTATGAACATCACCTACAGAGGAATTTATTTTCTGCTTCCATGGGCAAGAACTACTCTTCAGTTATAGTTCATATTGATTTGGGGTGGGGGGTAATCAAGCTAATAATGTGTATGTAGTATAACTACAGCTATCAATACTGCTGGTTTGCATCACTGCCGGAACAAACCAACACAGACATTTCCCATCCGTGGGATCACGTTGCTTGAGCAAGACACCGCATGCCATCTTTTGCTGTGGAACTGCAGTGCTGGCTGTTGGCATTACTCTCCTGCCCCTCTTAACCCACTTGTCCCTGCCCTCTCCTTCCAGAGCAGATCCTGGCTCCCATCACTCCTGCTCTAACAATTGTTGTGAACCGCCCAGAGAGCTTCAGCTATTGGGTGGTATAGAAATCTAATAAATAAATAAAACAAACCCTCAAGTTGTTGACTAAATAAAGTTCCCTTCTACTGGAGTCTAGAGCATAGGGAAATAATGGCTGTTTTATAAATCCCCATTCCATTTAGTCTTGTCAATGCAGTCCAGCCCTCCGGTATTGTCTAGTGGGACTGGCAGCAACTCTCCAGAATCTCAGGGAGAGAAAACCCTTTCCTATCACCTCCTACCTGAGATCTTTTTTAACTGGAGATCCTGGGACTTGATCCTGGGGCCTTTGCATGCAAATCAAGTACTCTGTAACTGAGCTGTGGTCCCTCCCCATTCATCCTTCCTCTTCGTTCAGCAACAGAGTCAGCTTTCAGGAGGCTGAGAGCTGTAGCAGCAGCCAAACTTCATGAAGGTTTTCCTTCAACCTTTTTTTATTACACTACCTTCCTTGCAGAAGCAGTGACTCTGTTTTTCCTCCAAGAGGGCTGACCAGGCACGTCCTGGTCTGGGGAGCTGGGATAACCTTTCCTCTTGCGGTGGGATGAACAAAGCTGGCCTCTGCCTTTTGATTCCCAGGGGAGGGGCACTTCCCGTTCCAGGCTGTCCGTCTGAGACTGCCAAATCATTTCAACATTCATGATAAGGAAAACACACCATTTGCCAGCAAGTAGACACTGGGGACTCCTTGGGACGGTGCTGGAGAGACTTACCCTTGGCATTAAATCCCCGGCACTGCCTCAGGGGGTCACCATGTTTGATGTCCTGACGGCGGCTCCTCCTGGATAGGAGGGAAGAGATCAACTTTACTCCCTTTCCCATCCTAGGATCCTTCTCCGGGCTTGCTTCAAGCAACGGAGGGCATATTTTAAAGGAACGCCAAGTAAACACCGTAGTAATAGTCTGTACTGGTTTCATTATTGATCTTTTAAAAAGATTTACATTGTCCAGCCTCTCCACAATTTAGGTCTCCAAGGCAGCTTCTAAACATGTTTGAACAAAGTTGTTTTCAGTCTCTGCAGGGGCAGGTTTTCAAGGGTAGATCTTCCATCCTAGGACAAGCCAACTGATTCCCTCACTCCCTCTCCCTGATGTCCATGCCAGAGGGCCAACAGGGCTGTACCACCTCAGTGGTAGTGGCAGCAAGGCAAAGAGAAAAACTTCTTTGAAAGCAGCCATCTTCCAGACCCATCTGGGAGGGGAGCAGGTAACAACCTCCAGGCCAGAGAGTCAGGATTGCTCCTTCCACACACCTCGTCTCACAGACAGCTGGTTTGACAGCAGTACAAAATCCTCCTAGGGCAAGGCTTGATGGAAGGGACAGGCAAAAGAAAGTTCTCCTTCACATAGCGCAGAGTTAAACTATGGGATTTGCGACTGCAAAGTGTAATGATGGCTACCAACCTGGATGGCTTTAAAAGGGGATTAGACAAATTCATGGAGAATAAGACCTTCAACGGCCACTAGAGGTGACCGTTATATATTATCTCCAGTAGCAGAGCCAGCATGTCTCTGAATACCAGTCGCTGGGGAACGACAGTGGGAGGGAGCGATTTCCCTCATGCTTGTGGGCTTCCCATTGGGGTATCTGGTTGGCCGCTGTGCAAACAGGATACTGGACGAGACAGGCCTTCGGTACGATCCAGCAGGGCTCTTCTTACGTTCTTCATTGCCCTCTTCCCTCCCCTCCATCAAATGTCAATGGCAGCCCTGGCTGTCTCAGTGGGACAAAGAGCAAGCCCTCCCTGGAAGCAGCCTCCCCAACTCTGCACGGTGCATCGGCGCTCCCAGAGCCTCACCTTTTCGCTGTGTGGCTATAGCGAGTGCAGCGCTGCCCATCCCAAGCACAGTAGGGGTCCCGGGCCAGGCAGCAGTCAGCGCAGGCCTCCCCATATTCACGGCATCTGTGCAGACTCAGCTGGGAAACACCCACATCTGAGGAGACGTACAGCTGTTGCTGCAAAGGGATTGAGGGCGGGATGACTGAATGGAACCCAACAGACGCTCTCTACTCACCTGGTGCTCCCAGACTCCTTTGCCTCCTATGAGCAGAACCCAAGGATCCTGGTTCTCCAGCCCCATGCAAAGGCAACGGAACCCCCAGAGCTGGGGAGCTGGGCCCACAACACTTGAACAGAAAGCCCTTTCAGAACCCCTGTTGGGACAGCGACACAGAGCGCTCGTGGCCTCCCCAACAACCAACCACCTACCCGTTTAGAGGATATCCACAGCGTGTTCACTGGAGCTGGAGCCTGCAGGGCAAAAAGGGGAAGCAAAACTTGAGAAAGGCAGAGATGGAAGGGGTTAGGGCAGTCACAACAGGGAGACGAGCCTGGGTCATCTGTTCACTCACCCGGAAGACCTCGACTTCCTCCAGGGTCAGTTCTTCCAAGATGCCATGCTCCTTTGGCAGCACTATCACCTTCTGCACTGTGCCCTGGTCTGGGGGAAGGAGACCCAGGAGTCAACCAGAAGGCCCCCCACCCCTCACCCACACATGCAATAAAGGACATATTACCCCAACACTTAGAGGCTGCCCTGGGCATTGATCTGTTTCCATGCACAATGGCTTAGAACCTGAAGAAACACGTGTTCCCTCATCAAGCTGCTCCTGTTGAGAACATTCAGTGAGGCTCTCTCCGCCAAGTGTCACTGCCTTCTGAGATGAAGGGGGTGGCAGTGAGAGAGAGACAGAGAGAGTCTTTTTAATGGTGGCCCCCTATCTTTAGAATGCCCTCCCCCAGAAAGGCTTGTTTGGCACATATATTCCTCTCTTGGTGCCAGGCAAAGACCTTCTCATTTTCCCAGGTTTTTTAAATTTTGAGTTGCAATGGTTTAATCTGCTCTGGCTTTATTGTTTGCTTTTGTTTGATCTTATATGGAAGTTGCTGGTGTGTGTGTGTGTCTTGTAAACCATCCTGGGAACCATTTGGTTGACTAAAGGTAGTTTATAAAATAATAATATATAACCCTCAGACTGGGACCCTTGAGGCAAAGACCACAAGCATAAGCCCCACTCATTTGGGGAATATCTCTGCGTGCTGCTTCTTGGATGCACTTAGTCTACAGTGGTAGAGACTCCATCCAGCTTCGAACCCTCACAACCAGTGGCCTGGCAGCAACCAACGAACAGAACTCCTTGGTTCCAGTGTGGGCGAAGTGACTGCCAGGGCTTCACATATCCTGGGCATCAACAGCTGCACTGAGCCACCACAGCATTGAGTGTCTTAGCCAGAATGAAGCAGAGCTGGCCTTGCCATGAAGGAAGGTGTCAAGGGCTCCTTGGAGGCCTCTCTCAGTCTAATCCAGTAGCCAAGTCCAGACACAGACAAAGGGATTCCTTTCAAAGCTTTATTCTTCTTTTACAACTTAACAGCTCTACAGGTAGCAACTAGATCTGAGCAGCAGAGTACCTATGCCCTAAGTTGAAACAGTTGGTCCCCGTTTGAAAGGGAATTACTGGCAGACCCCTGAACTTAAGGACTAGGGAGAGTCCCTGCCCTTTTCCCTTGGAGCCTCTGGGCGCAGCCGTTGTTTTGCGCGCCAACCTGGCACTTCGCCTCCTTTCCGCGCCCTCCATCTGGCGCCGCTCTCTGCGTCTGCGTCGCGCATCCACCAAGTCTGCTATCTCTGCTCGGTCACTCCCTGGACTGCTTTCTAATCTAGGAATGCTGGTGGGAGGAATCTCCGTCAGCTGTGGGCCCTGGGAAAGAGGAGCGCACTCCTCTCCCAGGAGCGACTGCTCTTCCTCAGAATCAGAACTACTCTGGGATTCTATGGGCTCAGTGTCCACCCTGACAGAAGGTGAGGCAGCTGCCTTCAGGCGGCAGATTTTTATAAGTGGCAGAGTGGGAGAGACAGACAGATACGGCCCCCCACCTCTCATGGGCACAATCCACGGATAAGCCTTCCTGTGCAAGCCTCACTTAAAAGAGAGAGTAGTGCTCGCGCACAGCTTCCATTCATTTCACTGTGACATCCAAGGAAGAACTGCCTGGTGGATTGGGCCCCATCCTAATTCATAAACCAGAGCGGGAGAACCTGTGGCTCTGCAGATACGGCTACAATTCCCATACTCTCTAGCTATTGGCCATGCTAGCTGGGCTGATAGGAGTTGGAGTCCAACAACATCCGGAGGCCTGCAGGTTCTCCACCCTTGTCATAGACTGTAAGGCTGTGGGCAAGGCCTGTTTTTAGTTGGGTACAATACCTCATGATTTTCGGCCAAGAAGGTAAATACATTATAGAAGTGTGGCGCACTACTCTCGCTTTCAGAGTTCAAAGCGTTTCAGGCTGGCCCTAGATTAGGAACTCAAGTTTAATGTATTTTCTTTCTTTCTCTTTCTTCCTTCCGTTCAAAACAGTAGAAATAAGCTTGGAAACACACAATGAAAAGGCTTGGTGAAATCTCAGAAGACTTCCAGTCCTTACAGAGCAGAGCTCTGCATAGTTCTTCACCCCCCCCCCCCGCCCCATCCCTGCTAGCAGCAGAAGCAGAATAAAGTGAATGGCCAAGGATGCTTAAGTGGCCTCATTCATTTGGGCCTTACAACTTGACTCTTCTTGGCAATGAACTGGGGCAGCCTTCCTGAACCTGATGCCCTCCCGATGTTTTGGACTACAACTCCCAGCATTCCTGACTGTTGTCCATGCTGGCTGGGGCAAATGGGAGCTGAAGTCCAAACAAATCTGGAGGGTGTCACGTGGGGAAGCCTGAATTGGGGAAGCCTGAATTGGGGATACCTGAGTGCAGAAGCACACACTGCCCTGGACAGAATCATTTACAAAGTGAGAAATATTTAGGGAATGACCATAGCTCTATGGCAGTGCACCTGCTTCCCATTTAAGAAGGACCCAGGTTCAATCCCTGGCATCTTGAGGTAGGGTTGGGAAAAGTCCTGCCTGAAACCCCAGAGAGCCGCTTCCAGTCAGTGTTGACAGTACTGGGCTAGATGGACCCAGGGTCTGACTCAGTCTAAGGCAGTTTCCTATGTTCCTAATGTGGCACTGGAGTGCTGGGCAGAAGACAACAGAATGACATTTAATAGGGATAAATGCCAAGTTCTGCACCTAGGAAAAAGAAACCAAATGCACAGTTACAAGATGGGCGATACTTGGCCCAACAAGACTACAAGAGAGAAGGATCTTGGAATTGTTGTCGATCACAAGCTGCATATGAGCCAACAATGTGATGTGGCTGCAAAAAAGGCAAATGCTATTTTGGGCTGCAATAATAGAAGCATAGCTTCCAAATCCCGGGAAGTACTAGTTCCCCTCTACTCAGCACTGGTTACGCCTCATGTGGAGTACTGTGTCCAGTTCTGGGCACCACATTTTAAGAAGGATGCAGACAAACTGGAGATAGTTCAGAGAAGGGCAACGAAGATGAGCAGGGGACTGGAAACAAAGCCCTACGAGGAGAGACGGAAAGAACTGGGCATGTGTAGCCTTGAGAAGAGAAGGCCGAGGGGAGATAGGATAGCGCTCTTCAAGTACTTGAAAGGTTGTCACAGACAGGAAGGCCAGGATCTCTTCTCGGTCATCCCAGAGTGCAGGACACAGAATAATGGGCTCAAGTTACAGGAAGCCAGATTCCGGCTGAACATTAGGAAAAACTTCCTGACTGTTAGAGCAATACAACAATGGAACCAACTGCCTAGGGAGGTGGTGGGCTCTCCCACACTGGAGGCATTCAAGACGAGGCTGGACAGCCATCTGTCAGGGATGCTCTGACTTAGATTCCTGCATTGAGCAGGGAGTTGGACTCAGTGGTCTTATAAGCCCCTTCCAACCCTACTATTCTATAAGTCTATGAAAACTTCCTGCTTCCTCTCCCCTTCCGTTCAGCAGTGACATTCAGAAAAGTGACAAGTCACAGGTGGGAATTCAGCGGAATTTACAATATACTTGAGGCACCTGTTAGCATTTTTAGTGACAGCCAGCAAAATGGAAACTAGAATCAGAGGGTAGCTTGGATGTGTTTTACAACATTTTGCCTGATGGGATTAGAAGCTGAAGAGTGACACTTCTCTCCCCGCAAAAACAGAAGTTGTGCACACCAGCACCAGGTCCCTAACTAGAGCTCTCGTGGAGCTGAAACGTCAAACCCACGTACCTGTGCCGAGAAAGAGCACCTCGTAGCGCCCATCCACTGCATCCACCAAGTCAACAGCCAGTGTGGTGAAGCTGTAGGGCACGTTGGTCCTCACCAGCAGGGGGCGGCGCTGCAGTGGATAAACGGCATTGTACATCAGAGGGTGCGCACGCACAAAGGTCACCAGCTCGTCGGAAAACTCGCGTGTGGATCGAAGCCCGGGGGTGAAAGTTCCTCCTGGGCACTGAAAATAAAAAGAGAGACAGACAGACAGGCAGCAGATTTAGAATCTGGGGAAAAGATCAGAGCTTCAACTTCCTTTTCTTATCTGCTTCACCCAGAATGCAAAGGAGATGCTCAATTAACTGTAAGCCAAGGAAGGGAAGTTAACATAAGGAAGAATCTCATGGAGTTAAGGAAATGGAATGAGAGGGGTCAGGAAATGAAATATAGGCAGAAGGGGACTGGATCAGGGGAGTGAGAGATGTCGGTGACTCACAGCTCCCGGGCGAGGGTAGGGCACCCGTCCCGTGTACGGGCCCCACTGGTAGTTGTGCCCCTCCTTATGGGCAAAGGGCCCATTGAAGACTGTGCGGATGTCGGCCATGGAGTAAACACAGACTGCAGAGCCACGAAACACTGACCTTGGGGAAGAGAGACAGAGACACGGGGAGAGGAGAGGTTAGGTCAGTAGCCAGCTGCACAGGCCATGTAGCCTTGCCACCAAAATCCAACTGTCCCTAATGTGGGGCACTCGCTCACCCCAACGTGGAGAACACTCCATACAGCAGTGGATGCTTCTCGTCTTGAGTCGGCAGCAGGAAAACATCGCCTGGGGAAGGAAGGCAAAAAGTCTGAAGAGCTTGAGGGAGAGGGGTGTGCCTGGTGTACAAAGCCATCCCAAGCTAGCCTATGTTCAGCCCCCAGTAGCCAGCCATCACCCAACGGCTTCAGTGCTTTACTTTAAGGGGACATGCCGAAATGAGTGATGGTGAATGGACATTGAAGTACACTGGCTCCTTCTGAATGGCCAGCATACAGAGTAGATTTAGGGACCATCCATGAATGGCTAAACACAAAAATGTTATCCATCCAAATGGCCATTGGAATGCATCGGGATGGGATCCTGCACCAGTCAGAATAAATTTCCAGAGAGTAGCTGTCTTGGTCTATTGCAGCAAAAACAATCAAGAGTTTTGTGGCACTTTAAAGACTAGCAAATTTATTCTGGCATAAGCTTTCGTGGGCTGCAGCACACTTCATCAGATGCATGGAGTATTACAGAGAGTTTCAAGTTTATATACAGTACATATGATGGGGGAGGCAGGGAAGAACAGTAAACAGTGAGGTCAGAGGAACATTAAATGCAACAAGTGACAATCACTTTATTAACGGTAGTCATTCCCAGTGCAGTTGTTGCTGGTAACACAGACATCCTGGCACTAAGTAAGCCAATTAACACATGTACTGTGATAAAAATCCATTATCCTGATTCAAGCCTCTGGCGACAGAATTAAACCTGTTGATTAATTCAAACCCAGCAGTCTCTCGCTTAGCATAAAAAGCATCTTCACAAGTGTTTTTTGGAATGGCCATAACGAACCAAAGTGGGAGGAACCAATCTATTTCAACGGCTGTCCTCTGTCCCAGCTTTAAGTCATTCAAGCGAAGAAAAAATGTTCCAGAGCTTGGGACAGAATTCTGGCTCCCATCTCCTAACTCAGCACCACCAAAGCTCACTCACTAAGCTCCAGGTTTCTCCCCAAGGGAGCAAATCTGAAACCTTATCACTGAATTCTTAAACCCAGCCAGCAGAATTCATTCCTGTCCTCCCACAACAAACCCCCTCTCCAAAACCAGGGCTCACGCAGCTCGTCAAAGAAAGTCTCCACGCCATCTTCTCCAATCACAGAGCAAACAAGACGGGCCTTAAGGAAGGTGGTCCACTTGTTCACCAAGGAGCGCTGGCCTCCATCGTCATTCTGGAAAAGGGCAAGGGGTTCCACTAGTACAGGGATCCATCAACTCCCCATACACATACAGACACGTTCCCCAAGAGCAGAGACGCCGCCATCTCTGGGCTGCAAGATGGAGAAAATGCTCGTCTGTATGGGGCAGGTGTGTGTGTGAGTGTGTATGTGTGTGTCTTGCCTAACACCAACGTGTGAGTAGGGAGCAGCAAATGTCACATTTAATGAGAATGTGGGGTGGGGGAGCGGGGGGGGCAGGAACTGCGGGACCGTTTGAGCATTGGAATTGCAGAGAGGAGCAGAGGGAGCCAAATAGAGGAAGCCCAGTCCCTAGGACGTGGGTTTGATCTGGAGACCTGACTTAAGAGCAACGGAAGGCTTTAATTCAATGAAGGAGTGCATGAACATTCTCTACTCCAAGACTTTTCTGCAGCCCCCCATCGCCTAGGGCTTTGCCAGAAGGACAACGGGGTCCCAGGAGAGACGTCCTCACTCCCTTCTCAGAAATGGCTAAAGGGACAGCCTCAAGAATTTGGTGCAAACTTTGCAGGCTTCCTTAATTCTGTGCCACTGAGCCAGGGCTGGATAAATCATTAGGCTAAGTAAGCCATAAAGCAGGGGTGAGCAGAAGGTAGATCTCAAGCTGTCTGGGACTTCAACTCCCAGAAGCCCCTGCCAGCATGGCCAATAGGCAGGAATGCTGGGAGTTGAAGTCCAAAACATCTGGAGATCTACGTTCTGCCCACCCCTACCATAGAACAGCCCCTCTCCCACCACCAAACAGGATCCTGTACTTCGCGTCTGAGAGTATTTCAGACCTGTGCAACATTCGGTACTCCCACGAATTCCCTGTAGCTCAGAATACACTGGCTGCTCCCTTATGGCAGGGTTGCGATGACCACGCTTTCACTTGTCAGGGAAAGTTAAAATATTTATACAGCAGGCTCCACCTGAACGTTCTCCTGCACATGCTACAATAAAAGGAAGGGAACTTTGGGTTTCTTGTTCCAACTCCAACTACTTTCAATGGGGGCTTTGCCGGAGAATTTCCCAGGAGATTGTATTCACAACCTGTGCACCATGAAGAGCAGAATGGCTATGCACACGTATCATACGTATGGTGTACATACGGTACCTGCCTGTGCCAGATGTACACTGGGCTATACAGCTGTCCCACAGCAGATGTGAGGCCAGTGTGGCTGCTGATTTGTTTGTATCTCTGTGTGATTGTGGGAATGCAGGCAGAGGAGGGAGCCTACTATGTGGATCAGAGAGGGACAACATCAGTGTCGAAGTGTGGAGTGCTCTTGTTCAGGGTTCCAGCCAGCTAGCCATATGCCCTGTCCCAGGATTATCTGTTCCATTCCCCATCTTCCACTTCCCCCGACACTCTGCGTTCTGCAGTCACTCAGCACACTCATTCATCATTGGGCCGTTGTGTTTGCCCCCCCCTTAGCTTTTTCCCCCATAAGGATTTTTTGCACTTCTGCAAACCTTGGGGTTCTCCCAAGCCTGACGATACCTCTGTCTTGCTTCTCAGTGGTCCTGTTTTGGCTACAGTCCTGTTGGCTGATTCTCACCAGCTCATTCTGCTATTACAACAAGTGACACCGCTGTAAGGGGAGGCCAGCCAGGTGCCTCTAGGAGGTTCACAAGCAAGGCAATAGGCCATCCCCTGCTGTTTGTCCCCAAGACCAGCATCTGCTACACCGCCTCTGAACTCCTATGGTGTAGCATAGTGCTTTCCGGCCCTTAAATCCCGCACACAAATTGGAGCCTTTTTAGGATCTCCAAGCACAATGAGAGCTCTGCAGCAAAAGGCAGAAGGGGAAGTAACAGCCATCATCAGCAAAATGCACACACCGCCCCCCCCCCCCGCCTCTCCATCTTGCTCAGCCTGCTGCCCCATGCCAAGAGCAAAAGACCTGACGGGGGAGCCCACTCCCAGTATCACTCACCAGGCACACCCGTCCCACCCGAGCGAGCACAGCAGGCCCCACGGCGCCCTCAAGCGCTTTCTCACGGAAAAAGAAGTAGAGCTTGTCATCGCTGTGGTCGGAGCTGTCCGGAATGACGTGAGCATGGAGGAAAACAGGGTCTGGCAGGGAGGAGGGGGAAAGTTGCTGTTACTGTGGCTCGCCACTAGGCAGCGCCAGCAAACGCTTCAGCCCAGCAGCAGTCAGCTTCGTTTGGCAAGCCTGCACAGCAGCCCAAGTGCGGAATCTATGGCAGTGCAGCCGCCCCTGCCCCGGGGCTGCCGAGGAGTTCTGGACTACAACTCCCATTATCCCCAGCCAACAGGCCCATTGGCCAGCGATGAGGGGAGCTGTAGTTCAAAAGCATCTGCAGGGCGCCCAGTTGGGATAAACCGAGGTGGTGCCACCCCACCTAGTGTGCGCAATACGTATGCAGCCCCCTACCTACTCCCATGCTTTGGGGTAACTTTGCCTCTAAACTCATGTGCTGGGGAACAGGCAGCATGGGGGAGGCAGGCCGGATTGCAGCATTTGGCTTTGCGCCACTGCCAGGTCCACAGGCCCTCCTGCTCTTGTCCAGGTGTGCCACACAGTGCCGGCTTCAGGTTTTTGAGGACCCTCAGGCAACACCCCCTCAATGCCCCCCCTCCAGGAGTCCACCTCCTCACCACCGTTGTCTGCAGCTGCTACAGCTCCTCTTCCTCTGCCTAATTGCTGCTACCCCTCGCTTGCTTGACAGGCAGAGAGCCAGGGAGCAAGCAGGCAGGGGCATCTCCTGCTCCTCCTTCTCACCACCACCCTTGTCTTGGCCAGAGCAGAAGGCAGGTGAAGAAGCAGGTTCCAAGGATGAAGAAGAGGAGTACGTCCAAGGAGGTCATGCCAGGGGGCCTTTGCTGGATATGGGCCCTCAGTAGGTGCCCAACCATGCCTCCCCTTGACTCCAGCCCTGGTGCCACAACACCGCTGCCTGTGCCACGTGGGGTGGTCACGTCACAGGAGGTCATCTATGCTTTGAGCCTATGAATTACCCACATCGGTTTGCTATCCCAGCAGTCACTTCACTCCGCCCCCCTTCAGGCTTTCTCTGGCTGATGCTCAGCCACACACCGTAGAGCCAGCGGGAATCATGTTGCTCAGTGCGCACAGCCGGGCGAGGCCCCATGGTACGGAACAAGGCCGCATCGGTGCCCATGAAATCCACATGCACTCCGGCATACAATGTGTTGTCTGGGGAGAAGGGGAAGAAGAGAGACACATGGGAATTCGATTGCAAATAAACAAGGACATACACACACATGTGCACATCTAGTCAATAGCACCCGGAAGAAAGGGGAGCCGGCGGTAGGAGGAACATCTGGAATTTTGAGAGTGTAGTGTATAGAATATAGGGAGTCGCCTTAGACCAGGGGTGGACAGAAGGTAGCTCTCCAGGTGTTTTGGACTTACACTCCCATAAGCCTCTGCCAGCATGATCAACTGTCAGGAATGCAGGGAGTTGAAGTCCAAAACATCTTGAGAGCTACCTTCTGCCCACCCCTGCCTTAGAGCTTTGGTCCATCTGGCATTGACAGCCAGTGTGGTATAGTGGCAAGAGTGTTGGACTAGGAGCTGGGAGATCCAGGTTCTAGTCCCCACTCAGCCATGGAAGCTTACTGGGTGACTTTGGGCCAGTCACACACTCTCAGCCCAACCCACTTCACAGGGTTGTTGTTGTGAGGATAAAATGGAGAGGAGGAGGAGAATGTAAGCCACCTTGGGTTCCTTGCAAGAGGAAAAAAGGTGGGGTATAAATGCAATCAATCAATCAATCAATCAATCAATCAATCTAGGCCAGTATTGTCTACCCTAGTTGGCCACAGCTCTCCAGGATGTCAGGCAAGGGTGTCTCACAGCCCTGCTGCCCTAGAAACTTTTAACCGGAGATGCCAGAGATTGATGTGTCTTGAGTCTCTGCAACTAAGCTATGGCTCCTTATATCTGCTTCTCCTGCAGCAACCTCCCCAGCTGTTTGTTCATCAATAACCAACTCTTTAGCATCAACAAGTCCTTTAGCTAATGCAGCATTCCTAGTGAATACAAGAGAAGCAAAAGATCACACAATAGTAACCGTAGATACACATTGACATGGTCTACATGTGACAGTATTTCACCCTATATTTACTGACAAGCACGAAGGGTCACGCCCAACTACAGTCCACTTATAAGTAAACCAGTTATTAAATTGGTTACATTATTTCGTTATGGCAGCAGGGTTGCATCCAGTGACATGTTGCTCGCTCACTCGCTTGCTCAAGGCCACTTACTGACAAGCACAGCCATGCTCTGCTGCTGAGGGTCATACGGGCACTTCCCCTTTCCCGGCTCCAGGGAACGAGGCACCATGCGGAAGAGGTACTCCTTTGCAGGGACGAAAGGGGAAAGAGCATGGAAACATTAGCATGGAAAGCTACCTTGAACTTGGGTCACCCAGCACACTCCCAAAGTTTGTGGGCAGGGATGACAGCTTCCCAATGCCGTTCTCCCTCTCAGCCTGCACTCAGTTTCTGACCCTCCCTCCCTAGGGACACAGAAAGCTGCCTTATACCGAGTCAGACCCAGTCCGACCTCACTCAGTATTGTTTACATTGAGTGGGAGCGGCATGCCAGAGTTTTGGACTGGGATCTTTTCCAGCCCTGCCTGGAGTGGCTGGGGACCTTTCTTTTGCAAGGCACCTGCTCTACTGTTGAACTGCTGCTACAGTTCTCCCAGTGGGAAACGACTGGGGGTTTTCTGCTTACTTCAGAGCGCCAGCCACGGTTGATGAGGGCGCAGACTGGGTGGTAGGCCCCTGTTCCACATGCGTAGAGGTGAGTGCGGTTCCATGGCTCTATAAGCCGTACGTAGTTGAAACATTCACCCTAGAAGATAAGAAGGATGTAGGGCACGAGGTGGAGACAACCAATTGTCCGCAAGGAGTTGGGTGGACCCCCATTGACTCACCCTAGGCCAGGGGTGCAGAACCTTGTGCCTGGGGGGCAAATCTGGCCCGCTAGGTTCCCCAGATGGCCATGGCCCCTTCTCCTGACCCTGACCCCTTTCCCCCAACCACCAAGTGGTTTTCCGGCTTTTGTGCAGTTTTTCCACAATTCTAAAAGGTTGAAATGCTCAGTTACTAGAGGGAGCAGCTGTAAGCTAAAATGTACTGGCATTTCGGCCCCGCCCCTTTTGTCTTTGGCTCCACCCACCACTGGAATGCAGCCCCCCAAGAGATTATCTGAACGGAATTTGGCCCATGGGGTGAAAGAGGTTCAACCCCCTTGCTCTAGGGCCCCCCCCCAAGAATACTCAGGAGAGGAGGGCCCCCGAGAGGAATCCTTTGTATCCATTTGTACCATCAGAAACACGGCTACGCAAGGTAAAGGACGGCAAAGGAATTGCCCCAAAGGAAACACCTTTCCTCACAGGGACACAAGAAAACGCAGGAGTCAGCTGGATCAAGGGGCAGCTCCAAATCCTAGTGTCATCTGAACAATGGCGCTACTAAGTTCACAGGGAGGCGGAGGCTTGAGACCCAAGCAAAACAGCAAACCCCAGGAGGTTACAAGGAGACTCCCAGGATCAAAATACGGGAGCGGCGGAGCAGCCAAATACCACTCACCCGCTGCCCTTTTCCTGCCAAGCGACACTCGTTCTGGTGGCTTGGTAGTGCTGGCCAATGGATCTGGAGGGAGACAGAGAGAAGAGGGGGGCTTTGAACTGCTGGAGGTGCTCCCTCCTCCACAACCAGCCCCAGGTTCTTGAGGGCCCCTCCCACAGTGTGTCCACCTTCCCACTGCCACTGTCACCAGCTGCTACTGCTCTTCCTCCTTTTTCTCCTCCCTGCTACTACTTGCTTGCAGGCCGGGGCATCTCCTGCTTCTCCTTTGTATCACCTCCGCTGGTGGGCCTGAGCGAGAGGCAGGCGAACAAGCAGGTTGCAACGGTGAAGAGGAGGAGCAACTCCAGGGGGTTCTTGTCAGTGGGCCCCTGCTGGGGCGTGGGCCCTAGGTAGGTGTCCGACCACACATACCCTTGACACTGCCCTCCTCCACCTCCTTTGGCCTTCTCCAGATCTCCAGCCACTTGCTTTTGACCCTTCTGAAGTTTGGGTTGAAGCCCAAGAATCCTGGATATCCATCTCCCCTGCTACAGCCCCGCCTTGCCCCAGCAATTCCTTATCCCCTGACCCTCTTTGTTTTATCCTACGGTGCCTGTCCACCAACCCAGCACATGGCTTCCCAGAAGCCTCTGGCCAGCCACAGCTGAACGCTAGACAAGATGGACCTTTTCTTCTGACCCAGCAAGTCTCTGCTCTAGGCTTACAATGAGTGGCTCCTTGTTGATGTTGTGAAGGTCTAAGGCCACCAGGAAGTCCCGTGCCCCAAGGTAGAGCCGTTCCTGGTCTTGGTCCACCAACAGGATCCGATAATCACTTGTGTTGAAGGTGAAGCTGAAGGGACGGGCGGTGCGGGTCTCCAGCAGTTCTGGGGAGAAAGAGAACCTCAGAGTCCAGGAGCACTCCCACAAGCTCCTGCTCCCAAGGCCAACGCACTCCCCTGTGGGGTGGGGGTGGCAGTTACACGTAGCCCCCCCGAAAGAGGGCACAGATTTGCATACAATTTGCATACACTAATTTACACATATAGATATGAATTTAGGAATAAGTACTATAATTTAAATAGAAATACAGCACATTGTACCAGAGTGACCAGGTATCCTGTGTACCAGCGGCTAAGTGTGGGTGAGCACCTTCAAGGCCTGGTCTCCCTTCTCATGTTTCCTTATCTGTAAACTGGAGTTGGACTGGACAGTCCTTCAAGCAAACTGGGAGCCTCTAGCTGCTTCCACCTTAATTCCCCATGAAATTTGCCTCTAGGCAGGTTACTTGACCGTAGTGACTAGCCAAGCCCACCCATGGCAGCCATTTTATGGCTGTGCCCAGGACAGTTTTGCAAATGTCCAAATGTGCCCATAGGCCCAAAAGAGCTGCCTACCCCTGAAACAGAGAAGGCCTTCAAAGAGAGCTCTGTCCTCTGGTAGCCCTTCAAGTAGATGACTGTCCTCTGTCAAGTAGGACACAAAGCCACCCAAACCAGGCCTAACCCACTGACCACCTGCCTGCCCTTTCCCAAATGGAGGATTAGACGCCAAAGTCCTAATCTTCCTTTTTTCTTACCTTCTTCCCCTCCCCTTTCACACAGAGATGGTAGCAGCTGGAGGACATTAATTTGTGCGATGGCTGGTCCGGGCTGGCCCAGGCTGAGCTCAGGGGGTATTTTGGTCCCATGAAGTGGCTAAGGCGGAACTGACGTGGGGTGGGGGGGTTGGCGGTTGGTACAGCAAAGAGCCTAAATCCCCCAGCAATCCCCCCAGCCACATTCCACAGGCGCAGATCAGAGAGCAGGGCGGTGAGCTTCCCACCTGCAGTGACCTTGGGGACATGGCCAGAGGACATCAGCCAGTCCCTGTTACCCTCTGCAGCCAAGTCTGGGAAAGGATTCAGAGACCAGGGACAGAAATTGGCCTAATCCCTCTGGACAAGTGGACTAAAGCCTGGAAGAAGAGCAGATTTCCAGGGAGCTCAGAGAGGGACAGGTGGGGGCGGGGGAGGGAAATGGATGGATGGATGGATGGATGGATGAGGAATTAAGATCCAATTAAAAACACACACACAGGAAGTTCAAGAGCAGAACCCCAGGACTCCTCGCCAGCAGGCCTCTTGATGCTGCTCCAATCCAATCAACACACACACCCTGTCTGGAAAGTTGGGGATGGTACCCAGGAAACCTCATGGAATTCCCTAAGCATTAGCACATGGCACGTGGGAGACTATCCCACCCCCCAATTAATGGCAAGCAGCCCCATGGCAAGATGTCCAGTGGTTGAATGTTGTCATGCATACTACCCAGATCTGATATACAATGACCATTATATAACATGGAATATCAGCAGTGGCATTAACCTCTTCCAGGAATGTATGCACAACCAACGCAACACTGGATTACCAGGCAACATAAACAATGACTGAGAAGATACTTAAGGCAGAGCATCCACAAAGCTTCCTCCCCCGCCCAGTGGTCTAGTGGCAAATTCTGACGCACAGGCGCTCATCATGACAGTCCCCATAGCCACATCGCCAAAGAGAGGCCAAAGATTCAGGCAGCTGTGTTGATCCCTATCAACAAGCCAGTTCTAACAGTTTTCCTCTTCACCAGGAGCAGCTCTTTTGTAAAGCTAATGGGTCTGAATTGCCTATTCAAGACCGAGCCAACCCCCAAATACTTTGCATTACAATAGGGATAGCTCACAACTATATACTGTTGCTGAGAAATGTCCTCTCCCCCATCCGCTACTGTGAGGATTGCAGCTAAGCTCAGAGCAGACAGGGAAGCCTGAGGGGGGAGGCACATGAGGTCAGCATCCCTGCTAATCAAAAAGTGCTCTCCCTGCGTCCCTGTGAGCCCTGGCTCTACACCACTGCCCCATGCCCCTCCAGTTATCAACAGTGGAAGACCATCAGTGATGATGGTCTTATGGTTGAGTGTCAGGTGAAGAAGGTATAACTCCCCGGACTGACTCCTCTGGAAAGAAAAATACCACGGGTGCTCTTGCCATATCATCCATCAGTGGCCTTTGGAGGCATCTCTATGGGTCCCGAGACCACTGGCTTCCTTGGAGAAGCAATCTATCCATGTGGTTTAGAATGGATAAATCTGGATACTCCCCGGACAAAACATGGCATTTCTGTTGCTGAGTAGATAAGGAGATGGTTGCTAAGGAATACAGTCTGAAAGCAAATGCACCACTCGGGGCCCTGTAAACCCTTCACCATCCTATCTGCCTGGCCCCATCCATCTGTGAAGATAGATGGATGGTGTCTTGGATGCTGCCCACAGCAGTACAAGGAATGGTAAAAACTGCCCCCTATCCGTGCACACAAGTTGGAGGAGGCCAAAACCAGCAAAGAACATCCTGGGTCAGATCCAACCTTAGAGGAGACCTGCTGAAATCAGTGTAGCATAAGTCAGTCATGACTAATGTAAGTCTCATTGAATTCCATGGGTCTACTCTTAAGTATGAACTAAGGCTGAACTAACATATGCAACATATCCCTGCGATGTGCACTTGGTCGACTGTCTCAGGTGTGTACTGAAGGATTCCCTGAAGTGCACATCCATTCCGCGTGCATACTACACAGAGACGGTATTAAAAACTTCACTGGCCATGTACTACAACAGGAATGGGTATCCTCTTTAAAGGCCATGAACATTTTGCTGCCTAAGCAAAGGATAAGAAGGCCTCCCTGCACAGCCCCCCCCCCCCCCTTCCACAGACAGAAGCTGACTGGACTGGCAGTTGAATCATCTTATGTCAGCACTGGTGATGGGGCAGTATCCTCCATACCAAAGAGCGGAAAGATAGCTTGCTGGGGGAAGACTGCGTGACCCACACAGCTCTGCCCCCAACACTTTGCCTTTGCTCCCCACACCCCAGCATCTCTCAGCTATGGCAGCTGCCTCACTTCACCAATTGGTAGGGCCAGGGTCGGGGTGGTAACCAAGAGGCAGTGGCTGGACTAAGGGCCCTAGTGAGTCAATGGCAGAGGTGATACTCAAACCCGAGACTTCCTGACCCGTAGCTCCTTCTCTTTGCCACTCGAAGACGTCAGCTCTAGAGTTCTAATTCATGCAACAAAAAATGCTTTAATCCATGCCCGAGTGCTTGGAACAGGGTGGGCTATCAATCCAGAATCAATGAATATGTGACCCTCCGAAATGCATTGCCAAATTGTGAAACCGCACAAGTGCTCCCCCCCTCAACAAAAGTATGCACAACCAGGTCCCGCTTTGTACAGACACACTGACTCTGCTACGTGGCAGACATGTGGAAGAGCAATGCAGACTCGATGGCCTTGTAGGCCCCTTCCAACCCTACTATTCTATGATTCTATGAGAACATGGTGCAGCCAGTGCAGGCATGCGCCACACGTTGACCAAGCCCACAATGCAATCAACACTGCAGCGAGCAACAGACATCAATGCACAAGGACCACCTGCAAGACATGCTTCTCCCCACACTGCTCCCAAATACGGATGCCCACCGTGCTCAACTTCCACCTCCTTCTTGTAGGAAACATAAGCTGCCCAAGCTCTACACAAGACCCAACGAACGCTCCCTCCCCATCACAACTCTTGAAGTTCCAATCCAGGCCATACATCCCCACTGGAAGCATCTCACATGCAGTCCTGCAATATGTACACAGACCCAAGCAAACACACATGTGCGTGCGTGCGTGCATGCACACACACACAAGCCAGACTGAGGTCCAGGGCTTTGCCTTTTATAGCCAGACTGCTGCTGCCAAAGGAATGAATTGTCCTTTGGCCAAGGAACTCTGTCTCTCTTTCTCTGACACACACAGATGCATATACACACAGGCACACTTTAAGGCCAGCCCCAATTGCTTTTGCTGAAGAAAAGGAGGGGAAAGTGGCTGCCATGAGAGCAGCGGGCAGGGTGTCTGTAACGGGTGCACTGGCATGCACACCCCAACAGTTCCACGGTCTCCCTTCTTTCCCCCTGAGCGTTCTCTCTCTCTTCTCCTTCCTCACCATGTGCTTTGGAAAGGGGAATCCGTCCAAGCGTGTCCCAGCCCCTTCTCTGAATGGCATGCTGGGTATTTTAAGCCCTTCTGGGAAATCCTTTCCCCCTGTGACTGGCAAGTAACCAGATCCTGGAATCCCCGAGAACAGAGAGTGAAGGGGGAACCCGGCAAGGTCACAGGAGATATATTGGGGGCCGGGGTGGGGGGGAAGCTGGAGAAGAGAAAGGGGAAGCAGAGGGACCCACACACGATGGCATGATCTGTCTGTAGGGCTGGAACATAGACATGCACGCACACACCTGTATAAAGGCACTTCCTGCAGAAAGGCAGTCTTCCTACCTTTTCGCAGTTTCTCAGCATGCACAGGTGGGACTTTTAAGAGTAAAGTTACACCATATGCGCATATCTGCCACTGGCACACAAACTGTCATGACTGGCTGTGTAGGGCTCAGTTGTGAACAGAACGCCACACAAATTGACTCAGCCGTATGGGCACTGGTTGCAGGCAGCACCAGTGCACCCTCCCATGCTGTCCTGCACATTCAAAGTGTGCTTCTACCGACTGGGTGATAATCATTGGGAAAGTGCGACCCTCTGCCTGAACACCTATGTTGGAATGGCCTTAGTTTGCATGTATAGTTGACCTTTTCTGTTCAGAGATCTGCTCGGGAGCATTTGTGCGCTTGCCCCGCCTGTGCCCATTTATAGGTGCTCGTAACCAATGGCTCCTAGGTTCACTGGCATGCCAAAAGGAGCTACTTCTCTTGAGACTTACACACATGCATATGCCGCTGCCAAAATAAGGCTGCATAATTATATCTTACACCCAACTTAGCCTGTGGAACCCATTGCCACAGGATGGCATGGGCACCACTAGCACCAATGACTTTAAAATAAAAGACGAAATGACCGTATGGGAAACAGCTCTGCTGGCCACAACACCCAACAGTGCAACCTCCATATTTGGTAACAGTATCTCTCTGACTCCCACATGTGAGGGCTTAACAACAAGGGATGGATCCTGCCAACAGTCTGTGCTCATGAATTTTCTGGAGGTATTTGGTTGGTAGACAGAATTCTGATCCCAACAAAGTCATTCTTCTGATCTAATTGCTGGCCCTTACGTCTTGCACATTCATTGCACATATTTTCTAGAAGACCTCCCTGTCGATTCTGGAGCACATATAGAGGTCCATTCACATTTGCTCGTGTTGACATACTTGCACAGCAAGACAAATGGGGATCATTGTTTACATGCCTCACATGTGCACAGAAAAGACACCCACATTCCCTTCTCCACTTACAGACAGATAGAAATCAAATTTAGATTCCACCCTACCTCCAAGGAGCATGGGGGGTTATCCCATTCCATCCCCAGAATCACCCTGTGAGGTAGGGGATGTTTCACAAGTTAGTCCTACTTAGAGGAGACCCATTACATGAATGGGACTTAAGTTAGACTAACATTGGGTACGACTAATTGGATGCAACTCTAGGTCAGGCAGAGAGAGTGTGACTGGTCGAACATCACCCAGTAAACTCTGCAGTTGATTGGGAACCTCTCCATCTAAGTCCTAGTCGCTAACTGGCATTGTCCCATGAAACCATTGTACAAACTACTGCTTGTACTTTACACATACAAACAGTACTCAAAGCCCTTGCCTGCCACGTGAACAATGTGGCCACAAGCACCACTGAATTTGCCCCTGTTTTTCACATCACTGCTTACTTGCATAATCCACCCACTGCTTGACCAACACACGATTTCCACTCTGGAGATAATCATAATGATCTCAAGCACTAATACGATGTGTGAATAAGCTCTCTCTCTCTCCTGGCACTCCCTCCACGCAATAATAAATAATACATTATTAGTCGGGCGGAAATGTTTCGTCAATCAATCTGATTGACCAATTAGAAATCTTGATTGACAAAAAGATGCCTGTAAATAATTCAGGAGTAAAACTTTTTTAAGTGTTCATTGTTTTTAGTGTAGGTACTTAGAAATCTGCAGGTTGTTGTAAAAGAGGCTTTCCTGATGCTTCCCTCTCACATAGGAAGGAATGCCTCTTCTGAGATGGGCACCTGCTGGGACACCTGCATTCACAATCTAAAAAGACACAGAGGGTTGGATCCAGATTTAGGGGTGGGCAACTGGGCTGACAGAAGCAGACTTTCCTGCCTCCTCCTCCCTAAGGCAGTCCCTCCAGATTTCTGGAAACAGCAGAAACCTGGGGAACCCTGGCAATTGAGCTGTGAGATCCAACCCACAGAAAAAAGGCTTTCTTGCTTCAGGACTATTGCTTTATTCATATGCAAACAGATGTACACAACAGCAGTTAACTCAATGGATTAAAACTCCTACAAATAGCCATGTGAAATTTCTTCCATTGAGCAACAACCCTACTTATGAAGTTTTCTTGTATTTACTTTTCATTCATTCAGTATGGTCTGCTGCCATGAGACCCCATATCTAAGCTGTCTGTCCGGTGGTAGTGATGGGAGGTATAAAAATTACAAATAAAAACAAAAAGCAAAGGTAGCTGTGTTGACCATAATTAAAGTTCCAAAAATTTATATTAGAGTAGTATCTTTATCAGGCCAACCAAAAGGTCACCTAACATGTGCAAGGCTTTGAGATTTCCAGGTCTCTTCCACAGGAAAGATGGTATCAAAAAAGAACAACCTGGAGAGCTCAAAAGCTTGCACACATTTTTGGTGATCTTTTGGTTGGCCTAATCTAGGTATTACACTCATCTAGGTTTTGACATAAAAAAAGACGCATCCATCATCCAAACAGTCCCTTGTGCTGCTGAGTGCCACCCTCGAATCACCATTGCCCCAGTGCCATCACACAGCTCTCCCCCTTCCTTGAACACACACAAAGGAGGGGAGGGCCCATGTCCATCTGGAAAATAAGGCTCACCTGACCACCGCTGGCCCTTTCCCTGGGACTCACCTGAGTGTCTGTCTCTGAGCCTCCCTTACCTTTGTAGGTCAGGTAGACACGGGGTGCTCCTGCGAGGCTGCTGCTGTGGCCCAAGCAGCAACAGAAGAGCAGCCCCAGTAGGAATGGGGCAGCCCGGGGCCCCATAGCAGTGGAGGGAGCCCTCGAGGCACCTGCAAAAGGAGAAAGGCATGAGGAGCTGGGTGCTTCTGGAGGGCTTTGTGGCACAGGGGGAAGGGTATATACACCCTCCTGGGTGGGTACTTTGCTGCAGAGAACCAGCTGATGGGGGAAGGCCTAGAGGGCGCTGTGCTGGAGGAGTAACAGAGATCAAAGCGCGTCCATCTCCCTGGGCACCCAGCCAAGCAGCTGTAACCCGAGCGGCAGCAGCGGCTGATGGGCACTTCAAAGGCTTGCTCTCCCTCTGCCACCTTCTGCTGCGCTTCCCCTCCCCACCCTTTCTCCCTCCTCCTCCCCACCCTTGCCTGCAGGCTAGCGGCCCTTTGAAGCTGGGGGGCAGAGAATGGGAGTCCTAAGATGGGTGCTCCTCTTCCCCACCACCTCTAAACACTACCTTCCTGAACTCTGCCTGCCCAACTAGACCCCCACACACACACTCCCCCTTGGGAACAGCACCTCCTGCCGGGGGTCCAGCATAGACATATAGCACAGGGAGGGCACTCTCTTCTTGGGACAGCCCCCTTCATTCTGAAGAGGGCACCGAGCTGCCATTCTGGGTGCAGGGTTGGGTTTTTGCTTTGGCCTCCTGACGCCATCACTCTCAGCACAAGGGGGGGCAGAGGCGGCAGAAATCCCTGCCCGCGCCCCAGCCGGGCTATAATCTTCCCCATGCCACAGAACAGGTGCCAGGGGACAATGCCAGCAGCACCAGCAATGCTCCCCCCATCCCAGCACCAGCACAGCTCTGGACTCGGTGCCAGCAGGGACTGGGGCTTTGATCTGCTTGCCAGTCCCATTGCTCTCCCTGCCCCCCCCCCGCTTCATTGTCTCAGTGCACGCGCCGTCCTGCCCTGAGCTCAGCCAACGTGCTGCAACCTGCCGCTTCCATACCTGAACCAGGTGCAAGCTAGGGAAGGGGTGCATGCTGGGACATGGAGTCCCCAATGGCCCCAGGTGGCAAGAGAGACGACTACCTGGACACATACACACCCCAACCTTGGACCTGTTTCTTGACATGCTCGGTCACTTCTTGCTCACTCTTACTCTGTGCAGACACAGAAGGCATCACAACGGTCTGATCATTGCAGGAGCTCTTTTCTCCCCAGCTGAACCCAAAGTCTGACTCACACACCCCACCACTTTTCTCCACCTTGTCCAGAGTTTGGTTTTTAAATAAACAGTTAAACAAAACATGAATAGAGTCCAAGAGCATATCCTACGACATAAGCCTCCACATTCAGTACTGCAATGCCAAAGTTACAGTAGATATAAAGAGTTGCATAAGGTATATATTCAAATGTCTAAGATCTTCCATCTTTCCAAAATGATCTGTGTGGCAGCTCAGAGGTAGTTTAACATAACATAACAAGAAAACAAAAAACAACCAGGACCCAGGAGCCTGACTTCAATCTTTGCTCCACAGCAACCCTTCCTTATAGAACTGTCACCCCCACCTCCTGTCTCACCCCAGAAGTGGTTGCATGCATCATCTCGGACAAAGGCTGCAGACTTAGGCAGGCTTTCCCTGGGAGTAAAGTCCTACTGAAGTCCTAGTGGGACGGTGTCCCAAGTAAACATGGATAAGATCAGGCGAAAAGTGAAGCAGAAGTGGCTTAAAAGCATAGCACCTACAACTTTAGGAGTCGTGGGGGGGGGTCAAGGGGGGGAGTGGAGACCAGGACTGCAGAGGGAAAAGGAGTTGCAGATGATTACTGCAGGGTATTGGCCAAATTGGGGTGGGCACTGCAGGAATCACAGGAGATACTGGGGTAAGGAACGGAGCCAGGGTCATGGAGCGGTGGTAGCTGTGGATCATGGGGCCAGAATCATACCATTGGGGGGGGGTGGCTATGGTCTGGAGCTATAACGGCCATAACAGGGCAAGGATAGAGGTGACTTACCTCCACGTTAGGTCCTAGTTTCCAGTTCAATCCCAGCGGGTGAGAGCCAGTGGGCTCCTCTTCCACTTGGCTGCGCCCAGGAAAAGTTTCTCAGTGATGTTCTTCCAG
Organism: Heloderma suspectum; assembly: GCF_057233095.1. Taxonomy (NCBI): domain Eukaryota; kingdom Metazoa; phylum Chordata; class Lepidosauria; order Squamata; family Helodermatidae; genus Heloderma; species Heloderma suspectum. The sequence continues at coordinate 172,537,301 of NC_139459.1, forward strand.
AGGGACAAGAAGCGGCTGAGAAGAAGAAGGAGCATTTCTGCCCCTCCGGCTTCTGGAATCCTGGATTTCAATAACGCTGGGGCTGGGGGAAGAAACAGAGAGCTCTGTTGAATGTTTCCCACAGGACAAGCACATAACGCTAAGCGGCTTGCAAGTTCCTCTGGCTCATGGAGCAGATAACCAGAGCCTGCCTCCCCCGAGACGTGCTGGGACGGCTTAACCCCTTCGCTGCCGCTGCCGCTCTTCCAAGAACCAGGCAGCCTCTCCAAAGCTTGGCTCCCAGTGATGCCCCCCCCCCCCGACTCCCCTAACAGGAGGGATCCAGTGGATTGTGGGGGATGGGAGACCAGGCTGCGGACAGCCTGATGGCGGTGGTGGTGATGGGGAAAAGTGGCCCATTTGGGAATCTCATCCGCCTCTTTCTTTGATGGGGGCGGGCATGGATCAACTCGATCGCGACGGGGTGGGATGGAGAGGGCCCTGCTGCGTTCATGGGGCGCTCATATACATCTGCCTCCCCCCCAGCTTAGGTAGCCCCCTTTCTGCCTACAGTCAATTCACAAATAGATTGGGGCGGGGGGGGGGTCCTTTACCTGAGCTAGAAGGAGGGATGGCTTCAAAAACCCCTTTCGATCTAGGCAGGCCCGGAAGGCACCGGGGCCCACTCCTCTAGAGCAGTTTGCATCTTGCTGGCCGCACCTTTGGACTATCCCCAGCGAGAAGGAGGGCGGCACCTGTAGGGGGCCAGCAAAGGGGGAGGACCTGGCAACAGAGCCGGAGAAGGCGGGATGTCAGGTGCTGGTGGAGCCCGGAGCAGATCCGGCTGCTGGAGGAGGAGAGGTGAGAAAGACACCTTTCCAGGCGCTGTGGTTTCAGGTGGCTCCTCTTCAGAGCCCGTTCTTTCCATCAGTGCTCACACCGGACTTCTGATCTGGGCCAGTTGCTTTGAAAGGGTTGGTGGAGCCAGCCCCGCTTTGGCATCTGTCAGCGGAGGAGGCGACTCGCTCAGGACGGAGCTGCGCCCTGCCGCCAAGGGCTGAGCTGAGTGGTGCCATCGGGGCAGAGGCCCAGGGTGCAAGCAGGGCTGGCGCGCCACATTTTCAAGTAAACGAAGCAATGAACTTTACCCGCTAAAGCCGGGGAGTTGAACTTCAGGCCCCTGGGCCAAATCCCGTCCACCTGGCCTTGCAAGTTTGCCCTCCCGGGTTCCCCAGAAGGCCACGCCCCTGGCCGCCAGGGATTTGGCCCAGCTTTGGGGCAGCTTTCCCCCGTTCTGAAAGGTTGAAATGCCTCTCCTAAGGGTTAGTTGCCGGCATTACGCTACAATAGGATGGCCTTTTTGGTGTTTGGTCCGGCCTCTCTTGCCTTCGGCCCCACCCGCCACTGGCATGCGCCCTCCAAGAGCTTCTCCGAAACTGAGTTTGGCCCTTGGGCTCAAAGAGATTCAACGCCCTGCACATTACTGTCTAAAGAGGCCTCCCACTTTAAGCCCATTAAGTCCAGAGCCTAAGATTACCAAAGTGCACCACTGCTCTGGAGCCTCAAGGCACCTCTGCTGCCTCTCTCCTTCAGAAGTTGCAGAATTTAAGAAAGCCTCTGCCCTCCATGACTCTTTTCTTTATGGCCCACTGGCTCTGAGATTGCTTTCGTGAGCTTTGGGCCATACCTTATACATGTCAGGGGGAGCCCAAGAGAGTTTACTGCAATTATGCCCTCTGCCCCTATAGCAAGCAATACTGTTGCCTCCAGGGACTCTGCGGGTGGGGGTAGGTTGATATCTCTTTTCCTTGGGAGTACTACAGGCTATGGGGAATAATTACCTGTTAAAGAAAGCACCCCAAAGACAAAGGCACATAAATATATTCAGCCACAGACAATATAAAACAACCTCAAAAATAATTCATTAATTCATTTCTATACCACACAAAAGCCAAAGCTCTCTGGGCAGTTCACAAAATATTTATAATAATAATATCATAGAATCATAGGGTTGGAAGGGGCCTACAAGACCATCGAGTCCAACCCCCTGCAGGAAGCCGGATTCCTGGGCGGTTTCCCATCTAAGCACTAACCAAGGCTGACCCTGCTTAGCTTCTGAGATCAGTACATCTCACCATAGTGGGGAAGACTTATGTGAAAATACAGTATACAGTAGCTGTATGCAGGATATATACACAGTGTCTGTGTGTGTGATCATGGACCTTGATTCATGGAAAGTCAAAGGGAGGCCAAGCAGCTCACCAATTTCATACGCAAACCTATTTACGTGTAATGCATATACAGACATCATATCACAGTCCCATGTAATAATACTTTGTTAATACATAAAGGGTGTTGACTTCCAGCCAAACACCTATGAACAGGAGGCTTTTAAGACTGATCTGACAGACCAGTATGAATTAGTCTGACATGGTATAAGACAGCTTAATTTGATGGGGAGGCACTGTAGCTCAGTGGCTGAGCACACACAGAAGGTCTTGGGTTCAATCCAGGCAGGGTTTGGAAAGACCCTTCACTGGAGTCCCTTGAGAGTCACTGTCATGCAGTGTGCAGTACTGAGCTAGATGGACCAATGATGACTCAATATAAGGCCGTTTCCTATGTTCTTCAAATTATCAACTCCCCAGGAAGGCCAAGTACAAGCTGACCTCTAGAAAACCTCTCTTCACAGGCACAGGAAACCAACTCCCTTTTTGGATTAACTAAAAAACAACAACAACAACAACAACAACAGCATACATGAAAATATTGTCTGTAACTGAATGTATTTGTACATGTTATATTTGGGGTGATTTTTTGTCCTTGTGTATATTGGATTTATGGATGGCTACTTCCACCCCCACCCCTCTTTCTGATTTTTCTGCTTAAGCAAGCTTGTACTAGTAACCTTCCTACCATTCTCCGAGAGTGCCCCCCGCCCCCAGAATCAGGGCATGTGGGAAAAGCACAGAATGATGGGGAACTTTCATGTATAATGCTCCAGTTAAACACACACAACAGCAATGCACAGTGGGAGAATGTTTCCCTCCACATGCTGAAGGGTTACCCTCCCCCGCCTCATGCCCAAATTTCCCAGACTCGTGCAAATGCCTCTTTTCATCCTACGGTCTTATTGTTAGGAATTGCTGCCCAAGCATGAGCTATTCCTGTCTCCCTCCCCATCCTGTGAGCATGCCACACACAGCAGGAATGGTTCCCACGGCTCCAGGTCCCCGCAACCTCAAGGAAGGGGGCTGGAGGGGGCATTACTAAAAGGGAGGGGGAAGAGGATATGCTGATAGAGATGAGAGAGCCATGAGCCTGATTAAGGGAGGGGGCTGTGATTATTCCCACTGCCAGCAGGTGCTGGTGGAAGGCGTTCCATGGGGACCGAGGTGCCTAGCAACATTCTCTGGAGCGCAAAGAGGGTGGAGGGAGATGGGACCTGGAAAAACAGCCAAGGAATGGGGGATCCCACACCCCCTAGAGGAGCATAGGTCCCAGGTCACATCCCTTGGGCCAAGAAATCTCTCCTAATCCAGAGCACAGTCAAATCACAGGGGAAAAATGTTAGCAGCCCCCATTCCCTACCTTCATACTAGATAGGTCCTTGCAGGTAGCTTTGCAGGATGGTTGAGCTTGTCATTGGCAAAGCTAGAAGAAGACTTCCAGACTTTGTCTCCATTCAGTCCAGGCTAACCATTACTTGGCCCATTATATGAAGCTGATGGGTGGGAGATTCAGGACAGATAAAAGGCAGTACTTCTTTACACAGCACATAAACTATGAAATTTGCTACCACAGGATGTAGTAATGGCCTCCAACTAGGATGGCTTTAAAAGGGGGTTAGACAAAATCCTGGAGAATAAGTCTATCAGTGGTTACTAGTCCTGATGGCTATATGCTACCTCCAGTGTCAGAGGCAGTATGCCTATGTACACCAGTTGCTGGGGAACATGGGCGGGAGGGTGCTGTTACACTCACATCTTGCTTGTGGGATTCCCGTGGGTAGCTGGTTGGCCACTGTGTGAACAGAATGCTGGACTAGATGGACCCTGGGTCTGATCCAGTAGGGCTCTTCTTATGTTCTTATATCCATTCTTAAAGCCTTCTTTACAGTATCCCTAGACCGAAAGGTCCCTGGTAAGATTTTCTAGAGACCGCCCCCGCCATCTTTTGTCTGCAATATCTGGCTGAATCATCTAGAGACACCACTTTGTCCTTGTGCATCTGACGGACTTAGAGCAGGGCCCAGGTTTCAGAATCAGAACTCCTGGCTTCCGTAGCTGCACATTCCAGATATGATAGCTAAGCAAGCCTGATGTGTGCAGACACGATTTTCCACCTCTCCCTATAAGAGCTTGGTATGTTTGGGCTTCCTGAATAAAGTGGGGAGCAGGAGATGGGTTGGGTGCCTGTGACACTAGAGCATGCTAGAAACAGCAGGGCTAGAAGCTGGAAGTATGCATGGTGTGGAGGAGGGAATTTAAAATTGCATGGCAGTTTGGAAGGGAGAGAAGGCAAATCATAGAGGGTAGATTCCAGCCCTGGGGGTCCTAACTGTGGAATGCCAGGTATTCCTTCCCCTTCCCCTCCAAGTCTGCAAGATTTGTCTGCTTTTGTGTATCCTTTCCTCTAAACCTACAGGGAGCAGGTTGGACTCCCCTTCTCTGACTTCCCGCATCCAGGGATCCAGCCACACTTTCTACAGTGCCCTCTGGAAAGAGAACCTAGATTGCCTCCAGGGCTCTAAGCAGGGGTGCCGCGCCTCAGAGGAAGTGATCAAATCTGACCTGCAACAGGCTGCCAGTTGATCTACAGACCATGAAAGCAATCCTTTCTCCTCCCCATGTTTTTTTTTTTGTGCTTCCAACCCATCTGCTCACCAACCACTGGCTCTCACTCATAGCTGATTCCAGGCATCTGGGAGGCTTCCCCCAGGAAGGAGAAGGAGGAGGGGATCCTTTCTGGGACAGGATTCTCTGAGTAAGGAAAAGCAGGCCTAATGTCCCAGTGCTAGGCCCTAAATTGGCCCAGTGCAGACTGAGACTCCACAACATCTTTGAGAGGATTTTTTGTGTACTTATTCATAGCTTTAATTATAGGGTTATAGTCCACATGTTTAAATCATATATACTTCCCAATTGCTGACATGCATTCTACTCAAATCCTGTGCTTGAGAGTAGAGGTGGGAGACCCATGCCAGAGAACAAGTCAGGCGCTGTTTGCAAAATCTTCAGCGAATTGGATGGCCAACCCCCTCCAGAACTTCTGCCATGGTTTTCTTATCATTTGTCCCTTAAAGTCCTCAGGATGATGCCTCATATACTCTGAAGTGCCTGTGTCTCGTTTAGCATAATTGTAATGTGCTTCTTTAGTGAAGCAGTCACCGACAGAGAAATCCATAGCAGCCTTCAAGACTCGGTGATGGACTCCTACCCCCTGGATAGTCCTCCGGCCGATGGCATTGTCCAGAAAGGTGCTTCATCCAGCCCATGAAGCCCATCCAGGCTGAGCCTCAATTGACTAGTACTGGAGGTAGCAGTGGCTGCCCTTCATCTGGTAATTGCATATGGAGCCCCATGGCATCTGCAGAGATGAAAGCAGGGCCACTTCCAGCATGGAAAGGGATACACCAGCCCACAGCTGAAGCTGAACCCGGCACCCTCAGTAGTCACGAGAGGACGTTAAAAATAATAATCTGGGATAGCTTTATATATGGTGAGGATTTCCGTGTGGAGTCACCATCTTATTCCCTCCTTCGTTCAACCCAACTCTGCGCCCCCCAACAATGACATAATCAGGAGGAGTGCCCAGCTACTTGGTCCACAGGCAGCTCTTCCATGAGCCAGGGATAATAGGTGCTTAGCTTGTTTGGATGTTTCTTCCATCCAGTCCACATAGGAAACAATCCTGGAGGACAGAACAACTGTCTGGGATCCCGGAAAGGGCTCACTCATCAAGCCAACCTGGCTCCAAGTTGTGCTTTTGGCCTCCAAGTGGCAGAGCAGGGCTGCACCCTCTCCAACCTGAGAGAGGAAGACAAGAATGAGGCAATGCTATAGATCTGGCCTATCCCAAAAGTGCAGAGATGGGTGGTTCATTGGAGGATGTTTGGAGAGGTACTCACAGCTGCAGCAGGTAGGTAGCTAGAGCTATTCCTTATGATGCAGAACATGGCTGGATTGACCCCAGGATGCTCCTTGGCACAGTCTGAGGGTACTAGCACCTTGACTTGGTATGCATCGGGGTTGGCCTGAACGTCACCTGTTGAAAAACAGGTAAGCCAGCAAACTATTCCCCACTCACACTTGAACTGTGAGGCCCCATTCACTTCTCACTTCCGGGGGACAACTGCTCCACCCCAGAAATCCTACCATATTGCCCTGGACAAACCCCACCCAGTCAGGATCCTGCCTCCCATCTCCAAATGCCTTAACTCCACATCTGTACCCATCATACGACATCATTTTATTTCTGGACTAATTTGACTCAGGAATTGTTGCCTCTCCTTACATCCATCATCACAATCATTAATCTAGATTAGCACTGCATGCATTGCAAAATCCACCCTTTCCCTACTCTTCAGCCTCCATTTCAGCATATCTACACTACACCACAGATGTAAGGCCTAACTACATGTTATGGGGTCTGTGTTGTTGCTGATCCACATCTTTTCCACCCCACAGTTAACCTTTAGTGCATGGGATGTGACATCATTGCTTTCAGCGTTTTCCCACTCTGCCTCATTGGCTGATGTTTGCAAGGAGGTTTGGGGAAATGTTTTGTGTGACATTAGAATGCCACATGTAATGTAACTAAACATTACCAGGGAGACACAAGAGGAGACATGGGTTGATGGCAGCCATGTGTCCCCTGTGACAGATTCATATAGGACAAGGCTATCAATGGCTACTAGTCATGATGGCTATATATTACCAGCAGTATCAGAGGCAGTATGCCTCTGTAGGCTAGTTGCTGGGGAACATGAATGGGAGGGTGCAATTGCACTCATGTCCTGCTTGTGGGTTTCCCACAAGCAGCTGGTTGGCCACTCTGTGAACAGAATGGTGAACTAGGTTGGTCTGATTCAGCATGGCTCTTATGTTCTTACATGTAGCAGCACCTCTCTAGAGAACCTTGAGAGATGGAGTTCTGTGAGGGGTCATCTTTGATTGAGAATTCTCAGTACCCTCATCACACTATAATACCCAGGCTTCTTTGGGTGGGTGGGAAACCATGACAATTAAGTATAGCTGGTAGAAAATAAATTTGTATTGTAGATACAAGGGACTGGCCACTTCTACTCAGCACATCTGATCTCTGTAGTTCACATCCCAGCTGATCTTCAGCTAGAGTTGTTCATGTGGGCACACACATGCCCACATGACCCAATCTACATAGCACTTGGAAACAACAGCCAGGTCAACTCAAGCTCTGTGGCCTGCCTGCACAAATCTAGCTGCAGCTTGGTGCAGCAAGTTCAAAGGGATAGGTACTTAGGAAGATGCCTTATACTGGGTTAGACCGTTGGTCCATTTAATCCAGTATTGTCAACATTGACTGGAAGTGCCCTGCCAAGTTTTCAGGCAGGATTCTTTCCTAGCCCTGCCTGGAGGTGCGAGGGATTGAACCTGGGACCTCCTGCATGCAAAGCAGGTGATCTACCATTGAGCTATAGCTCCTCTACTGTGTGTTAAGGATAATGACTCTGAGTGAAGTGATCTTGGGGCATGCAACCCAGTTCGATAACAAACTTTCTCCCTTCTCTCCCCATCCCAGGGTTGGTGTCAAGGGTAGGCATGGTAGGGCACCTGCTGGGAGCCCACATCCCAGCAGGGGCCCACTGAGAAGACCCCCTGGAGTTGCTTCTCCTTGTCACCAATGCAAGCTGCATGTTCACCCGCCTCCTGCTCTGGCCCAGACAGTGGTGGAGGTGACAAGAAGGAGCAGTAAATGCCACTGCCTCCTTGCTCACTGGTTGTCAGCCTGTCAAGCAAACAGGTGGTAGCAATGATGAGAGAGAGGAGGATGAAGAGCAGTAGCAGCTGGTGACAATGGTGGTGAGAAGGTGGACTCCCTGAGGGAGAGGGGCCCACTGAAGGTGTCATGCTCAAGGGCCCTCCAAAGCATGTGTGTCCTCCCTGCCCCCCATACATATTCAGTTCCCCAGCATACCAGATGGAAGCATTTGCAGACCCATCACTTTGCAGCCATCCCAGGACTCCCCTGGGGAGAAGGTCATAGGAGTGACGTGTTGGTTAAAGGTGATGGGTTTCTGGAGGAGCAGCAGAGCCACACTGTAGTCACCAGAGACAGTGTACTGCGAGATCTTCTCATAAGGGAAAATCCCAGCCACTCGGATCCCTTGGACATGGCCCTTGGGATGGGTCAGTCCCACAAAGACAGTTGTGCTTGCTGGGTCCCTGCAAACATTGGGGGGGGGGGTAGAATAACTTTGTTCCAGGTCAGAGGCAAAGCAGAAAGGATCTAAATCCACAAGATGTAGTGATGGCCACCAATTTGGATGGCTTTAAAAGGGATTAGACAAATTCCTGGAGGAGAAGGCTATCTACAGCTACTAGTCCTGATGGCTATATGCTACCTCCAGTATCAGAGGTAGTATGCCTATGTCCACCAGTTGCAAAGGAACATGGGTGGTTACTGTTGCATTCATGTCTTGCTTGTGGGCTTCTCATGGGCAACTGGTTGGCCACTGTGTGAACAGAATGCTAGACTAGATGGGCCCTAGGTCTGAGCCAGCAGGGCTCTTCTTATGTTCTTAAATGGACCCCAGAACTGAGGTGCAGGGGGGAGCAGCAGGCTCAGAGATGGTCATATAACTTATCCAATAACAACTCCTTCATTTGTTCTAACGGTTTGTTCACATGGTCATAAAATATGGTAAACCAGAGGCTGAACTGTGTTAAAACTGGGAAACGAAAGAGGTTTCTCTTAATCTGAGCCTTTTCCTGGCTTCTCTTGAATCTCATGGTATCTCTCATCAGTGCTGCTCAGCATGGATTAGGCCATACAACCTTGCCATTATCTCCCCTTCCTGCCTACAATTTGGGGGTGACTGTCCCCTGCATCCTGGGTGGGCAGAATGGGTGCAACCTTCAACATGCACCCTGCGATGTGGTGAGGAGCCACTTTCAGCCTGAGGGCCAAATTCAATTTTGGAGAAGCTCTCAGGGGCCGCAATCCAATGGTGAGTGGGGCCAAGGGCAAAAGAGGTAGGGCCAAAATACCAACATTACCAGCACATCTTAGCTTAAAGCTCTTACTGCCAGTAATTAAGCCTTAGGGGAGGCATTTCAACCGTTCTGAATGGGGGGAAAGCTGCAGAAAAGCCAGGTAACTGCCCAGGTATCGGTGGTTGGGGGAGGGAAAGGGGTGTAGCCATTTGGGGCCCAGGCCTGAGGTTCCCCACCTGTGCTGTAATGAGATTATTCTCCCACCTCCCGACCATCATGCAGAAGGGAATGGGTGTATATTGTTCAAAGAACTGGAGTTCCATAAAAGGGCACTAGCTCTGATTTTATAGCATGTTTGAGACAAAAGGCATGTCTGAGAAGAGATTTGGATAAGAAAATACAAATGCTACCATTGCCATCTTGGGCTGAACCATCTAAATCAGCAGCAACAGTGCCCAAGAGATACTGAGTTGTTCCCACCCCCGCACCCCTGCCCCTCTAGATGGAGGTGACTCTGAACCAGGCCAGGAGGGCAGGTGCATCACTTACGCCTCTCTAACACACTGCGCTGTAGTCAGCACCCAGTAGCGGTTCAGGATGGAGCCCCCGCAGTTCTGATTCTCACATGTGGCAATGAGCACTTGCCAGGGCAAGGACAATTGTGCTGAGATCCATGCGAGCAGGGCTGGGGAGGGGAAAGAGGCCAGTCAGTGTGTGGTGGGGAAGGGTCAGAACCAAGAGGGAGGCCTGCTCACTCTACAGCGGAAGAGAAATGTGTGGAATGTCACTCCTGTAAGGGATGGTCTGGAAGGCACCGTGCCAACTTGGCAGAGTGCAATGACCTGGAGGAAGAGGGTCATGGGTCTGATCCACACTAGGAGAACTACTAAGCTGTCACTCACTCTCTGGTTCCTGTAGCAGTCTAAAGTTCTTTGCAGGGCCCAGCTGTTCCCAAGGGACTGTGTGGTTGTAGCGATGCCCTGCAGCCTTTGTGGTACTCTCCAGCCAGGGCAAGTAGTGGGGCAGACTGCTGAAGACATAGGGGCGGGAGCAGGCTTCATCAAAACTGCTTAACACCCCCACCTGAAGCCAGGCCCCACCCTGTGGGTCAGGGCAGATCAGTGGAGAGCCCACATCACCCTGGATAGGAATAAGGAGGAAGAGAGAGAGAAGTAGGTATGGAGGAGACATCTTAACCACAAACTCTTTCAGCAGCAGCCTTTGGGCCTGTTTTCTGTGCACCCATTTACTGGGTGCATCATGTAACATGGTAGCTGTTTAGAGTGAGTGCTAGTGGCATTAGTGTGCGTGTGTGTATGTAATATCCAGCTGCTGTTGTACAACCGCTTGAGTATTCCAGACAGCAAATTATGTGCTCTGACCCCTCCATCTTTACCAACTGAAGACAGATGTATGTGTGTGGACGGGAGAATTACTTTTTAAATCCGTACCCAGCTGGTATCAGCACTGAATCAAACAGAGATAAAGGTGGGTCTACGTTATGTCCCACTGTCAAGTTCCCTTTCACCTTGCAGACGCCTTCCTGGCCCATCTGGGCCTTGATGCAGAAGATGGCATTGGAGAGATGTTCTCCAGGCTGGTTGCAGCTGCTGATGCTCAGGATGTCTAGGGGATGTCTCAGTAGTATAGAAGGGCCTCCTGGAGTAAAGAGAGAACATGAAAGGTTAATACCTACTGGCCCTCAAATTGGGCTGCACAAATCCACTCCCTATGACAGTGGTGGGCAACTTGTGGCCCTCTGACTGTTTTGGCCTACAACTCCCATCAGCCCTAGCCAATGGCGAGGGCTGATGGGAGTTGTAGGCCAAAACATCTGGAGGACCACAAGTTGCCCACCCCATCCTATGTAATCAATGAGGATCATCAGTGGAGGGCAGGGACACACAAGAGGCATCATCAAAAGCCCAATAAGGCAGTAGAAGAAGGGAAGTAGGACAGAATGGTTAAAGAGGAAGCAGTCAAGAAGAAAGAGGCAGCCGGGGGAAGAGAAGGAATACTGGGGAGAGGTGTCCATGAGGAGGGCAGTGTAGAACCAAGGAATTTGAATTTAATTTGAAAGAAGATGAATGTTTGGCTGCAGGTGTGATGTGTCGTGACATTACATCATATCATATACGATTTCCAGCCAGGCCATTGCAGTGAACTATTTCGCTCTTGTCAAAGACAGTTAACTCTCTCACTCTTGGTTGAGCAAAGGATAGAAGGAAACTCTGAGGCCCCATCAGAGATAGGCTGGGATGAAAACTTTTCTCCTCTAAGTACCAGCCCAGGGACCCTAATCACTGCCTCATGTTACCTTGCTCTACAGAACTGCAGATATTGGAAGAACCAACAAGGCCATTTAATCTAACCCCCCCCCCCCCGACAGCTCCTCTCTACATTTAACCTATGCAGTCCAGGTCAGAGTGTACCACAAGCAGATTGCAAGTCCTCTACCCATCTTGAAGAGGAAGTGAAACCAAGCAGATATCTAGTACCACTCACCCTTTGGCACAGTCCAGCCCGGGAGCCAACAATTTCTGAAATCACCTATCATATCTGTCTTGTCTGAGAGACATGCAGATGCAATATGGGGCCCAAATTCCAGTGGTTTCTCCAGTTTCAAAAGCCCCAGGTTGTGAAGGTCCTGGTGCTCCCTTGAATGTGGGTGCGTCAGAGCTTGGTGGATCTGCACGGAATACATTGCCTTGGAAACGTCTACCAGCCCAGCCTGCACCAGTGCCAAAGTCTCCGAATTCTTACTGAAACAGGGAGACAGCAAGATTAAGTAGGTAAGCAGGGTGCTAGCATGTCACATAGCTGCAGCATGTGCACCAAACATTGTAGAAACTGGCCTTGAACACACTATCTGAGATACTGTTGTTATTTCAACTGTTGTTCTGCCATGTGTGTCCAAAAAGGCCCCTAAAAGCAGCTTTCATCAAATGCAATCAAATAAAATGTGCTCCTCCACCCCCATAATAGCTGCTCAACCTGTAAACAAAAAGATTATTACACAGGCGCCTTAAATGTTTAGTGCTCGCTCCTCCTGGAAATGCTGCAGTTCTGTGAAGTTCTCACCACTTGAGGGAATGCAACCACGATGTCTACAGAGCTCCCTTCTTAGTGCTGAAATACAAAGGGTCCATGAGGGTTTCCCAGACCCTTGATAGCTGGGACACAAAGACATTTCTAGATTAAAATTGGAAGTTATTTTTACATACATACACATATACGTAAATATCCTATCTGAGAACAAGCTCCTTGTCACTGTAAGGTAGGCCAGCTGATCATGTCTCCCAGCATCCCTTTGCTCAAGTCAGGAGCAAACTAAGTAAGATGCTAAACGCTCCACATGCAGCTCAGTTTATGATGATGATTTACACAATAGTTGCTGGGGGGTACAATATTTATTGGAACTACTGCTGTGGGGACCAATGTTTCTCAGCGCCAATGGAAGCTTTCCTTCCTGGGCTAGTAGCAGAGGTGTGTGTGTGTGTGTGTGTGAGAGAGAGAGAGAGAGAGAGAGATTTTCATTGGGGGAGGAAGGGGTTAAAACCCTATTTGTGTGCCATGGTTACAATGAATATGCCTCACCACCACCGCCAATGTGGCTTTTAAGTGTAAATAGAGACAAGAAATGGAGCTGCAAAATGATATGCTTAGCATCATGTCTAGTTTGGGGCTCGGGAATGGTGATGAAGGCAATGTTGGTGTTTCCTGGAATCCCACTTGCCTATCATTGGCAGCGCAGGCTGCATCAGGCGATATTCCTGTGTGTTCTTCCCCCCTGTTTTGGGATGATGATACCACTCACATATTGGCTGGTGGGGGGATCAATGCTGCGTAGGGCCTTCTCCAGTTGGCACAGAGTGATGAATACTTTCAACGTGGAGGAGGCTTCATTTCTCAATGCACAGTTCAGCACATTAGTGTGCCCCAGCATTAAGTCTGGGAAGCATGGATAGACAGAGACTCATACTGGATGGAACTGTTGGCAAAGGGTGTATCAGTTTAGTTTTGGGATGGAATACTGGTAGCAACCCCCCCCCATAAATTTGTATAGTGAGAGATTGGATGCCATAGCAACAAGACAAATATGATAGTCCTCACAACACCCACCCCCCAAGCTATGAACCATGATTTGTGGCTTGTGAGCCTTTTAGCAGCCATTATGAGGGGCTATTGTGTTTTTATGTTTTGCCCCACCATCATGAGGGCTAGAAACATAATCTGGGATCTCAACACCTCTGTGGGCACGTCCAACTGCTTCTGCACATTGACTGGGACCTCTACAGTTTTCCTCTTCCTACTGCTATTCCTCATGTTTCATATGATATTATTCAGGGGCCTCAGAAACCCTGGTGTGCCTGCAAAAAATTCCTGTGTAAACCTTTGAATTCCATGCATATTAAGTAAGTAAGAAAGAAAGCCTTAGGAATCTGAAACCACCATAATGTGAAGAAAGAAAGCAGATTCTAGGCATCATCCACAGTAGACCAAATGCTATTCCAAGGCACTGACACAATGCAAACCACCCTGAACTGGATAAGAACTAACGAACAGGGCACTCACATAAGGTTGGCACAGCTTGCTGTGGTTAAAATCCACCAGGGGTTGAGAATGGAGCCAGCACAGAAGTGTTGGATGGACAGTTTGAGAGAAACAATCCAGGGAAATTCACCCATTTCAGCCTCAGAGCAGCTTGGGCACTTGGGCGCAAAACCAGGCTGCAGGCCACATCCTGAGGGGAAAGACCAAAACATTATAAATGGATTTTCCTGCCTTCAGACCTCAGATTCTCTGACAGAAGTCTGAAGTGAGATGATCTAGTACAGTCTATTTCACTCCAGAGTGATGGCGGCGGAAAGGGGGGAGGAACTGGTGATCTGCGAGTCCCCAGATTTTGGGAGGGAACAGAACATGGAAGTTATTGGCTACATCACTCACCAACTCTGCGATCCATCACAATTGCCATCTTGTTAAGTTGGTAGGTGTGGGAGTTGCTATTCCATGCCAGTCCCATCGCACACTGTTTCAGTGTCACCCGCACAGGGTGTTGCAAGCTGGGAATCATGGAGATCGTTTTACTGGGTGGGGGAACTAGTGCGAGAGAAGGGCCAGGAAATGGGCTTTCCTCACGTTTGCTCTTGGGGGATCGTGGCCCTGCTACAATGACATGAACAGGTACACCTTGATTGACATCAGTTTCAGGTGTGGGTGATGGGAGCTCTGTAGGAGGCACTATTATGGAGTCCGGAGATGGCAAAGCCTTTAACGGCCTTGGGGTAGTAGCAGGTAAGATGATCACATGTGGTTGTGTGAATGATGGTGAAGTTTGGGGTGACTGGCTTGTGGGTGTTCTAGATGTTTGTTTGGTTGTGGAAGAGACTACAGACAATGACTGTTGCGCTGTTATGGATTTTACAGTTGTTGTGGGTGTTACAGATGATTGCTGTCTAGGTGTAGAGGATACTACAGAAGATGTAGTAGGCATTACAGGTGTTGATTGGTGGATTCTTGAGGGTATTATAACAATTACATGATTGGTTGGTGGGGAAGGCTTTGCTTCTTTTGATGCAAATGTAGAGTGCCCTGTAGTTATAGATATTAATGGTTTTGTAGATTTTGGCAATGAGGGTTTGGTTGTTTCCAATGGTGGCAGTTCAGTTGTCATGGCTGTTTCCAGTGGTGGCAGTTTGGTTGTCATGACTGTTTCCAGTGTTGTAGTTGTCGTGGTTTCTTCTAATGGTGGCGGTTCGATTGTTTCAGATACTCCATCTGTTTGTCCTACAACTGGCAGCATTACAGGCACTTGTAGGGTTGCTGAGGGAGACTGGACAGTTGGACCAAAAAACAGTCCTGTTGGGAATGTTATAGGTTGCCCAGTTGTTGAAGATAATTCTCCTTCTGTTTCAGACATCACAGATAATGGTGCTGTGACAGTTGGTTCACCATTAGTAGTCTTGTTATTTACTGCTCCTTCTTCCCACAACCACTTCAGATGGGTTAAAAGCTGGGCAGCCAGAATAGGAGCTGTGCAAACGCGCAAGCTCTGGCTTACCATGCCCATCGCCTCCCAGTGTCCGCTTGCTGGGTCATGACACATCACAGGACTGCCTACAGGCACCTGCAGCAGAAGAGGAGAGAGGGCATGAGAATCAGATATGGGATGAGACAACCGAGGTAGATCCTAAAATGTGTTCTGTTGATGTATCTTTGCTGGTGGGTCAGCTGCATATCCGAGGTGTTCTGCTGATGCCTCTCTGATAAGGGTTGTCTTTTCTTGTGTTCTGCCAGCACAACAGCGCTTCTGCCATGGGCCCCTCAGCTAGTAGATCTCAAGTACAGGATTACTCTGTTAGCAAATCCAAAGTATTTCTGCACAAGTTTCAAAAGAGAACAATCAAAATGATTCAGAACATAGGAAGCTGCCTTATACTGAGTCAGATCCTTGGTCCATCTAGTCCAGTAGTGTTGACACTGACTGGCAGCAGCTCTTCCAGGATTTCAGGCAGGAGTTTTTCCTGCCCTATCTGGGAATACTGGGGATTGAACCTGGGACCTTGTGAGTGCAAAGCATGTGTTCTACCACTGAGCTATGGCCCCTCCTGGGTACCCCTGTGACTCAGAAAATGGAAGCAGTGCTGGAAATAGGTCAAGAGGAGCACACTTATTGCTCAAAACAGTAATGACCAGGTTCTTGATGCCATAGCAAGCATAAGTGGGGGTTTCTTGTGAGAGTTTCAGGGAATTCTTGGCCCTGAGTGCCAGAGGAAATATAACAGTGAAGATGCTGTAAGGGACTATATTGTCTTGGAAAGCAGAGAAGAAGTACTTTCCATGCCCACTGTCTTGACCCTGAATCCATTCATATGGATTACCCTGCAATCTGTGTGGTTAAACACCTCTCTTGCAACACACAAGTTCCAATCTTCTGTTATGCCAGGCCAATGCGTAGCACATTCTGATGTCACCAAAGCTTTCACGCTAATATCCTTCAATTGCCATCTTTTGGATCCTGTGGAGAAGGAGAGAAGACCCTCAGCTACAAAGTCTGATAGTATAACCCAGGGGATCTACCACGATGCTTTTCACTCTCACTCTGTAATCAGTACTGTGTGCGCATTATGTGTAAATGACGTACCCCCCCCAAACAAATTCTCAAACAAATTCTGAAAGTCCCCCTGAACCTCCCCTCAAGATTCTGAACTTTCACCCAGGAGTGACCCTTCAAATATTTCCATAACCATAACAGCTATAAACCATTAATTTAAAAATTAATCTTGACACTCTTGGGATGCTAAACTGTGTGTCAAATACCATTTGCTATACTTGTACAACAATTATCACGGATGTGCCAGACACACCCAGCTCTGCCTATAGTTAGCTATTTTTAAATAACTGCAGACTTATCTGTACCAGTGGCTTTGACCCTGGCCTGTAGTCATTTTCCCCATAAATGTAATCCTCTAAATCCTGATGGAGCACCTTCAAACTCACCACGTTGGCCTCGTTTCAAAATTCTACATTCTTCCTGCATGTTGTAAGGTTTATGTTCCCGAGGGACACAAACTGGCCATATGTCTTTCTTTCTTAGATCAAGTGGTTGGCCAAGCATAATGAGTCCCAAGTCATTATTGGGCATTGTATCCCAGGAACTGAAGCCCCGATGTGGCAGGAACTGGCTCACTGTCTTGGTGGAGACACGCCCATGAGACCCAGTCAACTCTATATGGCTTGGTTTCCTGCAAGGCAAACATGGCAGCTCATTTTAAACACAATCAAAGGGATCAGCTCTGTTATCCTGAACTGTGGGCCTTACCACAGCCTGTAAACCAGGGTTTACAGTGTGGTTCCCATGGGTATTAATGTGCCCCCAGACACCTTCTTTGGTGCTCACTAAGACACTCTACTTCCCCCAATGTCGCTTTAAGTAATATTTTTTTTACTGGCAACTGGGATTACTTCAAAGAAAAGTGGGACCCTCTAGCAGCTGCCATCTTAACTTCCTATGAATGCCTCTGGACAGGTTATTTGACCTTTGTGACTAGCCATGCCCACCTATGGCAGCCATTTTCTGGTTGTGCCCAGGACAGTTTCTCAAATGTCCAAATGTGCGCACAGGCCCCAAAGGGTGGCCAACTTCTGCTGTAAACTGTTCAGGCACGAGGTTCCATTGCAGAGTCAACCATTCCAGGACCAGCGCTAACAACCCTATCAAGAAAAACAGTTCCAATCTCTCACATTACTCACATCAATAGGAAGCAGTTGGCTGCTGTCAGGACCCACCAGCTGCTCAGCACAACGCCTTGGCACCTCTTGCCATTGCCATATACGTTCACTAACCATGGTGCTTCCAAGGTCTCATTCTGTTCTGAGGGCACAGTGTGGGCTTTGTCCCAATTGGGTCGCACATGATGAAGGCCACAGACTGTAGGGGAACAATAGAATACTGTCGGATCTTCCCTCCCAAGCATCCTATATGTGGTAAATGTAATACATGCTCCAATGGGAGTTTACGTAATGGATACTGAGCTGGGAAAAACCGTAACACTTGAAAGTCCCTTCAGTGGCTCACCAATACTCCAGGAAGGTTTAGTGGATAGAAACATCTAGTGTAAGTGGTGCCACACACTCTACCACAGTAAAGTATGGGGAAGTCAAAGTAAGATGTTGGTAGCGCAAGGATTTTATGTAATGCAGCATTGACTTCTAAACAATAGTTAATTGTTATGGGCTAATCTCCTGTACTTGTGTCTTCCCATTCAGTTATACCACTTCATCCAAAAGAACACTGAGTTTCTGGGTTGCACAAGCCTCTTCCCCAGCCCTCCTTTCTTCCCAGAACGGTGGGTCAGAAATGTCCTGGCCCTGGTCATTGTTGCTTACAGCTAGAGGAGGAGGACAGAAGCAGCTGGAAGAGGGCACAGAGCCCAAACAGAACCTCCATCCTTCCTCTCGGTGGCAGAGGGAGGCCGGGGAGTCATAAAGGGGCATCATAGGGAAGGTGAGATGAGACAAGGTAATCCACAGGCCCCACTGGAAGAGGAAGTCAAGTCAGCACTTGAGAAGTCTGGAATGGAACCTCTGAGTTCACAAAAGTCTCATCTGTGACCTCAGCTTCATAGAGCTCTAATAACCTGACATGCAATCCCCGATATGACCCTAATTGTGTGCTTCTGCCATCCCCAATCCTATGCTGCAGCTCATTCAATTTTGTTTCAAAGGTGCATCTATTCCAAGCACATCAGCCCCAAGCTCCCCACTCCCCATCACCACTATGTATGTATATATGGAAAACTATAATGCAATGATGGACAGTGCAGTATTCTAAAAGTAGGGATGCTAATTATATGTTATGGTGTCGTCATGCTCTGGAATAAGGAGCATTTACAAATATAAGGGATCGCCTGGCAACCTATTGGTATGTGAATACAGTATTATGGAATTCGCAAACTCTAGTTGCATTTGCCTATGTTAACTGATGGGGGTTCTCCCAACTTTGTACACCAGTGTTAGCTGTCTGTGTAGTCATGCAGGGTATGTACGTTCTCTGTTGTGACACCAGAAATGTGACATAATATATCCTCCTCAGTCAGGCCTCTACGAATTTTCTAACTTCTTCCCCAAAAGCTGTACTCTTGTGCCAAACTTGTGAGAGTTTATAGTTAGGATATAACAAGAGTTATGATATATGCCATTTCGGGACTCCAAAAGCAGGTAATTTTTTTAAAAGTGACAAAAATAAATACAAAATAATTGACATTTTGGCAGCAGGTGAAACTCTGTGTTTTAGCAGCTTTTAAATATATAGTTTAACTTTTTTGTGCTTATTTTAGTGTATAATGTTTTATTATGCTTTTTTATTATTTAGAACTGCTAGCTTTTCAGCTGGCTACTAGCAGTGCCTTTAGCAGCCGCTTGATGTGCAGATATTACCAGGACCTAGTGTTTACTGCCAATGGTGTGAAAAACTTCACCTGCTCATTTCTGCACAAAACAACTGTTGTTGTTTTCTGGTCAGTTGGCAAGCCCGTGAAGTCATTCTGAGCACAATTTTACAAAAAGGCAATTACAAAATATAAAAAGACAGCCTCCCCCAACCTGGTGCCTTCCAGATTTTTGGGATACAACTCCCATCAGCCTCAGCCAGCATAGCCAATGGCATGCTGGCTAAGGCTGATGGGAACTGTCATCCAATCTATATGGAGGAAACCAGGTTGAGGAAGGTTTCTCATCAACATTTTTAGGATGCCCCCGAAAGACCTGATGTGGTCCCCACTTTTAATAAAATTAGATTGTTTCGATGGGCCTGGGTAACTTTTTGAATTTTCAACATGGGTCTATTTCACACAAACTCTTCACAACCTGCAAACAGAATGGTAATGTGTTGAGCATTTTACCAAATCATAGATTCAAGTATTACTGTACAGCTAAACATACACGTAGACATTAAAAACTATACATGTGAACGTAGCCTCATTTCACGGTTACCTAGTTTTAGAATGTTGATATTTATTACAATTTACTGCATCCTATGTGGGGTGAGTCATAAAAAACCCACCTGGGCACCCCCCCCCCCCGATAAAATGGCCACTAAAACAGAATGTACCGGATGGTTTCAGTCTAGTAAAATTAAATGCTACCGAAAGTTGCAAATTCCAGCTCTTACATCCCAATATTTTGGGGATGCATTAAAAAAAAAAAAAGCCCTCTGTGGTACGTATGAGCGACTAAACTGAGGGAAGCTAGTTTTCCTCTCACACGAACTTGATGCTTGGGCGGCAAAAGTCGGACAGCCCGCCCCTGCTCAAAATGGCGCCGACATGGTGAGGGCTCAGTGTCCCTCCCAACATGGAGCCGATGCTGCAGGGCGCTTCCCTGTGAACCGCCCCAACCTGCCTTCCCCAATATGGCAGGCCTTGAACGAGACACCTCCCCTGCGATTGGACCGCTTGCTACGCTCGCCCTTTCAAAATGGCGTCAACTCTCCGAAACGGCTCTTCTGATCACGACGCCTCCGCGCCACACTCAAGATGGCGGTAAAAGGACCGCTCTTTATTCTGGGTTTGCATCCTTCCTCTCCCCACAGATCAAAAAGAACCGGCTAAGGGCGCAATGCTATGCATGTTTAGACAAAAAAAAAAAAAAATGTCCTACAACACCCAGCATTCCGCAGCCAGCATGCTGGGAGTTGTAGGACACCCAACCCCCCTAGACATGCTTAGGATTGCGCCCTTGGTCTCCTTCAAGAATGGCTGTTTCGCGTTGTTTCGCAACGCGGTCCCTGTCCTTAACGGAAGCCTGGAAAGCGAGCCTGGGAAAAGAAGCCAAGCAAGCGCCCACAGGGAATATTTGCCAAAAGGTTACGCTACGAGAAGCAGGAACCAGGAGCTTCCGAGATGGCTCCTCAGAAGACGCACATCCGTGTTTGGTTTTGTTGTAATCCTCGAACAGCGGCTAGAGATTTAACGGGGGGAGGAAGCAAGAGCAGACGTGGGGAAGCCATTCAAATTCCACTATACTCGGAATTCCAACAAAAGGGTTGCATTCCTCATCTGCTGAAGTCTTACGGGTTTCCCTTTCCACTTTCTCAAGACGACGCTTTGATGGGGCAGGGGAAACGGAACACGGGAGCAAGGTTGTGAAGAGATTACTCGGGGGCCACGATACTTAAGGGGCTTTCAGAACAGCGCGAGAGGACACAGAGGGATTATTACTAGTACGAATGAACTGTTACTTTCTGAAATCCACCCTGCCCCCCATTCAGTTTTGTGTTAGAATAGAATCCAAAATCCGGGCAATACCTTAATTAGGATCAACCACATTCCACAAAAATGTGCGAGCTTTCAAGTTCTACGGCACACACTTTTGTGGAACTGTTGGTTGGTCCTAATAAAGGTATTGGCCAACTATTAATTTTGGCTTTTTTTCCTCATGGACAAGCACGACTATTTTTTTTTTTTAGGAGATATTCAAGTCATAAGTGCGCTATACACTTGCAGTGCGATCATATGCATGTGTACTCAAGTTCCATTGGGTTCAAGGGGCTTACTTCCAAGGAGGTGGATACAGGGTTGCAGCCTTAATGTGTTTATGTATTTAATGCTATTTTAATTATCAACCTTTCCCTAAAGAAGCCTGGGAGCTGTTTCTCCAAGAAGGTACTGAGAAGTGAGAACTCTGTTAGAAAGCCCTAATTCCCCTTAGAACTGCTATTCCTCCCAGGAAAGGTCTATGGAAAACACAAACAAGGGCAGCTTCCTGCCAGCAAAGGACTGTGGAAAACACAAACAGGGGCAGCTTCTCTCATTTTGATGGGAAAGCTGTGAACAGTTAACTTCTCCATGCTATACAACTTTTGGATCCTGATTCTATACATGTCCACTCTGAAGCAAGTCCCCATATACTGACAGCATGGCAAACATGGGACTTGAGAACCCCCGTCTCTCAAAATGCAAAGAGCTTTGCACTGGACCGTGCTATAAACTGGTTGTCCAGAAGCAGCCACAGAAGTAAACCCCATGTAGGCCAAACTGTCACTACTTCACTGCTAGAGATGCTGGTGCTGATGGCTGGCTACCCTCACCCCACATACCACAGCTGTTTTTGATGCTGTAGCCGTCGTTCATTTTTATAGTCTTAAATAAGCAATACTACTTTGAGAAAGGGGGAGTGAAGTGTGTGTGGGGGAAGCCATCCATAAACCTGACTCAGTCTCTCTCCCCGCCTTTGGTTAAACCAGGGGTGGGCAACTTGTGGCCCTCTAGATTTTTGGCCAACAGGTCCTGTCAGCCCTAGGCAGCATAGTCAATGGTGAAGGATGGAAGTTGTAGGCCAAAACATCTGGAAGGCCACTAGTTGCCCACCCACCAATGGGTTAAACAAAGGACTGTGTTGAGCCAGTTACACATATGGCTTAGGTTTTCCCACTTATAAAAGGGAAGGGGCAATAGCTCTGAGGATAATGGAAGTATCAGCCATGGAACTACTCCAGCACTAAAATGTTTGGCATGTTGATGTTTTGCTGCAGGCAACTTGTACTCATCCAAGTGACAAATTACAAGGCTGGTTTGCATACTCCACAGGCTCCTAAAAGTATTTTTGATTGTAGATATCTTAAGAGGCTAAGTATATCCACACCCCATCCTGTGTCCAATCACTTATTCCGATAAGTGCTCTACTTAAAAAAGTGTCTCAACAATGAAGCACTACCTTTCCCACAAGTTCCTCAAAGGGAGCCTAAGCAAACTGAGCAGGATGTGCCCCATTCTCAAACATCCATTATTGCATTTGTGCCCCACCCTTCCTGGAAGGAGCTCAGGGTAGCATACGTAGAATTCTCTAATTTTAACCTCCCAGGAGCCCTGGGCAGTAGGTTGGAGTGAAATATAGTGTTTATCCTGTGAACGTAGTCAACTAGGGATTTGAACCTGGTTCAACACATCAGAATCCACCCCTGTAGCAATCCAGATACCAGGGATGACGTTGCAATCTTGACAGAGATGAGATCTTGCACAGCCCCTTCTGACCCAACAAACCAAATACTGTATGTGTACATGCATGTGCATAATCAGTTTGAGAGTCTTCAGAGGACATTACACATTTATTAGCAATCTTTACACCAGCCCTGAAAGGTAGGCTGGTGTTTAGAGTGCAGATGGGGGGCTGAGGTGAAGAGTGATTTCACTAAGGCAACCTAGTGATTTTCTTCTGGAAGGGTGCAATTTGAGGACAGCTCAGCCCCCCCCATTTATCCATTATACCACACTGGCTTTCATGACCCCCACCCATCTCTTGGGCAAACTAAATGCGATGCATTTGAAATATGCTATATAAATGCTATTTCTTGACATCACCACAGTGTGTTTGGACAAAGCAGCATTACTACCTTGTTACGGGGGAGGAGCTGGTGGCACAAATTTTGCCACTGTGAAGCTAGTCAAAACCCAAACCTTGGGTCACGCTTTCTTTCTCTGTGCCTCTGGTTCAAGGATAACAGAATATTGTTGTTGTTCAGTTGTTAAGTCGTGTCCGACTCTTCGTGACCCCATGGATCATAGCACGCCAGGCCTTCCTGTCCTCCGCTCTCTCCTGGAGCGTGCTCAAGTTCATATTCATTGCATTGGTGTTGCTATCTAGCCATCTCATCCTCTAACAGTATATACTGAACAGCTAAACTATGTATAGCGTAGTGGTTCGCGTAGGACTAGGACAGCCCAGGTTCAAATCCCCATTCAGTCACAAAAATCACAGGATGGCTTTGGGCAAGTCTCTCAGCCTATCCTATCTCATCACAGGGTTAGTGTGAGTATAAAATGGGAGGGGCAGGGGGAGAACCATGTATGCTGTTTTGACCTCCTTGGAGGAAAGGCAGGATATAAATTGCTGCTTTTAAACACTACTCTTTGGGGAGGCTCACTAACAAGGGTTTGAGAGCACTTACAATGGAAAGAACTTTATAGTAGAGTACCAAAATGGCAAGGGTAGTTTTGCTTTCCATTCCCCACCATTAACTGCCATAGAGGCCACAAACCCCAAACACTGGAAATTGCAAAGTGATTATAGTATTTGGTTACTTGTTCATCGTATTATGATGACTCCAGCACCCAATTCAGGGGTTTTACTCATTCATATCACTTCATGCAGTAGGATGTTATATAGAATAGTCCATTTACCAATACAGATTCAACAGCAGCAGATGATGCTTCCTCCTCCTCCTCCCCTAATGATCTATACTGTAATGTACTATGAATGCAGAGTGGTAAAGCAGTCTCTAGCAGCGATTAGGTGCATTACCCTAATATCATAGTGATGGGACAGGCAGTAGTCTCTGGCTGTCATTGGCTGAGATGCTCAGATGCTGTGGAGCGGCAGTGGGCAGGAGGTAGATCGATCACTAGCCAATTTCAGGTAGACTACCTAGTGCCAGCAGATTGCTGGGATCCTTGCAAAAAACACTGAAGTAGGCAGCACTTGATCTGTTCAAGCAAGGCACTTCTATACTTAAGCAAGAATGCATACTTTTAAAAAAAGAGGACCACACAAGACTTGGGTTAGCCCACCCCTGCTTGAGAGGGATAAAGAAGGCAGAAAGACCTATGGAAGTAGACAGGAGACTGAGAAGGCAGCAGGCCAAGAAAGCAGGGGCATGTTCAAAATCCAGTGTGTTGTGTATGAATGAGGGGGCTGTAGCTCAGTGGTCAGAGCATACTACTCCTGGACTCGGTCCTAGAGGCCCAGGTGTCAGTGGTGGCAAGGAGTGTGTTTGCACTACTGAGGCTAGTGCGCCTACTGCGCCTGTTCCTAGAAACATCTGAGCTGGCCACAGTCACGCATGCCTTAGTTACATCCTGTTTGGATTACTGCAATGCACTCTATGTGGGGCTGCCTTCGAAAGGCATTCAGAAACTTCAGCTGGTCCAGAATGCTTGTGGCCAGACTGTTGACTGGGGCCAGTTAACAAGTGTGCATGTGACTCCCTTGGTACAGCAGCTCCACTGGCTACTGGCCTGTTTCCGGGCCAAATTCAGAGTGCTGGTTATGACCTATAAAGCCGTATATGGCCTGGGACCAGACTACCTGAAAGACCCCCTTCTCCCATTATGAGCCTGCCCAATTCTTAGGATCTCAGGAGAGGCCCTTTCTTTTGAGACCTCACCTTCAGAGGCATGTTTGGTGGTGACCCAAGAGAGGGCCTTTTCGGTGGCCACTTCCAGACTGTGGAGCGCCTTCCCAAGGGAGGCTATGTTTGCTCCCTCTCTGCTGTCCTTCCGTCAGCAGGCAAAGACCGCTTTATTCAAGCAGGCGTTTGGCCTCTAAGTGGGTCTGTTGGGTGCTCTTTTTATTTTTTGTTCTGTAATTGTTGTTTTTATTGTATTTTACTGTTTTAATCAATTTTAAATTATGCCTGTAAGCTGCCTTGAATGCCATGTTTTGGTAGAAAGGCAGGGTACAACTCAAATAAATAATAAATATGCCTTCCATGCAGAAGGTCCCAGATTCAATCCTGGCATCTCCACTAAAATAATGTAAGGTAACAAGATGGGGAAGGACCGCTGCCTGAGGCCTGGAGAGCCGTCAACAGTGTAGACTCAGCACTGGGCTAGATGGACCCATGGTTTCCTCATTGGAAGTCAGCATCATGTGAGTATTAGAAGAGTGAGTTGTCAAGACAAATTCAGAGAAAGGGAGAAGGGAAGTAAAACAGGAAGAACGGGCAGAGCGCTGCAAAAGCAAGACTAAAGACTGTGCTTGAAGTAAAAATGATGAAGTCTTTTTGGCTGCTGACTTATAGCAGGAAGAATATTACCATGTGTTTGTAACAGGATATGGAATGAAATGGTTCTTTTAGTCTGACTAATGAGATTACCCTGCCACTGCCCTGGAGTGAGCAGAGATGGGACATTGCGGCTAACACTGCAATATCACCACTGCGCAGTTCCTCGAACTCAGCTATCTCCCCATTGTAGATCTGTGAAAGCTCATATTGACATCTTCAGGCCGAGTACACAACATCCCTCTGTCAGGGTGGAAACTGAGCCCATAGAGCCCCAGAGCAGTTCTGATTCTGAGGAGGAAGAGCAATCCGTGGGAGAGGAGCTCGCTCATCTCTCACAAGCATAGCAGCTGGCAGAGATTCCTCCTGCCAGCATTCCTGGGATAGATAGTGACCCTGGCAGCAAGAGAGCGGTGGAGGGGGGCTTGCTGGACGCTCGGCGCAGATGCAGGGAGCGACGACAGATGGAGGGCACAGAAAGGAGGCATAGCGCTCGTTTGGCATGCAAACCACGGTCGCGTCCTGAGGACCCAAGGGAAAGAGGGAGGATCTCTCCCTAGTCTATAAGTTCAGGGTCTTCCCGTGGTTCTCCTTCAAACGGGGACCAAATGCCTTACCTGAAGCTTAGGCTACTCTGCTATCTTTCCCCAGTGCTGTTCCTTGCTTTGTCGCTAGTGATTAGTATCTGAAAGAGTCATAAAGGAATAAAGTCTCGGAAAGAATTCCTTGTCATCTGTGTCCTGAGTTGGCTATTGGTGGGGACTGCAAGAGGCAGCTAGGGCGCTCCTGACACCCTCTTCCCATTTCCTGAAGTTGTCCACGTGACATTAGCTAGTTATGGTTTTACCTCCTCCGAGAGAAAGCTGTGCAGTAGGCTCTTGAGTAACTGCTGGAGAGGAAGTGACAAAAACTGGACACAATTTTTAAAGACGGACATGGTATCAGTCAATTTTCTGTCCTGAGTGAAGCAATGGGGCACAGAATAGAGTAACAGAAGGAGATTTTAAAGAGACTTTTGGAGGACAGAAGGACTAAGAGGGTAAGAAGCCCCAGCCCTCTGTTGACAAGGGGAAAGCATTCAAGAGGTTTCAGCAACATACTGCTGGAGGTTTTCCCTAGAGCAGGCATTGGGGGAAGGTGGATTGGGATCTACTGGTATATCTTTGGTTGATTTGCAATAGATTGACAAGAATTTCTTTCTGACTTCCTGTTGTCTAGCAGTAACAGCCACTAAAAAACCTTTCCTGCTAAATTAGGTTGCTGAAAAAGGAATGCTTGGGGAAAATCAGGAGTGGATTTCTGTGTGAATGGACTTGTGAGCTTGGTTCTGGTCCTGATCACAAATTCTTGGACAGAACATGTGCTCAGAGGCACCCTGTTTTTTAATTCTTAAAATATGTCTGCTTGCGCCATTATTTTCCACCAGGCTCTGTTTGGTGGGCCTCAGGGTTCTAGTAAAAAAAAAAGAAATCAAGCCTGAAGTCTGCCCACCCCTGCCTTAGTGATCAAAGCCTTAAAGAGGTCCCTCCTTCCCTCTTACCACCATATCACCGTTTTCAAACTCTGAGAGTCTTAACTCTCTGCCACAGCAACCAGTGGTAGGTACTGAACACAGGAAGTTGCCTTAGGGGTTAATCTCATGATGGCATGAATATCTGACCCCATTTCCTCAGCATGTGCTCTTTATACCCCTACCCCTAAGGGGTCACACCTCTGCAAAAGGCTCTAAACTCTCCACAACTTTGAAAAGCCTCCAAATGCAATGCCCAGAAAACATGACGCAAAAGTTATTCCGCTTTCTCAAGATTGCTTGAGGTGGACCTTTTTGGGCAAGGACTGATGTGGCAGAAGGGATGGGAAACAGAACAGGAAATTGTATCCTGGGGCTGAGGACAGGGAGCTTGTGCTGGGCAGTGAAGCCTCAACCCGTTAGATGGAAGCCTTGCCAACCTCCTTTTGTCTGGACTTTTCAGACACAGCCCCAAGCTATTCTTTCCCAAGTGTGTGCACTACAATCTTAAGTTAAATTGGATTGCTCTGGATGGCAAGTGCATGCTAGCTCAGTGATCTCACAGAATACATACAGCACTAGAGATGCCCCCCACCCCCCCGGAATCCCCAGAAGTTTCCACTGTCCCAGAAGATCTTCCCCAAACCAGGCAATCGCTCCACTCCCACCCCTCCTGTCAAAATGAAAACAGGCACAGTGCATTCTTATCAAGAGTGCGCTTTTATTTTTTTATTTTTTTTCCTTTTTTGGAATTTTTTTAAACCTTAGGTTCCCTTCCAGCAGCAAATGGGTGCCAAGGAAAGAGACCAACAAAAGAATCCAAACGCTCCCTCCCGCCGCCTCATCAACACATTCCAAGCACAAATTAAGAAATGCAAACTAAACCAAAAAATATATATATATTTATATATATAATTTGTCTTTTTCTCTCAGCGTTGCACCCCGGCCCCGCCTCTGAAGACGGCTGATTGGCTGGGGGTCTGTGGCTCTCTTCAGTAAGGGGGCAGCAGGGCACACACACACACACAGGTGGTTGGAAAAGGGGGAGGAGCATCGCTCGGTTCCACTCCCTCCCGTTGCTCCCCAAGTCTGACAGTAGAAAAATATGGCAGCTGGAGCCACCCTTACGCCAGGCCAAAGCCCTCCGAGCACTCCTGGATGGCCAGTAGCAGCATGTGACGCAATTTCTCATAGCTCTCATAGGCAGGGAGGTCCAGCTGGTTGAAACTAAAGAAAGAAAGGAGTAAATAATGTGAGGGGTGGAGGGAGAACAGGAATAGGCCAATCAGCCAGACTGCAGGGACAATGTCTTTGGCTATTGCCTCTCTCTTTCTCTCTCTAGTTTTTCAGGAGGCAAAACTGAAAGAGACTGCTTCTGCAACACTCTCACCTTCTATGCCATCTCAGGTCCTCCAGACTATCCCAACATCTTAACTGAAGCCATTCTTGCTTTACTAGTAGAACCACAGGTATTTTGGCGATCTACAGCCCTCTTGCATTTCGACACCTGGCAGTGGTTAATTTCAACCAGGGGTCAGCCCCAGAACTTATTTTGAATGTCACGATTCAGCTCCTGGAGCTGAATGTGCCAAGTGCGTTTCCCAACCCACTGTCACCCCAGCCCACACTAACATCTGGAATTGGGATTTCCAAGACAATTGAGCCCTGGCATCCCATCTCTGGGAATTAGCCACCAACTCATGAGAGTGAAGATATATTTGTCCCTACTTCCTCCATTTCAACAACAGTCATTTTCCTTTCTCCCTCAGACCTCCATAAGCCCCAATTATGTATCCAGGTAGGGAGCCCATAGGTACTGAAGCTGTATAGGGGGAGCTTATGCAAAACCATTAAGCCCTTACAGGTCAAGTAAGAAAAGAATTCCTTCAGTAGCTCAGTCATGGTGTATTATGGCTCTAAAGCCGAGACGGCAGCCAATAAATTCCAGATCTTGCAGGGGCTTGGATCAGTCTACTTGAACTTAGATTTCATAGCACTGTTGTTCACATAAATTAAGCATTTACTGCAGCGAATAGATCACCAACCATGGATTATATTCGACACATGCATTTGTCCCTTACCACGTGTGAGCAGAAGGCAGTCTGTCTGTTGAGCGGTCATCTCTGTGGATCTGGAATTTCTGGATACCATTCATGCCCTCTAGGGCAGCAAAGCCCTGCAAGGGCACCTTGGATGTGCCTGTGACAAACTGCAGGAACTTCGCTCTGTCTGCCTGATCAAAGGAGCGCAGCGCTCTCCAGAACCACTGGATCTGTGCAGAAGAATGAAAGCAGTGGGGAATAGTGTCAGGACTGCTGGCTTCTTCCAGGCAGCATGAGAAGCTTGGAGGCCCCAGAAGAAGTGGGGAACACACACCCAGGGGGCCAATACAAGAATGGATCTTGCCCGATAAAAGCACCACCCTAAGGAGAACTTTGCAGCAATGTCAAGTAATTTGCATATATTTAATCTACAAGTCTGGTAGTCAAGGAACTAAACAAAATGAGCAACACTCCAAGAATATTTGAAGAGGGGGCCTTTCCCAGTACGTCTTAGCACAGCTATGCTGAAGAAAAGATAACTTGCTGGAACTGAAAGGCTAACCTGGATAGAGTTTGCCTGGTACTTGTGGTACTCTGTGTTGGATTTCAGGTCATCTATGTCAATGGTGGGTAGTCCCGAGATTAGCAGCTCCAGCTCCTGCTCAGTGAAGATGGAGATGAGGCGCTTGGGGATGATCTCATAGAAGCCCTCCAGGAAGGCAGCCAGCTGCTTGCGGATTGCTCCTGCCAGAAGGGAACAGAGATCATTACCAGGGGGTGGTGAAGGCAAAAAGAACGTTCTAAGCAATCCACAACTCAGGAGAGAATAAAACCTACATGTTAATTATGGGCCCCATGGCTTGCTCAATGTGCACACCTATGTAAAAGTTACCATTTCTCACAGCTGCCTGGACAGGTTTGCCTCAAGCACAGGATCCAGGAAATGACCATGTAACATATGCCTGTTACATTAATGTATGTGTTTGCAGTGTTAAATGTGACCCAGGTAAGATAGGATTAATAGAGTTAGGGAGTCAAATGTGGAAGAGGCGTGCGCATGTATATGAGAGAGAGAGAGAGAGAGAGAGAGAGAGAGAGGAGACTGAGGTTATATAAGGAAGAACTGGCAGCTGAAAGTCAGATAGGGCCTTAGGGATTGAAGAAGCTACATTTAGTTAGTAATGGGGCTTGTGTATAGGATTTTAGAAGGGGCAGAGTAGGTAGGGAAGTTAGAACAAAGCAGATTGATTAATAATAATATATAACTCTTCTTGCATTAAATGCCTATTTGTTTTATTTTTTACTACAAAATCCCACGTATTGGTTTGTCTTATTACTCTACCATCAGAAAATGCATTTCCTTGTTACTTCTCCTGTACTGGGTAGAGGGAACCAATTAGACATATTGGGTGTCTCTTTAACCCAGAGAGTAAAAGGGGCTAAAGCTGTGGGTGTCAGTGAGGTCCTGAGGGGGGCGGGGCGGGCAGCTTCTTCTCAGTTTCATCAGGTGAAAGCTGGAGAAGGTAGAACCCAGGGCAGGAGTGTCACAACCACTTTTACACTGACTTCAGATTAGCTTAATGGTGTGTGTGTATGTGTGTGTCTACACACACTTTCTTCTGCAGCACATAGCTTGGCTTACCTGTTTTGGCCATTTTGACTGATTTGGTGAAATAGCAATGTATGGAAGCTCTGGTATGACACATTTTACTTAATATAGCTTGAGAGAGAATTTGCAAAGGTGGGAATGTTAATGTAACATGCAGATGCAAATTAATGCGGAAGGATCCCATCTTCAAACAAAGATGAGACTAGATCTTCAGTTCTCTTCCACAGGGAACCACTGTACCTCGTCTGGACACATTTTGCTCCAACGCACCTGTCATTCTCATCTGACACACCAGATGCACATATTCCTTCTTGTTCTCCTCAGTCACAAGGATGTTGGCCCCATTGGGCTTAAGGTCACGTACCTCACACACCCCAAACTCTTGAACCTGTTTGGGTGGGGGCCAGGGAGAGACAGAAGAATACTAAGCAAGTAGAAACTAGATAGCATGAACATCCCTCATCTTCAATCCATGTTCAGCTCCACAAATTCTCCCTCAGCCTCAGTTTACCATCAGATGGTTGCTAAAGTGAATCAATGCCACAAGGCTGTTGCCGGAGCCAGATTAAGCCCCTTTGCATAGTAAAATACAACTACAGCAGCATTACTCCGGGTAAGACACAGGTGTTGTTTCAATACTACGTCCAAATGCCTTCCTTGTCACAGCACTCTCCACTCCGATGCCCCCATGAACTCTCGCAACCCCACTGCTTTCCCCCTCACTACTTGCAACCAGAGTCCTAATTTTTAAGAGCAAAACAAAACTTGTGTCCAACAGGAAAGTATCTACTTGTAGACCAATTCTGCAAATCTATAGCCATCTTCAACTACTATTATGCATAGCAGAATGTATGTGATTTCTGGTGGCAGAATTCTAGCGAGTTCTTGTATATTACCCATAGCCCTTTGCCTCTTCTCCCTTTAGCTCTAGCACCCTCCAGCTTCCAGACACCTGCCCTGAAATCCTTCCAGTAGAAGGGGACAGCAGGTTACCTCTGTGCTGAAGGTGAGGTCGTAGCCCAGTGTGGAGACATCATTTTCCAGGAGATACACCAGTCCCTGGTAGAAGTGGTAATCTTCACTCTCCATGTCTGTGTACCTGCAAAGTTGAAGGAGACGAGCTGGGTTAGGAGCAGCTCTGATACACGTTGGGAAAGATAGGAAAGCATGGAAGGACTAGTTCAGCAAGAGCCATAAAGCAAACACACTACTCACCTGACTGATTTGCCCAGGATATGCTTGTAGAAGGAGCGGGTGAAGTAGCATTCAAGCAACCGGTTGTCATACACTGCCTTGGCCACAATACGCCCAACAAACTTGAAGTAGCTCAGGTGGTTGGGGTTACAGTGAGAGGAAGGATTGATGGTGTAGGTGACCCGATCACCAGGTGACGTGCGGAAGAGTGCGTACATGGGGTTAAACATCTCCCGTGAGATGATCATGTACCACTCACGCAACAGACCTCCAGCATCCTGGCCCTCTTCCCCTTCGAACACTATGTACCTGATAAAAGGAAGGGAGCGCAACCATTAGGAAATGCCAAAGGCAGAGGATGGGCTCGGGACTTAAAAGGCTGGCAAGGATCTAGTGTCTGGCTATGTGCTGTCTGCAGAATAAGGAAAAACCGGCATTGCCCATACGTTTTAGATGGTATTTTCAACAAATGGGTGGAAGGTGGCCAAGGTCCCCAAGTAAGGATAGCCAATAAGCTGCTGCACAAGAGAAGGTTTTAATTTCAGCAGCGTGCTATAACAAGTTCTAGCATCTGGAAAAGAAGAAATTGCTTACAATCTGTTTTTCATTTCCTCGGGTGATTTGCGATGCAACTCCCTGTAAGAGTCTTCAAAGACATGATCCCGACGCACATGCACAGCCATGTCTTCTTTCCTCAGCCCCTCATCTAGTCTTTCCAACTCTTGCCGGAAGTACCTGTGGAAGAAGAGTATTCATGCAGTTACCATCTCTGACATGGGGCAGCTCCCAGAACTATGAATACAGGAAACCCCCAAAGCTGACCCAAGGAGAAGGGCCGAGGAGACACAGTTTCCAGGTGCAAAGCACTAAAAATGTAACAGTTCTGTTGGGTGGCTGACAGACCTTTGCCTTTATGTCACTCCTGGTGAAGGAGAAAAGTGGCTGAATTCTCTGTAGTGTAATGAAACTGGACAAGGCCATCCATCCAGTTACTAGTACTTCCCCTGACCACAACCCCCCTCTGACACTGGGGGAGATGAACAACGTCAATTGTTCTGGGTAGCTAGACCTTACCTCCACCCTATGGGGCTTCACAGGCTACAGGAAAGCCAGTGTGCTAGCCTGGGATGGCACTGAAGCAATCTGCCCTAGTGCTCAAAGGTGGAATGTCCTACTCCTCTTCGGTGAGGCATGCTTACAACCCCTGACGTCTCCTGCTGCTTTTCTTTGAAAGGAGGGAACTGAAGGAGTAGAAACCAAGTACTAACACCCCCACCCTGAAACCTACTTCCTTTTGACATCAAAGTCCAGCACACGTATGTAATCAACGAGGACAGCAAAGGGGCCATCAGCCAAGTGGGTGGTGGACTGGCGCAGGATCTGGTTCAGCACAGTGCGGTGCGTCTCTACAAGATGAGAACACAAGTGATGGCCCTGTTGTAGGCTCCTTAACTGTATTATCTTCCTGGCATACTGTAGATTCCCCATCTAATCTTCCTGATTAATCCAACACATGCCAGCCTTGATCCACCACCCATGTCCTACCCATGATGTATTCGATGGCTTCTACACTCATCCCCAAGCGAGCTTCCAGTTGTCCTTCTGAGACAGACAGCACAGTTCTCCATCCCCCATGGCCACTGTGAAGCTCTCATGAAAGAGTTCCTTTCCATTCCCTGGACATAGCTAGGTGTGTCCTAGTTTGAACTTACCTGCAAAGCGGAGGAACTTCTGTGTGTCCGGGGGAAGGCTGGAGGAAATGTGCATGGATGAGGGCTCACGGGAGAAAAAGGGGTCCAGGGAAGAGGGCGTTGCAGGCGTCAGTGGGGCAGGGGAAAGGGGTGGGGGTTCGTCCTTGATGTGAGCCAGCTGGCTCTCCCGGGTGTCACGTACTGGCGGCTTGCTTTCCCGCTCTGTGGCATGCACCAGAAAGAAGGCCTCCACTGCGGGCTGCAGCACTGCAGGGGAGAACAGAAAGTGAGCTCCCAAAAGGCAGGGAGGTGCGACACCTACAGCCTGACACACACACGCAGCCAGGAGCCTCACCAAGCACAGCATGTTGGTCATGGGACTCTTCCAGCTCCTTCAGACACTCGCCCAGCATGTCCCACAGTTCATCCAGACTGAGCTGCTCACTGAGCAAAGGCAGATCTGGAGGACGCTCCTCTTTTTCCTTCTCACCCTGCTGGGAACCTTCTGACGCTGTAGGAACAGAAAGTTTTAGTCCACAGAAATCCTGGATCTTAAAACACAGCCTTCCCATCCAAGTACCACAGTTTCATGACAGGCAGCTCCTTTGAACACAGGGGTGTCAGTTCTCAGAAGGAGGGCCTATGCAAATAGAACAGCCTCTCCATTTCAAAGGCAGCCACTCCCTCAACCCCCAAAGGCAGATACTAACCAACTGATTGGGTGTCTTGCGTGGTGGGCGATGGCTGATCCACATCCATAGGTGATTCATCTCTCCGCACAGAGCCCTCTGCCTGGTTTGACTCCGACTGGACAGAAGAGAGACACATCAGTGAGGGCTGCAACCTCCCGGGAGCACCGAGGGAACAAATGCTGGGAAATCAGCCCAATGGCTCCCATTAGGAAGGGTAGAAAATGGACCAAACAGAACTGTACATGGTAGCCCTACCACTTCACCCACCCTTTACGAAGACCAAAAAAGATTAAACATGCTGCTACACACAAGCTAAAATCTGCAGAGAGGGAATGAACCGAACAACACAGCTACAAAAGTAACAGGGCAGCAGAAAAAAAGCTAGCAGGAAGCGTGACATGCGTGAATCTGAGAAGGTGGAGCACTTACAGCCCAGGGCAATGGTGAAATGCATGCACTAGAGTGGGAAAATTTCTTGGAAAGCAAAGGACAGAGGTGGAGAGGGGAGGGAAGTTGTCATCAGGGATCTTCCTGCAGGGGATAACTCATATTTAACGAGGCTCAAACACCAGGGGTGTGGGCAGTCCACATCTCTCTAGAATATATTTACTGTGAAGCCAGCTGGAAAATTCATAGTGAATTCATAGTGAAGTGGGATAGAATTGAGGCCTCCAAGATGCAGCTATACCAGTAAAGTATCTAGAGAGAGGTGGTCTGAAGGACTGTACACACATTATTGACTGGTTACGTTTATTCCAGGGCAGTTGTCACCCAAGAAGGTACCCTAGTGTAAGACTGTCATGTCACTTGTATATGCAAACAAACTAGATCCTTATTTATCCCTAATGAATTACCTCCAGCTGCTGCAATCCAGAAATAAATGCAACAGTTACTTTTGTGTAAAGCAGCTAAGAAATAAAAAGTAATGTGTGCACAAGTCCCCAGAGTCTGGACTTCCTACTTCACGTAACTGTGGGCTGGAAGGCATGCAGTGCGGTTGCTGTGCCTAAGGAACATCTAGTTCTGCTCCAGAGCTCCACGGATGGTGGAAGTAGAATATATGCTGGATTGGGAGTGAGTTAGAGCTACCAAGGATGTCAGCTCACTCATAGTAGAGCCACGCCTGCTCTCCAATTTGAATGGCTTTGGGCTAGTAAAAGAGAATAAGGCTGAAGGGCAGAGGGAGGGAGGCAGAGCCATGGTTACAGATGTAGACTGAGAGAGCAGGTGTTGCGCCCATAACTTTAGCAGCTTTGGATAGCTCCCCTTTAGAACCAGTGGTTTTAAAAACATATTAACCAGCAACCCCAGAATGCCAGAAGCGCTAAGATTGAGCAGGTGTTAAAAGCTAAGACCACAGCAGCAGAGGTCCCCAAGCCACTTGTGTTTCCTGCCGCTCTGCACCTTTGCCACAAGGTGACCAAAGTGCCAGCCTTTACCATTAGAACAAATATTTAACCAGTTGGCAAGAACCAGAAAGCAAAGTTTTGCAATCTGCAAAACTGGTATATGGTCTGTTATCAATACATTTCTTCTTACGTGGATCATTTTGGTTTATGTTGAATAATGGGGGTGGGGTGGGTGGAGGGAGACCAATGCTAAATAGTTGCTATGATAGCTGCAGTGTGGGTCAGCTTTTTACTCCACTCTCACCAGGCTTAGCCCTCTCAGCAATTACTGTTTTTCCATTTATACCCAGATTTTTAATCAAGTCTTGGGCCAAACAGTACAGGGGAGAGGTAGCTGGAGCCACAAAAAGAATCACTCCCTTTTCATCCTGCTTAGACAGCTTGGTACTGGAGCTGCAGAGCCCCCATGTACCCCTTCTGTAACTGCTTAGGCCCTCCTTACTAAGGGCAGTCAAGGCAAGATGCAGCAAGGGGGGTCCCCCCAACTGAGTTCTCACTTCAAGTCTGGAAGTAGGAGAGAATTAGTGATGGGTTTACAGCAGAAGTGGACTAGCTCTGAAACGGGCAAGATTGCTTGAGTCTGTGAAGGATCCTGTTTTACTTTCCCCTACTCCACCCACCCCCAGCAGGTATCCCAAAACTACAGGAAGAGGAAGGAAGGTATGCACTATTTGGCAGAGAGGTGTCCAGGCCAGACAGAGGCTAAACACATGGGGGGAAAAGAAGAAGAAAAAACGAAAATGAAGTGTTGGGACAGTAAGTTAAACAATACAAAAACAAAAATGGTGTGTGTATGAGTGAAAAGTCCAAAGATCACAATTTGTTAAGAGGTACTATGCAAAAATCCACCTATGATCTCAAACTAGTCAGTAAACTTTGTAAAAGATGAAGACCATGGAAGTCCAGTGGTGGGGAACTGAGGCTGGTGAGAGAGCAGCCAGGGAGTACACATAAGCCAGGTTCAAAGAGGGAGAGCATCTTCTATCTCCAGCACTTTTTTACAGTCCATCTGCGACTAGTCCTTTTCAAATCCTTCCACCCATACACAGAAACTAGCATCTTGATCACCCTCCACCCGCCTTCCCTCAGTCCCCCTGAAGAACAGCTTTTATGACTGGAAGCCAAAAGCAGCAAGGAGCTAAAGCCATCTTCGCGCACAAAGAGGCTCTGATGACAAACCAGATAGGCATGAAGAAGGAGGAGAAAAGATGGAAGATGGAAGAGGGAATGTAAAAGAATGAAAAAAGGGTAATTCAAATAAACAAAATGAGTGGCCTACAAGCGCCACAGGCACCATGCTAACCGTTGTTGCTTGCTGCTGCCTCCGGGCCCTCTGACCCTCACGTACCATTTGTATAATGGCGTCAGCCTCAGCCTCCAGCTGCCGAACAGCGGCCTGGATGCTGCTAACTGAGCCCAGACCGGAAGTACCTGCACGAAGAGGGGGTGAGGAGGGAAAGGAGAATGAAGGTTGTACTCTAGAGCCAAGCTTACCAGAACTTAGCCCCATACTTGAGCTTTGGACTCAAAAATGTACAGGGGACCAAGAGTCCCCCACAGAACTGCTACGGCCAAGTACTGTAGCTGTCTAACCCAGTATCAGTTCTCCCACCCCCGCTCCAGCACCTACAACAGGGCATGCATGGCCCTTGCTCTCCTGCCCAACATACCTAGCCTGCCTGTCTGTTTTGCCTTTTTGTTGGCACGCCGCGTGTCATCCCGCAGCTGGATGATGACCTGTAGCACCCTTAAGAAGAACTTCTGTGTGGAGGTCTTAGAGGTCAGCATGGACATGGAGGGCAGCTGGAGCTCCCGGCCACCCAGAGGGCGCTTCTGCGAGGCCACAATCACCACATTCTCAGCAATGTCAAACCTGGGAGGGAGGGAGGGAGGGAGGGAGGGAGTGGGGAGGTCAGCGAAGGCCACTCAGAACAAGGAGGAAAGGGTCAACATAGAGGACCCTCACCTGCTCTGCATCTTGCCTTTCAATTTGGTGGTCTGAGGCTGCTCCTCAGGGAGCCCGTCTGGTGACAGGGACTCACACTGTGCTCGACGCTGCTGCTCCAAGTTGTACTCTCGCAGCTCTGCCAAGAGTGTGCCTAGGAAGGGGGAGACATGGGTCGAGACTGATCCTGTCTTGCCAGAGGGAAAATCCCCATCCCTTGCTTGCTTTATTTATTTATTTATGAAAACATGTACCCCACCTTTCCACTATAAAATAATACTCGAGTTGGCTAGTAATATCTAAAAGGATGTTAAAACAATTTAAGCCCAGAACAGATAGAGCAGCAAACAATTAGAAAAACAATCAGCTTGAAGAACAAAACAATAAAAAGCCTGTCTAAAAAAATGTCATCTTCAGAAGGGGGCGGCGTTTGCAAAGTGAAAGAGACAGTTGATCCTCCTGTGGGGAGAGAATTCCAACACTAGGGTGCGGTCACAGAACAAGCCCCCTCACGTTGCCAACCAACCTGGCATGAATCCCCATCAGGACACAGAGGTGAGCCTCTCTATCAGATCTTAGAGAGTGGGCAAGATGGTATGGGAGGAGGTGGTCCTGAACTCAAACTGTTTATGGCTTTTATAGGTAATAATAACCAGCACTTTGAATTGCACCCAGAAACATACTAGTAACCAGTGCAGCTATTCTAAATGGGCATAGTATGAGCACACAGCCGTGTTCCTGTGAGCACCCTAGCGGCTGCATTCTGAACCAACTTAAGCTTCCAGAAATTCTCCACAGGGGCATCTTATAGTAGTCCAATTTTGAGGTAACCAAATTTTGATGCATGCTCTGACCTCCCCCACAAATGGGCATAGTTGGAGCATCAGCCAAAGCTGAGCTCAGGCCTCCCTGTCTACAGCCACTATCTGGATAACCTGAAGCAAGGCTAGGTCCAGGAGAACTCCCAAACCATGAACCTTACCTTTCAAGGGGAATGCTACCTACTCCAGAACAGGCTGAAGTCCTGTATCTGGAGAAGTTGCCATGCCATTAGGAGCACTTACGGTGCGACACCCCCTAGTAGGGCAATTCCAGGAGTGACTGCAGCTCAGACTTGACAGCAAGGAAAACAGTCCTTTGAGTTACTATCCTGTCAGTGAGGAGCTGTACCTTTAAACATTACCCACAGCGTGCAGCTACACATGGGAGCCCCCAGAGGTGCACACCGATACATCCTGAGGAGCCCTCAGATTCTTTCAGCTACTTCCTGCTATTTTGGGCTTCACCCCTCGACTCTTCACTGGGGTGCCCGTGGAAGAGGCAGGGCATGGCTACTAAACCCAGCCAGCTCCTCCCACTAGCACATCCCCAGTCCCATGTGTCCTTACCTATCTGTTTGCAGAGAGTGTAGCCCAGTTGCCGGGCCCCATTAAGCAGGAGCTTGAGTACGGTGTCGCGTGTGGCTGGGTCACCCCGCGAAAGTTGCAAGAGAACATTAGCAGCATCTTCCAGGCCTTCTTCAGAGCAGGAGTGAGACGTCAACACCTGGCATGGAAAAGGAGAAGTTTAGTAACTGGGACTAAGGGCTGGAAAGTTCAGCCTCTAGCCTCCCAGCCTCCCCGTGTTATGCATAGCTACTCTTGCCCTTCCACCATAACTCACCTCCACAGATAGCTGTAGCTGGTTCTCTGTTAGGCCTGAGGCTGCCATTTTGCTGTCAGTTCCACCTCCACCTCCGCCTCCCCCTTCACACACCTTGGCTGGTGATTTGCTGTTTTTTGCAGCGGCTGCAAGGAGTGACAAGACACAAACTAGCACCAACTTGGGATCTGAAGATTCATCGGTAGGGAAATGACCATAGGAAACACCTCCTACCTTTTAAAGTCCAAGCCTCTATTAAGCACTCACCTACCATTCCTGTCCAAGAGCCTTGGTAGCTTCACTGCAGAAGCCACTCAAGTAGAGACGCTCTCTGGCCACACCTCCATGCACTGTCAGTCAATATCCCCCTTGATCAGGGTGGTGTGTATGCGGCAATTCCGTAGAAGCACAGATACAGCACAAGGTGTGGCATTAGGTGCAGAATTCAGCTTCAGAATCCCAGCTCTCTATTTTGTTAAACACACACACATATTTCTGGCCCGAATGGCTGTAATGATATCCTTGGAAGTGTGTGGGCGATACCTACTGAAGTCTTAAAAGCCAGAGTTGGCTGAAGACTTCCAATGGCTGAGAGCAAGGCTTCAGTGCCCTTTACAGCTTCTTGCTCCTCACCAAGACTAGCAAAAACACAACTATGCAAAACGAAAAGTTATGCAAGTTCACATACATGCCACAAAATCTGGTTGAACTGGAACTAGGAAAGAAAAGAAAATGTGGGGCAGGGAGAAGTACCTCTATCTACTCCCTTCCCCGCCCCCCACAAATCAACCAAAGACTTACTGGACACAGTGGTGGGGACAGTAGTTGTGGCGGGTACTGTGGCAGCACCGGAGGTGGTGATAGAAGCAACCGTCGCAGCTGCAGTGGCGGCTGCAGTGGCGGCAGCTACAGCAGCAGCAGCAGCCAGGGCAGGGGCAGGCGCTGGGGTGGTGGTAGCAGCAGCAGCAGTGTGGTTGGCTGCCCCCTCAGCTGTGGTCTTGTTCTCAGGCAGAGCAATGGAGATGAGAGACAGCAGGCGCAGCAGCTTCTCAGTCAGCAGGGAGCTCCGTCTAATCACCGGGTGGGATAGCATGTTCATCAGCTGGCCCAGAGGAGAGGCTTCCAGGCTGTAGGGGGAGCTCTCCCCCTCGGAGCCAGAGCTCACAGGCACAGATTTGATGGAGTTCTTGCCCTTGCGGCTTACGTTCATGTTATCCAGTTTGACCAACAAGTCCCAGAAGTCAGTGGAGATGCCGCTAGTTCCTGTCTGGCCTGGGCAAGGGCTGCCTGACTGTTTGGTGCCACGCTCCCGCTCACTTTCGCAGTTGGTTTCTTTGGTCCGCTGCTGTGTAAAGTGGCTGGGGAACACCTGTGAAGTCAGGGGGAAAAACAGGAGAATGCCAAATCAGTGGATCCGTCACTGAGTCTGTGCTGAGATTCAGCTCTCAATTCCATGGGATTATCTACCATCCTGTCCAGACTCAAGATTCAACAGGACCCCTCTCTAATCTACCCCCTTCCCCAAATCACACATGCACACCCCAAATTCTAGGCGTAGAGATACACTGGGTTCTGGACAAACCTGAATGGACATTAGATACAGTTCCCAGTAGTAGATGATCTCCCTCCAGCAACTATTTACGTTACATGTATACATCTTAGTGCCTATGGCTGTTAGAGAACAAGCCGCTCTGTATCAGTATTAGGAGTAGCTGTTACATCCTAGGAGCAAAAGAATAAGTCAGAGCACCCACCGCCCAGAGCCTCACTCCAGGATATTAGTATCAACCAAGCAATAGGACACATCCCACACAGAACGTCCAGCCTGCTTCCACATAAGCAGTGCAACACCTTCTTTGAGGCAGCACTGGCGCAGACCTTCGACAGCAGTTTTCACCAAAGCCAGTAGATGGGTCCTTTACATCCCCACCCTTCAAACTAAAATGAGCAAGGGGAAACTCTGCAGAGCAGTGGGCTCCAGGCCCCTCTGGCTACACAGCCAACCTTTTGGCTGGGCAATAAATAGAAACCAGCGACAACCTATGGCGCAT
Organism: Heloderma suspectum; assembly: GCF_057233095.1. Taxonomy (NCBI): domain Eukaryota; kingdom Metazoa; phylum Chordata; class Lepidosauria; order Squamata; family Helodermatidae; genus Heloderma; species Heloderma suspectum. The sequence goes on from NC_139459.1 coordinate 172,578,543, forward strand.
CCACACGCTTAATCTTCTCTCCTTGCATCTGCCCTAACTCCAGGTCTAGAGAGAACTGTCTTCAAGGACAAAGCATTGGCTTGATCACATCTCAGCAAAATCATGGACTCACTGGATCACTGGGCATGTCATACATATGACAGCAAGACCCAAACAATTATCTATCCCACAGGACTGCTGCAGGTTTTAAAGACAAATGAAAAAAAGACTTCCTATTAAGAGCTAAATAAAACAGTAGCAAGACAGGAGAGCTGACCCAGCTGCCAGAAGAAAGAAGGATGCTCCTTTCCTGGGATGCCCCCTTTGCCAGAAAGTAGCCTGGGATCTATGCTCCATGTCGTGGCCAATTCTGGTCCCCCACCCCACCCCCAGGGCATAAAAGCAGACATGAGGCAGAGGCTTCCCTCGTCCAAGGTCAGACAAACTGCCAGGTTTACAAATGCTGAAGCTGGCCGTTAGCACAATAATAATAATTTTTAAAAGTTTCACAGAACTGGAGCTCTGTGAAAACCTTGTTGCCTTGAAGCAGGCAGGAATGGAACTGGGGGAGGCTCCTCCCACTGAAAGGACCGCGCACAGAGTCATTTGAATAACCTAGCCCCTGAAGCCAGTGGGACAAGTAACCCCACTCCTGGATAATTCCATCACTGAAGGAAGACAGGGAAGGCTGTGATATTGTAAGCTGCTCTGGAATCACAATTTTGATGAAGGGCAGTATAAAAATATTTTAAATAAGTAAATAAATTATATAAATAATTTAAATAAGTTATGCGGATTTTAAAAATCCATTACACTTTTGGGTTCACAGAACTCTTTTTGGTAGAATGACGATTGCCAACGAAAGTAGGCCCAGCGAAGGATACAACACTCTGTATTTCGGGTTTGTTACAATGACTAAGGGAAGCAGAGTTTGCAACCTGCTCAGAACACAGCCTTGGTCCAGCCAACACACATGGAGAAGGATGTGTCTGTGGCCTTTTCTTGCTGATACAACGTATGACGTTAAAGAGCAGCGCTGGCAGATAACCATGGGGTCCAACAACAGGAAAGGAACCAAGAAGCCAACTAGCCTAGTCCCCTTTCCCATGATTGGATGCTTTCTAGTACAGGATATCCTACCAAAGGCTGCCGAACCTTTTCATGAAGACTCCAGAGAGGGAGATCAACCGTTGCTGCCAATAGTTGGGAGCAACTGCAGGGGTGGGAAGAGCCAATATCGGTTTTAACTTTGTAACCTGCTTTGAAGGTGTGCACATAACGCACAAGTAGTTTCACTGTTCACGTGCTATCGGTTTGGGAGCTCACCGTAGTATTTAATCTAGATCTGCCTTCCTGTAATTTAAGTCCTTATCCTACTTCTCAGCAGATGGGATGAACTGTTGCTTTCCTTCTTTCCAACACTTTGCTGTCAAAATATTCCAACCTTTTCTCTAAGCTAAGCAGGCCCAGATCCTTCAGGCTTTACTCAGAATGACCGTTCTCCATCATGCAAAGAGTGCCACTCAGACAACCCTTGTCCTCACCTTGGCAAGTTGGATGAGAGTGTCAAGTACATGGCGACAGACCACAGGAGCAGCCTGTGGATGTATATGAACAGTGGAACCGGCGGCAGCATGCTTCTCCGTGTGCTTGCGTCCTCCTGCTCGTTGGATCTGGAAGATGTTGGTTCTACAACCCAGAGCAGCGTCCATCGAGACAGAGAGCCAAGAAAGCTGCCCTGAGCTCTTGGATTCCATCTTGTGCAGGAGGTCAAGTGGCCGGCTGTCAGGGGCACAGGCCTTGGCAGCCCTTTTGCCTTTGTCATCTGGTGCAGCAGTCCCTTTAGGCGTCTCTACACACAGTTCACTCTCGCTGCTGCGCTGCAGGATGGACAGCAGGCTCCGGATCACCCAGCTGCGTGTCTGCGCATGGTAGCAGAGGTTCCGCAGCACCCGATGCAGCCGGCTTGTGTTCAGCTTTGGCTCGTCCACAAACAGCAGCACCAGTAGGCATGACAAGGCCTCATGGTCCAACAGAAGGCGCCCCCGCAGACGCAACAGACTGTCCACATTGCTTCCTGATGGCCTAGGATGCCACAAAAGAAATATCAGGCCACAGTCGACATGGGGCTCCAAACACACAGAATTTTTTTATGGTATCCAAAAGGAAAAACCTCTCCAAAACATGACTCATCTATCTATGGGCCATCAGGTTTGACCATGTCATGACTTAGTTTTTCTCTTCTGGCTGCTTGCTTTTTTTGTTTTTTTTTTACACTTCACAGGACCAAAGATAGTAGACAGGATAAAGACCAAAGAAAAAGAGATAAGAAAAGTCGGCAGATTCCCAACACCGACCTGCTTCATAGCTAAGCAGGAACAAAACTGGAGGCAGGTTGTTCCCCCACATGGGAGAGCACTCAAGCCAAATTTACGTATTCCTGCCTATTGGGGCAAGTGGAACAACCCATACAAGGATATCTTCCCCTTCACTGCAGGAAAGTGGACCATTTTCCTTACCTGTGAATTCTCCTTCTACTTGTTAGCCAGACAGTGGATCGGGCACCCAGTATCTGGACAGTTGGGTAGCTCACAAGTAGAGAGGAAGAGCCAACTACAGCACACCTTCGCTGGCCCTGCTTTTCCTCAAAACTGCCCCCTTTGTTTTCAAGTTGGTCCCTCAACTGACCCAGAGATTAATCAGGCCACCTTTCAGATCACAATGGCAAAGGAGTATCCTTTTCAATTGCCAAGTAATGACAGCTCTGAAAGAACTAGGACTGTTGGGAGGGCCTACCTCAATTTGTTGTGCAGCTCAGTGATGGGCAGAAGGTAGATCTCCAGGTATTTTGGACTTCACCTCTCATAAGCCCGTGTCAACATGGCCAATGGTCAGAAATGCTGGGAGCTGACATCCAAAACATCTGGAGATCTATCCTCTGTCAACCCCTGGTGTAGCTAGTTTGAGCCAATTATTATAACTCTGGTTTCCATTTCCCAAGTAGTCCAGTTTAATCTACAAGATATATTTGTCCCTCCCTGTGAATCCCAAGCCTCCACTTCCTCCTCCCAAAGAAAGTACAGCACTCTTTCCCCCCATCCCTCTGTATCTGGTACCTGCTGTGGCTGCTGCTACCACCCATCTGGAAGGTACCTCCTCTTTGTACAGCCAAGCGTGTATACTGGACACCTCTGTTTCCACTGAGTCGGCTTGTGAAGGCTGTGGAGGAGAAAAAACAGCAAAGAAACCATGAGTTGGTTTGGCTTACAGAACCAAAGAACAGTAGGACAGCAAAGAATGAAAGACCTCCTTTACCAGGGCTTCGCAAAATGGCAGACAAGGCAGAGGTGCTCGAGTGGCCAAAGAGACGCTCATGCATAAGCTGGCGCTGGCGCGCTTCCTGTTCCCGCCGCAGAGCCTGCGCCTCTGCAGCGATGTCAGGAGGCATGACGGCCAACACACTGTCCTCCATGTCCTCCAGCACGCTGCGCCTCAGGTCTGATGGCAAGGTCTGGATGAAAGTCACTGGGTCCATGGGTGTGTCTGAGCTTGTACTCTGGGCTAGTTCACGCCGCTGCTGTTCTGCCCGCTGCTGGGCCAGCACCTGGGGCGGGGGGCGGGGGGGCGGGGAGAGATAAGGAACAACTTTTTTTGTTAGGCACGACAGGGCAAAAGCACAGGACTCAACCACTCTCTCATCACAATGAGCAGGAGGCTTTATGACATTCCACTACTCCTGCCAGCCAGAGTAAGAAGAAAGGACAGAATAGGCCCTGGACGCTGACACAATGCATAGATACCGTCATGTATTAAAAATGTACGAACTGAAGCAGTTGTCCAGACAGAGCTGAATTCATAAACATTGTCCCCCAAAGGGGAGGCAGGGGTGGTGGTTGAGTGTTAGCTACCCTGTTTTAATAACGGAGAGGCTAATTGCTATTAAGCATTAATGGAAGCTATTGAGTAACAGGGGTTGTGATCAGCTGACCACCTAAGCATGGAAAAAATATTTCATTACAGACAACTAAGAATTCAGGCCCCTCTACACCTCTCCCATGAATGCTTTAGCTGCACCGTTATATAAATTAGTGCCCTAGATTTCTGCTCAAGATTAAGTCTTGTACATTCTGCTTCTGCACAGAAAGGGTGAAACGGACATATTGGATGGCTGTCACACCTATTTCTCCACTGTACCCCACAAGACAGGATAGCCGTGGAATCCTTTTTTGAGGTTTGAAAGAAGAGATCAGAAAGGTATATGTGAGGAACGATTTCGGTGCAGGTGGTCTTGCGTTATTGCAGTGCAGGTTTAGCACATGGTTTCCTTCAGATTTCGTAATTCTGTGACCCTTGACTGAACTGCTGCGTTACCCCTTAGCCTCTAAAAGTGGCACCATACCTCCTCTTGGATAGCTGGAGGCAGCGCAGCCAGGAACTCCGGACTGACTTCGGTCACACCAGGGTTGGCCACTACGGGAGGTGCTGGAGTAGCAGCAGTGGTGGTAGGGGCAGCACGGGCAGGAGGCCGGATGCCCAGCTGGTTCTGCAGCACCTCACGACGAATGTCATCAGGCAGAGCAGCCAGAAAAGATGGGTCCACACCTTCCGGGAGGTTTATCCCTATACAAAAAGAAAAGTTAAGTACAGCTGCTGTCCCTACAGAGGAGAGCCAAGCCATTATAATCCCCTCTTTTTGGGTCCTCTGGTATTTACCTGCCAAAGGGTCTTCCTCCTCACTGCTGGTAGAGGGCAGCGGTTCTTCCAAGATGCCCCGAGAATCAGCACCAGAAATGGCCACAGCTGAATCCCTGGTGGAGGAGCTTTCGGAGGACGAGGCAGGTGGGGAACTGGGGAAGAGTAAATGGCAGGGTTAACGAACGCAGTGCTAAGGCTAAAAGGATGAGTCTCCTCCTTGTGTCCCATCTTTGGTCCTCACCCATCATCCACTTGCTGGCTGGGATCAGGCTGGCCTTCCCTAATGGCCTGGGCATTGGACCCTTGCTGGGCTGCATCAGCTGTTGCCACCGCAGCGCCTGTGCCCGTCTGCTCCACGCTGCTAGCTCCACCACCCTCTCCAACGCCTTCTTCCAGGTTGCATGAGGCCAGGCTGCTGGTGTCCATGGGTGAGCCCTCCAGCTGGCTGCTGACTGCTGTCAAGGCATCAGAGTCTTCTGCCCTCTCTGGGGAGAGCGAGGCTGGTGGGATAGGAAGATAGGAAAACCGTCAAGGCAGGATACTGTGCTGAATGAACAGGTCTGACCTAGCACGGCAGCTCCTACAGTTTTATGAAACTCAAAATTTGGGCTTAACTTTCTAGAAAAAGGCTGTCCTTTAAAAAAAGGAATCGGGGCTAATTTTGGTAGCCAAGACTAAGTCACTGTGGGGAGGGGTCGACATTTAATTCATCTTGCATATGTCTTAAAACTATTGCTGCCCCTGCTGAACATTAGAAAGAGGGTAGGAAAACTGAGTACATTGTACATACGCAGAAGTGACACACAGCCAGCTGCGGGGTTAACACCCGCTGCAGGGTGAAGCCTGAGGCCACTTACTGATGGTGGGGGCAGGTGAAAGCTCCATCTGCGTGGCCTCGGCATCTGCGCTCGGCCTCCCAGGGCCCGAGTCCTCCTGCTCCGCTGGCATCAGCAGCTGCGCAGAAGCCTGGGCACTAGACTGCCCCACCACCTCCGAAGGGAGCTCGCCTGCCCCTGTTGCCTGCTGCTGCTGCTGGGGGCTCTCCAGCGTGACCAGAGTCTGCTTGGGGCCAGCCGAGGTGTCTTCAGTGGCAGTTGGGACTGCGGGGTAGCCGTCGGGATGGGTGGCACCATCTGGGAGCCAAGAAAGGGAGGCAGGGAGGCTTAAAACCCAGGCTGCCGAGCAGCAGACGGGTTTCAAAAATGGCCTTGGCTTCACCCTTTCAATAACGCAGAGCTACAGCACCAAGGATAGCTCAGAGCTAGGCATCTGGAAAGTCCCACCACAAACTTGGGTACTTCGCCCCACCCAGGGAAAGTAGTAAGTTGTATAGTTATCTCTGATTTGGGGCACAAATCCCTACCCCACAACAATACAACTTACTACCTCACCCCAGCAGGAGCAAATGGCACAAAGCCCTGTCAGTGTCAGACAGACTGGCCCTTCCTCTATTCAGAACTATCAGCGGAGTTAACACACCGTCCTCACCCCTACTCCACTGCCCTTTCACACAGACGCTGTGCCAGCAACCCTTTCCCCAAACCACAGGAAGAATCCAAAAACCCTGCCCGCTGGGCCTTCTGAGATTACCACCCCACTATAACTGCCCCTCTGCCCAACATCCATTTCCTAGGATGGAACCAAGGAACTCATGGATCATATCCAGACTTGGGCTTTGATTCCCAATCCCCTTCTTGAGCCCATGTTCTTTCCTCCTAGAGTTAGGCGCAGTCTCTTTCAATAGCTTCTTTCCTCTTCTTCAAAGTAGGCACTGCTGGCATGATGAGTTGGGAGTCCTCATAGGAAAGACAGTAGATTGTATAGTTATCTCCAAGACCGGGTGTGACCCTAAAACTATACAATCTACTACCTCATCCCAGGAGGCCCAGGAACAGCATCTATTTCAGCTAGACTGGGGGAAGAAGACATCAGGCAGAGATTCAGGAAGAAGTAAGTTACCTGGGAGGCTTTGCTCAGCTGAACTGTTAGATTGAGGCACTGGTCCCTGCAGAGGCAACAAACAAAAACATCAGAGTGACTCAAATTCATCCAATTCAAACACAGACTTTGAAGACACATCTAGGCAGGAAACTGCCTACGTAGCTTCTGCCCTCTAGGACAAGAAGAGGAGGGGCAACTTCAGGTCCTCTTCCCATCCATGCCCACCTGCTACAATGCCCCCAACCTGCTTTCAATCTAATTCTGTGAAGCATGTCTATCAGAATGTTCCACATTAAAAAAAAACATTCTAAATATTGCTGGAAATGATGTGGAGGGTCACATTCCCATTACTATATTTGCTGGATCTGCCCTAGAATTTAAAGATGTTGGGCTTGAATGGATCACATAATGGAAGTGTCAATGTATCCTACTCCCCCTCTAACTGAACAAACCTGCTAAACTGTCATAGGGAGCAATCCTATGGTCCTTAGACAGTGTCTGAGGGGTCACAGAATATTCCAGATTCCCGGATCTGAGGTCAGAGACAGTGCTCCAACCTCAGAGGGTTGCGGAATTGGCGCTCTGACCTCCCCCCCACAACTGGTGTGGAAAGAACCACGCCGTCTGTTCTCCAAGGTCAGGAACTCGACCTTGAAGGGGCCATGTTGGTGGATGGGGAGGAGAGGAGACTGGAGAGGCCAGGATATGAGTTATCCTGAGGCTGCTCCAGCCTCCTTCCCTCCCCCTCTGAAGCACCCCAGGTAGATGAGCAAGAAAGCCCATTTAGCAAAAAAGGCAGGGTGGGAGGATGGGGAGGCGAAGACCGCCTCAACTGCTCCTCCTGCCCTGCATTGGAGGATCGTAAGCCTCTAAGTTCGGGGGCTTATGATCATCGAGGGTGCAACCCATAAGATTGTGCCCTTAATGAAAGAGATATCCCCACAATTATGAAAAGTGTGATGTTTTTATTATTCATAGCAACTAAAATTCCCAATTGCTGTACATCAGGAGAGGAGACAAGCCCCCGCCCCTGAAGAATGTGATAGAACCTAACAATGAATGGCGTAATGCTATCAACCCAACTGAAAACTGTGAAACCCTATTAAGACATCATATATCTTGCCATGTTCTGTTCAATTAATGTCCATCTCTTCCCTGCTCACTACTACGTCTCCATTCTTAATAAAGCAACTTGTTTGATATTGTTTTGTTGCTATAATTGGAAAACAGAATTTAAAAGGGGAACAGGTGCAAGAACTGGCTGAAGGGTCTAAGGGAAGAGTGTGATGATTGACGGTGGTGAAGTCCCTTCAAAGCAAGTAGCTACTTTCCCTTCCTACAGGCAGAGCATGTTTCTATTTTATGTCCTCTGGTATTGTGTTCACTTAAGTGAACATCCATCTCTCCCCTCCCAAACCCTGGCTCCTTTTTAAGGTGGCCCACTGGCCAAAATTAAAATTACCAATATGGCCCTTAAGTAAAAAGTGTTTCCACCCTGCCTCTTGCGGAAATAGGCTTGCTATCTTGTCAAGCTACCTATCGCCTAAGCACATCTGCTGGCACTTTTATTTCAAGTTGTGAATACCCAGTCTCATTTACAGTCCAGCTGCATATATTTAAAGTGCCCCCATCCCCCGCACAAGAAGTCACAACTGTAGCTTCCTTAATGAAAACACCAGCTGGAATCAGCCTTGCAACTGAAAAAGCTTGTCCTTTTAGGAACCTTTAAAAAGGACCACGAAGCCTTTGGCTGGGCTTCCAACCTGAGCATTCTGCTCCTTGTCATCTCCATCCTTGGCTTTGTCAGCCACTTTCGCTTCCTCCTCAGCCAGCTGCTTGCGTCTTTTCTCTCTGCGCTCCTCTAGCTCCTCGTCCCTCAGTGCCTCCAGGTGACTGATGATGGGAACTTTGACCACTGGATGGAGAAAAGGCACCAGATTAAGAAAAGGCACCAATCAGAGAAAGGATTGCACTGTCCAAAGGAAGGAAAGATGCTCATCGGCTCACCTGAAACACAGTCATGCATGCTTTCTGCATCTAGTACTTTGCATTCTTCTGTCCAGCGTGTCAGGGCAGTGGGAATGCTCGACAAGGTCCCTAAGGAGAAGAGTGGAAGGGATGATATTGCTGAAGTCATATAACAGCTCATACAGACAAACCTCATCACAAAGACATGCTGCTGCGCTTTGGTCCAGTTGTTCTGATAATCCCTAGGATTGAGTGTGCTAAAGCTCATTCACACATGTATGTATTTAATTTAATTTCTCTACTCTTGGATGGCAGCTGAATGAGTGAACTGACTCCACTGATAAACACTTCATTTGAAGTGGTGGAAAGCATGAACATTTTGAAGTCTCTCTGATCACTCTCACACATGCAAGTAATCGAGAGATAAAACGGTTGTGAGTCATTCCCTATTCTGATGGCTCACACTAGGAGTGGGACAATTCAACGACTTTCTAAATTCTTCAAAGCAAACAATCACATGGGGCATTACGAAATAATCTCTAATTGCATGAAGGTGGAAAATAAGAGATGTTGCAAGTTAGTTTCAGAAGTGGGGCAGAAACCAAAACTACATTACCCCACCCTAAGATGGTAATACAAACCATATTTCAATACAAAGGGGTTTCAGTACAAAGCACTGCTATACTTAAAAGATAAAGGATTTACTGCATGGTTGTAGTCTGCACAAAAGACAGATAAACATCTACGAGAAAGAGATTACTACCTTCTGATGCTTTGTTAAATATCTGAACTTTTGAGACAATTTCCTTTTGAATGACTCAAAGCAGATCCATATTAAATAAAGAGGAAGATAACTTGGAAAAGGAGAAAAGCCGAAGTTGCTAACTGCCAAAAGGATTTCCAGTGGCCAGAAGCAAAAGACCTTTTACCACTCATACTAAAGGTTTCCACAGCAAACGTTTAAGTACGCGGCTGTGCCCCCACTAGCTCAGGACAAGGAGGGGCAAGCCATCCCATCTCCTGCTTGAGCTTTCTGTTTTCTGTGAATTTACAGTCTGCATGTACATGAGCAGACGATTTAGTTGCTGGTTAGCACCTTACCCTGCCATGTCAGTCAAGGAACAGGCTGGGGAGCTTCCTTGCAAGTAGATCCACTCATGGGCAGGTATCCACTCATGGGCTTTCCACCTCAAATTACAGCCTACAGCCCTCAATTGGGGCCAATATACCCTGTAAGTGATTGGGTGACCAAACATAAAGGACACATGTCCTGCAGCACTGTAGTTCTACAGAACATACGGCAACCCCCTAGAGTGCATTGTCTCTTCACTGCACTTACCCTCTGCTCACCAACTGTCTGCAAGTCCCATTCCCCTCTCTGCTGTTGCACTATTTAAACACATAGCTATAAATGTGGCCAGTATGCAGTAAGGAAAGGGAATTTAACTAAACATGGGTGCATCTATCAGCATTTGATACGTTTGCTTAATATGTTTAACAGCTGGGTGTTTTGAATGCTTGTTACTTTTACTGGTAGCTGCAAGCCTCCAAGTAATGGATTTCCAGAATGTAGAATTTTAATGGGGGGTGGAGGTTCCGGGCTATTCTTGTCCTCTTGACTTTATTCAGGATGCTAGTCGAAGCCCAGCTAATCATTTCAAACCCCAATGCTTTAGCAATTGGTTCATGAGGACTTGCCTGCCTGGCTGGTGGCCGTGCTCTGGTCGTGGAAGAAGTCATCCAGCAACTCATCGTCTGAGCGGGCGATTATGTGCACGTCGTCATTGCCCACTAGAAGGCGAGCTCGGCCTCGACTCTGCAGCGGGAGACTGCTGCTTAGCTGAAGGATGTCTGCAGCTGCTGAAGGGCCCAGCAACCTAGGGGGGACACACGACTGGGAATTGGAATGGAGCCTCTTTTGTCCTATGCAAAGGTGCATCACATTCTGGGATGAGGGCAATCTGTGGATGACTGAGACTTGCTTCTCAGAACAAAGTTATGGGAAGGCATTGGCTAAATCAAATTGGGAGGGAATGCTGCTCAAAAGCTTAAATTCACTGTCTGCCATCTTCAGTTTTTGGCAAAATGTCTTGGCTCCACTCCCCCTTCGTCTCACCTCTGGAGGATAAGAGGTGGGTTGGGCTGCCGGGTGCCAGGATAATGCACATGGATGGTATGGCCAGTGTTTGCCGTCAGCTGTCGTAGCGTCCTCTGACTCCGGCCAATGCCTTGTGCCAATCGGGTAGTGGAGGAGCCGCTACCCAAGGTCAAGGAGCTATGGTCTGCATGCCGCACCATGAGCGGGTGAGTGGCAGGAATATTGCCAGGCGATGGGGGAATGTCCGCTGGGAACAAAAATAGGAGAAGTTAGCAGCCCAAGATGGGGCTGTGAAGACCTAAATAGATACATTTTCCTAGAGGAGAAAGCTAGCCTGACCCAGGTTCAGTGAAGCTGTAATAACAAAGCCTTCTGAATTAAAGAAAAACTTTTTGGAGCGAGGATTTACCCCAGGCTGTTGGCTGGAACAAGGCAGGAATGCTATTCCATTCCAAAGGTGATAAGAAGAGTTTCCTAGTCCATAAGAATCCTGGTTCCCAACCCCCACAGGAATCAGCCATTAGGATATCACCCATGTCCTATGGCTTCCAGGTTTAGGAGTTCTTACTGGCGCTGGAGAACATGTTGTCAAACTCTATGATGAGGTCATCTTCACGGTCAAAGCGCTCAAAACGCACCAGTGGAGAGGCATTCATATCAGGGTAGTCTTCATCTAACTCCATCTCAGAGCCATCGTCGTCGTCTTCCTCCTCTTCGCCTTCCTCACCTTCTTCATCATCCTGGAGAGGGAGAGTTAGCACCAAACCCAAGGCTAAGCAAATACTGTCTAGAATTTAGGACCCTGAATTCCAACTCCCCCACCCCCTATAATCACTCTCCCTACTGAGAGCCAAGGAGCTAGTCAAAGAAATTGCTGGCACAGACTGAACTCTTACTTTAACCAGATATAAAACCCTGACACCACGGCTGCCAGTTCCCATTAGTATTGCTTTTCACTACTGACTATCTTCCTTGACCCCTGCCCTTCCCTGTTGTTTTGTACAAATCTATCCTAGACTCCCATATTAGGAGGGCAAAGCCCACGCAGGGGAGACTTCTACACTGTCTTCCCTCTGATGCCTTTACCTGATCATCTTCATCTTCCTCTTCCTCCTCCTCCTCTTCATCCTGACTGTCATCTTCATCCTCATTGCTGCCACTGCTGTCTTCCTCCTGTGTGTGCTCCTCCTCATCCTCGGGATCCAGGATGTTCATAGAATCTAGAGCAGATTGGAGAGTGCAGGTAAGGTGAGTTGGTTCCTGCTGGTTAAGTGAAGATCCTTCCAGTTATCTTCCTGGCAAGATTTCTCATATTCCTCTTGCCAGACAGGGAAAGCCTCACAGAGCCAGGTTTCAGAAACCTCCACCTCCCACCCTTTATTAGGAGAGCTCAAGTCTATAACCACCTTTGGTATCATGCTAGTTCTCCCTTCTCCTGCACTGACCCCCCTCTCACCCTTAAGGATTACTACAGGCACTTCTAGACTCCATGTAACATCTTAGGCAATGCCTCACCTTCCCTGTTGGCCTGTAGTGTGGAAGCCTGGCTCAGATTGGAAGGTGCCTCATCCATCAACACATCCTCCTGAGACTCATCCTCTCCACTTCGGCCCACTGAAGGACACAAGGGTAGTGTATAGGACTTAGCAAGGTTATGAGCAAACAACCCTTTCCCTTAGAGGAACTCCTGGGCTGTCCCCAAACCTGATGGTAGTGGCCATTTATTTGTAAACACCCATTATGGTCCTCATGTGATGCTGCTTAAAAAACACACTGATGATAATGTTACAGGCAGTTACGAAGCCGCCATGATGAGCCATTTACCCCTCAGAAGATTTCTTCCCACCCGTGCCCAAAGTTATCGGAATGGATCCCTCCTAAAAGGAGAACATGCAGCACTGACATATGCCAGCTACAGCACAGTACCCATGCTGTGAGGGAAAGAAGAGCTTCTGGGGGTGGGGGTGCAGAAAGAGCAACAGATTCTCTCTACCTGGATGAGTTCTCATTTCATACAAGGCAGGATTGTCTACATCACAGCAAGAAATGAAAGTGATTTCTTCAAGTCACACACAGGGACAAAGGCACTGAATCCACAAGTCCTGAAGGACAGCCTTGAGGACAGAAGCTGGGCCTGGCACTCACCTATTATGGTACTGTTCCCTGAGCCACCATCCTGCTCCAATAACTCATCAATCAGGTCCTCCAGCTCATTTTCGACCTAGAAGGGGGGAGGGGAGCACAATAATGAGGTCCAGTCCCTCACAGCCAAATAAGCCACAAGACTCTAAATATGCTGCATAATTCAGAGTCGCTAACATTTCTCAGATTCTTGCTAAATGCTATTCTGCAGCCTCTCTTGCCTCACTTATCAAAGTCTGCACAAACACAAAGCAAGCAAAGCCTGTGCAAGTCTGCACAAAATTAAGTCCAGATCTCATTCAACCATTTTAGAGTAAAGCCCTGGTAGCCCCAAGCTACCCTTGGCTTCTCTTTGTCCCAGACCAGCAGCAGCTTGAGGCAACAGAAGCAAGAATGGAAGTGACACCAGGCTGCAACTTATATTCCTGCCTTAAAAAAAACATGGTCACATCCTGCACACAATGCAGACCACCCTCCATACCTGCATCTCTTGCGTGCTCAGCACCTCAGGCTGCCCAGCAATCACCACAGCATCAGTCTCTGCTTCACCATCCATGATGTCACCATCTGCTACTTCTGCTTGGGCAACATCATGGTCCTCCTCCGGGGCCTCTGCTTCCCCACTCTCTCCTGCAAGGTAGCAGAATGTCAAGGCCTTAGGGTTGCCCTCCCAAGGAGGACAGATCAATGGAGGCACATAATGGCGACATCAGAAGAATTCCTAGCTAAGGAAGGGAGTGGGACGCAGATGTGGAAAAGCTAATTATGGTATGAAGTTGGGGAAACGGCAGAGAAGAGGTGAACGCTACACAATCCACAAAATGGATACCAAAGGAAATGTAGGCCACATACCTGCATCTTGTTGGCCACTGTTAGCATCCCGTGCTGCTCCCTGAGCATCCTGCTCTGCCTTGCTCTTGCTTGAGGCACTCTTGCTACCAAAGAGACTGCTGGGTTGATTGACGATACGTGACAGCGTCTCCAGAGGTTTCAAGGCTGCATTCACTGTGTTGGCCATGTTGGGACTTTGGGGAACAAACACATACAGATGAGTTCCCAGACTGTGACCACTGATGTTAATAACAAGGCAAGGCCATTACAGAGTAAACCCTGGCTGGAGTGGAGATAAGAGAAACCACTAATGAAAAGGGAGAATATCAATTCTTTTGGCTCTCTCAACATAGCAGTTAATTCTGTTCTGAAGATAGGGAACAAATTTCCTCCGAGGACAAATCATAGTGGAAACTAGGGACAGAACTCACATCTTACCTTTGCCTCCTACACCAATTATTTGGCACTACCCATAGTCTTGAAGCAGCCCACCCCTCCCTGCACCTTCTCGAGGAAGTAAGGAAGCAAGTACCTGGACAGATCAAGGCTGTGGGGCACCCTGGCCAAGTCATTGACCAGACCCTTCTTGAGGAAGAGGCGGATGATGTTGTTCATGCCGTTATGCTGTGTCTTGGCTGTGGCGCTGCTGTAGAAGCTGGAGGTGGATGGGCATGACTCCATGATGGTGCTGATGATGCACATGACTGCCTGCAGCCTAGAGTCAGACAAGGCACAAGGCGTTGGGGTTAATGGAAGCCAATGCCATGTTTCTGCGCTTACCAGGGCAATATCATGGACAGCAAATTCTGCAGCACCCCAAATCTCTGGAGCAGAGTATTCTTTTCCTTTCCTGCAGCAAATATCTTCCATTTAGGAAATGCTGTGCCAGTACTTATACACCACTAGGAAGGAAGTTGGTTTAGTAATGCCGTTTGCTGGAGACCTACTGAAAGCCACAAAGTGCCTGAATCGCAAGAACACACAGTCAGATCTACAGTACTATAGCTTTTCTGAAGTGCTGATCCATCTCAAGAAAAAGCACCACCTTGGCCTCTCTCACCTGGCGTGTTTCTCGGTGCTCTCTGCCATGGCTAAGGCCCGGCCCAGGGCTGCCTTCACTTCATTCACCAGGGCCACCTGGGCATCTGTACCACTACCCGCTGCAGCCAAACTGGCCAGGAAGAGGCGAGCCAGGGCTGGTGTATCTTTGTCTTCAGCATTCTGGGTGTGGGGGAGCAGATGGTCCAGGACAAAAGCCAACACACTACAGTCCTGAAATGTCACAGTAAGATCATTAGCAAAAGCAAGTCCAGAATGCCTGGTCTTCTTCCTTCACCACCGCCCCAGCAGTCTCTCCACACCCATGAGTTTTCACTGTCCACAGCATTAGCCTCAAAAGTCTTTTACATCTACCCTGCTCCAATCCTACAGCTCCCTGGAGTTGCTCAGACAGTGCTTTCTTTTTTTTCTTTTTCTTTTTTAAGATATTCACCGTTCTTTATTTCATTTCCATTACAATACACGTACATTATGTGTCTGCACAACTTTGTTCAACAAATGCATAATTGTATAACGATTTACAAGTTATCCATGCAATAATAAGATATACATATTTTATTCTTAAGAATATATAACCTAAACGTTCGCTGCAATTTTTTAATGTTTGAAAACATACATTACAATCTGTGAATACATACACTTTATTTGTTATTTTAATCATATATAGTACCTTTTAATGTTCTATGATAATCAAAGAGTTTCGTAGTGAGAGGGAACACTCCATTGTTTCTCTGCATTTGTATAAATAAAACTGTACCATTCTTCCATAAAACTGTCCTTTTTCTTTGTCCATTTGCTAATTTAATACTATTTGTCACAGTGCTTTCTAAGGTTTCTCACCTCCTTTATGAGCTCAGACTGGCCCACAGTATAGTTGTAGTTTGCAATTAAGGTAGCTATGCCCACGTACGAGCGCACAAGCTCTGCCAGCAACCGCAAAATGGTGGAGGTGGGCATAAGTGGCTTGCTTCCTTTGGCCTTCTGCTTGTTCTCTTCTGCTGCTTTATCACCTTCCTTATCTTTATTTTCTCTTGATTCTTCAGGAGTGGAGGCTATGGGACAGAAAGGAAAGGATCAGCCAGTGCAAGAACTATTCCAACAAACCAAACCTCAGAACAAATGGGGTAGACCCTACCAAAGCAACAGTTTGGTCTTGCTTTGGGATAGCAGAAAAAAATTAGGAACGCCATCTTTATGACTAAGTCAAAATAAACTGGCTGCTAGGAGGGGAATAGGAGCACACTTGAAGTGGGATGTCATTTGGAGGCTGGTTTAATCAGACTTCTGTTACCGAATGCAGGAGACCTTCAGGGTAGATCCCCTGGAGAGGCATTAGACACTGTGCTTCAGCTTGGTATTGTGTCAGATCAACAAAGATGGCACTTACCATCTCCTTGGGGTGTCCCAGACTGGGGAGTCTCAGCAGTTGCACTGTCAGCAGCAAAGACTTGAGCCTTGAGAAGAGGGAGAAGGCGATGGTAACAAGATGGACAAACGACTTAAAATGACCAAATACGGGGAGTGGAGGGAAAGAGTGGATTCGTGCAGAATTCCATACATGACCAGTGACTACAACTTTCACTGCTGTTTATAGCTACAGAGCAATTCTGAATACACAAAGAACTCAGAGGACAGTGTCTCAGATAGTCCACAAGCCCAGACCATTGAAATCTCTGATAAAAATGCCCTGTATATGAGATGTTGAATGTTACAATACTGCTGTAGAAATGCAAGTGGATCCTTCACAGGAACCACTTAATGAATTAAGGGATAATTGAAATTCCTTGGATTTTTTTTTAGTTACTCCCCCAGAGACGATAGAACTATTTAGAATGCTGGTCACAGGAACAGCCCAGAGGGACTCACATTGATGCCAAAGCCTGTCTGGGAGTCAAAGTCACTGCCCTGACGGGTCAAAGTGCGGTACACGTCATCTCCAATATCTTGCAGGATCTGGCTCACTTCCTGGTTAGTAAGGCTTGCCTTGGGTTCAGACTTGTCTGCTGCAGAGGGAAAATGGGAACATGGTCATTGTTGGCATTGTCTCTCTGGAGAACATATATTGCAAATTTAAAGTGTTACTTTTCACAAGAAGATACTGTGGTTTTTAAACTACACACCTTTTCCATGACCTTATGATTTGCCGAAAGAAAAATCAGAAGGCACTTAATTACCAGTACATTTCTGGGGGAAAGCGAAGCAGTTAAAGCCACTGTTAAAGTGGTTTTACCAGTGTGAGAAAGGACTGGTCAGAAGGGAGTTTCTAGCCAGAAGACACAAAGACATCAGCAACAAGAGACTTCCTGGCTCCCCAGCACAAAGAATTTCCTTCCACTCTGTCCCAGGCTGTCACATACCTTCATCAGGGGCATGGTAGGCAGCCAGAGCATTCAGCATGTCATAGATCACCTCCTTGATAGTGTCAGGTATGACAGGCAGCGGTGAGGGTTTCACTGGGGTGGTTTTCACCAGCTGCACAGCATTGGGGCCCTTGATCCGCAAGTTCTCGAACTCGTCATCAGAGGCTTGGGGAGCAAAAGGAGGAAGAATAAAAAGAACTAGAGCAGCCAAAACTGGGAACAGGGCCTGGGACATAAGGAGGGAGGGGTCATGCTTCTTCGCCATTTTTATACCTGTTTTGGATTCTTTTTCACAACACTTCTACTATGGGACCAGTTCCTCCCCTCTATCCCTAGTAAGAACTCCTTCCACCTCAGAATATGAATGATCAAGATCCTTCTTCTGACATGCGTGCGCGCACACAGCCAGCATTAGCCTGGCCACTGCAGGAGAACCAGCAGGGTTGTGAATTACTTACCAGTACCAGAGCCACGGGGAGCAGGCAGGGCAATGCGAATGCAGCCATTGGCCACCTCAGTGAAGATCTCAGGATTGCGGCAAGCAGCTGGACCTAGAACTCGCAGGATGTAGTTAATCTCCCGAGAGCCCAAACTGCCCGACACTACACCTGAAGTGGTGCTGCCTGCTCCACTGGTGGCTGCTGAGCGCACAACCTGAAGTGGACAAAAACGAAGAGGCGGGTGTTAAGGAAGCTGGCAACTGGGAGAGCCAATGCCACTGGCCACCCCAATTGGCATCTCAGACAAAAAGCCCGAGGAAGCCAAGCAGTTGATAACAGAACCCTGAACCAAGACTCAAAACAATTTTGACAGGCTGGAACACTGGACCAAAACTAAGAGAATGGAATTCAACAGAGATAAATGTAAACTTATGAATTTAGGCACAACAACAAAATCAAAGGCATAAGTATAGGACGGGAGACCTAGTTTAGGAGTTGCATGTGTGAAAAAGACCTGTGTGCTCAGCTTCTGATTGACTAAGACACAAGCCAGTGCAAAACAGCTGTTAAAAAACCAAATGCAATCTTAGGCTCCATTAACAGAAACACGGGTCCAGACCAGTACTACTGATATTCGGTGTTGGTCAGGCCATGGCTGGAATATTATGCCCAATTCTGGGCATCACATTTTAAGGAGGACATTGACGAACTGGAGCCTGTCCATAGAATGGTGACCAGAATGGTGAAGGGTCTGGAAACCATCCTATGAGGAACAACTGAAATATCTGGATATGTTTAGCCTGGAGAAGAGGAGATTAAGGGGAGACATGATAGCAGCCTTCATATATCTAAAGGGCTGTCACATGGAAGACGGGGCAGACTTTGTTCTCGTACTGTAGAGCAGGGGTGGGCAACTTGTGGGTCTCCTGATGTTTTAGCCTTGTCAGGTGCTGGCCCCTGGCTTCCTTTGAAGTCAAGCTGTTTTCAGTCAATTACTTTAATTACGCAAACTACAAACAAGCAGGCCTTGCTTCAGGCTACAGACAGTAACCTCACGCAGAAACTGACGACAAGCTTTCTTAGCAGGCGTTGCATAATAAGTAGGCTTCAGGTAGCTACCTGGTGTAAAGCACCATGAATGAGAGTTGCTACAGAACTACAGACTCCCCTTTTCAACCTGAGTGGGCTACCAAGTCCCGCCCTCAAGGTGGGTCTTTCATGAAGTCACCTGCCTTGCTGCAAGATTCTTGAAGTGCCTCATGACCCTGTGTTGCTCCTCCCTTTTCATCTGATGTCTAACTCTTGGGTCTCTTATTCCTCCCCCATCGTTAGAAACCTGCATTCCCACAGGTTCAGAGGGCCTGGCTTGGCTGTCATCCAACCGATTAGGTGGCAGCTGGGATTTGCACTCTGTCAGTGCTCCAGCAACTCCCGACACCTTGACAATGCCTTCTCCCTCCTCCCCCCGTCTGACTCAGAATCGGTTCCCATGCCTTCTTGGGGCATGTCTGCAGAGGTGCTGGGCCCAATCCCGACAACTCCCATCAGCCCTCATCCTTGGCTATGCTAGTTAGAAAGTTGTAGGCCAAAGCATCTAGAGGACCACAAATTGCTCACCCTTGCTCTAGAGATCAGGACTAGAATCAATAGGTGGAAATTGGAGGGAAGCAGATTTCAGCTAGATGTTAGGAGAAACTTCCTAGTAGCACAAGCTGGTGCTACTAGCTTCAGCAAAGGAGATCGTTACATTGTCGTGGTGCTGGAGCTTGAGCACCTCAATGACGTCATGAGCTAAACCGTGAAGGGACACCCAAGACAGGAAGGTCATGGCAGAGAGGTCAGACTAAATATGATCCCTGGGGAAGGAAACAGCAACCCACCCCAGTATTCTTGCCATGAAAACTAAATGGATCAGTACAACCAGAGATATGTCGGTATAACATTGGAAGATGGGACTCCCAGGTCGGACGATGGTCAAAATGCTACTGGGGAGGAACAGAGGATAAGTTCAACTAGCCCCAGATGTGATGACGCAGCTAGCTCAAAGCTGAAAGGACGGCTAGCAGCCGATGGTGCTAGTGGTGAACGATGAATCCGATGTTCTAAAGATCAGCAAACCATAGGAACCTGGAATGTAAGCTCTATGAATCAGGGCAAATTGGATGTAGTTATTGGAGAGATGTCAAGATTAAATATAGACATTTTGGGTGTCAGTGAACTGAAATGGACTGGAATGGGCCACTTCACATCAAAGGACCACCAGATCTACTACTGTGGACAAGAGGACCACAGAAGAAATGGAGTAGCCTTCATAATTCATAATAAAGTGGCTAAAGCAGTGCTTGGATACAATCCAAAAAATGACAGAATGATCTCAATTCGAATTCAGGGTAAGCCATTTAACATCACAGTGAGCCAAATATACGCCCCAACCACAGATGCTGAAGAAGCAGAAGTAGATCAGCTCTATGAGGATCTGCAGCACCTACTGGATAGTACGCCAAAAAAAGATGTTATTTTCATTACAGGAGACTGGAAGGTGGGTAGTCAAACGACACCTGGAATTACAGGCAAGCATGGTCTGGGAGAACAAAATGAAGCAGGACATAGGCTGATAGAATTTTGCCAAGCTCACTGTGCATAACAAACACTCTCTTCCAACAACCTAAGAGACGACTTTATACATGGACTTCACCAGATGGTCGACACCGAAATCAGATTAACTACATCCTTTGTAGCCAAAGGTGGCGGACATCTATGCAGTTGGTAAAAACAAGACCTGGAGCTGATTGTAGTTCAGATCACGAACTTCTTATTGCACAATTTAGAATCAAACTAAAGAGAACAGGGAAGACCCACAGTGGAGGTGAAGAACAGATTTAGGGGACTACATTTAGTAGATAAGGTCCCGGAAGAACTATGGACAGAAGTTCGCAACGTTGATCAGGAGGCAGCAACAAAAAACATCCCAAAGAAAAAGAAAACCAAGAAGGCAAGATGGCTGTCTGCTGAGACACTGGAAGAAGCCCAAGAAAGAAGGAAAGCAAAAGGCAACAGTAACAGGGGGAGATATGCCCAATTAATTGCAAAATTCCAGAGGTTAGCCAGAAGAGATCAGGAATTATTTTTAAACAAGCAATGCGTGGAAGTGGAAGAAGATAATAGAATAGGAAGGACAAGAGACCTCTTCCAGAAAATTAGAAACATCGGAGGTAAATTCCAGGCAAAAATGGGTATGATCAAAAACAAAGATGGCAAGGACCTAACAGAAGCAGAAGAGATCAATAAAAGGTGGCAAGAATATATGGAAGATCTGTATAGGAAGGATAATAATATCAGGGATAGATTTGACGGTGTGGTCAGTGAGCTAGAGCCAGACATCCTGAAGAGTGAGGTGGAATGGGCCTTAAGAAGCATTGCTAATAACAAGGCAGCAGGAGATGACGGTATCCCAGCTGAACTGTTTAAAATCTTGCAAGATGAGGCTGTCAAGGTGATGCATGCCATATGCCAGCAAATTTGGAAAACACAAGAATGGCCAACAGACTGGAGAAAATTCAACTTATATCCCCATACCAAAAAAGGGAAGCACCAAAGAGTGTTAAAACTATTGAACAGTGGCACTTATTTCACATGCCAGTAAGGTAATGCTCAAGATCTTGCAAGGTAGACTCCAGCAATTCATGGAACGAGAATTGCCACATGTACAAGCTGGGTTTAGAAAAGGCAGAGGAACTAGAGACCAAATTGCCAATATCCGCTGGATAATGGAGAAAGCCAGGGAGTTTTAGAAAAACATCTACTTCTGTTTTATTGACTATTCTAAAGCCTTTGACTGTGTGGATCATAACAAACTGTGGCAAGTTCTTGGTGGTATGGGGATATCAAGTCATCCTGTCTGCCTCCTGAGGAATCTGTATAACGACCAAGTAGCAACGGTAAGAACAGACCACGGAACAACGGACTGGTTTAAGATTGGGAAAGGAGTACGGCAGCGTTGTATACTCTCACCCTACCTATTCAACCAGTACGCAGAACACATCATGCGACGTGCTGGGCTTGATGAAGCCAAGGCTGGAGTTAAAATTGCTGGAAGAAACATTAACAATCTCCAATATGCAGATGATACCACTTTGATGGCTGAAAGCGAGGAGGAGCTGAGGAACCTTCTGACGAAGGTGAAAGAAGAAAGTGCAAAAGCTGGGTTGCAGTTAAACCTCAAAAAAACCAAGATTATGGCAACCAGCTTGATTGATAACAGGCAAATAGAGGGAGAAAACGTGGAGGCAGTGACAGATTTTGTCTTTCTAGGCACAAAGATTACTGCAGATGCTGACTGCAGCCAGGAAATCAGAAGGATTTTACTTCTTGGAAGGACAGCAATGACAAATCTTGATAAAATAGTGAAGAGCAGAGACATCACACTGACAACAAAGGTCCGCATAGTTAAAGCAATGGTATTCCCCATAGTAACCTATGGCTGCGAGAGATGGACCATAAGGAAGGCTGAGCGAAGAAAGATAGATGCTTTTGAACTGTAGTGTTGGAGGAAAATTCTGAGAGTGCCTTGGACTGCAAGAAGATCAAACCAGTCCATACTCCAGGAAATAAAGCCAGACTGCTCACTTGAGGGAATGATATTAAAGTCAAAACTGAAGTACTTTGGCCACATGATGAGAAGACAGGATACCCTGGGGAAGATGCTGATGCTAGGGAAAGTGGAAGGCAAAAGGAAGAGGGGCTGACCAAGGGCAAGATGGATGGAGGATATTCTGGAGGTGACGGACTCGACCTTGGGGGAGCTGGGGGTGGCGACGGCCGACAGGAAGCTCTGGCTTGGGCTGGTCCATGAAGTCACGAAGAGTCGGAAGCGACTGACCGAATAAACAACAACAAGAAGCACAAGCTGGCACAGTGTCTGTTTCACTGTGGAACAGACTAGTGACTGGAAAATCCAAAGCCACTGGACAAGCCAACTGGTTGCCCAAGAGCACTTTTTTTTTCTGTTGCTAGTCTGGGTCACAATGGTATAGTGGAACACTCTGCCCCAAAAGGTGGTGGACTCTCCTTCACTGGAAATATCTAAGCAGAGGCTGAATGGCCATCTGTCAGGAATGCATTCTGCACTGCAGATCCTGCACTGAGCAGGTAGTTGGACTAGATGACCTCCAAGGGTCCTTCCATCTCTATGAATATAGAAGCTGCAGCACCTTCTACATGGTGTGCTGACCAGGGCCAAGCCTCATCTTTAGCATGCAATGCCTACAGAGGGAGAAGGAGAATAAGGTTTGGCCTTCTCCACAGAGTGGTTAGCACGAGGTGAACCATACCTTCTCCATGGTGTGATGCAGCGTACAAGGGTCCTCGATGATGTGCCGGAAAAGTAGGGTGACAAGGGGTGTGAAGCCGTTGAAGCCAGAGCTCTGCGTTAGGCCCAAGATCATGCGCGTACTCTTGAGCTCAGCAAACATCATGGCATATTTGTGGTGGCGGGTGAGGCGCAGACAGAGGCGTAGTGTGGCGTGCAAAGTGTCTGGTTCCACAGGCACACCCAACATGCTGACGCAGGCCCGAATCAAGACTGTCACCATCTCCTCCGTCAGGCCCTGGATGAGGATCTCTGATGGTTTGGCTTCTTCTGGAGGTGCTTCCTTCTCTGGGGCCAGGTTATCAGCAGGCACAGGGCTATCTGAGGGTGGGGGGGGAGGAGATAAAGCAGATCTGAGGAGGCAAGTCCAACTCTGCTGCTCTCTAGGCAACCCAGACTTGAGAATAACATGTATGGTACCATTTGCCTTCTCCTCCTTAGGCTTGCCTTCCACCTCTTTCCCTTCCTCCAAGGTTCTCTCCAGCTCTTGTCCATTGCCCTCCTTCACACTCTTGCTAAGCCGGGGCACCCTGAGCAAGGTCAACATTACTGGACGCCTGTTCCCAGTTTCTTCATTCACCTGTGTATTTAAGGAAACAAAGAAGGGGGTTAGGAGTGCTTAGCCCAAGCCAACTGTCTTAGCAGAGACACAAGGTGATATTTCCAATGTAGCCTATACCTGCACCATTGTAGTGAATTGCACTGTGTAACGCCGACGGCCAGCAGTGAAGCGAACACTGGTCTCTCCCGCTTTCCAAGCTGTGTCAATAGTGCTGTTGTTGCTCGCACTGTAGCTACACCAACGCCCTGAGCGATCATCAAACCAACGCCAGTTATTGCCATTGGCCTGGAGGTACTGGGGAAAAAGAACACAGGCTCTCTGCAGTTGCAGGCCTAATGCAATCCTGTGCATGACTACTCAGAAGTAAGCCCCACTAAGTTCAATGAGACTTACCCCCAGGTAAGTGAGTATAGGACTGCAGCCCTATGAAGTAATAGAGGTGGTCCTACCATGAGGCAGGGTGAAGTAGCCATCCAAGGCAGATTTTGTGTGAGTTTATGTTTAAAATTGTAGTAAGGAACATCTCTTCAAAAACTGAGTTTGACTGATACATGCATCACCACGCACTGTATCTCATGAAGCTCCTTCCCCTGCGCCCCAGATTCCAAGGAGAGGCATGACTCCAAACTGCATACTATTTACCCTTCTCCCTGCTAACTTGATTCTACACCAGCAAGGAAGTCCAGATTTGTCAGACAAAGTGAATGAATGAGAGAGTGAGAGTGTCTTTGACAGTTTAGAATGATGGTGAGGGATGACCCAAGGCAAGGCACTGTTTGAGAGTAGGTGGGTGATGGAAAATGCAGGTGCAATCGGGGGGGGGGGCAGGGGTAGGAGGGAGGGAGAAGCTCTGTTTTCCTTAGTTAGCACAGCTAGTTGCAAATGCTTCAATAAACCCTCTCTGTTCAGGTAAGTTAACTTACCTCTTAAATTTCTAACAAGTAGTGCAGAAGTTCAAGTTTGCATATTAGGCAAGCCACCTACCCTGCGCACCCTTTTAAAATCCCAGATGTGGTTGCACTAAAAAAATGCTTTAATTTCCTGCTGCACATATATCTGTGCTTTTTTCACTTAAGTTATAGAACCATTTTCTTGGAGTTCATTTTGCTCAGAAGTATTGGAAGTTGACTAATTTTAAAAACACATTAGAAAAGAAATATACTTTCTTGAAATCAGGTTTTGTAGAATGGAAATCTGAAATGCTCTTTCAAGACAGAGCCATTCCTCTTGATAATGTTTTTTTTAGAGGAGCTATTGCAGTATAGAACCACCACTTCATCTACAAACTCCTCTGAACCTGTAAATGTAGTCCACTTGCATAAACTAGTATAAACCACCCTAGATGTGAGTTGTTAAATCCAAGGGTGTACTAATATTCTTATCCATTAAATGTAAAATTGGGTTATAAAACTTATTTTTCTTAAGGAGAATGAAGAGAAAAAGGGACAGATTCTGGTTGTGGAAAAGCACTGTGCACGCACTCAAAGGGATCCTCGTGTTTTTTATTTTATGAATTTGAAGTTGTTATGAAGATGTGATAAGTGGAGTGCATGATTAACCTTGCCTGAACTTCAAGGACTTGAAATACTGTATCCCACTTAGAGTTTTCTGGCATATTGGCGAATGACTGTGATGTAAGCATTCATGGAATAGCACCCAGGTTTCCAGATTCATCTGATGAAGTAGCTCTAATCCACAAACGGTTATATCACAACGCATCTCTTTCCTCCTCAGAGCCAGGAACTTCTCAGTCAGTGGAGGGTGGAGCTGACAGGAATGGGTTAACCCCTCTCCTCCATGGGAAGGCAGGTACAAAATCCATGGGCGCTGCCTCCCATGTGTGGGCCACTTCTGTTTTTAATCAACAACCTACAGTCAGCCTGTTCATAGACTGTTGAGTTTGATGTGTGCGCCCAGAGCACTGGATTGTTTAGGAGCTAAACAACCCAACGGTTAACCCATGATCTGTTGTAGGGCTAACTGCTGAGTTGTTTAGCACCTAAACAACCCAGCGCTCAGGGTTCGCAGGTCACACTCAACAACCTACGAACAGGCTGATCAAGGTAGTCGATTAAAAGCGGAGGTGGCTGGCACACTGCAGGGAACGTGCTCCCCCTCTCCTGCTCGTGCATGACAGCCCATGAGCGGGCTGTTGTTATGTGTGAAGTGGCCCACTGTTATATGTCCCACCATGAGAGAAGGATCCCCTCTGTTTTTTGCGCTGCCTTCTAGGGAACAGCAGGGTGCCTAGTTTGCTTCTCAACTACGGTTGTGGAGCATGTAAAAAAAAGAGCTTGCACCTCCCACACCACCACCTGAGCTCGTACCTTGTTCATCTGGGCCCTCCTCTTGGAGGAGATAGCTGTCTTCTCATAGAAGTCAATCAGCAACAGCACTGGGGTGATCCACCTGTGCCAGGCAAGTTAATTAGGTCAGGAAAGACAACAAATAAAATGTGTTGGGTGCACCTGACGCATGCCAGGATACAGCAGTCATAATTAGGACTGCACCCATGCTAAGGGAACAGTAACAAGACCTTCTTGCCTCACCACTCTCTAGCCAGGCTAGGCTGATGTACACCAACTCCACCATGCTAGATTCAAGAACACAGACAAATGCTCTCCCCACTCCAGGTCAGTAATGGCATTCAGCGTTTTTATTGCTTACTTTGGTGTCTGCACTTCCTTCTGTTCCTTGGCAGCCTGCAGGCAAGGCTGCACCACTTCCAGCAGTTTGATCAGAACGTTGAGAATGCCACTCGACTCCACCACACGGGCACATGGCAGCTTCAGCTCCTGTAGGCAGACAAAAGCAAGGAGGGTGGCACCCATGGAGCAGAGGGGGACCAGTCAGAAGGCAAACTGACTATCCCATCAAGGTCTTTGCCAGAGCCAAAGTTCTAAGTAACAGAATTATCAAATAGCTGAGTGAAGAGGAGCTGAAGGCATTTTATTTTGAAATGTATACTCTGCTTAACTGCACAGGCCCTCAGAGCAACTCGTATGTAAAAAATGCATCAAACACTACAGTTTATGACAGAGTTTAGCTTGAAATATTCTCACCGTGTAGAACACCCCCCATCCCACAGAACTGTTTTGTGCGCAGTATGCTATGTTTTCTCTCTCTCTCTTATTTGTGAGTGTTCTCACTCTCTTTTTATTTGGCTGAGTTCTTCAGTCTCTCTTCATACTTGAAAAGGTTTATTAAAATATCAAATACAATAATTGTTGTTGTTGTTGTTGTTCAGTCGTTCAGTCGTGTCCGACTCTTCGTGACCCCATGGACCATAGTACGCCAGGCCTTCCTGTCCTGCGCTCTCTCCCGGAGCGTAAATACAATAATACCAACACTTAAATGAGAGAAGCAGAGCCACTGAAATATCAGCTACCAGATGATCATCCAGAACCTTCACCCAGCCAAGCAAATGCTCTACTAAAGGGAAACATTGTCTGCATCCATCTGAATGCAGGGAAAGATGACTAGTCATGAATTCTCTTCCCAAGAAGATCATAAGACAGGCAACATCACTACAAATCCCTTGATTAAGTGCTTGCTCATCAGGGTTTAAATGGAAGGAGCAGACACCTGAGGGTGACCTATTCAGATTTTAAGGCATGGGTGGGCAGAAGGTAGATCTGGATCTACTGGTAGGTTTCGGAGTGATCTGCAGTAGATTGACAAGAGTTTGCGACTCCTAATGATTTAATACCAGCAACAAAATTACTCCCCCACCCTCTGTTGTAAAACCAGACAATAATGATGAAATGAAGAAAGCTTAGGGTAACCAGGCGTGGATTTTGTATTCAAGGACTTTGAGCTCTGTTCGGTTCTGATACTCAAAACAAATTCCTGGGCTCAGAATTCTTTAATTGTAAGTGCATATTTTTTGCACCAGGCCCCAGTTAGTGGATCTCAGGGTTCTAGTAAAAAATAAAGTAAATCCTGCAAGCCCCAAGTCTGTCCACCACTGTTTTAAGGGACACAAAGGGACTTATAGGCTGAGACTTTTGCTTCAGATACTTAGGTCGCAGTCCATTTAGGGAAGATGTGGGAAACCCTTTTGAGCCCAAGGTCCACATTTCCTCATGGCTAACCTTCCAGGGGCTGCATGCTATCAGTGCGAGGGGCCAAAGTAAGGAGTGGGCAGGCCACCCACCCAAACCCATTAATTCTCATGTACAGCTGATTAAGGCAAGTGAAGCAGAGTGCTCTGTCCCTGTTCTGCCAGCCCAATCAGCTTCTGTACTGGCAGCATGGAAAAAGTGCTTTGCTTCACCAGGCCTGTATAGTTGATCAGGCTGGCAAAGCGGCACTCTCTTCTCCACTGCTCTGTTGAGCAGCAGGGGGAGAGAGACTGCAGAGAAGAGAGATTCAAGGAACAGCTCAGCCGTGATGAAGATAGCTGCTCCATTAGGAGCTGCCACCTCAAAGTATTCCAGGTGCCCTGAGGTGGCAGCTTTTGATGGAGCAGGCTTCCTAACCTTTGCCTTTTCTGAGGTGTAGGGCTTTGGGGGGGTGCCTTGGCAGGCTGGTTAGAGAGGACTGGTGGATTGGATTCAGCCTGCAGGCTGGAGGTTCACCACCGCTGATTTAGGGCTGTAAAAATGCCCAATATCAGCACTGAGTTGGGCCCAGAATGTGGTAACCAGTGCAGATTTCCAAGGGCAGATGTAACATGATCCACTCAAGAGTTAGGTTGCAGCATTCTGGACCAGTTGGTGTTCCCAAACACCTCAAACACAGCTCCACTGAGTGCTCTGCAGAATTCAGCCTTGATGTCAACAGGGCATGTATCACCATGGTTATGGTCCTTCTTGCCCACAAAGGGGTGCAGCTGGCATCAATGGCAGGTCCAGGAGTACTTCCAACCTGCAGATCTGCTCCTTTAAGGAGAGTGTGATCCCACCCAGAGCCAGCCAGACTGCCAATCTTAGTTGAACCAACTTCACTCCACCATGAATGCCTCCATCATATCCAGATTAAGCTTGAGTTTACTTTCCCTTATCTAGCCTGTGACCGACCCCAGGCACCTGGTCAGTCACTCCACACCTCACCAAGGTTTGAGGAAAAGGAAATATAGCTGGGGTTAATTACCTCTCCTGACACAATTTGGCTTTGTCTGGGATTTCATTAAAAATGAACCAACAGGCTTCTGGCTCTTATGGTTGTAAAGGTACACACACCAGATCAAGTGTGGCGGCAGTGCCTGTTCAGAAGCCAAGAGGGGTGGTTGAACCAACGTTCTAGTTGGTGGGGACAGATCTTCCGTGTCTTGGCCCTCTCCACTGACTATCAAAACCAGAATTACTGATAGCATCAAGCAGACACCAAAAAGAATTTAGGTAATACAATTCTGCAAATCTGCTTAGCTTATAATAGTTGCAAAACTGAGCTTTTCTTGGCTGGGTGATGTTAGTAAGAGAAGCTGCAGATTTATAAAGTGTGGAGGAATTTAAACCCACAGATTTCTTCCAAGCCAGTCAATGATGTCATACATGGAACAGTCTGCTCTGAAGGTCTTGCTATGAACGTCTCTCCAAGTGGGACCTTCACTATTGAGCACGTTGCTTACTGATGAACAGAGGAAACAGCCACAGAACAAAAAATACAATAAACTCAGAAAGCTCTAGGGTCTAGTTCCAATCTCTCTGTAAAATGATATCCCTTATGCTCTATATCCCAGGCTTTGGGAAGGCAATAGCATATGATGATTAAAACAACAAGACTATGAGACAAAAATTTCTATATACAAAGCAACCCAAGTTCTATGAGAAAAGCACGTTAAGTTTTCGTTCAAATCCTTCAATAGCCAGTCTTATCCCCTCCGCACCATCTCCAAAAGACAGCTATGACTTAGGGACAAGGCTAACTTGATTGGGGAAAAGAAAGCCCCCCCATTCCTCAGCCTCACCTCAAAGAGTAAGGTTAACAGCAGGATGCGTGTAGCCAGGTTGGAGGCCTGTGGCAGGGTAGCCATCTGGCTGATCCACTCTGAGACAGTCTTTGTGTCACTTGTGGTGAGGGGCAGAGCTGCTTTGATGAGGACATCAGCAGCCTCCCACACCTGCCAAAGAAAAAACAAGTTATCAGTGGAGCAGAATGGATGCCAATCAGTGGGATTCTCTCTCTTGGTCAGTAGTTGTGATCCATTACAGAACTTCCAGGGACACAGTGGCACTAAGAGATCCACTCAAACAGTGTTTGGAAGTCTAGGCCGCACAGGCATCTGGTGGCAACAGGAAACTAAGCTGTTTTAGAGCTCCTGAACTCATCAGGAAGAGTTATACCTAACCACCATCAACCCTCATCTGAGCCACATTCTTGTTTCATTAGAGAAACAGCTTCCCCATTAATACAATACTCTCAGGTGCTTCCAGGGTAACTGAATGTACTGCTAGATGATACACCTTGGCTCTCCCAGGATTCTTCTCTCCACCTAGGGGCTATTTTAAACGTGGACTTTTCCCATATAGAAATGGGAAGCCTCTTCTGTTTGAGAGAGGTACCATGTGTACACCATTGTGCCTGCCAAACACGTATGTGAACACTTTCCCTCCCAAAGCCTTTGGAAACAACTGAGCTTCCCATTACGCTCACAAGATGAAAGATTGGTGTCATATGTCATTGGGTTCTTATTTTTTCCTGCACTGGTACGTATCATATATTAAGCCGCCCTTTGAAGTCCTGCAACCAGGATTATGCCAAAAATTAAATATCATTTGCTGTCCAGGATCTCAAATCCAAGCTTTAACTTGATCCGGTGTTTGTAGGTTGCAGTCATCTTCCAGCTTGTCCCTGATAAGCAGGGGAAGCTAGAACACAACCAGCCTTCCCTAAACTGGGCTCTTCCAGATGACTGCAACTCCCAGCCACCATGACCAAGATCAGGCTTGGTGGGAGCTGTAGTCCAAAACACCAGGAAGGCTCCATGTTGGTGAAGGCTGAGTAGGAGCAACGTTTTTCTATTCTAGAGCACCTAGGATAATCAACTATCCTAACAGAGCACTGGGATAATGCTGCCTTGCTCAGGGCAAGGATAGCACAGGGACTGACTGCATACTGTTCAGGACCCCTCCCCACTGCAAGGAGATCAGGTGAGCTTGGTAGAGAATCCTACCTGATTCACCACTTGCTTGAGGATCATGTCTCTGTAGTCAGCCCCATTGCGTTTGATGGCAGTCATGATGAGGTCACAAACGCGGTACACTGTGTCTGGCAACTCATCTAGCAGGTGGAAGCAGCCAGGAAGCATGGTGTCTGTGAAGCTGTGCAGCTCTTCTTGCTCCAGGGGTTCTGCATCCTGGAACTTCTCCAGACACTTCGCTTCCTCCTCTTCTTGCTTCTCCCGGGCCTTGCGTTCTTCCTCCTCCTTTCGGCAAGCAGCTTCCTAGAGAGCAGAAAGAGCTGGTTATACACATGGCTTTCATGGTCCCGAAGACTACCCTGCCCGCCCCCCTCAAGGACAAGTCACAGTTCTCCTCCTATTTGCAGCTATCCCATCATTATCACTAAAATCTAGGCCTGCAGTTTCCATGTTGCCATGACCATGGGTGCTCAACCTAGCTCTGCAACCTTAAAATCCCAGGATGCAGCCCACAGGGCTTCCTTCCCAAGAACTTGACCAGCGCTCCATCAACCGAGGCCCTTTATGGAGCCACAGTATAAAGGTTTGGGTTTGTTTTTACCTCTGGGGATTCAGCCCTTTGGTCCATCGGGATGTCTTGTCCCAGTGACATAGCAATGGCCCTCATCATCTGGTCTTCTTCAGACATGCTTAGGTCCTGCACATAACCCATAAACAACCCTGTGAGGTTAGTGACTGACCACCAGAACCCAACCCACCCAGAGCTACACTTGGTCCCACACTGCCTACTGAAGATAAACTGCAAAATTCAAGTGGGAACGGACTTAATTCCTCCAAGCTAAATGCATCACAACCAGATAAGCTAACTAGGTGATCTTTGCAGCACTATTTCCTTTCTCCAGATGTACCTTCTAACATTTTGGGGGAGTGGGAGGGGAGTAGGGGCCCAGGAATACACTCCTCCAGGGTCTAGAAACAGGGGTGGGCAACTTGTGGCCCTCCAGACGTTTAGGCTTACAATTCCCATCAGCCCTGGCCAGCATAGCCAATGGTGAAGGATGATGGGAGTTACAGGCCAAAACATCTGTAGGGCCACAAGTTGCTCACCCCCGGTCTAGAATGAAGCCATCTGAGAAACTACTCCCAAGTAGTCTAGCACTCTTACCCTCACAACTCCACCCATAAGTGGTGGCGGATGGGTCAGCAGATACTCTGTGGCTTGTTCCATGGTACTAGTGTTCAGCAGAGCTTCCATGGCATGTTCCCGTGTAAAGCCCATGTCCATCAGCTGAAAAGTGATGAGACAAGAAAGAGACACAGGTTATAAAAAAAGATCAGGAATGCATATTGAGGAGATGGTCCTAGAAGATCCAGTTTAGGCATCTGCCATGTCCCAGGATGGGAGGCCTTAGGACAGAATGCTGCTTTTGTGGAGCACTGGAATAATAAGTTGATTTCTACCTGCTGCAACTGTTGCTGGTTCACCTGGGGCTCCCTTCGGGCACCGCCCTCTTCCTGCCCTGCTTCTTCCTCACTGCGTGCTCCCTCCTTCTCCTTGCCAAGGCGCTCGCGGATGACTGGCTCCCCGCGCAGAATATGGCATAGGATGGCTAACATGGACTCTGCCATGCGTCCTCCATACACCTTCAGCGGCTTGCGGTTCCATAAGTTCTTGATGCAAGTGAAGGCTGCCTGCACCACAGAGGAGACAAGTTAGCAAGGTTAGCTCTACTTGGGTTTCATTCCTTGGAGCGACAGGAGGGCAAGATGAATATCGAGTATGCATCATTTGGATGCATGGGCTAGAAGCTTGCTTTTAAAAAGAGGCAGAGGTTCTCAGAATGCTGCTTGCTGCACCAACAAACTCTACCCTCGCAAGGAATTGTGAAACACAAAATATACTCCCTATGGATGTAAACAAATATTACATGCTAATAATTTAGCATTTCTATAACATTTTGAACCCCTAAAGCATTTCACAAACAGGGTTGTTACAAAGAATGCAAGGAAGGTCAGCTTTATTATCCCCACTTGATAACACTAGAACTCTTATTTGAACTATGTATTTTGCTTTCATTCAGTCCCTGCTGTAGATGAAACGGGGAGAAGCCCTGGCTGCTCACCTTTTGCGTTACCACGAGGAAGCGCAGCGCACTGAACTGCAGGTAATTCTGCCCACCTGGCAGCTTGGCAGGCAGGGAATGGGGAGACTCCAGCACCGTGGTAGGATTCACCATTTTCTCCACCAGCATAAGCCAGGCATCCAGAAACTCTCCTGTGCCATCAGGCAGGTCTGGGTGTTCCAGTCCCTCAGCAACAGGAACTTTGCCACCCATAGATAGGGCCCAGTTGAAAGTCCTAGAGAAAAAAGGATACAAGTACTGCTAGAGTGTCTAAGCATTTATTACTAGAGGTGGACCTGAATTCTCTTCCTACAGGACCCAATCAGTGTTGTGTGCCTGCATTTGGGTCCCGTCTACTGATCTCACCACCGACTTAAAAGATGCTTTCCCATATTACCTTCTGCTAGCTCCATCCACCACACAACCATAATTAGTCATTAACGATCTGTGTCAATATTACTGAGCGACAGAGCCAAGACTGGACAGACTCCATTAAGAACTATTTCTCTTCCTCGAAGCTTCAAATTCCATCTTCGGCCTCTAAGGCTCAAAGAACCACTGTGCAGTAGATAAAAATGCTTACTCAAAGAGTGCGTTGTGACCCCCAGAGCACAAGAATTTCTGCAGCATTAGGTGGTAGGGATACTTCCTCTCATCAAACAGCATTGGCGAGGTGAAGCCCACAGAACAGATGAAAAAAGTCAGCCTAGAAGGAAAGCAGATTTAGTTTGTCAAACCCTCCACTGAGATAATGCTGCAAGATCAAAACTGCATTCTTGGACGCCTGACACCTTAGGACAGGGGTCCCTAGCACGGTGCCTGCAAGGATCTCCTATAGTGAGTGCCCATGAAGCTCTCCACTCCCTGCCCCCTTCAAAAATTAATTTTAATTTAAAAAACTTGGAAAACTTAAGGCACCAGGTTCTCCTTCCTGTTCCTGAACCTGCTGCTGATCAGCTGTTCAGTAGGCAGGAAGAGAAGCAAGGAGTTGCTTCCTGACACCAATCTTCTTCCATCCCCACAGACCTTTCCCCTTTGCGCTCCCTCTCTCCACTCCCAGCCTCTAGCCCTGCTATTTCTTATCCTCCAGCCCCTTTTCTTGCTGTTTCTCTCCTTTCCCCAACCCCAGCTTTCTTTCTCTCCCTTCCTAGCCTCTAGCCTTGATCTTTCTCTCCCACTCATCCCTTTTATCTTGCTGTTTCTCCAGACTCCTAACCAATAGCAACACTATTTCTCTCCCTCCACCTCTTTACCTCCTCGTTTCTCCGCCCGCCCCCCAGCCTTCAGCCTTACTCTCTCTCTCTCTCTTTCTCCCCCTTTGCCTTCCAGTCTCTAGCCTTGGTATTTCTCCCCCTACTCTTTTGACTAGCCAGGTCCCCCACTAGCCACATCCTCCATAGGAGCCATTTTGTGGGGATGCCCACAGCATTTTCTCAAATTCCCAAATGTGCCCACAGGTCCAAAAAGGTTGGGGACCCCAGCCTTAGGAAGTGTAGCAACACTTCCCTGAAGCCCAGGGTAAGCCCCCTCCAGCCAAAATTATAGCAGGCTGGACTCACCGGAAGCGTGGTGTGGGCGTGTAAGGTGGGGGCTGCCAGGAAAGCCCCTTTGTGAGCAATTTGGTCAGTGCTGAGGCTGTTGAGCGAGCAGCAGGTGTGGGAGCAGTCGTGGTGCTGGCAGCATGGTGGCTCCGGCGTTGTCGTACTGGGGAACCCACACACAGCTTGACCAGCAACCCAAATAGTTCAGCCAAGGCACGGCCTAACCTAGAGGAAGCTGAAAAAGAGAATGAATATGAAGAGCTGTGTTTTCCCCTCACATGCAGAAACTCTTCCTTTTTTATTGATATCCAGAAAGCCCTTCCCACAACCTTATAAAAAGGTAACCCAAGCATGGAACACACCATGTAGCTAAAACTACAGGCATGGTCACAATTTGGAATCCAAAACAGCACATCCTGATTGGGACTCTGCCTAGGGAATGACAGAACTACAGCAGGAACTCTAGGCTCCCAGCTGCTATGTTCTACTTAAAATCCCTAATCTTTTCCTAACCATTCCCAATATTCTCACCTGACAGGAGTGGCTTGATCTGTTTGATCCTGGCTGCCATGGCTGGGGTGATCTTTGATTTCCCCTTAGGATCAGAAGAACTAGGCTCATCCGTTTCCATTGGCGCCAGTGTGTCACCATCTAGGCCAATCCCCTCTAGCAGGCCTTGGGCAGAGGCCTCCATACTTCCAGCTGCCACTGCTTCTGGTTCACCATCTGCAGAAAGAAAAGGGGTTAAATCTGTAGCCTTGGACTCTGCCAGTTCTAGGTCAAGATCACCCAACACCCTGACTCTGCCAGCCCAATTCCTACAATCCTATTTAGGAGAAACTGGAAGTCTGTAAAAACAACTGTGCAACAGAAACAGCGTTGATGGAACCATCACTGAGGAATGTAGAAGTTCCATCAGCCAAGCTTAGAAGCCAGGAAGAGGCAATATCTTACACCACTGCCAATACAACTGAAGCAGTTTGGAGCTAAGAGAAGCAGGAACTGAACTGGAGATTGAAGGGCACACAAGGTAAGGCAGGTTGCTGAGGCCATACTCCCTTGGGGCCATGTTAGTTTTCCACCAAAAAACCATCAGTGCCATCTGAATCCAGACACCAGAGCAATGAATCCAGGTCAGACACTAAAGTTTGAAAATTAGTAATGTGCTGATGCAGCACCCTTTGTTAAGTCAGTTTGACTTGTCCTGCTAAGGGCACCAACTTACTAGCCTTGAAGCTAGTAGAATTCAATAACATGTGGAATGCAATAGGGGTTTAATGGCCACACAGAAGATGTCAAAGAGGGCTGATAAAGCCTTTGGATTTTATGTTTTGATATCCAGGCTATAGGGACCAGGCTGCAACAGAAACCTTCTCTGCCAACTCAAGAGAAGATGAGAGATACAGAACGCCTGCCTCCCAGCCATACCTGCTTTTTTGGTCCCCTGTGTAGCATTGGGGGCAACCTTCTCTTCCTTCGGCACCAGTTTCTGCATATCGGCCTGGCCAAATTCACAGCCTGAAGGCAAACTGCAAGCATGGAAAGATAAGACACTGTTACAACAGGCACATACCTAGCAGGGCATGCTAGCTTCTATCATCACAAAAAAGAAAGGAAAAAAAGCACAGTAAGCAATGAGGAGCAAGGGAATGAACTACTGTGCAAGCCTCCCATAACATGGCACACAGGGACAAAGGATCTTAGACATTATCCCAGCCAGTGCCGAGCCACTTATGGCTCATAGGCTAGATCAGGCCGTCTCCATCTCTTCTTCTAGGGGAGATGAGCAGAGGGCTTCCACTTTGCCACATTCTGTCCCACATGTTACATGCACTCCCCCAATTCCTGACCCTTTTACCTAGGGGACCCACTGAGAACATGGCACATCTGAACCTGTCCACTAACCAGTAATTTAAGAGCTTTAGCCCTCCTCAGCCCTGAAAGTTCTTGTGTTTCAAATGAGTATTTGGAAATCAACAGAGTTGCTGTCCATCTCCAGTCCAGCAAAAACCCCGATCCAACTGCCTACCACTGCCAAACCAAGCCTCTCAAACTCCAGATCCCCATACCTGTTTGGTGTGCATAGCGACAGCAGCACAGTGCTTTCCCATACCAGTGAACAGTAGAGCTGGCTCAACTTGCTCAGCACACTCAGGCCCAACTGCGAACCCCACTGGTTTACCGAGATGGCTCTGATCTCACTCTGTAAGAGAAGAGGACACATGCTACTGAGTGGCCAAGCTAGGCTCTGCTGGCAGGAAGTAGCAGCCAGATCATGTGGGACATTAACGGGGCAGGAAAGCAGCTCTTACTTGTCCTACCCGGCAGGTATGCACAAACATCATGATGTAAGCATGGGCAGCGGTCAGGGCATGGAGTAAGGGTGTGGCCTGGGCCGAGAGGGTAGCATCAGCCACATTGCCAGCACATGCCAACTCCCGCAGCAGGACTGAGCCACCAGGTGCCTCAATGGGCCGGTGCAGAGGCTCCAGGGAAGACAGGATGGAGTCCAGCTGGAGCAGTCCTTCCTGCAGGACCTTGGGCTCATGAGAGAGCGTCTGGGAGAGAGAAGATAGACAGTGCCATCTGTCAAATTAAGCTCCGTAGGTGTAGATCTCTGCCTCAAAACCACCCACTTCCCCAAACTCTGGATCAGAATGCCTGGCCTAGAGAAGTGGCCTTTGGCTTATTTTATACCTAGCAGGGGTCAGAAGGTGTCACCCTCTCTCAGGGAAATATTCAAAGTCTTTTTAGGTGTTGGAGCCACATGGCTGAAATCCAGTGGCTCAGAATTAGCAGCAAATATCAAAGATAAGATTTCCCGCTAACCAAGCCAATACCTCTGGGTATACTGGCTCCCCCCCCGGGCCCATAAAAGAGTGCCCTAAGGGAAACGTGTGCACGCACCCAAACAGATGCACATGCTCCAGAACCACCTTCCAAGTTACAAGGGTGTCAACAAAAAGCTGTCTCTTATCATAGTGCAGTTCAGGTGCAGCTTCCCCTTCAAGTCAATAGACCACAACATAGTTAAGTCTTTCAGCTGCCTGCTCAAGCTCATAAAAGACTGTCAAACTTTTGCTACTTAAAATCACAGGAGTCTGGATTATGTGGTTTAGACTGCAAGGGGGTAGATGTCCAGACCACTGACACAGCAGGATCCTTGGTACATGGTCTCTTTGGTCCCTTCCAGCCATTCAATGACATAAGCACTGACTGGATTCACAGGGAAGTGGCCCACCTAAGAAAACCACTGCTCTGTGGGCCACTTTCATTAGGGCACCCAAGAAAGGCCAGTTCAGAGCAGATGCTCAATGCCACAATCAAGTAGGTATGATGAACCATGAACACTGAATGAGAAAAAGCACACCCCTCAACTTCACTGCTCCAAGAAGGTTCTGTGAATTGCCAAGTTTAATTACCACCATTCCTCAACTACAGAAGTAAGCTGGCCTTCCTGAAGACAAACTAACTCTGCACATGTTGACCAGGACAATCATGGCTATAGAACCAGGTTGCAAGGCAACAAAACATATAATTCTGCATTTCCCCAAACATCATTACCTTACCTGACAGGGGACCACACCAAATGGAAGCACGGGGGTGGGGGAGAAGAGTGTGGGCATGTGAAATGATACGGGCATACAGGTGGACACACACACCCTCAAAACAAAACGGTATGTGATAAGAGTGACCTGACCCAACTCAGCAGTCACTGTTATTATGCACATTTTCTCCATCCACAGGCATCCATACAACACTCAGAAGTTGAGCAAGGCCTTACCCCTGAAGCCTTGCAGGAAGTATTGCACTCATGGGTGGCTGAGCACCTGAAGACTCTATAAGATGCGTACACAACCAACCCAACCACTAAGCCTTCAGAGCATCAATCAATTCAGCTTTGTTCCTAACTGTGAATGTACAAAGCCCCTTCCCTCAGCAACTTCCAAGCACGCCCATTGGCTATATGCAGCAGGACACATGTTCTCCTACTGACCAGCCACCCTCCACCCACCCCAAACTCTCTCAAACTGGAGAACCAACAATAGCCTGCTGTCCAGAAACCAAGTACCATGGCACTGGCTGGGCCTTTTGGAGAAAAGAAGCCATAGTTATGAATGTATTGAGTGCCACTGTGGGTAAATGTTCAACATTAAGTGAGAAACTGGGTTCCCATAGAAGAGGTGGCCAAGGCAAGCATGCATTTCATGGGAAAAGCCTATGAGACTATAATGAACTACATTGTCAAGGCTGAACTTTCAGGGTGGTGGGTTGCTATTTGCTATCCCTGTAACCCTCACGGGATATAGTTTGAATGAACAGGTTGGCCCTTGTTCAGACGCTGCCCTATTGCTCACGCTTGGCTCCTCCTGCAATTGGGAGTGGCTAAACCACAGATCTTCCATCCATAGCTTGTTTATCATTACATGTGAACCAGGAACTCTGGCTTGTTTCTCCCCAGACAAGCCAGAGTCATAAACCATGTTTGTTATTACTGTAACGTTCAAACCAGGCTGTTGAGCCTTTCCGGTGTAAAATATTACTAATTGTTGATTCATGCTGAGCCTGCACAGAGCTTATATAGGGAAGAACTGACAGCCTGCAATTTCAGACTATGCCACCTGGAGGAACGCTGTAAGAGAATGAACTAGGATTGGTAGCTGTCTTTGTGCTAATCAGCATCAATGGAGAACATTCACCTGTTACCTTTTGTTATTGAACACTATATGCCAAAGCTAGCAGAAGAAAATTTATTGGCTATTTTGTTGAAAATATGATGTCTACCTAAGCAGCCAATTTTACAGCCAATTTTACAGTGCTTATCTGGGGTAAACCACCTTGATCTATTGTGTTGATTGGCACTGCTGCTAAAATTGCAGTAAGAGGTTTGTTAGTGTTTTGCTTCCTTAATGATTGTATCTATCTTATGGATGATGAAACGTTTACTCACTTGTTAGGGGATTTGCCTGAGGAACAATATTGCAACTGGCAGAGTGGTTGTGAAATTGCTACTGAATGAGTGGGGGTGGTCAATGCTTCTAAGCTTTAGTTTTATTAGTTCTTGAACACTGTTAGTAGTGCCACCAGCTCCCATATAAGAGCAGTAGCAGCATGAAGACCAGGGCTTAATTTCTAGGGATAAAAAAATAACAGGGCCCAAACCTGGAAATAGCCTCTCATCTGGGGGTAGGGGATTTCCTCACATTCCTAAATGCTGAAGGAAGTGAACTCTAAAGTGAACTCAGAAGAACGTTGGTTTGCTTTTATTTCAGATATTTCAGGGTTAAGCCATGGTGGGGGTGAATCTTGGGAGCTCCAACACAAATTAAGCCCCAGTATAGACTTCATGGGAGGATACACATGATGATCAAGTTATGAATACCATGCACAATCCCAAATGTGGAGCTGCTACTACATGTAGTTCACAACCCCAAAGCTGGATTTTGCAACTGATATAAGTTATGCAAGTCAAATGAATCTATATGATGTATTTTCCATAATCCTGCAGCTTTTACTGTTGTGCATAACGTATTCACTTCTAAGTGTCATGGGGATCAGCCAAGAGCTTTAACAGAGCATTTAAGCCCTGCCCCCTGGAAACCTTATCCTATAACTCTTGACCTGAGATTTCACAGGGCCCACAGACCTTCACACATATAAGTGCAAGCATAAAGAGCTATAAGGTTGTTGTGGTTCTCCCTCCCCCCAAAATAAAGAGCTGAAAGTGAATATTGCAGCTAATCATATTCTGTGGGTTTTCCATGCTCCCACAAAATACCAACATGTGCATCTTGCTACGGTGTGATCTTCCTGACATGAGTTATGACAGAATGGCTGTTAGTTGGTTTACTCCTTTTTGCTTTTCTAATTAGAATTTCTCAGAATCAGATAGCTCTGTGGCACCACCCATGTGACAGAAGCCTGGTTCACACAACAGGCCAGGCTCACCATGGGTTCCACGATGAGCCTTGGTGTGTGCTGGGCACCATTTTGAATATATTACCCCTAACGAGGTAGCGGCATGTTGTTTGAACCCAGCCCTCAGGGTTATTGTGAGGGTTAAACAGCCATACAACAACGCAAGGGTTATTTAACCCTTGCCCAGCCCCTCATGGTTGGGTTTGAATGACACGATACAAGCCCACTGGGGGGCGGGGGAGTTGTATATTCATAATGGCACCTAGCACAGACCATGGCTCATTGTCGTGCAAACTGGATGCACACCCTTCTTGTCTGGCCCTTCTATGCAACATGCAGGAAAATTCTGCATGTGAAGGCAAAGAAAGCTGGGAAAGATGAAGAGACCCTCTGCTGAACTACACTTCCCAAACAGCACTATTCCCATTGAAGTGCTTCTTAGCCCTTTAATAAATTAGGACTACACCCTGTTAGCTGTAATGATACAGTCAACAGAATTGTCTAGCAGATGCATTTTGAAAGGTGGGAATTAAGAGTAGGATTTCCAGAAGCTTGTGTGTACTTCCAACTTAATGGCAGTGATAATTACCTTCTGGAAAGGGAAATGTTGTATTCTCCTCCTTACCAATATGGATTTGCAGACTCCAGCCACAGCTTGGCAAGCTGCTGAGGTGGGGAAGTCTATAGGCAGGTTGGGCAGGCCCAAGATGGTGACTAGGGGCAGCAGGCCCTTCTGGTTCACAAACTCTTGACAATGGTCATCTGTTGTATTGTTGCTGAGGATTGACTCCACAAATTTCATCTGGGAGAGACAAAAGAATGGGAGGAGGGAAGGAAACAATTAACACTTCCTATAACACAAAAGGTTGGGTAGGAGACTACCCCAAGTCCAAGAGGCACAGAAATACATGGAGTGTACTGAATGCAGTTTATTAGCTGATTTTAGGACATGCACCCAAGCCCAAACCCAGCCATCTTTCAAGAGCCAACTACACGAAGGCCCAAATGAAAATAATGTTCTCAACCCTCTCCCAACATCCTCACAACGCTATGATAGATGGGCACCAAAACAACTTGTAAATCCAATTCTATTTCGACATTCCAGGTTTAGCTTAAGGGCTGTGCCCTCCCGCACAATGAATCAGCAAAACCAGCACTGCAATAAGCTGGGAATAAAATCTTCTCACTTCTGAAGATGTGTTTATAATCCAGAAGACTGATCAATACCAAATGGCTCCCGGGACATAGCTGAGTGACAAGACTCTGGCTAGAAGAGACAGTGAGCTCATCTTGGCAACTTGGCATGGAAGGCTGGGGACGAAGAGGCTGTAGGTACTGGAAGTGCCAAGGTGTGCCTCAAGCACCACCCATCGCCGGAGAACTCACCACATTAAGGATGTAGTCCATGAGTGGAATCGGTATCCGTTCTTCTGTTCCGACCACCCTAGAAAGAAGAATACGCCCATTACCTCAACCACTCCAGATTTTTCAATAATGGGTCTCTGGCATTTTTTATGGATGGCAGAGATGTGAACTTAAGGGTCAGCTGCCCAGCTAGCAGCCATTTAGGATACTTCCCCCAGCTCCCAAACAGATTTTTCAGAGCCAACTGCAAGACCGACACCACCGAAATCTTTGCTCACCTTTCCTATTCTGAATGGTTAGACACACGATTATCCTGCTCCCGCATCCTAGATTTTATGCAAAGCCACCTTCGGTTGAAGGTTTCCCAAAGAGGTAAACTGAAAGGATTTGAGTCCCATCATTCACCTGGCCTCATCCAACAAAAAATCCAGAGGGCAGCCCTGCGCCAGGACTGCGGCAAAACTGCGCCTACAGCAGTCCAGAATGCATCAGGGTGACAAAAGATACCAGCATCAAAAAACACCGGAAAAAGGCGAGAGGAGGAAAGAAGCAGTGCTGCCCATTTTGGCCGCTGGCCTTGAATTGGATTAAAGAGGGGAATGTGGCAGAGGCCACGAATGGTTGACTGCCAGGCGCCATGGAGTTCTGCAGCAAAATGGAGCTGGGGGAAGAGGAGGGGAGGGGGAAGAATCAGGCAGTGACGTAGAGAGCATGCTCGGTGCAGGGTTTGGTCTGGGAAGGAAGAGAAAAAAGTCTGACACAGGCAAGGAGGGGCCAAGCAGAATGCGCCGGGCGGGAGGGAGAGTGGAGGATATTGGGACCTCTCCAGTCACACCAGGCACCTGCCACATGGCAGCAGGCAAGCCAAGAGGAAATCCGGCCCTGCAAGTTTGGCCAGAAGAAACATGGCTGCCTCCCTGGAGCTAGGGGGAAGTTTTAACTGTTTCTAATCCCAATTCTCACAGGTCTGACTTGTACTCTCAACCAGGACAATATGAAGACAGTGAAAGCTTAATTAGAAACAGTCTTCTCTGTAAAGAGGGATCCTCAAGCCAGCAAACAGTTGGCTCCAGAGCTTATTATGCCAGAAAACTGTCTGTAAACCAAACTGCCAGGGCCAACCTTCTCCCTACTGAGCTTTCCTCCCTGGCCCAAAGCAGGATGCCATCTTAGGGCTAGCTGGTTCTAAATGCAGGACAGCAGCTTCCCCTCTGCCATTTCCCCCATGGTGGCACACCTCAGCACACAGCACACACACAAATTGCCACATAGCTAGGAGTTGATGGGGTTAAGAAACCCCATAGGGCAGGAAACTTCAGAGTTCAGAAGTTTACAAAGAAACAGCTGGCAGACACTCAGAAGCTATAGCAGAGCTTGCCAAGGAAACACTGAGCCAAGAGAGCCTCTGAGCAAGGCCTTCAATGCAGCTAGGATCAGGGTGCCAAGGAGCAAGCAAAGCTGTGCCAAAAAATGCTTGAAACAACCCTCTGTCCCACATGTAATCATGTTCTTTGCTGGCCCAATAGGGGGCTTCTTGTCCGGTGAACTATCGAATTCATTGCTCAAGCCAGTCCTATGAAATTTGTATTGGCTCAGAGAAATCCAGTAAACTCTCTACAACCAGCTTTACCAAGGTTTCAGCATTTCACCTATAAGCTACTAAGCTATAGCCTGCCTCAATCTAGGCCAGGGGTGCAGAACCTCTTTCAGCCTGAGGGCCAAATTCCATTTTGGAGAAACTCTCCGGGGCCACATTCCAGTGGTGGGCAGGGCCAAAGACAAAGGGGAAAGGACAAAACACTTGCATATTTTAGCATAAAGCTCTTTAAAGTAACAAAGCCTTAGGAGATGCATTTCATCCTTTTAGAATGGGCAAAAATGCTGCACAAAAGCCTGGAAACCACCAAGCAATAGATTCCAAGCCATATAACACAGTACATTAAATATATGACACTAGTCTCCAGAAACACTTTTCAGTGACAAAAATACTTCCCCCAGCACCTACATGGAGGATGGGAGGAACAAAAGAGGATAAGTGCCTGATCCTAAGCATGCATACACAGAAGTATGCCCTACTGAATTCAATGGTCCCTACTACCATGTAAGCATGCAAAGGACTGCAGCCTAAGTCTCTTATCAGTACAACTATCAGACATAAAACTCCAGTAAAAATGGAAGCACCATTCTTCATGGACTCTAGCACTTGTAAGAGGAAACCCAACTGAGTATCGCACCACAAGACTACTGTAGTGGACAATTTGAAAGCCTAGTGGTGGGATTAAGCAGGTTAAATTATGAAACAAGGCCCAGCCAATTTGGAGCCCTTGGGAAGTTATGATTTAAGAGTTTCTCCACATGGAGAGTGAAATCATCCTCTAGCTTTCATTGTGAGTTCTCTAGGAAGATTGGACATTTGACTGGTGAAAGCCAAACAATAAATCAATTACCTTTTTGGTCAATTGCCCAAACATTGGTAGTCTTGCTAATTACACAAACTGTTAGTGAAACCATGAAGTTTTTTTTTTTTTTTTTTAAAGAACTGTGGTGAATTATAAACTTTCATCAACAACATTCATTAAGATTTCTATAACTGTGAAATTCAGTCAATGAGACACTGGGAATTTTCCGTGAAGGTCCATTCTGGTATGGTGTGACAGAGGCATCTGAAAGAATGGGTTATTTCCTTGGCACCACCCAGAAAGGCAGGGACCATGACTGCGGTCTTTCAAGCACTGCTTCCTCCGACTCTGCCCCCTGTTCCTTCCATGGCCAAGCAAGATGAAACAGGAGTCTAGAAACAAAGCTGTAAGAATGTAGAAAATGCCCTGAGAGGCAAAGAAGATAAACACTCCCTCCGAGAAGCCAGGTCACGTGGTAAGGGTGTGTTATCCTGAAGTGTATATCAGTTGGTATCCCGTCAGCCACCCATGAAGAATGGGGTTGGATGCCTCTGTCACACCTCACCAGAATAGATCTTCACAGTAAGTTCCCAATATCTCATTTTCTGTATGGTGTGAAGTGGCATCCAAAAGACTGGGACATGTCCAAGCTGAATTTGATTAGGAAGCGAGTGTGGCTGACTTCAAGGTGGGAAT
Source organism: Heloderma suspectum (assembly GCF_057233095.1). NCBI lineage: Eukaryota > Metazoa > Chordata > Lepidosauria > Squamata > Helodermatidae > Heloderma > Heloderma suspectum. Next base: position 172,623,113 of record NC_139459.1, read on the forward strand.
ACTACCTGTTGGATCACCCTCCTTCCAAAGGCCGTTTCAACCAAGACAAACAAATCCAATTTGTAATGTCTTGTGAAAGTGTTAGGTAGCCACACTACAGATCTGACTGTGATGAAGTGATGGCTATGAGGAAAGCCACATCAAAAGATAGGAATCTGAGCAATACAGTTTGCAGGGTTTCAAAAGGAGAGTGATTTTTGGACTATGTGTAGGTTCCTGTATGAGAATCTGTTTACTACTGGAAGAATCATGGAAACATAGAATAGTAGGGTTGGAAGAGGCCTATAAGAACATTGAGTCCAACTCCCATTGGAAGGCTGAGAAGAGCAGCTTATCCAAAGAGCTTGGGGGGGAGGGCATGACTGGTGTGTGTCCAGGTCTCGAGAGGACTGAGGAGATAGATGATGGCTGTCTCTTTCGCGTGTTGGGCTTGAGGCCTATGCCCATATCTGCTTGGAGAAAGGAAAGGAGGTGGGTGAGGCCAGCCTTAGAAGTGTCCACTGTTTTGCACCATCTGGAAAAAGCCCTCCAGGTTTTTCCATAGATACACTCTGTTGATAGTTTCCTAGAAGGCAGGAAAGTATTAAGGACTAGTTCCAAGTAGCCAGGCCGGGTCTGGGTGAGAGACAGGTCCCTGAATGAGATCTGGTTACCGTGGAAGTAACCAGAGATTTGTCTGAGCCAGCTGTACTTCCAAAAACCACAGGCATCTCAGCCAGCGTGGGGCCATGAATATGACTGTGGCTTGTTCTGCTCTTATTTTGAGAAGAACCCTCAAAATAGAGGTGTTGAAAGAAAACAGAAGACCTGAGGGCCATGGTGATATGGCAGTGTCCTGCGCTTCTGCCTTGGTGGATTCGAAGGGGAACGGAGGCAGCTTTCAATTTGGGGGGTTGTAAAAAGGTCTAGTGTCACATGACCAAAGCAGTGCTGAATTTGATGAAAGACCTCAAGGTTAAGGACCCACTCGCCTGGATCAACGTGTTGCCGACTGAAATAGTCTGCTGTCATGTTCAGCGTCCCCTTGATGTGTTGGGCTGAGGTCGACAGAACAGATCATCCCGCCCAGGCAAAAAGGAGGTTTGCTTCCTTTTGAAGTAATCTGGACAACAGCCCCCACCGCCCATGGCTTATGTGGGCCATTGTGGATACATTGTCTGTACTTATGAGGACATGATGCCCCAGTAGGACATGATGCCCCAGTAGGACATGGTGAAATGAAGCTAGTGCTAAGCAAACTGCTTGCGGCTCCAGCCAGTTGATGCTGCGGCCGGCTTCTACAGGGGATCAGCTGCCCTAGACTTCCAGATTGTGGCATTGGGGCCCCCATCTTGTTAGACTGGCATCGGTTGTTACTGTTATTCTCAGGGGATCCTTGAGAGGGATTCCCTTGTGGAGACTGGACTGATTCCCCCACCAAATGAGTGACATTTTGACTACTGGGAGAAGCTGGATTAATCTGTGTTGTTTGAGGGCAATGTCCTTCTGGTGAGATTGAAGTAACCATTTGAGAGGATGGGAGTGGAACCTTGCTTGTGGGATAATTCAGATGAAGGAAATCATGAGACCCAAAAGGTGAGCTAGGGTCATGAGAACCACTGCTCTGAGATGGTGGATAGGGACTCCTAGAACAGTTTTGAGATTCTTTCTGAGGACAGAGATATGGCACCAGCGCCTGCTAAGTGCCCCAAGGTGAATCAAATTCTTTGAGGGGATCAGATGGCTCTTCTCGATGTTCACTAGGAAGCCATGATCTGATAGGCATGCCAGGGAGATGTGAAGATCCCTTTTTGCCTTGGAGAGAGGGAGCTCTCAGGAAGAGATTGCCCAGGTAGGGATATAGATGGATACCCTGAAGTTGGAGAAATGCTACCACTGGTATCATCAGTTTTGAGAAGACACTTGGGGCCGAGACCAGGCCAAACGGGAGGGCACAGTATTAGAAATGCCTGCTCTGGTAAGTGAACTGAATAAATCTCTTGTGGGCTAGGGCAATGAGGACCTGTAAGTAGGCCTCTCTGAGGTCTATTGAGGCTAAGTATTTGTCCTGATGAAGGGCCTCTTGTATGGTCTGGAGGGTCTCCGTTCAGAATTTGCATTATGTCACAAATTTTTTGATATATTTCAGATCCACAATGGATCTCCATGACCCCTTTTTTCGGGACAAAATTTCTAGGGGCAAAACAGGCTCTATTGCCCCAATGTCCAGGCGGTGTTGAATATGTTGTGAAATAATGGCTCTTTGCTAGAGAGTTGGAAACCTGGGAGGGTAGATATCTGTCTTCGAGGGTGTCAGAGAATTCAATGTGATAATCCTTCTGGATTGAGCTGAGTACCCATTTGTCCTTGGATGAGGTTTTCAACATGGGAAGGAACCCTTGCAGCCTCCTGCCCACCTGGGGTTGATTCCCATCAGCTGGCTGGTAGATTTGGGTGCCTGTGAGGTGTTGGGATGGTTGGTTCCCTGATGGCCCTTGTGGGTGAAGTGGGACCGAGACCAAGATGGTTTGAAGACCTGAAGTCTCAGGATCTGCTGAAACCTCTCGAGGGATGACGTTTCTCATATATTTTGGGGGACAAAGGCATTGCCTTATCTTGTGTTTCAATGAGGATGTCTTGAGTGCCTCTTCATCAAAGAGGCGAGCTCCCACGAAGGAAGCAGTGGCCAGATTAGCCATGGAATAGGTGTCAGTGTTCCAGCCAGCTGGACCTCCTGGTGACAGCAGCTGCAGTTATGGTTCTGGCCGAGTAGACTAGAGCATCCGGTGTGACATCCACCATGAAGGCGGCTGTCTTCTATACCTTAAGAAGTCCTCTACACAGAGTCCTGCTATCCAAATCAGGATTATTAAGCAAATCCTCCACTCAGAGCATGGACGTGCGGGCAAAGTGTGAGGAAGTAGAGGATGCTCTGATGGCTAGTGAGGCTGCTTCATGAAACCTTTTAAGGGGGAAGTCAGATAGATCCTCGTTAGGATCCTTGAGTGTGGCGTCACCTTCTTTGGGAGCAATGGCTCCTGAAAGAAGAGCTGTCACTGGGATGTTAAATTGTTCCATTGCTTGCTGTGGAAGGGAGTAATGCTTCTGCGCTACTTTACTGCCCTTTCTGCATTGGAGCAGAGTTGCCCATTGAGAGGCCACTAGTTCGAAAAGGAAAGGGATCTCCCTGTTCAGTGTCTTGGGTTGTGTAAAGACGGATGCTTTTCTGTAAGTGACTGCTGAGGAAGGAGGCTCACCCTGTGAAGGGGAATTGAGGCCTAGAGTGGCCAAAACTTTAAAGATCAGAGGGAAGAATTCATCAGCACTGAAGAGGCAATCCTTAGAAGGTTGTTCCATGTGACCCCAGTCTGACTATTCTCCTGCTTCCTGATCTGGATCTGAATGAGAACTGCTTTCATTATCACTAACCCTATCCATAGGGCAAGACCACTGTGAATACGGCAAGAGGGACTGAGGCGGTGGGGAGGCCTTGTTAGATTCTACTGAGGAGTGGACAGTGGCAAAAGAAGTGGTGGGTTTGCTTTTAGTGGCTTGTTTGGGCGCTCTCCCTTTAGCAAACTGCCCTTTTCTGGTTAGGTGTGGCTCTGGGTGGAAAGGAGGAAGGTGAAGACTGAGAGGAGGGTGATGCCCTTGTTCTCTTCCTTGCAGTACCTACTCTGGGCTGCCTTGGCAAATGCCTATCAAGGATTTGGTTGGTAAGTTTGCTGACTGCCACAGGCCTAATTTTTTTGGATACACTGATCTTCACTGAAGGAGAGAGGGAGTGTTGCCCTGAAGAAGAGATCTGACCTGGTGGTCCGCAGCTGCTGAAGGCTTGGGTAGGCCTGAAAAGCGGAAGATGGTGCTGCCTGGGATTGGTGGGAAGATTCCAGACACTGACGACCCTAACGTGCACCGTCTTTTTTCCAGGCTTTTAAAATTCTGTTTTTCCCTTTCCTACTGGCGCCATCAGAAGAGAGATGAGAAGGTAAGGAGGATTTCTTTAAAAAGAAAGGCCTGAGATAGAGACGTGGTAAGAAAAAGAATTAAGGAAAAGTCAGAAAAACTGTGTTTGAGAGGAAAAATGGAGAGGAAGCTCAAGAAATGACTGTCCTGGGTGAGGAAGGGAAGGAACTGGGGGCAGAGCCAGAGGAAGCAGCGCTTGAAAGTACACAATCATGTGATCCCTGCCTTCCTGGGCAGTCCCCAGGAAACAACCCAGTCTTTGGATGCCTCCTCACACCATACAAAGAACTATTCTTCTCCCTGGCTTTTATTCTGTAATACCAGGGTCAGCCTCTACCACCTGCTCATAATAGTGGTTGTTCCCCCATCACAAGCTAATGGTGATAGCCATTAGCCGTATTCCCCCTTCCCCCCACCCCCCAAATATGCCTGGTCAAAATGAACAGCAAGATAGAGCCCATGCCCAGGACAAAATGGGGTAGATGGGAGTAGTGAATGTTCACATATGTTTGCTTGCACATGGGTGCCACTGAACATCAGTGGTACCAACAAGTGTATGCAGGATAAGTATATAAATCCAGCAGAGCAACTGTTCCCTTTACCGGGAGGGCCAAAGTCATGTATCTGAGGAATTATTTGTGACTATGTAGCCTGCTTCACCCCAAGACAACTCAGGCAGAAAATAGTTTTCTATAATAATTAATAGAACTATAAAAGCAAGTGTCCCAACACCACAGTTAAACTTGCTAAAGAAATCCAGCTTACCTACAAGAATTATCTCAGGCAATGGGAACCAACCCAAACAGAAGATCTTGCATCTTTCTGAAAGACGCTCAAGCACTGGTGAGTCTCCAGGAAGAAAGATGCAGTTTTATCACTGTTGAGTCAAGCTCCTTTGAGTTCACGAAATTCCACTGCTAGACATACTTGGGAAAATGGGAGCAAACAATTGCTCCATGGGCCAGGTGAAAACAAGTCATTCTGAAATGCATCAGAATGTGCCATCTAAATTGTTCTCTTACACATACAAAAGGACACCTTTTCAAAGGTCAAGAATTGAAATCCTTTTCCCACGTCAGGGGTGGGCAACCTGCGGGCCTCCAGATGTTGGACTCCACTCCCACGAGCCCCAGCCAACACAGCCAATGGTCCGGATGATGGGAGCTATTGTCCACCATCATTTGGAGGCCCACAGGTTGCCCACCCGCACCCTACACAGAAACTAGTCTCTCTAGGCAGTTTTAACTTTTCTCCAGTACCACATTGATATTATTTCAAAGATCTGCAACCCACTATGGAAGGGTCAATATCACAATAATTCTGAACAGTGAATTGGCCAGTTTTATCCTGCCTTGAATCAAAAACACAAAGACAGATATGAACAGCAAAACATCTCAGCATAGAACCCCCACCACACACAACATTCCTCAGAGTGTATCAGTTTTAATGGAGAGCGCTAACTTACTTCTCTCAGTAAGAGAAAACACCATTCAGTTCTGTAAAATGGAGACACTACACTTCCAACATCTCTTGCCACTACTAAAGCATTCACATAGTTAACTTATGAAGCCATTTGTTTAACACTGAATAATCAAATGAACAAGAAAGACAAAGCCCTAGGACCTTCTGTATTCCATTCAGAGTGGTACCACTCATCTCTCTACCCAAAACTCAAGGGAGCCAAAGTCTGCTCTCTCTCACACACAGAAGGGTTGGTGCGGAGGGGGTGGGGGAAAGTATGCCTTACTAAATGAGACTCAAGAGCTACTTTGAATGCTATGTTTCCCCCTAAGGAAGGATTAATATCTTGGAGTAAAATGTGTGTATTGCTAACATTTGAGGCATTGTGCATGTTCATTTTGTTTTGTGCTGTGGACAGCATATTGGCAAGCCAATAAGGGCAACAGCCTGCTGGTCACCTGTGCTGGATGGTGTTACACTCACCTTGAAGGCTCTGCTCACAGTTTGGAGGTACTCCTGCATTTGGCCCTGAACCTAGATGACCAAGATTCAGTGGTGGCCAGGAATGTTAGCACAGCTGACACAAGTGTGCCAATTGTGCCCATTCCTGGAGGTGTCAGATCTGACCACAGTGACACACGCTTTTGCTACATACCATTTGAACTACTGTAACGTGGTCTACATGGGCCTGCTTTTGAAAAGTGTGTGGAAACTTCAGCTGGTTCAGAACAGGCAGCCAGGCTGCTGACCAGGGCGGCTACAGGGAGCACGTGACTTCCTTGTTACAACAGATTTATTGGCTACCGATCAGGCACAACTCAAAGTGCTAGTTATGATAAAGTCCTATAGGACTTGGGACCAGACTACCTGAAGGACCACATAAAAGCCTACCTAGGCTTTAAGGTCTTTTGAGGAAACTCTTTTCTTGGTCCCCCCACCATCAAAGGCATATTTGGTGGGGACCTTGGTGGCTGCTCCCAGGCTCTGGAACTGCCTGCTAAGGGAGGCTAGGTTGGCCCCCTCCCAGTTGTCCTTCTGGTGGCAGGCAAAGACATTTTTCTTCAAACAGCTATTTGACCTGTGAGCTGGTTTGCTGTTAAAATGCATTACCTGGTTGGGTGCTGGCTACGTCTTTTATTTTTGTGTTCTTAATTGTGTTGGATTTGTTTTAGTATTAACAATGTAAAAAACAACCACCAAGATTTTGTTTTAATCTGTATTTCACTATTGTTAGCTGCCGTGAACACCATTTTTGGTGGAAAGGTGGGATATAGGTTTGATGAAATAAACAGCTGCCCAGTGCAGGCACAAGTACATTTCCTTCCATGTGCAACAACCTTCATAGTAATGAGACACAGAGAGAGCAGAATCCCAAGAGCTGCTGAGGCTCACTCAAATGGCTTGCGCCAAGACCAGCACAATTTGATATTTGAATAGCTTATCTCCCATCGCCCCTGTGCTACATCACCAACATCTTTGAAACACCTCAGTTTCAAAACCAGTCACTATGTAGGATGAAGGGCTGCCGCCTGAGAAAAAGCAAAATCTGCAACCCGCTTGGATGCATAGAACTAGTTTCATGGGTCCTTTGGATCTTCTCCATGCTTTTCCTAGACAGCAGTGACTGCCTAGTTTCTTTGTCAAGCCCACCCCACCCCTGCCATTCCCATCCAAGCTGTTATCTTTCAACAACTTTTAAAACCAACTTATCAAAAAAGCAAGAGCAGGGTATGTGTTGCCATTTAACACATGCAACCGCCTGCCGCGCACAGGATTGCTGTGTGCTGTTGTTATCAGCTGCAGTTACTCACTGCTGGCTGGATTCTGCCTCGCTCTGCTGTGTGGCATTGAAGCTCTGCATGGCTTGCACTTCTTCCTCTTCTTCATCCTCACTAGAGGCCTCCTCAGCTGCATGAGTGGAGCGAGGTGGAGGAGCAGTGGCTGTTCCATCAGCTTTCTGAATAGAGGGCTTCTGGCAGATATACTTGGGATCACGGCCCAGGTTGCAGATCTCTTCTAGTAACTGCACAAGAGCGCAAAGGCATGTTAGCATGGAACAGACTCTATCTAGACTTGCAGTATACCAATTTAGGAAATTATCTTCCACACAGGATAGCACTTGAGAAAAACAGCATAAAGGGGGACAACAGCCAAGTATGCAGTTTGGGAAGTGGAGAGGATTGAGAGGCACAAAACAGAGCTGCACAGCAAGGAGTGTGTTTTGCTCTGCTTCCTACCTTAATTATGGCTGTGGTAGCATCTGTCTTCAGCGTGGGCTGGTGCCTCATAAGTTCATCCACAGCACTTCCAAGATTGGAAGCAGTGTCCCCTGGAAGGAATGCAGAAGAAGGGAAAAACTGGATATAAGCTAGAAACATTCCTACTGAACTGCAAATGATTACGTGAGGCACTGTTGTACTTGGCATAAAGCGACTCAATCAAGTAGGCAACAGTTTATTTTGTCCTCTCATGTAGCATAATGGGTTGCTGTTTGAGAAAGGCTACTATATCTAAGGTTAGTTTCCTAAAAAAACAGCTCAGGTAAATCCTTCCTAAAAAGAACCTCAACAGACAAGGTAATCAAGGAGCAGGAGGGGAGCAGGAGTAAGGAAAAGTGAGAAAAGGCCGTATAGGAACAACAGTGGATCTCTAGGCATGAATCTCTTGCAGACACTGCCTGTGAATGTTTCTAATATTAGTCTGAAAATTCATGTGTCGGGAACTTGCTTTTAAAAAGTTAATCAGATCTTTTCAAGAATGCCAGCTTCTATGTGGGCTGTTGTATGTGCAGAAAGATTAATAGTCTTGATTATATAGGGTGGATCACCTTTGCCAGGAGATGGACAGGAGGAAGTGAGGTTCTATTTCTTCTCCTGGATCTTTCAGTAACTTTGACACTATTGACCACACTTTCCTTCTGCACTGCCACTTGGGGATGGGGCTTATGGTGCTTCCTGGGGGTTGAGTCTACAAGTGGGTGGCTGTGGAATTCTACACCAAGACTTTGGTATGCAGAGTACCACAGGGTTCCATCTTGTCCCCATGTATATGAAACTGATGGGTGACACTGACCTTGTTTATACAACACAGCTGGATCATCATGGGTGGCATGTGTCAGGTATGTGTGGCTGCCATTTTGAATATGCAACCCAAGACAGGGCTATTGGGGGTTGCAACATGCCATGCGAAGTCAGCCATCTTGGGTTATTTGAGAGTTCAACAACCCTCACATAACCCTTGATTAGTAGTGGGGTTATGTGAGGGTTGTTTAACCTGCCAGGTTTGCATGACATGGCCCAACTCCCAATTGCAGGATGCATATTCAAAATAGCAACCACATGCACCACGGCTCATTGTGGGTTAAATAGCCCTCGATGAGCTGGCTCTGTCATGCAAACCAGCGCATTGTCTGGGGACTGGGGATGAAGTGTCGCCAGTATGCCGATGACACTCAATGCCATCCCTCATTTCCATCTGCTCCCAGGGAGGTGGGCAAAGGTTCTGAACTGGCATCCTCTCAAGGACTGTCTCTTTCCGAATACGCCTGCTCAGGCATTTCACTTGACATCTGTCTTCCCCGTCTGAAGCATGATGGGTGAGAAAGCAAGACAGGGATCTCTTAACTATGGCACCAAGGTGGTAAGAATGCCCAACCTAAAGAGATGCATTCTTCTACCTCAGTCATACCTTTTAGGTGAGAAGCCAAAACATATTTTTTAAAGAAAGCCTTTGGTCTGAATTAGTCGTCCACTATGCTGTAAACGTTTTTGGCTGTTTTATCTCAGGTTTCTAAGGCTGCTTTTCTGGTGCATTTTCCCTGTGCCATTTTTATCACTTGGCTTTAATTTTTATTATTGAGAGCCACTGCCTTGAGGGCCACTGATGGAAAGGCAGGATATAAGTGTTTTAAATAAATTTTCCGAGGGGTAGTCATGTTAGTCCATTGCAATGAAAACAAAGTCTTGTTTACTATGTAGTTTACTATGCCAGAAGCTTTTGTGGGCTACAGTCTACTTCCTCTGCTGATGTAGGGTAAGAGGTCATGCATCTGATGAAGTCAACTCTAGTCCACAAAGCCTTCTGCTACAACACACTTCTTAGTCTTTAAGGTGCCACTAGACTCCTTGTATTTAATAAAGTGATGAAATGCATCAAGGTGCAATAAAGTTGATTGACAGTAGGCTCATGACTGACAAGGGCAAAACTTACAGAGCATAGCAGCCTCTCTCTCAAATCTCTCTTGTATTTTCTTCATCGTTTGTCCCCACCAAGATTCCCCCACCCCATATATTTAAGTATGTACTTTCTAGATTACTTCATACATAAAGAATAAGCAGATTCTAGCTAATAAAAGCAGTAAGTATTAATGTTTAAGATGCTGCAGGACTTTTTTTTGCCACTGAAATTAATCATTTCAGAAAGCTGTTCCATTTTCTTTGCTCCCAGACACTTTTCTGGCTGTGATTTCAGGGCCAAGAAACCAACGGTACCAGAAAATGAGAACCGGCATACTATTCACGCTCAGTGTTACAATACTGCAAGCTGCCTAACACTGGGAGCTGTATTAAGTCATCAGGAAAAGCAAGACTCTAGACTTCAGCAGGAACCTACACCTCTAGTAAACTAGCACATCAGAAATTGTAAGAACAGCACTGTCTTCCCTAAAGGATTTGGGGAGTCTGTTACAATAGAAGTCAGGACTACTCTTGTCACCATTACAGGCTGTTAAATTCCATCATGTACAAATTTAACCTGGAAACAGAGCCTATGTTTGCACATAACAACCCAGAGCATGGGTTGCTGAATCCTGGGTTGTCGTTACATGCGAACCCAGAACTATGCGTTGTTAACCACAAACAACCCCGGAAGAAACCCCATAGTTTGTTGTTAGGTTGTACACTCTGAGTTGTTCTAATTATGGGTTGTAATTATGTGCAGACCCAGAACTATGGGTTGTTTCACCAGGCTACAGAGGTGGCATGCAAGAGTGGTAAAAAAGCAAAAAACGACCACTCTACATGTCAATACTACAGCACCACAAAGGCATTTGAGCCAGAACACACTAGGTTTACATATAATGGCTGAATCAAAATACTTTCCAGACGTTAACACCTTCTGATAGCTCTACGGAGGAAATGGGGGATGCCTCCTAGCCCAGCCAATTCTCTCTCTTGAAAAGAACCTGTGTCCTAGTGGATGGAGAGGAGAAAATCCAGTGTCTGGATCACTAGACAGTGACATGGAGGGAGAAATTCCTGACCTACCTCCCCCAAAGATACTCACCCAGTGGATCTGAACTACGCCGCCTTCTCATTGCAGGAAGGTAGTCTGGTGAGAGCAATACTTTAAAGAGGCGTTCGAAAGGCTGACACTGGACAAAGGATTGGAGGCCCCGAGCATTCAAGCACAGGGCACTGAAGACATTGGGGAGGGAGCCCAGAACTTCCCGTGTAGCTGGGACCTGTCAGGAGATACACACATATGCCAAAAGAGTCGTCGCCTTGCCATTGAGATATACAAAGAAACATCTCAGTCAATCACACATGTATTTGATTATGAGAGTATGAAGAGCTAGACATGAAGCCTGCCCATTTGGAGTCCAGCCTATCATTAAAAAAACACACTGAAAGATGGTAGGACAGGAGCCTGGAAGGAGTTAAATGCTGACAGGGAGAGGGAAAACCCCATTCTTATGTATACGAGCTAGGAACGATCTTTTAATTGTTTTGAGGGGCTCAAGAGAAAAGCAGTAGCTTCATAGGACTAAGTATAGACAAACACTCAAAAGGTGGAAATGGGAAAGGAAAGGGCAGAGTGAAGTCACTGAGAAGGTCATGGAAGAGAAGGCAGCAGTATGGGGAGTAATCCATTCTCCCCCTCTCCCATCACTTTTTCCTTAATTTATCAGAAGAAACAGAGTAACTGAGGAAATATGTTGAAAAACCATGAGAAGTACGAGTTTGTGACATTAACATCAGTTGAGTGAATTTACTGAAGAAGGGGCAGCACATAGTTAACACTGTCTATATGAAACCCTCTTATCAAGTATACTCACTTACAAAATGAACTAGGTCACAGCGGCAGGAATTGCTAACTATTGCAATACAGAATGGGGGATGGAAAATTACTCAATCTCCAACCTCCCAAATACAAAGAAAGCAATTGGAGAGCTTTGCAGGACAGCAGATACAGATACTTACATCTTTAATAAGGAGAGCATGCAACATGACGTCTGTTAGGCCATTGTCCTGTAGGGAGGACAGCAGCGAAGGCTCTTGGAATACAAAGACTGTTACTACCTCAGTAGCTGTCAGGAAAGAGCACAGAATGAGACAAGTCACTGACCAGTACAGATCTTTCTAGGAAGGGAATCTTGGCAGTCAGGCTGCGAGTTACCATCTCATTTCAGAATAGCCCATCCCAAGAGGGATGTAGCTCAGAGGAAAACAGGTAAGAAATTGTGTTTTATGTAAAGAATACAATTACCAAGCAAGAAGAGTGATGGCCCATAGTATTCTGCATTGCTGATGATGTGCTTCAGAGAGGTAGGCAGAGAGCCATCCATCACTGCAAGGGGAGAGAAAGTAATGAATAAGGCGAGAATACTTTAGTAACTACATAAGTGTATACAGACCTCGGTATAAGTGCTTAACTAAAAATTCTGCACCAAGAGAATTTCAGTTCTGTGACCTGTATATTGTGTAAATTTGCATATTTTATGTCTTTTGCATAATTTATTCCTTTTGTACAAGGAATTCTAGTTTTGGCAGTAATGGGGAGGAACAAGTAGCTACTCAGGGCAATCAAACTTGATCCACAGGTACTGGAAATATTCATCAAATCCTCTAGCTTCCAAGATCTCAGTAACTGTTGTCAGTAATATACAGTTCAAGCTTAATTTAATAAGAGGTTAGCAAGGTTGTTTCAAAAATGAAAACTGAGACTCTAAGGAAGCCACGTTTTATCCAATACTAAATTCTGCATGTTTTTTGTGCTTCCACATGTTTTTCTCTTTTCCAGACTAGATCAACCTACACCAGGAGTGGAAAATCTATTTTGAGGCAGGGCACATGATGCCTCACCTAGCCCTGTCAGTGGGTGTGGCCATGGCCCTGATGACAGTGGGTAAAGCCCCGCCCCCTTATGTAATGTAGTCCCTGCCTGAAGCTCCAGCTGGAGTTTCTCCAATTGGCGCTTCAACCAGGTCTCTGGCTTTGCTGCATGTAGGCTTTGCTACATGCAGCAAAGCTGTGTTCCCAACCAAAGTACCATCTGGACTAACACTCCTCCAACTGGCACCTCGGTCAGGGCGGCTTTGGCTGCCCTGTGCCTTCCCCCATTGGGGAAGATGTGGGGATGGTGAAGCTAGTGGCGAGAAGGATCCCTGCTGCTTTCTCTGATTACTCATAACAGTGGGGATTCCTCTGCCCTAGCCTTCAGGGGTTGGGGCTTTGCTTGAGGCCCCAGGCACTGGACAGGCTGGCCTCGCAGGCCAAATTGAATGGCAGGTCAGGGGTTCCCCATTCCTGGCCTACACCACAACACAACATAAAAAACATTAGGTGAGAAACAGATAGAAGCCACAAAAAACCCTTCAGAACCAAAAATACCTTTATAGGTCTTCCAAAGTACCCACAATGGCAGGCACTGATGTATGTTCTGAAGATGTTCATTCCCCAGAACAGAAGCAGTTTCCACCAAGAGGCCTAGTGTGACATCTTTACATCATTATATGATGGAAGCTACAACAAAAGTGACTCGGGAAAACTAATGAATTCATAGAGATGTTCCATATAATTTATTGACCGAGTGGAGACAGGTCATAAGAGGAGAGAAACATCCCAGGCCCATGCCTTTAGTTAACTGGCCATTATACATCACTACAAGATAAGGAGGTTGTTACTATGTCAGTGAGGTCAAAGGAAAACTGCTCCAAGAATCACTCTCTTAACTGCCCAGGCACCAAGGCAGCCTCACCATGGCGTATGCCGTCTGAGAAAGCTGGGTCCTGGATGGCCTTTTTCAGGAAATTCAACATTGACTTGAGAAGTGCTGCTCGCTGAGGGATGCACTGGACTCCTGGAATAGGGAAGGGAACCCAGAAACTGAATCAGCCAATGGCAAATACTTGATGATACAACAAGAACTCTTTTAAACAAGTCACTACATACCACTTCTGGGCGAGACTACCGTGTTTGTGCTGCTGCTGTTGCTACCGGTGCTACTGGGAGTGGTGGCATTTGGGGCCCTTGTTTCAACCACAACTTCTTGACGCGGCTCTCCGGAGGTGGAAGGCCCAGGGCTGCTCTCCATGGCTACGTCAGAAACTGAAGGTGCAGAAGGATGTTTTAAAGGGGACAAGTGGATTCAATCTGAGAGAAAAACATTCTCAGCACACCAATTGGTGAAAGGTCCTTGACACCAAAATGCTGGGTACAAGGAAATGAGGTTTCTAGCCAACTCGCCCGAAAAAAGGAAACCTCGTCCTGAATTGGTGACTGAGCAGGTTAATGGGCTTGATGAGGGCCACTAGACTGAAACTCAATCCAGACAAAGGCAGAGTTATTGTTAGTGGGTGGTTCATCTCCCCAACGGAATGGTTTTTAACCTGCTCTGGAAGGGGCTTGAAGCATCAGGTGCACAGTTTTGCAGGGTGCTCCTGGATCCCTCGTCATCACTTGAGACACGAGTGACTAGGAGTCTCAGTGGCTAGAAGTGTCTTTTATCAGCTTAGGCTGATATACCAACTACAACCCTATCTAGACAGAAATAGCCTAGTGACAGTTATCCATGCTGTGATTACTGCAATGTGGTGTATGTGGGGCTACTTTCGAAAATGATTTGGAAACTTCAGTTCGACCAAAATAGTTAGGCTAGTAACTGGGACTGGTAGAAACAATCATGCGTCACCACTGAGATGTCAGCTGCATGGGCTTCCACTCTGTTTCTGGGCCCAATTCGAAGTGTTGGTGTTGACATTTGAAGCCCTAAATAGCTTGAGGGCCCAGTAGCTAAAGGAACATCTCCTATGTAACTGCCCAGACCCTTAGGTCATCTTTGGAAGCCCTTCTCCAGTTGCCCATATCGTATGAAGTTAGACAGCTAGCTACAAAATAAAGGGATGTCTTAGTTGTGGTGCCCTGTTTATGGAATACCCTCCCCAAAGAAGCCTGCCTGGCACTCACAATGTTATCTTTTCAACACCAGGCGAAGACATTTCTCCTCTCCTAGGCATTTTAGATTTTTGTACTTGTTTTAAATGTATTTTGTTGTGTGAGCCACCCTGATAATTTTTTGTTGTGGAGTGGCATATATAAACAAATAGAAAACTGGGTCTGAGGAAACCGGACCCCCACATTCCACCCCTAAGTCTGCAAAACTATAGCTATTGGAATACCATATATTCCATCTAGAAGCTGTACCTCTCTGCACACACAGGTTGACAGCAGGAATGACTTCCTTACTACTATTGTTCTTCAGAACTCGACAGCCCTCCTTGCCCCAGAGCTGCAAGCTTGTATCACTTCAGGGGGGGAATAGAGCCTGCCCCCCTGCAACCCTAGCTAAGCATCCCAAACGAGGCAGCCATATATATGTGGATCAGGCATGCCATTTGTCTTCCATTGCACAATTATAATTAATTCATTTATTTCAAAATAGAATTCTAGAGGGGCTGCAGAAGTACCCCTATCGATCTGGATGTTTTACTTATAACCTGCTTTGCTATAAAAATATAATCAAAGCCACTAACAGAAATACATCAAGTTACAATTAAAATAAAGTACAGGATAAAGACATCCTGTACTTTACTCCCATGGTGTAAGAGAAACCATCTTTGTGGATTTCCCCCCTCTAACTTTGGTTCATTTAAGATGCAATCCTATAGAGACAGATGGGCACGTCTGACCGCCCCTGAAGCCAGAGGTGACAACCTAACCGATGCAGTGCAGAAGCAGCACAGAAGAAAGGATGCCCTCCATTCTGCAGCCGCCTTGGACTTTGTTGCGCATCTAAGAGCGGCTTCAAGGAGGGGGCAGGAACGGCACTGGAGACCACACAGGAAGCTGTCTAAAACAGCTTCTGTGGTCTCTTCCCATCCCCGCCCCCAGGAATGCCTGTTTTCACCCCTCTGTGCTCCGTGTTACGAGCATGGAGGTGGCAGTGGTGCGGTTCTCTCTGCCCCAGCTACAAAGGGGCAGGGAGCACAGTTTTCCAGCTATGAGCTCGTAGCACTGTCTATGAGCCTGTAGCTGGGAAACCGAACAATCCTACCTCCCCAGGCGCTGTTTAGGGGACATAGGATTGCTCTCTTAGTAAGTTACAGAAGCTTCTGTAAAAGTGATAAATAGGGTTTTAAAAAATTACCTTCTATGTCTGTTTCCATCTCTTCACCCTCTTGTGTAGTGGCAGCAGCAGGTCTCTGGATCTTTGGCTTTATTACAAAGGGACATTCCCTCCGGCATAGGTCTGCCTCATGCTAAAACACATTACAAAAGGAAGCCAATATATGAACAGAGCGCCTTAAGACACCTATAGTGAAAAGAACTGAATGTCTGATTTCAATGCATTTGTGCTCTAGAATAAAAAAGACATTTCTTTGGTTGCAAAGTCAGACTTGTACATGAATCATATGCAATGCAGTCTACACAGGACTGGAGAACACAGAAAAGAGGATACTTCACGTATTTACTGCAGGATGTAACCAAATATCATGTGTGCAAAGATTAGTGGTCTTCCCAAAAGCATGGAGCATTGGTCACTTATTGCGAAGGTTCCTCCTGGTTTGGTGCAGTGGAGGCATCCAACAGTGTGTTAACTCCTCCACCATCACCACTGCCCAGGAAAGGCAGGGATCACATGGTAACAAATCTTTGCATGAGGCTTAGTAGCCTCTGGCTTCACCCCCAGTTCTGTCCCATGGCCGAGCTTGAGATAGGGTATTGGTGGAGCATCACAAAGTACACAGAAAATGGAGTAAAGGAGAGAACTAGGCACATATACCCTTTTGATAGGGCACATAAAGAGACTGGAGTCACCTGAACTAGGGCGTGGTTTGGATGTCTGTCACACCAAACCAGAAGGAACCTCCACTGTAAGCGTCCAATGCTCTCTTCTGTTTAGCATGAGGAGGCATCCAACAATGGGATGTACACAAGCTGACTTCATTAATACGTTGGGTTGCTGGCTGAAATCATGAGGGAAGGAGAACATGGTGAAGCACTGTTCTCCCAAAAGTGGCTTCTGCAGAAGCTAAGGTGTCCAACCTATAATACAATGACAATTCTCTTCTTTTTTAGGCCATGGCCTTCTTAGGCCTACAATCCAGCTCACAAACTAGCTCACAGCAGACAACTCAGCCTAGGGAGGTAGTGAGATAACTGCTTGTCTTATTGGTCAGTAAGCTGTGCAGATCAGAGAATGCTACATTTGATTCTTTCTAGGAATGGCAGGGGGGCTGCGTGTTGTGGCCAAAGCCTTAAGCTTAGGGGACCTCATATTTTTAAAAATGTCTATGTTCAGGAGGAGAAAGAGGATTCAAAGGACTGCCCCCTTCTATCACGTTTGGTGATTTATGTTGCTGCTGCTAGGCATGCTGTAGGAGTTGGTCTGTGATCTCTCTGACTACTGCCTGCCAATTTTTCAGATAAATTTGTCTTCCATGTGTGCTGGCTGGAGAGTAGGGGGACATTTGATAGGACAGGGGACACTTCCCCGAGTCCTGCTGCCAGTTTAGCTGCTAGCTGGATTGGAAAAGGCAGCTGCATTCAACTAGTGGAACACTTAGCACCCTTTGCTGGACTTGCACAGCACATTGCAGAGTGCAAAAAGGCACATCTTTTTGCCGCACGAGGAAAGTTGAACAGGAAGTGCCATATTGCCTATGCTCTCCACCACTATTTATTTATTTGTTTATTAATTTCATATCTATACCACCACATAGCCGAAGTTCCCCCTCCCCCAATTTTAAGCAGACACTGGCCACCTTGCATGACTTGGTCCAACAGCAGCCATCCATGATGTCAGTATGGTGGCTGGGGCTGCTGTCATCTGGTTTATCAGCAGACCCGGAGCAGCTGGCTGTGTTGCCAAGAAGTGATCTGGCGAGCCCTGATGGGGCTGACATTAGCTGGCTCCAAGAAGCTCTGTAGAAGAGCTAGTGGAGCAGGAGCTGTGGGTGGAAGCACCCTGTGAGGAGTACTGCTTGCCTTAAAGTGCCCAAACATTAGCAACAGCCACACTTTTCTGTTTTACTGGCATGGCAGATTTGTCCAGTTGCTTGCCCATCAGGAGCATGCCAGGACAGAGAGGAGAGAGTGAAAAAAGGGCAAGAGGCAAGAACTCAGAGGGTGGGGTTGTCTGGATGCTAGAAACGGAGTTATGGAGAAGAGACCAACGAAAGTGCAGAGCAATTACTTAAGACTGGTGACTACAGAGCAGAAGTAGAATCAAATGCTCAAGAATGAAAAGAGAGCTCTGTCCTAGGAGGAAGGCAGGGACTGGGGGTGAAGCTGGAGGATACGAAGCCTTATGCAAAGATCTGTTATACATAATCCCTGCCTTTCCCGGGTGGTGGGGGGAGTGAACCTATTGTTGGATGCCTCCTCGCACTAAACAGGGAAGCAGCTATCTACCGATGAATATTCTCCTCCCATTGCTAGAATGTTCTAGAGGACTCACAGTGAATAGCCAAGACTACTAAAAGGGAAGAAGCTACCTCTAGTCTGTAGATGAAGATAGAGAGGCCACTGTGAGACTGGAAAGCTGCCATGTCCAAGTTTGTGATTAAGTCTACCACGCGGACTGCTCTGGTCACAAAAGTGATCTGGTCCTGCTCATCTCCCAAGAACTTGATCACCTAGGGAAAAAAGAAGGCATAAAAACTGACAACATGTGAAACCATTTAGCAAAAACCACTAAACTGATCAATCCACTGCCCCAAATACCCAGTTCCTAAAGGACACTGGCAAGCATCTAATACTCCAAACGAAACAATGCTCCCCCTAGGATCATCTAGGCCTAGAGATATACAAGTTAACCCTAGAAATCACAGACTGGCTATGATTCTGATCTAAGCCTTATTTTATTGTTTGAAATATTTAGAATAGCATTTCACTAGTCTAATCATGCCATTATGCAGCTTTCAGTTTTCCTTTTATCAGCCCAGCGTAGTCTGGTTGGATTCAAACTAAATTTATATTGAAGTTTGCAGCTATCATACAACACACAACAGCACAAGTGAGGCTAAGGCTATATGCAACTGGCCTGCTTGGTATGCTATCAAACATTTTCATTTCTCAAAGAGCAGCTCCCTATGCCTTATCTGGAATGTGACTCTAAACGCAAGGAATGAAAAAAATCAAGTCAGATTCCAGCCGAGTTGTCCACACCTATTATTTCTAGCAGAACTTGGCTTGACAAAACATATCTCAGTTGAGACAAATAGATAAACAAACTCATTTATGATTTGGGCTCTACTACCGATATAAGCCGGCCTTTTTCACTCTAGTTTCTATGGCCAGTACTCAAGATTTAGCCACTTTTAATTCCATTCAACCAATCTGGCAAACATCTCTATTCTAGGAGAAACAGAGAGAGGAAGGTGCAGGGAAGGGTGTAGTGGCGAGAGTGTTGGACTAGGAGCTGGGAGATCCGGGTTCTAGTCCCCACTCGGCCATGGAAACTCACTGGGTGACTTTGGGCCAATCACAGACTCTCAGCCCAACCCACCTCACAGGGTTGTTGTTGTGAGGATAAAATGGAGAGGAGGAGGATCATGTAAGCCGCCTTGGGCTCCTTGCAAGAGGAAAAAAGGCAGGGTATAAATGCAATCAATCAATCAATCAATCAATCAATCAATGGGGTGTGTGCAAAGAAGAGAACTTCCATATACAACAATGCTCCAGCTTTTTGCTCTCTTCTGGAAACACGTGTCCAGTTCTTGTTTTAGGCAGGAGCATTATCTCGAACTGCCAGTCTTACTCATTCTCCCGACTGCGCATTACCTTCAGTAAGGCTTCCATCATGCCACAGGAGACTAGAGCTTCACCTCCTGCATCGTAGCTCGCCAGGTGATACAAGAAGGAGAAGAGTGCTGTGGCAAACTGGTGAGGATATGGCTCCATGGAGGGATCTGGAGAGGGAGGAAGCAGCATTAGATTTTCCTGGCAACAAGCACAATACAACCGAACCACATTAACCCTTTTGCATCTGAGATGCAAATACTTACCGATCATGGCCTGTATACAGTTCCGGACCAGGACTGGCAGAAATCCATGGTAGGAGGCAGTTCCCGTGCAGTCGATAATACTGCTGAGTTTTGGAGTCCGCTCCAAGTGCACAATGGAAGTCAACGTCCTCAGTGAGGCAGCTTTGATGTCCTGTCAAGGAGAAACCGGGAGATCAGGCACGTCGGCTATGACAACCTTCTACTGCATAATAAATGCCAAAATAAGCTTCACATCTCCAGTCAGGGACAGATTAGTAGCATAAATATGCTAGTGACAAGCTCCAGTAAACATGGCAGAAAAGCAGGAAGAACCAGAGAATCTCAACAGCCTTGTCAATCCAGCCCAACATCAATACCTTGGGAAGGAACCAGGTGAGCGCTGCTGAGCTAGTTTTCGTTCACCAAATCTGGGCTGGGGAAGCAAACTTAATAGGTGACCTACCATTAATTGTTTGTCTGTTATTTGCAGTACATCCACTAGCTCCTCTATCAACCCATTGTATAGTATGCTGTTGGCGGATTCCTGCAAAGCATTCGAATACACTGTGGAGAGGGAGAGAGGCTATGTTAGGAATTTGCAACATCCATAAACGTGGGGAAAAACAAACGTATCCATTATTTCAAGTGACACTTTACCAGATGATATAATGATGTCCTTTAATATCAGAATCTACAAGCATAAGCTTCTAGTGTTTGAGCTACATACCAGGTGCATCCCATCAGAGGAAGCAAGCAAACATGATTTTTCTAGGTTTGACTCACTGCTGATACCTATATTTGTTAGTCCATTACCCAAAATTCTCTTCCATATAAACACCCTCACACCCCCACCAAGTGGCCATGAAGAAGCATAGCAACTAAATCAAATAGCTCTCCATCAACTGATGCCACTGAAGAGCAATAAAATTTGTTCCCTAGCCTGCAAAAAAATTGAGAGCAGGAAGGAGATTAACCTTGAAACACGGAAAGATAGTTTGAATTTCCTTGTTCTGTCCAGTTATTTAAAACCGTTTTGTCATAATCTACTTTTCCATGATTTTTAACATCTACATGGAACTTCTAGGAGAGGTTACCAAGGAATTTGACATGCGAGCGATGCACAATGCTAGTTCTCCTTTTCTTCAGAGTCAGAGGTGGCAGTGGGATCCCTAAATAGGTGTCTGGAGCAGTAATAGGCCGGAGGGTTAAACCTGAGGGTTAAACTTGGTAAAACAAATGGACCTACTGATCTTGGGGCCTGGGTTCACACTCCCCTTTAAGTATCAGGTTATCAAATTGGAGGTTCTTCTTGAGCTACTGTTCCTTTTAGATATAAAGGTGGCAAGTATGACAAGGAGTCCAGATACACCAGCTAGGACACCTCTGCAGTAGCAAAGAGTTGGCTGCTCTCATACATGCCTTGGTAATACCCTTGGTACAATTAGATTACTATAATGCAACTCCATGGGGCTACCCTTGAAGGCTGTTCATAAACTTCAGCTGGTACAGAAAGCACCAGCCAGGACTTTCCATCAGGATTGTCTCCTTTGTGCCAAGAGATATGAACTGGTTGCCAGTTTGGGGCACCATTCAAGATTCTACTATTGACCTTTACAATGCTAACTCTCCTACCTCTGAAGTATCTGGGTCCAATGCCCATATGAGCCTCCACTTGCCATATTTCCTCAAATAAAAAAAAGCCCTGTTCCAGATTCTGTCAGAGAGGCTAGGCTATTATTTGTCATGGCTGTGAAAGCCAATATGTCATGATGAACAGTCAAAAAGCAGCCTAGAAACCTAAACTATCTAGATTATTCAAGAGGGGCCACCAAAGCAGCACACTACACAAAATAAGACAGCTTTAAAGTCACACCAGGATGAACTTGTATAAACTCACTTTCTCCCCCTTTACTCTGGGCAGTGCCACAGCTAAGAACCCACAAACCACCATCCTTACCTAATATAGAAATGGCATGCAGTCTGGCCTGAACAGCTTGCAGCCGCTTTTTATGGTTGGAAAAGCCATGAGCCAGGCGAATGTGTGTAAACAGTAGCATCTACAAAAAATAATAACAGTGTTACAGTAATACTCCAAACACCCAACTACAACTAGACATCCCTCACACCATAATGCCTGGCCAACAGTTCCTTGGACTGGTCTGAATAAGAAAGAATGAAGTCTATCACTTCAGTTGGGGTGGTGGTGTCTCATTTTTGAATGCTCCCCCATGTTAAAACACCAGGTAGGTAGAAAACTATCATAACAAGGGCAGGGTGAGTCAGGAACCTGCCTCTCCACTGTGCTAGTTTTTTATTTGCAGATTTTTTTTTAACATGATGACCCATTCAAAAAATGTAATTCCCACCCTGAAGTCTCAGATGATACAATTCTTTCAACCCCGTCATTGAGCTTCATGTGTAGATCTGGCCCAAATTAGCTGAATTTTATGCAATCCAAGATAGTGTTTGCTGCCATCCAGTGTCATCTAATCACTCTCAATGGGTACCAATTTCCTTATATTAATAAATATAATATAAAAGGGCCTTCATCTCATTCTCTTCATGTTGAGAGCACAATATGGAAATCACACCAAGGCTAGCAGTGTGCAATGGGAACAGAATCTATAAATCTCAACTCACAATACACCCCATCAAACCGGAAATAATTCTAACTACTAAGGGACTCAAGATTCTCAACTCATTTCTCAAATCTCCCAAGCACAGTTAATTTGTTCTCGTCTAAATTAAGCACCCAGCGAATCACATCAATTTTTTGCCTTCAGCATACCTGTTTATCCTTTGGGATGCTGTACATTTTCGTGAGGGATTCCATAATTTCAGAGGGACTTTCTGAAATCTGCATGGGGGGGAGAGAAACAGTAGCTATTTAGAAACCAGACCTATAAAAGTTGAAGCAAAATTTAAAATGCCACTGAATTAAAGAGGGCGGGGGGAGCTTACCTTGTCAAGTTGCTCTATGTGGATATAATGTAGTGTGTTGCTGGTAGTCTGAGAAGAAAGCAAAAAGGGGTTGGAGGTCATTTCCAATCTCTTGTTTGGAAGCCATGGCATAGCAGCAACTGTGGCATAGATCTGCTTAAAGAACAGCCACGAGAGCAACAGCTCAGCATCAAGTTGTGGCTTGGCTAACAATCAGACCTGGCCTTTGTGGGGTATTCGAACGTATCTCAATATGGATTACTGTGCTGGCAACCCTATTTGAGAGAAAACTGTTGCCCCATAAATCCAAACCTAGAAAAAACAAGCATTTAAAGAAGCAAAATGGAGGACAAGTCTCCTCACACGCAGAGGGGTTCGTTTGGAAGTGTCGAGGGAATCTGTACCCTGCATGGAAGTGGTCCCATCTGACTTGGGAATGCTATCAAAATGTCTCATCTACTCAGTTTTCGCCCAAATCCTCATAGAACTGGAGATACTATGGAAGTGTACTCGCAGGGCCTACTGTGCAATTTGGGAAGCAATTTGCATCAGACAAGAGACCTATCAGAGAGATTCTCAAGACACAAGAAAGCAAACTCTCCCCAAGATACGAGGGCAAGTAAGTGGGGTTTCAACCCCACTGAATCCCTACCCATCACCACAGCCTTTAAGAGTAAAAAGCAACATATCCGATTACAGGGCACAGCAGCTAGAGCAGAGGTAGTACATTCAGTGGACTGTGACAACCTCCAAATTGAGTGGATCAAGCTACTGAAAGCATCTGAGAATAGGAAGACTGGCTGCCAGCACCTTCTCATACCTAAAGTAACTTCTTCCATCTTAGTATTCACTCACTGGCAACAGAGCTCCCCACTTCCCTTATAGACTGAATAGGGAGCAACATGCTATACCTTTTTTCAATCCACTGTGGGTATGTTTGCCAAATCTTGCTCCCACCCACTTCCCACAGAACCCTACAAGAACAAGTCTGTAGGAGACTCACCCTTTTGTCCACTTTGACCTCGGCCCCTGGCTCTGCATAGAATTCAAAGTGTAGTGTAGTTGCACTGGGAGGGTATTTCTGTGTACAGATCACAGTATGGAATCAGAATAAACCAGATGGCAAACACTCCCTCCAAAGATCAAACCACTCTCTCCCTGGACTAGGGGAAGGGCAAGGGAAGGGCGCTAGTTCAAAAGACAATGCACCCTGGCACTAAGATCACCCACTTGCAGCAGTCTGAATATCACCATCCCCCAACTCTCTTTACATCTTTTTGTGCAAGTGGGAGGAGGAAGAGAGTTAAGATGTAAGAAGTTAGGATTAGGTATGAAGACATGGTGATGCAGAGGGAGCCCTGCTGATATCCAAAGCACCATGGCAAAATCCAAGAAGATGCACGAAAACTAAACAATGGGCTCGACCTGTGCCTCCAGCAGCCCCACACAGTACAACTAGCAACACATAAAAGACGACTCAGCCCTGCATCTACTACGCTGTGTAAGCTTATTGTGACAGCTGCAGCTGATGAGGGAGAAAGTGGGATTTCTAAAAATGCCATCAGACCTTGTGGGCCTCACAACTCACAAGAGCCCTATGCTTGGTGCAAAAAAGTGATTTGAGGCACTTCCTGACATTGCTCTCAGCAGTGACTGTAGCAGCAAACCAGGAAGCACCTTAAAGATGACTTGCTTCCTATTCCAGAGGTTTAGAGTAACTGTCACTGTTTTTGTGCAATAGCAGCTGTACCATCTGTGCTGATCCTTTAGTGCTAACCCACTGGGGCAAGAAATGATCTCCATAAGGATGAAACCCTATATGTATACATTGTAGATGACTGGTACTCTTATCACTCACAAAAACACTGCATCTGTAAATGCCCCATGTATGATTCTGTCCGTAACAATGCTGCTTCACTCCAGAGTGTAGCCCGTTCAAAACATAGCACTGCTCTCGCCATTAAAGCAAAGCAAGCACTGGCAAGTTTTAACGCAACAGGACTGTTCCGACAAAACTGGTAACAGAACCACCACAGACTGGCATCTCTACCAATTCAAGGGACCACCATGGTAAGGGGCAAGAATTATGCAGAATGAGCAAGGAAAAGGGCACTCCAAACCCCCTATTGAAGAACATGCAACGTTTCCAAATATTCTTCCTAAAAACCATGCATTGTTCGCCCTCAAAAGGAAGGATATTATACACCAGCAAAACAGAATGAGTTTCAGGGTCTGAACCATGGTGTCAGAGTCCCTTACTCTAAAATGTTATTTGAAGGCATAACCTTCACAAAGCCCATTCCAGATCACAGTGGTTTTTAAATGTCCAATGTATTGCAGAACCCTGTTGTGTTTTGATGGACTCTTGTCCATTAGAAAGGCCAGATTTGTTTCCCACAAGAGCAGATAACTGTTTGCCAACGCTGCTATCAATACTAACAGTGTGAGAGAAACTATACAAGACGCAATTGGGAAAGGACTATCCAAGAATTCATGTACACAGGAAAGCAAGTGGGAATCAGTTCCACATGCCATGAGTCAAGCTACCAACTGTAGAATGGTAGAAAGGTAAGGGTAAACTCAAAATGGTATACTTACCAGCATGTGCAAATCTCTACAACATTCTGCCAGGCCAAAGCCATTCTCCTTGCCACCCCAACTCTGTAGGATAGAAGAAAGAGAACATAAAGGACTATACAGAACTCAAACTATAGAGAACCATAAGATAATCCCAGAGGGAAAATTCAGCTGTACACCTTAACTGGACCTGATCAAGAGAAAACTGGATGTGAGGTTCTTTTGGCTTGCCTTCTGTATTCGCTGCATTTAAAATCCTGCTAAGTGCTGAAGAGAAATAAAATAGCCCTCTTTTTTTTCATCTGGCCCCGAACACATGCATTATATAATTAGTCCTCTTATCTCCAAAACCAACTGGCAAATACTGAATGATACTTAGAAGGCTTTAAGGAAGGCCCCAAAAAGTAAGCCAACAACACGGCGGAGAAAATGCAGAGATACCATTCAATATGGCCACAAACAAAAAAGTTGACAGGCTTCTACTGAATGCAGAGATTAGGCAATACAAAAAAAGACTGCAGAAAACTTTTCCACCTGCAACAGTGTTTCTGAGAAGCTTGTAAATGGCTGGCTACATCATCTATCCAATGCCTGAGGTAGAACAGAGCCCTGAGAACTCTGCAACAGGCACAAACTATGGTCAAGAGCACCAGTGCTCAGTTAGCTTCTGAGCTGCCTGAATTGGCTTGCTAAATCGCTGTGCCTGTGATGAGAACACTTAGTCACAGTCACAAGCACACCCAAAGCTGGCCTAAAAAAGCACACAACAACAAACAGCTGCACACCCCAGAGTCATGTACATCATGGCCTCCTTGAGAGATGCCGTTACAGATGATATCGGAGAATAAATCTGATTTGTTAAAGTAAGAGCTATCTTCATTTTCTAATCAGAATATGTAGGAAAGCCACAAACCAATTACAATGTTATATATATGGGCATTAGGAGGTAAAAGAAGGAAGTGCAGTTCATAAACAACCTTGAAAACGCCTGCCAAAGCATGCATGGACCTGGTAAAAGCAGAAAGACTGAATTTGCTTCTCTTTGCAGTCTATCTTTCAGGCTTACTAGCTCACGGAGAAATGTATCTGTTCTCCAGGCGATTAAGAATAAATGATCAAATGCAGTTGGAAATGTTTACAAGTTCATTTCCTTAAGAAGTCAATCCCTACTGTATCTGAAGTTATTCCACCAGCTAATAAAAAAAAAGTACTATTGTTTTGCCTTAAAGAATGAAACTCCCACAGGACAGCAAATCATTTCCTTTCACCTGTACTTCTCTCTTTTTAATTCTTCATCTCTCACCTTTGCTTCACCTGATTTCAGGTACTCTTCCATTAATTTCTATTTCCCAATGTAAAGTGGGATCTGTGGGGAATTTTTGACATGGAAGTGTCCATCACACAATCGGCTCCCGGTCATTACCACTCTCAGCAAGCCTAGAAGTCTGGCCTGCCAAAAATATAGCAGCTTTGAAGCTAGTCACAGACTGGACTCCCTTCATATGCCACAGTTGCATGCTGACTCAACACATGGCCAAATGAAAAAGTAACGTTTAACGGAAGCAAACAGGCATCCGGTTGGTGCCTGCCATCTTAGCCTGTTGACACTACGCCAGCCAGTTTACACAACCTTCAGTTTGACACAAGGCCAAGAGGACAGGCTCAATAGCAACTAAGCAAGCTTCAGGATGCTCAGCCCTATCCTTAGCTGGCAACGTGTATTCAATACACAACCCTTCAATGGCTATATTAAGAGGAACCCAAAGCACATAAAACAGCATTTAGACTTTTAATGAAGCACTGTTTTATCTGCCTTGATACTTCAGCAGTGGGTATGATGCAACAGTATATACCTGGGAAACCCCCTCACCCCCCACACACAAACACTGAATAAGATGGGCTGATGTAGACAGCCCAAGAGGCAACAGGAGAAATCACACTTAAGGTGTAATGCCCATAGTTTTAATGTAGGAAGCAAAGGTAGGAAAATATGCCAGACAGCTTGATTTTCTGCTGCTTTGGATGAATCTTTGAATGAAGGAAAGACATCTAATGCCTGGATGACTGTCAATGCTCCAAGCACGTGCCAGGTGAGAGAAACTGGTTTGAATAATTCTAACTACATTTACAATATTTTGATCCATCATTATGGCTTCAGAAGGGGCATCAACTAGAGAAGTCATAAGACCATGGACTTTCTTACATTTCTTTGCAGTTGCTTACCTCTGCCAAATGCTGCAGCCGAGACAGAAGAGGCATCCTCTTGTCAGAGCCCAGGCGCGTGATGTAATTGGAGCGTTTGCTGAACACATACAGGAGATTTAGCACTGCAAGCACCACTTGCATATCAGAGGATGCCAACAGTGTTGTCAAGTGCTAGATGAAGACAGAACGAAGTACTTGACACAGTCCTGAAGTCACTACCACTCCCAAACAGAGATTTCAGTTTTCCCATATGAATGGGAAACATATCCCCTAGTGCTCCTTGGTTTGTAGTACCACTGTAGTATTATGGCTAAGAGACTATGCCATGAACCAGAAGTCTCCTAATTCAAATACCACTTGTGCTATAGACTCAGCACATGGCCTTCGACAAACTACTATTCCTCAACTCCCCCTTAACATACAATATGATGATGGTAATACTGGCTGACCTTATATGGGCCTTGTAACTTAAGGATTAACCAAGTGCTACATAACACACTCTGAATATTTTAAAGCACTAAATAAATACTAAATAGTTAAAAAGTACATACTTGAGTCCACCTCCACCCCCTCATATAATGGCATTATTCTTGCCCCAACAGACAAAGTGGCCTCATTATTAAAGCCACAACCTGTTAAGATACAACGTCCCACACGAGAGGCCCTCCCGTCCATCCAGCCTCCATCCTGTTTCTTTACAGTTCATTACCTCAATAGAGCTGTACAGGTGACGTGAAAAACTGTATTCTATGAGCAAGGCAGTAAAGTTCAGCACTGACAGCAGCAGGGATTTCAGCTGTTCTCTCTCTGGCCGGTCGCACACCAGCATCCATGACATGTTCTCCACAGTTTGCCCAGCATCTGCCAGGATGCCATCGAATCTGTCTAGCAGGTCCACCCAGTGGTAAAGTTCGCACTGAAAGAAGAAGAAAGTACTCAGGAGACAGCCTGTGTCAATGACAGGTAAAAGTCCCACAGGTTTCTTAGTAAAAGGGCCTGCCATAAGCATCACAGGAAGGAGGACTAAATCATTGCATCTTCCACTCCCTCCAGTTATCAGCCAAACACAGATGAGTTGGGAGACGCTTATGAGTAACCTAACTTTCCGTTACTGTACATCAGGTTCAACACAAGGGTTGTGATCCCATGAATGCTTACTTGGAAGTCCCACTGCACTTCAAGTAAGCCTACATAGATCAAGCTGTAAAATCGCTTTGTGGAATGACACTTAGATCAACACTAATCAACCAGAAGTATTAAGTCTTAATTCTCTGGGCCCAGTCATTCTTGTCTGAAGCCCATTTTATCCTCCATCTTTTATAATAAATGCCTCAAAATAAATATAAATAGGTAAGGTGTTTGTATATTCCCCAATACAACAAAAAGACTATAGTTAGGTTTATTAGCATACTATATGATCTGCTACCACCACATACCTTCCCAATATTCCATGTTTTGATCTGTTGGAGTTCCAGCAACAGCTGTTCATCATTGCATACCTTGAGTTTGTCTATCAAGGCTCTGCAATCTGCAGGCTGAAGAGTGGAGAAATTGCATAAGGAACATACTAATTGCTAGAGTTAGAAATTCACCTTCATACAAGGGAAATAACTGCTTTTAAAAAAAAAAAACCAACACTGCCATCTATCCCCACCCCAATGTACAAGCACTCACTATCCTACCACCAGCAACCTGGGAGTCGGTGCTTTTATCCTTGCAGAAAGCAAAAAAACCTTGCCCACAAATTTCTAAACTTCTACCCACCCCCTTCCCTGAACTATTCTGTTTTGTGACTTTTAAAGTGTCAAATATGTAATCTTCTCAGAAAGCCATTTCATTGGTCACCCTATATGACCCCAGATGACATTGTGGATGGCTAAAACACAATTAAGGGACACACTGAAGTTTCAATCTATTGCAGGATACTTCTATTTCTTTTGGAGTCCCTTTTTGTTGAAGTAATTACCTATATCAGAAACCAATTTCTGCAATTATTGGTTCAGCATTACAGGCAACCTTAGTCTTCCTAGTGGAAGATCAGTTTATTTCTAGCACATAGTTATCTCCCGTTTCTCCCTCTAATCTCTAAGTTTCCTACTAAGGAACTAGCAATCAATAAAATACCACACAATGCAAAAGTCATTCAGAAATTGTTGTTGCACACACTGTCATAAACTAATCTCTTCAACCCTGTTGGAGTATCTTGGGCACATTTAAGTCTCATACTGTTCCTATGGTGAGCTCAAAGTGACAAGTGGCAATACTTACAGCCTCAGTAGGCGTTTTCTTCAGCTTAGTTCGGTCCACTTTCATTTTTATTAGTTTTCCACTTTCTGATCCTGCTTGGTGAATCAAAAGGGAGAACAGACTGTCAGCGGGAATACTTAAATCAGTTAACAAGCAGCAGCAGCAATGCAACAGAACAAAAGTGGTATGAAAAGCTCAAACTATCTAGACTAGAGGCAGCCTTGGATAAGCAGAGAAAGGAATAGAACACTGGGGCTGTTTGCACATCACGGTAGCATTCAGTGACAAATCGTGAGTTAATTAATTAACCCACGATTTGTGGTGATGCGCACTGCTTCTGTTTTCTATAAACAATCTCTGATCAGGCCAATTGGAGGTTGTGAGCATGATGTGCAAACCCTGACCGATGGGCTGTTTACAGGCTAAACAACCCAGCAGTTAACCCAACAACAAATAACTCCTGTGAATCTTGGGTAAAATAACCCACAATTTGCCGCTGTGACATGCGAACTGGGTCACTGAGGATTTCTGAACCAAGCTCCCACTACTCATTAAGAATGATTAGTTAGAATATGCACTTATAAAAAGCATTTAGAATGTCTGCATTATCCTGTTTTCCTTGTGGGCCACTATCTCTGCTACAGATCTCCAACATTACTACAGATACATGCTGGAAGCCTGCAAAACAGATTTCTAGCCAAATTCTAAATATTAGGAATTAAGAGCTGTAGTCTCTTTTGCACTTGTTTTCAAAAAAAGAGGAAGATTGGGTTGACAGAAAGACTTCAATTCCCTTAACACATGTCATCCTCTAGACCAAAACACTGACCCTAGTCACCCTAAAAGTTGCATGTCAGCTGAGGGATAGCAATAAGGGGCACCAACTAGGGAAAACCAGAAAAGCTGCCAAAAAACCTAAAGAAACAGGAGGCTGTGGCAGAGGAAATCTATCTCCTACAGAGAAGGACAGGAAGGCACTGTCCTGAGCATGTGTGAGTTCAGTTTAACCCCACTGCGGCACTTGTCCCCAAGTGTTAACACTAGTGTTTTAAAGTGCAAAAAAACACACAGAAGAACTCCATGCTGAAATAACTACTGTTGCTAATTGCAGTTCATGCTATATAAAGTACCTATGCCTCAAAAATTTGAACATGCATTCCCATTCCACTGGCAAACCAGAACAAATTATGAAGGACCTTCTTGGAGACACAAAAAACTGTACCAAGCTTGATCAATTCAGTTACCATACAAAATGGTTTGCTGGAATAGGTCTCCAAAAGGCAGAATTCTTCCATGTTTGACAGCATGCTCCCCCAAAACCAAGTCAGCAACCCACCTAAACAACTAAACTCCAAAGTATTAATCGTATCAGAGATAATTCTTTGGTCCAAGAACGGTAGCTGACAAGTGAAAATGTTACAGAATTCATTACTTCATGCCACTCAGGACTGGGTCTCAGTTTAAGATGCTGGGGAGGGATGTGTCAAGCTCCGAAATTGGGCAGCATCCAACACTATGCAGGTGGACTTCCCTTTCCTCTCCTCCCCCAGCATGCCCCCAGTTCTACTCTGGGTGTTCCCCAAACCTCCAGAGCAGACTGAGGGTGTGGGGTAGGCTGCAGGGGAAAGTTAATTGGTTTTGCTGGCTGAGAGATACAGGTGAGTTTCACCCATTGACCAAGACGACCACAATTTAAAATGTCCTTTACATATTCCTTTGTGGTTTGAGAAGAAAGCTCCCACTACTGACAGAACCTAAAAGGAGGTACTCCACTTTACTAGCATAGCTTATCAGAGGCTTTCTATACTCTATAGCTGTAAAATGAGGTGGAGAATTGTCCTTACCTGTGAACTCTCCATCTACTTGTTCACCAACCAGAGCGGTGCTCTCCACTACACTCAGTAGGAAGCAGAAACTTTTAATTGATGTCCAGTCTGAAACTACCATCTAATTCATAGTTTCTATGGCTTAACCCAGACCTGGGCGATATATCCAGACGAATCACTCTACAGAGTAGGTGCTGGACCTCTGTCTGACATACAAGTAGTAAGAGGATTCCCAGGTAAGGAAATTTCTCTTATCCTTTCTACTTGGTGCCATCCATCCAGTGGTCCAGACATTGGGGCTTAATAAAGCAGTGTCCCATACGTACTGGGTGGGTGAGAGTACAGTCTGGACTACTGATTAAATTACACACTTAAGCATTCTGCAGCCAAAGGCGGTCTCAGAGGCAAAAACGTCAAGTATGTAGTGCTTAGTGTGAGTCAGAAGGGAAGACCAACTGTTCACTCAACCAGTCACCTTGCAAGTTGTCCTCTCCCCTGATATTCAGGGTCTGGATGGACTGGATCTGCTGTACCGCCCAACTGAAGAACAGTAGGGCCTGTTTGCAAAGTGCTGGGAATGTGGCACCATCCCGCCTGCTGATGTATGACAGGGCTACGGTATTGTGGGAAGAATCATTATATTCCTCAAAGGGAAACATGGCTGGAAGTGAATGTATGTCAGACAGATGGCTCTTAGTTTGAGAACATAGATGCTGAGAAGTCTCAAGAGGGGACCCAAACCTCTGAGCCATTGCATTCTTGCATCAGGCTCCCTGTCCTGGACTGGTTGGTTCCAACAGAGGAACTCCATGCTCAAAATGATTTGGACTATGGACACCACAGAAGGAAGGCTCTGTACTTCAGGGAGACTGGGACTGAATAGTCCCTCCCAACCCATTGCAATGGGTTGCTGAAGGGCCATCTGAGGGGGTCCAAGGGGGTGCCTGCCCCATGATACTAGGTCTATATAGAATGCAAGCATGCCCAGCCAAGAGGAAAAAATGAGGCACTCTGTGGGCCCTCATAACCAGAATGAGTATGGTAGTCAGATTCCCAGTCTGCTCCAAAGAGAAAAACCGCTTTCTCCCACCCTGTATTGATCATCTCTAAATGATGTACTGTAGGTAGTAAGTAGGTTGAAGATGGCTTAGTCCCAACTGCTGACAAAGCCCTGCTCTAAAGAGATACTATTGCCAGTACGCTCTTTCTCCATTTCCTTGGAAGAGATTGCCCCGTTCAAGGTAACGAGCATGTATGTCTCTTAGCCTGAAATCGACACTATCTCCAGGGCCTTGGTAAAAGTTCTGGATGACTGGGCTAGCCCAAAGGGCAGAGCACACTATTAGTAGTGCCCACCCGCCCAGTAAGTAAAGTGCAGGAAACTGCAGTGAGCTGGTTGGAAGGGAATGTGCAAATAGGTATCTCTGAGGTAGAGGGATGAAAAGAATTTGCCCAGAGATGCAGCCAGGAGGCTGGAGTTCCACACCTCCATCTTGACACAGCAGATTCTAAGAAACTTGTTCTCTCTCAAGATATAGGATCGCTCTGGTTTCTGTGCACTGCTTGAGAATTACAAAGGTGCCTCAAATCAGATTCCTCTTTTCTTTTCTAACAGTTAGGAACAGAATCTATCATTCCATTTTGAAGCGCTCTGTAAATGATGGCTTCAAGCATATGTATCAATCTGCTGCTCCACAGCTACATGAACAGGGACACCAGGAATCTGACTTGAAGCAGTTTCATGATTCTCAGTAGTAGTCAAAACAGACAGGCTCCCAGAACCAGAGGTTCAAGTCCCAGACTGGGACAAAGTGGTGATGCTAGCCCCCTATCTAGGCAAGAGATCTCCAGGATGGGCCTTTTGGAACACTTCCCTCTGGAAGAAAAGGAGGAATAGAAAATGTGGTGGGAATAGCAGAGTTCTTGTTATTTTCCTCTTGATCTTAGAAAAAACAACCTTTTTAAAAGCTGTTTTCTTAGGTCCATAATACCTAGTAAAAGCAATGTGCACTTAGACATGGGGTCAACAGCAAATTGGGGTGGAGGGAGGTAACATGTTCCCTAATCCATCAGAAGAAGTCCATAGCTCAGCTGCCTGCCAAGGCAAACTTAATTCCCAAATATAGTGATGAGGAATTATAAAGTTAAATTCTAAATTTTTACTATACTGGGGTGGAGCCAAGACTCCATCCTCAGATTGTTCTGGTGATTACTTCCATTTTCCATTTCAGTCATGTGTCTGCTTGTTCCTCTCCTAACAGCCCACAATTTGGGCCTACAAAAAGTGAATAAATTGTGCCTTTTATCTATGTAAGAAACTTAACACCTGAGTCCATAAAGGTAGCAAGCATTATGCCTCTTTAGCCCTGGACAAGTAGGGAGGAAACCCTCTTTTTCAAAACTCAGAAACTCAATCCCCAGCAAAGCTACAAGAATAAAAGCAAAGGTGGTAAGAGGCAGCCATTATAAAACAAGAGGAACATAAATGCTTACTCCTCCAAGAGGCAAAAGTAAGCATCCTCTCACATGAGGCTGGCACATGTCGCAGTCATCCTGCAGGGCTCAGAAGCACTGCAGGATTGAGCATCTGACGCAGAGAGGGGGAGCAGATGCAAACTACTGCCTGAAGCATTGCTTCAATCACTCTTGTGCTGCCCACAATAAACAATACGAGTCGACCCTTAGCTCTGGAGACCAACCTGTCCCATGATGGGGCAGGGGGATGGGAGGAAAAGGTATGCCTCATCCATCCCTTCTAGGCCTGAAAGGACAGGGGCAGGGGGAGACTAACCCCGGGGTGACTTGGGAACCCCTTGCAGTAAGCACCTCTTTAGGCTGCTGCCTTCTCTTCTTTGTTTTGCCTTCCTCCAGGTCTGCTCTAAGGAGCAGACCCAGCAAACCACCCGCTTCCAAACACCGCAGATGCAGGAGAAAAACTGCCCTTAGGAAAAAAATGGGAGGTGCCTCCTAGCCCAGCCCCTCAGAACAGTCTTCTTTGGTGAAAAAAGATCTTGCCTCCTACTGGGTGAAGCAGAGAGCATCCCAGTGCTCGGACCACTGGATGACACCAAGTAGAGAGAGGTTTTCTTATTAAAGGCTGTTGACCTTTGGGAAAAGTCAGTCAAGTACCAGAACTAATGGTGGGCAGAGTTTGCAGCACTGCATAGCTCTTTCCCCCTCTGTGCCACCCCATCCTTTCTCTATCCTCTACATCTTGTGTATACACATATGCGCACACGAGAAAGAAGGAGAAGCAGAGGAGGAAGCAATTCTTCGAGAGGCAGTCTGGAAAGCAAGAATGGAGCTACATTTGGAAAGCCTGTAGATACAGAGCGCTGTATGAAGTTAGGCTGAGGGTCACTGCAGGTTCTGTCCCCCCACCCCCAAACCGTAGGCAGTGAGTGGGAACACTTCCTAGATCTGCTCTCCCTTTGGCTTGGGAAGAACTCTGCCGTAAGAGGAGAACTCATACACAGGGATCCCCTTTGCTAAATCGCCCTCAGTAAACAAGGGCTTTGACTGTCAGCATACCTAGTCATTTCTGGAATAGATTTCCAACACCCTTCCCTTTCAATCTCTCCTGCAACCCTGTCTCTTTTCTGGCTCACACCTCCACTCCTAATATGGGGACAAAATAAGTATGCTGGGAGTGGCAATACACCATCGTCACTTCTGGCATAGCCACATTTTACTTTTAGCTGGGTTAGTCACACCATGGAGGCCTTTTGTTTTTAAACTGGAAGGCCTTGGACAGGATAGCAACGTATCAATTTTATCTTTTTCATGCCTAACGTGTTTATAAGATGGTACATAAATTAAAATAAAGCATTATGCACCAGCAAAAACTTTCTAGAAACCTGGACAGTCAAGCCCCTGGGATTTTCCCTGTCCTGAGAACGTTACATTCTAACATGGACCAATCCTTCAGCTTTTAGTTAGCTATCTTGGGATGTGCCAGTCTTGAACCAGCAACTTAGGGACTGACATGCTTCCTTTGTCACTGTACCACATCCTCAGCCTGGAAGCCCACCAGTGCTGATTTTGATGCTGTAATTGCATATTTTCTGTAAAGATTATGGACTGCTTCCCAGGCCTTTATTTAGCTAACTGCCTTACATGAACATTTTAAGCATAAACATTTCTATGCCACCTTTCCAACAAGTTGCTCCAAATAGTCCAACATGAGTAGTAAAAAAACACTAGTCAGATTTTCTTGGCCACCCCAGTTCTAATTCATCGGTTGGTCCCAGCTGAGGTGGAATGCCAGCTCACCTTTTTCTGAAGAGGAGGAAGGGCCAGCCAAAATCTGTCATAACTAGGGGATTAACAAGAAGAGCTCAGCTTCTGCCAGCCAGTGGCATATTTGCATGGAGAGGGATCAACACCATTTACTGCCAGGATATGCAACCAATGCCCTGTTTTTAGCTATATTCTAGTGAGCTCTACCATTCCCCTTTCTAACCCTTGGCTCCTACTGACCACAGCTGCTTATAAAGCCTTGCTTGTCACCTTCTAGAACAAAGCAACAAGTTACCTCTGTGTCAGTGGCACTTGGTTCCTATGATCCCTTCCTGCTATCACGCCAGCTTGCTCATTTGCTCTTCTGATTGGTTCCAGATCTCCGAGAGCCTCCCTGCAACTGAGACGGAGCAGCCTATCCTCACTCCCAGGACTTGGCTCTGTAAGCCAGTATCTGGATGGGGTTTTGCACAAAACAGTGAGGTAACTGACACAAGACACACATACACCCTATTTCACACCAGCAATCTGCAGAGTGGGAAGAAGCAGAGGCCTGCTTTTCCATTTTGTATCTCGGGTAAGTTACTTATTTGTCTTGGTTCAAAAAGGGCAGTGGTAGTGGACTAGAATCTGCATTAGTGTCACTCACTCTACAATAAATATGACTTCATTTACACATTCGTTTCCTTCCATGCCTTGCACAACTGCAATGTTCTGGCACCATCAAGTGCTCAAATTATGTATTGCAACTCTTTAACCAGGAGACATCTTTCTTTTCCTCTAGCCCATAAGTCAGGGATAGGCTACAACTCCCAGCAACCCCAGCCAGCATGGCCAATGGTCAGGGATTATGGGCATTGCAACCCAGAACAACTGAGCAGCACCAGGGTGCCTACCACTGCCATAAGCACACACCATTTACTGACCAAACCTATATATGCAGCTTGCAAACCAAAGGAACATAGGCTGCAGTTCTCTGCAAACTTACTGCATCCCACTGAACATATAGTACCGTAATAACGCAATCCTATGCATGTTTACTTAGAGGTAGGTCCTACTGTGTCCAGTGTGTTTTACTCCTTATTAAATGTGCAGAGGATTGCAGTCCTATTGTCCCTGCTACCATAGCATTAAATTTCCTTTTAGAACTACTGGTACCTCACACAGACTAATCTGTTTATGGGTGGTTCTTTTAAGGGTAAAGATCAGGAGCCGTTTACAGGATACAGCTCATTCCCCTCTCCCAAGAAATACCTTCTCCCTAGCTGTTAAGGAGGTGCTGGTAAGTAAACCTAGATGTCTTCAGCTCTGTCTGTCAAACACAATGATGGAATCACTCAAGGGTCCAGTGTGGGATGACACCAAGTACAAGGAAAACATAAGACCAGATCTTTGAAACCTCCACACAGAAAGCATTCTTTCAACACATACTGCATTGGTTTGATTTTAGGTTTCCTTACGTTTTCTTAACAAATCTATTTATAACTAAACAGAACCTTTAATACAGCCAAAAGGGTGCATTATAATTTCATAAAGACAAACACATAACCTGAGAATTGAGAAATGGGCGAAGCTCATGCAATTAGAGGGCATGAAGTATGAGATCTCCCTAGTGGGTCAAGTGGATAATACAGGATGGCATCTCCTAGAACTAGAAATTGGATCTCAATGCCTTTGATTTGCCAGTTTCTGGCCCCAATATCCAGTCCATAATTTCATACAGAACTCATGGTGCTACAGTTAATGCTTGACCTCAAAAGGCAGATATTTTCCCACGATTTTTTTGCTATGCAGAAGAACAGGCTTTTACTCAATATGTTTCACAACAAAGGGACATGTATTGTGTAGGGGACTGTTGCTTCAGTTTTAAGAGATTACTACAAACTTATTAAATCTTGTACTTAACTCCAGTTATGTAAAAACAAATAACTGGAAAAATTACTGGAATCTAGATTTAATCACAATTCAAGTAAAAAATCCAAATAAGAAATGGAATTGTTTTATTGCAAACCAACATCTAGTTTCTGTTCAGCTTTCCATACAAAAATATGCCTAAAACTAAAGGATAAAAATGTGCAGATCAGCTATTCAGTAGTGAACTGAACAACCTGCAAGACAGGCAAAAATTTAAAAGATAAAGGGAGATGTTACTATTTCAGGATTATAGCACCTATATTCTATGCCTAGTTCTATGAATAAAAGGTACAGACCCAACCCACAGAACCGTAGTGACAGAAAATGTGCAAAACCCATGCACCAGAACTACCTACTGGCCTTCAATATACCCTTGCGCCTAATATGCTTTTTTCTTTGCCACAGACTCAGCAAATCCCCACAATGCACTTCCCTCCACAGAGTCAGTTGCAGGATTCAGTGAGCCAGATGGATGAAAAGCATTTTTATCCACATGCCAAGTCAAGTCTTGTGGAAAGATCAGCTATGAATTTAGTTGCCATAGCATTTAATCAGATTGTATTTGTGCATAAATCACAAGTTGTGCAATCAACTAACCTAATAGTGCTTCATTCCTTTATTTGCTGTTTTCAGCTTACCATACTGGGGTCAAAATTTAAGCCCAGCATTCTCTGGACAAATGCCTGCCTTCAGACAGGCTGTCAGTACACTCTATCTGCTGTAGGCAGGCAAATAGTGAACTACAAATCCCAAAATGCAACACACTTAAGAGTGACCCTCAGCTCTGAAGCCATCTGATCAGGATAGGACAATTGAACAGTGAATGTGCAAAAAAAAACAAACCCAAACCTAACCTCCACAAAAAATCTAGTGGGGAAGGGGCCAAGCCATTTGAGAGAGTTGGGGAAACAGATCATTTTAAAATATTACTCACAGGATTCTCCTACCCCACTCACAATTTAAGATGTTAAAAGACAATACTCTTAAAGCAAAATAGTTCTGTATTCTAATGCAAGTGGCTGAAATATAAGAACTCCTGCCCATTACAACAGTGATTCTTTGAAACTCTATTTATCTGGCTGAATTAAGTGCATGAGTTTGCTGTATTTACCGAGTCACAGTGCTCGCTTGTGCTTCTTCACCCTGATGTCCAAAATCCATGTTCTTCAAGGAGGGCTAGCAGTAACCTTGCTCTCAGTTGAGGGGAAAGATATTCTATCACATGAAAACCAGAGGAGGTGCCAAGATTGCCAGTTCTATCTCCCTATCATTTTGCTTCATCATGGAAGACCACTAGCACAGGGTTAATATATAAGGCAGCAGGGCAAAGGAACCAGTGGCTTAGGAAAGGGAGTAATCCAGAGGGACAAGGGGAAGGAAAACTGGGCAGAGGAAAAAGCTGCCAGGGTAAAGAATTGCCCATTCATTTGACGTCACCAGCTAAGGCTTTGGCTGCAGGCCTCTAGTATGCAAAAAGTGCTGAACAGGTTTATTCCTTTAATACACTTATTGAGATAATATTGCTCTGTAAGAATAGTTAAATTCTGGGAGGTTTTGGTGAAGTTAACTCATTATGCAAGTCTTAGAGACAAAGCTATGAAGAGAGCACTATGAGAAGCTATTTTGTTCAACCTCTCCCCATTTATGGAAGAGATTTCATATTTAACGAAGAGCAATACTTCGTAAATGTGTATGTTGCCCTTCAGTGCTCAGGCAACTTACATTCATAAAGCATATTTAAAACATTAAAGACTGCCAGCAAGATCACACCACAGATTAAACATTAAAAGCCTGGTACCGGAACGACAAGATACGCACCAGATGAGCTCCTTAGGAGGAGAATTCCATAAAATGGGCACCATAACTGAGAATGCCCTTTCCCCAGTCACCACACATCCCACCTCCAATAGCAGGGGTACTTGAGGAGGGCCTCCAATTATCATCTCAGTGACCAGCAGGTAGGAAATGGGCAGGAAGCCTACTGGTAACCAGTGAAGATGCTTAAGAATTGGCAAGATATGTCCCTACCAACTGGTCCCAGTCAAAAGCCTTGCAGCTTAGCTTAATGTTCGGAAATGTCTTCAATGGCAGCCCATTTGCAGCATATTACAATAGTCTAATCTATAGAGGTTACCAGGACATGGATAACTGTGGCCAGGCTATCTCTATGCAAGAGGGGGCCACAGATGGCAAAAGGCACTCCACATCAGTATCACTATTTGGGCATCTAGAGACACAGCTGCATCTAGGTGCACCCCTGACTGTATACGTAATCATAAGAACATAAGAAGAGCCATGCTGGATCACCATCTAGACCAGCATTCTTTTCACACGGTGGCCAACCAGCTGCCTGTGGTAAACCCACAGGCACGACATGAGTGCAACAGCACCCACCCACTCATATTCCCCAGCAACTGGTAAACATAGGCATACTGCCTCTGAAGCTGGAGGTAGCACATAGCTATCAGAACTAGTAGCCATTGATAGCTTTCTCCTCCAGGAATTTGTCCAACCCCCTTTTAAAGCCATCCAAATGGGTGGCCATCAGTATGTCTTGTGGTAGCGAATTCCATAACTGAACCATGCACTGTGTGAAGAAGTCCTTCCTTTTATCTGTCCTAAATCTCCAAACAATCAGGTTCATGGGATGACCCTGGATTCTAATATTGCATCCTTTAGGGCCTAATTTAGGGGGAGCACAACCCCATCCAGGCTGAACTCCACATCCCAGATTAGATCAAACCACCCAACAACAGCACCTCCATCTTGTCTGGATTGAGCTTCAGTGTACCAATCCTCATCCAGTCCATTACCAATTCCAGACATTAGTTTGGCATAACCACTGACTCACCCAAATCAGATGTAAATGAGAAATAGAATTGGGTGTTATCAGCATAGTGATGGTAAGCTACCCAGTAACTTCATGTAAATGTTAAAAAGCACAGGAAGCAAAATGGAACCACAGCATAAGTGCTATGGGGCTGAGCAGAAGTATCCCAGATTTTCTGGGAACAGCCCTTCAGATAGGAATGGAACTTCAGCCAGTGCCCCCAATACCGCAATTCAGACAGCCTATCGCAAATAACTTCATGGTCAATGGTATTCAAGACTGAGAGGTCCAAAGAAAGAGCAGGGTTGCAGTCACTCTGTCCCTCTCCTGGCATAGGTCATCCATCAGGGTGACCAATGCAGTTTCTATGCCAAAACCAGGCCTGAAATGGATCCAGATCATCATCAAAGTGTGCCTCAGGGGTGGTTTTACAGTAAGGGCAGGGAGGGCAGCATCCCCCCAGCAGTTATTTACACCGTGTGTTTGAGCATGCAGTGCACTCCATGCAGCATCCACACTGCCACGCTTGCTCCTAGTTTACCAGCAGCCAGTCCTTTTCTGTTCTGTGCTAGCTGGGCTAACTACACATGTGCAATGGGCATGCATACCTAGATGATCCCCTATGGTCCCTATGCAGTACACTAAGGACCAGGAAGGGTGTCCGCACATCCTAAATCCTAAATACAGCCTCTCTGCCCAAGCCGAAAATCAGCTTTTACTTGTTACATCACGTCTGCTTTCCTGCTCACGGCACCTGTGCAGATCAGACCAGTTCACTCTCTCAAGCAGCATGCAATGTGTGGGTGCTGACTGTGCTCCTCAGACTTTTAATTTTGGCCAGCAGAGAGAGAATGAGCTCTTCAGAGTGTGAGAGCTTGCCTCAGTTCCCCTTTTCTGTGCAGTAAGAGTTGATGGAACAGAAAAATGTGGGTCTAAAAGAGTGTTTCTGTATTACTGTGCAGACGCTCCACTGGCCTCTTTTTTGAAGGGATGATCTCAAAGCTAATTTACCTCAGTTTCCCTCTTCTGTGCATTGGGGTACGATTGTGGATAATTTTGAACCCCTGGCTCTGCCTACCATTAGCTGCCCTCCCCTCCACCCCACTAGTCCCAATCGCCACCACCCACCACTCGAGTGCCCGGAACTGAGCTGCCACCACCCACTCAAGCTCCTTTCCCAATAAGGGGTATTAGTGAGTAGCCAATCGTTGTTACAGGCCTCAGGGTCTAAAGAGGACTTTTGAGGGAGTGGTGTAATAAATACCCTTTTTTAAAAGGCAGCTGGGACTACCCCTCTCATAAGGAAGCATTCACCACTTCCTGGACTCAGCCAACAC
Organism: Heloderma suspectum; assembly: GCF_057233095.1. Classification (NCBI taxonomy): domain Eukaryota; kingdom Metazoa; phylum Chordata; class Lepidosauria; order Squamata; family Helodermatidae; genus Heloderma; species Heloderma suspectum. The sequence goes on from NC_139459.1 coordinate 172,664,840, forward strand.
CCACCACCCCGCTAGATATTAGCCATGAAGGGCATAGATTGAGCAAACTAGTAGTAGGCTGCACCACTCCCAGAACCCTGTCCGTATCCTCAGGCCGCAGCAACTGAAATTTATCCCTAGACCAGACAGTGCCCTGGATACTTCCCTAGGACTAAATTGTCAAAAAAGATGCATTCAAGGGAATGCAGAGGAGTAAAATGTTATCCTTGAAGTCATTAACAAGCATGTCACAATATGGCTCTGAGGGTTCCTTCACCTCATCTCGCAGGCCAAGTTATAAAAAGGCCCTGAACCATCATGGAAGAGCTCTACTAGACAGTCTTCTGAGGACACTATGGGAGATAGATGAATGAATAAATCTGTATAAATTAAGGTTAACTGATTTTTGAAATTACTATGTCAGACAATTTAGAACATAAATGTACAACTCAATCAATACGCTGGCACGGCACCTTATATTGACCCTCAAGTTTGCTGCTGAAGGGTGACATATGGCTTGACATCAGCCTGGCATTTAACTAGGGCTTTTGTAATCATTTTTAGGTGTCGCCCCACCCCCCTCTCAAGCGCACATGCACACAACTCCCTAAAATTCGAGACCAAAAACCATAATGGACAAAAGGTCCCCTTATCATCAGTTGTAGAATCACCTCCCCTCTCTCCTAACCTTACATCCCAAGTATTTCCTCAAAGACACTCCAGGCCTGCCAAACTCACCATCTACTTCCTAGGATTCTAGACCAAAAACCATAATGGACAAACAGTCCCCTCATCATCAGTTACAGCATCACTGCCCCTCTCTCCGAACCTTACATCCCAAGTATTTCCTCAATGACACTCCAGGCCTGTCAAACTCACTATCTACCTGTAAACAGAACACAGCCGGACTCAACTGTTTTCCTTGTGACACTTCCTGTTGCAGAATTTGGTTAGGAGGAGTCATGAAAAGAGCAAAGAGAAAATATGCTCTGCCCATAGAACAGGTTTCCTGTTTTGACAAGTCAGTTAGCAGGTTCTTCCAGGACATGGGTCAAGTATAACCCTGTGGAGACACCAGGAAAATGTCTAGAACACAGCAGTCTGGGAGACAAAATCTAGATCACAAACACACAGCTGTGAGAAACAGTTTTTAATACTCATCTAATACCGCGCACATAAAGCCACTGGAATAAATGTGCACCTCAGCAAGGTTCGTGAACTGGATACTTATTGTAGGTATTGTTCAGAGGTGGATGGGTTTACACAGTTATGACATCCAGCAGGCAACGACAAAGCAAAAATAAAAAAGGACTAAGAAGTGTTGCAGCAGAGTCCTAGTTTAGTTTCTTCATTGCTGCTTTCGAGGGATAATGCTTTAACATGCTTGGTTAGTAGAAAAAAACAACCACCACAGGCGGTACAGGTACGTAAGACAGATGCATCCCAAAGACACATCTCATCTCCACTCAAGCCATCAGTGGAGAGTGTTCCAAGACGCTAACTATTGGTAAGCATTTAATCAGAACTAATTTATCAGAAGCACAGATTGACCACTCCAATGTCGAGATTATTCTAATAGCTATAGAACATCTTATTTTTAAAACTACAGTAAAAGTTTTCAATACTAAAAAGGTAAAGGTGAAGGTGTCCCCAACCAGTCGTGTCCGACTCTAGGGTGCGGTGCTCATCCCCGTTTCTAAGCCGAAGAGCCAGCGCTGTCCGAAGACGCTTCCGTGGTCATGTGGCCGGCATGACTGAACACTGAGGTGCACGGAACGCTGTTACCTTTCCCGCCGAAGCGGTACCTATTTATCTACTTGCAATTTCTTGCTTTCGAACTGCTAGGTTGGCAGAAGCTGGGACTGAAGACGGGAGCTTACCCCGTCACGCGGCACTCGGGTCTCGAACTGCTGTCCTGCCGACCTTCCGGTCTGCAGTTCAGCGTCTTAACCACTAAGCCACCGCGGCCCCTTATACTAAACCAATACTAAACCAGTGCACATATAATGCTTAATCATGCCCTAAACATAATTTGTTGCCCTGGTTAAGACCTCAAATGTACAGTAAGAGTGTGCGCGTGCGCACACATACTTTTAGAGAGATTCCAGTCAGACCTCCTTGCCATTTATCAGGCAAGAGATGGAGAAACTACTTTAACCATGGTCTGATGCAAACAATGCCTTGCCATGGTTAATGCAAAACCACTTCAAACTACAGTTTCATATCCTGGTTTGCAGCAAATCCTTAACCATGGTTTAACTTAACTATTACTTCTGAACAAGTAACACCATTGTTAAGCATTATGCCTGCACAGGGGACAGTGTGCCAACAATCCTAGGCAACAGAAACAACTATCTGCTACAGTCTAGTGATGTGGAGTTGAGCAAACACAAAGGCTTACTATGAACTGAATAGACGGATCTGATCAAAACACTGCACTGGTTAATGTTAAGACCCTGACAAGAACTCAGTTATAAAAACCACACACTTAAGTGTCATCTTTCCAGAGATCCTTATGACATTCCTGCACCAGCACACACCTACAGGCAGATTTATAACTAACCTATTCTAATTTCACTGGAACCTATATGTGTATCAGCTGAATTTCAATTCACAGACCACCCAAGAATACCAGAATGGAAGGAACCACTCCAGTAGGGACAACTACACACTTTTGTAGACAAATGTTTCTCTAGATTTATGGATGTTTTAATGGAATGGATATCTAAGTTTTAATGGATGCTCTTGACACTAGCAAAGGGTAACCATGAAAACAAAATAGTTTCACATGCCACAAGTCATTTTGCAACTAAAATGATTAGGAGCTCTGCTATTTCAATTGAACAGCACCATTTAGAAATAATTCATTGCCCTTTTCTTTATTCTTGTCAGAATATCTACACCCCATCTGCATCAGCTGAAAAATCTAGGTGAACAGACACATAAATCATGCTTGAGGCATCCAGGCCAGACACAAAATGTGGCTGTAGCCCAATGTATTTTGCTACACACATCAATTCTAGTTACTGAAGGTTTCTATTAGCTCCCAATCCCCCTTCATGATACCAACAGATGCCACAGATGGAACACTAAAAGCTGCTAGCCACATTTCATGGTGGTATTTTTTAATCTAACAGGAATCTACCATGCATATTTTCCCCCCAACCCCCCAAAAGAACAGTTTGAGGAAGCAGGCTACATAAGTTAGATATGGGCTGCTCTTTGCAGAAGACAACTATTAAAAGAAAAGGTCTGCAGTCCTCCACTCCATGCCAGGTGTTCCAAATACAACCCCTGTTTAAACAAAGCCTGCCTAAGTAGCTACTGCTTAATGACTCCGTTTGAGAAGCCAGTGTCCATTGCAATTGACAGGGACTAAACCTGCTGGCCAAAGAGGAAATCATACAAGTAAATGCACAGCATATGTGACAGATTTGCTAATCTACAGAGGTTGACAGATTTTGTGTGGCCTTGAAGGCCAACCAAAAATGTGGACATACCCCAAGGGGTGAGGTCTTGCCCCATACCTGATGCAGCATCTTTGAAGCAAAGCTAAGGTCAGGGACAAACAGAAGCTCTGTTGCTGCTCCTCTCCAGCTCAGAGCTGGTGAGGGTCAGCAGACACTAGGCCAGTTTGTACAACACGACAGCCCATTGTGGGTTATTTAACTCCCAATGAACTGCAGCAAGTGCTGGCTGCCATTTTGAATATACAACCCCCAACTGGGGAATTGCCATGTCATCTGAACCCAGGCATCAGGGGCCATGTGAGGTTAAACAACCCTCAGCTTGTTGTTGGGTATACGAGGGTTGTTTAACCCTCGCATAACCCCTGATGACCAGGTTTGCACAACATGACAATCCCTGACAGGGATTGCATATTGAAGCTGTGACCTGTCCGATTTATATAAATAATCCACACTGAGCTTTGGCACAGTCAGTTGGAGTTCCAACCCCCTGAGCAGGCACAGAGGCAAGCTTACACCTCCATCATTCTTCTCAGAGCTGGTGAAAGGTAGTGGGGCATGCGAGAGTGATTTCCATCCCAGCACTCTGAACAGTAATGGGTTGAGCTGGTCAAAGCCAACTCTGTGTTAAGCTAGCTCAGAAGAAACTGCTGACTGCAGCCAAAATCCATACCCATCTGAGAAGACCGAAGAGTGGAGACTGCTGGTCTATATGAAACTCAGTTCATGAGCCTGAACCTCTTTACTGGAAGGGGCAAGATGCCGTTAGGTTTGTTCACACCACATACAGCCCCCCCACCCACAAGAAGCTGCATCAAGAAGTTCAGGAATTAATAGATTCTATGTCAGCTTCAACAAAACTCATGTTCTTAGCAAGACATATATAAAGCTGCCTTATCAAGCCTAAGCAGCGGCCCATCAAACACAGTACTGTTTACTCCAGCTGGCAGCGGTTCTCTGTGATCTCAGGCAGGGATCTCAGTCCTGCTACATTAATGGTAGGGATAGAACCAGGGACATTCTGCTCACAAACCATAGGCTGAGCCATGCTCCCTTCTCCATACAAATATGTTATGGATTCTGTCAGGTGTTAAAGTCTGTACTACAGATGCAAGTATGGTTTCAATTTCTCACACATCATGCTATTTCCAAAGCATTCATGCTTAAAAAAAGGGAAGATCTCTCACCACTGATCAGCTGTGCTATTTTTTTAAATGCAAAATTCATATTCCACCCATGCAACCTCAGTTACAGAGTACATCTAAGTGTTACTTCAAATGAGAAGGAAAAATAGGTGGTACATTCTTCCTGGGACTGTACTACTTGAGACATCAGGCATATCTGTGTGTGTAAGGAAAATCCTATCTGAATGCTCCTCGCCATACCAAAAACTCACTGAAGGTAGAAAGCTAAGCTAAGACACCATTCCTGGTGTGCTACCTTTCCATGTGCAAGACTAGAGAAGCATTCAGATATGCAGTCCCCTGCCCCCAACTTGAAGCTCCATGTGATGCAGTCCCAAGAGAAATATACCACAAGTTTTTTCTTCATGATCAAAGGCTTTAAGCAAACTTCAAAAACAGTTTAAATGAAACATAAGTAGATCCATGCATTTGCTCTTGAAAGGTGAAAGCTACTTAGATAAGGATGCCTGTAACACATCTGCTTAGTCACTGCAATAATTTAATTTAGAGTTTAAATTTCATTTCTGGAACACGACACATCAAACCCCCTATAATTAACTCCCCAATAGGCACCAAAGACAGAACTGCAAGACAGACAGTGTCCCTGAGTGGGGGGACCTCCAGCACCCTCCTTTGCATCTTGTCTGTTGCGACTCATTGTGTGCACAGCTATAGAAGCAACAGCAGCATCAATAGGGATATGACAGCACCATGCTACAAAGGGGAGGGTAAGTTTATTTCCCCTGCACTAGCACTCCCTATAAGCAGAGGCCAAGCACCAAGAACCCTCTTCTTAAAACAGCTTCAAGGACAACACATTCAGACCTGCAAAGACTTCGCACCAGCAGCTTGCTGGCCAAAGTCGCAAGACATGAGCAAAAGACAATGTGCGACATATAAAACAAACATCAGTACAGAAAGTGTTTGTTTGTTAGGTGACAGTTTCCAAGGCTAATGGAAATCAGTGCACATCCCTCAGCTGGACTGCAGTGTGGGAGTGAAAAAGCCCAATTCCATTTCAAAGATAAGCTTTTATGTTAATTCCTTATTATGCAGTGTACTCCTTCAACACAACTGCTGAAACAGACATTTCTTCAGGTCAATGGACATTTCTGATGTAAGTTAAAGAATTTTCAAACAGTCACAAGCTTTTGATGGCCTATAAAGTTGTCTCTTACTCAAGGACTAAACAAGGCTCAGTATTATAAGATCCAGTTGCTTAAGTGCAAAAACACATCATCAGAAGCATTAAAAGAGGTCACGTTTTCAAAATTTTCTACCTTGAGGGAACCGATTCCATATTTATGGAATCTGCCAAGTAACGCTTGAGCAGAAACTCAGGATGCTGAAGAAGATTTTGGAACACATTTTAGGGCGCATATTTTGTCTATGCTGGGCACCACTTAGGCCTGTCGAACATCACTGCTGCATCACTGCACATCTGTACAACCTAAGACACACCCAATACCAGCCGGTGGCTGCACACTGAAGGGGAAGAGTAGTGGCAACGGGCAAATTGTCTTTCCCACCATTACTATCTTCTCTCTGAGGCACCCTTGATAAGATCTCATATTAAGCCCAAGGTCCCTCAGGGCACACAGCATTTGAAAACCACTGTCCTAAAGTACATTATTTAGAAGGTACTGTTCCTACCAGAAGTAATTCATGGTCTTTTCTTGTGCAGAAGCTGGATTTTTTTCTTTAAACTTGCCCCTTGAGAAAAGGAATTATTTTGCAGAAGTATAATTCACTTCTCTGGTCCAACCTCTTAGATACATTAGGCACTTCATGCAGATGCTACACAATAAATTTTTCTGGTCTGTTATACACAATGTCAATGCACTAAAGGATTCCTTTCATGTTAAAAATGTATGAGGTACCTATGACTTCTGTAACTAACAAACCTGCCTCAGTATCAAGGGAAAGAGAGACAAGGCTCCATGTCTCTACCACCCTCAGATTAACACCTCTAGCAATTTGTTTGCTAGTGAACCTAGGCTGCAATCCTATATACACTTACGTGATAATTAATCCCACTGACCTCAATGGGGCTTATTCTGAGTAGACATGTATAGGACTACACTGCTAGAAACTCTTCTGGATTCCATGTACTCTAGAAGTTCATTGTAATAGACCCTGCCTGAGATTCCCTCCTAGCCTTGCCAGGTCTTATTGAAAAGGAGTAAGCAGTGAAGACCTGTCCTTCCTGCTTGAGTGTGCTTGTGTATTTATAAGTCCTGCTTCCTGAATATGTTTTTACAGGAAAGGTCAGCACATCATAGACACTGCACAGATATGTAGTAAGAATGATGTACTAAAGAACACTGCAGGTGACACAGATGCATACCCTAACAATTCACCCAAGACCAAACACTCAGGCAGTGGCACAGCTAAGACAAATGAAAAGATTTGAACTACAGTTTGAACTAAAACTGCCACTACATACCTTCAAGTTTCTCAACACAGGCACAACTTACAATGAAGTATATACAACCATTTTTGGCATTTCAGCATTTTCTCATTTTCATCTAATATTGTCTCTATATAGAATTTTAAAAATACAATCTAGCAAAAGAATCAATAGCGCAATTAAAGATTTGTATTACTTTGATACCTGGAACTGTTGAACAAAGTAGATGGAAGGAATTCTTATGGAATATGCAGTTTACTGCTTTCACTGTGCACTATATTAATTTATAATGTTCAGGGTGTCTTGCATCAAGATACAGATGCATACAACATCAATGAAAGAGCAAAATAAAAAAACAGAAGCATAAAATATGAAGTTAAAAGGCCTGGGAAAAGATGGTTTAGCCTGGTGCCAGACATTAAAGTAGATGGCAGGAGAGTCTCCCTGGCAGGAGAATTCCGTAAGCAGGGTGCTGCAATTGAGAAGGCCTTCTACCGAATTGCTATCCACTTCTACTCAGATGTTGGTAGCACCTAGAGGAGGAGCTTCCAAAGATTATTTCAATGCACAGGTGACATCCTTCAGGTATCCTGGTCCAAAGCCATGGAGGGCTTTAAAAGGTAAGCACCATTTTGAACTGCACTCTGAAGTAGTCCAGAAGCCAGTGAAGCTTCTTAAGCACCAGTGAGATGGGCCCCCAGTAACTGCTACCAGTTAGAGCCTATAGCAGCTGCATTTTGGATTAAATGCAATTTGAGCAGTCTTCAAAGGCAGTCGTTATACAAAACACTACAGTACTCTAGCCAGATGTTTACCACAGCATGGATGTGGCCAGATCTTTTATCTGAAAACATGAGTGTTTGGCATCACATATGGGCCCAGAAAAAATTAGAAGAGGACTGCAAAGCTATAAAACATAATTGGGGAGGGGAGGAACTGGAAACTAAAGCTGCTCATAAACTTTAGTTGATTTCCTGTAAGCCTCCATGTATTTCAATAGCCCATAGCCAATGCAATGTTTCCCAGTATTTAATGGGTACATACTTAGTAGCCTTCGGGAGCCCTAGAAAGGATTAAAGTTGTACAATTAGTTCCAACTCTGAAGCAAAACATTTTACAATACAATATATGCTGCCAAGTTCCAACTTCTATACCATGTTCCCAGATGGTTACTCATCTTCCACATCTGTCTCTGAAGCATTATCTGATAAAATCCTATGCCCTAGCAATTACTTAGAACAGTTGGATCACACCCTTCCTTTAAGGAACTCAGGACATACGTAGGGTTATCCCAATGTATCCTAACAATTGAGAAGCTGAGTTTTGCCCAAATTGACTCATCTTCTTAGTTGAGCGGAGATCTGAATCCAGTCTCCACATTCCAGGGCCAACAGTATACATACCACCACAGTGTCTCAGATTAATTAGGGCCATAATTGTTATTCAATTAAAAGCATGCTTCATCACTTTTCTGCTTCTGAATGAAATGGAAGGGGATTCAGCTAGCTAAAAAAATGAGGGGAACCTTAATGCCACTTCCACATATATACAGAAAGAAATACTGAGAATTTCTACCTCCTAGCGGTTGCACTGTATTCATATAGACCTCCCCAAATAAAAATGAAGCCTGAAATAAATGTTTACGCTGTTTTGGTATGGCTGTACAGTTTAGTATAGCAGCACTATTAACTACAATGAGTGGTTAAGACATTTTCTGTATGTTTCAAGTGATTTTTAAATATGCTCAGTAAATTGAGAAGTGGCACTCTCTTTAGTACAGGCTTTCCCACTCTACAACTACACAGCTCTTGAACATTCTGGCAAATGGTCATCCTAAAATCATGTAGTAACAAAATTGATGGGCTTATTAGGAGAAAATCAACTTCAAAGAGAAAACTGAGCTAATCTCATCACTTTGAATGTTTGTTTATGGGTACACAAGTCACTCCAACAACCAGATGTGTTAAGCTGGTCAACAAGTATATCAGGTTTTAGCAACTCTGCTATTATGACACATCAAATTAAGAGTCTCAGACTCAAAGGGCAGAGCTCGCTCTGACAGTGATGCTGTATCTACTGAGCGAAGCAGCCATTTATATAATTTGTAGTAACTCAGGATAAAAGTAGCTTCTTAATACACACACAAAACACAAAATGAGTTTCCTCTAACAGGGTGACAAAAAGCCCAACATTTATACTTGTACACAGTAGCAGGCATGAAATGTCTGCTTTGGGCCTTCCCTATGGACACTGCTGAGAACCAAGTATCAATCTTTTGGAGTGAGACGGGCTAAGTCTTGAAGTGCTTAATGTGTGTCATCATATACTTTGCATACAAGCAAGTCAGCATGCGGTCTTGGGGATCCCAGAATCCTTTTGCATTTCTGAAAACTACTAGTCATAAAACATCTCAGCTGGATAATTAACTCCTAGAGCTATCACTGCAACCATGTTATAGAATTACAGTGCGGGGAAAAGGTATTTTAGGCTGTGAATAGCCACTCACCTGGTCACCTATGGAGATTATGAATTTCTTCCAGCCAGATGAGTAGGAAGGGAAGCTCAATTAAAATAGTCTTTTATATTATAAAAGAAAGAAAATAGCCTAACTGGTATATGAGGACAGGTGGGCCAGTAGAAGTTTGTGGACTTATTCGCAGGGCTGAGACTTATTCATCTGAGTAACAAACTGAGCAGCTAGTTCCACAGTTTATACTGTGACTCTTCAGGACAGGAAACTGTTTTATACTTATTACCAGCACAGAGGTCCTGAGACAGCATAGCTACAGATCTAGAGAAATATAGCATGTGTTCTGGTAAGCTAAAGATCCACATGGGATACTTCTCAGTTTTATTTCTAGCTCCCACAGAGCAGTTACACAAGTCTGCCACTTAAAACATTGCAGCACCTTGAAAAAGCCTTCAGGTCATATATCCAGTCTGTCCACACACAGTGCTGGAAGCAGGACTGCTGGACTCTGCAAAGAAACTGGTCTGCTTTCATGCTTATAAATGAGCAATAGACAAATTCCAAATGCTCTTCAGAAGCACTATACCCAGCTACAATTATATCAGGCTGATTTTGACAAACAGAGCAGCAAGTTGAACAATTTGATGGATAGCCTTGGGTAAGTTGGACACTAGAGCTCAGGAGTCCAGGCTTCAAGTGGTCACTCCCTTCAGTGTCAGAAATAGCTTTTTACCATGCACTCCTATTCCCAAATACCAAGTGCTGAAAACACCATAAGTGATCATGAATACCACCCAGCCCAGATCCTTGTCTACAAAAGCAACAAGGATCAAATGCTCCAGAGGATACATATGCAATACATAAGGAGAATTATGGCTTAATCCTTTTCCAATTGTCCACTCTCCAGTTTGATAGCCAAGGGCTTTAGGATCTTCTCCTGCATAACATACATCACTCAGTGACCCTAATTAGCAATTAATTAAAAAAATTATTGCACCCTTTAAAGCTATAACATGTAATAAATGCCACTGGAGGTCATGAGTTGTGTGAAAAGCCATGTTCTTTGGAATCAAACTATTTTACTTTTCTTACATTAAGAACAACTCAGCAATCCTAATGAAGAACAATACTTTACTGAAAATACTCTTTCCTAACACAGTGCAGTGGTGAATAAGAGACTGAGCTATGAGTCAGGAAGTCCCTGGTTTGAATTTTACCTCTGCCACCAACTCACTAGGTGGCTTTAGGCATGCTACATACTCTTAGGCAATATGGTGATAATACTTACCTACCTTCTAGGGTTGTTAGAAGGATTACAACAAAATATGTAAATTGCCCAGAGCACTATACAAATTGATTATTTTTTATTACTGATTATTATTTTTATTATTACAGATTGATGTGAGTCACTCTGGGAGACAAACGTCTGAAAGGCGAGATAAAAACAGTAAATAATGTCATCTGCCCATTGCTGCATCATACTGCATGGGAACAAATACACGTTACTGCAACATATCATTTTAAGGAAGTCACACAATATCAAGAGAAAGTGCATCTCTACATATCAAGTAGGAACACTTCATGGAATATAGCTACTGGTAGAGTTACTAACCACAACAACTAAATGGAACCTCCACAAACAGAAGGTAACCATCACTTCCATATGATGTTTGCAAGCTTCCACAGGCATCTGACTGACCTCCATTCAAAATAAAACTGGAAAATGGACCTTCGACTAATCCAGCAAAGCAGTTACATTCTTAACCTATTAACACCTTCACTCCCAGCTGGCATCCACTCAGATTTCATGAGGCCACCCCTATGAGGTAACATCTAAAACCCGCAAAAATATTAGTGAAAAGATGGGACATGGAAGACATACTGTCATCCCACTATGATGTTCAAGATTTTCTTCATATGTTTACAAGAACAGATTACAAGATCATTAAAATATAAAGACTGCAAAAGGAAGCTAAAGGGAACATCAAGAGCTCAATTACAATTTCAAGAAGCTCAAAAACCCACAAGTGGCTTTTTGCAGCTCTAGTCAAATATTTCTACATGCAAACAGCATGGAAGTCATCAACTACCATCCTCAAAATACTGAGTTCTGTTCTCAAGGATTTCAACCAAGACAGAACAGAGGTCTGTGTTCAGGATTTTGGAATGCAGACAATACTTTAGACAAGTTGCCTCTTCAACCTCAGTTTACATTTTTAAATAGCCACAGGCAAGGTGAAACTGTACCATAAATGTCTACACAATGGCCTCCCTCACCAGAATTGAGAGATGTAACCACTACCAATGCACAGTAAGAGTTCTGATGTAGCAAGTAAAGCTACCACCTGTAGCAGAGGTGGGGAGCCTGTGGCTCTCCAGATGATGTTGGATTCCAACCCCATCAGTGCCACCCAGCATGGCCAGTGGTCAGAGATGGTGGGAGCTTTAGCACAAAAACATGTGAAGGGCCACCTGTTTCCCCACCCCTGCTGTACAGCTTTACATACAGACAAAAGCAATTAACCTGAGTACATTTACCATACAACACAAAATGAACAGCCATAGCCCCATACAAACCAGAGTTAGGTTCTGAAGCATTTAAGCAAGAACCACTGTTTTGCAGTCACAAGATGCCTTTTGCTGCAAGGAAATTTCAAGGAATCACTGCTGTTTGAAAATAAACAGGATTTAATAAAAGAAGTTCAGCACTAACCTGGAATCACAGCCAATCCATACTTGGCCTGGTCTGTTATCCAAGTCACTTTTCTGGCACCTTTGTCTCACCCTAGTCAGCCAAAGGTAACACCTTCTGGATTTTCAGTCACTCTAATCCACTTATGTCAGACTATTTTAGGGCCTGCAACAAAAACATACAGGTTAGTATTGGGCTTCAAGCATGTAGTGCTCAAAGAACTGAAAGGTATTTTCTGAAAAGGGCTTCATGGCAGAGCCTCTGGACATTGTTAGTCTAGCCCCTTTTGGCTAGAATATTTTAGATGCCAGGATGCCTTAGAATGCAAGCAAGGAAATGTTAGGTCACCCAGCCTATCATCCCAATCACCCCATAATGTGTTTATTTTGTTTACACAATCAGAGACAGAAATGAACTGGCCAAGATTCTTCTGGCCCGACACAGGCAGGGGAGAACTAAGAAATGCTGCAAACTCCGCACATTGCTTTGTCACTTCTTGCATCTAGCAAGCTCTTTCTATACACCGAAGACTTAACAAAACTGCAGAAACAAGCTTTCAAGATTCATGTTTATTTCTACAGTAGTAATGTGTGACACTTTTAAAGAGAATGAGTTGATCAGCTTTTGTCCACCACTGTGTATTATTCTTCAAAGGCCTGATCTCTTTTCAGATTAAAACGTAAGATTAAAAAGCTTTATTCATGAGAAAATGAATTCAAACAATACAGCCATGTCTACAGTGTCTACAAAATCACTAATTAAGTAATCTGTCATCAAACCAATCATGGGTTTTCCCCATCTTCCTTATTTTATCTTGCTAGAACCATACCAATAAGGTGCCCAACTTTGTTGGTCCCTGACACTCATTACTGCTGAAATGCAGAAATGAAACTCTATGGGGGTTTCCTCTGAAACCCGACTAGGTGCACGGCTCCATGATCTATCTACATATCATAGGAAAGGATACTTGGAAAAAAGACATAGACTGTTGTTTATAGCTAACATATCCTATGGCCAGCATGAACAAATGCCATAATATTCCCCTTCTACATTAATTTCAGTTTTGTACATGCACTCCAGCTTAAGGTAAAGATGTAATCTGTTCATCTTTTATTGTTCCCTATGCAAGAGACTTCCTTCTCTCACATCAACACCTGGCAAAAATACACCTATTAAACCTTCAAATATATTTTGCAGTTCTGCTAGGTCCTTGGTAGAGAACTATGACAGTTTATATAGGTGGCATATTAGAAGGACCATTTAATGCAGAACAAGTTTGCTATTCATCTTGAATCATTTGTACAAGCAGATAATTCAGTAGTATCCCCTGCCTATGTGTAGTCCTTGCTCATATCCCCACCACCCACCCAAATTCCACTCAGGGTAATAAGGATTGATGAAGTGCATACAAAAGAGCCCAAAGATGGGGCACCGTAGGAATTCTTAGTAGTGTTCTCATGAACTGCCCTAGGCAAAGAGGAGGTTTATAAGTAATGTGCAGCATATCATATAGAAGGAAGTTCCCACATAAAACCAGTTCTCTCATAACAAGGGTACAACAGCAGATGAGACTCATGCTAGAAGCTTCCTTCATACCAGGAAGGAAACTTAAGCATCCCCAATGGGCGAAGTGCATGTAGCCCTACACCTCTGGGGGTAGAGAAGGAGAGAGAAAGAAGAGTAGCCACCTTTTCATTAGAAGAATATGAAATCAGGCCCAGAGGAAACCAAATACGTTCCAAGTTAAAACTGCAATCCTATGCACGTTAACTTATGAGTAACTCCCAGTGAACTCAGTGGGATATAGGTCAGATTGGGCTATTCAAGTCTCCTTGCAAAAGAGATGAAGCTACCCATACCAGAAAATACCGGCTTCCAGCATTAGGTAAGCCTATAGAGACGTCGCCCAGAAAGAGGAAAACGAAGCCCCATTTGAGAAGACGGCAAGGAGGGGCGACAAGTGCGAGAAGGATCACTGCGCTCTCTTGGACCCACATGCCAGCTTTTGCGGGGGTGGGGTGAGACTTCAGAAGTCAGGGAAAGACCAATGTAAAACCGCCTCTCCCCGCCCCCTCCCCGCGACTTCAACCAACACCACCCTTTACCCACGGGGAAAAGCCAGGCCCCATTGTCCCGCCTCAGCACCACCCCTCTCCCCACAGCGGTGAAACTTCCCCCACCCCTCGATTCTCGCTCCGGCTGGTCTCCTTCTTCACAGGCACCATTCTCCTCTTACCCCCCGCAGCACAAGTACCTGCTCCGAAAAAGAAACGGAGGGGAGTCACTGCCGTACCCCGTTGCCTCCCGCCGCCGCCATCTTAACAGCAGCCCCTGAGCCTCAGCCCTAGCCAAATCACGCGATAACTCACCACCGGGTAGAGAATGAAGAAGAGCCGCGATAACTGAAAAAAAGACAAGACCCGACGAGAGAAGGAGGGCGAAACAAGTAATGGCGGAAAGCGACATCTCGCGATATATTGGCTGAGGAAACAACTTCCCGCGAGACGTGAAGCACGAACAGGAGAAAGGAAATCACGCGAGATTTTAGTGACGTTCACCTCTCGGAGAATCTTTTCCTCGAGATGAGACAGCGAGAGATAGGGCAGGATCGCTGTAACCCTGCAGCCCGGCTCCGTGACCTCCATAAAGTATCTGAATAATAAGAGCATTTATCGCGATAGTTGCCGCGAGAACGGAGACAGAAATGTTCACGCGAGAATAATAAAGAAGATACGCGATATTTTAACACATGATTATTCTTGGCACATTAGGTCCCCTCTTTTGCCTACTACAAGACTCACGAGATTTGGAGGGTTAAATCACGGAGCCTGCTGCCCAGAATTGCTAAGCCCATGAAAGGGAACACCATCTCTTCCATTACCATTGAGAGGACCAGGCGGGAAAGAGTTTTCGGATCGGCATCAATGCTAGAGGAAGCTCCCGCGATAATTCGTAGACCTAGCCGCGAAACGGCGGGATTTGCCTACCTGAGCTAAGGGTTGGTGAGAGGCAGGGAGCGAGATCTCGCGGGAGCCGAGAATAGCGTCATGCGGAAGCCCTTAGTAACTCATCCTGTAAGGAGGCAGGATGGCGCGCGCAGTTTTGGCCGCGAAATCTCGCGCGAGCTTGACGATCTCGTGTCGTTGCGGTGGGGGGGGTGAAATGAGCGGGGTGGAGGGTTCCGCGATTCTGCGCAGTAGGGGACCGCCTCAGGATCATCGGGCCGTATAATCTCGCGGGAAGTCGGCTGAACTCTCGCGAAAGCTTTTCCCGCTGTCAAGCTAGACGCAAGACGGGGTTGCCATGGTCTCCCTGCGATCGCGGTGACTTCCTCGATAGGAGGCCTTCCTTGTAGGCCCCGTGGCACCTCTTTTGCTCCGCGCATATGTTACACCTTTGGTAACTGATCATATGATTGATCTGGAAACGCGCCTGCCACTACGGCTCTGCTGCGGCTCGCCCCCCGTTCCCTCCTCTCGTTTGCGTACGGTGTGTTTCTGCCTCCAAGGGGGTGCCCTTGACTCTTCCAGTGGATCTCGATCCTGCCCCTGGTCACCAGCGAAATGTCTTTGTCCCTCACCCCAGTGGGGGCCGCCCAGTGCAATTGCTGTGGTGGAATCCCGGCTTAGGCCAGCCTCTCAGGCTGCTCAATCCTATGCATGTTTACTTGGAAGTAAGCCGCAGTGGCTACCACATGGGAGCCCTGCCATCGTGGAACTCGCGGCTGAGGAAGGCTAGGTTTGCTCCCTCTCTGCGGGCCTTCTCCTGGCAGGCAAGACCGCTTTGCTCAAGGGGGCCTTTGGTGTGTAAGCGGGCCTGCTGGGTTGGACGGTGTTTTTGCCCTGTTAATGTGGTTTAATTGTGTTTAGTGCGTTTGTTTTATAGTTTTTATCAAGTTTTATAAGTGATTGTAAGCTGACTTCAGTGCATGTTTTAGTAGAAAGTTGGAGTACAAATCAAATAAATACAGTAGGCAAAACTGAGGTGACTGCTTCAGGCAGCAAATTTCTGGCATCACGAAAAGGCTGCAAAATGTTAGTATTTGTTGTTGAATTTTGGGCTTGCCCTGCGTAGGATTGCAGCCTTTAAAAGATAATGTATGGTATTTATTTCAGTTAGAATATGAAGTGTATCAAGGGAGTGCATTTCTTACTCTGCTGTTGAAAGAAAGCTGTTTCCTGTTTTGAGAGAAGTAATCCTGCTGGCAAGACCTGTAGGCAGTGTGAGAGAGGCTTTACTTCCCATGGTATAATGCGTACGTATGTTGACCAAAGAGCATTTTGAAACAGTACAAAAACTTGTTTAACAAGACTACGCACCATGTGCAGCCGTCTCTCTCTCTCTCTCTCTCTCAGCTCTTCTTCAACTATTGCCTGTCTCTCCCCCGACCCCCAACAGCTGACATAACTGTTGAATTTTCACTTCAGTGCCTGATTAAATCCACCAAATCTTGGGGCCAAACTACAAGTGATATTAACTCAGCCCTTACATCTAGTGTGCAGGTTTGTAAAAGCAAATAGAATCAGATGGGTGAGGGGAAATCAGAACAGACATAATGAAGCTCAGTCTTTCCCCCCTACAGTAATCCTGAGGAAAATCTCTCCTCTGTTAATATATGCATTGGGAGGAGATCCCCCATTGGCACAATGGGATTTCCCCACCACCACCAAAGCAAATGACAGCTTTATCGGAGGGCTTTATCTCAGGACTGCAGTAGGGGAGGAAGAATTGAATACCTTCACTGTGTCTGCTCTGCTCCCTCCCCCCATCTAATGGTATTTGCATTTTATTGAGGCATTTGTAGTTCAACCCTAAGTCACACAGTGTTTAAACCTCAAGCAGAATGCATTTTCAGAGTCCGGAAACTGGCACTGGGAACACCTCTGCATAACCTCTTATCATCACATGGATAATAAAGTCTGTAATGGAATTTGTATGCATGGGCAACAGATCTCTCACCGCATTATTAATCCCACACAGCCACTGAGTTGGATTCTGACTTAATCATTTTTAAAGTAGACCCATTGAAATCAGTGGGATTTAAGTTAATCATGACTTCACTCCCATTGACTTCAGTTGGTCGCTCAGCGTTTGATTAAGTTGGATCCACCCTGATGTGTGCAATCCGGTTTGAGGTTGCAGTCCGTACACATACCTGCATGTAAGGTACACTGAATAGAATGAGACTTAGGTGTGAACATGCATAGGACCAAGTTGTAAAGCTCTATTACTGTGCACGTTTCCTTGCATAATAAGTCCTATTGAACTCCATGTGTGTAGGATCAACGTGGAAAGTTTCTCTCAGGCAAACAGAAACAAAGTTCCCTCAGACCTCAGTTGGGCAACTGGCTTTGCTACAAATCTATTTAAGAGATATATGTGTGTAAAGGGGTGGGGGTATTTTGAGGGAACCACCTATTCTTCTCCCAGGGTTGGTCTCTCCAGTTCCTGGACTTCTTTGAAATTATTTTGAATGGGTAGAAGTCAAGGACAGATATAAAATTAATGCGGGGGGGGTACAATCCCCCATACATACAGGTTTATGTTGACCTGTGTATAATCCATCTATTAGCACTGGAGAAGGACAATGCCTAAGGCTGTAGTCCTGTATCCATGCTTACCTGGAAGTAAGTCCCATTGAACTAGTGAGAATTACTTCTGAGTAGACATAGGATTGCAGTGGAAGTCTACATAGGACCAGATTGCAAAAAAAACAGCAATACCACAAACACAGGTAAAACAACCCCCATCTTTTAAAGCAAAGGGGTTTGTGCCTTTGGCATGCATATCTTGTACATAGACAGATGTGCAGCCTTATATGTTTCTATTCAGAAGACAACTTATGCCATAATATATTTCTTAGTAAGGTGCCACAAGGCTCTTTGCTGTTTGTGTTCAATGGAGTTTAGTCCCAGATAAACATGCCTGGGGTGCTGCCTTAATTGTTTATAACAATGCTCATGCCTTGTGCAGAAGTGGTGAACAGGTCAGAGATGTAGGTGCTCCTGAAGAATAACTACATCTGGTCCAAAACAGAGGGCATGGGATCTTCCTGCTGTAACCTCCCAAAATGACACTGGTTTGGTGGTGGCTGCAGGGAAGAGAGGAGGATTAAATAACTTCTGCAGCCTTCCTGCTGTACGCTTTGGAATTGCCCCAAGTTCGGGTGAGCGTGATTCCCATATTCTCGCACTTGCCCCTGAGCATTGGGTCTGTGTGGGAGCTGGAGAGCTCCTATGAGGTCTCACCAGCCACCCAAATTAATAACAGACAAAGCTTGTCCCTGCTTGGCTCACAAGTGCTGACTTTGGAAAGAGAGACATGATACTGTTCCTCAGCTTCATCCAGTAGGGGGCAACAGACACCATCTCAATCAGAGAACCAATTACAAAATGCATTTGGGGCTGTGTAGAACATGCAAAGGGCCCTTCTCCATGGTGTCATGTATCTGTTCTACATTTTAGAACAAGCATGTGGAGGAACTTTAGTGTGAAGGGGACAAGAAACAGCTTGTATATAATTGCATGGGGGAAAGAGCAGCTCATAGGTGACTCAGCCCTTTGAATTTGGGCTGCATCTAAATGTCATCAAGGAAGGAATCTGGCATGTGACTTGGTTCTCCCTTTTGTATGGGCCTTCTAGTTTCTTATTCAATAAAGAGATCTAGATTTAAATCAGATGTTCTAAATAAATACTAATGCCCACAAATACACACACACAGAGCATATAGTTGACCTACAATAATGTAGGTGATTTTAATATCTATTTAGGTAAATCGAATGTCCTTGGCTAAGATGGGCCTGAACATTGATCAACGTTTATTTAGAAGGCCAGCTCTACATCTGAACTTCTTTACTGAATAAGAAACTGCCTTGAGCATTTTTAATAAGGTGGAATATACATTTAATAAAAAGAGGTTGATCTTTGTCTTTTAAACATGGCATGAAACTGTTTGATCAAGACAAGAATGGAAACCCCTGGTCAGCAGAATATTCACTGGCACTTCATGTAAGTTGTAGCCACTTTCCCTATTGTAATTGGAAGAAAGATGCCCCAAGTTATTTTCTCCACCTAGGTTATTACAACGTGTCTCTTATTTTTAAAAAGATTGCAATCCTTTGCACACTTTTTGGGACTAAGTCTAAAAGACTGAGCGGGGCAAGGCATTGAGAACCCTTGGAAGACATGTTGAGAGATCTGGGAAAGGAAATTACTCCTAGGCTGCCCGTAACTGTCTACTGAGCTTGAAACTGGCTTCTGGCTTATTTCTGACTTCCGTAGGAGTTCAGATTTGGAATATATGAAGACTGTGGGGTTTTTTTAAAGACAGCCATTGACCATGTGCAGAGTATCTCTTTTCATCACCGCTGAGTTAACCACACCAGCTCTGGGGTGGTGGGCAAGGCCATCTGTCTCAGAGATGCTGATTTACAGGATAGCTTGAATACTGTCAGTACCCATTCATCCACACCTGAGGTTGCTAACTGTTTTTTTAACATGCTGTGCTCTTATGCCTTTTATAGCCTTTCCACGTCACTTTCTCTTCATACGTGAAAACATGTTGCCTGCTTAATTTCTGCACCTCAGACTACTGTTAAAAAGGCATGTTCAAAAAAAGGCACAAGAGTAGGGCCAGCGAAAAGACAAAGAAAAAGCTGGCAACCTTACCCACACCCCTGATCAGTCTGCAGGGAAGCAAGGAGAGTAGTAGAGCATAGAACAAGAACTCCATAGCTGAGACCACACAGTTTCCACAGTGCCTTTGTCTTTAAGGCGACAGATTCCAGAGGAGTAGCCCTGTTACTGTACAATCCTAAAGATGTCAGCTCAGAAGTAAGCCTCACTAAATTTAGTGGGACTTACTCCCAGATAAGTGTGTATAGGATCTCAGCATTAAGTCTGTTATGACAAGCACCAGAATGAGTCTTGTGGCACCTTGAAGACTAGCAGATTTATTCTGGTATAAGCCTTTGTAGATGCGTGATTTCATTTCATTTATTTCACTTCTATACCTCCTAATGGCCAAAGCTTTCTGGGTGATTCACAAAAATTACAACCCAGAATACAATATAATAAAAACATCATATAACAATTTTAACATACAAAATTTAAAAACAATTTAAAACAGTTAAACGTTTCAATAAGATGCCAGGACTTGATTAAACATTAAAAGCCCCATCATATGCTGTTAAATGTCTGGGAGTAGAGGAGAGCCTTAACCTGGCGCCAAAAAGAAGACAATGTTGCTGTCAGGTAGGCCTCAGTGGGGAGAGCATTCTGCAATTGGGTGGCTACTACTAAGAAGGCCCTCTCCCTTGTTGCCACCCTCCAAACCTCCCTTGGAGAAGGCACCTGGAGGAGGACCTCAGATGGATTGTAATGTCTGGGTAGGTTCATATCGGGAGAGATACTCTGTCAGTGATGAAGTGAAAGGTTATGCCACAATAATTCTGCAGTCCTAGAAAGAAGGAAGTCCCACTGTTTTAAATGGGGCTTTCTCCCAGTAAGTCTGTTCAGGACTGCAGCTCCATAGAGCAATCTTGTACATGTCTACTCAGAAGTAATCCCCACTGAGTTCAATGGGACTTACCCCCAAGTAAGTGTGTTTGGCATTGCAGTTTATATCTGCTTGTCTTTAAGGTGGCACAAGACTGTGTTGGTGCATGCTTCTTTTTAAGCACACTTTAATTGCCAATTCCATCATCGTCTATGGAGGTATATGCCATTGTGTATACACACAGAGGGTACACACCTCTGCATTATGACCTCTATTGGGAGCTGGGGAGAGGATTTGAGTAGGAGACACTCTTGAACCTGTTCTCTGACCAAAAGCAAAAAAAAGTTACACCCCTGTTAGCAGTTAGCAAAGATATTATAGAACAGCCTTCCACAACCTGGTGCCTTCCAGATGTGTTGGATTACAACTTCCAGCATGCATTGTTAGGGCCTACTAGGAGCTGGAATCCAGCAACTGGAGGACACCAGGCTGCGGAAGGCTGTTATAGACCATGTGAATGCTTTCATCTTCCCCATCCCCCAGTAGCTCCACCCTCATCAATTATCCTATCACCCAAACTTTTATCAGCTGGGTTCACCTCTGGCTGCCTAGGACTATCCCAGCCATTACCCTACTTAAGATGAGCCCATTGTTCTCTCTGCCTGTTCTGATATTTTCTTTCTGCCCCATTTTGTGGTCTCTGGTTTCCCAAGATGCTGGCCTTCTGTCCCAAGGAAGGGCCCGCCTGCAGCAGGCCCATGAGCTGGCTCGACACCCCCACTATGGTACTTGTTGGACAGAGGCCTTGGGGCAATTGGACGCTAGGTGCAGGGAACTGGACGAGGAGCAGCAAAGTCGCATTGCGCTTGCGTTTGCCCATTGCCACCTACAACGGTGAGTTGAGTCTTCCAGGTGCTGGAAGTAGGTTGGAGAAGGCGGAGGGAGGGGGCAGGAAGGAGCCAAGAGCCCTGAGTTTAGTCACTGAAGGGGGTCGACTCTGGGGAGGGAGTAAGTTGCCACTTCTTTTTTCTAACGGGGTTTATTCATTTATTTGTTACATTTATAGCCTGCCTTTTCCTCCCAGGAGCCCAAGGCAGTGTAAGTGATCCTTCTTCTCTCCGTTTTATCCTCACAACAGCAACCCTGGTGGTAGGCTAGGCAGAGTGTCAGTGACTGGCCCCACATCATCCAGTGAGCTTCATGGCCGAGTGGGGAATAGAGCCTGAGTCTCCTGAGTCCCAGCCCAAGACTCTAACCACTATACCACATTGGCTCTCCTAGGGTTCCCATCCTTTTAACAGTTGTGTGACAGGCAGATCTACAAGAGGTGATGTTTTGCACACCAGTGCAACTCCACTTACCAAATGCAAGTGACTTTCCATTTGGGGAACTCTAGACAGAAGGGACTTTTTTTGGTTCCACTTTTTTATCACTCTTTATCTGCTCGGAAAAATAAGGTGTGGGGGAGAGGAGGTAAGGTCACAGAGTCTGTCCATAACAGGGAAAGGATCACAACAGCAAGAGGAATGGGGTGGGCAGAGTCTACTGAGAAAAGACCATGATGTGGCTAAACTGAAAAGCAGCAGTCCATGGCGAGGGCAGCTGGGGCTCATCAATATGATGATAAAGGGGCAAGTCAGATCCCAGAAGGGAGCAGTTGACTAATTGGGCAGGGGTTATTTTTACTACCTGTGTAATTTATACAGTCCTATTGCTAAATGTGGTGCTTTACAGTATATAATAAACCAGCACTATCCAAAAAGAGACGTTGCCCTGAGGAGATTACAAGCTAACAATGAGAAAGACAGCAGAGGAAGGGGAGGAGCGATATTGCTGAGCCTAAATGTTGATGGTGGGGGAACTTCCTTTAGGGTGCCCAAATATTTCAAGCTTGGCCCTTCTGTTTCCTCCAGTTTATTTATTATTAAATTTTATTTATTAGAACAGTTCTCATCTGTTCATCTGCGAGAGACTGTGCTTGCTGCTACCACTTATTCCATGCCTTTGTCTTCTCCTGGGCAGGTCCGGGAGGCAGTTTCCCCCCTGTGAGCCGAGCAGCTCCATCCGTGACTGCACGCAGCACATGGACCCTGTGGCTTTTGGGGTGTACACAGACTTTTTCACCCACGCACATAGTATCTGTTATTTCCTGCACAACGAGGCCTGGCAGCAGCGAGCCCACGATACCGTACACAGGTCAGGACACCAGGGTCTCTTTCTCTAGGGCAGGTGTTGGGGACCTTTTTTCTGTCCAGGGCTACATTCACTCAGGGGAATCTGTTGGGGTTGCATGCTGGTGCTGCATGGGGGCAGAGCCAAAAGTGCGTGGAGACCATCCCGTTGCTCTCTTTCACTGTCTGCCACTCTTTCCCCTTTTTCTCTCCATCTCTCTCTGACACCCCTTTCTCTCTTTCTCTCTCCCTCTTTCTCCCTGCCCAGCAGGCTACTGGGGAAAGAGGGATTGCTCTTGCTAGGAGTCTGAACTGATCATTTACAGAGGGCTTTTGAAACTAGGACGAGGGCCCCATGCAGTACAAAGGTTGCAGGTTGCCTACCCCTGCTTTGGACAGCAACAACCAGGGCAGTCACAAGACATTTTGCTGCCTGAGGCGAAGGACAAGTTGGCGCTCCCTCCCATTCGTTGTACAAAAGCCGACTGAACTGGCAGTTAAATCTTTCTTCAACACTGGCAATGAGACAGTGTCCTCCGGTGTACCTGAAGGCAGCAAGGTAGCTTAGGGGGCACAGGGCAGGCCACGTGGCACACAGTTATGTACTCCAATAGCTCGCTGCCACCTCCCAGCATTAGCTGCCCGAGGTGACTGCCTCACTCTGCCTCATGGTCGAGCCGGCCCTGGCAACAACACTTAACATACAACCAGCCTGAGAGGGCAGGAACAAGCTTGGTAGGGGCCCTGTGGAACCACTAACCATGTTTAGGGGTTATCTTGATTCAGAAATAATCCTCCAAACCTGAAGGGACCTGATGATAACACTTCTGTTGACGGCTGACAAATGCCTACTCAAAAAATAAGGCATTTCCCTTGATTAGGGGATGGCATGATAACATATGGGAAATCTTAACAATGGACAAAATATCATCCCAACTATAATTTGTTTTAATATTTTAAATTGTAAACTGCTTTGAGTGCCTTGGCAGAATGGCAGTATATAAAGGCAGAAAATGAATTTAAAATAAAAATAAATAAGTTCTGTCTAAACTTGCATAGAATTGCACCCTTAATAAATGAAAGAGGTGCCTGGTGGAGTCATAACTTTTTGCTGCAAGGTTTGTTGATAGTATTTGTATTCTCGCGCCAATGTAAATAAGTTAGGGCGCAGTCCATTGGGAATGGCCGTAACCTCCGAACTCGGAGGCATATGGCCATCCGGTGTAGAGTGGGAGGAGCAGTGGAGCCAACCGTCGCCTCCGCGGTCTGCATTTTAGCTAGATGGGAGTTTTTGCCCTTCTAGCTGAGGCATCAAGGAGGCTGGAGGATTCCTCGTAAGCTGGCGTCCCCTCCCCACCCGTGGGAATACTCCCTTTACCTTCGCCCCAAGGTCACTTTTGTGACCTCGGAGAGGCAGCCAGCGCGGTTCTCTCCACACCAGCTTGGACTCCTGGGTCCGAGGCCAGAGCACTGGCTCTGACCTCGTATCCAGGAATCGGAACTATCCTATGGCTCCCCAGACACTGTCCAGGGGCTGTAGGATTGCTCTCTTAGTCATATTCATTTTATTTTTTTCCTATTTGCTTCTTCTAATTTTTGCTGTTATTCCTTTGGCAATCTCCATCTAATTTATGTCCTGAGCTGGAACATAGGAGATGTTGTTTGGAAAGAAATTGTGAAAATAAAAGATTAGTAGGGCTCCTGAAGAAGTGATCATTTCAGGGCATGAAGGCACCCACCCACCACCCAGTGCAGATATGCATACTGGATTATCAAAGTAACTGTGTTTGTTAGTATTTTATTTTTATCCTGCTTTGCAGACAAATATTTTATCTGGAACCAGCTCACACCAGTTAAAAAGAAATGAGTCACAGGTCCTAACCTGAGGCGTACAAACTAAAAAGACAAGATTTATGAAAGAAGGGACTGGTCAAAAAAGGTAAAGGGAGGAGATCAGTTTGACAATGCCAGAATAAATGGCAAGTTGTAAACAAGCATTTATATCTAGTTGGGGCTAGGCTGGTGTTCTCTGTTCTTTGTGAGAGACAGAAGGTTAGCCTCACAGTGGCCCTTGTAACTCTTGCTGGTGGTATTGGCAGGAGTATTTTTCCACAGCCCCACAACAACTGACAGTTGGAGCAGAGTTAGTTCTGGCTGGAAACGGGGAGGAAGCAAACTCCCTGTTCCTGCAGCTGCTCCTTCTCTGGCCAGTGTATGGGGCTAGGATGGTCGTTCCCTTGCCATGGCATTTTTCCTGGGAGAAATTCAACCTCCCAGTGGGCCTTGTTCCTCTGGCTGGTGGCAGAGAGCAGAGGGTCCTTCCCTTCCCTCCTGCAATCCCAGGGCAACCGCTTCTTAAAAATGAGTTGGAGTTTGCTTAGCAGCATTCTAGTGCACTGCATGGCACTGTAGAGTTATTTCTTGATCTGCCAGCAGATGGGTCTTATTTGTGTTACTTTGTAGGTAGAAGAACTGATGCAATGCCAGTTCCAGGGTTTGGAGATACCTTGGGCAAGATGCTCTCAGTAGATCACACACACACACACACACACACACACACTTCCTGAGAGTACCACTATTCCTCCTCCCTGCCACTATTGCCACTGCCCATTTGCTTGCCCTTCTGCCTGGGCCCAATCTGTACCACCTCCCAGAGGGAAAGATGTGTGGAGGTCACTGCTCCTTCTGCTTGCTACGCTCATTGCTTACTGAAGCAGTGAACAGACCACAGCAGCAAAGATGAGGAGGAGCAGGAGGTTCTAGAGAGGGTTTTGTTCATTAACTGGGGATATTTTTGGATCGCCCCTCCCTTTAGTGCCCCTGCTGGGCCTTGGACCTTGGCAGATTGCCCATGATGCTGACTCCTGATGGGAGTGAGAACCAGCAGAGGGGTTGGCCTCCTGTCACAGTGGCCTGTGGCATGTCTTATTTGGACTTATTCCCACCCTATTACTGAGAAGCAGTTGCTGATTCTCAGTGTGGTTCTCTGGATTAAGTGCTCTTAGCCAGTAGACTGAACAGCCTATAGGCTAACCCAGGGGTGGGCAGACATCAGGCTTGTGGGGGGTCTACTTGTTTTTTTGCTAGAACCCACTAGATCCTGGCACAAAAGACATAGCCTTTGAATGACGGAATTCTTACCCCCGGCATTTGTTTTGAGTACCAGAAGTGACTATAGTTCACAGTCCCCTAAAAATCAACTGCTAATTATCCTAAGCTTTCTTAATTTCAGAGGTACAATTTGGTGGGGTGACCGGGTGGGTTGTCATTTCGTTGCTGCTTTTGTTCAACAGTTAAGAGCCAGAAATCCTTGCTGACCACTTGCAAATCACCCGGAGATCTACTTGCTGCCCACCTTGGGCTAAACCTTGGATTTCCATCTGAGCAGTTGGAACCGGCAGCACCCAAAGCAGGGCACTTGTTTGGTATGGGGAAGAGGGAGGGAGTTGCCCACGACTGACACTCTAATTCCAGCGTTTCCCAGAGCAGGCTAGCTTCAATGTGACAGGGTAGTCTAATTTGAGAAGCACGGCCCATCAGATCTGCTTAACATCAGCGTTTGTCTAATTGACACTTGGTGGAAATCTAGAACAAAGAGCTTGTGCAGGAATGGGAAGAGCCAGACTGCAATGCTGCCATTTTACCTGGGGAATAATTAGAGCTCACCACCCTGAGCAGGGCATGGTGGATACTACATTTGAGGGTTCCTGCCTCCTTGGGTCGTAAGAACTTAAGAAGAGCCACGTTGGATCAGACCAGTCCATGTAATGCAGCATTCTGTTCACACAGTGGCTGACCAGCTGTCAACCAGGAACCTAGAAGCAGGACATGAGTGCAGCAGCACCCTCCCGCCCATGTTCCCCAGCGACTGGTGTCCATAGGCACACTGCCTCTGACACTGGAGGTAGCATATAGCCATCAGGGCTAGTAGCCGTCGATAGCCTTCTCCTCCATGAGGTTGTCTAATCCTCTTCTAAAGCCCTCCAAAGCGCTAGCCATCACTAGATCTTGTGGTGGAGAATTCCATAATTTAACTTTGCACCACTGTGTGAAGAAGTCCTTTTATCTGTTCACCAATCAGCTTCATGGGATGACCCCACTGAGTCCTAGTATTTTGAGAGAGGGAGAAAAATGTTTCCGTATCCACAGGTAGGTTGGCAATCTGCTATAGAAGTGGCACCCAAATCCCCTTGGTTTGCCCAGAGAGTCAAGCACATTTCCAGGCTTATATGTGGGCTAAGGGGGGGTGGTCCATGAGGCAGGGATAGGAACATAGGAAGCTGCCTTGTACTGAGTCCGACCATTGGTTCACCTTGCCCAGTATTGTCAACACTGACTGGCAGCGGCACTCCAGGATTCTTTCCTAGCCCTGCCTGGGCATGTCGGGGATTGAACCAGGGACCTTCTGTGCGCAAAGCGTGTGCTCTGCCACTGAGCCACAGCCTGCTTTTCCGATAGGCTGTATGGCTGGTTGGCTGACATTACAGGATGCAGAAGATGGCTTCTGATTTGTAATCCATGAGTGCATGCTGGAGCCTGTGAACCCAAACTTTAGTTGTCACATGAAAACACCATGTTTCTAGCCCTGAGTGGTACTGGAAAGGGTTAGTAGGTACAATGTCCAGGTAGGCTTGAGTCCCTTGAGCCTTCTGTTAGAAACTAACACTGGGATCCATATTGAATTAGGAGTGCGTCCCACTGAGTTCAATAGGACTGACTCCCAGTACATGTGCCTGGAGTTGCAGTCAAAGGGCTTTTCTACGTGAGGCTTTTAACCCACCACTTTACTAAGGCTTCTTTTTCTGGACTCTTTGCAAAGGTAAGATTGGCTCCTTTACTCGTGTTTTTTTCCAGGGCTTTTTCTTTCTCTGCCTTTCCTTATGTTCCATTGCACAAGTAATAAGTGGTGCTGTGGTACAGCGGAATTGTGCAATTATACAAGGCTATATCCCACCATTTGCAAAGAATACCAGACTTCCCTCGTTAGGAAACACACACACACACACACCCTGCTAAAATGGTTGCAAAGCACAGGAGAGGCCCTGGAGGAGGACAAACGTATAAAGGACCCGCAAACTACCGTAACTGAGGAATCACAAGCACACAATAAACACCTCATGTAAAAGGGCTATAAGTCCTTCAAGGGATTAAACTACTTCATCCAAAGAAGCTGCCTGTGCCACCTAGTAACCCCCCGTAGGCCTCGTCCTATCAGATCGATTCTCCATTCACACATTTTTGGGTTTCCCATTCACAAATGTCCACATCCTTAAACAAAAACAAACAACATGGCAAAAATTACCAGTGAGGGAGTTCATACAAATCAGCTCTGTTGACATGACATAATAATTAATTCCAATAATATGATTGAGGTTTTATGGCTGACGTGTCTGGAGATTTTTAGTATGTCACTCCAGTTCCTCCTGGCAATAACAGGGCTCTGTTCAGAGCCAGTAATTTGCAGACGGGGTAAGGATTAGCCCATGCTCCTCGGTCATCTTCCAAGTCTCTAGTCTGGCTGTCAAATAATCCCACTTCAGAAGGGAGCTCTGAAGCAGGTGATCCTCAACTGGAAAAGAATGCTTTTTAGTACTTTTGTTGTATTTATTATATTTTTATGGTGTTCTATTGTTAAGCTGCCTTGTGGATCCTGAAGAATGGAAAGGTGAGGTGCAAACAATATAAATAAATTAAACAAAAGACTAAACCATTCAGGTATGACCTAAATCATATCCCTTATGAATATACAGTGGAGGTGAGGAATAGATTTGAGGGATTAGACCTGATAGACAGAGTGTCTGAGGAACTATGGACGGAGGTCCGTAACATTGTTCAGGAGGCAGCAACTAAATCCATCCCAAAGAAAAAGAAATGCAAGAAAGCAACGTGGCTGTCTGATGAGGCTTTACAAGTAGCTGAGGAAAGAAAGGAAGCAAAAAGCAAGGGAGAAAGGGGAAGATATATCCAACTGAATGCAGAGTTCCAGAGAATAGCAAGGAGAGACAAGAAGGCCTTCTTAAATGAACAATGCAAAGAAATCGAGGAAAACAACAGAATGGGAAAGACTAGAGATCTCTTCAAGAAAATCGGAGATCTCAAGGGAACGTTTTGTGCAAAGACGGGCATGATCAAGGACAAAGAAGGCAGGGACCTAACAGAAGCAGATGAGATTAAGAAGAGGTGGAAAGAATACACAGAAGAACTATACAGGAAAGATCTGAATGTCCCTGATAGCCATGATAGTGCGGTCACTGAACTTGAGCCGGACATCCTCGAGAGTGAAGTCAAGTGGGCCTTAGGAAGCATTACTAACAACAAAGCTAGCGGAGATGACAGTATTCCAGCTGAGCTATTTAAAATCCTAAAAGATGATGCTGTTAAAGTGCTGCATTCAATATGCCAACAAATTTGGAACACTCAACAATGGCCGCAAGACTGGAAAAGGTCAGTTTACATTCCAATTCCAAAGAAGGGCAACGCCAAGGAGTGTTCAAACTACCGCACAATTGCGCTCATTTCACATGCCAGCAAGGTGATGCTCAAAATCCTACAAGCTAGGCTTCAGCAGTATGCAAACCGAGAACTACCAGAAGTACAAGCTGGTTTCGAAGAGGCAGAGGAACTAGAGATCAAATGGCCAACATTCGCTGGATCATGGAGAAAGCAAGAGAATTCTAGAAAAGCATCTATTTCTACTTCATTGACTACGCTAAAGCCTTTGATTGTGTGGATCACAACAAACTCTGGCAAATTCTGAAAGAGATGGGAGTACCACACCACCTTACCTGTCTCCTGAGAAACCTGTACGAGGGCCAAGAAGCAACAGTAAGAACCAGACATGGAACAACCGAGTGGTTCAAAATTGGGAAAGGAGTATGACAGGGCTGCATATTGCCGCCCTGCTTATTTAACTTATATGCAGAGTACATCATGAGAAACGCCGGGTTGGATGAATCACAGGTCAGAATTAAGATTGCCGGGAGAATTATCAACAACCTCAGATACGCAGACGATACCACCCTAATGGCAGAAAGCGAAGAGGATCTAAAGAGTCTCTTGTTGAGGGTGAAAGAGGAGAGTGCAAAAGCTGGTTTGAAACTCAACATTAAAAAAAACGAAGATCATGGCATCTGGCCCCATCACTTCCTGGCATATAGAAGGGGAAGAAATGGAATCAGTGACAGATTTTACTTTCTTGGGCTCCAAGATCACCGCAGACGGTGACTGTAGCCATGAAATTCAAAGACGCTTGCTCCTTGGGAGGAAAGCTATGGCAAACCTAGACAGCATAGTAAGAAGCAGAGACATCACCTTGCCGACAAAGGTCCGTCTAATCAAAGCTATGGTTTTCCCAGTAGTAACGTATGGCTGTGAGAGCTGGACTATAAGGAAGGCTGAGCGCCGAAGAATTGATGCCTTCGAACTGTGGTGCTGGAGAAGACTCTTACGAGTCCCCTGGACTGCAAGGAGGTCAAATCAGTCCATCCTCAAGGAAATCAACCCTGAGTGCTCATTGGAAGGACAGATACTGAAGCTGAAGCTCAAATATTTTGGCCACCTAATGCAAAGAGAAAACTCTCTGGAAAAGACCCTGATGCTGGGAAAGACTGAAGGCAAAAGGAGAAGGGGACGGCAGAGGATGAGATGGCTAGATAGCATCACTGACACAGTGAATATGGACTTGAGCACGCTCCGGGAGAGAGCGCAGGACAGGAAGGCCTGGTGTGCTATGCTCCATGGGGTCACGAAGAGTCGGACACGACTGAACGACTGAACAACAACAACATCTTAGTAACTGGCTGTCAAAGCCCCAGCTATTGCTTGTATTTTGGGGTTCAGTTCCGCATCCCCTCCACCAAACCTCTGGCTATGAGTAAGGTTGTTAGAGGCCCTATGGCAATGATAGTTGAGACATTCGGGCATTCTCTGATCTACACCCTCTTGGGAACAATTACATCCCCCCACAATCAGCATCACATTAGATGCCAGATTCAGATGTGAGTGTTTAAGTGCTACCTCTTTCCTTTAAATAGATGCTGGCAGGTTTCAAGAAAGTAACATGAAAACGAGAGAAGGAAAATGGAACTGCTAGGGGGAAGGTAGTGTTGGGATGACAGGCAAGGATACACATGGTCAAAGCTATGGGAGAAAAAGAGGGAACTGGCAGGGGCACTGAAGCATTGCTCCCTGACAAATAGAAGTCCTAGTATAACTTGGGCACACCATGCATGTTTCCAGCTTATCTCTGTGATCATGAGGGCTACTAACTTGCTTCTTGTTTTAAATTCAAGCTGGTGGTATAATAACAGGGCAAATGATTGATCTGTCTCCAGCTATGGGGCTGCTATCTTTATATGACAAAGACGACAACAAACTACAAAACAAAAAACTACTGATTTTCTTATGGGGAGCAGCCCAGATGGAAATTGCAGCCAGCTGGAAATGAACACATAAACCCACATTACAGCAGTGGTACCTCAGAGTTTGGTCAATAGCTCTTATGGAAAAGCTGAGCCAAGTCAAAAGGGCAAGTAGTAACGTTAACTATAAACAAGACTGCTATGCAACTTGGCATCAATTTATAATGTTTATGATTAGGCACAAGGAAACATTAAAACCACCACAGATGCATGGTCAATTATGGAAAGATTTGTTAGGGTAACAGGATATGAATGGAGTAGGATAGATGAATAGAGTATAGGCGAGGCAATCTCTTATTGTAATGTAGGATATTGATGACAGATGATAGTCAATGTATTCCCAAGTTGTCTTACTGTTTATTAATGTTTTATTTGTTAAAAATCAATAAAAATTAATTATTAAAAAAATCAAGCTGGGATTCTCACAGAGCCAGTACCTGTTGATTTAATGTGTATGCAGTGGTGCTGCAGACATGCAAAAAAAAAGGCTGCATCCAGACTTAGGCATAATTAGAGTAGACCCATTGAACTACATGGAACTTAAGGTAGTCTGGTCTAATCTATTTCAAAAACAAAACAAACAGCTAATGATAGCACATCCAGTTTATACATTTATAGATTTTTAAAAATTATAAACAGGTTTTTAAAATGTGAGACATAATTCAGTGGTCTATTCTATATATGGCTAACTCTGGCCTTAACTCGTAGGCCCCTGGGTGGGAGCCCCTGAGATAGGAGGGATATATGGGGGTGCTAACATCTGTCTGGCATATGCTGTTTGGTTTCATACAGGCCTGGTTGTAATGAATTGGTTTCTGCTTCCTCTGTGTATGCCAGGCTGACATCTTCTTCAGAGACTGTGGCCCGCCAGCTGGAATCCACCAACCAGCTTGCTGAAGAGACCGCCCGGGCTCAGAATGCCACGTTGCGCTCTCAGGAGCAGATTCTGCACAACGGGGAGCTGCTGCGACGGACGCTCCATGAATCTTCCCAAGGTAACACAAGGGACAGGGCAGGAATTGTGGTTCACGAACAACAGGGCTCTGGGGTTTGGATTTTTTTTAAGGGTGTATGGTGATGTGCCAGATCCTTGAGTGATCATCTTTATAGAGATATTCCTGCCCACAATGTCTGTTTTTTCACTGATACAGAAAGCCCCTCTGCCCCCAGCGTTGTACTGTATAACCCTCTCCACTTTCAAATATGTAGGTACTTGCAGGGGTGCTTGTAGAATTCATTTTTTTCCAATTTTCACATGAACAGACCTGATCCGCATCTCCCAGACTGACATGTGGATTGGAGTACAGTTATCCTTCAGGTTTCACGCTTCTTAAATTTTGTGATAGTTTTCAGTTCAAAAACACACCAAAATGCATATTTTAGGATAAGATATATTGAGAAATGTGTGCTGTTGGAGAAATTATATTTAGGAATGTTTTTTTTTAAAGCAGTGTGTTAAAAATGCATATTTAAATACATTTGGAGGGGTGGATTAAAAAATAAGTTGACAGATTGATGCAGAAATGAGATGGAACACACTTCTGAATGAACCCATATGAAACTGACCCAGGCTGGAAATAGACTGATCTATCTATCCACAGGTACCTGAGGGTTTGGCACTAACGTTTGCCCTGTTGACCACTGTTGTATCCCACGAGGAGCACAGAGCAACATACATTGCAGAGGTGTTGAGCCTCAGGCCCATAGGTCAAATCTCACCCACTGGGGTCCCAGTCTGGCCCTCTGGGGTCCCCTGGATGGCCACACCCCTTTCTGCCATCTTCCAATTGTTGGGTGGTTTCCCGACTTTCGTGCAGTTTTTCCTCATCCTGAAATGCCTTTCCTGAGGCTTAGTTACTAGCAGCAAGCGCTTTAAGCTAAAATACGCTGCTATTTAGCCCCACCCCTTTTGCTCCATCCACCTCTGGAATTCTGCCCACAGCAGTTTCTGCAAAATTGGTAGCTTACAGTGAGAGAGAGAGAGAGAGAGAGAGAGAGAGAGAGAGACCAGCTCAAGGCCATCCAGTGAGCTTTGTGACAAAGCAAGGGTAAGAATCCAGGATTCTTAGGGTCAAGTCCAACGTTCTAGCCATTACACAAGACCAGCATGAGCAGGATTACTATTTTATTGTGCAATCTTACCTTGCTTCATCCCACAAACCCTGGGACAGGAAAGAAAAACACACACATGCATAGATTGTTCCACTTAGTATAATAGAAAGGACAAAGAATCTTGTGGCACCTTAAAGACGAACACTTTATTATGGAATAAGCTTTCGTAGACTAGAGACCATTTCATCAGATGCATGAATGAATCTTGCATATGATGGTGGACTGTAAAGTGGACAAAAGCTTCTGCCATTAAAAAACAAAGGTTAAGTCTTTAAAGCATCAGAAGACTCCTTGTCATTTTTGCTGCAACAGTCTGACGCAGCTACTTCTCTGGAATAAATTATCATAATAGGTGGGTGTGGCTGATCTGCTTCTTTCTCTCCCCCTCCCCCTTTGAGACATTGTCCCATTGTCTGCTCTTCACAACCTGCTGTGCATGTCCCTACACATGCCTAGCTCGGCAAATTCCTCTCACTCCCCATGCCTAGCTCGCCAAATTCCTCTCACTCCCCATGCCTAGCTCGCCAAATTCCTCTCACTCCCCAGGTAGCGGTGGCAGTGTTTCCAGTGGCTGTGTGCACAACATCACAGGAGGCTGGGGAGGGTGGGAGGGGTTCTGTTGTTGTGGCTGGCTGGAGCTTGGGAGGGGTTGCCTGCCAGCCATTGGAGTACAGGTCTAACCAGTAAAGCCAAATTCTGGCAGGCACAGATGTGAACACATGAAGGTGCATTATACTGGGTCAGGTCCATCTAGCTTGATGCGGTCTACTCAGACTGACCACAGTTCTTAGGCAGAGGCCTTTCCCAGCCTGGCTTACCTGAGATTCTTTCATCGGAGATGCCTGGCATTGAACTTGGGACCTTCTACCACTGCGCATAACAACAGTCCTCCTTCCATAGCAATAGTCATTTCTGAAACTCCAGTAACTCTCAAGCCCAGCTCAATACATATTCTTTGGGTGATTGACCCTGCCTCTTGACCACCCTAAAGCACCACTGCTGATCTGCCTTGGCCCTCCCCAGCTCCACCCCACCCATGGAGCTAGTATAATGGAAATAAAAGGCTTTGGAGAAAGAGTATTATGGCCTATGGGGCACCAGCTATAGTATATCCAGAGGACCACATTGTTTCTAAGAGTATAGACCAGCCTTCCCCAACCTGGTGCCCTCGAGATGTTTTGGACTTCAACTCCCATCAGCTCCAGCCAGCATGGCCAGTGGTTAGAAATGCTGGAGTTGTAGTCCAGAAGATCTGGAGGGCACCAGGTTGGGGAAGGCTGGTTTAAACCCACAGCTCTACATGCCCCTATACTCTGTACCATCTGTGAAGTATGTGGGATACAATGAATGGTGTCTGAAGCACAGTGGGGTGGGTATTAATGGAAGAAATGGATACTTGGGTACTGTTTCCAGCCTAGTTCTTGGTTTGGCTGGGAGAGAAAGAGGGTGCTGACTGTGGGCTTGCCTCTCCCCTTTGCAGGCGTACGCCGGGCCTTCCAAGAGTTGCAGGATTCAGCAGTCGAGCAGCGAGTCACCTTTGCTGAGATCTTCAACCGGGTGGC
This sequence comes from Heloderma suspectum, assembly GCF_057233095.1. Taxonomy (NCBI): domain Eukaryota; kingdom Metazoa; phylum Chordata; class Lepidosauria; order Squamata; family Helodermatidae; genus Heloderma; species Heloderma suspectum. The sequence continues at coordinate 172,699,804 of NC_139459.1, forward strand.
ATTCCTGCATCGTTTTGTAGTGGGGGAGTCCAATGCTCTCTACTCCATCTTCTTCCATCTCCTGAGCGGAGTGGCCAGCCTAGTACTGACCTCTAGCCAGCGAACTGCAGGAGCACGGTGAGAAAAAGGAGGATGTAAGATAACAGAAGTCCCTGCTTGGTTATCCCAATCTGATTGAAAGGAAAAGGCTGGCTTGGGTGGGTGTGGGATTCAGGATCCCTTTCAGCAAGGGAGCAGAACCTCTTTCAGCCCGAGGTCTGAATTCTATTTTGGATACATTTTGGGAGGCTGCATTCCAGTGGTGGGCAGAGATGAAGCCAGAAGGGGGCAGGTCCAAAATACTTTAGTTTAAAGCTCTTACCTCCAGCAGCTAAGCCTTAGGGTATTTCAACCTTATGGGGGTAAAACCGCACAATAGCTGGGGAACTGCCAAATGATTGGTGGTTGGGCGAAAGCGGATGGGAAAGGGGGTGTGGCCATCAAGGGAAACCCCAAGGGCCAGATTTCGCCCCCGGAGGTCTGGATTTCGCCCCCGGAGGTCTGGATTTCGCCCCCAGGGCTGAGGTTTTGCACCCCTGCCTTTGAAGGACTCTGAGAAGTGGCTTATTGGCGGAGCAAGAAATGGGACAAGAGCCTCTGACACAGGGAGGGCAATTCTGTAGTCCCTAGACAGAGTCTGGGGGGCTATAGGATACTTTGGATTCCTGGATCTGAGGTTGGAGACACCTCTCGGACATCAGACCCAGGAATCCGAGCTCCCTGCCCTGCCCTGCCCTGCCCCCTCACAGCTGGTGCGACCTCTGAGAGGACAGAAAGGGGGCATTCCTGTGGGCGGGGAGGGGAATGGGGAAGCGGGGTATGAGCTTTCCCAGGCTTCCCCAGCCTCCTTCCCTCCCCCTGCCCGATGCCTCAGCTAAATGGGTGAAAACACCCGTCTAGATAAAATGCAGAACGGCGGGGGGCAGGGGAGCACAGAGGTGTAGATCCTCCTGCTCTGCATTGGATGGCAGCAAGCCTCGAGTTCAGAGGCTTACGGCCATCCCCAAAGGACTGTGCCCTAATCAACCCCAGTAATTTGGGTCTCACATTCTATTGTTTCTTTCCTGAAATAATTGGTAGGGTTATGAAATGAGCACTGTTATGGGGGAGGGGACACAGCTCAGTGGCAGGGCACATGTTTTGCCCGCAGAAGGTCCCCAGTGCAATCCGCGACATCTCCAGGTAGGGCTGGGAAAGAATCCTGCCTGAAGCCCTGGAGAGCCGCTGCCAGTCAGTGTAAAAGCAATGCTGGGTTAGATGGACCCATGGCCTGGCTCAGTATAAGGCAGCTTCCTATGTTCCTAAGGCCGCTGCTTGTCTTGCGGTCATGGAATTGGTAGCTCTCGCTGAAACGCCACGATTCTAAATACCGTGCTAGATATAAATTAGCACAAGAGCAAGACATTCAGAATAGATCTACATTGCAACGTTCTGTTTCTGAGTTCCAGGTTTTCATAGTATCTTGTGTGGGTGGCAGTAGGTGAAGGAGGAAGAGCAGATTTGTAGAGTTATGAGCAAAGAAGGGGCAGAGACAAAAGGATTGGCTGCTTTGCAAGGCATCACAGTGTTATGTATATAGTACAATGGATGTACGTACCACTTGGTGGACATAGACTGGCCCCTGCTCCAAGGAGCTTCCAATCCTAAATTTTGCCGGTGGGAGGGAGAGTCGCCACACACCCTGATCGCTGGTGGCAACCTGTGCAGCCTCCCTCTGAGCCTGCTGAAGGGTTGGAAGTCAGATCTCCCATTTTGTAACTTGCTTTCCTGATCTTGAGGCCTAGAAACCAGCAGTCTTTAAAAAGGAAGCAGAGGTTCTCCGAATGCCAAATGGTGCAACGGAGACCAGATTTTGTGGTCACAAGCCATGGACATGTGCAGAATAAAATACCCACTTCTCAATACACTTCCTGCTCTTAATGCCCTCCTCTGCACTTTTTCCATCTCCAGGTTCATTTTGCTGACCTTGGTGGGGGCTAGCATTTACCTAGAACGTGTCATCTGCAGCCTTCTTGTGGAGAACTTGGAGGAGAGCTATGACCTGACGGTAGGGCCTCGGTCTTGCAATAATAGGGAGGAGCAGGGCAAGGTGCATCTCCCCAAATACTATGCCTGGAGCGAAGCTTTGATGCTGATCTCTACCGAGGCTCTGTCTCCCTATTCAAGCATAGGTGGCTTGATGTGAGCCTATGTGCCCCCCCTTTCCTCCCAGTGCTATGGTGTCATGCTCACCCTTGTCAAGGGAAGGTGGCTGTCTGCACTGTAGCATGCTTCTCCTGGAGGGGTTGACGGGAAGGGGCAGTAATGAGACAGTGCAAGAGAAAAGCAGCTGAGTAGAATCAAGTGATTCTGAGAGAGCTTGGGCATCTCTATATCAGCCTAAAATCCTGCATTTAAAACGGGGCTTTCTGCTTCCGTTTTAAATGCAGGATCACGATGACTCCCTTTTTCACGTGCTTCCTTCTCCCCCCTTCCCCTTCCTTCTCCCCATATCTGAGTCTTCCATTCTCTTTCATTGAACTCCTTCCTCTTCTTGCTGCTTTTACTCTTTTCGAGGAGGAAACTGAAGCGGAACACAATGGGGTGATTTGATAGCTCATTATCTGTGATCTATTTAAAAAAGTTACAAAGGGCATTTAGTGCAGGAGATGCCCTGGAGGGTGACGGTGTCATATAAAGAGCCCACAAACATCCATGAGTCCATGAAGGAGCAATCTCAATTGCAGGATAAAAGCTCAGTGTGAAGGATCCCCATAAAGAAGCTCCATAAAGAAGCTCCTGGCTTCCAACCAACAGTTTAACCCTGATTTGCCTCTGTTGAGCAAGGAGATTCAAAGACTGGGGAAAAGGCTGTCTTTATCTTGCCGCTGGCAAAAAAAACCCCAGAGGAACCACAAGTTGGGAATAGAATCCAACTTCCTTGCACTGCCACACAGGTGTTTTAACTAAGTGGGCCCCTACCCCAAAGCCATAACTCCCAAGCGTTATGTCCTTTGAGTGAATGGCCAGGCAGGGATATGCCGTGCTAGTTAAGAGTTGCTACCATGGGTCTTAGCATCAGGGCAATCCAAGTTCTGGGACAAGAAAAAAAACAGCTTCTGCAACTTTCACAGTGCTTGGGGGTTACTCAAAATCACAATAATAGAAGCTCAGCTAGAATGTATACCACAGATTAGGAAAGGTAGCACTAAGTCTAACAGGTTGCCGGCATGGTTAACAAGCAGTGCCAAGGAAGCTATCAGAGAGAAAAGGCCTTCTTTCAGAAAATGGATGGCTTGCCCAAATTAGGAGAACTCTTATGTTTTTATGTTCTTAACCTGTCTAAGTTATGCAAATTGTGCGCCTGTGTATCATTTGTCCTACTTTGCATAATTTATTCTTCGTTTTTGACTGTCTTGCTGTTATTGTGCTTCTGCTAGGCATGGGGAGGGTCAAGGAATTGTGCAGGGAGCTGATGTCCCCTCCCTAACCACAGGAAATCTCTGAGGCCTATCTATACATGGTGTTAAAGAGTGTGCGGACTTCAAGCTTTGTGGGATCGATTTTGGTGTTGTTGTTTTTACTATAAGCCCAAGATGCCAAGTAGAAAGTAGTGGCTCTGGGAAATGGACATGCACTTAAAATTAAGGGACAAGGTGCCTTGCAATACCCGTTCAGCCCAAGACTATGTTTTCAGTTGCCAAACTGATCGCACAGTCGTTTCTGACAAGAATCCACTCCTGTCTGTGCTCCAGGCTTTCTTCATTTCTGCAGCCTAACTTAGGCAGAAAAAAGATCATGACCTGGTTCACAGGGCACAATAGCGCACAGTGGTTTAATTTACCTATGGGGAACTGTTGCATTCTGTCAGGCGCTCATGGGCACCATTTTTGCATGGTGCCCATGGGCACCCACCTTGCTGCGGTTTGTCATGTCTTGCAAACTCAGGCAGCAGGTGTTGTTTGAGGGGGCAGCCCCCGTGGGCAAATTAAGCCATATTGTGACACGTGAACAGGCCCTGTCTGTTGTTCCTACTGTTAATTAGGAGTCAGAAATCCTGGTTGATCCACTGCAAATAACCCTGCTCTTGGGCTCCCCTGGCTGGCCATTGCTGGCAACAACTGTGCTGGACAGACCTTTTGTGTGATTCAGGATGCTTCCAGATTAGGCTTTTACTGCACCATTGCCCTGCCTTGTTCACAGAATTTTACGAGCGATCTCCATGATGTCATTTTCCCTGTGTAATCCCCCCGTGTTTTCCTATGCCGCCTTGTGTGTTTTCTCTTACACAGAAAATCCATGAAGTGAGCAATCCTACGGTCCCTGGGAGAGCATCCCAGGAACCCTAGGAATGCTTGGAAGAACGCTTCCGAAGTCAGAGACACTGCTCGGACCTCTGAAGGGGGAGTTAGAGATCCGACCCCCCTTCCCTGCCCCCTCGCAACTGGCATGGAAAGAACCCTGCCGGATGTCATTCAAGGTCAAAAAATTGACCTCAGAGGAGGAGGAAAGGGGGTGTTCCAGGGAGAGGGGAGGAGACCAGAGAGGCCAGGATACGAGTTACCCTGAGCTTCCTCCAGCCTCCTTGCCTTCCACCCTGAAGTCCCCTCGCTAGCAAAAATCAGGAAAGATGGAGGACGGGGAGGCAAAGGTCACCTCTGCCATTCCTCCTGTCCTGCCAGCTTCAGCCCTGCAGGGCATAGGGATCTCAGAAGCCTCCGAATTCAGAGGCTTCCAAGCAATGAAAGAAAAGTTAGAATAGCTCTACAGTGCCAGTTCTTATGGGAATTGAAAAGCCAGCAAACATCCTAGGCAGATAGGCCAAAAATGTTCTCTGAATCTGCCCTGGCTTTGCCCCTAGACCCCATCCAGGCTACTAACTTTTTGAAATCAAAAGTTGGTAACTAATGTAATAGATTGTTCCTCTCCCCCTTGTTTTGTTCTGTCTGGTTCTGCTGTAGGATTTAAGCCATGTACTTAGAACAAAAACATTACTGAAGGGGTGGTTCAGGACAAATAGCTGTCCCTGAGAAGCAAGACTGTATTCCAACAGCAAGGGTCCCCCCAACCCCTCAAAATCAACTGGCAGACTGGAAATCCTGGTGGTATCTCTGTGAGGGATAATAATGCTGAGATAAAAAGCAACTGTGTTTCTTGTTGAACAAGGGGAGAGAAAAAACCTCTAAACAACACTCCAGTTGTTATGTTTGCCTCATTCTATGTATTTTGGGGTAAAAGCATTCCTATAAGATGCCTGTGCCATGAATCATCAATTCTCTGAGCAAAGCTGTAATAAAGCTGCAACTCAATTAACACCCACCCAGTTCCCTCATCATCAAAGCAATCAGGTAACCCCATCAGTCTGTCTTTTAGATAACCTTTTTCTCCTTTTCTTTTCTTTTCTTTTCTTTTCTTCTGAAGACCTTCTCCTGCGATGATAAGCATTTTGTTACTCGAACCTGTATATGCATCGTGTATCCCACATTCTCAGGCTTGCCTGCAGATGGGAGCAAGATGCAACTCCTCTGCCTGTACTCCACGCACTGGGCTGTATCGATTCCCAGGCTCTCCATTTGCTACCGCTGTCAACACATTTGTACTAATGGGACAATAGAGGCGTGAATCCATTTTGCAGTGGGAATAAGGAGATGGTGGAAAGGATCCAGAGCTCTTAAAATGGTACCTCTGGTTGGGTGGCATGGTGGCAATGGGTAATAGGGGACCAAGCGCAACAGGGTCCAGGGCTATGTGTACTTTGTGCTTAAAAAAAAAAAAGAAAATTCTGTGACCTACATTTTCCACCAAGAAAAGCAGAATGCTGCAGCTTTTATAACAGGGCCAGTCCAAGAAATTTGCTGCATGAAGTGGGGCAGCAGTTGTCTCACCCCCACCCCTGAGCCCTGCAAGTCAAGGTGCATAGTCCCCAAAGCCAGCCTTTGCCACATGAGGCCAAAAATCCCACAAGTGTCTCTCACTATCCCTGGCAGTAAAGATACAATAATAACCAATGAAATAGCAAGTAGTGTGATGCCCTTTCATGCTGCCTCAAATCTGCTAAGGCAGCTGCCTCGCTCTGCTTAACGGTAGGGCTGGCCCTGTTTTATAAACTATGCAGATTAAGCAGCTGTACATATTGTAACTTATTATGTAAGTACTGCCTTGTCACGTCAGATCAAAGGCAACTCACTATTTGTCCAGCCAAATGCCTCTGGGACCTCACAAGCAGGGCATGAAGATGATGGCCTTCCCTTGATACTTGCCCTCAGCATCTGGTACTTGGGTTATATGCTTCTTATGTTAATTTCCAAACTGAAATGTGAAGCCATGAGGGATAGAAACCTGCCCCCTTCTGCATAACGATGAAGTCGCTGCCCTAGGCTCCTTTGAATCTAATACTCGTGATGCTGGTGGTTGAGGAGATTTGCTAACAGAACCGGAAGACAAGGCTGGGAATTCTGGGGTTCTGGGTTGAAGTTTGCTAGTGCTGAACTGCATCTGTCCAGTTGCGTTGACTTGTGTCTGTTCCCCTTAGGAGAGCATTTCCTTCTGGGTGGGGCTGTCGCGCCGGGGGTTTGCTGGTCTGGGCTTGGCCATCGTGGCTTTTTTCATCTGGACCTACAAGGACCCAGCCAAACAGAGCCAGGAGGTGCTGCAAAGCCTACAGGAGACCAGGACAGAGATTCAGCGGCTTCTGCAAGAAACAGGTGTGGGGGGGTGTATGGATGAGGTCTTGGAGAGAGGGCCCTGCTGTCTTCAGTAGGCTCTCTGCACTGCTGGGAGACCCAAGGAGAGGATGTGGTCCTTTCTTGTACTCCAGGTGGGAGCTATTAAAAGGCAAGGGGCAGAGTGGGGGACAGAAGCTGTTATGGCGACTGTAGACAGGACCAGCCCACATAAGAGGGTGGGGCATGTGTATTTGTGTGCGCGCGCACACAGAGATATTACAAGCTATTTTATGTCTCCACCTGAAAGATTCTGGGTGCTCACTTCTGATGTTACATTTTAAAAGAAAAGGAATATACATACATCCAAATAGCTGACCTAGGGGTGGCTGGGAAACGGAGTGCTGCAGTTGCCTAGCAACCACTACACAGCATCTCCCCTTTTTCCTTGCCCAAAGAGCTGACTTCTGAGAATGGCAAAGGAGCCTGTGCGTGTGTGTGTGTGTGTGTGTGTGTGTGAAGGAAAAGGGCTGCAAAGAAGCAAAAGGACATGCTGTGAGAAATCCCTGGCAGATGGGCTACCTTCCAGTAGCCTTTTCTATATTCCAGACCATCTCCCCAATTAATTATAGTAGTTGGACCCCATTCTCCTCTCTGGCTCAGAATATCACACCCAACCAGGCCTCATGGCTGGCTAGGCCTCTAGACCTTGGAGTTTTCTGCTGAAGGGATAGCCTGGCCACCGCAGTCCATGCATTGGTAACCTCATGTTTAGATTATAGTATGTGCTTTATGTGGGCTTCCTTTGTGCTTGGTCTGGAAGCTGCAGCTGGTGCAGGATGCTGAGTGGGGCGCCTTGTCATGCATGTGTGACATTGGTGGTGTTGAAGCAACTGCCTGTTAGCTGCCGAGTCATGTTCAAGGCCATTGTTGGCATCTAAACGCCCTGAGCAACTTGGGACCAGGTTACCTGGAGGATGGCTTTCCCTGATATACACCCGTTCGAGCACTAAGATCATCTGAGGAGGCTTTGCTGCTTGTACCATGGCCTACTGATTGCCATCTTGTGGTAACCCAGAAGCAGGCCTTCTCTGTGGTGGTACCCCCTATGGGAATCCCCACCCCCCGTATTCAGGAGGTGCCAACTGTGTGTGTTTAAGGCACCGGTTAAAGACCCATCGCTTTACCTAGACCTGAATTATTGTGCTGCTGAGTTTGTTTCTAGTTATGGCATTGTGAGGATTTGGGTTTTATGTGTGTATGTGTGTGTATACGTGCACATGCACACACTCATACACACTATTTTAATGTAATTTTTTTTGTAAACAACTTAAAGTTATTTTTAAATATGGTAAGCAGTATATAAATCTGTTAAAGAAATAATAAATAAATGTGTACAATCTGTTTTCCAGAGACGCTATTGGCTAAATCAGAGCTCCTGCTTCAAGACTCTGAGCTCAGTGCAGAAAATGAGGTATTCATGGACTCAGGATTCCCAGAGTTGCTGTCCTATTCAGGGTGTACAGCTGAAATGCAAGGAAAGAAACACTGGGCTGGCCAGCAGAAAAGTGAGTGCTACATCGGGGCGGGGGGGAGGTGGCAGATAAAGAGCTGGTCTTAGGGCAGGTAAGCATGTAGTAAAATCCTGCCCTCCACCATGAAGGTCACTGGGTGGACTTGAGCAAATCTCTCTTAGTTTAACCTGTCTTTCAGGGTTGCCACAAGGCAAACCCCCCCCCCCCCCCGAACTCTTTGGAGAAAGAGCAGGCCTCAAATGGAATAACACTGAAAGTTGCCCTTTGCTGCTGTTGTGCTTTTATGTTGTATGTAATGTTTTTCTCCACACTCAAATGAAACAAGTTGGCTCTGACATAGGTTACTTCTACGTGAGCCTTTTTTTTCTGGAATTGCCAGCCTTTGTTCATTCGTACATTTACGGAGCATCCAGCTGACAACATTGCCAAGTCATTGCCTTCCATTTTTTCTGTGTGTGTGTGTGCGCGCGCGCGTCAATTTGTGGCATTAAAGAAAATTGCCACGTTTGCCTGTATAGTATAGTCAGGCAAAGTGTTCTTGAGGCTTTTCAGGGCTCCGGTGCCTATAAATAAGTTTCCTGCTTGCTGGTTCTGCTCTTTTATTTATGTTGGTTGAGTAAGCTGGGGGATTAGTGATGTCCACCAGCCATACTCAACAGAAAGAGAGAAGGGCAGAACCAGCAAGCAGGAAACTTTTAATTAATGTTGGAAAGGCTCTTCTGAGAGACTTATTTCTGAGTAAACATTATAGAAGGATCTTGGCCATAGGGAAAGGCATTGCTGGACAACACAGACTCATAGAGGTATAGCAAGTGCTTTGTGGAACTTCTATTTTAACCCCACTTGTGGGGCTGCTTGTGGAAAAGCCGAGGCTTGGCTGTGACTAAAGGGCCCTAGTGTGGAAGTAACCAAACTATCAAATTAAACCACTTGTGAGGGCATGTTGATGCTGTTTGTCAGTAGACTTTCAGTCATGTTTCGGGTACCACAAGAGAATCCCCTACCGTGGAGGTCAAGAACTACCTTTGGGAAACTCTGCAGTAGAATAAGGGGGCTTGGGGTAGGTAATAGCTCCCATTCTGCTTCCTGGTTCCATTCAAAGTGCTGGTGTTAGATTTTTAAAGCACATGTTCCGGATCCAGACTATCTGAAGGAGCACCATTTCCCCACATATTTTCCCCTGAACATTAATACATTAAAGATGAGGCCCTGCTGTGGCTGCCATCCAAGGCACAGTAGATGGTGTTTAGGAGCAGGGCCTTTTCAGTTGTGGCACCTTTCTTGCAGAGCTCTTCAGCTAGGGAGGCATGTTTGGCCAGTTTGATGGACTGTTACATAATTGGTAAAGACTTTGCTATTCAGAAAGGCATTCTATTTGACTGGCAGCTGTTGAGTTTTGATTGGTTGTGGGGCTGAACCAATCAGGATGTTAACACTGTTCTTACTAGCATTTCTCTTTGTTTTACTTTTCACCACCAAGACAGCTCATGTTTAGGCTAACTGGGGATGTTTGTTTAAGTGTGTTTCAGTGGAACAAACCTGGCTTCCACTTCTAAGGGGGAGGGGGAATGTAGGTTAGCTAAGTCTCTAGGAGGAAGCTAATGCTCCTGCCTAAAGGTTCCTTCTGAAGCAACCAAGAGTCAATCTAACATTCCACTAGGAGAAGAGACATGGACTAGCAGCCCCAAGCAGAGAGGACACTCCCCTTCCCGCCCGCATCGCTCAATGTCCCGCCAGCGCAGTCGGACCCAGAGCGCTGCTGCCCAACCGCTGACGATCCCTGTACCTTTGGAGGGGGTGAGTCCATTGCTTGTGCTATGCAAGTGCGTAGATCCATTTATTTATTGAATTAATTAAAATATGTATTTAGGTGGCTTTTAAGGGTAGAACCCTCTTGAGGCAGTGTACAGGATTAAAAAAGCAGAGCTGAAACCCAAAGTTCCATGCTGGGTCATTTGGAGGGATAGGAATCCTTGTGGATGAGAGCAGGGGGTGAGGGAAGAGGGACAGGGCGGAAAAGAATTTGACTAGTGTTTCCAAGCACAACACCAGGAATCTGTTTTGGAAAGATTTACTCCCAAACCCTCTTTCCTCTTATTCAGCAAAGCAACCAGAATCTAGAACTCTTTGGTTCTATCAGTTATTATTTATGTCAGTCAAATGGATATGTTGCATATGGTATGCTAGGAACCAAAAGGCAGGAGGTGGGAGGAGAGGAATGTTGGGTGGGAGAGTCTCTAGGAGCTGCCTATCCTTGCAGTAAAAGATTGGGGGCTGGAACAGCTCCCTCCTAAACCCTCAAAAGCAGCAGCAAGGAGGGGCCAGGGATCACACATGCAGTCCTCGTGCTGCCAAGGTACCCTGACAGCAGGTGGGGGGTTAAGCTGAATGGGGAGGGAACTGAGCTCAGAGGACACATGCCACAGGGAACATGGGAAGGACCCTCTCTGGAGGAGGGATCTGAGGACACACTTCCTCTGACCCCAATTCCCCTCTTTGCTCATGCCATTTTCTGTGCTTGCCAACTTGATACATCAGTATGTCTTAAACCTACATGAATTTTGCAAGTCTGCATGAACTTGCATAGCTTCCCTCACTTTGTATAATTATGCAGGTTTTAAAAAAGCATTTTGCATCATTTACTTAAGACTTTGCTAGTATGGGGAGAGGGCACAAAGATGTGGAGAGCAGGAACCCCCTTCCCATACCGTTGGAAACCTTACCCCAGATTTTCGATATATACTGGGGTAAGATTTCCAGGGGTTTGGTGATGAAATGAAAACTGGGATGTTGCCCTTTTTCTGTGCTTTGGTGGAACCACGGCATGCACCTATCCCTGCCAGCATCCTGCCACCACACTGTAGAAATCAGCACACACATCTCTCAGGGTGTTTCACGATGCATGTAAACTTGATAGCTAATGTCCCCCACAAAAGTGCAAACAACTGAAGCCCATCTTATTTTTGTAAATATACTTGATATGTATGGTAAGGCTCAAAGGCACTGTGCTTGAGAGAAGACTTTTTTTTTAATTGGCACGAAGTGCAAACAGCCCTAGCTCTGGGAAGAGATGCTAACTTTACTGCATTGCTGCAGTCCCACTGCAAACAGTGGCATTTGGCTTCTAGCATGGAATCCCAGTGCATTTCTGAGGAACTAAGGTCTTGTGGCATGTGTTCAAAGCGAAGTCCTGACCCCTGCCGAGACTCTGAAGCACTTGAAGAGTCTTCTGAGTACTCAGGTTTGGTTTGAGTGTGAGGTGCTTCCCTCCCCCCCCAATAAAAGAAAGGAAGCAGTGCTGGGATCTAATGGATCTTCCTCCTTGTCTTACATCACATGATTATTCTACAGTAGGAACAAACCTTGTCTGAGGGACAGTACTCTTTTAAGCATATCTGTGCTATTAATAAAATCAAATTGAACCTTTTGTTCCTGTAAATGACAAAGTGTGTAATGGATACAATTCTGCCCACAATGCACTTGAAGTAATGTGGCTTTTTTTGCTTTCAAAATCCTGTTTATTGTCTTATAATATATTAATGGTCCAAAGGCAGGACCGTTAACCAAAGTTCACGTGCTCAGAAGGGAAGAGTAATATGTTGGAACATTATTTACTCCAAGCCAAATCTCACTTGTCTGTTGTAGGCTTTACAATACAATCTTCGGAGCCGGCGGTCCCTAGGAGCTCCTTGCACTCCGATCTGTCACTGAAGCTCAGCCTGCTCAGCCCCAGATGCAAATGAGAAGACTCCAGGGATATCTCAACACACACCTGTACAGCTGACTTTGGGAAATCTCTTGCATGGGGCTTCTGTCTTGGTAATCCAGGAGTTTTAGTCACAGGCAGGGCAGAAATAACCTTCCCTGTCTGAAGGAGCAAATGAACAGGGAGCTAGGACTCTTCAGTTTCCTCATTCAGAAAGGGATATTCTTTTGGACAGAGTATATGTGTTTTAGTGCAATGCTGTAACCCAAAGTGGGTCTAAAATGCCAAGACCGAGGATGTTGTTTACTGGTCCTTAAGTACAAGAGTGCTCATCTCCGCAAGGTACTAAGCTTCCTGACAGGCAATGGCATGTAAACAACTAATATTATGCACTGTAGTCCAGATGTCCCCCTTTCATTCCCCACCTGCTTTTTTAAAGACCCAGTTCATCTTGATTTTTCTCTTCATGGCTGGCAAGGAAGCTGTTCAAGATGAGTTTCTGGCACCAGGTCTTTCTCTACCATTTGTACCCCAGTGCAGAAGGATTACGCCATTTTATCCCCTCCCTAATTCTCTGCAGTAGCCTTCCTGCTAGAGTGGAGCTTTGACTGGTAGCATTGGTGCGTCTCTCCTGAGCCTCCATTTCAGGAGGGGGATCCTCAGGTTGTTACATGTATTGCCTGCCCCTTTAGGAGAGAAGAACCGTCCAAGCTGCACCTTCATTCAAGGAGCTACAGTAGTCCAAAAACAACCGTGGAGATGAACTGGAATGAGGCTTTGCATATCTGGAGTTAATCTGCTGAGCCAAACCTGAGACAAGGGTAGCTCAACAATACTTTTATTTGCACACAGTCTCCAATTTTTAAGCTGTTCAATAAAAAGTTTCTTAGAGAAGCAACTCTGGGTTTTGCATAGGCATCAGGCCATCAGTTGCCGCCACGATGCATGTGGATGATGGGACCCAAAGAGTCCCCTCCTGCTGCTAATGGCCGTGGGGGGGGGGAGGGGGACCTTCCCGAGGTAGATAAAATGAAGTCCCAGTACTCATCTTCTTTCACACCATTCAGTACTTTCCTTAGTCGTCTGACAAGCTGAAATTCATGGCTGCTGTCAATGTCGCAGAGAGCTTCGTGGCAATTTTCTCTGCAGAGAACGGGAAGACAAATGGGGTTAGGTAAGAGGCTGCTGGAGGTAAGAGAGCGGGAGCCCCAGCTCGGGGGGGGGGGGGCATTCTAACCAAGGCCAGGCAGTTCTCATTAATAGGAAAAGGCAGCGATGGGAAGCAGGCAGACTAGAAATGGCCTCTTGTTATGGAATTGAACATAGCCCTTCTGCATTTCAAGGGGAGGGGGGAATGAACTGTCCAAGACAGGTTTGGCATCACCCTTTTTAGCTGCATGGTGGGAACAAATGAGAGCGGTAGATGAGGGTGGTGGACACCATCCAGTTGGAAGGACATCCAGGGAAGGGTTCTTGAGGCCTGGTTACTATTAAGAAAGAAAGGAATGGTGATGCTTGGTAGCGGTGGAGATAAAGTGTCGTCTCTGCCACAAAAATGTTGCACTGGGGGATTCCTAAGGTCTGCCCAGGGCTACCACCTAAGGAGCAACAAAGGGCTAGATTTGCATGCTGTTCCCTCCACAGGCGGAGAAGTGAATGAATTAACCAGGAAAAGCTAGTGTTCAAATAATGTGGGTTCTTTCCCTATTCTTTTTCTCGCTTTTTCCCAGGAGGAAGAGTGAGTGCGCATGCGTGTGTGTGTGTGTGTTGGGGGACAGCATGACCTTAGGATTGCTTTTGATCTCCCAGCACGGGCACGGCATCATCTGAGCCAGCCTTCGTTGACTCGCATGAGAAAAGTTCCCACTTTGGACAAGCCTTACCTGCCCGCTTCTGGCGTTTTTTGCGCCGCTTGCTTGCTGCTCGCAAGCCCTGCCCCTGGTGCAGAGGGTCTAAGGCAGAGATCTCGCCCAAGTCGGGAGCCCTCGGCACAGTCTTCTCTGCTTCCGCAAGGGTCTTGCTCTTGGCTTTCAGCTCAACAGTCACTGGGCCAAACTAGGGAGGGCAAGAGAAAGCGACCTCATTAAAATGTTGAATTGCTTTAAAATGAGCAAAAGGGAAGCTGGCACAGTGGCAAGCCCTGCCGCCTTTCCATAGAATCTTTAATGCAAGGATTCCACCCTCCTATGGCTGGCTCAAGCTGGACTTAGCTGCAATGCATCCATTCAATCTGGAGCTCAGCCATGACTTACTTATTGTAGCCTCAACTGCACTACCGTATTTGACTACTCTTAAAGGGTAAATAATCTTGACCAGGACTGTGTGCACAGAATGTGGTACTTGGTGCAAAAGTCAGCATTCTCATCCTGCTTGCTTTCATTTAAAAAGAACCAGCAGGTTTCTAGCCCTGTTGATTGTAAAGAAATGTTCAGACATAGATGTGAAAGCTCAAGATTTCCAGCCATCAGCATGGTGAAACTAACTTGTTCTACAAACTAATGGCAGAGCTATAGAATCAGATCTGGCAAAGAAGCTTAAGTAGTATCATTTATACAGGTTGGAGGACCCACATTTTCTTGGTGCAGAATTTTGATATTTCAGCGTATACAGCCATGTATGGACATAACAGCTGCTGCTGTTGTATTTTATTATTACTTTATTATTTTACTACTATTTTACTACTCTCATATTTATATTCCACTTTTCCTTTAAGCTCATGGTGACATACGTGGTTCGTGTCCTCCCCTTTTATCCTCACAACAGCCCTGTGAGGTAGGTTAGGCTGAGAGGTGGTGACTGTCCCAACCTTACCTAGTGAGCTCCATGGGCGAGTGAGGATTTGAACTTGGGTCTCTCCAGCTATCATCAGACCCTCCACCACACTGGCTTTCTGTTTGCCTGGATATCAGCCAATGGAGTTGCTGGATAACCCTTCTAATTCTGCCAAGAACTTTGAGCCAGTTAGTGTGAGAAAATCGAATCAATACAGGCAAATATTGGCAGCTATAAGTGTGTGGCTGGCCGCACCCATGTCTCACGCTAGATCCAGGGCCCAAGGCAGTGCATAGAGGATTCTTATTCTCAAACTGGAGTATGACTGAGCCTTAGCCCTGACCACCCATTGAGTTTCAAAGATGAACTCAGATCTCCCTTCTCGAAGTCCAACACTCCATCAACTAAACCAAGGCTTGCAAAGTTCCCTAGCGCAATGGCATCTCTTTTGTCCTTCACCTTGTTTGAAGAGTGTTAAATCTAGAAGGCAAGGATTCAACAAGGGAATCCTGTCTTTCCAGGCAGCTTCTCTCTGGTGTTAGCTGCCAGTTCTGTTCCTAATTGATATGGGGAAGGAGTCTCTCTCCCTCTCTAGGCAGTTCAGTCTTCCAGTTTGCCCCCGTTGTTGGCCAAAACTAAACAGAGCCCGAGTGTTTTCTAGAATGTGACATCCCACTACAGTAAACCACAGGCCTGTGAACTTGGCTATCTTACAGTTACAGGATTGATTGGAAAAATGGCAGGGGGATCCTGAAAATAGTGTATTTATGACTGCAGGACATCAAGCAGTAGAACCCCACAGTTCCCACCAAGCCCCCTTCTCTAGCTGCCCCAAATTTCATCAGTCTTTAACCTCCACTTATAAATCTCTCTCCACAACACCGCTTGTTTTTCTGTTCTTCTCACCAATGCTTCGAATGCCAGACTCACTGTTCTGAATTCCTCAAGAAAGTGCTGTCTCCAAGTCCCAAGTTGCTTCCAAATTTAACCTGAATGACAACACGCGTTCTTTGAAAGTGGCAAACTGCATCCGGGAGCCTGGGGACTTGACAAAATAGCCCTGCAAGAAAAGCCACAGCCAGTATCTTGGACATTTGGGTCACGTGCACGTCTGTGCATACCTCCACATTCCCATCTTCCTCCATCTTAGTCTCTTCTTGCTCTTCACAGCAGAGTCCTTCCTCCTGGTCCATCCTGACTTCTGCCCCGCTGGTGAGGCCAGAACCCTCCAGGGTGATGCCAGCAGGGCCAGAGTGCAAGTCTGCAAGAGATAAACACTGCGTAGAGTTCCTGAAACATTTCAAAGGAGCAGAGCCCCTTTGCTGGCTTTGCTGCTGCATAGTAGCCCTTGTACTGCAGGGTGGGGGAAGAGGGAGACGAGAGCAAGAACTTGTCAGGAATGCTGGGAGTTTTCAGATTCAAAATCAAGCTTCTGGATGGACTTTTATTGCCTCTACAGGTAAAAAAGGTATTAATTGCCATTGCCCACAAATAAGCCAGCTGTACCTCCATGTGCAGCACCAGTGGGACAACTAATGCAAATGTGAAGATTTGAAAATCTGCTGTCAAACTTGCAAAAATGAGAAAATCTGGTGGTAGGAAGGAGATGCTGATATTAATAGTGAGCTAAACCATGTGTGTGCAGGGGGTGGGGGGAATGGGTCGAGAATGAGTTTTGTCAAAATGTTCATTTGCCTAGGAGCCTCTACTGGCAGGGAATTTCCTCCCTATGACACCTCTTCCAGCAGCAACAGACAGGTCACACCCTGGCCTATTACAAGGGGATTGTGAGTGAAGGCACTGAAGGAGGAATAGGTAGCCAGTATCATCTTTAAAAGAGGCATTCCCCTCTGTGAATAAGAATGCCTCTTCTAAGGTGATGTCTCACACAAAGTTTTTGTAAGCCAGGAATGGGGAACATGTGGCCATCCAGCAGTTGCTGGACTCCAACTCCTATAATCTTTCACAATGGGCTATGCTGATGGGATCTGTAGTCTAACAATAAATATCTGGAGGGCCCACACTTTCCCCAGGCCTGTTGCAAGGGAAAGACACCTTCTACAACTACAGTATGAGGTCTGTGTAGAATTTCAGAAGAGGAATTACTATGACCAGTGGGCTCTTGATTTGCTATTGGAGGTGATGCTTTTCCTGTGCCTTCATCAGTTCCTTCTTGAGAGGCAGCGAAGGCACATATAACCAAAGAGAGAGAGAACAGCTGTGGGGAGGAGGACTAGCCTCTTGTGGGCTTATGGAGGGCAGCTAAAGGAAGGGAATACAGTTCTTGGCAGCATGCAGCTTGTAGCAGAGGGAGAGCCGTTTTGGAACAATCTGAAGAAGAATGATGGTGTCCCTCTATCCGCTTGATCAAGCCACTTACGTGCCAAAGCCTTCTCATTCTCTTGCTCCAGAGCCTCAAAATCAAAGGCCTTGCCCATCTCTGCCACGATCTCAGCACTGATGTGCATGGGGAGCATGTGCGTCTCAGGTGGGTGGGTGAAATAGCTGATTTTCCCACTAATGGAGACAGAGTGAAACACTGAAATAGACTCAGCCTTTCTAAGGAAAAGCTACCCCCCATCCACACTTCCCTCAGATCCATTTTTTTCTTTCCTGAACCACCTCTGCTCACTTGAGACTGGATTAGTACAAAGGGAAACCAGCCTCTGCAAGAGACAAGCTCAAGAATCTTTGTGCTTTATAACATCTTCCACTCACCTTGTCCAGTCGCTTAGCACTGCTTTGGCTGCTTTCTCACAGTCTGGCATCCCTCCTTTCTTCAGCTTGCCCTGCCGCCTGGCCAAATGAGCCAGAAACTCTGTGGTGTCCTGAAAATCTGGCACACCATAGTGCTGCATGATCTAGGGGGGAGGGGGACAAGAGACAAGAGCTGATTATAATCTTTTACTCAATTGTCTAATTAGCAGTACACCTATTCCCACTTCCAAGTGATCTGATGAATGGCTGCAAAGGAACAGGGATGAGGGACAAGCATTGGGGACTTACTTCCTTATGATACCCCCCTCCCCAAGTGTTCCCTCCAGCATTCTCAGCAGCCACAATGTTGTTAGCTAGCTAGGCAAATCTATTGGCATACATGAATAACCACTTACAACCAAACTATTACCTCTTCATCACTTTTTAAGCAGCATGCTTAATGTTAATAGAGCTTAATAGAGCTGCAATGTTTAATTGATTTAATAAACTTGATTCATCAATGAAGGCTGCAATCCCATGCCCACTTACCTGGGAATAAGTCCTATTGATGCTTTGACTTGAGTTCCTGCACTGAGCTGGGGGTTGGACTCGACAGTCTTATCGGCCCCTTCCAACCCTACTATTCTATGATTCTATGAACTCACTGGAGCTTATTTCTAAGTAGATACCCAAAAACATGGTAAAAGTTGTTGATAGATGAAAAGGGCATCCCCAATTCACAAGTTAGAAGATTGCTTTTCATGTAAGCACTTTCAAAAGCCACAGCCAGCTCATGCTATCTTGGGCTTACCCTTCTCTCTTTCAAAATACCTACTCAGGTGCGTGTGTGTCTGTGTGCATGTGCATATCATCATCAGTTGTTGGTAACTACTATTATTCATATGCAGATTTAATAAGTTAAAACTTGTGATCAATTGGCTAAGATTCTGAGACAAGAAAATCTGCATAAAGCTACATATGAATGAAACAATAATTCTGAAGAAAACATATCTTGTCATTAGGTGATGCACACATGTGTCGCCATAAGAGGCAGCCCCTCCTGTGTGAGAAAGGGGGATTGCACCTTCCACATAGTTTGCGTTAGCGCTTGTATTAAAAAAAAGTTGCGCGTGCTCTCCCTCCCTCTCTCTCTCACACACACACACACAAACACACACACACACGTACGTACGTTCATGCGTACATAAAGACTGTTGCCCAAAAAATCAGGTGCAGTTGTCAAGTACACCAGTTACCACATATGTTTTAAGATTCCAAAAGAATAAACACGTTAATCTGTTGCAGCAAAAGCAACAAAGGATCCTGTAGCATCTTAAAAGACTAATAAGTTCACTTACAAATAAGCTGGCCAATGGTCTTAAATTGTTATAAGTTGCGTCTAAACACACGGAGGCTACTATCACTAAAATGGATTAGATTTGCCACTCCAAAAGTCCGCCCACCCACCAATCCTGCTGAAGCCCACCATAAGCCTTTGAAAGAAGTCAGGATTTTTGACTCTCTACATAACTGTCTGGTTCACCATTGCAGCAATGTCCTCCCACCCAGCTGTGAGCACATCCACCTGCTGCTTGTTGCATCGTTTTAAGATGGCCTCCACTGGGCTCACAGGGTCAACCAGCTGCTCTATCTTGATGCAGTTTCGTAGGATCATGGTGGCATCCGAGGTCGGAGAAGCCACAACTATGCCTGGACAGTCCAGGAGTTTTATGTGCTTGTCCAGATGCACCTCTTGTAGGCACCTAAAAGAGGAGGGTAAGGAATGTGAGAAAAAAGGGGGGGGAGTAACATTTTCCAATACCAGCCCCTCCACTTGTCAGGATAATCTACTAAAGCCCTGCACTGAATTCCTTCATGTCTGGAAGCTAGAAAATCGGGAACAAGGAGCAGAGCTTTTAGATCTATTTTACCACATTTCCATCCTCCCTTCCTCCAACAAGCTCAAGCATAGGGTCCCCTCACCATTTTTTCCTCATGACAACTCTGTGAGATAGGTTAGACTGAGAGATAGCATCTCCCCATGGCTTGTGATTATGTGAATCCAGGTCTCTTTCTCCAAAGTCCAACACTCTGTCCTCAACTATCCTGTGGCTGAGATGTAGGCCCAATGCTGTAGAATAAGGGTGACGAACCTTTTTCGGCCCAAGGGCTGAATTGGTTTTGGGCAAACACATTGGGGCCCCATGCTAGCAGTGAGCGGGGCCCCTCCCAAAGTGAGTGGAATTGCCCCAATGTCATTGGCCAGACCCCATTTGCTCACAAACACAATCACCCCTCTCCCATTGCAATCAGGCTTTTAAAAAAATCAGGTGCCAATGGAGGTTTCTTAAAAGCCTCCTTGCAGAGTGTGCTTTGGGGGGGGGGGGTGTTTAGCCTTGTGGAGGGAAGGGTTAGACCTTCCCTCTCCAGCACTAACATCCCCCCCCCCCACATGAGGCTTTAAAAAGCCTCCATTGGCATCAGTGTGGGAAGGAGAAATCTCTTATCGCTGATTGGAGATAAGCCATCAGGGAAGCTGGTGGGGCGGATCGGGACCTCCCACAGTCCTCTTTCCTGCTGTAGAACCATCTCCCAAAGGTGGCTCATCTGTCTGTAGCTCTCCCAGCCTTGGGGAGGGGGAGGCAAACAGTGCAAAGCTTATTTAGTCAATAGAGCTTTTGAGGTAGGCTGGTCAATAGCTCTGACTTTTGAAATAGACTCATGTGGTCTATCTGGTGTTTAGAATTTTTAGCTACTGTATTTTAACCATTTAATGGTTTTGAGATTATTTTTTGTGTTTGGGGTTGTAGAATTATTGTAAGTATGCAAATTATGCCTCTGATAGTGACAGGAGCATATAGCTATAGCCATTGACAGCCTTCTCCATGAATTTGTCCAATCCCCTTTTAAAGCCATCCAAATTGGTTGTCATCACTCTATGTTGTGGTAGCCAATTCCACAGTTTAACTAGGTAATTCTGTGTGAAGAATTTCCCTTTATCCATCCAGAATGCCCCACCAATCAGCTTCATGGGATGACCCCAGGTTCTAGTTTTATGAGAGAGGAAGGAATCATAGAATAGTAGGTTTGGAAGGAGCCTATAAGACCATCAAGTCCAACCCTGCTGAGGTGCCTTGCTCCATCAGTCACAGTTCATCATCTGCCACTTATCTGGTTGGTCAGCCTTTCCTTTCCATACCAGCACCTGAAATCCACCAAGTTTTGAAGATGCAAGACCTCATAATTCTCATTTGTAGCCACTAACCCAGCCACACTATTCTGTGGCTGTACCTCTAAGTTGTTCAGGGAAAAGAGCCCCCCAAATCCTAAGCTTTCTCCAAGACAGTCCCTGTAATTTGTTCTGGGCTTGCAAGTTCAGGTGGAGACCCCAGAACCAAAGCTTCAGGGAGAAGAGCCCCAAGGCTGTTTGACTGCCTCCTACAGCATGCACAGAAGGACCGCTACATACTTGGTGACGCCAGGAGTGGCCCCAACGTTGCAGGCCCGGCTCCTCTTCAAGCTGTTGATCAAGCTGCTCTTGCCAACATTTGGGAAGCCTGCAGATCAGGGATGTAGAAAAGGGCACCTCCTCAGCCAAAGCAGCTGCCATCTGGTGACCATGCCCCCTCAAGATCAACCCTACATATCTGAGTAGCCTGTGCAGGCTTCTGCCCTCCAGCTCTCCATTGCAAATGATGTAGTGCAGCAAAGAAAGATGCAGCTGCCTGGAAGCCCCGGCCACCTTTTCCCCTTGACTGAATGACAGGCAGGAGCCAAAATAAAGGCTTCCAGGGATCATGGCTAGCAGCAGCAATTGGCAGGATCCTGGCTTAGTAGGCTAATCACGCTCTGGTGAGTGCACACCCATGGCCTTGCGGCCTGGACACAGCATTGTTTACTTCAGGGGTGCAGAACCTCTTTCAGGCTGAGGGCCAAATTCCATTTTGGAGATGCTGGGGGGGGCTGCATTCTAGTGGTTGGAGAGGCCAAAATGCCTGCATATTTTAGCTTAAAATTTGCCGCCAGTAACAAAGCCTTAGGAGAGGCATGCCAGCCTTTTAGCACGTGAGGAAAAACTGCACAAAAGCTGGAAAACTACCAAAACAATAGGTAGTTGGGGGAAAAGGGGTGGGGGCAGGGCAAGGGAAACCCCAAGCAGGCCAGAGCGGGACACCTTTCTTTGGCTGGATCTGAGTTCAGCTGCCTCCTGGCTTACACTCTCTCTGGAGGTAGAGGAAGGAGCAGAGGATTTTGGCAAAGGCCTAAAACTGGCAGAAGGAGATAAAGACCTTGCTACACTGGACAGATAGTTGCTAAGTTTCTATCCACTCGGCCCTCACAGAAGAGGATTCAAGTCTGCCTTGCCAGGTCACCTGGACTTCTGAGACAGAGATCCAACATTTACAACAAAGCCAGGAAAGACATCAATATGCTTACGTTCTACCCCAGCCACCCCAACCTGATGCATTCCAGATATTTTGGACTTCAACTCCCACCAGCCCCAGCCAGCATGGCCAATGGTCAGGGATGCTGGGAGTTGTAGTTCAAAACATCTGGAGGGTACCAGATTGGGGAAGGCTGTTCTATCCCACTTTGGACAGGAGATGAAGCGATTACTGAAAGACCTTCTAGGCAATGGGGCAGGCTTCAGAAAGTTCCCCACCCCTCCCCAGACCCCTCAAAGAAGGGCAAACTGCTTACCCACAACCCCGACACTGATGGATGTCCTGACATCCTGATTCCGGCAGTAGTTGGCCAGCACCTTCATGAGGCAGTCCGCCCCGACACAGGCTCCACTGCTGAGCAGGTCTCCTGATGCCTGGGTTACTGGGACACGGCTTTGTTGCTGGAGGAGAAGCTGGGATTGTTAGTAAATGTGCCCCTGGAGCAGCACTAATCTTCTGTGCAAGCCTTCCCTATGTCATGGCTGGAGGGGGGGATCCTGGGAGTTTAGTTCAAGGCACTTGGAGGGCACCAGGCTGGGGAATGCTGCTCTTGGTCAGGGTGCCACAGCCCTGCAGAACACACAAACTGGGGAATGCTTTTTGGAACCCTGCGTCGTTTCTTTTACTCCTCTGAACCCATCACTCCTACCCACAAAAGGAAAGGCTCTTGCTCTTATCATTTGGGGATCACTGAATGGATTCCCCCAGGCCAAATCCATCCCCCTGAAAGGAGCCCCCTGGCCCCTTCCTACGCTTGCCAACTTTTGAGGTGAAAGTAATTTGGAGAAAGTGGAATTTGTAGCAATAGTCCTTGCTGACAGGCCACTTTAAGGGGAGGGGGCTGAAGGGCTGGACCATGACCCCTCCCATTCTAACCCAGGGGTGTCAAAGCTCTTTCAGCCTGAGGGCCATTCCAGTGGTGGGCAGGGCCAAAGGCAAAGGTGTGGGGCTAAAACACCAGCATATTGTAGCTTATAGCTCTTCCTGCCAGCAACTAAGCCTTGGGAGGGGCATTTCAACCTTTTAGAATAGGGGAAAAACTGCACAAAAGCCAGGAAACCACCAAACAATTGGTGGCTAGGAGAAAAGGGGCCACCTAGGCAACCCCAAAGGGCCAGACCAGGACCCCAGGAAGGCCGGACGTAGCCCCCAGGCCTGGGGTTCCACACCCCTTTAACCTCAGAATGGCCTTCAAGGAAAACTAATTGCCGACCACAGCTGTAACTTATTGGCCCCACTGCAATCCCTGCACCACATACCAGGTTTTTGCTCTGCTGCTGAGTGGAGGCTTTAAAGGCCACTGTAGGGAATTCATTCCTCAGGTACTTCAGCCACTTTGCTACGATCTCTTTAGACACCAGATCTGGGTCAGGCACAGAAGGGCAGAATTAAGGATTCCTCCCAGCACAAGCCTGAATACAGAACCCTCACAAGGCCTCATTAGGGCCACACATGTTCTTTGTGACCAAGGGCTCACTGGGCAAGTTGTGGTTCCAAATGGCTGTGTGTGTTTTACCAGTGTCATCTACTTCAAGCTTTGCAGGTGCAGCAGCCACAAAAGCCCAAACAATGCCATCCCCACCTCCCACACCCAAGATGAATCCAAGGATAACAGCATCCTTCTAGTTCTGTAGTCACAATTGCTAATATGGACTAGCATCCCTGCTTCGCTCAGAATCATCCATTGAAAAGCTAGATAGAAAGGCAGGGCAAAAATCTGCTTCTTCACCATCATTTAACCACCCTAATTACACTGAACAAACAAGCAAGTACATCCTGTGTATGTCAGGAATAACTGGCAGAAACCAGCAGATCTACTAGGGTTGCTAGTCAACACGTGAAGTCTAGTATCTGGTATAGGACCTGGCATTCTGAGGATCTCAGTTTTCATCATCTTTTTTAAAGCATGTTTCTAGCTCCCCTGATTAAACAAAACATTTGAAAATATATCAGCTCAATCTTTCTATATATCTTAGGGTAACTAACCTTATTTGATGCTGCACCTTGTGGTATTAATTTTTGTGAACTGCCCAGAGAGCTTCAGCTATTGAGGAGTATAGAGGTTAAATAAATAAATAAATCAACAAACAAACCTGTGAGGATGAGCACCCTAGCAATGACCTCCTCCATGGCTGTTCTCGTTGCCCTTCACGTGTTAAATGTGAATTTTTGCAAGGTGGGTAAACTTTTCTACCTTTGTGGCCTCCCTGTGCAATTGGGAACTTTGGAAAATCTCCTCAGTGCAGAAGTTTGCCCTTCACACCTGGAGGGCAAGAACCGCAACACAGGGAGTTGGAACTAGCTCCTCTGCACCTGTCATTTATGCTCACATATAGAGCATCTGCATAGGGCTTATGTCTACAGAAGACTGAGAAACACCCATTCTCTCTCCCGCCCCCCCAGTGTTCCAAGTTTTATTGCATCAACTGGGGTACTTTTCCAGCCCCTCACTGACTCTCCCCACTTCCGCTACTTGACCTCTGCCTACCCCAAAGCTTGACAAGAAGCTGAAAGTTATCTGCATGCACGCATCTTGAAATCGCAATAGAATTATGGAGAAATAAACCAATGTAGTTCTCAACTGCTTCTCGTGAGTACCTTCCCTGGGCTTACCTTGTGCAGGATTTGGATTTGGGGAGAGAAGCACAGACCCTGAGTATAGTACAGCAGCATATTGGAAACACTTGCTGAAACACTGGATATGTCAGGGGTGTCAAACCTCTTTCACCTGATGGGCAATTGCAATTTCAGAGATGCTCTCAGGGCTGCATTCCAGTGAGGTGGGGAGCAAAAATACCAGCATATTGTACTTTAAGGGTGCAATCCTATGCATGTTTAGACACAAAGAAGTCCTACAATTCCCAGCATTCCCCAGCCAGCATGGCTGGCTGGGGAATGCTAAGAGTTGTAGGGCTCTTTTCTGTCTAAACATGCATAGGACTGTACCTTAAAGCTCTTACTACCAGCAACTGAGCCTCAGAGGAGGCATTTCAACCTTTTAGAACGGGCAAAACCCAGCACAAAACCTGGGAAACCACCAAATAATCGGCGGTCGGGGGAATGCGTGGGGCCATTTGGGGAATCCCAGACAGCCAAGATTTGGCCCGCAGGGCTGAAGTTCAACACCCCTGGGATCTGAGAACGTCTTACATTCTCATACCCTCAACTCACAAGAGAAGATAAGAATCACAGCATACCAGCACCAGACCTCATGTCCTCCCTGGAGAACCCAGGACCACTGGCCGTCACCCTTACCTATTTTATTTAGCACCAGGACCAGTCTTTTGTCTGCTCCAGCCTGCAGCACCGCCTGTTCAACCTGGGGGCAGCGGCAACCTTGGGGATCCCGAGCATCGAGGACTTCCAGGATCACGTCAGCCGCTTCAATCACCTAAAGAGAAGGACGACTGAGAGGGTATTTCATCCAACACCCGGCCCAGCCTCACTGGACAGAGGAACAGCCGTGCATCCCACCCACAGCATGGTGGAAGACCAGACCCATCCTTCACCTTGTGAAGTGTGAGGCCTCTCCCCATTTCCCACTGACCTTCCTGAACTCCCTGTAATAGGCCTTGCAGGAGCTATCTTTCTCCAGCAGGACATGTTTCGCCAGTTGCTTCAGATCCATCTCCTGTGGTGTGGGGAAAACAAGTCGATATATGCAGCACACCCATACAGCGAAAGACAAAAATCCCACTAAGGGAGGAGGAGGAGGACTGGTCTGCATGGTGGGTAGTACAGAAAGCTAGCCATAGTTACAGAGCCTGGTTTAATGGTACAGTCATGCAGCAATGTAGGTGCTACGGTCTTTGCCCAGGGACTTTTGACCTGTGTTGGCTGTTGCAAGGATAGATGAGAGAAGGCTCATAAGGCACTTTGTTGACTAATCCTATACACCAGGCATGGGGAACATGGGGCCCTCCATATGTAGTTGAATGGCAACCTCCCTCATCCCTCACCATTAGCTGTGCTGGCTGGGGCTGATGGGAACTGCAGTCCAACAACATCTGGAGGGTCACACATTTTCCATCCCTGCTATACACACAGTCAGTGGGATGGTCTTCTGATTAGACATGCATATGTTTGCACTGCAGGAGGTTCCGTATGAAATGTTGAGCCTAAATCCATCACAGAGTTAACTTGCTTAAGCCTGCTGAAACCAATGGACTTAGGCAAGCTGCTCAATTGCCCCCATCTGACTCCTCCCACCACGGGGAGCGGCTAAACAAACCAGGAGGCCTCTGCCTGTGGTTTCTTTAGTGTTGCATCCAAACAGGGATCCCTGGTGCCCGGAATTATAAGCCAGGGTTTGTTCTTGGCTTATAATTCCAGCGTGTCAGACAGGACAGGCATAATGTGTCCAGCTGCATAAGTTTGCTTGCAGCCTTTGCTATATCGACGTAAGGGCTATTCCCATCCATGCAAAGCGGTGTACATTTGCTAGTCTATAAGACAAGAGGCTGTCAGCACCACAGCTCCAAGACCAAGAAACCTAGACACCTGACACTAAGCATGCATACGAAGAGGTGCACCCAGGGGGTTATTTGAAAATGCATTAATAGTAGTTCTAATGTGTCCTTGCATTTGGAGCCTGCAGTACTGTCTTCAATCACTAGGTGGCAGACTTCTGTAAGCAGTGCATAGCTTTGCCATCCACACAGCTTGAAGCCAGTGGGGAGCAGTCCAAGGGACAGAGTTATCCGGCTGCCCCGGTGAGCCAGTCCCTCGCAAGGGAATGGCATGAACAGACCCCTTCCTCAAGAGACCGTAGGGGTGCACCGCGGCAGGGCAGCAACTGTGGCTTCACTCAAACGGGGTGGGCACAATGTGTCCAACTTTGACAGCTGCAGAACTCACTGAAGGCTTCGCTGTCTCAAACTAAGGGCTATTCCCACCCATGCAAAGCCTGTTCTGTTCACTAGCATGCTATAAATGGCTATATGAGCACATCAGGGAAGTTGCAGTACACACGTTAAGACAATCTCAGCAACAGCTTCATTACCTTCTGCTCAAAATGCTGCTGCCTGCGCAAGGCATCCTTCTGCAGCCCTTCCAGGCTCCGGAAGCGGCTGATTTCCTTCTGCCGAGCCATGTGTTGCCGTTCCTGCAGTTCTGTAACCTGATTGAGGGATGCAGGATCTTAACCTACAGGGGGCACCACCAGCCCCATGGGAAAGATGCCCTCTTCTGATCCTCCAAAACATGGAACCAGCTTGTGGCATCCCATGCCCCTGATGCTAAGGGGAGAAATGTATCCCCAAAGCCAGCCCTGACTCCATTTTCCCCATGCAGCTTTTCACACTCCTTAGTCTCACCCGTTTCTGTTTTAGTGCTGCTTCCTTTTTGACAAGTTCTTTAAAATGCGACAGCTGAGGCACCCCTGGGTCCTTTTTCCCATGCGGCTTTGCATCCCTTTTCTATAAAAGCCAAAGCAGACACAGCAATAAAGGAAATGAAGCAGACCTGGCATGAGACGTAAAGCTACAGAGCTAGGGTGGGCAACCTTTTCCCCCACAAGGATCGCATGGGCACTGCACACATGCACACCCTTCCCCCTCACCCCCCCCCTCAAGCACACACGCACGCACTTTCCCCACACCCAGATACACATACACTTGACTCTCATGCTTCTCCTCTGCCCCCATCTCGGCATGTGGGGATTCAAAGGTTTAGAGCACAGACAGGGAATGTGGCCCACACATGAATAAACAGCGAGTGCAGTGAGCAAGGAATCCTAATGTGAAAAATGATTCATTCATTATATTTCTATACCGCCCCATAGCTGAAGCTCTCTGGGCGGTTCACAAAAATTAAAAACCATTAAAATACATTATATAAAACATAAAAACCATTTACATAACATAAAGCAAATAACACACACAACAACAACATATATCTAAAACAATTTCAAGCAATTGGCCAGAGACAATCAAGACGCTCACTATACTCTGCCTGAGAGAAAAGGGCAGTTTTAATGATATTATGACACGAGGGTTTCCATTCATTTCCTATGTCGAGGCACTTCAAACTTTTGATAACATTCCAACAAAATACAGTTGCCTATATTTTTCTGATTATTATGCACAACCACACAAAATGGCATACACTTGCACACGCTTCTTTCATACATTGTAGAACTTGCATTTTACTTTTCATTAGAAATTGAGCTCCTACTTAGATTTATAATTAGTGAATTCCTTTGTTTCTTTAGTGATTGTGATTTATTATGCACATTCTTCTTTTGTTGCCTTTATTTTGTTAACCATGTTTCAAAATTAAATAAAAGTTCATAAAAAAAAAGGAACGTGTGGCCCTCCAAATGCTGTTGGACTGCAACTCCCATCAGCCCTCAGCACTGTCTATGCTGGCTACGGCTGATGGGAAATGCAGTCCAACAACATCTGAGGAGCCAAGCATCCCCCACCCTTTGGAAATGGGACCCTGCTGGTGATACCCAGCATAACACTGGCTTTTAAAGACACTCCTCCCCAGCTGAGAGAGATTGCCCTCCTGCCAGCATGCAAAAAAGCTGTCTGATGGCCTGGGAGGAGAAGGCGCACAATTCTTCCAATGTGACTTCCTCCCCATTGGCAGTGGAGTATTTGGTGGTGGCAGGGGAAGTTGGACACCCATGTGCACGGCCTTTATTTATATATTATATTATATTATGCACTGCCCAAGAGCCAAAGCTTTCCAGGCAGTTCACAAAACGAAACCTAAAGCCATAAAACACAAACACAACATAACACATCATATTAAAAACCTAAGAAGTTGCGCTATAGAAATTCATCTCAGTTTCATAGCAAATTAAAATTGCTCTCTTTCACTGGAACCCCTTTCAGCAGGACGGCCAAATTCAATTTCAGAGAAGCTCTTGGGAGTCACATTCCAGTGGTGGGCAGCGCCAAAGGCAAAGGAGGCAGAGCCAAAATTACAAAGAAATACCAGCCCATTTGAGCTTAATGCTCTTACTGCCAGTACATAAGCCTTAGGAGAGGCATTTCAACCTTTTACAATGGGGAAACAATTGCACAGAAGCCAGGAAACCACCAAAAAATTGGAGGTCAGGGGAAAAGGGGCACTGCTTTCTGAGGAACCCTGGGGGGCTGGGCTGGACTGGGATATCAGGAGGGTCAGATTTGGCTCCCGGGCCTGCAGTTCCTCGTGTAGTGGCAAGAGTGTCGGACTAGGAGCTGGGAGATCTGGGTTCTAGTCCCCACTCGGCCATGGAAGCTCACTGGGTGACTTTGGGCCAGTCACACACTCTCAGCCCAACCCACCTCACAGGGTTCTTGTTGTGAGGATAAAATGGAGAGGAAGAGGATAATGTAAGCCGCCTTGGGTTCCTTGCAAGAGGAAAAAAGGCGGGATATAAATGCAATAAATAAATAAATAAACAAACCAGTTGACACTACAGTCAGTGGCTCCATTCCTTTTGCCCCTCAGAGCCCAGAATACCATAATTCCCTCCCAATTCCCAACCCGCTCTGTCTTTCCCTGCAGAGTCAACATTCCCTTAATGCTTCCCCATCTGCAAACAGGACTCTGGATTTTAACTTGTTTGCAGTTTACACTCTCTAAGCTCCACCTCTTCTTTTGACCTACCACCATCTGACTTCTGCCCTCTGCCCTCACTCAAATTTCGGGCAATCATCTCCCTGCATGATCCAAAGGTCCCTACTTGTACTTCTTGCCTTCAATGCAATTCTTTCGACTCAACTCCCTCCATGCCCCCCCCCTCAATCTGACTTTTCCAAAAGCATTTAAGAACAGCAGTAAACAGCTGGTACTGCTGCCAGCCCCTGCTCACCTTGCCATGTTTGGGTCTCTTCCCAGATTTTTTCTGCTCTGCCAAAGGGAAGGGAGGAGGGAAAACAGAAAGGTGAACACCATTTTACATCTGGAATTTCAACCAGATTGGAACCAGCGTTTGACCCATAAACCAAGCAGAAGACTTACTGTGCCGGGTCATGGTGTCAAAAGCAGGGAGAGAGGCTGGGGTGGCCAACGCTAGATTCAGCGGCCACTAGGGACACTTCTAAACGACTCCCTTTTCTGATTAACAATGTCTGGAAAAGAAAGAAATGGTCCCAGCCCCATTTCAAAACCAAAGATCTCAGCATAGGGGTGACAGAAGAGGAACCCCATGTTCTGTTCTTACTGGAGTAGGAATAGCAAAACAAGGCTGAGCACAGAATAGGTCACAGTCTTCCCCAACCTAATGCCCTCTAGATGCGTTGGGCCACAACTCCCAGCATTCCTGACCATTGGCCGGGATGGCTGGGGCTGATGGAAGTTGTAGTCTAACACACCTGGAGGGCCCTAAGTTGGGGAAGGCTGGTATACCACAGCAAGACACACAAGCTTCCTTGATCCCTGAGGGAGGCATGGAAAGAACTTACTTAAAAACCACACACAGGGCAGGGTGGGGGGCGTAACCTCTTCTCTTATCTCCCAGAAAGGGGTCTCAGGGCCAACTGGTACAAGGAGCAGCAGGCCCAAGTGGTCCTTTCCCCCACCCCGACCCCCACCCCGGATTGTGCCATTTCAACCCGCGGGTGGGGATCGCATGTTTGAATACCTCCACCCACCCAGGAACGTCAGAGAGAAGGATCTATTTTCACCTTCTTCGCTAAATGTTTTTTTAACGGGTTCTCCTCCCCACCTCCAGGTAAAGCTTTACCACTCGATTCTGCTAATTGCATAAAACTGGTCTTAAGAAACCACCCCGATCATAGACATAAACCACCATCCCCGCCCGCATATGGTCCCCTGTTCATGACAGCGTCGCCCCCGATCCCTCTTACCCAGCTAAGAAGTTCCACTTCCAGGCCAGGGGCAGCTTTTGCCAACACACGCGGCTTCCTGACCCGCGACACATGGGCCCGCTGCGCGTGCTCGAAGGGGCGGGGCTACGTCCGTGCGCGCGCGCCCTCCCGGAACGTACGGCTCGCCTGTCTTCTCTTAGCGCCTCCCTTTTGTTGCTGAGCTTCCTCGGAAGTGGGTTTGGTTTTCATGGGATCCGAAACAAAGCAAACGGGGGTGAAGGAAGGGAAGGAGCGGGGAGAACTGTATGCGAAGACAGGGAGAGCTTGACCGACGTACTTGCGTGTGTGATTGCATGGTATTAGAAATATTTAGGTTTCAGATGCGTGAAGCACTGCTAGGGCTTTGCCCAGTCCGCAGGGGAGAGAGAGGGAGAAAATACACAGACACAAGGGAAACGGCTTGGTTTGCAAAACTGCATGCAGGCGAGGGATCTGTGCTGCTTTTTTTTTACCCAGCAGTCAGACATGGTGGGACTTGGAATGCAGGAATAATTCTTCCCAAGGTGGTAGCCATCCCACATTGCAGCTCCGCAGTAATGAATGCAAATCTGCAAGGTGTGTGATTTAAATCGCCCGGAGGAAACGATTATCTATTTATTTTTAATTGGGCTGGCAGTCTGCAGGCAAGAATGGATCGCAGAACTGCCTTCACAGAAAGCTGCTTGATCTGTATAGGACTAGCCACAGTGCTTGTTGTATGGGATGGGGAAACAGCATAAAATAGTTGCAGAAAATGAATGTTGTTATCCTGCAGGCAAAGGATGAAACACAGGATCAGAGAATACAAGAAAAGGGCAATGGAGAAATTTGAGATTTTCTTCATACCACACAAGTTGTGGAAAAGAGGAGGCAAGAGACATAGCTCAACCCCCATAAATCTCAGGGCTGAATATATTCTGGCCCAAGACCTTTTCTGGTCTGAATAAAGACAACCTGTATGTTATCCAGGCCAGTCCTGTTCTGCAGTCAACTACATGAACAAAGGCAAGGGGAACATGAGATACTCAGGCCTACAGCCAGCCTAAAAGTTATGGGCCCCACCCAAAAAGTCAGGAGGAAGCTCATCTGCTTTGCAGCCCTTTTAAAGACAAAACTAAGCTTTTTAAATTATTTGCTTGTTAAAAACAAATTAGGGGGGGCAGGCCCAATTTAGCCCACCCTTCACTTCTGCAATGGCAGTTGAGGAAATAAGCCCACTGTTTCTGTACTGTTCGCACAGAAATCTGGTCACTTTTTGGCAGGCGCCCTGTGCCTTTAAAGCACAATGAGTCCTGTCTCACTAACTTTTTAGAGTACTTTGAGAGTGGATGCTTCCAGACAAGGCTTTTACTGTGCAATTGCCCTGTCTTATTCACGGATTTTTACAGGAGGTCCAGACATTGCTGTCTTCCATTTGTAACCCGTGTTTTCCCATCACTTATTCCATCTTTTTTCTTTCCAGAAAATACCTTTTAAGGGGGGAAAAAAAGATGGAAGCTGCATAATGCCTTTTGAAAGTTAGCAGTAGGAGCCCTCCATCTAGAAGCACTCTTAGGGTGCAAACATATGCATGTTTAGACAGAAAAGAAGTCCTACAACTTCCAGGATGCCCCAGCCAGCCCTGCTAACTAAGGCATGGTGGGAGTT
Source organism: Heloderma suspectum (assembly GCF_057233095.1). NCBI lineage: Eukaryota > Metazoa > Chordata > Lepidosauria > Squamata > Helodermatidae > Heloderma > Heloderma suspectum. Next base: position 172,732,093 of record NC_139459.1, read on the forward strand.
GTAGGAGTTTTTCTGTCTAAACATGCATAGGATTGCACCTATTAGTCAACAAGTATGTGGATAGGGGTGACCCGATAGACCAGAGGCATTAAACCTCAGGCCTGGGGACCAAATCTGGCCAACTCCAGGGGTCCCCGGATAGCCACACACCCTCCCCCACATCACCAGGTGGTTCCCACTCCCCACCCCCACCCCAGTACTCTATGATTTGATAGTTTCCCAGCTTTTGTACAATTTCTTCCCCATTCTAAAAGGTTGAAATGCCTCTCCTAAGGCTTAAGTTTTTGTCAGTAACAGCTTTAACCTAAAATATAGTGGTATTTTGGTCCAACTCTCAGCTTCACTAAATTACATTTGGCTCTCAGGCTGAAAGAAATTCAACACTGTGTGGCAGAAATTGTTTACTTGGACTTTCCAAAGGTTTTTGACAAAATCCGTCACTAACATCTCCTGTGTCAATTTAGCAGTCATGGGATGGGAGGGTGGGTCATCTTGTGGACTGGCAAGTGGCTAAAGAGCAAAAAGGAGAGAGTGGGAAGAAATGGTCAGTCCTTGTCATGAAGTGATGTAAACCAGGGGTCCCCAATGTGGTGTTCGCAGGCACCTCCAATGGGGTCCACGAGTGGGTTCCCAGTGTGGTGCCACCTGGTACCCCAATTTTTTGTTTTCTATTTTTTTTAAATATATGTACATGGATTTGTATGAAATGCATACAGCTTTCTAGCAATTATACATAGGCTTTGACAAAAGTGGACCAAATATCCCAATAAGTATCCATTTGAAGTTGGTGTCTATATGCCACCCATTCAAATACTGAAAGCATTGTAAGGTCATTGTGTTGTAGGAAGTGAGTGTTTATCCTTCCAATGTTGTGATATTAGTCTTTTAGTTGTCAGACAAACGCAGATAATCCATTTATGCTGACCATTTGTTAATTTCTATAAAGCAGGTCAATAATTTAAAAGAGCGTGTACATTAGTGAATATTAAAGACTGTTCCAGTACAAAATTTATCTGTGATATAATCTTCTCCCTGCAAAAAGAAGCAACTACTGGACATTGCCAAAACATATATTTAAAAGTAGCATTAGCTGTATTGCACCACCAGTAATTAGCTGAATTAGACAACCCCTTATTAAAGAGATGTTGCGGTGTCCAATAGACATGAAACAAAAGTTTTTGCTGAATAAGATGTAGCCTAAGATCCATAGAGGAAACAGGTAGACGCCAAAGTGGCAATCCACTGATTAGGCATTTTGTGGTGGTACCCACAGCAGTTTCACAACTTCCCAGATATCCCACAGGTCCAAAAACAACTGTTGATGTAAATAGTGGGGTGCCCCAAGGACCTGTATTGGGACTGGTGCTTTTTAAGTTATTCATAAATGATCTGGAGTTAGAACTGAGCAATGAGGAGGCCAAATTTGCTGACAAACCAAATTATTCAGGGAGGTTTTAAAAAAAAAATTGCCAAGAGCTCTAAAAGCATCTCTCCAGGCTGTGGGAGTCGGCATCAAAATGACAAGTGCAGTTAACAATGCAGATGGGGCAATCCCCCCACCCCCACCACTTCATATATACGTTGCTGGAGTCTGAGCTGGCAGTGACTGAGCAGGAAAGGGATCCATTAAGGGACTCTGCCAGAAGGAAAATGTTGGCAACCCTATACACATAATCATATGCCCCCGTTTTATTTAAGCATTTGCTGGATCTTCCAAGTTCAGTGAAAACATGCTGAAGTATCTCAAGTTCTCTTCAGTAATACTTTTCTCCTTCTCAATCATCCCTCCTAACGGCTTTCAGAGAAAAAGACCCCTGTGAGAAGAATCAGCCCTAGAAATAAAAGCCTAGTCATGTACTGCCCTGGGCTTCTGGCTGCTGACTGAAAGCGGCCAGATGCAGTGCAGACAGGAGCGCTTCTACACTATCTCTATGGCGCCCTGCTGCTCCATTTGCCTGCCATTAGTAGTTACCACGGCATGTGGCTGTGCCTAATGAGTGGCCAGCCGGTGTTACTGGAGAGTCCCATTGATGTGTGAGTAACCGTAGCTTTACTTCTCACTATAGAAGCGAAGTTCATAGTTCCAAAGGAGAAATACCTGCCTTCTTTCTGGTGAACGGAGGCATCCTGGGAAGGAGTGGGTCAGGTTGGTATTCTCATGGATGTGGTTCTGCTCTAATTCTCTTTCACTGAGGAGATAAAGTGATATAAATGAAAGTCTGGGCATCTGGCACGCCTGGTTTGCACCTTCCCAGTGCTGAATCATGAGCAGGTGATTCTAGCCAATGTCAGATAGTTCAGCTTCATACCACGCTAGCCTTCCCCAAACTGGTGTCTTCCAGATGACTGGACCACAGTCCCCATCATCCCCAGTGGGCTGGGGGTGATGGGCATTGTGTCCACCACACCTGGAGGCAGGGGCATCACTAAAAAGATTTGGGGTTCAGCCCCACAGGACACATCTGCCTAAAACCTGCATATGCTAATCTATATACACAAATGTAGAAATAATCGCTAGGATTTCATTAAATTTCACAGAAGGCAAAGACAGCCAATTAATTTCTCATCCAATATCAAATAAAATTAATTCTTCAATTAATTTTCACCCTGCTCCAGATCATCTCAACCCAATGGAAAACTTTTTTTTCTACGCTTAATTGCCATACAGGGAATTTGAGGGGGGCGGGGGAGTTGCTGCATGCAAGAAAGGGAGAGTTGACTCTTCCCAGCTGCAATCCACCTTGCAAATGGCCCCTTGTGTGGCAATTAAACTGAGGGGGATAAACCTCCATTGGCACCAATGCACACTAGGCTGCACTAGGCTCATTTTGCTCTGATCTTCCCAGAAGCCCAGCACAAAGTGAGAACATTATGCCTCCTCTCCCAGATGCTAAGCTTAAGGGGCAGGATGTCCTTCCACTGTGCTGAGCTCATGGGGAGGCTGAAGCAATACAAGAGCCTTGGACTGCTTGAAATATTCCCCCCGTCCCCAAATTACCTGCAGTGAGCAAAGGAGTGGGAGAGGATATGGGATCTTGCTTGTCATGAGGGTCTGCTGTTGTGGGGTGGGGGACGACAAAGGACTGGATGATTGTGGCAAAAATGGTTTCATTAAAGCACTCAATCAGTTTGTGGTACCATCCCTCAGCAAAGATGGGGGAGCATTAATGAGCCTTACCTGAGGATCCCCATTATCTTGGGAGTTGGCCCTGACTTTCATGTGGTGTGCAATTCAGAAACAGTTAACTGGATTTGTTCCAGTGAAATCTAGAGGATTTGAGCTTATTTAACAGTGTGCTGGATTTCTGAGCTTGCATCCGTGTGTAAAAATTGCTCCAGGAACAGAACCTAGGTTCCATTCAACAAGATTTCAAAACCCAGATATGTAATCTTGCTTGCTGCATTGAGCTGAGTGCATGTGCTGTACCATTTGGAATCCAAAACTGTCTATGTAAGGATATGACTCAGAATAGTTTGAGGGAAAAAATAGAATGCGAAAGAATAATCAGACTGCCAATTGAAAAGCTCAGATTAACTGCCAGAAGTGCATTTATGTGTAGGCTTATAGATGGGAATAACTCAAAAGAGAATAAAGGGGTCTTTGCAAGACCACAAAATTGGTACATAACAGCTTTCTTTGCTCTGGGTTACAGAGAGAGTTGCCAGATGCGGGTTGTTTTAATGGCTGCTGTCCCATGTTATTCCAGCACATCACAGCCTCGTAGGCCAAAATGGGAGCCCCTTCAAAATGTTGCCATTCCAAGAATTCTATGAGACTGCTTCAAGTCCCCCTTTTTTTTTTGTAAGTGCTATTGCATATCTCACGTGCACATTAACCACAAACTTGAAAATAAGCGTCCCATGCTAAATTACCTTCTCAGTCAAAAAGTGTACACTCATTACTCCTTATATTAGTAACATGGGATGCCTGTATGTGGATACCCTGAGAGCCCAAATATGAATGGTAGAGGCCCCCTGGCCTTGCTGAAGGATAGCAGGGGCAATCCACCTCTCCCCTAAGCTGCAAAAGGTGGTCACATACAAATGGCCACTATGTGGCCCTGGAGTAGCCCCAGCCTGGGCCCATGGGAGAGGTGGGAAATGAAAGCCAGTGTTATTTAGTGGTCAGTGGTGTGGCCACTGATGAATCACCATAAAAGAGTAAATTCATCACCAAAAAAGAGGACAATGGTTTGCATAATATTTGCATATATGTATAGATGCACATTTCAAGGCTGAATATTATCACCCTGCTTATTTAACTTATATGCAGAGTACATCATGAGAAATGCCGGGTTGGATGAATCAGAGGTCGGAATTAAGATTGCTGGGAGAATTATCAACAACCTCCGATATGCAGACGATACCACCCTAATGGCAGAAAGCGAAGAGGATCTCAAGAGCCTCTTGTTGAGGGTGAAATTATAATTAAAATAGAAATTCAGTACATCTCTCCATATTGGGGGAGACTGTGACCCATATTTCTGCCTGTTCAACCTGCAGTCCAAGCGCTAATGGTTGATGGGCAACAGTTCTGATGGTTCATTAACTTTTAACTGGAATTGGTCAGGAGAGCCCTTCAAGTCATCCTCTGTTTGAATCGTCCTTCAAATAGAGGACTGTCCTCTGCAAAAGAAGATAGCTGGCCACCTTAGGACCAGGCAGATCTAAGTTCAAATACCTGCTCAGCCATGATGCTCAGTGGGTGACCTTGGGCTAGTCAACATTTCTCATCTAACCTACCTCACAGCATTGTTGTGATGATAAAATGGGAGAGGGAATGTATGCTGCTTTGAGCTCCTTAGAGGAGGGGCAGGATAAAAATGTGTTGGGTAGGAGTCTTTGGGCAGGAAGATCCTTGGTCATCTCACCTACTGGTTCCCTGCAAAAGGTTTGTCTTTTTGCCACTGAAAAGATTAGCGGGGAGTGGGGAGGATTGGGCTCCCAGGAACTGTTTGAGATTTCCATTTGAAAGCCAAGGACCTGAAACCCAGGAATTCTGATTCCTTCCTTCTGGGCTGTACATCCACAGTGCTCTAACCATTCAGCAAGCTGCCTTGACAGACCATCAGAAACCCATGCCATCTGGGCAGATCTACGGCTCCACAATGTATACAACCAGTGTTCCTGGCATGGGGACAAACGCTATAAGCAGGATGCGAGGGGCTAGTTACACAAGTGACTATTGAACTAGGACAGGCCACAAGCCTGGCAGCTGGAGCCAGAGCCTTTTGCATGATCTCAATCTCTCCTGCCAAGAATGCCTGGGGGCGGGTGGGGGGGTGCCCAACTGGGAGCTCACTTAACCATTTTATTGCTGGGTTTGTGGGATGATCTTTTACCAGCAAACAGGCATTCCTATGCTATCCCAATGCTAAGAGGCCAGCACTGACCGTCTCTGGGATGTGAGTAGCCTTTTTATGGGAATCTATCGCCTTGTGCTCAAATGCAGCCACTTGAGTTCAGTCTGCCTCTGGGTGTGTGCGTGGAAAGGGAAGCTCAGTTTTGTGTGTGGTTAGCACAGAGACAGGGATTTGTTCTGCACCGGAAGACAGAACACATCAGAGCTGGAGGTTTACATACTGCAATTGAGAACTCTGCAGTATTCATAATCTGAAATGCTGCCATCACATTTTCAAATCCGTTTTTGCAACGATGAAGGCTAGAGACAGTTTGTTTTCTATTATTTTTAATGGAAGGTAGCATTCTCAGCATCTCATGCGGGCACCTTGGGGCAAAAGTCCCGAGCCTCCAAATGACCACCCTGAGGGCATCAGGACAGCAGAAGCAAACTCTGTCTTATTCCTGTAGTTATGCTGATGCTATGATTTAAGTGAGCTTAAAATGCAAAACTGCACATGCTCAGAGTATCTTTTTTGTTTAAATCAGGGTTGGCAAACATTTTGACATATCAGGAGGAATGTAGAAGCAGCGGGAGAGGGAGAAGATAAATGTTAGTTGTGTGCTTCACAGCTGATGTACACGTGCCCATCTAAGGGTAGCGCTAAATACGTCTACACCATTAAGTCTAAAATTACCTAGCTGTACCACTGAACACAGATGAACACTAGGGCCATGTACTGACCAATCTCAGGATGTATCTTGGGGAAAATATGATTGTAACCTGCACTTTCCCCCAATATTATTATTAATGTAATATTAATATTAATTTAATATTATTTAATATTATTTAAGAATCATACAGAGAAGCCAGTTCTTCTGTCTCTTGGTCCTCCTTTGCTCCCAGTGCAGTCTCCTGTTCTGTAGAGGGCAAGGACAAACCAGCAGCCATTGTGAACAAAGGGACAGGGACCCTGCAAGGACGGGAGGGAGAGCAACGCTTGACCAAATAGAAATACAATATTCTGGTTTGAGTTTTGTCAAACTCTGGGTCCAGGGATCAGTGTATTTATGTGGCAAAGGAGGAGTGGATGGGACAGGAATCATCTCCCCATTGCTAAGACCTGGGTTGCTTCCAGATGGAGGGCTCTTAGTGCTAACAGTCAGAAAGCATTATGCTGCTATTCCATCTTATCTTCTTTCATAGATTTTCTTCTGGTAAGAAAAAAGATGGAAGAAGCCATGGGAAAGCACGGGAGGACTACCAGCTGATGGTGGTGTCTGGACTCCCCATAAAATTCTATGAAGGAGGCAGTGTGATTGCACAACAAAAGCCTCATCTGGAAAAATACTGGGCTGCTTCCAGATGAGGCATTTATTGTGAAATCACCATGGCTTGTTCACTCCATTTTACAGGGCTTCCACACAGTGCCGTCCTCCATTTGTAATCCTCCCTTGTTTTCCCAGTGCTGCTTCCATTGTTTTCTCATAGCAAAGAGTCGACTTTTTTGAGAAGGATGGAAGTGAAACACAATCTCCACAGGTGTAGATGACTTTAGCACTACTTTTGTGTCATTGTAGGAGGTGTGATTTTGATGTGGGCAGTGACCAATCAGCAAGATAAAGCCATCATAAGACCATAACATCAGAAAAGCCATGCTGGATCAGACTAAGGGTCCATCTGGTCCAGCATTCTATTCACCCAGTGGCCAACCAGCTGTTGACCAGGAACCCACAAGCAGGGCATGAGCACAACAGCACCCTCTCACCCATGTTCCCCAGCAACTACTGTACATAGGCTCACTGCCTCTGGTACTGGGGGTAGCACATAGCCATCAGGACTAGTAGCCAATGATAGCCTTTTCCTCCAGGAATTTGTCCAACCCTCTTTTAAAGCCATCCAAATTGGTGCCCATCACTACATCCTGTGGTAGCAAGTTCCATAGGTTAACTATGCGCTGTGTGAAGAAGTAATTCCTTTTATCTGTCCTGAATCTCCCATAGGATGAACCCAGGTATTTTGAGAAAGGGAGAAACATGTCTCCCTATCCACATTCTCCACACCATGCATAATTTTGTAGACCTCTATCATGTGTCCCCTTACTCACCTTTTTTCCAAGCTAAACAATCCCCATTATTGTAACCTTCTCTCAGGGGACATGCTCCAGCCCCTTGATCATTTTAGTTGATCTTTTCTGCACTTTTTCCAGCTCTACAGTATATTTTTTTTAGGTGTGGTGGCCAGAACTGTACACAGTATTCCAAGTGTGGTCGCACCATAGATTTGTATAGGGGCAGTATGATATTGTCAGTTTTATCCTCAATTCCTTTTCTAATTATGCCTAACATGGAGTTTGCCTTTTTTACAGTGGCCGCACACTGGGTTGACATTTTCATTGAGCTTTCCACCCACAACCCCAAGATCTCTTTCCTGGTCAGTCACCACTAGCTCAGATCCCATCAGGTTATACTTGAAGCTGGGATTTTTCGCCCCAATGTGCATCACTTTACACTTGCTTACATTGAACTGCATTTGCCATTTAGATGCCCATTCTCCCAGTTTGGATAGATCCTTTTACAGCTCTCCACGATCCTTATTTATTTATTCATTAATTCATTCATTCATTTCTATACCGCCCCATAGCCGAAGCTCTGTTTTTGTTTTAACCACCCTAAATAATTTGGGGCCATCGGCAAACTTGGCCACTTCACTGCTCACTCCTAATTCCAGATCATTTATGAACAGGTGTAAAAGCATTGGTCCTAATACAGATTCCTGTGGGACCCCACTATTTACTTCCCTCCATCGGGAGAATGTATTGGTACACATTCAGTATAAGGCGCCTTTTTTATCACCTGTTTATTTTATTTTAATTAATCTTTTAAGTAATGGTAAAATACTTTCCCAGCTATATAAAAAAGTGAAAATAATAGTGAAATGAATTATACTACTATACCCCTAAAAGGCAAACGGGGCAGGGCCAAAAATACTATAAATAGCAGCATATTTTAGCTTAAAGCTTTTACTGTCAGTAACTAAGCCTTAAGGGAGGCATTTTAACCTTTTCGAATGGTGGGAGGGAGCGAGAAACCATCAAATGACTGGAGGTCACGAAAAAGGGGGCATAGCCATGCGGGTAACCCCAGAGGGCCAGATTTGGTCTGTGGGCCTGAGGATCCCCCATACACACACACACACACTGTTCCACTCACCACGATTTTAGCAAGGTGGTTAATGACTGTCTGGAAAGGTAATTTTTTAATGATTTTTTTAAAATTAGTATTATAGCATTATAAGATATATTGCTGTACCCCTATAATGCTACAATGCTAATTTAAAGGAATAGTTTTCACTGGCTCAGGGTGTACTGCAGTATCCACTCTACTCCATGATTGTTAAGAGGCTTCTTTTGCGGATCCAGCTGATTTCCCAGTAATTTTCTCCTTCGGCCTGGGACAACATGGTAGTGCACGGAGACTGTCACCAAGGCTCTGTCTGACTGACATCCCAGTGGTCTTGCTGCAGACCCCACAGAGGAAGCAAGCTGGAATGGGAGAGAGAATAATGTCTCCCTTCTTCTGCCCCTGCCAATGCTTGACAGTGCAAGGAGAGCACCACCTTCTAGGGGCGCCATCTGGCTCTTCCCTCCTCCCAACCTGACTCGCTTTACTGCTGTGCCTTGGCCAGGTGCTGGTCCAGCCATGTTTGTTTTTTAAGTCAGACAAACCCCCTCACTCCCGCCTCACAGAGCAGTCCTGTAGCAGTGCCTGGTGCTGATCTGTTCAGGCTGGGGAGGGGAGCCTCAGGACTCAAGTCTCGGCATTCTCTCCCACCAAAGTATCAGTGCTGTGACAGGGTTGCCCTGTCAGATTTTGCAGCCTAAAAATAGCACCATCAGATGGCACATTCTCCCTTCACTGGGAATTCACAGCCTGAGGGCGCCGTCCCACGAGTCGAGAGAGGGGTAGATTTTTGGGTGCTGTTGAGAGCAAGGGGGGAGAGAGATTTGATCCATTGGGCACAATCCACTGGGAAGATCTCTTGCCTAAGCCCCTTTGAAATGGGCAGGAGCTGCACAAGAACACAGTAGCTCAGTGAGGCTTGTGCAGGAGAACTGCATGGTGGACTGTGTTCCTCATTAATTAGTGTGGAGCGGAAGCCATTTTGATTTTTGGCCTCAGATACCAGAACACCTTGAGGCAGCCCAGCAGGGTCAGAGGCCATTTTCCCTCGAGGATGGCAACCTTGGCACCATCAGGGAAGGTTTCCCTCAGCTGTTGGTAGAAACTGTGATGGTATATCACGAGAAGGAAACAGTCTACAGGGCCCAAGCAATATGTACATGCGTGGGGAAAGATTGTGTTTTATTTAGGTGTATGTGTGAGTGGGGAGAGATAACGTGTATTTCTGAAGTTAAGCAGAGGTGAGAGATAATGGAGATAGTTGTGTGTTTTGTCTGGTTGCTGTGTATATTATTCTGCATCATCAGCATATTGTTTGGATGTAATAGTATGCGTGTGCTTTTGGAGGGTGATGGTGAAGCAGAGGAAGACATGCGTTGTCAATGTTTATATATTGGGGGGAATGTGTATGGGTGGTCTATGTTGGGTATGTTTATTAGGAGAGAGTTTGTGTGGGCTTAGCAAGCAAGGGTGGTAATGTTGGCCAAACCCTTGACAGAATATTTCTAGAAGGTGATTAGAAAAGGAATTGAAGAAGCCACTATACCACATGCACAAGAGCATGTAGTTGTACACACTGTTAATCTAGAATGATGACTATTTTCCAGTTCTGTAAACACCATCATCAGTGTGCATCAGTGTACCACTTTCACCCATATGCTTGGATTGAAAGGGTGCTTAGGAAAATCCGTCCTTCATTTGCTCTTTAACTATGAGTACAACAGGGTTGTGTAGGATTACAGCTTTAAAGTAGTGCCCCCAAAGCCTGTGTGGTACAAAGGATAGTGTTAGACTTGAACCAGGGAGACTCGGGTTAAAATCTCTGCTCAGCCCTGAAGCTTCCTGAGTAGCTTTTACTTAGGCCTGCCACTATCTCTCAACCTAACTTATTTTTTCCATCTGTGAGGAAAAGTTGAGTTAATCCAATTTATGCCAATCTGAGCACCTTAGAGAAAGGGTGGGATACAAATGTCATAAATACATGAAACGTGCATGTGTCAGTGTGGGAGGCTTCAGGGTTTACATAAAGCTTTTTATGATTGCTGCTTGTAAGTTTTATTACTGCTCTGTCATTAATTTATGTGTTTCAGTTGTATTTTTGTAAGCCAGTGTTGTGCAGAAATTAGGGTATTATTATTATTATTATTATTATTTCTGGCTGGGAGATGAGGGAGAAGTTAGAAAACCATGGAAGAAGAAAAGAAAGTGGGTGTCCCTGAAGAAAGAAAAGTGACAGTAACAGTGGGAGGAAGAACTACGGCATATTCTTCAACTTTATTATCAAAGTTATATCCCACCTTTCTATAAGATATTAGAGGCGGTTAACTGTAAAAGATAAAAACTAAAACGCAAGGATAATAAAATTAACAATTACAGTCCTACCAACCAAAACAGACTAAAAAAGACTAAAAAATAACCATAGCATAAAAACATATAAATATAATATTCTGTAAAAACTCACTAAAAACAACAATGCTCTCTTCATTCTAAAAGTGGGCAGCAATGGAACCAGGGAGATCACCCTTGGGAGCAATCCGATATCCAAGGTACCACAGCTGAAAAGTCCCTGCCTCTGGTACTCATCTGCCATAGAGCTGGGAAACCTGAAGCTAAAATCCGAAACTTGAAGCAGAAGAGGAACAAAGTTCTCTTGCAGGCTCAGACTGGAAGGTTGGCAGGACAGCAGTTCGAGACCCGAGTGCTGCGTGATGGAGTGAGCTCCCGTCTTCAGTCCCAGCTTCTGCCAACCTAGCAGTTCGAAAGCAAGAAATTGCAAGTAGATAAATAGGTACCGCTTCGGCGGGAAAGGTAACAGCGTTCTGTGCACCTCGGTGTTCAGTCATGCTGGCCACGTGACCACAGAAGCGTCTTTGGACAGCGCTGGCTCTTTGGCTTAGAAATGGAGATGAGCACCACACCCTAGAGTCGGACACGACTGGTTGGGGACACCTTTACCTTTTTTAATGACTGTGTAGGGCTTTACCAGAAGAAAATACTTTAACTTGTTTTATATTAAGGGAACAAGGGAATCCTACTACAGTAGGTGCAAGGCTGGCCCTAGGACAAATAGCGCCCTGGGCGAGCAGTGCCTTTGCTGCCTCCCACCCCCACCCCAATAGTCAGTTTTGCAGGGCCACCCAGAGGGGCCTGGTGCAGGTGTGATGTCCATCGAGAACGACATTGCTCAAAACCTTGATCTCTCAGCACAAGCCAGTTAGAAAAGCCACAGTCTGAGCAGTGGCAGTGTAACACAGCAGAACTATCACATTTAATTTTTGTGAACCCCCCAGAGAGCTTCAGCTACTGGGCAGTATATAAATAAATAAATATCACAGGTTTTACTTCTAATATTTTTTGTTTTGTAGTGGTTCCTATCTTTTGATAAGCATTCTTTGTTAGAATATCCATTATTTTTATCTTTAAAAATAGTAAAGAAAAATTATAAATAAAAAGATATCCAGCTGACCTCTCAGAACTGATGGGTTTATTTTATTATTATTTATATAGTGTTTATAGCATTTACAGTATTTGAAGCGCTAAGCACTCAGTAACATTGCCTCAAAGTAAAGCTGTGTTCCAACTGATTTTTTCCTAGTGCAAATGACATCAAAGTGGAAATTGAAAAAGAAACATACTTTAAAGCTAATTGAAGAAAGATAAATTTTGTAGTTAGTATCCAGACAACCTGTAGAACCTTGAAAGAAAGGTTACAGACACTTGCTTTTTGCCACCCTAGCTCACTGCAGACAGTACATTAAAAAAACACAGCCACTGAGCTCAGCTTGGTGTCCCTCTCAGCTTGGCACTCTGGGCGATTGCCCAGCTCTCTCTCCCCTAAGGCTGGCCCTGAATAGGTGGGTGGGACAATATGCAACCTACATCTGTGGGGTGTGGAGACATGCCATGCCAAATAATTTTTGAAATTTAACTTTAAAATATGTCCACCCTACAACCTGTAAGGCACATAGACTTGAGGACATTTGTTCCTTTTTCTTGTACTCGCATCTCAAGATAGAAACATCTTGAGATTTTCTGAAATTCTGCACATAGTAGCAAGAGAGTGAGGGGCAATTCACAAGAAAGTTAGACAATATTGCATTGGCCTAAATATGTATTATAAATGGTAAAGCCTTAGTTTTAAATACAGATGCCCTGATCCAACAAGAGAGATTAGAATGTGGAACTGAAAACAGGCTTCAGCCTATAAAGATGTGGATCTTGATGTATTGTGATGCTCCTATGGACCCTGTTGAATTCACTGGAAGTGTTGGGGGGGGGCTCAAAAGGGGATACCAGCCTACATGCAGTTACACCTGGATCAGGGTCAGCCTAAGGTCATCAATCCTGCAGATGAATCCTATTAAAATCAATGACATATATAGCTATGTGCAGGATTGCAACCAAATTTAGTAAACACCAGTAGCCTGCATACATAATGCAAAAGTAGCTATTATATATTTACAGCTGGAAGATGTGCCATTTGGGAGGCAAGAAGAAAACAGCATTATAGATGGTGGGGTTACCCAAGACAATATGGAAAGTTTGGTCTATGGCTCCCAGGCTAGTTTGACTGGTTTACACATCTAACTTGCTTTTTATACATGTGCAGTTGGCACATCCAAATGGGTCAGCATGGTTCTGTTTCTTGCAGATATATATATATTCCTTTCAGGAAATGCCCATGGAGAAACAAACAAATTTCCTGCACTATATTTAATAACTATCTGTCTTTCATGTTTAATCTGATCATACAGATGCTATCATCTCCCCTGAGATGTTTGGTTCATTCAGTCACAAAGAAAGCAAGGGATGGTGTGTTTTGGGGGGTGTTTTTTTAATGACCTGATTGTTGTTTTTTTGAAATGGAATGGCTCAAACTCAAATCTGCTTTATGATGTACTCAGGACAAATGAATGCATGGATTGTACTCCATAGTTATCAGACCAGATTTTTCTCCTTCACTGCACTTCAAACTATGACAGAAAAAGGATCTTGAGCCTGGAAGTAGCCCTGCAATCTGTAACAATCATTCCCTTTTCCCAGAGGAATTTGGGAATTTTCCGTTTGTGGTGAGGTTTGGGATTACTAATGGAGAAGTCACTGCTCCTTACTTTTGCTGAACTACAATTCCCAGGATTCCTTGGGGGAAGTAATGACAGTTTAAGTGGTAGAACCAATGTAACTTTGTAACGTAGAGAGGCCCCTGGTGTATTGTGCTCTAAAAGGCCCAGTTGAACAACTCATAATCATACATGTCTGGACTTTCTTGCAGTGCACCTCACCTTGAGGTGAATTACTGCTTTCCCTGGGGCACAGAGTCACAAAACACAGTAACATATTCAAACAATGGATAGAACTGGATGGAAAAAAGAAACAGTAAGTTTGCCACTTCATAAGCATATACCTTAAAGATGTATCAGGGTGAGTGGGTTTTCATCCCAGTTCCAGGAAGAGAATAATCATGAAAAGATGTAAGGGGGACAAACTAGTAACCAGAAAAGACATCAGAGGGACAAACTAGTAGCCAGAAGACCTATGTTATGCCACCAGCTCTGCTCCCAACTCTTGCATTTGCTGTCAAAATATAGAAACCATAGTAAGTACAGGACCTAGAAAGAGTTTTAAGTTCTTATAGAGAGAGAACAGGAAATAGCCAGGATTCCACTCTCTGGCTGGAATTTCATTCAGCAGCCCAGATCCAGAGAAGGATCCCAGCAGAGAAAAATTCAGCCCCACCAGGAAAAGTTACCTTTGAAGGTCCACTCAGACCAGCCCACCACAATTTGTGTTCTGTTCTTTTTTTTGTGGGAGTGAAGTGTGATCTGATGAGTTAGGGTTGGGGAAGGAGATGCTAGAAATCAGATATCAGGGAAGGGAGTCTAATGGGTTTGGGAAAAGGGGAGTCCGCCATCGCTGTTCTGCTCTGATTCAGGGCAGGAAGAGTATGGCTGGTGGCCAAGGTTAACTTAACTTACAGCTATGAAATGTCCTATAAAAGCAGGTTACCTGAGAATCCCTATGTATAAATGTATCCTTGTTATATGACCAGGGAGCAACAACCAACTACCAAACTACAGGGAAATGTTAATTACAGGTATCCTGTCCAGCATTACAAAGAAAAAGGACATGGTTCTTAGTGGTAAGGTATACTTCAGGTGTGTTGTTTGCATAGGCCTGCACAACCTGGCACTCATCAAGTCAAGTGTATTGTGTACTCACCAGCCATGTATGGTAGCCTTTCATGAGCCTGACAACCCCTTATATATCTTTGCAGTTCTAGGCAGGGAGCAAAAGAAGAGGCTTATCATGCTCTGGTAGGCGGTGCTATAGTGGATGCCAAAAAGAAAAAGTACAAGGGTAAGCAAAAGATGTGTTTTATTTCATAAAAATAACACGTTCGAACGTGTTTCGAACCACATGTAGGCCTTTCTTCAGGGAAATTCAGTATGACCAAATTCCATACTGCTTGCTCTTAAAACTCCTGCCTCCTGTAGTATTATCCGATTTTGGTCAGACTGAATTTCCTTGAAGAAGGGTCTACATGTGGTCCGAAACACGTTGGAACATGTTATTTTTGTAAAATAAAACTCCTGTTTTGTTTACCCCATTGTTTTTTTTGGCATCTGTTGTATAGTTTCCCATTTTGTTGGATAGCAGTGTTGTGGAGCCAGGGCTTCCAGGGTAGGGTGGCCCTGTGTCTTATCCTACAGAGAACAGGCCTCTATTTCATGACGTCCTCTATCTGAAGGGATGTCCAGTCCAACTCCAGTATAAAGATAAAGAACCAGAAGAAGCCAGAAGAGCAGGGGCATTGAAGCTGACCCATCCACAGTTAGCAGCTAAACAGCAGACTGAGCAGGCAGGCACATGGGTCACCAGGTTGCAGTTTTTCCCATCATAATGAGATATATTTGTATCTACATTACAGTAATTAATGTGTGCACATATCAATTCACATATGCAAATTTTATGCACATTGATGCCCTCTTTTTTGGTTATGTGTAGGTTGCCACTCTGTCCCATGGACAAAGTTGTGAGCGGCCCAGAGAGCTTTGGCTAGTGGGAGAAATAGAAATCTAAATAACTAAATAAGGTGCGTTCTTATTCCCTCTGAATTTAGCTGCAATCCTCACAGTAGCTGGGGCTGCTGTGTGTGTGTTTGTTGGATTTCCCTGGCAATAATATATAGTTGTTGTGAGCTATCCCTGTTGTAATGCAAAGTATTTTGGGGTGGTGAATGGGCAATTAAGACCCATTCATTTTACAAAAGACCTGCTCCTGGTTGAGATGAAACTGCTAGAACTGGTTTATTGATGTGGATCAACACAGCTGTCTGCATTTTTGGACTCTGGCTATGGGGACTGTCTTGAAGAGGCCTGCACTTCAAAATTTACCATTACACCACTGCTGGTAGGCCACCATATATGGCTTATTAATAGGCTGTGTTCTTTTTGGTGGAGCCAAGTTTATATCAGCTTTGTTTAGCAGGACAGAATGCCTGTCTTTCTGAGTGGAGCCTTTGTAAATTCAAAACTTGACGATGTCCCCGGAAAGAGGGGCACCAGGCCCCTCAAGCCTGGAAGTGTCTACTACACCCTCTGCCCAGTACCCCAGAAACTGAGTAGTTCTGGTGACTCAGTATTGTGAGCAAGGCATTCTGTGCATACAAGGAGACACTTGGTTTTTATTGTCTTGCAGGATCCATAGCTGAACCCTGGCCCTGCATACACATTTCAGGGCCAAGGGCTAGTGAGCTTTGGTTCAGATTAAGCCTTTGAGTAATTGCCTCTAGTTGCAAGACCCCTATGTTCTAGCCAAGGTGGGCAGATGCAAAAGGGAACAGGGCTCCTGCACCTTTAACACTTGTGGTACAAGAGGGAATTTCAGCAGGTGTGGCTTGCCTAATGAATTTTATAGATGAGTGGGTATTTTAACCTGGCTTTCCCACATCCAAGCTTAACATTTTGGCCCAAGTGTATACAGGATGTGTGAGCCACCCACCAAGCCGGACACAGCCTGTCTGTCATGTATTCTTGCCTGTCAGGTTCTTGACCATCCCTCCAGTTTCTGGAGTTCCACACAGGCAGCAAAAACAGGAGGGTTACTGAGCCGCAGGTGGGGTCATGGTGCAGGGCTGTGTTCCAACTCGGTGAGTTATAAGCTGTGCTGGCTGGCTGGCCCTAGCTGCTGAGCCTCACTGGGTCTTGACTGGAGCTCTCCCAAAGTCAGCATTTAGCAGGGAATGGGGAAAAGAGGGGGATGGGGATGTAAGTGGGTCCAGTACAGGAGGACTGAGGGAGCAAAAGGGTCAGCATGTGCATGGTTCAACAGGGCCCTGTGGGCATGGGAGAACATGAACGATAGCAGGGACTATGGATGCAAAGAACTCTGCTGGGGGTGGAGCGAAATCTTTAATAGCCAACCCAAAGGCGTAGAGTTTTCAAGGCTGATTTCTGATGTGAAAACAGAATTTCTACAATCAGCAGAGGAAGCAAACTGGGCACCTCTGTCTTGATCACATTGGCACAGAAGGGCATTGCTGTCTTGCCCAGCCAATGCACCTCCTGGCTTGCCAAAAGCAGTGTTCTGTGCCTTTAAATCACTTAGATTGTCCACAGCTGTTGTGGTTTGCAAGCATATTATCTGGGAGAGAGGGTTTTTTTCCACCATGTGCAGCGCAGACAACTGGTTTGTTCTGTGAAGGTTTTAGACAAGGAAAGGAAAGGAAAGGGGGGGTTGCCTGTGTTTTAAATAAGCACTGACCTCTGTTCTTCCATCCCAAGAAGTCAGTTTAGTTGCCGTTTAGTTTCAAAAGCAGTTTTTCTTAAAAAGCACAACAATTTGGCTGTGAAGCTATAAAAATCCAGATCATGCTATTTTTATTATTATGTTTTGAAAAGTAGGATGTAGCTGCTTGAAAACAGATCAAGAATTTACAACAGTGCTGGAAGTCTACTAAATTGTGAAATTTCCTTGGAAAATTTGAGCACCAGAACTTCCAGGAGGCTCGATTGTAGATGAAGAAACAACTAAAATATCTCTGAAAAGAAACAGAGATCGGATGTTTACTGGTTGTTTGAGCCTTACTAGAAAGGAAATGTCTGTATTACAAAAGAAAAAAGTGACCATTTTTGGAGGGGGGGAGAGAGAGCGAGAGGAAGGACTTATTTCAAAGTAGATTTCTCCAACCTGGTGCCCTTCAGATGCTTTGGACTACAACTCCTAGCATTCCTGATTGGCCATGCTGGCTGGGGCTGATGGGAATTGAAGTCCAAATCATCTGGAGGGCACCAGGTTGGGGATTGCTACTCTTAAGGTTTCAAGATTTATTGGGAAATACAGAGATCAGAAATGACAAACTGACTTGAAATGTTCTCCGGAGCAATTACTTTGGGGGAGGAGGGCAAGTAGTGTGGTCCTGGAAATAGAAGAACACATATTAGGCCAAGAAATCGAGTTGGGGAATGGGATGGGGAAATCCAAGTGTTTTTTTGGATAACTGATCTCCCAAATTTACAATTCGCTTAAACAGTAGGAGAGATCAAAGTCAGCCTTTAGCCCTCTCCCTGCCTTTGTTGTTGTTGTTAAGTCGTGTGGTGCCTAGCCTTACCCAAAAGAGTGGAAATCTTCTTGAGAGTGTAGGAAAGGGGTTGGGGAGAGGAGAAACCTCAAAGTAAACTGACTTCAAAACGAGCTGATTTTTCAAACAACAGCTGTTGGTGGAACCCTCCCAAGTGCGAGGAAATAAATTGCCAACACCCCCTTTTTTTCAGCCTTTTTGTCAATATCCTGGAGCTGGAGGGGGGGAAATCTCCTCCTCCTCCTCCTCCCTAGGCAGGCAGCAAGAGCCAATCGACATTCATAGCTGTGTGTGGCTAATGAAATCCCATTTCTATTCCCCCACCACCACAAAAAAAAAAAAATTGTGTGTGTGTTTAAAAAACAACAGGCTGAAGAGGAGGGTTTGAAAAATCTTCTTGCAAGCAATCTGCTCTCAGCGCCTGGCGCTGCAGTATGAAAGAGCCAACCCACTCAGCAAGGAGTCTGTGTGGAGAGAGGAGGGGGAGGAGGAAGCGAAGTGGAGTGGGGGGGACTTAGCAGACACTCCAACGTGGATAAGCTTGCTTTCTGATACATTCCTGGCCAAGGCGATGCTTATTGCAAGAGCTGTGCTGACTTGTTGCAAGGATCTGTCTTAAAAAAAAAAAGGGAAAAAAATCATCCACAGTGTTCATCGCCCCCCCCCCCCTTCGCTCCAGCGTACAGTGGATCTATCGGGTCGACTTAGCTGCATTCAAATCCACTCTTATTTTTTTCTGAAGGGGGTCAGGCAATTTGATGGGGACTCCAAGCAGCCTGGCGTTTTGGGGGCGATCTCGGAGGGATTTTGGAGGGGACTGAAGGAGGGGAAGGGGGGTTGCAGTGCAATCATGCAGAGGGCCAGCGTGATGGGGATGCCCAGCCCGGAACCCAGTGGATCTTATTCCCAGCAGTTCAAAGCCATCAGGTTCTCCTATCACATCGAAGGGGGAGCAGCTACTTCACCTCAGATCCGAGCCGGTAAGCGCGAGGGGACTGGGGGAGGGGAATGCTTACTGGCGTGCGGGGCGGCGGCGGCGGCGGCGGCGGGGGATGGGGGGCGTTCGTGTTCTGTCCTTTACGCTGGGTGGTGGTGGGACGATTCCTGGTCTCGGGTTGCGCCTCTAGCAAGAGAAGTCGTGCCTAATGGTTAAAGCAAGGCGAGCTTGCCTCACGCGCATCTAGGCTGTGTCTTCCGTATTTGGGGGAGTGGAGGCCGGTGGTTAGAGAGAGCAGTGCACTCAGATGGACACTCTCTGTTTGGGGAGAGAAATACGTGGTTTCTGGTGAGGATTTTTTTGAGGGGGGGGATGCACACGCAGACGCTCGGGGCAAAATAGCTCGGCCAGATGTGGATTTTTCATCGCCTTCGTTTACAACAGCTTCAGGTCACTATAGCTGTTAAAAGTAGAGTGGGTGGCTTTTCTTTCTTCCGCCTCATCTTGGAAAGCGTTGTGCCGCCTAAAACTAACCCAGAGAGCCTGGTTTATAGGACGAACTATTCGGCCTGCTTTGTAGTCTCCTGCCCCAACGTGCTTACAGTGGTAGTGCAGCCCTCCTTTTTCCATAATTACCTCTGCCCTGTCCACAGTTCCTTACCCCCGACCCCAGGAGTAGTTGGCTATAGCCTTTCGTTCTAGTTTTCTTGCAACCCTGCCATTTTGATTCTCTGCTTTTCGAATCCCCAAACCCGCAACAAGACCAAGAAGGGAGCTTTTGAAACAAAGAGGTATGCAGTTAAATTGTAATGGAAGAGGGGGGGGGGGGCGCAAGAACATCAGCTTCTGAGTCTGTGTGCTCTAAGTCCATCCCAGCATCTTGTGTAACACTTCCGATACTTCTGAGGTAAATCCAGAGTCGACTTTCTTTATTTCACATGTTAGGCATTATTTCCATATATTTTTTCTAGACCCAATGCGGGCAATCTTCCATCCCTTTCTTAGCTGTAGGAATTCAACTTGCTGCTGTTACCCTTCTTGGAGACCACTTTCCCTGCTCTGAATTCGTTTGATACGGACTTGGCCTAAGCTGCACCAGTGGAACTCCCTGCCACTTGCTCACACCAAGGCTCAAGTGTCTTTAACACACAAGTGTTTCAGACTCCAAGGGCCACATACGATGCTAGCTTGGAGGTTGGAGGCCGCATGCATGTGCGCACATATGCATACACACACACACACACCAGCAATCCTGATTCAGAAAGCTCTTTCCTTGCTGCTAGCAGTGGTGGGAAAAAAACAGTATGAGGATCTCTGGGAGATCTGGGAGGCAGGGTACTTCTTGGGGGGCCACATTAAAGGCTTTGGAGGGCTGCAAGTTGTTCACCTCTGTTTTAGCAGGATTAATGCAGAAGGAATTGGTCATCTCCTGGCTACTCAAATATTCATAGATGGACTTAAATTTTAAGCCAGGGTTTGATGCCCTTTTCTCTGTGTGTGTCTGATCCCAATCTGTGTCCTGTCAAGATGCAAGTGTGAAAAGGCAAGGATAGGTGTGTGTACTCTCCTTTCCCGCTCCCCCCACCCTGCCTGCTGTGAAGAATCTCACACGCCATACTGACACATTTGAGTCACCCTGGCAAGTTTGGTATTCTTAGAAACAGTATGAGAAAAGCTACTGGGGGCAGGGAAAGATTCCTAAGAAAGAAGTAAATAACCTTCCTTCACAGTGGCTGAAAATATGACCAAAGAATGGGCCCTCTCTCCTCAACCCCTCCCCCATCTTTGGGCACTGGTTCTTCAAAAGTGTCACTTATTATCATGCCTGTTTCCTTCCTGGCTTCAGGCACCAGTTTTTTTAGGAAGGTGGTGCTTCCTAGTGGCTAGAATAGGATGCCTGGGGGCCTGGATAATTGGCTTCTGTGTTTAGCTTTAGGAAGAGGAATGGAATGGGGTCTAAAAGTGGATATTTTCTGGCCCCAGTTTTCTTCCCTGAGGCAGGGCAAACCCTTCCCATCTCTGCCTCTTACCTTTGTTGATTCAGACTAGGGTAAGCTTTGTGCCTTTTTTTTTTTTACTCTGTGCCTGAGCCAGCACCTGGCAAGATTGGGAATCTGTTAGGGTGGATGCTGCCACAGTGCAGAGAAACTGTACAGACACAAGCTTTGCATTTGTAAAATCCATTCGGTTTGATTTAAGCACTGGTTTCTTTCCTTCTTTCTTAGTGAATCCAGTTATAGACTATGTTGTTGTTGTTGTTGTTGTTGCAATAGCACAGATGCATCCCTTCCTTTTCTTCTTTTTCTTCCCTCTAAAGCATGATTTGCTCATTAGGGTATATGTCCTTCCCTGTGGTGGGGAGAGAACCCAGGAATCCTAGCTCCCAGCCCTTCCTTCTTTCATCTCATGGACCCACCCACTTCTCCCTTGAGCAAAAGGTGGGAAGGGAGCATAAGGCCAAACTAAAACTATGGTGGTGTTGGCTGCCTCAGTTATCTAGGCCAGGATTGTTGGGTAGCAGTGACATGAGAATTATACAGGGGTGTGAAAGGTAGATGGTTTACTGTTGGGGAGGGGCTGGGTGACTTCGGATTTTGCTTGTTTTCTTATGTCAGACTAGCCCCATGTATTTTACACTCCTCCAGCACAGAATGGCTAAAGAGACTCAGATAGGCCTAGTCTATGCTTAAAGATTGTGCCTCCCTGTGTGTGTGTGTATGTGTGTGCCTGCCTGCCTGCCTGCCTGCACTTGTGCTTCCATCTTGCAATCCAGATTTTCAGCCACAAAGGAAGCCTTGGTTTGTTGCTTCTAATAGGATTTGGCTGACTTTGCATTGCTTGAAAACAAAATGCCCTGCTTGAAAGGAAGTCTGTTGGAAATCCTGGCTTCTTCAGGAGGCAGCAGAGTGTAGTGGTTGTATGTGATTGAGAGACAGACAAGACTCCTCTGAGGTCTCTCCCTAGTTACCTCCAGTCTGATATAGGTCAAAGCAGAAGGACTTGAGAGCTGATTCCATGGTTCTGGAAAGGGGCAGGAATCTTGTGGTTAAAGGAGGAGGGCTGGCTGACTGGATGTATGGTTTCTGTATGGAGCCCAGAAGTAAAGTGGTAGTATGGGGGGGCAGAGGTGTTCAAAATGAATGTTTAGATGCTCATCATGCTGTGGTTGCTGGAGAAACTTGAGTTCTTTTGGACCAGGTGGTGGCCATCTTTGTCCCATGCCCACTTCTACCCGGATCAATGGTTCTGTCTCTGATATCCTCCCCCGTCCTCCTTCATTACAAAGCCCTGAGGAACGCTGCTGGGTTGACATAAAAGCAAACCCACATCCTGGCTCCAGGAAAAGCCGCAGGGGGACTATCTGGGGGCCAGAGCTTGGCTCAGACTGGGTTAGGAAGGCCCAGGCCTTCTAATCCTGACTGTAGGTTTGACTCAAAAAATTTTAAGGAGACCAGGAGCTCAGGACTCATTGGCTTCTGGTTAGAGGAGCTCAGGGGTTCTAAAAACAAAGAAAGTTGAAGCAAGCTCCCTAAGGCAAAGGAAATCAAGACTCAGGTGTGGTTTAACTCAGCAGTTCATCTGTCAATGCTTTCCCTTGTCTTTGGGACGAACGTATAAAAGAAAAAGAACCAATGGAAAAGGACCTCAAGGGTGCAAGCAAAAAGCTTAAAAGTAGGACTGTCAGTTTATTAAGGAAGTTTGAGTTCATCTGATTTTTAAAAAAACAAATGATTTGTTAATTACATTTAAATAAATGTGCACATGACAAAACCTCAAGTGCCCTTTTGAGATATTTAAAGAAATGTGAGGGCACTTACAGTTTCATAAACCAAAGCTGCAATCCTGCAGACACTTACCTAGGTGTAAGTCTTACTGAACCAAATAGGAGTTACTTTTAAGTAGACTTGCATATGGTTGTGCTGCAAAGCTATTGTTCCTTCTTAGACACAAAAGCCATCTTTAATAGTTTCTTTCTCATTCCCTATTACAGTAATAAACTGAACACAAAAGAGCCTCAAAAATAACCAAGGATCCTGTTAGCAGTTAGTACCACAGATTAATCTATGGGCTGGCCAATCTGAAATCTTTTATTGGATAATCTATTGATTAACGTTTGCAGCCCTGTGAGGGGAAAAAATGTCCTAAGGATTCCCCCACCCTGCTCTAGTACTGTCAAATCAACAGGAGAGATCGTTGCAGTGTATTGTGTTAGTGGTAAGAGATCAGATCACGGTGGAGGATAGTGTTCTGCCTCTTGGACCATTTAAATCTCAAAATCTGAGGGATCCATGCTTCCCTTTTCCTGTGCTTCCCTACATAATCAGAATAAAAAGGTGGATGAGAGTGGGGGAAAGTAGGACTTGGAAGTGGAGAGCTTGGGCTTAGAGCAGCTGTGGGTCAAATTTGGGAGCAAAGCACAAATTCTTATGATAATGCCACTTTGGAGGAGGACGCTTGAAGCAAGAGGTTTCGGGCAGAGTTAAGGGTAACAAAACGGCAGCCAGGCAGACCTGACCTGTGGAGCACAATCGGCTGGGAGGTTCTCCTGCTGAAGCCTCTGAAATGAATGGGAATCAATTCGCTTCGCTGGGGCTTGTGCAGGAGAACTTCCTGTTGGATTGTGCCTCTTGTTGATGAGTGAGTAGGGGGCTTTTTCTACTTTGGATGCCAAAATGCCTTGCGCTAGTCCTGACAGTGTGTGGGCTAGCAGGGAAAGCGAGGGCACCTTTGGGAGATTCCTGCTGCCTTTCCTTGCCGCACTGGGCTGGCCCCACCATTTTTTCCATCCATCTGGGTGAGAAGAGCTATCTTTAGAAAGGGGCCGGGCTGGGGAGCTCTGGGGCTGTAGTTCACTGTGTCAGCAGCAGCTGCCAGGCTCTGAGTGGGGAGGGGAAGCCTAGGCCAGAACCGGGAAAGAACTCTAGGTTGGGAGTGGAAGAAGGCTGTTGAAGGGTGTATATTGTTTGCTAATGACCGGATCCTGAGGCTTGCTGTGCCAGCAAGTAAAATAATTTCGGATGGGGCGTACTAGCTGCTGTGCCAACGCTGCGTCATTGTGACGTTCTGCTGGCACTGCAGGAAATTAACGGCAGTGTTGGGACCGTTATCCTGACTCTTAACATAGCGAAAAGGGTGGGGTGGGGGGTAAATTTGCCTAGGCTTTCTCCCCCCTCCAAATTGCTTGCTGTAGAATGATTATGGACTGACAGAAGGAAGCACTGCTTTACAAAAAGCAGTAGATGGCTATAAGAAAAGGGATTTCTTCGCAATGGCTACTACCCTTGGTGAGCTTCCTGGGCCCTTCCAACTGATCCAGCAGATGACTCCAAAATACGTGCAGGGCTGGTGTCAGAACCCAGCAGCCTCAAGCAGCTGCCAGGGCCTTCCCAGATGACTGAATCTGAGGCTACCATTTTAATTACCCATAATGCCCCATGCAAATGCTATGTTGGGGCATTGTGGGTAATTAAAATGGTGGGTGGCTCGTAGCCATAGCTTTCAGCATATATCAGCTGTGAGGGGGCACTGTTGTAGGAGAGGCCCCCCTCGGACATGAAGCCGGCCCTATGTATGTGCACATGTATTCTGCCCCCCTCCAAGTCCAATTTAAACTCAAACTGTTTAACGAGAAAAACAACAACACGCTGATGAAGAACTTTGCATGTATAATAAACATATTTGAATAGGAATCTATAAATAGCTAGGTGCTGTACAAGAGTGAAATCAAAGATAGGCCCTGCCCACAGTTCTACAGTCTGTAAAGTCACAAGACAAGAGGAGGAGAAAACAGGAAGATATGAATGGGGAAAATGTACAACTGTTCTTTTATCATGGTTTCCGAGGGCTTAATGATCAAATAATTCATCTACGCTGGGGTGAAGTCAAGAGATGAATGGAAGGAGTGCAAGATATACAGTTGGAGGCAGGAGGCGGAGGATGTGGTCCCATCCCACCCAGAAATGGAGGGAGCAACTGCACTAGCTGATCTGGGTGCATGGCCGGGACAATGTTATGCCCCATCAGCACATACACAGCAATGCCATAGGGTCCAACATATGAATCGCAGTAGCACAGGTGGAAAATGCGGAGCTCCTGAGAGACCCCAGGCAGCCCTCTGGGAAGAGGTCTGAGACCCCAAATATTACACTGTGCATGCTAGCACCCAGCCTCAGGACCCAATTAGTCTCCCCCTGGTAACCCATAGGACCAATCCCACCCATCACCACCCCGCCAGTTCACCTGATATGTGTGCGTGACATCAGGCCAGAGAGAGATAGCTCCATGCTGCAAACCTTATCAGTTGGGGGTAGGCAACCTTGTGCCCTCCAGATGTCTTGGATTACAACTTCTATCAGTCCCAGCCAGCATTGCCAATGGTAAGTGATTATGGGAGTTGTAGTCCTCAAAATCCGGAGGATACCAGATACCTGGTCTCCCTCACAGTGCCGGCTCCAGGTTTTTTTGGGCCACTAAACAAAGCACCTCAATGGGCCCCCTCCCTAGGTGAGTCAACCTTATTGCCACCATTGTCACCAGCTCCTGTTGCTCCTCCTCCTCTTTCTCCTCATTGCTGCCATTTGCTTGCTTGACAGGCAGGGAGCAAGCAAGCAGTGGCATCTACTGCTCCTCCTCCTCACCACCGTCGTTGCCTTGGCCAATGTGAGAAGTGGGTGAACAAGCAGGTTGCAAAGGTGGAAAGGAAGGAGGGAAGCAATTCCTGCTGGGGCGTGGGCCCTCGGCTGGTGCCCGACCATGCCTACTCTTGACATTGGCCCTGTCTCTCTGTCAGAGCTTTATATACTGGTGGTGTGCTGTGATTGGGTGCTGAGTTACATGATATCCTATGGTCTGTCATAGCGTCAAGGTCGGGGATGTTGATGATGCGGGCACAGCTTTTACAATATTTCCCCCCTCCCTTCATGGCCATGTCAGTGGCACAGCTTTACAGCAGCCCTGAGCTTGCCCCCCCCCAACCCTCCCATGAGGGGGTGCCCCAAGCCCAGGGCTGCTATAAAGCTGTGCCATCAACATGGCCATAGGATGTGGCTTAAGTGTGTTCCTCCCTGATGTTGCCTCTGTCCCGCCCCATTTTAGCTGTTCTGCCAGTGTATCGGGGAGTTCCACTGATATATCTGCATGGTGGCTATGAACCAGGCGTTCCATCTGCATAGTGGGGCTTCTGCCAAATCCTAGCCCCTCAGCTGGCATAACTCCAGTATAGGATTGCACCCTAAGCATGTATAACTGCATTTGTTTACATTCATCCTTTGTTGCCCTTCTCTCTCCCATTCTTTCCTCTATTATTTCCCCGTCCCATAATTTAGATTGTAAGCTGCTCAGGGCAGAGACCTGTCCTTCACTTATATTACTCTGGAAAACACACTGATGTCATTTTATAAACAACAAAACCCATGTACATTTCACCAGCCATTATGTACAAGGGTTCAGGATTTGACCAGGGACTATGTGGTTCTTGACATGTGGAGCATCTGTTATGTATTAACTATAGAGGGGTGGGGTGTGTGGGTGGGGAAGACACCTGGCAATACTGATAGGGACCGAAATTTAGCCTAGTCTAAACGTCATGCGGGGGTTCCAGACAGTATCCTAGTGGGCTAGGAAGCGGGGATTACTGCTTTTTCCTAACTGTTCCTGTTATTCTAAGCTCTGCTCTTTGATTAAGCCTTTTTCCTTCTGCCTCCTCCTCCTCCTCCCTATTCTGTGAGATGCAAAGGGTTAACACATGCAACAGAGCAGGGTGAGGGCAGGATACATCCTGCTGCACCACCCACATTTGGCTTCTCTTCCCTCCCTCCAACCTTTTTCCTTTTGCAGAGCCTTAATATGTTCCATATGGGCCCATCATGTGCACAGAAGCTTCCGAGAGCCCTGAGGCTGTAGTTACTGGTGGGATGGACAGGCGAAGGATTCTGAGTCACCCCTAACCACCACCCCCTCCTGTGCTCCAGCCCCTTACAGTGTTTCTTGTTTTGAATTGTAGCTGCTTGTGGGAGGGAGGCGGGGGGGGGGGCACTGTAAGCTGATCCATGAATCGTTCTTTGCCCCCACCAAGTGGTGCTTATCCTGGGCATATTCCAGGATTGTTCTTACGTGCTCAGATTCTGTTTAGTATTTCATCTGGAGATGGAACACTGGGGATCAGCGAGTTCTCAAATTTTCTTTTGGGGTGCGGGGACTTCTGAAGAGCCTGCTGTATAGCTACTGATCCTGGGTTTACCATGCAGAGTTAATGAGGCCCTGCTGGAGCTGGTGGGCTTGTCTGCTTCTAACTTAATGGGATCCACTTTCCTCTTCCCAGGTCCAAGAACCTGAATCCAAGGGTTGTACATTCTGGGTAGTGGATGTTAGGCAGCCAGACTGCCATCAAGACTCTTGTTCCTGCTTGGAATTGGTGCCCTGTAATTTTTACAAGCAGGCCTTTAATTTGCTGCAAGCTGGACATGGTTTGAGTGAGAGAGAGAGAGAGAGAGAGAGAGAGAGAGAGAGAGGCTTTTAGGGTGGAGTCAGAAGGTGGACTGCAACTGGCTCAGATTTTTAAGCAAAGGAGGAGATTGCCAGGGCTTGATGCTGAGTGCTGAAATACCAAACCCCTTGGACTGAGTGGGAAAAGCCCCAAAACCTAGTATTCCTGAGCCAGCTAAACTCTTTGCCCTGGGTCTGAATTGCTTTGCTTTTAGCTAAGTGGTGGTTCGAAAGTAGCAGCAGTTTGTGTGGTTTTCAATCCCGGTGGAAGGCTTGGAATTTAGACAAGGCCTAGCAACATCTTTTGCATGGTTGTTGTGCAGGTTGTGTGTGTGAGTATTTAGATTCTTTCACACTGGACACGCACATATTCTAATTGAATTCATATGGATTATTTATGCCCTAAGTCCCTTTAGCCTATAGACATGTACCTGGAAGTAAGATTCATTGAACTCTTTTTGGTGGGAGACAAGAGTAGATTGGGGGATGTTGACCTGGTGTTGAATGGGGTACAGCTACCCTTGAAAGACCAGGTCCGCAGCCTGGGGGTCATTTTTGACTCCCAGCTGTCCATGGAGGCTCAGGTGTCAGCCGTGAGCTAGACAGCGTTGTACCAACTCCATCTGATATGGCAGCTGCACCCCTACCTTCCTGACCATCTGCTCCCATCAGTAGTACATGCCCTGGTCTCCTCTCATCCAGACTACCGTAATGCGCTCTACATGGGGTTACCCTTGAAGACGGTTTGGAAGCTGCAGCTGGTGCAGAACGCGGCGGCTCGCCTGATTAAAGGCAGCCGCCGGCGAGATCACATCACTCCAGTGCTGAAGGAGTTGCAGTGGTTACCAGTTGTTTTCCGGGCCAAATTCAAGGTGTTGGTTTTGACCTTTAAAACCCGATATGGTTCCGGCCCAGCCTATCTTAAGGAGCGCCTCCAGCAGCACCAGACAGGCCGCTTAACAAGGTCAGCCTCAGCTGGCCTTCTCTCTGTCCCATCAGCCAGGACAACTGGCTGGCTGGTGAGGACGAGGGAGAGGGCCTTCCCTGTGGTGGCCCCCACTCTGTGGAACTCCCTCCCTAGGGAACTCTGCCATGCCCCCTCTTTAATGAGCTTCTGCCATGCACTGAAAACTTGGTTATTCAGGCAGGCATTTGGGGTGGGTTAGGGTATTTTTAAATAATGTTTTAATATATATTTTTACTGTTTTATATTGTACCGTTGTACATTGCCCAGAGTGGCCAGGTGACTGGCCAGATGGGCGATTAAGAAATTAAATAAATAAATAACTTGGCGAGACTAAGTTCTGGTAAATTTGTATAGCATTGCACTGTTAACCATCTTATAGTTTATGGAAGGTTTAATAGTGGATTTCCCCCACCCTTTCAGTGCATGTCCATGGCTGGTGTGGGGCTTTTCATCCACCGCAGTGGTTCTGAGGTTGTGAACTGGGGTGCTGATTTTGATTATATCCTCAATTAACACAGAGTACAAAGATATGATCTAATCCTAAGTGGTGAATTGGAGAGAGTCTGATCCAATGGAAGAGTTTCCAGTGAGTCTCCCCCAAAGTTGAGAAAATGATTGGTGCTTCATTTCTGAAAAAAGAGGTGCTGAGGCTTAAGCCTGCTTGAGAGCAGTTTTCCTCAGTCCTAAATTTGGGGATGCCCTAAGTGCTGGTTACCCAGTGGTGAGGGGAAGGCAACTTGGCACATGTGCGGAGACTGTTTTCTTTATTATTACTCATATCTTCCAGCACTGGCATTGAAATTGGATTCGAAGGCTGAATGCTGGCCCAAATTGTTAAGCCCTAGCCAAATTTCAGGCAGGTCCAGTCTATTCCAACAATCCTAGCACCTGTTTTGCCTTAGCTCCCCCTTCTTCCTCCCGCCAACATTGCAGGCCCCAAAGCTCACATGTCTCCTTTCTGCCACCTCACATCTTTAGTCATTGTGACCACTGTTTTTAGTCAGATCTATCCAGGCAGCATGGAAGACAAGGCTTTTATGGCACCGTTGCCCTGCTTCATTCACAGAATTTTACAGGGAGTCCAGGTGATGTCAACTTTCATGTGCCATTGTCCCATGTTTTCCTACCTCCTCTTCCGTCTTTTCTCTTACCATGGGAAATCTGTTAAGAAAAAAATGGCGGAATAGCTAGGGCTGGCCCTATCATTAGACAGAGTGAGGTAGTGCTTGGAGGCAGCAGCAAAGTGCTGGAGGAGAGAGCTGAGTGCCAAGCAGCCTGCCCTGTGCCCCCAGGCTAACCTGCTGCCTTCAGGTACAGTGCAGGATGCTGTTGACGATACAGTCCAGTCGACTTTTGTACATGGAATAGGAGAGGGTGCTATCTTGTTCTTTGTTGCAGGCAAGAAAAAGTGTTTTAGGCCGACCCTGGGAATAGCTGCACAATGTCTTTTGATTGGTAGTGCTAGGACCCTGCTGTCTGGAAGCATTCTTACTAGATTTCCCTTCTGCCTCAGTCTGGTGGGCAAGAAAACTGGGTATGGGCATGTGGCGCCCCACCAATAGAAGCCATGGGGCAGAAGATAATCAGCCCTGAGGATAACAGAGGGAAGCTGGGTGGAAGGGGGCAAGGGCTTGCAAACAAGACAGGAAGGAGGTGCTCTTCCTAGGATTCTTCGAATACTTCCACAATGTAAGTGGAATTGCAATGTGTGTACACAGGATGGGGGCTGTTCTGTCCCCCGCTGTGATTGTTGCAATTTGTGGGAAGGGATTAATTGCTCAAATGCAAATAAATATCCTGCTTTCTCTATATCTGCTGGCAAAGGCTGTGATTTGCACTGTTTTACCAGAGTCCCTTGCGTGACACTGGCAGGGCGGCTTCCTCCCCCGGCTACTCCGTGACAGCTTTATGTAGGTGACTCCTGGACAGATCTGACACAAATACCGCCAGACAAATACTGTCTTGGGTTGGCGGGCAGGCTGTCTGCTTCTGAGAAACCTCGGGACCTTATCAGTCCTTGGCAGGCCATTCTGTATTTCCCCTCCCTACCCCCACTGGGTAGACCTAACGTACTCCATGTTCTATAGCCCTCAGAACCTGGATGGACTATGTACTGCCCTGTCCTTTCCACCTGTCCATGGGGCAAAGAGATTAAAGACATTACAAAAACGTTTTCCCATCCAAGTGTGTCAGTTGGTGGCTGTTTTTAAAGCCCTCCCTGCTTCAATTTTGGTTAATAGAAAATGGAGCGCGATTGTGTGCCAAGCACGTTTCCTGTGTGAGTGGTCTGGGGGATTTTCTTTGTGACCTCTAATGACCCACACTGGGTCTGTGCAGGCTTCTGGGTCTTCTTGACACCCCCCCCCCATCTTTGCCTTACTCATATCAGTGTCTATCCCTACTTTGAGACTCATTAATCTGTTTGATTCTGCATGGCTTGTGTTACCGGGGTGGGTGCGTTATGAGTTGGAGTGGCGGGTGAGGATGGGGAGTAGGAACTTGAAAGCCCTGTGAGAGAGCCTTAGGCTGGAATTACAGGGGGTGGGTTTCAGGGGGTCAGGACCCTAGTGCATAAGGAACCCCTGCCATCTGTTCCTTTCACTCCACAATACAGATGGCATCAGCATTTTATGGAACAGGTAACCCACTGGGGATAGAGCAAGCTGGGTTTCTTATTTCCATGGGGTTGTGGGAAGAGGGGGTCTGTGTTTGCCATTTGCCACTTGACCAGCTGCCCCCATTGTCAAAGGTCAGATTTATGTGGAAAGAACAGAATGATTCCCCCCTTCCCTCACAACAGTGCTTAACTCCCATTCTTATATAGCTCCATCAGTGTACATGCCACTTTACATAGTAACATAAGGTCAGTCGCCCCAAGGAACTTGCACCCTAATTTTCAAAAGAAAGCAAAGAGAAAGGTATAGGTTGACAAGGGGTGAATCGGAGCAAATGCAGCTATGTACTTCAGTAGCGTTGCAGTTGAGGGTGAGGACGAAAGCAAATGGGGTCCCGGCTAAAGCACTGCTCGAAAGTCCTGCTTTCTTCCTGGAATCCCTTCCTGCCTGCCCCCTCCTCCCAGATGTGTGGAGCAGGTTGTGTTTACTCAGCTACCAAAGGGAGGTACTCACCTTTGCATGTTCCAGAATTCAGTGAACCGTGCAGTTGGCAGCGTGCTCTGAGGCTAAACCCTCATGAACCCTGTTTAGTCAGATTGTGCCCTGCCCCTCCCCAGAATGTACATGGAGCAGCCTGGAGGCTCACTCATGACATGGGGTGCGGCGGGCGCTGGAAGTGCAGCAGGCGTGCCAGTGCTGGCAGGGCTGTGCCCCACAGTTGAGGTCACCAACAGGGTTAAGGTAGAACCAGGAATCGGCACTACTGAGGGAAGGTTCCATGACTGATGTCCCTAAGCTCCGTTATCTGCCTCTGGGCCCAACCCTTATGCATACCACTACCACAGATCCTGCAAAACTATAAATGAATGGCAGTTACATTGATAATCATGTGAGATGCTGTTAAACTATGGAACTCACTGTTGTGGGATGTTGCAAGTGCTGCGAGTGACTTTAGGAATAGGTCCTTTAATGGCTGCAAACTCACTTTTGAGCTTGGGTGGAGGGAAAATACTCTGGGGAGAGTCTGGAGTTGGGAGACCTTGAATCCTTCAGGGTGGGTTTGTCATATACTGAAGGAAAGCTACTAGAAGGTGTTATAGAGAACATAATTTACAGATTGGTGTTACCATAGCTGATGAGGTGGTCCCAAGAAAAATGGCTTTGGTTGTTCCTTTTATTAAAAATTGTAGTTATTGGGAATGTATTCATGCCTTTTCACTTTTATTATGTAAAGTGCTTTACAACATTTTGTTTTGCCCTCACAATCACTTTCTGAGGCAGATCTCTATAGTCTCCCATTTTATAGATAGACTGAGGGGCTAACCATATGTGATGTACTAGACCAGCATGGTAGGGCATAGCTTCTGAATTCCTATAAAGAGGTGGTAGGGAGTTAAACTGCAGAAGCAAGAGGACGGGGATGCTAAACTTCTTTCTCCTGCTGCTTTTCCCCCTCACAACCTGCTCTCCGTAGCAGCTAGCTGCTGTTCTGTCAGTAGAGCTCTGAGACTGGAAGTAAAGCTCCCTCCAACTGGGAAGGGGGGAGCTGAGAACAAAAAACAGCAGGTAGGGGCAGGTTTCAACACCTGGCTACTGTGAGTCCACTTTAAAATGTCCCCCTCCACTTTATATTAATTCAGCATGACCAATTTTCTAATATGTGGGTTGGGCTGCCATCATGTGTAACTTACTGCTGAGAGAAAAGAAGTTGCCTGGGGCCAACAGAAGCACCACGCTGACTGCATTTGCTCCCAAACACTGTATTCATTCAGGGTCTCCTCTTCCATATTTGGGATACACAACTTGATATATCCCATTGTGCCTGGAGCTGACAAATTATTGCTGAAGAGTTGGCTGTCTGAACACACAAAGGATAGATATGGACACTAAAAGTCTAAATGTTGAGAAAGAGGTGTTCTATTCCTCGCCTGTTCCTTGTAACATCTAGTTCAACAGTGGGGAACCTCTGGCTTGTGAGCCTAATCTGGTTTGCAAGGTTCCCCAGTCCAGCTCAGAAGGTGTTCCAGGAAAGAGCACCCCCTTGTGCAGGCAATGCCCCCTTAGTTTAATCTCCCCTTGGCTCAAAGCCTTACATGCCAGCTGTGGGCAGCCCTGCCCACTTTGGGAGCATGGCTGTCCACTGCCACTATCCAGCCCGGGGGTGGTTTCCTATGGACAATCCAGCCCCCAGGGACAAAGTCGTTCCCCACCCCTGATTTAATTGTATATAATACGTGATGTGATCAAATGGTGCTGTGCATTGCCCCATCCACATCACATCAGCTGTTGTAGCAGGGGAACACAGAGCATGATTATATCATCTCATGTGTTGGGTTCAGGTAGACATTATGAAGAAGTGACCCTGAGCAATGGCTATTCCATTTTTCCTGTAACGTTATGTTAGACCCTACAGAAGAAGGAAGGGATAATGACCTAACTGAAGAAGCAGGATCAATTCAGTGTTGTTTTTAATAAATAAACTAAATTGGTTGGTTTTTGAATATTTGAATGCTGCCTGTTAGTTTAAAACCCTCAGTTTAAAAATGGTGTGTGAACTTTCAGGTTCAGTTTAAAAATGGTGTGTGAACTTAAGGGTTTCACGGAACGGTTTGTCACTCACAATGAACATTTGATCAATTTGACGGACAGATCTGTGAAACTCTGAATTAATTTTTAAACTACTGGTTGTTCCAATAAAACATGTCATCTGTGATGGGTTTAGTGCCTTTCTTTCTGTGGGAACAACATAGCCACCAACACCTGGATTAACTGGAAGACTCAACTATATTTTATGGGGTGTTTAGTTCCTTGCACTCGGAAATTCCACTTTCCTCACTGAGCTAGACTTTGTTTCAGACTAGGATCTAGCTCATAGCTGGTGCCTCTGAGAGGAAAAATATTACCTCTGTTGCCAATCACATGCGTACGCACTTCTTCTGTGGCTCATGTTCCACTTGGAGATTCTACCACCTTAAAGAGGCAGGTAGGTTCCTGTTTGGGCAGTGCTGTTTGAAACTGTCTAGCTTGGCGGTTGCTAGGAACAGAGCCAGCAGGAGGAATTTTGACTTCTTCCCCAAGTTCTCTGGAACTACAAAAGGGCTTGGGGGCCTGGAAAGCAAGGTGGTGTTTGCACAGACTTCCACAGGGGTGAGTGTACACCTGGGTTTCTAGGGTCCTCTGGATGGAAGAAGGGATAATACTAGGGAGTGAGAGGCGTGTTTGGAGGCAATGGCTGCCACCTTGAGAAGCACGTTCGGGCCATCCTTAAGGATGGTGGAGTAATAGTCAGACGGATCTGACTCAGGGCATAATCTATCAGGGAAATCCGTTTGAAAGGAATGGTAGCTATGCAAGAACCCCCACTCATTTCTGTAGGACTTGTGGAAGAGAACTTCCCGGCCGATTGTTCCCTCTGAGAAGTTACAGCCATTTTTTGCTTTCTGTCTCAGATATCAAAATGTCCTTGGACCTGCTAGGGCATTCGGGGATCCTAGTTCTGTCTCCCTACTGTGTGTGTGTTTATGGATAAGGGAGAGGGTAATGGAACTGCAGGCCTGAAAGAGAGGTAAAGGGCAATCTCATACAATTTAATCCCCACCATCGGCCTTTAACCTGAGACAGTTTTCATTGCAATTTAGGCAACTATTGATTCAATAGTTCAGTAATGACAGTTGTCAGATGGTCAGAATAAGTAAGACAGAAAACAGATTATATCTTTATTTTAGGCAATCTTCTGTTTGGGAACTGAAGTTCATAACCTTGTTAAATACAAAGACCATTAATTTGAATTGAGATATTAGGTTCCTGGACGATTACAGCAGCATACAGCTCCCCTGTGTGTTACTTTATATGAATTTATGGAACTACAGTTCCAATTCGGAGAAACGTGTTCATGTTCCATTGAAATCAAAGGAACAAATTAACTGTGACTGATTTAGATTTCTTTGATTTCAATGGGACTAAAGTGCAACTAACCTTTTCCTGAATTAGTCTGATTATATCTTGCTAGTGTTTAATATCTCCACTGGTTGGTTTTGACTTTTAAAGCCTGCGAGCTCGCATTACCCAATCCCATATGATTTTGCCTGTACATTAAAATTTTCTGTGGAGGCCCTACTCCATGTGTGTTCATTTTCAGTGATGGGTTCAGGTAGGCTGCTGTAGTGGATGGGGACTTTTCTGTAGTGGCACCAGGCTCTGGAATACTCTCTCCAGCTTTATCTGACAGGCACACACATTGTTAACATTTTAAGTGCCAGTCAAAACATTTCACCAATCATCACTTGATTGATTTTTAAGCCCTCTTGTGTTTCTGGACTCGGCCGAATTTATATATTTTACGGTCATGTTAATTTTTGTGATTTTATTGTTTTGGATAGTTCTTAAATTATGTGGATTGCCTGGGAGGTCTACTCTGGCAGATAGGCGGAATAAATAAATATTTATTTAAATCTTTTAAATAAATAAAAGATCCCTCTTAGACCGAAAGACTGCAGGGTGGAGAAGTGTGAATCCGGTGCCATTATTTCCATGAGTTTTCCACTTTGCATCATTCTCAGTTATCCATGGAAAGGCTACAGCGTGCCTTTAATTTTCTTACTTCTCCAAACAACTTCTATTAATGGGGGGTGGGGGAGCTGGAGGGACTTTAGTCTTTGAAAAAGCAGTTGTGCAAATGGATGAGCATAATAGTGGTGGGCTGGTGCATGCATACTGAATATTGCGCATTGGCATGCTCATCTGAAATGCATTTAGTCTGTTTTTACCCCTCCTGCTGCCGTTTTCCCCCCTGACTGAAAGTAAGGTAGATAGTATCGGACAGAAGACAGGTTCAGGGTTATTGTCCACACCACCGAACAACAATGCAAATTTGATCCCCCCTTGGCTCAAACTCCAACTCCAATTTGACTTGGATTCCTGCCTTGAGCAGGGGGTTGGACTCGATGGTCTTATAGGCCCCTTCCAGCCCTACTATTCTATTATTCTATGAATATCCACATCATAACAGATCCTTTCTGCAGAGAAGGCCAATATTCTTCAAACTTTTCAGAGCTGGGACCTAATCTTAGCCCCAACATGGGATCCACGTTAAACACACACACAAAAAAAACACACACACACAAAACATAGAGGGGGGGACAACTCCCCCCCCACACACATACACACTCTTTCCTTCTCTCTCTCAGAACACCCTGAAGAAAACAAATGATGGTAGTTTCTGTTTTTATGATTCAGTTGGGGTGTGGTCCACTTGTGGGTCCCTCTCCACCTGTTGAAAACCAATAAAGTAGAGGAAGAAGGGGTGGTGCTGTCCTCCTGGGCCCCAACACAGCCCCACCTCCTCCTAGGCAGCTCATAAGCTCCACCTGGCCTATCCTGGCTATAAATATATGTGTGTGTGTTTTTCCCTGGGCCAAATTTCAGACTTCAGCCTTGTCTGTATTGACTCCCCAGTTGCTGACTAGGTCAGGTGTGGGCAAATTTAAAGCTTCCAGGATCCACTTTGTTTTTTTTTTTATTAGAAGCCTGAGATTCACCAACTAGAGCCAGGCACCAAATATCTGGTGGAAGATGGGTGGGGTTAGATGTAAAATGGTGGCTCGGGAGGCAGAATCAGTTGCCTACTGCACCCCATAAGCCATACATTGGGATGACCTCCATATAGAAGTACAGATCTACATCTGAGTTATTACAGATCAGAGATTCCAATAGCCTAATTTAGAGGAGGGGGAACTACCCTTGTGTTGCTATTCAGAGACTGAAACACTTGCTCATTTACTGCAAATCATCCTGTGAGCTACCTGATTTACCTTCTGCCCACCTGTGGTCTAGGTGTCTCTCCTTGCTTGTCCTCTAATCTTGCTATTTACCTAATGCTCTTGCACTCTACCAACCTCCTTTACCTGCCTGCCTGGACTCTGGTTTGATTTGGGCCTGTGCCCCTGTGGTGAGCTTC
Organism: Heloderma suspectum; assembly: GCF_057233095.1. Lineage (NCBI taxonomy): Eukaryota > Metazoa > Chordata > Lepidosauria > Squamata > Helodermatidae > Heloderma > Heloderma suspectum. The sequence continues at coordinate 172,769,155 of NC_139459.1, forward strand.
CTCAAATCTGGCTTCTTATGCTACCTTGACGAGAACCTAATTCCTAGGATTTCTCTAGGCCAAGGGTGGGCAACCTGGTGCACTCCAACTGTTTTGGACTACAATTCCCATAATCCTTGACCATTGGCCATGCTGTCTGGGGCTGATGGGAGGTGTAGCCCCTAACACCTGGGGGGCACCAGGTTGTCTACCCCTGCTCTAGGCCCTCTGGTGTAATGTTCTGACCTGGCCTCCGTCTTCCTCCTGACAGACTTTCACCTTCTGCCCTTGAGCTGCCCGTAGCCCAGCAATGCGGATGTTTGTTCTGACTGTATCTCTTCTGAGTAGATTTTTCAGCTTTGACCAACATGTTTTTTTTCCGTGGCCTGTGCCTTCTCTAATGGTTAAGATTTTCTGCACAGCTAACTTCACTCAATCTCAGTGTGGCTTAAAACATCTGTCCTATTTCCTCCCCTCCATACTAATGGGGAACGGTTATCCTCTATCTTATTTATGACAGAGATCTTACACTTATTTGAGGACTGCTATTGATCACTGCCTTGTTGTGGCGAAGGGGCTTGCGTAACTCAGTGAAGCCATAAGCTATGCCGTGCAGGGCCACCCAAGACGGACAGGTCATGGCAGAGAGTTCTGACAAAATGTGGTCCACTGGAGAAGGAAATGGCAACCCACTCCAGTATTCTTGCCAAGAAAACCCCATGGAACTTATCACAAGGCTAAAAGAGATGATGCCGGAAGATGAGCCCCTCAGGTCGGAAGGTGTCCAATATGCTACTGGGGAAGAGCAGAGGGTATTTCCAAGTAGCGCCAGAAAGAGTGAAGCGGCTGGGCCAAAGCCGAAAGGACACTCAGCTGTGCATGTGTCTGGTGGTGAAAAGAAAATCCGATGCTGTAAAGAACAATATTGTTTAGGAACCTGGAATGTCAGATCAATGAATCAAGGTAAGCTGGAGGTGGTCAAACATGAGATGGCAAGATTGAACATCGACATCTTGGGAATCAGCGAACTAAAATGGACAGGCATGGGCGAATTTAATTCAGGTGACCATCATATCTACTATTGTGGGCAAGAATCCCTTAGAAGAAATGGAGTAGCACTCATAGTCAACAAAAGGGTGGGAAAAGCAGTACTGGGGTACAATCTTAAAAATGATAGAATGATCTCAGTACGAATCCAAGGCAAACCATTCAACATCACAGTAATTCAAGTCTATGCCCCAACCACTGATGCCGAAGAAGCTGAGGTTGATCGGTTCTATGAAGACCTACAACACCTTCTAGAACTAACACCAAAAAAAGATGTCCTCTTCATCATAGGGGATTGGAATGCTAAAGTAGGAAGTCAAGAAATCACCGGGATAACAGGCAGGCATGGCCTTGGTGTACAAAATGAAGCAGGACAAAAGCTAATAGAGTTTTGCCAAGAGAACACGCTGATCATAGCAAACACTCTTTTCCAACAGCACAAGAGGCGACTCTACACATGGACGTCACCAGATGGTCAATATCGAAATCAGATTGATTATGTCCTTTGCAGCCAAAGATGGAGAAGCTCCATACAGTCAGTAAAAACAAGACCCGGAGCTGACTGTGGCTCAGATCATGAGCTGCTTCTTGCAAAATTTCGGCTTAAATTGAAGAACGTCGGGAAAACCACTAAACCGTTCAGGTATGACCTAAATCATATCCCTGATGAATATACAGTGGAGGTGAGGAATAGATTTCAGGGATTAGACCTGATAGACAGAGTGCCTGAGGAACTATGGACAGAGATCCGTAACATTGTTCAGGAGGCAGCAACGAAATCCATCCCAAAGAAAAAGAAATGCAAGAAAGCAAAGTGGCTGTCTGAGGAGGCTTTACAAGTAGCTGAGGAAAGAAGGGAAGCGAAAAGCAAGGGAGAAAGGGGAAGATATACCCAACTGAATGCAGAGTTCCAGAGAATAGCAAGGAGAGACAAGAAGGCCTTCTTAAATGAACAATGCAAATAAATCGAGGAAAACAACAGAATGGGAAAGACTAGAGATCTCTTCAAGAAAATCGGAGATCTCAAGGGAACGTTTTGTGCAAAGATGGGCATGATAAAGGACAAAGAAGGCAGGGACCTCACAGAAGCAGATGAGATTAAGAAGAGGTGGCAAGAATACACAGATGAACTATACAGGAAAGATCTTAATGTCCTTGATAGCCATGATAGTAATGTCCTTGATAGCCATGATAGTGCGGTCACTGAACTTGAGCCGGACATCCTCGAGAGTGAAGTCAAGTGGGCCTTAGGAAGCATTAGTAACAACAAAGCTAGCGGAGATGACAGTATGCCAGCCGAGCTATTTAAAATCCTAAAAGATGATGCTGTTAAAGTGCTGCATTCAATATGCCAACAAATCTGGAACACTCAACAGTGGCCACAAGACTGGAAAAGGTCAGTTTACATTCCAATTCCAAAGAAGGGCAACGCCAAAGAGTGTTCAAACTACCGCACAATTGCGCTTATTTCACATGCCAGCAAGGTGATGCTCAAAATCCTACAAGCTAGGCTTCAGCAGTATGCGAACCGAGAACTACCGGAAGTACAAGCTGGGTTTCGAAGAGGCAGAGGAACTAGAGATCAAATCGCCAACATTCGCTGCATCATGGAGAAAGCAAGAGAATTCCAGAAAAACGTCTATTTCTGCTTCATTGACTACGCTAAAGCCTTTGATTGTGTGGATCACAACAAACTGTGGCAAATTCTGAAAGTGATGGGAGTACCAGACCACCTTACCTGTCTCCTGAGAAACCTGTACGAGGGTCAAGAAGCAACAGTAAGAACCAGACATGGAAAAACCGATTGGTTCAAAATTGGGAAAGGAGTACGACAAGGCTGCATATTGTCACCCTGCTTATTTAACTTATATGCAGAGTACATCATGAGAAATGCCGGGTTGGATGAATCAGAGGTTGGAATTAAGATTGCTGGGAGAATTATCAACAACCTCCGATATGCAGACGATACCACCCTAATGGCAGAAAGCAAAGAGGAGCTAAAGAGCCTCTTGTTGAGGGTGAAAGAGGAGAGTGCAAAAGCTGGTTTGAAACTCAACATTAAAAAAACTAAGATCATGGCATCTGGCCCCATCACTTCCTGGCATATAGAAGGGGAAGAAATGGAAGCAGTGACAGATTTTACTTTCTTGGGCTCCAAGATCACCGCAGACGGTGACTGTAGCCATGAAATTAAAAGACGCTTGCTCCTTGGGAGGAAAGCTATGGCCAACCTAGACAGCATAGTAAGAAGCAGAGACATCACCTTGCCGACAAAGGTCCGTCTAATCAAAGCTATGGTTTTCCCAGTAGTAATGTATGGCTGTGAGAGCTGGACTATAAGGAAGGCTGAGCACCGAAGAATTGATGCTTTCGAACTGTGGTGCTGGAGAAGACTCTTACGAGTCCCCTGGACTGCAAGGAGGTCAAATCAGTCCATCCTAAAGGAAATCAACCCTGAGTGCTCATTGGAAGGACAGATAATGAAACTGAAGCTCCAATATTTTGGCCACCTAATGCGAAGAGAAAACTCCCTGGAAAAGACCCTGATGCTGGGAAAGACTGAAGGCAAAAGGAGAAGGGGACAGCAGAGGATGAGATGGCTAGATAGCATCACGGATGCAATGAATATGAACTTGAGCACGCTCCGGGAGAGAGCGCAGGACAGGAGGGCCTGGCGTGCTATGGTCCATGGGGTCACGAAGAGTCGGACACGACTGAACGACTGAACAAGAACAAAGCCACAAAATGACCCCCTTCCCCATGACACTACTGAAATGAGAAAACAAACAAAAACAAAGGCAGTCATGTTGACTGTAAGAGAAATTCCAATATCCGTATTAGTGCTAATGCCTGTATTAGGCCAACCAAAAGATCACAAAATGTGCAAACTAACATCTTGCCTGATGAAGAGGCACATTTGTTATCTTTTGATTGGTCTACTGAAATGAAGAAAGCTTGGTGTGACCAGCAGTGGATTTTTGAGTGGAAAGACTGTGAGCCCCATTCAGTTCTCAAAACAATTTACTGGGCTCAGAATAATTTAATTCTACATATGCGTGTTTTACACCAGGCTCCAGTTGGTGGATCACAGGGATTCTAGGGGAAAAAAACATACAGCCTTCTGTGCTGAAAGGACTGGGTAGGCCTCGTGTCTCCTGGCCAGGGCTGGACCAAGACATCTTGGTACCTGAGACAGAAAATTCAAATGTCATCCCAGCCATCTCCATGCACACTAATTAACATGGGGCACAGTTTCCGTGGCAGTGCTATTGGGCATGTCCATTACAATGGGCTTGTGCGGGAAAACCTCCTCATCAAGGTTCTGTTACTATGACTGTTCCCTTGCTACCGCCCTTTAATGGCACCCGAAATCTGCTGCTTGAGATGGTCACCTCACCTTCCCTTGTGGTAAGGCCAGCCCTGCTCTTGGGACACCCAATGCATACATCGGGAGGGGAAACCTCATACTTTGAGGGCCTCTGATCTGTGATCCAGAGCTTCTGCCTCCCCCACCAGTAGCCCCATAGCTCCATCCCATGCAAAGCCTGCCTACTGAGGTGTCGAGCATTACCATCTGAATCAGCTTGCACTTCTGAATTGGGTGGGGGCAAGAAATGGCCCACATGACTCATAGATGGGCATTACCTGTGTCAGACCAGTGTATGATGGGGGCACTGCCTGCATTGTGGCTCAGTGATAGAGCACTTGCTTTGCATGCAGAAGGTCCCAGGTTCAATCCCTGGTATCTTCAGGTAGGGCTGGAAAAGACTCTGGTCTGAAACCCCAGAGAGATACTGCCAGTCAGTTTCAACAATACTGGGCTGCATGGACAAATGGTCTGATTTATATAAGGCAGCTTCTTATGTTGCTATATTTCATTGGTTACCTGTTCGCTTAATCAGGGCTCAATTCAATTGCTGATGATTACCTTTAACTGCTAGGGCCCAGTTTTACCTCAGGAAATTCTTTCACCCATACATTTCTTCCCTAGGCCTTGAGATCTGCTGATGATAGTCTACTCCACCTTTCCCCAACCTGCTGCCCTCTAGATGTTTTGGACTTCAACTCCATCACCCCCAGCCAGCATGGTCAATGGTCAGGGATGCTGGGAACTGTAATCCAAAACATTGGAATGGCACCAGTATTATACCTACATTACAAATGTGAGCTGGTTTACAGCCAGTTGAATTGTCCTGGCTCCTCCACTCAGAGAATAGTAGTGCTTTTTGTTTTTTGAGGTGTTGGGTATATCTTATTGGAGATCTGTATCCCTTTCAAAGAACCAGAGTTCTAAGAGCTCCTAGGCTAGAAACTTCGGCAGCTGCGCAGTTTGGAAACTGATTTAAACTTGCAGTGTAGTCATCCCCCAGGTTAGGGAAGCATCATCTTCTCTGTGTTCCATCCTTTAGGGAAATGCTTCCCTGGGGATGGCATTTTCAATGGTTAGCAAACCACTCTGTGAAACAATCTCCCTAAGGAAGCTTGCCAACCTCCATCATTCTTGTTGTTTCACTGAATGGTGAAGACTTTGTCTGCAAAAAGCCTGCTCGCTTTAATGTAGTTTTTAATTGGCAACTCTTAACCTGTTTTGGTTTTTAAGCCTGGATTATTTTATTGCTGCATTTACTGATGCATTTGCTTTTAACATGTTTTTTTTTTAAACCGTGTTATGTCTGTTCTTGTGCTTTTGTAATTTAAATTTGGTTCTAAGTCACTTCCATCATTTTATGGAAAAAAAGTACCTAATAATAAATGTGGTAAATTAACATATAAACTAGGAGTAGCTGGTTGGCCATGTGCAACTTGACCAGAAATTAATTCGGATTCCAGGAGAAGCGTCATGTCAATCTTTATGACTGACTTGACATGTGTCTGTTCTGCATTATAATATTATGACATTTCCTTGTTTATCTTCTTGCGAGTTTACCTTCTTACAAGTGTGGTGAAATAATTGAACGAAAACAGGAGGTTTTAATTTTTATTAGAAACCCAGCTGTCTATTATATCTCAATGCTAAACTGGACATGACATTAATCTGCATGAATACAGTTAACATGCACACTTTTTATTATGTAAATAGCAGCTGCAGAGAAGCCTGAGCAGTCTCAGGGCCATGGGGGCTGCGGAAGGAAATCTACTATTTCGCTCCCTGTCATGGTCCTGACTAAAAATGCCTTTCCAAAGCTGCTATTTGCATTTCAAGAGAAGCCCCCTTAGTGCCAAATAGAATTTCTCCTTGAAATGCAAATAGAGGCAGTTTCTGTCAGGACTACTACAGAAAGAGAAAGAGTGAAACTTCCTCTCCCAGTCTCCAGAGGCCGCTTAGCCTCCCCTGTGGCTGCTACTTAAACAAAAAATGTGCATGTTAATTGAATTCATGCAATTAGCATCACTTCTAGTTTGTCCCCCTATTTTCCCCCAGGGAGTGCACTCATAAGAACAAATAAATAATTACTGGGAGGAAGTCAGCTTGTAGTCAGAGTTCTCTGTTAGATACCCACCCACCCCCGAATTATGCCTGAATTAAGGAATAAGAACAATGGCAAATTTGTTCACTGACATCCCTCACTGGCCCATAGCAAGAAGGGCTGCTTGCTGGAAGAACAGAGCTGGAATTAGCCCCAGATACCTCCAGTATCAGAGGCAGTATGCCTATGTATACCAGTTGCTGGGGGACATAAGCGGGAGGGTGCTGTTGCACTCATGTCCTGCTTGTGGGCTTCCCATGGGCAGTTGGTTGGCCAGCCACTGTGTGAACAGAATGCTGGAATAGATGGACCCTTGTTCCGATCCAGCATGGCGTTTCTTATGTTGTCACCTGTACATTGAGTATAGTGGAACTAGCAGCCCAACATTTTAATATTTGCGGTAATATTTTATATCCTAACATTTTAATATGTGCCTGGGAGGACTATTGGGCAACTCAGGGGGTCGGGGAGGTGCCACCATAACTGTGGTCACGGGCAGGGGGAGGTATGGCGTTGGGGGATTAACAGGCCAGCTGAGGAGAAGAGGGGCTAGACACCTTACAGCTGTCCCCTCTTCTGGTTCTTCCCCCAACCTGATGGTTCCTGGCAGCCTTACCAGTCTGCCCTCGGGTCTGGTGGGGCTGCTACTGAATGCCAGGTCAGCCCAAAATAAAATCTCCCTCATCCATGATTTGATTGTGGATGAGGGGGCTGACCTGGCATGTATTACTGAGACCTGGGTGGGGGAACTGGGAGGGGTCACTCTCTCCCAGCTGTGCCCTCCTGGGTACTCGGTGCAGCACCAACACCCACTTGAGGGTCGGGGAGGGGGGGTTGCCGTGGTCTATAGGAATTCAATCTCCCTCTCCAGGCTTCCTGCTCATTCGAGTGCACATCTTGAGTGTCTGTACCTTGTGTTGGGTACCCGGGACAGATTAGGGATTCTGTTGGTGTACCGCCCAACCCGCTGCCCATCAGACTCCCTGCCTGAGCTGACGGAGGTGGTCTCGGACTTGGTGTTGAGGACCCCTAGGATGATGGTCCTGGGGGATCTCAACTTCCATGCCGAGGCCACTGTATCCGGGGCGGCTCAGGACTTCATGGCCGCCATGACAACCATGGGGCTGTCCCAACATGTCATCGGCCCAACGCATATAAAAGGACACACGCTTGATCTGGTTTTCTCGACTGGGCAGGAGGATGGTGATCTGAAAGTGGAGGAATTAACATCTGTCCCTTTGTCATGGTCAGATCACTTCCTGCTGAGGTTTAGACTCCTGGCGGCCTTCCCCCTCTACAAGGGTGGGGGATCTATTAAAATGGTCCGCCCCCGGAGATTAATGGATTCCGATGGATTCCAGAGGGCTCTGGGGGATTTTCCTGCTGGTATGGCTCGTGCTCCTGTCGAAGCCCAGGTGGCTCTGCTGTGGAATGCAGAGATGACTCGGGCGGTTGACACGATCGCACCCAAGCGCCCTCTCCCTCTGAGAAGAGCCCGGCCAGCTCCTTGGTATACACCTGAGCTGAGGGCAATGAAGCAAGAGGGGAGACGGCTAGAACGCAGGTGGAGGAAAACTCGTGCTGAATCTGACCGAACACAGGTAAGAGCCCACTATCAAGCCTACTCTGTGGCGGTGAGGGTGGCAAAGAGACAGTTCTTTTCCACCAGCATTGCATCTTCTCAGTGTCGTCCAGCAGAGCTTTTCCGAGTGGTTCGCAGCCTGTTACATTCTGGGCCAGGGAGAGAGACTGTGGAACCCTTGGTAGCACGCTGTGACAAGTTTGCACGGCACTTTGAGGATAAAGTCGCTCAGATTCGTCATGAATTGGACACTACCATTAATGCAGTTCCATTGGTAGAGGCGTTCAGAGCACCGTCTGGTCCAGTTTTATTGGATGAGTTTCAGTTACTGAGGCCTGAGGATGCGGACAAGGTGCTTGGCCAAGTCCGATCGACCACTTGTGTGCTTGACCCTTGCCCTTCATGGCTTATTAAATCAAACAAGGAGGGGTTGTCCGGCTGGGTCCAGGAGATTGTAAATTCCTCCTTGAGAGAGGGAGTGGTGCCTGCCGCTCTAAAAGAGGCAGTAATTAGACCACTCCTGAAAAAGCCTAACCTGGACCCAGAGGATGTTAACAATTATAGGCCAGTGGCCAACATCCCCTTCCTGGGCAAGGTGCTTGAGTGGGTGGTTGTAGGACAGCTCCAGGCACTGTTGAATGAAACGGATTATCTAGATCCATTTCAATCAGGCTTCAGGCCTGGTTTTGGAATGGAAACTGCCTTGGTCGCCCTGTGGGATGACCTCTGCCGGGAGAGGGACAGGGGGAGTGCGACCCTGTTGATTCTCCTGGACCTCTCAGCGGCTTTCGATACCATCGACCATGGTATCCTTCTGGATAGGTTGTCTGGGTTAGGAGTTGGAGGCACTGCACTACAGTGGTTCCGCTCCTACCTGGATGGCCGATTCCAGAAGGTGGTGCTGGGGGATTATTGCTCTGTGCCATGGCAATTGTGCCATGGGGTTCCACAGGGCTCTATTTTATCCCCCATGCTGTTTAACATCTACATGAAACCGCTAGGGGAGGTTATCCGGAGGTGTGGGCTGAGGTGCCATCAATATGCAGATGACACCCAGCTCTACCTCTCTTTCTCATCAAACCCAGGTGAGGCAGTGGCTGTACTGAATCCGGGCCTGGGCACGGTAATGGACTGGATGAGGGCTAATAAACTGAAACTCAATCCAGACAAGACAGAGGTACTGTTAGTGGGTGGTTCGTCTGCCCAGCTAGGTGATATTCAACCTGTTCTGGAGAGGGTTGCACTCCCCCTAAAGGATCAGGTTCGTAGTTTGGGGGTGCTCTTGGATCCAGAACTGTCACTTGAGGCACAGGTGAATTCAGTGGCACGGAGCACTTTTTATCAGCTTAGGCTGGTATACCAACTACGCCCTTATCTGGACAGAGATAGCCTAGCTACAGTCTTCCATGCTCTGATAACTTCTCGTCTGGATTACTGCAATGCGTTATACATGGGGCTGCCTTTGAAAACGGTCCGGAAACTTCAGCTGGTCCAAAATAGGGCAGCAAGATTGTTAACAGGGACTGGCCTGCGAGCTCATATTACGCCAGTACTTTTCCAGCTGCACTGGCTACCAGTCCATTTCCAGGCCCGATTCAAAGTGCTGGTGTTAACATTCAAAGCCCTTAACGGCTTGGGGCCAGGTTACCTGAAGGATCGCCTCCTCCCATATGTGCCTGCCTGAACCTTAAGGTCATCATCAGCGGCCCTTCTCCGTGAGCCCCTGCCAAAGGAAGTGAGGCGGGTGGCTACTAGGAGGAGGGCTTTTTCTGCTGTGGCACCCCGGCTCTGGAATGAGCTCCCTAGTGAGGTTCGCCTGGCGCCTACATTGTATTCCTTTCGGCGCCAGGTGAAGACCTTTTTATTTTCCCAGGCATTTTAGCTTTCTAAATTTTTATCTTTGCTGTTTTAAATCTGTATTTTAAACTCCTGCACTGCTGCTAGATTTTATTGTGGTTGTATTGTTATATTGTGGTTTTAATATTCTATATATTTTAAATTGTTTTATTGTGTGTTTGGTTTTTAATTTTTGTGAACCGCCCAGAGAGCTTCGGCTATTGGGCGGTTTAGAAATTAAATAAATAAATAAAATAATAAATAGCAGCCGTAGAAGGTTTAAGGACCATGTTACCACATAAGCTTCCTGCTCCCAGATGAACCTGCCCAGCTTCGGATATGTCAGGCAAGTGGGTATAAGAGAGATGGCACTGGTGCCACAGCTATGGAACTCCCTCCCAGTGGCAATTCTCCAGTCTCCCCTTCTTCTTCTTTTTCAATGGACACTACCTTTTTTTTCCCTTTTTTTTTTAAGATTACCTTTTAATCAACGACCTGCTATTTTAGTATGTTTCCACTGAAGTTGTCATACTGCTGCCTCTTGTTGTTTTAATTATTGTTTCTTTTTAAATTTAATGTATAATTTTATTTTGTTATACTGAAGTAATTTCTAAGAAATTGTATGTCACTTTGGTTATTATTTTAATAGAAAATCTGCAATTGCTGTGATTTTCTTCTATTATAATCGTCACGAGCCTTGATGTCAGAAGATGGAATAGAAATATCTCAAACACATAAAGAAATAAAACTAAATTAAGCCCCATTATAAACTCAAACAAGTCAGCTGATTATACAGAAGGAAGGAGTCCTTGCAACACAGGACCTATGCTTCTCTGAATAGGGATATTGCTCCGCAGTTGCCACCAAGAGCGAAAGAGAGAAACCCTGTCAGGGGTCGACATTAGATGCAGTAAATGAGGAGTACCGCTTTGAAATCCTGTTCTAGCTAGGGCTGCTCCCTCACATTCATATCTTTAGTGTTTGTATGACTGATTAAAGCACACACACAAAATGCTGGTGCAGGGGAGGCAATCCAGTTCTGGAGCATGAAAGTAGGGGGTCTTTAACCCTTCATCCCTGCTGAGGTTCCACTGGAATCAGCCCCCTCCCCACACCTGCTATTTGCAGCGTGAGGAAATTTCCCCTTGGCTCTGCTCCCCCAGCATGATCCCATCGGGCTCCCCCACTATCTGCAAGGGCTAAACATGTGAATAATGTCACATCTAGTTTGGCCGTGAGCTGTTTGGAATATGGCACTTTCTTCCAAACCCTCCACTCTCCCAAGCTGGAGGCCGATGGATGCAATTCAACGTTGCACGGTTTTGCCGGGGCTTGCCACAGACAAACGGAGTCTAAATAGATCACTTCAGTGTTCCTTACCAGTGCAGCCTACCTCAGGATTCTAGATTAGCCACTGCAAGGAAAAGTCCCTAAAACAGCCTTCCCTAATCTGGTGCTCTCCCAATGTGTTGGACTACAAGTCCCAGCACACCCAATTGGACAATGGGAATTGTAGTCCAACACATCCAGAGGGCACCAGGCTGGGGAAAGTCTTTCTAAAGGATGAGGAAATTGCAACTCTGGACATCCTCCCCCCTCCCTCTGCTTTCCCCCTCTGAATACTCTTCTAACTGCTGGGTATGAAATATACAGGGGGGGGAAGCCACCTCATAACTTCACTTTCCTCCTCCAAATCCCAGAGGCCAAGGGAGGGATTTCCAGAGACAACACCCACATGACTCAAAGACATCGGCTACCACAAGCTCAAGCAATTGCTTTGACTTCGGAGGATCAGTATGTTCACATTTGAGAACCCCCGGCTTAGAGAACATGACACAGCAGTCCACAATAGCTTAATAGCAGAGATGACAGAGATGGGGCTAGGGACAAAAGATAGCCTCCATGTTTGCAGTTTGTGACATAAGTCACTGAGGACCAAAACAGACTATTTAAATCCATATCAAACCACTACACTTTTTTCATTTTTACTCTAGAGTAGGCTCAGGGTGCCTGATCCAGATCAAGACCCTCGTGTGGGGGGTATGGGCGCTTTTAAGATCCAGATTTGAAAGGGGGTTGCACCTACTCTAAAGTAAAAATGAAAAAGGCATAGCTGCTAGCTACGGATGAAAAATGTCAGTTTGGGTCATGAGAATGGGGGTGTAGGGACTGAGAGAAGACTGTTAAGAGAGAAAAAAGTTACTTCTTTCCATTTGTCCCTCCACAACCACAAGGCCTACAAATTCTTAGGGTGCTTCCACACAGAAGTCTCCTAGCACTACCAATCAAAAGGCACTGTGCAGCAATTCCGTCTTTCCCTCCTTAATAGACTCTATATGGAAAGAAGGAAGAAATGATGGGAAAACATGGGATGAGTACAAATGGAAGATGTCACACACACCCCGCACATAAAATACTGAGAATGAGGCTGGGCCAGCCCTACCATTAGGCAGAGTGAAGTAGCCACCTCAGGCAGCTCATTTGGGGTGTCATGAAAGGACAAAAAAAAGTTATTTATTATTACAGTATTTTTACTGCCAGGGAGAGGTGTTTGTGGGATTTTCTGCTTCAAGTACCAAAATAATTTGACCACACTTGGGCACTATGCACCATGACGGGGAAGGGGCACTATATGCTGCTCCGCCTCAGGCAGCAAAATGTCTCAGGACAGCCCAGGAATGAGACAGAGGGATTGAACAATAAAAGCCTCATCTGGAAGCACCCTTTGTTTCTTAACAAGCTTATAGAGCTGCACAAGCAGGGCTTCGAAGAATGCATGAAGATATTACTGGTAAAGATAAAACAGTCACATTTTATGTACTGTTATGGCGGTTACCAATAAAAGTTTATTTTTTTTTAAGTTTGCCTACCGCTCCATTAGAGAGGTAGCATATATAGTGCCATGAATTTCTTACACACGGTCCACTCCACAATAGGCAAGAAAGGAGGCCCAGCCAGATAGATAGCTGTAGTCATCTTATATCAAGTCACAATGGAAAGCTTTCCCCACCTACCCACCCCACCCCATAAAAGAACAATAGAAACAGTTAGAGCCAGCCTAGGTGGTGAAAACAACCCACTGATAATTGGGAGGGAAATATTCAGAAAATGAAAGGAAGGAGATGTATAACGCAGGGATGGAGGCATCCAGGCTAAACGGCCAAACCAAACTTCTCCCCTTTCACTTCCTCCTACAGTTTTTATTAATGTGGTCTCAAGCAGGCCCATCCCTAGGAGCCATGTCAGCCAAGAGTGGGGCCTTCAATACATGAATAATAGAATAATGGGGAATGCATACTCTATTGGCTGGCAAGGGTTTTGCAAGGCAACTCACAAAGAGCCAGAGTGATTAAAGAGTCAGTCTGGCACTATGGAGACCCAAGTTCAGTTCTTCATCCAGGCATAAAGCTCACTGGTGTTCTTGGGCCAGCCACTATCTTTCATTTTAAACTACCTCACAGGGCTGTCGTGAGGATAAAATGGGGGGAGGGACATACGTACCATATAGGCTGCCTCAAGCTCCTTGAAGGCAGGATAAAAATGCAATAAAAGAAATAAATAGTCCATAAGAGTGCATGCAAATGTGAGACTCTATCATTTCCTGCTAGAGTATGCTTCCGCATGTGTTTGACAGGAGCTTTGAGTGGATTTACGTGGCCATTTTGCCGTACCTATGATGCGTTGTTGTTTTTTAACTTATCACATGGCAGGATAATAGAGACAACCAGCTTACCAACTGGTTACAGACACGCTGTGCCTAAGTTATCATGGGAAACTTTCTACTCTATCCACCTGATGAAAGAGAGTAAGATTGAGGGAGAGCCTTCAATATACTTGTGGTATAACAGAAAATTCATACATGCACATACAGACTTTGGCTCAGCCACACTTCATTTAAAATTGGCAGTGGGGCTCCTAGAGTGTGGATAAAAGGCCTGCCAAAAGGTCTGTGGATAAAAAGCCCACCAAAACACGTACAGTTAATAACGGACAGAGAAGCAAAATATATGTTGTTGTTCAGTCATTAAGTCGTGTCCGACTCTTTGTGACCCCATGATAGCACACCAGGCCTTCCCGTCCTCCGCTCTCTCCCGGAGCGTGCGCAAGTCCATATTCATTGTATCGGTGATGCTATCTAGCCATCTCAACCTCTGCCGGCCCCTTCTCCTTTTGCCTTCAGTCTTTCCCAGCATCAGGGTCTTTTCCAGTTACTTTTCTCTTCGCATTAGGTGGCCAAAATATTTGAGCTTCACCTTCAGCATCTGTCTTTCCAATGAGCACTCAGGGTTGATTTCCTTTAGGATGGACTGATTTGACCTCCTTGCAGTCCAGGGGACTCGTAAGAGTCTTCTCCAGCACCACAGTTCGAAGGCATCAATTCTTCGGCGCTCAGCCTTCCTTATAGTCCAGCTCTCACAGCCATACATTCCTACTGGGAAAACCGTAGCTTTGATTATACGAACCTTTGTTGGCAGGGTGATGTCTCTGCTTCCTACTATGCTGTCTAGGTTTGCCATAGCTTTCCTCCCAAGGAGCAAGCGTCTTTTAATTTCATGGCTACAGTCACCGTCTGTGGTGACCTTGGAAACTAGATATAAAGCTAGATATAGCTTTAAATGTGACTTTTAAAAAAAGCAAAATAAATAAATTCATGCTGGATATGTCCTGTTAGCAATGTGGATATGTCCTGTTAGCCATGATAGCTAAATTAAACTTCCATGTTTAAACTTCTGAATACCAGTTGCTGGTGCCCTGCTTGTGGGCTTCACAGGAGAACATAAAAAAACCCTTAGGAACCCCCCTTCATCATATAGTACAGTTCGGAGTCAGGATTTGTCAAATGGAAAAATAATCAGCCAGGTCATTTATTGTCACATACAGCGTCCATGGGGAAAACAGCAAATGAAGGAAAACTTAGCCACCCTGGCCTCCTTGTGAGGGTGAGATATAGGGCTTTTCTACACAAGGCATTTATTGTGCACTCATCATTCCCTACTCACAGTTGCTTATGGGTTCTTTAGACAACGCTGTAACCTCCAGTTTTGCTTCTTTGTCTAAAGAGCACTCTCAGAGGGGTTTTTTTGGAACATGGAAAATGCAGTATTTAATGAAAAAAGCGAAAGAAAATACTTTTTACACTTGTGTATTTGCGCTATTCTACTATAGCACAGTGCTGTGCCACCTAGAGATTATGTAGCAGAAAAGCAGGAAAGGGAATGCTCTTTGTGAAGTGCTTGGGTCTCAATTCTGTGATGAAACTGAAAGTAGATACAGCCGCATGTAGAAAAACTCATAAACTGAAAAAAAATCCTTGCTTGAATGGCTACAAGTGGCTCATTTCCACCTTGCAGCCTACTGGGTGTTTCTGAAGTAAGCTGGAGCTTAAAGGCAGCAAAGGTAATCAGTTCCAGAGTCCCAGTAGGCAAAGGCAGGGTAAAGTATTTTTGTACTAACAAGAGGGCCAGAGCTAAGTATCAGGGTGTAGCTTCTGGGCCCAGCCCACATCCAAGGCCCCAGAGTGTTTGGGACAATCACAGCTTAACTGCCACCATCTAGCTGGTGCTTGTTGCTGGCCTTCAGTAGACATTAGTGCTTTGGTGGATCACCAAGTGGAACTCCCTCCCTAGGGAACTCCGTCATGCCCCCTCTTTAATGAGCTTCCGTCGTGCATTAAAAACGTGGCTGTTCAGGCAGGCATTTGGGGTGGGTTAGGGTATTTTAGAAAATGTTTTTATTGTAGAATTTTATTGTTTTATTGTATGTTGTACATCGCCCAGAGTGGCTGGGTGACCAGCCAGATGGGATAAATTAAATAATAAATAAATAAATAAATAAATAAGCAAGCTGGGTTTGGCGGGAGTTTATGTCCTGTCCTGTCACTGGGAGTTTCTGTCCAGTGGGTTGGGGGCTGCTTCTTCTGCCACACCTGCTTCTCCGTGTCCCCTTGGCTCCTCTGTCCAGGTTCTTCGTCACTGATGTCCATTTCTCGTTCCCTTTTCATCTGCCTCACTGATTCCTGTCTAGTCTCTAACTCCGCAGGCTTCTCCAGAGCTCACTCTTTCCTCCTAGATTCTCTTCCCACCTCAGCTTTTCCTTCACAGCACACTTCTGTCTTTGCCAGCACCCTCACCCCTCTTCCTGCTTTATAGCTAAATCCCAGATTGCTTCCACCTGGACTGGTGGCAGCCCAGCCTTTCCTTGGCCCTGCTCCTGCAAGTCCTCCATCACCTGGCTCCGAATGTGTATGGCAAGGCTTCCGGGTGTGCCGGTCTGTTTTCCTGTGGTCACAGATGCCCACGGTTGACCTCCTATGCCCCCAATTGCCGTAGGATGTTTGTCAGAGGCCTCACCAGACCCATCATAAGGCTGAAGGCAGCCTCAACAGTTCAGCCACCCTTGGAAGCAAGAGGAGGACTCTATGCATCCTTTGATTTGTCCGACGTGGCTCTTTGTCCAGGCAGCAGAAGATCCAACAGAAGCTAAGCAACTCATTTGAGGTACAGCTGCTCCACTCAGCTACTCCCTCTTTGCCCTTGGACAATAAAAAAGACCACAGTTCTGGGATGAAGGGAAGATATGCTACCCCAAACAATGCCATGTGTTGGAGGTGGTCAAAAAAGACTCAAAGATATTGTATTGTTCTTTTTTATGTGAGCTGCCTTGGGGATCCTTCTGGATCGAAAGGTGAGATAAAAAACAGCCAACCAACCATGTTACCATTAGTAAAGGAGTTACAAGAAATAATAGGCAAGGCTTTGTAAATATGTACCTTAGAGATAACAAATCTAAGGGAACTATGAGTACATTGCTTGATCATAGAGACAAGTCAGGAGTTAAAGATGCAAACCAAACTAAGTCACCATTGTGACTATCAAAATTAAGATAAAGCCGTACATACTGATGGGGTCTGAGCTGGCAGTGACTGACCAGGAAAGAGAGCTTGGGGTCATGGTGAATATGAAACCATCAATTCTGTGAACAGCGGCTGTGAAAAAGGCAAATTCCATGCTAGAGATTATTAGGAAACAGTCTGAAAATAAAACTGCCAGCATTTTAATGCCGTTATACAAATCTATGGTGCGACCATACTTAGAATACTATGTACAGTTCTGGTCGCTGCACTCCAAAAGGATATTTATTGTAAAACTGGAAAAGGTTCAGTAATGAGTAAAAAAGTTGCAACATCCTTTTTATACAGATGCAGAAATTGTGCATGGTGCAGAGAAAGTGGATGGAGATACATTTCTCTCTCTCTCATGATACTAGAACCTGGGGTCATCCAATGAACCTGAGTGTTGGGAAATTCAGCACAGACAGAGAGAAGTGCTATTTCACACAGCTTATGTTCTTAAACTATGGAATTCACATCCACAAGATATGGTGATTGCCACCAACTTAGATGGCTTTAAAAGGGAATTCGACAAATTTCTTGGGGGATAAGGGTATAAATGGCTACTATTCATGGTAGGTCTATATTATTTCCAGCACTGGAGGTCTCTCAATACCAGTTTCTGGGGAACATGAGTGTGAGCGTGCTATTGTCCTGCTTGTGGGTTTCCCAGAGGAGCCTGATTGGCCACTGTGTGAAACAGGACACTCGACTAAATAGCCTTTAGTCTGATCCAGCAGTGCTCTACCTATGTTTTCATTTCAGTTTGCTGAAGAGATGTAGGGCTGTGTTAGGGAAAGAGCAAGTGAAAAAAATTTGGTTACTCTGGATTCAAGTTGGTAGAGTGTTACGAAATGTACCCTATTGTCAACCATCACTTTTGTCTAGGAATTCTTGGACGGCAGCTGACCCATTCAAATGACTAGAAGAGAGGAGCCCACAGCCAGAAGCGTGTGTGTGCTGCAAGGTGGCTAGATGTATATTGGAGGGTGACTGTGCAAGTCAATAAAAACTTAAAAACTAGTAGCCGCATGCAGCCAAAATGATAAGTGCATTAAATTTTATATTTGTTACGTACTTGTCAATCATACCATGTCTTTGCACTCACTGGCCAAGAATCTGGAATTTGGGAGCAGGTTTACTTCTGACTGAATAGATTACTGCCTGCAGGTTTTTCCTTATATCTGCATATCTAAGTGGGCTGTAGACTTATTATTACTTCTCATCCTCCTCTTTAAAAAAAGACACCCAAAATATTAAGGGAAGAATCCCAGAATATCCCTGGAGTGAGTGGGGCCTACAGCTTTCCCCAGACAGGGGGTCTTTCATCCCAAATAGGTAAGAATTAACAGAATCTTAACTTTTAAAAATTAGGGGAATGGTCATGCCAAAGTAAGGGCTGATTAAAACAAATTTAAAAGATTTTTTTGAAACACCTAGAGGAAACTTTTGCTTGCCGCTTGCTCATGCTGAATTGTTAAACACAACCTAATTTCCAGCTTTGATGGGGTAGAGGTTAAGGCAAGAGATGTATTATGTTTTCTGGATAAGGGGAGAGTGTGTACGCCTGTTCTTTTATTCTTTTCTAATTCAGCAATATGTTTGACATGGTCCTGCATAATATCCTCATATATAAGCTAGGGGGAATTGACACAGAGTGAGTTCATTATTGGCTGAAAAACTGCAACCAAAGAGCAATTATGAATGGAGCTCTTGGCTCAAGAATCATTCAGCATGTTTTTAATAGCATGGATAGTATTCATGTTATTATCACACAGATGTCACAACTATGGAAAAGAGGACTGAAATTCAAAGTGGCCCTGGAAAAAAAAAATCACACAGATTTGGGCCAAAAACATACACACAATTAAAGCAGAGATAAAAGTGTCAAGTAGCAATCTCCACAGGTCCAGAACAATGCCTTTTCCGGTCTGGAGAATGGAGCTCAACTATTCAGCCAGCATGGAAGGCCTGGCAAAATGTCTTTTCCTGCTCCGTGAAGGCTCTGATTAGTTCCCGGCCTAGTGACTTGATTGTCTTTGAGCTCTATATAAATCCTGCAAGTGTGGAACAGCCCCCATCTGCTCATGATCTGCAGCTAGTAGCCCTGAATCTCCCTACCTGGCTACCCCTACCCAACCCAACTCAAATCACTCTACTCCCATTCTCCATTGCCTGCTTTTTCCAGGATTGGAACTGTATCCCTGCAGCACTTTTACTGTGATCTTCCCTACCACTCCCCCCACCCCAGGAAAATGGTCCCCAACATCGGCCCTCGTCAACCCAGCACAGCTGCCAGCTTCTGATCCACAGCTGGTTTTGATTCCTGTTTGCTACCTCTAGCTCCTGACAAACAAAGCAGTATAATGGAGAAAGAAAACCTGAACAGGTAGAGACGAGCAGTAGCGGTACAAAAATGGAACTAGAGCAGCCTCCCCCAACCTGGTGCTAATGGGAGTTGTAGTCCAACACACCTGGAGGGCACCAGGTTGGGGAAGGCTGTAATAGAAAATTCCAGAGGCATGTATGCACATTTACAGTGTTTTAAACCTAACTAGACAAGACAATCTCCTTTCTCTTTACATTTTAAAGAGAAACGCAGCTGCAGGTGTGCCTGTTCAAACAGGGGCTCTGGCAGAGTGGGTAGGAGAGTATTAACACATTCCCTCAGTGCTGTTTTTCTAATTGAAATGCTCTCCCCAGCCCAGCTTCTACTTGTCCCATTTGAGAAAACTTCCACATACAGCCCTACCTCAGAATATATTAGGTAAGCAAACAGCCCAGTTCCACAATAAGAAGTCACAAAGCTCCTTCTCAGGGGGCCCAGAAGTACATCCCTACATTCTGAGATATTAACCGTTAAGATAAAAATATATATTCAAACTTCCTGCAGCACAGATAAGTACTAGTTTTCATATAATGTCTACAATCAGCAAAAGTGATAATGCTTTTTCTAGGCTGTGACTCTTCAGTCACAGGTGGGGACACGTATGAAATCCCTTGCAATAAATTAATAACCCTCCATACACATAGAAAACCAGCAAGTGAGGAAGAAGGCTAAGTAGAATCCTTCTCATAGATATGCTAGTTTTTTGTGTAAAAGGGAAAAGAGTTGCCCTATTGGAGGGAGTGTTCAAAGATCCAAAGTATTCAATTCTCCCTTCCTTCCCCTGTATCCTGAAGCAGTCCAGTCTAGGAAAAAACTTTGATTGATGCCTGTAGAAACTGGCCACAAGATCTCACTCCGGGCATCTCTACACCTCTAGTTTATTGCACATTCATGACTGGCCACTCACTGAACTGTGCGGGTCCATTACATGTCATCATCATCATCCAGTCATTATCCCATCATTTCCACCCACCTATCCCATGTTTTCCTCAAATGGAAAAAATGTGGTATTTGTCCAAATATGTGCAAATGGAGCGCAATGACCTCCCCATGTATTTCCCCCCTAACACAAATGAAAATGAACAGCTGTGTTTTGGCAGCTGTGGGAGGTTGTTTGGGGCTGTTGGGGGTGCGGTCGTGATGGCGAAGGCAGTGATGACAGGCTGTGGGGGGTGTCACCTTCCCATGCTTGCACCACTTTGGGTCCTTGCCATTTTTTGGCCTGCAGTGTTCTGAACAAGGCAGCAGGTTGGCAGAACGGCAGAGCAGCAAGGTGGCAGAGCAGCAGGTCAGCAGAGCAACGTGCCAGCCTTCCGACCTGCCAGTACACCCCCCTGCTGTGCATTCCCAGCGAGTAAACAGCTGAGTAAATGGCAGAGATGGTCAAAAACACTGAATGGGGAGGCGGGGGAGCCCAGGGAGATCGGTGAGGGGACTGTCTGCGTGTCAGTCCCCATCCACCAGTAACGTGCAAGGGGAGGGAAAGGGGCAGGAAGCAAGGAGGAGCTGTGCTACACCCCAAGTGTGTGTAATGCTTTTTTGCGGAAAGGTGGCAATGCCTCTGAGCAGCATCACCACCCCAGTGAGAAGGAAAGAAACGAAAAATAACATTCTTCTAAAGAAAAACGAAAAATAACATTCTTCTAAAGAGAACGACCAAGTCCTGCAATGATACTGGATGGGGAAAGAACCAGCATTGATGTGGAATTCTCCACCTGTGTGATGGAGCCCTCAGAAACTTCTGAGGCCCTGTTTCAAGGCCAAAGAAGGGAATAATCGAAACCAACACAGTGTGTTTATTAAGGTTTTGCATCCACAATATTAATGCTGTAGTGGTAACTCAGTGGAAAGATAATGTGATTATATCATGGGGAAATGGCACATTCGCGTGATCTCATTAGTTTATTATTTAAGTTTCTTATCCTGCCTTTCCACCAAAAAATGGTACTCAAGATTACTAACAATAAAGTCCAGATTAGCAAAATCTTGGTTAAAACACAGAATAAACAAATTAATTAAAAACATAATTAAAAACACAAGAAAAGCAAACTGCACCAAGCAATTAAAAACCCCTTCAGCAACAGAAACCCCCTTCAGCAACAACTGAATCTCGCTTCAGGCTATAAGATACCACTCCCATATTTTGTACAAGTGCAACACAATTTGATAGTATAGAAATGGCCTTTCGAAATAAAGGATCTGAAGCACAAATGTCCAAGACACAAGAATATAAAGGCATTTCCTTATATTATAACATGCATTCTACAGATAGCTGCTTATAGTGTACAAGATTAGTCATTGCCATCTACGGTAAATGGTTACCAAAGGAAGCTTCTGTTTATACAGTGAACCTCCTATACCGAGTGAAACGGAGTTGGCACTAGCACACACAAACTTCACATGGGGTTAGGCCTCAGCTGAAGCACACTGCTGAGTCATACTGTTGGGTATCCCATTTGAAGGAAGATATTGACAAAGCAGAGCAGGCAAACCCAGCAAAGACAATAAAACAGTTTAGATGCAAGACTTATAAGGACAGGAACTGGGACCAAAGGTTAAGCAAACTGGAGGAGGGCAAGAGAAACACTGCAATTTTGTTGTTGTTGTTGTTGTTGTTCAGTCGTGTCCGACTCTTCGTGACCCCATGGACCATAGCACGCCAGGCCTTCCTGTCCTGCGCTCTCTCCCGGAGCGGGCTCAAGTTCATATTCATTGCATCGGTGATGCTATCTAGCCATCTCATCCTCTGCCATCCCCTTCTCATTTTGCCTTCAGTCTTTCCCAGCATCAGGGTCTTTTCCAGGGAGTTTTCTCTTCGCATTAGGTGGCCAAAATATTGGAGCTTCAGCTTCATTATCTGTCCTTCCAATGAGCACTCAGGGTTGATTTCCTTTAGGATGGACTGATTTGACCTCCTTGCAGTCCAGGGGACTCGTAAGAGTCTTCTCCAGCACCACAGTTCGAAAGCATCAATTCTTCGGCGCTCAGCCTTCCTTATAGTCCAGCTCTCACAGCCATACATTACTACTGGGAAAACCATAGCTTTGATTAGACGGACCTTTGTCGGCAAGGTGATGTCTCTGCTTCTTACTATGCTGTCTAGGTTGGCCATAGCTTTCCTCCCAAGGAGCAAGCGTCTTTTAATTTCATGGCTACAGTCACCGTCTGCGGTGATCTTGGAGCCCAAGAAAGTAAAATCTGTCACTGCTTCCATTTCTTCCCCTTCTATATGCCAGGAAGTGATGGGGCCAGATGCCATGATCTTAGTTTTTTTAATGTTGAGTTTCAAACCAGCTTTTGCACTCTCCTCTTTCACCCTCAACAAGAGGCTCTTTAGCTCCTCTTCGCTTTCTGCCATTAGGGTGGTATCGTCTGCATATCGGAGGTTGTTGATAATTCTCCCAGCAATCTTAATTCCAACCTCTGATTCATCCAACCCGGCATTTCTCATGATGTACTCTGTATATAAGTTAAATAAGCAGGGTGACAATATGCAGCCTTGTCGTACTCCTTTCCCAATTTTGAACCAATCGGTTTTTCCATGTCTGGTTCTTACTGTTGCTTCTTGACCCTCGTACAGGTTTCTCAGGAGACAGGTAAGGTGGTCTGGTACTCCCATCACTTTCAGAATTTGCCACAGTTTGTTGTGATCCACACAATCAAAGGCTTTAGCGTAGTCAATGAAGCAGAAATAGACGTTTTTCTGGAATTCTCTTGCTTTCTCCATGATGCAGCGAATGTTGGCGATTTGATCTCTAGTTCCTCTGCCTCTTCGAAACCCAGCTTGTACTTCCAGTAGTTCTCGGTTCGCATACTGCTGAAGCCTAGCTTGTAGGATTTTGAGCATCACCTTGCTGGCATGTGAAATGAGCGCAATTGTGCGGTAGTTTGAACACTCTTTGGCGTTGCCCTTCTTTGGAATTGGAATGTAAACTGACCTTTTCCAGTCTTGCGGCCACTGTTGAGTGTTCCAGATTTGTTGGCATATTGAATGCAGCACTTTAACAGCATCATCTTTTAGGATTTTAAATAGCTCGGCTGGCATACTGTCATCTCCGCTAGCTTTGTTGTTACTAATGCTTCCTAAGGCCCACTTGACTTCACTCTCTAGGATGTCCGGCTCAAGTTCAGTGACCGCACTATCATGGCTATCAGGGACATTCAGATCTTTCCTGTATAGTTCTTCTGTGTATTCTTGCCACCTCTTCTTAATCTCATCTGCTTCTGTTAAGTCCCTGCCTTCTTTGTCCTTTATCATGCCCGTCTTTGCACAAAACGTTCCCTTGAGATCTCCAATTTTCTTGAAGAGATCTCTAGTCTTTCCCATTCTGTTGTTTTCCTCGATTTCTTTGCATTGTTCATTTAAGAAGGCCTTCTTGTCTCTCCTTGCTATTCTCTGGAACTCTGCATTCAGTTGGGTATATCTTCCCCTTTCTCCCTTGCTTTTCGCTTCCCTTCTTTCGTGAGCTACTTGTAAAGCCTCCTCAGACAGCCACTTTGCTTTCTTGCATTTCTTTTTCTTTGGGATGGATTGAGTTGCTGCCTCCTGAACAATGTTACGGACCTCCGTCCATAGTTCCTCAGGCACTCTATCTATCAGGTCTAATCCCTGAAATCTATTCCTCACCTCCACTGTATATTCATCAGGGATATGATTTAGGTCATACCTGAACGGTTTAGTGGTTTTCCCGACGTTCTTCAATTTAAGCCGAAATTTTGCAAGAAGCAGCTCATGATCTGAGCCACAGTCAGCTCCAGGTCTTGTTTTTACTGACTGTATGGAGCTTCTCCATCTTTGGCTGCAAAGGACATAATCAATCTGATTTCGATATTGACCATCTGGTGACGTCCATGTGTAGAGTCGCCTCTTGTGCTGTTGGAAAAGAGTGTTTGCTATGATCAGCATGTTCTCTTGGCAAAACTCTATTAGCTTTTGTCCTGCTTCATTTTGTACACCAAGGCCATGCCTGCCTGTTATCCCGGTGATTTCTTGACTTCCTACTTTAGCATTCCAATCCCCTATGATGAAGAGGACATCTTTTTTTGGTGTTAGTTCTAGAAGGTGTTGTAGGTCTTCATAGAACCGATCAACCTCAGCTTCTTCGGCCTCAGTGGTTGGGGCATAGACTTGAATTACTGTGATGTTGAATGGTTTGCCTTGGATTCGTACTGAGATCATTCTATCATTTTTAAGATTGTACCCCAATACTGCTTTTCCCACCCTTTTGTTGACTATGAGTGCTACTCCATTTCTTCTAAGGGATTCTTGCCCACAATAGTAGATATGATGGTCACCTGAATTAAATTCACCCATGCCTGTCCATTTTAGTTCGCTGATTCCCAAGATGTCGATGTTCAATCTTGCCATCTCATGTTTGACCACCTCCAGCTTACCTTGATTCATTGATCTGACATTCCAGGTTCCTAAACAACATTGTTCTTTACAGCATCGGATTTTCTTTTCACCACCAGACACATGCACAGCTGAGTGTCCTTTTGGCTTTGGCCCAGCCGCTTCACTCTTTCTGGCGCTACTTGGAAATACCCTCTGCTCTTTCCCAGTAGTATATTGGACACCTTCCGACCTGAGGGGCTCATCTTCCGGCGTCATATCTTTTAGCCTTGTGATACGTTCCATGGGGTTTTCTTGGCAAGAATACTGGAGTGGGTTGCCATTTCCTTCTCCAGTGGACCACATTTTGTCAGAACTCTCTGCCATGACCTGTCCATCTTGGGTGAGTGAGTCAAAAATCCTTGCCCATCTACTGCAGATCACCCAGAGCTTCACCAGTAGATCCAGACCTACCTTCTGCCAACCCATTTTATATGGTAGGATCACTCTCGCCCAGAACTCTTCAAATGTGCTACTTGCCTGCAGAGATTCCGCTTTTGCTTTTTCCTGCCAGGCAGAGGGCAGAATATTTTTCATGCAGGAAACTCTCACCACAAAGTGGGATATGTATGTAAATCTGTTTTTGCTTTGAGATCTAAAGTACCAAAAATCTAGAGAGTTTTTTCTCTAGATATCATGAGCCCATGCCAGGACTATTCTAGGCTTCCTGCTTTTGCTGCTGAAGCATCCTGGTCTGCCCTGGTTTGTATAGGAAGCCTTGAGGCTGCTAGAATGGGTGATGTAGAGCTGGTTTTTGTTTAACGATCCCTTCTCCCATTTTGTCTTCCTTCCAGGTCCTGCTCAGCCCCCACGGCTCCTGGTCAAAAGCCTCTCCTTGGAGCCCAGTCCAGAGCATCGCTTCCCAGAAGCCCCCCAGCGGCTCATCTCTGATCCAGGACCTGACAGCAACGAAGGGGAAGCGGCCAAACTACGGCCGCTCAAACGACCCCCAGGACCAAAGCCACAAGGTATTATAAGCTAGTCTCTCCTGGTGTTTCCATTCCCAGCATTGGACTCTGTAGAGGAAGTGGGATAAGACACAGTTGTCAGTAGAACGGAAATAATGATCTACTTTATTTATTAATTTGTGTATTTATTATATTTAGACCTGTTTCCTAGAGAACGTTGACTCCAAAAGCAGCTTAGAATAAAACACAACACAGGATGCATGGGTTTGTGCATATGGCAGATTCTTCTGGTCTCTGACAGCCTTCCCCAACCTGGTGCCCTCAACCTGATGTGTTTGGACTGCAGCCCCATACTTCCTAGCGAATGGCCATCCTGCCCGGGAATTAAGGGAGCTGTAGTCCAAAACATCCAGAGGACAACTGATTGGGGAAGGCTGGGGCAGAGCTACCTGATGGTAAAGATGCCAGCCTACAGAAGCAGCTGTTTCATTTATTATGATTATTTATTTAAAATGTTTTTTTAATCCCTGTCCACAGCCAGAAAAAGTCTCCCGGAGAGGCTTACCTCCAACGTATAAAAACAAGACAGCCCCTGCCCTCAGGCTTACAGTCTAAAAAGACATGACAGAAAAGGAAAGGAGGATGGAGAGGGGAGAGGGGAAAAAAGACATTACTTCACTTTCTGCTGGGGGATTGTGTGCAGTGTTCGGTCTGTTTTTAGAGAGCAACAATTCCTCTTCGTTTTGTAGTCCCGCCCAAGCCAGCCCATCTGCAGAGTATCCAGTCACTACGACTTCCTGAATCCATCCCGCCACCCCCATCGCGACCCCTCCCAGCTGACCCCCGCCTGAGCCGCAGCCCCCTGCCAAAGGATGGATCCGGGACATTATCTGCTGTCTCCTGCCTCATTGAGAAGTTTGAGAGGTGAGTGCTCCAGTAGCTCAGAGATCCTGCTTCCCTTCAACATTTGGAAATTTAGCTGCTGCTTCCCTTTGATGTTATGTCACCTGCCATGAGCTGCAGAGATTTCTAAGGGGCCTCAGGGCGCTTCCAGACAGAGGGCTCCTAGCACTACCCTTCAGAAGACGTGCAGCTATTCTATCCCTTGCTCCTTTATGGATTTCCTGTGGAAAAGTAAGAAGACGGAAGAAGTGGTGGGAAAACACAGGAGGCTTGCAAGTGGATGTTGTTGTCATCTTGCCCCATGTAAAATTCCATGAAGATGTCAGGGTGATTTTATTTATTTATTTATTATTAAATTTATTAATCGCCCATCTGGCTGGTCACCCAGCCACTCTGGGCGATGTACAACATACAATAAAAACAGTTTAAAACAATAAAATTCTACAATAAAAACATTTTCTAAAATACCCTAACCCACCTCAAATGCCTGCCTGAACAGCCACGTTTTTAATGCATGACGGAAGCTCATTAAAGAGGGGGCATGACGGAGTTCCCTAGGGAGGGAGTTCCACAGAGTGGGGGCCACCATAGAAAAGGCCCTCTCCCTCGTCCCCACCAGTCTAGCTGTCCTGGCTGATGGGACAGAGAAAAGGCCATCCGAGGCTGATCTTGTTAAGCGGCCTGTCTGGTGCTGCTGGAGGCGCTCCTTAAGATAGGCTGGGCCGGAACCATATCGGGTTTTAAAGGTCAAAACCAACACCTTGAATTTGGCCCGGAAAACAACTGGTAACCACTGCAACTCCTTCAGCACTGGAGTGATGTGATCTCGCCGGCAGCTGCCTTTAATCAGGTGAGCCACCGCGTTCTGTACCAGCTGCAGCTTCCGAACCGTCTTCAAGGGTAACCCCACGTAGAGCGCATTACAGTAGTCTAAACGAGAGGAGACCAGGGCATGTACTACCAATGGGAGCAGATGGTCGGGAAGGAAGGGGCGCAGCCGCCGTATCAGATGGAGTTGATACAGCGCTGTCCGGCTCACAGCTGACACCTGAGCCTCCATGGACAGCTGGGAGTCCAAAATGACCCCCAGGCTGCAGACCTGGTCTTTCAAGGGTAGCCATACCCCATTCAACACCAGGTCAACATCCCCCAGCCTCCTCTTGTCTCCCACCAAAAGTACCTCAGTCTTGTCAGGGTTCAGCTTCAGCCTATTCCTCCCCATCCAGCCAGTCACCGTCTCCAGACATTTGGACAGGGATTCTACGGCCAACCTTGGTGAAGATTTAAACGAGAGGTAGAGCTGCATGTCATCCGCATATTGATGACACTGCACCCCAAACCTCCTGATGATAGCCCCCAGCGGCTTCACATAGATGTTAAATAGCATCAGGGAGAGGATGGAACCCTGTGGCACCCCACAAGTAAGTGGCCACGGGTCCGAAACCTCCTCTCCCAGTGCTACCCTCTGGTACCTGCCGGAGAGGAAGGACCGGAACCACTGCAATACGGTGTCCCCAGTGCTCAACCCCTCCAGGCGGTCCAGGAGGATACCGTGGTCAACGGTATCGAAAGCTGCTGAGAGGTCGAGGAGAAAAAGGAAGGAGCATTCACCCCTATCCAGAGCCCTCCTCATATCATCTACCAAGGCGACCAAGGCCGTTTCTGTCCCATGCCCAGGCCTGAAGCCCGACTGAAATGGGTCTAGATAATCAGTTTCTTCCAAGTGTGCCTTCAACTGCATCGCCACCACCTGCTCAATCACCTTGCCCAAACATGGCAGATTTGAGACTGGGCGAAAGTTGTTCAAAACTTGAGGATCCAAGGAGGGCTTCTTTAAGAGCGGTCTTATCACTGCCTCCTTGAGGGCTGATGGCATCACTCCCTCCTCAAGGGAGGCGTTCACCACCGCCTTGATCCCCTCACCCAGTCTCTCTCTGCAGCTCATAATGAGCCAAGATGGGCAAGGATCAAGTAGGCAGGTGGTTGGCCGTACCGATGAAAGCACCTTGTCCACTTCATCAGGAGGAAGAAACTGGAACGGATCCCACAAAACCGGTTTGCCACAGGCCGCCTCTTGCTCACTAACTGTATCCACAGCGTGCAGAGTAACACACCTAATCTGATCAATTTTATCTGCAAAGTGCCTTGCCAAGGCCTCACAGGAGGCCTTAGAATGCTCCAGTGGTTCCGGAGCCACAGGACCGACCAGGCTCCCGACCACTTGGAACAGCCTCCTGGGACAGCACTCTGCAGATGCGATGGAGGCAGCATAATATTCCTTTTTTGCTGCCTTCACCGCCACGTGATAGGCTGAAGATACAGCTCTAGCCCGTGTCTGATCGTCTTTGGAGCGAGACTTCCGCCACCGGCGCTCTAGCCGTCTCACCTCCTGTTTCAGAGCTCGTAACTGCGGATTGAACCATGGTGCAGTCCGAGCCCTGTTCAGGGGGAGAGGGCGTTTCGGAGCCACCCGATCTAATGCCCCAGTGATTGCAGCATTCCAGCCACCCACCAGGGTCTTGACCGAGTGGCCGTTGGCATGCCCCAGAGAATCCCCAAGCGCGTTCAGGAATCCATTTGGATCCATAAGACGCCTGGGGCAGACCATTTTAATGGGTCCTCCACCCCTGCGGAGGGGTTGTGGAACCGAGAAGTCCAACGTCACCAGATAGTGATCTGACCACGACAAGGGGGTGGTGGATATACCCCCGACTTCCAGATCACTCCCCACTTCTCCAGAAACAAACACAAGGTCTAGTGCATGACCGGCTACATGGGTGGGCCCAGTTAGAATATGGTGCAGCTCCCAGGAGGCCATGGTCTCCATGAAGTCCCGAGGTGCTCCTGTGAGGATGGCCTCCGAATGTACGTTGAAGTCCCCCAACACCAGTAAGTTAGGGGACTGTACACGCACATCAGAGACCACCTCAAGCACCTCGGCCAGGGAGTCAGTCGTGCAGCGGGGTGGACGGTACACGAGCAGAATCCCCAGACTGCCCTTCGGGCCCAACCTCCAGTACACGCACTCAGCAACCTTGGTCTCCCGGAGAGGGGGTCTGGTGAAGACCAAGGACTCTCGGTAGATAACAGCCACTCCCCCTCCCCGATCCCCAGCCCTCGGCTGCTGTGCATATGAAAATCCAGCTGGACACATGGCTGCAAGGGTTGGAGCAGCAGCCTCGGCCAGCCAGGTCTCCGTAATACATGCCAGGTCTGCACCCTCATCCAGGATCATGTCATGGATGAGGGAGGTTTTCTGTGTAACAGACCTGGCATTGCAGAGCAGCAAACGAAGGCCAGAAGATGGGGTCACGCCTCCCCCAGCCATCCTTTGGCTCTGGACAGGCCCAGAGCAGGGGACAGATACTACACATCTCTTCCTTGTTCCCCTTACCTGGCATGGCCTGCCCCTAGCGCTCCGCCAGCGCCTGCCGCCCAGCCTCGGTATCTTCTGGCCCCCAACACTCCCCCCACTGCCTCCATCAGGTGGACACATGCCCCCTCGCTCCCGCCTATCAGGCAGGCTACCCACCCCTAAAACCACAACAAAATCCCCCAGGAAAAAGAAAACACACACACACACACACACACACACACACACACACACACACCCCAATTAAAAATCCCCTTAAAAATAATGCCAGGCCGGAGTCCACAGGGAAGGCCAGGTGGTGGTAGTGGTGGTGGTGGTGGTGGTGGCGGTGGCAGCAGCCGCCGCCGCCGCCGCCACCACCACCGCCGCCGCCGCCGCAGGCCCAGCAGCAGCAGGCGCACCTCTTCCCCGGTGATGGTGGTGGCCTCTCCTGCAGGCCCTGGCTCTCCCAGGCCACCTCAGCCAGCCAGCTTATGTAGCCCCTCCAGGGAGGGCAGGTGGAGCAGCACAGCTGGCTCGGTACCTGGGGGCCTGGTCCTGCAGGGACTGGCTGTCTGCCAGGCAGAAGTCTCCAGGGAAGGCCTGGTGGTGGTGGTAGCGGTGGCGGCGGCAGCAGCAGGCCCAGCAGCAGCAGGCCTGCCTCTTCCCCGGTGGTGGTGGTGGCCTCTCCTGCAGGCCCTGGCTCTCCCAGGCCACCTCAGCCAGCCAGCTTATGTAGCCCCTCCAGGGAGGGCAGGTGGAGCAGCACAGCTGGCTCGGTACCTGGGGTATTGAACAGTAAGTGCCTAATTTGGAAGCACCAGAATGTAAAGAACAGAATGAGTGCATTCTCCACATGAGAAAGCTCCCATTTAATAATTGCAGAGCAGCTCCTCCGATTTTGCTGTACTCGGTGAGAAGAGCTATGAATGTGTTCCCCCTATCTCCCCCAGACTTTAAACAGACTAACCCTCCAGTTGTGTGTGTATATAAAAGAGAGAGAGGGCTGGATCAGTGGATCTTTGACTTCCAGAGCAACAACAGGCACCAATGCCATCTCGCATTAACTTCCTTCAACCTCTGGCTGGCCTTTGAGTCAGAAGACAGAAAGGCAAGCTAGGTGGATCCTTGTTGGTCCAATCAAGCGTGCCAGTTTTTAATGTGCTGGGTTTTTTTTGTCAAGGGCTGTTAGTTCTGTCACTGTTAATGCGCTAGATTCTACTTCCTTTTCTAAGGTGATGGTAGAATCCACCACAGATCTTGCCTTTGTCACCTCCTGATGGGATATCTACTTTCTCCTTCCTTCCCAGAGAACTTGACTGTCCTGATGGTGTGCTTGAGCTTCTTTTGTTTCTTGTAGGGAACCTGTAATCCTGACGGTCGAGCAGGCCCCCTCACCGTGTCCCAGCCCAGATCTCCCAACCCCAGAGATGGGATCTATGGAGCCCTTGCTTGATCGCCCGGCTTCCTTGGAATCGGCTGAGCTGGCTCACAAACTCCTGGACCTCCTAGCGCTGGACGGGGGGCAAGAGACTGTGGGGAATGCGGCCTCCTTGCCATCTCATGATGGCGGGAAGCTGGCTAACCGAGACAGCGGCATTGATAGCATCAGCTCGCCGTCCAACAGCGAGGAGATCTGCTTTGGGGGTGACGAGGGCCCGGGAGACGGAGCGGGGGTCCTAGTACCGCCTGCTGTCATCAAGCGCCGCTCGACCCGTGATTCTGAGGGGGACAGTGACATGGATGATGGGAGCGGGGATGAGGCCGAGCTGCTGCCAGAGCTTCCGCCCCCCCCAGCAGAGAGGCAGGACTCAGATGAGGTGAGAAGCTTGGATTTCCACATCCCAACACCAGTGTGATCACCTTACCGGCATGGCTGATTGCTGCTGCCCAGCCATTTCATTCCTCTTGTCCTTAATAAGATGCATCTTACCAGTGTCTTGGGCTGAAACGTAACTGGGGGGTAAATCTCAAGGGAGAGAATGCCTGTTAGAGAGCTGGAAGCCTGGACCAAATCCTTATCCAGTGTTGTACCCTGGTGTTGGGATGCTTAGTAAATAAGGTCTAGTTTATATTCATTCTTTCATTGCATGTTCTTCCCACCCTTCATCCAGAAAGGATCCCAGAACAGTTTACGGAGATGAGAAATGTGTCAGTCCCTACCTTCAGTCTTGCAGTCTGAAAGACATGACACAGAGGGAAAGGGGACTAGGAGGGAGGAGGACATATCCCTGTCTGGTAGTGTCAACTCAGGTATCGAAGGCAGGGCTATTTCTGAGGGACTGAAATGCACTTAATGGGGCTACTTTATTTCCCCCTTCAAATCTTTTAACTGCCTGGTCATATTCACTCACAGGGTAGTAAAGCCCTTTCAGTTTATGTTTACAGGAGAAGCAGAATTCTAATCCACCCCTAGTGATTATGAGAACTGAGCCAAGGGATAAGTGAACTATGCATTTCACAGCCATTTCTAGGCCTGAATCATAACTAGAGGAAAACAACTCTGGTGGGAAGAGGTAAGGGGTATGTGAAGACCCGTTGGAGAGGAGGAAAGCATGGACCAGTCCCATGTCCAGTCCCATGAGGTACAAGTGGTGGTAGGTGAATTAGGATTTGGTTCATTGCCCCTCTAGGATTTAATTTATCCCCCTTTCTCCCTTCATCAGATGACAGTTCCACAGAAGGTTTTCCGAATTGCCAACGAGCTTTTCCAAACGGAAAAGGCCTATGTATCTCGCCTATATCTGCTGGACCAGGTAATGTGCATACTGTGTGGTGTATCCAAAAACTGCTATTGGGCATGTAGTGTTTTTCTGAAGCCTTGGGGCAAAAGTAGCATCTCTCTTGCAAGGCATGTCCCTCTGGCATCAGCTGGATGGCCCACTGGCAGGGCTATTGTGCACTGGTGGGATTGTGGCATACACTCATCTCTGTTCGTGGGATTATGGATTCGGCCTTACAAGCTGCTGGTAGTAGCTGTACAAAAG
The DNA here is from genome assembly GCF_057233095.1 of Heloderma suspectum. Taxonomy (NCBI): domain Eukaryota; kingdom Metazoa; phylum Chordata; class Lepidosauria; order Squamata; family Helodermatidae; genus Heloderma; species Heloderma suspectum. The sequence continues at coordinate 172,801,887 of NC_139459.1, forward strand.
GGATTTAGGTCTAGAATGGGGTGGGGGGAACACAGCTTCTGGCCTGGCAGATATTTTGGCCTACCACTCCCATCAGCACTAGCCAGCAAAGCTGATAGTGAGGGATGCTGGGAGTTGTAGGCCAAAACATTTGGAGGGCCACAAGTGGCCAGCCCCTGGTCTAGGAGCATAGACTGTGGAGAAGGCACTAGGGGGTGGGGGTGCTGCCAACGGTGGACTCTGCAGAATCGGTGGTGAACGTTGATTCTTAGGTGAATGTGGATTGATTGGTCTGAGGCAAAGCTGCCTCCTCCATGTTGCTGAAGTGCCTTCTTCCTTCTAGGTTTTCTGTGCCCGTTTGATGGAGGAAGCGCGCAGCCGAAACTCTTTCCCAGCTGACGTGGTGATGGGCATTTTTTCCAACATCTGCTCCATCTACTGCTTCCACCAGCAGTTCCTGCTCCCGGAACTGGAGAAACGTATGGAAGAATGGTGAGGAGGACTTGGTTGGCTCAGCACTGGGGTGTGGTTGTGCAGTTCTGTTTTTCTGTGCGTGTGTGTGCGCGCGCGTGCTCTTTTTTTTAAATGTTAATTTGTTTTAAGGTTTAAGCTTTCATTGACATGTTGTGCAGCACCAAAGCCTGTTCTGCAGAAATCCCACAATTTTGGCATGGGAGATGCTGTGGTGCGTTTTACCTGCATGGATGATTTGCATTATATTTGAATGAAAGTGGTGGGCCTGTGTGTGTACGGGGGTGGTGGTTCCTGTTTCCCCATTGTAACCTTCCAGCCATTTGGGATGATCTCAGGTCTTGGTGTTGCAAATTTAAAATACCCCAAATGAATCGTAGAGCTAGAAGCTGTTCAATGCAGGCTTGGCAATGCAGGCTGCACCTACAGCATCCCTGAGAGATGGCTGTCCTGCCTGTGCTTAAACACTTCCAGCGAAGGAGAGCCCATCACTTCCTGGGACAGTCTGTTCCAGACATTTACTTACTGCAGAGGTGGGCAACTTGTGGCCCTCCAGATGTTTTGGCCCACAACTCCCAACATCCCTCAACAGTAGCTGTGCTGGCTAGGGCTGATGGGAATTATAGGCCCAAACAACTGGAAGGCCACAAGTTGCCCACTTCTGGCTTGCTGCATAATGAGTCTCCCCAATACACCCTTGTTTTCTTCCCCTAACCACCACCACCTGCTTGTCTTTTACCAAGAGGCCAAACTGATAAGCTGGATGTTTCCCCGCATCGACTCCATTCAGCATGTTCTCTTTGAATGACATGACTCCACTTGCTGCAATACCTTTGTTTTTCTGCCACCTTCACTCTTGAGCTACCATCTGCCTCCCAAACAGTCTCCAGTGTGAAAGTTCCTGCCCTGTCTGTCTAGCTAGCTGCTGTGTGAGCCTGGAGGACACCAGAGAGTAGTTCAGGGACAACAAAAGTGGTATCTCTAGCAGGGACCCATGGATCTCAGCTGTGTCTCCATTACTGGTGATGTTTCTCATCCGAACCTAATTGTTTGTTTTAATGCAACCCGTCCTGCCCCTTATGGAGTCCACAAGCCATACGTTCCACCTTGTTTGGATTTTCCCCCCACTGCATTTAATGGCTGTTCTTGCAGACCATTGTGGGTATCCACCAGGTGTAACTGTTGAGATGTCTTTGAGCCTTTTCATGCATTACATGATGTGAAAAACTAAGTGCACTTGACAGGGAACCCCAGGCAGTTGTGGCTTCTTAAGGAGCATACGTGTATATGATGTGCGTCTGCAAATACAAATTTGTCCCCACTTCTTGATAGTTAACACTTGCAACTGTCCATGTGAACATCTTACGTGAGCACTTGGGGGAAAAAAACCATAGGTTACATGGTCGCATTCACACAGAACGCTAAGCCGGGACTCTGGAGAATCCTGGCTTACTGGGAACGAGCTGTGTGCTCGGGCACACAGCCTGTTAGCTCCTGCTTGTCTCCTCCCACTAGTGCAAGTGGCTCCCTTTACAAGCCAGGATCATAAACCAGGGTTTGTTCTTGGGTTACGAATCTTGTTTGGGAGCAGCAAGCCAGGACTCCAGGTTCAGATGACATTTTAAACAAACCATTTCTAGTTTGTCCAGCTGCTTGTGGTAGCAGGAGGAGCCATGTGGGAGTGAATGGGCTGGGTATACTAGCACATAGCTTGTTCAGGGTAAGCTAGAAATGGCAAGAATCGTGGTAAGAACCATGATAAGCCATGGTAAGAATCTTGGCTTTTCTGTGAGAATGCAGCTGCAATTTGTGGATCAACACTTAAATCAGGCACTTTCCTCAACCTAGAGAAATGCAGAAGTTAAGAAAATGATAGCAAGGTTCAGTCCTCCAAGTTCTCTGTGTTTTCCTAAGTCTTTCCTCGAGAGCCACACCTCTCTGCAAAATGTAAGTCCATAGCATAATTTAGCTATTTTGTAGAAAGTTTGGTGTCCTTCACATCCTTGTCAATGATTGTTAATGGTTTTTAATTTTTGTGAACCACCCAGAGAGCTTTGGATATGGGGCCATAAGCTATGCCGTGCAGGGCCACCCAAGACGGACAGGTCATGGCAGAGAGTTCTGACAAAATGTGGTCCACTGGAGAAGGAAATGGCAACCCACTCCAGTATTCTTGCCAAGAAAACCCCATGGAACGTATCACAAGGCTAAAAGATATGACGCCGGAAGATGAGCCTCTCAGGTCGGAAGGTGTCCAATATACTACTGGGAAAGAGCAGAGGGTATTTCCAAGTAGCGCCAGAAAGAGTGAAGCGGCTGGGCCAAAGCCGAAAGGACACTCAGCTGTGGATGTGTCTGGTGGTGAAAAGAAAATCCGATGTTGTAAAGAACAATATTGTTTAGGAACCTGGAATGTCAGATCAATGAATCAAGGTAAGCTGGAGGTGGTCAAACATGAGATGGCAAGATTGAACATCGACATCTTGGGAATCAGCGAACTAAAATGGACAGGCATGGGCGAATTTAATTCAGGTGACCATCATATCTACTATTGTGGGCAAGAATCCCTTAGAAGAAATGGAGTAGCACTCATAGTCAACAAAAGGGTGGGAAAAGCAGTACTGGGGTACAATCTTAAAAACGATAGAATGATCTCAGTACGAATCCAAGGCAAACCATTCAACATCACAGTAATTCAGGTCTATGCCCCAACCACTGATGCCGAAGAAGCTGAGGTTGATCGGTTCTATGAAGACCTACAACACCTTCTAGAACTAACACCAAAAAAAGATGTCCTCTTCATTATAGGGGATTGGAATGCTAAAGTAGGAAGTCAAGAAATCACCGGGATAACAGGCAGGCATGGCCTTGGTGTACAAAATGAAGCAGGACAAAAGCTAATAGAGTTTTGCCAAGAGAACACGCTGATCATAGCAAACACTCTTTTCCAACAGCACAAGAGACGACTCTACACATGGACATCACCAGATGGTCAATATCGAAATCAGATTGATTATGTCCTTTGCAGCCAAAGATGGAGAAGCTCCATAAAAAGTCAGTAAAAACAAGACCTGGAGCTGACTGTGGCTCAGATCATGAGCTGCTTCTTGCAAAATTTTGGCTTAAATTGAAGAACGTAGGGAAAACCACTAAACCATTCCGGTATGACCTAAATCATATCCCTTATGAATATACAGTGGAGGTGAGGAATAGATTTCAGGGATTAGACCTGATAGACAGAGTGCCTGAGGAACTATGGACAGAGGTCCGTAACATTGTTCAGGAGGCAGCAACGAAATCCATCCCAAAGAAAAAGAAATGCAAGAAAGCCAAGTGGCTGTCTGATGAGGCTTTACAAGTAGCTGAGGAAAGAAGGGAAGCGAAAAGCAAGGGAGATAGGGGAAGATATATCCAACTGAAAGACCCTGATGCTGGGAAAGACTGAAGGCAAAAGGAGAAGGGGACGGCAGAGGATGAGATGGCTAGATAGCATCACCAATGCAATGAATATGAACTTGAGCACGCTCCGGGAGAGAGCGCAGGACAGGAAGGCCTGGCGTGCTATGGTCCATGGGTCACGAAGAGTCGGATACGACTGAACAACAACAACAAGAAATATTATTATTAATTTCATTTCTATACTGCCCCATAGCCGAAGCTCTCTGGGCGGTTTACAATAACTTATAAAAATGCAGCAGCGTTACAAAATCACATAATAAAAACAGTCTAAAATTTTTAACACAGAAGAATTAAAACAATGTAAACAGCTAAAAGCAATTTAAGTAAACAATATTTTCCTAATAGACCTGTTCAAAACAGCAGACATAGATGCCCCATCATATACCATTAAATATAATAAATTAAATGATTTGCTCTCATTTGAGAAGGCTTTGATTTCTCATGTTTAAGGTTAAAGAGTTTGAGTGCTAGGAATCTCCTGATACTAGGATTCTTGCACTCCATTGAACATTTGTTCTGATCCGACTCCCAGAGTATTCTGCTAGCCTTGCAGATAGAATCTGGATGCTTTCCTGCTCTGTGAACAATGCATCTTGATTTCCCTGTCAGTCCTGGTCTGTCTGTCTCCTCTTCCTATCTCTTTTTGCTTCCATTCCACCAGGGACCAACACCCCCGCATCGGGGATATCCTGCAGAAACTGGCCCCCTTCCTCAAGATGTATGGCGAGTATGTCAAGAACTTTGACCGTGCCATGGAACTTGTCAACACCTGGATGGAGCGCTCAGCACAGTTCAAGGGCATTATCCATGAAGTACAGGTGAGCTTGGTCACCTGTGATCTGGTTTCCCCACCCCAAGGAAAAAAACAACACAGTCAAACAGCTGAAGCTACCCAGTTGGCTCAACTGCAATTTTGTTCTAGATATGTGGGCTAGTATTGATATAGCATTTTTAAATGTTCAAAGCACTTGGAATGTTTTCTTAATTGAGCTTTTATTGACTGAGCATGTTTTAAGTACCCCCAAAGAAGCAAAAATCCTTTGCAAAAAGGTAGGGAATTGCTTCATTGCACCCACCACCACCACCACAGGAGGCAGGTCTACCATGAAGCAGGTTGAGGCAGTTGCCTCAGGCAGCAGATTTTAGGTGTCATAAAAGGGCAGCAAATGGTTATTTACTTTGTTATTATTGTATTGCTGCTGCCAGGGATGGGGAGAGGTGCTTATGGGATTTTCTGCCTCATGTCCCGAAATAACTTGGCTGGCTTTAGATACTATGCACCTTGACCTGGGGAGACAGGCACCGCTTGCTTCTCTGCTTCAGGCAGAAAAACGTATTGGGCTGGCCCTGAACTCCCACTGTTGTTAATACAGTAGGGTGAGGGATGCAAAGAATGATCCATACTTCTGCTCTGTGGCCTAAATAAGGCCAAACTAAAATCTGAGTGTTTGGAAGGGGTCGTCAGGAAGGAACTCCTGTCTCGGCGACAGCTCATGGCTCTCTAGGGAAACTCAGCCTAGATTCTGAGAACTCTTCCTCTAGTTCACTGGGTCTCAGTTCCCCCCAGGGGCAGGCGTGTTGCCATTGGAGAAGAGCCAGGCAGACAGCTCTCTTGAGATTGCTCTCTGTTGCAGCGGGAAGAGATATGTGGGAACCTGACCCTGCAGCACCACATGCTGGAACCCGTCCAGAGAATCCCTCGCTACGAGCTACTGCTGAAGGACTATCTCCTCAAGCTGCCACAAGACTCGCCCGATTGCAAGGATGCCCAGAGTGAGTGCAGCTGTGGGGGGTGATGGAGGGCAGGGCAGGAAGTGAAGGGAGTGCTGTGTGCCACAGCAAGCACAGGAAGGGAACGTCATAGAGGTTGCTGTGCTATGAAACTGTAGGCTGGGTTGCGAGGGGACACTCGCCCCGCCTCCCAGAATTTCCCAGACCACCTAAATCGCTCAGCAGCATGTTTTCTCAGGGTGGCATCTGGAAAATTGAGGAAGTGGTGGGAGGCCAAGGCAAGTAAGGCTCCAGACCCAACCCACTCATGGTGGCCTGCTGGCTAGCCCTGTGGCCACAAAGAACACTCCCGCTACATGCATGGTTTGCCTCTGGGCTGGCACCTGGGCGGCCAGGCAGTACCGTGCAATGAGCCGGGTTTAGCTTGGGGGGCCTGCAGTTGCCGATCTTTAATATACATGATGGACCAGGAGTAGCACCCCTGCCCCAACCCCTTCAGCAAATTTGAGTGGTAGCATTCTGGTAACCACCCTGCATGACTTTTATTTTTACGGATGTCCAGATACTGGCATGTGGTATTTCTGCTTTTCATTTGGTCGGAGGCACTGTGTGGGCTTTGGCCAGCCTAGTAATGCGGACTCTCCTCTTTTCCTCTCACTCAGAATCCCTGGAACTTATTGCAACTGCTGCGGAACATTCCAATGCAGCTATCCGCAAAATGGTAAGAACTGGGGGAGACGGAGGTTAACAGATAAAAGGGTTCCCTTTTCTCAGAACTAGGAGAGTACTGTGAATGGGTTAGATGCTTGCTCTGGTTGAGGACTCAACAGGCCAGCAAGCCCACCACAGGCTACCAATACTAGATTCACTGGATCATCGTTTGCCTTGGGCCACATTGCAGCTTCCCGTGGAAGAAGGGACCGTAGCTCAGTGAGAGAGCACCAGCTTTGCATGCAGAAGGCCCCAGGTTCAATCCCCAGCATCTCCAGTTTTAAAAAATAAGGAAAAGTTCAGGTAGCAGGTGGTGGGAAAGCCGTGTGCCAGAGAGCCTGGAGAGAAGACGGTGCTAGGCTAGAAGGACAAATAGTCTGATGTGCTCTAAGACAGCTTCCTATGTTCTGACTGGGGGCAGGCAACTAGTGTCCTCCAGAGGTCTTTGGCCTACAGCTCCCATCAACCCCAGCCAGCCTAGGGTGGGGATAATGGAGATTGTAGTCCAAAACATCTGGAGGGCACCAGGTTGCCTTCCTTGTTCGAATCGGTTCTGTATTGCCAGGCAGAAGCCCTTGCCTCCCATCTCCCTCCTCATCTATCCGCATCAAGATTCACAGCAGGGACTCCCATCCCTGTCCGTCAAATGTCCCAAACTTGGGTTTCTCCTACTCCCCCTGGCAATTCTCAGATCTCCCACCCCCACAATCCTCCTTCTTGCCTGCAAGCTCCACCTTGGCTGTTTCCAGCCCCTTTTGCCATGCACTAGGCTCCAGCGATTTCCTTGTGGAGGTTTGCATCCATCGCCATTTGGAACCAAGCCTTGCATTCCAACTTTTAATAAGTAAAGGTGGAGGGTATACAACATCATTTACCTGTGACTGTAACCCCCTCTAGGAGAGGATGCACTCGTTGCTGAAGGTGTACGAGCTGCTTGGAGGTGAGGAAGACATAGTAAATCCCACTAATGAGCTCATCAAGGAAGGGCACATCCTGAAGCTTTCTGCCAAGAATGGTACCACGCAAGACCGGTACCTGATCCTGGTGAGAGGAAGTGGTGGGAGTTTGCCCTTTCTTCCTTCCTTTGCCCTGCCATCTGACCCAAGTCAGGAGGGGGGCATGGGGCATGGCCGATAGCCCTCTGTATCATATGATCTCACTGTTAATTCCTTCTCCTTTGTTCAGTTCAATGATCGGTTGCTGTACTGTGTGCCAAAGCTGCGTCTTATCGGCCAGAAGTTCGGAGTCCGTGCTCGCATAGACGTAGAGGGGATGGAGGTAAAAGAGAAAGGGAGCAATGAGAGAACTGCAAATTCTGGGTTCTAGATAACCAATACATGTCTTGACTCTTATCAAACTATCTGAGCTAAAGCTGGGGACATGTTGGTTAGAACATGGGAGTGGGAAGGGAAGGAATCACCCCCACCCGGGATAATTCTTTGTTCTTCTTCTGGGCTCTTGAAGGGGGATATAAACTAGTGTGATGTGTTTGGGTCAGGTTGTGGTTACAGGCAACACTAGGTGAGTCTTCAGGTTAGATCACACGTGCATGGTGTGGAGAAAGTGGATAGGGGGATGTTTTTCTCCTCCTCTTACAATATTAGAATCTAATGGGATCACCCCATGAAGCTGGTTAGTGAGAGATTCAGGACAGATAAAAGGGAGTATTTCTTCACACAGTGGCATATAAGATGTGGTGATGGCCACCAATTTGGATGGCTTTAAAAGGAGGTTAGACAAATACATGGAGGAGAAGGCTAACAAAGGCTACTACTTGTGATAGCTGTATATTATCTCCAAAATCAGAGGTAGTATGCCTCTGTATACCAATTGCTGAGGGAAACAAGCAGGAGAGTACTATTGCATTCATGTCTTACTTGTGGGTTTCCCATAGGCTCTGTAGTTGGCCACTGTGTGAGCAGAATGCTGGGCTAGATGGATCTTGGTCTGACTCAACAAGGCTCTTATGTTCTTATTCATGGTTGTGATTTAATTACTCAGCAGTCTCTGACTTGCTACTGAATGTGTGAATAGGCACCATTTGAAATGTATCTGTTTAAGATGTTGTTGGAAGTTTTATTTCTCAAAATAATTACTCTTTATTTATGATTTTTCTTCTATTATGTTTTCAACTAAACAACAAAGTCCCTTGTATAAAACAATTAGGGCCAGATTGTAAAATAGCAATAATACACAAAACAATGCAAAACCATTGTGAGGGTGGAGAAGCTGGACAAAGCAGGTATAAAGTTTAACCCTACAGAATTGCTTAGCTGGGTACATTAAAAATAAATAACAAAACTGTATCCTAATTTAATACGTGATGAAACGTTGCGTGGTGTTCTATATTTCCAGTTAGTGGAGTGGAGTGCGGTTAGGAATGGGAACCATTTGCTCAAGAAATCATCACTGAATCCAAGGTTAGCTGTGGCAAGTTCTAATGACAGTGTTTGATGTTCAAGGATGACTTGTTCACACATGCACGTTGCCCTCAGTGGGGGCTGGGGGCTCCTATTTCAGTGGGGCAGTGAATCTGCTTTGGGTTTCAGTCAGAAGTCTGAAGGAGCTGTCCAAGGTGCTGAAGCCTAAATGGGTTCAGCACCTTGGATGGCTCCTTTAGAGTTCTGACAGCAGTCATCGCCCCACTGAATCCCAAAGTGGATTCACCACCATACCGAAATAGGGGCCACGAGCTTCCAGTGGTTGCCCTTGATGCTGCGTTGGGTCCGAGGGCAAGCCTGCTTGTGTGAACCGGCCCTTTGTCTTTCCTTCTTTCCTACGCTACAGCTGAAAGAGACCAGCAGCCTCAATGTGCCCCGGACCTTCCTTGTATCAGGGAAGCAGCGATCCCTAGAGCTTCAGGCCAGGTACAGCCAGCAAACCCAGTCGCTTAGTCGTCCCTTTCCCACTTCTCATCAGGCAACATGGCTTTGTTGCCCCGGTGCCTCTCCTCTGTTGCTTCTTATCTTCGATTGGGTGAGACCATTGAGGACCCTTCATCCATCCAGCTCAGCTTTCCCCAACCGAGCGCCTTCCAGATGTGTTGGACTACAAATCCCATCATCCACCAGTCAGTACAGCCAGTGGCCATGCTGGCTGGGGGATGGTGGGAGTTGTATAGACCAGTCATCTGGAAGGCAACCGGTTGGGCAAGGCTGACCCAGCTCATTCCTCCCTGCCCCCCTCCACCACCTCCCCAAGATCAGGCTAATGGCACCCCTCCCTAAGTCTGCTCTAAGTGCCCCTTCAGCATGTCCTCCGTCAACATTTCTCATTCTTCCTTAGGACTGAAGAGGAGAAGCGAGACTGGATCCAGGTAACTGCTGGCCTTTCTCACCTGCTGCATTACGCCATCTTTTTTTTTTTAATCACCATGGAAGTCAGAGGAAGTAGTAGGGGAGCTCTTGTGCAGTTCTTTCTAGATCTCCCACCCTGCAAAGTCCTTTTGTGGTTGGCTGGGGGGATTCGGGAGGCTACTTTTAATCAGTGGTGGGGAGGGTGGGATTTCTAGACCATGTTTGCCTGTATGGCTTTCACAGATCCAGCAGAGAAGGAGGGGGGTCACGGGACAAGGGTGTACCTCTTCAGTCAGGAATAATGTGATGTGGAGTGACCCTGGGTGCTTCCCAACAAACAGCTCCTAGTGCTGCCAGTCAAGAGGCATTGTGCAGTTGCTCTGTCTTTCCCCTTAAGGGATTGTTGTGGAAAGGAAAAAGACGGAAGAAGCCGTGGGGAAACACGGGCAGGCTGCAAGTGGCAGATGGTGTCTGGACCCCCTATAAAATCCTGTGAATTGAAGCAGGGCAATGCAATGGCACCATAAAAGTCTGGTCTGGAAGCACCTCCTTGGCAGGGCACGCGCTGGCAGTGTGGAGCAGCACACCCGGAGGCAAGGCAGATCTTGCCAGCGGGCTCAGTCGGTGCGCATTTGATTGTGCCAGAGAGCCACGGCATGGGGCAGCCGCTCACCAAAGGCACCACGCCTTGGCCTGCGTGTGATGGTGCGGCAGGCCTGCATGACAGGGAGACCAGGAGGCTGAGAGTAAATAGGAGAGAGATCTGGGCCGGGGGGAGAGCCAAGAGCTATTCTCCCTCTCTCCCACCTATCCCGCAGTATGTGCCAGACGGAAACTAGGAGTGGAGAGGTGTGTGGACCCAGGGGGTTCCCTAAGCCTGGCAGTTCTTTCCTTGCCCCACAGAAGAGGGCCAGGATTCTGCTTCCCTTCCCAGTTCAGAGATGTGTTTATCTGTTATAACAAATACTCTATTGTTAAAATCATCAGGCGATACAGGCAACAATCCAGAAGCACGAGCAGACTCTGGAGATGTTCAAGCAGCTGGTCAGTGAAGAGGAAACGCCGCCCAATTCGCCTGTGAGTCGTTGCTCTGTGTTTGTGTGTGAGAGTTGTAGAAACTTGCAATTTTTTCAGAGGAAAGCTTCCTAAGAATCTGGGCTGAATTCTGAGCCAACGTTGCATTCTGAAGCTTTTTTGGACTTGTGGCACGATGTACAGCTTTGGCTATTTACCTGAACATTGAGGCTTGGGTTGGTTGGAAGTAGAAAGGACTTCTTCCTGGTGTGTCCTTTTGCTATGCAGATATATTAACCTGCTGGCCTACTCTCCCCCACATGCAGGGGTGCGAACTGGGCCGACGGGCTCCCACACCGATCCGGGAAAAAGAGGTGACCCTGTGTATGCAGTGCAAGGAGCCCTTCAATGCCCTCACCAAGCGGAGGCATCATTGCCGGGCCTGTGGCCATGTGAGTGTGTGCAGCCGTGGAATTATGCGTTTCCCATTTCACATAGCCCTCCCTCTCTCCCCGCCCCCCTGCCCTTGGTTTGTTTCCACTTTTCCCCCATAGCAGCCTCCTTGGAGAAAGGGCAAGGTACACACTTTATATATGAACGAGGCAGTCTTGTCTGCATGTTAACTCTTGTCCAGCACTGTCCTTATCCTGAGGCAACCTTCCACAACCTGGCACCTCCAGATCTTGTTGGACTCAAACTCCCATCAGCCCAAGCCAGCATGGCCAGTGATCAGGAATGCTGGGAGTTGTAGTTCAAAACATCCCACCCCCTGAGACCATCTTGCCCCAAAGCCCCTGATAACCTGGAGCCAACACATTCAGTAAAATCAAGTGATAACATTCTTCTGTTGGATGGATTCTGCTGAAGGTGTAGGTTTGTTGTGTTTTGTGTTGCTTCCCCATTACAGGGGGTGGGGGAGCAAGGGTCTTGCACGTAGAAAAGTAATAATATCTGGGCAAAAGCAAGGCTGAACTCTTCTCTCTGGGCCTGCTGATTTTCAATGTGTGGCGATTTGTTTTAATTCAGACATGCATACCCCCACTCACCCTGGAAGCCCGACGTGGTCCAGTCCAGGGAAAGCTTTTTAGCCCTGATTCTGCCGCATATATACATGGGCTCTTAACTCATGGACTGCCTTGCCCCTGCTGATCTCCTCCCACCTGTCCGTTGCAGGTTGTCTGTGGGAAATGTTCTGAGTTCCGGGCCCGCCTGGTGTATGACAACAACCGGCCCAACCGTGTCTGCACTGACTGCTACACGACGCTACAGGGCTCCCCTGCCAGCCCTGTCCCACACCCCAATACACCTCAGCGCCGGAGATCCATTCTGGAGGTAAGAGTGGGGCGGGCAGCCAGATTAAACCCTGTTGGCATTGAAGCACCTTCTTCTGAAACTATCCTGTTCCTTGAAGCTTCTCATGTAGGGTCTATACAACTTTCTTTGCTCTTGTGCTTCTTGCAGTATTTTTCCCCTAGGGCCCCCTCCTTAGGATGCTACACCCCGAAATGAGAGGCAAGCCTGCTTGTTTGCTGGCTGGCTGATGAAAGCAAAGGCACGCGCTGCCTGTTGCTTCCCCATAAACACAGTGCCAGGGTCCAGAAAAGCATTATTGGTTGCAAGTGTCCTCTTCCTGATCATATCAGTGTTCAGTGCAGCCATCAAAAATCTTGCTGTTTAAGTTCCTGGTCCTCTTGATTGAACACATGAAGCTGCCTTACAACTGAACCAAATCAGCCAAGTGCTGACTACTCAGGCTGGTGATGTCTTTTTTTACAATAAAAGCTGAAGTGCTCAGGAAGGTGAATTCTGCAGTTTTTCTCCACTTTTATCTGGAATTGTTCCATATACACTGCCTCCAGCCCCACCCTGGCTACGTAGAAGCCCTCATACTGCTGTTGGGAAGGGTAAAAAAAAGGAAAAATATAGTTGATCGTCTTTGGAATGATGATGGTTTACATTTGTATCTTTTCCTCCAAGGAGGTCATGGTTCTCCCATCCCCACCCCTTTTTATCTCACAATAACCTTGTTGAGGTAGTTTAGGCTGAGGTCACCCAGTGTCTTCTGTGGCTAAGTGGGAATTTGAATCTGGATCATCCCAATCTGACCCTCTAGCTCAGGGGTGTTGAACCTCAAGCCCGCAAGTCAAATCTGGCCTGCATGGGGTCCCAATCCTGCTCTCCCCAGGTGGCCACGTCCCTTTCCCCCAGGCTACTGATTATGTGATGGTTTGCTAGGCTTTGTATTCCCCCCACCCACAGTTCTAAGTAGAAATCCCTCTCCTAAGGCTTAGTTACTGGCAATAACGGCTGTAAGCTATAATTTTGGCCCCACTCACCACTGGAATGCAGCCCCCAAGAGCTTCTCCTAAATGGAATTGGCCCTTGGGCTGAAAGGGGCTCCCCATCCCTGGGCTGTCCACTACATGGCTCTGGTTCTCTGTTAGGACACAATTGAAGTTCAAAGCTGCTATGTGCCTGTGCTGACAGAATGGCCTAGTAAGTAGGACGGTGGGCCTTACAAGTTTCTCTCTGGCCTTCTGCAGAAACAGGCTTCTGTGGTGGCAGAGAACAGTGTGATCTGCAGCTTCTTGCACTACATGGAAAAAGGAGGGAAGGCCTGGCACAAAGGCTGGTTTGTCATCCCGGAAAATGAACCCCTGGTGCTTTACATCTACGGAGCTCCCCAGGTATGGCAGCATCCGCCCGTTCTCCTAAACGCCCCTTCTTTGCCATGGTCTTATGCTGGTGGGCAAGGACAGGGTCGAAGCTTATAAAACAATCGAAGGAGAGGAGAGAGGGATCCTCTTTTTCAAAACAGAAAGACCTGGGGATGGCGACCGATACTGGTAAGTAGCAGGTTTAAGGCAATCTAAAGGAAGTAATTTTAGATGCAACATAATAATTTATTTTATTTGTGTTATTAATTTATAGCATTTCTGTACTGCCTTTCTAGACCAATCAAGCTGGTCTACGAAAGGTCCAAAACATAAAAACCATAATCAGATAAAAACATAGTTATGCAGTAAAAGCAACATTACAAATAAAAAATAACCTTTGGAACTCATTGCCACCAGATGTTATATTAACCCTTAGCATAAACAATTTAAAGACTGGTTTTGGTGGTTGCTAGCCCTCGATATACCTTCCTGCTGTGGATTCACATCTGCATATGCTGTATTAGTTAAAAGTCTCACTGGGGACTAATGGAGAGTGAATAGCGTCACTGTGCTCTGTGAGCGAGCTTGTTCTCAGGTACTCAACCTAGGGTGAAGGAGTGTGGCGGCAGCGGTGTGGCGGCAGCGGTGTGGCGTAGCCAACACAAGGACAGGGCCGATTCAGTTTTGCCCCCATATCACTCATTCTACCCCCTTGCCGTGAGCTTTGATCCACTGCCACTAACCTATGGGGCAGGCGGCATTTGATGTTTATGGGTCAATGTGATGAAGAGGAAGACCATGCAGGGGGTGGGGGGAGGCTGTTTTTCTTTTACCTGCTTAGAGAAACTCCAGCAGAGTCCCTCAAAAGGACTCTGTTCTGGCAATGCTTTTGTTGACAGCCAGGTAGGACTCAGTCCTCACAGCCTCTCGCAGGGGAAGGAATGCCCCTCTTTATTCTGAAGGATCACCTCATAGGGCAGGGCTGGGCAACTTGTGGCCCTCTACATGTTTTTGGTCTACAACACCCAGCAGTCCTACCTAGCGTAGCCAGTGGTCAGTAATAATGGGGGTTGTGGGCTAAAACATCTGGAGCACCCCAGGTTGCCAGTCGTGGTCATAGGATCTTGAGACCCCCCTGAGAAAAGAGATCCTCCCCTTCTTGACTTGGGAGGGGCAGCCCTCTTGGGATGGGAATGGAGCTCTTGGCTCACACCATTTGAAGACGGGAGGGGGGTATCCCATGCTGCCACCCTCCCCATATGGGAAATTGTTAAAGAGGCAAAGGGCTTACCCAGAGTGAATGCTGGCCCAGCTGGCTATGAACCAGCTGGCTATGAACCACCTGGAAGCATCTTTCTGGCCAGGGTCGGAAAGAGAGGATGCTAAGCTAGGCAGGCATATTGAGCTAGGCCAGCCGTCCCCAACCTTGTGCCTTCCAAATGTTTTTGGATTACAGCTCCCATCTGCCCTGATCATTGGCTATGCAGGCTGGGGCTGATGGGAGCTGTAGTCCAGAACATCTGGAGGGCGCCAGATTGGGGAAGAATGAACTAGGCTCATGCAGCCACTCTTGTGTTGTTTCTGCCCTTTGATCTTGAGCTGTCTGTTTGTCCTGCAGGATGTGAAAGCCCAGCGCTCGATGCCTCTGATTGGCTTTGAGGTGAACCTTCCGGAACCAGGCGAGCGGGTGGATCGACGCCACGCCTTCCGGATCAGCCAGAGCCACCTGTGCTGGTATTTCAGCCCCGAGACTGAGGAGCTGCGGCAGCGATGGATGGAGGTGCTAAGCCGGGCAGGCCGCGGAGAAGAAGCCAAGGGGCCGCCTTCCATCCTGGAGGCAGATGAGGATACAGAGGCAGAGAGAACCTAGACATGGAGGCTGGGGAATTAGGAATAAGTGACTCTGCCCACCCTGGGAACTTGCTCACCATACTCTGACCAGTATACTTGAAACATTCTCTCTCTCTCTCTCTTTGGCACTTTCTCCCCTTCCTTTCTTCGTCAGTATTAACAACTTGCCATAGGTGACCTCCTGACTCCCTTTTACAAAGACCTGTCCTCAGCCATAATGTTCCCTGCCATCCCTGGCTGCAGAGGTGATGCACATGCACTGAGATTTTGCTCCAGGCCAGTTCCTGTTCCCAGCTGTAGCATGTGGGAACCCACACCTACCTACCTACCTTTCTCTCTCTCTCTCTCTCTCCTTCCTTCCTTCCTTCCTTTCCTCCCCTCCTCTACACAGGGAGAAACTGATCCAAGAGGGTGGATTTCTTCCCTCTAATACGTGCTTCCCCCTCGTTTACATCTTGTACCAAGATCTGTTCTTCCAGTCTGCCACTGCTTATTTAGCACTTACTGAACATATCTCCACTGCAGTGGTTTGGGAAAGGATAGGTGGGTGGGCAGGGCAGCAGAAGAGGGAAAATCAGCACGGAACCAATTATTTCAATGGAAGGGGGTTGTCCTCTAGACCATTTGTCTGCCTCGGTTGTCATCCCCCTCCCCCCTGGGGGGGGCAATGTTTGTGATTGAGATTAGGTGGAAATTTTGTCTATTGTGATGTTCCTCACCCTTCCAACCACTTTTAAGATAGAAAAGGCTGATTTCAGCCTGCCTCACCTTTAGCAGATGGGTGACCTTGTTTTAACTTGAAGCCTCTCTTTTTAGGAACAGAATCAGTTTTGAACTAAGCTCATGTAGACTGGGAGACAAGGGCTAGTTTGGAGAAGAGAAACAGGGCAGGGTCTTTACCTTGCTACAGCAGGGAGGGGTCTCCTCTTATAGATAAGCCCTCCTTCCAAGAAGATGGGCTGTGTTGATGAGTTGCCACATTCCATTCCATTATGCGCCCTTCCTTCCTCTACCATTCTCTGGGCTCTTTTAAGGACACAGTCCACCCAGGGTTTCTCCTGTGCAAGCCCCACTAAAGTTGAATGCAGCTGTATAACACTGCAGCTAAAATTCACTTAATACCCATTCTTCCTGTTTGTGCTGTAGGCTTCTTTTTAAAAATTGTACATGGGCTGTATCTAATGGTAGTCCTACTTACAGTTGGCCCATGGGAATAAATGAGACTTCAGTTAAACTTTCATTGGGTACAACCCTATAAATGGCAAATTCTGCTCAAAGGTGCTTGCAAAACAGAAGAGAATGCAATAAAATTGCATAGAAGTCCAGCTAAACCAACAATTAAAAGGGGAACGATAGGTAAGCAGCTGGGAAATGTAGTCTTCAGGTGCTTTTTGTGAGGACCAAGGAATGTAGTAGACACATGAGGGAGAAAAGTCCCGCATGGAGCAGCCTGTCCTAGGATTGCCTCCTGGCACGAAAGAGGGATGTGCGCTTGAGCAGAGGTGGGCAACAGAGTGAAATTCCACATGCTGAATTCGGATACAGCCAAGGCCTTACACAAGAGCCGCGACAGTGTAAGTCCCATTCATTTCAGTATGAATGTAAGAAGTGCCTTGCTGGATCAGAGCAAGGTCCATCTAGTATGGCAGAGGTTCTCAAATGGTGGTCTGTCCACGAGCTCCATCTAGGCAGTCCATGGAAAGGTTGTGGAATAGTCGAGAGTATCTATACTTAGCCCTGTGCTTGTTTGTTGTTTTCTTGACAACGGCAATTGAGGCCATCTTGACTAGGGGCCAGATTATCAAACAGGCTAACAAGGCCCTAGCCTAGGATATATCATGATTTTCGTGATGTGGCACTAGTGCCGTCTACTAATTTCCCCTTAAAAATTTACCGCTTAAAGGGGCTCTTCTCGGCAGTGTGGCCTGGGCCTCATAATTTGTATAATACAGCACTAGTTTTTGGTGATGCTGCTGCTGAAGGAAAAACGTTACTGAAATATAAGTTATGTTCGTGCTTTGATTTGTAGAACAAAAGCAAGTTCAAGTGGTGCTTCTGGAACCTCACTAGCACAGTGAAATAGCCATTCTCCTGTTCTTTGTCCCCAGCAGCTGGTTCTCTTGAAAAATGCTGCCCTTGACCAAAACATGGGAGTTCCATTTCCCTATCATGATGAATAAAGCCATCAATAGGGCTAAGGAAATAAGATGGGTGTTCACAGCTGGCTTTGAATAAGCAAGCCCCGTGCCATACAACAGGGTGCTTGTGCAGGAGATGCTTTCGGTGGAGTATTCCAAAGGAAGGGGTGGTTATTAACAAGGGGCAAATAAAAACCCCTCTCTCTCTCTCTCTCTCTCACACACACACACACACACACACACACACTCTTCTCAAATGCAGTTGCTTCCCCTCCTTGAGACAATGCACTTAAAACAGCTGACATTCTTGAGTTCTGTTCTGATCCTTATTGGACCATCTTGTCTGTCCCTATGACCGCACAGATATTTCTCTCCACCCTTGCCGGTACTGTTTTAACTTACAAGTGAGGGGGGCAGTGTCGCTTTTTGAAAACTGACCCCTTGCCTTGTTTTATGTAGGTTTCCTGATGGCTCCCATCCATGTTCTTTGTCCCCACCCCCCATGGTGTAGAGCTAGTGCATGTAACTTTTATATTAAAAAAAAGTCTCAGTATTAAGGGATATACAAAATCTTACCAAAATAATATTTTATTGTTGCTCACATACAGTGGCTGGCCACTACAGAGGTTAGGGAAGGGGAGCTTCTATTGACAGAAGTGCCCC
The DNA here is from genome assembly GCF_057233095.1 of Heloderma suspectum. NCBI lineage: Eukaryota > Metazoa > Chordata > Lepidosauria > Squamata > Helodermatidae > Heloderma > Heloderma suspectum. Next base: position 172,819,857 of record NC_139459.1, read on the forward strand.
TGTCCCACAACCGAGATTCGTGTATTGTCCATTTTACTTTCTAGTTTCATTGTTGTATTTTGTTTTCCATTGTCCATAATTTTTTTTTAAATACAGGATTTTGTTTTTCTGTTACACTCATTTCTTTGCTTGAGTAAGGGTGAGCACACAATCGTTCCCTTCTGGGGTTGGGATGGAAAAGAGAGGTTGGCCCACTTTGGTCTTCCAGGAGTTGGGCTACTTGAAGAGGCAGAGCAGAGGCAAAGGATATCCTGAAACAAGTGCCTCAAACCAGACAAGATGTGAGTTGGGCACAGAGGAGGGTCTTTCCCGGCAAAAGAATCTACATTGCTGCTAGATGCCACTTCAAACCCCAGAAAGAGAGCGGAGGCGGAAGAGGAAACAACTTCAAGAATTGGAAGGCGTTCACGCCACTGAGCCTAGATCCTGTTCAGTGCAGGAGACCGTCTGCTACGTCAGGAGCAAAGGCAAAAGCAGCAGGGCATGCACAACAGGCATAGGCTGGTGTGGAGAGCTGAACGTACCCAAGCCCCCCAAAACCCCCTCTGCCTTCCAAGCTGCTTCCCTCAGCACTGTGTAAAGGAACATCCAAGCCTCGGAATTGTTTAATTCCATGTCCCCTGCTATATCCTTGCAGCACTAGTCTATGCAGGAATCCTACACTCATGGTCTTTGGCCCTTGTTCTTCATTTCTTTTTTTTTCTCACCAAGGTCCAGCCATCTTCAGCCTCTGTGCCTGATGGAGGAGGAGGGCTGTGTTGTGATCCATTTGTGCTGGGAGTGGCACTGCAGTCCATGGCCTGCAGGAGGGAGAAAGGAGACCACGTTAAGCGACTGGGCTAGCCCTTAAAGACAGTCTTCTACGAGTACATGCAACTGCAGTTTTTGAAAAGTTCTGGGTTAAAAACCAGTTTCTAACCCTCCCCATTTGACAAATACCAGGGGAGTAGTCCCTAGGATTAACTAGCCAACAGCCTCAACAACAGCCTGTTCCTGGGCAAGCCTAAGGAGCCATGATCCCCATGACTATCCACACAATTACAGTGTTAAAAACTGGATTTAGAACTGGTTTCTCATTGTTATCTGACAAGTTTATAGGGAGTACCTGCAGAAGGCTCCAGTCATCAGGGGCTTTGTTCCACATCATGAAGGCCAGGTGTCCTTCCTTCATGGCATTCAGCCTTGCTTCCCTTCTTACCCCACTACCCTCACCCCACCCCACCAAGTTTAGGTTTTGAACAAAGCCTGCAGCTTAGAGGAGGCAAAACAAGCTGGTTCGCATATAGACAGACTGATGGACTCTGTTGTAGTTTTTGGAACTATATCACAATACCTCTTCCTCAGTTTCCTGTTCCTCGTCACTGCTGCTTTCCTCAGCTGGCTGGGATTTTGCAGCTGCCATCCTAGTATCTTGCTTCTTCTGGGACAGCTGGACAATGGCTTCATGCACTGCTGCGCCATCTCCCTGCTGGCACTGACTGAAGAACAGGCACAGTTGCTGGCTCACCTACCATGTGAGAAAAGGGACAAAGTTCCTTTCAGCAAACAGCACAGGACCATTCCCCAGCCAAGCACTCTAGAGATGACATTAGGACCTTGTCTTTTTTCTGTCCCATTAGAGTGCACACAGTTCCCAAAGTGAAGAACCAAACCAGAAGTTCTTACTCTTAAAGTTATCTGTGTTTACTGCTGAAGCTAGTTGTCACAACAGCATTAATACTAGATGAGAAAGGTGCTCTAGCACACCTGCCACACAAATAGAGCCCAGAAGGGTCTTGACATAAAATATCCCTCCAATGTCAAGATCTGGGAATGTAGCAATGGCCTGCCTTAGTTTTCCAGAAAGCACGACTGCTAAAATAGCTTTCAAGGCAATGGCTGTTTTTAACCATTCTGAGCCCGAGGAACAGCCTGGAATTCAGACCAAAATGCAAAGCAGTGTTCTTTAACTATCTATGCAATTAAGGGCACAATCCTACGCATGTTTAGACAGAAAAAAGGCCTACAATTCTGGGGCATGATGGGATTGTAGGCCTTTTTTTCTGTGTAGACATGCATAGGATTGTGCCTTAAGGTGTTTTAGTTTAGGCTCATCAACATTAGGTAGCCATGAAAGATCAACAATTATGAATACTATTTATTACATTTTTATCCCATGCTTCTTCCAAGGAGTTCAGAGTAGAGGTCACTCGTAGGGTTTGGAGCTAAGCAGGAATTTGAACTTGGCCACACTGGTCTAATGCTTTAGCCCAGCCTTCCCCAACTTGGTGCCCCACAGATGTGTTGGGCTACAACTCCCATCATCCACATCCAGAATGGCCCTAGCTGGATTGGGACGGAGTTGTAGTCCAACACATCCAGAGGGCACCAGGTTGGGGAAGGCTGCTCTAGCCGCTCCAATACACTGGCTCTCAACTGAACGACTATTAACGATTCTAGAAAAAAATGTTCATTTTGTCTAGTGAACAAATATGGCATCCTGTCCTCCCCCAATGCCTCTCTTTGTTGTACTACCCTCTACAGGGCAAAAGGAGAAACAGCATACAGAAGTTTTTGGCTCCGTGGATCTGGCATGCAACTTGATCTGACACTTCCTTGTCCACTCTTGTATATTTAGTAATGGATGGATCTGTCAAGTCCATTTCCACCTCCAAGTCTGTTCTGTGCCAGTTCAATACGGATGGGTTTCTAAAAAGGATTTTTGGGCATTTAAAAAAATGTGTTTTATGTGCATTTTTCAATTGTGTGAATTTTTTGTACACAATGTATTGACTAAAGTGTGTTTTTACACACTTCTCAAATGTGCACATTCTGGGGGATGCATTTTTCCTGGTCTTGAAATGTACAGAGTTCTGGACACAAATTGTATCCGGTGTGTGTCTGTTTACGGGTGGTGCGGATTGGAGAAATCTGCCGAAAAAGTCAAAGGGAGTAGATTTCTCATACACCCATTTAAGTGTGTTTTTGCAATACCTCAGTGTACAGAGCAACAGTGCCCCATAGTGGTAAATTGCGACTAGTTCATCCAGGGAGGCAAGGGTAGGTTAAAACCCTTAACAGCTCCAGGCAGGATTATATGAACGAGGGAGAATAGGATAACAGCTGGAGGTGTGATAAGGAACACAGACCTTACCTGGAAGGGCAGAAGAATCAGTCCAAACCAAAAGGAGCGTAACATGTTGAAAATGTAAACTCCCTCACACAAGCCTAAGCAGGAACTGGTTTTCTGTGACTGCACTGCAAGTTCTAGAATTTCGCCTCCAGCACTGTATCGACCACATCCATCAGATTGCTGAGAATCCCAGCTTCTTTTTCCTCCTTGTTTTTTAAAAGGAATTTTTTCTATTCATACTTGCAAAAAGGCTTTGTAAAGGCAAAGTCTCCAACTTCTAGTCCATTATTTATTTAGCCTGCAGTTAACTCACAGGCTTCACCTCTATGATTGTGGAGTTTTGGTTTTGCTTTATAATAGGCTAAGATCTCTACCCCAAATTTTATTTTAGGGGAAGAGTCAGTGTATGGTTTCCTTCACACTGAGCTCTAGTTACGTATGAAGGGGAGGAGGCTGAGAGTGAATGGCTTCAACTCGTATTGGCTAGAACTCTCGAGGCTTTATTTGTGACTTGCACCCTTGCTCGCTGGTTGTGACACTTTATTGTGATAGATTATGGGGGTTCATTCATGGGATGTTGCTATGATGTGTGTCCTGCTTTGGAGTGGGTGTTTGGACCTGATGACCACCTGGTCCCTTCCAGCCCTTGGTTTTTAAGATGTCCAAACATCAGGATGTAGACATCAAAGCCAACATGCCTCACTAAAAATGGTTGAGGGCTAGGAACTTTTGTGGACTAACTGGTTAGGCTGTCAAAACCAACCCCACATCGGGCCAGTCAAAAGTGTGAATAAATACTGTGGCACAGTAAGATGAGCATGCCTAAGAAGATTAACTCTGGCTAGGTACAGAGTAGGGAGAAAGATCAGAAGGTGCCAAGTCTCCTATGAACCAAGAAGAAAATAACAGGAGAGGAAGACAGGTAGACCTCTCCGTCAGCTGCAGGAAGAATTATGTCTGATACTAAGGCCGGCATCGCACAAAGAGCAGGTGAGGTCAATCTCTTTCAAACTGGGGGGAGATGCTCCTATGACTGACAGCTCCTCCTTACAAAAACATTTCCTGGATGTTCAAAAGGGAGAAAGGTTCTAGCATAGCTTCCTTCCCGACATGATAGTTTTGTGGCAGCAGTTTACTACTACTTTTTTTTTTTTTTAACATGGAACAGCATTCAGTTATCTAAGCCCCCAGCTGCAATCTGGAGTGGTACAGAGGAATAAGCCTGAAGAAACAGCACTGTGATACAACAGTCTACTGCATGCTTGCTCTCAGGAAGACGGAAAACTTAAGACATTCTGTTATGCTCACCCACTAGCCAGTGGTAGAGAAAGATCTGGAGCTATGTCATGCTTTCAAAAAGGTGACATGGTCTGGGGAAATTACCTGTCCATTCCCCCAAAGCGCCATTCCTCTCCATCCCAACATATATATCCCAGAGTGGCATTGGAAATCAGGTGCAGAGGAGAGAAAAGAAAGGCTGGAATTTTCCTCTCTTTATAGTTTAGCATATGAAATACCTGGGCCAAGCTTCCATCTTCTACCATAGTGTCAAATTCATTGTTCATCAACTCAGCAAGGAAATCTTCTATCTCTTCTGGCTCTAGGTCAGCTGCAGAGAAGGTAGACATGGAGTCAAATAATGCAAAGGGGAAGGTTTCAAAGATCATAGGAACATGGGATCCTTCCTTATACCGAGCCAGACCCTTGGGCCATCTAGCCTAGTGTTATCAACACTGATTGGCAGTGGCTCTCCAGAGTTTTGGGCAGAAGTTTTCCCAGACCTATCTGGAGATACCAAAGACTGAACCTTGGACCTTTTGGATGCAAAGCATGTACTCTACCACTGAGCTATGCCTATCCCAGGATGCTCACGGCTGGATATTCCCCAAGGGTAACATAAAGGCAGTTAGGGTCCCAGCCTATGCCCTTCCTCACCGAACCTCAACTGCCCTCCCTGAGCTGGAGATGCAGGCCTGGAATGCTCTCTCCCAGCCTCCCTGTTGTAATCGCACATGAGACAGGGGAGTCCCTTATCTCAGCCCCCTGGTAAAATTGCCTCTCCTGGGATCAAAGGTGTTCATAATTACCCACTTAGTGACACTTCCAATTTAATTTACATGTTCTTTGAGTTTTCAGAAATGTAATAAAGATGATGACTCCACTTAGTTCCATTTTAGGATGTTCAGACAGTTTTTCGTGACCTAGCGAGGTTCCACACGACAATGAGGACCCTGATTTAGGATAAGACCGAATGAACAAACTGCTACTGTTGTGCCAAATAGCTTTGTTGCTGCTGTTTCTAGGGTAGGCCACAGCAAGACCAGTCTGACTTGAAACACCTGCCATGTTTGGCACAAAATGAAATCAGGGACCCACCGTATTTATTAGAGAATGGTATACTGCTTTTGAATAAAATCACCAAAGTGATTAACATAATACAGCAATAAAATATTCACTGTTGAACAATAAAGCTACAGTTATAACTGGCTGGGTTACACCTCCAGGAAGGCTTGCTTAAAAAGGTAGGTCTTAAACAGGTGCCTGCCTGATGTTAATAGGGCAGAGGGGGGTAACGTCTTTCAGCCCAAGAGCCCAATTAAATTTTGGAGATGCTCTCAGGGCTGCATTCCAGTGGTGGGTGGGGGCAAAGTGGGCGGGGCCAAAAACACCAGCATATTTTAGCTTAAAACTCATAATGCCAGTAACAAAGCCTTAGGGGATGCATTGCAGCCTTTTAGAGTGGGGAAAAAACTATACTGAAGCCAGTGGTTGGGGGAAAGGAAAAGGGGCATGGCCATCTGGGGAACTAGAGGGCTGGATTTGGCTTCCAGACCTGAGTTTTCCCCTATCTGTAATAGCGAGTGTATTCCAGGGGGCGGGTGCTGCAACATTAAATGCCCTATAACCTCAGGAGCATGCAGTATCCTCAGAGCCGCTCCTTCTGTGGATAACAAAGATCAAGCAAGGACATAAGGGGTGAGGTGATCCCTAAGGTAACCTGATCCCAACTTGTTTAGAGCTTTATATGTTAATGATAAAACCTTAATCTTGGTCCAGTAGCTTGTTGGCAGCAAGTGCAGTTCTTTTAGCAGAGGTGTAACATGTTGTCAAAAGGGTCCCTTTGTTAGTAACCTCGCAGCTGTGTTCTTCACCAGCCATAGCTTCCAGATCAAGGATACCCTGACACAGACAATGTTACAATAATCCAGTCTTGCAGTTACCAGTGCCTGGACCACTGTGGCCAAGCTATCATGATCCAGGAATGGTTAGCATACCAGCCAAAGCACAGAACAGACCCAGCCAAAGATGAGGCTCTCCAGTTCTAAATAGTGATGTAAAGATCCAGTTTTAACTTGGGTCAGACCATCGTTGTTACTCTGGGCATACCATGGACACCAGAGGAAAAATAATTCATATCCCCGAGGGTCTGCTGCCTAACTCAATAGAACCTTATCTTGTTTAGGCACCTCACCATTACTTTGGAAGTATTGTTCTACAGCCCCCACCATCCATTCAGCTTTCTCCTGGCTGTATGCTCCTCCAAAGCCATTTTCAACAGCAATCTACATCAGAAGAAGACAAGGTCAAATTCATAAAAAGTAACTGGGCAGTTCTGCAACAAGCAAGGTGACATGTGTTAAGAGTGGTGGAGCTGGTTTGGTAATACCTTCACTGCCCTCAAAACACATTTTTTCAGTCCTGATTGAGTTCTAAATACAAAACAAATGTTACTCAGGTTTTCTGCTTGGTTTCAGAAGGTGAATTAGGGAAAAGCCACTTCCTCCTCTAATGCTGATGGTATTATGGCAGTGACAGGCACGCATTGGTTAGCAACTATAACACCACCACCATCTTGCCCCCAACAATCCCTGGAGTAATACTTTTTTTGTTTGTAAGTTGAAGGAGAAACACATATGCATACACACTTATGATGTGTCAGGCAGCTGGCCCAATCACAAGGAGAGGGGCATGACTGACAGCTCACTTCCATTTGATCCAGCCTTCAACTGTCTTGTGTGTAGTTTTGTACCATCGCTTGCAAAGCTGGGTTCACAGGGTGTATGAAGAACTCACTGCTACTGCTTAAAATTAAATAATTTTTTTAAATGCTACATCTTCACCCCTTGTTACTCCCATGCTCCTAGTTCTTTAGAATCATGCAGCAGATTCCTACGCATGTTTATTTAAAAGCTCCATTATACTCAACTGGGTTTCCTTGGATTACAGCTATAGTTTTCAACTGTATTAATTTTTCTATGATCTGGCACACAGTTACATTGCGAATTTATACTCAAGTAGAGCATGCCATCCAACTGTATTTATCAGGCTGGCTGAACACCAGCTGTGTACTCTGGTAGCATATTTAATCCTTTTTCTAGGTACACGTTGAAATTGAGAATGATTTTTTATAGAACGTACTAGTCCAGGCAAAAATGGGTATGATCAAAAACAAAGATGGCAAAGACCTAACAGAAGCAGAAGAGATCAAGAAAAGGTGGCAAGAATATACGGAAGATCTGTATAGGAAGGATAATAATATCAGGGATAGATTTGACGGTGTGGTCAGTGAGCTAGAGCCAGACATCCTGAAGAGTGAGGTTGAATGGGCCTTAAGAAGCATTGCTAATAACAAGGCAGCAGGAGATGACGGTATCCCAGCTGAACTGTTTAAAATCTTGCAAGATGAGGCTGTCAACGTGATGCATGCCATATGCCAGCAAATTTGGAAAACACAAGAATGGCCAGCAGATTGGAAAAAATTCAACTTATATCCCCATACCAAAAAAGGGAAGCACCAAAGAATGTTCAAGCTATTGAACAGTGTGGCACTTATTTCACATGCCAGTAAGGTAATGCTCAAGATCTTGCAAGGTAGACTCCAGCAATTCATGGAACGAGAATTGCCACATGTACAAGCTGGGTTTAGAAAAGGCAGAGGAACTAGAGACCAAATTGCCAATATCCGCTGGATAATGGAGAAAGCCAGGGAGTTTTAGAAAAACATCTACTTCTGTTTTATTGACTATTCTAAAGCCTTTGACTGTGTGGATCATAACAAACTGTGGCAAGTTCTTGGTGGTATGGGGATATCAAGTCATCTTGTCTGCCTCCTGAGGAATCTGTATAACGACCAAGTAGCAACGGTAAGAACAAACCACGGAACAACGGACTGGTTTAAGATTGGGAAAGGAGTACGGCAGCGCTGTATACTCTCACCCTACCTATTCAACCTGTATGCAGAACACATCATGCGACGTGCTGGGCTTGATGAAGCCAAGGCTGGAGTTAAAATCGCTGGAAGAAACATTAACAATCTCAGATATGCAGATGATGCCACTTTGATGGCTGAAGGCGAGGAGGAGCTGAGGAAACTCATGATGAAGGTGAAAGAAGAAAGTGCAAAAGCTGGGTTGCAGTTAAACCTCAAAAAAACCAAGATTATGGCAACCAGCTTGATTGATAACTGGAAGAGGGAGAAAATGTGGAGGCAGTGACAGATTTTGTCTTTCTAGGCACAAAGATTACTGCAGATGCTGACTGCAGCCAGGAAATCAGAAGGCGTTTACTTCTTGGGAGGAGAGCAATGACAAATCTTGATAAAATAGTGAACAGCAGAGATATCATACTGACAACAAAGGTCCGCATAGTTAAAGCAATGGTATTCCCCATAGTAACCTATGGCTGCGAGAGCTGGACCATAAGGAAGGCTGAGCGAAGGAAGATAGTTTTTGAACTGTGGTGCTGGAGGAAAATTCTGAGAGTGCCTTGGACTGCAAGAAGATCAAACCAGTCTATACTCCAGGAAATAAAGCCAGACTGCTCACTTGAGGGAATGATATTAAAGGCAAAACTGAAGTACTTTGGCCACATCATGAGAAGAGACGATACCCTGGAGAAGATGCTGATGCTAGGGAAAGTGGAAGGCAAAAGGAAGAGGGGCCGACCAAGGGCAAGATGGATGGATGATATTCTGGAGGTGACGGACTTGACCTTGGGGGAGCTGGGGGTGGCGACGGCTGACAGGAAGCTCTGGCGTGGGCTGGTCCATGAAGTCACGAAGAGTCAGAAGCGACTGACCGAATAAACAACAAAAGCTACTTAGACCCCAAGGAACTGATTGATCTACTTTAAATCCTTCCATTATTGTTCCATATGCAGTTGGTTCAGGGACAACCTCACACTGCTTTTGCAGGTTAATTTTGCTAATATAAAACCAAGCTGTGGTCATAGAGAAATGTGTTACCAGCATTCACATGTGTGGATGAAGAACACAAGGGAGTATCAAAGAGACTTACACCTTAATCCTATGCATGTTTACTCAGAAGCAAGTCCCATGGAGTTTAATCAAACTTCTTCCTAAGGAAGTGCACACAGAACTGCAGCCTTACCATTATATGGAAATGTCCTCATGATTGGACCTTCAATAAACAAAGATCCAGAACATCAGAGAAATGGCTAAAGTGATGTGTTACTGGACCAGTACCACCCTCTACCCAAATCCCACCATCCATCTAAATTCCAGAGGAATAGCTATGTTAAGTCTGTTATGACAAAAAGGAACTTTCTTGTGTACCATTCCTATGAGAATTGGTGGTTGATCTACATTGTTATTCTACCTGTGTTGTATAGACAGGGATCTGATTATTGGGATGTCACAACACATATCCCTCAACATTTGATCAAAGAAACAGATGAACGACTGAACAAAAGGAGCTCATGGCATGGTATAAGCCAGGGATAGGCAGAAAGAAGATGGAGATCTATTGGTAGATCAGCAAAGGTTTCTGATGCCCAATTGTTTAACAATAGCAACAATCCTTTCCACCTAAACTAGGCTGCTAAAATGAATAAAGTTTGGGGTTACTATTAGTATGAGTTCAGTTCTAGTGCTGAAAACAAATACCTAAGCTCAGAATGTGCTCAAGAACTGTTCTTTAGTTCCAAGTATATGTCTTTTGCACCTGGCTCTGAATGGTGAATCCTGGGGTTCTAGTAAAAAAATCAGAAGTAGCCCCAAGAAGTCTGAATCTGCTCACCCTGGGGTGCTTCCAGACAAGGCTTTTAATGTGCAATTCCCTTGCCTCATTTACAGAAGGTCCAGACAACGTTATCATCCACTTGCAGTCCTCTTGTGTTTTCCCACTTGTTTTTCCCGTTTTTTTCTTAGCATGGAAAATTGGTTAAGAAAGAAAAGATGGAATAGCTGTACAGCACCTTCTGATAGTGCTAGGAAGCCTTCATCCACAGAAATCTTTGGTATAAGCAACACAAATGAATGGTCTCTTTGGGCTTTTGTGGCATACAGTTTGAAAATATTATTTTCAGAATACAGATTTCCTTACAACTCTGCAAGTGGTTTCACCTTAAGTATCATGCATTTGCACATTTTTGTTGTTTGTCACACAACATTTGGCTGCCACACAACAGTTTCAATATGTATTGTGTGAGCTCTGATTTCCAACATCACAGCTATAATTCTATGCACACTCATCTGGGAGTGAATTGTTAAACTTAGCCCTGAGTAAGCATGCATAGGCTCAGGTGGCCAGTGTGTCATTTTGCTGGTGAAAGAGGCGTAGCTGGTGCAAGTTCAATTCTCAGGAAGAAATTCAGTCAAGCCAGAGCACATAGGAAGAAAACAGGTACTATATCTATTTTTAAAACAACAAACAGTAGTGGGACCATAAAGACTACCAATTTTATCCTATCATAAGCTTTTGTGGACTATAGCCCAGTTCATCAGATGCATGGAGTATTATTATGATTGTCACTGTCGCAAATTTCTGCATTTAATTTCCTTCTCACCTCACTCTTTACAATCCCCACCACCACCACACGCATACACACCTCCCCATGTACTATATTAGAAACCTGAAACTCTCCATAATACTCCATATATCTGATCAACTGGGCTATAGTCCATGAAAGCTTATGATAGGATAAAATTGGTAGACTTTAAGGTGACAATACTCTGTATTGTTTTTAAAATACTGTACTTGCTTTCTTACTATGTGCTCTGGTTGCTAGTGTGTTAACCGAATTCGTACCTGAGCCTTAAAATCGTTAGTCTTTAAGGTGCTACCAGACTTTCTGTTGTTATTGCTGCAACAGACTAACTCGGCTACCCCTCTGGAAATTCTACTTATTCCGGTGGGTCTACACAGGCCGTGGCTACTATACTATAAAGCTATCCGCCTCAAAGATGCCACAGCCATTTTTGCCTTGGTACTGCTGTTATCCAGGCTCACAGAGGATGCCAAAGGAGGGCGGGCCAAGCAATGAGCTCCGCCCCCGTTGCTGGACCCCTGGAACTACAGAAGGCACTTTTCACCCACACCCCCCCCTCAATGAATTTTGCTGTCATTCCCCACCCACCCCACCCCGGTGCTGCCGCTGTCCGAGTTCCTTGGCAACATTTTCTCCGTCTGTGGTGAGCGAATCCTACCTGCAAGACAGGCCAGCTGCCCAGCACAGCCTCTACCCCCTGGCAGAAGAGGCCACGTGTCTCCTCCCTCGGCGTCGCCATGAAAGCCGTGGGCAGCCAGAAAGTCAACCGCAGAATTATCGATGGACAGCAGAGGAAATGGGGGGCAGGCAAAAGTAAACGCGCGCAGAGTCCACGATAGTGCTCCTCTTTGTTACGCGACAGGAATAGATGGATTACACAGCAAACGCTAAGAGTTCGAGTCCCGCCCTCTACTCCGGCGGAGTACTCATATTCGGCGTATAGGACAAGACCAGCCTTCCTCAACCTGGTGCCCTGTAGATATGTTGGACCACAGTGCCCATCATCCCCACCCACGGGGGTCAGCTGGGGATGGTGTGCGTTGTAGTCCAACACATCTGGAGGGCACCAGGTTGGGGAAGGCGGGCACAAGATTTCGAGATTTAATTAGAGGCTTGAACTAAACTCAGCGCCAAATGTCGTTCTTTCCTTAGATGGTTATTAAGCTCATCAAGTGTCAAGACAGTTTGAAGTGGTGAATTGAGGATGTTCCTGCACCTGGGGCAAATTTCATTTCTTTTTAAAGTTATCTCTGGGGCTAAAACCTTCTTGTAGTGCATATTTTTTGGCCTAGAAACTTGCCTGCACTCCCCCACTGGTGAGAGAAGGCATTATTCATACACGAATACACTGTTCTTTTTAACCCATTTACATCTTACAAAGCTGAGTGTCAAAAACATTCTGGAGGAGTCCTGTATGAAATGCAGTTTGCAATCCTAAACATACTAAGGAGGAAGAACCCTAGAACTCAAGTGAGGCTTACTACTGAGTAAACATGCTTAGAACTGGGCTGCATGCATCTTAGTATTCCTTTTATCCACAATGAAAGTATGCAACTTAGGAACAACTTTCAACAAACAGTTAATAAGATGAACTTAATTAAGAAACCTACATCCATGAATAATAATGAGTTCTGTAACATTTTGAAAGTTGTGAATACCAGTCAAAGAGCCTGTAGTGCAGTCTGGATGAATAGCAAAATTATGGCCTCATAATTCTGCTGTTCACTACTTGATGTCATTGCCCTACTCTGGATCCAAGCCCAAGACTGGCACTAGCATCCCTGGTGTTGGTACGAGAGTGGACCCTTTGCAGCTCAATACTAAATGATTCAATTGACTAGATCAAAGATACAGATATAGCAACAGCAAATGAGACACAAGGCAGCATGGATTCACCAAATGTAGATTGCATCAGGCTAGTCGGATATCCGTTTTTCTTTTGGAAAAGATCACTGGTTCTCTGGATAGGAGAAAAGTAGTTGATCAGAACAATGTTACTCTTGGTACAGATAATAGCATTGTACAGGAAATTGCTGTTTAAACTGGGAAGGATGGCAAACAATAGGATAGGGACTAGTTAAGGGGAAGAAGTCAAAGGTTTCTGCTAAATCCATTATCAGAACATCTATATGGATGTTTACCATATGTAAGTCTCATTGTTCGAACTGTGGTGCTGGAGAAGACTCTTACGAGTCCCCTGGACTGCAAGGAGGTCAAATCAGTCAATCCTAAAGGAAATCAACCCTGAGTGCTCATTGGAAGGACAGATACTGAAGCTGAAGCTCAAATATTTTGGCCACCTAATGCGAAGAGAAAACTCTCTGGAAAAGACCCTGATGCTGGGAAAGACTGAAGGCAAAAGGAGAAGGGGACGGCAGAGGATGAGATGGCTAGATAGCATCACCGATGCAATGAATATGGACTTGAGCACGCTCCGGGAGAGTGTCGGGCATGCTATGGTCCATGGGGTCACGAAGAGTCGGACACGACTGAACGACTGAACAACAACAAAGTCTCATTGAGTTCAACTGGGTTTACTTTTTAAATAATTATTTATTATTACATTTATGTCCTGTCTTTTTTCCTCTTGCAAGGAGCCCAAGGTGGTGTACATGATCCTCCTCCTCTCCATTTTATCCTCACAACAGTCTTGTGAGGTAGGTCAGGCTGAGAGTCAGGGACTGGCCCAAAGTCACCCAGTGAGCTTCATGCCCCAAGTGAGGACTAAAGGACTAGAACCCAGGTCTCCCAAGTTCCAGTCCAACACTCTAACCATTTCACAACTCTCAGATAAGTGGGTATAGGATTGCAACCTAAGGCTGTCACCTTATGCATACATGGGAGTAAGCCCCATTAATTCAATGGGATTTACTTCCAAATAAACATGCATAACATTACGCTGTGCACTGGAGAGAGAGAAACACTACAATTCCTCACATGGGGTCCAAAGAGAGCCTTTGAAGATAGGAGAATAATGTATTAATTAAATTTGTTGATAACATTAACCTGGCAACCATGGTTAATAAAATGTTAATACCATACCATTGTTAACAGTGTTAACAGTAATACATCCATTGTCAGGAGAAACTGGATAATCTCGTGAACTGGGGTAAATAAATAAATAAATAAATAAGGGAAACTCAAGAGGGTAGCCTGACTTTCTGAAACATACCACAGACATATGACATAGCCTTCTCAAGTCAATCCTGAGGAGAGAAATGGAGAGGAACCAAGGGAAAGAATGTGAAATCCCCTCCAGTCACACGGTACTGATAATATCAGGCATGATAACAAAACTAGTCTTAGGCATTTTGCCACTTCCTTCCTCTTTCCTTCCACAAACCAATCTGATCTTGGAATTTTTGAGCCTGACAGTGTCCCCCCCCCCCCCGCCAAATTCTGCCTGCTCTTCATCTCAATTGCCATTTCCCATGGTAGGCTCTCCTACTCTCTACCCCCAACCCCACCCTCAAAACACATACCAAGTCCTGACGTGAGGTAGTAAAAATTATGGATCCAGCGGGTCCTGGCCTGGCAATGGTACGAAACCCAGTTTAAAAATCTTTCTTAATTTTCACAACTAGATACTGAAAACGTAGCCCATCAAGACGCATCTCACATCGATCGTTGTTGACTTATACCAGAAAATAATAATAGCGGATCTAGCACAAACTCCTATCACACTACAGCTCCGTGTGGTCTTGCAATAACTAGGCACGTCTACTCGGAAGTAAGCCCCATTGTGTTCAATGGGATTTACTCCCGGGCAAGTGTGCAGAGGACTGGAGCCTGATTCACCTTTGCAATTTCTTTCTAACAAGACATGAGAAAATGCATAAACGCGAAGGACGCCCCTGCCTTCAGACAGCGTGCACCTTGACGTTACTAACGTTTCTTTTCAGTTGTCTGTGACAAAAAAACATTGCTTGTTCGAAAGAAGGAACTACTCGGATGCAGAAGATGTGTATATATATGTATGGCTACATTAAAAAAAAAAATACATTACATTATGTATGACCTTGGCATTACTCTTGTCGGAATGTATTGTGTTACAAATACAGCACCACCATCCCACCCCTTTCAATTAAGCAAGGCAAACAAAATGGCTGATATTGAATCCCAACCCCCGGTATTATCCCGCCATATGCCCCTCTCTCTTCACCAGAAAGGTACGCTATACTACAATTCCCAAGAAGCCTTGCGTGCAAAACGTCCAGAGGGGTTGGGTGGGGGCCTCCCCCAAACGCAGTCCAATCCATGGGGGAACATTCGTGGACTTGGTACAATCTCACGCGCCCGCCGCTCGATCCCGGCCGGCCCTTTCCTTCCCTTCCTCCGGACCCCCCGCCCGCTTCTTCCGCGCGCGGTGCGTCGCCCTGTGCCCAGGCCCCTCGCCCCCGCTGAGCGAGTGGTTCTGTGGAGTTAGTTGGGATTGGGAATAGTGTCAGTGCTTGTGGAGAGGAAGTAGGTGTCCAGCAGTGAGGGGGAATGGTTTTCCCCCAGAGAGAAAGGTTAGTAAACTAAAATGGAGGCTCAGTGTGAGAAGGTTTTGGAGATGGGTAAGGATTCTTATATGGCAGGAAATCACCTCTTGGATACCTCAGTGCAGAAGTCTTGTGGATTACGTTTTGGGGGGTAAAAAAGCAACAACACGTTTAATTCAAAGAAGCCTATATGGCTCCACCCCATTTTATTCTCACAACAACCCTGTGAGGTAGGTCAACTGAGAAAGAGAAATTGGCCTCCCAGTGAACTTCATGGCTGAGTTGATTTGAACTTGGGCCTCCCCAGGCCTAGTCTGACACTAACCACTCTACACTGCCTAGCACACTTGATGGTTGAGTGTGTGTGTGTACACACATCTCACACACACACTGACCAGACCCTAGAATTTCTGAGCCTGGCTTCTTTCATTTTTTTTTTTTTTAATTCTGGTTCTCATTTTGCTTGCCACATTCTTCCTTTGCCTCCCTCAAAACACATCTTGTTTCCTCACTGGGAAAAAGATTTGTGTGTGTGTGTCTATGGGAGGTAACTGGGATGAAGCAGAAACTGGATAAAGAATGAATGAAGGTGGGATATATGGAGTAATGTGGGGTAGTAGCTATGGCAGGGGGGAGCTGAAGGTAGATTGGGATTAACTGGTAGGTATCTAGGTAATTACAGTAGATCAGCAAGAGTTTTTGATTCCCAATTGTTCCCCCCTCCCCACTTGCTCTAAATTACATGCTGAAATTAAGAAAGCTGGGAGGCAGGATAACCTGGGGTGCTTCTAAATGAGGCTTTTGTGCAAATCACACTGCCTTATTCATGGAATTTTGCCAGGGGTCCAGATGATGTCTTCCATTTGCAGTCCTCCTGTGTTTTCCCTTCACTCCTTCCATCATTTTTCTTACCACAGAAAATCCCTTAATGAGAAAAAGACAGAATAGCTGCACAATGTGTTTTGATGGTTAGCACTAGGAGTTCTCTGTCTGGAAGCACCCAGGAGTGGATTTTTATGTAGAAGAACTGTGAGCTCCATTCAGTTCTGGTACTCAAAACAAATTCCTAAGCTCAGAATTCTTTAATTCTAAATGTATATATTTTTCACCTTGATCTGGCTGGTAGATCTCAGAATTCTAGTAAAAAAACAAAGCAGATCCCACAAGCTTGGAATCTGCCTACTCCTGATCTATGGGAATTTGCAGATGAATTAAATGAAAGGACCGACCCTTTTAGTTCAGAGAGTAACTAAAAGGATACCAGCCCCCACCTTGGCAGTAACCCATTGCTAGGAATGTATTCTGCAGTTTACAGTTTGTGGACATAATGTCCAGGCATTCCTACTGTAACTACACATTTATTTGTTATCTCCAATGTACAAGCTACTGTTCCCTGATGTGATTTATAGCTCTATAAAAGGTTTTTCCTGCACTCTTCTGCTTATGACATTTTGGACATTGGTCTCATGTTTATTTATGGACTTGCTATTTAAAAAATGTATCTATGAATGTGGCAAAGCTATGCAAATGTTTGACCCCTATGTAATATGTAATATGGCATATTCTTTGTGGAGCTGTGACTTTTTAAAAATTAAAATAATTTGTGCAGCACAATCTGTACATATGCAAAAATTGACAGGGCCCTGCTCTAAAGGAGCTTACAGTCTAATAGTGCAATTTGATACATGTCTACTTGGAAATAAGTCTCATTGGAGTCAATGGGGCTTCACAGTAAGTGGTTATAGGACTGCAGCCTAAATTAGACTGTGGAAATCAGCAAAAGGAGAGACAAGAATGGATAGAGAAAGATGTGGGCAAGTGCAGTTACAGGTATTTAAAGCGTGGTTGCAGTTGGGAATGGAGATTAAGGAGATAAGCCCGAGGACAAGTGGAAAAGGTGGGTTCTGAGCTGGGATCTGAAGGAAGAGAGGTGGTGCCATGTAAGTGTTTAGCCAGGGATGCACATTTGGGCACATTTAGACTTTCGAGAAAGTGCTGTGGGTGCTGTCATAAATTGGCTGCCATGGGGTTGTGCTCATTCATAAAATGGCTGCCATGGTGGGCATGGCCAGTCACGAAACATTAATTTCCCCAAAGGCAAACTGGTGAGATTCAGGGAGCAATCCTATGGCCCCTAGACAATGTCTGGGGGGCCATAGGATACTTCATATTTGTGGATCTGAGGCTGGAGACAGTGCTCTGGCCTCGGATCCAGGAATCTGCGCTCCGCCCCCCTTCCCCCTCTCAGCTGGTGCAGAAAGAACTGCTCCAGCTGCCTGTCTGAACTTGACATTGGAGTTACTTGGCTAAGAAACTGAGTACAAGGCAGAGATGGGGTCTAAGCCTCAAATGCCAAATCATATATTTCTCCTCACAAAGCTCAACAAAATACCCATTTCACAGAAGGCAAATGGGAAATGTTCAGAGATACACACACCACACATATACATGCAAACCAAGGCAAAACACACACTATGTCAAAAACAAACAAGCTAACACCCAATTCTCCCCAGCAAAACACAGATAGCACAGGGAAAACACTGCCCTTGTTTCCCGTCAGTTGCTATACCCCCCAAGATGCTCCCTGCCACAGCAGCATACCTTTTTTTCTTTTTTCTGGGTGGCTGGGCATGCTTCAAAATGAAGCACTGGGTTGCAGCTATCCATTTTAATTTTCTAAGAACATCTCTGAAGCCCAGAGGCATTCTTGGAAATAAAGATAGTGCTGGAGGGCATCACCTCACTTTGCAGCATGCCAGGCGCCCCCCCCCCGTTAATTTTTTAAAATTAAAAACAAATATTTAAAAATAAAATAAAAAACAGGAGGGGCAGAAAGTCTCTTGGAGATGAAGACTGGTGTCCTTTGGAGGTCCCAGCAATACCAGATAGCAGTCCTGTGTCTTCAGTAGTTCTGCTGAAAAGAGAATTTCAGCACGTACAGATTTCCCCATCATACATTTGCAGAGATGAGAGAAAATGCACTAGTTGAAATGTTCCTTTTAATAAAGTATATATAGGAGCCTTGCTCTTGAAGCAGACAACATCAAGAGCGGTGAATGCATTTCACCATAGGCCAGAATTGTTTCAGTAGAAGAGATGAAATGTGGGACTGAATCAAATTTCTACATATTAGTGTCACTTCTAAAATTATGTTAGATCATCAGCTTTTGCTGATTAGTCTTAAGTACCTACAATGTTGTACTGGTTCAGTGGTTTTCAAATTTCCTATGTTCAGGCAACTCTTCCTGGGTAAGGTGCTTGAGTGGGTGGTTGCCAGTCAGCTCCAGGCACTCTTGAATGAAACTGATTATCTCGATCCATTTGAATCGGGCTTCAGGCCTGGGTTTGGAACGGAAACTGCCTTGGTTGCCCTGTGTGATGATGACCTTTGCCAAGAAAGGGTCAGGGAAGGTACAACCCTCTTGATTCTTTTGGACCTCTTGGTGGCTTTCGATACCATTGACTGTGGTATCCTTCTGGATAGGTTGTCTGGGTTGGGATGTGGAGGGACTGTGTTGCGGTGGTTCTGTTCCTACTTGGATGGCTGATTCCAGAAGGTGGTGCTGAGGGATTATAGCTGTATGTCTTGGCAACTATGCTATTGGGTTCCACGGGGCTCTATTCTATCTGCTGTGCTCTTCAGCATCTACATGAAACCACTGGGGGAGGTTATCCAGAGATGTGAGCTGAGATGTCATCAATATATGTATGACACCCAACTCTATCTCTCCTTTTCATCAAATCCAGGTGAGGATTTGTTCTGGATCAGTGCCTGGACATGGTAATGAACTGGATGAGGGCCAATAAACTGAGACTCAGTCCAGACAAGATGGAGGTACTGTTAGTGGATGGTTTGTCTGTCCGGCTAAGTGATGTTCAGCCTGTTCTGGTGTGGCTTGCACTCCCCTTAAAGGATCAGGTTTGGGGGTGTTCTTGATCCAGCATTATCACTAGAGGCTGATATACCAATGGTGTCCTTATCTGGACAGAGATAGCCCAGGCACAGTTATCCATACTCTGGTAACCTTTCTGCATTGCATTATACATGGGGCTGCCTTTGAAAACGGTCTGGAAACTTCAGGTGGTCTAAAATAGGCCAGTGAGATTTTTAATGGGAACTGGCCAGTGTGATCATATTTTGCCAGTACTTTTTCATCTGCACAGGCTGCCAGTCCATTTCCGTGTCCTGTTCAAAGTGCTGGTATTAACATTCAACGCCCTAAACGGCTTAGGGCCAGGTTACCTGAAGGATCGTCACCTCCCATATATACCTGCCTGGACCCTAAGATTGTCTTCAGCGGTCCTTCTCCAGAAGCTCCCACCAAAGGAAGTGAGGTGGTGGGTGCTAAGAAGAGGGTATTTGCTGTTGTGGCACCCCAGTTGTGGAATGAGCTTCCCAAAGAGCTTGGCCTGGCACCTATGTTGTGCTCTTTTCGGTGCCTTTAGTCTTTCAGTTTCTATTGTTTTAAACCTGTTACTGTATTTTAATCTTTGCACAGCTTCTAGGCTGTATTTTGGTTTTTTTTATATTATACTGTAGTTTTAAATTTTTATATTGTATTTTATGATGTTATATTTTGTGGTTTTAATTACTGTGAATTGCCCAGAGAGCTTAGGCTATTGTGTGGTATAGAAATGTAATTAAATAAATAAATATGCATTGACTTTGTCAGGGTGGAAACTGAGCCGACAGAACCCCAGAGCAGTTCTGATTCTGAGGAGAATCAGCAATCCGTGGGAGAGGAGCCAGCTCATCCCTCACAGGCACAGCAGCTGGCAGAGATTCCTCCTGCCAGCATTCCTGAGATAGATAGTGACCCTGACAGTGAGAGAGCACTGGAGGGGGGCTTGCTGGATGCTCGGCACAAACGCAGGGAGTGAGGACAGATGGAGGGCTCAGAAAGGAGGCGTAGCGCCTGTTTGGCGCGTAAGCAACGGCCGCCTCCCGTGGACCCAAGGGAAAGAGGGAGGAACTCTCCCTAGCCCATAAGTTCAGGGTCTTCAAGTGACTCTCTTTCAAACGGGGATCAACTGCCTACTCGGCGCATAGGCCGCTCTGCTGTTCCTTGCTTAGTCGCTGGTGATTAGCATCTGAAAGAGTCAGTAAGTTGTAAAAGGATTAAAGCCTTGAAAAGAATCCTTTCGTCTGTGTCTTGAATTGGCTATTGTAGTCTACTGAAAGAGGCTGCTAGGGCGCCTCCTGACAGACTTTTCTGCTGAGGAATCCTTGAGTGTTGCACTGGGAGTTTTCTAGGACACATAGTTCACATGGGGCACTGACAAGTCCTGATGGATCTTGTAGTGGCCCTGTGTGAACTTAGACCTGGTCTACATGTGCAGCAGAATGGGGTGGTAGACTTTTGTGGTGGTAGAATGGACTTTGGGTGCTTCCAGACAAAGCTTTTAATGTGCCCTACCTCAATAATGAAATTGGGGGGCAGGGCAAGGAGATGTCATCATCCACTGGTAACCCTCCTGTGTTTTCCCCACCATTTCCTCTGTCTAAATTTAAAATACAGTAACGTAATTTTTTGTTAATGGATAGAAGTTGGAATAGCAGCTACACAGTGCTTTCTGATTGTTAGTGCTAGGAGCCCTCCATCTAGTAACACTTTTTGTCACTTTAGACAGCAGGTGGGGTTGCCATTTGTTATGCTCCTCATGTAAAAATACTGCCATCAGGAACAAAGGGTCTAAGTTCTATCACAGCTCCTTTGCCTGGTTGTCTATTTGCTGGCATTTTTTTTTAACTGCAAAGCATTCAAAAATGTGTTTTCCTCCAGTTCCACTCTGAAATGGTACAGTCCATTCTACCATCTCAGAATTCGTAACAACTTACTTCTAGAACAATAGTTTTGAAGCAAAAATCATATTTACTTTGTTTTCAATTACAAGTGTTGTAATAAGTAGAGCAGCCTTCCTCAACCTGGTGCCCTCCAGATGTTTTGGGCTGCAGTTTCCATCAGCCCCAGGTAACGTAGCCAATGGAGAGGGTCCTAGGAATTGGTCCGAAACATCTGGGGGACACCAGAAAGGGGAAGGCTGAGGTAGAGCATTCCATCCTTTATGTGAGAGTAGGAGGACTGTCTTTTTTAAAAAGGTGGTTCTTGGCATGAACAGTTTTTATACGTAAACAGTTTTTTACTGCAGTGTATTATACGTATGTGGGGCTGCCTTTGAAAATGGTCCAGAAACTTCAGCTGGTCCAAAAGAGGGCAGCGAGATTGTTAATGGCGATTCGCCAATGAGATCATATTATGCCAGTACTTCCCCAGCTGCACTGGCTGCCAGTCCCTTTCTGGCCTGATTCAAAGTGCTGGTATTAACATTCAAAGCCCTTAACGGCTTAGGGCTAGGTTATCTGAAGGATCGTGTCCTCCCATATGTATCTGCCTGGACCCTAAGATCATCTTCAGTGGTCTTTCTCCAGGAGCCACTGGCAAAAGAGATAAGGCAGGTAGCTACCAGGAAAAAGGCATTTTCTGCTGTGGCACCTGGTTGTGGAATGAACTCCCTAGAGAGGTTTGCCTGGCACCTATGTTGTACTCTTTCCAGCACTAGGCAAAGACCTCTTTTATTTTCCCAGGCATTTTTAACATTCCAGTCTTAGCTCTGCTGTCATAAATCTGCAATTGTGTTTTAAATATCTGCACTGCTGCTAGGTCTTACTCTGGTTCTATTTTTATTCTGTAGTTCTAATCTATTATATTTTATACAGTATTTTCTGTTGTATTTTTGTGGTTTTAATTTTGTGAACCGCCCAGAAAGCCTCAGCTATTGGGCAGTATAAAAATTAAATAAATAAATAAAATTCTAGGTATTTGTATTAAAAACAATAATTTTAAAAATCAATAGCCCAATTAATCAGGGCACCTTTTTAATTCATTAGAAGTGTTTACATTGATTAAAAGCTGCAGATCTAGAATTCATATTCTAGGTTTGCATGTTTGATCTTTATTGTCCTGGTTTTGGTACTGGTAGAGGTACAGTGATGTATATGCTGGAAAACTAATGGTTGTAGAAATCAGCTTTGTTTGCATACGTGTACTATATTGAGAGTCTAGTAGCACGTGTGTGAGTGATTTATAAAATTGTATAAGGTGCAGATGTGTTTTGTTTCTGATTAAAATGTTGTGTGTTGTGGTTGCTGTGCTGTTTTTGAATAGATATTCTTAGAATTTGAGGCTGTGTGTGTGTGTATACCCATTTTGCTGAGCTTGGGGTAGCCAGGACGTCCATGTTAATAAATATTTATACAGGCAAAGTTAAATGGCATGTGTTGCACAAATGAGCTAATACTATCACCATATATTCTTTTTGCCTACTTGTGCTCATCTTGGAGAGTGGAAATCTCCACTGGTGAGGATGGGAAAGAACATATTCCTTTGACATCCGGGTGATCTGCCTTTATACACCGTCTATCTCTATGTGTCTCTTTCCCCCCTCTCTTATATAGGGTAGATGGTTTACCCTGATGTAGTTCGCTTCATTGAGACTTTGTTGGCATGTCAAGCTGTGCAAGAGCTGCCTCTGCTTCCATCTCCTCCTCCTCCTCCTCCTGCGTGTATGTGTGCGTGTGCGTGCGTGTGTGTGTGTGTGGGGGGGAGAAGGGGGTTCCTTAGAATAGTACAGCCCAGACTGAAGGTGGAAGAGAGAGGATTGCTCTTCACCTGCTTAGCAAACAAGGTTCACCATTACCCGGAAGTTCTTCCTTGTAAGGAGGTGGGGGTCTTCTCTCCCTTGATGCAGTGAGCATCCCCCACCTCCTCTTTGCCGCTTCCATGGGGTTTGTTTGAGAGGAGTCCACAGAGATGGAGAGATGCGTCTCCCTTGGCATTAACCCAGACCCTAAAATATTGGGTAAGAAGGGGTGGTATAAAGATTATTTCTTTTCCTAGAGGATGGGTGGGTAGTAATAAGGGAGAGTGTAAGAAGAGGAGGAGGGGGTCTGGGCGGCTTTTGTGCATGTGACTACAGTATGTCTGGATGGATCTCCGTGCTGAACACTGTTAGAGTGGTGGCTGTTGGAGTAGAAAATGGATTCAGCCAGGGATTTGTGTTATGATCCAAAGTATTAATACTTGGGAAACAATTGCTTTGAAGTCAACAGGACTTTGTTCCTAGAAAATATGTTTAGCCTTGAGGTATCAATGAGGGGTTTTGTGTGTGTGGGGGGGGGACGGGACAAAAAGCCTCTAGGATTTCATCTGTGAGCGATGTATGGTGTTGGAAAGACAGGTGTGTGGGGATCAGGGTGGATGGAATTTCTTTGTAGGGGTGAATCGTGTACTCAAATACGATGAGGCAGGGAGAAACAACAGAGGTGGTATTTTATACTGTATTTTATTTAGCGTGTGTGGAGGAAACAGGCAGAGTACATGTGTGTGTGTGTGTGTGTGTAAAGCTGTGTACAGAATTCCAATGGATTAGGTAGGGGAATAGAAGGAAGTTTCATTTTCCTTAAATTATTTGTGACTTTGCTCTAAATGTTCCATAATGTCCCATTCACCACATTTTGTTTTTCTTTATTATTTTTCTTTTCGTTTCTTTTTTTTTGTTATTGTTTGCTTGCACCCACACTACTGTGATGTGGTATCAACCTCATTCTGCAGGATTTTTTTCCCCAAAAAAGACCTTTGTGCGTGGCTGTGTAGTTCCTCCACCCCTGGGAATTTTGAAGACTGGATTCATGAGGGAGGGTCCCAGAGAAGGGAGATAGTATATGTAGATGATATTGATATTAAAATAACTGTAGTTAGAATCCTAAACACACTTACCAGGGAATAAGCACCACACAGTGGGACTTACTTCTGAGTAAGCATGGTTAGGATTGTGCTGTTCATTTAGCTGCTTTGCTGATGAAATATTTTAAGGAGGAGGGAAGAGTGATATGATCACTTCCATCTGGGGGATCTCTCTGTGGCTGAACTCCAAAATTAAATACGTAGTTCTTTCAGTTTGCTTTAATGAATTGTTATTAATCGCTGTTTAGAACCATTCTTCGTAGCTGTGTGTCTGCTCTGTAATTTTTATCATGCCATTATGTCATATTTCGATATCCAGGTACCTTTAGGCTGTTCTTAAAATGAATATCACATAATTTGTTGTTTAAGAACATAATACTACAGACAAATATATTGGTGAGTGGTTCCTGTGTGCATTGCATAAAAAAGGTATCAATCAAGCAAACCCAGGTTTCCTAGTTTTATTATATGGCTTGAGACTGTAACGAAGGCATTTAAATATATCCTGCAGCCATCAAAGTTCCTAGTTTAGTTCCTGTTGTCACTAGTGAAGTCAGGACTTGGGAGCTGAGCTGCAGATGTTGGTATCTGGGTCATGAAAGTAGATCCCTTTTTGGCTACTTTGTATCTATTTGCTTTGGAAAGGTGCAACACATACATCAAGAATCCAGTTTGCTCTTGTGGTTTCAGCAGCGTGGAGGGACCTCTGGTAGACTGTGAATTCACCAGTAGGGTGGCGGTGGTGCCCCTCAGAAAAGAAACAGAATTTGTTTCTTTGTAGCAGAATTTAAGCATAATGGGGAAACGTGATGCTTCATTGTAATTGTTGGTGTCATAATGTGAGAACAAATATGAGAACATGATAATACAGGGCTTTTTAGAACCTGAAAGCAGAAGCAATTCAGATTATTTTTTGGTTGGTGTTGAAACGCTCTGTTTAAATAAAAGTCATGGATAGTTCCAATATCTTTTTTTTTTTTGGTCAGCTGCTGTGCGTGTATATCCATTGGGAGCATAGCAGACAGTTTTGACTTGTAGCTGAACCCAAATGCTGCTGTTGGCGAAAGGCCAAGATTCCTTGCAAAAGATAGGGTCCCTTCCTGAAAGTTTTAAACATCAGAGGCCATACATTTCTGGTAGAGTTAATAGCAATTATATCAAATCTAGTCTCTTATGCATCTCTTTAATTTGTTTGTGGTTAGCTTTCTAAGCATTAACAGCAAATAAGAACTCCAACAGAAAAGTGAAGCAGCTATCTAGTTAAGCAAGTAGAGCAGAACTCCATTGTCAGCCCTATTGGGCTGTAGCTTTGATTATGTCTAAACCTTGAGATAATTCTTCTATTGCTTGAACCCATTAGTAACACTCTAATCCAGGCTTCTCCAACCTAGTGACATCTAGACTACAATTTCCATCACCCCAGCCAGCATGAGCATCTGGAGGGCACCAGTGTAGGGAAGGCTGTTCTAATCCTATAGACCCCATACAACTGTCAAAGTGAGAGGTGGGCATCTCTCAGGAGGCATAGACAGTTCTGGACTTCTCCTTGAAGTGTAGGACAGGAAAAGTTGTGCCTTATTTCTTGTGCTAGGTGACAGATAATTGGAATTATCCTTTTAATTTTGTTTACAGCCTTTTTTGATTCCCTAGTGGTCCTTCCCAACATGGCTTGTATCTACTCTTTCCTTTTGATCTGTCTTCTGAGCCCTAGTAAATGTGAGCAATTATAGCAGTTTTTGTGTTGTCCAAAGTACTTTAGGTGTGGTGGAGGAGGGATTCTTGAGTTAGGAAGACAAGGGGTTTGAATGGAATGGAGCATTGGAAGTATGCATTCTTTGGTAGAGTTAATAGCAATTATATCTAACCTACTACTTTATGCATCCTTTGAGTTCTGTGAATATGGTGATTAGATATAGAGGATGGAATTGGGTTTCTCTTTCAGGTGGCAGCATAGGTAGAACAAAAATTACTTTTAAGTCAAGATCTTATGTTGTTTCTCTACCACTAGCTAAAATATGTGGCTTTAACCAAAATGCAATGCTTGTATGCCTGTTTTACCTGTCACAGTGAATGAATGCTCTGTCCTCGTTAAGTTCTATATCAGTTCTCCTGCCCTAAATGCATCACACAACTTTTTCCTAATTTGTAGATAAATGTTTACCCAGTCCTGGGTATAGCTAAACTTAATAGTTCTTTGCCAGGTGATAAACTACAAATCACAGCTGGTCCTTCTTCTTAGAGTAGCATACATTTTAAATGTTAAAATGTTTTGCTTCATCTATGAGGATGAGAGATTTCCTTGATATTTCTGAGGTGTATGTTATATTGAGAAGTTGATATTCTGGCGGATGGTACAAAGTCATTTCTAGTTATGCCCCTCCCTTGTCCAGTTTTCTCAATGCTGGCATTGAGAATAAAAATCCGGGAAGATTGGCTTTTTTGTGTTGTGGAGAAAATATTTTGTATTTTACAAAATGGTCTGATTTACAGAATAAATAAATAAATAAATAAATAGTAAAAAGAATCCTCTATGGGTTCGTGTCATCCTTACTTTTGCCATAAAATATTACTTGGCATTCTTATAGCACTTCTTGAGTGTTGAAAGGGCCTTGTATATGTTATCACAATAATCCCTCATCTAGTAAGTTCACTATTAATTACCCCATATTAAAGATGAAGAGCTGAGGTTGAGAGAGAATGGCTTGTCAACAGCCACCCAGTGAGTTCATGGCTGAACTAGAGACCTCCTGGCTCACAACTGACATTCTTAGTTCCTGCGCTACAGCAGCTTTCATTCATTTGAACTGCTTATTTAAAATGTAGGAAGGTGGCTTAAGCTCCAATTACTTTTTGACTTGGCCAGAAATTAGTTGTACAGTAGCTGCTAGCCAAAGATCCATCATGCATCTGTGTTCATGGCTTGTGATTATTCAGTTGTGGAAAGTATCCAGCGCTTGTAAGCCAGGTCTTTTTAACTTTATAGATGTGTTAATTGTTAATCAAAATCTGTCTTTTACTGTGCTAGTACAGATGCAGCTTCTTCCATCTATTTGGAATTTGGAAACAAAATTCAGCATCAGCTATGGAATAGTGAATATTTAGGGACCAACAAGTGACTGCTGGGATGTAGTGGAAAGCACCGTTACACTGGACTTTATTTTTTCATTCTTGTGTGGATAGTGCATTGTTTGATAGAGCAATCAAGCATTCTAGGGCTGACCCAAAATTGTTGCCTTGCCTATATTAGCTCCGGTTGTGATCCATAAAGTTTAGGAAAAGGGAGTGAGGCTGCAGTAACTGAAGGCTATAGTGTGCTGCAAATGGGGTGGGTGTGGGTGGGGGGAGGATGAGCAAGAAAGATGCTCCACTCCAGATTTGTATGTACAAGGTAAGGACCAGATCAGCTAAGCAGTTATGGAGTCAAAAATAGTAATTTTGAGGTGAAGGCAACCTTAGTCTTCCTTCAGAATATGTAACTTGTATTTCATGTTATTTCTTAAAGACCAGATTAAGAGTCAGTCAGTACTTTCTGTATTCTTAGAAATTCTTTCTGTATTCTGTAATACTTAGTGTATTCTGTTACTTTTCATCTGGCTAATGAATATGGGTTCTGTGCATTGTAACCCAGCCTGGGCCTTTGGGGTTGGGCTGACTAAAAACAATCTTAAAAAACCCTAAATATCTGTAATTATCCTCAGCATTTCCTTGATCTCCCTTTGTGTTTTTTTTGGTTTTTTTGACACAACATGGTGAGCAAACGAAGCAGTAGATTTTTAAAAAATACTAACCTTTTTAACTAGGGGTTGTGTGCACAAGCTGGGGCCTCTTTGCAGTTAAGAGCCATCATGGGAATGTTGCAGGCTCAGCTGGCTTTTGTCCTCAGGGGTGAACTGTTGATCATATGTCATATGTCTGCACCTGTTAGCATATGCTTTTAGTGCCATTTTTGCAAATGACCTTGGCAGGAGAGCTGCACCTGTGAATTCACATTTTTCCAGATAACTTTTAGATAGTGCTGGAGTAGCTATTAATAACATTGCTTATTAGAGAGTGGGCGAGTTGTTAAAATTAATTTCCTTAGCCTATTTTAATTGAGAATTTTGTTTAGCCTTTTGATTATATAAAGGAAGCAGAGCCAGATTAGCTAGGTATTGATAAAATTTAACTGGCTCCTTTGCTATAATGTTCCACTGTTTTATGGCTACAAAATGCATCTTAATACTTAGCCTAACACAGTGGTGGCCAACCTGCATGGCAAAGGTTGCTGCAGATCTTCAGATCTTCGATGAGAGATTTTGTCAAACGCTTTTTGAAAGTCCAAGTATATAATGGCTACTGAACTGGCTCCATCAATGTGGTTAGTGACATGAAGAATTCTAAACTTTTGGTAAAACAAAACTTTATTTTGCAAAAGGTCATGGTGATTCTTCTAAACAAAGTCTGTTCTTCTATAGTTTAATAATTCTTGTGTTAATAATGCCTTTTACTTCATTTACTTGGGACAGAAGTAAGCTGATAAGTCTGTAATTTCCTGGATCCTCTTTTAAAAACAAGTGTTACATTGGCTCTCTTCCAATTCAAATATGTAACTTAGTGAGAAGTTACATACTTTTGTTAAAAGATCAATAATTTCATACTTGAGTTCTTTTGAACTCTCGGGTGAATGCCATCCAAGTTCAGTAGTTGTCAGTTTTGAATTCATCAGTTAGTTCTAAAACTTCAGCCTTTGTAAACTCTATTAATTAAAAGAATTTATAAACCATCCTTCATCTATACAGATACCAGTACAATAAAGATGACTATAAATAGTCGATAAATACAAAATACAATAAAAACAAAAAAATACAAATTTCAACGCAATTGGCAGCCAGTGCTATTTGAGATAGTTCCTCTGTTGCACTCCCCCAAAGCAGTCATTCAGGTGTATCTCCCAACGCTTTCTGTAGTATAGATAGATGTAAAGAGTTTCCCATAATATGCTTTTTATGGAGTCATCTAATGTTTCTGTTGCCTCTACCTGGTTTCCTGCTTCTATTGTGTTGCAATACAGTTTTATTCTTTCTTTGTATGTTCTGTCTATTGTCAGTTTGTATTTGTTTTGCCAGAATTTGTGCTCTCTTAATTTCCCTTATCTGGATAATATTTATCCTTTTTAAAAACAATCCTACTTGCCTTTTAATGCTTCCTTGCTTCTGCTATTTAACCATTTTGGCATCCTCCTGGAGTCATTGTTTTCTTTCTCATTTGTGGCATACATTTCATTTGAGCCTCTATTACATTGGTTTAAATAATCTTTAAGATTTCTGAAGTGAATGACCCTTTTAGCTCTCCCTTTGAGCTTGCTTTAAGCTATCCCCCACTGCTGAAATTAACTTACTTAGCAATTCTTCACCCTTTATATGCTGAATTTGATAAAATTGTGGCCATTGTTTTCAAACAGCTTGACAACACTTACATTTTGCACCAGACCCTAGGCACCATATAAAGTTAAACCAAAGGTGAATATCCCTTCTTGTCGGCTTTCTGACTATTCTAAGGCGCAGTAACTTATTGTATCTAGAAATGTTGTCTTTCTCATGACCTGAATTTACATTTAACAGGTCAAACCTAACAATTAGCCTTCTGCTATTATATTATTTTCTCATTTGGTGACTTCCTTGGCTTTAGTCTGTATTTCAAGATCAACATCGTACTTTTTGTTGGATTGGCAAAATTATATCTCCAGCAGTATATTACTACCAAGTCCTGTTTTTCTATCTATAGTTGTTCTGTGGTAAATTTGTTTCCCCTTAAGAACTGTCATTTTCTCCTCAGTTGCTTCTCTGTTTATGTAAGCGTGGTGGTAGGGGGATTTCTCCCAACTCTTCCCTCCATTTTCAGCCCCCACATCATTCCCAAGGTTCACTCAGCTCTCAGAAGCAGGTTTGTGGGAGGGTACAGGGGGCTGCAGAGCGAAGGGGACACAGGAAATCCCTAGTCCTTGAACATAGGAAGCTGCTGTATACTGAGTCGTATCCTTCATCCATCTAGCCCAGTAGTGTTGAAACTAGTTGGAGCAATGGGTGTCCAGGGTTTCAGGCAGGAGATTTCTCAGCTGTACCTGGAGATGCTGGGGATTGAACTTGGGATCTTCTGCATGCAAAGCATGTGCTCTACCACTGAGCTACAGTCCATCCTACAGCTCTTTTTTGTTGTAGAAGGAACATTTAAAAAAACATATATTCAACAATAAAATAAACGTACTACAATCCTAAAAAGAGGTTTAAAAACTCAGTAAAGTGAGGGGATTAACAATAAGCTCGTTGATTTGGACTTTTAAAAATTCATCTTGTGTTGAATGTAAATTTATTATTTATTTATTATTAAATTTATTAATCGCCCATCTGGCTGGTCACCCAGCCACTCTGGGCGATGTACAACATACAATAAAACAGTTTAAAACAATAAAACTCTACAATAAAAACATTTTCTAAAATACCCTAACCCACCCCAAATGCCTGCCTGAACAACTACGTTTTTAATGCACGACGGAAGCTCATTAAAGAGGGGGCATGACGGAGTTCCCTAGGGAGGGAGTTCCACAGAGTGGGGGCCACCACAGAAAAGGCCCTCTCCCTCGTCCCCACCAGTCTAGCTGTCCTGGCTGATGGGACAGAGAGAAGGCCATCCGAGGCTGATCTTGTTAAGCGGCCTGTCTGGTACTGCTGGAGGTGCTCCTGAAGATAGGCTGGGCCAGAACCATATCGGGTTTTAAAGGTCAAAACCAACACCTTGAATTTGGCCCGGAAAACAACTGGTAACCAGTGCAACTCCTTCAGCACTGGAGTGATGTGATCTCGCCGGCAGCTGCCTTTAATCAGGCGAGCCGCCGCGTTCTGTACCAGCTGCAGCTTCCGAACCGTCTTCAAGGGTAACCCCACGTAGAGCACATTACAGTAGTCTAAACGAGAGGAGACCAGGGCATGTACTACCAATGGGAGCAGATGGTCGGGAAGGAAGGGGCACAGCCGCCGTATCAGATGGAGTTGATACAGCGCTATCCGGCTCACAGCTGACACCTGAGCCTCCATGGACAGCTGGGAGTCCAAAATGACCCTCAGGCTGCGGACCTGGTCTTTCAAGGGTAGCCGTACCCCATTCAACACCAGGTCAACATCCCCTAGCCTCCTCTTGTCTCCTACCAAAAGTACCTCGGTCTTGTCAGGGTTCAGCTTCAGCTTATTCCTCCCCATCCAGCCAGTCACCGTCTCCAGACATTTGGACAGGGATTCTACGGCCAACCTTGGTGAAGATTTGAATGAGAGGTAGAGCTGCGTGTCATCTGCATATTGAAGACACTGCACCCCAAACCTCCTGATGATAGCCCCCAGCGGCTTCACATAGATGTTAAATAGCATCAGGGAGAGGATGGAACCCTGTGGCACCCCACAAGAAAGTGGCCACGGGTCCGAAACCTCCTCTCCCAGTGCTACCCCCTGGTACCTGCCGGAGAGGAAGGACCGGAACCACCGCAATACAGTGTCTCCAATGGCCAACCCCTCCAGGCGGTTCAGGAGGATACCGTGGTCAACGGTATCAAAAGCCGCTGAGAGGTTGAGGAGAACAAGGAAGGAGCATTCACCCCTATCCAGAGCCCTCCTCATATCATCTCCCAAGGCGACCAAGGCCGTTTCTGTCCCATGCCCAAGTCTGAAGCCCGACGGAAATGGGCCTAGATACTCAGTTTCTTCCGAGTGTGCCTTCAACTGCACCGCCACCACCCGCTCAATCACCTTTCCCAAAAATGGCAGATTTGAGACTGGGCGGTTCATAGTAAAAAAGGTTCATAGTGAGTCTGAGTCTCCTGATGGTGCCTTCCCACAGAAGGAAAGTTAGGATATAAGCCTATACCTTGTTTGATATGTAGAGTAACGCCATCTCCAGTAAAAACCTCTCTGCTGATTTTATATCCCCAGATAACTGTTTCCTATGGATTATCACTGTACTAGCAGATTTATGATACAAATATTACATCTCTATTCTTTTTTAATTACCACGTACAATAATTCACCCATCTTGATTCTCAGGTTTCTAGTATAAATTGTGACCTTTAAATGTCTCTTCTGTGTCTAATGTTTGCCCCCTTAGTTTATTTGACTGGCTTTCAGTTTCTGTGTACTCATAGTTAGCTTCTAGCATATCTTTATTTTGAGGACATAAAATACATTCACAAGGGATGTCTTCTGGAACCAAAGTTTCTCAGCACTTGTCGTTTTTTCCCCAGAAAGCTAATGGAGGGCGCAATCCTATGGGGATAGTTGTCCGCCTCTGAACTCAGAGGTGACCAACTATCCGATGCAGGGTGGGCGGAGCACAGAGGGGATGTTCTTCTCTGTGCTCTGGCCACCCTGCATTTGCGGCTACGTGGCCAATTTCGGCTATCTTAGCTGGAGCAGCTCAAAGCTGGAGTGGGGGGAGGTCAGACGGCACATAGGAAGCGTCATACCGGTTCTTCTGCTGTCCTTGCCCCTCCCCACCCCCAGGAACACCCCCTTCTCCCCTGCTTCAGGCTGCTGTTCTGAGCGTGGAGCCGGAGACAAACTGTGCTGCCTACGAGGTGGTGGGGGAGGGGGTGGGGAGGTGGTTTTCTGGGAACTGATCTCAGCGCGCGGGCTCTGAAGTCATTTCTCAAAAACTGAAAAATCCTACTCCTGTCTAGCCACTGCCTAGCAGCCATAGGATTGTGCCCTTAAAGACTGCTTGTTTTTGAAAAACCAAGTATTGCTTCTCCAAAAAATGTTCAAAATTCAAAATAACTCAACCCCTCATATCATGAGAAGGGGCTAGAAATTATGAGATTACTCAAAAGAAATGTTAATTTTTATTTCTCAACCTATGAAATGTATTCCCATTTAATATAGACCTGATCTTTAATTATGACACTTAAAATGTTGCCCAAAAATGAGTCTAGTGGTTGAAGGAAAATAATTCTATTACCCAAAAATGCTTTGTGAGAGTGTTCAAATTTTTTCCCTTTTCTCTTGTGTATATATTTCCTTTTCCTATTTAAAAGACATATTCAAAATCTGCCTTTCCTCAAAGAAGCATTTACTTAGCAGGGACCAGGTCTTTAATCTGTCTTGAAAAGATACTGAGAAGTACTGCAGGCTAGATTCCCATGGATGTGCTGTGATAATAACTTCCTAGGAAGCCACTTCATGATCATCTCAAGTTGTTGGTATGCTGCCTGATAAGGGTCCCAGGCTTTTTTGTTCCTTCCCTTGCTCTTTTTAAGATTAAGGTCTTAAAGTTTTTCTGTAAGATTAAACACTTGATAAAATAGCTTGGAGCAGACATGATTGTTTTGGAAACAAATTATATACGTAAATACTTTTGATTACTTAACTACAAGGAGGAGGATTTTGGCTTGCGCATAGGTGCTGAGTGGATATGCCCTTGTTGCAGCACAGTGCCCTCCACATTTGTAAATAAACTTGGCATATGACTGTAAGTATCTGGAGTGATTTGAATAGAGTCCATTAACTCATCCATTTGCTTGAAGTTTTGTTGCAGTGTGCTGGCTGATTAAATGCGTTTCCATTGAGCAATGGATTTTTTTCTTTTTACATTTGAAAGCTCTTAAAAAACACCAGTCTCAAAACCGCATGCAAAATCCTATGCACTCTGGTCACTGTTAGGTTCATAATACAACATGCCAGCAGGAAATACCAGTTTATCTGGACTTAATTATTAAGCATCTACAATGCACATTCAGAACATAAGAATAAAAGTGCTTCTTTCATTTAATTTATAAAGAGCAATTGTGGTCAGGGCAGGACACAAGGGGAGTGGTGTCTGAAAAGCTGTTAACTGGTTTCTGTTTTTCTGAGGCAGTATATGTAGAAACATTAGGATTTTTGGTTAAGAGACAGGGGGTTGTGTACCTTGTTTCCCTACTGTTGTCACCTTGGGCAGCCTCTGTGCATGTATATCTTTCCTTCCACTTTTTTCTGTTAGAACGCTTTCTGCATGGAGGCAGTTGTTAAAAAACGTTTTCATATAGTGCCTGGTATGACGAGGCTACAGTCTAAGTATCCCACAATGGTGGGAGTCCTGCTTATTGCTTAGGCACTGGTAATACTATATAATACAAGTAATAAAATGGGAGATGACAGATGGGAAGTGGTATGTGAGAACTTTAGCATTCAGCAGCTTTGACAGTTGGGTGAATTAATTTACAATTGTTAAGTTTAAGGGGATGGAAGGGGAGGAGAGATCTAGGCTAGCAAATTCCATTCATATGTCAAACAGTCACGGGCTTTGTATACAGTATTATTACATGATATGATGTTAAGATATTGAAACTAATATTATATATAATGTGATCTATATGACATGTAACTTTCGAAGTTCAACAATAAAAAAGTTTAGCTGAAAAAGCTAGCTTTGTGTGTCTGGGATTAAGAAACGCTGGGCTAATAAACGGAACCCTGCATTTTTGGTGACTGCTTTGTATTTCACCTTCTAAAATGATCCTGTTTCCCCTCCCCTCCCTCTTGTTACAGGTTGCTATGGGAATCTTATGATAATTTGAGAGGAAGTAAGTCCCAGTAACATTGCAGTTACTCATGATGTGCCTGAAGTGAAGAGGAAACACTTAACATATCCAAGTGCCAAGGCTCTGCTGTGTCATGGCTACGGACTCTGGGGAATCAGCCAGCACAGAGGAATCGGAGAAACCTGATGGAGTTTCTTTGGAATGTAGGGACCCCTCTGTTGATGCTGCTTTGACCATGGAGGCCAGGACCAAAGAGGGTGTCAATGCACCTGCCTCTGGAGCAACTACAGAGAGGAAAAGGTTTTTCCGAAAGAGCGTGGAGATAATGGAGGATGAAAAAGTCTTGGAACCCACTCCAAGGGATGAACAAGAGCCATTCATAGTGGATGACCAGAGGATGTCCCACCTCTCTGCCAGCACCCTGGTGGCAGGACAGGAAGTCAAAAATGAGCATGGCTCGAAGGTGAATTTGGAAGCCTTGAAGGAAAGGACCAAGAAAGAGATAGAGGAGGAGGCAGAGATGAAAGCTGTGGCTACATCACCAGGTGGAAGGTTTCTGAAATTTGACATTGAGCTGGGGAGAGGGGCCTTCAAAACGGTCTTCAAGGGTCTGGACACTGAAACCTGGGTAGAGGTCGCTTGGTGTGAACTGCAGGTTAGTGTAAAGGAGTTCCATCAGTCACTCATATATGTCTATATCTGTGTGGTGCTTAGAAAGGTTGATTTCATCCAACTGTTGAGAGTTACCTTGGGAGTGTCTAGAACTACCTGGCTAGCTTGATCATACTGCAGAATGTGGGCTGTGGTTCCTAATACAGGATCTAGCAGCTTGTATGGAACCTTGAGAAACATAAGTATGCTTTTCTAAAAAGAGCAAGCTGTTAGTCCTCATGGTTACAGATAAGAACATATGGCAGTTAAATGGCATTCTGTTAAATGCTTAGAAACCAGAGAGAATCTGTAGTTGTTGGGGCACAGATCCCAGTCTTTCCACTAGTTCTCACATTTGCAAATCATTACTACTTCTGAAGTGTTAACAGTTTTGACACTTTTTACTCAGGTCATGACACAAACTGAGGAAGTATTCAAATCATGCACTGCCAATTTCCCCTCCCCAAACAAAATCCCAAGTAAAGAAATCATACAATTAAGTAAAACATGATTGTTAAGTACCATTGT
Source organism: Heloderma suspectum (assembly GCF_057233095.1). Lineage (NCBI taxonomy): Eukaryota > Metazoa > Chordata > Lepidosauria > Squamata > Helodermatidae > Heloderma > Heloderma suspectum. The sequence goes on from NC_139459.1 coordinate 172,855,701, forward strand.
GCAAATTGTCAACAATTTGTTCTAATTGCAGAACTGGATTTTGCTGTAGTTTCAGATTATTTTTAAAGCACAGAATTTCACTCCCCCTGGCTACGTTCCTTTCCTTTGTTAGAACCTCATCTGAGTTGGAATTCTTTTGTATAATGCTTTCATATATAAGTTGTATAATGCAATCTCATATTGAGAATATCACAGAATAGCAAGCAATTTCTTTCTTACCAGTTCAGAAACCAATGGAATTAATCAATTTATGGGGGGTTTTGGAAATAAGTGCAGGAAATAATTGCTTAAATATATGGTTTATGTATGGTTTCCAAGTGGTCTAAGCAGACATTGCTTATCAATTGAAGTATCATATACCTTCCAACTATTTTCTTAGTGTGATGCTCACCCAGTGATGGGAATGTGTGTGGAGATGTGGCCATAAAGCTGGACTGAGTTCATGGGCAAGTGCCCGCTCGAATTTCCCTTCTCTTCTAGGCTTAGGCCACCTTTGTTTTCTTTGTTTTCTTTGCCTTCTTGCTTTCTCCCTATGTTCATCCCTTGGGTCCTTAGCTTTTATCCTCTGATGTATGTTACACCCTTGTTCAGTCCCCAGCCTCCTTCCCATCTTTTCTTCAGTCCTATTCAGCTACCTGTTGCTATGGCCATCTTAGGAAGAGGCCTACCAAATGTTGGGATCATATTTGTAGAAGCATTGCCTTTGGAGGGATGAGTCCTTGCATAATGAACAGAGGCTGTTCCTTGAGAATGTGTCCCTCTTTCTCCAGGTCCTGTACTGCCAGTCACTTGACTTTTACAGACAGTAGCTCTTCTATTGTTGCTCACCTTGGTGTGTTGATACTCATTCTTGAACCTTTACTTCCTTCAAAGCCTGTTAAGCATGACAGTTGTTGCCCCTTAATTTTTTAAACATGCAGATAGGTCAGAGATGCAGGTGAGGATTGGTGTAATGGCTGCTATGAGTGTCACAAAGGTGCTGCTTTTTTCCTAGTGCAGGGGAAGGAGTCCTCTTTTTGCATGTTCAATTCCTAGGGGAAAGGGATATTTGTAGTGCCTTCTCCTGTCTCTCTCTCTCAGGTTGCCTTCCCCTCTCACTCAGGGTTCAGATGGCACTGCTTTCTCCCACAGAATGTCCAGATGCAAAGGAGGAGGGGCTCCTGTTCCTTTAATAGTTGTATGTAGAAGAAGGAATTTTGGAAGGTGCAGGGATGACAAAAACTCAAAACAATTAAAGGTACAGAAATTCTGTTCTCCTTTGCAACTTGCACCCGTGCTGGCAAAGCATTCTGGAGGAGGAGGAGGGAGACAGACAGACAGACTTCTGGAGTAGGGGGGTATTAAAAGTCGATTAGAGAAATTCATGGCTGATAGGTCTATCAAAGGTTATTAGCCATGACAGCTAAAACAAGAATCTACAGGATCAAAGATTTCTGAATACCAGTTCCTGGGGGATAACAGCAGGGAGAACTATTGTCTCCTGATGAATCCCTTGAAGCAACTGGCTGGCCACTGTGGCAAATAGGTTGTTTAATTAGATTTGATACAGTTGGACTCTTATGATGATCTTATAGGAGATTAGATTATTTAGCATCTCCATTGGTAGCTACTTGCTTGTTCAATAATACTAATTGGACATGTACTACTCCTCTTAGCAAGTTAGTCTTTAAGCCCCATTCTTCTCTTCATAATTTTCTGTCTTTCTCTAGGTGGATTTGCCTATTGTCCCCCTGGTAGTCATGCTTTGGAACAGATAACTGTAATAGTGAATAGCAGGTAAATGCATTAGAAAGACCATTCAAAGGGAAAGTACCATTTTAAAGTAAGCTAGGTCATTACTTGTGTTTTCTTTGTTATGGAAAATTGAGTTGAGCTGCTATGATTCAAAAAACAGTGTGTGGTTGTTGTTTTTCCTCATATAACCATCAGTGGGTGGCGGAATAACTATTGTATGCCTAATAATTGGTTTAATCTCCTCCACAGCTAGTTCAGCCTAAGCTTGTCAGAATTTTCCATGCCATATATCTAAACAGTTCCTCTGCAGTGGTGGCTGAGTTTAAAGCAAACCTTGTGCTGTGTTGCTTTATCAGTTACAACAGTCATTGATCTGCCACTGTAATCTATACCCTTTCCTCCAGTGTTATGTTGTTGTTGTTCAGTCGTTCAGTCGTGTCCGACTCTTCGTGACCCCATGGACCATAGCACGCCAGGCCTTCCTGTCCTGCGCTCTCTCCCAGAGCGTGCTCAAGTTCATATTCATTGCATCCGTGATGCTATCTAGCCATCTCATCCTCTGCCGTCCCCTTCTCCTTTTGCCTTCAGTCTTTCCCAGCATCAGGGTCTTTTCCAGGGAGTTTTCTGTTCGCATTAGGTGGCCAAAATATTGGAGCTTCAGCTTCATTATCTGTCCTTCCAATGAGCACTCAGGGTTGATTTCCTTTAGGATGGACTGATTTGACCTCCTTGCAGTCCAGGGCACTCGTAAGAGTCTTCTCCAGCACCACAGTTCGAAAGCATCAATTCTTCGGCGCTCAGCCTTCCTTATAGTCCAGCTCTCACAGCCATACATTACTACTGGGAAAACCATAGCTTTGATTAGACGGACCTTTGTCGGCAAGGTGATGTCTCTGCTTCTTACTATGCTGTCTGGGTTGGCCATAGCTTTCCTCCCAAGGAGCAAGCGTCTTTTAATTTCATGGCTACAGTCACCATCTGCGGTGATCTTGGAGCCCAAGAAAGTAAAATCTGTCACTGCTTCCATTTCTTCCCCTTCTATATGCCAGGAAGTGATGGGGCCAGATGCCATGATCTTAGTTTTTTTAATGTTGAGTTTCAAACCAGCTTTTGCACTCTCCTCTTTCACCCTCAACAAGAGGCTCTTGAGATCCTCTTCGCTTTCTGCCATTAGGGTGGTATCGTCTGCATATCGGAGGTTGTTGATAATTCTCCCAGCAATCTTAATTCTGACCTCTGATTCATCCAACCCGGCATTTCTCATGATGTACTCTGTATATAAGTTAAATAAGCAGGGTGACAATATGCAGCCTTGTCGTACTCCTTTCCCAATTTTGAACCAATCGGTTGTTCCATGTCTGGTTCTTACTGTTGCTTCTTGACCCTTGTACAGGTTTCTCAGGAGACAGGTAAGGTGGTCTGGTACTCCCATCACTTTCAGAATTTGCCACAGTTTGTTGTGATCCACACAATCAAAGGCTTTAGCGTAGTCAATGAAGCAGAAATAGACGTTTTTCTGGAATTCTCTTGCTTTCTCCATGATGCAGCGAATGTTGGCAATTTGATCTCTAGTTCCTCTGCCTCTTCGAAACCCAGCTTGTACTTCCGGTAGTTCTCGGTTCGCATACTGCTGAAGCCTAGCTTGTAGGATTTTGAGCATCACCTTGCTGGCATGTGAAATGAGCGCAATTGTGCGGTAGTTTGAACACTCTTTGGCGTTGCCCTTCTTTGGAATTGGAATGTAAACTGACCTTTTCCAGTCTTGTGGCCACTGTTGAGTGTTCCAGATTTGTTGGCATATTGAATGCAGCACTTTAACAGCATCATCTTTTAGGATTTTAAATAGCTCAGCTGGAATACTGTCATCTCCGCTAGCTTTGTTGTTACTAATGCTTCCTAAGGCCCACTTGACTTCACTCTCTAGGATGTCCGGCTCAAGTTCAGTGACCGCACTATCATGGCTATCAGGGACATTCAGATCTTTCCTGTATAGTTCTTCTGTGTATTCTTGCCACCTCTTCTTAATCTCATCTGCTTCTGTTAGGTCCCTGCCTTCTTTGTCCTTTATCATGCCCGTCTTTGCACAAAACATTCCCTTGAGATCTCCAATTTATACCGAGAACATTAAAGGACCCTTTTAGCAGGATTGTTTGTTTGAAGGATCTTAAATATGATATTGGGTGTGAATTTCACTTAGTATGTTAGTTATTGAGACCTACATTTAAATCTGTTTATTTGAAAATAAGCCCTCTTGGAAGCAATGGAAATGAAAAACATTGCCAGGTGTATTTTTAACTGTTTGATTACTGTATGGTGATTGAACAGAGGAATTTCTTTCAGGACTTTCTGGTCCTCAAACTTATGAAAAGCATTTAACTGAGGTCTTAGTTGTGCAATCCACCGCAAGTACCATTGGTCTGCAAAGTTATTTGGCTCCTTTCTTAAAATATAAATTTCGACTCTGAACGCTTGCTGTGGTAGCAGATTCTATAGCTGATCACCCCTCTGTGAAGAATGTTTTCCCTGCTCCCCTCCCCCAGATTGTTTCAGAGGGTAGAACATTATTGGGAAACCCAGGTTCTATTCCTGGCTTTGGTATTACTTTGCTGTGTGACTTTGGAATATGTCCTTTCTCTTTGCCCCATCAGTAAATAGTGGATGGCAATACTAATTAATCTTTGCAAAAAGATGTAAGTCTTCTTGTAAAATTCAATATGAAAAGTGCTGTATAACCTTTAGTTAAATGTTTTGATAGAGATGACCATTCCTGAGTAGGGAGATTAGTAATGCTACACTCTGTCTTCTCAGCATTTGCAAGGGCTGCTTTAACTTTATCAGCCTTAATAACTCATTGTCCACTTTACTGTCAGAGTCTGTTTTAAATCCATCTTAAACTTTACCCCAGAAACTCTCCATACTAATCCTTCTTTCCCTGTGTGCATTGCAGGTAAGGAAGTAATCAAGTCAAATTATGCACCATAGCACTGAGAGGTTTAAACCCAGCTCCTGGCAAGTCAGGGGAAGGGGGAGCAGGGTCCTGTAAGCAAGGCAAAGATTGGTAAGGTGGAGACCATGGAAAGGCAGTGGGCAATGAGACCCCCTTGTGTAGAATAAGGCATAATGGTCCTAGAATATGGTCTGAAGGCACATAATGCAGCAACCTGCCTGAACTTAAGAAGGTTTGGATTTGGTTAGTGCCTGGATAGGTGACTGCCTGGGAGCCATGTGTGTGCCACCTCAAGCTCCACCATGGAAGGAAGATGGGATGTAAAATAAAAATAAATAAATAAATAAATAAATACATACATACAAAATAAATAAAAGTGAGCTTCAATTTGAAGCTTTTATAGTTTGGGCCTATCTGGCCTGTTGTTCTTCAGATGTCTCCTTTGCTGATTTGTGTGGCTATCTTGTAGTTCTGTCCTGTGTGCACTATCACCAAGCTCTAGTCAAGACTATCCCTACCTGATATTTCTCAGACCCCATGTTCAGGACCTGCTGTGGGCTTGAGTCCTGATGCAGATTCATTTAAGAAAAGGTTCTCTGACAATGAGGCAAGTTACTTCAGAAATAATTCTTGCTGTTCCCCTGTATGTGTCCATACTCTCCAATAGTGAACCCTTCTAAGGGCCAAATAACACAATGCTAAATACGTTATTGTAATTGCTTGAATCTGTTAAAAACATAAGTAACAGCTTCTAGGTTGTCCAATCAGGATTGAGACCATATTGTGTGGATTTAACCCGCAGTCCTAATGAATTTTCCCCTCCTCTGAAACTACTAGTCCTGGGAGGGAAGCTCCCATAAGAGGTGGAGGGAGAAATGAGTCCTGTGTTATACATTCCACACATGCACTCCATTTAATTAATTACTTCCTGGTTTTTTTTTAATTTGCAACATTTATATACTGCTTCACATCTATACAGATTCCAGAGTGGTGAACAATAAAAGAGAAAAGGAATAAAACACAATATTAACAATTATGTTTAAAACACAGTACCGATAAAAACTGTGGCTGGTCAGCTGGGGAAGGCTTGTTGAAATAAATATGACTTCCCCAGAAAGGGAGCCACCACACTGAAGGCTTTACTTTGGGTGGATTCCAACCAGGCCATAGGGCCATGCAGAACCACCAGGAGCGCCTCATCTGATGACCTCAGTGACTGGGCATGTTGGTAAGGGAGAAGGACCTCTCTCAAATTTGCCATTGTTTGCCATTACATTGCTGTTACATTACATTGTTTGCTATTACCATTGTTTGCCATTACATCCAGACCAGCAAACTATGCTTTAAATACAGTGTTGCTCAAACACTCATCTGCTCATGCTACGGGACTTTTCCTTGCTCTCTTCTCCCTCCTGCAGCCCCCGCGCCACCTCCCGGACCCCTTCCAAATCTGCTCTGGAGGCTCCCCGATCCTCCAGAGCAGATGTGGGAGGGATGCCAGGTGAGGGGGAAACAATTTCATCCACTAGCAGACAGTCAGGGTTGGATACAAACCCTAGCTTGCCCTACAAACCAGGCTTTGATCTTGGTTTGGAGGGTAAGCACAAACCATTGTGTGTTTTTATGTTTGTCTGTTTTTTTTTTAAATTACCCCACCTTTCAACGACAAGGCCTTCAAAGTGGCTTGGTCTATAGATTTTGCAGGGATCCATCTTACTATTTGACATCTACATGAATCTGGTAGGAGAGATAATCTGGAGATCTGGGGTGTGGTGTCATCAGTATGCTGATATTAGAGTTGGCTGTTTCTCCTTTCCATCACAAGTTAGGCTGGTGTATCAGCTGTGCCTATTTTTGGAAAGGAGAAACCTGGCCTTGTTCACTTTGGAAAGGGGAAACCTGGCCATGCCTTATTTACAAGTTTGAATTCTTGCAATGTGCTGTATGTGGGACTGCATTTGAAATGTGTTTGGAAACTTCAGCTAGTCCAGAATGTGGCAATGAGAGCTTTAGCTGGAGCCAGAGTTTTGGAGGATGTGATTATACTGCTATTCCATTTGTACTGGCTGTTAGTTCATTTCTCAGCCCAGTTCAGTGTTCTTAAAACCCTGAATGGCTTAGGGCCAGTTTACTTGAAGGATATAAGAACATAAGGACAGCCATGCTGGATCAGACCAAAGGCCTATCTAGTCAAGCATTTTGTTTGCACAGTGGCCAAATAGATGTCCACAGGAAGCTCACAAGCAGGACATGAGCGCAGCATCACCCCCCTCCCGCTTGTGTTCCCCAGCAAGTGCCATGCAGAGGCATACTGATACAGGAGAAGATACACAGCCATCATGACCAGTAGCCATTGATAGCTTTATCCTCCATGAATATGTCTAATCTTCTTTTAAAGCCATCCAAGTTGGTATCCATTACTACATCCTGTGAGCAAATCCCATAGTTTAATTATGCACTAAAGTGTAAAGAAGTAGTTCCTTTTATCTGTCCTGAATCTCCCACCATTCAGCCTCATTGGATGACCCCAGGTTCTAGTACTTCTCCACATTATGCATAACTTTATATATTTCTGTCATGTTCCCCTTACTCAACTTTTTTTCTAATCTAAAAAGCCCCAAGCATTGTAATGTTTCCTCACAGGGGAGTAGCTCCAACCTCTTGATCACGTTGGTTGCCTTTTTCTGCATCTTTTCTAACTCTACAATATATTTTTTTAAGGTGTGGTGACCAGAACTGTACACAGTATTCCAAGTGTGGTCGCACTTTAAATTTGTATAAGAGCATTATGATATTGACAGTTTTATTTACAATTCTTTTCCTAATTATGCCCAATATGGAATTTGCCTTTTTCACAGCAGCTGCATACTGGGTTGACGCTTTCATCAAGCTACTGGGATCCTGCTACCCAGCTACATATCAAACTTTTCTCTTTAACAGTGAGGGCTGGATTAATGCCAAGATTGATGACACAGTGGGCAAGATGTAGAAGCACAACATTGTGGTGTGATGCATGTTTGTGGCTCAGCAAAAATAACTCAGCTGGCAGAGGGGGTCCTCTCAGCATTCTGTGCCCCATGTGCTGGGGGCACAGGCTTCCTGTTAGTACATTAGTACTGTTTGTTTGAGTCAGATATTCCCAAGCATCAACTTTCTGTTATCATTTGGGGACTCTGCACCATGTTATGAAAGGACCATGAAAGGACCATGTTATGGTCCTGTCAGCCCTGATGCCTTCGATTCCCTCTGTGGTACCGGTGACTCTTCTGCACTTGTAACTCTGCCATTTAAGGATGCAAGAAAAACCCTGCTAGAGCAGACCAAAGGTGGATCCAGTCTAGCATTCTGTTTCCAAAGTGATCAACCAGATGCTTATGAAAAGCCCACAAATAGGACATGAGTTTTCTTCTCTGGCCTTACTTAAGGCTTCTGAAGTAGGGAAAGTGGTGTCTTCAAGCCCTGAGGGCAATACAACTCTGAATTGTCTTTTGACATGGATGAAGCAGGCCAAATTATTATTCTCCTACAGAGGACACCAGGATGTATGTGGTACTGCTCCTGTGGATGGCCAAGTCTCTCAGGTTGTAGATAAAATTACTTCTGCTGCTTGTGCAGGATCTGGGTCCCACTTGTTCCATGTTGATGTGGCTTGCCTTATTGCCATTTCAGTGTTGTCAGCTTTATTTGAGGGAGCCATGGGACCAACCTTCTTCTCTGCCACGCATTCCTGGGAGGCTTGAGAACCTGTACAAAATACAGCAGAGAGCTATGGCTTCCCGCTTAAACATTTGGTCCTGAGCTCTGGAATTATGGAAGCCACTCAGAGGAAGCTGCGGCAAAGCCTTATTTGGCTTCAATAGATTTAGAGTGACCATCATGGGTAGGAAGGAGCTCTGCATTGCAAACTGCCAGGCCTTCATGTCCCATTATCAGCTTTTCCCCCCTGCTCATGAATGGTTGGGGACTGAGTGACCACAGTACCCATGAGGCACGTGATTGAGTTTTCATTTTTCCCTAATGGTGTTTTTTTCCTACTCAGTATCTCCTTCCCTCCATTAGCAAAGGAAATCAAAATCCTTCCCCCAGGGAAACAGTTAAATTGGTGTCATGCTGCCTTGGGTGCCATTTTTTGGTAGAAATGTGGGGTACAAATCAAATAAATAAATAAATAATGGTAATAGTAAAAGTGCCCTTTGACTTGGAGATTTTTATTTAAAATATTTTGGCCCATCCTAGGTCTTCAGGGCATCAGTGTTCATATGGTTCCAGATATTGAGGATGATCACATCTCCAACATCCTTCCTTTCCTACATGTTGGGGCATGGTTCTCTTTTGGTAACTGATGATGACAGATCTTCATGGCAGTGGACCAAGTCACAGCAGCAGGCTTAGCCTCCAGTGCTTTGTGAGATTGAGGGTATGTGCAGAATTCATGATAAGGAGATTAAGTAGATTACATTTGTTTGTGCTCATCTGCCCTCTGGCATAGCTCAAACCCCTTATTGGTTTGCTCACAGAAGTAGCTCTTGGGACTGACTAGCTGGCTGGCTGGAACCAGAAGCTGTTGGGCTGATAGCTCCCTTCCTGTGCTTTAGTATGAACCTATTGTGGCACTGCTTTCTCAGCTTCTTCCTTTTGTAGGTACACTATTGGATCAGATACCTTTTCTGTCTCTGAAATGCCTCATTCTGCCACAGGTCTGCCACTCCCTCTGGTAGACAGTTCCTGACAATTTGCTCTGTGGGGTCCTTTTTATTCCATGGTTTCCTGCAGCCATAGCCACCACCAGTGATTCACCATTTTATGCTACATGGTCCAAGGCCCTTAAGATGTCCACATTCCTCAATGCCTTTGGGAATATGCCATACATATGGCCACCAGCTTGTGACAACTGCCCCTGACATAAATAAATACCATGGCATGGGACCAAGGACTCCCCAGGCCTACATGTCCAAGCTTAAACTTGTAAGCATACAAAATTACATCACTCCTATTGTGGTTGACCTGTAGGTAAGAATTATGACTTGGTAGATCAGCTTGTTTGGATGGGATGCTGATCCTGTGGGTGGTCCAGTATCTGTTTTGCTTCTGGGAATTACTTCAAACAGACAGCTTTGCCTCCTCTTCCAACAAACAATATCATTGGTTCCTTAGCCATGGACTATTGGTTATTGCAGGATGCATTCCTTTTCAGATGGGATGAGCATCTCCATTTACTTATGTCTTAGATCCTGTTGATATTGAGGATAGTTATAAGGATAAGGTGGGACAAGATGGACTGCATTCTTACCACCCTGTGGTGGCTGAGAGAGCAGTGGTTCACAGCCAATACAACTGATGTCCCCTGCCAGAGACTTCAGGTCTTCCCTCATTGGGATAGACAGCGGATTTTCCATCCCAGTGTCCTTAATCTCAAGCCAATGGCTTTGCATATCTGACCCTGCCATGCTTCCCAGGCAAGGTAGAATAGAACGCAAACCATCCACACATTGTTGCAATATGTCCTCATTCACACAGATTTAGATGGAGAGCCATGCCAATGGGGCTTCTTCTTAGAGTTTCCAGTTAGATTTAAAAAGCATTCAGCTCGATACTTTTTAGTAGCTGCTACCCAGTGCTCTGGACTTCCTGTGGGACAATTTCCACCCTTTTGAGACTCAGAACAGACAACTGAATTGAATTGAGGGGGTGTGGCCTGAGTACTCCCAGCAGCTGTGTGGGCGGGAAGTTTCAGTCTGTTTCCCGCCTCCCAGCTGAGTAGAGCAGAAGAAGCTGCTCCAGCTGGTCTAGGGACTACAGAAGCAAGCAAGCTCCCAGAGAGCGAGCGTTCAGAGCGAGCAAATAGGGAGAGCAAATGGAAGGTGGCCAGGGGAGTTGCAGTGGAAGAGGAGATAAAGGCAAAGAGGTAAGTGGGCTGAAGTAAGCCCAGGGGCTGTCCTTTTCCTTCTGAGTGGCTGTGAGCTCACCGGGTGCTCCTGAGAGCTCCAATTGAATTGAAGGGATGTGGCCTGAGTAGTCCCAGCAGCTGTGTGGGTGGGAAGTTTCAGTCTGTTTCCCGCCTCCTTGCTGAGTAGAGCAGAGGAAGATGCTCCAGCTGGTCTAGGGACTATAGAACCAAGCAAGCTCCCAGAGAGCAAGCAATCAGAGTGAGTGAACATGGAGAGCAAACAGGAGTTGGCCAGGGGAAGTCAAGGGGGAGGCTCCTAACATTTTTATTTTATTTTATTTTAAACATTTTTATTTATTTATTTTTCTTGTAACACACACTTCCATACCAGTGGGACTCTGTTTTTAACCTCCAGTGAGTAGAGGACCAGGCACAGGCTACTCTACTAGCTAGACACAAAAAGGGAAAAGAGGCTATGGTAGGACAAGACTCTCCAGTGGTGGTGACCTGCAAGGAGTGTACAGTGTTTGTTTTCTTGCCTGAGAACAACATGGCCTACACGTGCAAGTTGATCACATTGCTGGAAGAAAAAGTAAGAGGACTGGAGCGGCGACTATCGACCCTCCAGAACACGAAGAGTTCTTGGACAGAACGGTGGAACTACAGCAGCAAAGTAGAAGACCAGACACTTGAAGAGCAACAGCAAGCTGAGGCAGAAGAGGGAAATGCTGAGGTGAGGAAAAATGCAGTAGAGGATACTCCTTGGAAAAGGGTGACAGGAGTAGAAGAACTAGAAGCCATTCTATACCAGTGGAAGCAGTGGAGCTATGGAACCATTTCCAGGTACTTGAGGATGAGACTGGAGGACAGCCTGCAGAGGAAGAATTACAGGGGAACCTGCACAAGAGAGAGCAAGAGGCTGAAGGTCAGTCAAGCAGAGGCGATGAAACCCAGGCCTACAACAACAAAAAGAGAAGAGGAGGAGTAGTGGGAGACACCTTGCTGCGTGGGATCGAAACCCAAGTATGTCGTGAAGACCTGTGGACTCGCCAGGTATGCTGTCTCCCAGGAGGATGGATTAGAGACATGACTGAAGGGTTGCCTGCACTCATAAAGCCCACTGACAGGGTATCCTTTTCTTCTTATCCATGTGGGAACAAATGATACCGCCAAGCGGAGCTACGAAGAAATCACTTCAGACTTTGAGGCTTTGGGAAGGAAACTGAAGAACTTTGGGGCCCAGATAGTTTTCTCATCCATCCTTCCAGTAGTTAGAAGAGGGATAGAAAGGGAAAGAAAAATACTCTGGGTGAATAACTGGCTAAAAGGTGGTGCCGACGAGAGAGATTTGGATTCTGGGACCATGGGCTATACTTCCTGGAAGATGGACTGTTGGCAAGGGATGGGTTGCACCTCACAAAGGCTGGGAAGAATGTGTTTGGCCACAGCATGAAGAACTTCATCAGGAGGGCTTTAAACTGAATCCTACGGGGAAGGGAGATGTAAAGTTGAGGTAACAATGGAGAAAGGCTCATGCACCGCAACGGAGAGAACAGCTCTAATAGCACCCAATAATAGTCTTCAGAAACATATAGGAAGAAAGCCAGACTATGAAGCACATGGTCTTCGATGTCTATATACTAATGCCCAGAGTATGGGAAACAAACGGAACGAACTTGAACTCTTAATACAGGAGGGAAATTATGACTTGATAGGTGTAACTGAGACCTGGTGGGATGACTCTCATGACTGGAATACAGCAATTGAAGGAGATAACTTGTTCAAAAAGAACAGGAGGAACAGAAAGGGAGGTGGGGTTGCACTATACATACGTTAAAAATACATATCTCTGCACAGAAATACAGGAGGATGAGCTTGGTAGCCCCATCGAGTGCATCTGGGTTAAAATAAATGGAGCAAAGAATAAAAGGAACATGGTGGTCAGAGTCTACTACCGGCCACCCAATCAAGGAGAAAATGAAGATGAAACTTTTGAAAAGCAAATAGCCAATGTTTCAAGGAAGCATGATATAGTAGTAATGGGGGACTTCAGTTTCCCCGATATTTGTTGAGAGACAAATTCTGCAAAACATGGCCCCTCCAGGAAATTCCTGACTTGTGTGGCGGATAACTTCCTCCTACAGAAAGTGGAGGAAGGAAGTAGAGGATCGGCTATCCTTGACTTGATCCTAACTAACAGAGATGACTTAGTGAATAAAGTAGCAGTTACAGGAACTCTGGGGGAAAGCGACCATATTATACTTGAGTTCTTGGTTCTAAAGGAAGTGAAAGCCGAGTGTAGCCAAACGCGTACCCTGGATTTTACAAAAGCCAATGTTAATAAACTCAGAACAATGATAAGTAAGGTCCCATGGCAAGCGACTCTAACGAGTAAAGGAGCCCAAGATGGGTGGGAGTTTTGAAAAAAAGGAAATTCTAAAGGCACAATTACAAACAATTCCAACAAGAAAAAAAGGCGGAAGACAACAGAAGAAGCCAATGTAGCTTCACAAAAAGCTTAGAGAAGACGTGAAAACAAAAAAGGACACATATAGGAAGTGGAAGGAAGGCCAAGCTACAAAGAAAAAGTACAGGCAGGTAGCACAGAATTGCAGGGATAGTGTCAGGAAGGCTAAAGCTGAGAACGAGCTGAGGTTAGGGAGGGATGCTAAAAGCAGCAAAAAGGCTTTCTTCAGATATGTGCATAGTAAAAGACAGAGGAAAGAAATGGTGGTTCATCTATTAAATAAGGATGGCAAAATGATAACAGATGACAAAGAGAAGTCAGAAGTGCTCAGTTCCTACTTCGGCTCAGTTTTCTCCCCAAAGAGGGTCTATGACCCCCCTGGCAAAGGCAAAGTAGAGGCTGAAGGGGCAGGATTGCAGCTCGAGATTGATAGGCATATGGTCAAGGAACACCTCATTACTTTGAATGAGTTCAAATCTCCAGGGCCAGATGAACTGCATCCTAGAGTAATAAAGGAACTGGCAGAAGAACTCTCAGAACCACTGTCTATTATCTTTGAGAAATCATGGAGGATAGCTGGTGCCAGATGACTGGAGGAGGGTTAATGTTGCCCCTATCTTCAAAAAGGGCAAAAAGGAGGATCCTGGGAACTACAGACCAGTCAGTCTGACATCAATCCCTGGGGAAATTCTGGAGCAGATTATAAAGCAAGCAAGGTAAGCACCTTGAAAACAATGCAGTGATGACTCGAAGCCAACATGGATTTGTCAAGAACAAGTCCTGCCAGACGAATCTGATCTCATTTTTTGATCAAGTAACCGTCCTTGTGGACTGTGGGAATGCTGTGGACATAATATATTTTGACTTCAGCAAAGCTTTTGACAAAGTGCCCCATGATATCCTGATGAGCAAACTAGCTCAAAGTGGGCTAGATGAAACAATGATCTGGTGGATCCACAGTTGGCTACAGAATCGGACTCAAAGAGTGCTTATCAATGGGATCTTCTCAAATTGGGGAGAGATGTCAGGGTGGAAACTGAGCCAGTAGAGCCCCGAGCAGTTCTGATTCTGAGGAGGATCAGCAATCCGTGGGAGAGGAGCTCGCTCATCTCTCACAAGCACAGCAGCTGGCAGAGATTCCTCCTGCCAGCATTCCTGGGATAGATAGTGACCCTGGCAGTGAGAGAGCGCTGGAGGGGGGCTGGCTGGATGCTCGGTGCAGACGCAGGGAGCGACGACAGATGGAGGGCGCGGAAAGGAGGCGTAGTGCTCATTTGGCACACAAACAACGGTTGCGTCCCGAGGACCCAAGGGAAAGAGGGAGGATCTCTCCCTAGCCCATAAGTTCAGGGTCTTCCCGTGGTTCTCCTTCAAACGGGGACCAACTGCCTTACCTGGAGCTTAGGCTACTATGCTATCTTTCCCCAGTGCTGTTCCTTGCTTTGTCGCTAGTGATTAGTGTCTGAAAGAGTCATAAAGGAATAAAGTCTCGGAAAGCATTCCTCGTCGTCTGTGTCCTGAGTTGGCTATTGGTGGAGACTGCAAGAGGCAGCTAGGGCGCTCCTGACAAGAGGTAATGAGCAGGGTACTGCAGGGCTCAGTCCTGGGCCCAGTGCTCTTAAATATTTTTATTAATGACTTGGAGGAGGTGGTGCAGGGAATGCTGATCAAATCTGCAGATGACACAAAATTGGGTGGGATAGCTAATACCCTGGAAGACAGAAACAAAATTCAAAGTGATCTTGATAGATTGGAGCACTGGGCAGAAAACAGCAGAATGACATTTAATAGGGATAAATGCCAAGTTCTGCACCTCGGAAAAAGAAACCAAATGCACAGTTACAAGATGGGGGATACTTGCTTCAGCAACACCAGAAGTGAGAAGGATCTTGGAATTGTTCTCGATCACAAGCTGAATATGAGCCAACAATGGGATGTGGCTGCAAAAAAGGCAAATGCTGTTTGGGGCTGCATTAATAGAAGCATAGCTTCCAAATCCCGGGAAGTACTAGTTCCCCTCTACTCAGCACTGGTTAGACCTCATCTGGAGTACTGTGTCCAGTTCTGGGCACCACACTTTAAGAAGGATGCAGACGAGCTGGAGAGGGTTCAGAGGAGGGCAACAAAGATGATCAGGGGACTGGAAACAAAGCCCTATGAGGAGAGACTGAAAGAACTGGGCATGTTTAACCTTGAGAAGAGAAGACTGAGGGGAGATATGATAGTGCTCTTCAAGTACTTGAAAGGTTGTCATAGAGAGGAAGGCCAGGATCTCGATCATCCCAGAGTGCAGGACACGGAATAATGGGCTCAAGTTACAGGAAGCCTGAACATCAGGAAAAACTTTCTGACTGTTAGAGCATTATGACAGTGGAACCAATTACCTAGGGAGGTGGTGGGCTCTCCCACACTGGAGGCATTCAAGATGCTCTGACTTGGATTCCTGCATTGAGCAGGGGGTTGGACTCGATGGTCTTATAGGCCCCTTCCAACCCTACTGTTCTATGATTCTATGAACTCATGCATACAGTCAGGGCCAGAAATATTGGAACAAGGATAACTGTTTTGGCAGTTGGCCTCTGTACACCACCACATTGAAGTTGAAAGGAAACACACCCAGATGGGAGCAAAGTCAGGACTTTCAGCTGTAATTCAAGGGGTTTGACAAAAGTGGGGCACTAACCATTCAGGAAGTACAGCCAGTGGCATACACACATAAGTAATGGAACAAATCAACATCATTTCAAACTGAAGGATTGCCTTTAATACCTGGATGAAAATCCTTTGCAGTCAATGACTGCCTGAAGTCTGGAACCCATGGACATGACCAAATGATGAGTTTCCTCCCTCGAGATGCTTTGCCAGGCCTTTTACTGCAGGTGCCTTCAGCTGCTGCTTGTTTGTGGGTCTTTCTGCCTTCAGTCTTGTCTTCAGTAAGTGAAAAGCATGCTGTATTGGGTTGAGATCAGGTGACTGACTTGCCATTGAAGAACATCCCACTTCTTTGCCTTGAGAAACGCTTGGGTAGCTTTTGCTGTATGTTTTGGGTCATTATCCATCTGCAATATGAAGCGGCGTCCTATCAGTTTGGCAGCATTCAGCTGAATCTGAGCAGAAAGTATAGCCCTAGACACTTCAGAATTCATCCTGCTGCTTTTATCAGCAGTCAGGTCATCAATAAACACCAGTGACCCGGTTCCATTGGCAGCCATACATGTTCATGTCATAACACTGCCTCCACCATGTTTGACAGATGATGTGGTATGCTTTGGATCCTGAGCTGTTCCTTTCCTTCTCCATACTTTTCTCTTCCCATCATTCTGGTACAAGTTAATCTTGGTTTCATCAATCCAAAGAATCTTATTCCAGAACTGGGCAGGCCTTTTAGGTGTTTGCTGGCAAAGGCTAATCTGGCCTGTCTGTTCTTGAGCATTACCAGTGGTTTGCACCTTGTTGTGAAGCCTCTGTATTTACATTCATAAAGCCGTCTCTTGACTGTAGATGTTGACAATGACATGCTTACCTCCGCAAGAGCATTCTTGACCTGGCTAGATGTTGTGAAAGGGTTCCTCTTCACCATGAGCAGAATTCTGCGGTCATCCACTTTAGTTGTCTTCCGTGGTCTTCCAGGCCTTTTGCTGTTGCTGAGCTTGCCAGTTAATTCCTTATTTTTCAGGATGTTCCAAACTGTTGTGTTGGCTACTCCCACTGTTTTTGTTATCTCTCTGATGGGTTTATTTTGTTTCCTCAGCCTAATGATGGCCTCCTTCACTCGTATGGACACCTCTTTGGACCTCATGTTGGGAGTTCCAGTATGCAATGCAAACCAAATGCAAATGTAACACTCAGAACCACCTCCAGGCCTTTCATCTGCTTGCTTGGTCATGGGGTACCTAGGAAACAAGCCACACCTGGCCATGCAGCTGCTTGTCAGCCATTCATTCCATTACTTATGAGCCCCCAATTATGGGGGGGGGTGTATGCCACTGGCTGTCCTTCCTGAATGGTTAGTGCCCCACTTTTGTCAAACCCCTTGAATTACAGCTGAAAGTCCTGACTTCACTCCCATCTGGGTGTGTTTCCTTTCAACTTCAATGTGGTGGTGTACAGAGGCCAACTGCCAAAGCAGTTATCCTTGTTCCAATATTTCTGGCCCTGCCTGTAGGTCACAGTCTCTTACTGCTGTAAGGCTGGCAGGCTGCATTATGTGTGGAATCCAGCTCTGGACTCTGGGTATGAGAGGCAGACAGAACTATCTGGAGTAAACCACATAGGAGAGTGGGGGATGTGGAATGTGGGATAGGCATCAGAGTAGAGCAGAGAAACATGGTAGGAAAGAGTCACAAGGAATTTTATTAAAAATCTGTTGGACCCCAGTTTATTCTCAGAACTTATTCTCTCACTGTGAGAGATGCCCAAGCAGAAAGAATGAACATCGATTGCCCAAACTCCAAGGCAGTTACAGGGTTTGCAACAAAGGGCTTGATGGCTGAGAGACTGCATCCAGGATGCCATAGAACAAAGGAAACAATAATTTGGTTCTGGTCACTGAATAGAAGGTACAGGGAAGTTCCTTGTCTCGTGATTATTTTTTCATCTAACTGGCTATACAGAGTATAACACAATATTCAAAACAAAAGGGTTTTGCTAAGGATACAGAGAGACATGTCAGGAAGGTAAGCATGTCTCAGGATTGGACCATTTTCCCCACCAGGGCTTTTGACCAGCAAATTTAAAGGTACCCTCATGGGTCAGTTGACAATCAGGCATGCATTTGCATATTTTCCCCAGGTGTAAGGAACAACCTCCTTTAATTTAATCAGGGAGAAAGCAATTACGTTGTGGCTCCTTTGCTTCTGCAGTGGTTCCAGAGCCTTAACAGTGTCCCTGGCAACTCACAGGCTATGCCTTCCAAAACAAAATGGATTCTTGAGCGAAGATGTCAGGATAATGTCAATTAAATCCATAACACACACTACACGTGCTAGAGAGACAGTGTATCTAGAGCTCCTCTGTAACAGCAGGCCCCCTATTTAGCCAAGTAATCTCATTTTTTTTAAGGTTTGTGGCATGGCACAGGTTCAGGGTGGTGTCCTTACCATTGTCCAATGTCCTATGCTTCCTGCTTAACATTTTCCCCACTTAAGTTTATTTAAAAGCTATTTCTGCATTTCATTGTCCCATTGGCAATTGCAGTATTTTCCCCCCAAACGTCTTGGTGAAGCAGTTAATGAAGGGCTTATTGAACCTCTACCCTACTGTCCAAGCCCTTCTGCTACCATAGGGTCTTTGTTGTTCTCATGCAGTTAATGGTGAAACCCTTCAAACCACTAACTACTTGTGACTTCCAGCTTCTAAGTGGCCTTCCTCGCTGCTATCGTTTCTGCAAGTAGGGCTAGCGAGGTCTGTGCTCTTCATTCTGATCTGCTCTATCTCATCCTGCATATGGATAGGGTGCTGGTAAAACTGGACCTGTAATTTCTATCATATCATCATTATTAATTTATTTATTAGATTTATATACTACCCAACTGGCAAATGCCCATGGGGAGGTTTACAATCATAAAACCAAACAATAACAAAATAACAATAACAATACAAGAATAAAAATAATAATTAAACATTAAAAACATTAAAAATATTTGAAACACTGAGGAGCTAACAGTAAAATTAATAAAGCAACAGATTAAACATTAAATGCATGCTTAAAGAGGAGGGTCTTAACCAGGCATCTAAATGTATATAGTGAAGATGCCAGCTGGATTTCCCTGGGAAGGGCATTCCATAGATGGGGGGCCACTTCAAAGAAGGCTTTTTCTCTGGTAGCCACCCATTGCACCATTGTGGGCGGTGGCACCCAGAGGAGAGCCTCCAAAGAGTAGCAATCTCACATTGCTAAGATTGGAGAAGGTGCTCCTTCAGGTATTCTAAGCTGTTTAGGGTTATCAAAGATAGTTTCTATCATCTATCTGAACCAGGACATTGTCCTTTCTGTGTTCTACCTGAATTGCATGTAAGGTGAACCTTTGTCTGCCATACTGACGGAACACCAAGATTCCAGGTTCGCTCTTGTCTCTTCATCCATTATGACGATCCTTGAAATGTTGGTTGGTGTTGACTCAGTGCTTTCCATATTGGATATTGTTCACCATAAAACTTTGCTGCGCTGCTATCTGGTTTCACCCCTTGCCATTCCTCAGGCTCTATGCTTTGGATGTTTGAGCTTGAGCTGATGCCTTGTCTGGATGAGCTCCACTGATGAGCTGCAGTGGTTGCTTGAAGCACCTACTTTACTGCCAGGTGGGTTAACTTCCTATTTTTTCATGCGTGGGTTTGCATAGAGACCATGAAGGAGAAAGAGAGTTTGCATGCCTGTAGCTATGATTCTTTGAGTGGTCACCTCAACCTGCCTTCCTTCTCTGCTGCAGGTGGCTCTAGTTAGCTCCTCTTGCTCTGACATTTCCTTATATTGGCCACTCCAGTGGTCCATTAGGGAACCAAGTGGGAAGACAGGGACCACTCTCCCTTGAGTGTGTTTCCTGAGGGTGGACCTCCCACCGAAACTTTATCACCTAGTTCTAGAAGGTTCTGATCTTTGCATAGGGGCAGAACCCATATTTAGGACTGCACAGATGACCACTCAGAGAACCATAGTTACAGGTAAATGACCTGTTTTCTCAGTTCTTACCCCTGGTGATGATACTTTCTGCTGGTGTTTGAAATGTTATCAATATATATTGAATATATATATTGAAATGTGGTGGCATGTTATCACAGTTTAGGGTGCTTTGGGTTTCCTAATTCAGAGCTGCAGGGGCCCTTCCTTATGAAAGGGAACACATGAAGGCAAGCATACAGACAGAAATTCCTGGTGCTTCAGATAAAGTATGATCAGCCTTAATCAAAATATTATGTTGCACAGGAAGACAATGCACAGTTTTCCATGTTTCTGGCACCTTAGCAATGCTTTCTACTGACCCAGCATATTTCCGTCTTAACTGTGGGAGGGGAAAGGGTATTGGAAGAGTCCTTAATTCTTTCAATTTGCTGGAAGAATAGTTTTAGGATAATAGTCCAGTTGCAGTTGCTGTCTTTCTCCAAATGTACCTCTGATCTGTAAATGACTGAGGAAAGCTTTTAGTTTCTTTGCAAGAATACTTTCTGCAAGAGCAGCTAAATAATCTCTGTTTCGCAAACAGTATCCTTTGCTAAAGCAAACTTTAATGATAAAGACAATAGGATCTTGTGTGCTTGACAGTAGCTCTAGCTTTAATATTCTGTAAGTCTTTTATAACAGGCAAAACTGGAAATTCCTGGCTCTGACTTTAGCTCAGACTCAGGGCAGCTAAGTCAGGAGCTCATACAGATCTTTATCTAATATAATATGCATACATGGCAAAGGGATATAACTCCAGATCCACCTTCTTAAATTAAGTGCTTCAGGAGCATTTTCTCCTTTAGATTTATACTTGGGATATTATTTAAATCTACTTGTTGATAGCATTTTTTTTGCTCCCCCCCCCCCGCAAATTTTTTTTTTTTCATCTTGGATTTAAATTTTGTAAACCCAGCAAATTTTCACAAATTTATTTAAGTACAAGAGTTATATATTTTCCTATTGTGTTTTCTTTTATTGTTGATTATTTTCAAGGTCTGTTTAATAAAAAGGTACTTCTGTTTTTTAAAAAAAATCAAACTTCGTACTTTACTTGAACCCTTATGTCCCATTGCAGCCTAAGTTTGACTGAGAGCACCCTCTGAATTTTACCATCTGTTGGCATGTGAAGCAGAGGTGGGCAGACTTAAAATTTATGGGATCTACTTTGTTTTTTTACTAGAACCCAAGGTCCAGCAACCAGAGCCAGGTGCAAAATAGTGTTGGGGTGAGTAAGCTAGATGCAAAATGCTGGTTAAGGGTCTATTATCCACTACAACTCATGAGTAATAGACTGGGATGGCCTGCGTATACGAATCTACATCTGAGCTACTATAGATCAGGGATTATAATATAGGTCTAAAATTGGCTAACAGGGCAGCACAAAGACCTTGTCAAAAGCTAAGCTACTTTACAGGGCCCCATCTACACGGAGACGCTTTCTGGGGTGATTCCATTTAAATCCGGATTTTTGTGAATTCAGGTTTGCTCCTCCCACAGTGCATGTAGCCAGTAAAGTGGTGTATACATTAAAAAAATCCTGCTTTCACGAGGCAAACAGCACATGAAACTGCATTAGTTTGGGGTTGGGTGGGTGGAGTCGCAATTAAAACTGAACATCTTCAGCTGTATAGGTGTGGGTCAACAAATGAGGAGAGGCTTGCTCTCCACCCCACTCCCTGCTCCCATGCTCAGTGAGGTGCAGTGGAAGACAATGAGATACTCTCGAGTAGACATGTTTAGCCAGCACCTCTCCTCATGTCCACCCTCTCATGAAGCAACTTCCCCTTCCGCCTATCAGCACTGTTCCCCCGAGCCTGCACTGCAGCCCATTGAAGTCACAGAGACTCCCAAACCGCACTGATGTCGCTGTGATGGGAAAATCCGGCACAAAACAACTTAGTGAAAAGTGGCTTTTAGGACAGAAAAACCTGTAGTTGACGTGGAGTGGGAGTAACATCATCTGCCACGATCACCTGTGAGGCACAGTAGAACTGGAGTAAATCCCCCATGTAGATGGGGCCCTGGTGAGGGATACTGGGGATGGGAAATAAGTGATTGACACAAGGCCAGCCATGGCAGGGAATTCTTTAGTTTTTCCTTGCATTTTTCCTTGCTATTGTTAAACTATTGGGAATCGTAAATGTTTGGTGATATACTGCAAATAATCCAGAGTTTTACAGTAGGTCCCAGTCTACTTTCTGTTTGCTCCTGAAGTAGAGAGGCATTCTTAGTGACTTCCTGTAACCTATGGAATTTCTAACCCTTTGAGATTCACCAGAGCTGGGGTCTGAACATCAACAATAGGGATGCACAACAGGTAGGGGTGCACAACTCCTGAGGGCTGCATTCAGTACTGGCAGGGGAGGGCCACAGATGTGTATGCATGCACATATGCATGCACACACATGCATACACACTGGGCAGGGAAGCTTGAACCTCACCCCCATCCCTATGATCCTGCGCAAGATTGCAGTGTGTGTGTGCGGGAGTCTTTAACATTGCTCCCATTCCAGTGGTCCTGCTCAAAAATGCAGGGGTGGAGGCTAGTTTGATGTTGCTGAAGGAGGGGGAGGCCTCCTCCCCTCCAAGCAACCCCGATGGTCATTGCTGCTTCCAAGTCACCATTAGTGGCATGATTGGCGGGTCTGTGTGTAGAAATTCAGTGGCCAGGGCTTGGGAGGTGCACAGCAAGCATCCAGAGGCCATGGGGTGTGCATCCCTAATCTATGGGAGTGTGTATAATCTATTTCTCCCAAGGTTTGTAGTTTGCCCATATCAGTCTTATTGTCTTTTAATTTCTTATAAAGCACTTAAAGGGTTAAAGGGGTAGAAGATATTTAAATGGGACAGGGATTTAAGGATATATTTAGAATATTGATTTTTCTTGCTTTTATTCTACCTAAAAGAGAAATTAGGGCTGGTAGTGATCTCTTGAAGGTCTTGTTTAATTTGTTCACTACCGATTTTATATTTAGTTTGCAGAAAAGATTGAGGTCTCTAGACATAGTGATCCCCGTTCTTCTACTGTTTTCAACAGGCTTCTGTCATTCTTCATAGGTTTAAAATTCTCTCTGAAGTGTATGAGATCATGAGCATAAGGGAATGTTTATTTATATTTGCAACACATTTATTCTTTCAAGTTGTTAAATTGACTTTCTACTTGTTCCAGGCCAAAATTAATAGGGATGGGGGAAGGGTAGTTTCTGGAGATGTATGTTGTGTGTGCCCCATTTGTACACTCATTATCTTCCATATAGTTTGGACTTGCTTCTAAGATTTTTTCCTAAGGGGTTAGTTGGCTGCCTCAGAACTCAGAGGTGACCGACTATCCAATGCAGGGTGGGGGGAGCACAGAGGGGAACTTCTCTGCACTCAGGCCTCCCTGCATTTGTGGCTAGATGGCTGATTTCAGCTGTCTAGCCAGAGCAGCAGGTGTGTGGGGGGGAGGCCGGATGGCACATAGGAAATGTCATATGAGAGCTTCCGCCCTCCCCACCCCTCAGAACCCCCCCTTTTCCACTGCTCTGCATTGCTCTTCCAAGCACAGACCCGGTGACAAACTGTGCCGCCTATGAGGGGGAGGGGGCGGGGAGGCAGTTTTTGGGAACCAACCTCAGAGCTCAGGGAAGCCAGAAAATACTTAGAGCCCCTAGACTTCCATGTTTGAATTTATCAGTGAGAGGCATTTGTATTATCCATGCTGTGCTCATGTTTTTTATTCCCTAGTTATTAAAATGTCAGCTTGTAGACCTGGACCTTCAAAGCTTTTGACAATGTCTTATCAAGCCCTATTGTTGATCAGTAAGTGCTAACACGGTTAAGCTGCTTAAATCCCATTGAAGCCCATGTGAGTTAGGCAACGTTAAGTTGTGTAGGACTGCAGCTATAGTAGCTTGTTGCACCTATTCTGAAGGTGCATTTTGTGAGGCAAGATGCTGCATATTTTGTAGCAATCAGGTTTCTTTTTTTACTCTTTATAGCACTTTTATTTGATGCAGAAATGTATGATATTTGTGGCTAGTCTTGTGCAGTGAAAAAAAAGTGCTCTTCCTGACCTGGCTGCCCCCCCGTCCCTGAACAACTGCCATAAGTATTGGAACAGAGTGGGACAACTCCTGAGTGCCCCGTTCCAGCTTGTGTGTCTCTTTTCAGCAAAGGAAATTACCTCCCTGATGGCTGGAAGTTAAACAAGAAAATGCCACATAGGAACAGCATGAAGTCTGCTCTGTATTCTGGGGGCTTCAGTCAGTGGCAGTGCTAATAGCAAAAGATCCAGTTCTGGTGCAGGTTTCCATTTAGCCACTTGCCCAGGGAAAATAAATCTTTCTGGGCAAGTAATTTGCCAGATCTGCTGCTCAAAATGTCCTATGCTACTGATATCGGAGCTTGGCTGAAGGGAAAGGTGCCTGGGCGGAAGACTATGGGAAGGCAAGCTGTGGGTGGGACAGAAAGGGTTCTGTACCCCCCCCCATTCACCCCTTTTATTTAACAAAACAACTGTGACCTTTTCTCCCCCTCCTCCATTTCTATGTGGAACAGATCTGGGTTTAAGGACCTGGTGATCTACCACCGTCATGTCTAGTTTGGCTATTAGGTGTCTTTTGTATTGGTTTGTTTATTTACAAGTGCAAATGCACTGAGTCACTCTTAAGGGTGCAACACTACAAGCAGACAGACAATGCTAATTTGCAAGCAATAAAATTTCAAGTTCAAAGCAAAGCAGAACCCAAATGGTTTCTGCAAAACTCCGTACTCTGAGCAGGCAAATCAATTTCAGCCCCTAGTCCTACATTTATTCTCAATAGCTGTGTCAGCAGGGGCACGAAGCAGATCTAACCTCCACCCAATAGTACCCCGCAGTATACTTGTTTACTTTATCCCATGCAAGTGAGTGGTTACTGTTTACCTCTGCAGAGAGAAATAGAATGTTCCTCTTCAGGCTACTTGCACTGAGGGCAAAAGTTGCCCATCACCCTGAATGCTGAATAGTGCAGCTCCCATTGGTAAGGATCTACACACACATTCACACACCCTCCTGCTGTAATGGCAGGCACATGACATGCAGATTTGGCCCTGGATTAGCCTTCCCCAACGTGGTACCCTCCAGATGTGTTGGACATTACAGCTTCTATCATCCCCAGCCAGCATGGCAGTGGATATACTGGTTAGGGGTGATGGGGGCTGTAGTCCAACATACCTGGAGGACACCACATTGAGGAAGGCTGCATTATGTTGTGATCATGGGCTTTCACTTTGCACAGTTTTCAATACTGTTTCACAACAGCAATATATTAATTTCTAATGCATTGATTTGCTGATCGCATGTTGTCACCAAGCGGGGCATCTTGCTTTTTTGAAAAAAAAAATGTTGTTGAATGCATTGCAACAACAGCAAATCAAAATTATTGGGAAGGAAATAGTGAAGATGCTAATACTTTCAACAAATCTGGCCAGGAACTGAAAGATTCACTCTCTTACTTGTTATTTGGGATTCTCTCCGAACTATTGTCATTTCCAAAGAAAACAGTCAAGCAAACGAGGTTGGCGTCTTGGCTAAAATATTGTCTAGGGAAATGTGGGTTCTGTTCCCAGCTCTCTTTGATGTTGTTGTTGTTTTTTGTGATCCTTGGTATAGAATTTTAAGGCTGTAAGGAATCTTAATAGTTTCCACATAACGCCTCCCGCCCCTTGAATGGGACCAGTTACATTCCATCCATTTCTAATGAAACAGGGTACAAGAACCCTCAAATTATGAGGCACCCAGAAGCCCTGGTGGAAACTTGAATCACTGCCTAAGTATTTTCCTATGGTCAGAAAACTGCCTTGCATTTAACTGAATTCTTATTTCCTTAACTGAAACCTTTTCCTATTGTCCTTTCAGAACTGTACACATACATAGTTTCCAAATATGCAAAAAGTAACTGTTGCCTTCTCCATCCACATTCATTGTTTTCTCTTGCTTTTATATTTTCAAAGGGGGAACTGCCTGCTGTCTTGTTTCCTTGCGCCAATACCTTTTGGCAGAACTGGTTCCAAGTGTCCTCTGGTCCTCTGTATGTGGGCTCTGACAGGCTTATCTGGTTGTGGTGGCAGTGGTCCAAGTGGTTTTGGGAGGCTGGGTCTAGCCATACTTTTAACTTTTTGCAGTGTTCCAGGGTGACACTAGAGTGTTGGGCCAGAAAAATTAAGTAAGAACCAGACATGGAACAACCGATTGGTTCAAAATTGGGAAAGGAGTACGACAAGGCTGCATATTGTCACCCTGCTTATTTAACTTATACGCAGAGTACACCATGAGAAATGCCGGATTGGATGAATCAGAGGTCGGAATTAAGATTGCCGGGAGAATTATCAACAACCTCCGATATGCAGACGATACCACCCTAATGGCAGAAAGCGAAGAGGATCTAAAGAGCCTCTTGTTGAGGGTGAAAGAGGAGAGTGCAAAAGCTGGTTTGAAACTCAACATTAAAAAAGCTAAGATCATGTCATCTGGCCCTATCACTTCCTGGCATATAGAAGGGGAAGAAATGGAAGCAGTGACAGATTTTACTTTCTTGGGCTCCAAGATCACCGCAGACGGTGACTGTAGCCATGAAATTAAAAGACGCTTGCTCCTTGGGAGGAAAGCTATGGCAAACCTAGACAGCATAGTAAGAAGCAGAGACATCACCTTGCCGACAAAGGTCCGTCTAATCAAAGCTATGGTTTTCCCAGTAGTAATGTATGGCTGTGAGAGCTGGACTATAAGGAAGGCTGAGCGCCGAAGAATTGATGCTTTCGAACTGTGGTGCTGGAGAAGACTCTTACGAGTCCCCTGGACTGCAAGGAGGTCAAATCAGTCCATCCTTAAGGAAATCAACCCTGACTGCTCATTGGAAGGACAGATAATGAAGCTGAAGCTCCAATATTTTGGCCACCTAATGCGAAGAGAAAACTCCCTGGAAAAGACCCTGATGCTGGGAAAGACTGAAGGCAAAAGGAGAAGGGGACGGCAGAGGATGAGATGGCTAGATAGCATCACGGATGCAATGAATATGAACTTGAGCACACTCCGGGAGAGAGCGCAGGACAGGAAGGCCTGGCGTGCTATGGTCCATGGGGTCACGAAGAGTCGGACACGACTGAACAACAACAACAACAAGGGCAGACATTGGCAGTGGGCCTTGCCAGAGCATTGGACCCAGGTGCTGACACAGTCTTTGGTGCAGCCTGAAATCTATTTTGCACCCAGCACAATCCAATCTAATATAGTTTGCATAACACTTCTTGCAGTCCGTTTTAATGCTTATAAACTGCAGATTTTGGGGATTTTCTATCATGCCCAGACTTTTTTCTTCTCTGCCTCCCCCCTTTATTTTGTTTTCTTTTAGCTTGTTCTCCAGCCTGAATAAATGTTTACTTCTCGGGAAGAGAGCAATGACATATCTTGATAGAATAGTTAAGAGCAGAGACATCATACTGACAACAAAGGTCCGCATAGTTAAAGCAATGGTATTCCCCATAGTAACCTATGGCTGTGAGAGCTGGACGATAAGGAAGGCTGAGCAAAGGAAGATAGATGCTTTTGAACTGTAGTGTTGGAGGAAAATTCTGAGAGTGCCTTGGACTGCAAGAAGATCAAACCAGTCTATACTCCAGGAAATAAAGCCAGGCTGCTCATTTGAGGGAATGATATTAAAGGCAAAACTGAAGTACTTTGGCCACATCATGAGAAGACAGGATACCCTGGAGAAGATGCTGATGCTGGGGAAAGCGGAAGGCAAAAGGAAGAGGGGCCGACCAAGGGCAAGATGGATGGATGATATTCTGGAGGTGACAGACTCGACCTTGGGGGAGCTGGGGGTGGCGACAGCCAACAGGAAGCTCTGGCGTGGGCTGGTGCATGAAGTCACGAAGAGTCGGAAGTGACTGAACGAACGAACAACAACAACCAGCCTGAATAAAAGTTCCTTATAAAATTTTAATCAGTCCTGATAAAGGCATCACCCTACTATTTATTCTTGATTTTGTAGTAATTAGGAGCATGCCCATATGATCCTAATGTAGGTGATCAGCTAAATCAGCTTTCACCAGCCTGGTGTCTTTGAGATGTCCTGGTCTACTACTCGCATAATTCCCAGCAAGCATGACCATACTCTCTTGGGCCTGAGGATAATGGGGATTGTGCAACGCACCTGGAGGACACCAGATTGGGGAAGGCTGAGCTAAACTTTCCAGTTTCCATCAGTCACTTGGCTCATGTTCCTTTATGATACAAATTGTTCCACATTGGTATGAAGTGGTGATAATGGACTTTCCTTGGCAGACAACTGGTGAAACGTTAGCCCTCCAGGGGCAGCTCACTAGATATACACATCTCCCTTTCTCTCTCCTCTGTTACCATTACTCTTAGTTAACCCAATCTGAGGCAAGCACGCTTCTCCGGGCTTTCAGGATGGTTATGTGGGAATAGGAAGACAGCTGGTTATGCTCCCAATCTCTGCTGACCAAACAATTACCTTGTCTTCCCTTCTCTCCCTGCATCACTTGCTCTGTAAAGCGTGACCCAAATGTTCTAAGCAGTGTGGGGGAAACAAACCAGTCCTTGAAGGTGTCCTATTAAGTAAATTTATTAGAGTAAAGATAAAAACACAATAGTGAGGGAAAGCAGTGCGTGTGCCCAATAAAATAATAAAAGCAAATCCTAAACTAGAATTTTGGTCTACCTACAGTCTTATACTTTGTGATCTATCAGAACAAAACAGACTTACATCAGGGTCCCCATGGCAGTGAAGCATCTTGGGTTGGTCCAAGATGGAAAAGAGGGACAACTCAAAATGGGCATTATTGACGTTTTATGCTATTTGATTGGGGTGATCTTGATTGACAGTGGCGGCCCCTCTGACCAATGAGCACAGCTCATGTACACAGGTTGTGCCCAAGGAAAAAAGTAATTGGTGCCAGGGTTTACCTTAGGAAGATGAAAAGTGACAAGGATGTGGCTAATCCTTTCCTGCCAGATTGCTTTGTGTGTCTGAGGGGCTCTAGTCTGGGATGTGACTGGAAAGATGGCCTCAAATGGAGGCTGCTGTTCCAGCCACTATATGGAAATGTAAAAGGTCAGCCTTGGCATATTCAGGCCTTTTTTATAGGAACCAAAGGCATACAGCTGTATTCTACATAGGTGAATGTCTGATGTACACAATTGTTTTTGCAGTCGACATAACACAAATCCTTCCCCCACCCCCCAAAATGTTAGAGACTTTTGTTTTTGGAAAAGCTTGCACACCTTCCAGTTTCTTAGAACTCTTTATTAAAAGGAAGGCAGTTCAACAAAGGATCAAACTAATTAAAATACCATATTTTCTATGTTGTAGTCTCCTGTAGTATAAAATTGATTCAAAACTAGTATGGCTTCAAAACATTGGTACAGTGAGTATAGATTATTTAGTTGTAGTAATACCAACAAGGCTGTGAAGGAAAGGTTTATTCATTCTTTTACTACATTTAAAGCAACCTTCCCTGACCTAGTGTCCTTCAGATGTGTTTTACTACAACTCCCATCATCACCAGCCAGCATGGTTGTTGGCCCTGCTGGCTGGGGATGATAGGAATTGTAGTCCAACACCAGGTTGGGGGAAACTGACCTAAAGTGATATTTTGCCACAGGGAATGAGGAAATCACACCTTTAATTCTAGAAAATAGAGGCGTAAATAAGGTTTACTCCAATGTCTCATCATATGCACCTTCTACTGTCCATCAACTGCATTTATTATCCCTTCTTTATTACTTCTGTTGCTTTAATTTGTAAGCCAAGCAAAATGTTTGTCCTTCTGCCCTGTAGTATTAACTCAGCTATCAGCTCATCTAAGTGCCATTTAGACTAGTGTTTATTTTGGCTTATTAAAGGGTAAGAGATTATGTTGGAAGATCAGTCCTTTAAAATGCGATCCGCAAAAAGGAAACACAGAAACTGAGAGTCAGGGAAACTGAAAGCATTTAAGTAAACAACTAGTCTTTGTCCTTGTTCCAAAGCTGTTGGAGAAGTTTTGGATTTACTTTTGTAGTTGCAGAGTGACTGGCACTGGGATGTCATATAAAGCATTAGAAACCTCTGCCAGGGAAAATAGACTAGTAACAGTGGTTTGCTTTTAAATGGGATAAACCAGTAACAGGAGTTTATTTTACTTATTTATATAAAATGTCATTCCATTTTTCTGTTCCTCAAAACAGAAGGCGCTCAAAACAGTTTACAAAATCCAACAACAATCAGAATTAAAATGACAATAATCCACATCATTATAACCATAAAATAAATAACAACAATGACGACACATGTAGAAAGCAGTGATAAATAATATTGAAGAACTCAGGCAGCATCAATGTTCAAAGCTAACTGAAAGATAAGTCTTCAAGTGCTGGTGGATCACCAATAAAGACGAAAATCTAAGTTTTTGGAACAGGAGTTCCACAAACGAGGGGCACTGCCATAGCATTGCCACCAACTGTACCTCAGAAAAGAGGTACCCACAAGAGGGCTGTATCAGCTGATCTTAAGGGATAGGCAGATTCACATGGGAGGAGACAGGCCCTCAAGTAGCTTTGTCTCATTGGATGTAGGACTTTAAAGGGAATAATAGCAACTTGAATGGCACCCTGAAGCAAACTGGTAACCAGTGCAGTTGTTACAATGAAGGGGTCACATGATCCGACTGCTTGGCCCTGGTTAAAATTTTGGCTGCAGCGTTCTGCACCAATGGAAGTTTCCAAGTGGTATTCAGTGGCAGCTCCAGACAGAACATGTAACAATAATTTGATTGTGATGTAACTAATGCATGTATCACCATGGCCAGATTGAACTGTATTGGGAGGAGGCACATCTGGCATATTCTTTGCTGGGCAAAAGTAATCCTGGCCACAGCTGCAGCCTGAGCATGCAGTAGCAAGGCTGGGTCCAGGAGTTTACTCCCAAGTGTACCTGATCTTTTAAGGGGAATGCAACCTCATCCAGACGAAGTTGCCATCCTATCCCTGGGTCTGTAGATCTCTTGACACACACACACAAATATCATTAAAATACATCAGAAGCAGAAAATAGGCTAGGGAGGCAGTTGGACAGTAGATGACAATGGAGTTAAAGGAGTAATAAAGGAAAATAAGGATACTGCAAAAAAGCTTCATTGATTCTTTGCATCTGTCTTTACTGCAGAAGTTGCAGGGCTGATACCTGTGCCTGACCTGATATTTTCAGGAAGGGAGACTGAGGAACTGGGGCAGACCTTATTCACAGATTGAAAACAAACAAATCACTGAGTCCAGTCAGATGATATCCATCCTAGAGTTCTTAAAGAACTCAAATGTGAAATTGCTGATCTTCTAGCAAAAATATGTACCATGTCCCTAAGATTGGCCTCTATATTAGAGTATTGGAATGTGGCCAATGTAATGCCAATTTTTAAAAAAAGGATCCAGGAGGGATCCTGAAAATTACAGACTGGTTAGCTAACCATTTATTCCAAGTAATTTGATGGAAAGTGTTATTAAAGACAAAAATATCAATCATATAGAAGGAAAGTCCTGCTAAAAAAGAATCAATGTGGTTTCTGTAAA
The DNA here is from genome assembly GCF_057233095.1 of Heloderma suspectum. Classification (NCBI taxonomy): domain Eukaryota; kingdom Metazoa; phylum Chordata; class Lepidosauria; order Squamata; family Helodermatidae; genus Heloderma; species Heloderma suspectum. The sequence goes on from NC_139459.1 coordinate 172,886,987, forward strand.
AATCAGTCCTGTTTCACTAACCTTTTAGAGTTCTTGTGAGTGTCAACAAGTATGTGGACAGGGGTGATCTGGTAGACATTGTTTATTTAGATTTCCCAAAAGGCTTTGGACAAAGTCTCTCAGCAAAGACTCCTAATAAAACTTAGCACTTATGGGATAAAAGGAGAAGTCCTCTTAAGGATTTCTAATTGGTTAAAGAACAGAATGCAAAGATTAGGAACAAATGGTCAGTTCCCACAATGGAGGGATGTAAACAGTGGAATTCCCCAATGATCTGTATTGGAAGGGAAGGTCCTCCCTGCGCCTTTCTTTTGCCCTCCTCACTTTGCTGTCTGTGGCAGTGGCGGCTCCTGGAGGATATGCAAGAGAGAAGGACTGCTTGAGAGGTGAGGAGGCAAGACTAAGGAGTGTAATAGAGTGACATGAGCCCACTTAGGAACCAAGGACCCAGGGGATGCTAACTCCAAAGGGGCTGCCCTCTAATCTTCCAGAGAGAGCCTTTGCATAGTGGCTTCATGCCTTCCTTTGTGTCTTGTGAAACTCTGGGCAGCCTCTCAGGTTGTGGCTTTATTTTGTTTTAGGGAAATGAGCCTGGCTCTCTCCTGTCATTTAGTATTGGGGGGGGGGGCAAAGAAAGGGTGTGTGTGGAGAGAAGGAAGGAGGGAGGGACGGATGGATGGATGGATGGAGTATGTGGATAAGTGGATGAGCAAGTACGGGTGTGTGTGTGTGTGTGTGTAAGAGAACGAGGCCCCTAACTTAAAAAAGGTTGCCCAACCCTAAGACAAGACTGTGTCTGAAAGAAATGGAGTGATCTGGATTGAGTTCCAGTTTCTACAGAAGCCTTCATGTTCCTTAGCATGGATTTTTAAACTGTTTGCACGTCTCAGTTTCAGCCATCTGTAAAAATTAGAGAAAATACTCTGTAATACTCTTGTGAAGCTTTCATTGCCTAGAAATTGGAGTTATGAACAGTGAGTGTTGAAAGAGCATACTGTTTATTTTGCAGTGATGTCTAGAGGTAATGACCAGGTTAATAGTTGCAGATGCTGTACAAATGCAAACATCAGTCCAGGTTCCAAAGAGTTTGTAGTTCAGTGGGCTTACATAAGTGAACGAGAAACTGATTTTGCTACTTTAATCTTGTGTTTCCATTACTTTAGTGATAGAGAATACAAAGATGACTGTGGACAGCTAAACTTGGAAGGAAGTTTGGGATTAAAACCTGATGTAAAAAATAACAGTTGCCTGAGTGGGGGAAGTGAAGCATAATACCATTACATAATTAATAGATTTTGCATCAAAGTTGCTCTGTATTGTATAAACAGATGACTGTAGTTCTAACATACAACCTGTTTTTTTTAAAGCAGCAAAATGCGCAAAGTCTTTAAAATTTATGCTGTCGTTAGGATGGAAAGAAATTAGTGTATTATGTAGTTCAGTGAAGCAGAAGTTTCCTGTTCCAGTGCCCTGTTTTGCTGGCTTGATTTCTTGGTAAACCAATTAACCATTTTTATTTTTTGGATGGATAAACCTGCTTAATTGCTTGCCTGTAGTGCATTAGTGGGAACGTATACTGTAGTGGCTCACTGGCAATAACCCAGTTTGTTGTATGACACCCATCAACATGTACACACCTTTTAACAATTAAATGTGGAAATTATAATACGGATGTTACCTGAGAAGTAGTTACTCTGAACAGCCCCTCTGGGAAATTCTCTGATATAACAAAATACTTTAAAATGTAGCATTTATCTTGTGTTCTGGTAGAGGATATATTTCAGAATATAGAACTGGAAGGCACACAATGGATCTTTAATCCCAATAATCCTTTACATAAAACATCCCCAGCCGATGCCTCCCTTATCTGGAAGCAGACTCCATATCCTCTCTAGGTGCCTCATTCCATGGGAGAACTGCTCTTGGGACTTGGAAGTTCTTCCTAATGCTACGTTTGCACAAAATTATAAACTTTCCTCGTGTGTGCCTTTTAGACCTACTGTTTTCTGAATTCTTTTCAGCCTAATGTTTTTATCAACTAGTAGTGCAAAGAACTGTTATCTAGAACCGAGCACTGTATTGCATGTGAGGCCTTACTAGTGCTGAGTGGAGTGGTACTGTTCCAGGGTCTTGGAAAGGATGGTTCTGCTGATCACATAGCCTAAAATGGCATTGGTCTTTTGTGCACCAGGTTGTTGAGTTATGCTGAGTTGGTAATCCAGTATAACCTGCTTAGCTAGGAACTGTACAACAGTTTGTTTGTGACCATCAGCAAATTGCATATTACTAGTGTTGTAGGTTACACTGGAAGTATAGCTTGCTTATGATAAATGAACTTATTTGATTTAAGGATTAGAATAACTTGAGTTTGGAGAGCAGTACTAGGTAGTATCTGGAGTTCAGCATTTAGCACTGTGTTGCCATTTCAGTTTGTGTGAACCACTTACTAACATGAGGAAAGATGGTGTTCCATTCCTGAACTCTATCCAAAACTCATTAATGTCAATAGAAAACAAATGGGCCTCAGAATAGTCCCTCATTTCATAAGCCGGGGCAAATAAAATGGCCTTTTTTTGCTGTGCTAAATGTGTGTGTGTGTATAAAAGGAATTAGAAGTTCACTTGTGGGGGGGGGGGATTACATGTTCCTTGGGCTCAGGTTTTTGTGTCACAAATATTTGCTTGCTTTAAGCCAATAATATCAAAAACAATTACTCCATCATCTATTGCATTTCACCAAGTCAGAAGCAAACAATAAAATGGTTGTAGATTTGCTAAATCCCCCATCATTAATTTTGCAAATTGCTCCTTGCTGATCACTTGAATGAAGACACATTAAAATTGAGTTGTTCAGAGCTCCTTGATTTGTCTTTTTTTGTTAAACCATGTTGAGTGACGTGGCTGTTCAGAACCCCAACAGCAGTGAAGAGGCCAACGGGGTTTGCTTTTCCTTGGGCTATCAGAGATGGAGGGAGGGCTGCATCCCCTGGCATCTGTGCTTTTGATTATTGCTTCTTTCCTCTCCCTCTGTGTTCTCTGGTTTTACTTCATATGTGTGCTGCCAAATGTATGTTAGCTTAGTGTCATTGCAAAGGACTCAGCTGCCATCATGTAGATCATGTGGTGCTTTATTGAGGAAAAGAGATTCTTCCCTTTTTAAAAAATGTGTGTCTTGCCATGAGTATCCTCTTTGCCAGAATGTTTGGTTTGGGTTTAAGACAATTTAGATGTCTCAGTAATAGGGAAAAGGAAATTAGTTTACCAACACATTACTCTTATTTCAGCATTTATAACTGTTTTGTTTTGATTCAATACTTAGAATAGATCATAAAGGCAGAACTAGGTCAAGACCTAGCCCAAGGCACATCTCACACTTTTACCCCCCCTTTTAAATACTGAATCCTCTGTTGAATTAGTGATTGAATGGATAATTGCAGTGTTTGTCCTTGAAGAAGTTTATAGATCTCTAGCAGCTGGTTAATACTGTTACAAAGTGTTCTGAACTTCATATTAAAGTAGGGTTTTTTTTACTCCCAGACTTGTGGGCCCCCTAAACAGTTAAACCTCATGTCTTATTTCAGGCTATTATTTCAAATAATCCACTATTCCTGTTAGATGCAAAATTATTAACTGTTCCTGCAACTGCTACATCTTGGAAGATTTGCCGTATGTTCATTATTGTCTCAGTGCAGTCACACATATATGATTCTTTGCCTATCCAGAGTTAGATCTGGAACATTTAGACTGAGCTTTAGCTCTGGAGCTAGCACACCTACCTCCCGCCTAGAGGAGAGGTTCTATACTTTGCACATGTCTTGAGGCGTGGGTTCAAGCACCTTCGCACTCTCTCATCCCTTCTAACTGCCATGTTAGCAGCAGCCATTGGATATCTAAAGGAATATCTCCACCAGTATGAGGCTCCAGGAGAGACTCCTCTTCATGCCCTGTTGGTATTTGAAGCATGATTGTCAGGAACGCAGAAGAGTCATCTTTGGTTCCTACACCTAGGCTATGGAACGTCTTAACCTAGGGAAATTTGTCTTGCCCAATCTCTGATGGTTTTCTACCTCCCTCTGTCTCTGTCTCGCCAAGCTGACGTTTTAATACTGATTTTATTCTTATTTTATCAGCTGTGACCTGTCTGGATTTTTTCATTGTTAGATATAGCTATTAAGGTGCCTTGAGCATTTTATATATATGGAAAGGTGGGATATAATACAACCACTACTACTGATGATGATGACAATAATGATGATGATGATGATGAAGACTATTCTCCATGTACATCTCATACTGCTTCAGTGTTGGCTTTGGCCTTTTCCCCTTTTGCTCCCTTTTCTTATTTTAGAGAGCATTGTATGTGTGTGTGTTCTGTTCTAGTGTAATGAACGTTAGTCCTCTTTTTCTTTGCTCAGATTACTTTCTCCTTTCCTTTTGCTGTGTACCTGTGGAAAGTACGTCTCTCTTAGAAAGTGCTTGTTGGGTGAAACTCCCAACCACTGATGGCCACTCTATGTTATCACAGGGAATAAGGCATGGATAATTGTTTTTATGGCTTGAAGGTGGTATTTTCTGTGCTGTACATTCTTGTGTATTTTGTCCACTATAGTTTCTAGCTGTGATGGGGATGGGTGGGAAATTTTCCAGAAAATGTTCTGCTGGTATATTTTTCTGTATAATTTTTTCTATATTTAGAAGTGCATTGTTCCATAAAAGTAATGAGTATGATGATGAATGAAAACAATAGCAGTCAAACTGGCCAACTGAAATGGATACAACGCCAGCCAAATCTAAAATCCAAGGTGTAATTTACTTTTTTTCATGTGACTATCTCTAGGAAGCACATATATTTGTGTGCACAGCTTTTCACGTGTGTCAAAATTAAGTTGCAATCTTAGTAAGAGTAAGTCCATTGTACTCAGTGGGACTTATTTCTGAGTAGACATGGATAGGATTTATGTCAACCATTTTCAGTATCTTAATTTCCCCCCTCACAATCTAAATAACATAAGGGAAGTGTAGGCTATTGAGTTGTCATGTCTTATGTACAATATTCCAGTAAAAATAGTTTCCAAGTAAAGCTTTGAATTTGTCTGAATATAACATTTAAGCCACACTTATTGTATTGATTTTTCCCTAATCAAATACTTACATTCAAATACTTTGAGCTATTGGGTAAAAAAAACTTTTGAGATACTTATACAGCATATACTACTAACATGGCATTCTTTTAAAGTTTTGTTTACTAAATATAAGTCAAACACACTAAATTAATCAATTGAGGGCAGCAGAAAATGTTCTTCAATATTTTCTGTAAAGCGCACATCACTGATTTCTAGTCAAACAATTTGTGCAGATTGTTGAAGTGCTACAGAACTATTTGACCAGAAACAGTAATGGAACAGAGAATCTACACAGCATGAACACCAATGGCACTATCATGCCATCTCCAGCTCTCAGAAAAACTGTTGTTGCCTTCAGCATTAACTGGTTTATTGTGACATGAGCTTACTTTAAATATGTGGTGTTGCCACACATCCTCTCTCTACATATGTAACAATGTAAGGTGGCCTTTAACCAGAGGTATGGTGTGCATGCAATGGATTTATGCACTTGTTGTTCAGTCGTTAAGTCGTGTCCGACTCTTTGTGACCCCATGGGCGATAGCACGCCAGGCCTTCCTGTCCTCCGCTTTCTCCCGGAGTGTGCTCAACAAATGGGGAATAGCTACTTCTAAAATGAGGAAAACAATTTTTGGTTGGATCAAATGGTGGTCATCTGCTAGTGGAACAGATTTCCCCTCCCCACTGCATCCCTCTGTGCACCTGCAGATCTGCTCTGTGGGGCTAGGGGATCCTCCGGAGCATGCAGAGGGCTGGAGGGAGAAAGAGGATGGGGAAGTCCTGTTGTGTCAGTGGAAGTACCATTGTGTTAATGGAAGTCCATTCATGCAGTGTTGGATTCAATCCTTTATTTTTACAGATTTTTGTTCTTAAAACACATGCACACTTGTTAATGAAGAGAAAAATAGCTTGGTCAGTATATCCATCCCCTAGCATATGGGGCAGCATGCTAGTTCTAATAGGCCCATCTAAGAGATAAAGTTGAAGATTGGGGAAATTAGAGTTTGCCACATAAAGAGGAGAAGGTGGTGCTATGAAAATGGCCGAGCAGAGGATTGGAAGGCTATGAAACGAAGGGAGTTTGGGTTCTAGGGATGCTGGTGGGACATGGGGGTGAAAATGTATAGATTTAAGAGTCAAGCAAAAGAAATAGAGCAGGAGTGGCTATAATTACTGGACCTTCAGAAGAAAGGAAACCCAAAGGACCTCATTTCCTGACTGGTTGCAAGAAGTTGGAAAAATGCTGTGGGCACAGGCTAGCCTTGGTTTAATAGCTTTAGTTCCACATTCAAAAATGGGGCATGAGCCTCAAATCGCTTAAGGCACTCTTGAGTACCAAGTTGACAGTGGACAGGTGGGTGGCTGATATATCCAAATAGAGTTGAATCCTTGATTTCCTGGTACTTGCAGGAAGGATGGGGAAACTGAATGGAGGCTTAGCCATTGTTGGGGGTATTGGAGCCACCCCAATCTGGTTAAAAATAGATTTAGAGGGAGAGCCTTGTCAATGGGGCTTCTCTTCAGAATTCCCAGTAAGAATAAAAATGTTTCCATTCAGCTCAAGACTTCCTGGTATCCACTTCCCAATACTCTGTTATTATTATCTAATATTTATATGCTACCTTATTTGCTAAAATACAATCAGTACTCTAGGCCCACATCTTGGCCACCTCCCTTGGGCTCATGGAGGTTGCAGATGGCCTGTGTGGCCTTACAGGTCACACTGAATTCCTGTATGTATGGGGTCTGGCTTTGGGACTTAATTAATAAATACCTTCCTCTCTCGGTATTTATGGGAAACAGATTTGTCTGGGCAAACACAACAAGGTGGTACAACAGGGGGACTCTGGGCCTTGGAAATTGGAATAGGGGCCAGAATAGTGCAGAGAATCATGCTAGGTAAGAGTCATGAGGAATTACAATAAAGGCAGTCAGATCCTCTGTTATTGTCAGAGCTGAGACCACACTAGCGTGTGGGATGCCTATGCAGAAAGAATAAATACTGAATACCCAAACTCAAAGGCAGTTATAGGGCTTGAAACAAAAGTTAGAAAGAACTCAGTGGCTCAGGGGCTGGACCCAGGATAAATAAAAACAAAGGGAACAATAATTTAGTTCTAATGAATGAATAGAAAGCTCATGGAGATTCCCTGGCCCTTGATTGAATTGGTTAGACAGAGCAGCATAGTACAGTATTCAAGATAAAAAGTGTCATCAAGGTGCTTGCCCTTACTGACATGTCTGGGAAGTGGGGACACTTCAGGATTGGGCCATTTTCCCCGCCAAGGCTCTGGATTGGCTATTCCAAAGGTATCTTTGTGGGTTAGTTAGCTTGAGTGGTGGCATGGCAATCAGGCAGGCATGTGCATGTTTCCATAGTTACATAGAACAACCCTCTTTAATCAAGGAGGAAGCACATATACACTGTAGTTCCTGTACCTCTGCAGCGATCCAAAGCCTAACTGATAACATTCCTGGGAGCTTTTCTGGCTGTGCCTTTCAGAACCAAAATGGATTCTTGAGCTAAAGTGTCAGAGTAATGCCAATTGAATGCATAATACAATATTGAATACATAATGCACAATAAGGTGTCAGAGAGCCAGCACGTCTGAAGCTCCTCTGTAACAGTGGAAACATCTGAGATGATGTGAGAGATGCATTATTATCAGTACTGATAAAGCTGTCCTCCCAATTAAGGAGGTGGCTTCATGATTGACTCAGCCAGTTCTGTGCAAATCAGAAAACCAGAAGAGCAGGTTTCCTCTGAGCTTGATAGTGAGAAGGAGAAAAGGTTGTATGTGTGCCCAAAATGTGGTGAGTGCACTTCTACAGGAGGCTCACCACTAAAATTATTCATGTCTGTATACATCCTTAGAGTATTTGTAGTTCCCCACTGGTTTCTGAGTATTCCAGTTCTCAGTATTCCACTTGTGTCCATTCTCTTACATAGGATTGACCTGTTTAGGTTTTTCTAATATTAGGCAGGAAAAACACAGAGGTTGCTTACCTTGCAGTTTTTTATATTTGTCCCTGGTTGGGACAGGGAGATTAAAGGACAATAGAAGAACTAGGGCTGCAAAGGCTATGGGGTTTTCACATTCACCCCAATAATTTTAGGAAGCTGGAATACAACCTTCAGCACTACTCATGAAAAAGTTCAGAGCTCAAGTGAACATTTGACCTCCCAGGTCCACTCAGGTTGCATACAAAACTGGGTTCAAGAAAGCTTCGTGCTCTCCAAGGCAAGTGCCCACCCTTCCTTATAGAGGCTCATCTCGTATTCTGAATATCAATGGATAGAGAAAGCATGACAGCTTGTCATGAAAATAGCAAGTGTATGTTGCTGTTTTTTCCTTGATGTTGGAAATGAATCTATTAAGCCTAGCATTTTGCCATGGCTCGGCAGAGGCATAGCATTGATTATTAAGAGAGGTGGTGACGTCATAGATAATAGTTTTCACAATGTAAATTTCTAGACCTATAAAATTAATGCAATGAAGTTTAAACTCTTCATAACCTTTGCTATTGAAATCTGATGTAGAAGACAGATTTTGAAACGCGCCTCTGTTGCGCATTTTAATATTAAAGCTGTAGATGTTGATGTTTCACGTTCATGTGATAGGTCTCCGTAGCATTCAGATGTTCAGCTTTGGCCTTCTGCCTTTTCTTATCTGAGTTTTGGACTCTGGTGGCACTCTGGGATTGCAACATGTAGCTTTGCGTGGGAATTCAGCACTTCATTGTTTTGTGTACTGCTCGTGAGAGACCTACTAAATCATTTAGTGGAAGCAATATATTATTTTATACCATTGTCCATTGCGAGGGAAATCTTTAAAAAATAACACCTGTGGGGCTCTAGTAACCCAAATGTTTCTTGTTGGCTCACAACAGAAATATTTTGGCCAAAAGGTATAATTTTGGTCTGTAATTATGGTAAAAAATGGTACGAGAGCTAAAGGGACAAGCCTGTTTTTTCCTGTGATTACGTTCGTGTTTGCTGTTTGATTTGATTACTGAAGCTAGTAGACTTTGGATCTCATTTTCCCCTGCTGTCCCTTTAGCTTTAGATGAAAGTAAAGAGAAGTAGCATTGCACTACCGGGTAAGCTGCCTGGTGAATCATGACGAGTAAACTCTGATGACATGGACATGGAGATCACTAGCGTGACCCTTTCTAAAAATGTATGACCCAATTTATGCCTCTGTGTGAAGGTGGGGGTTCCTCAGAGCCTGCCTTCTCAAGGGGCTTAGTCACATGGCCGGAGGGGACTTTCTTTTGCTTCCCCTGCCAAACAATTTTTGACAGACCAGGAGCGGGCTTTATCTTCTGGGAAATTCGTGTATGTGCTGAGTGATGGGGTTGGGGTTGTGACTGAGGCTTGACTTCTCAAGAGATCTGCTGGAGGGATTCGTTTACTTGCTGCATTTGGCAATATTTGTACAACTTGTCATAACGCCTTGCTGACTTGATTCTGATCTCTGACTTCTCTTGCATGCTTTGTAGTTTCTTCTACCACATCGATCCATTCCCTCAGCATCTATCCCACTGGGTCCTTCTTGGCATTGCCTTTGAATTTCCTTCCTCTCTGACAAAATGTTGTTTTTGTTCGAATAGCAGGTGCTGGACTAGAAGTCAGGACACCTGCACTCAGTTGCTGGCTTCACTGACAAAATTCCTCTTTTCTGCACTCACCATGGAGAGTAGTCATTTTGTATATTTATCAACTTTTTCTGCATTGCCACTAACAGCTATCTGTGCTGCTAGTTTTCCATCTATCATTTTTTGGAGCCCACTACAGACTTGTAATTCAGAGCCTCTCCCACACACACACCATGATCCCATCCCATACATAGTCTTCTTTTGGTTCCCTTTGTTTACCTTCTCACATTTCTGGTTGCATGATTTCTATTTATAGTCAGAAATAACAGTACGTGTGTGTGTGCAGGGCGGCGGCGGGAGAACTAGACATTTGCTTACGTATATTTTGGGCCTCCAAATCCTACTAGCGGCACTGGCTCCCACTGTTGCTGGGATCAATTTCCCTGATTATTATGGTGCTTTGTCCCCTTCCTCTAGGACCTGCCTATGCATGAGGAGCTTTGGGACTGGTAGGACTGGTAATTATTGAGAGAGTTATGTCAGCTAGTCTGTCAAAGTACAAGTCTTAGTTTAACTGCACAACTGCACAAGTGCACTCTCTCTGTTCTGAAAAAGTGCCTAGGAGAGAAACTTACTTTTCAGAGTGTTGCTTGTTCTACTCTAGCACTGCTTCTAACTTGACTCCAAATCTCCCAAGATTTAGACAAAAGATACATGGATTTAAAGAAAAGCCTACATATGCCACATGACTGTAATCCAGTTTGGAGATTACCAGAAATCATGGTGGTTAGGCTGTGTCTGTCCAGAAGGGACCACAGCTGGCACACCAGCCTCAGCTGGTGGAAGGCACTCTGTGCCACAGTAGCTCCTTGGACCCTCCATGACAAAAAGGGATCACCTTCATGCTGCAAACTTGATTCTTCAAGGAGAGTGCAACTCCATCTACAACAGGCTGAACACCTACCATACAGACACCCAACCACAGCATCTCCATCTCCTCTGGATTGAGATTTAGTTTATTGGCTCTCATCCAGTCCATTACTGGTTCAACATGTCTACTACCTCACCTGAATCTGATGTAAGAGAGAGCTGGCTATCATCAGCATATTGAGGACACCCAATACTAACACCCCAGATAACCTCATTCGGTGGCTTCATGTTGATGTTCAAAAGCAAGAGGGACAAAATAGAACCCATGGAATCCCATAGCGTAGATGCCATGGTAGTTGCACAACAATAGTAGACGCCAGTAGTAGTTGCATAGCACCACCTTCTGGAATTGACTGCCCAGATATGAATGGAAACACCGCAATGCAGTGTTCCCAATCACTAATCCAGACAGTTTATCCAAAAGGATGCCTTGATTAATGGTGACGAAAGCTGCTGAGAGGTCCGGAAGAACCAACAGGGTCACACTCGCCTGTACTTCCCTCATATAGATAATTTATGAGGGCAGCTGGCAGTTTCTGTGCCAAAACCAAGCAGGACATGCATTGAAATGGATCTAGATAATTGGTCTCATCCAAGAGGTTCTGGAGTTGCACAGCAACCAACTGCTCGAGTGCATTGGGCAGGAAGGGAATATTTACAACTGGCTGATAGTTAGTATTCTGGGTCTAGAGAGGGCTTTTTAAGGAGGAGCAGCTGTTACTGTGAGGGGAAAAATTGAGGCAAATTGTAGATCATGCTTGCGAATATTATGAAAACTGCTGAACTGCCTTCTTTTGGGTGTCTGGGACTACCCTCTTTTGCAAGCATTTCTTACCTTCCTGACCCAGTTGGCCATTCCCTCCCTGCTTGATGTTATAAGCCAGGAGGGGCAAGGGTTGAGCACACTTGTCCAAGAACCTTGTCTACATCCTGAGGCTGCAGCAGCTGAAATTCATCCAATAAAACAGGACTAAGTGATGGTCTAGATAACTCCACAGATTGATCTGTCCCAGAAGTGGCATCCAAATCATGGTGAAGATGAGTGATTTTATTCTCAAAGTGCTTCATGAACATGTCACAACGAAACCTCCAAGGATTTCTTCACAGCTCCTGGACCAAGTTAGAGAAGGCTCCAAACCACCAGGAAGAGCTCCATTGGATGACACTGTGAGAAAAAATGTTTCTTCTCTGTCATCACCATAGTAGAGTAGGCTTGGTAATGAGCTCTTACCTGTATTCCGTCAGACCCACTGTGAGCCTTCCGCCATTTGCATTCAACCTGTCTGCCAACCTGCTTCATAGCCTTCTGCTTTCCAGTAAACCAGTGAGCCAGTTAGGTCTTGCTCAGTGCGTATACCCTGCAAGTGTGTCAAAAACCAAGGCGTTTAGGGAAACTTTCTTTGCTCTTTCATTTTTCTGAGACTTATCTCCCATTAAAAACACATTTTTAGAAGGGTTAGTCCGTAGCAGCATTCTTCATTCTTTTGCTTACTATGCCTGTGTCCATTGCTTATATCACTGGTAATGCTTTTCCTCTCACTATGTGTTTAAAACAGAGTGATGTGGCCCATATTTGACTAGACTTCTAAGCACTGCCATAATAGATGTGTTAAGTAACACTATAGACAATATAGTGATTCTGTGTACATATTTTCTTCATTATAGGACAGGAAGCTGACCAAAGCAGAGCAGCAGAGGTTTAAAGAGGAAGCTGAGATGCTCAAGGGCTTGCAACACCCTAACATTGTCCGATTTTATGATTCCTGGGAATCAACAGTTAAAGGAAAGAAGTGTATTGTATTGGTAACTGAGCTGATGACATCTGGAACACTGAAGACGTATGTATCTCCTGAATGTCCCCATATAGGGTTTGGTTGTGTGTGCAATTTTTCATTAACAAGTTTGGTGTAGCGTGTGTGTTTTTAAATGTACATTCACATCTGCTAGCACTCTCCATGCTGTGTTTCAGGCACGCTCTGACTGTGGTTGTACTGTAGGCTAGCCACCTCCATATTCAGGTACATCACATTGTGGCACATATGGGAGATATGAAAATATCTTACCATATATGACATGGTGGCTTGCCTATTACCTAGCATGGATAGAATCTGTTTCGTGCAAGTACATTGCACTGAATAGTGTTGAATTTGGATAAGATGCACTCAGCTTCATATACCTGCAAAGCCGTAAGACTCATTGGGTGGCTTTAGGTAAATCACTGTTTTGAGCCTCCCTTATATGATAGATAAATATAAGTGAAACAAAAGTTGCATATGAATAGGACATGTTAAGTGTTGTAGAAATTATAACATGAGTAGTTAACACTGGTGTGTAGGTAGGTTTGTAGAGAAAGAAAAAGCATGCTGTACTGAGAATTCTCTTGAACAAGTGCTCCATGGCAGTACTGAAGATCAAGTAAATTACAAAAATGCTGCAATTAACTGTGTCAAGGATTACTGGTTTCAAGATGACAAATCCCATACATTATATAGATTGGTTACAGTCTGGAAGGGAAAATGTGTTACAATTTTTGTTCTGGAGCTGTGAGCGCACTGCTAAGTAAGTGGAACTTCTATGTTAGCCTTTCCCAACCTAGAGCCCTCCAGGAGTGTTGGACTACAGCCCCCATCACCCCAGCATGCTGGCTGGGGTTGGAAGGACTAGTAAATTAACCCATCTGGAGTACAACCATGCCAGAAAAGACTTTTGTATCTGAAGGAGTATTATGGAATCTATAGTATAGCTAGAAACATGGATTATATGGTTGGAGGTGAGAAGCCTGTCATGTAATGTTTGTCTGGACTTTCTCTGAGTCCCTCCCAGCCCCCAATTTGGTAAAAGGCAAGTGTATTGTTTCCCTGATATAGAAAATTGTTCAGCAATAACCTACCCAGAAATGAAAATTAAAAATGTCAAATAACTTCATGTTTACATTTGACTTACTCAGAGATGCTACTACTTGAATTTACAGGATATTTTTTGAGAGAGAGCTTGTGAGATTGGCTGTGGGAAGATTGCCATTATCAAGTTTTGAATGTATGTTGGGTCAGTCTTCTGGAGATGTCTATTGCGCTTCGATAAGTTCTTGTCTGAAAAGGATAAATTGATGGGCCTCCTGTTGAGCTCCAAGAAATCTGTATAGATTGGGATGCACTTTGGAGGACATCATTATATAGACCAATATAATTATTAGTATAGAGACATAAAATTGGCATTGGTTGCATTTGTTTTCTAGGAAATCAGACTCTCCTAAAACTTTTATGCATGTGTTTGTTCTTATGTATTGGTTTTCTGTACTATTGGAGGGGGTGTGTGCATTAAAAATACTTATATTCCTTCTTTCAACCCAACCTCATTTCTCCCGGGGTGATGGTAGCTGAAGGTGGGTTTCTATAGATTATTTTCATGTACAGGCAAGTTCATGTGGGAGCAGGCAGTTCTTTGAATACACCAGTTTTAAAGGTTAAAACAAGCATTTAGAGTTTTGCTTAGAATCAGAATGGTAGCTAGTGGTGGTCTTTCAGTACTGGATTAATATGATAAAATATACAAGCCCCAGTTAATAATTCATGAGACACATTTTGAACCAATTGAAATTTCCAGTCTTCAGAGGGAGCCCCACATATAACACATTACATGGAATTTGTTGTAAATAGGTGAGACAGATTCAGTTGTATTATGTTGAATCTTTTTCTTTTGATATGCTAACCCTGTGGTTTTCAGCTCTTCTTCCATTGACAAACCCTGGTAACATGTCATGATATCCTACAGAATCCCAAACAACTCTCCTTAACCTCACCCCAAAGAAAAAAACAAATTAAAACTTTGGTAATAAGTAACCATTTATTTAACAATTACAAAATGGAAAGGCAAAAGTATTACTCATTTAATAATTATAACAGAGTATTATTCAAGATCATTGAAGTGCTTGAAGTGATAGGTAGTAAAATATCACAGAACCCCTGGGGGATGCTCACAGAACTTAATGGTTCCATTGCACCTTGACTGAAAAACACTGCTCTGATCTCATATGCCTGGATTAACTTGATGCATAAAAGCTTTTTGACCATCTGCAGTTGTATTGTTCTCTTCATAGGTACTTAAAGCGTTTCAAAGTCATGAAGCCAAAGGTCTTAAGGAGCTGGTGCCGACAGATCTTAAAAGGGCTGCATTTTCTGCACACAAGGACCCCTCCTATCATCCACCGTGACCTGAAATGTGACAACATCTTCATCACAGGACCCACTGGTTCAGTGAAGATTGGCGACTTGGGATTGGCCACTTTAATGCGCACATCGTTTGCTAAGAGCGTCATTGGTGAATATAGCATGTTTGTGTGCTCCACTGGAGAGCCACTTGTTATCTTGTGGTGTGTGTGTGTGTGTGTGTCTGTGTCTTTTTGAGGAGGCTGGAATTTGCAGTTGCATCCAGGCAGAGCTACTGCTTTAGTGAAAACAGTTCAGTATCAGATTTCCTAAGACGGGCTCAAAACCAGTTCCAGTATACCATTTCAAAACTACGGGATGATTAAGGTCCAGCTCACAGATGTTGTCCTTGATTAAAAAGCATCACTGACACACTCAAGCATAATTTTTTCATGTATATCTCCCCATATGTGAACAGTGGAACTAGCCTCCAGTTTAAAGATTGAAGGCTGAGCTGCCATAATGTGGTTACTCACTCATCTGCATTAATTCATTCATGTGCTATTTGCTAGCCTGCAGCCCCTTTTCTTGATCACACAAATTGTCCTCTTTTAATGGAGGATGCAAGTCCAGTTTAATTAGTTAGATAACAAACCCAGTGAATAGACACTGTCACTTTTAGGGTAATTTAGATGGTTTTATTTTTTTTAAGAGAGATAATATAAGCTAATGTTTTTTCCACTTATAAATAATTATTAGCTTAGTATTGGCTCTGCCCCTCCCCAAACCCAAAACTTGCAGTTACTGACAATTAGTAGTAGATTTTTTTGTTTTTTAAATATATCTGTTACTGAGAAACTCTTTGACATTAATTGTCAAAACACTGATGAAGTTTTGTTAAGGCTTTCTGGATTTATCTTTGTTTTGAGACACACTGAACTGCTTTCCTTCCTTATTTCCACTTAATCTTACTGTATAGACCTGTAGAATTATAAGGCAAATCTTTAAAATGCCTTCTTTAGCTCAGTCCACTCTAGTGAAAGATTAACTTTATGATATGTTCGTTTAAAATATTCCAAAGTTGGGAACTCCAGAATCTTGAACACCAGACATTTTTTCCTATGTATTAGAACAATTTTCCACTCCTGTTTTGGCCTGCTTCCTTTTCTCCTTTCCTTAGTGGCTATAAGAAACAACTGCATTCGGGTGACCAGCAATCAGTCTTCTTTATGCAAATGTCATAAACTCCCCTTACCTTCCTTAAATGGTTCCAGAAAGAAAACAATTTATTCTGTACTATAGAATCTATAGATTACACATGCTTATGTCTGGATCCTAGGACTGGCTGTACCAGCAAACAATTGCCACACCAGAACAACAACACAAAAACATGACTGTTTCCTGATGTTCCGGCTGAACATCAGGAAAACTTCCTGACTGTTAGAGCAATATGACAATGGAACCAATTACCTAGGGAGGTGGTGGGCTCTCCCACACTGGAGGCATTCAAGACGAGGCTGGACAGCCCTCTGTCGGGGATGCTCTGACTTGGATTCCTGCACTGAGCAAGGGGTTGGATGAGATGGCCTTGTAGGCCCCTTCCAACCCTACCATTCTATGATTCTGTGACATTATACTTGTATTGGAAGCAGATATACAAGATTGGTTGATTAAACCGCTGGCTTCCCCTCATTTGTCTTGTGCATTTTGAATTAACTCACTCTTATAGGTGAAGTAATTTTAATGTTTGTATTTGAGTTTAGCTTAGGTCAGGTAGGAAGCATTCTGTTGTATCTATGCTGCAGTATGTCTATAGAGTCAGACATACATGAGCAGAAGTCTGCTTGCACTACTGGATTTCTTTGTTCTCTTCTCCCCCCTGCACCTCCCTCGTGCCCCAAATCTGCTCCAGAGGGTCCCCCAACCCACCGAAGCAGATTTGCAGGGCACATGGGGGAAGAGGAAATCTGTTTTACCAGCAGTTGTCTTTTGCTGGCAAAACAACACCATTGGATACAGCCCAATAGGATACATGGAAATATGTACATCTAATATTATGATCATGAACTTGAGCACGCTCCAGGAGAGAGCGGAGGACAGGAAGGCCTGGCGTGCTATGGTCCATGGGGTCACAAAGAGTCGGACATGACTTAACGACTGAACAACAACAACAATATTATGAACATATATACACTACAGAGTGAAGACAGGTTTAACAGCTTTTCCCTCTCCCCAGGTCACCTTAGGAAATGTAGTTCTGTGAAGGGAATCTACAGATACTGAACAAACTACAATTCCCAGGGTTCTTTGGGGGAAGTCAAATTAAGTTAGTATATTTTATGATGCATCCATAACTAACACTTTCTCAATATTCCCACTGGACCAAACACTTCCTCAATATTCCTACTGGACCAAACGCTTTCTCAATATTCCCACTGGACCAAACGCTTTCTCAGTATTATCACTTTTGTTCCCACTGGTCCAAAAAGCTTGAGGACCCTTGCTATAGAAGTAAGATTTTAATCCCACCCACCCACACACACATACACTGCTTTTGGGTTTTCAGGAAGTCAGAACATACAAAATCAGGGTGGGAAGTGCAACACAATCTTGCGGTGTGGAGTGCTTTATTCAGGATTCTAACGAGCCAGCCATGCCTTCTTTCGGGATATTCCATTTCATTCCCATTCTTCTCCCCTCTGTTTTTCCATTGTCCCCACAACAGACAGTTGGCAGCCCATGCCCACTGAGTGTGCTTAGTCCTCATTGGACTGTTTTGGTTCCCCCCTCCCCCTGCCCTCCCTTTAGGGATTTTTTTTATAAATACATTTTTGAACTTCTACAAATCTTGGGAGGTTCCCCAAGCCTGCTGATACTTCCCTGTTGTGTAAAGGATGGTGCTGTTTTAGCTATATAAATTCCTTGGAGAATGAGTTCATTATTGGCATATAGCAGTGATGGGCAGGCCTCAAACTTGTAGGATGTACTTCATTTTTTATTTTTTACTAGTACTCCAAGATCCACCAACTGAAGCCAAATAGTGCAAAGTAGTGGGAAGGGTGGGGTGGAGAGAACAGACATACAGTTAAAGAATGGGGTGGCTCTGAACACATGCTCAGCTGAGAAATGTATTTTCAGTACTAGAACTTGAGCTCACAGACCTTTTACACAAAAATTCACTCTTGGGTTTCCCTTCCCCCAGCTCTCATTTAGACTAAAATCCTAAATTAGAGAGTAAATCCCATTGAACACACTGGACTTAATTCTGAATAAGGGTGTTAAGAATTACACTGTAAGAGAGGGAGAAAGCCTTTTGTATTGCCATTGTTAAAGAACTGAGAGTCTGAAATCCTTGTCATTCTACTACAAATCACTGAGTAGATCCATACCCACCATCTGGCCACCCCTGGTATATAGGATGCTATAACATGGAAAATGGGAAATGCTCATTGAATCACTGCAGCAACCTAAAATGCATGTAGGAAAGCAATAGCCTTTTTTCTTTTTTTCAGGAACTCCTGAATTCATGGCTCCAGAGATGTATGAAGAACATTATGACGAGTCTGTGGATGTCTATGCTTTTGGAATGTGCATGCTGGAAATGGCAACTTCTGAATACCCTTACTCTGAATGTCAGAATGCAGCTCAAATCTACAGAAAAGTAACCAGTGTAGGTGTAAATTTAACTCCATTAGGGTTAACTTGTACATTGGCAGCTTAAGGCATCTAAGCTTGTTAATCAGAATTAATGCTGGTCCTATTGCCCTGCAAAGCAGCCACTAACCTTAGTTTGGACTCATTTCCCCAGACTTTACTGAATTCTTTCTAGAATAGATGATCTTTTCAGATATTATGTTCACAGAAAAAGTTTAAATTGCTGTTTGTTGTTTAGATGGCACAATATGTAAGTTAAACTTGTCGTTTTATATTGCTACCCTAGGCCCAAAGTCAAATGGAACAGACTCTTAGAACAAACCATTATTTCTGTACAGCTCTTTTCAGTGTATTGATCCATGTTGCTGCCCATTCCGAAAGCTTACCAGCTGCCTTCCCATAGTCACTAGTGGGCCAAGCAAGTGTCAGCCCTCTACCCAATCTTTTTCTTCCCAGCTGGCACACTCTTTCATAGTGAGACTGGCAACTCAAATGATAACTAACTGTGTTGATTCATAAAAAGTAACTGAAACCACCACAGATGTTTCTTCTCTGCCTAATGTGTATGCTTTGTTCTGTAGCTGTAATGAATGAAAATTACAAAATAGGATCACAGAAAACAGATCAAAGGCGCAAGATTATGTGTGTGTGAATGAGAGAGAGAGAGAGAGAGGTGGGGGGGTATTCACTAGCAAAATAAATAGGGCTCTGCTTGTTGATGTTGAAGGCATTTCCTCAAACTGGTTGTAGTTTTCACCTTTTTCTATATATTGATATTCTTCTACTTGGCTATAAAGTCCTGCCAGGAGGACTAGTCTAAAACATTTTGGTAATGAAGGAGGAAAATCCAAATGGAAAACTCTTTCCCCCACGATCTGTTGGGAAGATCTCCTGTTCAAGTGCCATTGACATGGAGGTACTGTGTGTTGTACAGCCATTCATTTCCACAGGGCTTATGAAAGGCCCTGTGGGCCAAGCTCTTATTTCTCACTCTGGTGGCCTTGATGGCATCCAAAACCCACCATCTGAAGCAGCTGCCTCTTTTTCTGTCATGGTATGGAGGCTGTCTCTGGGTATTGCCCAGTCTAACTTCATGAGTTAATTGTTTAGAATACCAGATTATTTGAACATGCTAGCAAGAGTACTCAGTCTTTGGTGATATTTACACTCATCCATTATGAAACTGATATATCTCTTGTTTAGAGTGTGAGATTGTGTGTGTGTGTGTGTGTGTATGTGTGTGTGTGTAATAGCTGCATTCTAACTATAAATGTGCCTCTAAATAGAGACCACCGTTTGTCATAGATTGCCTATAATGTGTGTGTTGTGTGTGTAATCAGTTGTAGATAATATAGAAATATGTGGGGATACACACACAAAAGAAAGTGCTGGAAAATATGAGGGTTTTTTTTTTTAAAGAAACTGTTTTTAAGTGCTCAGTTTTGATAGTACAATAAGGATTGTACTATCAATCAATCCCTTTCAATATTTTGAGAACAAAAATATATTTCAGTTTTCTCAGATTAAATGTTCTCAAAGGCTTAAATCCAGTGTGGTGCAAGCAGACTTCTGCTCATGTGATAGGACTTCCCCTTGCTCTCCTCCCCCTGCAGACCCCTGTGTGCCTTGCGGAGGGTGGGGGCTGCAGTGGGGAAGAGAAACCCATTCTGCCTCTGGTTTCTGTTCTGCTGGCAAACAGGGTTGGATACAACCCACAATCTGGGGCTTTAAAAAATCTATTTTGAAAGTATTGGAATACAGCTGTGCAGAGACAGATAAACAGGCACACAATTTAGGTACATTTCTTTAGCTTTATCTTTGAATACATTTTGATAGCACTAAATAGAGGAAAAAATTCAGAAGCAGTACTTAACAGATACCTTCATAATAAATAATAATGAAAAATAACATATTTATTACCTTTGACTTTCAGAGTATTTTACATACCTTCTTGGTAATCCTGTAAGAGTGACCAATATTATCATTTTCATCATACAGATTTGCCTAAGGCACCCCATTGGGTTCCCACCTATGATTATTTTTATATCCTACACTTTCTCCTAGGAAGCTCAGGGCAACATGGTGACTGGCCCAAGGTCAGCCAGGCTACAATCCTAAACACACTTGCTAAGGAGTAAGCCCGTTGAATACAGTGGGACTTATTTCTGAGTAAACATGCATAGGTTTGTGCTTCCAATGAGGTCCATGGCAGAGTGGGGATTAGAACCCAGGTCTCCCTGGTACTAATCCAATTCTCTAATTGAGGGATAGGTAACCTGGTGTCCTCTAAATGTTTGGACTACAACTCCTACACTCCCTGACCATTAGCCATGCTGGCTGGGGCTAATGGGAGTTGTAGTCCAAAACACTTGGGGCTCCTTCACGTGGGGCTTTTATCCTGCTGTGGAGATTGCTTACTCACAGAAATTTGCGGGTCCTGTACACGATGCA
The DNA here is from genome assembly GCF_057233095.1 of Heloderma suspectum. Lineage (NCBI taxonomy): Eukaryota > Metazoa > Chordata > Lepidosauria > Squamata > Helodermatidae > Heloderma > Heloderma suspectum. Next base: position 172,907,888 of record NC_139459.1, read on the forward strand.
GCCGTCCTCCAGGGAACCTCCCTCTCTTTGTGAGCTCTATTGTGTTGTTTTCCATGATGACGAAAGTCCAGCATTTTCCCTCCTCCCACCATGGAGTCGATATAAATGAGGGTATACTGTTTAAAGTCGCTTTTATTGCAAATAAAACAACAGCACCACCTAGTGACTTTGTAATGAAACACATAGAAGTTTAGTTTTTTAAAAAAGCCATGCGGAAAGGACCTGATCTAATCCCACAGAGATTCCGGAAGCAGAAGCCCTGGTAAATTTTAGGATTTTTAGCCTTGTATGATGAAGCCCTTGGGGGGCACCTCTTAACTGCTAGACCACACTGGCTGTCATTATCATTTCCAGGAGCTGAGAAGAGATACTAGAAATATACTTTCTAGGAGTTGAGGACTGAGATTCTCACCATTGTGACAAAATGTTTTACTGGATATTCTGTGTCCCATATTCATTTATATAACGCAAATAAGACTGGAATATAGCTTTTCTTCTTTATTAGGTTAATTTTCATGCACAATCATGAAATGTTCTTATATCTGGGTGTGAATGGCCAGACAAAGCCAAAGGAGGAGATTAGTCAAATCGATTAGAATGGATTTTGACCCCTTTCACAATGTAGCATTAAGCCTGGATGTCCAGCCTGATCTGATTTAGAAGCAATAGCTGGGATTTTTTTTTAAAGTGCGTGGGGGGCGGGGGGAGAATAATGACCAGTTTGCAAGACAGTTGGACTGAAATCAATATGACCTACTTCCAAGCAAATGCCTTCAGGATCAGGGTTTGTATGGCTAAGATCCAAAATTCTACTGGCTTAGGCTGCTTGGAAGAGCCTCGTCACTGTAAATGGGGGATTTTTCCATAGTTCTGTCTTAGTTTTAGCAGAGATAACTCCTACTGGGTATTATCTATTAACAACCACATCCCTTCTGTCTTAGGGCATTAAACCTGCCAGTTTTAACAAGGTGACTGACCCAGAGGTGAAAGAGATAATTGAAGGCTGCATTCGGCAAAACAAGTCTGAAAGGTAGGCAGGCCCTCCATTTTGTGCCCCTCCAGTTGCTTTGTGCACCATAAATTAAGAGGTTCATAGGGGTTTGCTGGTATTGGCAACAAAGGGCTTGATTAAGCAAAGCATTCCTGCTTCATATAGCACTTTTAAGCACCTGCGTAAGCCCCTTTGAACACAAAGGAAATTAAGCTTGCACAATGTATATCACATGGCTGAACTGGGATTTGCTTGGCTCATATCCAAAATCTTTGAGGAGTGTGAGGAACTGTATATATAGGAAAGTGGAAGGCCCCAAGAACCAAAAAAAAATAAAGGAATTAAAATTATAGTGTGCGTTTGAACAGATGAACTTGGATCCCACAGCACCTGTGCTTGGTTCGTGGAGGAGTGCGGGATCTGGTCATTTAAAACAGAGAGGTGGGACTTGCTGGTTCTCTAGGTTTTCTAAAGTGATGGGAGGGGGGATTCTGCATTCCTTCATTTTGAGTTGTCATCTATGCAAAGGGAGTAGGATTAGACAAAACTGGAATGTTAGGTGTTCTCTCTCTCCCTCCCTCCCTCTCTCTGTTTGTCCTTTACCTGTAGCATGGTCTTTGGGGTAAGTGAAATGCACATATCTGTTTGATTCCTCTTGAAGGTCTGATGAATTGGAGCCCTATTGGATTCAGAAAAGCATTGGCGGAAGTGGGTGGGTGGAAGGTGACTTTCTCAGCCTCTCTTGTGGGCTAGGGCCTTCCTAAACGGGGTGGGCTGTGGCACAGTGGGCTGAGGGGGAAGGGGGAAAATCAACCAAAGACTCCCTTCCATGAGCAGAAGAGGCTTTTCAGGGGACTGCCCAGGGAGGAGGGGGCAGGATAGTCACCTTCTGGCAATCCCCTTCCACTGATGCTTCTCTCGATCCAAGCCTAAAACATGGTGTGTATACCAGGTTACTTCTGGACTTCTCTCCCTACGGAAGTCCATTTGGTCTCTGCTATATCTGCCTTTAAGCAGACCAACAGTTTTTCTGTTTCATTTAGCATTTTGTTAATGTGTTATGCATGCTGATGATGTTTTTATCTGGTTTGGGGGATCATTTTATTTACATTATTGTTTGTTCTTGTTTTAAATGTTTGTTAGCCACACTGGGAGGGTTTTTAAGAAATCAATGAATTTAATGCATATTAGGGAAGGCCCCAAGGGAAGTGTAATACTTGTGAGAAGAGCAGCCCACCAGTTGTCAGTATACCTCTGGTAGGGGACTAATAAGGCACTCACTCTGTCACCTTTTGCATCTTACAATCAGACTATCCATCAAAGACCTCTTGAACCATGCCTTCTTTGCTGAGGACACTGGACTCAGAGTGGAACTGGCAGAGGATGATGATGGACTGAATTCTTCCCTGGCGTTGAGACTTTGGGTGGAAGATCCCAAGAAGCTGAAAGGCAAGCACAAAGACAACGAAGCCATTGAGTTCAGCTTTAACCTGGAAACAGATATCCCAGAGGAAGTGTCTTGCGAAATGGTGAGTATTGCCATTGCTTCCTGTGCCACTTTTCTCTCTTGTGTGACAGAATTTCCAGCTACTTCTTTTGCCTCATTTCAAACATGGGGGCTTGTTGTGTGCTGTTTTATATCCACTCTTTTACAGTCTCCTTTATTGACCCTTGTATTGTCATAGTTGAGTGCTATTGTGTCATAATTCTACTATCCAAATGTCTTCCACTGGGTAAACCTTGTCTACTCTGTTGTATAGCATTCAGAGTTTGGTTTACAACTTGAAATGTTTTTGCAGCCCAATCCTAAACAGGATTACACAGAAGTAAACCCAACTGAGTTCCATAAAAGTTTATTCCCCAGAGGTATGCTAGCCTAGAACCTTCTCCATGACATGCTAGAGTCAAACTACAAATTCTGTCCCCAAATTTGTTTTTCTTTCTTATAAAGCAGCTGTGGTGTGTGTGTGTGTGTGTGTGTGTGTGTGTGAGAGAGAGAGAGAGAGAGAGAGAGAGAGATTTTGGATCAGAGAGGGAGGAGGATCTTCATCTTTGACCCTGTGCTGATTCTCTGACATAAATCACCCTGCCCGCTAAAGCTGCTGTTCTAGATTGTCCCTAGTTTTCTATGTCCTGGGAGACTTTCAAAATCAGGGTGAGTATTCAAACATTTCACCTTTCCCCCGCAGTCTGAAATGGTAATAAATAAAAATACTGAATTTTGTCTTTTCTCCTGTTTCATTTTTCCTTGTTGTAATTTTATTACCTCTTTTTTGTTTGTAAGCAATCTTGATAAATATTACTGGAGGGCAGGATATTTATTTATTAATTTATTAATTAGTGCATTTATTAATAAATAGATTAATAAATATACAGCCATGTAAACAGATACCTCACATGAGACTGTTGATTGTGTTTCATCTCTTCGTTATGTCAAGATGAATGGAGAACTCTATTCCACCCATTATCCATTGTATTCAACAAGATAGTGAATTTTCCTTATAAGGCATGAGACTTTCAGGATATTTGTACAGACTGAGAAGGAACCTGAGGCCAGATAGGGAGCAGTGGGTGAGCATTTTCCCCAGCATGACCTCTGAAGCTACATGAAGCTGGGGTTTTATCAGAGTTGGCAGGTTTATACACAGTTACAATATGTTGATGATAAGCCAGGCAAGAGGTGATTAAGATATTGTATAAGTATAGGCAAGTATCTTCTTTCCTCCCTTCCTTTTATGGCTATGTTTCCTTTATCATCCTTTGCCCATGTTATCTGTTTAGACTGTAGATTCTTTATTCTGCCTCACTTGTTGCCTTGGTGTTGTTTTCATAAAACATTTGGCTACACAGCAACCTGACAAGCAACAGCTGATGATACGGAAAGGAGTCATAGCACTGCATCTGTTCACTTCTTTTTGTGTGTGTATGCAAGCGAGTACTGCTTAAGCATCACCCACCCACCAGCCAGCTATGATGTTTTCTGAATTGTTATCTCAGGATGCTTTGTTCTATATCTTATGGACTGGAGGCATATTGTTCTGCTCTGGAGCCTTTGTTTTGCTTTTTCCCTTCTTCTTGCTTTTTCTTTTTTGGCTAGATTTGTAGAGTGACTTTGCTGAGCAGTTGGCAGTTACGAACCTCTCCTTTGACAGCTCCACTTAATACAACAGTTATGCTGAATCACTTGTCATTTAATCTAGACAATAGACTGGATGAGAACTAATAAACTGAAACTCAATCCAGACAAGACTGAGATGCTCTTGGTGGGTGGTTCTGCTGACTGGATTGAGGGTGTTCAACCAGTCCTGGATGGGGTTGCACTCCCTCTGAAGGAGCAGGTTCGTAACTTAGGGCCACAGTAGTTTACACTCTGGTAACCTCCAGGTTAGATTTATTCTGTGCACCATATGTGGAACTGCCCTTGAAGACGTTTTGGAAGCTGCAGCTTGTGCAAAATGTGGCAGCCAGATTGATTACAGAGACCAGAAGATCTGAACATATAACACCAATTCTGGACTGCTTGTATTGGCTTGCCTGTATGTTTCCAAACCCAATTCAAGGTGCTGGTTGTAAACTATAAAGCCTTACATGGCTTGGGACCTAAATACCTGACATAGTACCTCTCGTAGTATGAACCTATCCAAACAGTATGATCATCATCTGAGGCCCTCTTCCAGGATCCTCCTCCAAGGGAGGTTCAGAGGGTGGCAACAAGGGAGAGGGCTTTCTCAGTAGTGTTCCCCCGATGGTGGAATATTCTCTGCCCTGAAGTTCGCCTGGCACCAACACTGTCATCCCTTCAGGGCCAGGTTAAGACTTTCCTCTACACCCAGGCATTTAACGGTATACGATAAAGTTTTTAATTGGTCCCGGGATGTTTATTATTGATTGTTTTAAATTGTTTTGTATGTAAATGGTTTTATATTATGTCTGATTGTATTTTTAAGGTTTTAATCTTTTTTAAACCACCCAGAGAGTTTTGGCTATTGGAAGGTATAGAAATGTAATAGATTATTATTATTGTTGTTGTTATTTATTACATTTCTATACTGCCCCATAGCCGAAGCTCTCTGGGTGGTTTACGGAAGTTAAAACATTAAATACAATATAAAAAGTTTAAAAACCATTTACATAAAAGCACACAGACAATATACACAAACAACATGTAACTAAAAACAACTTTGAACTGTTAGTCATAACTAAAGACACATCCAGGACCGATTAAAACTCATCATGTGCTGCCAAGTGCCTGGGAAAAGAGATAGGTCTTAACCTGGTGCTGAAATGATAATAATGTTGGCGCCAGGCAGACCTCATCACAGAGCTTGTTCCACAGATGGGGGGCCACCACTGAGAAGGCCCGCTCCCTCATTGCTGCCTTCCGAGCTTCCCTTGGAGGAGGCACTCAGAGGAACCTTAGACGCTGAACGTAGTGTATGGGTAGGTTCATTTTGGGAGAGGCATGCTGTCAGGTATTGCAGTCCCAAGCTGTGTAGGGCTTTATAGGTTAAAACCAGCACCTTGAACTGAGCTTGGAAGCATATAGGCAGCCAGTGCAAGCAGGTCAGGGTTGGTCTTATATGTTCGGACCTTCTGGTCCCCGTTATCAATCTGGCCACTGCATTTTGCATGAGCTGTAGCTTATGAACCATCTTCAAAGGCAGCCCCACGTAGAGCACATTGCAGTAATCTAACTTGGAGGTTATCAGAGCATAGACAACATAAGCCAGGTTATCCCTGTCCAGATGGGGGCATAGCTGGGCCACCAACCGAAGTTGGTAGAAGGCACTCTGTGCCACTGAGGCTACTTGAGCCTCAAGTGACAAAGATGGCTCCAGGAGGACCCCCAAGCTATAGACCTGCTCCTTCGGGGGGAGTGCAACCCCATCCAGAACAGGTTGAACACTCTCCATCTAGTCAGCAGAACCACCCACCAACAGCATCTCAGTCTTGTCTGGATTGAGCTTCAGTTTATTAGCCCTCATCCAGTCCCTTGTCGCAGCAGGCACTGATTCAGCACATCCACAGCCTCACCTGAAGAAGATGAAAAGGAGAAATAGAGCTGCGTGTCATCAGCATACTGATGAGAACACACTCCAAAGCTCCAGACCGCACTCAATGGTTTCATGTAGATGTTGAACAGCATGGGGGACAAAACTGACCCTGTGGAACCCCATATTGGAGAATCTACGGGGCCGAGCAGAGTTCCCCAAGCACCACCTTCTGGAGCCGACTCTCCAAGTAGGAGTGAAACCACTGCAATGCAGTGCCTCCCACTCCCAGCTCAGAGAGCCATTCCAGAAGGATACCATGGTCGATGGTATCGACAGCTGCCGAGAGATCAAGGAGAATCAACAGGGTCAACCCCCCCGCATCTCTCTCCCGACGTAGGTCATCATACAGGACTACCAAGGCTGTTTCTGTGCCAAAACCTGGCCTGAACCCCGATTGAAATGGATTCATCATCTCAATTATTTGAAAACATAACTCTGTGACCTGATTTGCACATAACACTAACTCATGGTTTATTTAACCCATTGGTTGTTGAATTCTGCGTGGTTGTGATGTGTGAATCCATCCACACAAATAAACCATGGTTTGTTAACCACAAACAACCCAGAAAGAGAACCCATGGTTTGTTGTTGGGTTGTGAACTCTGTGTCATTTAAATCATGGTTTGTCATTACATGTGAACCAAGAACTGTGGGTTGTTCATAGGTTGTTTTGCCAGGCTACAGAGGTGGCAGACAAGAATGATTTAAAAACCCAGCCACTCTGCATGTCTGCACTACAATGTCACAAAGGCATTTGAGATACAGGGAGGGAACAGGTGAAGGAAGAGGGAAACAAATAACCCAGGGATCGTGAAAACAAACCATAGTTTGTTTGATAGTCTGTCAGACAGGTTAGAACAACAAGCCATGGGTTAACCCATGACTTAGTGTTATGTGTGACTTATGTGTGAACTTAGTGTTATGTGTGAACCAGGTATGCCCCAAAGGTGAAACTCTCTCATGAGTACTTCAGTATGCAGCAAGAACTACTTGCTACTTTGACAAATGTTTTCATGATAATCCCCTTTTCTGGAGTAGGATTGACAGTGTCTGTCTGTCTAGTACATTAATAGGGTTTATCTTGTTCTGTCGCACAACTTCTACAATAATTATTACACTATCAAAAACACATCCAAAGCGGGAAAAGTTAACTTTTTTTTGAGGGGTGGGGGTGAATTTTAGTTAAGACTAATGTAAAGCCCGTGTCGCCATGGAGATTAGTGGGCCAAGAACGATTAGATGAACATATGTTTGGCCATTTCCCTTGTGACTGGAACAACTTTCAGTGAGCATTTCCTTCTTTTTCTCCCATTTCCTCTCTCCCTCATCAGCTTCCCTTCAACGAGCACCCCAATAATATGTCTTCTTCCCACTATGTTAAAGCAAGCCTCCCCCTGCCATAGCAAATAGGGTCTTCCAACCCACCTCCCTCCTTTTCATTCACCCATACAATTAGCCTTCCTCTGTCCAATAAGAACCCCCTCCCAGTACGTGAAAGCATAGACAGACCCACCTGTCCTCTGTTGCAGAGAAAGGGGGTGTTCCAAGCCTCCACCCAAGAAGCCCCGTCCCCACCTTTACGAGGGCCTGAAAAACAAAAAGTAAGATGGGGGGGGGGAGAGAAGAAAAAATACTGCCTTTCTCTCACTTGCCCTGAGCCAGAGCCATCCAGTATGGCGCCCGTCTTGCACCCGCCCACTCCCCCCATCTCCCTTTCTCACATGTATACACAAATACAAAGCCCCCACCTGCGCACAGGGCATCACAGGAGGAGCAACACCAGCCCATCCCTCCTCACTCACTGATTTGTCCCATTCGAAACAATACAATCCAAGGGGGAAGCGTGGCTGTTGCCCCTAGCAACTGCCCTGAGGCCTAGCAGCCTCCCATGAAGCCTGCACGTGATGCAAAACAAATAAAAACAAACCCAACAGAAACAAAAAAGGAAAGTGGGAGGATGCAGGTAATGGACATCAAAAACACATAGTCAGATCAGGCGCTGTTTGGCATGTTCTTTTTAAAAATATCATTTAGCATTTCTTTAAGTTTTGGGTTGAAAACATGTGATGTCAGATCAGGCGCTGTTTGGAGCAGAGCAGATAAACCGGCACTGAACCGTACAGCAATAGGAGACTGGCATGGAGCAAGTAAACATACTATTTTGCTATTAAAGCTCAAGCCTTGAACTTTTTCGAAGTTTCAGAATTGTCTGCACATCTACACTGCTCACGCTTCAGTTTCCAAAAACATTATAGCAAAATCAGTCTGGTATATCTCTAGTAATAAGCATTACACTAACGTATTCTTATACTGATGCTTGTATTAGAATAGCCACATAAGTATCTAATATAGATATTTATACTAGAAGAGCCTGTATTGATCCAACCAATGTATTTGATCTTAACTTAATAACCTATAACCAAATCGTAGCAGCATTTAAATCTGAGGATCTATCTCTTGCTATTTGTTTGCCTGGCACTCTGGATAATGGGTCCAAGATTGATTTGGTACATGGTCAGTGCAAAACTCATTGCAATGGGACCCTGGCTTAGAGTGATGTTCAAATACAGAATAACATAATTAAACACTGATAGATACTTTTTAGGAAGAGTAGAGTGATATTTAACTGATCTGTATTTTCTTTGATGTCTAGGTTAAGTCAGGATTCTTCCATGAAAGCGACTCCAAAGCTGTAGCTAAATCCATTCGGGATCGTGTTGCCCTGATCAAGAAGACACGGGAAAGGAGACAGGTGGGCTACCTGGAGGAAAGGAGGGACTCTCAAAGCAAGCTGCCAAGTGGGTTACCATTACTCCAGTCACAAGGCTCATCTTTCAGCGCTCCTTCCCAGCAGAGCAAGACTGAATGTGAGGAAACAGAGGTTGATCAACATGTCCGACAGCAGATCCTTCAACAAATGCAGCACAGCTCCTCCCTCACTGGTAATGAGCAACCAAAGACAGTTTGTCTTCCTAAATCCTGTGCTGAACTACAGGATGAATCTGAGTGTCATTTTGTTCTGCCAAATGCCTTGCCTTGAAGCATTTATTGAGCTCCTGGGTCAGTTATTTGCTGGTTTATTGGAGGCTAATTAGCATGTAAACTGTGACTTATTTCTGTGGTTGTTGCTCTGAGTTTAAATTGTTAGCTAATACTATATACACTGTGGGTTGCTGGAGCTCATGTTAATCCTCCTCCCTGGAATACATTAGTCTGTGTTACAGTTCTCTGAGTTTATATGAGCTTATTACAGCAGCTGTAGCTGAATAGATCTGGTCAGAATGGTTTAGAACCACTCTACCTCGTTGGCAAGGAGGGACCTATTTTTACAGACTTGGGTGTGGTTCCATGTTTCTTTTATCTGAGGACTAACCAAGGAGAGGAGAAAGGAACTGTTTAACCCTTTCTTTCTCAGCCATTTGACTGCTCAGAATTGCTGCCCTCTTCAGCTGCTTTCTCCCAAGGAGATAAGATACAAGGTTCTGTATTTTTTTTATCATTCAGGGGAAAAAACAGCTTGGGGTGATTTTGAGCCTCCTCTTACTCCTCCTCCTCTCCCCTGCTGGTCCTTCACTTAACCTGAAGCCACCGACATGCACCCGCTTTACCTCATAAATAAGAGCCTAGGGCAGGGACACATAGAACTGCACCTGATGTGTATTTCCCGCAATAGCTAGAGTGGCCCACTTGGAGTAGTGGAACTAGAAGAGTCGTTTTATTGTTCTTCCATGGCTCCACTGGCTAGGTAGAGCCACAAGTCGAGTAACTGAGGAAAGAGGTGTGAAATCCTTTTTCAAGGGGTTAAAATGTGAGATTCCAATTTCAAGTACCAATGCAGTTATTATAGAATCATGCATCTGTTCTGTTGGAAATAAGACTTGGGGTTAAATCTAATAACACACTGGTGAAAGTCCACTAGTGAAATTGGACTTTGTCCCTCTCTCCTCCCCACTGCAGCCCTCTTTCCCACCTGAAACTCTGCTCCAGAGGGTTTCTAGCCCTCCAGAGCAGTTTTTGAGGAAACATGGGGGGAGGGGGGAAGAATTGCCTCCCTCCCAGTTCTCCTGACAGAAGCAGCTCTGTCAGCGGAGTGACACCATTGGATCCAACCCTGAATTTGGTATTCTGCTTCCCCAGACCATTTGATTAGCATAGCAATGTGATATTGCTTGATTACTTTGCAATTAGCTCTGTTTTCAAAATACAGATGCAGTTCTTCCAATAAGGCAGGAATGGGGAACATGTGGCTTTCCAAATGTTGTTGGACTGCAGCTCCCATGATCTCTCACCATTGGCTGTGCTGGCTAGGGCTGGTGGGAACTGCAGTCCAACAACATCTGGAGGGCCACGTGTTCCCCACCAGTGCAGTAAGGAAAAGAGCTAGCCATTACAAAGAGTACATCAGTTCTTAAAACCAGACATAGTGATGTGTTGGTGTCACTGGCAGAGCTGAACTGAATTCAGTGAGAAACCCTTTGTTCTTCTTCGTGGTCTCTATGCAGCAAATATATGGGCTCTGCGCCTGTGTGGAGCTTTGATTTGTGAAGCTCTATAGCTGAGGAATTTTGACAGGACCCCCCCCCCCCGCCATCCTAGCGTGCATGTCCCTAGCAGGTTCCCGTTTATTCCCTTGGTTCTCTTTTGATCGCCATTGCCTGTGCCTCACAGGGAGCTTCTCTCATTGTTCGCGGTTTTTAAACAGCGTCTTTTTTGATGAAAAGCTGAGTGTTTTTCCTTCTTTTCTCTCTTCTATCAAATATTTCTGTCTGCTTCCTTGTTGTTTTAATTTCTTTTGTTTTTGCGACCTTTGCAATTGTCCTCACAGGCGTATGGGCCTCAGGGTCCCCTTTTGAAAGTGCGGGGCAAAACTGCTGCCCTCAGACTGGCACTCTCTCTGCCTGTTCTGCCTTGGTGAAGGGCACATCATTGAGGCCTGTCCTCATCGCAAAGCCTTCTTGAAGCAAGTAAGAAGAAACAGGTCAGTTTGGCTAAAAGCCACACTTTGGAAAACAGCAGTGGAATCTGTAGAGGAGCCAAAAGATATAGCAAACCTGCCAGTCTTGCCCTCACACAACCCGCCTGCCATGTAGGAGCCTGCTCCAGTGTTGGGGTCATCATCCTCTCAGCATTGTACTCTGCCGAATACACAAGATCCCCCCATTCCAGGCTGATCTTTGGTGCTTACACTGTCAAAAAGACTAACAAAAAAGGCAAAAGTCTCAAAGCAGGCTAGTCTGTCTTCTTCACATTCAAAAAAGAAGAAGAAAAAGACTTCTAAAATAGTCACATTATTTTGCTCAGGATGGAGCATCAGGACCCTCAGGTCTTTCTGACTCTGTGCAAGTGTCTTGTAACCAAGATCAGTCCATACAGGCTGTGTCAGACAGCACTCCGGCTTGAGATGAAGAACTGATGGTCCTGCTCATTTCAGTACACACCTCTCGGGATTGACAGCAACCACTGCTACCGGCTGTGTCTCCCACTGCTCCGCCAACGTCTACTAGTCGGATGCAATCGCCTGTACGGACAGCCTTACCCACTGCTCCGCCAGTGTTATTTTCATCCATTCTGACGGTGAATCCTAAGCAGGAGGGGGAGCCCATCCCAGTAACATCTATGTCGGAAGGCGAGATCCGGGACCCATCTCTGATGGAACCGATCCCTCGACCACCTCATCGTTACAAGTTGGAAAGCCAAGGTCCAGGCTGTAATCGCCGCCCATGTTCACAGGATTCGGTGTGGTCATGTGCCTCCACTACAAGAGGCCACGCCCCTAGTTTTTATGAGCGAAGCCAATACTGGGAATGGTCTAGGTCACCACTCTCGGTATGGGACAGCCATTCAGCATGGGATGTGCGGTTTCAGGAGACCCCAGGATTAGGTTGACTATTGTAATGAGCCATGAAGCCAATATCACCCTCGCCATCCTGATCTTCCCTATTGAGGAGAAAGTCAGTACTGTTGACATCCATCGGCTACGGTGTTGAAACCTCCAGACCAACCAGTCGTTCCTTGCTCTTTGGCACTGTTTGTGCCACCTATTCAGCAGCCACCACCAGTTCAGCAGCAAAACATTCAGCCTGCCTTATTGTCTGCCCAGCCACAGACGACTCAGCAACATAATGTTTTGCCTATTTTACTACAGCCACAGGCTGTTCAGTTACAGGCCGCTTTACCTGTTAACCAGCCACTATCTGCACTACCCTTTCGTGCACAAACTGATACTCAGTCACTCCCTATGGAAATAAGGGAGATGCGCCTACCATGTCAGTCCCTTCAGGGGAGTCTCCAGTGTCTGGAACGGAAGGTTACCAGTCAGATACTATGTCTCAATCTTACTGCCCTCTCTCCATCTCCTCACCAGACACAGTCGTTGGCTCCAATGAAGCCATATCTCTGTTGGAGGATCTGAGACAATTTTCCAACCAGATTCTCAGAGTTACACAGGCTTTGGGCCTAGAGACTCAGTAGGTAGCTTCCACAATGCAAGACCCCGCTTTCGATTTGGTAAATGCAGAGTCTTTCAGACCAGTAGCCATTCCTCTACTCCCGGCATTAGAGGAAACCATCAAACAATCATGGAAAGCGCCCTCCAGTATGCCACCAATATCTAAGTGCTTGGAGAGTATGTACCATCTGCAAGAGGCCAATACTGACTACCTCTTCACCCAGCCTCAAATTCGGTGGTTGTTGAAGCTGCACAGGGTAAGGACGGCAGGGCTCACTCCTCTCCAGCTGACAAGGAGGGCAGATGCCTGGACTTACTCGGGAGGAGGGTATATTCCTCCGCAGCAATGGGCCTTAAAATATTGAACAACCAGGCAGCAATGTCAGGGTACCAGCTACTGCTATGGGACAAAGTGGGCCATCTTCTTGAGCATCTTCCAGATGACAAGAAGGAGTTGGGTTGCCTCTTCCAATCGGAGGCTTTGAAGCTGTCCAGGCAGCAAATAAATATATCGTGCTACCAAGTTGATTGCGACTCATAGGTGCTAGTGGGATCTGTAGTCCTACGTCCCCATGCCTGGTTGAAGTCATCTGGTCTCCCAGAGGAAACCAGAAACTGTATTGAGAACTTACCCTTCGATCGGCAAGGCTTGTTCAGCACAAAAACTGATGATGCTCTCGATTTGGTACAGAAGGCCTGTGCCATGGCACATTGTATGGGTTTTATGTCACAGCAACTTCACAGGCAATAGCGTTGGTTTCACTCATCTGCCACTTGGTACCAACCTCATCAGCCAGCTACATCACACAACATCAACAACAACAGTCACGGGCAGGGCAGTCGGGGAAATCATTCCCAACTTCAAAATTCTGCAGTTATCGCAGGAAACCTAACAGCAGAAGTAAACGCCTTTGACTCGCTTCCTGCCATCCTTCCTTGCCTTGTGGCCCGAACGCCCATTTTTGGAGCATGCCTCTCTGCTTACCATGCAGCTTGGCACAACATCACATTGGACTCCTGGGTCCTTGAAATAGTCTGGAGGAGCTATCGGATCGAATTTGATACCCTCCTCTGAGTACCATCCTGGTGACTGCTTGGTCCTCCATACCGAAGTCCAGACCCTCCCTGAGAAGAGGGCAATCAAGCTTGACCGTTGAACTCAACTTCAGGATGGTTTCTGCTCAAGGTACTTCATGGTACTGAAGAAGGATGGAGGGCTTCAGCCGATCATGAACCTTTGACAGCTGAACCTGTTCATCTCGCCTAGGAAGTTCCGCACGGTTTCTCTGGCATCTGTCCTGCCTCTCCTTTCTCGAGGACAATGGTTTGCCTCTATCAACCTCAAAGACACTTATTTTCACATCACCATAGAGGAAACACACCAACGTTACCTCTGCTTTGCCATCAGTACTCACACCTACCAGTTCTGGGTGCTACCCTTCAGTCTCACCAACGCCCTGAGGGTATTCACCAAGTGCATGGCAGTGGTCTGCTCCAACCTGCGACTGCAAGGCATAGAGGTCTATCCATCCATAGATGATTGGCTTTTTGTGACGTCAACAAAAGATTAGTTTCTTTGGTCGATAGAAGTGACCTACAATCTCCTTCAGGAGCTTGGACGCTATATCAATGTGGAGAAATCACATCTTGTACCAACACAGTGGATCCAATTTATAGGGACATTATTGAACTCCCAACTGGGCCACGCCTTCTTACCTGACAACAGGGTAAAGGCACTGACCTCCTTGGTGTTAGAACTGCAAATAAGCAGATCTACCATGGCATTCAAAGGCCAACGCCTCCTGGGTTTCATGGCTGCGACAACGGCTGTCATTCGCTTTGCTCGATTGTGTATGAGACAGCTCCAAAACTGGCTCATATGCAACTTCGATACCGATTGGGATGCCTGTCTAACCAGACCCTGTTTGCTCCCGGATGTCAGGGACTCTCTCTGATGGTGGTCGGTACTGAGCAATCTAACCAAGAGCATGTCGCTGCTTCAGCCCTCCCCATCCAGGATTGTGACTACAGATGTGTCGCTCTCAGAATGGGGAGCCGCTGTCTGGGTCTCATAGTCCATGGACAATGGGCAGCCAGCGAACCCACATAGACATCAACCTTCTGGAGTTAAGAGCAGTGGACAAAGTGCTTAGTGCATTCGAACTGGACCTGGTGGACAGACTGGTCCAGGTCACTTTGGACAACATGACTGTTGTCACATATTTGAAGAAGCAGGGGAGTAGCAGATCTCTCCTATTCATTGCTCACCCTTATGCTCCAGATCTTCGACTGGTGCGTAGCCCATTGAATTGGACTTGTGGAGATACATGTGGCTGGTGTCGAAAATGTCCTCGGCCGATCAGCTCAGCACCTGCTTTGCATGCAAAAGGTCCCGGGTTCAATTCCTGGCATTTCCATTTCGGGCTGGGAAAGACTTCTGTCTGAAAATTTGGAAAGATGTTGCCACTCAGAGTAAACCAGGGATGAGCAACTTGTGGCCCTCCAGATGTTTTGGCCTACAATACCCATTAGCCCTAGCTAGCATAGCCAATAGGGAGGAATCATGAGAGGTGTAGGCCAAAACATTTGGCGGGCCAGAAGCTGCCCACCCCTGGTGTAGGCAGTACTGAACTAGATGGACCAATGGTCTGACTTGATATAAGGCAGCTTCTGATGTTCCACAAGAAAGTGGCCAGGAAACTCTTCCTTGCCCTCGCCTAGAAAGCAGCCTTGAAATTTTTTTCTGGAATAAGTTTTGATCCTAGTAGATGGTGTGTTTCTTGACAGCCCAGGTTATTCTGTATATATCCAAGTGTTTGTCTGCATGTGGCAGTGGTGGGGAGAAGGAGTGGAACTGCTTTTGGCTTCTTCTGATAGAGCTAATATTCTGTCTTTTCCTTCCTTGTCCAGCTGACAGCTTATCTGAGAAAGGGACAGGGTCAGTTATACTGTCAGATGCCTCCAGCCAACATAGCCTGGCCTTCTCCTCAGAACAGATGAGAGGTACCCAGCAAGCCCCCAACCTCTCACAAGCTGAAAACAGTGTTCAGGGGCACATCTACTCTTCTCAGCAGCTTTTGGGGCATTACCAGTCCATGGCAGGGGTAAGAAAGAGGTCTCTCATTTTCTTAAACATCTTCCCTGATAATCCAGCTACACTGTGGTAGTTAAGAGTCTTTATTGCACAGATACTTGTATGGAGTTTCAGCATAGATAGTTGCCATTGTGTTGATCCCAGAGAAGAATAAAAAAAGATGGGTAAGGTGCTATCTTTTATTCAGCTAAGCTGTGTTAATACAAGAGAGGGGTGCAGAATCTCTTTCAGCCTAAGGGCCAAATTCCATTTGGGAAAAGCTCTCATGGGCCACATTCCAGTGGTGGGCGGGACTGAAGGCAAAGGGTAGGGCCCAAAATACCAGCATATTGTAGCTTAACGCTCTTACTGCCAGTAACAAAGCCTTAGGAGAGGCACTTCAACCTTTTACATTGGGGAAAAAACTGCACAAAAGCTGGGAAGCCAATAATCAGTGGTTGGGAGAAAGGGTGGGACCAGAGGTAATGGACATAGCTTTTGAAGGACCCCCAGAGAACCAGATTGGGACCCCCAGGTAAATGGGTTGAGCCCCTGGGCCTGAGGTTCTGCACCCCGGGTGTAGGAGCTTGTCAGCTTGTGGGTAACACAGAAGTCTTCAACAGTTGTCAGAAATCCTGAGTTTAACAGAATTTAAGTCAAAGAACATAAATCAAATGTACTTGCATGGATTTTTCACATGTTCTTACTTACTCCCACGTCCGCAAAAGCTGGTCATTAAAAATATAATTGCTATACCTATTTTGTATTTTTATGACAAGTTATAAGTTGTATTTTCTATTATTTGATATGGTCAAATGAGTCATCAAAAGCAAACAATAAAATAAAAATGATTTGCTGTGGTCAGATTTTTAGAAAATGTAATAGTTGGTTCAAGCAAGGAAAGATAACCTTTAAAATGTTTGGCTCTCACAGACTTAAAATTAGTATAGGAGAAGAAATATTTCAAAAATATAATCTGCTTTGTAGTGGTGGTACACCACTAGAACCTGTTCTGACTTTTAAAATCTTAGTTGAAGACCAGTTTTAGGGGGTTTAATGGGGAGTTTAAACTTCCTGATTGCAGTTTGTTTCAGCTAGGTGTTTGTGAGCATGCAGTCTGGAAGTGAATGGAAGCAGAAGAGCTGTAGGTCATGGATATAATTTGACCTTTCTTCAGCATATTTTAAACAAGGAGCAGTGTTGCCAGCATTTGGTCGGGTTTGGAGAACAAGCAGATGGGCTACTGTGCGGCAAGTTAGTGTAATGGACAGCTTTTCCAAAGAATGAATTGGCAATGACCAATGACTCCGGTCAAAGCTTATCTGCAACAGGGATGTCTAGGATGTCTTCCTCAGTCTTGAACTGCATATGCCACAACTTATACAACCCTTACATTTGACCTGAAAACTGGGCAGGGGGTGGGTGGGGTGGGCAGATAGTGGCGATGGAGTCCTAACTCAGTGATTCCTTGAAAGGTTGGTTGGTGTGTGTGTCAGGGAGAGAGGGAAAGAGGGAAAAAGAGAGAAAACACACCCACCAAAGGTTTTCTGGATCTTTATGGTGGACAAATGTTACTGGTAGGGTCTTTTGATAACACATTTGAGAAGCTCTAGTTATTAAACCTCTCTCAATCTACTTGTGTGAACATATGAATATAGTTAATGAGGGACAGAAAATGGAAGAGACACATTCTTAATCAGAGTTTACATTCTGGCTATTTGAGTTACAGATGCAGACAATTCAGAAACAAAAACATTCTATGGCCCAGTTCTCATGTTACAACCCAGGTTTTTTTTTAAAAAATAAAAATCCTGGGTTGTTGAGCATGAAGCAGCATGCCAGCATGTTGCCTTATTCACAAGAACCTACTGCTTGCTTGCTTGCTTGCTTGCTTGCTTGCTTATTTATTTATTTATTTACAAAAATTGTGAGTTGTCATGGGATTTGAACTGGGCCTTTGTCTTTAAAAGCTGGCTAACTTTGAACTGTAGTATTCTGAGGATAAAACTTGTGTCTAAGGCCACTTTAAGAGCTAATGATTTGAGAGAGAATTTGAACTCAGATCTCACCAGTTGTAGTCCAGCATCACCTGCTGGACCACACTGGTTCTTAATAACCTCAGACTTGATACAAAATCTACAAGGCTCTTTACCAATCATTGGATTGGCCTTTTCATGGTTATCTTTATGGAAGGTGTAACAGATGGATCAAAGCCCTTCCATCCATTTTACATTAATGCTATAACAGTGTTTTGTGAGCATACCTTTGGTTAGCCAATCTCTGCTATGGAGAATGTGTCTCAGGAAGATGTCTCATTCTCTCCAGAGAATATGTCACAGGAGGCTGCAAACAGGGCAGATGAGACCAGGGGAGCTGAAGTGTAGACAACCACTTCGTTTTTATAAGAACAGTCTATTAATTATTCTTTATGCAGGTCCAGGTGCAGCAGCAGCCAGCGAACGTGGCCCACCCCAATGTTTTACCACTAATCCAGAGTCAGCCTTCAGCTTTGCCTACCCACAGCTTGGCACCTCCTGCAGCTCCCCAAGCCCATGTCTCCCCTGTTGCAGTTCAGCAGTTCACACCAAGGATGGTTAGTACCTTCAGTGATTATCTGTCTTTTCAAACAATCACTCAAAGTGTCCAGAAGCCCATTTTAGCCATTGAGCAATACCCTCACAAGTGGCTTCATATGACAATAGCAGGCAATCATGACCATAGGTAAAGTGGGGGGAGAACTCAGCTGATGTTCTTGTTCTTTTTTTTATATAAGATGCATGCTGCCAAACAGATGTTGCATGCGGACTGGGGGTGTGAATTGCTGTCTCCAGAATATAGCGGCATATAACATTAGCTTGAAGGTCACTTTTCCACTCCAAAGGATTCTCAGGAGAGAGCAAATTGCAGTGACAAAGTGGTATGGGAGAGGGGATGCTTAACCCTTCTCTCAGTTGTCCCTTTTCTGCTGAAACTATTCCCCCAAGTTGCTTCCCTTTCCATCCACCACCCCCCCCCCCCCGGTCCCAGAGCCATCTTTCTGAGGTAAACATGGGTGTGAAGCACTGACAAGGGGAGGCAGGGGAACAGTTGTGGAGCTGGAGATTCAGGAGAAAAGTGCTAGGCAGGGGAAGGTGAGTTAAACACACACACACGCCAGCTGCATCTGTGTTGCAAATTTCCCTCTCCTGAGAACAGTTTGCAGTGGAAAAGAAGATATAGACCTAACATTACACATCACTGTGTTGTAATGTGCAGTTTGGTCTTAAATGCATGACAAAACTATACCATCAGAGTCCTGTGGATGCTTTTTCTTAAAAATAAAAGCAGACAGTTTTAAACATGCTGCTTTGAAAGCGTGAGTAATGTCACATAAAGTTGGTCCTCGGAACTTTTATTGCTCAGGATTAGTGTCTAATGCTGAAGGAGATTGCAATGAAACTGCCAGGCCTAGCTAATAGATTGGGCTGGAAGCACGTCAGCATAGTTGGTCATGAGAAGACTCATATGCTGGTGTATAATCTTAGGGGTTGAGGTAAGGATATGAATAACATCACTGAGTACCTGGGAAGGATACTTGGATTTAAAGGGAAGCTGCAGAAAGCCGTTCAACTCTGACTGCTTTTATTCAGATGTCCCTGGATCCTGTGGTTTGTGTTTCCCTTGTGGTATTCATAGCTGGAAAGGGCAGAGGGGTATAGAAATTTAACCCCCTGGTTCCTTCATCAAGTCATATAACTGCCCATTAAGGATCAAAGTCTGGTTTACATGCAAATGCATGCAGCTATATAGGCCAACAGGCCTTTTACTTAGACAACTATGTTTCTGGAGGGTGCCGTTGGTAGTGGAGAAGTGGCTAGGGGAGAGGAGGCATTCAACTCTTTCCTTGCCTGCCTTTTCTCTCCTCCAAATTGTCCCCTTCCCAGCAGTTCTTCCTGCCACAAGTTTAAACCCCAAAGGATGTGAAATGGGCTGGGCTTCTGGAATGCAGCTGTTGCTGTTGGCTCCCTGCAAAATGTACCCCCAAATGAAACTGACTTTCACAAAAATAGTTCTTCCTTGGGCACCCTAAATGTAGAAAACCAACCTATCAGCCCAGCCTTTTATTCTGCTTTGAGCACATCCAAGAGAAATACTAGTTGTCCAGCTACTGAAGCACTGCTGAAATCACATTGAAGTGCTAGTGACTCTTAGCTACTCTACATATAACTTGTATTTTTACAAGTCTTTATTTTAGAGCTTTGAATGTGTGTTGCCAAGGTGATGGAATTTTACAGGCTGCTGTTTAATAACTTATGCAACACCCCCTGAATGCTCTCTGTGTAACAGTGATGGTATTCTCAGGGTTATTCTTCTGGTGCTGGTGGTGAGGTTCTGTAGAATAAGATCTCGGTGCAAAGATGAGCAGTTTAACCTCCTTAAAAAAAATTTTTTTTTCACCAGGGTCCAGATGCACAGTACAGTGCAGAGGGGCAGCCATTAGATGGATCCATCATGGGTGTCCCTCAGCAGATCTTGACAGTCACGTCCCCGCAGAATATACCTGCTCCGCAGATGGTGAACAAGCACCTGTCAGCTAACATACAGTTGGCCTCTGCTGCTAGGATTGGTAATCAGGCTTCAGCTGCTGCAGGACCCGTGGAATTGGAGCATCCTTCTGCTAGCTTTGTGCCTTCCAGTCATTCATCTGTGCTACAGGGGCAGCCTGCAGTTCAGTTTGTCAACAATATGCAAGGTTTAGCACAGGGCCTTGCTAATTCCTCAGCTGTCCAGCCAGCTTCGCAAGGAGTTGTGCCCACCGAGCAACCCCAGCAAGTTCCCCAGCAGGTGGCATCTATGCAACAAACGCAGCAAACGGCTCAGCAGATGGCATCTACTCAGCAGGCTCCCCAGCAAGGGTCCCCGCAGGTGGTAGCTACGCAGCAAGTTCCTCAACCGTTGGTGGCTATGCAGCAGCCTCAGCAAGTTCCCCAGCAGGTGGCACCCACGCAGCAGTCCCAGCAGGTGGGGTCCATGCAGCAGCCACAGCAGATTCCTCAGCAGGCTCCGCCACAGGTGGCGCCCATGCAGCAGGCTCAGCAGGTTGCGTCCATGCACCAGGCTCAGCAGGTGGCATCCATGCAGCAGGCTCAGCAGGTTTCCCCGCAGGTGGCGTCCATGCACCAGGCTCAGCAGGTGGCATCCATGCAGCAGATTCCGCAGCAGGCTCAGCAGGTTTCCCCGCAGGTGGCGTCCATGCACCAGGCTCAGCAGGTGGCATCCATGCAGCAGGCTCAGCAGGTTCCCCCTCAGGTGGCGTCCATGCAGCAGGCTCAGCAGGTTCCCCCGCAGGTGGCATCCATGCACCAGGCTCAGCAGGTTCCACAGCAGGTGGCGTCCATGCACCAAGCTCAGCAGGTTCCACAGCAGGTTTCCCAGCAGGTGCAGGCCCAGCAGGTGCCCCAGCAGGTGGCATCTGTGCAGCCACTGCAGCAGGTGCCCCAGCAAATGGCGTCTATACAGCAGCTACAGCAGGTAACCCAGCAAGTTCCCCAGCAGGTGGCATCCATGCAGCAGCCACAGCAGATGCCCCAGCAGGTGGCATCTGTTCAACAGCTTCAGCAGGCAGCAGTCATGCAGCAGTCTCAGCAAGTTCCACAACAACTGGGCTCCATTCAGCAATCTCCACAAGTTCCCCAGCAGATTAGCTCCTTCCAGCAACCTCAGCAGATGGGTCCCGTTCAGCAGCCCCAGCAGGTTGTGTCTGTACACCAGGTCTCTTCCATACCACAGGTGATGGCACCCACACAGCAGTGCCTGCAGTATCCAGGATTGCCCCTAGATACTTTGGCACAGCCTTCACTGCCCCAGCGAGAGCAGCAGGCTATTCAGATGCACCAATCCACAGATCAGCATCCTCGTATAATGCAACAGATGTTATTTCACCTGCCTCTGCAGCAGCAGAAACAGCATGTTCTCCATGCTAGCTCCATAGAGCAGTTACCAGCTGTGACACAGCAAGACATGGAAAAGCAGCAGCCGGCTGAGCTCTCAGGTTCAACTCCAGAACAAGTGGCATACCCCCTGCAAACACAGTACCAACTGCAAGGCCAAGAGCAGTTAGTATATCCAGCACAGCCCCCACACCAGCTACCAGCTTCAGAGCAGCTGACACACCAAGTACAGCCAACAAACCAGCTGCAGGGCCTAGAGCAAGCTGCATGTCAGATGCATGTCACTTACACAGCGCAGGGCTCAGATCAACCTCCCTGCCCAGAGCGACTGGTTTATGCAGCTCCTGGGGTCTATTCAGGACAGCCCTTGGACCAACCAACATATCCAATGCAGCCTTTTTACCAAGGGCAGGCAGCATACATAACCCAGTCACCACCATATCTTGCTCCACCTCCAGAGGTCCAGCAAGCTCACTTAGCAGTACAGGTCACAGATCAACCAAGCTTTGCCATGCACTCTCCTGAGCGATCATTATATATGATGAAGGATGGTGACACTGGCTGCATGGAACAGCCGATCTTCTCAACTCAACCAGTGGAGGTCCATGCTTACCCTTCTGAGCAGCACCAGCCTGAGCCACCAACGTATCGGATACAGCAAGATTCTGGCATAGGGCAGCTGCAGCCTCCTAACATGGTACACAGGACTGCCGAAGGACAACAGCCAGGACTGCAGGCCTCTTTTGTCCCATCTCAGTCGTCATTTATACCACAAATGCAGCCCCAGCCTCCTTACCAGGAGTTAAGCCAGCATCTTATTCCTCAGCCACTCAAAGCCACAATCCCCCAGTCTGTCCCAAACAAGTTACAAACTCTGTCTTCTGTGCCAGAACAGCCAGAACAAGCATATGCAACGCAACAGCCCTCAGAACTGTCAGGGCTCCTGCACAGTGCTAGTCTCCTCCAGCAGTCTCAAGCATTTCAGCCAGCTGACAATAACCAACCGTTTGCCCTTCCACCAGCACAGCCAGCATATGTTCAGCAACAGCCGATGTGTCAGACATCAGTGTTATCGGCAGAGTCAGTTGTCCCAAAGCAGGTTTCTTCTAAGAGCTCTGTGGCAGCACCTGTGAACCAGCAAACAGCACTTAGTGCAGTGACTCAGCCACACCAAGAGCATGTTCAAGGACAAGATACTCCACAGGTATGTTGTTCTAAAGAGTCTGTTTTCCAGCATCTTTCCCCTAAACACAGAAAGAGAGGCAAAACAATGGCTTGGTATTTCAACCCTAGGATTTGGGTTTGTTTGTTTTTTTACTTTAAAATTTCAGTGCATTAAATAACAGCCATAGGGAACCTGATCAGGATTGGGACCGCAGGAAATGAGGGTTAACCCTTCCTCCCTTGTGCCACAGTCCTGATAACCCTTCCAGTTTGCCCCAGAAGGAAAGCTGCCATGGGTACCAACCTATATAAAACTAATGCAAATGTGTGAAGGGAGAAAACAAATACCCAGAACCACAAAGTTATTTATTTAAAATATTTTTGATGCTCCTCTTCATCTTACAGTATCTGGGTGGTTTGCAAAATGTAATTATTATGTTTTAAAATCCCAATAAAGCCACAACAAACTACAACAGAAAGGTGGACGATACATAAAATACTCATAATGTCCTCTAAAATAGGCAATATAGATAATGTCCTCTGGCTCTCCAAACCCCACCTCCAGGTTAAAATTGCATTGTTCATTTAAACTTGTGTTTTATGTGTGGTTGCTGGTGTCCAAAGTAATCACATTTTGGGGCTTGCTGTTCTAGTAAGCTCTGAGTGGCATCACCCCTCCTGCTTCTTTCAACTGCCCTTTTTGCCATACAGGACTCTGGAGTTACAGATTGTTCTAAAACAGAAACTTCATGGATCATTGCTTCAGGATCACTGCATACGTACAGAAAACAACCGTGTTGTGGAATTTATTATCTATTAAGATAATTAATAAAGAATGTATAATTAAATAAGATAATTTGTATCCCACCTTTCCACTATAAAATAATGCTCAAGGGAGCTAAAAGCATCCCAAAAATTACAATTAAACTATTTAAAATCTCCAAACGAGATCGTATGGACAGCTAAAAGCCAAACATGCGTCCTGCAGGAGATAATTCCACAACTGGGATGGCCTCAGGAAGGGCCCTCTCGTGCATCCTGTCCAACTTAGCATTTACCCATGTTGGGACATAGAGAAGGACTTCTCCATCAGATCTTATGGTGCAGGCAGGGTGAGATGAGAAGAGGTAATCCTTTAGGTACCATGGACCTAAGCCGTTTAATAATTGGTGTAGCTGCCATAAAAGGGGGTTGATGTGGGACTCTATTCTGCTTGTGCAACCTCATAGATTTTGGACTATGAGGTTGAGATTTCCATAGCTTGGGTTCATTTATGTTGAACTGCGTCTAGCATGCTGTTGCCTGGGTTACATTTTCTTCAGTGCAAAAACTATTTTAAAGAGAAACTATTGTCCTTTTCAAGTGGTCCTCTGATCCTCTGATTAGGTCCTCTTATGGATCAGTAACTGGTTAAAGAACAGAAAGCAGAGAGTAGGAATAAATGGTAAATTCTCCAAATGGAGGGAAGTAAATAATGGGGCCCCACAGGGATCTGTATTACGACCAATGCTTTTCAACCTGTTCATAAATGATCTGGAATTAAGAGTGAGCAGTGAAGTGGCCAAGTTTGCCGATGGCACCACATTATTTAGGGTGGTTTAACCAAAAAGGGATTGTGAAGAGCTGTAAAAGGATCTCTCCAAACTGGGAGAATGGGCATCTAAATGACAAATGCGATTCAATGTAAGCAACTGTAAAGTGATGCACGTTGGGGCAAAAAATCCCAACTTTAATCCCAAGTATAACCTGATGGGATCTGAGCTAGCGGTGACCGACTAGGAAAGAGTTCTTGGGGTTGTGGTGGACAGCTCAATGAAGATGTCAGCCCAGTGTGCAGCTGCTGTAAAAAAGGCAAACTCCACATTAGGCATAATTAGAAAAGGAATTGTGAATAGAACTTCCAATATCATACTGCCCCTATACAAAGCTATGGTGCAACCACACTTGGAATACCATGTACAGTTCTGGTCACCACACCTAAAAAAACATATTGTAGAGCTGGAAAAAGTGCAGAAAAGGGCAACTAAAATGACCAAGGGGCTGGAGCATCTCTCCTATGAGAGAAGGTTACAACAGCTGGGATTGTTTAGCTTGGAAAAGGGAGGGTAAGGAGAGGCATGATGGAGGTCTACAACATTATGCATGGTGTGGAGAATGTGGATAGGGAGACATTTTTCTCCCTCTCTCAAAATACTAGAACCCGGGGTCATCCTGTGAAGCTGATTGGTGGAAGATTCAGGAGGTGATGGCCACCAGTTTGGATGGCTTTAAAAGGGGGCTGGACAGATTCCTGGAGGAAAAGGCTATCAATGGCTACTAGTCTTGATGGCTATGTGCTCCCTCCAGTACCGGAGGCAAATGAGCCTATGTACGCCAGTTGCTGGGGAACATGGGTGGGAGGGTGCTGTTGCACTCATGTCCTGCTTGTGGGTTTCTGGTTGACAGCTGGTTGGCCACTGTATGAACAGAATGCTGGACTAGATGGACCTTTGGTCTAATCCAGCATGGGTCTTCTTATGTTCTCATGTTCTTAGGATGCAGATTTTTTTAAAAAGTCCTACTGGCTCCCATTTTGCGATAAATTCTTGCTAATCAGATTTGAATGTTTCTAATCTGTTTTTACAAGTGGAATTGCAACAAAGAATTTAGATAAATTGGCAGGCATAGCCTTCCATGAGATGCATATGCAGGCAAGACTGAATTTGAACAATTGAAAAATTGTTATAATCAAATAGCCCTGTCCAAAAACAAAAGATAGCAACCCCAGCCCCTCCTTTCTTTGACTCCATGCCTCTGCAAAACTGATTTTCTTCCTGTTACCTCATAGTCACCCTGTGTTGTTCAGCCATCCTGGCGATCAACTAGAGTCCTTCACTGCCCAGCACTCTTGTTCCCCTCCCAACCCTGCCCCCTCCCTGTCGACTTAATAAAGCTTCTACTCTCCTATGTGAACAACCATACCCCCCACCCCTTTATTGGTTCCTTTTCCCTTAATGCCCTGTCTCTTTTTCTTAGGCCTCTGTCACCACAACCTGCTTCTGCCTGAGGCTTCTGTTTCTCTGTCCATTGCTGACTCTGCCCCCTTTCTTTGACTGCCTGGGCATCTTGGTCCCCTTCATTTAAATTGTCTCCTGAGATCTCTTCTCATTTATCCTACTTACCTTGAGAATGCAGCTCTTCCTGTCCTTAGGTTTAGCTCCAGATATACTGACCTCTCATTTCTTAGAGGAGACTGGCTGTGGGCATCCTATGCTGCCTGTTCCATTCTCTGAGCACTTTGAATATTAATAAGCTAGAAACATCATCACATTGCAAGGGCCAGGTCGGAGCACTCTCTGAATCGTGTTTCTGGCTGCCCATTCTATCCTCTCCCTGCTGCTATATATTTCCTGTTGGGTTTCCTGATTACAGTGATTATCTTCAGTTTGACAATTATGTACCTGAAGGCTTGAGAGCTCTAATAAAAATTCCACCTGGATCACAGATCAGATTCCCTCTCTGTTAGTGCCAGACCACAAAGAGGGATTTCTTGGTATCATCGTGCATTTATTTGTTTACCGATTTTCCACAACTTTGAGCCCAAAGTGGCTCACAACCTATCTAATAAATAGCAGTCATGTGTGATGCTGGATTTAAGTTTTACTTACCATCTTCAGTGTAAACTACTATGCTAGTTTATCTCTATGTCTTTAATTGTATTTAAAACCTTAGAGCCAGGTCCCGAGCACGCTGGTAAAGCATGATTTGTTCAGTTTTAAATACACAAATCAGTTACTGATTTTGCTCAATATCTCTGTGTCCAGGTGAGAATGGTAAATGCTGCATATCAATTTGCTCCCTCCCCTTTAACAGGTTTCCATCTCCGCATCAGAGCAACAGCCCACAGTCCAAAAGCAAGAATCTATTCAAGGGTGAGTCTGCTCTAGGATTAATTCATTCAGCTGGCAGAAGAAACAACTGCTTAGAGCATGATGGTTAAAGTAGGTGAACATCTTCATTCTCTGTACAGAGAAGAACAACTCAAGGCCTGCAAGGGGGAAAACTGTGTGTTCAGTCAGAAGAAGGCTGGAGGAAGAATAGTGGGATTACAGTTCTCAAAGTATGTGTAAAGAAAGATGGGGAGACCCCCATTATTCTTTACATACCAAGAACTTTAGTTAAATTTGGCAAAACAAGACTTAAATATTAAGAATTTCTAATCAAAACAGTAGCATATTAAAACAAATAATGTATAGAGTCTCGTCACTGGAATGGTTTAGGTTAGGGGGTTCCCAGGCATTGTCAGAGTGTGCTTTCTCAATGCCCAAGACATTTTGCTAACTGAAGTGGAGGCCAAATGGCACCTTGCCCGCTAGGTCAAGAATTAAAAAAAAGTATCTCTGCACTATTTTGACACTATTGCCTACCTTCGTCTACCCCATATCACTCCACCCCAGCTCTGCACATCAACCCACTGGGGTTACTATGCTTTGATTCAGCCATGTCCCTGCTTTAGCCAGCTGGTTTTTCAAAGTTTGGAGAATGTTACAAACTGCTTCTGGGATTGCCAGTATGTATTCTGCAATCTCCCCTTCATGGATCACTGCCTTGTTGTGGCGAAAGGGCTTGCATAACTCAGTGAAGCCATAAGCTATGCCGTGCAGTGCCACCCAAGACGGACAGGTCATGACTGTAGCCATGAAATTAAAAGATGCTTGCTCCTTGGGAGGAAAGCTATGGCAAACCTAGACAGCATAGTAAGAAGCAGAGACATCACCTTGCCGGCAAAAGTCCATATAATCAAAGCTATGGTTTTCCCAGTAGTAACGTATGACTGTGAGAGCTGGACTATAAGGAAGGCTGAGCGCCGAAGAATTGATGCTTTCGAACTGTGGTGCTGGAGAAGACTCTTAGGAGTCCCCTGGACTGCAAGGAGGTCAAATCAGTCAATCCTAAAGGAAATCAACCCTGAGTGCTCCTTGGAAGGACAGATACTGAAGCTGAAGCTCAAATATTTTGGCCACCTAATGCAAAGAGAAAACTCTCTGGAAAAGACCCTGATGCTGGGAAAGACTGAAGGCAAAAGGAGAAGGGGACGGCAGAGGATGAGATGGCTAGATAGCATCACCGATGCAATGAATATGAACTTGAGCACACTCCGGGAGAGAGTGCAGGACAGGAAGGCCTGGCGTGCTATGGTCCAGGGGGTCACGAAGAGTCGGACATGACTGAACGACTGAACAACAACAACAATTCTGCAATCTACAGTTAATGGCCAGGCTATGATTGAAGCCTGATGACTACGCTTAGGCAAACTGCAGGAAATGGCAGCAGAAGTGGGAATGCCCAGCAGTTGGCTGTAGAGTGCATCCTGCGTGATGGGCACCTGAGGCAAATGTACCAAGATGAAGGAAAAATTATGACAACAACAACACTAATACTTAACATTTATGAAACGCTTTTCTGAGTGTTCAAAGCACCTCACAGAGGACTTCACATGTTACCACAGTGGGTGTAGGAGCCAGTTCCTCATGGCTTTTCCCCTTCTCTTTTGATGCAGTAACATTTGCAAGCCTGCAGTTACTGGAGCAGGACCAATTGCATGGGCCCTTTTTCACTTGTTGATCGCAACATAAGTGGAGAATCTTTTTCAGCCCAGCAGAGTCATATTGACACACACTCCCACCCACCCCATTCCATGTATCCAGGATCATGCTAAGTGCTGAAAAGGAGGCTTCCCCATCCTCGTACAAAAATACAGCAAAATGCCCATGGAAGAGGAGAATCCTTTTTAGCACTCAGAACAGAAATGCAGGGACCATGGAGGAAGAGATTCCTCTCCTTCTTCAGGGATAGCACGTGTTTCTGTGCTGTGTATGCATGTGGGCAGGAAGCGTGTAGAAGTCTGGATGCATATGTGGAAGGGGGGAATGTATGGATGTTGCTTTAGTGCTGCCCACTGCTGGCACACAGCCCTTGGAGTGAAAAAGGTTCACCACCTGTGGTCTAAAGCCACTTCATGAATTTGTGGCTGCACTGAGATTTCCTGTCTCACAGAACGGTGGCTAAAAGTCTGTCTGTCTGCCTGTCTGTCTGTCTATCTATCTTAACTTTTATTTAAAACTTAAATCAGATTTTTTTAAACAACTAAAACTAAGTTTCTTTTAAATAATAGCTAGGTTAATATTAAATAATTTGAATATAAGCATGTTAGCCCAGTCTGTTTCTATGTAAGTGAAGAACCAATTTGATTATTCAAACATAGTCATTTCATTTTTACCTGATTAAAATAAACTGCTCTGGTCTCCCAGGAACTAGCAGACCTTATTTCAACCTACAAGTCATGAATATTTAATTTTGTTTGCTACTTTTTTTTTGTGAGGGTGAAGCTGGCCCAAGGCAGAGTAAAGCAGAAAGGAGCAATACTGGAAAGAAGGTGATAAGACAAAATTGTCCAGTGCACAGGTTCCTATATTCCAGTGATGGGCAACTTGTGGCCCTCCAGATGTTCTGGCCCACAACTCCCTTCAACCCGAGCCAGCATAGCCAATGGTGAGGGATGATGGGATTTGTAGGCTAAAACATCTAGAGGGCCACAAGTTGCCCACCCCTGAATATATTCCTATACTTAACTTCACGAACTGTAATGGCTGTTGATTATAAGGAAGATCCTATACAGGAACATTTTAAAGAAACTCTCTAAAAATAAAAAGTAAAACATGCAAAATACAAACAGATACAAATACTCCATTTAATTATAAATTAACTTGGTTTACTGGTCAGATTTGCACCACTGTTTAAGAAATATATGAAGATGTATCAGTGCGAAACTTGATTTAAGTCAGCTTTTTTTCCTTGCTGATTTAATTCATTATTTAAATCACCTTGACTTAAACCAGTCCACCACAGCTCACAGTTGTACTCTTACCCTCTGTGCTACACAAAGTCACAGTGCTTGCTCTTGTCCCAAGGCAGAGGTCAGCAACATTTTAAAAGGATCTGAAGTAGCAAAGTTTGTCAGCAGATTTCAAACAATTATTAGGGCAAGTTCAATTACGCATCTATCTAATTATTCCTGACTATCCCTTGTTAGGACCTACTGTGTCACTCAGGCTCTCTCTGAAGGACTGTTCACAGCAAGGGAAAAAGAGAGGCCTGGCTTAAATAGCTTAAAGTACGATGAGCATGATAAGGAATAATTTTAGGCTTTGGGAAGATGCAGCCCTGCATTGCTGAATGAGTTGTTCTGGGTGATTGTTTTCCGTTGCTGGAGAGAGAGACTGTAACTTTTCAGAGCATTGAAGGTGATATTGATAGAGACATTGTTCATTGCTTATGATGTGAATGGTCATCCCACTATTTCCTCTGGGAAACAAATTGTGCAGGTTTTTGTAGTGATTCAAAAACTTGCAGCAGTTTACTAAGCAGCAATGGTAGTGTGATGAAATAAATGAGTCTGTTGGCATGGGCAGTGATGGTTTGCTTAAAAACTAGTGTCTGTTTCCAGCCCTAGTCTGGTCCAGTTTGTGTGCTTTCAGATATTAAATGATTTGGCTGCTATAACCTAACATAAACCCTGCATTTTAAGCTAACTTTTATATGGAGAATAGAGTTTTACTTAAATTAATATGCAGCAACTACAGAGGGTAAGACTATTCTTCCACTTTCCCTAAGGAAAGTCTCTGTATGTTCCTCTTGAAGAATGCTCACCTTTTCCTGTCTTTTTAGACTAATTCCTGACCTAGCCACTTTGAAAGAAGGTGCCAATGGGTGTGACCTTCCAAGTGGAAATGGCAAACAAGACAAGAGCAAGCAGAGGAGGACCTCCTGTGCCCGACCAGAGAAGGGAACCAAGTTTCAGCTCACTGTGCTGCAGGTTTGTATGGTTCAGACTTGAAGCTAAGGTATATATAGATCCAGAATGGAATTCAGTGGCAGAACATCTGTCTGGAAAATCTTTGTTGCCTGGCTTGGACTTTAACAGAATCCACCAGAGAGGTTGTTTGCCTGGGCCTTAGTTTTACAATCCTGCTTGCTATTTACACATTAAGATTAGCACCTGGCAGTACTTAATTTAAGGTCAGAATAAATTATGTAACTTGCACTCCAGTCATTAATTTGTTTCTCCGGTTAAGGTATGTTAAGAAGTAACCCTTTGCCTCGATCAGTTCACAGTTAATATTTTAGTGTGTGTATGATTGTATATGCAGTCCAGGATGCATATACTAATTTCCCTCCACCCATGGAAGGCTTCTGTCAACAGAATGGTGAGGGGTGTGGTTTTCTGTGATTCCCCCTCCCCCTGCAGCCTCTGTGCCCCCCAAATCTGCTCCAGGGGGCCCCCCAACCCTCCAGAGTATATTGGGGGGCACAGGGTACTGGAGGGGGGAGAGGGAATCGCTGAGAATCTCAGCCATCCCCATTCTGCTGACAGAAGCCTTCAATTGGCAGAGATAAACTACCTGGATTCTGCCCTAGATTTGGAGAGCAATGCATTATGGGGAAACAGAATGGAAAACTGTTCTTCAAGGTTTGCTTTCAGCAGAAAAGTACCTTTGTGACCTTAATAACATCTGTTATAACATTTGTTGTGCTTGAAAGCAATCTTTGTGGACAGTATGTTGTGGGATGGATTTTGAAGGTATCTCTACATGAGCGATTTAATGCACACTCATGATTGGTCACTCATGGAGGTTTGCGGGTCATTTACATGACATCATCAACCTCCAGGGCATCTCCCACACATTTCCCCCTTTATCCCACTTTCAAAACGATCGGAGATAAGCTGGTAATAAAAGTTAATGACAGAATATTGGCAGTGTGTAATGCCACCATAGCACTATAAACTTGCTGAGGAAGGCCTTTCCTTGATTCAAGCCACGTGTCTGCCATGAAAATGCTTGAGCATATTCCTCGATTGCAGGCCAATCAGAGGGAGACAAGGGTAAAATGCCTTCCTGCAATGAAGGGAGACAGATCCGATCCCCCACCCCACGAAGCTCAGATTCAACGTCCTCTGTTGATTCAGCGCACCCCATTAAGTTCAGGGGCTTAATCCCAAGTAAGTGTGCTGAGGGTTGCAGACTTGCAGCACAATTTTACATCTACTCAGAAGTAAGTCATAGCTTTCCTGGGGGCTGCGAGGAAACAGTACAGCATAAGTTAAGCAACGAGAACAAGACACACACACCCCGCTCCTTTGCACACATGCCAGAGAGGCAGGGAGGTGCTTCCTCTATTCAAACCACGTGTCTGCTGTGTAAAGGAGCCCATCCTAATCCTTCAAATAAACCGAAAGCAGAAAGCCCCAGTAAAGAGTGGGGTTTTTTGCTTAATGTAGAAATGCCCTGAGACTTGCATAATGCGCTATTTAAAGTAATGTTTACACATATTACATTGGTTTGTGCATCTAGCATCACAGATGACAAATGACTTAACCGTTTTTGGCATGTCTAGTTAGCTTAAATTTGTTCTTGAAGCTTCATGAGATCAAAACGCATGGGTTAAGTTCAGTTGCTTAGAACAATGTAATGCATGAATGGAGGATTCTTCCACATGAAGCTTTTAGTGTGGAATTGCCATGTTTTGTTTACTCACTTTTTAGGGGACACCCACATAACACTGTAATCCAATCAATGTCATACTATATATTTCTTGTGGCATCTCTTCTCCCACCGAGTGCAGGAGGCCAGCCAGTACAGGGAAGGCCCTGCCTCCAGGGCCAGGACAACAGTCTCCAAGTTGAACTTCTGGAGGAGGCGGGGCCTCCCCCATGCTCACCAGCTTGACTTCCTGCCTCATGGTGGGAGGCAGCTTTCTTAGAGGCTCTCGCGCACAAGAGCAACTACAAAAAGCAAGAAGACAGAAGAAAGGAGCAACCTGCAGTTGCAACATGGGGGAGGCGACCACTCCTCTGGCATACAGAGGGCCGGCTCGTGGAGGGGTGATGGAAGCAGACCCCCCCCCCCCCCCGGCTTCTCACCTGCCACCGCCGCACAGGCGCCAGGGAAGCCCCAGCACTCTGGCTCCTCCTGCACGAGAGCAGAGGGAACCCACAGCTGCAGGTCTGAGGCAGGTGCTGCCATCGGCCCCCTCCCCGCTGGCAGCTATGTGGGCTCAGCAGAGCGAGGCCTGCCCGGACGGCAGAGCCTACGGGGCTCAGTGGCAGCTTCCATTGCCCCCCCCCAAAGGAATAGGAGCTGCCTGGAGAGGGTGAGTCCAAGCGGTGGCAGGGACCCTGAGCGGCCCCTCCTTTCCCACCCCCTGCCCTACCTGGCCACAAACTACCCAAGACTTCCACCCCCATCGGCAGCCTTAGAAAGGGTGGGAATGGAGGACTCCAGCCCCCACGCTCCCTTTCATGGGAGCCCCTGAAGGAAAGGGCAGAGGGTCTGGAGACCAGCTATAGGCCCAACCCTGAGGGCCAACCCCCACCACAGCTCTAGGAGGGGAAAAGGTCCATGCTACATCTCCCTGAGGAGGCCATTCGCCAAATCAGACACAAGGCCTCACCCAAGAGGGGACTAGGCACAGGGAATGCCCCCGCAGGAGCACATCCAGGGAAACAACCCAACCCAGGTGGCGCACCCACTTGCACTTGCGCTCTTCCGGCATCAGCTCCATGAGCAACCGGCGCAGCAGATCACACTCCAAATGGGGGCACAGCCACACCTCCACCCCCCGTGCCCACTCCAGGAGAAGCAGACGGGGAGGGGGGAGTGAGGCCTTGGACAGATCCCAATCCACCTCAAACGGGCCCTCTGGGGAGGAAGCGCTCCAGATCCTCATCATCTTCTAACCAAAAAAAGAAGGCTAGAAGGCACAGAGAGCAGAGGCAGGGGGACAGATCCCCTTCCTCATCCCGACCTACCGTTCTGACTCCCAAAGCTCTAGATCCCCTTCCCCCAGGGCAGGTTCATCAGAATCCCAGGAGGGAGACCCCTCAGAGGGAGACACACCCAAGGAAAAGCCTCCCCAAGGCCATCTTTTCCCTTCGGAGGCCTTTACCAAAATGATCATCAAATGCCTCAACATCCTGGAGCTTACTGACCAGGAAGAGACCGCGACACTCTCTCCCCCAGGGTTGGGCAAAGAGGGCAGTGGCAACCTTCCCGTCGCCCCCCCCCCCAACTGATTGTGCCACTCCCACTGAGCCTGGAAGAGATACCCCGCAAGGAGTGGTCTAGGCCAACCGGATCTAAGATACTCCACTGCATCTGTGAGAGATTCTACTGCCTGCAAGAAGATGCCATGCAGGACCTGGTCACCCCGAGAGTAGATGAACCCATCACAGCTCTCAGTTCCAAGGCTCTTCTGACCTCAGAACAAGACGAGCTCCCCTCAGACCAGCACAACCGAAGGGCCAAGACTGCACTCCACAGGGGCTTCAAGGCCCCAGCCATGACCATGCGAGCAGCGACCATATCAACTATTGTCGCTAGCAGCATCTTCATGATGGCAAATGGGCTTCTCCACAACAGAGATCTAGGGAAGTAGGCTCACAATACCATACAGGATATAGCAATGGCAGCCAATCCCTCACTAGACTCCTTCCAGCTAGGAGCAAAAGCAACAGCAGCTAACGTCGTGGCAAGAAGAAACATTTGGCTGCGAAACTGGGGAGTGGACACCAAAACCAAATCCAATCTGGCGAGCATTCCCTTCTCAGGTAAACTCCTGTTCGGGGAGGCCTTGTACAAACTTCTGGTGGAGACAAAGCATAAGAAGAAAGCTTTGCCGAACTCAGCAAAGAAAGAAACAAAGTGCTTCCAGGCAAAGCCCAAACCATTTCATCCCTTCACGCCATCGTTCCCCTCCTCCCACGTGCCCAGAGAGAGAAAACCCAAGTGACAACATGACACCAGGGCCAAGCCGGGCACCCACAAAGGAGCCCCGCAGCAAGGCAAGATTCCCAATACAGCATGACTCACCATCCCCCCCCCCCCCCCAGTGGGAAGGCGGCTGCGGGGCTTCTCAAAGTCAGGGTGGACACTGAGCCCATAGAATCCCAGAGTAGTTCTGATTCTGAGGAAGAGCAGTCGCTCCTGGGAGAGGAGCGCGCTCCTCTTTCCCAGGGCCAACAGCTGACGGAGATTCCTCCCACCGGCATTCCTAGCTTAAATAGCAGTCCTGGGAGTGACAGAGCACGGGAAGCAGACTTGATGGACGCGCAATGCCGACGCAGAGAGCGGCGCCAAATGGAGGGCGCGGAAAGGAGGCGTAGTGCCCAGTTGGCGCGCAAACAACGGTTGCGCCCAGAGGATCCAAGGGAAAAGGGGAGGGACTCTCCCTAGCCCTTAAGTTCAGGGTCTGCCAGTGATTCCCTTTCAAATGGGGACCAACTGTTCCAACTTAGGGCATAGGTACTCTGCTGCTCATATCTAGTTGCTAACAGTAGAGTTCTTAAGGTGTAAAAGAGGAATAAAGCTTTGAAAAGAATCCCTTTGTCTCTGTCGACTTGGCTACTGGATTAGACTGAGAGAGGCCTCCAAGGAGCCCTTGACACACAAATGCCTGGAGAAGACTCTGCTCAGACAGCTGGATTCTGGAAACAGTGGAAGAGGGCTACTCCATAGAGCTCCTGAGGCCACCCAGGGAGCACTTTCTCAGCTCTCCCCTTTGGAGGGACCTAGCTGGGTATTTGAGGACTCTTGCATCAATACAACACATCCAAGCCATCGAGAAGGTGCCACGGAAAGAGAAAGGACAGGGCGTCTTCTCCATCTTCTTCACAGTCCTGAAGAGGAATTGGGGGACCAGGCCCATTCTGGACTTAAAGAGGCTCAACCGCTTCCTGAAGAAACAGAAGATGCTCAAGTCCATAAAGGAGAGCCTCCGAAGGGGGAACTTCTTAACTTTGGTGGATCTGTCGGAGGCCTACGTGCACATCCCCATCTGACCATCCCACCGTACGTTCCCACACGTCAGTTACCAAACAAAACAACTCCAAGGCTCTTCCCTTCGGCCTAGCCACAGCACCAAGAGTGTTTACAAAGAGCCTCCTGGCCCCAGTGGTACACCAGAGGTCAAGGGGAATCCATTTACACCGCTATCTGGACAATATCCTAATTCGCTCATCATCATGGGAAAAGGCATACAGGACACCAGCATCACTCTTTCAACCCTATAGCCCCTGGGGTTTGTCATCAAAGAGAAGAGCTCCCTGTCACCCTCACAGCCCCTACTCCACCTGGGGGTGAAAATTGACACAGCCAAGGACGTCATGACTCATCCCCAGACAGACAGACCGTAGTAAGTAGTCTGGCAGCCCAGATCCAGACCAAAAAGAAGCCCCGCCTCGGAGACCTGGCAAAGCTGCTGGGCATGATGGTTTCATGCCAGGAGACCATCCAGTGGGCAAGATTCCATGCAAGGCCCCTACAGTCACTCCTCCTGCCCTTCCAGATGGAAATAACATCCAACCACAACCTAGCGGTCACAATCCTAGCGGAACTCTCTTGCTCCCGGGCCTAGTGGTCACAACTACCCAACCTCACGGAGGGTGTCCCCATCCAGACCCCAACATTTACCACCCTAACCATGGATGCTTGCCTCATGGGATGGGGTGCTCTCTGCAAGGCCTGCCACACCCAGGGCCTGTGGACCAAGGAGGAGTTTCACCTCAGCATCAACCTACTGGAACTGAGGGCCAACTGCCTGGCATTGAGGCACCTAGTCCCACAGCTAGAGTCACAGGGTGTCCTAATCAGAACAGACAGCATGGTAGTGAAGGCATACATGAACAAACAAGGAGGGATTTGGTCCAAAGCCCTTCAGAGGGAGGCCATGATGCTATTCAGGTGGGCCCAAAAGCACTTCCGTTCCATCAAGGCAGAGCACCTAAAAGATGTGTTGAACGTCCAGGCCAACTGGCTCAGCAGGACATCCCTAGACCCAGGGGAGTGGTTCCTCCACCCAGATGCATTCAGTTGGCTGACAAATCGGTTAGGCCTGCCCTGTGTCGACCTTTTCGTGTCTGAGCAGAACGCCAATCTCCCCAGATTCGCCACCCACTATGTCACAAGAAGTGCCAAGTTCACAGATGCCCTGACCAGCAGTTGGCCTGGAGGTCTTCTTTATACCTTCCCTCCTCTGCCTCTAATCCCGAAGGTGATCCAGAAGCCGAGGGACCAGCGGGTGGAACTAATCCTGATAGCACCCAATTGGCCAAGGAGACCATGGTATGCCGACCTTATAAACCTATCCATGGCCAAACCTCTGGCATGACCTGCTGACTCAAGGGCCAGTCACGCACCATGACCCAGGTTTCCTGAAACTAACCGTCTGGAGGTTGAGCAGAAACTGCTAGGGGTCCAGGGCTATTCCTCAAAGGTGGTTTCCACCCTCCTGGCCTCCAGGAGGTCGTCCACTTATAGTTTGTACAAACACACCTGGAGGGCTTTCCTCATCTGGGTCCAGACAGCAAGGAGGGACCCCTTAGCCACCAGCATAGGCGATATCCTGGAGTTCCTCCAGGAGGGCCTGTCATCAGGCCTCAAAACAAATACCCTAAAAAGACAGGTTTCGGCCTTGGGGTCCATACTAGGGGAGCTGGGGGGGGGAGGGGGCTAGGGTCTCACACCCACATTAAGGGATTCCCCAGGGTGGCCTCACTAATCAGTCCTCCCCCAGTGAGGAGGTTCCCCATGTGGAGCCTCAACACTTTCCTCAAAGCACTGTCCAAAGCTCCATTCGAACTCCTAGGGGCTGCCACCCTTAAGGTGTTGAACCTCAAAACAATTTTCCTTCTGGCTATCACATCCACAAGAAGGGTCTCTGAGCTGGGGGTTCTTTCAGCGAAAAAAGAGCTTTGTATTTTTCACAGGGACAACATAATCCTCCGCCCGGACCCAACTTTCATCCCCAAGATCAACTCAGACTTCCACAGGGCCCAGGAACTCGTCATCCCATCCTTCTGCCCTCACCCTTCCAACCCCCAGGAGAGGGAGTGGCATACCCTGGATGCCAGGTGGGCCCTCAAGTTCTGTCTAGATAGGACCAGGCCCCACAGGCAACATAGTGCCCTATTCGTGTCCTTCAGACCATCCCCCATGGGCAAGAAGGTATCAGTAGCTTCTCTGGCACGTTGGCTACATGAGTGCATCGCGCTGGCTTACACCTCCAGCAGTAGCAGTCCCGGAGGGAATATTGGCCCACTGGGTTAGAGGGATGGCCGCATCAGCAGCCTTCTTGGGGAGAGCGCCGCTAGAGGAAATCTGCAGGGCGGCCACGTGGTCATCCGTGCATGCTTTCACACGCCACTAAAAGATTAACCTTTTTTCCTCTGCAGAGGGTGCTTTTGGCAGGAGGGTCCTACAACCCTAGCAGGGGGCTGGCCTAGGGGTTTGTTGGCCCACCGTGGGATGAACTGCTTTGACACATCACCGTACTGGTTGGCCCCCTGCACTCAGTGGGAGAATTAGAAATTCTTTACTCACCAGTGAATTTCTGTTCTCACTGAGTGAAGGAGGCCAGCCAGGCCCACCCAGACCGGCCTCCTTCTAAGGGACTCTTAGGCTAGGCAGGCTTCACCACTGTTGCTTCCTCAGCACTGTTGCTTCCTCAGTCAGGGTTCACAATCGAAGACCGTCTGGACTGGGGGCTTCCGAGGAATTTCATCAACTTGGAAGACTCAACTGGCGAGCATGGGGGAGGCCCCGCTTCCTCTGGAAGTTCAACTTAGAGGCTGGCCTCCTTCACTTGATGAGAACAGAAATTCACCGGTGTGTAAAGAATTTCTGTTTCTCAGATCCAAGAAAGTCCAACCTTTTCCAGAAGAATGGAGGAGTAGCACAATCTTTGCAGGTGTATATGCCCTTGGTGCTACTGTTCCATCTTTTTAAAAGAGTGAGCTCAGCACAAATGCGGTGGACACAATTTTATCATCCAGTTCATTTTTTAAATTAGAGCTTTTCTACCTTAAGCTTTTCTTCATGAGGCTGTTAATTGATTGTTAATCCGTTGTTTCTACTTTTGGTTTTGTCACAGAATTGAGATCCAAGCACTGCACAAAGAATGTTTCCTTTCCTGCTTTTCTGTTACATAACCTCTAGGTGGCAGGATGGTATAGCAGAATAATGCAAATACACAAATGAAAAAAAAATTATTTCACTTTTACAATTAAATACTGCACTTTCTCTGCTCTAAGAACTGCCAAAAGTGCTCTTTAGACACAGGAGCGAAACTGGAGGGTCATGACATCATCTAAAGAATCTGTAAACATCCACATGTAGGGAATTACAAGCTCATGATAAATGCCTCATGTAGAAAAGCCCTAAATTAGGGCCAAAGTTGGTCTCCAGATTATTTTTTAAAAATATTAAAATAAGTGAAATAACATTTTTTACAGTGTTAAACTGTAATACATGTGTGCATTTTTAACAACTTGCTCATCACTGCCATTAACCACATTACTAAATGGTGCTGACCAGAAAGAATGTTTAAAATCATTTTAAAATATAGCAATCTAGTATAATAGCCATAACATACTTCATTTAAGTGGTATTCATATTTAATATATTTTTGACTATTATAGCCAGAAAAGCATTTCCACACTAAATAAAAGACTGATTAAAAATAACAACAACTGGGTGATAAAATGGTGGCCGCTGCAAAGGTTATAGTGAATGTATGCTGAGCTTTAAATGGCTGCTCAGTTGAATTTGACCTTCTTCACCCACAGGAGCTATGTTATGTCATTGGTATAGATGGAACATAATGGGACAAACATACAGGAGAAGTCCAATATCCCTGATAGTGTGGAAAAACAATTGCAATTGTGCTTATAGCTTACAGTGGCTTATAGGGAAGCGCAATGGTTATTAGTGCTAGGATCCACTCATCTAGAAGTTGCCATAGAATCCAAAGGTTATTGAAACCATTCACAAATCAGGTCATAATTGAAGGGAAAGGCTTGAATATTTGGAATCAGGTCATAATTGAAGGGAAAGGCTTGAATACAACTTGGAGGGAAGAACAAAATTATATCTACAGATCTCCAGCCAGTGCTTACAAGGCCAGCTAATGGAGTATTTCAGGCCTGTGGCAGTTGAATCCCAAGCATCATCGGCATTGGCATTTCTGAAGACAAATGCCACGGAAATGAATTGTATTTATAATAATTGTCGTAACTTAGAATAACATATAGTGTGTCCATCGTGATAGTTTTCTTTAAAAAAAACACAAAGGTTATTGACAGTATTGAGCCTTCTTCAGTAAATGTAGTTAATTATTGGTGCATTGCTGTTGGACCAGTGATGTCATTTTATGAGATTGGTGGCACACTGATCAAGCAGAGGTAATTGTTTGCTAGGAATTTGAGAAGAAGAGGAATGTGCTGTCTCCACCTAATGGCACAGTGACTGTTCTTTCTTCAATCAGGTGTCAACATCAGGGGACAACACTGTGGAGTGTCAGCTTGAGACTCACAACAACAAGATGGTTACATTTAAATTTGATGTTGATGGAGATGCTCCTGAAGATATTGCTGACTACATGGCAAGTTTTATAGACCCTGCTTCCCAGTAGATACTTGGTTATTCATGGCATTCAAGCTGATTTCTTGTTTAAATACTCTGGCTGCTTAGGACAAACCTGCCTCCTCTTTGTAGCATTTCTCAAGTTATGGAACCCCCTGAGATCTAACCTTTGTTAGATGTCA
Organism: Heloderma suspectum; assembly: GCF_057233095.1. NCBI lineage: Eukaryota > Metazoa > Chordata > Lepidosauria > Squamata > Helodermatidae > Heloderma > Heloderma suspectum. The sequence continues at coordinate 172,948,186 of NC_139459.1, forward strand.
ACTTGACATGCTCTTGTCTTGCACAGATTATTCTGAGAACTAATTTTGAGCGGCTCTGGGGCAATATCCTAAAAATGGAGAGGATCGGGAGCTGTTAGAGGAATCACTGAAAAGCGGGGATGGAGATTTGACTAAATTCATCCATCTAGGCACTGTCACTTTTGGAAGCCTCACATATAAGAACCTCAAGATATTTTTGAAATGCTTATAAACCATTTGAGCTAACCTTATAGAAGTTGTTATTTTAAGCTTTCTGCAGACTCCTGTAGGTCCATCTGTTCTTCTTGGGTAATACAGTTCTGAATGGTATCTTAGCCCTAAACATGAGAAGCTCATGGGGGGAAAAAAGGTTGGATAAATGATTCAGGGATTGAAATTCATTTAAATAAAAGGAAGGAAACATTGAGAATTGTACACTTGTCTTCTTTAGACATAAGTCTTGCAGCCCGATCCTATATGTGTTTACTCAGAAGGTAGTCCCACTTCATCAGGTGGGACATACTTCTGAGTAAGTGTGCATAGAATTACTTCCTCAGATTCATACTACAGAAGACACATTGAACTCCTGTTAGGATGTGGTGTAGGGGGATTGTAGTTTCAGATAAGTATTGATGCTGCAGTGTAAGTAAAGCACCCCTTATATTTATGATTTAGGATTATTGTAGCGTTGCACTGTTTTGACAAAGAATGTTTAAGCAGGGCTCAGTGAATGGGTTGGGAGCCCCTGAACGTAACAGCATTGCTGAAGCTAAGGAGGTATGGTTCTGATCCCTCTCTTGAATGGGAGTCCCATGTAAGAGTGGGATGTTAGTATAGTGTCATTATGTTAGTATAATTTTTTTTAAGAGAATGCTTACATATAATAATATGATTTTAGGATCAGTATGTGCCTTCTCTGCTACTTGTGTATCCTGAGATGATATGTTGATAAATGGGCATTGACTGAATTTCAACAGCTTTGGCTGCATAGGAGGGTTTTTTGCAGCCAAACAGCATTATGCTTTTGGAATGTTTCTTCAATTGTACAAAATGTTATAAAAGAACTATGTACTCTGGCATCATGTGAGAAGGTGATATTTAACAAAGAAAGGAAATGTAGTATTATTTGGAAAGTATGGTTCCCTTTTAGAATGTATTCAGTGGGCAGTATCCAATGGGGTACTTACGCCCCCGCTGATTCTTTTGCGCCCTGCTGATTCCCTACTGCAAGTAGTGGGCCCCCCCATTTCTGTTGCACAAGCGGGACCCACTGCTTATTCAATGGAAATTTAGTGCTACCTAGAGGAAGCTTTGAAATGAGCAAGAACACTCATTTCTGGACCAGGACAGGTCGGAGGAGCTCCCTTACGCAAGCTCCACTACCCTGCTCCATTCCAGAAACAAGCGTTTCCACTCATGTTGGGCTGCCCCAGAAGTGCTAAATCTCCGTTCTGCAAGTGGTGGGCACTGCTTATGGAAGGGAATCGGTGAGGTGCAAAAGAATCGGCAGGGGCATAAGCACCTCGTTGGATGCTGCCCCATAAATTTCCTCCTGCTTTAAGTTAATTTTCTCACCACTATGTTTTGTAATAATTGTAAGTTATTTGAACAATATATTGTGAACGTTTTGGGGGAGAATATTTAATTGATGTATGTGAATTTGGTGAATTATTTTGTCACTTCAGTGTTTTTCTTAATGTTTGATATGTTGAGGGGGAGAACATAGAATGTAAAAGGCAATAGTGGAGTCTATGTGGATGGGTGATGGATTTCTGTCCTTTAGGTGATCTTTTAGATTTGGGTGGGCAACGTCCACAGCTTGGGGGCCACATTGTCCTCCTCAGAACCCTGCAGGGGGCTGCACCCCTCCCAAGCTACTGCCCAAATCTCAGCAGTTTTGCTGGGAAACAGCATACATGAGGAATGCACACCTTGTTTCCCAGCAGAGTGGGACACCTGTCAGCCTGCCAAACAGCTGATTGGTGGGCTGTTGGGAGTCATATCCTGCAGAGAGACAGGTCATGTACAGAGAATCATCCCTGCGTGCCCTATTTCTCAGCAGAATCACACTTCCGGTAGTCCACCAAACTGGTTTGGTGGGCTGTCGGGAGCCTGATTCTGCTGGAAACAAGGTGTCTGCTCCCTGCACACCTTCTTTCCCAGCAGAGTCGCTGGGATTTGGGGGACAGTGGCAGGGACCAGGGGCCCCCGCACAAATGGCCATGATGGGCCACATGTTGCCCACCCCTGTTTTAGATGGATACATTTGCAAATGTGTATGATTTTAGTGAATGTGTTACTGTATGTGGTATTTGGTGTTTGTTTTGTTTCTTGCTTTTATTATTTGTAAATTGCTTTGAGACTTCTTCTGGTTGTGTGAAGCAATATATAAATGTAATAAACTAACCAACTATCTTCTACCTTGCTTTTTTTTCCCCTTTCCTACTTATTAGGTTGAAGATAACTTTGTGTTGGAAAATGAGAAAGAGAAATTTGTTGATGAACTGAGGGCTATTGTTTGCCAGGCCCAGGACATCATCCGCAGTCTTCCTGTTGAAGATCGAGCCTCTGGCACAGAGTCTGCTCCTGACCCAGCCAACAGCCAAGTAAGTTCTGTTTGTTTAGCAATGCCAGTTTTCTGGGAAGGTGTGTGCTTATATTGGGAAATTCCCTTTTTATATTTATCTATTCATTTTTAATTCAGACAGGATCTTCTGAACAAGTTCAGATAAACCCAGCATCTACTCAAACTGGCAGTAAGTAACTATTTTAAAACATTTAACCTTGAAGGACCAAAAAAAATCAAAATCCAAAGCAGAACCATCCTCCATTAAAGGTGAAAGAAATGGAAATAATGGACTTTTTGACAAGGGCCAAAGCAGGTTCTCTTGTCAGTTGTGCTGGCTTTTGTCCTTTAAATCCTCCTTGGTAGTTCACTCTTTGAAGAGTGTCCTTTGTAGGGGTTTTTGCTGCATATACTTGACTCTGCAATGTTTTTGATAACTGTAATGGAAGATTCTAAAGCAGCTTTCCTCAACCTGGTATCCTCCAGATGTGTTAGACTCCCAACTTCCCTCAACATTGGCCATGGTTTCTAGGTCTGGTAGTCCAAAATACCTGCAGGGTACTGATTTAGGAATGGTGTTCTAAAGGTTGGAATATTGTTATTCTAGGTTGAAGTTAGCCATAAAACCAAATAATGACCTCTTATTAGGCATTGCCAAGTTGGTATTAGCTCTGGGGTTGGTTTGGTGTAGCTGTGAACTGAACTAAGAAGGAGCTCTGGTTTTATCTTTAGGAAACTAGAATCAGAATTCTTTCATTCTGGTTGTTATTGACTCCAGATTTATCCTGAGAGCCAGTACGGTGTAGTGGCGAGAGGGCTGGACTGGGAGCTGGGAGAACTGGGTTCTAGTCCCCACTCGGCCATGGAAACTCACTGGGTGACTTTGGGCCAGTCACAGACTCTCAGCCCAACCTACCTCACAGGGCTGTTGTGAGGATAAAATGGAGGAGGAGGAGGAGAATGTAAGCCGCCTTGGGTTCCTTGCAAGAGGAAAAAAGGCGGGATAGAAATGCAGTACATGCATGCATGCATGCATACATACATACATACATACATACTGAAGCTGGTGGACTCTCAAGCCAGCCTTTATTACATGTACTCTGTGGTGTGGTTTCAAATAATTGAAAATCAGTCTAATTCAAACTTTTTTTTTGAGGTTGGATACAAAATGTTATCTGAGTTTAATCAGCAAAATTAATATGTGGTCGTCCACAGTGGCTGTCCACTGAGAAAATATACAAGCACATTTAAATTGCTGAGTTTCCATGAAAGAAATACAGAAGCAATGGTTGAGAGAGCATGAGACTCTCTGTTGAGGATGGGTTTTCTCTTAGTGGAAAGTGAAATAGGACTGTGAACAGTCAGCTGTATTCCTTTATGTTGTACAAAATCAGTCAGTTACCATGATGAACTACTTTTGAAAGCTGTTAGAGTCGGAGTCCATAATATTAGTTACTAGTCTTTGATCTGTTAGTATTAAGCAATCTTTCTTTCTCTGATTCTTGATGTTGGATCAACAGTTTTATGATTTTTCTAAAATTGGGTGTCTGTCTGCTATTGATTTGTAATTTCTACCATATCCAGTACACATGTCTTTGTGTCCCTGGAGGACTGGAACACTTAAGACCTTGGCCAGGATCCAAAGATTCTCATAATTAGTTCTGTGCACTTAAGGGTCTTTGGATGTATTTCGGAAGCACAAATCTTTCTTACTACATGGCAAACCAATTCTCAAACTAAGTAGACTTCCTTACTACATATCAGGGCAATTGTGAAGCTGATGGGACTTTCAAAAGCAGATTGTAATATAGCACTGGGGTCAGGTACTCAAAGATAAAAACTCAAAAATTTCACCGAGCATGCTTAAACCTTGAAGGGGCTGTTCAGATCCCAGCCCTGCAGTCCATGGATGGCTACACAGTGGCCAAATATATGTATTTGTATTCTGCTGAGCACATTGATGTATATTCATTTAGTGCGTTGTAAGAAGTAGACATTATAAGCAATAGATGCAGCTACTGTTGCCAATGGCAGAATGTTTCCAGTTTTTTGTTTTGGTATAAGCAGTTGTCCTTAGTAAAGTGTTGTAGATTTATTTTTATTTTATTAAATTTCTAATAAAATAGATTTCTTTAAGTATTGTATATGCAGAGTGGACTCTGTACAATAAAACAGAAGTGTATAATGCCATCCAGGTACAAATCAGAGAGCCCTCTCCTTGTGCGAGAAGGAAACGCTAGATTAAAAGGAAATCAGTTGAAATCGGATAATGATTCTATTATTTAATGGATAACTTTTTAATCTTTTTTCCTTACTGGATGATTTGAGTTTCTTCCCTGGCAACCTAGAGTCAGTGGCTAGTTTCTGGTTCTTCGGCATTCCTGTTTGACTGCTTCAGCGGAAGTGAGAGAATATCACTGCAACAGACTATTGCTGTTGAGGCAGGAACAATTGTGGCATGGGACAGTCTGTGCCTACTGTGCCAGGAAATGCCTCATCCTGACTTTAGGCAAGACAAATATGGGACAATGCTGACCCCCCCAGATAGATGTGCATGCAGCCTGTGGTAAACATAGTGAGGTCGCAGCCTGAGAAGCCTACAGTTTCAGTTGGTGCTACCAGTGAGCTTCCCTGAACCAAGAAAAGAACAGTGGAATTAAGGCAAAGCAAAGGCAAGATGGCTTCACTGTCAGCATTCACTCTGTGTGTACCTTTCTTTGTTCGCATACACTGACCCAAGGAAAATGGAGAAAGTATGGCCACGTGGGTCAGTGGCACATATGTGCAACTCACCTCCACGCATGTGATGGTGGGGTATCCTTGGAAGGACAGGGGATTATTTCTTTCTTAAAAGGAAGTGCATATTTTCAAGCTCTGTGAATCAACATGATGTATATTGGGGAGAGTTGTGTGTGTGTGTGTGTGGGGGGGCACATTAACCACCCAAGCTGCGCTATTTAGGCTTGCAGAAGAGGGAGCCAGTAAATCCTGAGTAACCAAGATATGCAAAAAGGCAAGAAGGATTTCTTGCCTTAACAGTTGCTTAAGGAGGGCCACCTCACTGTTTAAAACTATGTATTTAAATAAGCAAGGAGTGAAAAGTTATGTAGAAGGGGAGTCTGTCCTTCATACAGCTGCTCAGTGGCAGAGTTGAAGGTAGAAGTCAGGTAGCACAATTTTATACATGTTTATCAGAAGTAGGTCCCACTGTATTCAATCAAGCTTAATCTCTGTTAAATGTTAGGATTAAAGCCTTAGCGTCTGAAGGTAAACATCAGGATTCTGACTGCTGGACCATGCTGCTTCTAAGGCTCCTGTTTGCAGCAGCAGGGCTGCTTTGTAAATCTTGGGTTTTTTCTCTCTCTCTTGTTGCACACTTCAGAAATGGTAGAGGAGTGATTGTCCCTTATGACTTCTCTCTCTCTCTCTCTCTCTCTCTCTCTCTTTCTTTCTTTCCCTCCAGGTGACTCTGCTCCCCAGTCATCCCCTGTTGGCCGCTGGAGATTTTGCATCAATCAGACAATAAGGAACAGAGAATCCCAGGCACCTTACACTCTTCTTCAGTCAACTACAGCTGCCCCAGGGTGTCAGATAACAGGTGAACATGAGATGGGTTAAAAAGCATGGCTCATTTCTGACTTGTCTCTGTGATGGTGTATTAGCAGTTTTGGAGCTGCAGTCAGCTCAGTTTCCTTGCCTTGAGTGAGAGTGACTCAAGCTTTTGGGTTGGAAGGTTACAAGTTCAATTCTTTAATGGCATGAAGGCAAGAGTCCATTCTCTGTCCTTTGGGACAGCCGCTCCCAGTTGATGATTGACTCCTGCTTGATATGCCAGTGGCTTATTCTGTGCCAAAGGCTGTGGCTCAAACTTTGCTGGGTTGGTTTCTATTCTTTAGTGCATTTGTAGTAGTTTTACTTCTTTATCACCCTCCTAAATCATCTTTTTAAGAATGTTGCAGGGGAATGTGAAATGCACAGTTCTGCCATATCATCATCAGCCCAGTCGCATACATTTTCATTACAGATTTGCAGTGTCTTGCTCAGAGCTAGCAAAACCACCCAAACCAAAATAGACTTTTCTGTTGTGCCAGATGGACTGAACACAGGCAACAGGGGAAAGACTGTAAATGGCATAAGGCAGCCTTCCCCAACCTGACACCATCCAGATATGTTGGACTACAACTCCCAGCATCCCCAACCAGCATGGCTGGTTGGGGGTGCTGGGAGTTGTAGTCCAACACATCTAGACAGTGCCAGGTTGGGGAAGCCTGGCATAACAGCCAACCAGCTTGGTTCATTTACAATAACTGTGTGGACAGAATTAGCTTGGTGTTTCCATTTACATGTGTTTTTCATTGGTTTAAATTTTAGTATAAATAGTGGATTTTCTTCAAAGCAGTACAGCATGAACCATGTGAACACAACTTTGGTACCTGCCTGCAAGTCCAGACATTTTAAATATAGCAATGCGAGTCAGCCTCACACTCTGTCAAATTCGACTCCACACTAACCAGGGTAAAAATTAGTGTAGCCAATCCCTTCAAACACAGCAGGGCATTTAGACTGACTGAGAATATTTTGGTCTGTCCTTCTGCCAGCCATGTGCCATTTCTAACCAGGAGTCAGATCAGTTTCATTCAGAGATAAGAAACAATGTGAGGAATGATCAGACTTGCAGAGATGGTTGAAAAGCGTGCAGTTGTCTTTTAAAAAATATTATTAATTCAAAATCACCACATCATATGGTACCGGGCGAAGACCTTATTATTTGCCTAGGGTTTTAAATGTATTTTCACCTTGATTGATAATTTTTATTTTTATCTGATTTTTATTTTATTTCCTTCCCCCCCACTCCCTTGCCGCCATTTCTGTTTTCCATTGTTTTATTGTATTTTTATTGATGATTGTTATTTTAAATGTTTTATAAATGAAAACTACTTTGAGAGATTCACCTAAAGAGCATTGTAGAAATATTTTAAATCAATTAAAAATATATTCTGCTATCACAATACTACCTGTCCCTATCTCATAGGACCCATACATCTCTCTTGGTTCTTCTTTCTATGATACAGCTCTGGCATCAAGGGTAGGCGTGGTTGGGCACATGTTGAGGTCCCACACCCCAGCAGGGGCCCACTGACAAGAACCCCCTGGACTTGTTCCTCCTCTTGACCATTGGAACCTGCTTGTTCATCTGTCTTATGCTCTGGGTCAGACAGCAGCAGTGGTGGTGAGAAGGAGCAGTAGACACTCCTGCCTTCTTGCTCACTAGCTGTTTGCCTGTCAAGCAGGCAAGTGGCAACAATGATGAGAAAGAGGAGGAGGAGCAATAGAGACTGGTAAGAAGGCAGACTCACTGAGGGAGGGGGCCCATTGAGGAAGTCTTGCCCAAGGGCTGTCAGAAACCTTGTGCACTACTATGACATCTGTTCTCCTACGCATATGTTGGAGTTGGCTTTACGCGTAGCTTCTAAAGCCAATGTCCCTAGGTGGAGTCAGGGATTTTAAAGTAAATTTCTCCCCTGTTATATGCTCATTTTGAGAACTGCCTCATCTCTGGAATTACTGCCCCTTTAAAGAGCCATACTGCAACATCACTTTTTCTGGAATCTTATTTGTGAGCCTCACTAGTTGATTTCTTGTGTTTACAGACCAACTAAAGGAAAGTGCCAAAGAAGATAGCCCCCAAGATTGTCCCCCAGCTGTGGAAAATCTTAGCAACCAGCACAGGCCTACCCCATCTTCCAGCTCAAATGAGCTGTTAAGTGACAGTACGGCGTCTGAGCCCCAAATGTCGGAAACCGAGCAGTCAGCACCTCCTCACCAAGTGGAAGGCAGCATGGATAAGCTGCTGTCTGCCACTGCTGGTGACAATAATGATATTACTGCTTATGATTCTGCTTCTTGGCTGGAGTCTTTGGGGGCAGAGACTCAGGCTGATGGAACTCTCCTATCTTCATATACACCCCATCTAACATCTGGCATTGCTGAGCTGAATTTGTCCACTGAGGCCTCCGTGTCCAGACCAGCCACCTGTCACATCTTGGCCACTGAGGAAGCAGATAACTTGATGGCTGCTGAACAGGCCAGTGCTTTGGTTCAGGGCCCAGCCCTGGAAGGCACTCCCTTTACATCTGCTCTGGAGTCAGACAGTGAGGGTCCCCCTAAGATGGATTTTGTCGACAACAACATCAAAACTCTGGATGAGAAGCTGCGGACGCTTCTGTACCAGGAACACAGCTTGTCGGGCACTTCCCCTGAGAGCCAGAAAGACACACACAGTGCAGCGGAGTCTCCATTCTCCTCATCTGCTGAAGACACTCTCCCCTGCCCAGTAACTGAAGCACCGGACATTAATTCCCCTGGAGAGACCCAGCAAAGCCCCACCACGCTTTGTGATCCCCAGGCTACGCTCGTCCCATCTGCAAGTCATCCTGACAGTTTGCCAGTGCTGAGGAGGGAGCCCAGTGCTATCACCTCTGCTCCTAGTGATCTCTGTATGCATGTGAGTAGTAACAGGGAGGTTAGCTGGGGTTGAAAACTCTCCTGCAACTGGAGAAATCCAGAATTATGCTGGATGGCTGCACAAACCTAACTGCCAGCCTAAAAGATGCTGGCAAGAGGTAAGCATCCTCTCCAGACAGGTTATCCCAACATTTTGTCCTTTCCTGTTCACTATTTTATTCAAGTAGAGTTCTTGACCAGGAGCTGTGAATCTGGCTGTGCTGAGGGTTGAATAGAGTGGGAGCCGGATCGCAGGTTGTCTGAATTGCTATAAACCTGAACTTTACTAGGGCCTAATTGTGTTAGGAATTAGAAATGTCTTTCCTAGGGAAAAGTATTCCATAATTACAGAACAATTAGAGATCGTCTGTTTACATGTTCTTGATTATTTTAACTTGGCAAATGGATATTTTCAAGAATAGGCACTCAGTGGAGTTTGGAGATTTGTACATGTAACATTAAATAAGGGGGGATATTGATGGCCCAAGAGTATATGTCACAAAACAGAAGAGAACGTAAGTTCTCAAGTGCCTGAACAAATGGAGCATTTCAAGACAGAAGATACATAGGAAGGATTTTTTTTCGAAATATCTAAAGAAAGCCCCCAAGGAAGGAAATTTCTTCCAAAACGCACCAGGCAGAGTAAAATATTTCATTCACGCAACTGAGAACATCTTTTCTATTTTATGATATACTCGTGCCTTCCCCTCTTGCTGGTTTTCCAAGTGCATATGTAACACCACCTCCCTTCTTATTCAAATATCCCCTCTTATCTGCCCACTTCCCCACCCCCTTGTTTTGTGCAGGAGATGTCCCCAGAGGCTTCATGTCCTGAGAACCCTGTGGCCTGTCCTGCTTCAACATCAAGTGGTGGAGCTGTGCACCTGCATGCAGGAGGTGGATATTTTGGCCTAAGCTTTACTTGCCCTAGTCTCAAAAACCCTATTAGCAAGAAATCCTGGACTCGCAAATTAAAAAGCTGGGCATACAGGCTACGGCAGACCAGCTTTTTCAAGAGATCAAAAGTCCGGCAAGGTAGTGTGCTTACAGTCAGGGATCTAGACTAGGTAACATCTGTTTTGATTTCTTTATGTACGTTTCTTTTCTCTCCCCCCCCCCCTTTTTTGGGGGGCATTTCCAACACTACTCCATATATACCTTTTTCCTACCTTACTCACCTGTGTAACATTTCATCCATCACCACTTTGTTTTCCAGTTTGATTAACCAATTTTTTCATTCCACATAGAAGTGTAGGTCTTGGGATACAAAAAAATAAAAATAAAAGCCTACATGTATGCTAGAATCATGTTTTATAATGCAATGTTGCTTGTCAGTATTCTCACAGTACCAGCTTTACCTGACAGCGTTCCATTTCTTTGTGTTCCTTTCCTTTAAAAAAAATTGCAACAGAGGAGATGACTGGTGATGTTGCTCCTGATTGGATTTCTCTCTCTGAGCAAGCAACAGTGGAGAATAAAACAACTAGTCATTCTAAATCTGTGACTGAATCATTCCAACGAGGCCGCTTTCAGGTGGGTATAATTTAGTCAGTTAATTCAGGTAAACCCAAATATGTCATGTCATGATAAGGCATCTATTTATTATTTTATCTGTTTGTTTTCTCCCTTTGTTTAAAAGGCATATACTCCTCTCCTACTCAAAGTGGCCCTTAAACAAGTTCCCATGGAGCCATAAGCTAAAAATACTCATACTTACTATCCCAGCTAGCCACTGAATACTTGCCCAAACATGAAAGTTTTGCATTATTTCTGGAAGATGTAATTTAGTAATGGCTTTAGTAATTTCCAGCAAGGGAGGGTTACATAGTCATGGGGCAGCCTCAGACATCCAACCACTACTAGAGGCCTGCAGCCATGGTTAATTATTTCAAATCACTATGTGATCTTTTTGGCCTTTGTCACCTCCGCCCATTTGAATATTGAATGGTCCTGCCCTTTTGAATATTTCTTCTCTGTCCAGCCCTCTCTGTTCCCCTTGAACACTCCTCCAGGTGGCCTTCTTCCTTTTCCTCATTCTTCTGAAGATGGGTATTCCTTCTGCAACTCCCCCTACCCCTTCTTTGTCATGTTTAAATAAGTTTCTCTGAGGAAAGCTGAGAACTGAAATCTTTTTCGATATGTTGAGTAACAGACATACATCTTGGATCAGTTTTTTGCTGGCATTCCTGTGCATTTGGAGAAATTGTTTGCAAATGTGCAACTGTGGATATTCTGTTGGGGTTTACCCCTAGGAGTAGATTTTCAGGCATCACCTTTCACCTAGAAGTGAATTTAATCTACAGTTTTAGGCTACAGATTTATTGGGGGCTTGCATTCTGTCAGTGGCTTGCTGCATTACAACTTTCTCCAGTATGACTTTGATAATTGGGCAGACGTTCTCTGATGCGTCAGTTATGAGGATCAGATGAGATTGATGTAACATATGTTCAGTTGCTATTTCTGTGTGGCTTTGTTTATGGTTGTGAGAATCATTATTTTAATTCTTGCCAATTTTTTCCATAGTGCTTGTGTATGAAACATACCTCTGTTACACCTTCACACTGCCCAACAGTCTCCCTTCCCAAGGGAGAAGGAGGTGGTCTCAGAAGTGGTGTTGAGGACCCCAAGGTGGATGGTTTTGGGGGACTTCAACATTCACACCAAGCCTGCCTTGTCTGGAACAGCTTGGGATTTTGTGGCCTCCATGACAACCGTGGGCTTGACGCAAATTATATCAGGCGCAATCCTTGTGGCAGGACACTCTTTGGATTTGGTGTTCTGTAATAGAATAGGGGGAAATGATTTGTCGATGCAGGAGCCAGTGATGACTCTATTGTCATGGACAGACCATTTACCTGATCAAGTTGGACCTTAAGGCTGCCTGTAACCTCTGCAACGGTTGGGGAGTGGTTTGTATGGTCCATCCCCAGAGACTGATGAATCCAGATGAATTTCTGACCTCTCTGGGGTGGTTTTGCAGTTTTAACAGGTCCTGCTGAGGACTGAATACTTGCCCAAACATGAAAGTTTTGCATTATTTCTGGAAAATGCATGGGCTTTAGTAATTTCCAGCAAGGGAGGGTTACATAGTCATGAGGCAGCCTCAGACATCCAAACACTACTAGAGGCCTGCAGCCATGGTTGATTATTTCAAATCATTATGTGATCTTTTTGGCCTTTGTCACCTTGGTCACTGCTTGAAATGAGGGATGACATATCCCAGCTTTTGTGCAGTTTTTTCCCCCCATTCTAAAAGGTTGAAATGCCTCTCCTAAGGCATACTTACTGGCAGTAAGAGCTTTAAGCTACCATATGCTGGTATGTTCGGTCCCACCCCTTTTGCCCCGTCCACCACTGGAATGTGACCCCCAAGAATTTCTCCAAAATGGAATTCAGCCCTCTTGCTGAAAGAGGTTCTGCTCCCCTGCTGTATGTAGTTGTATAATATTTTTGTTTTGCTTCCAGTCCATATAATTTGCTTGATTAGTACACAGATCTGACAACAAGAGTGTAGTCCAGTGCAGACAAAATGCTGCCTGATCTCCTAACCATAATTGGAAGATCAGGAGTTGCCCAGCAGGCTTGCATGTTACATTACTCTCCCTCCTCCACCCCCTTCCTTTTATTTTTGGAACTAACTATATTGCAGTGTCACATCTGCACCAGCATTTTCTCTAATCAAGGTTAGGTTCACAGCATAAACCCATTTGCAAATCCATTCTAACCATGATGGCAAACTCTCCTTTGGAGCTAACCATGGTTAGAGAAAATGGCAGTGCAGACATAATTCTGCATTATGATTAGCTCCAAAAATGAAAGAGAGAAGGAAGGGAAAAAGAGTCCATGGTCAGAATATAAGAGCAGGGTTATGTCTGCATGAGGCCTGTACATTCCTCCCTCCACCCCACCTTGCCCAGTTTTGTTTTATAGCAGTTGAAGGTTCAACACTATGTCACTTTTTATGTTCAAGTCAGTTACGTAGGCAAATGTTTTTTCTTGCATTCTATGTGTTTGTCAATTGAGTATCTGTACCAGAAAGATGTAGTCACAGGTTTCTCTTCTAGAGAGTAAACCAACTGGCTTTAATGTGTTGTTTGTGTGGAGTTAGGCTTTGAGTCATTCTTTTGTTGAAGCCATTGTGAAACAATTTGCTGCTGTTGACATCAACAGTATTTATTTTATTTTATTCTGGCAACTGTGGGTAGTTAGTCTATCTGAACATATCTCTGGAAAATAACTGGCTTGGAAAAATTAAACAAATAATTTCATAAATAGCTCTAGAATAATCTCAGGTCCACCTTTTCACATACTAAAACAGGGGTGGGCAACTTTTTGCTTCTCAGAGCCTCATGCAGTGGTGTTCAGAGGGTCAGGGGCCACATGCTGGCAGGAGGTGGGCAGGGCCTGGGCTCCCTCTCCCCCTTCCCCCCCTTTGCTTCTCTCTTCCACTCACACACAGATGCAAGACTCTTAACACATTCTTCCCGCCCCACCCACACACGCACGCACGCAGGGATGGCGTGGGGTGGGGGGAGGTGCACCATGAGATTGCAGCGATTCCATTTTGCGCCTCCCCCACTTGACTGCCCAACTGATTAGCGCTGCGAACAACTGAGGAGGGCGCAGATCGGTGCGCTTCTCAGCTGTTTCCAGCACTAATCAACTGGGAAGTAGAGGGGATCCCTTGGGCTGCTTATATGGGTACTGACAAATCTAGAGTTTCTCAGTTTTGCCATTTTGTAAGCTTCTCCCTCTCATTTTTTTGCACTCTGTGATGGATTGCTAAAGGGATTCCCTTAATAATAATTCCTTAATTTTTGGATTGGAGTTTTAGGCTGGAACTTTTTATAGGAATTCTTGAAAGGATTTGTCCAAACCTACGTTTGTCTGTTTTTCAGAATGTTGACTTGTGGTGGCTTGACTTATGTTTATTCTGGTTGCCCTGAAAGAGTGGGGGTAGAGTCTGTTGCTCCTTCTTTCTGCAGTAATTGTCCATGCTATCTCCCTTCTGTTTGGTGCAATAGCATTTTACATTCATACAGTGTATCTTCCATGGTGAGCGGTATGCAGATCTGTATCATGAAGCGCTGTGTGCTTTAAAATGCTACACTCCCCCCCCCCCGTTTTTTTCCTCTCCCTCACTCTGTCGCAGTCTTTACGAAACCACTTTGTTCTGTCTGTTCATTGCACGGCTGTGGACAGTTTTGTTGCAGTTGAGAGGGTTTCCTGGCAGGCCTCTGAGGCATATCGATGCCTATTCACTCAAAGGAGTTTTATAAAAAATAACCTATAGACACGGCTATTGACCGATGATTTTTCTTTGCTCTCTTCCATATTTTCTCTTTGGAGTCCTATCGCCATAAATATTTCTTAGGATCCTTTTTATAGATTTTTGGGGAGGCTTTTTCCTTGTTTTGTGCAGCATTTTTTATCTAAAGGGTCAGCTGGAATTTATGTCACTGCAGTCCACGTCTGTGCTAGCATGACCTGTTACATTGTTTTCCCATTTTTTGAATGGAAGGTAAGTATTTGCTCTCTTGTTTAGGCCATAGAAGCCTTGTGTGCATTTAGTAGCTTCTTAGGTTGACATACATAAAGCCTTTTTATTTGTGAAAGCCTTGGTTGAATAGTATATTTTATTATAGAGTACGTTTTAATCTTTAATATTTTACCTAGTTTAAATTGTTCCAAAGTTATGGTTACCCATCTTAAGCCTTTTGGAGATAGAGGGGGTTAAAATCAAATTAAATGCAACCCCAAGAATCCTGGCTCCTTGCAGCCCCTGCTCAGTTCTAGTCTCCTCTAAATCTGCAGTCTGATAGGCAGTTTAAGGGTGCTTCCAGACAGACAGCTCCTAGTGCTGCCAATTAAAAGGCATTGAGCAGCTATTCCATCTTTTTCTCCTTAACTGTGGTAAGAAAAAAGTTGGTGGGAAGTGGGAAGACATGGGAGGATTACAAGTGGAAAACGAGGGCATGTGGATCCCCCATACATCTCAGTGAATGAGGCAGGACAATTGCACAGTAAAAGCCTCGTCTGGAAGCACCATATATTTATGTGATGAAATTCAGGGCTGGAGCCTGGGGGTTTGCAATAGTGTTTATATCCCTTGGAGATAAAATCCTGCACTCTTGTCTACCCCATTCTAAGTCTGCTTTTCTGGAAAAGTGAACGTACTGAGCTAATGTTCCCCCTCCGTCTGTCTCTCTGTACATGCCTCAGGTCATCACAGTGCCACAGCAATTGGCCTCAGGTAGTTCAGAAAGAGAACCCTGTGAGATGCCTCCTTCCTCGGAGCCTGGGGCAGAAGAAGGGGCTTCCAAACAAGGAGAAATTGCTACGTTGATCAGTGCCATGGGTGAAATGGATGCATCCTCCACCACCCCTGAGCAGCGGGAACTGGAGGAGACCTCTGCCACTGCTAGCAGCATGCAGTCTTGCTCAGAGCCATGGTCCAAAGGTGGCTTTGTGCAGAAGCAGCCTAGCTCTGACAGTGAACTTTCTGCTCCCATGGGTGGTAGCCTGGAGGGCTGGGAGCGAAGTCAGCAGTTACAGGACGAGAGGGGCGGAGCCCACACAAAGAGGCGCAGTTCCCTCTTTTACTCCCCATCTTCCCCTATGAGCAGCGATGATGAATCTGAGATTGAAGACGAGGACCTGAAGGTGGAGCTGCAGCGTTTGCGGGAGAAGTAAGGGCGCCAACATTGGACCTTATAGCCAATTTGCATTGGTTCTAATTCCAGTGAGTGACCAAAACATGGGGAAAGTGGAGCACAATATGATTTTTTCTGTGTTTCATTGCACTAGCTCTCAGTTTCCATTTTTGGGTTAGACTGTAACTGACAAAGGCCGGGTTAGGCCCAGGCTGCTACTTCCAGGTGATTCCTGATTCTCTCATATCATTTATGATTATTATTACCCATTATTAGTTATATGTAGGAAGTTATATATAGGACTGACTACCACTTGATTAAAGAATACTTAGTTGATCAGTCATATAACTTGTAATGAATTAATTGCTCTGTTTAGTCTCCATAAGTTTGCACATGAAGAAAACAATTATTCTGAAGGGGAGGAAAGCATTGTTTCTTCTTTTTTAGAGGATGCATGCTTGCATCGAAGCAGGCATCACCCAAATAACAGCATTCCCTTCTGTGCGAGAGAAAGAGCAATGCCTCTTCTAAGAAGGAACCCACCAGCCAGGGTACTTACCTTAGAAATAATTAACTTGAAAATTTGGTGCCCAATTAACTGGACCCAACTTTTTAATCAGTCAAAAGATGCTTCATCAGTCTAATGTTAATTGACCTAAACTTGGCAGCCCCTGTCACATAGGCACTTCGCAGAGCAATCCTATACTCCAGAGGCCCAGGACCTCTTCTAGCCTGAGGGCCACATCCCATTTTGGAGAAGCTCTTGGGGTGGGGGCACTCCAGCGGTGGCCAGGCCAAAGGCAAAAGCATATTTTAGCTTAAAGTTCTTACTACCAATAATTAAGCCCTAGGAGAAGCATTTCAACTTTTTAGAATGGGGGGAAAACTTCACAAAAGCCGGGAAACCACCAAACTATTGGTGGTGTGGGGGGAAGGGTGTGTGGCCTTCTGAAGAACCACAGAGGGCAGGATTTGGGCCCCTTGCTTGAGGTTCTACAGCCCTGCTATACTCCAATATGGCAAGGGACTTTGCTGCCACTATGCCAGTGCAGGATCTGCTATATCCCACACTTGACCAGCCCAGAGCAGAAGGGGAAAAATACACTGCATTGAAAAGCACAGAATGGAGCAACAACCACCACACCACTAGTGCCCACTAATCATGGCTAGTGTGGCAGTGTTACAGAGATGCCCCTATGTCTGCCAGACATGAGAGGAATCGTCCCACAAGAGCTGACAGGGAGATGTCCCTGTGTGAGCCACTGTGGCATGTGTGGGAAGACACCAGCAGCCAAAAGACATAGGCATCCCTGCACACGGAAGTTCAGTTCCTTTGATACCACAAACTGCTCACAAATACTGTTTTCGATCACGACACACAAAGGAGAGGAAGGGGAGGCTGTTTAATACAACAGCCATACAGCCCCCTTGGGGAGGAGGTTTTCACTGGAGGTCACTGATATCAGTGAGCGGTTGGGGATTCCCCTGTTCAAGATCCACTGAGGGAGGGAAAGAGTATTTTGCCAAGATGGGAAAGGGAAGGATAGGCAACAAGGGGAGTCCCAACCACTCACTGATGCCAATGACTCACTCCAATGACTCCAGTGACTCACTGGGCCTGGGTGTTGGGAAGCTGGAGACATGAGTTTGTGCCCACTAAGGGGAATGGGGGAAATGGCCCCACTCACCTTTTGCATGCTTGGCCATCAACAGTCCCCTCACAGGCAAAAGCAAGGAATTGGAACCCACATGGCCGGTACCACTGAAATGCTCCCTACCAACTCAGCCACAGAGAGGACAGGTAACAGACACAGTGGGGCTGTTCACATGGCCAGACAGCTCACCATTGGTTCTTTAACCCATGGTGAGGCTGAGGTGCGTGTGAGGTGCATGCAGCTGCCATTTTGAATATGCAACCACCACCACCCCCGGGGAGGTTGTCATGTTGTGCGACCCCAGCAAGTGTGGGTTAAACAACCCTATCATAATCCATTATCCGCTTTAGCATTATGTGGTTGTTGTTTAACCAAAGGTTGTTTAACCCTCGCATAACCCACAGTCAGCAGGTTTGCACAACACGACAATCCCCAAGCGGGGGTTGCATATGCAATGTGGTGTCCCAGGTGCTGTAGCTTATCATGGGTTAAATAACCCATGATGAGTTCTGGTGTGTTATCCGAACCTGGTCACTGTGGGAATCTGTCTTCCACCCACCTGGCTTTAAGACCCAGTCATATATGCCAGGGTCACATGGGTTGCAAAAGAAGCGCTAGCCTGGTGGAACAGCCAGACTTCACAGGCAGAGAGCCCCTCGTTTGAATCCAGGGTACAATCCCATGCTAGGAATGTAGGGAGGAGCTCCCAAGCATAGGCACGGCGCAGCATGGGCTAACATTTGGCTTTTCCCTCCCCTGACAGCGCCTTCTTCCGCCCTCCCGCCCCCGACTGCCTTATACACCCTGGCAGGAGACCCCATCACACTTGTGCACCCTGAGGTGCCTGTTTCCTCATGGTGTGGGGAAACTGAGTGAACCTAGAATGGAGGGGCCACTGGCCCCGAGTCCCGGTAGCATCACATGCTCTGCCCACTGTCTGAGCTGTGCCTCTTAGAGAGGTTCCAGCATCCCTTTGCACATGTAAAGCGGTTGCTGGTGTGATAAGTCTAAGTCAGGACTTGTTTTCTTTCTGTGTAGGCACATTCAGGAAGTAGTGAACCTTCAGGCTCAACAGAACAGGGAATTGCAGGACTTATATGAACGGCTCCGCTCCATCAAAGACTGCCGATCAGAGTCATCTGATGTCTCCCTGCAACTGTCGTCTCCGCGCCGGCCCAAGTCTTTCAAAAGCAAGCTGCGTAGCAGGCCCCAGTCTCTCTCGCATGTTGACAATGGCATTGTCGCTGCTGGTAAGGAAGCGAAACTGGGAGGCAGTTTACAATGTGGAGGCCACTGTGGGAGTTTGTCTGAACAAGTTCGCTAATGCACGGATGAGTCCATGAAAAGGTGTTTACTTTCTGTAAGACAAGCTTCCCTTTCCACTTCACATTGTTTGCTATGGTAATTCTATCAAGAGTAAAAGTATTACTTCCTGTCAGCTTTCCACACTTGATTTAGCAAAAATCTGGAGAACTTCCCCACTGCCACTCTGCTTTGTGTATTCTCTCCCACCCCACCCGTGAGCTGAACTTTTCAACAATTTCTTGAGAGTGAGTGCCAGTTGTGTTTCCAAATGCCTCAGACAGGTTTGAAAATACTAATCTTGGACTCAACCCATTTCTTGGTTATCATTCCCACCCCTCACCTTATAATTTCATTGCCTCTAATTGTGTGCCTTTCCCCTATTATTCGTTTGCCCCACAGAATGCTGTTGCGCTACCACTGCGGCATCCGTGATAGACTATCAGTTGAGCATTCAGGCCCATTTGCTGCACCAGAGCTGTTCCCAGGCAGAAACAAGCCAAGGTATTTGCAAATGTCATTCTGTGTTGACCTAACTATTCAGATGGCTCAGTGTGCAATACACAGGGCTGGTTCAGATGTAATACTCAAGTTCCCTTTCCCAGTGCAGTGTCTGTGGACACCTCCCTCTGCGCCTTACCATTTTTTAAAATTATTTTTTACCTATGGGCCCAGAGGCAATTTTAGGAAATTAAGGTAGAGGATGGCTGGAGGCTGGTGTTTCAGTTTGCACTTGCACTGTGCCCAGGCACCCGGGCATTTTTTTTTTAAAGCAGGGGCGCTGGGGGGAGGGACTCTGCTTCCACCTGGTAAGCTTCAGGAGCGGGGTGGGGGGCAGCAGAGCAACAGTGGAGGGGAAAGTGGTGTGTGTATAATGGATGAATGGGGTCCATGCCTGTGTATGTTGAATGAGTGTGTGTGTGTTTTGAGGGGGGGTGATCTGAGGAGAGAGAGAGAAAGGGTTTGGAGGGGGCCTGAACCTGAGAGAGAGAGAGAGTGTGTGTGTGTGTGTGTGAGAGAGAGAGAGAGAGAGAGCACACACAGTGATCCGGAGAGAGGGGAGGGGTGTTTGGTAAGAAAGAGGGTGTTTGGATGGCAATCCTGGGAGATGTGGGGGGTGCCATTTCCTGCTATGCCTCAGGCAGCAAAATATCTTGGGCTGGCCCTGATTGGGTTGGCTGGCAGGAGAGGGGGTGGGGCGATTGAGTTAGTAGAGGATGAATGAGTGGATTGAGAGTTAATTGAACAGGAATTGATTTGGGCAATGAATTGGGGAAGCATTGATCGGGGGATGATCCTATTAATTTGGGGAATAAATTTTGCAGAATAAATTAGTTTAAGGGGAGTTTATTTAGAGGTGATTTTGGGAAATCAATTAGCCTGCTGGAAAAATATGAGATCAAATGAGTGGTTTTGTGTTTTGGGGCTCAACCCCCCCCCCCCCCCAATACTTAGGTTCTTGGGCAAATTACTTGTCCTTTCGGCTCACCAGGGCATTCTGTGAAATGAGTGTTCTGTTGGAGCAGAAATGAAATGAAATGGATAGTAAAACAGCTTGCCTTCTGTGAAATAAGGGTTTTATTGTGCTATATGAGGTCAAATATATGGCTTGGTATTTGGGGCTCCGACCCATCCTCTGCCTTGTACTCAGTTTCTTGGTTACTTGTTCCAAACCCCATATCACCATAATACAGTTATTAGGCCAACTCAAAGTATTTATTTTCCCTTTACATTTTCTGCTTACCCTGCACTGTTGATGCTGCATAAACTGTGAAACAGCCTTGACACTTGGGAGAAAATGAGGGCAATGACTTACAAAGGTTCTGAGACTGGTGGCTGTGGACAAGCTGTCTTGTAGTGGGACAGGACTAGCCTTCCTAGCTTCCTCTTACTCATAAAGTACCATTCTCTGCTCTCCTGTATAATCTTTTTGTCTAGGCCATCTAATCTTCATGTTTGTTTTAAATGGCTGTACACTGCCTTGGTGGCTTTTTAGAAGATAAGGTGGTATAGAAATGTTAATAAATAAATAAAACGAATAATCCAAATCCCCTTGCACTTCCTAGTTCCCTTTGCTACCCCAATCATTGATTTAAAAGCAAATCTACATTCAGTGGCAACCGACATTTGGAGATAGCAAAGATTTAAGTGCATATATGCAAATCTGCTGAAGTTGCCATATTTATTCAGAGTATAAATGTGACATTCCTTGCCACAGAAATTTGGACTTTTTGACACATGCAGTACCACAGCCCTTCCTTTTGTTACTGTCCTTATCTTCCCCACTTGGGAAGAGGCCGAAATGATATGTACCATTTCAGTGCTTTGAGGCAGCTTTCTGTATCATGCTTTTTAAACACATCCCTCCTTCCTAGACCAGTTGTGCATCGTCAGCAGTACCGCCTCTTGTCAGCAGACTACAGCCAGTAAGAAAGGGATGTTCACCGATGACTTGCATAAACTGGTGGATGACTGGACAAAAGAAAAGGTGGGGAACTCCCTTATCAAGCCAAGCCTCAACCAGATCAAGCAGAACAAGCACCGGCTGGACACTGACAGCTGGAGCAAAGTATATGAGGTGAGGGGGGGACTTGTGTGGAAGGGCTGGACCTTGTGATGTAATAGACAAAGTCATTCATAAGCTGAGAGACCTTGGTTGTTGGCTTGCTGAGTGGTTATCTTGGGCCCTTCCCTCTGATCAGCTCTCTCTCTCTCTCTCTCTTCTCCCCCCCCCCACAACTTAATCCTTTCCATCTCTTTTATCTTCTGAAGTCCTGTCATGTAGAAAGACGATTCACCCCAGGCATTTTGTGGTGGTGCCTTTAACTATCACAATGGACAAGTATAACTTCCTTAAGAAACCCAGTTCCAAATGTTCCCATGGGCCCCAAAATATTGGGGACTCCTGGTTTTCTGTTACGTTGTTTGAACACAGTGTGGTTCTACACTTAACCTCTTCCTTGCTGTACAGAATCTACTGAAGTCTGCTACAAACAACTGCTGAAAGAAGATTTCTCTCATTTTAAATAGTTTCTGTTTTCTCTTGTTCTTAAAGACAACAACCTCTACAGTGGGCTACACTTCCACGTGGATTTCCTCAATTTCCCAGATCCGGGGGACCGTACCAGCTGCTTTGCCCCAAGGACTTCCCCTATCACCCTTTTCTGGCACGCTGACGCCATATGGAGTGCCCCACGTATGCCAGTACAACACCATGACGGGGACAGCTTACCCAGTGCAATGGATGGGCATTTCAGGGACAGCTCAGCAGTCTGTTGTTGTCCCTGCTCAGCCTGTGGGACCATTTCAGCCAGGGATAAGCATGCCAGCATTTCCAGCATCACCTGTACAAAACCCAGCTCCTATCCCCCCAGGTCCCAAATGAAGGTGGATGGCTAAAGGAAGATAGATATGGGGACTGTGCCTATAACTCATGATTCCATTCCTCTGCCTTGCATTCTGCGGCCTGGATTTTTGGGGGTGAATTCCCCAATGCAACGATGTGGTGGGAGACTGCCTTTGCGTTCTCCTCTTTGAATACTTGATTTAATTTTCTTTGGGGGGAATGGTTTTTTTTTAAGTACTTGAGAGAGCTTTGGCCTGTGCATCTCATTGTTCCTGAGGTGGACAAGCATGCCCATGTGCTGCTTCTTAATGAGGCTTCCTTGTCATTCTTTCCCCGTGCCCCTTGTTTGCTTCTGTTGCTACTGTTTTTGAGGCTGATGGTAGCTCTTAAATTGTACACATACTGGCATTTGAGTTAATTTACTTGAAGGGTGGGGCAGCAGCAGTGAAGAGTTGACACCCTGGATTCTTTTTAATTTTCTGTTTCATTTGATTTCATTGACAGCTCAGATTCCAGGCTGGCTCGGGGTAAAAATGACTTTGTCTGCCGTCTGGCTAACTGTCACTGAATGCCATCTTATACTCTTCCCTCCCCCAACCTGAGTGACAAGCCTTTTTGTGGGGCAGAGGGCTATTGAAGGAGGAAACATACAATTACCACCAATTAGTTCATTTTGCAAGACCTGTAAGTTGTTCCTGGGCAATTCAAAACAGCTGTTTATATAATGGCAGCTAGAACCTCATATGGACACTGCATTCAATAGATGCATTTGGGTTGTTGGCCTGGTTTTTGTACTTGAGTTGTGGCTTTTTAAAACACTTATTTTGCAGCTGACACAAATCTTATATTGTGGAGGGGGGGCAACGACAGTGAGGGTGGGAACAGTGGGGGAAATTGCCTAGGGAGCTTTTTAAAACTTGTCCCATCTTGCCCATTTGCACCTCATCTGTGATCCATACTTAACACTTTTTTTGTGGACTGAAAATTATGCGTGGAAACAGGGTCATTGCATTTAGTGGACTGCCTTACAGTGAATTAGATAAATACAGGCTCTTAAATTAGATTATCAGCCCCCTCATTTTATAAACTATATTTTAGCTGCTTTTGTGAGATCGTTTTGACAGGAGATTAGCTCAATTTGATAGTATTACATTGGCTTACATGGGCCATAGACTATGGGGGAAAGTCTTACTTTACTGGGGTTAACATTCTTTTGTTCTTTGCTTCATTTATATAGAGTCTTAACCATTTTTTCCAATTGGGAAGTTTTAATCTTTTGTGTACCAGTGAGTTGCTTCCTTTGGACATCAGAGTCTTTACAATATTTGCTGATGCACACCCAGACTTGCTTCTCCCTTCGTATATCTGGACTGAGAATTGCAAAGCTCTGCTTTATTTTGAATTCACAGAGTTAAATGTTTGTCTCTGAGGTGTTTTAAGAGATTTGCAATGCTGTTGAATGTTGAAGCTAGGTCGCTTTGCTATTAATATTTTGAGCAAGAGGAAGAGGGAAGCCACATCTCACTATAGTGTAGTTAAGGCAAAGAATTTAAAGTTCAACTAGTTGAGTCCCATTTAAAACAATGGAATTAAATCCTCTTAAATCAAAGTACTTTGGCTTAATGGTGTTGCAGATTGGGCTGTCAGGCCTACCGTTAATACTTTTTTTCTCTTTTGGAGTAGTTGCAGAGATGAACTACTTGCTTGAGCTTAGCCTCTTAAAATGGCAGATGAAGCTTAAGTGAATCCTAAAGCACCTCGGTATTTGTGTCGATCTTTCTTCCCTTCCCTACACTGGACAAAAGACCCTGTTTCCCATGTGTAATGCAGCATCCTTGTTCTGCCTGCAAAGAATTGCAGTGCCTTGTGATAGATAATCTTTAGCATCTTTTCAGATTTTTACTGGAAAGGCGAAAAAAATAGTTGTAGTCTTTTGAAGTTTGATGTTTGAACAGTGCATTGCTGTACATCTGGTAATGATCTGCAGCAGTGGAATTATATATACTTTGGTGGAAAATTTCAATTTGAAGAACAGTGTTACATCTTTACACATCCTTTATTTTTAACATTTTTGTTCTTTTCTTATCTCTTTTAAAATAGACATGTTTTCTAGTTAGGGAGGACTCGCAGGAAAGATTGGAATTCTGTGCTATACTTGAAATGTGTTGACATTCCTGAAAACACAAGCTGCTAGGACTGAGGGCCGCTTTGTTTTCCACAGCAGTTGTGTGTGCCTTGGGTATAGGAATAGTATACCTCTTGTTTCTACAGCAGACACACAGAATGTGAACAACAAGCATCCTTGAACACTCATGTATATGTATTGGGGATCCATGGCTCAGTCAAGGCTCCCAGGAACATGTACACAGGTATATAAGGATGTGCATCTGTCATTCACAGTTCATGTATTTACTGTGGGGAGGGAAAACACCAATGAATAGTGGTGCAGCTGCGGCAAACATGATTGTTGTATAAAGTGTGAAGTGTTCCTTAGTATCAGAGGCAAACTAGTTGTATCAATGACAGATCTGTATATCAGGTTGCTCCTGATTTCCTATAAAGGGTGCTGGGGGAGGGGGGCAGCTTAAAGCACAGCATGGTTAGGGGTGAAGGGGGCACTGAACCTATGCTTTCCCTACAACAAGTTCTCGTCAGCTATTTTTCTCCTGGTGGAACTCTGAAACTGGATGTATAACCGACTGGGAGAAAAGCAGTTTGGGGTGGAAGGTTTCAGCATCCCTTTTCTGTCTGCCCATGCTGAGTTTCTTCTTCAACACCACCATCTTTATGGGAAATAGGCATGGCCCAAATTCTGACAAAAAGTTTGTCCCTCAGTTGAGATTCACAAAATAGGCCAGATGTGTATGTTTTTTGTTTTGTATATATCAGTATCTCACAAATATGGGACCTGATTTTAGTTTGTGTAATGTCAAAAGACCTTCAAGTGGTAACAGAAGAGAATATGGCAAAAATAGCCCCATCTAGGTCACCTTACTCTAATGGACAAGTTACATAGAATTTTAAAACCCTGCTTGTGTTTCTTGAAAAGTGGAGCCTGAGGCTCTTCTTTTAAATACTTTTATGCTGCCAGAGAAACGTAACATTGAATTAAAGTTTTGTTCACATCAGGCAGGGGTGGGGGATTCTTTCCAGACTAACTTATCATAATAAGGCCTACATAGCCTTCTTCCTTCCAAGCTAGAACTCCGCAAAAACTAGGTCTTGAAATTAAGGAGAGCTTGAATAGCATCAGTGTTTATGAAAAGCAGTCCCTTTTGTTATAATGGGACACTTCCTCTCCTCATCCCAGTTTGGAACAGAGCTTGACTGTAAGCCTTGTTTACAAGCATTTTCCAAACCATGACGTTAGAAACCAAAAACCTGGTTCCTATAGTTGGTATGTGGATAGTGGGGCGGGGGGGTTGAAGGAAATTCCCATTGTGTGAAGCTTACCTCGTGTCTGTGTTCTGCAGCTTGTGCATTGAGCCATTTGTTCCATTCCACTTTGGTTGAAGTTCTCAAAGAACCATTGCTTTACAATTGGCAATAGGGGACTCCCTTTTAGAAACCCTTACATGGTTTATTTGTCTGTCTTCTGATAAGAGTGGTGGTAATGTCCAATTTACAAACAGCTGTGTCCCTTCCGTAGCACTTGTATCACCCCCTGTGGTGTTGATACAGGTTAGGCCAGGGTGTTCAAGTTAGGCCAGAGCTAGCAGAGGAGAGGTGGCTGATGTCACAAATGGCAGCCCTACTTTTCCACCTCCTCCTCTCTTCCCCATAACCTCTAGTAATCCAAAACACCTGGTAGGACAATCATCACACTCTGAGTTTCTCCACCTCCTCAAGTGGGGAGCATAATGACATTGTATCACACATTTTCTATTACTAGAAGAAAGAAATGTGGGACTGCTGTTTTCAGCAGCTCCTGTGCACCCTTTATAATGTCTAGTTCCTGCCTTCTGTAGTCAGAGCAATTGTTGCCTGTGGTATACATGCTAATTTGTTTGTTCCTGCGAAGGTCCCTGGTTAAACAGGTTTTGCGGATTTTTTAAACCCTTCAAAAACCTGTGTGACCATAGGTGACAGTGAGGGACAGAAAAATGTAGCATGCACATCATGGGCAACAATATCTCTATCATACCACTTTCAACCTTCGAAGTGGGGTGGGGGAATTGAACAGCTTCCATCTTTGAAGCTGCGGAGATCTGAGTCACACAGTCTAGAAAACTGAGAGGGGCACTGTCTAGTACGTTTGGGAAAATATTAAAAATATTTGATATGTTTATATTGGTTTTGAATCTTCGTGTTTAATGTGAAACATTTACTATCCAATTTTATTTCCCTCCCTGCTACTTAAATTTTATTTTTCCTTCGAACGTGAATTCTGACAACAAGGAATCAAACTGTGAATTTGGTTTTGGGGGGGGTGTTTTTAAAGGCACTTTTCTGCGGTGACACTTGAGACTAAGCTTGTACGATATGAATGGAATGTATCCTTTTAATAACTGGGTGGATTTTTCAATTATATTCCAGCTGAGTTGTTTTTCCTTGTTACATTCAAAGTTTCATTTTCTTATCTACCTCATTTGTTAGTGCTGTTTAAATCTAGACTGTGACATACACAACTTGTTCTACTGTTCCCATATCATTCTTATAGTCTATTTTAAATCTGAGACAGTGTTTTGATACACGTGCTTCTTCCCTTCCCCCCATCCCTTTATGTAATTTGGCATGAGCAGCTCAAATTATGTTTATTGTTTTAAGGAGGATATTTAACTTTCACAAGGAAGACTTCAGAGGTTTATTAATCACCATCAGTTTAACTTATAGCGACAGATGAATGAAAAGAACAAACCCATGCATTGTTCCTAGTGTATGTTGCAACTGGTTGCAGCAGCTTAGCAAAGTGTGACCCACTGCCTCATTAGTCTTCCATTCAGTAGTGAACCTGCTGTACGTGGGAAAAATGAGTTTGAAAAGCTTTCTTTCTTTAGGAAAGAATTATTCCTGCGTATTTGCATTGAATTATTGCTGACAAACTATTGAGGGGCTCCCGATCTCTTAACCACAGTATTTTCTTGGGTTCAAATTCCTCCCCCCCCTCCCACTCTGTTTGGCTTTCCCCTTGTTAAGCTTACCTTGGCACCGATCTCCACCATGGTTAATGCTAAAACTAGGGTTTGCTGTTTACCAGCATTTATGACTAGTTTCAGATCCCTAGTTAATAGTCAATACCTGTTAGTGTTAACCATAGCTAAGGTCTGGGCTGACATTAGTTTAATGTACAGTGTGTGTGCAAGAGGGAACGGAGTACCAAACCCACAGCTTGATGCCTTAACCAACTTAAAATGATCAGGAGTGTTACACTGACAGGCCATTTGCAAGGTATGTTTAGAGCCTTTAGTTGCATGTATTGCACTAAAGTGAAATGTTCCAGGTCCTTCTTAATTCTGAAACCCAGCAACATTTTGTAAGAGTTCTGTCTTTTTTGGAGACTATATCTTTGAAGGTGAACTGTTTCATTTAAAACAGTTACATTTCAGTAAATTAGGTAAAGTCCAGTTTAATGTATCTCCTGGAATATCTCCACCCCCAAACTGACCTGTACAGTAAATAAAGGGTAGAAAGGCAAAAGTGATTCTTTAGAGAGTCGTTATACAAACTTTAGCCATTTCTCTCTTCCTTTGTTTTTTTCTTTTAAAGACTGATATTTCTGGTTTTTTATATTCCACCCCACATCTAAATGGAAGAGCGATAGTAATGAGCAGTATAGTAATAAAATTGGTCCACAGGACCAAATCTAACTATTTGCATAGCTGTTCACAAGGGCCTAATACTACAGTTCATGTGATGCAATTCTCCATCCAGGTCCCCTAGAGCCTTAAAGTAAACCTGCACTAAGACTGCTAGCACAGTATGATTTTTTGACTAATTCCTTGCAACTTGAACTAACACTATTGCCACAGATGTAACCTTCCTTGAAGCTAATGGATCTGAGCCAACTTAAGCCAGCAATGATTCTGGCATTTAATGTTAGGAAAAATGCATTTTTATCAACTCTTCATTCATCTTGTTCTTTGGTGGTGGTGAGCTGGGTTCCAATTCGGAAAAATGTTCAAAAAGCCAAGCATGTGTGTTATAAACTAGCCGCTCAATTGGCACCTTACCTGTATCCTTTTCCATGTAATGGCTACTTCACAGGACATATTTCCTATGTAGAGACTCTTTCCCTGTAGAAAAACTATGAATGCCATCGTGTAAAATATGGCATGAGCATTTGCTTTGTTGCAAGCCAAATAAAGCATGTGTTGAGAAGCCAATGCCTGCAAGCTGCCTTATACTTCACACATGATGATGTACACTGTTTTTCCTACAGTGAAATTGCCTATATGCAGGAAAAAATATCATGTGTGAAGCAGTCCCCAGTGACAGTCTGCTTCTATGTTGTTACCTGTTATATGCTCCAACTGATCCCTTGTAGAGACCTCAAGGCTATCTGGCCATTTTAATGAGACTGCAATACAAAGCTGTTTTTTTCTCACTTCCATCTGACAGAAGGATGGTGGATACAGATGAGGGAAGCATTTACCTGTAGCCGCGAGTAGCATGGAAAACATTTTGTTGGAATTTGTGGTAATATACACACAGGTTATCCTGCAGATATTGGGGGACACACCTCTACATGAATAGCTGGATGCTAGAACGAAAGAGCAAAGCTTTTATTCTCCCCCTCAGGGCTACAGATGTAACTTGCAGGGCTAGGAACCAGCTTCTGTGATGTCTTCTAATGCATCCTAGGAGAGGGTTGCATGTGGCTCAAGGTTTTGTTTAATTTAGGCCACAAAGAGCCCCTAGCTATAGTTCTGGCAGCCGTTTTGGAAGTGCAATTGTCTTTAAGGTTTCTAATGCTTCAAACAAACAAAAGACCTCTCAGTTAAAACTATTGTGTTCTATTTGGAGAGGGGGTTTTGTGGGGATTTTGTGCAAGAGATTACTGAGGAGCATGCAGGCCTAATACAACAGCATGATAAATTCAGGAATATGATGTGAATAAATGTCTCCTTGGATTTACAGACATGTTGGCAACTTCTCACTTTCAGGAATAGTTTTTATGTATGTGAATTATATTTTAATGTAGCATCTTAGGACTTATTTTAATGCCCCCACCCCTTTGGACATTAAGGCTGAGATTTTTACGGCTCCATAGAGGATGCAGGTGACCGGCTCATTGTAACAGGGATGAGGCATCCCATTCAGTTTTTGAAAAATCATAGCCCTGAACTTAATGGTAGAAAATGAATGTCTTTTATCAACAGTTGTTTCCATGTGTTTTTTTAATTATTTTTGCAAGCTGTGAGTTGACTTCATTTGTACACAACCATTAACAAATATTTTTTTAAACTGTTATAAAGGAAAATAAAGGCTGTGTTGGAAACAAAAAATCCTAATTAAATATTGTGTGGATTTTACAAAGTTGCCGCTGAAGAAAAAAACATAGGACATGTGCTAGGTTAATAATTTGATTCACTGTAACGTTTCATGCCCAGAGAGAAACTTCACATGGGGGTAAATCTTAACAACGAATTCTTCTCTGTACTCAAAAGGTTCGGGTACAGAACAACACAAAGTAAATGTATTCAATACCACATTACAAAGAGCACGCATACAAGAATGTAAAACTTGTATTAAACACAATGTTGCAGCCAGCACCAGCCTAACTATAAAGGTAAAGCAAACTAGGTAACTTCCTGAAGTGCTCAAATTCCAGGGGTGCCTGCCTTAGCTGTGCTTTGAAAGAGAGTCAGTGGGCTTGTTCTCATGACATGACAGCCCACCATGGGTTATTTAACAACCCCGTTTTATAGTTATGTGAGAGTTGTTTAACTCTCGTATAACTCACACTCACCAGGTTCACACAACACAACAACCCCCAAGCAAGGGTGGGATATACAACATGGATCCCGCAGGCACCGCAGCTCATCGTGGGTTAAATAACCCACGATAAGCCACAGCATGGCATTTGAACCTGGTCACTGTCTCCATTTTTTGAGGTGAGGCAATCTAACAGCTTACTGGGTGATATACCTTGCACTCCAGGGACCATGACTGTCTCCACTGTGTGCCACAGGCAAGGGTGGGAACCTTTTTTTTCTGCCACGGGCCACATTCCTTCAGGGGATAATGTGTTGGGGGGTACATGCTAACCGTGGACAGGGCCAGAGCCACCCCACTGGGTTGGTTCACATGACATAGCTGGGCCATCGTGGGTTATTTATCCCACAATGAATCATAGAATAGTAGGGTTGGAAGGGGCCTACAAGGCCATCAAGTCCAACCCCCAACTGTATGAACTGTGGTGCATACAGCCACCATTTTGAATAAGCAACCCGCAATTAGGGATTGCACCTCGTCACACTAACCTGGCCACCATGGGTTATTGGACGGTTAAACAACCCTCGCATATCGAGGGTTAGTAGTAGAACCCACAGTAGCCAGGTTCGCAGGACATTGTGCAACCCCCAACTGGGGGTTGCATAATCAAAATGGTGGCCGCATGTGCCATGTTGGGTTATTTAACCCACAATAACCCACCATGTCATGTGAACCAGATCAGTGTCTCTCTAAAGATCACCCCGCACACACATTTCTTTCTTAAGTATCTGAAATGATGATTGAGAGGTGGTGATGATTGAGAGCTGTGTGTAGGATCATGGTATTCTTAATGTAAGATCTCTCCCCACCCTCTTTCTCTCACACACGCACCCCTAATGACCCAGTTGTAAAGGGGAGGAAATGAAGAAGTGGCAAACATTAAATACGAAAATGAGAAAACGGTATCCCAGCCACCTTGTTATCATTCAACATATTATTGTTAAATTGCTCAGCGTACAATAACAAGGGGGGAAAGAGAATATGTTATTCACCAGCTCTGGCTTAGAGCTTATTGCATATTATTTATTTATATTATTTATGTACAAGAAAGATCTCAAACTTGGTGCCAGAGTACGTTTCCTTAGGAGGGCATTAAGAGTTGAAGTGCTTCAAAAGAGAAGGCTGTACCCATATCATGGGTTGCCACCTGTCTAACCTCACTCATTGGCAGCAGCGGGGAGGTGGGGGCAGGTGATGGGCACAGCATGGCCTGTACCCAGGCGGGTTAATGTGTGTATCAGATTACTTTTGCACGGGCATATTTGTGAGCTATACATTCACATTTGATCCTAGTGGTGGCGCACATATACCACAAATAACTTGGAACAGACAACCACATACTTGTTCTTGTGTAAGTAGAATTATTTGTCAGTCTAAACTTGGCCTATTGCTAGTCGTGTACTGTGAATAGGAAATAGACTGTGTTCCATGGTGGATAAATTGCTCCCTGCTGGTTGCTGGGATTCTTGCAAAGAATGTGACTAGGTGGACCTTGATCTGATCCAGCAAGGCACTCCTTGTATTCTTAAGCAAGATTTAACACACGGGGTAGTCATGTCTTACCCATTAAAAGATTCTGAGCATGCAGTCTTACTTTGTAAACTGTCCTGGAAGACCACACAAGACTTAATTTAGTTCATCTCTTTAACACACAACCATTTATTGAATTGATGTTGTAAAATTTTGTACTCTAATGTTTACATACTTAGCTGGTAAAATCTTAGATAAGGGTTTGGGGTTTTTAAAGCCTGAATTTTAAAATTTCTTTTAGAATTAATTTTAAAAATGTTCTGTATCATGCAATGCATTCATCAGTCACAAGAGAAATAACATGCATGCACGTATATACACACACACACACACACACCAATTCCAGTATATGCATTCTGAATCTCAAATGGCTGTGGCATGAGCTTTCTAGTTAGGGATGGGAAACGTGTGGCCCTCCAGATAATGTTAGACATGCTGGCTAGGGCTGATGGGAGTTGCAGCCAACATCCAGAGGGCCACGTAATCTGCACCTCTGTTCAAGGTTCCGCACCACCTATACTGAGGCCTCCCCCCCCCCACAACCCCCACAATGCACACAGACAAAAAGTTAGATACTGTTAAATGTGCACGCTAGCCGTTGGGGTACTTTATCTAATATTTACCATGCCCTTGCTCCAAGAAGTGTACAACCCCCTCCCCGCCCCCATCCTCACAACAACTATGTGACGTAGAAATATTCCACTATCCACAGTCAGGCACTGCCTTTATTAGGATCAATCAAAATGTCACATAATAGTAAGCAAGCTTTCAAGTCCTCCACAATTCTTCATCAGGCTGGATATGAAGCACAGCTCAGTCCTATGTTTACTTCGAAGTAACTCCCAGACTGGTAGGTAAGTATGCACACAGGATTGTTGTCTTACAACCCATTTCGGCTGCATGGTGCTTGCATGGAGTTATGAGGTTGCAAACATTTTGCTGGTACAGCCAGAATATCATCCTGGCAGAAGCAGGGATGTAAAGCCAGATGGAGGGTTGTTCGTTTGTTGCAGTTTTAAAGCTATAAGATGCATTTTGGAAAAAGAAAGAAAATGGTGTTGGGGTGGGGGAAATCTACAAAAGCTGCTTTGTCTTAGAGGGGAAAGACACTTTGCACATGGGCACGCTCTCCTTAGGACCTACTTAGTATTGTCCCATGCTGGAAACACTGTTCTGAACATGCTTAGAGGAGCTCAGGCTGGCCAAGCATGCTGTCCCAAGGGACATACTGAGAAACCCGGAGGGCTGTGCAGTCTGTTCGGATGGTTTTCCACTTAAGAGTATGCAGTTGTGTGGGGGGACTGGGGCGAGGTGGGGGAGCTGGGAGCAAAGATTCCTGCCTCATCACGTGAGACTTCTCAATGCTCTTGGTTGCCGATCTGCGACGCCGCCCCGGAAACGCAGGCAGCGGGCACGCGGCCTTCCATTCTCTCACTTTAATAATGTGGTTTATCGCTCAGGGCTTATAATGGTCTGTTGCTCAAGTAGCATATTTGGTTTATCGCTCAAAGATGCTTCCACCGACGTGCGTACTCATAACCTACCAGCTTTGCCTCGCGCATTTGTTGAAAATGGGCTGTGATGACGTCTCATGCAGTTAAGGTTCGTGCAAATCCTTTGGACGCTTGCCGAAGAGTCAGCCCGATTGAATTCTGTGGGACTTACTTCCGAGTAAACGAGTAGAGGTGGCGATCGGGCTGCACAAGTCTATGGCGTGATTATCCCATAAGTCAGTCTTTTTCCCTTGCCGGGCACCCTCCCATCACCCCCAGCCAGCATGGGGATGGTGGGAGCTGCAGGTCCAACACAGCTGGAGGGAAGGTGCCAGGTTGTGAATTCTGAAAGAATGTAGTCTAGATAAGTAGAGGAGGATGCTGGGTACTGTCGTTCTCCCTCAATATGGCGTCGTAATGGAAGCGAAGGGGAGGCGTAATTCTGCTACCCATGGGGGAGGG
Source organism: Heloderma suspectum (assembly GCF_057233095.1). Lineage (NCBI taxonomy): Eukaryota > Metazoa > Chordata > Lepidosauria > Squamata > Helodermatidae > Heloderma > Heloderma suspectum. The sequence goes on from NC_139459.1 coordinate 172,981,611, forward strand.
GGGCTGTCGGACTACATCTCCCAGCTTGCGAAGCGGGCCAGAGACGTGACAATATGGCGGCGTTGTTCCTCAAAAAGAATAGCTCACCAGCCTCCCCTGCTTCCAATCCCAGATGGCCTGCATCCAGTTATTATAGCCCTGGGCTGGGGTTGTATTATTTTCCTTGAGTGTGGGAAAAACTACACTCCCGTGAGCCTGCGCACCAGCGAGGCCTCACGACGAAATGAAAAAGTACGAAGGCCTTACGGTGAACGCGGGGCTTGCTGGAACTTGTAGTACTGCTAAGTATGTTTGCCAATAAGCCTCTGACTCCCGCACCTCCCCTGAGGCTGAATGACGTCGCGAGAGACGAAAGCTTATGAAAACATGGCGGGGCGCTCAGATCATTGGGAGTTGTAGTCAAAAGTTACCTTTTCCTCCGTTTATGCCCGCTTTGGGGGTAATTTTCCCCCCCGCGGGACTACAAGTCCCACGAAGCTATGCGGCGCCAGGAAAGTGTAAGGAAATCATGACAACATGGTGGCCCTTTCTGACCTGCCGGGAGTTGTAGTCTCATTATCTCGCATCTTCTTCTGACTAATAGAGATCAGGTAGAAGTGAAACTACATTTCCCGACGGGCTATAGTTTTAGCTGAGGGAAAGGAGGAGGAGAGGAGACAGGAGGAGGAGGAGGAGAAGAAAGCTACAACATGGCGGCTGCATCCATTCCCCCGAAGTGGGAGCTGTGAGAAGCGAAGCCCCAGGAGCTGGAGCAGCTTTGACTGTGCCGGGTCCTGGTTTCGGGGTGCCAGCCCCTCGGCCTTCCCCGTTTGCCCTAGCGGAAGTGGGGCCTGCACCTTTCAACTGTGCAAAGCCATGGGGGTGCAGGGCTTCCAAGAGTTCGTGGAAAAGCGCTGCCCGGGGGCAGTGGTGCCTGTGGACCTGCTGAAGCTGGCACGGGCCGTAGGGGGTCGTGGAGGCGGGGGCCCTGCCTACTGTGCAACCTTCCATCCCTCAGCTGGCTACCCCCACCCAGCTGGGGCTGCACCGGGGCTGGGACCTATGGTTGGTGCCAGCCCATACCCACACTCTCAGCATGCACCGGGGTTGGCACCCCCAGGGCCGTGCCCAGCTCGGCTTCTGGTGGATGCTGATTCCGCCTTGCAGCGCCTGTACGGCGGTTACCAGACAGACTGGGTGTGTGGGGGCCAGTGGAATGCTATGGTGGGTTACCTGGCTGCCCTTTCACAGGCCTGCCTCTACCAAGGTGGGCTGGAGTTAGCTGTCATCTTCAATGGAGGGCTTGGAAAGGAAAGGCTGCCTGAGTGGGGTAGGAAGGCCCAGGCTGAGAGACAGACAGCTCAACTAATTGCTGGGCACGTGGGCAACAAAGGTACCCCACCACCCCGGGCCTGGTTTCTTCCTCCTGCCTGCTTGGGGCACTGCGTCCGCCTGGCCATGATTCGGTTCCGGGTCAAGGTAAGGTCCATATGACCCCTCCTGAACACATCCCATTATGTCCTGTTGAGTTCTGCCTTTGCTGTTTTGAATATCTCAGTATTGGTTCTTCTACTCCTGTGCCATTATCATCCCCCCTGCCCCATTTGAGAGAGCATTTTAATCGTATTTCTGGTTACTTTTCATTTGTTTCTTTCCAAGCACAGTCTTCCAAAGCCTCATCCCATCTCAGAATTCCTTGACACTTGTCACCCTCCCTGATTAGCAGTCCTGAACCTTCCGTTACAGTTAAGGCTCCATTCCTATTAATTTCTCAAAGGCCTTTTCCTCACCTTATCTGCTGCTGATACCCTTTCTTACCTACCTTCTTTTTCACCCTACATGCATTTAATGCACTTTCCAGTCCATTATGTTATTGGTAAAACCAATATGTGACTTGACATGTACATGAGAGAGAGAGAGAGAGAGATGTTGCCATGGAGCCCTCTTTCTGACTTCACAATAAACCTACAGAAGTTATTAGCCCTCAAATTTGTATTATCCTGCACAAAAAAGAATATTTTAACCATTTATGGCCTATTGACAGACTGAAATCATAAACTGACTATTGATAAAACCTGCTTGGTCAATTGGAAGCAGTTCTTCCTTTCTACAGGTCCCCAGGCAAGTAGCTATTTATGAAGTGTATACTATACCTTTCCACACTAGGTGTTCAACTTACAAGCCTGTCAGGGTCTACCTCAGCCTTCCCCAACCTTGTGCCCTCCACCAGGGATGATTTCTCTTGTCCTTAGCTACTGGTACTAGCTATGGGATGTTACAAATTGTAGTTCAGCACATCAGGAAGGTTGGGGAAGGCTGCTCTACATCATCTCTATCCTGTCCTTAAAAACAAAACAAAAAAGACCTTTAAATTTTTGTCCTGCAAAATGTATCACTTTCCAAGGTGTGGATTTGTGAATGCTTCTGAAGCCAAGGCGTCTGGTGTTAAAAGAGTTGTGGTCAGCTGAAAAGAGTTGTGATCAGCTGAAAATAATAACATGCACTAATTCTGGGCTACCCCAGGCAGATCTTCTCAGCATAAGCATCTGTGCAATGAGAAATACCTATCTCTTTGGGGTCAAAAACAGTAGGAGTGTTGCCTGTTTAAGCCAAGCCTGGGCAATTAGGGAGTTGAGTTTTTTCTTTGACTATAACTGATTTTCCACTAGAAATATTAAAATGTGTTCATTCTCATGTCACTTCTAGTTTGCTAGAAAAACGTGAACTGGCCTAGCATATGAATCATGACAATCTAACCTTTTTTTTTCTTCTAGTGTTTGAAAGCTGCTGAGGAACTCACAATTTTGGGGTTGTAATAAATCCTGTGTTTGAAATTAAAAATAATCAAACCACAACAAATCTTGCACTTTCTTAGCACCTAAAACATACTTGGATGTGTAGCTGCTTCGGTAGTCTTCCAGTACAAGGAAAAAGTAGGTGCTATAAGAGGCTAACTTTTCATATGAGAAAATGACTCCTAATTAGAACCTACAGCTTCTGGCTCACACAACAATTCCTCTTTGGCTTGCCCAGGGGTCTCTTCTCTCTGTGGTAGGCAACACTGGCTCCTAGTTGTTTCCAACTAGTATTTTAATAGAAGATGGAGAAACATGCCCTACTGCTGGCCAAACATGAGAACTGTGTGTGTGTCATTGATGTAGAGCTGGTGCATAATATAGAAGACAGATTTTTGTTAGAATCTTGAGAATTCTTTCTTACCATCTTTCTTTCGTTCTCTCTCTCTTTTTCTCTCTCACACACCCACCACCACCAACATAGACAAACACAGCTACACACACCTTAAGTTTGGGGCAAGCAATGGCAAGCTCCAAACGATTGTATATCTACCCGTCATGATTTCTTGATCTCTGTTATCAGGCTTTTCTGAGGGTTGATCAACAAGTTTTTCACATTTGAGGGTAACAATTTGAGAAGATCAGTGCTGCAGAATAATTGCAGCCATAACCATAGCAAACTGCAGCTTGGTTATCTTCACGGGTCATAAAAATACAGTACGAGTCCTGTCATTTATGTGTGACAGATATGCAGTTAGTTGCTGAGCTGCTTATCTCCTGTGTAGGAACTGATTTGGTTATTGGCTTTTGTAAGGACAATCTGTGGTACAAGGTGTCTGCTTGCAGATGGAGAATACTGGATTTAAGCTGATTTTCACCAAATAGTTGCATGTAACCTCCTGAGGCTGAAGGTAAATTGGCAAGCAAAGGCTTGGAGATCAGCTGAGGTTGAATAAGCTGTGGAAGCAGCTGACGTGAAACAGATGAGCTTCAAATACAGCCTTACTTAGTAAATGAACAACTGTGTGTATGTGTTCACAAAACCATTTTGATCATATTTGGAAAAGCAGTTTTAAAATACCGGGCATGACGTAGCCCAGTGAAGCACTTCTAGAGTCCTGTTGATTTCAGTGTGTGGTTGGGGGTTAATATATGCTTCAGTTTCTCCATTTGAAACCATTAGGACATAAATGTGCTTAACTTCTGGATTATTCCAGTAGTAAATTGGTGGGGGGAGGAAGAAGTCCTTGAGCCCAACTAAGTTCCAGTATCACTGTGGTCAGTTTGGCTGCTGTCCTTGTATATTTTTCTCTGCTATGGTGAGGATGCAAAGCCTCACACAGACACAGCTAGTTCCACACTTCTAAAGAAACGTATGGCTTGAGTATCGTGAACAGTAGCCCCTATACCATGGTGCAAGCCAGTTTTGAAAAGGTTGGGGCTTTCAAAAGCATATTATGATATGACATGGATGTCTGCTGAACAAAGGGTGGAAAGTTAAAAATTAAATCCCAAATCAGAGCAAAGGTTCCTGCTTTGGCAGTGAGTGTGTTAAATTCCATTATACCAGTTTCCCTTTTTCTAAAAGGTCTGGAATTTTGCATTAAAGAAATACCAGACTCTGCAGTCCAGTATCTATGCTTAGAATATAGTATGACATTCATGAAGCAAATGTGTCTTATTTTGCTGTATTTGCATATTATATTTTAGTTCACTGCCTTCCCATTCCCTAAAGAACTTGGAACTATTTTGTTTCCAGTATTGTGTGTTTTAAGATTCTCTTCCTGGACAGATGAGATCTAGAAACTTGTGTTTTCTTAAAACAAAAGCTCAGCATCTCTGGACTGAAGCAGGGGCCTTGTTCTGTGGCATGATTTTAGCTATGTAGACTTCAAGAGCCTTGACCATTTGCTCTTTATTTTCACCCCTAGGATTTTGATTATGAAGGGTATGTTTTCATATCCTGCCTTTTTTTGCTTGGGAATGTGTTTTGGCTGTGGTTGACCTACCATCCAGAGTTATATGTATGTGGGGTTCTCAAACTCATGTCCCACTGCAGGCTGGAGGAGCATGTTGTAACTCTAGATACTGGTAGCATAAAGATTAATTATTTTTATTCATTTTCCTAACTTAAAAAAGTTAGGAAAATGAATAATGAAATCTTTCCGGGAGAGAGCGCAGGACAGGAAGGCCTGGCGTGCTATGGTCCATGGGGTCACGAAGAGTCGGACACGACTGAACAACAACGACTTAAAAAAACCACACTTAAAGAGGCTTACAGACATTAAATACAACAAAAGTCCATGAAACAACAATTTTTAAAATTAGCAATGCAAAGCAAAGGCTAAAACAGTTAGGTAACATGGTGCCTGCCGGCACCGTTGCACACCCGAATACCTTCCTTGGCACTCACTGAGGGACACCCCCATCACTTTTTAAAGATGAAATATATACCAATGTTTTGGTACTCACGTTGCTGTTGTCTGATTATTGCTATGGTTCTCAAATTCCCCAGCATTCACACTCCCCTTAAAATGGCCACTCATCTGTCCAGGCACAATGCCGCTGAGAAGAGTACAGTAAGATTTAAGGTCCCCACTGAAATAGAATAATCAGCAGGAATACCGAAGTTCTGAAACAACTGGTGCAGGAAACATGGATGGACAGAAATTATCAGGATAAGTCTCTAGGATACTTTGGAGACAGGAGGAACAGAGGCACATTTGTATTTCTGATCCAAAGAAGTCAAACCCCCAAAACCGCTGGTGCGAGAGAACAGTTGGAAAGAAGCTCACTGCTCATATGAATTGCCTTGTGTGATGAGACCAAGGTCCACATCCTTAATGAATTTGACCAGTCTCTTAAAAAATAAATAGAAACTATCTCTAAGGTAGTGACCGGGTTCGGACAACACACTGGCTCGTTGTGGTTTATTTAAGGTTGCATATGTAACCCGCACTTGGGGTTTGTCATGTCATGCAAACCTGGCAAGTGTGGGTTATGCAAAGGTTAAACAACCCTCGTATAACCCTAAAACAGATAATGGGTTGTGCAAGGGTTGTTTAACACTCGCATAGCCCATGCTGACTGGGTTGGCATGACACAACAGCCGCTGAACGGGGGTTGCATATTCAAAATGGCAGCTGCATGTGCTGCAGCCTCACCATGGGTTAAATAACCCACAGTGGTCTGCTGTGTCATGCAAATACCCCAGTGAGTAATCACATCTTGTAGAAATGAATCTGCCAATGTAATGATCCATTGTGCCCCTAGGTGCACCACATTCAAGAGGTCCGTTTCACACTTTTTAAAGAGACAGGGTCTTTAAGCCTTTAGGGTAGGCAAGATGTACCCAAAAGTTTGAGCCAATCCCACCATATGTCATTACCAAGGAAATGAGAACAGATAGCATTTATGAGAAGCTTGTTTCCCAGAAATGCCTAAAGATGTAATAATTTTCTTACTGGGGATGGAGGGAATAAAGCCCTTAAGATCACAGTAACAGGACCCAATCACTTTAAGGATAAATAGTTGAATAATAAGGTTATGTTAGAGCCTTGTCAGTTAAGTCAGAATGGGCCTTTATGTTGTTGTTTTTAATCTTCATTTGAAAGATTTTAACACCTTCTTTTGAAAGATTATAAACAGTCATGTTGTCCCTGCTTTGCTATTAATCACCCTTGGTTTTTAGGAATCTGTCATCCCTGGATTTTTGGAATCTGCTGGCTGGGGAATGCTGGGAGCTGTGGGGCTTTTTTCTGTCCAAGCATGCATTGGATTACACCACTAGACTCCTTTTCTCACTAAAATAGGCTTCTAGGCCAATGGCCTTCCTAGCTGGGAATAATGGAGGGCACCAGGTTGGGAAGGCTGGTAGAGTGTATATGTCCTTCTTCGATAAACAAGAAGGGTGACTGTTGATGACCAACTTGATTTGACTGTTCAGGTATGTGACATGAAATCCCCAGTGTGGGACACTTGTAAAAAAAACTTTGGACACCTGAACCTAGTGTGCATGTTAACGTTTTGCAGTCTCCAAACCTTAGAGTTGTACATTCCCACACCCCTTTCTTCTCCTTTCTCTCCCTCTCCCTTCTTCCATCAACCACTCTTAATTCCCCCCTTTATTCATTAACACTAACCATGGTTAGTGCTACATCTGCAGTGGCTGTGTTGACATGTAACACTTAAACCAGGATTTAGCATTATGGGCACAAGTCTCGGGGGGGGGGGTGCTCCCCTGCCCTCCTCCCAGGCTGCCAGAAAAGGACTCCTGTCTAGTTTTACTTTCCCCAATTCCTGGCTTGTTGTGTGTGAAATTGGGATGGTGGTTTTAAACAAACTATTCAGTTGCTGCACAAGCTAGCAACAAACCATGGATTGTTTTGCTGGATGGTTTAACAAACTAAGGGCACAATCCTATGCATGTTTAGACAGAAAAAAGTCCTATGGCTGGTGAATGCTGGGAGTTGTAGGACTTTTTTTCACTCTAACCATGCATAGAATTGTGCCCTTAACCACAATTCCTGGTTTGTATGTAGCAACAAGCCAGGAATTGCAGAAAGTGAAAGTAAACTTTCGGTCTTGCAGGAGGAGTTGTGGGGAAGCATGCATGGCCAGAGTGTGTACTTTCCCCAGCTCACAGAGGCTTATGCACGTAATTCTAAATCCTGGCTTAACGTTGCTTGCAAACTAGGCCACATGAACCATAGTTAACTTTAATCAGAGTTTGCAAAATAACATGTAGCTGAAGCACACAATCTCTAAGCATTTTGTTTTAAAGGCATTTGCACCTTTCATCTCATGAGTGGTAGTGTGAACTTTCCCTGTATATATAAGTAGTAGGAGTTGATGTGTGTAAATGAATTACCCCAAAGCGAGGTCTGTGCTCGGACTTCTTAACAAAACATATGAGTTAAAGCAAAGAGCTGGGGGGGGGGGTCCTTTGTATTTATTTATTTATTTATTTATTAGCATTTATATACTGCCTCATCTGCTAAAAAGTCATCATGGCAGTGTACAGCAATTTAAAACAATAAGAACATTAAAAATAATGCAAACGTTAAAACTACACATTTTGAAAGGCGAAAGGTACTCAGCTTTATCCCTTTTTTCCTTTCAGGTGTTCCAGAGCCTGGAGGATCATCATCAGGAAGTGGTATCCTTCTTCCGGGAGAATGGCTTCCACGGGCTGATTGCCCATGACTCAGAGTATGCCCTCTGCAACATCCCCTCATATTACAGCTCCCATGCTCTCAAGCTGAGCTGGAACGGCAAGAACCTCACCACCAACCAGTTCCTCATGCAAGAGGTGGCCAAGCAGCTAGGCCTCAAGCTGAGCAGCTTTCCCATCTTTGCTGCCTTGCTAGGTAAGTAGAAACTGTGTGTGCATTTATGTGACAGGGTTCGGATGACACCACAGCCCGCCATGGCTTAATTTACTTCCAAGGGCTGTCGCGCTGCACCAGGTGCCTGCAGGTGCTGTTTTTGCCTGGCTTGTGCAAACCGAGGCGGCAGGATTCGTTTGAGGGTTAAACAACCCTCAAATAACCCCTGCTGCCTGGATTCACATGACACGGCAAACTGGGCGCCATGCAAAAGTGGGTCCCACAGGTGCCCGGTATGACTCCACAGCCTCTGAAGGTAAATTAACCCATGGTGGGCTGTTGTGTAGAACATACTAGGTTAGTAAGTGGTCAGACGATGATCAAGGAAGAAGTGCCTATTATTATTTTATTTATTTATTTATTTCATTTCTATACCGCCCAATAGCCGAAGCTGTCTGGGCAGTTCACAAAAATTAAAACCAAACAACACACAATAAAACAATTTAAAATATATAGAACATTAAAACCACAATATAACAATACAACCACAATAAAACCTAGCAGCAGTGCAGGAGTTTAAAATACAGATTTAAAACAAAGATAAAAATTTAGAAAGCTAAAATGCTAAAATGCCTGGGAAAATAAAAAGGTCTTCACCTGGCGCCGAAAGGAATACAATGTAGGCGCCAGGCGAACCTCACTAGGGAGCTCATTCCAGAGCCTGGGTGCCACAGCAGAAAAAGCCCTCCTCCTAGTAGCCACCCGCCTCACTTCCTGTGGCAGGGGCTCACGGAGAAGGGCCGCTGATGATGATCTTAAGGTCCGGGCAGGCACATATGGGAGGAGGCGATCCTTCAGGTAACCTGGCCCCAAGCCGTTAAGGGCTTTGAATGTTAACACCAGTGCTTTGAATCGGGCCCGGAAATGGACTGGCAGCCAGTGCAGCTGGAAAAGTACTGGCGTAATATGAGCTCGCAGGCCAGTCCCTGTTAACAATCTTGCTGCCCTATTTTGGACCAGCTGAAGTTTCCAGACCGTTTTCAAAGGCAGCCCCACGTATAACGCATTGCAGTAATCCAGACGAGAAGTTATCAGAGCATGGAAGACTGTAGCTAGGCTATCTCTGTCCAGATAAGGGCGTAGTTGGTATACCAGCCTAAGCTGATAAAAAGTGCTCCATGCCACTGAGTTCACCTGTGCCTCAAGTGACAGTTCTGGATCCAAGAGCACCCCCAAACTATGAACCTGATCCTTTAGGGAGAGTGCAACCCCCTCCAGAACAGGTTGAATATCACCTAACTGGGCAGACGAACCACCCACTAACAGTACCTCTGTCTTGTCTGGATTGAGTTTCAGTTTATTAGCCCTCATCCAGTCCATTACCGTGCCCAGGCAGTGATTCAGAACATCCACTGCCTCACCTGGTTTTGATGAGAAAGAGAGGTAGAGCTGGGTGTCATCTGCATATTGATGGCACCTCAGCCCACACCTCCGGATAACCTCCCCCAGCGGTTTCATGTAGATGTTAAACAGCATGGGGGATAAAATAGAGCCCTGTGGAACCCCATGGCACAATTGCCATGGCACAGAGCAATAATCCCCCAGCACCACCTTCTGGAATCGGCCATCCAGGTAGGAGCGGAACCACTGTAGTGCAGTGCCTCCAACTCCTAACCCAGACAACCTATCCAGAAGGATACCATGGTCAATGGTATCGAAAGCCGCTGAGAGGTCCAGGAGAATCAACAGGGTCGCACTCCCCCTGTCCCTCTCCCGACAGAGGTCATCCCACAGAGCGACCAAGGCAGTTTCCATTCCAGAACCAGGCCTGAAGCCCGATTGAAATGGATCTAGATAATCTGTTTAATTCAAGAGTGCCTGGAGCTGTCCTACAACCACCCGCTCAAGCACCTTGCCCAGGAAGGGGATGTTGGCCACTGGCCTATAACTGTTAACATCCTCTGGGTCCAGGTTAGGCTTTTTCAGGAGTGGTCTAATTACCGCCTCTTTTAAAGCGGCAGGCACCACTCCCTCTCTCAAGGAGGAATTTACAACCTCCTGGACCCAGCTGGACAACCTCTCCTTGTTTGATTTAATAAGCCATGAAGGGCAAGGGTCAAGCACACAAGTGGTCGATCGGACTTGGCCAAGCACCTTGTCCGCATCCTCAGGCCTCAGTAACTGAAACTCATCCAATAAAACTGGACCAGACGGTGCTCTGAACGCCTCTACCAATGGAACTGCATTAATGGTGGTGTCCAATTCATGGCGAATCTGAGCGACTTTATCCTCAAAGTGCTGTGCAAACTCGTTACAGCGTGCAACCGAGGGTTCCACAGTCTCTCTCCCTGGCCCAGAATGTAACAGGCTGCGAACCACTCGGAAAAGCTCCGTTGGACGACACTGAGAAGATGCAATGCTGGTGGGAAAGAACTGTCTCTTTGCCACCCTCACCGCCACAGAGTAGGCTTGATAGTGGGCTCTTACCTGTGTTCGGTCAGATTCAGCACGAGTTTTCCTCCTCCTGCGTTCTAGCCGTCTCCCCTCTTGCTTCATTGCCCTCAGCTCAGGTGTATACCAAGGAGCTGGCCGGGCTCTTCTCAGAGGGAGAGGGCGCTTGGGTGCGATCGTGTCAACCGCCCGAGTCATCTCTGCATTCCACAGCAGAGCCACCTGGGCTTCGACAGGAGCACGAGCCATACCAGCAGGAAAATCCCCCAGAGCCCTCTGGAATCCATCGGAATCCATTAATCTCCGGGGGCGGACCATTTTAATAGATCCCCCACCCTTGTAGAGGGGGAAGGCCGCCAGGAGTCTAAACCTCAGCAGGAAGTGATCTGACCATGACAAAGGGACAGATGTTAATTCCTCCACTTTCAGATCACCATCCTCCTGCCCAGTCGAGGAAACCAGATCAAGCGTGTGTCCTTTTATATGCGTTGGGCCGATGACATGTTGGGACAGCCCCATGGTTGTCATGGCGGCCATGAAGTCCTGAGCCGCCCCGGATACAGTGGCCTCGGCATGGAAGTTGAGATCCCCCAGGACCATCATCCTAGGGGTCCTCAACACCAAGTCCGAGACCACCTCCGTCAGCTCAGGCAGGGAGTCTGATGGGCAGCGGGTTGGGCGGTACACCAACAGAATCCCTAATCTGTCCCGGGTACCCAACACAAGGTACAGACACTCAAGATGTGCACTCGAATGAGCAGGAAGCCTGGAGAGGGAGATTGAATTCCTATAGACCACGGCAACCCCCCCTCCCCGACCCTCAAGTGGGTGTTGGTGCTGCACCGAGTACCCAGGAGGGCACAGCTGGGAGAGAGTGACCCCTCCCAGTTCCCCCACCCAGGTCTCAGTAATACATGCCAGGTCAGCCCCCTCATCCACAATCAAATCATGGATGAGGGAGATTTTATTTTGGGCCGACCTGGCATTTTGGGCCAACCATTATTCATCGCAATGGTTGATTTCTTTTGGGGGGTAAATGTATATGTAGTTTTAGAATGGCCCTGTGGAAGGATTCCCCTCCCGACACCCCCACCCCCGAAACACATCAAGCCTTAACAAATTCATGCACTTCTGAATACTGTTTCTCCTCTGGTTATTTGCTGCATTTAGTACCTTCCCCTGTGGGTTTTTTTTTAAGTTGCCCAGGTCCATATTCTGGCTCAAGCATAACACTCACTAGAGAACCATAAGCAAGGTATACACATTATCTCTTTCAACCCGCATTACAGGGCTGTTGCAAGGGCAGTAAAGAGAGGGAAATAAATAGAGTCAGCAGGAGTAGGCAGCAGCACAAATATTGCTCACTGGCATAGCTTTCAGCGCCTTGACTTTCAAATGAGCAATAGAAGTGCTCAAAATGTTATTTGTTACATTTCTACCTACCCACCCCCCTGACCCATTCTCTGGGGAGCTGTAGTATTCCCAGGGAATCTCTGCCATTGGCAAAGTCCAGACGCTGCATACTGAGGTCCCTCAGTATCAGGTTTCTTTAGGATTATTCTCTGATGGATGTAGGGTGGATAATTGGATGCTGGTCTCTGTGTGTGTTTTTTTAAAGGAAATGAAATGAGTTTTCCTCGAGAGCAATCTGTTTTGTTGCTGTTGTTGTTGCTAAACCTTTTATTGGCAATAAGGTGTGTGAAAGGCCAAGACTTGCTTCATGCCAAGTAAAAGTAAGGTTGTGACTGGGAGCTTCAACAGAGCCAATGGTGGCTTCATTCCTGGAGGAGTTCTCCATCCAGTGGTCTCATTAGACTAGGCACACATCCTGCACAGCCTGTATGATGTCTGTGTGGAATCCCACATGTTAAGCCCTTTCCAGACTCGCAAACTCTTCCTCCATACACGGTGCCATTCAAAATATTAGTGAGAAAGATCTGGAATAAAGAAAAAGAGAGATGGTTAGGATGTGTCCAGAGACTGGAGGAAGCCTGCTATGCGCCAGAAAGAAGATGGAAGGCCCTATGGAGTTGCCGTATACTGAATCAGGCCTTTATTGTGTCAGACTGTGCAGCCTAGTATTGGCTGGGTTCACACAGCACACAAACCCACACCCAGTGATTGAGTGTGGGTGGTTGTTGAACCATGGGTTATCATGTTGTCTGAATGCAGCACATTTTTCACATCCTAACCATCTCTCTTTTTCTTTATTCCAGATCTTTCTCACTAATATTTTGAATGGCACCGTGCATGGAGGAAGAGTTTGCGAGTTTGGCTTCTTAACCATGCAGTGAAGCTTGTTAACCACCCTGAACAACCCAGCAACAAACCATGGGTTCTCAAGGCAGCTTGTTTGAGAAAAATAAGTCACACTGCATGGTTAACAAACCACCCTGTGGAACATGTCCTGTGTCCAGACAACACAATAACCTGTGGTTCAACAACAACCCACAATTCAGCAACAACCACACTCAACCACTGAGTCTGGGTTAGCATGGTGGTAAATCCAATCATTGTCTACTCTGACTGGCAGGAGCTGTCCAGGGCAAGGTCCTTTAAATTGGGGCCGTTAGCTGCTTTCAGCCAGAATCACACATTCAAATGAAGGTGACTGTATACAAGTGTACATAATTTCAGTCCTCGAATGTGGATTTTCTGTTTGCCAGGTTGTAGGCTTGGGAAGGTCTGCATGTTGTGTGCAACTCTAGGGAAGGGTCTCTCTCATCTTGCTATACCCAGTTTGCCTAAATGTCAATCCAAATCCTAGCAGGTGCATTCCAGGGAGACAGTCCCTGCATGCCTGTGTCTTGCCCATTGGAATGGTGGAGAAAGACATTGGGATGCGGGGAGAGAGGGTTTGAATCCCATTATTGTTTGTTGGCAGCTGTTCTGTGACCATGCTCTCACACACACACCCACCCCTTTCAGGGAACCACATCCTTCCGGACGAGGATCTGGCTGCCTTCCATTGGAGCCTGCTTGGACCAGACCACCCACTGGCTTCACTTAAGGTAGCACTCACATCCCCTTGTCCCATCTAGAGGGCAGCAAGGCAGGAAACCCCGACTTGAAAAGTTGGCAGGGATATCGACCTTTGGGAGAGGAGTCTTGAGGAAAAGAGATAGCGTGGTGGACATTTTTGTCCCCGACTCTTGGGAGGGGCTTTCCAATGGGACGTGGAGAGTGAGGAGAGGCAGGACTCCTGAATTCTGTGATCAGATCGGGGCAAGGAGTGGGCTCTGAGAGGTGAATGGGGGCTGCGGCACTGGGACTCAACACTCTGTCCCGGAAAGAAATGGGAGGAATGTAATTTGGTCTGGAACCAGAAACTGGGACTTCAGAAATCTGCCCCTAGCTCTGAAAGAGATACTGAGATATACTGGGGTTGGGCTAGGTCTAGAAAACAGTACTTGGGTAAACAGTATTTTACAGTGGGGCTGTTAAGCCATACTGAGCTGTGGTGCCCATGGACACCATCCTGAATATTCAGCCCCCGACCATGGGTTTTTGTGTTGTGCAAACCCAACTGGTGGGGGTTATGCGAGGGTTAAACAGCCCTTGCATAACTCTAGAACAGGCCATGGGTTTAACCCATTGGTTAATCAGCCATTATTTAACCCTTGCATAACCCCCACCAGTCAGGCTCGCATGGCACAATCGGGTTGAATATTCAGATGGCGTCCGCAAGCACTGCGGCTCGTTGTGGCTTGAATTAATAAATTGAATAAATAAGGCATGACAAGCTGCGGCATGTCATGCAAACCCAGCCTCTGTGTCTCCTGGTGGTGGTGGGAGACTGGGAGTGGGATGGAGTTGAGTTTTTGTCCCTCGTTTTTTGTTTGTTTGTACTACTACCACAGCTTTGTTGGACTGGAGAGCGTCCAATGGAAGGACATAGGTATAACCACAGGCAGAGAAGAGAACGCGATGCACCTCCGGCCTGTGTTACTGGATTTACTCCTGTTCTCTGCCTGTGTCATGGTCTATAATGGCCACCATGCAATAATCTAGAAAGGGGCTAAGCCAGTTCATTCTTTATGCTACATTGAGTCATATTTGGCACAGGTACACCAATGTTTGATAGGTGTTGCAACTGAAAATGTTACATGCATACATACACATATCTCCCATCTACTAGTGTATTCTCCCGCCATCCCATTGCAAATCCAGTGGAAAGAAGTGTGTAGAGCAGGGGTGGGCCACTTTAGGGGGTCCATGCCCCCATCACTGTTGATTGCATTTCTGTTGCCCTGTCTCAGTGGCAAATCCCCCTCCCCCAGTGGATTGCTGCCAAATTTCAGCAGCTGTGGCAGAGGCTGAAAAGGGACAAATTTAGCTTGTTTTCAAGCTTGTCACCCACCCCTGCCACAGAGGGAGTTGGTGTTTGTGGCTATAGGTCTGCCTGTTGATCTTCTGGGTAGGTGGCTGTCTCTTTCCCTCCTCAGAATAGCTCCCTGGTCAAAGTAGTTGTTGACTGGGGCCATAGAGAGTGGAGGTGTGCTGTGCTGCACTTTGCCTTCACTTAAGATTTTGGTTCAGTGCCTTATGCCCTGGTTCTAGGTGCGCGCCCACCAGCTGGTCCTGCCCCCCTGTGATGTGGTCATCAAGGCTGTGTCTGAGTATGTCAGCTCCATCAAAACCCCCTCCAACCTGGATGTGATAGGGAGAGATGTCTTCAAGCACTCCCAGGTGAGATGGAAACTATGGTGTGGGGGTTATGTGACGATGGTGGTGGCAGGCCCGGTATATTAGGCCAACTGTAAAAGTGGCAGGCAGCACATGGGGGAATAAAGTGATCCACGGACTGGTGAGGGTGGGGGATAGAGCCCGGACTTCCAGTTCGGGGCTTCCATTGCCTATAAAAACTGACCAGCTTCTAGTTTGTTGTGGCCTTCTACCCTATAATAACTGCAAATCCCACAACATTGTCCCACTCTTCGCCTGTCAGGTAGCTGGCTTGGGAACATAGTTGGCAGTTCATGCAGCCGCCTACAGTGGGGATTTCCACGCTGAACCATGGGTCATGGCTGATGGCTGCAGTCCTTTTTCCACCCCTGTCACTTCCTTCCTTTTTCCTCTGGTTTCTCCCCAGTCCAGGACAGAAGATAAAATAGAACGTTTCAAGAAGGCCGTAGAATATTATTCAGTGGCCACGAAGGCACCCCCTACACCAATGGGCCAGTCCCCGTATGTTCGTGAGTATCCAGGAGATGCTGGTCAACTTCACCTCTCTCTCAACCGTGTTTTCTCCCGCTGTCCAAGAAGGTGAGGCCCTGCCTGATACCCCACAGCACCCTCTGCCGGGAGAGGTCAAGTCTGAACTTATCTCTAGAGTTGCCACCTCCTGGCCCAAACAGGGCTTCCGATGTCTCTTAATAGCTACATTGCTGGAAGAAATTTGGGGTGGCTTCTCCAGGGGTAGTGCTGTAGGACTTCTTCGTATCATGGTCTGTTAAAGGCACTGGCAATCTTGTTGGGCCCTTTCCATATTCAGCATTCTGCCCTCATAATAAACTACTTTAAATTATTATTATTATTATTAAACACTTCTATACCACCCAGTAGCCATCCTCATGGTCCATTGATGTGTGTTTAAATTTACAAAGCAAAAGCATGTACCCAGGACCTCTTAACAGTTAAAGCATAACTAATATGTGTGAAGCGGCCCTAAGTACACACTCTTGTTTAAGAAGATGGATGCCTTGATGGCTCAGACTAAGGTCCCTAGTCCATCATTCTTTGCAAGAGTCCAAGCAACTAGAGCAATCCTCCCTAACCGGGTGCCCTCCAGATGTTTTGGACTTCAATTCCCATCAGCCCCAGCCAGCATGGCCAGTCATCAGGAATGCCGGGGGTTGAAGTCCAAAACATCTGGAGGGCACCAGGCTGGGGAAGGCTGAACCAGAGGCAGTAGCCCAGTGGTCTGTCCGTGAACTGTAGCCTACTCTTTACCCATCCCTGGCCAGGGGAACCAGTATATCTACCAGCTACCACTCATTGCTCCCTTACTGCACCTGGGAACTACCTTGTCTGCCAGTACTCATGCCCCAGTTCCTCCAGCATTTCTGGGCTGAAGCGTACAGTTGTCTTCCTATCCTGTTGTCCGACACCACTCTGTCCAGGAAGACTTGGGCAAATCTTTGAAAGCCGCTGCCTCGAACCATTTCCCAAACGATGTTCCACAGAACCCTGGGGATCCAAGGATGTTCATCAGGAGCTCTTCAATGAGATAAATGGTAATGGGGGATGAGCCATCCTTCATGAAGCCTCCAGAGTATGTAGGGCACCTGGAAGGTTTTTTGGGACTTGCTGTTGTTTTCTAAACCGTGTGAATGTGCGTCTGTGCATTCTTAAGTTTACATGCAATACAGACACACCACTCACGCTCACTTGCTTATTTATATACATTCTGATATTTTAAAAGCCTTCTGTTAAATCCAGGTGTGAGCAATTTGTGCTGCATTCCTTTCGAGGCAATCTGTCAGGGGTGGGGACCCCCTATACCCCCCTCAAACCACCCTGTTCACTCACACATACGCACACCTACTCACTCACCACTTTAACCCTTCCATTTCCTCTGCCACCAAAAAAAGAGGAAAAAAATATTCTAGCTTCCTGCCATAGATGCCTCATTCCTAGAGCATCCAAAGAGCATCCTAGGAAGCAAGCCGGAACCTTCAAGCAATGCTTTCTAGGATGGTCTAGGAATGAGGCTTCTGTAGCAGGAACCATAGAGCCCATTCCTATAGCATCCTCCTGCCTTTTCAGGGGGGGCAGAAGACACTGGGGCTGTGGGGTGAGGGCACCTGATGGGGCTCAGGGAGTGTACTTTTTGCACCCCTGCAATAAACTTAAGAATGTATCCTAGCACATTCCCCAGAATCTGCTGCACTGCACAGGGATTCTGTGGCAGAGTCCCCAAGTATGAAGGGTTGCCCAAGGATACAAAATCTGAAAATCAGAGGTTTGGGAAATAGAGGAATGATTGTGCATCAGACCACAAAAATATGACTCCCACACGCACCTGCTGTCTGAAGTGTTTCTCAACCACATCCCAGCGTAACCAGCTTATGTATTGGCAGGTATTCCCACTCAACCCTTTAATGGTCCCAGCAAAGGCATGCTGGGATAAGAGAGATTCCTGTGTATAACAAGGTGACCGTTCTGTGTTTCAGTCCCAGCTTTTGGGCCCAACCACTTTGGAGGGGCAGCAGCTATGAATCGCAATCCAATGGTACCGCTCCCTTCTGGGAAGGCCATGGTAAGTGCCCAGGCTTGCTTTAGGCACATGTTGATGTTGGATTGATATTCCGGCCATTCCTGTGGTCTTGATGGGTATGTCAGTGACAATGCCTCCTTATTGCTTATTGAGTTAGTCAGGGGACTGTTGCTTGTTGCAGGCCTGGCTGACGACAAGGAGCGGTTCTGTACATTACACAGATTGAGGTAGCAGAATTCTGGACTGTACCATTTCAGACAGCAGATGTATTGGGGAGTAATATTTTTGTAATGCTTTGCCCTATGTAAAAAGACCCCTGCATATAGCAGACTAGCTCATTAGGGAGAGGCTTACAGTACATTAAACTTTTTCCTCTAGCTTACTATATACAAACATGAGAAGACATTCAAAAACATCATACCCCCTCACTCCCACTAGTCAGTCTGAAGTGGTACAATCTAGAATTCTACCACATTAGTCTGCCTCATTCTGCACAGCATGTACACCAGTGAAGGAAAGCCAAATTCTGTGTTTGCAGTGGCAGAATTAGGTCCGCGCTTGGAAATCGTTGGTCTGCAGGTGCTCTTTGTAGCATTTGGTTCTGTTTGGGGGAGAGGTGCACAATTACGTAGGAATAGCTCCTCCTTGTTACCACTGCTCCCTTTAAACCTGTGGCATCGCATGCTTCCAGCCAAACCCAAGGCTGTATGTATGCCAGGATAGCCACATGGAATGTAGTATTTGGTGTATGTTATCATTGTGGGAGTCTCTGTCTTTTTTAAGCACATCTGTCGTACAGCTGTTTGAGATAAATTTGAAAAGATTTGGTCTGTGTTCTCAAGAGTAAAAGGGCTGGACTGGACCTCTGGTGGGAGGGGATTTGGTGGTCTGTATCCCTCTACCCATGCAGAAGCACATCAAACTGTCTTACACTGAATCAGATTATTGGTTCAGCTACCCCACCCTAACTGGCAGCAGCTCTTCGAGGTCTCAGGCAGAAAGAAGTCTTTCCAACCAGCCTGCTGTCTGATCCTATTTTATGCTAGGAAGCTAACCTGGCCCCTTCTGCATGCAAAGCAGGCGCTCTGCTATTGAGCGGTGCCTCCTCCCCAAGCATGAACAAGTGGCCCTGGCCACAGTCCATTGACCTAATTCTTTCCACTTCTCTTTGCTTCCAACTGCAGTTCACACCCCAGATGGGGCCAAAGATGCAGTACCACCCATCTGCTCCACACAGCGGGGTTGCTGCCTCCTCGTCTTTCCTTCCTGGCCCCAGCTCCAGCTTTCTCTTCTCTCCGCATGGCCTGACGGATGCAGCTCCTTTCCACGAGGACCCTTCCTTGAAGGGTGGACACTTCAACAACTGGCCTATTTCTTACGACAACTGTCCTGCCAAGTTCCCCAACCATCACCTGAGCTCCAAGCCCTCCCCGTCATCTGGGCCTGGGTCTTCGCCCTCCTCCTCCTCTGATGGAGAAGAGCACAATGGAACCAGTTCCAAGTGAGTGGGGTCCTGGCAGGATTCTGGGATCTGTGCCAGGTGAACTCTGTGAGCTGTCCCTGAGCTGCTGTCCTTAGTTCTGGGGAATTGGAGGAGTTGTCCCATAGGTTGTAGCATCGAGGGGATAGAAGAGTCAGGAGCCCTAAGTTCTCATCCCACTGGCGGGGGGGGGGGGGGGCATGCTGGGATTAGAAAGGGTGGGATGCTAGCTTTGCAGCTTGCTCTGGGATGTAGAACTACTAGCATTTCCCTTTCCTCTCATTCCTCCAGCCACGTGTCTGAAGCAGTGCCTCGCAAGTCTGGCTGGGAGGATGAAAAGATGATGAGCCAGGGCTGGGGGCAGCCAGCTGGGGGCTCTGGGAACTCGGAGAGGAACCTGAGTGGGCCTGAGGCCCACATCCCCTCGCTGCTCTCCATGGCGACCCGCAACCACATGGACATCACCACCCCACCCCTGCCCCCTATTGCCCCCGAGGTGCTTCGTGTGGCTGAGCACAGGCACCGCCGCGGGCTTATGTACCCTTTCATCTACCATGTCCTGACCAAGGTGAGAGAGGGGGCAAGGGGCCTTTCAAGTTCTGTTACCTGGTTCTTTGTGGGGAATCTAGGTGGCTTGGAGGGCAGCAAGGGGGCTGAAAACCAGCCCTCCAGGACTCTCATTGTCCCACACTCCCAGGGTGAAATCAAGATCCCCGTGTGCATTGAAGATGAGTGCAACACTGAGCTGCCGCCAGCAGCTGTCCTTTTCCGGGCTGCGCGGCAGTACGTGTATGGCGTCCTCTTCAGCGTGGCTGAGACGCAGCGGCGGATGGAGCGCCTGGCTGTGCGCAAGCGCATCCCTGTGGAAAGTAAGAGCTCTCTTTCGGCCTCGTGCATGTGCTTGCTTACTCCCTCCAGTGCTGTGGTTCTGAAGCGGCGGGAGACAGGCTTCCCAGAGGTGGCTAGGGCAGTCGCTTGGACACAGAATTTCACTGGCAGCAGGGGTCTTTTTATTACCCTTCCTAGCACAGTGTTTGCCTCGACTAGGCCAGGGCTGAGTTGCGCCCACCTCTTCAACTAATTCAATGTGAGTAGTCCTGTGGGTGAAGTGCTCCCCAGCCCCCGGGGTAGGTTGACAGTGCCATGGAGGAACCACACATTTGTTCATGGCCTTCTGTTTCCTTTGTTGTCTTCTGGGGTCCTAAAAGCATAGTTGAGGTTATAAGGCCAGGGTTCTCCTGCTGTCCTTTGATTTGCATCCCTCAGGCAAGGATTAGGGCCCAGTTCGGTTTTTCTTGACCTTGTCCACAGTGATGTAGGCTGGGCTCTGTGGGGTTTTGCAGGTCTGTGATTGGGCCATGTCGGCATGGGAATTGCTAAGGTGCCAGGAAAAATTTGAGGGAGCTGTAATGTGAACAGCAATGGCACTATATCGTACTTTGGGCTTGACTTGTGATGGTACACATTTGCTGAATGGGTTGGCCATCACTGATATACACCATCCCTGATATACACCATCCTGAGTATATGTAATCTAACTGAATTGAGTCCTGCATGTCCAACTGTGTTCTTTCTAACTGTGAACTTGGGAAAGTGGTTTACCCTTCTCAGATGGGCCCCTTCCTTTCCTACACAGCTCACCCTGTTATCATCAAGGAATGGTCAGCGTACAAGGGGAAATCCCCCCAGACTCCAGAGCTGGTCTCGGCTTTTGCCTTTCGGGAATGGACGTGTCCCAACCTCAAGAAGCTGTGGCTGGGGAAAGCGGTGGAAGACAAAAACCGCCGCATGAGAGCCTTCCTGGCCTGTATGAAATCAGACACGCCCGGCATGCTCAACCCGGCCAATGTCCCCACACACCTGCTGCTGATGTGCTGCGTGCTACGGTGAGTGAGACGGCAGGGCTGAGGGAGAAGGCAAAGGGGAGAGGTGATGGGAACAGTGTGTCCGTGTGGGATGGACTTCTGGGACAAGATGAGTGGGTGGCACTACTGTGCTTGGATGGCTTGGATGAAGTGTGTGACTGTGATGGAGAAGTGTGGTGATGAGAATTGGGGTGGCCTGTGCTGAAGATCCCAGCAGGCAAGTTTGCCAGGTGGGGAAGGCTGGGTGTAAGTGTGAGATGATGAATTTGAGGGAAATGGCCCTTCTTGAAGGTTGGAGGACTCTTTGTTGTCATTACGTTTGTTTCTTGTTCCCACTCTCCTCCATTCCATGAAGGTAGAAATATCCAAGCTTGCTGGCCGTTCTGACTTGGGGGTAGAATTTTTTTTCTGATACTAAACATGGTGATGGCTGAGATTCCTGACCAGCTACTGAGGTGCAAGTGCTGGATAGCTGTTCTGCAAGTCAGGGGGTGAAAGGGGGGGGGGGCAAAGTGCCAGTTGTGCCTGGCTTAATGCTCAAAATAAGTGGATAGTCTGAAAATAAATTCTCATGTCTTCCTGTTTTGAGTTTCCAAGATAATACAAGCTCTAGCTTCCAGCTGAAAAAATAAAAGGAAATGCAAAATTCCTGTTAAAATTATTAAAACTTCCACAGTTCAGCAGAGTAAGAAGATAGTGTCCTTTTGGATTTCTGTTATTCTCCGCTATGTGGTAGTTTCTTTTGTCTTAAATACTCTGTCCTTTTTTTAAAAAAGATATATGATACAATGGCCTGGGGGCCGAATCCTGCACAGACATGAGTTGGATGCCTTCCTGGCCCAGGCTGTGTCTGCCCAGCTATATGAGCCAGATCAACTTCAAGAACTGAAGGTAGGGTTGGGGTTGGATTTGACCCCTACAGTGTTTGTACTTACATGGGGTCACTAGGAGGAGGTGTGAGGGTCACTAGGCTAGAGCTAGTGGGCTGTGGAAGGGGAGCTCCTGTTCTTGTCCATGAGAGGCAAATCCTTCCTGCATGTCCTCATTCATAGAATCCGGTTTGTTGCAGACGCACACCCCTGGCCATGCACCTCAGCTGCCCCTCACACACTCACGCATCCCATCTCCTCTCTTGCTACCATGCTGACCTTGGTGTGCCCCCCCCCCCCCCGCGCCAGTTCTAAATTCTGCAAAACTTCTAATTTCAGAATACAATCTTGTTCTCACAAATGGGAGATGAGGTGGTAAACCTATGTCTGGGCTGTACCTGTTCAGATTACAGGTGCGGGTTCACATGATTAAATGCTTGTCCACACAGAACGATTCCTTAGTGGGAAGCAGGGAAGGTTCAACCCCAGTATCTTGGCTTTGTCCCTGACATGCTAGTGCTCTGTGTGCAGGGAATCTTTTCTATGAAGGACCATTCAGTCATGAGAGCCCTACCTGCAGCCTGAAGTGCTACAGCCCAGAAACAGGTTTACCATCTCTTCTGTCATTAGTGAGAACAAGACCTAAAACGTGTGATTATATACACATAAAGTAAATCAGCCTTAATGGCTTTGGATTGCTTATGCTTTCGAGCACAGGAGTTCAGTGTGGAGCAGTAGTGAAAGTAAGCGGGTCTGGAGTACTGGCATCGCGTGTTATGGGATTACTACTATAGACTTTAAATGTTTTTTGGGTGGGGGAAGACTGACTGTTCTTGGAATTGTAAGGCCAGAGCTTCTTTTGTTAAAGAAAGAAGTGCTGGGTCTCGTATGTGCATGAGCCAGAGCCATGCCACCTGCCCTGGAAGGGAGGTGCTGCAGCTTAGGGGTAGAGCACCTGCTTTGCATTCAGAAGGTCCCAGGTTCAATCCCTGGCATCTCCAGGTAAGGCTGGGAAAGAACCCTGTCTGAAACCCTGGAGAGCCACTGCCAGTCAGTGCTGACAACGCTGGGCTAGATGGACCCATGGTCTGGATTGGTATAAGTCAGCTTGCTAGGGAGCCCTGCACCTTAATTCTAAGGGGGATAGGCCTCGGGAGCTTTCTTGGGAGGGAAGGACGCTTTGTACATTGTCAGAGGGACTTGATTCTTAAAAAAGTAGGCCATGGCCCAGCAAGTGGTAGGTAGAAAGGTGCTAAATATGGTTAACGGGAGAGGACCAGCAGTGCCTCCAGAGTACACCACTGGGGTAGAGCCATTACACAGGGCACAAAGCGCCATCTGGGAATGGGGAACAGACCAGTGCCCTAACAAATTTTCTCTTGGGGTGGGTGTGCTTTTGCTTCATTTGCTGAAGCTGTCCTGATGGCAAGAGAGGCTTGTGACCATGGGTTTGGGTCCTTGCGGCTTAGCCCCACGTGACTTGAGCAAGTGAGCCAGCCGTCTGCCCCACTGCCACTTTGGTATGCTGCCCTTTGTTTGCACCTGCTGTTTGGCACCTTACATCTCTACAGGCTTGGTGTGAGGAGGAACATGCCTACAGGGCACAGGGTCCCTTTTGAGCAGAGGGGTTGAACCGCTTTCAGCCCAAGGGCGAAATCCCATTTCAGAGACATTCTTGGGGGCGTTCTTCCAGTGGTGAGCAGGGTGGAAGGCAAAAGAGGTGGGACCAAAAATACCAGCCCATTTTAGCTTAAAGCCTGTACTGCCAGTAACTGAGCCTTAGGAGAAGCACTTTAGCCTTTTAGACTGGGGGAAAACTGCACAAAAGCCAGAAAACCTCCAAATAACTGGTAGTTGGGGGAATGGGGGTGGGGTCAGGAGACTGGATTGGGGCCCCAGGAGGGCCTGTGGTTCTGCCCCCCTGCTCTTGGAGCTTCTACTCTTTTAACTCTGCGATGATTCTATCAGCAGCTCTGGCTCTGAGTTTGGAGCTTGGGAGAGGAGACCTGGGCTGTATGCCAAACTGACGTCAGTCACTTCTTTCCCTAAGCATCACTGTTCCTGTGCCTTGCCTTATAACCAGACTCTTGGGCCGAGGCTTAGTAACTAAGGCCTGAGTGACAAAGTGGGGGGACAGTGACTAACATGAACTCTTTGAAGGCCAAGGAAAGTTGCCTCTGTTGCAGATTGAGAAACTGGATCCCAGGGGGGTGCAACTGGCTGCTCTATTTATGAGTGGGGTGGACACAGCCCTCTTTGCCAACGACGCTTGTGGGCAGCCCGTGCCCTGGGAGCACTGCTGCCCGTGGATCTACTTTGATGGGAAGCTCTTCCAGAGCAAGCTAATCAAAGCCACACGAGAGAAGGCACCTCTCATAGATCTCTGCGATGGGCAGGTAAGCGCTAGCACTCCTAGAAGAGAACAGGGCTGTGGTGGCTGATCCGCCTGCTGCTCACTTTCTCAGTCACTCCTGCAGCAGCAGGCTTGTATTTCAGGGCCATGCCTCAGCCTGTGGTCATGCTAGCTGGGAATGGTGGGAGTTGTCGTGCAGCACATCTGGAGAGCACCACATTGGGGAAGGACTGGGGAAGGAAGGCTTCCATTCCCAATAGTCCCTCTGCCCAAGGCAGGTTCCCGGCCCTGTACATGCATGCTCTCCTCCTAGAACCATCAGTGCGGCAAATTGAGAGACTAAGTGGGCCTCTGTGGGTGCTGCTGCTGAAATTCCAAGATCTCAGGCTGCTGCTACTGCTTGGAAGCAAATGAGAGAACCCTGCTGGCTGCTGCTATCCCAGTGTCGCATGTCTTTAGCTTTCTTCTCCCCATACTAGCAGTATTCAATGGCTGGATGTGCCTTTTGTGTATATGAGCTGGAGGCACAAGGCCAGGGAAACATTGCAGCACTGCCACCGTGCCTGGTCTGCTGCTCTTACTAAGCCTCTGAGCAAACTGGTATCTGGCTTTCCAGCTGACATCTTGAGGACGTGCTTAATTATTGGATACTGAAAAGAACACACTACGGGGTGATCCAGCTAAAGTTAAGCACTTTTAGATCCCATTGATTTCAGTGGGAGGGTTAAAGTGTTTAATGTTCTATAATGTGACATTATGAACTTGAGCACACTCCGGGAGAGAGCGCAGGACAGGAAGGCCTGGTGTGCTATGGTCCATGGGGTCACGAAGAGTCGGACATGACTGAACAACAACAACAACAACAAATGTGACATTATTTGAATAACTGTCAATATATTACATGAACTTTGCCCTTAGTACCGTCATCCAGGTTGTCCCTGTTTCCCCACCCTAATTGCACTACTGTTTGATCTTGAAGTACCCCCAAAAATATAATCCAACTGTAGTTCTGTGATTTCTCTTTCCATCTTACTCCTTGGGCAGACTGAGCAGGTGTCTAAAGTAGAGAAGATGAGGCAGAGCATCCTGGAAGGCATCAACCTCAGCCGCCAGGCCCCACCGCCTCTGCTCCCTCCGCCACCCTTTGTGTCCTCTATGGCCCCACCCTTTTACCCTATGCCTCTCTACCATCGCACCATTGGCTCAGTTCAACCACCGGGCCCTGGGAGGACCAGAGGCTTCACAGGTAAGTGGCTGCGTTCCCAGTTCCCTCTACAATTCATGTATTTCACATTGGGCAGTATCCAAGTGGGCCGTTCCGCAAGCGGAGCCCACTGTTTGCACAATGGGGATTTAGCGCTTCTTTTAGGAACCCCCCAAACAAGCGGAAACACTCGTGTCTAGATTGGGACAGGCCAGTGGAGGTCCCTTCTGTGAGTTCTGCTGACCTGCCCCATTCCAGAAACAAACATTTCTGCTTGTCTCTGATTCCTGGAGGAAGCTCTAAATGGAATAGGCAGCATCCCCCGCTTGCGCAGTGACCCTCTTGAATACTGCCCACTACTTATATCCCACTTTTCTGTATGTAAAAGTACATTCAATTTAGCAGACAATATAAATAGCAAAACCACCATAAAAATCCATGTAAATACTACACCACACTGCAAATGAACTCTTAGCAACCTGTGTCACTTATTCACTTGTGAGTTGAAGCGTAGCCACCTCACTTTTTTTTAATGTTTTGGTGATAGTTTTTTCAGGAGAGGCATTTAATTAATGTATTTAACATTATTTTTAGGCTGCTTTTAAAGATGGAACCCTCTCAAGGCAGCACATAAGATAAAAGCTATGCAAAGTAGATACAATGAATATCAGTATATATATATTCAATAAAAATCCATAAAAACCGAAATTGCCAATAAAAATCAATAAAAACAGACCACTTAACCAAACGTTTCCCCACCTGCAAAAAAATATATCACAGCCTTCCCCAATCTGGTGCCTTCCAGATGTGTTGGACTGCAACTCCCATCATTCCTAGCCAGCATGGCCATTGACACCAGATTGGGGAAGACTGGTGTGTGTGTGTACACATTTTATGCCTCTACTCACCACTTTCAACCTACAAGCACTGGATTCTGGACCTAGAAGTGTGATACAGATGATCCCCTCTGCTTTGTCTCTTACTGAACATTCCCATATTCTAGGACTTCATCCTATCCCGCCCCAAGGAGGCAAATTGGAGATTGCTGGGATGGTGGTGGGCCAGTGGGCCGGCAGCAAACCCTCCCGGGGACAGGGCTCCTTCGGCATGCAGGTGGTATCAGTCGGAGGCCCAGGAAGAGGGTAAGTACCACCAGAGGGGGTAGTGTTGGCTTTAAATAGCTGCTGTCAGAAAGGGGCTTTTCCCCACGTCCTCACAGGATTTTGAGATGCTGGGTTTCCTGTTGAGGGGTGGGAACCATGTCCCCTGGATTTTGTATCTATCTTGGGAAATGGAAGATGAGTCTAAGGGCTCCTCTAGATGAGGCTGTTATCATGCACTCATGATTAGTCACTCATTGACGTTTGCGGGTCCATTACACAACATTGTCAACCTCCAGGACCTCTCCTGTGCTTTATGACCTTTATCCCAGCTTTTTTAAGATCAGGGAAAGTGCAGCATTTTCTCTAGAAGCACAATGAAACGATTTAACAGTTCCATAATTGTGCTGTGCCACAGCACCATCTAGTGAACAGAACATAAGATGGGCCATGCGTGATCAGACCAAGGGACCATCTAGTCCAGCTGTTCTCACACTGACTAACCAGCTGTTGGCCAGGAACCCACAAGCAGAACACAAGTGCATCAGCACACTCCTGCCTATGTTCCCCTGCAACTGGTGCACATAGGCTTACTGCCTCTGATACTGGAGGTAGCATAGCTATCAGGACTAGTAGCCATTGATAGCCTTCTCCTCCAAGAATTTGTCTAACCTGCTTTTTAAGCCATCCAAATTGGTGGGCATCACTACGTTTTGTGGTAGTGAATTCCATACTTTGACTATGTGCTGTGTGAAAAAGTCCTTCCTTTCATCTGTTCTGGATCTTCCCACCAATCATCTTCATGGGATGACCCCAGGTTCTAGTATTATGAGAGAGGGAGAAAAATGTCACCCTATCCACATCCTCCATACCGTGCATAATTTTGTAGACCAGTGTAATGTCTCTCCTTACTTGCCCTTTTTCCAAGCTAAACAAAACCAGCTGTTGTAACCTTCCCTCACAGAGGAGCTGTTCCAGCCCTTAATCATTTTACTTACCCTCCCCTGCACATTTTCCAGCTCCACAATATCATTTTTTTAGGTGTGGTGACTAGAACTGTACACAGTATTCTAAGTGTGGTCACACCATAGATTTGTATAAAGGCAGTATGATAGTGGCAGTTTTATTCTCAATTCCCTTCCTAATTATGCCTAACATGGAGTTTGCCTTTTTTTACAGCAGCCACACACTGGGTTGATATTTTCATTGAGCTGTTCACCACAACCTCAAGACCTCTTTCTTGGTCACCACTAGCTCAGATCCCATCATGTTATACTTGAAGTTGGTATTTTTTGCCCCAATGTGCATCACTTTACACTTGCTTACATTGAACTGCATTTGCCATTTGGATGCCAGTTCTTTATTATCATGATCATCCCACCTTTTTCCCAATACTGGGACTGAAGGCAGCTGTTCTCCCAGTTTGGAGAAATCCTTTTGGAGCTCTTTACAATCTCTTTTTGTTTTAACCATCCTAAATAATTTGGTGTCATCAGCAAACTTGGCCAGTTCACTGCTCACTCCTAATTCCAGATCATTGATTAATAAATTGAAACACATTGATCCTAATACAGATCCCTGTGGGACCCCACTATTTATATCCCTCCATTGGAAGAATGTACCATTTATTCCTACTCTCTCCTATTTACTAGCCTGCCTGGCCCTTTGTGATCTATGTTAGCTATATAAGACCCATCTATAAAAGACCTAGCTTTTGGGATGCCTCCCTGGTTGGACATGATTCTTCCAAGCACTGAGTGAGAGGCTATTTACAGGCCTTGATAACAGTGCAATAACTGTTCATTTTTTGAGGGGGAAGGGAAATTATGAAATGACTCTCTCCCTTCCATTAATGAACTTGAGCTGTTGCACTTTCTTCCCCTTTTGTTTTCTCTTCCTGCAGCCGTGGCCGCGATAGCTCCGGAAAAATCCCCAAAGGAAACAAGAAAGTGAACAAGCAAGTACGTGTTCCTCCCCTCACTGTTCCCTGTGTAATATTCAAGCCCGTATGCCAGCCGCTGTACGTGACTAGCAGTGACTCACACTCCAAGTGCTGCTGTCTGTCTCCACTGCTGTGGGGCAGACTGAGAGGAAGAGGCTTCCTTTGAAGCTGTAGAAACACAGAATGCATAAAACACTATGCTGCAAAATAGGGCTCCTGGAGCTTTTGGTCCCAGCTCTGGGAAGGGAGCGTTGGAGACCCAGGAATCATCACCTCTCTTCCTGGCATGCTTATGTGCTACTACACACACACACACACACACACACACACACACGGGCTGGGTTTTCCATCAGTAAAATGACGGTGACATTTTTAGCCCATCTTCTGTGAAAGAAGCCTTTGGATATAAAGAATGGCAAGTTGCAAGTAAGAGCACCTGTCTATTGGGTACATGATTCCTGGTTAGAAATGACCTACCATTTCACACTGTGGTTGGTTACAGAGAACTGTTTTGCTGCACATCTGTGCCTGATGTGGGGTTAAGTCTCCTTAACACTTGGCAGGATGATACCGATGACCAAGTGACTTTGGAGTGAAAGAGCTCATCCCATGGTCTTCAGTTAGACATCTGCATGGGTTCTGCATTAATGCTAAGGCAAAGGATCCTTTATAGAAGCTCCTCCTTTGCCCAGCTGAGGAGGGTCTGCATCTCTGTTCTGGATCCATTTTTATAGTTAACGTTTTGGTACCTGAATGTTCTGCTTACCACTTTTCTAAAGGCCTCATCTTATGCTTGACAGGGTATGGGAGATTTTCCTCTCCCCAGCACTGCAACCACCTACGGGGAAACAGCTCCTTCACTGGGCAATCTCACCTATGGGATTTCTTATTTCCCAGGACCTAAGGAACTCTGTGCCACTGTAACTCATGATTCCCCAAGCTGATCATTTTCCGCTGCCATCAGTTCTCTTAGAATACTTTAAAACCTCGTAGTAGCTTGGTAGAAGAGGCTTAGGTTTGAGATGGGCGCCAACACTAGACACAAGATGAACTATTAAATAAGTTAATTTATTAAAGGGATATTTTGTACATAAGGGAATACTAATATTTACTTTGGGGTTTTCAAAAGAATGCTTGCTGACCCTTCTTAAGGACTCAAGAGAGACTGTTGCTAATACAAGCCTTTTAATTATTATTTATTAAATTTCTATACTGCCCCATAGCTGAAGCTCTCTGGGTGGTGTACAGAGATTAATGACTTCTTTACCTCAGGCCAAATTTCCTAAACATCCACCCCAGCCAAATATACTCACAACCAGATTCAGCTCTTGGGTGCAGTCTTCCTGTGACTCCCAAAGCTCCTTCTGTTGTATTTCTGGCTGCTTGGAGAGTTTATCTGGGTTTTTACTGCCTACTTGTGTAACCCTCTTCTGGCAAGATCTTAGAGCAGCCTCCTGGCATAACACAGCCACCTGTTCCCTACTCCTGATCTTTATCAGCTATGTATGGTTATTCCACCAGGACGGAATAGCTTAATATTCAGGCCTTAGCTAATCACTTTCTCCTAGTCCTTCTATAATACCACACACGAACCTACAGATCTTCTCTCTCCTCTCTGACTGCCAGCAGACTAACACTGTCAACTGTCATTTCCCAACCACTCTTTTTCACTTAGCTAGAATCCTCAGCCAATCAGAACTGAATTTACCTGATCTAGGCCCATCTATAAATATTCAACACGATTATCTCTTACCCCCTTCAGAACGGCACCAATCAACTACTATACAGGCCTTTGACAGTAATAAAGGAAGGCCTCAGGCATACTCAGATACATTATAGCCTCTCAGAGGCCAAAGCAAACATTACAGAACAACAACAGTTATATACCTGGCATTTCTTCACACAGGGCTCTACCGATGGAGCTGCAAAGATGCCAGAGTTCAACAACAACAACAGCAGTAGCAGCAACAGCAGCGGTGGCAGCAGCCGCCCACAGTCCCAGGTGAATGGGAACGGGGGCACCACCCCTACAGTGGGCAAGGATCCAGGGGCTGGAGCATGCCCTTCAGCCACATCACCTTGTGCCTTAGCCAGAGACGCTGACTCATGCAATAACAATAGCCCTTTCTTCGGGACGCTGAGTGGGGACCCTGAACAGTGCCCAGAGAACAAGCTTCCCTTCCCAGCTCTGCAGAAAGAGGAATGAATAGAAGCCGTGGTGGATCCGATTAGCAAAGGGGGACGGGGTGGAGAGAGAAGAAGTTGTGATGCTACCGAGGGGCAGCTGGGGCGGGGAGAGATGCAAATCTGTAGAATGCAAACATCAGGTCCTGGGGGGAATGTCATTAGCAAAGGGGGTGGGGGAGAGAAAGTGAGCTTCCTTGATATCTCTCACTGCAGCATTTGGAGGGTTTGTATGATGAAGTCTGATCACTTGTGAACAGCAGATATTAGTGTTGGATGAAGTGGAATGGCTTGGGGCTCTTGTCCCATCCTGGATGACCACTTCAGCTTTTTCTGCCCCTTGAATTTGCCACTGTGCCAGTCGGATCCACAAGGGTGGTATATTTTTTCTTCTTTTTTAAGTTTATTTTTAATTTGTTTTCTTTTTTTTTAATTTTATAGGGGAGGGGGGAGAGTCTTTTTAGGGGGCAAGAATTCTGGATTTTGGGAAGGGGATATTTTTAAAGGAGAAAAAGCCGGCAAGGTTTTATTTTAAAATGGGGCAGATTTTTCCTGCCTTTCTTGTTAATTTCTTGCCAACTCCCTACCATCAGGCCAAACAGCAGTGTTGCTCTGGGGGTTGGTGATAATGGTATGGAGTAAAGGGGGGTGGGGGTGGGGGTGGGGAGACCATGATTTTTAAAAGAGAAAAAGAGAGTAGCACAGCTATTACAGTTTATACACAAGGCGTGTATAGTGTTCAGCTTGTGCTTTTTATTATATATGAGAGATTATATTTATATATAACATGAATAGAGCTATATATAAATATGAACACAGCAGACCCGGAAGGGGTGAAAATGTTCCCGGGAGACAACTTAAGCGCTATGCGTTTTATGAATTAAAGGCCTTCTTCCCCAGTTGCCAGCAACTGGCCCTTGTTACAGGGCTGCTGGGCTGGATGAGGCAGGCCTCCTGATATCAGACAAAAAAGTCTTATCCTTAAAACAGACGAGCACTTACTGTTACAATTCAGGACCATGAGCAAATGGATATGGTTGGGGCTGCAAAGAGGGTGTAGGTGGATCGCCACCCAGTTGGGAAGGGGGGTTGGGGAGACAAAGGTATTGGTCCAACCTGGAGCCTAGCGGAGGCTGGTAGCTGATGTTCTAGTTGTAGTTGTCTTTGAAAAGGGTGACCAGGATAATTTGAAAGCTGTTCAAGTGGAGATGATTTACTTTTCTCTATAGACAGGGCTGTGTATACTCTGCAGCTTCAGCACACAACCTGGAATCTGGTGCAGAATTTGGCATTTTAGGAATCACTGTTTTTAGTGTAAAAAAAGACCACAACCCAAGACTATTTTTATCAGCAATGATTATGGGAAAATACTTTAAAGGGATAGCTAGTTTCTGGGAAGAGACCTGGTCAAGGTTTTCAGTGTGTTGTGGGAATAATGGGGGAACTTCAGTGCCTTGCACAACTATCCCTCTCTCATGGCTAGTACTCCTTGTCCCACTGCCCTGGGGGGGTCACCTAATCTCATTTTCTGCCCTTTGGTCCAATCCTTGCCTTCTGCCACCTTGCCATCCTTGGAAAACTTGAAAATGTTGAATTTCAGAAGCTGAATAAGCTATGTAAAATAAGCTAGTACACTATATAAGAAAAATGCACAAGCGATTTTGTGTGCTGAAGTTGCCATTTAATGCAGAGTGCATACAGTTTTGATTATAAAGAGTGAGTAAAATGGGTGGTTTCAAAATGAATCAAGTAACGGGGGCAAGGGGGTTAAGATGAACAAGATTAAAATTCTGTTGAAAAGAGAACTTTAAACCAATTTTTCAGCTGTGTACATGCATGCAGACTTACAGTGCATATTTCAGTCTGATTTCTTAAATCTGCCATGGCACATGCCTCCAATTACTAGATTGTGAGGTTGTCAGAATAATCACTCCAACCTGAAATGTGCTTTGATTTTAATTTCTGCCTTCTGCTATCAGTCACTTCTCTGGCAGGCTGACTGTTTCACCGCACAGATGAAACTGTTCCCTGGGGAAATGACTCAGGGCTGGTTCTTCTTTGACCAAAATCAGGACAGACAAAAGAAAGCATTTTTTTGTTTTGCATAATAAATGAATGAAATTCACTGCTAGAAGATAAAAGGTGATGGCAGCTAATGTAGATCCCTTTAAAAGGGGATTAGGCCAGTTCATGGGGAGGAAGGTCTATAAATGTTTCTTAGCCACAATAGTTAAGTGGAATCTACATGTTCAGAGGCAGCAAGCTTCCGAATTTCAGTGGCTGGGGAGCAACAGCACGTGGATGGGCAGGGAATCCACTCCCTTATCGATTTCTGTGACTATAAAAGGGCAGTTAAGGTGTGCTTAAGACCTAAAGCAGGGGTGGCGAACCTCTTTTCTGTCAAGGGCTGCATTCCTTTGGGGATAATCTGTTTGGGCTACATGCTACTGGTGGGCAAGACCAGACCCAAAAAGTAGGCAGAGCAATCCCCTTTTCTTTCTGCTTCCGACACTCCCCCCCACATTTTTCTGTCTGTCTCTCTCTGCCACCCACTTTTCTCCCCTGCAGCACACTGCTGGGCTAAAGCTAAGCGCTCAGACTGGGCCTTGGGATCTCCTGGGGAGCTGAGAAAACTTTCCAGTGGCTGCAGGTGCTGGGTCTCTGGGAATGATCCACAGCTGCTAGAAGATGAGCAGCGGCTGGAGGTTGTCTTTTCTCCATTTTGGAGATCTCTGGAGAGAATGCAGTATGCCACAAGTGGGAGAAGCAGCTGCTCTTCCCTTTAGGACATTGTGACCCACCATATGTTTTGACCTACAACTCCTATGATCCCTCACCATTGGTTATGCTGGCTAGAGCTGATGGGAGTTATAGGCCAAAATACCTGGAAGGCCATAAGTTCCCCATCCGTGCTCTTGGACAATACCTATAGCAGTCGGGGAACAGAGGAGATGAAGATGATGACACTGCTGTTTAAAATCTTAAATATTCTTTTTCCCTGATCTGTGTGGTTGGGTTATGGAACCTGGGCAACAGACTAGGTTTTAGAAGACAGAGGAGAGCTCACAAAGTTTGAGAGATACTGATTTAAAGCACAAGAAGTGATTTGAAGTTTGAGGTCTAAGGGCAACTGGATTCCCAGCCCAGCCCTTCACAATTGGACCTTTACTATCATCTGTATTATTCAAAGCAGCTGAAAACCAGCTGCTAGAAATTCCTATTCGCTCAACATCCAAATGTACTGAAACCTTATCCTTAAAGTTACACCATCTTCTCCGTTCTGAATAGCTGTGGGAATGGTGAGGAGGGGGAATCCAGAAAGAAATATGTTGCCTCATTTATAGATGGCAATGCTCTGAAATAGTTTCTACCTTTG
The DNA here is from genome assembly GCF_057233095.1 of Heloderma suspectum. NCBI lineage: Eukaryota > Metazoa > Chordata > Lepidosauria > Squamata > Helodermatidae > Heloderma > Heloderma suspectum. The sequence continues at coordinate 173,015,755 of NC_139459.1, forward strand.
TGGTTGGGATACAGCACATTGGTAATTCCTGAGAATAGAAGAATTGCCTTGCTGAGTCAAACCAAGAATTCGACACTCTTGTCTCAAGTGGTGGCTGACTAGATGCCCTTGCTATGATTCCCTCTGGTTTGTCCCTCTGAGCATTTGGCCCATCCTCAGCAGGTTCCATTGAACATTTAGAAAGCAGAGTGACAGGGTAGATCCCTCACATTTGGGGGATGGGAGAGGGTGCAACATTTTTTGAGCAGTTACCTTTCATTACATACCTACTTCCCTTGGTTCCAACCCTTTCTTTCCAATTACTGTTCCCATCCCAACTTTTGGACATACAACTTATTTCTACAGGGAAGCCTGAGATAAAACCTCAATGTCCAATAAGCTCAAGTGTACAGGTTAAGTAAATGAATGGAAATTTGTCCACATTTCATTAAAATCCTACTCAGAAGGTGGCTTTTTTTGTACTAGAATCTAGCTAGAATACTGTGTTCAGAATTATAGTACGTACACACACATGCACACATCACAGTTTTTGCTAAGAAATGTCACAAGAGGAACCAGCTTATATTAATAATAGTTCTTTTAGCTATCACTTTTAGGGAAAGGTCTTCTCAACTAGAAACAGTTGACTGGAGTTGCTGAGAAAAGGGGTATGTGACCTGGAACCATAGAGGAGCAAAGCATGCAATGTGCCTGAAAGCTTTCAAATTAAGCATTAGATGCCCATACTCTGACTTTTCTTTTGAGGCAGAAGAGGGAACCCAGTGCAGATTTTCAGATACCAGTTTGGGAGGAATCCAGCCTGTATTTCTCTTGAGATGGTCTCAGGAGCTATGCTTTGTGTGTTATGGCTGTAGACAAGGCAGAACTTAAAATCACACATCAAAGGTATTTGAACCAGGCTTTTCAAAAAGCACCCTAGCTTCCGTCTCAAATGGATTAAGCCAACTATCTTGGGGAGCTGGTGGGGAAGAATGAACAACCTTGCTTTTTAATTGTGCCCTCCATCACAAAATGTGCTCTGGTCTGCAATTGACTTGGTGATGTAGAGGTACCTATTTTATTCCCAGAGTTAAGGGTGAGAATGGTGAGTATAATCATCCTGATGTAATGATACTTCCTGTCATATAAACAGGACATTATTTAACCACTTCCTTTGGGAGTGGGATTCCCAAATGAGGTTTGGGAAGTGGGTTGGTATCTTTAAAAGGTGTTTAAAAGGGAGGAGATACCTAACACCCCTTTTCTCTTGGGGTGTTTCAGCCACTTTAACATGACAGTATTTACTGGAGAGAAAGAAAACTTCCTCTCCTGACCAATAACCTAAATTTCCAAGCAACTTAACTATTGCCAGTTCTGAGGTCTGCCCGCAGAACTAGAAAGACACCTGCCTGCTTAGGTCAGTCAGTCACACAGGTTTGCTAACATGCAAGTTAACATACTATAATATCATTGGGGAGGGGGGTAGTTGGAGCTGTGTCTGTCTTCTGTTGTATTCATTTTCTTATACCATATTTCCAGTGCTTGAGAAATGGAATCCTTTGCAGCTGGATCAGATCTTTTTTCTCTTGGCAATACAACTAAGCAAGTGTATTGATTGTAAGAGATGGAGGGATTAATTTGGCTTTATTGTCTGTCTGGGGTGCAGACATTAGTGGCACTCAGGTGCAAACTAGCCCCACCTAGACCGTAATAAGAAAATACTATTGTGAAATCCGTGCCCCAGGGGGTTGTGTATGCTATGATTCTTTTGGGGTGCAGAATGTGGCATAGAATTCAGTTTCTTCAGATTCCCAGCTTTAAAAAAAAGTTTCTAATCCTCATGGTTAAAAGATATTCCTAAAATTGTGTTTGCAACATGTGGGTGAAATTGCTGATGCCGGAGGGGTGGTTGAATAAGATTTACGGGATTAGGGCAGGGTTTCTACTCCATTCAAGGACCATTCACACCAGGCAAAATTAGGCAATTTTTTTTAAAGGCAGAATAAATTATGCAAAATAAGACTGTGCAAATATGTATCATTTGCATAATGTATACAGGTAGCAGAATTCAGTGTTTGCATATGTTAGATTTTATTTTGGATCAAAGTACACCCAGACCCAAGCTAGGAAGAAATTAAGTTTGAAGTAAGTCAATTCTAGATCCCATTGTAAGGTTTCCTTTTAAATTTGTAGCAGTTATTTTTATGCCATTTTGTCCTGAATAGCTCCCTGTTTGCTGAGCTGAAAAGGTAGCAGGCATCTTTAAAATATCTCATGGGAATGTTAGGTGCTTCCATGTTGTGGGTGGGTGAGATAATTAATCTTGAGAAATTTTTAATCTGAAGCCCAGTGTTCCAGTAAAGTCAAAGAGGTGGAGGAACTTTACTGGCTTTGTTTCTCCTACAATATAGGAGCTGCATTGTAGAACCTACATGGATCCAAACGACAAGACACCCACACTCCATACATACCTTTGGACTTTTGAACATTTTGGGGGTTGCATCCAGTGTTATTCCTATTTAGAGTAGACCCATTGAAATGAATGGGGCTTAAGTTAGACTAACATTGGATTCAACCTTTGTCTTTAGTTTCACTACAATTGTCTAAGGCTCCATTTTTTTGCATAATGTTAATACTCTCACTGACATGACCGAATGTAAAATAACATCTCTGATGTGATGCACATTGATTGCTTCATGATGCAAGAGCCAAACTATGACATTTTTTTCATCCATAATGAGAAGTAATAATTAGATTCATGCCCTCAGTGTCCAGTAGGTTTCCCGATAGCTGGAATGAATTGGAACTGAGTGAAATCCCATTTCTCAAGGCATGCCAGGCAGGTCTCTGGCATGCAGAACTAGAACAGATAATATCTGAATCCATTGTGTCAATTTGTGTGATGCAAGGATTCAGGTAGATCAAGAGTTCACAACTAGATCCCTAAGCTTTGGGAGGTTCAAATGGATCCTTCCCCCTACCCCCCAGTGCAAATCTTTTTTTTTTAGGCCAGAGCTGGGAGAAGTCTGTGGTGATTGGGCTGGAGGGTTTTAATACTTAAACTCCTTCAGGAGTGAGACTTGCTTCTGTGGGAACTGGAGAAGCCTTCTTTTTTCCCTCTGTGTTGACACACGTATAAATCAGCTGTAGCCAGTGTATGGCTGCTTGAGTAGGAGCCTGTGCTTTGGCTGGGATGGGTTAAGGAAGAACTTTGAGAAACATGATAACTGAGTAATGAAACAGGGCTGTTTCATCTACCTTGTGGCTTTATGTTACATCTACCTTGTGGCAAAACAGTGCTAATTCCCCATCTCTCTCTCCCTGCCCCCAGCCAGTGAGTTCTGATATCCTTTATATTTACAGCAGTTGTTAAAGAAGTCTATGTAATCTGATGCTAATCTTGGAGATGCTTTTGCTTGTAGGCCCAGAAATCAAAAAGTTTGTGCAGATACTTCATGCCATAAATAGTTGGCACTACGGCTACAATGATTCTCCCTGACCCTGCGAATTGAAACCCTGAATTTGCATACAAGTTTTGAGGGCTGCAGGTTCCAAATTTAGATTGTTTTGTGAAATCAGAAATTCACAGTCCCTGAACGTGGGGTGTTAGAGCTAAATGTTCAGATTTCAAAGACAACTCAAATATATAGCCTCTGACACAGACTTTCACATTCTGGAAATGCATTACATTTCAAATGTGTTGCTGAAAATGTTTTTAGCTCTGTTTACCGCACAGAATGTGATAAATATGACAAACATGGATATTAGTCCAGTTGTGATCCAGAGAAGCGTGAGAGGGGATACTATGTGTAGTGAAGATTATTTTGCCCACATTTCCAGAAAGCTGAAAGTTGCAAGTTACCTGTGAATTTCAGGAGTTTTAAAACATCTTGCAGTGAGGCATGTGGAGGCAACTGTATGGTAACAGAGAAAACAAAGCACATTGCAAAAATACCATTTGAAGATTCTTGCAAAGATCATAGCTGTTTGTGAAACAAATGGTAGTGACACTGTGGTAATCATGTACAGGCATCATATTTACTTAGTGAGGGAGGCCATGAGTAATCATGACATCTGTTGGACCTGAACAATCTATTGAAATACGTTCTTAAATCTTTGTGAGGATGGAGCTCTCAATAAGGAGTGTTCTTGCATTTTGTTGGCTGTGTAACACTTTAGACTCCCTCTGGGGCTGGATCAGTGAGTGATACAAATCAGTCCAGTTAATTAAAAGTCACTGGATCTGCACCCCACCTTCTGAGCCTTTCATCCCAATGGAGTAAGTCCCATTCATACCAGCTATGGAGATCACATTTATTATGAATCATTGCTGTGTTTTTAAGTTGGATGTTGACAGTTAATTGAAGTAATCTGATTCTCCTCCTACCATGCGATGGACATGCAGTGCCAACAAGAAAAGCCTCCCCTTTCATGGTAAAATGTGTTCCTGAGTTCAAATTTGCTTCCTCTAATGCAGCCTTCCTCAACCTGCTGCCCTGCTTTCTGGCTGGGGATGATGGGAGTTGTAGCCCAACACATCTGGAAGGCGCCAGGTCAGGGAAGACTACTGTTTGATAAAGGAAAGTTCCATTTTTAGTGTGAGTTCAAGTGGGAATAAACCTCTTCCTTGTAACTTCCCGTACTAGGCTCTAATTCTCAAAGCATGTTTCTTGGAAGTCCAGCAACCTTCATAAGGATTCAATCCATAAAATTGTAGGCATGGCTTTTTAGCATGCTTCCTTCATAGTCTTGTGACTTGTGGTGAGGGGGGGCTTTAATACCAACCTACCAACCAATATTACCTGCATTTCTCTTAAAAGTCTTTTCATCCCATCCTGAGGCAATAATGCAGGGTGTGACTATGGCTAACAGTTCCCAAGCTATGGCTACCAGTTGGCTTAGCCAGACCTTTTGAGAAACACAAGACTCCAAATATTCTTACAATATAAATATACTTGAAAAGACTAGGAAGTCTTTTTAGGGGCAGCTTTAAACCTTTTCTCGTGTGGTTTAGAATTCCAGCTTTTCATGGATTCAAAAGCAAAGAAGTGTACCCTTAGATCCCTGGGGGAAAGTCACAGACAAATGTTATGACAGGGACCTGAATTCTTGTGGAGGGGAATGGGGGTATCCCAGTCCCCGAGGTATATATGCATACACTAGAGCCTGTGAAGAAGACACAGTTTCACTGAGTAGCCAATTGGGGCAAAGAACCACCATTTCCCCCCCATCATTCAACTTTAAAAATAACCTAGGCTGTAAGTTCTAAGCATATTTACTTGGGTATAAGCCCCACTGAAATAATGGCACTTTCTTCTAAGTAAACATGGTTAAGGTCAGGCCGCAAGAATCCTAAGCAAACTACATGCTCTTTTTATGTTATTGTTTATTTTTAATCTAGATAGCAAAACTTTACTACCGAGGTTGAATTGTTATAGTAGCTAACTTACCTGACATGTATTTTGCTAAATATGCATGTTCTTCTATTTTTAATTTTCATTCTTCCCATCCCCCCCACCACAGTCTCTTCTGGTTTTACTTGTGCTGGTTTCTTTTCTTTCATTTTTTTAAAAGTCCCATTCTTCATGTTAAAAAGAAATCTAACAAATACACACCAGTTAGAAATCTTTCAGTCTTTGATTGCTATTTACTGCTCATTGCTTAAAGTCGCACATTGTTGCTCATTTTCTACTTATTTTTTAAGATTAGCATTTTTTTCTCTTCAATTTTGAAAGGCCAACCTCACTCTACCTGACCCACATGCACCTTATCTATCTATAATATTACCCTCTCAGATGGGATGTACACTTTCCTGACTATAACCATTGCTCTTGTATTTTGGTAGATGCTTCATTGATAGTAACTAAATGCCTAGTAAGATTTTAAAAGTAAAAACTTCAGTCTCAGTTGTTACTTTAAGCCAATCTTTCCCTTCACACATCCTCCTCGAGTAACCTTGAATTTGCATTTTTACCCTATATATATCTCCCCACTGCCACCTTTTAAAAATGTTTAGCCTAAGATTTTAGCTTTAAAGAGAAAACATACAAACCAATCTTTTGCCGAATTAGTAAATCTGATTTTTTTTTCTTGTTAGTGATCCCCTGTCAATTGCAAGTTCATGCTTTATTTATATGGGAAGGCAATGATAAATTCATTATTTCCCTTTTTTTTAAAAAAATTCTTTTTATGCTATTAACACCTGTTCTTAGTGGATGGATAAATGTTATCTTTACTACCCCCACCCCAACCTTGATAATCGAAGCCCCATCTCCCCAAGCCTTGCACCCCACAACAAGCTCGATAGGTTGTTGGGTTTTTTAATCAGTGTAAGTTTGGACAGGTTGCTCTAAATCAGGGGAAACTCGCAGTAGGTTTGCAATCAGAAAGCTTGGGTGTCTTTTGGGAATGTTTTTTGCTGGTGGAATCTGGGCACATCGTTCATCTGTTGATGATGGAGAGAGACTTACAGTGCTTAATAAAGTCTATTCTTTTAGTAAAAAAACCCTCAGAAGTGGTGTCTCTTACTCTTGTATTGAGCTCAGTAAAGGTACTGGTCCCGAAAAACAGAAGATCCCTCACATTCAGCACTATGTTTTGCTGCAACTCTACAGAAGTGCAGGCAAGAGAATGAAGTACCAGTTGAAGAATTCGGCTTCATACAGAATTCCTGAGAAGTGCCTGAATCAAACAGCACCAGGGAATCATAAACAAGCTGCTCTGACCTCCTTTGATGAAGACTGGGGTATACATATAATACACATTTAAAACAACTATTTAAATATATTGTCGCAGAATTTACTACTACTTCTAAAGTCTTGCAGTGCAATCCTATGCATGTCTACTCAGAAATCGGTCCCATTAAGTTGAAAGGGGCTTGCTCCCAGATAAATGTATATAGAATTACAGTCTTGCCGAACACAGTGTGTTTATTCTAGCTTCTACCCAAGTGCTTCTAGCCATGTGCAGGCAGCGTCTCTCTGCTTCCTGAAAAAGGGGGTTAAGAAAGTCAATCTAAGAATGAATGCCATGCCCCCTTTTGAAGGTTACCATCTTCTTTCTTGTTTTGAAAAAGATGTCTTGCAGAAAGCTGGAAAATCATCAACCGCAAAAGAATGTCCACCTTTACGTTGTCCTGTTCTGATAACTGCCTAGGAGAGAGTGCTTTTCCAGCCATGCTGGTAACATTCTGCCTGTTTGGTGATGAAAGAACTCTCCTGCACTTGCAACAAGACTGGTCTGTGGTGCAATATTAGCCTAGCTGCCTCTGTGCCAGAAACATCAGTATGTCTACCTACCTGGCTGGCATTTCTACCTCTACAGAAAACAATTCCTTTACAACCAAAGACGAATAAGCATTTATTCTGGGGAGGGGGCAGATAAACTCAGTATTATGCAAACTGAGAGCCAGATGGTCGTAAAACAGCAATGGGAAAGTGTTCTGTGCAATATGTACAGCCCAAAGTGCTACATAGCACCACTGCATTGTGCACCGCATCATTGGTCGGTCTTTAGGTGACTAGGGCCTGACTTAAGGTAGGGGGCTTTGATGTCATCAGAGCCTCGTGTGGCGCAGAGTGGTAGGCGGCAGTATTGCAACCGGAATTCTCCCCACGACCTGAGTTCGATCCCAGCAGAAGCCAGGTCTCGGGTAGCTGGCTCAGGTCGACTCAGCCTTCCATCCTTCCGAGGTCGGTAAAATGAGTACCCAGCTTGCTGGGGGAAAGGCAGTCACGACTGGGGAAGGCAATGGCAAACCACCCGCTATAGTCTGCCACGAAAACACCAGCGTCCCTCTAGGGGTCAGTACCGACCCGGTGCTTGCACAGGAGGAACCTTTCCTTTCCTTTGATGTCATCATCCCATTTCCTTTTTTAGAGGGCAGGGGTGTGGAAAAAAGGAAAAATAATACTCTAGACTTCACATTCATATTTGTTTAAACATCATGGTTTCCATACACACTGACTTGGTTCACATGTAATGGTAGCAAATTATGGTTAATTAACCCACAATTTGCTGGGGATGCGCAAAGCACGCAAGCTGCTTCTGGGTTGCAAAAACAACCTACCAAGACCCCATTCGTAGGTTAGCGTGACGTTCAAACTTGGGCACCTTGGGTTTGTGGGTTAAACAACCAAACTTAACCTATGATTTGCAACCTAGAAGTGGCTCGCATGTGGGGCAACAGTTTTGTCCTTCCCCAGGGATATTGTGGGATTTCTGTATTTAGCTAGATCTTGGATCCGCAGGTAATGTATTCCATGCCATATTCCAGAACAAAGTGTCACCATGGACATAGTAAGTTTACAAAATTCCTGGTATAAATGCACCAAATTTTTAAATAAAGGACACTTAGAAAAGGTGTGTGTTTTTATCTTTTACTTCAAAATCCCAAGCAGTTTCTACATGATTCACATCTGATATAAGAACACTGAAGACAAAAACCACAGTTGTCACAAACAAAACACATTTCCCAAAGCATTTTAAGGATCATTTAGGAACATTGCCTTTAAACGCCAACGCATCTTTCTCAATTACATTTATGAGCTGGGAGCAAAAAGGATCAGAGAAGTCAGTTAGGACTGGTGCCATTGTCCTCCTGAGGACAGATGCTGTGTCCCGTGAGAACCAGTGTTTGGTTCTGTGAGGTCAGGTGGAATGTCCTAAAATCCCTGTGCTCTGGCTTATCTTTCATTTCTTCTTACCTTGTTTAGTGTTTCCCACAACACAGGATTTAGAACAAACACAGTTACATTTTCCCCAAATTCAGCAGAAGTGTGCCTAAATGCCACAGCCAGGCCCATGGTCTTGCTGCTCTTGACCAGGTCTGCCAGCCTTGTAAAATGATGGTGCTGGTTGACCTCAAGCAGGGAATCTCTGTGTGGTTCCTGAGCAGTAGAAAAAATATCAGTGTCTGACAGGGTTCAAATCCCCAATTGAGCTTCGTCTCTAGGATCTGAGCTTGAGCTGTTTGCCGCCACTGAGCTTCATCTACATCCCAGGCATGTGGAAATAAAATAGGAAAATCCCAGGTAATGTGGAGGAAGGCTGAGACAGAAATAAGGATATGCAACCATTACAAAGTAATCTTTGCCTGCCTGGAGTTAGAGAGCAGGGCTTCTAAGGCAGGGGCTGTGACTTTCAGGCTGTAGTGTCCTTATCCTGACCAGCTGCCCGAACAGAAGCATGGAAAGCCAGTCCAAAAGAGCACATTCAGTTTCTGTTGTTGTGATTTTCTAATCTATATACTCCATAAGGGCCTTTTTCAGGGTCGGTGTAAATGCTGGAACGGCCCCTTTATTAATAATATTTTTTTTAAAGCCAGATGCCAAAAACAATGGCATGTGTTAGAAACACTTGAGAACAATATTTTAGGACTGTAACCCTTGAAATATTATATTATTAAACCCATAATGCCCAGAACCCATCCAGAACAGAATGGCCCAGAACAGCAACTTCCAAGTGAGCCAAGCAAAACAAATTCACCAGTCATACATGAGTTACATGAGATTGATATAATAAGCTACGAAACATCCACAGAAACCACATTCAGATACCGGTAACATGGGTAATGTTTCAGTTTGGGATTTGGACTTAGGCCATAAGCAAAATGCTCCATAGAAGAGGCTGCATTAAACTCTGCAGTTTAAGCTAAGATTAAACTCTATAGAAATTGTTTTTTTTATGATGGATGTACTTCCATTTTATAGGGAATATTCCCTTAAAATAGAGGACTTGAGACAAGCAGGGGAGTAAAGAGAAAACTTCAGATACAGAATGTTGGGTCAAAGGTTTATCCTGAACACAGGAAGTATTACATTGGTTGGTCCTCTTTATGAAAATGGGCTCACACGCATTCATATACACTAGTGAGATCACTGGATCAACTGGTGTTTGGGGTTTGTTCGTTTAATACTAGAAGCAGCCTTTCAGGTTACACTAAACGCTTCTTCGGGCTCAGGTTAAGAGATCAAGCATCACACTTGCCAGGGAGTCTACCCGATGCTTACCTAGTTGCAGAGGCTTACTGGCCACTGCTGTTGGCATGGGGACTGCCTGGGCTGCATGCAGACACAACACTCTGACATCATGTATGATGTCGCAAGCAGGAGAAGCTCCAAGTCTTGGCAAAGTGAGAGGCAGTTAACAGTCTGAGGCTTGTTGAGACAGCTCTTCATGGCAGGTGATAAAAAGCTATACTGAGTTTTATTGGGGGGGGGGGGTTGGAATGACTTACAGAGGCAGTTCATGTGGTCCTTCTCTGGGTATCTCGTAAAGCTGAGGTATTGAACCAAAATTGGGTGGGGGAAGCCCCTTTCCCCAAGGAGGCAGAGCGGGTGAAGCCAGGGTGTAGTCGGTAGAGTCCCCATCGACCCTCCTTTGGAGGACTGAGGGGGCTTGACTGCCTCGGCTTTGCTGTGCATGGGGCTTCCCTGAACAGGAAAGCCCATGAGCAATGAAGCAGCAGTGCTGTGGAATGCCCGCTGTTTGGAGATCAGAGAGAACTGTGGGGATTCCGCTCAATTCCCAGACATCATGAGGACACATGATCCTGTTGAACAAGAAGTATGCAGTCTCAGAGGTGACCATTGGTGAGGTGATCTATCACTTGTTGTAGAACTAACCTCTCTCTCTCTCTCTCTCTCCCCCCCCCCCTCCTCTGGTCTCACAGGTTTGTTTCTGCCCTCTGAGGAATCTAGTGGCAGATAACATCCATCTCCTGGCCTACTCTTCCACCAGTCTGTGTGCCTTGAGCATCAGAAAACCATTGCATGTTTTAAAGATAGTTTGCAGCTCTTTGCAGGATTTTTGTGGGGTACAATTGTTTTTGGACTTCTCATCGTATATGAACTGGGACACACTGAGTTTTTGAAAGACTCCTTACCTTGTATATATCTTAGATTAATATTATTATGACAGCAAAACATTTGATGGAGAAGGAATATATTAAGATTACAATAATCTTGGGGGGAAAGGATGAAACATGAGTTCTTGATGGCAAAAAAGACAGACAGTTACATCAGCAAAATAATCCTTTTCATTTTTTAGGAAGCCTGTCTTAAAATTGTTTACATACATTTGAGAGGGTACCTCTCCATTCCATAGTACAGAGTTAGTTGGGACACTTCTTTTATTTCAGCTCCCACTTCTTGTTTCAAGGGTAAAATATTTTGCTTTAAACCTCAGATCTTTTTTATATTGGTTATTTTAGCAAGCAACATTCTTGGAAATTATATTCTTTCCCACACAACAAAGCAATTATTTAATTTGCATTCTAATTCATTCCTGATCTTATGCAACTATGCCCAAAATGAACATCATCAGTGTGTTAATGCAAGCTTTCACGTCAGCCAGCAACATTCAAGGCAATGTGGCCAGCGTCCTACTCAAACAAGCCATGTATGACATGAAGAAGACACCAAGATCGCATGGTTAGACATTAATGTGCAGTTAGGCCAATGTGAGAGATTGTGAGTGGGCACTCCTCCTCAGTACAGAAATACAGTAATGTCTAACAAGCCCAAATTAATGGGGGAAGAATGTCCAAAACATGCAGCGAGCCATACATTCAGATAAACCAGAGTTCTGTTTATACAACATTTCATTAACTGGTGGGCCCTTGATGAATGTACATCAAGCCACACCATCTTACCTGTAAACCTTCTACACAATCCCAGGTGTGTGGGCGTGGGTGCTTGGAGATACTCAGAAATTAAGAAACAACGTGCCAAGTGGCACTCTGCATTGGCTTTTGTTTTTATCTCATTTTCACAAGGCCCAAAGTCTGAACACTGGGACTGAATGCTGGTTCTTGGGCTGACCTCTGGCTTGCATTAAGCCCTACACCAAACATTATGAAATGAGCAAAGTGCTCTGAAAATTTCCCCTTATTTCTTAGACCAAGCCTACGTAGGCTGTGACCTACCCGTGGATATACTCACAGGTATTCTGGTAGACGTCTGGAACCACTTCCCAGCACAAGTGACCATCAAGCTGCTAGAGGCCTTCTAAGAACAGCTGCTATCACAGAACAGCACCCTTGGCGTCCTCAGAAAATGTGAAAGCAAAGGTAGAGTTTCTCACCCCAAATCACTTTGTTATGAAATCTCTGAATATGTATGGATGACATCTCAGATGATTTTTCATGTTATTGAAATATATATTGATAACTGTAAACAAACAAACAAACCAGGTCACATGACTGCCAGAGTGAACCTGGGAAAGCTATTGACCTCAGCCCTGGATTTGCCAGGCTCTACCCATGGTCCACCAAATTATTTCAGATATTGCCTTGGTTACACCTGGTTTTCACTTAATCCACTTGGCTCCTCTCCAAGGCTGGCCACATGAGCAGCTGCAGGCCTGATGCCGTGCTCTGGTGACCCTTCAGAGCAAGGTGGCCAATGAGCTCTTTGAGAAAGGTGACAGGTTCTGCTCTCCAGAGAGCCCACCAGGCCCACATACCTTGCTCTCAGAGCTCCTTCCTTGGAGTGAGGCATTGTGGGCAAGGTAGCCCTGGAGACAGTCTCTGTGGCCACCTCATCCACAATGCCTCACTCTGAGGAAGAGCCCCTCAGAACAAGGCGCTGAGGGAGACAGCAGTGCGTGTCCTCCTGCCTTCAGGCAGCAGGGTATCTTGTGCTGCCCCTGCCCCCTGACCCTGCCCCCTGCCCCTGCCCCTGCCCCAGCCTGGCTCTGCTACCTTGACCCTGGCTAGGAGGCCATTATGATTTGTTTAAGTCCATTCTTAACTATGTGATTTAAAATTCCATGTATTTTCAAAATACCGATAATTTGACGTGCAATTCTTTTTGGAGAAAGCGTTCTGACAAATTTCAAATTATTCTAAATTGTGGGGCTGTGGAAGGTTGGATGCAGCAGGGGCTTACACCCCAGCCAGCCCAACCAGATGTAAACATGGTCAGACCAGAAATGATCTGGAGTGCTGGCAGCCAGCTGCCCAATGCTCCTGCACCCTCCTTGCAGGTGTATAAGGAGCAGAGGCAGCCGAGGTGGGGATGGGTGGAACGGAAGCGGAGGCTGCAGTCAGAGGGACGGAGTAGACGGAGCTCCGATCAGAGCCGGAGTCACACTAAAGCCTCCCATGAGGACTGCAAGGGGAATGGGGACCCACTGAGCTTTTTCTGTCTAGGGCCCAGGCATATGCCAGCTCATGGTGGGCCAGAGATATTGCTAGGGAAAGTGGAGGTTGGAAAACTGCAAGAGGCACTATTGTATCAACTAGAGATGTGAAGGCTTGGGGGGAGACTGGGAAAAAAATAGAATTCGGGAAAACCTCCGCCCGCAAATTTCCCGAAGACCCCTCGAAAAAAAATCTTTTACAACGTTTCTCTGTCCCCCGCCCCCCAGGTCTTCACATCTCTAGGAATGATGACTGCATAATGGGAAATTGGCACAAAAGCAAATACAGGACAAAAGAGGAATTGTACCAGAGAAAAGCCACGATGAGGTGATGAGCTGGGCTTCTTGCCTCTAGTCTAGGGGCTAGGGTGGGGGAGGGTCACACACAGCCCATGCAGCCCCCACCGTCCCCCAGTACAGTCCTCGCATAACCTTTTTTTTTAACCAGGGGAAAAAAATTAAAATGTTGAGGCTTTTTTTTTACTCCCCCCGACACCCCTTTCTCAGCGACACTGCAGTGGTAGGAGTGCAGTGCCCCCAGACTATGTGAAGTTGCCCAGCCTGGGCTAGAGCAAGAAGAGCCCAGTGGTTATCTTTCTCTGACGAAAGAAGCGTGAGGCTTGGGCTCTAATGCCTTATAAAAAGGGGCTCCACTTCACAGGTTCTTTGAAGAACTTTATGAATTGCCCTGTGTACTAGTGAGCCCAGCCCTCCTGGAGACGGAACTGAGCACCTGCAATTTTGACTGGATATTATTTGTATGGTACAACACTATGGTCCGGTTGAGGTTGATTTGGTGCCAGTGGGAGCTTTCCTGCCATTATGAATACTGAGCGGGCAGGGTAGGGGAGACTCCAATCAGGGCAGGGGCAAAGGACTGAAGCCCTCACCCCACAACATACGCCATGATCCTGCTCCGGCTGCTGCCACCTATTTGTTAAAGAAAAATTAACCACATGCAGCCAAAACATGTGGCAAACATCATGTCTTGTTTGACTGTCAGTATCTGCTGTTGCTGGGCCTATTTTAAAGTCCATTTCCTTGAAAACCGTAATGGCTATAGCAGCAATTCTTTGTTCCTCTACCTGTTGGGTATGCAATTGACGCAGTTATGGGACTGACACTAAAATCTGAGAGTTAGGAGAAATCCCAGCTCTATAGAACCTTATTCCATTACAAGACTAACCTAAGTCTGGTTAAAAGTGGTCTGTTCTGTTCAACTCCAGGGATGGGGTCGGACTTCCAGCAGGGGCGGAGCGAATCACCTGCCATATTAGAATAAGGCACAGGGCTTCCAGACCGATGTGACGTAGCCTTTTCCATTACTCTTGTGTGTGTTGTGCCCAGTGTGTGTGTGTGGGTAAGGCCTCTCTCTGCCCCACTGCAGGCTGAACCGGCCACAGAGATGGTGTCCTTATGAGGCAGATCAATGGGGCACAGGGGAGAAGGGGGTACACCTCCAGAAAACACCACGGGACAGTAACGACTGGGATGGCCCAGGCTGCCTGGGCTTCTGTTCTTGGACCAGAGGGAGGTATATTGCCCGGAAAGGCGGCTGTGCAAGCGAGAGGCAAGCTGAAACTGAAAAGACCTCAAAGGCTTTCTTCGCACAGAGCTTTTATCCTGGGATTGACATTGCTCCTTCACGGACGTTTGTGGGCTCTTTACATGACGCCGTGATCATCCAAGGCGTCTCCTGCACTAAATGCCCTTTGTTCCGTTTTTAAATAGATCGCAGATAATGAGCTATCAAATTACCCCGTTGTGTTTCGCCTGAGTTCCCTCTGTGAAAAGAGTAAAAGCGGCAAGAAGAGGAGCGAGATCAATGAAAGAGAGTGGAAGACTCAGCTACAGGGAGAAAGGGCGGGGTGGGTGGGGGAGCGCATGTAAAGGGATTTGTTGTGATCCTGCATTTAAAACAGAAGCAGAAAGCCTGTTTTTAAATGCAGAATTTTAGGCTGGTGTAGAAATGCCCTAGGATTCTGTGATTCCCCTGATTCTATGATTAAGGCATCAAAGAATTTTACTTGGAAGGGAATGACCCTGGATGGGACAAGCACTCTCTGAAAGTCAGCAAGGGTAGTGATTATATGTGGGGGGTTTATGGGCACCATAGACCTGCCCCAGTTCCCAAGACCCAGTGGAGGATTGCACCACTGGCATGCAAACTCCCATGTTGCCCTGAGAGGAGAAGAAACAGAATCAGCTTCTCCGAGATAAAGAGTTGTTTGTCTTTTTGTTATTTATTGCATAATTTTATTTATTTTATTGTTTTAATAATTTCATGTAAACTGCTTTGTGAGGTCAGTCTATAAAGCAATATATAAATACCTTTAATAAATCAATATCAAGACATTTATTTATTTATTTATTTATAATATTTATATACTGCTCCACATCAAAAGATTTTGGAGCGGTCAGTAACAAAGAATAAAACACCATATTAAAATAATTAAAACATTTTAAAGTAAACAAATTCTGAACATAAAAAACCATGGCTGGTCACTCAAGGAAAGCCTCTCGAAATAACAATGTCTTCAGGAGGTGCCGGAAGCAGCACTATGTTGCCGCCTGCCTGACCTCTGAAGGCAGGGAGTTCATGTGGAACCACCAGGGACATGCCCTCTGCTGACCTCAGTGACCAGGCAGATGGGTAAAGAAGAAGCCACTCTCTCAGGTATCCCGGTCCCAAGTTGTTTGGGGTTTGTACACTATTACTAATACCTTAAACGTGGCCCAATAGCCAGTGCAGTTCCCTCAGCAAAGGAGTTACATGCTGAAAAGGGGCAGCTCCTGACAACAGCTGAGCTGCTCATTCTGCACTAGCTCTAGCTTTCAGACCAGCCTTAAGGGCAGTCCCACATAGAGTGCATTGCAGTAATCCACTCTTGAGGTTACTAATGCCTGCACCACCATGGCTAAGCTGTTCCTGTCCAGGAGAGGCTGTAGCTGGCAAACCAGCCGAAGCTGGTAAAAGCTTTGTGTGAATGATGTCATGGTTAGTTTGGCCCTTAGAGTTAAATCAATTTTATTTTTATTTAAAACATTTCTTGGCTGCCTTTCAGGGCAGAAGCCCTCCCAAGGCAGCTTACAGCAATCAAATACATGAAAGCAGTTCAAATATTAAAAGCGATTTAAAAAATACAATAAATAGCAATAAAAACAACAATAAAACCAGCAACCACAACCACAACAGTAACAGCAACAGCAGCAATCATGTCAAGAGAAGGCCATGGTAAAATGTTTCAAGGCCTTCTTAAAAGCCTGCAATGATGGAGCATGGCAGACCGCCAATGGCAACTTGTTCCAAAAGTGTGGGGCCACTGCAGAGAAGGCCCTCTCACGTGCGGTCACCCACCTAACTGCTGTCATGGGTGGACAAATGAGGAGAGCCTCTTTTTCTGATCTTAAAGTGCAGGCAGGCTGATATGGGTGAATGCAGTCTTTCAAGTAACTTGGTCCCAAACCGTTTAAGGCTTTAAGATCAAAATGAGCACTTTAAATTGGGCTCAGAAACATACTGGTAACCAGATGGAGAGTTTCTGGAAGGCCATGTAGCTGCAATAAATCTGATGATTGTTTTTTCTCCCTAATGTAATCCCATGTTCCCTACCTGCCACTCTGTGAGATGGTGGAAATCATGGGACCTCGGTTCATAGAGTAGTGAGATGGGTGAGGGAGAAAATTACTGACCCCAAACTAGACTGAACAACCCCTCTAGTTGAGGGGACCTCAAATAGAGGACTGTCCTCTGACAGAGCTTCAAACAGAGGACTATCTTCAGTATAATAAGACATCTGGCCACTGTAGCCCTAGGCTCTGAACATAGTGTCTTTTGGTGCCAATGTGACCACAGATGCCTCTCTTGGTGTCCACCAGGCTCCCTGATTTTTGTTTTATTTCATAAGATTTTTAAAAATTAAAATGTGTGTGTGTGTGTTTAAACTGGGAGGCTTAATGTGACACCCTCCTCTGCCATCTTTATTTGGGTTCAAAAGAGTGGTTTTGTGTTTTGGAGCTTGGACCTCACCTCTGCCTTGGACTTAAGTTCTTGGAGAAGTTAGGGCGCAATCCTATGCAGATAGGTGGCCGCCTCCGAACTCGGAGGTGACCGCCTATCCAATGCAGAGCAGGAGAAGGACAGAGGGGATTGTTCCCTTCACGCTTCTCCTGCCCTGCATTTTCAGCTAGACAGCCAGTTGTGACTGTCTAGCCACAGGAGGGCAGAGCAGGGGAGGAGGCTGCCGTACGTCACACTGGATATGTCGTACAGGCATTTCTGCCCTCCCCGCCCCAGAATGCCCTCCGGGAATGCCCCATTTTGCCGCTCCGAGCTCCTCTTGCAAGCGTGAAGCATGAGGCTGTTCCGCGCTGCCTCCACGCTGCCACAAAACTAAGTGTTTTGTGACCGGACATGCCCACCATGGCAGCCATTTTATGAATGGACAAGGTACCCTTGTGGCAGTCATTCTGTGAGAGCGGTCATGACACTCTTTCAAAATCCGAGATGTGCCCAGTGAACCATAAGGATTGGGGACCACTGGTTTTTGCTGCTGCTTTTTCCTGGTCTTTTCTCAGCCTCCTCAGGACCTGTCTTTCCTGTCACTCTCTTTCCCTCATCCATTTCTTCAGACCTTTCTTTACCATCTCGGTCTCCCTTTTTCTCCTCAGAGCTTCCTTCCTCCTGTAGCCCTTCAGGGTCAAAAAGAGATTGAACTCTAGATATTTCCCCCTGGGGGCTACATATTACAAAGGTTTACACCACTTTTGTCCGGGGTGTATTATACCATTCAGGTCTCTGAATGATTCTGTGTACCCGGATCAAATTTGCTTAACAGCACCACTGTCACCTGGCTTTCTTGGAGCATGCCTGATTCTGCAAGGACCTGCCCAGACAATCGCTCCTCTGCCATTGTAGGCAGCAAGGCCCTGAAAAGGGGAAGAGCAGGCACACTGGCTGATCACACATCAAATGGAGTGTCAGAAGACTTCTTCATCTGTTCTTCCTCCAAGATGGCCCAGACCCATTATCTTGGGGGAAAACAAAAGCGGTTGGGGAAAGGTAATTAATGACCGTACAGCTTGCTGGCTACCTTGAGTATGTTCGGGGCCCCACGGCTCTGCGATCATCTGTCTGGAGTGCACCTGCTTTTTGCGTGATCCATGTGGCCAGATTCTGGTGGGTGCATGGGCCTCCTTGGCGCCAGGAGTTTGCACTAAGCTAGAGAAAGCTGAATACGTGTGGAAGGAGGATAGGGGCTTCTTTCTCTTTTGTGCTCAAAAGACACAATGCCTTGTGGCCCCTTAAAGACTCACAAATTTACTGTGGTGTAATCAGCTTCATGGACAGGGCTGCACTGAGCAGAAAGTTATTTTGTAAGATGTTGCTTTTCATGTAATGGGAGAAAAATGGCACTTGCTGACATAACGGTACGGGAACCCTGCCGATCTCTGTTGCATCTGATCCCCCTGGTGTAGCTTGCTTTTTGCCCCCATGTGCTTTCCCTCCTGCTGCCTCCTGTCCCCCCCCCCAAATCTAATGCCCTCCTCTCCCCTGTCCAAACATCCCTTTTTACAAATAGGGGTATCCTTAGGAGACAGGGCCCTTTAAAGACACACACACACACACACACACACACACACACACACACACACCTTTTAGATCCTGAGGCAGTTGCCTCAGACAGCTGATTTGGGGCATCATGAAAAAGCAGGAAATCATTCACCATTTATTTATTAGTTATTATTGTATTTTTACTGCCAGGGAAGGGGAGAGGTGCGTGTAGGAGTTTCTGCCTCAGGGGCCAAAACAGCTTGACCTGCTTTGAGTACTACTATGCAGTTTGACCGGGTGGGGGTGGAGGGAGGTGTAATTTCCTCCTCTGCCTCATCCAGTAAATTGTCTTTCGGCCAGCCTGTCGGTAGGAGAAGGTAACTGAGATTGTACACAAAATTATGTGGAGTAGGGAAACAACGGAGGGGGGGTGTACAGAGAGATCTGTGATGGGGAAACGTGTTCAGGATTACAGCAAACTTAATGTGTAATCCTAAACATGTTTACTTAGAAGTGTGTATAGGGTTGGAGATTTACTCCTTAAAGAGTTGCAACCTGCCTTATCCACCCTGAAGATAGTTCCAGTATACGGATCTAGAGAGAAACCTGGGAATGTATAGCTTTGGTCATTTAAAAAGCAAACAACCAAAAACAAAGATAGCCATGCTGGTCCCTGAGAAAAAAAACCTAAAATCCATAGTTCTGCAATTACGAATTTATTAGGAATGGTACTTTAAGAGTTGTATAATGATGAAACCTAATATTGAAGCATTAAGGGTGCAATCCTATGGGGATAGTCAGCTGCCTCCAAACTCGGAGGCCCCCAACTATCCAATGCAGGGTGGGTGGAGCACAGAGGGAATCTTCTCCTTTGCACTCCGGCCACCCTGCATTTGTGGCTAGATGGCCAATTTCAGCTGTCTGGCTGGGGCCCCTTGGACAGGGGGGAGGGGGGAGGCCGGACGACGCATAGGAAGCATTCTAACGGTGCTTCCACCTGTCAGGGTGGACACTGAGCCCATAGAATCCCAGAGTAGTTCTGATTCTGAGGAAGAGGAGTCGCTCCTGGGAGAGGAGCGCGCTCCTCTTTCCCAGGGCCAACAGCTGACGGAGATTCCTCCCACCAGCATTCCTAGCTTACATAGCAGTCCTGGGAGTGACAGAGCGCGGGAAGCAGACTTGATGGATGCGCGACGCCGATGCAGAGAGCAGCGTCAATAGGAGGGCGCAGAAAGGAGGCGTAGTGCCCGTTTGGCGCACAAACAACGACTGCGCCCAGAGGATCCAAGGGAAAAGGGGAGGGACTCTCCCTATTCCTTACGTTCAGGGGTCTGCCAGTAATTCCCTTTCAAACGGGGACCAACTGTTCCAACGTAGGGCACAGGTACTCTGCTGCTCATATCTAGTTGCTAACAGTAGAGTTGTTAAGTTGTAAAAGAGGAATAAAGCTTTGAAAAGAATCCATTTGTCTGTGTCTGGACTTGGCTACTGGATTAGACTGAGAGAGGCCTCGAAGAAGCCCTTGACACCACCATCCCCTCCCTGCCCCCAGGAACGCCCCCTTTTCAGCCACTCCGTGCTGCTCATCCGAGCGCAGAGCTGGGGACGAACCGTGCCACCTATGAGGGGGCGGTGGCGGGCCGGTTTTCTGGGAACCAAGCTTGGAGCACTGGCTCCGTGCTCAGTTCCCAAAAAATGAAAAAACCTATGGCTGTCTAGCGGCCATAGGATTACGCCCCAAGGTGTAGATGTTCAGATTTCAAGAAATTAGAACCCAAGAACTGTAAAAAAGAATGGAATCCCAGAAACTAAATAGAAAAAGTATTTGAAAGAAACTGAGAAGCCGTCTTTGGTGGTGGCTCTCTCTGCTTTTTTGCCTAGTCTGGAGACCAGGAGCAGCAAAGCACTGTTCTCCAGTCCAGAGGTCTCTGTACAGTGCTGTTGTGCCTGTTGGGTGGTTGGCGGGGGGGATTTTATCTGAAGTAAATTCTGCAATGTTTAATGGGTGTTACTCCCTATTCATTCTGCAACTTTGCAGTTTAAGGGTACTATTGTCTACAATACATTCCTGCACTCGCCCTTCCTAGTGTGCCATGTTTAGTTTGCTATTATTCGGTAAACATTTAAACTGTCTATGAGATGGCTAGATAGCATCACGGATGCAATGAATATGAACTTGAGCACGCTCCGGGAGAGAGCGCAGGACAGGAAGGCCTGGCGTGCTATGGTCCATGGGGTCACGAAGAGTCGGACACGACTGAACGACTGAACAACAACAACAACAAATGTATGGCTGTGAGAGCTGGACTATAAGGAAGGCTGAACGCCGAAGAATTGATGCTTTCGAACTGTGGTGCTGGAGAAGACTCTTACGAGTCCCCTGGACTGCAAGGAGGTCAAATCAGTCAATCCTAAAGGAAATCAACCCTGAGTGCTCATTGGAAGGACAGATACTGAAGCTGAAGCTCCAATATTTTGGCCACCTAATGCGAAGAGAAAACTCTCTGGAAAAGACCCTGATGCTGGGAAAGACTGAAGGCAAAAGGAGAAGGGGACGGCAGAGGATGAGATGGCTAGATAGCATCATGGATGCAATGAATATGAACTTGAGCACGCTCCGGGAGAGAGCGCAGGACAGGAAGGCCTGGTGTGCTATGGTCCATGGGGTCACGAAGAGTCGGACACGACTGAACGACTGAACAACAAAAACAGCTCGCGGGGGGGGGGGGGGTTGCCCTCACCAGCCACACTTGATGAACCCACAGTGTGGAGAACAGGAAACAGACATTTTCTTCCCATGCGTAGATTGGAGGGTACATCTTACACATTTCCTGGTAATCCACTATACTTTGAAAAATGGGTTTTTAACTCCCCCCTCTGAAACCATGGAAATGCCATGTCGTAATAAAAATGTATATCCGAGGAGGCATGTTCCAGTGACTCCTCTTTTCAGTGCCGTGATGTTCAGTTTGCAATTTATCTGTAAATGTTTAAGGTGCCAAACAGCTCTTTGCGGGTCCCAGGTACTCCATCCTCCTCATCGGGATCTGGGCCTAAAAGACCAAGGAAAAGCGTGGGTGCACGGAGGGTAAATTGTAAGCACGCACAATTTGGGACATTGCACAGTTCTGTCCTGAAAGCAAGCAAGCAAGAGATTAATTAGTTTGCCTTCTATAAAATTTATAGTAATTATTTCTAATTTTGTTAATATATTTGCATATGTAAAGTAGCATATGCAAATCTGTGCAATTTTAAGTCATATGGGCCTGTGGCCCGAATTAGGTACCTAGCACTGCCCATTCTCAGCAACTGGACATCCTCTTTGATGGTTCTTCTTGTAATTGGCCGCTATTGCTCTAACTCAGACTTCCCTATTCTGGTGCCCTCCATATGTGTTTGACTACAGCTTCCACCATCCCTAGTCAGCAAGGCCGTGGGCCATGCAGGCTGGGGAAGATGGGTGTTGTACTCATCCACCACCACAAGAAGACCCTCTGAGGCCACAGTTCTGGTTCCTGGTCCGCTAACATTCTGCACATCTGATGGCAAAGGAGGGCTGCATTTGTGACCCCAGCCAATGTGGATGTTAGAAAATTTCCAAAAGGAAAAACTGAATGATCATAACATTAATTTAAAGTTAAAGCCAGTCATTGTCCTTTTGGGGGTGGAGGGAATTGCATGATGTGCAGGTCCTGCTGAAGGTTGAACTGCCAGATTTCTTCCTCCTCCTCACCTTCCACAACGGTTAACAGTACAATCCTAGACATGTCTCCTCAAAGGTAAGTCAAAGGTAAGTCCCCTTGAGTTCAACAGGGCTTACTCCCAGGAAACTGCAGCCTTAGTAAAGTAAGGCCTGTGATGGGACACTGCCTTTCCCTGCCCCCAGGAGTGGCAGCCTGCCAAGCTCAGCAGGGCATGGAAACTCGCAACATAATTGCATCATATCATGCTCCTCCAGTCAATCCATGAGACTCCATGCACCTCACAGTCCAGGTGACACAGATATAAGGGCTGCTTCCTCCTCCTCCTCCCAAATTTAATGAAAGAGAAACCTGAGGCAAGTAATGACTCATTTACTGCCCTAAGCACACTTCAGGGTCAGGGGTTTTCACAGCAGCTGTGAAGCAAATCCACGCTGGCTTTCCAAGAGAAGTACAAGAGGGACAAATAGGAGTGGCAGAAGGGAGACCAATGGCTATATTAACAGTCTTTGGCTTTCTTCACACAGAGCTTTTATCCTGCGATTGAAATTGCTCCTTCATGGAAGCTTGCGGGCTCTTTACATGACGCCATGACCCTCCTGCACTAAATGCCCTTTGTCCCGTTTTTACATAGATCGCAGATAATGAGCTATCACATTACCCCGTTGTGTTCCGCTTGAGTTCCCTCCGTGAAAAGAGGAAAAGCGGCAAGAAGAGGAGCGGGATCCATGAAACATACGGAAGACTCAGATATGGGGAGGGGGAGGGGGGGAAATGGAGTGCATGTAAAGGGAGTCCTTGCAATCCTGCATTTAAAACGGAAGCAGAAAGCCCCGTTTCAAATGCAGGATTTTAGGCTGGTGTAGAGCTGCCCTTTGTTTCCTTCAGGCTACCTGCTCTCTCACTCAGGTGCTGTTCCAGGCAATAGTCGACATTCTAAAAAAATGGCCATGGACTAGATGCATGAACCACCAGCATCTATTGCGGTTTTGGAGATGTCATGCAAGTGTGTGCATTCCTATCAATTGCCAAACTGTTCATGTGTATCCAGTGGATTTGCTTGCACTGCTATGTGCAAACTACAGTTATGTAGCAACCATGAAAACAGATGTGGACTTTGCAGTTGAACTTGAGGACTCAGAAGATGACTGCAGTGGTGATATTAAAAGTAAAGATTAAATGTTAGTAGTTGTGAAATAACACTGTAACATTTGTAAATAAGAACATATGTATATTGAACAGTTGCTGAACTCATAAAACTACTAGATGTTTCTCTGCAATAACACATAGTTTACCTGTTATCCATACACTGGGTAAAATTACATGAAACGTGGGTACGCTCATATGTGTTTAACTATGGCATATCAAAATTAATGTCCTCAAGCTATGGCTTGTTGGAAAGGTAAAAGAATACCCTACAATTGTCTAATACCCTTTAGGTCAGGAAATGTGTCATATGGATCAGGAAATGTGTCATATGCAGTAAACTGTGTAAAAATGAGGGGAAATTTAACATTTTTCTTGATATATGGCTTGTACCACGAAAATGGTAATGGATAATTATTACAATTAGTTATTTGTAAGAGAATTCCTTAGCTTTCTAATGCAGTTTTAAAATTTTAAGTCGGACACTTGGTTCACATGTTACAGCTTAAATTAGAAAAGTTAGAAAAAGATAGCTTCAGCTATCTTGATGACATCATAAAAAGCTTAAGCAACCAGTCAGATAGGGCTATCACATGAAAATACAATCTAGAGACACAGACCTTTCAAAAAAACGTAATGAAGTTTTGCCACCTTACTTGATACTGATATTTTCAGCTCTTGACCCATGGACTAAGTGGGGAAATGTGCTGTGGACTTGATCGTATGCACCACTTTAAAACAAGCTGACTTCTTTAAAAAACGATTTATTTGTGTATTTTCAAACGTGTTTTTCCCTTTCAGTGCAATCCTAGATATGTCTACTCAGAAGTAAGTCCCATTGAGTTCAAGGGGCTCACTCTCAGGTAAGTGGGCATAAAACTGCAGACTTGGTTTCTATGCAGTGCATGTTTACTTGGAAGTAACTTCTGTGCCCAACAGGGATTACTTCCAGGTGAGGATACGTAGGATTGCAGCCTAAATGAACGATTAAATAGGACTCTGTGTGTGCTCAGGAGCATTTAGCTCAAGTGTCCAGAAAATTTGAAAACACGAGACTTAAGCCCTAGCCTCTTTAATTTTAGATGTACAGATAACAGACTAGCTAAAAGGATTTGGTGTTGTCCTTTCCGTGCTAGCAGCCGGATTCCACCATAAAAGAAGATAACATCTTCTTTAACATTGCATTAGGGTTGTTGAACGTGCCTTTCCCGTGCCCTTCTCAAGATGGCCGTTGCTGTTGTGGCAGTGGACAGGGGAGGCTGGCGATCGCGTTTCAATGCGAGCCCCTCTCAATATGGCGGCCCGCTCTCCCCATTACGTAGAAGCTGATTTTTCGCAATAACCCTTGGTTATTGGTTCGCAATATCGCAATAACCCTTGGTTATTCCAACCCTTGGTTGGAATCTTCCCACCGAGAGTTTTTAGCACATGAGCTACCACACATTCTGAAAGTCTGATAAAAACTGGAAGCTGTCTTGGCCACTATTCTTTAGGGACGCAGATCAGCGTGTAGTGGTGACAGTGCTGGACTGGGAGCCGGGAGATCCGGGTTCTAGTCCCCACTCGGCCATGGAAGCTCACTGGGTGACTTTGGGCCAGTCACAGACTCTCAGCCCAACCCACCTCACAAGGTTGTTGTTGCGAGGATAAAATGGAGAGGAGGAGAATGTAAGCCGCCTTGGGTTCCTTGCAAGAGGAAAAAAGGCGGGGTATAAATGCAATAAATAAATAAATAAATAAATAAATAAATAAATTGACCATCTAGAGTGGAAAACTAATTCAATTTCAAACCGGAAGTGCAATAAAGTTCAGTGCGTATATTACTCTTCCCTTTTGTTTCTCTATGACTCTTCCATGAAGGCGCCATCATATTATAGCGACAGCAAAGTTGGAGGACTTCACCGACAGAGCGCGCCGTTCTCCGCCCCTCCCGCGGATACGCTCTCCAATGTTTCGCTCGCACAAACTTTTATGACACTCCTAAGACGGATGGCGATTCCCGGGTGGCGTAGAGATACAAAGTGTAGAATAACTGCACCCCTGCTTTGGTAGCTCCGGCTTACACCGTGAGACGGAGGGGTAGGATCCGTGGAGGCTGGCTGCTCCGATTTCGGTGGGGCTGCAAATCCGTCCTGGGCTTCAGTCAGAACCAGCCAGAACTCTAAAGGAGCTATTCAAGGCGCTGAGCCCTAACCTCAAAATGGGTTCAGCACCTTGGGTAGCTCCTGTAGAGTTCTGGCTGGTTCTGACTGACACCCTGGGCGCATTCATTGCCCTACCAAGCTCAGAGCCGCCAGCCCGCACTGGGTAAAACACTGTCTGTGTGGAAACTGAACGGAGCCAGTGTCTGCGTTTAGCTGAGTGTCGGCCTTGGGCTGAGAGGTGGTAATTTAAACAAAGAATTTTGCTACCATCTGAACTGTGTTTTCTATGACACTTTTATTTATTTACTCTATTTAACAATTGTGATGGTTGTGCAAAAGGGAGTCTGTAGCCATTGTAAGATGTTCTTAAGTACATTAGTCGACCCATTGACAGGGTTGTCATAAACCCCTCTCTCAGCCTCCCGCTCTAGGAATAATAACACTGGGCTACGTTTCAGGGCTGTTATAATTTATTTACTTATTTAATCAATTTATAAACAGCTTGACCATACCTAAAAAGACATCTCGAAGCAAAACATAAAATACAATATGTCTCAGTTTAAAACGTTTAAAAGCAAAAGATAAGCATCCTCAATTAAAACATTAAAATCAGAGAGCTAGCGATCAACCCGGGCAGCACAGTCACAGAAGGGCTGGCTGAAAAGGCAGGTCTTTAACTGGCAACTGCCAAAGCTGGTGCCTTCCTCCTCCAGAAGGGAAGGGCATTCTACATCGTGAGAAAAGCCGGCTTCTGGGCTGCCACAAGATGGCAATCCAACCAGTGAGGCCTCATCCGATGATCTTAGTGCTCAAATGGGTGTATATCAGGGAAAGCCATCCTCTAGGTTATCTGGCCCCAAGTTGTTCAGGGCTGTTATATGCCAACAGCAGGACCTTGAACATGGCCTGGCAGCTAATAGGCAGCCAGTACAGTTGCTTCAATGCTGGTGTCACAGGTGCGTGGCCAGGCATCCCAGTCAGGATCCTGGCCTCCACATTCTGCACCAGCTTCCAGACCAAGCACAAGGGTAGCCCCACATAAAGCATATTACAGTAATCTAAACGTGAGGTTACCAATGCATGGACTACAGTGGCCAGATAACTCTGTGGAAACGGGTACATACATTTGAATAAATAAATAAATTTAAAAAAACACCTTATTGTGCACGCGCGCACACATCTTTGGCCCCATCTTCAAAAGTCCAGTATTAACAGTAGACTATTATAGGGTTGGTTCTCTCACTTCTCCTCGCCCTCCCAGTAATATGAACACTGAACTACCTTGCAGGGCTGATTTTACCCCCTCTCAGTTACAGCCTTCCCTTAGACTACAATATCATGTTAATAACCATGGAACTGTATGTGCATTTACAGGGGCAGGGCCATTTAAAACTTTTAAAAAACCCGAACAACCACAGATCACACTTTCACGTGAAATAAAACCTAAATTAGGCTGCAATCCTAAACACACTTTCTGGGGGGTAAGTCCCAATGAACACGGTGGGACTTCCGAGTAAACATGCATAGCATTGCACCCCCAGGGCGTGAACTCTTTGCTCCTTCCTGGGTTAGGCAACACCGCGCTGCAACCAAATCTCAGCCACTAAAAGCTCGGATTTCTCCATTGTTTCCGGTGTTGCAGCTGTCACTTTTGCTACGCAGGCGAGGGGGAAAAATGGCGTCAAAAGGAATCAAGTTATCTCGCCTTCACCCATTGAAACTGATTGTCAACTCCATCCTATCCTAAGCTCTGTTTGTATCTCTATGGTGGAGTTACCGCTTTAAGCCCCACCCCAAGATGGCTGCCTGAGTTCTCGCTAAAGGCGTCGCTTGCTTTTCGTTGTTCCCGCCACTCTCAAAATGGCTGCGTCGACGTCCCATACTGTGCCTCCCCTAAGATGGCCGCCGGCCCCTCCTCTCTTCTCTTCCTCTCCCTTCCCTTGTTTTGAATAAACTTTATTGAGGAGCTGAAGGAAAAGCAGGATCTTGGGCCTCGCTGAGGCCTTTTCAGGCGAAGAAAAGCTTACTGGAGCCGTTTTGCCCCGCGAAGGCCTCGATCCCCGCCCTGGAGTAGACCCTTCCGCCGGGGAGAAGGTGCCGGAACCTGGCGTGTGAATCAGCAGTGCCTCGCGTCCGCCTTCGGGCCTGCGACACGAAGGGAAGGGGGAATCTCTGCTCTAGAGCACGGGGAGCCCCCAGGACGAGACTCCCGGGAGGGAGCGGGAGCTTGGCTGGGAATCTGGGGAGTTGGGCGGCGGGCAGCACCGCCACAAGGCTGCCCTGGGAGAGCGGGCTGGCCGCGAGCCTCTTTGTCAGGCCGAAGGAAAAGCTGCGACGCTCCTCCGGGGAGAAACTGGGAGAGAGGAGAGGGAAGTTTGAGATTCCGCCACCTGCAAGGGTGGCGCCCCCGGACCCGGGGTGCGTATCCCGCGAAGATAAAGGGCTGCCCCTTAACCGCAGCGGGAGAGGGGGCGGCGAACTTCGGCGCGGCGGGGGGCTGCTTTTGCAGGGGTTGCCGCGCGCCTGGGAGGAGGGTTTCGAGGGTTCCAGGTTCTTGCGGGGAGCCTCTAAAACTTTAGGTCAAGACTGGCGGGCTGAGAGAGATCCCTGAGGTGGAAGCGGGCAAGGCGGACGTAACAAGGATCGGACAGCTGCGCTGTGCGTGGAAGTTGGTGTCCGAAAACCAGGGGGTGGGTGAAATGTTTCGCCCCCTGCCGTAGCTGGGGCGAGGCGGACCTTCCCTCCGGCCTCGGCATGATCGGCTTCTCCAACGCGCCATAGCGGACAGCTCGATGTCGTGCGGCTCCCGAGGGCCTTCCTTTGCTTGAACTTGGAGCAGCCCCGCTGCCGCCATGGCCTCCGTCCCCGTGTATTGTCTCTGTCGCCTGCCCTACGATGTCACCCGCTTCATGATCGAGTGTGACGTTTGCCAGGACTGGTTCCACGGCAGGTGCGAAGCCGAGCTGAGGGGGGATTGCCGCTGGGGGGGCGGGGGGCGGTAGCAGTTCTGAGTTGCCAGCTTGTTTCATTAAGTCCAGGGCATGCCTTCTCTTCGGGGTGCTAGTTTCAATTGGGGGGGGGGCTAGTCCGGTGTATGGGTAGAATATGTCAGTAACTCTCAAGGGATAATTTCCAGAGGGATCGCTGTGTTCGTCTGTTGCAGCAATAACAACAAAGTGTCTTGTGGCACCTTAAAGACTAACACATTTATTCATTTATTCCAGCCTATGCTTTTTGTGGGCACCGTCCTCTTCATCAGTTGCTATGATAAAGGCTTAGGTGGATCAGACTTGCCTCCTCTTTCCAAAAGTGTCCAGTCGGGTTTCTCTCGCAGCATTAGTTTTCCCCTCTTGCTTGTCCCCAGCGTCTGGTATATAGTGGCATACTGCTTCTGCACATGGAGGCTTGTGGATGGTTCCTAGGAATAGATTTGGGGGAACATGGCATTAATCCATAGGAATGTGAGTTCAGCAACAGACCTTGCCTGCATGCCTGCCAAACAATTTATGTGCCTTAAGCCTGCAGTGGGGAACCTGGGTGGCCCTCCAGATGTTGTTGGACTCCAACTCCCGTCAGCTTCAGGAGCAAGGCCAGTGGTCAGGGATGATGGGAATTGTAGTCCAATAGCATCTGGAGGGCCGCACGTTCCCCATCTCCGCCATAAACTCTGACAATGCCAATCACTTTGGGGTAGAGGCATGAAATAAGTATCTCCCCAAAAAAGGTGTTCAGCATTCTTGGAGCTGACCATGCCAACTGTTAACCGATGAGTAGGACCAAAAGTTAGGGAAGTAGAGTAGAAATAAAAGATTCAATGGGTCTATTTCCGTGGTGTGTTTCAGGCCCCACACAGCTTCCTTTTGTGTATGCATGGAGCACATTCATATGTCAAGGAACATATGAATGTAAAATGGCTTTATACTGTGCTAGGCCATTAGTTCCTCTAGCCAATATTGTTTCTTCCAGCTGGTAGTGACTGTGCAAAGCCTACTAAGCTATAGCCCCTGCCCTGTAGGACGTTTAAGTAGGCGAAGAAAGCTTCACTAATAGGTCAGAGGGTGGAACTGACAGATAATTGCTGGAAAAAAGAGTGATTCCCTTAGTGTTCTTCTTTTTAAGGCAAAAGTGTGACTGTTGGAATGTAAAAGTGTTTCTTTTTTAAGGGGCCTTTGGCTTTAATTCCAGCAAGTCACTAGGACGTGCTGGCTTAGAATATGAAGAACTGATTGGGTCAGAGAAAGAGGCCCATCTCACAGAGTGATGCATGTTGTGGTTCTCTGAGGTGTCAGGCAGATGCCTTTCCCAGCTCTCGTGCCTCTCCTTGAGCAGACAAAGTAGGCTTTGAGCAGTCAAAGTAGGTGCTCTGATTTCTGTGATTCAGAGTTAAAAGACGGGGTGGTCTGGGCCTTTGTGGGGCTGACAGCCAGACCCAGGTGGTTGTGGAAAGGACTTCTGGGTCTTGCTTCTTTGTGGCGATTGCTGTCTCTGTTTTGGAAAGATGCGTGACTGTCTTTCTGTCTCTTCAAGCTGTGTCGGAGTAGAAGAGGATGCGGCAGCTGACATTGACTTGTATCACTGCCCCAACTGCCAGCTTCTTCATGGACCATCTGTCAGTAAGTTATGATCCAGCTGTGACTTTTTTCCAATGGGATGAAGACATGACAATAGAAACAAGTGTGCTATTTGCTGTGTGGCTGCTTTCTTGTCACAAATCTGCTACGTTCAAATTCCTGTGAACAGGATCTTTTGGTGTTTTTTTTTTTTTTAAGTTCCTAGCCCTTACGGTTGAAGGGAGAAGCTTCATCAAGTGAAAGCACAGTCTGTCTACTAAATGATGTAAAAAAAGTTTGGCGAGAGATGCTGTTTCTTCACAGAGCTCCTCAAAGCTCCTCTTGGACTCCTATTCCAGTTCCCCTGCTTCTATATACTGCCCACCCATGCTACTCTGTTCTTACACTATTTTGCAATTAGCCACTATTCAACCCAGTGCTTCACGAGTAATAGGACTTTATATATTCTGGTCTAAAAGAATAATAATTCTGTGCCATGTCAATTCTGCATCCTGTATAAATTATTCAGATTGAGCAAATGCACATAATCTGCTTCAGTTTGCATAATCTGTTTGAATTACATCAAATGGTAGAAATGCAATCTGGTTATGCAGATTTGTTTCATCTGTTCACTTTTTTTTTTTTTTTACAGTTCTACATAGTGTATTCACTGCCAGAAGGTATTTGCTAGTCATGTGGAAGGGCAAGGAGCTATCCACCCCCAACTACCAGAAATCTTATTCAGTCATCCTTCTGGCTTCTGAAATTTCAATAGGTATTGACCACACACCTTCATGCATATGCTTTGCAGCCATAAGAACTAGAAGCTTGCTTTTTTAAAAATGAAGGCAGAGATTCTCGCAATGCTCAATTCAGGGCCCAATGCCACATTCTGTGCTTTCCCTGTGCTCCAGAACATTGTAACATATATGCATCCCTACTTCTAGTCCTAATAGCCCCCAGGCATGGCCAAATGTTCAGTATCAGCACACCTTGATTTTTAATCGCTGTGGGGTAAGGAGATTCCAGCACCGGTGCAGGGTTTTTCAAAGCTACTACCGCAGCAGTTATTTCATCTACCCAGCTGGTAAAGAAAAGGTACAGTGTGATAAGGTAGTGTACCTTAGATGTCCCTGATCTAGCCCTGTCTTCCCCCACCAGGAGCCCTCCAACTGTGTTGGGCTGCATCTCCCAGCACTCCTGATCATTGTCGATGCTGGCTGGGGTTGATGGGAATTGAAGTCCCAAACATTTGGAAGGAACCAGTTTGGGGAAAGCTGATCTAGCCAAAGAACCCTGAGTGCTGACCCAGACTCGTCTCACAAGGTCTCAGGAGGATTCCTTTCCCTGAGCTCCTTTAGGTAGAGATGCTGGTTGGCCTGTGTGCGTGAAATCTAGTATGTTTTCTAATACTACTATAGCCATTCTCTCCTTAGCACGGGTCCGCTCATGTGTTGGCCCACTGACTAAAGGTGTGTGCGTTTGTGTTGGCCTCTGTGTGTGCGTTTGTGTGTGTGTGTGTGTGTGTGTGTTGGGCCTCTAGTTTTTGATTCTCTTTCTTTTTTGTTTTGCTCAGTGAAACGGCGCCGGGGGAACCCAAAACAGCCTGACGCGTCTGCAAACAAAGAGGCTGGCAAGACAGTGAAGACTGGTAGTGGTCAGTTCATCAAGGAACTTCGCAGCAGGACGTTTCCCAGGTGAGGTCTTCTTTGAGGTTTTCTGAGTCACCTGGGAAAAAAGAAAGGCATTCCATAATCCATGTTGCAGGGTGGCCAGTCTGCAGGCAGAGCAAAACCTAAGGCACTCTTAGGCGAGACATTTTTACCCGGAGCTGGCCCCCTCAGGCACAAGCCCTCTGACTGGACCCTCGCTTCACTCAGCAACTGTGAGCAGGGTGGAATCGCTGAGCTGGTGCAGTCGTGACACCAGGGATCTTCTAACTGTGGTTAAGAGATTGGAAGCCCGCTATGGGCTCTCGTGCTCCCTCCCCTCAGCCCCTACCGAGAGCAAATTCCTTCTTCCCACTGTAACTGTGGGGGAGGTCAGCGCCTATGTTAACCATGGTTAAGGCTAGCCTGGTTCAGCATCCTCTAAAGCTGCCTTCATCACTGGCAGCTCAGATGCTAAAGAGGCTGGGTGGGGTGGGGGCTTAAAGGACAGAGCAGCTAACCATCTGTATTTTTGAGAAGAGCCATAGCCACTTCTGGAATGGTATGCATGACGTTATTGCCCAGTAAATGCGGCTGTTCCTTCAGCAGGATATTGCAACATGACTCCCTGCTTGGGGCAAAGCTGATGGCCCCCTGAAATTCATCATATTCCACTATAGAATGGGGGAAAGTGGGCAGCAGAGAGCCTGGCGGCTTTGGAATAAGGGGGTTGTCTGATGCTTGGAGTGACCTGAAGGAGAATGTTGGGCCATTTCCGGGACAAGGCAGAACACACACTTCCCACCACCCCAACTGCCTTTTTATTCCAATGCTTCCTCATCAAGAGTTTGCATTCTGGTTCCTTTCGTTGTTTGAATTCCCACCCCACAGTGTCCTGCTCTTAGTCTGTGATTACTTGACTTTAATAAGATAGAAAAAACAGGATTCCCTAGGATATTGTGGGGTGCAAGATGGACTCTTCTAACACAATAGACCTGCTCAAATAACAAAGATATTCATATCCTGTTTTAAAAATTATTATTAATGTATTAACAAATAATAATTAAAAGTCTGTTATCAATTAAAAAGCATCCAAGAAAAACAAGAGCTGCTATACTTCACAATTTAATCCTCATAAGACCATCTCAGGCTATTAATTTTATTTTATTTATTTAATTTCTGTACCACTCACTGCTGTTGTTGGTTTTAAGGTCGGCTTTTGTTGTGGCTTTTATCACTACTTTATTGTGATTATGTTCTTACTGTTTTTAATATTTTAACTGTTTTTATGTATTTTATTGCTGTGAGCAACCTTGGGAGGGCTTCTGCCCTGAAAGGTGACCAAGAAAATTTTTAAATAAATAAAACTAGCTTTGGCAGTTCACAAAACAAACGTAAACGTATAAAATACTATAACAAAGTAACACATAATATAAAAAGCGTAAGTTTAAAACAGACTAAAACCAAAGTAGGTACCAAAATAAAAGCCAGCAGTGGTGCAAAGACCTAAAAATGCGCTAATACCATTTTTTTAAACTGAAGGGCTTACCTGGTGCTGAAAAGACCACACTGTAGGCACCCAACAAGCCCCTCTAGGGAGCCACCACTGAAAAAGCTCTCTCCTTACCAGCCACCCACCTCATCTCATTTGCTGAGGGCACCCACAGAACAACCTTTGATAGTGATTTTAGGGTCCGGGTAGGTAATGGAGGGAGATGATCCTTCAGGCAACCTGCCCCAAAGCCACTTAGGGCTTTGTTAATGACCTGGACCATAGATTCACAGTGTATTCTCCCCGTTTTTCCACAGTTTAATGGGATGTTGGGTTGTTACTCAGTCGGTGGTTGAGTCTTGAGGAAGAAGGAGCTGATTCCCCCCCACCCCCAAAGATTTAGTAAGCACAACAGTGAAGAATAACGTGTTAGCTATTCATTGCATGAAGATGGGGGTTTATTTCTTAGGTGGTATTTTGGGGCTTCTCAGACCCACTACTCCTTCGTGATTAAGGCGTTTGTGAAAATGGGTTAAAGACCAACATCCCAGTTGAACTGTGTAAAAGCATGGAGTATACACAGTGGGTCCAGAGAACAGCTCATTAACAGCCTGAGACAGTCTTGTTTTTGTGTAAAACGCCCTTCTTTGTTATGGGAGTTGGTCTGCTATTTATTCTGTCTTTCCTTCAGCATTGGAACAGCTGTCTCTTGGGGGAATCTCTGTGCAGCTGCTCACCCCTCCTTCTGCCCCACCTTACAGGCAGCTGTACCGAGAGTCCCCAAAGCGATGGCCCAAGTGGGGGCTGTGAATGAAGAAAAAGAACTCAAAAGAAAAAGAAGCAGCCCCCCATACAATACATAGCAAGCCAATTCATATTGAATGCTGGATGTTAGTTTTATTGTATATGGTTTTTTATTTATCTTGTACACCACCCTGGAATCTCATGCGATGAGGGGTGGTATAGAAATGTTTTAAATGGATTGTATGTATGTATGTATTTATTTATTAAAATATTTCTGAACTGCCCTTCATTCCAGTGGATTCCAGGGCATAATAGGCATAAAAAGGAATAAAACAAAATACAAATAGAATAAAACAACTTCCCCATAACCATCACAAACCGAAAGGCAGGAAAAGACAGCAGGGGTACAGAACCTTAGGCCTGGAGGCCAAATCTGACCCCCCTGGAGTCCCAGTATAGCCCATTGATGTTCCCCAGATGGCCACATCATCAATTATTGGGGGCTTTCCTGGGCTTTCTGCAGTTTTCTCCATTCTAAAAGGTTGAAATGCCCCTCCTAAGGCCAAGTTACTAACAGTAAGAACTTTACGCTACAATACGTTGGTATTTTTGGCCCCACCCCTTTTGCCTTTGGCCCCACCCACCATTGGAATTTGGCCCTTGGGCTGAAAAAGTTCTGCACTCCTGCTATAAAGACTGCAAATATAATATTCAAGGAAGTGTGCATTATACAAGACTGGCATGTGGGCAGTGGCAGCAGGATGAGTCCCTGTTCTCTGCCAGATGTGCCCGAGAAGGGTTTATCCCCTTCTGCCAATGTGGGGCTAGGTTTGTGGCCTCGGCCTGACTCTCTCTCCTGCTTCCCCAGTGCGGATGAGGTGATCCTCAAGCCGAGCGGGGCCCAGCTGACGGTGGAGTTCCTGGAGGAGAACAGCTTCAGCGTGCCCATCCTTGTCCTGAAGAAGGATGGGCTAGGCATGACTCTTCCTCCGCCTTCATTCACCGTACGGGATGTGGAGCATTATGTGGGTGAGTGCCTGGGAGCTGGGGCTGGCCACCAGAGTGACCAAAGAGAGTCTCCAGCGTGGGTAGTTTAGCTGCAGGGCTGTGGTCGGGACTGGAGCCAGAAGTGGGAGCAGAAGCTCACCTGATCCGTAGGCAATACTGCCTTTTGCTTGCTGGACTGGTGTAGTTACTTCAAACTGTGTTTTGGGCATTTTTTATATATATATATATATATATACACATACATACATACATACATAGATATATAGATATACACATACATACATATATATATATACACACACACACACACACACACATACATATATATATATATATATATATATACACATACATACATACATATATATATATACACACACACACACACGCACAGAATATAATTATATTGGTTCTCCGTTCACACTTACGGATATACCCACTGACCTTGCCAGCCTACCCTTCCAACAACCTGTTTGGCCTGTGGAGTTGGCCAACAACACCGTTGCTCCCAACCATCTTCCACTGCTCCTCTACAAAGGTCTCCCTGACTTACAGTGGATCTGAGCTATGCGAGCCAGGAAGGGAGGCAGCCAGAGCAGAATTGGCTCCTTATTGACCCAAAGTCCGTCAGGCGCAGCCCCGAAGGATGAACGTGCTGCAATGGCATCATGGCAGCTACAGGCATGTCCTCCATTGGAACTGTGCTATGTACTTGGGGCTGTAACATTGGATGGAGGTGGGGCTCCCCCCCACTGCACCCTTTTCCAGAAGGATCTGTGCCCAAAGTCGCCTACAAAGCAATGAGCAAATCATTTCCAAATACATTCTCAAATACATTCTCAAAATGTTAGCGTAATAAGTGGACATAGCCTTCTCATTTCATTTTTTGCAGTTTTGGGTTGATGGTGGATGGCCCCACCAATGCCCATCCTCCTGTTTCTAGCTGTGGGGCTAATCTTCGTACCCATTGTGACCTTTGCCGCCTCCTTGCAGACCAGATTGCTTGTACTGCATTTGACTTACAGCAGGGGTGGGGAACCTCAGGCCAGTGGGCCAAATCTGGCCCTCCTGGGCTCCCCAGGCTGGCCCTCTGGGGTTCCCCAGATGGCCCCACTCCTTTCTCCTGACTGCAGATTGTTTGGTGGGTTCCTGGGTTTTGCAAGTTTTTTTCCCAGTCAAAAAGGTCGAACTGCCTCTCCTAAGGCTTTGTTACTGGCACTAAGAGCTTTACGGTGAAATATGCTGGTGTTTTTGGTGGTTTTGGCACTGCCCTTTCTGCCTTTGGTCCACCCCCTTTGCATTTGGTCCCACCCATCACTGGAGCGTGGTCCCCAGGGGCTTTTCTGAAACTGAATTTGGCTCTCAGGCTGAAAGAGGTTCAGCACCTCTGACTTGCAGAACTGGAGTCTGAGGTGTCAGAGGCTTCATCTTGTATTGTTGTTGTTCTCTATCTCGGTCCGTCTTTCCTGCTGGTACAGAGGTTGCGCCTGAGGTTCCGTGGGCTGCCACACCAGAGCTGGCCCTTGTCAGCTGAGACAGGGGGTGAGTCCTTCGGTGGCTTGGGTTGCCAACACAGTTTTGTTTGGGTCAAGCAGAGTCTCAGTGAGCCTTGCGTCACTCAGCCCTGCTCCAGGAGTATTCCCCAACCATTACAGCGCTGTCGCCAGCTTTCTCTTTTTCAGGAAGGTGGCTGAGAGGCTTTGGGCCCGTGGTTTTGAAATGGTGCTAAGAACCCTTGGGGCTCCGTGGAACTTTATCACCATTCCTCATTGAGGAGCTTAGTAGCGTGGGACAGGACCACTTGCCCTCCACTGTAGATCATTTTTGGCAAAGTGGAACACTAGAGGATTGTCAGGGGCCTTCTGTGGTGCTTCCTCAGGTGAGGCGGGGCAGTAATGAGGCCTAACAGGCCACAGCAGTGCCCTGCACAAATTGTGTATGTCCTAGAACATGCCACAGAACCTTCTGTGATGCAACGTGCAGTCCTCCCTGTGAGGACCTGAGGCCTTTCTGACCAACCCAGATCCTGCTTCGAGTCACCAGGTCAGGTGCTTTGGTCAGTGTCTCTCCTTACACTGCCACTTTTAGGCTGTCACCCACAACCCTCTGTTTGCGTATGGTGATGCTTCACCACTCTCACAATTACTGCCACCAATAACTCTTTCAGAGCTGCTTTCTTTCTTTTTGGTAGCACAGACCGAGCAGCCAGCACGTGGCGGTTATTCCACGAATCCCTTCCTAATCACAAAAAAGGAAACTGTCTTTTAAAATTGAAAACAAAGAAGGTTTATTTGGTACAACAGGATTAGACATAGGAACTGGGTTGGGATGAGGAAAAGATATCAGGGATGATAATTAAAATAAGTCAGCACTATAAACGACACAATATAACTCTTGCGTTTACCTCTATGTTCAAAAACCCCCTCACACTCCCTCTCACACTATCTAACACTCTCTCTAGCCCACAGACTATCTCACTAGATGTTCTCACTCTTATCTCCCAACCTCAACTCAGACGTCTCTAGCTGTGCCCAGTCTGCCTTCCTCCCAGACTGATCTGACTCCCTAGAAGCGCTCAGCCCACCTTTTTCTGCACAAGGTCTCCTCCAATCACACTGCATTCCATTCTCACTCAGCCACTCCCCCTTTCTTCCACTTGCCACTCTGCCAAACCCCTGCCTCACACTCACCTGTCGATCATTCCAGACCAGCCACCATACCCATATACAAACCTTTACTATGTACGTATTGTGCAGGTGGAATCGCCACACTCCCCATCTGCAATTTGAAGTGGTATGGTCCAAGGCACGCACACCCCCCGCCGCCGCCGCCGCCGCCCAGCACCATGTGATTCTGCTGCAGTTTTGGATTGGCTCTTACTGGGAACGACCACCAGTGTGGGGAGGAAGTTGCTGTCACCTTCCAGTGTGTGTTTTTGCTGCAGAGCATTTGTAGCTATTACCCTTGGTATTAGAATGAATGTTAGTGTGTATTTATTGAATTTCTTAGTCGCCTTTTTCTTTCAAAAGACCCAAGGCATAGCAAAATTATCAAAACATTCAAAATATAAACTAGCTGAAAACAATTTCCATTTAGAATTCCAAACCATAATAAAACAACTAAAACATCAGTGCAGACCATAATCAAAACCACTGATGCATAAAAAGCCCATTGCCTCCAAATGCTTGGGAGTAGAGGAGAGTCTTGACCTGGTGCAGAAAAGATGACAGTGTTGGCTCCAGGCAGGTCTCACTGCAGAGAACATTCCAGAGTTGAGGGGCCACCACTGAAAAGGCCCTCTCCTTTGTTGCCACCCTCTGAACCTCCCTCAGATGTTTGTCACAGCAGTGTATGTGTAGTTTCATACCAGGACAGGCACTTCGTCAGGTATTGCAGTCCTGAGTTGTGTAAAGCTTAATACGTCCATATCAGCATCTTGAATTGGGCTTAGAAATGTATAAGCAGTCAGTGCAAGTGTGCCAGAATTGGTATTATATGCTCAGACCTTCTGGTCCCCTTTATCAGTCTGGCTACCACATTTTGCACTATCTGCAGTTTCTGAATTGTCTTCAAGGGCAGCCCCATTGCAGTAATCTAATCTGGAGGATACTGGAGTGCAAACTACTGTGGCGAAGTTACCCCTGTCCAGGTAGGGGCATAGTGGAGCCACCAGCTGATGCGAGTAGAAAGCATTTTGTGTACACCCTTCTACTGTAAGGTTTAGCAACAGGTGGTCCTTGGGTTGAATCCTGCCCCTTCCACTCTAGTTGTCAACCCAGAAGTGAAAGATGTGCATGCGCGCGTGCGTGTGCAAGTAGAAATAGTAGGTGTGGATAGCAGTGGAGGATGCCTGGCTCTTTGATGAAGGCAGCAGTTGCTGGCCAAGGTGCTGGAGGAAAGCAGCCACTAGAGGGCGACGATCGCACTGCCAAGCTTGTAGCAACACTGCTGAGTGCTTCGCAGTGGTGGGATGGGATGCCCAGTGCTTGCAAGGGCTGGTGCTGCACACGAGGGTGGAAAGGGAGCCACGCTGCAGCCCCCCGTGGCTGCAGCCCCCTCCCCCCCTCCCGCCATCCGACTTGCCAGCACATGGCATATCCGTGCTTATTTTCAACAGGTGCTGACAAGGAGATTGACGTAATCGACGTGACGCGCCAAGCCGACCTCAAGATGCGCCTGGGCGACTTCGTCAGCTACTACTCCAGCAGCCGCAGGGAGAAAGTTCTTAATGTCATCAGCCTGGAGTTCTCCGAGACCAGGCAAGCCGGGGGGGGGGGGGGAGGGATATAAAAGCAGCTACAGGACTAGGGAGAACCCTCTTGGAGAAGAATCCCCATTTTTTTACTTGAGGCTGCGCTCTCCCCCTCCCAACTGAGTTTATTTGCCCCCATTAGGTGCAACAAAAAATCTGTATGTTTTCGTTCTTCCCTTTCCCTCACACTGGTACTGTTTCCTGATAGACCTCCTTCTTCATACCCTATTTTCCTAAAAGCAGAGAGATGGGGAGGTATATCTACATGACGCATTTTTAGCAGGTAATTGGGAGCAGGGACAAACATAAGAGGATATGGGAACCTCTGCCAAAAGCTCACGCTTTATGTTAGATTGAGGGCTTAGAGCAGGGGAGGGCAGCCACCGGACCATTGTCCCTTCCCACCAGGCCATGCCCTTCCCACCAGGCCACGCCCCCTCCAGCAGTTACTGCATTCTGATGCCATTCTGGTGTGATGAAGCAGCAGCATCTCCCCATTGGGATGCTCAGCCCATCTGACACCTGTCTGGGGCCGGGAGGCTGGCATGGCAGCAAGCCACTTTGCCCACCTCTGCTTCAGCTGTAGCTGGGAGAGCAGCCAGCCAAGTTGAGACGGGGCAATCAGGAGGTGACTCTGGCTGGACAGACAGGGTTGGGTTGCAAGTGCTCGGAGGTGGCAGGGCGGAAGCCACTGATAATTTTCAATTATCAGTGCTGGATGCCACGCCGCCACCTTTTTCCCGGCAATGCCCCTCTGCCTGTTCAATTTCCATCTGTCTGTGCAGCTGTTTATAAAAGCAGTCAGAACCCTTGCTAGGAAAAAGGAGGCCATCCTAGTGAGAGATGGCCATCTTGAGAATCTGTATTTTTAAATATTTTGGGGAGTGTGTGGCTCCATGGGAGCTTTCAGAATGTTTCGTCTGGCACGTTCATGGTAAAACAGAACTGCAAAACACACACAGCGCCTATAAGTGGGGGGAGGGGGCACAATGATGTGGGGCAATTTCTGTGGCATTGTCCAACATGAAACTTCACCCACTTCTGGTGTGGCCACACCCACTGCTGGAAGGTAGACCCCAACAGGTTCCATCTGAGTTAGGGTGGACCCCTACAGGAAAAAGGTTCCCTGCCCCTTTCACAGAGAGACAAAGGAAGAGGGAGACATTATGTCAATGTAATGCAGGGGTGTAGAACTGCAGCTTGGGGGCCAAATCTGGCCAAGATGGTCACTCCCCCTTTCCCCCAAACACCAATTGTTTGGTGGCTTTTGCACAGTTCTTTCCCCACAAGGTTAAAATGCCTCTCAAGGTTTCGTTATGGGCAGTAAGAGCTTTAAGCTAAAATATGCTGCTGTTTTTGGCCCCGTCCCTTATGCCTTCAGCTACACCCACCGCAGGAATGCGGCCCCTGAGAACTTCTCTGAAATGAAATGTGGCCCTTGGGCTCAAAGAGGTTCTGCACCCCTGATGACTACAGGGAAGGCTCTTGTTCAACATCACATCTTGGGTCCAACCTAGACATTATCTGGGATTTTTAAAAAAATGTTGAAAAGCAGCCATGGGAGGGAGCAGAGGAACAGGGGAGGGACTGATTAACCCTTTCCAGTCCCATTATTTCTCTGCTCAAAACTGCCCTTCCCAGGAGCTGCTTTTCTCTTCTCGGGAGAAAAGATTCAGGCTTCGTGTATCTTCTCCACTGCAGTTGGAAAACAGCGGGGCTGCGTGCGAGAGTGAATGAACCAATAGCAGGGGAGAGATGGTGAAGCACTTCCTGCCTTATTTTCCCATGCAAACTAGTAGCTTGCTGTGGCTGCTTTCCAACGAAAGTAAGGGGGAAAGCATTAAGGAGCCCCTGTTTCTCACTGCTCTTCCATTCACAGTCCCGGTTGCCAAGGCTGCTTTTCAATTTTAAAAAGGGGAGAGACTATCCAGGCACTTCTCCTTCTAGTCTGCGCCTCATCCACCAATCCACTAGATGGCCTTAGATCACCTGCTGTTCCCCCAGCCTCAACCCCCCGCCCCAAATCTGGAGATAACAATACTGACCTACCTTATAACGTTGTCATAGGGATTGTTTGGACTAGGTATTGAAATGTGCTGATGACCCCAAAAGCTCAGTGTTAAAGCTAAGCATGACTATTTTTATTTGGGTCCCATCCTGTTTTATTTGGTTACCCATTTTGCAGATGGGAAAAGGGAGGCAGAGAGATGGTTACTTGCCTGGCAGACATCTTGTATGAATAAGGGGCAGGATCCAATGGGGTACTTATGCCTCCACTGATTCTCTTGCGCCCTGCCAACTCCTGTCCACAAGTGGTGCCCAGCTCTTGCGGAGGAAAGGTTTAGCATTTCCGGGCAACCAGAAACGAGCAAAAATTGTCATTTCTGGAACGGGGCTGGCCAGCGGAGCTCATGTGAGGTAGCTCCAGCAACCTGTCCCAAATGAGAAACAAGCATTTCTGCTTGTTTGGGGGCTTCCTCTGGGAAGCGCTAAATCTTTGTTCCGCAAGCGGCCGGTCCTGCTTGCACAATGGAATCGGCAGGACCCACCTCTTGCGCAAGAGAGTTGGTGGGGGCGTAAACGCCCGTCGGATTCTGCTCAAGGACTGGAAATGTGATGTCTCCAGTCTACCTCCAGAAATCCGTCTGCTGGCACGCACTGCAATTCCATCAGGGGATATCTCTGGAAGGCGACAAGTCCATTTTATCTTCCCTTGGAATTTTCCAGGCTGTCTAACTTGGTGGAGACCCCAAAGATTGTGCGCAAGTTGTCCTGGGTGGAGAACCTGTGGCCAGGGGAGTCGGTATTTGAGCGGCCCAACGTGCAAAAGTACTGCCTGATGGGCGTGCGGGACAGCTACACGGACTTCCACATTGACTTTGGGGGCACCTCTGTCTGGTACCATGTGCTGCGGGTAAGGATGGGACGGGAAACGATGTGGTGGGAGCGAGATCTGAGCCATGCAGTGCACAGACTCCCCTGATGTATCACCACTTTAGTTTCCAGATGGGGGTTGAATGTTTGAAAGCCCGCCCGCTCCTGCCCCGCTCCAATATATTTCCTTTTTAAACACTTCCCTGTGTGTAGAAAGTCTAGTTTTAAATCTCTGCATTGCTGCTAGGTTTTTTTCTGGTTGTACTGCTATATCGTGGTTTTAAGCTTTCATATTCTGTACTGTTTTATGCTGCGCTTTGTGGTTTTAATTTTTGTGAACCGCCCCGAGCGCTTCGGCTATTGGGCGGTATAGAAATGAAATTAAATAAATAAATAGTATGTCAGGGAGAAGGGTTTGAGAACTGAGCGGCAGGATGAAAATAAAATGGGTTCAGGCTTGTGGTCTGAAGTTGTCCAGTTCAGCAACTGGTGCCGTCAGGGGAGTCGTCTGCTCCCGTAATCCTGCTTTCTGCTTCATAAGAAGTGAACTTGACCGGTCTGCTCAGCCACGTGGATTGGCTGGATGTTGTTAAAAGGCAAAGCAGGCCTCTTCCTGGGAAAGTGAGCAC
Organism: Heloderma suspectum; assembly: GCF_057233095.1. NCBI lineage: Eukaryota > Metazoa > Chordata > Lepidosauria > Squamata > Helodermatidae > Heloderma > Heloderma suspectum. Next base: position 173,058,620 of record NC_139459.1, read on the forward strand.
CGAGCAGCAGGAGACAATCCCTGCTTTGAGTCTGATCTGCATATCACACATCTGTCCCTGATCCAGTAGCCACTGGCTGTGGGGACGCTGCTGCCTTTCTAGAGTCAGTCTGATTTTTCTTCATTGCTTTCTGGTGAGACCTCTAGTCAGATAGTTCAAAGCCCTCGTAGGAGGAAGGCTGAAAATGTTGGATCCAGAGAAAAAAGGAGGTTAAGGTTTTAATAGATTAATTCCTCCTGTTTTAAGCATAGGATGCCAGAAAGCACAAGAGGAGTAATTTTTGACCTCTCTGCTCAGAACAGGCCAAGAGATGTTGGTTCAAACCACAGGAATGTAGACCTGGCTGGCTGTGTGCTGTGTTTACATGCAAACACAGGAGGAAAACATCACAAATTAAGCTTATTGCTGCAGAATTCATCTTCTGGAGAGCCTCAACTGTCATTTAAAAAACAAGCTTCTAGCCCTATGGCTGCGAAGATGGGTTTGAAAGTGTGCTATACTACAGAATGCAGCTCTTCTTGGTACAGAGCTTCCGTTCCCTTAGCAGAGATCAGGGGTGCAGCCCCTCAGGACCTCAGGCCCAGGGCCCAAATCTAGTCCTCTGGGGTTCCCCAGAAGGCCACGCCCCCTTTCCTACCCCCTTTTCCCTAATCAGTGATGGGTTCTCACTGCTGTTCCTCCTCCACAGGGAGAAAAGATCTTCTACCTGGTGTGCCCCACTGCTGCCAACTTGACGCTCTTTGAGACATGGAGCAGCTCCTCCAATCAGAACGAAATGTTTTTCGGGGACCAGGTGGACCGGTGCTACCGCTGCCCTGTCCGCCAGGGCCAGACACTCTTCATACCAACAGGTATTGGCACCTGAGAGCTAAGGCGAACATTCTGCACTCCCAAGTGCCATCACTGCTACGGTGACACTTCTTGGGCCTTTGTTTTCCCCCTACAGCTCCTCCCCGTCCTACTACTTCCATTCTGAATAACTTGCACTGTCCACTGCTGAGAACGGGGAAAGGTCCATTTGCATCCAGTGGTTGGGGGCACCCAGAGCAGCAAAGCTCTTTCAGTGCACCTTTCCTTCAGCTCTTTGGGCCAGGTTCCCTTCTCCCCTCCCCTTGCAAGCAGGAAGTGCTAATGAGAGGCCAGTCCCAAATCCATGTGGCTTCCTCCCTCCCCTTACCTTTTCAGGTTGGATCCACGCAGTGCTGACCCCGGTCGACTGCCTGGCCTTCGGGGGCAATTTTCTACACAGTCTCAACATTGAGATGCAACTCAAGTGAGTCTGGTGGGAAGGGGTTTGCTGTCCACAGTGGAGCATCCTGGGAATTGGAGGGATTGTAACGCAGTGGCAGAGCATCCTGCCTTGCATGAAGAAGATCCTGGGTTCGGTCCCTGATATCTCCAGGTAGTGCTCGGAAGGAATCCTGCCTGAAACCCTGGAGAGCCATTGCTGCCAGTCAGCATTGACGATGCTGAGCTAGATGGACCAAGGGTCTGAGTCGTTATAAGGCAGTTTCCTCTATTCCTTGGATTCGGGGTTGGGGAAGAAACGGGCATCACAGGACATAGTGTAGCGCTCAGAATGGGTGTCGGACTGTGTGTACGTCACGATTTCTGTGGGAGCACGGAATGCCAGGTTGGGTGCAGAATTAAGCATCTCTGTTTTTTCAAAGTGCAATTTTTTGGCCTTCTGGTATGGCTGGGCATGTGTGGGCAATGCCTAACAAAATCACTGGAGCTTCACTGAGTAAGGCTTCCAGAGGTCAGAGGGCCCAGGTTTGCGGTGGCCTGCAGAGTGTCCTGCTCCTTGCCACAATTAGCAACAGCAGAACAAATGATCTGAAATTAGTTCTGTCAGACTTAACGGACAGAATTCATTTTGGGGTGGGCGATTTTTATTTTATTTATTTTTTGGCCATAGAACTTTGCTTTGCTTGGCACAAAATTGTACTGCTTTTTACCACAGAGGACACCCAGCCTTGCTCACGCCTCACCAGCCCTTCCTTTTTCTCCTGCCTAGGGCGTACGAGATCGAAAAGCGCCTCAGCACGGCCGATCTCTTCAAATTCCCCAACTTCGAAACCATCGGCTGGTACGTCGGCAAGCACCTCCTGGATATCTTCCGAGGTGGGTCTCACGTCTTCCCGTCCCTAGAGCTCCCTTGTTGCTGGGTGTGAGAGTGACTGCTGCTGATGTTTTCTGTATCCCCCGGCAGGTCTACGAGAGAACCGCAGGCATCCCGCTGCTTACTTGGTTCATGGGGCCAAAGCCCTGAACACGGCCTTCCGCTCCTGGACCAAGAAAGAGGTAAAGGGTTGTGAGAAGGATTTCTTTGATCTGAGATTGCTTGGGCTGGTGGCTGGCCTAGACTGTGGCGAATCCCAGATGTTGCTTGTACACATTTTTGCCAGCGGCCAAAAGGGGATGAAAATTCCCAAGAGATAGAAAACTAGCACTTTAGGAGAGAAAGGCTAGGCCAGAACCTGAAAAAGCCTTCGGGTGTGTGAACCCCTGCCTAGAGTCTGAAGTGGTACAGCCCAGACAAAGGTTGACCACCTCAGTGGGGACTAGGCCTGAGTCGCAAGCATTTGGAGGGGAAGGGAAACAGTAGAGCAGGGGTGTTGAACCTCTTTCAGCCCACGGGCCCAATTCCATTTTGGAGGAGCTCTTGGGTGGGTAGGTCCACAAACAAAAGGGGGCTGGGCCAAAGGTGTGGGCCAAAAATACTAAGTTACGGTTTAAAGCTCCTACTGCCAGTAGCTAAGTCTTAGAAGAGGCATTTCAGCCTTTTAGAATGGGGTGGGGGGAACTGCAGAAAAGCCAGGAACCACCAATCATTCAGGGAAAGGGGCTGTTGCCTTCTGGGGAACACCAGAGGGCCAGATTTGGCCCCCGAGCCTGAGCTCTACGCCCCTGCTGTGGTAGTATCTCCCTGTGTCAAACGCCTCTCAGTCCAGCACGAAGGGCGAGACCTTGGAGCAACCAGCTCTCGTTCTCTTCAGGCCCTGGCCGAGCATGAGGAAGAAATCCCTGGCACTGTGCGTCCAGCGCAGCTCATCAAAGATCTGGCCAAGGAGATCAGGCTTGTCGAAGTGAGTATGAGGATGCCAGGCATTTCCTACCAATGGCGGGGACCATATTCTGAGATGGCAGAGGGTCTGGGTGGCGGGGGAGTGACGTATTAGCCCCACCATAGAGCGACCTTCTTCCCAGTCTCACAGATCTGTAGATTAAGGATTCTCAGTGCTCTGTTGCAGCAAGCTTTCCTGAGCCTGCTCCATTGGAAGCATGCCCATGGCATGTGCCGGGACTAACCGGCACAGTTTGCCACTAGTCCCCAGCAGATTCAAGAGGAATACTCTCCCCTGCCCCTGTGGTGCTTTAACCCTGGAGTGTCTTCCACCAACTAGAATAGCTTGCAGGTTGTTCAGCACACATGCTGCTTGAGCCGGCAGGCCCAAGTGCCTATAAAGTGAGCCTGTGGCAGGCAGATTTGCTAGTCCCAGCCTGTCTCTTGACACAGCCAGCTGGCATGTCCACCCGGTAGCCTCAAGCCTGCGCCCCAACCTGTCCCTTTAACCTGGCAGGGTGGAGTGTTGTTTAAGACGAGCCCTGCTGGATCAGACCCAAGGGTCCATCTAGTCCAGCATTCAGTTCACACAGTGGCCAACCAGCTGCCCACGGGAAGCCCACAAGCAGGACACAAGAGCAACAGCACCCTCTTGCCCATGTTCCCCAGCAACTATTGTACATAGGCACGGCACCTCTGATACTGGAGGCAGCATGTAGCCATCAGGACCAGAGCCATTGATGGCCTTCTCTTCCAGGAATTTGTCTAACCCCTTTTAAAGCCATCCAAGTTGGTGGCATCACTAAGCCTTGTGGTAGCAAATTCCCAGCGCACATGTCATTCCCAGATTGCCCTTTTTGCACACAGGTGACAGTTGAGCACAGCATAGCTGCCAAGAATGTTTGCTGGGAGGTTCCTGGTACAAACTTCACATGTTCCGTGCATTAGGTGACCTGTAGGGAACAGTGGCTCATCATGTCGGTCTTGTATGCGAGTTCCAGGGGTTTGCTGGTTTGAGTCCCCGGTGTGCTCAGAGCAGCCACGGCAGAGACCATAGCCTGGCTGTTTATACCACACCGCAGAATAAATATCTTGGCAGCCCAAATACACACACAGAGGCCTTGCAAACTAAGTCTCTCTGTACTGCAGGGGGCACCAGACAGCTTTTGTCTAGAATAGGACTAGGTGACCTGTTGCTTTCATGATGTTTTGGACTACAGCTCCCAGCAGCCCCAGCCAGCCTAGCCAGTATTCAGGGATCATGGGGGTTGTTGTCCAAAACATCCGGAGGTCACCATGTTGGTAGAGTATTTCAGCTACAGTGTAGTTCTAGTGCAGACTTGTATTTTACTTGTGTGGTCGCCAGAGGCAACAAGGAATTCTATCTAGGCGAGTGAGCAGAATCTGCTGAGAGAACATTATAAATATTTTCCAGACTAGTAACTTACCTCACCTACGCGACTGGTCTCTTAAGGGTAGAGCATGTGTTTTGAGCCACAAGTTTGCGAGTTCAATCCTGGCCTTTCCACTGAAAAGATCTCAGTAGCAGGTGTTAAGAAATATCTGCCTTTGACCCTGGATAGCCATTTCCAGTGCAAGGTGACAGCAGCAGCCTTGAGCTGACTTGGTATAAGGCAGCTTTGGTCACAAGGCACATTCTGAGGAGGGGGTGTAAGGAGGAGCTGGCGCCTCCCACTGGCCAAAGTCTGCCTCTCCCAGGCCATCTGCCTGCAATGCTGTCCGTGCCCTGGGCGGGTGGAGCGGCCTGCTTGTCGCACCCAGCCATGTTGGGGGGCGAGCAATGCCTCCTTGGTGTGTCAGTGCTCACGCTCTTCCAGGATATCTTCCAGCAGAACCTCGGGAAGACGGGCAGTCCCTTCGGCCTGCAGAGGGGCACCCAGCCTGGCACAGCTGCCAAAAGGGGAGACCAGAGTCCCAAGGAGCTGGGCAGGAAAGGCAGCCGGAAGGACGTTGCCTCGCTCAAAGCCATGGAATTGGAGCTGCTGCGCAAATACAAGCGGCAGGCCCTCAAAGGCATGGAGAGCCCTGGCCAGGAGGAGGTGAGCCGCCACTGTGGCGCTGCAGGTGAAACTCTGAGGAGGCAGCAAAGCTGGGTCCTCCTCAAGGTGGATTTTGAGCCACAGTGCCTGTGTGGAGGGGGACAGTGTCTGGGTGGCCATCTCCCATAGCTTTGGGCTTGCTGCCTGTTTGGCGGGGGTGAGGGTGGGCCAGTTGCTGCCCTCTTCTGGCCTCCTGCAACCACCCACACACAGCCCTCCCTTACTTTCCTTCCCAGTTTGATTTGCCAAGTTCCAGCCTGGAAGATACGGATGGGGAGCCTGACCTCACCGAGGAAGAGCTGTCTTTGGTAGTGGCAACCAACGGCCGGGGCACCAGGTTCGTTTCTGTACACGTGGGTCAGATGTGCATTGTGGGAGCCAGGGGGGCAGGGAGAAGAGAGGTTGTATAGGGAGCTGAGCTGTGACACTCCGGTGATGCTGGCCTGACACGTTCCCAGCTGTCTCAGGGCTGTTGAAGTACCTCAGGGGTAGGACACTGGAAGCCCCAAATCCAGCCCCTAGCATAGCCTCAGGCCCCCGAGAACTATTCTCCTGGGCATGGGCACTCTCTTTCTCCCAGGCTGAGACTCAGGCAAAGGGCTCTTGAATGCCATTTTCCCCACAGGAGCTTCCCACAATGCCCCTCAAGCTGCTCCCTCTCGTCTATAAGCCGAGACACAGGCCAGCGGGAGAGAGCAGACAGAAATGCTGAAAGGAGGGAGCTCCGCCAGAGCCTCTGTTGCTGTTCACATTGGAGGAGGGGCTTTAAGAGCCCTTTGCCTGTGGGAGTGAGTGGGCGGAGCCTCTTGCTGGGCCTTCAGCCCTCGCTCACTTCAAAATAGTGACCAGGACAATACTCAGTGGCAAAACATTGCGCTTCCCTGTAGTCAGGCCTTATGCCATGACAGTGCATTCTGCACAGGAGAATCTTTTATTTTATTTAGTACATTTACATCCTACCTTCCTCCAAGTAGCTCAAGGCAGGGTCCGTGGTTCTTCTCTCTCCTCATTTTCTCTTCACAACAGTCCTGTGAAGTAGGTTAGGCTGAGTGCAAGCGACTGGCTCAAGGGTCCCAGTGCACTTAATGAACTGGGTGGGGGTTTCAACTCTGCTCTAGTATCTCAAGTAGCTCAAGGCAGTTTCCGTGGTTCTTCTTCCCAAGCCAAGGAGTGGGGGGCACTGGGGTGGGAAATAACAGTAGTCTCTCCCCTGCCTCTGAAGATCCTCCATTAAGGCTGAGCCCAAAGTGGAGCCGGGGGGCAGATTTTCATGATATAATTATGTATACGCATGTGCAGAGGAAAAGCATTTGAGGCACCTAAAAACCTCTGATGTGAACATGGGCTGTCAGAGGAGGGCTGTGAGAGGCGGGTGCCTGACCAGTTGTATTGTTGTTTTCCTTGGCAGGAAGATCAAGGCCTCTGAACGCGCCCGGAGCTGTAAAGGCGCCCATGCACAAGCTCCACCCAGCCCCTCTGACGTTGAGGCCCTCGACGTCGACTCTGAGGAGGACTTGCAGATTGACGAGACGCCACGCAGGGAAAGGAGGGGCCTGGTGCTGCACAAGGGACTGTCCAGTATGTGGCTCCCTCCCTCCCTCTCTCCCTCCCTCCCCCCCTCACCACCTCCGGACTGGACACTGGCAGCCAGTGGCAGTCTCTGACTGGTCGGTCTCTCTTGGGCCGGGACAAGCACATGGCATAACCCGCCCCCTCCTCCCACCTCTGTTTTTTCTTTCTCTTCCTTCCTCCTCCTCTTTCCCCTGAGCTTGGAATAGTTTCTCTCTTTTTCTCAAGAAAGTCGAAACCAACTTCTTTGGCAAAGCTGTTCTCAGGCCACCGCTGTGCATACTCTGCACTTAGGGTAGGGGTGAGGGAGTAGAGGTGGAGAGAATAGAAAACTGCAAGCTATCCCAAACATTTTTTTGTCTTTTTAATATACACAGATGAATTTGTATGTATCCATTTCAATGAATACATATGAAATGCATATATATATATATATATATGTGTGTGTGTGTGTGTGAGAGAGAGAGAGAGAGAGAGAGAGAGAGAGAGAGAAAGAGAGAGAAAATACAACTTTCCAGCAATTATACGTAGGCGTCAACGAAAGTGGACCAAATATCCAAATAACTATCCATTTGAAGGTGGGGTCTATATGCCACCCCTTCAAATGTTGAAATTGTTGTAAGGTTCTCAATCTCCTGCATCATAAGAGGTGAGCGTTTATCCTTCCAATGTTGTAATATCAGCCTTTTGGCTGTCACGGAGGGGCACAGAGAATCCATTTAAGCTATCCCAAATTTGGTAGCCTGGGCATGCTATGCAAACTGAATATTCATTATTTATCTTTTTCATAATCTATTCTGCTTCTGGCAGGGGTGGGGGATGGCAGGACAATCCAAGGTTCTACACAGAGCACTGAAACCCCATTCTCTGGCCACCGCACATCTCACTCGGAAACTCCTCTGGCTTCTGACATTTAACAGGCATTGTTTATGCACTTTTAAGCATATCTGCATTAGCAGAAAGGTTAGCAACGTGGTACTTGCTTCTAAAAAATGATGGTGATGTGTTGTTACCTTTATCATCATCATCAGGGCTAGGAAGTTGCTTTTTTAAAAATTAAAATTAAAACTGGAACGTTTAGGGAGCCAAATTCTGCACCCCATACACCATTCTTTTTCTCTGCTGTTCTGCATAATCGCAATACATACAGAACCCAAAATGTCACTTCACTTTTCTGCGCTTTCTACTGTCAGTGAACCTTTCCTGTGTCCAACTTCAGTAGTTCTTTGCCAAGCTCTGTCCAACTCTGTCAACGCTGTCCTGCTCCTCTCCTTGAGAGGGACTGCATTTATCCACCCCACCTGAGTCCCACTTTGAATATCAGGCAGCAAGCCCTGATGGCAGAAGTGGTTAACAGCTGCGCTTGTTCACTTCCAAATATGTTCTTAGTCCCTGACAAGGCAGATTACAAATGAATAGCCTGATCCTATGCATATTCACTCAGCAATAAGTTCCATTGAGATCAGCTGGGATTATTCCCAGGTAGTTTGTAGGACTGTAGTAGTCTGAGTCCCTGTGGAGTTCTACAGCAGAAGCCCCTTCCTGTGTACACTTCTACAGTGACCCATGGATTGTCACGTAATGACAATCCATGGGCTGATGGGACCCGGCACAAGCGAGCGCATTTCCTCCCACCCACTCGCCACGTTCGCTTTGCATCAGCTTGCCAAAACAACCCAGGAAGTTCCCGCGTTGTTCGTGGTTTGGGAAAGTAGATGCAAAGTGGAAGGGGGGGCGGGGGGGGGCTTGCTTGCACCCACACGGCCCCGTCAGTTCATGGGCCACTTTACCCATGACCTGGCATTATGTGCAAACCAGGTCACAGTCTCTGCTGTTTCCCAGATGTTCCTCCATTTTGGGCAACAAATTCTGTGTCTGGCAACTTCAACATCTGTTTTTTCCTGGTTCCAGAATTTCCCCGGAAATTGCCACGAGCCAAGCCCTGCTCTGACCCAAACCGAGTACGAGAGCCAGGGGAAGTGGAGTTTGATATTGAGGTAAGTTGGGCGCAGGCCTTCGGAGATGTGGCATTGTCAGGAGCTTGATAGGGTTCCTCTGTAGGAGAAGCAGAACTTAAATGGGGCTAGAGTCCATCAGGGCTTGGCCCCAGCAACCATTTTAAAGGTTGAGGAGCATGTGAAGTTTATATTGAAGGATATGGCCTGTGAGCATGTACTGTGTGTCTTTCTTAGCTCACTGAGTCACTCCAGCCCACCAACCGCATCGGAGGTTAGGGGTCAGTCAGTCTTAAGGAGCTTAGGGGTCCATCGGTCTTAATCATTGCCTTGCTGGATCAGACCAAAGGTCTGTCTAGTGCAGCCTTCCCCAAACTGGCGCCCTCCAAATGATGTTGGACTGCAACTACCATCATTCTCTGGTAAAACCAGGGAACCAATAGGCCATGCTAGCTGGGGCTGATGGGATTTGTAGCCCAAAACATCTGGAGAAAACGGGTATCAGGAGATCTCCTTAGGGGAATACACAATGAGTTCAGGCTAGGGATGCTATTGCAGGTTTTCTTGGGGGGGGGCGGGGTCCACAGCAAGATTCAAAGGCCTGCTCTTAGATATATTCTGTTTTATTCAAAGTGTTTTAAATTTGGTTTCGTTCTTGTTGTAAGCTGCCCTGACGGCTCGGTTATTGGGTGGCAGCATATAAATACCTAAAATAAATGAAATGAAACCAATTCAAGATTAAATCGCAAAGAGATACACCCCCCACCAATGCCTTTTAAGAACATTTATTTTTGTATCCCATAATAGCTAGAGAGAGAGAAGCCCCCCTGAGGAATAATCACATGTGGACTGAAACATGGTACTTCCCTTCCCAAATGGCACCTCTGGGACAGGCATCACCGATCTGGCAGAGAGACTCTGTTGCCCTTGAACAGGGGTGTCAGAACTTCTCTTGGCCTAGGAGCTGAATTTCTTTTTGGAGGAGCTCTCGGGGCCCACATTCCAGTAGTGGGCAGGGCCAAAGGCAAAAGGGGTAGGACCAAAAATACCAGCATATTTTACCTTAAAACGCTTACTGCCAGCATCTGAGCCTGAGGAGAAGCATTTCAACCTTTTGAAATGGGAGGAAAAACTGCATAAAAGCCAGGAAACCACCCAACAATTGGTAGGGGGAAAAGGGTGGGGCTAGAGGAAAGTGCGGTGACCCTCTGGGGGACCCCAGAGGGCTTGATTTGGTTCCCTAGCCTGAGGTTGGACTTCAGGCACACCGGATGATGGATCATTTTGCTCCTATGATAGGGATAGGCGACCAGCAGCCTGGGGCGACATCCCATTCCCCTGCAGCTCCCTGTCTGGCCCTCAACATGGTGCCAGACCCTGAGGGGAAGCACCTCCCGCAGTTAGGCATCTCAACTGCTTCCTTTTGTGCAACACAGATGGGACGAGTGCTGGGCTTCCCACATGCTTGTGTGACTTCTCTCCCCCAGCTGCTCTGTCCTGGTGCTCAGGGGCATATTGGTGGGCGGGAGAGGCCTCTGCCTCTGTGGCCGTTCACCACAAGGTGGAAGAGGTCCTAATGCGCTCTGGTGACAGGCGGGCTCCTGCTAGGAGCAGCTCAGTGGGAGGAGCCGGAGTCGCCGGCCCCTCGTCCAGTGTTCTGTTCCGTTGGGCATCATGTGGGGAGAAGGCGGGATATGAATATGATTGATAGGCATGCCCCCTGTTAAAAACAAATTTCCAACCAGGCCTCTCTGAACTCCTTTCCTCCTCAGGAGGACTACACCACGGAGGAGGAGGAGGAGGAGGAGGCCTCTGGCGATGACCAGTTGGAGGGCAGCAGTAGCACCGGTGGGATTCTGGACTTGCTCAAGGCCAGCCGGCAGGTGGGCGGTGCAGACTATGACGAGCTCAGGTAAGAACCAGTCACCGCTGGGCCCCTGATAGGAACTCCTCAACTCCGGCGTAGAGGTGTGTGGTTGTGTGTGTGTGTGTGTGTGTGTGTGTGGCGGGGGGGTCCGCCTTGATGCGTTTTTAGCAGATAAGGCAGTATATAAATGCTCATAACAAATACATACTAAAAAAGCCTTTGCTGCTGCTTAGTGACACCTGTGCCGTTCCACATATGGGTCAGTGTGTGCTCAGACCAGGCTGTAGAACCTTCTGGCGCACTTCCTCTCACCTGCGCAGAATGAAGTCTTGGGTGCAGAATTCAGTAACCTGAAAAAACTCTCTGCTTTTCATTTTAGAAGAAAAACACGTTTCTAACCTTCGTGAATACGAAGATATGCTTGAGAGTCTATGAATGACACCTCCTGAAATCTCACAAAGCGGGGGCGGGGGCTAAACAAGATTTCCAGGGCTTCAGTGCCTCCCCATAATTCCTTGCCTCTCCCCGTGACTAGGAAACCCAGACTAGATTGTGCAAATGCCTACAAACTGAAAGAGAAATTATGCAAGTTTGTTTGATGCCTACAAGTTGTAGACTTCAGCTTTTCTTGGTGCATAATTTTAATCCTTTTTTCTAAGTGGAGAGTAGACCTATGCCCTGCCCAAGGGAGGAGAGCTGTGCTACAAGGTTAAGGGGCTTGGCAGGCAAAGCCATGAAGGCTGTTGTGGCTGAAGGCTGATACAATAAGGGCCCCTCTTGTGTTGTCCCCCAGTGATGCACCTGCCTCCCCCAGCACTCAGGAAGCCATCCAGGGCATGCTGTGCATGGCCAACCTCCAGTCCTCATCGTCCTCGCCAGGGGCCTCCAGCTTGCAGGCCTGGTTGGCGGCTGGGCACGAACGGGGCTCTGCGGGAGCCTCTGGTGCGCCGCGCTCAGGGAAGAGGCCCATCAAACGTCCCGCCCTCCACAGTACCGACAGCGAGGAAGAGGCCAGCCTGGATGAACAGGAGAGCCTGGGAGCCTGCTTCAAGGACGCCGAGTACAGTAAGGAACAGGGAATGAGAGGGGAGCGGTTTGTCCTCAGAGGGAGACTTTCTAAGGAAAAATAGGCCTCTCCTCCCGTTCCTTGGAGAGAGGTTTTAAAGCATGGGTTTTGACCCTCTTTTGGCCGGATGGCTGAATACAATTTTGGAGAAGTGGTGGGCAGGGCTGAAGGCAGACGGGGCGGGACCAACCAACATATTTTAGCTTAAAGCTCTTATTGCTTTAACAGAGCATTAGGAAAGGTATTTCGGAATTGGGGGGAAAAACTGTGCAAAAGCCGGGAAACTGCCAAACAACTGGTGGTTGGGGAAAGGGTGTGGGGACCAAGGGGAGAAAGCGTGGCCACTTGGGCATCCCAGGTGGGCCATATTTGGCCTACCGGCCTTGAGCCCAACACTGTTATTTTAAAGGAAGCTACGAATCTAAAGGCTTGTAAGCATGCTGAAGTGTATGGAGTGTGGCTCCTCCTACTTATAAAATATTCTTCTACCCTACTTGTGCTGCAATCCTGTGCCCACTTATGTGGGCATAAGCAGCACATAATTTAAGACTTACTTTTGAGTAGACAGGTATGGGATTGTGCTCTTCAGGTAGTCTCTGAAGAGCTCCCAGACTAACCCTAACCCATTCAGGCACCTGCCAAGGCTGCGTAGTTTCTGCAGTTGAACTGCTCAAGTGTCATGGGCCTTCAGATTCATATCTTTCCCTCAGTACAGCACTGGAAATTCCCACTTGCCTGAGCAAGTTGCATTTGCCCCCAGGCAAGTGGCCAAGGGGCAATACGCTGGGTAGTTCCTGTTTGTTTGTTTTTTTGCCTTCCTCTCTTCCATGTGCTTCATTTGTTTGCATCTCCTGTGGCTCCCTGCTTGGGATCTCGTTTGGTTTGGTGCACAGAAGTTGAGTTGCATATGGGGAAGTGGACGAATGGTCCTGCCCTTGCTGCAGGAGGACTGGATTGCAGGGGGCCTCCCCTGTTCTCTGTCTCTGTGAATCCCAGGCAGTCGCTGCAAAAGACACAGGTGTTGACAGTGTCACAGCTTGACATACACACCCCGGCAATTCCAGCATTTCTTTTAAAATTATTAGTAGTATTGATGATAGTGATGAGGATAACAGTGTCTAATTATGGAAGTGGGCCAGATGTTACTGATCAGAATTTGGAACTGAAGGGTCTAGGTAGAATTCAGTCCCAGCTTTGTCCCTCTCTCTGCAGTTTACCCTTCCTTGGAATCTGATGAGGATGACCCAGCCTTGAAGTCGCTACCAAAGAAGAAGAAGTGCACGGATGATGCTCCCTGGAGTCCCAAGGGTACCTGTCTGTCACCTGTAACTGGGGCGGTGCATGTTTAATGCGATTCTGCCTAAAGGCAAAAAAGCACAGCATTCAGTTTTCTGAGAACCTTAGCTTAATTTTTTTAAATGCAAGTTTCTAGCCTTCATGGCTATGAAGACATGCTTGAAAGCATGTGGGCAAAATGCCTGCTGAGAACTTGTATGCCAGGGGAATTGCGGAGTCTGCCAAGTTGCTGGATGGCCCTCTATGTCGTGGCTGGGAACCGGGCTTCAGTGTCCCATGCTGGTTCTTGACCTTCCCCATAACCAGCAATAGCGGAATGACTTGTGCAAATTCGTGCATCGGTTGGCACAAAGGACAGAATCCAGCTTTTTCTTTGTGCAAAGGAGAGGAACGCTGTAAGTACAACTGCATGTTCTCTGCATGCAGGCAAAAAATCTGCTCTGAGCGGTACGGCCTGTTCTGCAGCTCGGCAGCATCTCAGCACAGAGGAGGATGAGAGGCAGCACTCCTGCCTTCTGTGGGCTCTCTGTCTTGCTTGAGTTCTCTGAAGTTAATTTGTTTTGGGAAAGCACCTTTCTGGTGGCAATGCTCAGAGACTGATGGAAATGTCCTTTGCCATATGGAAATGCTAGTAGTAGGAAAGGAAGCATGAATTTTATTTCCCCCCCCCTTTTTTTTAAGGGTTGTCTTCAGAAACAGCAACCCGTTAGCAACCTATTTTTGCCCATTTCGAGAGGCCTGTACTTTCTGTGTCTACCCCTTGGTTCCCAAAGGATATCCTCTAGTCGCAGTGCGCATCGCTTCCCTTCCCTCTCCCTCGCTTATGCTCCCGCATGCCTGTGGGCCAAACCTGGGCGCTGCACATCCTGGAGTGAGAGCCACATCTGCTAGAAGAGCTCCCAGGTGTGCTCAGTTGTGGGCCTGTGGCATAGGTTGTACTGCTCACAGTTTGTGCCTGTTCAGCATTTTCAGTACATAAAACCAGTCTGGATAACCTTGGTGTGGAGGGGTTTTTGATACAGAAATGAAGATTTCTCCTGTGTGTGAAGAGAGAATTGATATAGCAATGTATGAATACTCTCTGTGGAGCAATCCTGCCTGCCTGCCTGCCTGCCTGTCTGTCTCTCTCTGTGGGAGCTTGACAGGGTGGCCTTTGGGTCTCTCACCTGGTGGTTTTCTTTCCTCCTTTCAAGTCTCTGTACTCTGCTGTGTAAAGATGGGGCAGGGTGGGGGGCTTTCTTCCTTTCAAAGCCGTGTGCCACTGGGAGCAAGCAGGGGTCCCTAATGCAAATACATTTCTCTCCTCCCTCACAGCCCGGGTAACCCCGACGCTGCCCAAGCAAGTCCGGCCTGTGCGTGAGGGGACCAGAGTGGCATCAGTCGAGACAGGCCTGGCAGCCGCAGCAGCCAAACTAGCTCAGCAGGTAAATGGCGGGATTTGCTTGCCAGCTGGGGACAGCAGACACACCTCCAGGGGCATCCTGGATACTCCTGAGGGCCTACTCTCTCCGAGAGGTTTTGCCTCCATGAACAGGGAGGCCTCGGTATGTTTCAGTGGGGTTAGGATTGGAGATCAGTGGAAGGGTTCTGACCTTCATTGTCAAGATCACTGTGCTAACAACATTAATTTATTTATTGCTTTTTTCTCAGAGGCACTCAAAATAATGTTGCAAATCATTTGTGCATGCTGAACTTATGCGAGTACTATGTTCTTTGGATTTTATTTTGGGTTGATTTTAGTATTTTCGTTAAGGCTTATGGCCAAACAAATACATTCGCTCAACGTTTTTAAAATGATGATAAAAAGCACGTAGAAGTCAGTTCAGCAAACATCCAGCTACAGATAACTGATAACTTTAGTGACCCAAAGTACGGGTGGGCTGTGATGGCCCCCAAGGAGCTCCTACATCAGGGGTGGGCAAGTTGTGGCCCACCAGATGTTTTGGCCTACAACTCCTGTGATCCCTCACCATTGGCTGTGCTGGCCAGGGCTGATGGGAGTTGTAGGCCACATAGCAGCTGTAGATCAGGGCCTCCATCACTGCTCTCTCCATCTTAAGGAACACCAGAAGTTGCAGCGGCGGAAGCTTGTTGTAAAAAAGAAACCCCCCTCTCCAAAGGCGCCCAGCCCAGAACCAGAGCTGGAACCAGAACCGGAACCAGAGCCGGAACTAGTGGAAGCAGAAGCAGAACCAGACCTACCACCACAACCACAGCAGGATCCGGATCCTGGGGTGGTGGCGGCTCCTGTGCCCACCTCTCCAACGCCAGAACCCAAACAGGAGCAGTTTGCTGGCAGCCTGGTGGATCACGAGTACACTGCCCGGCCCAGCGTCTTTGGAATGGCCCAGGTGAACCGCGGCTCCACACCCATGGCGCCAGGTGTCTTCTTGTCCCAGCGGCGTCCCTCGGCTGGCTCACCAGGTCCGCAGGCAGCACAGGGTAAGCTGGCAGGTGTGGGCTTTTGGAGGGCCGAAGCGAATTAGAGGAGGAGCTGGGAGGGTTCTAGGCGTCGACATTTGCTATAAGAACCATTTTGTCCAGAGGAGGTGAAGAACCAAGACCTGTGCAGAAGTGTCGCTAGGCCTATCCGCTCATGCATATATGGCTGTTCACACAATTGGTTATCTTGGGAAACTAGTTCTGAGCAACGTTAGGGTAGCATAATGCCTGTGTACCAGAAAGGTCCCCAGTTTGAATCCCACCTCGGCTAGGAACTTACTATGTGGCCTTGGGCAAGCCACTGTCCCTCATTGGGTGATAACGATATGTGTTACTGCGCTCTTGTAAGGATTGCTAAAATAACCTATGTGAAGTGTTTTGAGCGCCCTTTAAACTGGCGGGTGGGGTGGGGTGGGACCTCAGCCTGCAGACAAATCTGGCTCACAGAGGGCTGGGTGCCCTCCACGGGCCCCACCATCCCCCAAGCCCCTCCACCTGGACTGAAGGCTCCTCCCCAGAGACCAGGGATGAGGCAGGGAGAGGCATCCCCTTGGTATCTCTGATTTGTGGTTAGGGTTATCAAGCAGATTCCCCTTTGCGCCCCCCCCCCCCCAGTGATGTTATTCAGCAGGCGGAGGGCTGGGTGTGCATGGGGGTAATCTGCCCCCTCATCTGAATCCATTTGCCCACTCCTGCTCTAAACACTAAGTATTTAGTAGCAATTTTAAATAAATTGGAGGTTGAAGCATGTTGAGTCACTGGTCCCTGGCAAGATCAGGTGATGTTGACTCATTGCTCTTTCCTCCAGAGACTGTCATATAAACAAATCCGCCTGGCTCTTAGCACTTGTTGGATGGAGTTCCTGGCTCCACACAGAGAAATACAGTGTTCCTCTAAATAGTCAGCCAGCCTTTTCCTTAAGGGGGAAGGTGAGACAGTTGCCCTCAAGCAGAGACTTTGGGCTGGTGAGTGGGCAGACCTTGAACCCAGCGCAAGCACAGACCTCTGGGGAAAATCCTCCTCCACAAGCCTCATTGAAGATGGGTGTACAGGAGCACAACCATTCCCTTCGTTGAATTGACACCTGCGAATTTTCCGCTGGGTTGTGTCCCTGTGTTGATGAATGAGGGGGAGAGAGGCGCCATTTTGATTTTCATCTTCGGCAAGGGTGGGGAGCCTCTTTCAGCCTGGCCAAATTCCATTGTGGAGAAGCTTGTGGGGGCCGCATTCCAGAGGTGGGCGGGCCGGAAGGGAAAAGGGGCAAGACCTACATACCAGCGAACCTTAGCTTAGCGCTCTTCCTGCCAGTAACTCTGCCTGAGGAGAGGCATTCCAGCCTCTTAGAATGTGGAAGAAACGGCACAAAAGCTGGGGAACCAAAGAATTGGCTTTGGGGGGAAAATAGGGTGGGGCTGGGGAGAGAGGATAGTGCCATTTTGGAACCCTGGTGGGCTGGATTGGGGCCCCCAGGCCCGCTGGATTGGGGCCCCCAGGCCCAAGGTTCTGCACCCCTGATCTCAGGCATCAAAATGTCTTGGGGTGGTCCTGTGGCCATAACGCCCTGGATTCCTTGTTCATGCAGGCCGAAGCTATTATCTTGGGAGAACAAGTTGTGCCCCCTACTAGGACAAATTAAAGTCTGTCTGGCCTCATCCTTGACTCTCCCTTTCTCCCAGGGAAACGCCCCAAGAAGGGGCTGGCCACAGCCAAGCAGCGACTGGGACGTATCCTAAAGATCCATCGCAACGGCAAGCTGCTGCTCTGAGCATCATCCCGTCAGCTCCAGATCTCACGCCCCTCGGGCACCAGAGGATGGGTGAGGCACAGAGACAAGTCCCGTTTGGAGGCACTGCCTCGGAGAGCTGCCAGGACAATGGGGTGCGGATGAGGCCCGTGCTTCCTCTCCCTCCCTCCCTCCCTCCCTCCCTCCCTCCCTCCCTCGCGTGGGTCCGAGCCAGGACTGAGCTGCCCCCGCCACAGGGAGCATTGAACGAGGTCAGCAGCTGCTCTGGCGTTGTTGAGCTGAACCATGCTGGCTTCCCCTGGAGAGGCAGACAACGCAGGAGGTGGAGGGCTCCTCTATGCCTGGTGCCTCTCCACCCCTACCTCGACCCCCACTGCACTTCCTTTTTGTTCTGGGGCTGATACCTCTGTAGAATTCTCCCCGCCCTCCACCAAATCACACACAGGAACGTTGGTTGGTCTTTTTTCTTCCCAGCGGTTTCACCCGCCCTTTGTATTTTTGCTGCTGCACCCGGGCCCTGGCAAAAAGGTGTTATTGCTTTTCCTTTTTAAACTGTTCATTCCCAGCAGGAAGCAACTGTTCATTGCCTTCGCTGAAGCGGGCAGCCCTTTTCCCTTCCCAGACTTCTAGAGACTCTGCAACCCCTTTCCACATGCGCCTTGGGGGAGTGGGGTGGGAGAGCAGCTTTGGCCCTGTGCCCCAGAGGGGGCCATCCAGCAGCTTGGCAGACTCAAAGAAGGCAAGACAGGGGCCCCTCTTGAAAAGGCAATGGTATTCTTCTGTGTGCTGCTCTTCAACGACCCAGGGGGTCAGAGTGCAGGTGCAGGCTGGAAATGCCCCCTATGTTGAATGGATTTCGAAACCTCCAACCAGGTGGGAGGAAGGGGGAATTTTGTCTGTCTGTCATGGTGTATAGAGACAGAACACACCAATGGTAGCTTCACCCGATTTATCTGTACCATTTCCCAATGCATGGGAAGGTGGGTGTGTGTGGACAGGACCTAAATGTTTCATAATCCCCCAGATAATAAACCCTCTGCATATTCAAAACTGGCATGTCGGAGAGAATGGTTCTCCCTGACTTGCCCATCTGTATATGTGAAGGGAGTTCCATTGTTTTGGTGTTCATTTCCTTTTAATCGTTAACATTCAGTCCTGCACTTGCGGTCAGAAGTTGTTCAGGGCAGCATCAGTTACATCAGATGGGGCTGCTACCACAGGGTCGGGGGGGTAGGGGGGCGCTATCCCTGGCAGGTTTCCCCCTCTGGCGCAAGTGTCTTCAGGGGGCTTTGCTGTTGTTCCTGTTGCAGATCTCTCCTGTTTTTACACTTTGGGCATAAAGCAGGCTCCCCTTCCCTCCCCCGCCCCCAGCCCCCTTCTTCAGCGGCAGGGAGGGCACCATGCCCCCAAAGCAAGGACTTAAAAGACATTTCTACCCAGCTGCACGGCTCAGTTTATATGGCTGTGTACCATATTTTTACGCCAGACTCCCAGCAGGCTTTGTGTAAATGTTTGAATTCTATTTTTTAGGCATCTCTCTAGAAATGTGTGTTTAAAAAAATGAAATGAAGCTGAAACTTTTTTTTTATATATTCAGGGTTAGAATAAAAAACCTTTGTCGGTTTAGTGTGGCTCATGCATGGGGGAGGGGCGTTTTTGTGTTCCTGTGTCACTAGGAACAAAAGCCTTTGCTTGGATCTGAGAGAGTCTATACTCTGGAGAGGTTGGTGTTTAGGTGCAAATTTAGGGCAGCTTCCGCTCAGGTTGAGAGAGAGATTACTGCCAATACATGCATGCCCTGTCTGTCTTGAAGGGTATGTGCAGGCATGGTTTGCAGCGTGGTGGTTTTAAAACTGGAGCTACGCTGCAAAGGCGTCCCGCATTGTGTGAATGTTTTCAGAAGTGCCAACAAAGTGCCTCTTCCTTCTTGGCAATTTTCTGAGACTTCTTGGAAAAAAATGTTCTCTTAGGGCACCATGCTGTGCATGTTTGGACAGATAAAAGTCCTACAACTCCCAGCATTAGCCAGCTATGTCCCAGTATCATGCTGGCTAGGGAATGCTAGGAGTTGTAGGGCTTTTTCTGTCTAAACAAGCATAGGAATGTGCCCTTATTCATCTAAATTAGGGGTGAGCAACTTGTGGTACTCCAGATGTTTTGGCCTACAGTTGCCATCATCCCTCACCACTGGCAATGCTGGCTAGTGATGGTGGGAGTTGTAGGCCAAAACATCTGGAGGACCGCAAGTGGCCCACTCTGTCACCTTGGCCTTAGTTGTGTCATAAAGTAGCCAATGCTAATTGGCCCACACAATTGTATTTATTAACATCCAGCGACGTTATGACATCAGACCAAGCCTAGTGATGCTGACCTGTTCAGTATGACATCTCTGATTGGGCGGGTGGTTCCACCCATGTGACTAATCCAGCCAGGAAGCAGCAGTCAGGGAAAAGCATGGCATCAAACAGTATTTTTTTAAAGGTGACAACTCTAGGTGTTCCGGGGGGGGAGCGGGGGGGGGGGTCTTGTCCCACCAAAATTGCTAGCTTCAACCTAAAAATCAAAACTGCCACCCATTCTGTGCAGTCCTATTTAAAATACCTGGAAGCTAAAGCTAAACCCTTTCCCAGTCTCTGCTTAAGTATATTTTCAAGGATCAAGTGGTGAGTAACCTATCCTGTGTTAAGGACACATACATACATGTATTGTTTACCCCTTATCCCTTTACACCAGTGTTTCTCAGACTGTGGGTCAGGACCCAAAAGTGGGTCTCAGCGTTACAGACTGCACAGTGCTTCTTTGCTTGACCGCCCTGCACCATGACTGCATCATGTGTGGTACATAGGCAGGTGCGGCAGCGGGAGTTGGTTAGAGAGCAAGGCTAATATTTTTAAGAATAATTTTTAAAACTTAAAACCTAGGAATAAAGCGGAATAAGAGAGGGAAGCTGTTCTAGGAGGAAGTGAGTGTAAAAGCCGCAGGAGGGAGGGAGGAACAAAACTGGTAGTTTGGGATAGGGTACAAGTTGAGTGTGAAAGGCAAAGGGGAGAAGAAATGACAGAAGATGGGTAAGAAAACTGAGAGCTGTTGGGGGAGGAGAAAAACTGTAACATAAACAGTTTTCTCTACTTAGAGCAGAAGTCCCTAGCCTTTTTTGGTCAGTGGGCACATTTGGAATTTTGAATGTATGTCATGGGCACTCTCACAAAATGGTGGCAATGAAGGGGCTTGCTCATTCATAAAATGGCTGCCCTGAGGGGCCTGGCAGGTCACAAAACACTCATTTCCCAGAAGGCAAACTGGCGAGACTACTAGAAAAGAAACTAGCCCAAGGACCTACGTGCAAGGCAGACGTGGAGGTCTGGGCTCCAAAATATGAAACTGTTCTTTTGAACCCCAAGGAAGTTTTTCAACCCAAATAAAAGGCAGCGCTTTGCTTTG
The DNA here is from genome assembly GCF_057233095.1 of Heloderma suspectum. Lineage (NCBI taxonomy): Eukaryota > Metazoa > Chordata > Lepidosauria > Squamata > Helodermatidae > Heloderma > Heloderma suspectum. Next base: position 173,079,127 of record NC_139459.1, read on the forward strand.
CAGCATGGCAACCTCCCGATTAAAACAAAATTAAAATAATCTAAAGAAATAAAATTAAAATCAGGAAAGGCGAGGAGCCTGGTGGGTGCCAAGAGCAGAACGTGTGGGCGCATTGGTGTCAGGGGCATCATGTCAGAAACCCAGACTTAGAGCCTCTGGATCAGCAAATTCTTCCTGAAATGAGGAGGCTGAGTAAGGATACTTCCAGAGCCAATGTCTGTACTTAACTTAAGGAAAGGTGAATTATGGAACTCCCTGGTACAAGAAAATAGTTGTGGCAAAGCATGTAGCAATTTTCAAAGAGGAATTAGTTATCAATATAAAATGATATCTGCAGTTGTCAGCTGCTTATACCAAACTCTGCTTCCGTCACCATTTTGTGACAGATGGGCCTCGGTCATTTTCAACTCTCTGTCAAGCAAACCCTGGGGATAAAGTCTGAGAACCCCCGCTTTATACAGAAGCAGCAGTGTGATCCTTTTGCATTTGCTGTTTTGAGTATTTTAAAGGAACAAACTCTGAGGAACACACACTCACACACACACACACACACGACCTTCACAATTGGCATGCTGCAGGTGCATTCTTCCTACTTGCTGGCAAGCAGTGGACTAGACTGGGTACTCTTCAATGAGGAGGCAGACCTGAGAACAGGAGTGGGCAATGTCTGGAGGGCCACAACTCCCACCAGCGAAGCCAGTGGTGAGGGATGATGGGAGTTGCAGTCTAACAGCTGGAGGGCCACAAGTTGTCCGCCCCTGCTTTAGAAGAAAGGTTGCCCTGCTTTGGACTGGGAGATAGGGCCCCTTTCTCCTCAGGACCAGTTCTCCCCCACCCGCCTCGAAAGTGGACTTTGTGTCTGGGCTGCTACCTTGAGTACTTGGGGTCCTTTCAGCAGCTTGGCAGAAGCCGATTTAAACTGCAATCCTGTACGCCAGGTGTGTTGAACTGCTGGCCAAATTTGGCTTCCCAGAATTTCTCAGATGGCCACACACCCTTCCCTGCAAGAGCTTCTCTGAAACCGAATTTGGCTTTGGGCTGAAAGAGGTTTAACACCCCTGCTGTACATGCCCACCTGACAGTAAGCTCCATTGAACTCAATGGAGTTTACTTTTGAGTAGACACATATGGGATTGCACTGTTATACCGGTTTTCACTCAGGAGACTTGGGGATTCTCAATCTTCTTAGGGCTCCCTCAGTAAGAGATGGGTCATGGCAGGCACCTTGCCATCAATGACCGGTCTTCTTCCTCTGCAGTATGCAGCTGCAGCGGCGGAGGGAGTTAGGGACTATGTTAGGGAGACGTAAGCTGGTGCTTAAATACAAGGTTGTCCAACATGACTGGCCGGTACCCTGAATGAGCTGAGCGTACAGGCTAGAATTCTCTGCAAAGCACAAGGGTTCCATCGTGTCTCTTGGCAGACAAGTCAACGTGAAAAGATAGAACGTTTTGAAAACTACCAGTTGAAGAGAGGAGATGCAATATTTTCTCCCTTTATGGGCTCAATATTTGCAGTAAGTTCTCGCTGTACAATCTGTCCCACATTGCTGTCTCTCCGCATTCCTGGTGCCATACAAGATGGCCATCAAAGGACAGGTAGGTATCTCAGATTCAGAATCGACATGACCATTGCGCTTTACCCTACTGACTGCTGAATGCACAATATGAACACCAGGAAGGCATTCCAAGGGGGAAGCGTGTTCAGACTAATTCCCCCTTAGGTACCAGGGCCAGCGGCAAGGGTGGGTATGGTTGGGCACCTGCTGAGGGCCCACACCTCAACAGGGGCCCATTGACAAGAGTCCCCTGGAGTTGCTCCTCCTTTTCAACCTTGCAACCTGCTTGTTCACCTGCCTCTTGCTCTGGCCCTGACAATGGTGGTTGTGAGAAAGAGGAGCAGCAGAGGCCACTGCCTGTTTACTCACTGGTTCTCCGCCTGTCAAGCAACCAAGAGCAGTGATGAGAAAGACAATGAGGAGTAATTGTAGCTGGTGGTAATGGCGGTGAGAAGGTAGAGGGAGGGGGCCCATTGAGGGGGTCTTGCCCAAGGGCCCTCAAAAACCTGAAGCTGTTACTGGTAAGGACTTCTTCCTGTGCTGCCTTAAAACAACTGCCTGCGTTTGCTTAAGCTGCACCTGAACAGCAGTTTAAAATTTTATTCAATTAATTGTAAAATACACTTTTAACACATGAAAGGAGAACCTTGTCCTGCTGGAGCTGCAGGGTAATGGATTCTGGGGACAGCTGGGCTTCAGATGTCTGTGGAAGGGGAGGAAGCACTCAGCTGCGGTACTGAGTGGCAACCTGACTGCAGATAAACACAATAAATTGAAAAAGAATGTATATAATGTAACAGCGCCACTAGGAGACTTCAGCCTTTCAGCTGTGGATAAGAGGCTGCCAAGCTGCTAGAGTAATGAGACAGGGATGACTTTCCTGTCTGCTCTCAGCTGTACTGTTCAATTAATGCTGCGGTCTGTGCTGATGACATTTCTAGGGGTCCATTAAAAAAATATGGGATTGGGATTGGGGAAGAGGCCTTCTAGGCATCCCTATGCAGGGGAGAGATGAATGCCACCTAAATTACTGACATTATTTTCCTGGTTCTGCTGCCCTACTAGACTCTGGCCACACTGGTGCGTTGTCTACTTCTGGATTGGGCCTTTAGTGCAAAAGTGCAGTTGCATGAAGAAGTACCTTTTTTTTTTTTTTTTAAAGAAAAGAGGTATGACAAATCCCTAGTGCGCTTCCTATCTCTCTTTGTGTAGGGCACCCAGTGATGACCCCTGATTTGCCTAGTATGCTATACAGACCGCTGAGGAGGGGGGCAGTATAAGTTTTGAAGGGGTGCCGTGGCCTTTGAGGGAACAGGAGGGAATCAATACATCCAAATGTGTCCATCCCCCGTCCCCCCCCCCCCGTTTCTAGCCTCCAAGGTGCAGATTTTTTTAATTTTTTTTTTACTATACTACAAGTCTGAATAAAACTGCACGTAAGAAGGTATGGTCCACCTTAAATTGGTGAGCAGCCCCTCTCCTTTCCCTGTTAAATTTAACAGCCTGTTAAACTGCCTGAAAGTGTTCTTGACCAGTGGAGGAGGGGTCCTGAACAGATTCTTCCTCCCAGTTGTTCCCCAGGCCAGGTCTCCAAGCCGGGGTCACTCTCACAAAAGAATCCTGCATCTTGCATGAAAATAGGGCCGTTCTCAGACCTCCAGACTTCGTGTTGCCATCCTTCTGTCCAAAGCCAAAGCACCCCAAAGGAAAGGCCTGCCATCTGCTGGATCAGCATAGGACTTAAAAGAACACTTTGTGGGTCCCCTTAAAGCCTGAACTACCCTGGCTTATGAAGTCCAATGGCTGCCTGCAATAACTGCCCATTCCACCAGGGGCACAGCAGCCTCTGGCCCTAAAGTGCTGCTGAAAGAGAGCTGTAGGGCAGCCAGCTGGTCCTGGGGCAGGGCGACTTGGATCTAGGCCCCCTCGGATGGTGCCTTTGGCAGGCAGGTTGTTCAACATGTTCGGTTAAATTCCAGGCAGCAAGGGGACCATCCCCTGAAATGCTATGCAACTTCCTGTTCAGGATTCCCTCCTCCACTGATGGAGGCAGGAACACTGGACTTGCCTCAAAGGCTTCTTCTCATCTGTGGACAGAGGATATCTTGCCCCACCCAGGGCTATTCTTCTTGGTTGCCTCACTGCTTCAGTTGGGGTGGGGACGGCAGTTGGTCTTGAGCTCCAGGGGCTCTCGGTTCAGCATAATTTGGGTCCCACAGATAACCCTCCTTTCCTCTTATTGTTTAATAGTTATTTTTGTGAACTTTTTGGGAATCCGCTATGGCACGTTCCAAGATGGGAAAGGGGTGGTCCCCCAACAGAAAGGATCCAGGAGTTAGGAACTTGGCTGGCCCTGCCTGCGGCATGAGTGGGAGGAGCAAGTGGTTTTTGGCCTTCCGTCCATTGATGGGAAGACCCCTTTGCAATTATGCCCCATCTACCTTTCTGTGTTAAACCAACAAAACCCGGAACGGGGGCATCTTTCCTTTCAAACGTGTCTGTGATGGGGGAAGGGGTTAACAATCTACCGCTGAATTGCTACCCTACTACCATTCTCGACAGTCTCTACTGCAAAAGTCCTGGAAGGGAGGCGATGGACTCCCCTCCTGTTCCTCATCCCCAGAGTGTAAGGCGAGGTGGAGGGAGAGGGCGATGCGACAGTGCTAGACTTTTTAGTTTTCCTTGCTGGCCCAGCTGTTTCAGGCTGAGTGATTCGGCCAGCTCACATTTCCAGCAGGTTGGAGGCTAGATAGGTGCCATAGGGGGCCCCCAAGAGCCCCTCAACATCCTTGCGCTTCACCAGCCAGCACTGGGCCTCGTGGGCCCGCTGGGCTGAATCCTTCAATACTTTGGTGACCTCGGTGACCAGCACTTTGTTCGAGCCCTTCGATATCCAGGCTGCTCGCTCCCCCTCAGCTGGGTCTGGCAAAAGCCTGACATCCCCATTCTGGAACTGGCCTGTGGAAGAGCAAATGGACATGGTAGTCATGGGTGCACATGCTGCTGTGTGTGAACAGGAAAGGGGCAGCTGGCTAATGAGACTGATGAAACCCCCGCTCAGACCACCTCCAGCCCTCCCAACACACCCTTGAGATGTGCTGGACTAGTACTCCAACATGTCTGGAAGGTTCCAGCATGGGCACGGTTGCATGCCCATGTCTGCCATGGGACTGGTTCTGCAGCTTTGCTTGGTGCGGATCTCATCCTGCGCTAGGTAGGAATAGGGTCCCACAAAATGGGAAACCCCACAAAGGAAGCCAAAAAGCAGTCGGGTAAGCAAAAGAGATGTTCACAAAAATAAGGTTCCAGTACATTTTGGACCATGTGAAGGACTGCTACACTGAATTTCCCTGAAGGAGGACTTACATGTGGCCTCAAACGTGTTGGAACTGATTATTTTTGTGGACTAGAACACCTCTTTTGCTTAACCTGTTGCTTTTTTCTCTTCGGCATACTAGGTAGGAATATCCTCGTTCCTCTGTCGTAAATGCAGGGTTGTTTCCTGAGGGAAAGATGCTAAAGCAACACTTCTTACCTGCCTGAATGGAGAGGGAGGTGGCACAACCTCTGAGTTAGTGTGGGTTCCACTATTGCAGGGATGGGGAACTTGTGGCACTCCAGCTATTGCTGGATTGCAAGTCCCATGAGCCCTAGCAAGCATAGCCAATGGTGAGGGATGATGGGAGGTGCAGTCAAACAACATCTGGAAGGGCACAAGTTGCCTGTCCCTGCACTACTGTGATCCTTGGGGCCAAAGTGTAATTTCAGGAAGGAAGAGATTTCAGAAGAGGGAGAAGATTCCCAGCAAAGGTCAAGGCTCTGCTCTTGAATATATTCAAGTTGAAATTGCAAAAAAAGGGTGCTACGTTTTAAGAGCTTTTATTGTAGTCACTCCATATGAGGGGTGCAGACACTGCTATAAGGGTGTCTTTGTATCCCGCAACTGAGATTTTTCATCTCTCTTCAGGCCAAGGTTGGGGCAGGCGGGAGGGGGGTTCCAGCTTTAGACCTCAGCACGGGGGGGGGGGGATTTAGCCCTTTCTGCCTGTGCTGTTTCCCCGCTGAAAAACTGCCTGTCCAAAGTTGCTATTTGGACAACTTCAGGGGCTGATTTTCATCAGAAAAATGGCAGGGAGAGGGGAAGAGAGCAAACCCCATCCGCCCTCACCATGGCTCTGATCTGGATCATGGCCCCTGTAACTGTTAGTTTAACATTAAAAGGAAGAGATGGAAAGGAGGATATTCACGTGTAGTTTGACCTGAAGTTACACTTCCTAAGAACTATAGCGCTCTTATCTACACTCAGTCAGTTGGTTGGTTGCTTTCTCACTCGTACGCGTCCATACACCCACCCATACCTATTTGAGAAACAAAAGGATTTGTGCCTTTGGCATGCATGGCCAGTGCACAGACTGGGGGTGCAGAACCTCAGGCCCAGGGGCCAAATCCAGCCCACCCAGGGTCACAATTTGGCCCTCTGGGATTCCCCAGAGGGTCATGCCCCCTTCCTCTGGCCTTACCTCCTTTCCCCCGGCCACCAGTCATTTGGTGGTTTCCTGGCTATTTTGCCGATTTCCCCCATTGTAAAAAGGCTGAAATGCCTCCCCTAAGGCTTTGTTACGGGCAGTAAGAGCTTGGATCTAAAATGGGCTGGCATTTTGGCCCCACCTATGGAATGTGGCCCCCAAAACCTTCACTGAAATGGAATTTGGCTCTTGGGCTAAAAGAGGTTCAACACCCCCAGCACAGACCTATTCATTTTTTTCCTTAAAGAAGAGTCATGCGGGGCAAGTGCGTTCCTTAAGAATGAGCGTATGCGGTCTGCAGTATGGCACTGGTATCCCAGCATTCATGGTTCCTGCCTTTGGTGGAAGCCATGCTTGTGAGAGGAGTTGCTTACCTAACAAGCCGCGTGCTGAAGCGGACAGCCCCTCGCCATTCACCACGTAGAAGCCGAGGTGGTCCAGCTGTAGGGCCGTGGGGTGTCTGTAGCGATGCAGCAGAACAAGGAACTCCACCTCGTGCCCAATCCACACTGTGACGTTGGCTTCGGGCCACACAGAAATCGCCAGCTGGGGCTTGTGGACTGCCGCCCGCTGGGTGAAGGGCAGCGCCAGCACATCCTCACCATGGAGCATCACGCCCTCCTGGGTTACATTGACCACGTAGCTAGCATGTGGCTGTTCCACTACCATGGTGATGGCGTCAAAGTAGGTGCGGGGATGCTCTTCGTGGCCTGGCCTTAAAGGGGCCCCCATTAAGTGCCCATTGACCGACAATCCTGGGGCAAAGGAAGGCAGCAGTCTGTAATGAAAGCCTTTCCTCTTCCCTAGTTTTCACCTAGGTCATTGGGGGGGGGGTAACATTGCCTATGCTGGCTAGGGCTGCTGAGAATTGCAGTCCAACAACATCTGGAGGGCCAAAACCTGCCCACCCCTGACCTAGAGAGAGGGAACAGAACCAAAGTGTCCTGGTTCACAGCTACTCTACTCTAACCCACTAGGCCGAACTGCATCTCTCTTTTTCTCCCATCTTGTCTCAACAGGAGCATCTCTCACTACTCTCAGGTTTGCCACCTGACTAAAGAGCTTTTTCTTCTGGCCGCTTGGTAGAACAGGAGGGCACAGAACTGGTGTGGGGGAAATGTGTGTTTGGTATTGTAGTTGGATTTTCCCTCCTTTTATAGGATGCAGGTTCTTTAAAAAAAGGACATACCCTGTGGGGGGTGGGGAGGCACTCTGCCCATGCTCAGAGGCACTTCAACCTTATTTTTCACATTTAAGGCAGCTTCTTGTCAGGGAGGAAAGACACCTTGTAGCGCTCAGAGGCACTGTGTCCTTAGATCCATTTTTAAACAGTAGTTGATTTTGTTCACAAAGATTCTTTGTGCGTGCCCAGAGGCAGCATATCAGATTTTCTTTTTAGCTGTCCTACTTTTTTGGGCGGGGGGAGGCAGTCCTCATATACTCAAAGAAACCTGCCTGAGATGGCAAAGTTCTTGAAAACAAAAGTTGGTGATCCTACCCATCTTTCTGGTTTTGGGGCCCTATGTGGTGTCCATGTTGACAGGAGAGTGCTATGGCCTTTACCTGTATCAGGGTCGTTCACCAACCTCAGGATATCTCCTGAGCATCCATCCAGGGTGAAGCACATGTTCCCCAGTGAATGTGGCAACCTTACGACAAAGTGAGGGTCCCCATCCACTGCAAGGGGGAAAAAGCAGTCAGCTGTAGACAAACCAGAATTGTTTAAATGGGATCATATGGGAAGTCTGCATGACTGAGGATGGGGCCATTCTTACCCCAAGAGGAGAAGGTGAAGAAGCCAGTGTCAGAAGAACCTCCCAAGGAGTCTGGAAAGAGGTACAGAACAAGCAGGATTCAGTCTGCTGGGTGCGAGGCAACTCTTGGCTTCTTTAGGTGCAGTGGAGGCTGGTGGCTCCAGTGTCAGTGGGGCGGTGAATCCGCTCTGGGTTTCAGTCAGAACTCCAAAGGAGCTATCCAGCTCGTTTAGAGTTCTGACTGAAACCCGGAGCGGATGCACAGCCCAATGACACTGGAGTCACCAGTCTCCACTGTTTGGGTATTAAGTATCACTACACACACACACACACCAGGTGCATCTGTTATTGGCACCAGAGTAGACCCTGTCCCTTTGCCTAGGCAGCTTCCTCAAAGAGATTCAGACTGCTTGCAGACAAGGCTTTTATCCTACAATCACCCTGCGTCCTTCATGGGGAATTCTACAGGGAATCCAGACCTTGGGGTTCATCACATAGGGGCAGAAATCCACATCAATACTGGGGCTTTCTCCATCCGGTTTCATCGCGGGATTAGATTGGGCTCCTGTACACAGTTGTTTCTATCTCATTGTATTCCGTTCCTTACTGGTTCACAGAGTGCCTACTTTTCCACAAAAAGCCATTGCACAGCCTGGGAGCATCACAAAATTCCCTCCCTGGTTCCTGCCCCTTTCCCTCACCTCGCAGATTACTGGTGGCTTGGCTGTGATTGGCACACAATGCAGGTGGTCAGCAAACCAGCGAGCTGCCCGAATTCCACCCCCGCAGGCACTGGTTTCCCGGCGAACTGCTGGCATGCTGGCATCCTGGCCATCCTGTGTTGTGGAGCAAGCAGCCGCAGTCAGCAGCAAAAGTCGGTTCATCGTGCTTAGTCACGGCCTTGTGGCAAGCCGGCATAGCGGCAAGCCAGCAGGTCAGTATACTGACACGCCCACCACTCCGACATCACTGCCGTCTTCATCACAACTGTGCCCCCAACCACCCCCAACAAAGCGGGTTTTTCATATGATGGGAGAAGTACACGGGCAGGCCATGGAGCTCCTGTTGCACAGGCTGAAAAAATACTGCATTTTTTCTGTTTGGGAATACCACGGGATAGGCAGGGGGAAATGGCGGGAAAATCACTGGAGGATGACAGTGTTATGTAACGGACCTGCAAATTTCCATGAGCGGCCAAACATGAAAGTGCAATAAACTGCAGGTGTAGAGATGTCCATGGGCATCTTCCACCTGTAAACCTCCCATGTTTACCCACCACTTCTGTCTTTTTTCCTACCACAGAAAAACCATTAAGGAGGGAAAGATGGAACAGCTGCACAGTCTTCTAACTGGTAGCTTTAGGAGCCTGCTCTGCAAGGCCCCTGACATCAACTCTCTTGGTGCTTATACAGGCTGCTATGGACACTGAAAGGCCTTCTGGGAGAGCCCCACCAGTCCTGAGAAATGCCCCAGGAAGAACATTTGACACGATGGGGTTGGGGATGGTCCACGTTCCTATATGTCCTTTTAGGGTTGCTAACTTCTGATGTGGCAAATGCTAACCTTCCCCGCCCCCACCTACCGGGGTGGGAGGGCAGAACGTGGCAGGCAAGGAGCAGAGTCAGAATGGACATTTGAGAGATTGCGGGTGGAACCTGCTCGGTTACAAGAGGAATGATGGGTTCTGGGCCAAGTCTGGCTGAGCCCAGGTTGGACTGGCTTTTCAGAGTCTTGTTTCTGCCCCACAGAAGAGCTGGTTGGACCCAGGGGTTGTCAACCCCGCTGCCCATATGCCCCAACATGCAGGGACGTACCTGAGTCACTGTCTGGTTCTTCTAAGAAGTCTGCAAAGGAAAGTCCATTTTCAGAAGAGCCAGCTGACGGACTCCAGGCATCACCCTAGACGGCTTTCCCAGGCGTTTGGGTCCTTCAGTGAGTCTTTTTAGGCCAGGAGTGCAGAACCTCAGGCCCTCCAGCCAAATCCACCCTGCCTGGAGTCCCAGCCCCACCCACCAGGGGTGCCATGATGGCCACACCTTTTTCTCCCACCACCAACCATTTGGTAGCTTCCTGGCATTTGCATGTTTCCCCCTTCATTCTAAATGGTTGAAATGCCTCTCCTGAGGCCTAGTTGCTGGCAGTACGAGCTTTAAGCTACAATAGGCTGGTATTTGGGGTAGTTTGGCCCTGCCCCCTTTGGCCCCACCCATCACTGGAATGCATCCCCCAAGAGCTTCTCTGAAATGGAATGTGGCCCTTGGGTCCTGCACCCCTGCTTTAGGCTGCTTTCATTACTAATAGATTTAGTAATGCCCCGTCAAAACCCAAGTGAATCATGGACACCTAGCAGGGTGCTCGCCTAGGGACAGTTCCCGGTGTCCTTCCTTTGTCTTGAAGCTACCAGGAATGGTCAACTGCAATGGGCCAGGCTCCATGCGCTGCCTGTCAGGAAGGCCGTAGTTTTGTGTGGATCCTATCAAATGAAGCTTGCACTCCAGCAGCATAGACCAGTGTTTTCTAACTTCTACCGGGGGGGGGGGCACTCCCCCCCAACCAAGCCCAAATAGAATTCACACACAGCTAGGGTGGCCATGTGTCCTACTTTACTGTGGACAGTCCTCTATTTGAAGGCACCACCCAGGGGCATTGCTAAGCACATAAAAGTTTCAGGTCCCAGGCCCATGGGACACAAGTCTGTATAAAATCTGCGTATACTAATTTATATCTACATACGTAAATTTAGAAAGAATTATTCGTATTCATGTAAATTTCATAGGAGTTAAAAACAGCCAATTCATTTCTCATCCAAATCTTGTCAAATAAAATAGATGCTTTGATTAATTGCACCCTAACCCAGATCATCCCACACCAATGGAAAATGGATTTTTTCTACATTTAATTCTCATGCAGGGGAAGATTTTTTGTGGGGTGTTGTTGTTGCAGCACAGTTCAATCCTCCCACCCCAGCTGCAACCCCACTTGAACACTGAGCACCCCCTTGCATGGCAATTAAGGGTGCCATCCTATTCATGTTTAGACAGAAAAAAGTCCTACAACTCCCAGCATTCCCAGCATGGCTGGCTGGGGTATCCTGTGAATTGTAGGACTTTTTTTAATGTCTAAATGCACCTAGGATTGCACCGTAAGTGGAAGAATCCCCCCCCCCTTGGCACCAATGGACTCTCAGGACTCTGTGGATAGATCCAGGGCCTGGGAAAGAGATTTAGAGCCCAGGCCTAACCACACCCCTGGTGCTGCCCATTTGAAATCTGGGAAAGCCTTTAAAGAGAGAAAAAGCAATGACCTCATGGACCACCAAAAGTTCAGAATGAGTATCTGCCACAGCAGAATTACCTGCATAGTCTGCATAACCCTGGTTTCCTGAGGAGGAGACAAACAAGAGAGCCTAAATGACGCAAGACTTCAGGCTTGCAGGATCTACTTTGTTTTTTATCAGAACCCCTGAGATCTTCCAAGCAGAGCCCAGTGCAAATGTCAGGCTCTTAGAGAATTAAAGAATTCTGAGCCCAGGAACGTGTTCTGAGTACCAGAACTGTACAGAGCTCACCTTCCCACCACACAAAAATCCACTTCTGGTTCTCCCCACCCCCACCCCCCAAAACAGTTTTCTTAATCTGGGTGATGGGGAGTCATTTTGTTGTGGCTATTACTGAAGTATTGGCAGCAAAAAATCACCCAGAGATCTACCAGTAGATCCCAATCTACCTTCTGCCCACACCTGGACCAGAGAATGTAGAGTAGCAAGCGAGGCTTTGGGGAAAATCCAGGATGCTGGAAAGAGCTGGCTGTGTAGGATGTACAAGCTGGTGGGAAGGAATGGGAGGAAGCCATAGATCCCAAGAGTGACACAGATTAGAATTATCCAGGTGAAGATGCAGCAGCAGGGAAGACAGAGATCACTCTGTCGGTTCCTTGGACGGCTGGTGTCCCTGCTGGAATTGGAGCATTGCCAAGGCCTAGGATTAATGACCCAGGCACATTCCTGGTCCAGCAAGACCCCAGTCCACCCATCCTGCAGTTTTCCCCATGCTTGAGAGACCAGCGGCAGAAAGTGCAGATTAAAAACGTGAGGGCCGCAGCTTTGCCACCTAGAAGCAGTTGTAGATTCTTTGCCCTGCAGGGACACACACACACACACACACACACACACAACCACAGGGCTCCCCCGGGTTCCTTGCACCTACCTGGCTGTCCCCTGGCTGTCACAAAACTATACACAGCTGGAGGGTTCAAGGACTCCACGTACTCCATGTCCTGGTCAGTGGCTGAGCGCAACTCGGACTCGCCGGGCAGGAGGAGGAGGCCAATGTCGGAGGCCGGCGTGGTGGTGGTGGTGCTGCTGCTGCTGGGATTCCTGCTGGTGCCGTCTGAGGCTGCTCCCTGAGCCCCAAGGGAGGTGGCACCAGGAGCTGTGCCCCCAGGGACAGTGCTGTTCTGTGAGGGCTTCTCAGTGTCTCCCCCTGTGGCTGCTCCACCCTTGGGAGTCGTCTTGCTCCAGGGGATGTTCCCCGTTCTCATCCTGACCGTGTCTGCCTGCCCATTTGTGTGTGGCCGGTGTTCAGTTGCTGGTTGCGGGGTCATCTCAGGCTGCTCCCAGCTGTTGGAGTCCCCCCCCAGCCCCCGGGCACTGCCAGAGGGATGCACTGTAGTGGGCATGCTGAGCACTGTGCTGGGGACCCCTGTCAGGGCCTTGGTCATGGCCGTCCCTCGGGTCTCCAGGACGGAGTGAGGTTGGCCTGTGACCTTGAGCCTCCCAGCTCTGGTGGGGCTTGTCTTGGTGGTTTTGATGGGTGATCTGGTTGCCTTAAGGGAAGACGTGGCTCTGGGGGGCTTAGTGGACCTGTGGCTTACAGCAGGAGTCACTGATGTGGCCACCGCTCCCAGGATTGGTGTGACTTTGGTTGCTTTGGTGTGGCCGGGAGCAGTTGGTACTGGGGAAGTGTAGGAAGTTGTCGTTATGACAATGGTGGTCATGGCAGTGACCGGTGGAGGTGTGGTTCTGGCTGCTTTCGTGACTCTAGAGGCTGTCGCGGGAGCCAGGGAAGGAGTAGCAGCTCCTGCCCCCACCATTCCTTTGAGTGCTTTTGTGGTCATAGGAGCATTGGTAGCTCCGAGTACAGGAGCGGTGCTAGCCGTTTTAGAGGGCCCCAGCGAAGCAGACACTTGGGAAGTGGTCTTAAGGGCATTGGTCACAGCAGAAGGGATGGTAGCTTTCGTAGGCCGAGCCTTCTCTTGCTCTTCTTCTGGCCTCACCACTATCAAGGAGGTGACTGGGGTAACAAAGTTGTATTTGAGGGACAGGTTGGTGGCCTTTTCAGTCAGCAGACGCCGTGCAGCTGTGTCATTGGCCCGGAACCGGGCCTGCAGCAGGTCCTGAATGGTGAAGTAGGCCCAGAGCCTCTGCACAAAATGGCCAATCTTGTTGGCCTCCCCAGGGCAGCCAAAGGGAGCCGCTTCAGTGGCATTGGCAGAGATGTCATTTTCGAGGCTCAGTGGGCCCTCCTGGCCATGTCCCGTGGTGCGCACCCGCAGCTCTGACACCCCTGACTTCACCCGCCCAGCCACGATGAGCTCAGAGCCCTGGAAGTAGTTGGGGAAGAGGTTCTGAGTGAGGTCTTGGGCTACCCCATCCAGGTAGGCCAGCTCCACGTCATACAGCAAAGGGCTGGCAATCTCATCGTAGAAACCCTTGAGCTGCAATGTGGCGTCAGCATCCTCGTATATGCGCCGGGCCACACCACGATTCTCAAGTGAGAGGCGTCTCAGCAGCCCATAGTCCGCATCATCGCCAAAGGCCAGGCCGAAGAGCGAGATGGTGCCCTTCAAGGCCTGCTGAGCATTGAACAGAATGCGGCTGCCAGTCGTCACCCCAGAGGTGGGTTCACCATCTGTCAGGAAGATGATCAGTGGGATTCTCTGTTCCCTCATGACCTTCCCCACCCCTGGAGAGCTCTGGTTGAAGACTGAGGCAGCTGCAAGCAGAGCTGCATTGATGTCAGTCCCTAAGGAGCAGAAAGACAGTGGAAATCAGAAGACAAGGAGCCACACAGACTACCGAGGAAGCGTGTTGTTTAAAGCAGGGGTGAGCACCTTGTGGCCCTCAAGAGGTTTTGCCTACAGATCCCATCATCCCCAGACAGCATAGCCAATGGTGAGGGATGATGGGAGTTGTAGGCCAAAACATCTGGAGGGTCACAAGTTGCTACCTGATATCATGCCCCTGCTGGAGGAATTGTCTGAAGAGACTCTAGAGCTCCAAGAGCCAGCCAGCACCAAGGAACCACCCATGGCAGGAGACCTGGGGGAGCCTGAGCCCTCAAGGGACATGACCAGGGTTCTGTCCCCACAGGAGGAGGGGAGTTCTGCCTCTGAGGCAGAGGCTGGGTGACCACCTAGCCTTCGAGAGTGTCGTTGTCTCAAGAGGCAAGCCAGCAGGGCTCCTTGAGAAGTGCTCAAATACAAAGAAGGACCCCTCAAGAGGAAGGGACTCCTCAGGAGCAAGGCCTGTAACAAACGGCAGCTGAGCCCTGGGTGGGGCTCAGGAAGCTCTGGCAATATAAGCCTGTGGTATCCTCTAGCTGTTGCTGGAAACAATGTCTTTCACTAGTTCCTAAGCTGTGTATCCTGTTTTCCTGATCTTGCCTTGTGATTGAACCTCTGTGCTACTGCCCTTGGGCTGCTGCTTGACTCTGCTTCTTGGACCGTGTATGGCATCTGACTGTCTATCTGTGTTTTGGCCTTGGCTGTTCTTCAGGCCTCACTTTTGGCACTCTCCCTCTTGCCTGGTAAGACTGGGCTCTTGACCACTACCTGCTTACAGACTTGCTTTTGGATTGCCTCTTAGTTTAACCTGATCCAGCCATAGCAGGATGCCTGGTCTAATGGTGTGGATAGACCCAAATGGCTACAAGCAAGGCTTCCTGGGGCTCATCTGGAGGGGGGGGGTGAGTTCTGGGAGGGGAGTGTTGGCAGCCTCCATCTACACTAGTTTCAGCTCCTCTGAGCAAAATGGAGGCCCAAGGCAGCAAAACTGGAGCATTCCTCCTGATAAGCTAATGGATGTTCTTGTCAGTGACTCCAGGGCCCTCCACCCCCACCCAGCAATCTTCCTGGCCGGCTCTCACATCCATCAGCTTCCATCTTGCTGACGTAGTCCTTGGCTCTCTGGATATTTTGTGAAGTAGCTTGGATGGATTGGCTGGGCTTCCACACGTTCACCGTGTCGGAGAAAGTCACAATGTTGAAGTAGTCATCTTGGTGGAGATCACTTAGTATGACGTGCATAGCCTTCTTGGTCTGCAGAACAGAAGACCCCAGGGTGGGGCTGCCTTACTCAGAAACTCTAAAGGGGTCTTTGGGCCTTGCCCAACTTTGTGCCTTCCAGATGTGTTGGACTACAACTCCCATTATCCACAGCCAGCATGGAGGGCACCAGGTTGGGGAAATCTGCCGTTCATAAAGCATTTGTTTAAATACATTTCGAGAAATCTCAAATGGTCTACTCAAAAGTCCCTGGCACTGCAGGTTATAAACTGCCTTTTGCAAATAGCTTTAAAAAAACCCGCTAGAGCATGTTATATGCCAGAGGGGGGCAACTTGCAGCCCTCCAGTAGTTGTTGAACTGCAACTCCCATCAGCCCTAGCCAGCATAGCTAACAGTGAGGGATCATGGGAACTGCAGTCCAACAACATCTGGAAAGCCATATGTTGCCCACCTCTGCCATCTACGGAGAGTTCCAAGCTAAAAGTATTCTTGCCAAGCAGCTGTGCTTAATCACCCAAAGTGTTGCAAAAACCTCTTCTGCGTATACTTGACCAACTCATGTCCCCTCCTGTTCATTCTGGACAGCGGCATGCATGTGCACCGATTCTGGCTACACAGGACTCTTCCTCTCCCCCTTTGTAATCTCTGCACCTTCCCCATCACCACTCATCCACAGTCACCTGTTTCATCTTGGTGCCATACATGGAGCCACTGATGTCAATAACAAACACTACGTCCTTCTGCACAGGGGGCAGCCCCCTGGGGGCGAAGTAGTGGATGAAGTAGCCATTGTAGATCTGAGAGAGAAGAGAAAGGTGTGCAGAAAGGCCACAATGAGGAGGAGGAGGAGGGGCAATATCACTGCTGAGGAAAAAAGAGGCAGGGTTCACTTGAGCCCTGGCAACGTGGCTGGTGTATTAGGCAAACAGTGTAAACCAAGGAAGGGGAACGTGGGGCCCTCCAGATGTTGCTGGACTGCAAGTCCCATCATCCCTCACCCTTGGCTATGCTGATTAGGGCTGATGGGAGTTGCAGTCTGTGTGTGGGCCACACGTTTCCCATCCCTGGTGTAAACTATTATATAATTCCCTGCCCCCACCCCACCATGGATTAATCTAACATGCTCACTCGAGCCAACCTTCAATTTCCACAATATTTGCATTCCAATTTACTCCTCTCACATCCATCTGTTTCTTTTGTCTTTCTCTCTTACCCAGCTATATGCAATGGTGTAGCAGTAAAGTGCAGGCACTCATCATGAGAGACCCCATAGCCATGCTCCCAAGCAAAGTCCCGGTGCTTCGACCCTGTGGGCCCTGTCGCCATTACACCACTGGCTATATACCTGCAACTCAATCCATTTGGTCTCACTTGAGATACCACTACTTATTTATTTATTACATTTATATCCTGCCTTTTTTCCTCCTTAAGGAACCCAAGGTGGCTTACACAATCCTCCTCCATTTTATTCTCAGAACAACAACCCTGTGAGGTGGGTTGGGCTGAGAGTCTGTGACTGGCCCAAAGTCACCCAGTGAGCTTCCATGTCTGAGTGGGGACTAGAACCCTGATCTCCCAGTCCAACACTCTCACCACTACACCACACTGGCTCTCTATGATGTACCTTTAGTCTACCTTTCCAGCCATTTGTACCCTTGCTCTCTCTTTAGCTGCTCATACAGTTGAACTTCCTTGCCTGCCTTGTCTTCTTCTTTTATCTCTCTCTATCCTCACCCTCTGTCTTTAGCAGGTGCTTGGCAAAAATAGCATGGAATGATCATCTTCGAACCCTGTTGGAGGGCAGTATGTATGCTTTTGCTTCTGCAGGAATACAGATAAAATGCAAGGGTGCAGAATTCAGCTTCCTAATAATCTCTTGCTTTCTTTCAAGCAAGTTTCTATCCCTTATGGCTGTGAAAATCTGTATGGGTCATGTCTGCTGAATTCTCAGAAGCAGAGGAGTAGCTGCATAAGATTGCCTTACCTAACTCTTGGCTCCATTCCCATGCAAAAACTGAAATAAGTTGTGTAAAATAGTAAACATGGCAGGATATAGTATGCAAAAATAAAGATAAATTGTGCATATTTGCAGAATTTATACAGATCACATAATTTGATTTGTATTGAAACAGAATCTGTTTATCTAGCAGGGAATACACACAGCCCTACTGACTTGTGAGCTTCCAGAGGTATTTGACTGACTGATGGACTAGTCGGCCCTTTGGTTTGATCCAGCCAAGCAATTCTTACATTCTCACAAGTCTCTACCTAGACCCTCCCATATCATGCTGTCATGGCTGGCATCAAGGGTAGGCATGGCCAGGCACCTGCCAAGGGCCCATGCCCCAGCAGAGGCCTGCTGACAAGAGTCCCTTGGAGTTGTTCCTCCTCTTCACCACTGCAGCCTGCTTGTTCCGCTGCCTCTTGCTCTGGCCCCGACAAGGGGGGTGGTGAGAAGGAGGCGTAGATGTTGTTGTCTGCTTGCTCACTGTCTCTTTGCCTGGTGGTAGCGATGATGAAGAGGAGGAGGAGGAGCAATAGCAGCTGGTGACCATGGCAGTGAGGAGGCGGACTCAGACTCACTGAGGGAGGGGGCCCATTGAGGGTGTCTTGCCTAGGGGGCCCTCCAAAACCTGGAGCCGGCACTGAACGTTCCCCTGCCTTATCCTTTCTAAGGCAGCCTTGTAGCCCAAGATGTTCCTTCTGTTCTTGGTTCTGGTTGTGCAGCCTCTCCCCTAACCTGCACATCGCCTGCAACGTCTGGCATGGCCACATCATACTGCACCACAAAATCGCCCATGATTCCTGAGCTGGAAAATGCTGCCTGTTCTTGGGGTGTCGGGGTGAAGATAATCCAGGCACAATGCGTCCCTTTCTCCACCCGGGTAGATGGTGGCACATCAGCCTCACCTGAGATGGAATGGCAAATCGATCAGTGGGGCCGAGGGCTGGCTCACCTGTGTATGAGTGCAAGAGCACATGGTGATGCATGCAAAGCGGGCTTCACAGAAGTACAGGCAACTTCCGAATCTCAGTGCCTCTCGCTGGGGACAGTTCATCCATCCACCCATCTGCGAGTCATTAAATGTAGAGAAATCGAGCACTGTGTATGCAGGTGTCAACCAGCCCCAGGTCTTGGGTTCTACAGGATGGCACCAGGCCCTGGTTTTCCTGTATATCACGACCCATCTGAGCCTAACTGACAGATCTCAAGAAGCCAAAGTGTAAGCAGCACAACTGATGCCCGTCTCTGCAACTAACGTCTTGGGTTACAGTAACTATGAATGGAGCGGGTGTGTGTCACCTGTAGGGTGGCCAAGTGCCCTGCCTTAAAGAGGACAATCCTCTGTTTGAAGAACTGTGAAAGAACAGTCCTGTATTTGAAGGTGACCTCTGTTTGATGGGCTACCCAGTCCAAGTCTGGTTTAAAGTCAAAGACTCCCTCAGAAGGAAAAGCTGGGCTGTGAAGTTGCTGATCCACAGTGAGCACCTGGACAGTAGACTGAGCAGGCACATAAGCCTCAGGGGTCACAGCCTTCCCCACTATGGTGAGATGTCTTGTATTTATATTTTAATTATACTTATTATTTCTAAATTTGCATGCATACATATGTATTGGCATATGCACGTGGTAAGCAAATGAGTTTCCTCTTTTGGGGTGATGTGTTTTGTCTTTTTTTTTTGTTGGCAATCTTGAAGTGGCCACCCTAGCCCCAGCCCTGTGTGTGTCGCCAAACACCCTGGCCCCTGCCTAAGCCTGGGCAGCCATCTGGGAGAGAAGCCGGGGGTTGCACAGAGCCAGAACAGAAGCACTGAAGCCTTTCTGACCTACAAAACAGCAAGAGACAATGCATTTCCCTGTGGTGATGTATCCCAGCTCCACTTATCTGGAAGCCCCACCAACCAGCCCCCTCTTGTTGCAGTGAGAGGATGAAACCGTACCTCGAAGGGTGTTGGTCAGCAATCGGCTGGTGCGGAGGGGCAGCACGTGAACGTAGTTGATGCCAGTCCGCTCGGAGATGCTCACCTCCACGCTCAGGTTCTGCACCACCTGTTGGGGCCGGACGTTGATGGCGTGCTGATACTTGCCCAAATGTCGCTGCAGCAGCTCCTCGTAGGTCAGCTCAAAGGTCACCTTGCCCCCAGCCTCCACACTGGTGGACACCTTGAATTTCTCCGTTTCTCGGTCCCTGGGAAATGTCACTCAATAGCAGGTTATCAGCTCTGATGGTTGCTCTCTGCTGACGCAGCCTTGGCCAGCTGGTGCCCTCCAGATGTGTTGGACTACAGCTCCTATCCTTCTCAGCCAGCATGCCCATTGGCTGGGAGTGAACGGAGTTCCAGTCCAATGTCACAGGTAGGGCACCAGGTAGGGGAAGGTTGGAATAGCATGTGTCCCTGTATCTTGAGCATGTACAGGTGCATTGTAGCCCCTACCCAGGGTCACTGCAATAAACCAAACCACGCTATACCTTTCCTCCATCAGAATGACAGGCATTTTATTTATAAATAGTAATAATAGTAATAAATAAATATTTGGTCAAATGTTAGCCAAGAAGTGTCCATAAATACGATATTGGTTTTTCCTGCTTTGACCTGGCTCTAGAATGAGAAGAAAATAGGTCACGTTTATTTACCACAGGGGGCAGAGCCTTAGGCCTGGGAGTCAAATCTGGCTTGCCTGGGCCCCCAATACAGCCCTTTGGAGATCCCCAGATGGCCATGCCCCTTTCCCTGGGTCCCACCCCCTTTCTGGTGTTTTTTCCCTGTTCTAAAAGGTTGAAATGCATCTCCTAAGGCTTAGCTACTGGCAGGAAGAGCTTTAAGCTACAATATGCTCGTATTTGACTGTTTTGAATGACCAAGAGAGCTTCAGCTGTTGGGAGGTATAGAAATGCAATACATTACATTAAGCATTAATTAATTAAAATGTTGGTGCTTTTGCCCCTGGCCCCGCCCACCACCAGAATGCAGCTCCCAAGAGCTTTTCCACAACTGAGGCTTTCTTCACACTGAGCCTTTATCCTGCGATTGAGATTGCTCCTTCACAGAAGTTTGCGGGCTCTTTATATGACGCCGTGATCATCCAAGGCGTCTCCTGCACTAAATGCCCTTTGTTCCATTTTTAAATAGATTGCAGATAATGTGCTATCAAATTACCCCCTCCCCTTTGTGTTCCACTTCAGTTTCCTCTGTGAAAAGGGTAAAAGGCAAGAAGAGGAGTGAGAGATCAATGAAGGATAATGGAAGACTCAGATACAGGGAGAAGGAGGGGAAAGGGGGTGGGGGAAGAGGAAGCACTTCGTGGTCTTGCATTTAAAACGGAAGCAGAAAGCCCCATTTTAAATGCAGGATTTTAGGCTGGTGTAGAGATGCCCTGAATATGGCTCCCCTTGGGCTAAAAGAGGTTAAAACCCCCTGATTTACTGAGATGTTGACAATACTGAGAATAGATGCCAAAATCCCAGTCCCAATACTATTCCGATGGTTCTAAACGCTTGATTTCTATTTGTTGATTCAGAGTACAGCATGGTTAAGCTCACAAATCTGATGTGTCGGGTCTCAACTGTGTGCCAATGGAAGCCCCCTGGGCGAGGGCAGATCTCACCGGAGGAGCGGGAGCAGGCAGCATTCTAGGCCGAAGTTCTTACTTGGTGCCCACATGAGCTGCTGTCTTTCCCTGCCGACGGGCTTCATCATACAGCTTCTTAGCCTGGTGCTTCTCCTTCACCTCAGCCACATAGATCTTCTCATTAACGGTTCTAATATGCAGGAAGAGAATAGAAATATAGCCAGTCACTGAAGCCTCCTGGGGGTTAAGGTCACGAGAACAAATGGGATTACAAAGAAAATATTTTTTTAAAGTTAATTGCTGTTTTAAAAGTATGATGTTATGAGAATAACAACAGTCAGAATTATTCTGCATAAGTTTCCCATCTGTACCTGCCTGGATCCTAAGATCATCTTTAGGGGTCCTTCTCTGGGAGCCCCTGCCAAAGAAAGTGAGGTGGGTAGCTACTAGGAAGAGGGCCTTTTCTGATGTGGCACCCCAGCTGTGGAATGAGCTTCCTTGAGAGGTTCGCCTGGCACCTATGTTACGCTTCTTTCGGCGCCAGATGAAGGCCTTTTTATTTTCCCAGCATTTTAGCTTTCTAGTCTTTTAACTCTGCTGTTTTAAATCTGTATTCTAAATCTCTGCATTGCTGCTAGGTTTTATTCTGGTTGTATTTTTATATTGTAGTTTTAAGCTTTCATGTTTTTATTGTTTTATGCTGTACCTTGTGGTTTTAATTTTTGTGAACCGCCCAGAGAGCTTCGGCTTTTGGGCGGTACAGAAATAAATAAATAAATAAATAAATAAATTTCTTTCCAGGACCAGGCAGAGAAAATAGTAGCTATGCCTTTCTACTGTGCTTGGTACTATCTCCTGAAAATCTCTAATTTCTGAAATGGGGAGAGGGGCGGGGGCATTCACAACAAGCTTCAAGACCTATTCTTGGATCTACTCAAGATTAAATTGCAAAACAAACCCAAAGCATTTGGTAAGGTGCTGTGGTAAACAAAAATATGCCTTGTAATAATCAGATATAGGCGCTCCTATGGAATAATCATGACTGGTCTGAAACACTAGGGCGCAGTTGGGTGTGTGTACGTGTGTGTGTGTGTGCCTGTCCCTATATTAAGCCCCTGTAAGTATAGATGAAGATGCCCCTAAACAGCTACAGAGTAGAGGCATTTTAAAAGCTGCTTTTAGGGCTTTTAAATCTTAGCACTTTTATTCTACTGCTGGGGTTTTACTTTCATTTTTGTGCTGTACTGTTTTAATCTTTTGCTGCTGGGTTTATGATGTGCTGTTTCTATAATTGTCTATTGTTTTGTGTTTTTAATTTATCTGTATACCAAACAGAGAACTCTGATTATTGGGCACTATGTGAGAAATATATATAAAGAATATAATATAATACAGTTCCTTAACTACTGAGAAAGAAGAGTTCACCATATACCAGAGATTAAAGGAAAGGGCCTCCAAATCAAAGAACGATGTTGACTTGAGTCCTAGCATCTAGAAATTAAGGCCTGGAAGACGAACTCCTAACTCTCACATCCTTAGTCCATGATCCTTTAGGCTAAGGCCGGGACCCCACTTCAATTCTACAGAGTGGAAAAGAAATCCTGGTTCTCTCAGCTTTAACTTCTAGGCCTTCTCTGAGCTGGTGACAGAACTGTGGAGTCTTTGAGGCTGTTCTTGCAATACAGGTATGGTGTGGCTGATGCTCCCATGTGACTCCATCCCTGAGGATAACAGAGTGACATTAGCATGAGAATTAACCATGTCATCAGTCCCTCTTGAATGATGCAGGGTAAGCAACCTGGTGCTCTCCATATATTTTGGACTAGAACTCCCATAAGACCCAGACAGCATGGCCAATGGACAGGTATGTTGGGAGTTGCAGGCCAAAACCTCCTAAGGGCCAACTCCTACTTTAATATTACCAGAAAAACAACATGGGGAGTGACCATAAGGAAGATGAAAACTAGCCCATGCCTTCTCAACTCGGGGCAATTGAATTCACACAACCAAAGTGGCATGCTGTGAAACACAGGTGCAATAGATCTGAATAAGATTCGAAAAGTGTGATCATCTCAGCAGGGACTGAACTCACAACCCAACCATCCATTTTCGCAGTGCCACTGTCAAACTGCTGAAAGTAAGTCATGCTGACTTTATTAGCCTGTGTTTTGTTCCAGATTTCCAGGAACCCTCTGATAGACTGGCTTCAGGTTTTCATTGCTAACAAATCCAGATTCTGTAGGACCAAGAGCAGGGATGGGGTACCTCCAGTTCGTGGGCCAATCATGGCCCACGGGAGGTCTCCATCCTGCCTGCCAGCTGGAATAAGACCGTTTCACTGCTCCTCTCCTCCACGCTACAATAAGATCTTTTTAAAGCCTAATTGCAGCAAAGCGGGGAGCATTTGTGGAGAGCTGTTGGGGAAGTTCCTAGAGTCTGAGGGGGATGATAGTGATGAATTACCAGATCCCAGACCTAGGATTGGCAGCTCAGGTGAGGCATCTGAATTGGGCAGCCCTTTTGCTGCACAAAGCTTTTTGCTCTCCTGGGTGGGGTGGGGTGGGGCGGGGTGGGGCGGGGGCTTTCCCTTGGAAAAGGTGCAGTCCTTTAAACCTTTGCCTGAGGTGTGGGTCTCACCAGTGCTTGGGGTCAGAAGGGCTCAGCTGAGCATCTGGGATTTATCAGAGCCACACTTGCCCTGCCCTGGGAGCTCTCCCAGGTTCTGTAGAGCTTAGCTGCACTACCTGGGATTTGCTCTAGACTTCCACTGCTGGATGACCCCCGCGGAAAACCAGTCCCGCACCAGGCCTTGCTCAGCACCTGGCAGGCTTACCGCTGAGCTGCATTCAGAGCCGCCTATGCCAGCTGCTGCAAGCGGCACCATGCAGTGCATAATTTGGGGTGTGTGAATGGCCCTCCAGCCCTCTGCTTCATGTAACGCTGCTAAGATCCATACCTTGTTGCTGAAGTTAGAAAGGCATCTGTATGCTTAGGGCAGGGGTGGGGAACGTGTGACCCTCCAGATGCTGTTGGGCTGCAACTCCCATCAGCCCTCCCCATTGGCTATGCTGGCTAGGGCTGAAGGGAACTCTGCAGGCCACCTAAACCTGGAGGGCCACATGTTCCCCACCCCGTTCGACAGCAAAAGATCCGACTCTGCATCCCCATGGTTCTTGAAAAGGTGGCCAGCAAGATGCCCCCCCAAATGGTGGAAATGTATATGGGAATTTGACCATAAAGATTAGCTGCAGCTGAGTGTGCTCTACATTTTCCAAAATGGGGCATAAGCCTTTGTTTGTTCTTTCAGCAACCCTTGGGAGGCTCCCAGGGGCAACCAAAAACCATCTCTGTACCTAATAGAGCCTAATTTGGATGTGCAACAGCTGCCGCCTCCTTTCCATCTTGATTACAAGATGGAACCAAGTTACAAGACTGTAACCAAGTGCAAACCCCTTGGCTTGAGCAACAGCCACTATTTTCCTCCCCTCCTGCTTTTTGCTTTGTTTACCATCTTCCCGATGATGAAGAGTTCTGGAGAACTCAAAAGCTTGCACAGTATTTTGACATCCTTGAGGTGGCCAAATAAAGGTATTGCAGTAATATAGATTATGGAAATTTTCTTTTGGGATTCACAGAGGATTCACCAGGGTAGAGGGAATATAAGTGAACCCCATATAAGCCTGTAATGTGACTATATGGTGGTGCATGGGAGCAGAATGTTTGCTTACAGGCTGTGATGCAGAGAGAGTTGGAACATAAATATCCCGTGGGGCCAAGACTGTGTGTATGGAACATAAGAAGCAGCCTTATACCAGGGTGAACTGTTTTTCCATCTAGCCCAGTGTTACCTTCTGCGCAGGTGAGCAAAAGGCGGATCAGGATCTACAGATAGATCTCAGGGTAACCTGCAGTTGATTGGCAAGCATTTCTGACTCCCCATAGTTTACCAATAGCAGCAACTTAATTTGCTTTTTAATGTGTAATTCAGTGGAGGCTGCTGGCTCCAATGTCAGCGGGGCAGCGGATCTGCTCTGGGTTTCAGCCAGAACTCTAAGGAGCTATCCAAGGTGCAAAGCCGGTTCTGATTTAATATTGGTTTTAATATTGGATTTGTTTTAATGTTGTGTACACCGCCCTGGGATATTGTGGATGACACATGGTTTATACACTGTAAAAAAGAAAGAGAAAGAATTAAAAGGCTCCCCCCCTCCCCTGACAAATCAGGCTGCTCTAATGAAGAAAGCTTGGGGGGAAAACCAGGCATGAATCTTTGTGTGTGAAAGGACTGTGAGCTCAGTTCTGGTGATGAAAATAAGTTCTTGGGCTGAGCATAGGCTCAGAGACACCCTGGGCTTTCATTCTCAGTGTGCAGAAGCCTCTCTGAGCCACCATTTTGCATCTGGCTGGTGAATCTTGAGGAATAAAACAGAAAATACATCCATCAAACCTGAAGTCTGCCCACCCCCTCGCCTGCTCTGGCTGACAGCCATTCCCCAGGCGCTCAAGCAGAGGTTCTTTCCCATCGCCCGCTGCTTCCTGATCCTTGCAATTGAATTGGTGCCAGGCCTTGAACCTAGGGCCTTCCGCATGCAGAGCCTGTGCTCTGCCACTCAGCTGTGGCCCCTCCTGCCTGACAGAATCATAGCTTTGTTGTGGAGTCTCAGTTCTAGGAGTGTACGAACTGTCTTCCTCCAGCCCAGACTCACATGGTAAAGTTGGAGATGAAGGCTGAACTGGGCAGGTCCAAGTCAAAGATGGCTTCTTTTGCCTCGGTGTGTGGGTTGCTCATGGAAGTCCACACACGGGTGGAGGCGTAGCGGGACACAATGGCTGAGCGCACTGAAAAGCTAGAAATGATGAGCTAAGGAAAGAAACCATGAGGATCATCAAACAGATTGTGGCCATTCATCCTTGAACAAGGGCCCCCCTTGAAGGTGTTCTCTGGCTCGTTTGTAATGTAGGAGGAAGTCTGACGAAAAACAAGAACACTCCAACAGGGACAAGGCCCTCTGTCCTGCACCTGGCTTGTGTGGGGTCCCCAGCCCCACAGATTAGGGCAGCAGCTGGCATGCCTATGGGTTGTGGGTGGAGCGGGGACAAAGAAAACCCCTGCTATTGAGCTTTCAAGCCACAATAATGTAGTGAAATTGGATTGATTCATGTGGTTCTTAATATCTTTATTGTTTGGCTGTTGACTGCAGCGCCAGTGTCAAGGGTAGGCATGGTTGGGCACTTGCTGAGGGCCCACACTCCAGCAGGCGCTCACAGACAAGCGCTCCCTGGAGTTGCTCCTCCTCTCCACCATTACCATCTGCTTGTTTACCTGCCTCCTTCTCCGGCCCAGACAACGGAGGTGGTGAGAAGGAGAAGCAGAAGATGCCCCTGCCCGCTTGCTCTCTGGCTCTCTACCTATCAAGCAAGCAAGGGGTAGCAATGAAGGGAAAGGGGAGGAGGTGCAGTAGTAGCTGGTGAAATTGGTGGTAAAAAAGTAGAGTCACTGAAGGAGGGGGCCCATGGAGGGTGCCTTGCCCAAGGGCCCTCAAAAACTTGGAGCCGGCACTGATTGATCAAGCTCGCAGTCAAAGATCAGTATTCACAGGCAGCCATTCATTATAAGCCATCACTTTCTCCTCAAGTTTTAGTTATCTATTGCTCAGCAATTGACTCCTGACAACACTGGGGAACGGTGAGCATTTTCCACATCTCTTTATCCATCCTTCTTCCCCAGAGACATCCACTTAGATAGAGAACAATTACGTGTGTAGATTTTGTGATCCAAACCTATGTGTTTAATTAAGCTTTTGATCTGAGGGCGGGGGGGGGGGGAATGCATCGTTATGTGATGTCACAGATATGTACCTCAACAGAGTCTGCTTTTGTTACGAATCGGAACCTGCCAATAACCCAGTCTATGACTATTTATGCTGCTATCCTACAGTGGCTGAGAAGCCTGACAGGTCTTTGTCCTCAGTGCCACTGACACCTAGTGTCCTATCAGCCCAGTTTTTAAATAAATGTTGGGTGGTGGCAGAATAACCTTGGTTTATGGTTTTCTGCACTCCTATGCCTCCTTCCCTGGGAGAAAGCCTCCATGAACTAGGATTGCTTTATAGAGGT
This sequence comes from Heloderma suspectum, assembly GCF_057233095.1. Classification (NCBI taxonomy): domain Eukaryota; kingdom Metazoa; phylum Chordata; class Lepidosauria; order Squamata; family Helodermatidae; genus Heloderma; species Heloderma suspectum. The sequence goes on from NC_139459.1 coordinate 173,105,939, forward strand.
CAGTTGATACTTGGTTCACTTGTTCTATTCTGGTGTGTTTGCCTCATGACAATCTGGACTGGGTTTTAATGGAGAAGAAAAATTAATCCACTGGGATAATACCCCTGGATTAGGACAGCGACCATGATGAAGAAAGGATGGATGAAGAAAAAGTAGTAGACCCAGGTGCTCCAGTTGTTGGGCTGGGAGTTCATTTTTTAAAATACTTTGACTAGGAATGGAAATGTTGAAATTCAACCCAGTGTTGTTAGCCACCTCACAGGAAAAGGCTAAGAAAACTAGTCCTCCATTTTCCATCAATGCTAGGGTGGCCAGGTGTGCTACTTTACAGAGGACAGTCCTCTATTTGAAGGTCTATCAAAGGACAGTCCTCTGTTTTGAAGGCACCCTCTATTTGAAAGGTTGTCCAGTCCAAGACAGGCTTAAAGATAAAGAACCATAAGAAACTGTAAGAAGGGAGACCATGAAGTTGCCCATCAAAAGTCCACCTGGCGCCTACATTGTATTCTTTCCGGCGCCAGGTGAAGACCTTTTTATTTTCCTAGGCATTTTAGCATTTTAGCTTTCTAGACTTTTAGCTTTGCTGTTTTGCTGCTAGGTTTTATTCTGGTTTTATTTTGGTTATATTGTTATACTGTGGTTTAAATGTTTTATATATTTTATATTGTTTTATTGTGTGCTCTTTGGTTTTAATTTTTGTGACCCGCCCAGAGAGCTTCAGCTATTGGGCGGTATAGAAATGAAATAAATAAATAAAAGTTAGCTCCTGGACAGCAGACTGAGCAGGCACACAGGTTACTTGGTCACAGTCTTCCCCACTATAGTGAGATGTATTTCTGTTTAAATTATAGTAATCATGTCTAAATTTGCATCTATACAGCTCAGATTGTGGCTGGGTGGCTGCGTGGGTAGTACTATTTTTGAATGCTCCCTTCTGTGTAACAACAACTCCCTGCAAGTAGAAACCTAACACAGGAAGGGGGAGTTTGGTTAGAACCTTTTTCACATACTGTGCTAGTTTTCCTGTTTTGTTTTGTTTTGAATTTGAAAGAGCATTCAAAATGGCATCCCACAGTTACAGACAAAGCAGTACAATGTATTCTCTTACTTCATTCTGCTACCTACATAGAACAGGCCTTACATTGTTGTGGCTGTGGTAGAAGGAATGGAAGATCATGAATAAATCAATTGGTAATCTAATGTGTCACCTACCTCTGTTTGAGGGGCTTTCACTTGGCGTGTAGACCTCTGTGGAAGAAAACAAAAGAGAGATTTCCTTCAAAATGAATTGGGAAGGCTCTGGAACAAACTTAATTACAAGAAAAGGAGAGTTGGCATATTTTGCACATGCTGCTGCCTCTAAACAGTCTTCAAAAGCACCATCTCTGCCTAGGAGTAATCAAATGTCTTCCAAAGGCATGATGGATGATTGCTAAATCCAAATGTGGAAGCCTTCAAACATACCACTAGATGGATGTGACTAAAACAGCTTCCAGCCACTGTTGCAGCCTGATGTTCCAAGGAGAGTCATGGATTCAGAACATGTCCTTATGTGGGCTTCCCATTGGGGCATCTGGTTGGCCACTTCGGAAAACAGGATGCTGGACTCGATAGGCCTTTGGTCAGATCCAGCACAGGTCATCTTATGTTTTTGTTTTTGTTTGTTTTTAATTGGGAGGATGGCATGCTGCAAAGTAAAGTGCCGGTCTCCAGCACCATCTTTATTTCCAATAATGGTGGGCAGCTTGCTGTATGTTTTGCCTTTTGTGTGTGCCTGTTGTTTTTCTGTTTGTTTTGGATGGATTTGAGGATGGTGGTGGTGTGGTGTGTTTTGCCTGCTGTGTGTGTGTGAGATATCTATCTATCTATCTATCTATCTATCTATCTATCTATCTATCCATCCATCCTCCAAGCATCATTGGTTTGCCTTCTGTCTTCTGTGAAATGGATATTTTGTCATGCTTTGTGGGAGCAAATATATGATTTGGCATTTGGGGCTCCCACCCCACCCCTACCTTGTACTCAGTTTCAAGGCCTGATCAGTTTGGAGCAGAAAACTGTGGGTTCAAGAGTGGTTTTATGTTTTGGAATGAAGACTCCCATTTCTGCCTTGTACTTTTACGTTTCTTTTAGCATCAACAGTTTGCTTTCCATTTTCCCACACCATTTTGTTTTATTTTCTTGTTTTCTAGTTTCTTCCTGTAATGCTAGGGCTGAATTTGTGAAAATTATAATTTAGAATTTATATATACGCACAGACATAGCTATTACATTGCAAACTTGAGCTTTCATTGGGAAGCAGGGCATGGAAGATAGGGTGTGAGTGAGAACAAGAGTTAGGAATGTCTCAACCACAGAAATTCTGTCTACACATATCTTTGTGCCCTTGCATATTGAATGAAAGACATTTAAGTTTTCAGTAAGTACTGGACTGGACTGTGCCTATACCCAGTCTAGTCTGTTGTCATGAATTACAGATATGTGCTACATTCCTTCTTCTGCACAGATGCAGGGGCCTTACCCTGTCCTCTCCTTTGAATCTACAAAATGTCTCTGCTAGGGGTGTGCCATTTGACCAGTTTCTGTATGTTCTGAGTCATTGGCTAATTGAGGATTTCCTTCAGATTTCTTCATCCTGCCTTCTGTATATTCCCAACCCAACTTGCCAGGTGTCTTCAAAGAGTCTATAAAGTTATTTTCCTAAGCTTCTGAAAGCCAGGCAAGCTTTACCCTGGGGATTCCATTTGACTGCCTGGTTTCTTTCAGTTCATGCCATCTCCACCACAGGTGACATTTCCAGTTCTACCGACTTTGTTTTTAATTGCTTGCCTGGCCATTTCTTTCCAAACATGCAGATACATTTTCTCCTTTTGAAGCCTGCAAGCTCAGGAAGGAGGGTTATGCTTAATGCCTGCCTTTAAACAAATAGGCATTTCTACTGGTTGGAGATACTACCAGTATAGGTCTCTACTAGGGACAAGGCACTGGGTTGGTGGGTCTCTCAACCTGTCTCTTCTGATTTCTTCTGTAGCCTCGGGCTACTCTCTCTATTTTAAGTTCCTAAACATTTCTCTGTGTGTGTGTGTGTGTGTGTGTGTGTGCACGCACGCACACACGCACACACACACACACACACACATACACATAAAAGAAAGGCAGGCATGTTGGCCATAAGAAAAATTCCAAAATCCATATAGTGTAAAACCTTTATTAAGCCAACTCAAAGATCACAAAAAATGTCCAAGCTTTCAGCCACCTCCCACCCCAACCTGCTTTTTGTAACATCTTGCCTGATGAAGACATCTGGAGATCTCAAAAGCTTGCACATTTTTGTGATATTTGAGCTAATAAAAGTTATTACAATTTTCATTATTATTATTATTATTAAAATTTATTAGACACCTTTCTCAGAAAAAGACTCAATACCTTAACAAAAAGGATGAAAACATACAAAAATGTAAAACTGTTTAAAACAGCTAAAAACAATTAACAATAAAATACCAGGACCCTATAAACACTAAATAAAATACCAGGACCCTATAAACACACACATACGTGCACATGCTTGTGAGCACGCGCACATGTGTGCACGCACACCAATGGTCTGGCAGCTTAAATATACTGTGTGTGTGTGTGTGTGTGTGTGTGTGAGAGAGAGAGAGAGAGAGAGAGAGAGAGAGAGAGAGAGAGAGAACTTATTGGGGCTTTCACAAGTCTCCCACCCATTGGTTGAACAACACCGCAATGCTCCCAGAGCATTCACTCAGCCTTTCTTGCCAAGTATCAAGAAAACAAAAAACGACCACTTTGCTGGCAGTGCCTGTGGTTTTCCTGGGCTCAGGTTTGGGAAGGAGCCATAGCTCTCGTGCCAGATCACATACTCTGCATGTATAAGGCCCTAGGTTCAATCCCACCACTTCTCCAGTTAAAAGGACCTCATGTAGGAGGGACTGGGGGGGGCAGGGGGAGAAACACTACCATGAACCTTGGAGTGCTGCTGTTAGACTAGGTAACACTGGGCTACATGGACGAATGGCCTGACTCAGTATAAGGCATCTTCGTATGTAAATATATTGGTCTGTCCAGGGCTAGGCTGATCAATGGTTGTAGGATGCTGTGATGTGGCTCTTCAACATGCCTTAGGGCCCACAAGGAGTAGAGCAGCTCCCCCAACCTGGTGCCCTCCAGATGTATAGGGGTAAAACTTCTGTTATGTCCAGCCAGCATGCCAGTGTATCTGAAAGGCACCAGGTTGGGGGAAGCTGGTCATGTGGCAAGATCGTCTCCCCCCATATAGACCTGTTAAACCACTGCCATCCTCAGGGGAGGCCTTATTGTCCACGCCACAGCCTGCAGAATTTCATCTGGCAGCAACAGGCCTTCTCTGTGGTGGCACCTCCTCCGGCATGACATCCCCTTTGCCATATGTCAGGCACCAACGATCATGCGCTTTCGGCGATTATTAAAAACTTCCTTGTTTACCCTGGCTTTTTCCAAGCATTAACTTGTCTAAATGTTGCTGTGTTTTATAATGATGTATTGTTTTATAATTTGTTGTAAACCGCTTTGGGATGTTTAAAATGGGAAGTGGTATATAAATATGCTTAAATAAAGAAATAGCTCTCATTCGTGCCTTAGTAACCCTGACGCTAGACTACTGGAACATACTTTATATTAAGCTGCCCTTGATGATTGTCCAGAAACCTCAGTTGGTGCAGAATGCTGTGTCTCTCAACTACTTATTGGGTTGGATCATGGAGAGCATTACCCAACTGTGCCCCAGCATCAGTATTGGCTCCCTATTGCTTTCTGGACACAACTGAAAAGGTTGGTTTTGATGTATAAAGCCCTAACTTTAAGGGTGGGTGTTTGAGTTGGCTTTCCCGCCTCTTCCTTCTTGTCCCCTTTTTTCCTTTTGTGCCATGTCTTTTTAGGTCGCAAGCCTGCGAGCAGGGACTGTCTTGTTTTATTGATTGTAGGTAAGCTGCTCTGGAAGCATTTTCAGCTGAAGAGCTGGATACAAATGCTTTGAACAAACAACTTGGAACAGGTTTAAATGCTTATGATCAACTTCTTTCTTAAATGTACCATCTGTGCAACAAATTCAAACTGTGAAGGCGAACAGAGAGGTGTTCTAAGGGGCTGCCGCACAAGTCTTTTACTATAGGTCAATCAAAGGTCAAGTTCTCACTTCGGTAATCAGCCTGTGTCTGGGCTGTACCATTTCAGAAATCATCCTCTGTGCAGAAAATTCACTGCACTCAGAAAACTAGATGTCAGTGATAAGCATTCTAGCTTGGCCTTCTTCCTGACATGCTAGCTTTTTTTGTGCACACTTTTTTTAAATGGAGGAACATCCAATCATGTGAGTCCCCATCTGCAGTCTGAAGTGGGACAACCTGGACACTGGATTACCATCTCATTGAGCCGGGGTGGAGCGATTTTATGCCGATATACTTTTCAGAAAAATTGTGAAACTTTCCTTGTTGTTCCGACATCCAATGGCCAGTATTAAGTTAATATGGGGTAGCTTATTTGATAGTGGTGTGTTTTTTAATTAACTATATTCTGTTTTATTTTTAATTGTTGTTATCTGCCTTGAGCCCTTTGGAAAGGGAAAGAAAAGTTCAACATAGGCACTAAGGTGGAACCAAAGTGAAAACAGTACTGGATAGAAGAGGAGAAATCAGGGTTGGAGCAAGACAATTTGGTACCTGGAAGCGGTAAAATAGGGGTGGAAAACCTGTGGCCTTCCAGATGTCCTTAGACTCGAACTCCCATCAGCCCCAGCCAGCATAACCAATGGTCAGGGATGATGGGAGTTGTTAATCTGGTACTAAAAGGGTTAACAAAGAGTAAAGATGGCTGATTTGATCTTGAGGGGGCCTACAAGAAGAGCCCCTAGAAGACCCCAGATTCGTAACCAGCTTTATATTCCAGACTCTTGACCTCTGGGCAAAAAGACCGTGAAGTCTGATTCTATGCTAAATGATGTTATTTCACTAACTGAGACTCTAACTGAGATTTTGCAGGACCGTCTTTGAAGAAGGGGAAAAAATGCAGCTGTCTTAGAAGCGGCTTCACAGAATCTTGCTCAAGGCCACAACGTGCTGGCAGAGCGTCTAAGGGAGATGAACAGCAGAACTGAGCATGCTCAGATGCCTACTGAGAGGAGGGAAAGTACTGTTTTGACATCTCGTGGTGTACACCTGCTGATAAGAGAATGTCCTTACTCGAGGCTAGTTGGGCGGGGAAGCTGTAGCCCTGAGCACGAGCGACAACTGGGAGGAGGTGTTCGGGCGGATATGACCGAAAATGGCCAAAGATGACTGGGAATTCAAAGAAGATATACCAGGGAGAAATGCATCAGTCAAGGTAACATGCCCAGGTGGCAGACTTTGGGTCATATTTTGGGACATTTCAAAGTAACCCGTTCATAATGGTGCCAGACACGTTCCCCAGACATATGAAATTGTGGGAGATAGATGAGACACCTTGCTTCTGATTGGTGAGCAAATGCTCTAACCACGTGCACCCCATTTTGATTAGAAGCTGATTGTCTCATTGTTCATGGGCCCCACCTTTGACCAGAGCAGGGGTATAAAAGCACAGGGAATGGGAGCTCTGGGGGTGGTGCTTTTGTTCCTGTTGCTTTGGTTCCTGCTGCTGCTACTCCACTTCCCTCTTTCTGCCATGCCACCAGACCAAAGGATTTGAGTAACTATGGACCTCTTTAGACTCTTAGACTTTGGAACTTAGGATGTTTTCTGAAAGTAGAACTTAGAATTATTTCTGAGTTTAGGACTAAGAGGGCTTTCTAAGCTTGAGACTTGGACATTATTTCTGAGGAGGGGATTTGGAAACCCATCTTCAGAGGTGGCAAATGGAATTATTTCCAAGTCTTGGGTTTTCCGTTCACTCGAACTCCTACCTCTATTCTTCACATGCCTAGAGGAACTTAGTAATGCTTTAGCATAGCTTTTGTATTCAAGTATGAAGCAGGAGAAGGTAATGGGAGGGTTAACACTTAGTTTAGGTTGTTTTGGTTTAGCTTTGAACCGCAAGTGGTAAACAGGAGTAAGTTGGAAAGAGGAGTCATAACAATGGTAGAAGCTCAAGCCATTATCTTATTGGCTAAGTTCATAGTACCAGCTTTGGCAATCGCAATTCTTTTGATTTATCTTCTATTTTTGTTGCATTCTCTTTCCCTGTAATTGTAGAAAAGTTTCTAATGCTCATATAACCACCATGCCACTTTCTTTATTTTGTATTTTCCCTAAAATAAAGCCTTGAATGGATTTCAATCTACGCTTTTGTCTGTAGTGATATTTGTCCATTGTCTTTAGTGATATTTGTCCATTGGGATTAGCTTGGTTACCCATTGGTTACAGGGGTGCTTCAGACCCATCTGGTGCAGGTTCTGAGGTTAAACAGGACTGAATTTACAGGAGTTGTGGTCCAACAATATCTGAGGGGGAGGCACAGTTTCCCCACCCTTGTGGTAAAAAAAAAAAAGAGAGAGAGGAAGCAAGAAGGGAAAGCAAGGCTGAAGGCAGTGTCAGAGGGTTTGAAGAGCAGCAAAGTACAACAAGAGTCCATCAACTCTGCTGAAAAACCAGCCCCATCAATCCTTCCCTCACTCAGCTGTCACCTGGCAGCAGCCATTCCATCAGGCTGCAACAGAGGGAGACATGGAAAGCACGGCCACTTCATTGGCTCCGCTGAGACTAGCTAGCTCCTCTTCTCCCTGAACTGTTTCCATTCCAGCTGCTCATTGTACAAACGATACTATTTAAGTTTAAGAATTGGTGCCTGTGTTTGCTTTCCCTGCCCCTCTTCCCTCACCATCCATTTTTCCTTTTGTAACTTTAGTTGCCAACCTGTAAGCAGGACTGTCTTGTTTTTACTGCTCATATGTATGTAAGCCTCTTTAGGAGACTTTTTGGCTGAAAAGTAGAGTAAAAATGCTTTAAATTTTAAAAAGTAACACAAAGCTGGTCTGGAGAGGCTTATTAAGACTGAAGGCACCCTTAATTTGTGAGGAATACCTGTTTGTAAGCAGTTCTTAGAAGGCTTATTGGTATAACATACCAATTCCAATGTAGGCTTCAGCTGTGGATGCTGGATAGCTCCCTTACAAGGGCAACTGCCCTCAAGTCTGCTTAATTTATTTGATTTGTAACCCACCTTTCTACCAAGAAAATGGCACTCAAGGTGGCTTACAATCATAGATAAATAAAACTTGATTAAAACAAGAATGAAACAAATACATTAAAGCACAATTAATGACTTTGGGTGGACTCAGGGTGGTGTAGAATAAAGGGATCCATAGCTGGCCTCTGGGAGCATAAAGATGAACCTCAAGGAGGCTCCTGACTACCGGACTGAATTAAAGTGAGCTAGCTAACTATTGTAAAAGTCATGCTTCTGAGAGACAGGCAGAGAGGTTATACAGAACAAAACTGGTACCAAGAGGGGTGCCGAGGTCATGCCTTAACCCACTGATCTATTCTGGAGTAAGGACATTTCAGGATTGGATCGTGTTTCTTGCCAAGGCACTGGATTGGCTAGTTTACTGGTACCCTCATGGGCTGTGTGGCTGGGGGTGATGACTTGGAGCTTTTCTACACAAAGCTTTTATTGTGCCCTCATGATTCTTTATCATTGTCTATGGGTTCTTTAGACAACATCATGATCCTCCAATTTTACTTCTGTTTTTTAAGAGCACTTTCCTGTTTTTATTTTTTGTTCTTAGAGTGGGAAAATCAGGTATTATCTCTGAAAGCAAAAGGAAAGGTATTTTCCTGCTTGTGTAACTGATATTCTGTAGGTGGCACAGTACCACCTAGAGGTTATGTAGGGGAAAAGCAGGGAAGGAAAAGCTGTTTGTGTAGAGCTCAGAGCTCAGTTCTGTAACAAAACTGAAAGTAGATATAGCGGATTAATGCCTTGTATAGGAAAGCTCTCAGTAGTTCGGAAGGCATTCACATTTATCCAGTGCAGTAGGGTAACTCCTTTGATTAAGTTGCAGTGGAGGACAAACATTTGTCAAGTAGGCAGTAGCTCCCCTGCCACCATCCAGAACACTCTTGTTCCTGACAGTCTTCAACCTTCCTGCTTTTTTGGAGCCCTTTCCAGAACAAAATGGATCATTTAGCAAAGGTGTTGCAGTGATGCCAACAAGAATTCAAATAGAAACTGTATGTGTATCAGAGGCATCATGGCTGACCTTCTCTGGAACAGGTGAATAAAGAGAACTGAGAGGGAGGATAACTCTGTGCAACAGCGAAACCTGGAGAGGTTTCCAGAAGCCTGAAGAGGTACAGGTGATCCCCTCAGGAAGTAAGCTCCACTGGACACAGTAAGACCTCATGATTGACTCAGAAGTCAAACATGCATAGGATCACTGGGTAAATGTGTCCATTCGCTTAATACTCTCTCTCATACACACACACAAACACACACATGAATGAGAGAGAAACAGAGAACCTAAACATGAGGATGGGGGAACCACAAATTTTGAAACCCCTTAGCACTGCTATTTTCTGTTCAGATACAAATCAGATCAGGGGTTGCTGTTGTTTTAAATAAAATGGGGGGAAACCTCAGAAAAATAAATGAAAATTTATCAATTAATTACAAATTATATAAATCAAAGGTTTTTGTATGGTGGGAAATGTATAAGTTTTTGACAACTTTATTTTCTGTGTGATGTGGACTTCCTGTCCTCTCACTCATGGAGAGGATTTTCACAAGCTTGTTGTGCCAGAAATATCATCCCTTGTCTTGATCTGTTTAGAACACAAACCTTTTCCATATTTCCCTTGTTTTCAATCAAGAAATAAAGAGATTTAAAACACACACACACACACACGTGCATGCATGGAGAAAATGACTCCTACTTTCAAAAATTCATCTGTAGTCAGGAGGGTCACAGACTGAAATATTAACATTGAAATCCCATAATTTTAACCATGATTTTTAAAGAGTGGGGGGAATAACAAAGAATGTGAGATTAGGGAATACTGGGGTATGACAAATTTTCCTAATCTACTTTCTACTCATTCTGGTGTTGTGTTTCATAGTACACATTACTTCATGTTGTAAAATTTGTTTTAGGACACTATCCATTTTTTATGCCTGGTCTCAAGTCTTGCCATTCATGGATTGCACCTGCTGTGGTTTTTGGTCCCCCAAAATTTGGATGGGAGTGAGTTGCAGCTGCCATGGACTGGATTCAAACCAAGATATCACAGTGGTGACTGACTGGAATTGTGTAGAGAATGGGGACTCTGATTCCTGTTAGCAACAACAACGGAGGTCCAGTGCCACAGTGTAAGAGGGATGCTCCGGACAGCGTGTAATGGACTACTTCTTCTACAGCTGGTGTCCTTCCATTGGAAGTGATGGGCAAAATCCTCAGCTATTAATTTCTTAGCTAGTCTGTAAGCCGAAATCCAAAATTTCTGGGACCTTAAAAGGTTTCAGAGTAAAAGAAACAGAGTGGGAATGAAGACATGGAAAATCAAGTGATCTCCCAAACTGATTCACTGCTATATAAGGATACAGAGAAGGTTCTGTTTTCATCCCATTACATAACAAGTACAAAATAGGTAAGGGATTATCAGCCCCTGTTGGAAATAAGAGTATGCAAGCTTTTGAATCGTTCAAAACGCTTCATCTAGCAGAATGGAAAGACTGCTAATATTCATATGTATTATATAACCAGACTTGCTCTGTCTTTGTAGAGGGAACTGCCTTTTAATTCTGTCTGATGAAAAGTTCTGTGTAACCCCAAAGCTTGCACCACACTTTATCCACTAATTCCTACGCATAAAGCTATTCACTTGCCTAGTTTCCATCAGTGGTTCATTGCACAATTCTAGACAATTGGGTCCTAGAAAAGAACACTAATTACTAGCTTTCGCCTTCTCTAGCCTCTTGATCCCATTTCCTTTTCAAAATCAGGAGAAGTACTCAGGAGTCTTGGGATTCAACCTCTCCACTGCTCTTGAAGAACCATTTGGCACTGCTGCCTCCAACCGACCTTATCCCTCAGTGTTCCCATTTCCCTTTTTTTAAAAAAGAGAGTGCTCCAAAAGATCAAGCAAACTGCAGGCATAACTTCGGTATAACATCCAACAGGCCCTCAATAGGACTTACCTCATGGGGAGGCATGTGGATTTGAATGGGGTGCCCCACGGTGCTCAAAGGTGGCAGGAACATGAGGAGATAGAAGGAATATCTCAGGAGCTGGTCCATGGCTGGCATGAAAGTTTTGCCTCGTCTTTGCGGAAGGCTTCGTGGATGAAAACGCCTCCCTGGCATCTCTTTCGTTCGTACTTTTAAACCTTAGCTTTTTTTTAAATAGTTTTTTTTAAAGGACCTATAAATGTAGCATTCATCCTGCTACAAGCCTTGATTGTCCATGCATCCAGGACTGGAGGGTGGCCAGTTTCACTCGCTACTCCATAAGATGAAATGAAAACAAAATATTCTGAAGAGCCCGTGTCCTGTTTTCAGCACTTGATGAGGGCTCTGGAAAAAAAATAAACAGTCCACAAATATGCCACATAAATAGACGATGGGTCCGGATAGCCAAGGGGACAGAAGAAGGTCATTGCAAAATTAGCAGCATTGCTCCCTTCCTGTACCTGCTGCAACGGCCTTTGGCAGAAGAGATCATGTATATGTATGTATGTGTGTGTCAAAGACTTCCTAAACTGAGGAACAGAAAACTCTCCAATTCAGTAGATGTGTGTGGACTGGGAAGGGAGATTTCCTGACTACAGGAATCTTAGTGAATTTACACCATTCATTTTGGTCCTGGGCTAATCCTCCCATTTTGCAAGAAGCAAATTTCTCTGCGAGCAGTCAAGCAAAAATGTTTCTATTTCTACAGCCCAAGAAGTGGGGGATAAATAAGCATACAGACCTGCAGCACTCATATTATTGGGGTGGGGTGGGGTGGGAGAGAGAAACCCAGGCTCTTTCACTTTCTTTTTTTCTTCAAAAGCACTTCTTATTTCATACAAGCTACTCTTTCAATTCTGTTCTGATATCTCAGCATCCTTCTTCTTCCAGCATTTGTACATTTTACACAATGTGCCCACAACCGAAGCCAGGCTCTCTATCCTTCCAGATGAGGCTTTTATCATGCAATTAGCCTTCCTTGTTTGCAAAATTTTATGGGTGGGTCCAGATATTTCAGTCTACCACTTGTAACCCTCCCATGCTTTCTCACTGCTTCTTCCATCTTTTTTCTTACCAAAGAAAATGTGTTCAGGAGGAAAAGATGGAATAGCTGCACAATGCCTTCTGATTGGTAGAGCTAGGAGCCCTCTGTCTGCCTAGAAGCTCTCTCTCTCTCTCTCTCTCTCTCTCTCTCTCTCACACACACACACACACACACACACACACACACACGATCAGAATATGGCCTTCACTTGTGGTTTGTACCCAGCCTCTTGGATTCAGAGTGAATGTTCTACTTGCCTGTCATAGGTAGTAGTCATACAGAGACATATCTCTGTGAATTTTGCTTGCCTAATGTTTGTTGAAAGCTATCTAAGCTAGTAGTGATCACCACATCTTATGGTAGTGAATATGTCACCCTGGAAATGTTCCACAATGTGTGTCTAGTCTCACAGAAGTCTGGACATTTACATTTCTCTAAGCAGGGAGAACATGATCTCTGCTCCTCTTTTGCTGGTTGACGAAAGAGTTATTTTGCTCAGTGACAGCCCTAACCTGAGGCAAGGTGTGTTGGTTGCCTTAAATGGGCTAAGAGTGGGCACCGTTAAGAGTGGCAGACAGACACGTCTGACTCCATGGAGAATAAGGGTGCTTCCAGGCAAGAATATTATAGTGTTATTGCCTCAATCACAGACTTTTATGGGAGATCCAGATGTCATTGTCTTCAGCTCGTAGCCTACTGCATCTTCTGTCTTTTCTCTTACTGTGGAAAATCTGTTAAGAAAGAAAAGATGGAATAGCTACATAATGCCTTCTAATGGTTAATGCTAGGAGCCCTCTGTCTGGAAGCACCCTAATTCATGTTCCTGATTGAGCCCGTCTGAAAGGAATGGCAACTGCACAACAACACAGCAGTGCTATTGTTAATAGGAAGGAACATAGGAAGATGCCTTAGACTGAGTTAGAACATTGGTCCATCTAGCTCAGTATTGTCTACAGCATGGGTGGGGAAGCACTTTCAGCTGAAGGGCCAGATTCAATTTTGGAGACGCTCTCGGGGGCCGCATTCCAGTGTGGGCAAGGCCAAATGCAAAAGGGACAGGGCCAAATGTTCCAAAAGTACCAGCATATTATAGCTTAAAGCTGTTACTGCCAGTAACTAAGCTTTAGGGGAGACATTTCAACCTTTTAGAATACACAATGGGGAAAAAACACAAAAGCTGGGAAACCACCAAATGATTGGTGGTTGGAGGAAAGGGGATGTGGTTTTCTGGGGAACATTAGCCTGGATTTGGCCCCAGTGAGGCCTGGATTTGGCCCCTGACCTGAGGTTCCCCATTCCTGTCTACAGTGTGGGCTCCATACCGTGCATGGGAAGAAGGTAGATCTGGATCCACTGCTTTGCAGTAGCTTGGCAAGGGTTTCCGACTCCCAATGTTTTCGCTACAGCAGCAACAAAACGATTCTCCATCCTCTCTCAATTCTGCTGCTGAAATGAAGAAAGCTTGGGGTGACCAGGAGTAGATTTTTGTGTGGACAGACTGTGAGCTCAGTTCCGTTTTGGAACTCAAAACAAATTCCTGGGCTCAGAATTCTTTCATTGTAATTGTGTATGTCTTTTGCACCAGGCTACAGTTGGTGGATCTCGGGATTCTAATAAAAAACACAAAGCCTGAGTCTTGCCCTCCTCTGGACTAAACAAAGTGACAGCAGCTTTCCATGGTTTCAGACAGGTCAGGGGCCTTTCTGTGCCAGGGAACGAATCTGGGGTCTTCTGCATGCATTGCAAGTCCTTTGCCACTGAGATACAGCCCTTCCCTAACTGTAACGAGGCATATGCGGGAGAATTTCCTGCTGGATTGTGTGCCACGTTATTTAGTGAGAGGGGTGCCATTTGGATTCTTCAGCTCAGGAATTAAAATTCCTGACCACGTCGTGAGCGGTAGAGAAATGTGAAAGGAGTTCAACACAGGCTTTCATCACATCAAAAGATCCCAGATGAGGATTTACACTAGTGTTTACTTAGCATTATGGTTGATCAACCCCAGTTTCTACTAAAATATATGCCGTGCTTCCTCCTTGAGTCGGCTGTGTCTTCAGCGCAATCACATTTGAAGCACACGATGCCAGGAACGTCTTCTTTGCAAGCTCCATTTAAATCAGGGATAGGGAACTTTTTTCCAGCCCAAGGGCTGCATTGGCTCTGGGCAAGCATGTCAGAGGCTGCAAACCAGCAATGGGCAGGGTGCAGTCCAGTTGGCACGAGGCCCTCTATGTCCTTGCCCAGACACACACCCACACCATTCGCAACCACCCGCCACTCATGCACATACTGGGCAGTGCAAGAGGGAAATTGCCATCTCCCACTGACCATGCTGCTCAGCTCAGTGGAACTGCCACCTCAAGAGAAAGATGAGGGTGGGATGAGCAAAGCCCAGGGGAAACGCCGCCTCACAGTACTCCCAGCACCTTGAAGCAGTGGCACCCTAATGAGTGGGTTTTCCATCATACCCATCTCCCTGCGCTGTTCTTGGAGGGGGTCAGGACTTCAGGGAGGGGGTAGGGCTTTGGGGAGGAGCCTTAGTGGAGGTCTTTGTGGGCCAGATGGGGAGGCCTGGCAAGCCAAATATGTCCTGTGGCTCAAAGGTTGCCCCTCCCTGATTTAAATGAATGGAGATCGTGCAAGAGCAGGAGCTGGTCTAGATGGCCTGTACCTTTTAAGTGTGTGAAGTGTGCATCTTTTAACTGTTTTAATAGGAACAATTTTGCATACTTCCAGACGCTAGGGGGCAATAGAGAATGTCCTGTAGCTTGATCAGTTCCTATCTTCCTGCTCCCTCCCCAGCCTCTTTCTTCCTCCTCCTGCCTCTGCAGCAAGCACCATGCGGTTCTTTCCAGAGGGGAAGCAAGTAACCATATCTTAAGCCTTGGCTCACAGTCACGCACCCAGCTTTAGGGGATGCTTGTAGTTAAACAGTTTTAGATAGCCTTCTCTGACAATGTGTATAAAAACACTAATAAAGTAAGTTGATTTGAACTTCTAAACTGCCTCTAGCCTGTGTGTTCACTACTAAATGCTGTGTTGACACTCTTTCCTTATATAAGGCAACTCTGCTGTAAGTCACACCAGACTTTCCAAGTGTCCTTCCCAAGAGATTATGACATTTAACAGTTGGATAAAAGTGTGTGTGTGTGTGTGTGTGTGTGTGAGAGAGAGAGAGAGAGAGAGAGAGGGAGAGAACCACCTCTTTGATCTACAAAGCTAGGGGGAAATTTATTATCAACATCATCACCAGAATAGTTTTCAAAAATGTCACTTCCAAAAGCAACAGCGTGGGTGAACTACTGGAAAGAAAAGTCCAAGTGGTTGGTTTCTTAATTAGAATATGCTGGCAAAGTGTTGGTGTTTGCTACATGGAACCAAGGGGGAAGAAATCGACACTGCATTCACTGGGAACTCTGGCTAGATTCCATGGGGCAGGCAACCTATTTCCATTCCAGTTCTTAGAGGTGCTAACTGCTGCACTGGAACAAAAGACATTTTATGTTTTACAGAGCTGATGTAGCATTGTGGGTAAAGGCAAAGCAAGATGTCAGAAGAAACATGTCTCCCCCCCCCCCCCCGTTTCTCATAACGGTGGCTTCTTCACTAAAGCCAGTGAGCACTTCTGTGGCATGGCCCTTTCCACAGTCAGCTGGAAGCAGAGTTTAAAAGGTGACAGAGTGGCCACTTCTGAATCACAAAGAAAAAAGAGGACACAAGAGAATACTGATTTGCACAAACTGTGCATATGCTGATTTATATGTATAGATACAAAATTAGAAATAGTTATTATAATTTAAATAGAAATACTGTGCACCTCATCATAGTGTAGAAGTCTGTGAGCAGCTGACCTGTGTGCTTTTCTCAGTCTGCTGCCCAGGTTCTGTTGATGGGCAACTTCAAGGCCCAGTTCTTCCTTCTGATGGTTCTTTATCATTACATGGGACGTGGACTGGACAGCCCTTCAGAAAGAGCACACTTTCAGAACAGAGGACAGTCTTGTGGCAGCCCTTCAAATAGAGGACTGTCCTCTGTAAAAGAGGACACATGGCCATCCTAAGTGATTCCACATGGCACTAAGCAAGCAATCCTGTACTTACCCTATAAGTATCCAGGGATGCACAGCTGATATGCTGGAGGAAGGTCTGGCAGATTCTTTGCCTGCTCAGCCCAAGAGGGGTGGGGGGAAATGATAACAAAGGGAAATTGTGAGAGATACAACCTTGGTGTAGCTGGAATCTCCACCACCGCCCACCAATCAGGGGCTGTGCCAGCAGTTATGCCCCCATGACACACAGCCATGGAGGCAGCCAATCAGTGCTGCCTCCAGGTTTTTGAGGGCCCTTGGGCAAGCCACTCTCAATAGCCCCGTGAGTCCGCCTTCTCGCCACCATTGTCGCCAGCTGCTCTTGCTCCTCCTCCAGCTGCTCTTGCTCCTCCTCCAGCTGCTCTTGCTCCTCCTCCTCTTTCTCCTCACTGCTGCCGCTTGCTTGCTTGACAGGCAGGGAGCCAGGGAGCACGCAGGCAGGGGCGTTTACTGCTCCTCCTCACTACCATCATTGCCTGGGCCAGAGCGAGAGGCAGGTGAACAAGCAGGCTGCGATGGTGAAGAGGAGGAGCAAGCCCAGGGGGGCTTTGTCAATGGGCCCCTGCTGGGGTGTGGGCCCTCGGCAGCTGCCCAACCATGCCTACCCTTGGCGCCAGCCATGCAGCTCATATTGGTGCGATGATTCAGGTGCACTCCCTGTATCACCATGCACACACACACACACAAATGCCAGAGCGCCCCCACTCCAACAGCCACAGTGGCTCACCCCATAGCGAAAGATCAGGATCACGCCCACATCTGCTGCCTGTACGGCTGCCCATTGTTGCCACACTACTGCACCACAAGGACCACTGCATCTGTGCCTCCTCACAGCAGCAGTAGCTGCTGCTGCCCACCTGTCCAGTGCCCACTAGCCAGTGTGGAACACCACCGGTTTCACATCAGTGGCAAATGCCGTTTAATGTAATATAATATTTGCTGCTACAGGAAAGCCGCTGGTGAGGCTCCAGTGAGGATCTCTAGAGCACACTTTGCCTCAGTCTTTCCTCTTTGTGAGCCATTGTGAGTGAGGTGGCCCCAGAGTGTGCCTGCACTGACACCACTTTGCCACAGTAGTGGTACATAATATTTAAATTGTAACATAAATGTAAAGTTTAACTTTAAGCTCAGGTTTAAACAGTATTTGCTGCCATAGCAACAAGCTGTCGATGGCACAGGCGCTGTCCAGGGCTACCTCGTCCACAATAGTGTACTCTGGGGAAGGACCCATTCCTTAGAGTGTGGCACTGAGGAGCATTTGTTCATGTTTCTGTGCAACTGTACTTATGAACCCCTTTTCAGCGAATAACAGCTACCAGGAAAGATGGGGAAACATTCCCCCATACAGTTCCCTTGCTTGTTGCTGCTGTCTAGTTTTATGTCTTTCCTCCATTGGGGATTGCAGGGTGGGGAGGAGAGATAAAATGTTTTGCCCATGAAAGGAGTTGAAACAGTAACCTCCTGTGTTTGTATCTGCTCTAGCAAATAGTGCCATGGAGTTCCCTTGGCTGTGCCTGTGGTTGCTATCTGGTTCTCTGGGGGTGGGAGTGGGGGGTGTGTGTTTGCATGTTGGGGCATGGCACTTTGATGGACACCCCCCACCCCAGCTTAGCCTGTGTGTGTTGGCTCCCTCCCTAACTGGTGGGCTGTGGTGATGTTCCGGGGGCGGGGTGCTGGGGGCACGTCCGTAATTTTAATGCCGTGTTTGTATTTTCTAGCTATGTGTTTTCTCCCTCCCCTCCTGGACTCAGCATGAATAGGATACAGTGGCTGTTCCACTGGTATAGCGGCAGCGTATTTCCAGTCCCAGGGTAAGGGGAGCATGGGATTGCTCTGCCTGTGGAGGTGTTTTCTTTGCCAAAGGATAAAAGGTCAGCCTCCTATTTTTAAAAGTCTTTTTTCCTCTACGCTTTGAAGAAAAGTTCCTAAATAAACTAATAAGCCCCAAGAAAGAACGGTTGGAAAGAATCTTGAGAGAGGTTTGCTAAGTAGATTAGTCAGAGGCAGGGGAAGCATTTCAGCAGTGTGGTGTTCTGCCGTGACTGTCTATGCAGACATGTTTTTGGTATGTAACTGATAGTTGCCCAGTCTGAAAATAACAATTTCCTAGTCCCAGAGGTCTCTCATCTCTGTTTTAATGACAGTCAGTGTGAAGTTGGTGACTGCCATCTATCCATTGTTTTGCGGACTTGAATGGGGGTACTGAAAAATCCCCCTTGAAATAAAAACACTGTCTGCTACACCTGGCAAAAGTTGAGCATCCAGTCAAATGTGCATAGTGAGGTGGTATAAATAGACTTTGTGTACAGAAAGAGGAGCTAATTTGAAAGAGCCTCCACTCGGAAGTAGGTTTTGTGCCACAATTTTATTACGTCAAAGAAGAAGCTGTTTGAAAATGGGCAAACGTATTGCAACATTTATTACGAGAGAAGAGTGACAATTTGTGTAAAAGTGGCAGGACTGAGAATAAAAGGAGATAATAATAAAGCAAATGGATTTGTTCTTTTCTATATTGGGGTTGAGAGGCAGTGACCCTTTTGAGGTTGGTTTGAAAAGTCGCCAGTCTGCTACCCCTAAACTATTTTGGTTCCCACACCTCAAACTTGGGTGGCCATGTGTCCTACTTTACAGAGGACAGTCCTCTATTTGAAGGCATCCTCATTCAAAGGGCTGTCCACTACAAATCTAGTTTACAGATAAAGAATCATAAAAGGGAGTGCTGGGGCCTTGAAGTTGCCCATCAACAGATACCTGGGCAGTACACTCTGAGCAGGCACACAGCTCAGCTGGTCATGGTGACATGTAACTTTTAAAATTATAGTAATAATTTCTAAATGTTCATCTATAAACATACATCAACACACACACATTTTAGGCAAATTCTGTCCACTTTTGTTCTATTTTTGGTGATGCATATCCTCTTTTTTTGGCAATGCATAAGTTGTCACCCTGTCTCAAACAGTGACTCTGTTTTTCAGTCACTAGCTTCTGATCTTTCTGCCAAAGGCCATATCCTTCCCTTCTCTGAACCTGGAAAGGGAGCAGGTTTGGGCAGCCAGTTAAGTTTTAACACTTAATACATAGCCTGAGTGATTTAATTGAAAGTCTAGGCACAATCCCTTTGATCTAACCACTATTTGTTTTTGTTTTTTAATGCTTCATTTTATTTTTTAGTAGTAACACCACCCTACCTTTAAGATGCATGGGAGTCCCACAATTGCATGGCTTCAACAGTGCCAAGGATCAACAACCATAACTAATCCATGGTTTCTAGCTCTGCTAGGCAATGCCAAAAAAACTACTTAAATGGGAGGTTTCCACTTCAGCATCTATGTCTGGATCCTGCCATAGAGAAACTGTGGGGACAAATTACTCACTGGAAAATGTCTCATATAGGATGGAGAAGTTTCACAGTGGTTCTTAGTCACCTTTTTCAGTACCAGGGTTCTCTTCCCATGTCACATACAGAGACATTAAAAACATAAGGACATAGGTGCTGTGCTGGTTCAGACTGGAGGTCTATCAAGTCCCACATTCTGTTCACACCATGGCCACAACCAGATGTCTATGGGAAGCCCACAGGCAGGCCGTGAGGGTAATAGTACCATCTGGCTCATCTTCCCCAACAACTGATTTTATTTTTTTACATTGTTATATACCATCTTAATGGTTTTTTAGCAGATAAGATGGTCATAATAATCATACAATAATAAATAAATGTGCATTGGACTTCCTTAGCAATTTTCCAGTTAAATATAACTCAAGACACATGTGCATAACTGTTTATTTCTATGATAAATATTATAGTGTTGTGACCAGCTTATGATCAATCTTCTAACTTATTAATAAACTTATAAAAACTTTTTCGCTAAAGAATCAACAGACAGTACGGTTTCATTCTTCTATGAGACAATTGTATCAGTGAGCTCAGAACTGTGTGCAAACAGTTGTGGGGTACAGGAAAATAATATTATTTCTCTTTATAATGCAAGGGAAGCCTTTTCCTCACCTCAGAGGCAGTGCTCTTTTATCAGATTCAATGCAGACTCAAATTTGTTAGGGAAATTCTCTTTTCTTCCCTTCCTTTCTCAGGACCAAACCACATGTGATGTAGTGTGTGCTGCATTTCCAGGGGGTTGACAACTGAGACCATTCCTGGCAAATGTGGACTCTGTCTGCATGGCAGTATAGTAAAAACGGAAAAAAATATTTCACAATCATTACCATTTTCATTAAACTGAAATTTTAATTACAGTTAGCTACGTACATCCTTCTTGTGCTTTTTGTTGCTAAGTTGCACATTTAATGAACTTCTTCAATGCAGTGTATTTTTCATTTCATTCTTGTGCATCTGGTAGTTCTGGTCCTTCAGTTGATATACTTAGTTCATTCATATGATTAAGCAAAATTGTGTGTGTGTGTATGCGTGCGCGTGTGCAGGGGTTAACTAAGAACTAGTGCCTGAGTTTTGCTTTTTTCTCCTGTCCCTTTCCCCTTGGATCATGTCTTTTAGATCATAAACCTGAGGGCAGAGATTACCTTATTCCTGATCTTTGTAAGATGCTCTGGGAGGTTTTTTGGTGGTTGTAGACTGGGGTAAAAATGCTTTAAATAAACAATTCTTTCGAGTGTATTGAAACCCAAGGATTAATTCCTACTTCCTTAATTCCAGGAAACAGTACCAAGATTAGGTCAAAAATGATTTTTTTTTCAGCTGACAAGTTGACATATTTTCGTAGGATTCAGGTGTGTGCATGTGTGTGAAGAATTCCCTGGTTGAGAGAGCCAGACCACACTCAAGTGAAGACCTGTTGAGATTTACCAGATGCAAGCGGGAACAGAGCTGCTCTCCCTTAATACAGAGTTGTGTAGGTTATTAGAAGCCAAAGAAATGGAAGGACAGCAGCAGAATCCAAGAGAAAAAGGGGGAAAAGTGAATTAGAGGCATGAGCCTCTAATTCAGCCCTCCCCAACCTGCTGCCCTCTGGATATTTTGGACTACAGTGCCCAGCATTCCTGATCATTGGCTATGCTGCCTGAGGCTGATGGGTGCTGAAGTCCAAAATATCTGGAGGGCGCCAGACACTGCTCTAATTGATGCTGAAAAGTAACACCGTATTGTTACAGGTAAATTACCCAACTTTTCCTATGCATACCATTAACAGGCTTGTTTCCAAGTAAACAGCCTTTGATTGTGTGGAACACAACAAACTGTGGCAAATTCTTAAAGTGATGGGAGTACCAGACCACCTTACCTGTCTCCTGAGAAACCTGTACGAGGGTCAAGAAGCAACAGTAAGAACCAGACATGGAACAACCGAGTGGTTCAAAATTGGGAAAGGAGTACGACAAGGCTGCATATTGTCACCCTGCTTATTTAACTTATATGCAGAGTACATCATGAGAAATGCCGGGTTGGATGAATCAGAGGTCGGAATTAAGATTGCGGGGAGAATTATCAACAACCTCTGATATGCAGACGATACCACCCTAATGGCAGAAAGCGAAGAGGATGTAAAGAGCCTCTTGTTGAGGGTGAGAGTGGAGAGTGAAAAGCTGGTTTGAAACTCAACATGAAAAAAACTAAGATCATGGCATCCGGCCCCATCACTTCCTGGCATATAGAAGGGGAAGAAATGGAAGCAGTGACAGATTTTACTTTCTTGGGCTCCAAGATCACCGCAGACGGTGACTGTAGCCATGAAATTAAAAGACGCTTGCTCCTTGGGAGGAAAGCTATGGCAAACCTAGACAGCATAGTAGGAAGCAGAGACATCACCTTGCCGACAAAGGTCCGCATAATCAAAGCTATGGTTTTCCCAGTAGTAATGTATGGCTGTGAGAGCTGGACTATAAGGAAGGCTGAGCGCCGAAGAATCAATGCCTTCGAACTGTGGTGCTGGAGAAGACTCTTACGAGTCCCCTGGACTGCAAGGAGGTCAAATCAGTCCATCCTAAAGGAAATCAACCCTGAGTGCTCATTGGAAGGACAGATAATGAAGCTGAAGCTCAACCATTTTGGCCACCTAATGCGAAGAGAAAACTCCCTGGAAAAGACCCTGATGCTGGGAAAGACTGAAGGCAAAAGGAGAAGGAGACGGCAGAGGATGAGGTGGCTTGATAGCATCACGGATGCAATGAATATGGACTTGAGCACGCTCCGGGAGAGAGCAGAAGACAGGAAGGCCTGGCGTGCTGTGGTCCATGGGGTCACGGAGGGTCGGACACGACTGAACAACAAACATGCGTAAGATCGGGTCAAGTGTGCAATCCTGTAACACTTACCTGGGAGTAAGCCCTATTGAACTCAATGGGGCTTACGTCTGAGTAGACACAAATACGATTGCACTCGACTCGATGTGCCATTACTTGTAAGTTGGACTTAAGAGTAAATACGGGTAGGATTTAGTACATCAGCTAAAACAGATCATACTTTAAAAAAAACATTATTGAGGTTTTCCGTTGTTTTTAGGCTAGAGGAGGCGATTTCGGCAGGCCCAGCTTTCCTCGCTCCTACGTGACCGGTTCTGTCTGCCAAGATTCCCTTTCCCGCCCAACGACTGACAAGGGCAAGCCGCCGCCCTCGCCCTGGTGTGGCCATGCTACTACTTTGTGTGTGTGCACGCGCGCATGTAAACACGTGATTTCTGAACGGGGCGTGCCAGACTCAGACGAGGCGATTTCGGGGGTGGGGCGACAAAATCCCCTCCCCCCCTCTCTCCCCGCAGCCAGCGCTCCTTCTTCAGAGCCTGGCTCAGACGCTCGCGCTGAGGCGAAGAAATCGGGGGAGAAAGTAGCCGTTACTCGGGGAAGCGGTCACGGCCCGCGGACGTTGCTAAGCAACACTTAACGGCTCACGAGCCTCCTCCGGAGAAGACGGCGCGTCGGCGAAGAGGAGCATGCGCGTTAGGAACAGTGTCGCGGGCAGGCGGAAGAGCAGGCGCACGCGCAAAACGTGTTGCGCCCCGTGGAGCGGGAGCCGGAGCCGGGGCTGAGGTGAGCGGGGCTTGCCGAGGGGCGCGGGGACAAGGCACGGATGCGTAGACTTGGCCTTGCCGCCCGCCGCCACTGCCGTGGGAGGAGCCATTATTATCACCAACATTTATATACCGCTTCCCACTGAATAAATCCCGAAGCGGTATAAAAGGGGATATGAAGACGTGCACAAAAGTATTCTGTTATTTGAGTTTCTCAAGGGAGAGGATGCAAGTCGGACTCCCGGGTAGAAATGCAACAGGTGCAGCTTTCGCCATACTTTTGCTGACCGGAGCTGTGTTGCTGTGTACCTGTAAAGACGTACTTGCTTACTCTGGCTTTGCCCGACCATTAACTTGTCTAAATGTTGTGCTTCTGTAGAATGTATTGTTTTATAGTTTTGTTTTCAGGCACTGCGGGATTTTTAAAATGGGAAGCGCTATATACATATTCTAAAATAACAAAAGGCCCAGAGTGTGTGAGTATGCGGAGAAGCCCCTTATGACAGCCTAAGATGTGGGCTGCAGCAGGAATTCCAGAAATTGGCGGGCTGCTACTTTATTTTTGGACAGAGCTGCTCTTAGAAATTCAACAGGCACAGCCTTCTCCCATCACTATGCTGTCTGCTGAGTTTCTGCCTGTCATTTGTCTGATAATGGCTCAAAGAGCCCCGCTTGGAGGGAGGGGTGTGTGTGTGACAACCTGAGGAGTGGGATACCATTTGGGATCTGGTGGATCCACTGGGTCCAGATTCCACTGGGATCTGGACCCAGAAGAAGTGGGGTGGGGGAGGTGACAGAGTTTAGGGAGGTAGGAATGTAAGGCACTCCCCCAGTATCAGGGCATCTGCTGTAACTTTCTCTTTCTGTTCCTCACAGGTCTCTTATCAAAGAAATGTCCCAGAACAGGCATAGTAGCAAAGGGCCTGGCCCTTCTCAGGTATGTGAGTTTCTTGATTTTATTACATATTTTAGCATATAGCTTATTTTATCTCTGGGGATTAGGGTGGATTATATAAAATGTGTACAGCGTTTCATTGTGAGAAAGGGGAACAGAAGAGACAATGTCTTAAGAATTCACAGTCTAATGGCTAGTTCCACCTAGATTTTTCATGTAGTCTGGTGTGACAGATTAGTACAGAATACCAGTGGCATGTTGTACATGCACATGTCTTCTTAACCACTTGGCTCTCTGAAATAGATGCCTTGTTTCAGACACGTTAGATGTAACATGAATGTGCCTTCTCTTGAGACATCTGTGCTGGCTGCCAGTATGGCTGTGTTTGCAAGCAACGATAAGCCAGAATTGCTGAGAATCCTGTCTTATTGTTCACAAGCAACATGCTGATGTATGTTGCCCAGTTGCTCCCACTTGGCTCCTCCTTCCAGCAGAAGCAGCTAAACTGACCTAAGCAGGAAAATATCTGAAGCATGATATCCGAACTGGACTCCTGATATAACACTCTGCTAGCAAGCTGGAATTGCAAACCAGGGTTTGTTCTTGATTTACAACTCCTGGTTTGTTTGAGAGTGGCAAGCCAGGAGACCTGGTTTAAACTTAACACTAAACTTTTTCTTCTTGGAGAGCTCCTGATTTGGAGGTACCAGCTCCTGATCTGCCAGTGGGAAGAACCAAGTGGGAGTGATTGGGCATAGTGCACCAGCAACAATAAGCCAGAAATGCTTAGTAATCCTGGTGTATCATTTTGTGTGAATGTGGACTGTGTTTCCCAATCTCCATTCAAGGTGGTTTTGATCTGTAAAGCCCTAAACAATATGGGTCCTGATAATCTCCAGAAATGTATCTCTTTCTGCATGAACACTGCCCCCCCCACCCTGAGTTAAGATGTGCTCATGAGGCCCTATTGACCATACCAGTTCATTTGGAGGCCAGGCTGGCCTCTACAAGGCATAAGGCCTTCTTTTGTAGTAACTTTGCAATGCTCTCCAAGGTGCCACCTTTGCCACCCTTTTGAAGACAGGTTAAGACATTTATTTTCTGTCATGTCTTTGGAAGTAAGTTTCCTAAAAAGTGTTTTTGCTGTTTTGTCTGCTGTGTTTTTCTTGTATATTTTTGCTCTATATTTTATTTATTTAATACATCGTACATTTATATCCTGCCTTTCAGGGAAAATCCTTCCAAGGCAGCTTACTGAATTAAGAAAACAATAAAATATACAATTACAAAAATACAGTTTAAACTAATCAAAACTAGACACTGAAAATCCTCAGCAGTAACTAAAACACCAACCCACATAAACAAATCAGTTCAAAGCTGAACTAAACAATAAAGGGTGTAAGGTCTGCTTAAAAGTAGTTACTTAAAGAGACATGTGTACTTTGAGGATGGAATTCCAGTGATGTGGGGCCACCATTGAAAAAGCCCTGTCTCTGATACCTGCCAGGCTGATGGATCTTGATGGTGGGCCAAAGAGTAGGGTCTCCAACACAGATCTCATAGAGGTCTAAGCAGTTCTTCACATAATCTGGTCCTAAATCGTGAAAGGCTTTAAAGGTCAAAGTAGCACTTTAAATTGGGGCTGGAAAATAATAGGCACCCAGTACAACTGGCCCAGTATTGATGTAATGTGCTCAGTACATTAGACCCCCACAAGGATCCTGGTTCTTGTGTTCTGCACTAGTTAAAGTTTCTGAACTGTGTTTATAGATAGCCCTACCTAGAGAGCCTTATAGTAAGTAGTGTAGTCTAGATAGTAGTCTAGATGTAACCGAAGTGCGTATTACTGAAGCCAGGTCTGCTTTCTCCAGTTAGGGTTGCAGCTGGCAAATTAGCCTAAGGTGGTAAAAGGCTCTCCTAGCCATTGACACCACCTGTACCCTATAAATAGCATCAAATCCAGGAGAACCCCCAGACTGTGTCTGGCTTTTCAGGGGAGGTGCAACCCTGCCCAAAGATAGTTGCAAACCTCTTTGTTTTACAGCATCTTAAAATTTCATTATTTTAGTTTTTATATTGCCCACCATCACAGAAATATTTATTGAAAGGTGGTATAAAGAAATTCCATGAATAAAATAACGGAATTTATAAATTTATAAAATTCCATGAATGAAAGTAAATAGTGGGGACATGATCCTTTGCCATTCAGTATTTGCTTGGAGTTTGATGAGGCAACTGTCTAAATGTATACATATGCGCAGTTCAGATACGATAGGTGGTACTTGTATTTCCTACTTGGGTCTTAAACACTGAAAACTAAATATTATTCTGAAGTTATTCAAGTTTCCTATTTAAAATAACTTGGTTAATAGCGCAATCCTCTGCATAGTTACTCAGGTCTTATTGTGTTCAGTGGGGCTTACTCGCCGCTACATCTGCATAGGATTATGGCTTTAGCACCAAATGGCTCAGATAAAGATGAGCACACCGACTGACAAATGGCTAGGGTAGGATCAGAGCTGGTACCTCCAGAGTTGACAGGTATGTGTGGATCCCAAAGCCATTTTTTTTTAATCTTCTTTTCTTCTCTTCCCCAGGCGCAGCACATGGATGTAGTTGAAGAAAACACTTTGACTCAGACACCCCGCCAGATGCAACGCAACTTGGAGCGGCGCCCCCAGAGTCAAGTGGAACACAAAGTAAGAGGGCCTTTGCTGCCATTATCTGTGCCTGTTTGTGGCCTTCCTGTCAGAACTGTCTACAGCCAGGACTGTGTGGACTTTGCTTTAAAAATATTCTAAGAAAAATGGAGGTTTGTAACCAGTATAAATTATATAAATTGTACAGGCTGCATGATTTATTCTAGGTTTTTTTAGTCATAGGAGGGGTAAGGACACTGAAGTCCTGCCCTGCAACTACTGAAATTCTTTTTGTGCCATCCTTCTGACTTCTGAGATTTCAGCAGGCATTAGCCATGCACTTTCAAGCATATCTTTGCAGCCATAATGCTAGAAAATGGTGTTTTCATTAAAGAAGAAAGAAAAGGAGCAAGCTGGAATTTTGAGGAAGCTGAATTCTGTGCCCTCAGGACTGCAGCATATACACAACCCTGTCTACAACCTATGTTGTATTCTCTCTACAGGTGGGTGAGCTGGTGCAGTTTCTGCTGATCAAAGACCAGAAGAAGATTCCTATTAAACGGGCAGGTAAGAACATGACTGATTAAGGGCGCAGTCCTATTGGGATGGCCGTAAGTCTCCGGACTTCGACGCTTAATGCAGAGCGGGAGGAGCGGCAGAGACAATCTTCACCTTTGTGCTCCTCCCGCTCTGTATTTTGGCTAGACAGGCTTTTTCGCCCATCTAACTGAGGCTCCACGGAGCAGAGGGAGGCTGGGGAGGTGTGGGGGTAGTGCTTAAGCTGGCCTCTCCAGTCCCTTTGCCTCCCCACCCACCAGCATGCCCTCTTTCCCTCCTCTCCTGGGTTGCTGGCACAGTTCTCTGCACACTGGCTGCGAGGGAGAGGAGGAGGGAAGCTTGGATTCCTGGGATCTGACCTTGGATCCAGGAATCCAAACTATCCTATGGCCCCTCAGACTCTGTCTAGGAGTCATAGGATTGCGCCCTTATTTTATTGTTTGCACCAGAGAGACCCAAACTCTGTTTCCGGCAATAGATTAAGTAAATTTGCATAAGTCTGGTTTTCATAATTTGACTCCCAAGGTTCAGTTTCTCAAAGAGCTTGAGCTCTTTTGGCAAGGATGTGGGTGATCATTCCATTGGGGAATGGAGGGAGAGAAAGACAGAGAGATGGATTTAGGTAACTTGCGTGTGTGTAAGGAGAGTAGCCAGTGGAGGAAGACAGGGTATGTCTTACCCCTACACAACTTCTGGAAGCTTTGCCCACCTCTCCTTGGTTCCTGACCACTTACCAGACATTGTTCACATACTTTCCAACTCTACAACCAGGAGTGCTGGAAGTTTGCCTTTGGTCAAATACCTATATGTTTAATTGCTCTTCATATTTATTTTGAGTACAGAAACTTTCCACAGAATTTTGCTCTGTGTGTGTTTGATTACCCAGTACAAGGAGCCTTTTTCAACAAACCGTTTGGTCTCCTTGCAGATATTCAGAAACATGTCATCAAAGACTACAAACATAGCTTTTCTGAAATCCTTAAACGTGCCAACCAGACCCTTCAGCAGGTGAGGGGGAATACATTAATGGTTTGGGCAGAAGTGTTGGGCGCCATCCATTTTTCTTGACTCCTGGGTTCTGCAGAGGCCAAGCTCAAAATGTGACTATGCGGAGAAGGACACTGTAATATATTGTGAGCCCCACCCCCAATTGCCCCAATGTTGAGTTGACTGTAGGCCATGAGAAAGCTAGGAACATGGCAGAGTGTGCTTCGTCCTTACCATCAATTTGACTGATGTACGCAGGCTTGACTTAAAGGGGAGGAATGGCTAGTTTTGCATAAATTATCTGCAAAGATCTCATAAATATGTTTGTCTATTTCTTGGTCCTTTAACTGATTTGTAAACCGTCCTGAGGACATTTTCCAGTTGGGTGGCACACAACTCTAAATAAATAAATGAATTAATGAATAACAGAATACAGCCTTCCCCAACTGGGTGCCCTCCAGATGTTTTTGACTACAACTCCCAGCATTCCTGACCATTACCTTGCTGGCTGGGGCTGATGGGAGTTGAAGTCCAAAATATCTGGAGGGCACCAGGTTGGGGGAGGCTGCTTTAATATATTAACAGTGCAGTCCTATACATGTCTACTCAGAAGTAAGTACCACTGTGTTCAATGGGGCTTTTTCCTGGGTAAGCGGGTACAGGATTGCAGTCTAATTGTGGGTATTCTAGACCCATAATCAGGGATGCTATTCTACTGCAAGTCAAAACTCCATATTCAGCAATCCAAATTTTGTGGGTTCTCCATGAACAAGATAGTTTATGCCAGTAAAAGCAATGATTAATTTATCTATGTCTGGCTGCAATTTATCATTTAAATAGTGGAAGGGATTGGAATAGTGAAGGAGAAAAGGGGCCTTTCAGATGCTGTTCTGAATGTATTTTTTCTGCTTTCTCAGGTATTTGGGCTGGAAGTTGTGGAAATTGATCCAAAGTATCACACCTACATCCTGATCAGTAAATTGCCACCATTGGAAGGGGAGCTCATGAAAGAGTAAGGGGGAGAGGGAAGGCAGGGCAATCCCAGTTCTGCATTGGAGGTTCTAGCTAAAACTGAAATGAAATCTTGCACAAAGAATACCCAAAATCTCTTCCCAGGCTCCCAACCTCCCACCCTGATGTATAGTATAAAAAATGTGAATTTCCTCATCCAAAAGCTGGAGCTTGTTTCTGTCATGCTGCATTTGTGAGGTACTAAAGGACTCTCAGAAACACAGGGTAACTGCAGGGAGGTCCCCTATGCCCCTCCAAACTTGGGAGGAAGGATGGGATGCTTCCATGTTGCACTGTGCTTTGGACAAACTCCAGCCCTCCTCCTGAGGGCTCTTACGGATTTAAGAGCAGTGTGGCAGAGAGAATCTTTGGTTGCCGGGACTCTGCCCCTCCTTCGGTGGGGGAAGGGCAGGGTCTTGTTCCCTACTCTTTCCATGTTGAAGGAGGGGGCAAAGTCCTGGTGGCCACACACTTCACTTAGTGATCAAGGCCAGCCAACATTTATGGCCAGCCATAATTGTAGTTAAGGTAGCCCTGAGCATTCTGTTGATATGGTGCACACACAGCCCTGCTGTTCTGCGACAGCGGTAGCCTCATAAGTACAGTAGCCTTCATCCACATAGCCATAGTCCTGGTACTTATCACCCTCTTCTTGTACTGTACTGAGAGGGGCAAAGGTGAGCCCAAGGCTAGCCATGATATGATTCTGTCCTAGAGAGTTAGCTCCCTCTGTTTCTCTGAGTGGGGATGGAGGGGCTTCTGAACACAAAAAAAGCAAGCAATTGCGTGATTCTCTGTTCCCAACGCTGCTACTTCCTTGCACAGTGCATTTTAAATAAGACTTTTGAACTATTCCTGTGGTTGAAAAGCAGTTATTTGGTTGAAAAAACCCTCTTGCTTGATAACCAAGGCTTCTGTTACATCAGCAAAGCCACAGTGTTCCCTTCTGAATGAGGAGGTTGATTCTTTTCTTCTTTCGCAGAGCTGAGAACAGCCCCAAGATGGGCCTCCTCATAGCCATCCTCAGCCTCATCTTCATGAAAGGCAACGTCGTCAAAGAATGTAAGTTTCACTCCTACTCTGTTTGTCTCATTTCCTTGCCCGTCTCACTTTCCAACCCTTATCTGTTGCTTTCTCTCCATCCAGCTGCTGTTTGGGAGATGCTGAGGAGACTCCGAGTTGAATGCTCTGGGTACGATTGGCTACTCTGAGGAACCCAGGGCAGCGGGTGTGTGTGTGTGTGTGTGTGTGTGTGTGGAATTAAATCAGGGGATTGAGGAAGCGAATAACTCCTTGCTCAACTGTGTACCCTGACAGAGTCCTGTTCTCTCCTTTTTTCAGGAAAAAACACAACATCTTTGGTGATGTGAAGAAGCTAGTGACAGAGGAATTTGTCAGGCAAAAGTGAGCTGGGGTTTGCAAACGCATCCTTGTTTTTACCTCTAGAAGAGAAATGGGTTGTTTTGGCTTGAGAATATTGGGAAATGAGAATTCAGAATTCATGGTTTGTTCTCTAATAGCTAAAACAGAATGGGGGATCAAGCGCACAAATGTCCCTTAGAGAAGGGAATTGTGACTAGAAACACCTGTTTCAGCCTGAGGCTGAATTCAATTCTGGAGAAGCTCTCAGGGGGTGGCATTCTAGTGGGCAGGTCCAAAGACAGAAGTGTGTGGGACCAAATATACACACCCCTGCTCACTCACTCATACATACACAAATACACACACTCCCCCCCCCACTTCAAAATGTCCTCCCATATGTTACAATTAGGCTTTTAAAAAGTGGAGGCTTTTTAAAAGTCTGATTGGAACCCATGCAGAGATGATTTTTCTAAGGGGGGGTTCACAGCATTGGAGAGGGGAGGGCTAGCCCTTCCCTCCCTGGCAGCTCCCCCCTCCCTGGCAGCTCCCCCCTCCCTGGCAGCTCCCCTG
Organism: Heloderma suspectum; assembly: GCF_057233095.1. Lineage (NCBI taxonomy): Eukaryota > Metazoa > Chordata > Lepidosauria > Squamata > Helodermatidae > Heloderma > Heloderma suspectum. Next base: position 173,137,263 of record NC_139459.1, read on the forward strand.
CATTGCAGTTAGCCTTTAAAAAGCCTACATTGGCATCAGTGGAGGCTTTTTAACAGCCCAAAGGCAGCATGTGGTTGAGGTGGGGGGAGCAAGGGAAATCCCTCACTTCTGATCAGAGATAAGATTTTCAAGTGGGGGGGGGGATAGAAGCTAGGTGCTTGGGAGAGGGGGTAGGGCCTGTGGGGAGAGAATGGGTCTGAGGTAGAAGCTTGAGGGCTGGATGGGAAACCCTGCAGGCTGTATCTGGCCCATGTTCCGGAGGTTTCCCATCTCTGGATTAGATTATAGGCTATTGGGAATCTCTTCTCTCTCTTTCTTCTCCCTTCTTCAGGAACCAAAAGCATCTAAAATTCTTACCTGTTTTGTTTCAAAGGCAGAAAAGAAACTTGGGTTCTCTGCTCTAAGTAGTAGTGTACAGCTAAACTCTTTGGATCTGCATGTAGTTGTTAACAGTGGTTCGTTGAATTCCTTGTACTTTAATGCTGGTGATTGCTGGTTGAACTCGCTGGTATGCACCATGCAATCATGGTAGAAACTACTGCTTGAAGGTGTATGCTGGCAGTCCATAGGTATGCAGAAGGGTTTACAGGCTTGTTCTCTCTGTCCTGGCAGATGCCAGACAGCTTTCAGCTAGAGTACAGATACTCTAGCATTTAACCTTTCTGCTTCAGTTCTCCTGTGTGGGTAATGGCTTGTTCCTTGTGGTAGTGATCATGTACTTCTCACGTTCTAGGTACCTGGAATATACTCGTCTCCCACACACGGATCCACCTGAGTTTGAGTTCAGATGGGGACCACGAGCTGCAAAAGAGACTTCCAAGAAGCAGATCATACAGTTTGTTGCTAAGGTATTGAACATTTGCTACAAGACATTAGCAGTTGAGGGAAGGATTTGACCTTGAGGCTAGACATGGCACAGGCTTTTCCCATCAAGAGGCCCTATTGCCTGGCAGAGTTTGCCATGTGACTTTACCAAAGATCTCAGCCAGGTTTGTACTTGCAAGAAATCCAAACTATGCATCAACCATCCTCCCCCAAAAAACACAGATTCTGGGATTGGGATAAATTGAGGAAATCTATGCTGATCCATCCTTTTCGGAGATGTTTTGTATGTTTTGACAGAATAGAGAAGTAGATGGAGGAAAAGAGATGAAGTTTGGGAATATGTGAACTGTGAATGTAGGGGCCACCATTAACTCTGCACTTGGGAGAGGTTTCTAGCTTCTGAGCTTTTCCTAGACATCCTCCTAATGCATTCAGGGTTTTCTCTGCAGTCATGGGGTGAGCATCTTGCTTAAAGAATCCCTGAGGTTCTTGGAATGTTAAATTGCACAACAGCTTTCAGATCCTATAGCGTTGTGATGACAACATAGGCATACAGCCTGGGTCTTGTGCGTTCAATTTCTCTCTCCTCTCTCTTCCATTGGGCTGTAGGCTTCAGAGCAGGCATCACAGGGATCCTAGTCTATTGCATACCTTTTCACTGTGTTTTCTTAACAGGACTTATCTCATTTTCCTTCATTAGATACAGAACAAGAACCCCGAATCTTGGCTGAGTCAATACAATGAAGCGGAAGCAGAGGCTACGGCTGCAGTAAAACAGTAGCCATTATGTGGTTTTGGATTACAAGGAGCCATCAAAACCCAAAGTTGAACTGGGTTTACAGCCACCCACTGTCTTATATGTCTGTTGCTGGGAGAGGTGCCTTGAGTTTCACTTCATAGGAGCTTGATTTCATGTAAAGCTCTCTGTGCATCTTATGAGGCCCCTCCCTGCATCAGAGGAGAAAAGGTTCCAGAATAGACTGAGACACTTTATCTGTCACTCAGAAAAGATGTTTTGGTAAGGCCATGTGATTGTTCAATGATCAAATTAAACATAGTTATGTTTCTGTCTGGATGGTTTGATATTGGTGAGGAGAACAAGAACTTTAAGTAAAGATACTATCTAAATATATCGCTTTTCTGTATTTATCTGCCACAGCAGTATGGATGATTCATATTGTACAGAAAGTGTATCTTCATTAAAACAAAATAAAAATAAGGGACACGATCTAGACAAAGTTAAGCATTTTGATATGCTGTTGATTTCAGTGAAATTTAAGCAGATGCTTAACTCTCTCCTGTTGAAAGCAATCAGGCTAAAAAAAGTGCTAAGCTTTGCCTGCATTGTGCCCCATTGTTTTGCATTATTTACTGTTCTTTTCTTCCTTGATGGACAGTCTAAACTAGAGCCCCATACATCTACCTGAAACAGGTAGGCCTATAACACGATTTGCTAGAGAGATCCAGTTGTATGTATAAAGGCAGACATCGTAAGGTAGTTCAGAGCCCCCATACCCAGTGTCATTTCTCTGGATGCTTGTGTGAGTATTAGCAACTCCCCTGCAGAGTGGAAGGCAGGATCATTTTTCCCTTTTTTAAGGGGGCCAGAGGGGGCAGGAAGGTAGGGTTCTTTTAACAAGCAGTGTGGTCAATAATGGTCTGGCACTGTACCTAGGGCTTCCTCAGGATCTCGTGATACATCAACATTCTGCAATGAGAGAAAGGAAACAAGGTCTCAGGTAGTTCTAAATATGGCTTCAAGAAACGTGGTTAGTGAGGACCCTAAGTCCCATCCACACCCATTTAAATCAGTGTGGCCAAAAGGCTGGAGCATCAGAATTAGAATATCTGGGTTCTATTTCTCAACTGTGGCACAGGACACCTTGGTTCTTTCATTTGTCCTAATACGGACCCATAATATGGTTGGTTCAGGGCTGGCCGTTGGCATGGTGTGGTTGTTCAAGGGGGCCTGGCTAGTCTTGTAGGAAAGATGTTGAGGGCGTGGGGGGAGGTGAGAGGAAAATATGACATAGGGAGAGATGCAGGTGGGTCTGAACAAAGTGATCTCTTCTGTTGGAGGGACTGCACAGAGTGAGGTGAGCAGGCAGTGTTAGGTGGTGGAGCTGATGGGTTTTGCTGAGAGTACTTATGAGAAGCAAAGCTCTTGGCATCCAATAAGATTACCTAGAGGCTGCTTCACAGCAAACCAATAATACCCATCTCATAGCATTGATCATGTCTTTCAACAGCCCCTCTCCAGAGGATCCCACTGGATCCCTAGTAAGAGACCCTCTTCAGTGCGGCAGGAATTCTGCTTACCTGTGGACGTTCCCGGTGTGTATTCACAGCTTCGATGTTGAGAAAAATAGATTCAACCTCACAGCCTGCCCCCAAAAGAACAACCCCACTATTACTAAATGTGGACTCAGGTACCAAACATAATCCACCTGTAGCTTTATCAGTTCATGTGTGTGTCAGGGTAAGCGCTAGCATCTGACAAGTACTTGTCTGAAAGCAATTGTTACTTGCCCTCAGTGGGAACTGAGTGGCTGACTTGGAGCTGCCAATGCTTATTTTAATAGGGCCTGCAAAGCTAGGCGGAGAAGCAGGCAACGGGATTTTCTAAAATCCAGAAGTAGACCTTTCCCTTGGGGGAAGGGGTATCGTATTCTCTTGGATTGAGACAATCACTCACCGTAGGCCACAGGTGTGAGCTTGAGAACGGTATGCAGTGGGCACTTGAGGTAAGGCAACTCCTCTGGGTGGGGAGAGAACAGCAAATGAAACAAGGGATCCAGGCCCCCTATTCATTTCCCACATCAGGAATCTAAAGGGGGTGGAGTAGTGGTGAGCAGGGGAAAATGACTTGTCAGTCCCAGTAGTGAATATGCCGAGGAGCAGGTTGGAAGAGAAAGTTCTGCTCTTTTGCAGCAGTAGTTGTCGTGGGGAGGAAACTATATGGGAGAATACCCCACCCTCTGAGCAGGAGTCGGAGCAGGGGTGGCCCAAACTACTGACAATGCTCCCAACACTGACATGCGGGTATGCGTGCACTATCAGATGAGAAGGCTAAGCTGGGGAGGGAGGAAGAGATGTACGCCTACAAATAGAGAACAGGGGCTGTGGTACCTGCACTCTTGTCTAGGAAGTAGGCAAGGAGGCAGCGCATGACAGCTTGGTGGCAGATCACCAGCACGTTCTCTTGTCGCTCTAGCTCCATTATGACAGGCTCCAAGCGCTGCACCAAATCCTCATAAGACTAAATGGATGAAGGGACAAAGAAATTCAGAGAGGCTCTTGCTGCTGGCTTCAGTCCTAGCTCTCTTTCGTGGGGAACTTCCTCTTGCCTCTGTGATAAGTTGCATATTTTCCCCTCCCAACCAGCTCAGTGGTTAAATATCCCACTGCATGAGATCCCACAGTTCAGTTCTTACACATATATGAACTAAATACACCAGTTCCCAGATCACACATCATTGGGCATTTCTTACCTCTCCCTTAGGATAGCGGTACCGGTATTTGTCCTGGTCTCGCAGGGCAAACTCTTGTGGATGATGGGCTTGGATCTCTTCATACGTCATCTCCTCACAGACACCCTGAAAAAATGAGGAATTGAGACACTGGGTCCTGGGCATGAAACAGAAAAGTAAAGCTTAGTATGTTGATTGAAGGTAACTGGGTTCTATCTCCAGCTTCCAGAGGTGGAGATGGGCAAAGAAGGGATGTTGGAACTGGAAGCCATGTCTCTTAGTCACTGATAGATAGGTGGAGTTAGTGGGTTAGGACTAGAGAAGTCTAGGCTCCTAGGTTTTATCTCCCATTTTGGGAAGCAGAGGTGAGAGTTACTGAGTGTTGGTTCTCACCGCATCAATCTCGTTCAGTGCTTTCCACTGCTCATAGGGCACGTGCAGCGCTTCTGCCGTCTGGATCGTGCGTTTCATGTGGCTTGTCCAGACCTTGAGGTCACTGATGCACTGGCAACGGATGAAGCCGGCCAAGGCATGGGCATACTGGTAGGCAGGGAGGCAGGACAGAAGGAAGGGAAAGAGTTTAGAAACATTTGCCGTGAGAGATTCTCAAACCTCGTTATAGTGTGCCCAAAGGGTTGTGTGAATTGGCCTTAGTTGAGGACGAAACACTCAGCCCCCACAATAATAAATGTTCTTCTTTCTTTTGTAGTGGCCATGAATATTCCACCTTTATAATGACCCCCCCCCCCCGAGCTTTTTAGGCTAACTTTGGAGGAGAACCACAGGAGATAAAGTCACTTCTGACATTAGTATCAGCAGGCTCTTACAGAGTTGCTGCCAGGCTGGGCAAGCCTCAGGAAGGCTGGACTGCCCAGGAGGTGGAGCAAATCACCAGCTGGCCCTGACTTCCAGCTTGTGACGGGGGTCATCCCAAGGGACAGAGTCTGCCTTAAGAACAGGAGGTAACACTAAGTAAAAATTTCTGTTCTCTGCCTTTTGATCAGAGGGTGTGATTAGACGACGCTTTGAGTATGTTGTGATCTCTGCCCCATTTGTTTTTCCCCTCTGCTGTACCTCTTTGCCACGCTCGGACAGTCCTGAGTCACCCCCAATGCACCCCCGAAGGTTGAGCTCACTCTCCCCATGCCGGCTGAGGTAGATGGAGCGGGGCGTCACATGAATGTTCATTAGGTAATAGACAGTGCGGCTCTGTATGTGGTCCTGCACACGGTTCACCAGGTACCGACTGCCGACATTGAAGATCTTGATGTAGGATAGCGAGCTGTGGAGGAAAGGAGAATGGGAGCCCAGGCCTTAGGGTCCCTTGTGAGAGTCCATTCTTTGGGGCATTCTGGAACTCTGCATTGCAAAACCCACACTTTTGTGTTTATCCCAGTTTGCATAATTACACGGTAATATGATTACTGAGATGATATCTGAAACATTTTGAGCATTGAAAAGTTGCTATATAAATGCTAGATATTATGTGTAATGGAGCTTTAGCTGCAGCTTTTTAAAAGGAATACTAAAGAAAAACAGCAGTTGGGTGGTGGATTTGGGATAGAAGAAGGCAGTGGGCCAGTACACGTGACATGATAGCCCATCATGGTTTCAGTTATCCGCGAAGAGATGCAGCACATGCCAGCCACCTTTATGAATATGCAAGCCCCAGCCGGAGGTTGCTGTGGCTTGTCGTGTCATCCAAACCTGGGCGGCTAGGGTTATTTGTTGGCTAAACAACCCTCGCATAACCCTAAAACAGACCATGGGTTATGTGAGGGTTGTTTAACCCTCAAGCCCCGCTGCCCAGGTTCGGATGATACAGCAAGTCCCAGCAGCCCCTGGCTGGGGTTTGCGTATTCATAATGGTGGATGGCATGGTGGGCTGTCGTGTCATTTGAACTAGGTCAGTAGGAGAAGGTGCTTAACCCTTTCTCTGCTTGCAATTTCTACATATCGTTCACTCCCCACAGGAGGTTCGAAATCTGCGTTGATCTACATTTTGAAGCTTGTAGGGATAGAAAATCTGCTTAAGGAGGGACTTGGAGCAGAGTCATGTTGTGGGTGAGGGGAATTATCCCTTTCCACGTCTCCACTCAGAATTCACCCAAAGTTAACAAACTGATGTATGCATTGGTATGTAATGTCTATGTAATTGGTATATAATTCCCCTAAAAGTATTTAATGGGATAAGACAGGGAAGCTGTTATAGGAAGAAGTTAATGTAAAAGCAGCAGGAAGGAGGGCTGAAAGAAACTGGTGGTTGGGGAGAGGGTACAAGTTAAGTGTGAAAGGAGAAGGGGAATGAAATAACAGGAGATGAGTAAGAATACTTTAAGAGGAATGTGAGGGGAAGGAGGAAAACAATGTAAAATAAAAACTTCTCTACTTAGAGCCTCGGGGTCAGCAGATTTTGCCTGAAATGCAGAAGGCTTGACCTCCAGAGTCAATGTCTGTACTTCAGTTGAAGAAAGCTGAACTATGGAACTCCCTGCTATGAGGAAATAGCTGTGGCAAAGAATTTTGACTTTTCCAAAGAGGGATTAGGTGTCAATATGAAATTATTTAAGTAATTGCCTGCCGATAATGCCAGACTCCGCTTCCGTCTGCCACCATCTTGTGACTGGTTCTGAGCCTGCATTACCATTTATGTCTGGTGGGCCTCAGTCAGTTTCAGCTCTTTCGAGGGGGCCCTGGGGATAGAAAGTTTGAGAGCCCCTGCCTTAGATTTATTTTATTATTTATTTATTACATTTATATCCCGCCCTTTTTCCTCTTTAAGGAACCCAAGGCAGCGTACATAATCCTCCTCCTCCTCTTATCCTCACAACAACAACCCTGTGAGGTGGGTTGGGCTGAGAATCTGTGATTGGCCCAAAGTCACCCAATGAGTTTCCATGGCCGAGTGGGGACTAGAACCCGGATCTCCTGACTCCTAGTCAAACACTCTAGCCACTACACCACGCTGGCTATCCAGTGATTAATTCAGGGAGGAGAAGTCATGATGGCCGTGATAGACAGATACTACTTATTTGTGCAGAAGCAGTATATCTGAATATCTGGTGCTGGGCACAGCAGAATAACATTGCTATCATGCCTGTGGAAGCCTTTCCCAACCGGGAGCCCTCCAGATGTGTTTGACGATAACTCCCATCACCCCTGGCCAGCATGGCCAATAGCAGTGGGAGTTGTCCAAAACATCTGGAGAGTACCAGGCTGGGGAAGTCCGGCATATGGGCTCCCTGCAGTATCTGGTGACCCATGTTGGAACAGAATGCTGAATTAGATAGAGTCTTCATCCAGCCCATCGAGGCAATTCTGTATGTGTGCAAGTGGAAGACAAGGGCTTTACACTGTCCTGAAATCTGATACAGTGAAGGGCAGAATAAAAATGTTTGACATAAATAAAACAAATAGGCTCATCAACTGCCATTAGCCATGCTAACTACATACAAACCCCACTTACCGTGGCAGTATACCTCTGAGTACCAAATGCTGGAGAAAAGATAGGAAGGCCATCACCTTTCCACTCTTGTTGTAAGCACCCAGAGGTATCTCACAGGCTGTTGGATATGGAATTGTGGACTAAATGGACTTTTGATCTGATAGTTATGTTTTTACTGCAGTTGAAGACATAGAGTTCTTTCTGAGCTTATTTACACAGTACAGGTGTTGTCTTTTTCTGAGGCTGAAATCCTCCTGTTGCCAAAGTTTGAAGTTTAATGCTAATTCATATTCACTGCAATCCAGTTGGTGGGTGGAATACATGTCTTGCAAACAGATGAGCAGGGCCACAACAGTTACACAGCAGCAGATGAACTGCCTCCTTACCTATCCAACTCATCATCCAGCGGCTCATAGGTTTGCTGGTAACACTCGATCCGCTTGAGAAAATCCTCCACCACTTCATCCCGGTTGCAGTCCTTATAGTCAGGGCTGCTTAGCTTCACTTGCTGTGAGTGGTGAGTAGGCAAGATAAAAAGGTGAAATGGGGCGGAGAGAGAAGGATGCATACAACCAGTCTGGCTTGGTCCATATTAGCATGAGCTGGAGAAAGGTGATGTTATTGGTTGCCTCCAGTAGGTAGGATGTCAGGGTTGGGATGCTATGCTTAATTGGGACAGAGCTCTCCAGCACTTTGCCTGGTTTCAATGCCAGAACTCACCTTTGAAACTTGTAATGTTCTTGAGCATGGGTAGAATGTATTTACCTTGTTACTGAGTAAACCACAAGGAGACTGTTCCCTCCCTGCCTCAATCTGGGACCAGAGGACTTTCCAAGCTAAAGGCTGTGGCTTCCAGACCGGATTGATTTTTCTGGCACTTTCCTTGAGATCAAGCACTGCCAAGAAATCTGATCTGGAGCAAAGAGGTACCTTGGGGCAAAGAGATACCTTGGGGCAAATATCTTACCGTGATATTCTCCTCGATGATGTGTGGGTCATCGCAGATGGATTCAACAAAGAAGACCTGTTGCAACAGAGTGATATATCATGGCAGGAAAAAGTGTGGTAGGCAACCAACTACCATCAAAATAGTATTCTTCTATGGCTGGAGGCAGATTATAGCTTTTTTCAGAGTTGAATGGAGTATAAAATAGGCATGGTGGTTCCTGGGGAACACTGCTGTCTCCAGTAAGCATATTTTGCAGGGCTTAAAACCCCCCCAAAGGCTTCATAACCTGTTTGACTACAGATGACAGTGCAAAAAAAAAAGAAAAGAATGAAACAGCACCTGTTATGTCACCTTCAGACTATTGTCTATCTTCCAGTTGTAACCCCACATGCCAGCATTCCAACACAAAAGCTGGTAGTTCCTGATGCAAACCTAGACTTCTACAACTGGCACGTTTGTCTTTTGATTCTTGCAAACCTCTAGTTACTGGAGTTGGTAGCAATATGTTCTTCAGTGTGCAAACAGCATCTGTGAAAACACCAGCGTTGGGTTGGGAGGTACCCTATTGCTTCCTTCCTTCATGCCGCTCTCTAACAAAAGATTTCGAAGTTGCAAAAACCACAATATAAATGTGTGAACAAAGGATCCAGATTGAGCAAAGAGATGTAAAACAAGCGAACGCCCATCACTTGCTATAGTTTGGATCATTCTGGGTTGTAATCAATGCTAGTCTAAGTGGCACTATTCTATGGGTAATGGGTCTACTCTAAGTGGGACTAAGACTGGATACAACCTTCTGTATTTTAGAATCTGAATTTCCTTCGCCAACAGCTCTTGGCAGATTCATCCTACTGCTCTGTCAGCAGCCTGTTTACTTCATTGCTTACTTTGAAGCCATTCTCCTTGGCAAATTGCAGGATGAGGGCACGCCGTTCCCGTGTGGTGTTAGTGGCATCAAAAACCTAGGTAGGGGATGAGAGGGAAGCAGCTGAAGAAGGGCGCAACTGGAGGCAACGTGATGATATACTAGATTGATATATGGGCCTTTGCCCTCTTACCGCGACTTGCCCTTCTTCCATGTTCAGATAGGTTTGGACATCCCGAAGAGCTACCAGTGCGCACTGTCTGTTGGTGAATAAGAGAGGTTATAATCCATTGCCAGTCTCACAGTACTAAGTTGTATATAGCACTTTAAGCTATATACATTCCCAGCTGGGGAATGCTGGGAGCTGTAAGGCTTTTTTCTGTCTAAACATGCATAGGATTGTGCCTTTAAGCGTCCTTCCCCAACCTAATGCCCTCCAGATGTGTTGGATTGCAACTCCCATCATTTCTGGCCAGCATGGAGAGTGCTAGGATGGGGAAGGATACTAAAGAATGTTCAAAGCACTTTGTATACTTTATCTCAGCAATCCTTACCACAGGCGAAAAGTGGCTTGCCAGAGGTCATCCAGCGCCTTCCCAGCAAAAGCAGAACTTGAACAGGGAGTCTTCCTATTTAAAAATCAGCTACTTTGCTATTCTTCTACACTAGTGCTCTGATGTATTTTCTTGTCATATGGATAGAGGGGCTGTTCACATAAAACATCCCAGAAAAAAATAGGTTGTACACATTTCATCATTGTACCTTGCTTTATTTGTGCGATTTGCTTTGGTTACACATTTTGGGATTTATTTTTTCCTAAGCTGCAGGACAAGAGCTGAAACTTATTAAAAACATAGGGAGGTCCTTAGCAGAAATAAGCGCTAGTAAAGATTGCTGAGATAATGTACCTGAAGTACATTACAAAGTATAGTGTAGAGTGGACCGGGGTGGGCGATGCATGGCCCACCCACCCCTATTTTGTTATTATTTTTAATTTATAATGGCAAACACACTGAATTTAAAACTAGTTGTTGGCAGGGGTAATACATTACAAAAATCAGGGAGAAAAAGTTGTAGTCTGCCACCCATCAAGTGGGCGCCAGACGCTATGCCTGCCCACCTCCTCTACTTGTGATCACCAGCAGCATTTGCTAGGACCACACCCTGCATAGGGTGGCCATGGGTCCTAATTTACAGAGGACAGTCCTCTGTTTGAAGGTATCCTCTTTTGGAAGGTCTGTCCAGTCCAAGCCTGGTTTAAAGATAAAGAACCATCAGAAGGAAGAGCTGGACACTTGAAGCTGCCCATCGACAGCACCTGGACAGCAGACTGAGCAAGGCACACAGGTCACCTGATGAGTCTTCCTCACTACGGTGAGATGTATCATATTTCTATTTAAATTGAAGTAGTTATTTCTATTTATACATATCTGTTAGCATATGCAAACGGATGCCCTCTGTTTTGGGTGATACATTTCCTCTTTTTTGGCAATGTGCAAGTAAGCGGCCAGCCTACCCTGAAAGTCCTCAGGTACTTAGCACCTGACAGTCCAAAAAGTTACAGTAACAGAGACAGGCATCAGAGTTGACCCTCTACTGAGCCCCAGGCCCTGCTTGTCCTTCCTTGTGTCTTTCATTTCTCTTTGCTGCTGTCCTGCATACCACCTGAAGATTATGTATTGAGCCTTGTTTTCCACCTGGGCTTGTGCCATTTGAAAAAAAAAACACATGTTTTTTTCTTCTGCTTGTACAGTTGCGCACATCTAAAGTTTGGACAAGGGCTTCAGTGTTACGGGAAAAGGTCGTTGCACATTTTTCTCTGCTATTAAAAACATTTAAAAGGATGATCCAGGAGGATGCCAGATAGGGTGAAAGAAGAAAACCATACTACCAAAACCTGCCAACAGCATTTTGGCATTGGATTGCTTCTGGCTTATGATTTGACAGCAGCTAGATGGCATGATGGTCAGGTTCAAAGGGAGCATAAGCTCTGTGATCCAATCCTGTGGTGTCTGAGCTGTAGAGATCCACTACATACACAAGGGTAATATAGGGCCTGGGGCTGTGGAGTGATGTCATGTGCCCTACTTTACAGAGGACAGTTCTCTGTTTGAAGGGCTTGAAGGTGTCCTCTGTTGGAAGGGCTGTCCAGTCCAAATCCAGTTTAAAGGGAAAGAACCATAAAAAGGGAGAGAAGGGAGGAGCCTTGAAGTTGCCCATCAACAGCCAGCAGATTGAGCAGGCACACAGATCTCTTGATCATGGAGACATGTACATCTACTTATATTCTAGAAATAATTTCTAAATGTTCGTCTGTAAACATAAATTACGAGAGCAATCCTATGCGGATAGGCAGCCACTTCCAAACTCAGAGGTGAACACCTATCCAATGCAGGGCGGCCAGACTGTGCAGGAGATCTTTTCCTCCATGCTCCAGCTGCCCTGCTGCATTACAGGCTAGACAGCCTATTTTGGCTGTCTAGCCAGAGCAGTTTGGGGCAGGAGTGGCAAGGACAGACGATGCATAGGAAGCCTCACAAGAGGCTTTTGCTCCCCCACCCCCAGGAACGCCCCCTTTTGTCCTGCTCCACACTGCACTTACGAGCACAGAGCTGGGGGATAATCCGCACTGCCTACGAGGGGGCAGGGGAGGGGGTGCCAAGGTCAGTTCCCGGAAACCGACCAATCCTATGGCTGTCTAGCCGCTGTCTAGCAGCCATAGGATTGCGCCCTTAATGTATGCAATTTTTATGCAAACCATTGACCTCTTTAGTCCTATTTTTTGGCAGTACATATATTTTTTCGCAATGTGTAAGTGGCCACCCTACCCAGCCCCAAGATTAAAGCCCACTTTCCCTGGAAGCCGATCATGAGCCCAAGGGTAAGAAATTTGTTGTTGTTCAGTCGTTCAGTCGTGTCCGACTCTTTTGTAGGATAAAGGAACTCAACCCTGACTGCTCATTGGAAGGACAGATACTGAAGCTGCAGCTCAAATATTTTGGCCACCTAATGCGAAGACAAAACTCCCTGGAAAAGACCCTGATGCTGGGAAAGATTGAAGGCCAAAGGAGAAGGGGATGGCAGAGGATGAGATGGCTAGATATCATCACCGATGCAATGGATATGGACTTGAGCACACTCCGGGAGAGAGCGCAGGACAGGAAGGCCTGGCGTGCTATGGTCCACGGGGTCACGAAGAGTCGGACACGACTGAACAACAACAACAACAACAACTTCCGACTGTGGATTTATCTGCAAGGCTCTTTAAGCAACAGAGGCCCTTCTCACATGCCCACCAAGTGCATGAGAGAGGGCCTTTGTCACAGATGCCCCACACCTCTGGAATGGGTTGCCATCGAGGGTCTGTCAGGCTCCAACATTGCAGGCTTTTAGGAAGGCTCTGAAAAGTTACTTGTTTACTCTGGCCTTCCCCTGATTATGTGTGTGAGTGTGTGTTTATTGTTGTATGTTAGATTGTTGTTTTTATAAAATTGTGTAAGCCTATTTTATTGTTGTAAGCTGGCTTGGGAGGGCTCCTGCTCTGAAAGCTGGCCTAGAAATATTTTTAACCCCATCACCAACTTAGTGGGTAGTGTCCAATGTTAGTCCTATGCAGAGTAGGCCCTTTGAAATGAATGGGACTTAAGTTTGTAATGACTAACCTAAGTCCCATTAATTTCAACAGGTCTACTCTATGTAGGACAAATATTCGATGCTACCCAGTGGTGGAAACTAAGGTGAGTTGAAACCATCAGAAGTACCATCACCATTACTTTCTTTCCTTTGTTTTTAAAGGAGAGGCTCGGGATGGGGTGAGGGGTGGGGAGACAGATATATGTAGTAAACTCAAAGCGTGTCACATGATGTGACTGGTTGAAGTTAAAGGTCCATCCCAAGAGTATCTGAAGTTAGTGAGACGATGTCAGTGGCTAGCCTTATGAAATTCGCTTTCACCACAGTTTAAGGTTGAGCACAAAAATGCCAAAAATAACTGTCTTTTGAAGGCAGAAATTAAACTGCTGGGCATTCAGTATAACTGAGGAGTTTATATTGTTGTTATTATTGTTATTATATTGTTGTTGCTATTATTATGTTGTTGTTGTTGTTGTTGCTGTTCTGCATTAAGGGTACCGCACATAGTTTTGGAAATAGGGTGGGGGGAAATTAGAAAATTAGGGCTGAAAACTTATGCACATTTACCTAGGAGTATGCCCTACTGAACTCAGTGGGGCTTACTTCTAAGTAGATGTGCATATTATTGTGTGGTAAATAAACTATGTGTAAGAGGCCAGACTGCAGGGTGTGTGGATTGATCATTGGCACACAGATTCCTGGGCCACCCTGGTTTCAGGGCTGCTCCCATGTATGAAAATGCAAGAAACCTGCATACAAATGGTCACATGTGATGACTGCACGTGTGTGTGTTCTGCTGCAATGTATATGCGGTAAAATTTTGAATGAGCAATTGTCACACGTGTTTATCTATGTGAAGGTTTCATAGCTGCCCTACTTAGAAGCGCAGGAGCATGAAGGGCTGGCCCAATATAATTTTGCTGCCTGCGGCATCTCCCTCCCACACCAAGGTACATAGTACCCAAAGCCAGCCAAGTTATTTTGGCACATGAGGCAGAAAAATCCCAGAAGTGCCCCTCCCCAACCCTGGCACTAAAAATACAACAATGAGAAATTAAGTAACTAAGAATTTGCTGCCTTTTTGTGACAGCCGCTATCTGCTGCCTGAGGTGGCCACCTCAGTCTGCCTAATGTTAGGACCGGTGATGCTAAGCCTCCATGAATGCTAAACCTAGAGGGGTAATTGTCTGCCTTTCCCCAAAGATCCAGTCAGAATTGTGAAGTCCCAGTGCCCTGAATCATACGCAATGCCTATACTGAAGGCTTCCCACAGCGGGAATGATCTTGGGGCTAAACATTCCGTATTTCTGCCTTTGTAGTGAGCATATCCTGAGATGGTGCGGACAGCCTGTTAAAATGCTGCTTTTCTGTATATTCCATTTTGCATCCTGCCCTTTCTCACAGGAACATAGGAAGCTGCCTTATACTGAGTCAGATCACTGGTCCCCTTAGCTTAGTATTGTCTGCACTGGCTGGCAGCTGGTTTCAGGGAGAGACAGGTCTTTCCTAGGCCTACTTGGAGATGCTGAGGACCTTTTGTGTACAAAGCATGTGTGCTACCACTGAGCTACTCTCCAAGGAGTCTGGGGTAGCATAGCGGGATTTCCCCCCAATTGACCCTTATATCAAGCGTGTGAGAGATTTGGGTGAAAGTGGCTGGCATACAGCCAGTCAATGAGTGACCTTTCTAGTAGATTACGGATCTGAGCCCAGGTCTTCTCTAGCCCAACACTTTGCCCACTGCACAATACCTGCTTTTCTTGTCTTGGCATTTTCCCTCATGCACCCCTACCTGTGGCTGGCTTTCCCCATTGTTGGGCTGCAGTTTCCAGTTCTCCACCATTCCCACCTGTTCTGGGTGAGTTCCTCACCTCCGAATCCGCATGGCCTCTTCATTGTCTGGGCGGAAAAACTCGTAGTTCTTGTAGGTCTGGACGGCTTCGCGGCGATATTGCCCGACATTGAACACTGGGGAGACGGAGACTAGGATGGCCTGGGATCTTTAGAGAGTCCCTTCTGTATGTGTGACCCAGAGGCTTACCCCATGCCACCCCCAAATGAGCCCTTATCCCCCGTTACCTTTAGTGGGGACCCCAATCCAGTTGAGGTAGCGGGTGAGCTTTTTTGAGATGTAGGTTTTTCCTCTAGCTGGCAACCCCACCATGATCACCATGGTGGGCGAATTGGTGAACTGCGGCACAGAAGCTGTAGAGAGGCAAAAAGGTGAACCGGCGCTGTCCCTAATTCTGGGGTGGGGAGGGTGGGAATTGGAAGCCAGAAAGTACCCACAAAAGCAGCCTGAGCTGGAGGGAGAACCAGCTCCCTGCCTCAGACACCTCACCTTTCTCTGGTTTAACAACAGAGCCCATGAGCCCTAGAATCAACAGAGAGGCCTTTGAGCTAAACCAGAGCATCGCGCCACAGGACGTTGTTACCATCCCAGATGAGCTGGGAGGACTGTTTGGGACATGGAGCGGGTCTCTTCCACATTGGAAGAGACCCAGCATACTCGTTATGCATAAACATGATTGTGTCTCAGTTTTCCTCAAGGAAAAATACTATCCTCCGAGCAAGCCAGTTGCTCCGGCCTGTTGCTGTGTAAAATAGGGCCTGGCCTTCCTCGGGAGGGGAAAGAGCCCGCATCTTAGCAGAACAGAGCCCAACTCACATCCCCGGCGTTGCTGCAGGCGCTTGCTGGTGCGTGGAATCCATACTTTCTGTAGGGGAGTCTGTGTGAGCTCCCCAAACTCTCCGCTCATCCTGCCCTGCTGCCTCCCTGTTCTGCAAAACTGGCCTGTCTGGCTCTTCCTGGAGGCTCCAGATTATGGGTTGTCATGTGTTTGTGTATGCAAGTAAGATAGGTTCAGCGTGGGACAGTGTGGCCATTGAACTTCCACCTCTGTGTACACTACTGATAACATGCAGATAACTTCTGGGCACACCCACTTTTCTATAAGGGAGAGAGAGTGCCTTGCTGTCTGTAATGCTTGCCAGTCTAGGGAGCCTAGAAACTGAGAGCCCCACAGGGCCTTTTCTCCTTGCCTTCCCGATCCATCCAGGTCTTCTGAACTAACACGATGTAAGCAATGTTGTAGTGGGGCCAGGGCTCGCAGGGCCAAAGCTCGTGCCTTGGTCTTGAAAGGGCAATTAAGACTCAGTAGCTTTACAAAAATCATGCTCTTGGCAGAGGTGAAAATTGCTAGAATGAGTTTGTTGAGATGGATGGATACAGCTGCCTGCATTTTTAGGCTCTCCCTGGAGGCGTGGCTATGGGGACTCTCATGCTGAGTGCCTGCACTTCAAAATTTACCACGGCATGTAAGACTGTAAGCATGTTTACAGTCATGGGAACGAGAAACTTGCTTTTCTAAAAATGAACGCAGAGAACTGCAGGATTCTGCACAAGCTAGTGTCAACTGCCCCATTCTGTGCTCCTCATGTGGTGTGATCACAGCCATGCAGATTTCCAAAGACCCCTCCTTTCAGCCAATTCTTCTTAAAGGGGAAAAATGACCACCCATGGTTGTAAATCACTTTATGCTGAGAACCAAAAACTTCTTTCTCGGATTTGTGAGATAGAAGTGCAGCGCTTGCCAGGGCCCAAATACAGGCCTGGGGGGCAATGACCTTGAGTTAGTATTAAACCAGTATCCGAGATATCAGCCTACATGTTCTGTCTGGTTCTGTGTATGCCATGGACACATGCCAAGGTGCCAGATCATGGGGTAAAGTGAGGTTTATTGGGGACACTCATCCACCTGGCAGGATGCTTGAAGAGGAGGGATGCCAGTCCTGGAGGCTGACGCAAGGGGGCACTGTGGAGAATTCTAAGCCGTGATTTTTAAATGGTGCCTCTTGCTAGGCAACTACATTTCCAGGATGCCTGCAGTGGACATGGGGCCTGTAGGCACCGCCTCTAAACTACCCCGGCAATAACTGACCTTCTCTACCACAGTTTGTTTTGTGCTCTCTTCATCAAGTGTATATTGCTTTCTTGACATCCCTTAGGCAATGACAAACAAAACAAACTCTGCAAGAGTTGAGATGTGAGATTAAAGCGCACAGCATCTTGCAAAAGCTCATCAGTACTTACCACCACTTAGGTGACATAAGTTTTACAAAATTTCCAGACCATCCCTCAACCTCCCCCCAAATAAAACAATAAATGTTGTAATTTTAAATAAAGTGTTATAATGTTGCTTGATTTTGCTTTTGACATATTTAAGAACTTGGATGAAAGTCCAATAATCCCCACCATGAACAGAGAAAGAAGAAATTTTGTCCAGATGTCATAAAACAGACGCATCAGGAACAGTCCACTGGGAAGTTATTTTGCACAAGCCTGACTGAAAGGACTAGCGCTTGCACAGGAGGTGCACAATTGGTGGATTGTGCCCTAAATCAACATTATGTAATTTACTTAGAAAGAAAAATAGCATCAAGCCACAGATCCTTGCATAGAATGATTTCACTAGAAGACTACTTGATAACAGTAAAATCAGTAGTGTAGGGGCAAATTCAGAAGTGTGGGGGTCCCTTTGTGACAATCACAACCACGCCCCCTCACAGCCACACCCCCTTCTAAGATTAAGATTATACAACCTTGGAAGATATACAGCCTTCAATTGGGATCCAAAAACAGTGCAGCTGAGGGCAAGGCAGTGTTATTTCAATTGGATGTCTGAGAAAAAATGCAGGGGTGTTAAAATCTTTTTCACCCACCCACCCGCAAACACTTTAGATTTTCAAAATATGATACTCTATGGAAGCTTCATCCTCTCAACTCAGCCCTCATGGACAGATCCCCTCTCATTTAAACAGCCCCCTTGCACACTCCCTTAGCACCCCAACATTACCCATTAGCCTTCCCTAAGCTCCTTCATTATATCTCCCTGCTCCCACTCTAACAGAAATGTCCACACACCCAGCTGGATTGAACTACACATACACACACACACACACACACACACACAGTGGCGTACTGGTAAATTTGGAAATGCAGGAGCTCATTGTGACAGTCTCCAAGGGCAGTCCAAAAAATTCAGGCAGCTGTGTCAATCCATTTCAACAAACCAGTTCTAGGAGTTTTCATCTCCACCAGGAGCATGTCTTTGGTAAAATGAATAGGTCTTAATTGCCCATCCCTGACCAAGTCATCCCAAATACTTTGCATTCCAACACGGAACAATATATTGCTGCTTGGAAAATTCATTCCCCTCACAGCTACAGTGGGGATTGCAGCTAAGCTCCGAGGGAACAGGGAATCCTGAGGGGGGTGGCAGATGACATCAGAGTCCCTGCTAATGAAAAAGTGCTGGGGCTGCGTCCCTGCGAGCCCTGCCTCCACTTCACCACTGAGTAAAACACGCAAAGCTAATGCAGATTCTCACTGGAGCAGGGGTGTTGAACCTCTTCCAGCCTGTGGGTCGAATTGAATTTCAGAGAAGTTTTCAGAGGCCACGTTCCAATGGTGGGAGGAGCTGAAGGCAAAACTGGGTGGGACCAAAATATCAGCCTATTTTAGCTTTAAAGCTCTACCTACCAGTAACTAAACCTTAGGAGAAGCATAGAATGGGAAAAATGTACAAAAGCCAGGAAACCACGAATTGGCAGCCAAGGGAAAGGGAATGGGGCTGGGGAAGGGAGTGTGGCTATCTGGGGAACCAGGATTTGGACCTGGATTTGGCCCCCAGCAGTCCGGATTTGGCCTGCAGGACTAAGGTTCAACACCCATGCACAGGAGTGACCACAAACTGGAGGCTGAGGTTGAGAGTGAAACTTTAGGTAGACTATTGAGTTTGAGAAAGATGGTAGAGGGCTGTATTGTTTTATTTTGAATATTGGTTATGCTTTTATCTCTTTAGTTCTATTTTAATTGCATTAACAGGATATTTTATATGAATTTTTAAAAGGTATTGTCACTTGCTCCATTCCTTCGGGAGAGAGCAGGCTATACAGTCAAATACCTACTTTGGCAACATTCGCATGCCTTACTGCCTGGCTAGCGGATTAGCTTTGGAGTACAGCGTCCAGAGTGTCTTACGCTCAGCGCAGGACCGGCACTTCAATAGAAGGTGTGCGTTCCATAGCGCAGCTTCACAAATCCTCTACAGGTCCAAATAGCCTGCGTTTGCAACATTTCACCAAGTCACGCTCCCAACTCTCTATCCTGCCAGTCTGCTAGGCCAGGAAATACAATATACTTTAGGCAGCTGAAGGACAAACACTGAGGGCTTTATGGGGGTTACCAGCAAGGACAAGAAGAAAAGGGAAGGAGAATCAGTCCATATACTGAGACACTGAGATCACCCACCAGGGCTCCCCATCGTCCCACACAAGTAATGAAGGAGACAGGAGCTCTATTACTGCAGGTTTACCATGCTAGAGTCCTTAAAGCTTAAGCCACATATTCTGTGGGAATATCCTGCCCATTCTTAAACCAATTAGACCCCCACTTTTCCCAGGCTCTCTGGCTGCCAGCACTGCTGCCCACCGGGACTTGCCCTACCTGGGATTTTGGCAGGTTTTTCCTCCATTGCTGCTCAGTCTTCCCTATTTGCTAGAAGCCATGGCATTGGGGGGGGGGCAGGGGGGATTGCAGTGTCACTACGGCTAGGATTTCCCTTGGGGTCACGTTTCACGCTTTTCACGCTGGGGTGTCAGCCACCGTGGCTGCTGACCCAGAGGCAAAACAATCCGGGGAGTCTTTCCAAAAGGAGCCATGTGGCCTTGACTGAAAGGTCAGCACTAATATTATCCCTGCAGCTGGAAGAAGAGGCAGGAGGAAACGGCTGGGCCCCATGACTGGCTGACGAGTGCCTGTATTTCTAGAACAGCCTTCTCTAATCTGACACCCAATAGATGTGCTTGGACTACAACTCCCATCAGCCCCAATTGGTTGGCTGGCTGGGTAGGATGGGAGTTCAGCCTATCTGGAGTGTGCCAAGTTGGGAAAGGCTGCTCTAGAATCTATTAACGTAACTGCAGTTATTTGAGATGACTTAACCGTGCAAGCCTAGGCACGGCTACTCGGAAGTATGTTCCATTGAGTTGAATGGGACTTACTCCCAGGTAAGTGTGTACAAAACTATAGCGTTGGGCAATGGGGAATCCTGCACCCAGGACAAATGCACAGCCATCTCTGGGGAATATCTGTATTCTGTTAAGAGCCAGTGCCTGTTATTAGGGCTGCCAGATGTTTATTTCAGAAATTAATGTTAGAGCCATACTGCATATTATTTCAGCCTAGCCCAACTTGGTGCCCTCCAAAGGTTTGGGACTTCAGTTGCCATCAGCCCCAGCCAGCATGGCCATTGGTCAGGACGACAACTCTAGAGATTCTAGAGGGATGCTGGGAGTTGTTGTCCAAACCCTCTGGAGGGCACCAGGTTGGGGAAAGGGGGCAATACTTGGAAGATCCATTTTTAATATTTTTTTGCAAACCTAACAGCAGCTGGGGGTGGGGACTGGACAGCAACGTCAGGGGAAAAGGGATTTAGACCTTTCCTCTACATGTTCTTTCCCCAATTAGAATCCCACACCTCCAGTCCCCCCTCCCTGCCCCCCAAGTAGCTATTAGCCCTGCTGGAGGAAAACAAGAGGTATGTACTGTGCCTGTCTCCCCCATACCATCCCAGTGTGATTAATAGTATCTTTGGGGAGGGGTGATTTTGATCAGGAAAACAGCATGGGGAAGAGAGCTTTGACCCACTCCTTCCTCCACTACTGCTACCCACATCTGATTTATCCTACCTTCCCTCTTCATGACTGCTTTTAAACAAATGCTGGGAATCCCGACCATGGATTTTTCATGGCCCATGTCATTTGGGCTTTAGGCAGGTCTCTTGTGGCTCAGATTCTGGGACATAAGGGGGCGCAACCTGTCAGATGGAGGTGAGGCCTGGCGGGATGGAGAAGCCTAGTGGGGCCTGATGGGGCAGGACAAGAGCCTGGTGCCTCAGGATAGAACCTCATGGCTTGGGAGACAGGGATGGGGAAGAGAGGGGATGGAAGACTCTCTCAAGCAGGGGTGCAAAATTTCAAGTCTGCAGGCCAAATTTGGCCCTCTGGGGGTTTCCAGATGACCCCTGCCCCAACCCCTTTCCCTTGACAGCTGACCATTTGATTTCCCAGGTTCTGCACGGTTCCCCACCTCCCCCCGTTCTAAACGGTCAAAGCTCCTCTCCTAAGGTTTAGTTAGTGGCAGTAAGAACTGTAAGCTAAAACATGCTATTTTTTTGTGTTTTTTGGCCCTGCCCCTTTGCCCCTGATCCCGTCCCATTTTGCCTTTGACCCCCCCCCAAATGCAGTCCCCATCCCCGAGAATCCTAAAATGGTGGTTTGTAGCCCAATCTCAAGCCATGCAGAAAATAGTCTGTCCCACTGATTCTGCTCCTCACCCTGAGAGAGAATTTATTCCTTCTTGGGGAGACTGAGAAGGAGGCTAAAACACTGAAGCTTCAGGTCAAATCCAGAGGCCTGCCAAAACTGGGAGCCAAAATAGTTGAGTGCCTATGAATATGTATAGAATGTACTTTCACTGTGTCTAACTGAGAGTCAGTGTAGTGTAGTGGTAAGAGTGCTGGATTGTAACTCAGAAGATCTGGGTTCTAGTCCCCACTTAGCCATGAAGCTCAGTGGGTGACTATGGGCCAGTCACTGACTCTCAGCCTAACCTACCTCTATAAAATAGAGGAGGATCATGTAAGCCACCTTGGGGAAAAAGGTGGAGTATAAATGTAACAAATAAATAAACTACTGGGTTTAGCAGGCAGACTCCACAGTTGAGCAACAAAAAGGATTAATGATCCAGCCATCCGTTGGCGTAAAGGTGTGGAAATTTTCCAATTACAAAGAAACAAAAAATTTCAGAGAAGTAGCCCTATTAGTCTGTTGCAGCAAAAATGACAAAGGGTGCAATCCTATGTATGTTTGGACAGAAACAATTCCTACAACTCCCAGCATTCCCCAGCCAGCCATGTCTGTCTAAACATGTATAGGATTGCGCCTAAAGAGTCTTGTGGCACATTACAGACTAATAACACATTTATTCTGGCAGTATGCTTTCATGCACTACACCCACTTCATCAGATGCAAGAGAAGCAAGTCAGAAAGGTAGCAAAATCCTTAAGTTATCTGAGCACAAGAAAGTTCGTTCTTATTGCAGATATTGTAGTCATTTCTGTTGTTGTTGTTCAGTCGTTCAGTCGTGTCCGACTCTTCGTGACCCCATGGACCATAGCACGCCAGGCCTTCCTGTCCTCCGCCCTCTCCCGGAGCGTGCTCAAGTCCATATTCATTGTATCGGTGATGCTATCTAGCCATCTCGTCCTCTGCCGTCCCCTTCTCCTTTTGCCTTCAGTCTTTCCCAGCATCAGGGTCTTTTCCAGGGAGTTTTCTCTTCGCATTAGGTGGCTAAAATATTTGAGCTTCAGCTTCAGTATCTGCCCTTCCAATGAGCACTCAGGGTTGATTTCCTTTAGGATTGACTGACTTGACCTCCTTGCAGTCCAGGGGACTCGTAAGAGTCTTCTCCAGCACCACAGTTTGAAGGCATCGATTCTTCGGCGCTCAGCCTTCCTTATAGTCCAGCTCTCACAGCCATACATTGCGAAGTCATTTCTGACCAATATATAATAGCCTGTTCACATCTTATTTAGTACAAAAGCATCAAGAACTGATCTAGCTAGTACGCATGCTGCTTTGTGAGATTTGGTTGGGTGTGGTATTTTTCTGACCGATTTTTTAAAACTAGGAATTTCCTCCTAAAAAAAAAGGACGGGCAGAACGGAGGGACAGCTCTCAGTTCTCCAGGCCCCGCCTCTAGCTGTAGTACTCATTGCTAGTCAAAGGGCTGGAGTCTTTATGGTTCCCTACTGCGACTTTCCCCTTCATGGATCACTGCCTTGTTGTGGCGAAGGGGCTTGCGTAACTCAGTGAAGCCATAAGCTATGCCGTGCAGGGCCACCCAAGACGGACAGGTCATGGCAGAGAGTTCTGACAAAACGTGGTCCACTGGAGAAGGAAATGGCAACCCACACCAGTATTCTTGCCAAGAAAACCCCATGGAACGTATCACAAGGCTAAAAGATATGACGCCGGAAGAGGAGCCCCTCAGGTCGGAAGGTGTCCAATATACTACTGGGGAAGAGCAGAGGGTATTTCCAAGTAGCGCCAGAAAGAGTGAAGCGGCTGGGCCAAAGCCGAAAGCACACTCAGCTGTGGATGTGTCTGGTGGTGAAAAGAAAATCCAATGCTGTAAAGAACAATATTGTTTAGGAACGTGGAATGTCAGATCAATGAATCAAGGTAAGCTGGAGGTGGTCAAACATGAGATGGCAAGATTGAACATCGACATCTTGGGAATCAGCAAACTAAAATGGACAGGCATGGGCGAATTTAATTCAGGTGACCATCATATCTACTATTGTGGCCAAGAATCCCTTAGAAGAAATGGAGTAGCACTCATAGTCAACAAAAGGGTGGGAAAAGCAGTACTGGGGTACAATCTTAAAAATGATAGAATGATCTCAGTATGAATTCAAGGCAAACCATTCAACACCACAGTAATTCAAGTCTATGCCCCAACCACTGAGGCCGAAGAAGCTGAGGGTGATTGGTTCTATGAAGACCTACAACACCTTCTAGAACTAACACCAAAAAAAGATGTCTTCTTCATCATAGGGGACTGGAATGCTAAAGTAGGAAGTCAAGAAATCACCGGGATAACAGGCAGGCATGGCCTTGGTGTACAAAATGAAGCAGGACAAAAGCTAATAGAGTTTTGCCAAGAGAACACGCTGATCATAGCAAACACTCTTTTCCAACAGCACAAGAGACGACTCTACACATGGACATCACCAGATGGTCAATATCGAAATCAGATTGATTATATCCTTTGCAGCCAAAGATGGAGAAGCTCCATACAGTCAGTAAAAACAAGACCTGGGGCTGACTGTGGCTCAGATCATGAGCTGCTTCTTGCAAAATTTCGGCTTAAATTGAAGAACATAGGGAAAACCACTAAACCATTCAGGTATGACCTAAATCATATCCCTGATGAATATACAGTGGAGGTGAGGAATAGATTTCAGGGATTAGACCTGATAGACAGAGTGCCTGAGGAACTATGGACGGAGGTCCGTAACATTGTTCAGGAGGCAGCAACGAAATCCCTCCCAAAGAAACAGAAATGCAAGAAAGCCAAGTGGCTGTCTGATGAGGCTTTACAAGTAGCTGAGGAAAGAAGGGAAGCAAAAAGCAAGGGAGAAAGGGGAAGATATATCCAACTGAATGCAGAGTTCCAGAGAATAGCAAGGAGAGACAAGAAGGCCTTCTTAAATGAACAATGCAAGGAAATCAAGGAAAACAACAGAATGGGAAAGACTAGAGAACTCTTCAAGAAAATTGGAGATCTCAAGGGAACGTTTTGTGCAAAGACGGGCATGATAAAGGACAAAGAAGGCAGGGACCTCACAGAAGCAGATGAGATTAAGAAGAGGTGGCAAGAATACACAGAAGAACTATACAGGAAAGATCTGAATGTCCTTGATAGCCATGATAGTAATGTCCTTGATAGCCATGATAGTGCGGTCACTGAACTTGAGCCGGACATCCTCGAGAGTGAAGTCAAGTGGGCCTTAGGAAGCATTAGTAACAACAAAGCTAGCGGAGATGACAGTATTCCAGCCGAGCTATTTAAAATCCTAAAAGATGATGCTGTTAAAGTGCTGCATTCAATATGCCAACAAATTTGGAACACTCAACAATGGCCGCAAGACTGGAAAAGGTCAGTTTACATTCCAATTCCAAAGAAGGGCAACGCCAAAGAGTGTTCAAACTACCGCACAATTGCGCTCATTTCACATGCCAGCAAGGTGATGCTCAAAATCCTACAAGCTAGGCTTCAGCAGTATGCGAACCGAGAACTACCGGAAGTACAAGCGGGGTTTCGAAGAGGCAGAGGAACTAGAGATCAAATCGCCAACATTCGCTGCATCATGGAGAAAGCAAGAGAATTCCAGAAAAACATCTATTTCTGCTTCATTGACTATGCTAAAGCCTTTCATTGTGTGGATCACAACAAACTCTGGCAAATTCTGAAAGTGATGGGAGTACCAGACCACCTTACCTGTCTCCTGAGAAACCTGTACGAGGGTCAAGAAGCAACAGTAAGAACCAGACATGGAACAACCGAGTGGTTCAAAATTGGGAAAGGAGTACGACAAGGCTGCATATTGTCGCCCTGCTTATTTAACTTATATGCAGAGTACATCATGAGAAATGCCGGGTTGGATGAATCAGAGGTCGGAATTAAGATTGCTGGGAGAATTATCAACAACCTCCGATATGCAGACGATACCACCCTAATGGCAGAAAGCGAAGAGGATCTAAAGAGCCTCTTGTTGAGGGTGAAAGAGGAGAGTGCAAAAGCTGGTTTGAAACGCAACATTAAAAAAACTAAGATCATGGCATCTGGCCCCATCACTTCCTGGCATATAGAAGGGGAAGAAGTGGAAGCAGTGACAGATTTTACTTTCTTGGGCTCCAAGATCACCGCAGACGGTGACTGTAGCCATGAAATTAAAAGACGCTTGCTCCTTGGGAGGAAAGCTATGGCCAACCTAGACAGCATAGTAAGAAGCAGAGACATCACCTTGCCGACAAAGGTCCGTCTAATCAAAGCTATGGTTTTCCCAGTAGCAACGTATGGCTGGGAGAGCTGGACTATAAGGAAGGCTGAGCGCCGAAGAATTGATGCTTTCGAACTGTGGTGCTGGAGAAGACTCTTACGAGTCCCCTGGACTGCAAGGAGGTCAAATCAGTCCATCCTAAAGGAAATCAAGCCTGAGTGCTCATTGGAAAGACAGATGCTGAAGCTGAAATATTTTTGCCACCTAATGCGAAGAGAAAACTCCCTGGAAAAGACCCTGATGCTGGGAAAGACTGAAGGCAAAAGGAGAAGGGGACGGCAGAGGATGAGATGGCTAGATAGCATCACCGATGCAATGAATATGGACTTGAGCACACCCCGGGAGAGAGCGCAGGACGGGAAGGCCTGGCGTGCTATGGTCCAGGGGGTCACGGAGGGTCGGACACGACTGAACGACTGAACGACAACAACTGCGACTTTAGGCTCGTGATCGCCCTTGGCACAATCCTCTGACTTTTGTACAAAACTAATTTAAACTCATTCGCCAAATGCCAGCTTGGATCTTCTTTGCTTTGTTTTTCCGGCTACCCAAAAGCCTTTTTAACACCCCCACCCCAGAGTCCGATTCCATCAGCCACGGGGGAGCAAAATAATTATTTCGGGGTATTTTTATTTCAAACCATTGTAACAAAGGAGGGCCTATAACCCAAACCTCATGGGGTCACGAAGAGTCAGACACGACTGAACAACAACAAACCCAAACCTGTGTTAACTTATTTCAGCTTTAACGGTCTTCCTTATGTATTCCCTCCACTCTTGGATGATTCTAATAGGAACCGGAAGTGAGAGCCCTTGAAGGTTTTAAAAAACTCTTTGTCGTCAAGTTGGCGGCCGGAAGTGACGCGAAGTTTGGAAGTGCCTTTCTTCTTTCATGCTTTCTCGACTCTCCCTTGGCTGGGATGAGACTGTTGAGCTGGAACATGAACGGGCTCCGGGCTGGGGCGGGATCTGCAGGGCTGAGGCTGCTCCTGGATTCGTTGGGAGCGGATGTCATCTGTCTGCAGGAGACCAAGATTACCCGTGAGTGGTGGGGAGGAACATTCACACGTGCATAAATGCAGGGCTGGGTCGACACCGGAGACGGTCTTAGGTTGCAAAACCAGATCAACGGCCCCTGTTTTCGTCCCAAGCAACTCTGGGATTTGTAGGGGGTTTGTTATTATTTTTGCAGGGCCCGAGTCCTGACAAAATTTAAGCCAGCCGGTTTGGTTTAGCATAACAAAAACTGCAGAGTGGTAATAAAAACCAGCCATATTTTTTTTAAAAAATGTGTTATGTAACACCTGGCCAAAATTTTTAGCTTTGTTTCTTCCCCATCCTCTGCCTTTTGTACCACCTAGCCTGATGGAAGAGTTCTGGAGAACCCTAAAGCTTGCACAATTTTGTGGAATTTTGGTTGGCCCTAATACAGGTGTTGCCCAGCTGTGGATTGTGATCCAGGTATTGTTGGACTCCAATGCCCAGGATGCCCAGCAGTCAGTGGTAATGGGAGCTGTAGTTCAGCAACATCTGGAGGGCCACAAATTCCTCACCCTTAGCCTGCGAATTGCATAGTTAGACCCAAACCAAGGATTTATCTTCAACCGTTTTCAGCGAGAGGCTCTGGGAAGGCCAAAGCAGAGCAGAATAAACACAGCCATTCCCCCATCGTTGGTGATTTTTTGTTTTTGTACTCAGCAAATGCTGTTCAGCTATCTGCTTTCTCTGGGTGTAGAGGATCCATTTCGCTATCATGGCTCATATTTGTTGAGAGATGATTCCTCTAGGAGCTCTTCAGTTCATTACACTATACTCTTCCTTAGGATAGATGTCGAAGGAAGAAAAGAAAAAATAGTAACTTCTATTTCATTTGCTGTTGTTTCCAAACAGAAATATTACATTTCTGAGCAGGGATAAAAGAGTTCAGTTCCTTCTTGTCTGCAGACATTTTTAGTCCTTTTGGTGGAAACATGGAAGTATTGGCAGACTTCTTCAGGTTAATGCAAAAGTATCATGTTGCTCCAAGGCAAAACCTGGTTCTGTTTTGCCTGTAGTTCACCATACAGCACTATGGTTCTTAGCCACGGATATTAAACTGGTTTGACTTTGAAGAGCTGACCTGCCTTGAAGCCAGAAGGCGGTGCTTCGTCAAGCGCTAAAATGACAAGTGAATCTCCAGCATATTCCACCAAATGGTTATACGTTGTTTAACTTGTAAGTTAATTTTCAGGCCAGTTTTCCCCAACCTGGTGCTGTCCAGAGGTGTTGGACTACCACACCTATCATCCCCATACTGTCTGGGCTTGTAGTTCAACAGCTCTGTAGCCCATCCGTTTGGGCTTGTAGTTCAACAGCTGTGGAGGGCACCAGGCTGGAGAAGGTTGCTCCAGGCCATGACAAGGCAGCAGGTTCCCATCCCTCTTCAGACAGCACCTAGGAGTGATGTTGGCAGGCCTGTCTCTTTAAATGTGGGCCTGCAGTGATCATATATAAGGGGGGAGGGGGCAATTTAAAGAGCAAAAGGGGCAGGCGGGGGAGGAGATGCTGAACTCTCCACTCTGCCTGCAGCTTACCTCTGCCAATTCTGTCCCTTGGGGCAGTTTTTCTCCTAGTCAGGCTCACTTCTGGTACTGGAAGCCAGAAAGGGAATTCTGTTCCAAAACATCTGGAGGGCACCAGGTTGCCTACCCCTGCTTTGGGGCATGCCTGTCTTTCCTACCTGATGCCCTCCAGATGTTGTGGACTTCAATCCCCATCAGCCCCAGCCAGCATGGCCTATGGTCAGGAATGCTGGGAGTAATGCTGGCATGTAGAGCGGACTGTTTTTTTGACTACTCTTGCCTGCTGTCTCTGTATCCTGGCAAAACAACCTATGGTTCCTGGTTCACTCATAACAACAACTCAGAGTTAAAACAACCCAGAGTTCACAACCCAACAACAAACCATGGGTTCTCTTCCTGGGTTGTTTGTGGTTAACAACCCATAGTTAACCCATAGTTCTGGGTTCGCACACCACTGCAACCCAGGTTTCAACAACCCTTAGTTAACCCATACTTTGGCTTGTTAACTTGGGAAACAGAGTGAACTTTCACAGTGCTGGTACTTGAGATCGTTTGCAAATTAGCCCCCTTCCCCAACTGGTTAAGCCAAATACGATGCCAGGTAACCGCTTAGTGGCTGAACCTGGGACCCTTTTGCACGTTAACAAAAAGACCCCTTCCCCCGAAAGTGAAATAAAGATGTGGGCTTTTGTAGCTACACCTCCACCCTGATTTGTTTCCATATATCTGGTTTGTTCCCAGGGGACCTGCTCGAGGAGCCGTTGGCTATAGTAGAAGGTTATAGCTCTTACTTCAGCTTCAGTCGCATCCGCAGTGGCTACTCAGGTAATGGAGTGCTATCAGCGAAGGGAATCTGGCAAGCCTGGCCCATATTTCAGGTTGCCCACTTATCAACTGATCCCTGTAGCTGTGCCTTAAGCAGGGATATCTGGGGCAGCAAGTGCTTTCGCTCTGCACCTGAAAATGTCCCCTGCTCGTTGCTGCAGATCAGGCTGCCTTTCAAAGCTGCTGTGTCTGGTTGAAAAGCTGGCATTTCTTCTGTGTATCTCCTCCTATGTGCCTTGGCCTCAGATCTTAATAGGGGGACTTTCCCCCATTTTGGAGCCAGCACATTTTTTAAAAGTCTTTTGTCCCCCAGGTGTTGCAACCTTCTGTAAGATCAGTGCCACCCCAGAGTCAGCTGAGGAGGGCCTGTCAGGGCTTTTCACCAAGCATGATGGAGCAGTTGGTTGCTATGGAAACACAGGCGACTTCACACCTGAGGAGCTGCAGGCACTGGACAGTGAGGGCCGAGCTGTCATCACTCACCATCGTATTTGGTAAGGACAGGAATCGAGGGTGAAGCAGGGGAGGGGGCATTGCAGAAAGTTCCTGTGGCTGGCATAGCATAGAGCAGGGGTCCCCAATCTTTTGGGGTGGGCGGGCACATTTGGAATTTTGATAGTGTTGTGGGTGCTCTCACAAAATGGCTGCCATGCTGGGCATGGCCAGTCATTTTGCAAACTGGTGAGACTAAATGAAAAGTAACTTGCCAAGAACCTAAGTCCAAGGCAGAGGTGGAGTTCTGAGCTCCAAAACACAAAACCACTCTTTTGAACCCAAATAAAGATGGTTCTGGAGGGCAGCACTTTACTTTGCTGCAAGCCAGCCTCCCAGTTAAAAAATGTTTTTATTTTAAAAAGATCTTAAATAAAATAAAAATCAGGAGGGGTAGGGAGCCTGGCAGGCTCCAAGAGAAGTGGTGCCCATGAGTGCCACGTTGGGAGACCCGGGCATAGAAATTACCAGCACAATTGTAAACATGTATATATATATACATACATATATATATATATTTGGAAATACGTCCCACTGTTTTCAATGGGTCTTCCTCCCAGATAAGTGTGCATGAGATTGTAGCCTTAGAGCATGATCCAGAAATCCCTGACTCCAATCTAACCTGAGCCAAACATTCACTAAGTGTCCTTTGGCAAGCTGCCATATATCTCCCGGCCCTCCCATTTGTGATCAGGGCTAATGGTACTGACCTACTTTGAAGGGCTGTTGAGAGGACTTCTTTCCAAAACAACTAATTAACTTAGGGATTCTGCTGCCATGTGATGATGCGGTAACGACTGTTGCTTTCATGTCCTTGTCGGTTTCCCGGTGGCATTGAGCTGTCCGCTGTTGGAAACAGCGTGCTGGCATGGAGTGATCGCTTCTGCCTTTCTCTGCATGGAAAAACCCCTCTCAGTGGTAGAGAAGGGCAGTGTCTTTCTCATTGATGGGAGATTTCTCCCACTGTTGAGGGGAGATTTCTCTCATCATTGATGGGAAATAAGAGCAGGGGGGGTCCTCTAATTCCACACACACATCCCCCCCCCCCCGAGAGGGAGACAGGTCTTGGTACAGTACCTCTGTAGGCCGGATTAGGTTCCCCCTCCCTTGAAAAGTAGGAGCTTGACACTTAGGACCTGCAACCTTGTTGCGTGCTTGTCCCTTCACTGCAGCACTTCGGAGCAGCGGGAGACCACCCTGACAGTCATCAATGTGTACTGCCCCCGTGCCGACCCTGAAAAGCCGGAGCGTGGGGACTTCAAGCTGCAATTCTACCGCCTCCTGCGGGCTCGGGCTGAGGCTCTTCTCAGAGCAGGAGGGTAGGTGTGGCTTCTGCTCTCGGCACGACCACATGCAGTGCGGTCCGATGCGTTGTTACTCTGACGTGCGTCCTGCTGAGCTCAAGGGGCCTTGCTCCCCAGTAAGTGTGCTCTGCGCATTGCACTGTGAGGGGCTGAATGGTGAAATCCCTCGTTTATTTCTCATTTCTGCCCCACGCTAAACAGCCTCCTGCCCCTGTTCTCTCAGCTCTCCCCTGGTCTCCACTGTGGGGAGAATCATGCCAGTCTCCCTTACAGGGTTGTTATGAGAGTGACTGAAAACGGCGGTGAAAAACTTTGGGAATGCTGAGAGCTCTATAGAAATGCTGCTGTTCCTTCGTTATTGTTTTTATTATTCCGACTTTGATCTCTTCCCGGCCCAAGCCAGCTTTCGATCCACCATCCTTCTCCCAGGTGAAATATACTGAGCAAATGCAGTGTGTGTGAAGTGTAGGAGGGAGCTGGATCCTCTCAGGCCTCTCCTGGGATGGGTGCAGCTCCCTCAGTGCCATCTTGCCTCACAGATTGCTCAGGGTTTTAACTTGGCGGCTCTTCGCTGCGCTCCTGATCTCAGATGGTTAGGAGCTTCCTGGGGCACGAGTGGTGTCAGGAACTCCTTCTGTCCTGCTTGCTAGGGAAACCTTGAAGCAGAAACCTACCTGTGGGGTGGTGGTGTCACGTCCTGCTCCAAGTCCCGTTGCTGTCTGTGGCAAGGTAAATGCCTAGGAGGAGCAGGTCCTCTTCCTTGTGGCACCCTGCCTAGGGTGGTTTGTTTAGTTAGCGTTTTTGGGACCATTAGGAAACTGGTTAACCCCTTCCTGGTTTTGGAAGGCTTTTCGAGACCATGTTTTTGAGGGGCTTTTAGAACTCTTTATTTTATGATTAGCTATTCTCTGTGTGTGTTTTTTGGATTGCCTCTTAAATAAATGTTTTATCTTTGCACTTTATCCTTCTGTGTCATAGCTTTCTCTTATGGGTTTGTTAGCTGGCATGAGAGCCTATGGGTGGTCTTTAGCGGGGTGG
Organism: Heloderma suspectum; assembly: GCF_057233095.1. Lineage (NCBI taxonomy): Eukaryota > Metazoa > Chordata > Lepidosauria > Squamata > Helodermatidae > Heloderma > Heloderma suspectum. Next base: position 173,169,361 of record NC_139459.1, read on the forward strand.
GCAAAAGGAAGATCAGGAACTGGTAGGTCTCCAGGTGAATATAAGTAAATCGGCAAGCGTTTCTGACCTCCAGCAACAACAGAAGGTCTCTCCCCTCTCTCTTTCGTGAAACAAAGAAAAGCGTGCGTGTCTGTGGCAGGGAACCAAGTGTGGTTTTCTGAAAAGGCTCAGTTCTGGTAATGAAAACAAATTCCTAGGCTGGGCGTATGCACCCTGTATCTGTCTTTAATTCTAAGTGTATGTCTGCTCTGCTGAGCATACATATGTGATCACTGGGCTCCAGTTGGTGGATTTGGTAAAAAACAAAGTGGATCCTGCAAACCTGGAGTCTGCCAGACCCTAGACTATGGAGCTGCCAAGATGTAATTTTAAAAATACCATGCTGGTGGATGGAGGCATAAGTGAAGCCAGAGCCGGTTTTCGGTCACCAGAGCCCAGGGCCTGCTGGATCCAGGTTGTATGTCTGGTCAATAGAGAGAGAAAAAGACATGTGTAGCCCCCGCTGCTATGCAAAATACCTGGTTTGTTGGTTAAAGATCTGATTCAGAACCTGAAGCAGAATGACAGATCAGAGATGAGTAAGGATTCTTCCAGCGGTAGAAGATCCACCCCCTGGAGGAATCCAAGCAGACTCTGTGGGCCAGATGGGGGAACTCCGCAGGCTGGAGGTTTCCCATCCCTGCTTTAAGAGACTGTAAAATACCCGAAAGTTGGCAACCCTTGTGGGAGGAGGGTTGTGGCAGGATGGAAATACAAAAAATAACTAGTAATAGAAATACTAAATAAAACCACGCTCCCTCTTGTGCTACGTTACTTTCAGTCTGACCTGAGACAGGGCTGTGTTTTTTGTCTGCTCCCGCCCTCTGTATATGTTGGTATACACTGTGAATCCCCTTACAACAATCTTCCCTAGGCTGGTGCCCTCTACCCATGCTGGTTGGGAATGATGGGAGTTGCAGTCCAGCATATCTGGAGGGCACCAGGTTGGGGAAGGCTGCCTTAGCCAATCAGCCTTTTCGGCCAAATGGTCGGCGTGGTTCTGCCTCCGTGGCTTTAGCGTGGCATTCACTGCTGTGGGTGCTTTGGCCGAGGATCCAGTGCATGACTCTAACCATTGAGCATGGTGCTTTGGCCCAGAGAGGGCCAGTGGGGGCTGTGGGTCCTAATCCCACCTTTTGGGGAGGTGGGGGGGGCATAGCGAAGTGGTAGAGTGCTCCCTTTGCATGCAGAAGGTTCCAGGCTTAGTGGGAATACCCAATTTGCTCATCCAGCTGATGGAGCAACTTCTGTGAGCAAAACATAGAATGGGGTGGCCGATTCCCTCCCCGCCCACACACACTATGGATGTTATGAAAGTCTGGGAAGGGGGATGGAGTCTGGCGGACATCCTCCCGCTTGGCCCCTTGGATGCCAGTCCACAGCCCCCCATGCTTGCCCGACAAAATTGCAGGGATAAATAGACCATTTTATGCCTGCAGTTTTGCATAAATGGTGCAAAATAGTCGGCACAAATGGTCTATTGTGTAAAATGGCCATTTCCGTTAAAAGCTTATCCATGTTTTCCGCAAAATTATGGCTCACTGGTAAGCGGGGTGTTACGCGCCGCTCTCCAGGCCCCCGCGGACTGTTCAGCAGCTCATGCTGTGCACCGAGCGGGGCGGTTGGCGGGGGTCTGGCGAGCGGCGTGCAAGGCGATGGCAGGTGAGTTTGGCCACTTCTACTTTACACCCTCAGCATCTGCTCTGTAGGGTGGGGAGAGCGGATTTGGGGAGGGTGCACGCAGGGACGGGCAGCATCTGGGAGAAGAAGAGGAGCACATCTTGCTGCTGACGCGGTGTTGGATTCTGCGCCCAGTCTTCAGCATGTCCAGCATCAAGGATGTTGGCTCGCAGGTGCTCGGGAAGAGCCCGGGGGTCTGAGCCCCAGGGAACCCTTGCTAATCAGCCTGCACAGCACTGTGCTACAGGACCAGTGGTGTTGCTTGGTCTAAGACAGCAGTCCAGGTTTCCTCCGGCGCAGAGGTGCGGAGCTTGTGGCCCTCTGGATGTTGTTGGACTACAACTCCCATCATGCCTCACCATTGGCTATACTGGCTAGGGTTGATGGGAGTTGCAGTCCAGCAGCATCTGGAAGGTTCATGTTCCCCACCCCTGCTCTGGTGTAGGCCAGGACTACAGCTGCGATTGAGTTTTCTCTTCCTAGTAACTCTGCTGCTGCTGCTACTGATGTGATGTCAGGGGCTGCTTCCGAGCAGCATCGTGGGGAGTAGGGATGAACAGGGACTGCTGTCTGTTTATTATTAGCCTTGGAGTAATGCAGACTTCCTTTTTTCGTTCTAGCCATGTGGTTATCCTGGGAGACATCAACACCGCGCACAAGCCCATCGATCACTGTGACCCAGGAGATCTGGTGAGCTGGCTGCCCGCTCCTGCTCAGCCTCCTCTACTCCGCAGTTTATGGGGCATGGAAGTGTGGATGGATTTCCCCCCGTCCCCGACATACACACGCACTGGGAGTGGGGGTGGGTGGGGAGCCTTGACCAAGGATTGTGAATGTTCCCTTTCGTGGCTCACGAAACAGATGTGTTTAGGGGTCGTGAAATTAGCAAGGGGTAGGGATAGATGGTGAGGAACAATTAGACCAATTCCTACACCTGCCCCCCAGCCCCGAGGACAGAAAGTTGGCGAAGGCGAAGGGGCAAGGCGATAGGAACAAGGAAAAATGTGACATTTTGGCTGGCACCTAATTTGTCCTTCCCAGTGTGGAAGTCCACCTCATGTTTCCACTGGGCTGGGGTGAAAACTTCCAGATTAGATGCAAAGATAAGCCCAGTTATGCCACCTGAATAAAACATACACACTTGCATGTACTTATTTGATCTAATGCAGCCTTCCCTATCCTGGTTCCCTTCAGATGGGTGAGACTGCAACTCCCAGAATTCCCAGCCAGAATGGCTGGCTAGGAATTCTGGGAGTTGCAGTCCCACACATTTGGAGGGAACCAGGTTGGGGAAGGCAGGTCTGATGCACTGTGTTTCTGCTAGGTGTGCAGTGGAGGGAGAGATAAGGAGCAGGAAGTCTGAAGAAGCTCGGCCTTCTCTCTCTTTCTCACTGGAAATTCAGCAGCACTTATGTCCAGGTTCTGGTACTTTATTGTGCTCTTCCCGATGTACTTCTCATTTTTTTTTAAAATTCATTTTTAATGATGAGCAGACTCAAGGCAAGTCACAAAATAAAACGTGCCATACATATTGAAATGCAACCCTGACAACAAGCGGCTGCATCATAAAAGCAAAGCAGCAGCCAGCAAATTAAATATATCATCCCAGGATAATTGAAACAACAACAACAGTCTTTGACTGTAATCCTCTGTGTGCTTACAACTCACTAGGACTTACTTCTGAGGAGACACATGTAGGATTGTGTTGTTAGCAACCGGTTTAAAAGCAGGCAAAGAAGGGGCGAGCGGCTATAAGGACTAGAAACCTGTTGTGTGTGTTTTTAATGTGACATTCTTGAGATGTTCAGTTTGGTGCTGAATACCAAATTCTCTAATTGTAGATGTGCCATTTTATTATTATTACATTTATATCCCGCCTTTTTTCCTCTTGCAAGGTGCCCAAGGCAACTTACATGGTCCTCCTCTTCTCCATTTTATCCCCACAACAACCCTGTGAGGTAGGTTAGGCTGAGAGTCAGGGACTGGCCCAAAGTCACCCAGTGAGCTTCACAGCCAAATGGGGACTAGAACCCGGATCTCCTGAGTCCCAGTCCAACACTCTAGCCACTACACCATACTGGCTTTCATTACCTATCTGTGGAAATGTGGAATATACAGGGGTGTAGTGTTACAGCTAGGAGATGGAGCTGCAAACCACGAAGTTCCCAGTTAGAATCTTGTCTCTGCCATGAACTCATGAGATGGCCTTAGGCCGAGCCTCTCATTCTTGGTCCCACCTCCCCATCTGCACTCTGTGGGCTACTAGTAACTTACCTCACAGGATTGTTGTAAGGGTTACAAGTATATAATGCGTGTGACACTCTTGGACGCTTGAGAGCGTGGTATTCCAGTCTGGTAGCGTGTCTCTAATGCAAGGGTGGGGAACCTCAGGCCCGTGGGCCAAATCTGGCTCTCCTGGGGCCCCAGTCTGGCCCTCGGGGGTTCCCCAGGCAGCTATGCCCCCATCCCCCAACCACCAATTGTTTAGTGGCTTCCCGGCTTTTGTGCAGTTTTTTCCCCATTCTAAAAGGTTGAGATGCCTCTCCCAAGGCTTAGTGATGGGTGGTAAGCTACAGCATGCTGGTATTTTTGGCACTGCCCTTCCGGCTTAGGTCCCACCCACCACTGGAATGCAGCCCCCGAGAGCTTCTCTGAAATGGAATTCAGCCCTCGGACGGAAAGAGATTCGGCACCCTTGCTCTAATGTTTCCATTGTCTCCTGCAGGAGTCCTTTCAGGAGCATCCTGGGCGCCGCTGGCTGGACAGTTTCCTCTGGGAGCCAGGTAAGGATTTCCAGAATGGGAAGCTCTTTGTCGATACGTTCCGCTTTCTGCACCCGGATCAGGAAGACGCTTTCACCTGCTGGTGCAACGTCACGGGGTCCCGGCACCTCAACTATGGCACTCGCATCGACTACATCCTGGCCGATGGCGCTCTGGCATCGTCGGAGCTCGAGGACGCCCAGCTCCTGCCGGAAGTGTGGGGCTCTGACCACTGCCCCGTACAGGCGGTGCTGAAAAGCATCTGCCTGGCTGCTCCCCGCTACCCACCCCTCTGCAGTCGCTTCCTGCCCGAGTTTGCCGGCACCCAGCAGAAACTCAGCCGCTTCCTGGTGAAAGTGGAGCGGGCTGGCCTGCCGGAGGAGGGCCAGAAGCGAAGCAAGGCTGAGCCCTGCGCTGAGCGGGGCTCCAAGAAGAGACGGACTGGCCTGCTGCAGAAGGGGCAAGGGGATTTGCGCAGCTTTTTCAAAGCTGGAAACCTCAGGGCTGGGGACAGTGATGGTGTTAGGGGCCGAGCGGTCATGAGTGTGAGAGAGAGGGCAGCAGAGGACTCTGGGAAAGAAACTGATACTGCAGAAAGGCCAGGTGAGGAATGTGGGGTGGGGGAAGTCGCTGGCATGAGCCAGGAGTCCATTAGGAGTTTGAGAAAGGAGTCTGCTGTGGGTCTGACCAGTGGGGAAGCTATGAACGGTGGGGAAGATGCAGTTCCCTCCAAGCCAAATCAGTCTGCTGCCTTGTGGAAGTCCCTTCTGTCAGGCCCTGCTCAGCCACCTCACTGCAAGGCCCACGGGGAGCCCTGTGTCCTGCGGACGGTGAAGAAACAAGGGCCAAACTATGGGCGGCGCTTTTACGTGTGCGCCCGGCCCCTGGGGAAGCCTTCTGATCCCCGCGCCCGCTGTGACTTCTTCCTGTGGGCCAGTCGGGGGAATCCATGAATGAGGAGGTAGACCGGACTGAGAGGAAGTCAAGTCTTCCATGACTCTCTAAGTGGAAAGAAGTGCTTGACTTCGGATGGTTGGGACCATCGTTGGTCCACCGCCTGAGAAAGAGGGAGCCGTCCTCTCTGGCCTAGTGAGGTGAGGCTCAGCGCCGAGTACTTGGCGTGGTCTAGTCAGGAATTTCTGTGGGCCTCTGGAAACTGGCATTCACACTGGAATACATCAGGGTTCGCTCTGGACCACTTGCAAGTTCTGCAGGCCTTGATGCCAGTGGAAACGAGCATTATTTAAACGGCGAGAATTTTAATGATTAATCTACAACAGCCTCCAGATGTGCCACACTACAGTGCCCATAATCCCCAGCTGGGGTGATGGGTGTTGTAGTGTAACACATCTGGAGGGCACCAGGTTGGGGGAGGCTGATCTACAGTTTTGCTGAGCTCTTGGTGCTGGGGTTAACGGAGACCTTGGGAATGCAGGCCTGGGCTGCTCTCTTGCAAGTGAAACGATGCTGGTGCGTGAAGTAGGGGTGCAGACTTTCCCGTGTCTACGCAAGTGCTGCGTGGGTCAGCTGGGGGCTCCCTTAGCCTCAGGTAGATGCAGAGGCTCTCGAGCAGTTGCTCTTTCTGGGAGTTGCCTTACTCCTTTTTTCCCTATACACCCCAGCTTTAAAAAGAAAAGGAAGGATCTTTTCTACTTTTGATAAAATAAAGATGTTGGCTTTTAAAAAAAAGATTCCTTCAATGTTTTTTCTGTAAGCAGGGGAAAGTAGGATGTCCCGGGCAGGATCCAATGCTGACCACATACTAGCAGGGCCTTCCGCCAGTGGCACAGGTAGCTAGCGGATCCCGAAGCAAATGGAAATAAGCAGAAACGCTAATTTCTGGAACGGGGCAGGTCAGCAGAACTTGCAGAACAGAGCTTCAGTGACCCGTCCCTGTCTGGAAATAAGTTGCTTTAGGAGACGCTAGCTTCCTCTCGCACTAGTAGTGAGTCCACGAGGCGCAACAAAAACAGCGGGAGCGCAGCAGCAGTACTGGATACTGCCCCTTATGTTCCCTGAACAGAGAATGGGTGAAACTGAGTAGGAATTGGGGTGGAGACTCCCATCCCATCTACTTTAATTGTGGAAATGGGCAATGTTTTGGTGCAGGACAAGTCTCGCGGCATGCTTCAGCTACAGCGGCTGACAGGGAGCAGGTCAGGCGCTGTCGTTTGGCACAGCTAGCTTTCCAGTGCCGGTCCAGGAGTGTCTATGGGCAAAAAGGTGCATTTTGTGTTACTGCCTGGGAATAATGCATGAAGACTGTTGATTCCTGGTGCCTTTTATCTGAATTGCGAGGAATTTCACACTACACCTCCAAAGGTACTCACTAGGAGTGCCAGGAAAAATGCGCCCTCTGTTGCCCATCCCTGGTAGTGCTACCTCTATGCATTTTCAGGCCTTCCGTCTGGTAATAGCACAGCAAGGGTATCTGACTGCCAATTGTTTAACAATAGCATCAATGAAAAGGTCTTGGGTTTTTTTTCCCCTTCAAAATTAGGCTGCTAAAAAGAAGACAGCTTAGGGACAAACCAGGAATGGATTTGTGGATGAAGGAAGTGTAAGCTGAGTTTTGGTACTGAAAATAAATCCTCGCCCGCCTGCAGGAGCATTACGTGCCACTCCTTCTCCACTTCCTGACACCAGCTCCTGGTGCTTTGGTCCCGCCTGGCCTGGTTGTTTGCAGATCCCATGTGGGGCCTCTTTCATGCACATATCCCTATAGTCACCCCTTCCTGCACCATGGAGAGCTGTGTTCCCCCATTTTGCTCGTGCTTAACGTGGCATGCAAGAGGCTGTCACCTGGAGGAGCACTGCCAACCTGGGATGTTTAGCTTCTATGACAGGGGCGCAGAGCCCCAGGCCCGGAGTCTAAGTCTGGCCCTCCTGGGTTCCCCAAATGGCCAAGCCCTTTTCCCCTGGCCTCACCCCCTCTCCCCCAATTGTTCGGTGGTTTCCTAGCTTTTGTGCTGTTGTTTTCCCCAATGTAAAAGGTTGAAATGCCTCTCCTAAGGCTTTGTTACCGGCAGTAAGAGCTTTAAGCTAAACTGTGCTGATATTTTTGGGCCCACCCCTTTTGCCTTTGGCTCAGCCCTCTTTTTCCTTCGGAGTGTGGCTCACAAGATTCCTGCATTGAGCTGGGGGTTGGACTCGATGGTCTTGTAGGCCCCTTCCACCCCTACCATTCTATGGTTCTAAGAGCTCCTCCAGAATGAAAATTGGCCCTGGGGCTGAAAGAGGTTCAGCACCCCTGTTCTATGAAATTAAAAGCAGTGAAAGATGCAAACACAGTTGCAGAGGTTTATTGCCTTCAGATCCCCTCGTTCCCCTCATTTGGCAGCGTTGGTATGAAGTAGGCCGGCCTCTCTTCCTGTCAGGTTGGGGGCGTCGATCCCCCTGTGGGCCGTGGCGCCCCTCAGGCGGCGAGCGTGACGTAGCGCGGCCCCATGTTGCCAAAGTAATCCCGCTCCCACTCGCTCATGAGGGAAAAATGGAGCGGCCGGCGGCAGAAGTTGCACTCGGGGGAGGCTGGGGCCTGCAGAGGCAGACCCACCTCCTGCCAGGCTGCCAAGAGCTTCTCTGGAGAGGAATAGAAGAGAGAGAGGAAGGCGTTAAAAGTGACATTTGCAGCAGCTGGCTACATTGTTAGCTTCCTGTGGGCAGTTCCTGAGATGAAGGTAATCTGGACTTAGAAACAGCTTAGAATTGATGGTGATGTCTCTGAAACTGCCAAAACTACCATTCTGAAGAGGAGTCAGTGGCCCTGTTATAATCCAGGGGACAACACACAGAGGCTAACCTCAATCTGGTACTGGACTAAAATTCATGAGAAGCCCCCTTATTTTCCAGTAAGTCCTTGGGGGCTCTGGGTATGCTGTTATTTGCCCAGGAGTGCAGAAAAATATTTTTTTCTGAGAGTCCCAGCTTTCATTTAAAAAGAAAAGGGTTGATGTGTGGGAAGAAAGCAAATTGCTAGCCCCTTAGGGCTGGGAAGATTGTTGCCAAGACTTCTACAGAGCTAGCCGCCCTTTGTTTATTAGCCCAGCTACCTGCGCACAGCAGTATTATGTCATTGGTGGGCTTAAAGGGGAAAAAATGACTTGTAGATCCTACTGTGCCTGGTCATCTAGAGGCAGTTCTTAATCACCACAGGTGAGTAGCTATTGACAAATCTGCTTGTGTGGGGCAATGGCTGGCGAAATCTCAGAAGGGGTGACTGAACAGGATTCCAGTGGTCATAGAGCAGGGTGTGAGGGCCCTGCATAGCTACATGCCTCTCCCCATGACTAACAAAGCAAGAATACATGCGGCAAAATGGGAAAAAAGATGAATAATTCCCTCTATTGCTGATGTTCAGGAGTGAATACTGTGGCTTATGCTGCCATGCACAAAAGGGAGGTATCAGCAAGCTCAAGAGAATCTGAAGGACTGCAAAAGTACAAAAAAATCTTTAGGGGAGGAAAATCTAATGGAGGGGAAAACCTCCAAAACAGCCCAACATTTTTGGGCTGAGTGTGCTCAGTTGCCATGGAGTTCTTGCTGACTGACGGGGGGGGGGGGGGGGCTGAAAAACCAGGGGTGTGTGTGGAGAATGGAGCAGAGCATCCTGGAGCATGGCTGGCTGGAACAATGAACAGGTGCACTCTACACTACAACATTTTGTTGCAGTTGCCATTTATGTTTCTTAATTTGCATCATATATACAGCGTTGCAGCTTTTTTTCCTGCCTGCGTTCAGAATGTTAATTATCTTTGCTGTCAGGGTTTGGTTTTTTTACTGCTGAGTACACTCAGGCCTGGCAATTGAATCTGAAGATCTTTTTCTTCAATAAGAACTTTCTATGGATCCCTAATCTGAAAGGATTTTCCTCAAAAGAGAGAGAAGGATGACCCCAGTAGAGTTGTCTTTTTGAGGAGGAAATACATCAGACACCATTATACCCCCGAGGAACAGTTCAAATCAAAGTGTATTGGGCTTCTCCTGATGGCTCTTCCATAAGAATAAACTTCTCCATCAGCAGTTTGAGGCTTGCCACTTTTCTCATGGTTTTTTCCCCCTAGAATGCCCTATTTGCTTTTGCCTTACATTTTTGGCTCTGTGTTAAGACATAACAAGAAACAAATCTGTGTGAAAGTGGGAATTGTGTGCTAGAGAGATGCAGGAATAGTGCTATGTGAACCAGCTTCTGGCTCGTGCACTTTCCTCTCCTGAAAGAAATGCAGCTTCAAAGAGGAGGTTAGAAGCATTTGCTTCCATTCTTAACTAACTGGTTTGTTTTGTACGAACCAGGGCAAACTGCAAGGTTCGTAAACCACAGGTTGAAACTGGCTTGTTTGGACAAATTGTACTTAAACCTAACTGCAGTTTGTCCTGGTTCAGACACAGCGACACACCACACTTAGTTGAAAATGGAACCAAACACTTCCAGTCTCTGCAAGGAGGAGGGGAACAAATTCATGTGTGTAACGCTAAATTGGTTTGACATTGCATCTGAATGAAGCTACAGTCTCCCTGACGTGATCAATGGAGGGCTCATCTCTTCCGAGGGCAAGGTTGGCCCCGTTTAATGGTTAGCTCCTTGTTGAAACTGCAACCTCAACCCAAGAGGCCTCATCCTGCTTATGACATGACTGCTGCCTCAATTTCCAAAGGGGATTTTGCTGAGTACATTATGAACATGGATGACTGTAGATTAATTGCCATCTCAAGGTAAGGGCCTTATTTGCCACAGGGCACTTAAAAAAGGCGTAACGTGCTAGATTTATGTTTTTGTGACCGTTTCAGTGCATTTTTGTGGGAGCAATCGGGATTCTTAAACTAGCCTCACTAATATTTGTAAGTACAGAACAGCCTTTGCCAACCCAGTGTCCTCCAGACGTGTTAGATTACAGCTCCCATTGGCCAAGCTGGCAGGGGACGATAAGAGGTGTAGTTCAACACATCTGGAGGACAACAGGTTGGGGCAAGCTGGTATGGAACCATGTGCTGGTCTTAACTTCAGGTTAAATCATTTGGACTAGAGCAGTGAGCTGGTGTACACGGTGCGGGTGACTCACCCACAAAGTAGTCCATCATGGGTGGGGTGTGGTGGGGCGAGGGGGCCAGCCTCAGCAGCTCCTCCCCCCGCGGCACGGTCGGGTAATTGATGGCTTGGACGTAGATGCTGTATTCAGACAGGAGCAGGTCGCAGAGGCGGGTGTTCAGGGCTGCATCTCCGACCTGAGGAGAACCACAAAGTATTGAGAAAGCGATTGTGGAGCTCTGGTCTATTCATTCTCCCACCCTTCGTTTTGTTCCTGTAAATCTGGGGCATGATCCAGGCAAGGTTAAGCACTGTCAGTTCCTATTGATTTGAATGGAAGGGTAAACATGCACTTAGCTGCTGCTTCTCCTTTGTCGTGTCTTGAACACTGATGGCACAATAATAATAATTTTTATTTTATTTATTTTGTATATCCCACCTTTTTTCCTCTTGCAAGGAACCCAAAGTGGTGTACATGGTACTCCTCTCTATATTATAACAGCCTTGTGAGGTAGGTTTGGCTGAGGGTCAACGACTGGTCCAAAGTCACCCAGTGAGCTTCACATGGCCAAGTGGGGACTAGAACTCAGATCCCCTGAGTCCTGCTTCAACACGCTAACCACTACACCACACTGGCCATCAGTGTTCATAACATCATGTTCTTTCCAGTGCTTCACTTTGGCTGGCTGGCGTCCCCCTCTCTCTGTTGCTGTGGTACAAAAGACAACTGCCCTCTCCACCACCACCCCTAATGCCAGAGGCCCCTACATGTGTCCTGGGCATCCGTACCCGTATGGGGATGATGTGACTGGGGCAGCTGACCACAGGCAGCCCTGCGTCCATGAGCAGCTGGCGCATGTGCTTGACGTTGCGCTGGTGAGCACGGCGCAGCCCCTGCCCCTCAGAACTCTTCAGGATCCGGACCGATTCCAGGGCCCCGGCCAGTGCCATGGGGGGCAGGGAGGTGGTGAAGATGAACCCAGCAGCGTAGGAGCGCACGGTGTCGATGAGGGAAGCAGTGCTGGCCACGTACCCACCCACACAGCCAAAAGCCTTCCCTGCAGGGGATGAGGAAGAAAAGACAGACATTAGTCAGTGAGCTTTAGACCATTTGCCCAATGTGGCACCCTCCAGATGTTTTGGACTACAGTTCCCATCTGCCCCATCCAGCACAGCCAATGGTCATGGGTGTCGGGAGTTGTCCAAAACATCTGGAGAGGTTGGGAAAGGCTGCCTATGCCTCTGTGTACTCTGCAATCCCCTCCCCCTGAATTCTGCGCCCAGGCAATCCAAATTTTGTGCTGTGAAAAGCTGGTACTCTGAAACCTGTCTTTTTTCTGCACACAGAGCAGATCTGTCATGGGTCTTATTCTGCATAATCCTCTTCCACTTGTGATGAAATAAGGCAAGGAGTCATGCAGGGCCCTGACCCACAACTGGATATCTTATGACCACTTCTCTGGTTTCTGAGATTTTCAGCATGCATTTTCCAGCCACAAAGGACTAGAAACATTTTTTTGCAGCTGCAAAGGACTAGAAGCTTGCTCTTTTTAAGAAACATTCACAGCAAGCTGAAATCTATGCAACATCATGTTTTGTGCCCCCCCCCAAGAGCAGCATACACACAGCTCTCCCTACAGCAGAGACTTACAAACGTTGCTATAATTCAGCTGTTTCAGGGTTTCTGAAACAGCTGAATTATGCTTGAGGGCCATGAGTTGACTATCTCCAGGGCCCAGGCTACCATGTGGCACAGGTCCAAGCACTCTTTGGAAAGGCCTGCGCTTCCTCTGTCTACACCTCTCTAGGATGGCCCACTGTCCATGCGCAGAACCACCTGCCCACCACATGATGTCCCTTTCCCTGGGGTTTCTAGCTTGGTGCCCAATGCCCATGCACACCTCTCTTGGCTCCTGCCAGGCTCCCTGGCCTTCCTAAATTTTATTTTAGAAGATACTTTAATTTTTAAAAGCTTTTTTTTAAAACTGGGAGACTGAGAAGCTGCAAAATGAATTGCCAGTCTCCAACGCCATCTTTATTTCCAAGAATGCCTCTGGGCCATGCCTGTATTCTTTGAAAATAAAAATGGTTGGTGGCTGCAACCCAGTGTGTCCAGCCACCCAGAAAAGGAAAGGGTACACTGGGGGCATGTAGGGAGTGTCTGGGGGCAGGGGCTAGAGGCAGATGCGGAGCAAGGAGGGGTGCTTTGCACATGGGTATGGTGTGTATGGCCTGGGTTTTGCAGTGTGTGTTTTGCAGTTCGGGGTGTGGGTGGGGGATGTCTTGCCTGTGTGTGTGTGTGCTTTTCTCTGACCATCACCAGTTTGCCTTCTGTGAAATGGACATTTTTTCATGCTTTGTAGGGGCAAATATGTGATTTGACATTTGGGTCTCAGACCCCACCTCTCCTTGTACTCTGGGTGAAGATGCTTGTCTCTGAGCCTCATAACTTTGCCTTCTGTGAAATGGGTGTTGGAGCAGGAAATGGTGGGCTCAAAAGAGCGGGCTTGTGTTTTGGAACTCAGAGTGCAAGTAACCTTGGCCAAGTTACTTTTCTTTTAGCCTCGCCAGCTTGCCTTCTGGGAAACTGGTGTTTTGTGCCTGGCCACACCCACCATGGCAGCCATTTTATGAATAGGCAAGCCCCATATGGCAGCCATTTTGTGAAAGTACCCACAGCACTCACATTTCCAATATGCCCATTGACCCAAAATGGTCCAGTCCCATTCTGGCACATCATCTAAACCCACCCCCTGCTGTTATGTGGCACAGCATCCCTCTGAGAACCTTCTGGAATGCACACTGTGGTCCATCTCTCTTCCTCCTGCCCTCTCCTCAGTGGAGGCTGGCTTTCCCAAACTCACCCAGCGTGCCAGAGACAATGTCTATTTTGCCCATCACTCCGTCACGTTCTCCAATGCCAGCCCCACGGGCTCCGTAAAGTCCCACAGCGTGGACCTCATCCACAAACGTGATGGCTCCGTAGTGGTGTGCCACGTCACACAATTCCTCCAGCGGGCAGATGGCACCTACGGACAGAGAGGGCTTGATGTGAAGACTTGCTGACCCTGGCTGGCTATGCAAGGGACCCTGCAAGGTAATGTTTTGAGGATTATAGCACTTCACTTTGCTTATGGGTCAGGCTGCTTTCATATATTTTGGTGCCATGGATGGAAATAGAAGTGCTTTCTTCCTACGCTTGCTGTCCTCCATCATCCTGCACCATATCCTGGAAGGTTGGTCTCACCTGATCTTGTTGCTTTCCAGGCCCTAGTGAGACCTTGTTTACTTATTCGTCTAGTTAGGTAATTAGACTCTGGACTTAATGGTCTTACAAGACGGGCAGGGGTGGTGGGGGCTCTTTAGATACTAACGTGTATTAAGCCAGCCCGGCAGCGTTTGATGGCTCTCCTGTTCATTCTGTTGAGTGGGGCCCTTGGCCTCTGCCCCAGTGTCCTGCCCTGATGGGACTACTGTTCCTATTACTAGCCTATAGACTCTCTCTTCCAAGAGCCTCTTGGTGGAACTTCTTTACCCCACAAATCACAATGGCTCACTGCTGCTCACCTAACCTGTACTTTGTTCCCATCCTGTGACCCACCAGGTTTGCCATCCACCCTGTTGCTGCTCCTGCTGGAGTCCCTCCCTTGTCAGATATTTGGTGCCATAGCAGCAGACCCTCTGTCCTGTCTTCATCTGCTCTGTTGCAGCCTAAGTGTCCACACCTATTAGAGCAGAGGTGGGGAACCTCAAGCCCAGGGGCTAAATCTAGCCCTCTGAGGTTCCCCAGAAGGCTACCCCCACTTGTCCTGGCCCCACTCCCTTTCCCCGAACCACGGTTTGGCACTTTCCCAGCTTTTGTGCAGTTTTCCCCCATTCTAAAAGGTTCAAATGGCTCTACTAAGGCTTAGGTGTTCTCCACACAGAGGTTTTTTATCCTGCGGTTTTACCTGGGCTTCTGCTTCCGGATTCTTTACAGGATTAAGGTTGGCCCTTTACAGGCACTTCCCTTCCCCCCACTTATCTGCGAGTTTGATATGTTTCATTATACAGCCGCTAGATGGTGCTGTTGTTATAACACCACTTACTTGTCACACAAACAAATTCTCCCTGATTCAAAGTGCTTCTTTTTATTAGCTCATTATTTCAGTTTCAAACAAAGCTGTGGAGATGGTTGGAAACCTCGGGAGAGGCACTGGAAGTTGATGATGTCATGTAAAGGACCTGCAAACTTCCATGAGTAAGCAATCTCAATCACAGGATAAAAGCCTCATATGGAGAAGCCCTTAGTTACTGGCAGTAAAAGCTTGAAGTTAAAATAGACTGGTATTTTTGGCCCCGCTCCTTTTGCCACTGACCCCACCCACTACTGGAATGCGGTCCCCAAAAGCTTCTCCGAAACTGAATCCGACCGTCAGGCTGAGAGAGGTTCCTCACCCCTCTCCTAGGGTCACCAACTCTGAAACAGGATGGGATTGTATGAGGGGATAAGAGCCAAGATTGTGAGACACAAAGGGCAGCCGTTACCGTCCATGGAGTGCACCGTCTCAAAGGCGACAATCTTTGGGGTGCTGGGCTTGGCCTTGCTCAGGAGCTCCTCCAGGTGTTTGGGGTCATTATGCCGGAAGACATACTTAGGCACTCCACTGTTCCGGATGCCCTGGATCATGGAGGCGTGATTCCCAGCGTCCGAATAGATCTCACACCCTGCAGGAGAGAAAGGAACCTCAGAATAATGCTGCCTATCACTTGCTCCTTTCGCTAGCTGGGAAGGAAGGACATCTTGGCTGTCCGGTGTGGCCTTGCATTGTTACTGGGGATGTCCATTGCTGGGAAATCTGGTTCTTTTTTGGCTCAATGGTTCTACGGTGTGCCTGACTTGGTTTGCATTTGTGGTCAGAGCAACTGGTTTTCCCCCCAAACTCCAAGAAGTTTTTGCATACTTTTTTGTATCAAGCCATAATTTGCACAAATAGAGATTTGCACAATTTATGGCCCAATAAATTATGGTGCAAATTAAAAAAACATGGAAAATCTGCGAACTGGCCTGACTCACTGCAGACGGAGTCGGGCTCTGAGGTGGAAAAGAGAACTGGGGGGCTGAACCAAGGAAAACCTGTCAAGCTCCACCCCCCAATTGGTTCCTCCGACATCCCTAATTGTTACCTGGCAGCATGCGGGCCAGAGTGAAGAGGGTGGAGTCGTTGGCCACAAAACAAGAGGAGAAGAGCAGGGCAGCATCTTTGCTGTGCAAGCTGGCCAGTTCTTGCTCCAGATCCACATGGAACTTGCTGGTGCCAGAGATGTTCCTGGTGCCTCCAGCCCCCGCTCCGTAAAGCTGCAGAGTGTCCCTGGGGTGGAAGAGGTGAATGAGATTCTCTCCCACAAAGAGCCGAACTCCGAAGGGGGTCTCTCCAGGTCAGGCCCAAACTGGACAAGATGATGATCAGATCTCCTGTCTCTTTTACATTTTTGTGAGGTGGGGGCTGATTTGGATTGGGACCGTGGAGCCAGGGAAGACTGGTTAATCCTTTTCCTGTGGGCCATTATCCCAATGTAAAATTACCTCAACCTTGGAAATGTCCATTTGCACCATTAGGGAAAACTTACAGGTAAGTACTCAAAGGGCTTTACATATTTTATTTATGCTGCCCCATAACAGAAAGTTTTGGGGGTGGCTTACAGAGTATAATTTTTAAAATCATGTTACAATAAAATGCACCAAATAAAACATATATTGTCTTATTAATCCTCTTGGAATGGGGAAGGGAACATTTCTCACCATATGGTGGATAGGGGGTAGGATGAAGTTAGGAGTACAGTGAGGCAGTGTGGTGTAACGGTTAGAGTGTTGGACTGGGACTCAAGAGATCCTGGTTCTAATCTCCACTTGGCCATGAAGCTCACTGGGTGACATTGGACCAGTTACTGACTCTTGGCCTGACCTACCTCACACTGTTACTGTGTGGATAAAGTGGAGAGGAAGGGAATCATGTACGCTGCCTTGAGCTCCTTGGAGGAAACGTGGGATATAAATGTAACAAATAAATAAAAAATAAGTAAATCAGGCCACCCAATGATTCATGGCTGACATAAGCGTTAAACCAGAAACTTTGCTGCTTGTTCTCTTACGCAAGCTAACGCAATCTAGAGCTGGAGATAGATGATAGCATTTAAAAGAGTTTAAAGGGGTTTGGGAAAGCCTCCATCCATGGCCTGCACTCCTATCTTTTTTT
Source organism: Heloderma suspectum (assembly GCF_057233095.1). Classification (NCBI taxonomy): domain Eukaryota; kingdom Metazoa; phylum Chordata; class Lepidosauria; order Squamata; family Helodermatidae; genus Heloderma; species Heloderma suspectum. Next base: position 173,186,100 of record NC_139459.1, read on the forward strand.
TTGTCCTTCTGGCTCAGATCATTTCATGGGTTTCTGAATTAAACTCCCCTCAGAAACCTGACCAACCTGTTTAGTAGTAAGTCAGTGCCCACCCCCTGCAACAGATGACTTCCGGTGGGCAGCAAGGCTCTGATCAGTACCAGGCAGCTCTGTCTGGGAGCCACCATGTTAGTTTCCCAGAGCACTGTGAGAAATGTAAATGGTGGCTCTCAGATCCAGATCCTTATTTAAAGGGGGGGGGGGCATCAGCACTAGTGGGTTCAGGGCAACTTCCTGCGGATGTTGCATGCTGATGTTAGGCCTGACCAAAAGCAAAAATGGGATGAGTGTTTACCCCACAAGCCTTGATCCTGTTTTCAAGCCTCCTTTAACTCATGGGGGTGGGGGTGAGGAACCACACTACTGCCAGTGGAGGCTGGGGGCTCCAATTTCAGTGGGGCTAAAAATGCATTCTGGGTTTCAGTCAGAACCAGCCAGAACTCTAAAGGAACTATCCAAGGTGCTGAACCCTAGCCCCAGTATAGGTTTGGCACCTTGGATAGCTCGTTTAGAGTTCTGGCTGGTTCTGACTGAAACCCGGAGTGGATCACTGCCCCACTGAAATCAGAGCCACCAGCCTCCACTGACTATTGCCTGTCTCCGGCCTAGGACAGGCTGAGGGAGGCTTGAAGGTTTTTGCCATTTGTCTGACATAATAATGATGGTCTCTTATGAGCCATCACACTGAGTGTCAAGACCATGCTGAAAGGAAGTTAAAGGATGTTACAAGCAGAAGGAGGTTGTAAAACATTAGGACCAGATTAGGAATGGCTGAGGCAGGGGTGCAGAATCTCAGGCCAGAGTCCCAATCCGGTCTTGTGGGGTTCCCTAGAGGGCTCACGCCCCTTTCCCATGATCTCAGATTGTTTGGTGGTTTCCTGGCTTTTGTGCCACTTTCCCCCTATTCTAAAATCTTGAAGTACCCCCCCAAGGCTCAAATACTGGCAGTAAGAGCTTTAAGCGAAAATGAGTGGGTATTTTTTGTCTCGCCCCTTTTTGCCTTTGGCCCTGCCCACCACTGGAATGTGGCCCCCAAGAGCTTCTCCAAAATGGAGGCCGAAAGAGGCTCCACACCCCTGACCCCGAGAGTTTTGGAGAGGGGTTGTGCCAGAGATCAAAGTGTGCCACCACTCACTGGATGGCCTGCAACACTCGGGGGTGGCGACTCATTCCCAGGTAGTCATTGCTGCACCAGACGGACACCTCTCGTGCTTCAACCTGGGCAGAAGAATAGTCCTCGGCAAAAGGGTAGGCATCAGCCCGACGATTCACTGTCTTGAAGACCCGGTAGGTGTGATCTTGCTTCTTTGCCTGGATCTTGGCCTCAAAGAATTCATCGTAATCAAACGTGGTGCTCTCTGTGAGGAAACCAGATAGGGCTGGTTTACACCTCTCATGTACCTGGCTTGGTTTCACTATGACTGAGGAATGACAGGCTGAATGGGTGAACAGACCTGAAAGGGTGAACTGAACTGACTGAAAAGCAGCACATGAGAGGGGACAAGAAGGGTCTATTGAGGGTGAGTGGGTGGAATTGGGGGCAGGCTTTGATTGGTCATGGGGGGGGAGCCTAGGTAATATTTTGTAGGTCAGGGGTGGAGCTTGATAGTTTGAAACAGGTAAGGGGTACAGCTTAGCATGTGATAGGTGGGAGGCGGGGAAGTTTTAGCGAGTGAGGGGTAGAGCTGGGCAGCCTTTGGCAAGTAACGGGCAGGGCCTAGGACAGCTGTCTGGGGGATTCTGGGAGGCCTCTAAAAGAAGGGGAATGTGGGGTACAGTGTGTCAGATGACAACCTTTGGGGCAGGCAATTCCACACTGTCTCTGCATTGGGTGTGGCCAGAGCATTCGATCAGCCCCATACTGAGATGCAACAGAATCACCTGCTATCAGAGGAGGCTGCCTGTTGCGCCTCTGCATGAACAGCTTCTCTGGGTTTGCCTCCTTTCAGTCAGAAGTCATATGTGAAACAACAGCGACGCAGGCATAAGCCCAGCAGATGGTTTCCTCTGAGGGCGGGAGAGCGAGCCTTAGCTTTACACAAGCAAAAAGTAAACCTGTAAAGGTGAAGTGTGCCTCCAGTTTTAATTCAGAAAAGGAAAGTGTGCCTCACTTCTGAGCGTGGCTGCCTGGGGAATGCTAGGAGTTGTAAGGCTCTAAACATGCATTGGATTGTGCCCTTAGTTCCTAGCCCTGACATACAGGGAGATGTGTGGGCGCTAATCCCTGGAAGCTCCCCATGTCCGAGTAACTATTGGAACCTCCCCATTGTCTGACCTGGCATGTTGTCCCGGATGAGGTGCAAGGCTTGGTCAGAGTCGAGCAACTTCCTCTTGAGGCTGGACTGCACCTCTCTGATCAGAGAGGTCAGCACCCCTGGAGAAAGGGGCAAGGAGGTCAATGAAGGGGGAAGGCTGAGAGAGCTTCTCCCTCCCCCTCACTAGGTCAGTGACACAGGCCTCGCTCCTTACCTGACTTGAAAGGTCTGACGTCCTCCTGGACCTCAGGTTTTGCCTCTTGCACAAAGGAACACTGGCCGTTTTGGCGCTCCGACTCTATGAAAGGGCAGTGTGTGGTGGGGAGGGCCACAGGCGCCGTCTGCAAGGTGGGGCCTAGGGGACACAAGAGGGAGGAGGAAAAGGGAACATTCATGGTCTCTTCTGTGCAGTCTTTGCCCCTAAGAAACCTGTCTCCAGACTGGGGAAAGTGTGGCACTCCAGATGTTGTTAGACTGCAACTCCTATCAGCTCTAGCCAGTGCAGAAAGATGATGGGTGTTGCAGTCGAGGAACATCTAGACAGCCACATGTTCCCCATCCTTGGCCTATCGCATTAAGCTTTAGACTTTACCCAAGCTGGACATAGGGAGCTGCCTTACACGAGATCAGACTAGTTCTCCAGCTAGCCTAGAATTGTCTATTCCGGGGGTGTTGAACCTCTGTTGAAATGGCCCAAATTCCATTGTGGAGCAGCTCTCGAGTAATAATAAGTAGGCCTTATTAATCGAAATAAATCACATGGGTCTTCGAGTTGTACTATTTCACACTGCGGCAGGGGAATCACATGTTTGAATGTTACTCCATATAATGCTACGCCCTATATTATTCCAAAAATCTTCCTGATTTTGGAAAACTATCATGTCAGGCAGAAGGATTCTGGCATCCCTTGACATGATAATTTCCTATATGTGAGATTTTTTTTTTTTGACATAGAGGGACAGTCGAACATGTAATTTCACTTCCCGCCCCTACAGTCTGAAATAGTACAGTCCCAAGAACACATTATTTATCTGCATCTGTAGATCCATTCTCAGTCATGGAACGTCAGGGGTAAGAAGAATTAGAAGGTGCCTCTTAGCATGTGCAGAATGACTTTCCATGACAAATGAGTAACTTTTATCTGGAGCTTCCAGTCTAATGGCATGTCTCACCCCCCCCCCCCAACTCTCTCTCTCTCTTGGAAAGAAACCTCTGTATAAATAGACTAGAAAGTGCTTCAGTTTCCAGACTCCACCCCTCTTCTGCTTAAACATATTTAGTGGTCCACATTCGTTTTTTCACTGGGCTTTCTGACTAAGCGATTGGATTAACCGGTTCTGTCAAGATTTGCTGACCATACAAGAGCACCCCCATGTGTTGAAACCGTACAATTTGTAGCTTCATTATTGGGGATGGGTGGCGCCCAGTGCTGACTTCAGGTTTGGGGGCAAGATACCCTCAATGGGGCCCCCTTCTGCAGTGAGTCCACCTTCTCACCGCCATTGTCACCAGCTGCTCTTGCTGCTTCTCTTTCTCCTCATTGCTGCCACTTGCTTGACAGGCAGCTAGCTAGTGAGCAACTAGGCCACAGCATCTCCTGCTCCTCCTCCTCGCCACCCCCATGGTCTGGGACAGAGCGAGAGGCAGGTGAACAAGCAGGTTGTCATGGTGAGGAGGAGAAGCAAGTCCAGGGGGTTATTGGCAGTGGGGCCCTGCTGGGGTGTGGGCCCTCAGCAGGTGTCCAACCATGCCAACTCTTGACGCTGGCCCTGGTGGTATCTATACTCTTTCTTCCCCTCATGCTATCCAGAGCTCTTGTCTCTCAGCTCCATCCACATCTCACCAGTATCTCCACAGGTTTCCTTTCCACGCTGCAGGTCAGCAACCGAACAGGAGAAGGTGCGGGCCACCATCACGGGGCAGCGCTGGGCACTGCTGACCAGCAGGGGGCGCAATTTGCGCAAGAAGGTGGTTGGGTCCCTGGTTAGGAAAGGGCAGCACTGGAGGATTGAGGCCATGGTGCCAACGTTCGGTGCTACTCAGAGAAAAAGAGAACAGAAGTGAGGAGTCAAGGGCAGAGTCATTCTGGCTCTCATCATGGGCTAGAGGCATTGCTCTTTAGTAGCAGGATGGGATCAGTATTGACATCATACATAACCCTGAAAAACAAACAAAACAAAAGTAGCCATACTAGTTCATGAGAAAATAATACACAGCTGGGGAAAACACACACCAGTATTCACAGTTGGTCCTTTATTAGGACCACAAATTGTGCAAGTTTTTGAGTTTTCTAGAAATCTTCAATGCCCTGCTTTTTGTACTGCTTAGCCTGATGAAGAGTTCTGGAGAGCTTGAAAGCTTGCACAGTTTTGTGGAATTTTGGTTGGCCCTAGTGAATGTATTGCCCAATGGTGGATTTTGGATTTGTGTAACTCTTGAGGAAGAGCAGGAGATGGTCTAGCTGGCCTGTACCTTTTAAGTGTCTGTAGTGTGGTTCTTTCACCAAACTGCCCTGCCCAAGAGATTATGGTATTTAACAACTGGATAAAAATGGATTCCCTCTGTGTGTGTGTGTGTGTGTGTGTGTGTGTGTGTGAGAGAGAGAGAGAGACAGACAGACAGAGGGGAGAATAACCACTTCTTTGATCTACAAAGCTAGAGGGAAATGTGTTATCCACATCATCCCCAGAATAATTTTTAAACGTTTCATTTCTACAAGCAACAGTGTGGGTGAACTTGTTGTTGTTGTTCAGTCGTTCAGTCGTGTCCGACTCTTCGTGACCCCATGGACCATAGCACGCCAGGCCTTCCTGTCCTGCGCTCTCTCCCGGAGCGTGCTCAAGTTCATATTCATTGCATCCGTGATGCTATCTAGCCATCTCATCCTCTGCCGTCCCCTTCTCCTTTGGCCTTCAGTCTTTCCCAGCATCAGGGTCTTTTCCAGGGAGTTTTCTCTTCGCGTTAGGTGGCCAAAATATTGGAGCTTCAGCTTCATTATCTGTCCTTCCAATGAGCACTCAGGGTTGATTTCCTTTAGGATGGACTGATTTGACCTCCTTGCAGTCCAGGGGACTCGTAAGAGTCTTCTCCAGCACCACAGTTCGAAAGCATCAATTCTTCGGCGCTCAGCCTTCCTTATAGTCCAGCTCTCACAGCCATACATTACTACTGGGAAAACCATAGCTTTGATTAGACGGACCTTTGTCGGCAAGGTGATGTCTCTGCTTCTTACTATGCTGTCTAGGTTTGCCATAGCTTTCTTCCCAAGGAGCAAGCGTCTTTTAATTTCATGGCTACAGTCACTGTCTGCGGTGATCTTGGAGCCCAAGAAAGTAAAATCTGTCACTGCTTCCATTTCTTCCCCTTCTATATGCCAGGAAGTGATGGGGCCAGATGCCATGATCTTAGTTTTTTTAATGTGGAGTTTCAAACCAGCTTTTAAACTCTCCTCTTTCACCCTCAACAAGAGGCTCTTGAGATCCTCTTCGCTTTCTGCCATTAGGGTGGTATCGTCTGCATATCGGAGGTTGTTGATAATTCTCCCAGCAATCTTAATTCCGACCTCTGATTCATCCAACCCGGCATTTCTCATGATGTACTCTGCATATAAGTTAAATAAGCAGGGTGACAATATGCAGCCTTGTCGTACTCCTTTCCCAATTTTGAACCACTCGGTTGTTCCATGTCTGGTTCTTACTGTTGCTTCTTGACCCTCGTACAGGTTTCTCAGGAGACAGGTAAGGTGGTCTGGTACTCCCATCACTTTCAGAATTTGCCAGAGTTTGTTGTGATCCACACAATGAAAGGCTTTAGCATAGTCAATGAAGCAGAAATAGACGTTTTTCTGGAATTCTCTTGCTTTCTCCATGATGCAGCGAATGTTGGCGATTTGATCTCTAGTTCCTCTGCCTCTTCTAAACCCAGCTTGTACTTCCGGTAGTTCTCGGTTCGCATACTGCTGAAGCCTAGCTTGTAGGATTTTGAGCATCACCTTGCTGGCATGTGAAATGAGCGCAATTGTGCGGTAGTTTGAACACTCTTTGGCGTTGCCCTTCTTTGGAATTGGAATGTAAACTGACCTTTTCCAGTCTTGTGGCCACTGTTGAGTGTTCCAGATTTGTTGGCATATTGAATGCAGCACTTTAACAGCATCATCTTTTAGGATTTTAAATAGCTTGGCTGGAATACTGTCATCTCCGCTAGCTTTGTTGTTACTAATGCTTCCTAAGGCCCACTTGACTTCACTCTCGAGGATGTCCGGCTCAAGTTCAGTGACCGCACTATCATGGCTATCAGGGACATTAAGATCTTTCCTGTATAGTTCTTCTGTGTATTCTTGCCACCTCTTCTTAATCTCATCTGCTTCTGTTAGGTCCCTGCCCTCTTTGTCCTTTATCATGCCCGTCTTTGCACAAAACGTTCCCTTGAGATCTCCAATTTTCTTGAAGAGATCTCTAGTCTTTCCCATTCTGTTGTTTTCCTCGATTTCTTTGCATTGTTCATTTAAGAAGGCCTTCTTGTCTCTCCTTGCTATTCTCTGGAACTCTGCATTCAGTTGGGTATATCTTCCCCTTTCTCCCTTGCTTTTCGTTTCCCTTCTTTCGTGAGCTACTTGTAAAGCCTCATCAGACAGCCACTTTGCTTTCTTGCATTTCTTTTTCTTTGGGATGGATTTCGTTGCTGCCTCCTGAACAATGTTACGAACCTCCGTCCATAGTTCCTCAGGCACTCTGTCTATCAGGTCTAATCCCTGAAATCTATTCCTCACCTCCACTGTATATTCATCAGGGATATGATTTAGGTCATACCTGAACGGTTTAGTGGTTTTCCCGACGTTCTTCAATTTAAGCCGAAATTTTGCAAGAAGCAGCTCATGATCTGAGCCACAGTCAGCTCCAGGTCTTGTTTTTACTGACTGTATGGAGCTTCTCCATCTTTGGCTGCAAAGGACATAATCAATCTGATTGCGATATTGACCATCTGGTGACGTCCATGTGTAGAGTCACCTCTTGTGCTGTTGGAAAAGAGTGTTTGCTATGATCAGCATGTTCTCTTGGCAAAACTCTATTAGCTTTTGTCCTGCTTCATTTTGTACACCAAGGCCATGCCTGCCTGTTATCCCGGTGATTTCTTGACTTCCTACTTTAGCATTCCAATCCCCTATGATGAAGAGGACATCTTTTTTTGGTGTTAGTTGTAGAAGGTGTTGTAGGTCTTCATAGAACCGATCAACCTCAGCTTCTTCGGCCTCAGTGGTTGGGGCATAGACTTGAATTACTGTGATGTTGAATGGTTTGCCTTGGATTCGTACTGAGATCATTCTATCATTTTTAAGATTGTACCCCAGTACTGCTTTTCCCACCCTTTTGTTGACTATGAGTGCTACTCCATTTCTTCTAAGGGATTCTTGCCCACAATAGTAGATATGATGGTCACCTGAATTAAATTCGCCCATGCCTGTCCATTTTAGTTCGCTGATTCCCAAGATGTCGATGTTCAATCTTGCCATCTCATGTTTGACCACCTCCAGCTTACCTTGATTCATTGATCTGACATTCCAGGTTCCTAAACAATATTGTTCTTTACAGCATCGGATTTTCTTTTCACCACCAGACACATCCACAGCTGAGTGTCCTTTCGGCTTTGGCCCAGCCGCTTCACTCTTTCTGGCGCTACTTGGAAATACCCTCTGCTCTTCCCCAGTAGCATATTGGACACCTTCCGACCTGAGGGGCTCATCTTCCGGCGTCATATCTTTTAGCCTTGTGATACGTTCCATGGCGTTTTCTTGGCAAGAATACTGGAGTGGGTTGCCATTTCCTTCTCCAGTGGACCACATTTTGTCAGAACTCTCTGCCATGACCTGTCCGTCTTGGGTGGCCCTGCACGGCATAGCTTATGGCTTCACTGAGTTACGCAAGCCCCTTCGCCACAACAAGGCAGTGATCTATGAAGGGGTGGGTGAACTACTAGAAAGAAAATTCCAAGTGATGGGCTTTTAATTAGCATCTGTTGGTCTTGATTTTAATTCTCTCTTACCCTTGAATGCTGATATAGCTAAATCTTTATGCAAGTAGAGGTTATATTCGTACTTTTACCATAGAGAAACAGCAGGCTCTTCCCCCCGTTCTCTCTCCGTGCTGCTGTGTGTATACCCTCCCACAGTAGACAGAGCGGTCTTCCTGTTCTTGTTAATGTTTTCAGATATAGGTAATGCAGGTCAGTAGGATGTCACTATGTAGATTCATAAGATAAAAAGAAAGCCACAAATGATTTTAATGTCTCTTGTGAAACCAAAAATGATTATCAAAGCACAACCCTTCTTAGATGCTATTAAATAAAATAGAGGGGATTACAGGCGGATCTGATGTGTGGGGACCAATGCTTTGGGAAGTCACCCTGCAGAGGCCTCTTTGAAGCTATGCATGCATTTCCCAGGAAGTAAGTCCTATTGAAATCAGTGATTTTCTTGAGAACATGAGCAGTGCCCTGCTGGATCAGACTAAATGTCCATCTAGACCAACATCATGTTCCCCACAGTGGCCAACCAAATGAGCCCACAAGCAAGTATGAAGTCAATACATCTCTCCCACTAGTGTTCCTAAGGAACTGGTATGTATGTATTTACGACATTTGTATGCTGGGCTGCCCATTATATAAAGTTCCTCAGAGGGCCTTCTCCAAGTAACTACCAGAGTAAGGGCCTTTTTGGCAGTGGCACCCCAGTTCTGAAAGCGGCTTCCCAGAGGGGTTCGCCTGGTGCCACCCCTGCAATCATTTCAGCACCAGGCGAACACGTTTCACCCAGGCCTTTAAAAGAAGTAATTCAGTCTGTGCTTCTCAGTTTTTAAGCTGGTGTTTTTTCATTTGGGGGTTGCTGTGAGTTTTGTTTCTTACCGTATTTTGTGTTGCTTTTTATTTTATGGCTTTATGTTCTGTTTGGTATCTAAATTGTTTTCATGTTTGCTTATTGCAAACTGCCCAGAGAACTTAAGGGTCAGGTAGGTACAGAGGGTCCGTATAGCAAGGATGGAGAATCTGTGGCCCTCCAGATATTGTTGGACTACAACCCCTATTCTCCCCAGCTGGGGCTGATGGGAGTTGGAGTTCAACAATATCTGGAGGATCACACGTTCCCCCACCCCTGCCATATAGCTATTAGCCACTGATAGATTTCTCCTTCTCCATTACTTTGTCTAATTTCCTTTTCAAGCCATCTCGGCTAGCAGCCGACCACCACCACACCTAGTGGCACTTCTGAGAGGACAGTTGTTTTCCTGGGTTGGAAAGACCCCATCATAGTTCGGGGAAGGGAGCTGGCAGCAGTACATTTGTAGAGGTCTGTACGCATGTACGGCCTAGTTGTTTGCTCAGAAGTCAGGTGTAACTGGATTAAGCCTTTCTCTTGACGGAAGGTGCCCAAGGAAAAGCAGTTCTCGCCGCTGGAAGCAAGGAGACCAGCTGCTGCAGTGCGGGACAAGCTTCCTGTCCCTTTGATAACTGTGCAGTGGAGGGAGTTTTTGGCAGGTGCAGCCTATTCCACCCCTGCGGCAGTGCAACAGGACAAGCACAGCATCCCAGGCAGGGCATCCTGCAGAGCAGGTGTGGTTTAAGAGGCTTTTTTTCTCCTTCAAAGAGAACAGCCTCCCAAATCCCCAGGGGGTTAAAGGGGGGAAAAAAGGAACAACCCACAGGGAAAGAGAGAAAATATAACATCACACAAGTGAAGCCCAGCAAATGAAGGCTTGAACCCCAAAGACCAAGTGTAGTTCTGTCCTGGATGGGGCACATATTTATTTTATTTATTTATTTAAAGCACTTCTATCCCACCCTATATCATTAAGATTTCAGGGCGGCGTACAGATAAAATCAATTTAAACAGTATAAAACAATAAAGAGTTTAAACACATAAAACATTAAACTATTAAACAAATAAATACCAGTTAAAATCTAAAACAATAAAACAGTTAAAACAATGTGCTAGAGAATGCATTTAGCCCCCAAAGGCTTTGGTAAAAAGCCATGCTTTTACTTGGCGCCAAAACGAGGCCAATGTCTGCACCAATCAGGTCTCCAAGGGGAGGGCATTCCACAACTGGGGTGCCACAGCAGAGAAGGCCCTCTCCCACGTCCCACCACAGTGTATGTCTTGTATCAAATATTGAGGTCCCAAGCCACATACACTTCTCAAAGAGACCAGATGAGATGCTGGTGATCAACAAAACAACTTGGGTATACTTTCAAATAGATTTGTCTTTCTCTTTCCCCTCTCACTGCACCTTTAACAGTTGGATGGCAGGCACAAATTCAGTGGGTGTTAGTGTTCCCTGACATGGAGAATTTATTTAATTTCTACCTGTCATATGACTGTGAAAGGCACAGGGTCTGTGTTAAGATAGGGAAAGCGGGTAATGGTGAGGAAACAACCATAATACAAATGCAGAGTCAGACAGGGTTGCCAACATGCCAGAAAAAAGCAACAAGGCTTACTCCTGTGCCTTTCATAGAGGTGTGATAGGCAGAACTCATAAGGTGATATCCATGTGGGCTCAGGAAGAGATGGGCAACAGCTGGGTGGGCTGCTGCCCCCCCCATCTGCTGCCTGAGGCAGCTGCCTCACTTTGCTTAATGGTAGGGCTGGCCCTGGTTGTGTGGTAGAGTTGCTTGGATTGATGCCTGAGTTGGATTGGCCTGGAAACCAATTCAGAAGCAGCAAGACAGATCCTTTCCACACATTGCTACTGAGAGACAATTTGACTAGCTCTCTTGTTTGATCTTCCCGGAAATACACTTCAGAGCGCCTTTGCCAACAAGCAGCAGGGATCACTGCAGACATGGAATTCTACTCAGCCCCAGGACAAAGAGAAGCCTGGCTCATCAAGGGAAAAGTGGGCATGTTTGGAATGGAGCACTTTGATAATTTCCCTGCAATAATGTGGGGGGGGGGGTGTTTGTGTGTCGCACATAGTTCAAGGAACTTCTAGCTTGTGTTCACAAGTTAGCAAGGAAGATGCTGGGAGCCCTAAGGAATTGTTCTTTGCATGTAAACAAGTGTGGACCTGGGAGAAGGACAATAGTTTTGGTTAAAGAGGCAAACATTGCCTTTTATCTTATGCATAATGATGATCGGAATGGAAATTATGCTGGGAATAGTTTTTATTTTAGGGGAAAACACACATTAATGAAAGGGAACTGCTTTTTGTAATAGGTGGAAAGCTAACCAAGAATTGGCAGGTATGTTTCAGATTTCTTGTATGCTTGTGTCCACTTATCTTCTTTACCAGGAACAGTTGTATGTTGTTTAGGCCTGGTCTGGGGAACAGACCTCCTTTGAGGGTGTGTATGTGTGTGTGTGTGTGTGAGGTTTTGAGTTTGTTTACTATTAAAAGATCTTAATATCTATCGTTACGGCTTTTCCTAAAGCAATTCTGGGGATGTTGTGCCTCTTCCATGGGATTTCACAAGGTGGGGGTCTAGGTGACATCATTTCCCACTAGTCCCGTGTTTTTCTGTGACTTCTTTTGTCTTTTATCTTATCTTATGACCTGCTAAGAAAGAAAAGAAGGAATAGCTCCACAATCTGAGTAGTAATGCTAGGTGCCTCCCCTCTTGAAAGACCCCTGGCTTGGAGGCTAGGATTTGGAATAAAATAATCTTTACAGTGTAAATCCTATACATGTCTACTCAGAAGTAAGCCCCATGGAGTTCGATGGGGGGTGTTTTCTCTTAGGTAGGTGAGTATAGGATTGTGACCTTAATATTGTTCCATTGGTGTGGGCGGTCAATTGAGGGGTGGGGAGGTCTGAGTTGAGTGTTCAGCAGACTGTATGTGAGAAACAGCCGCCTTTGCAGATAGAGTGTGTGTGTGTGTGTGTGTGTGTGAGAGAGAGAGAGAGAGAGAGAGAGAGAAGCGAAATTAGTTTCTAGTCCAGGTAGCCATGTGGCCATGAGAAAAATGCCAAAATCCATATCAATGTCATATCTTTATTAAGCCAACCAAAAGGTCACTAAAAATATGCACATTTCATCAGGTTTTCATGTCCAGATCTTTTCATCAGGCAAGATGGTACCAGAAGCAGGTAGGGCAGGAAAAAAAGCCCTGACCTGATGTTGGAATTCATGGTGTCTGCATGATGACAACCTTGAGATAGAATGGGGAGGAAGGATCCACAGACAATCAAATAAGGGCTGGAGAATGCTGAGAATTGTAGGACTTTTTTTCTGTCTAAACATGGATAGGATTGTGCCCTTAAACTCTAGCAGGTGATGCCATGGTTTTGTGTTTCATCTGGAGGTGCCCCTAGGGCTACTGCTTCTTCCCAGAAACCTGCTTTTTCTACCTTCCTTTTTGCCTGATAAAGAGATCTGGAGTTTTCAAAAGCTTGCCCACATTTCTGTGACCTTTTGGAAGGCCTAAATAAGGTATTACACTCATATAGCTGTAGTTGGGCTGACCAAGTTGCTCTCTGTGGGAATCTTCTGCCAGCAGTAGAAGTGTCTGTTTGGTTCCACTTATTCTCTGCTTACATTTGTAAATAAAGCCAATATGCAAAGATACCATAAGCCGCCAGTGCACTCTCATCCAAAGGAAAGGAAACCTGTCCCCAGAACGTCTTATCATTTGTAGGAAGTGCGCAACAGTACTTCAGTGAATGTGAGCACAAAGTCAGAGGGGGTGTTTTGGATTAATTCATCTAGGATTAAAAGGTATGGTTTGGATGTGTCTGGCTATCTCAACCTGGTGTCCTCCAGATGTTTTGGGATATGACTTCCACGTTGATTGGCTCTGCTGGCTGGGGCTGATGGGAGTTGACGTTCAAAACATCTGGAAGTCACCCAGTTTTTTAAATGTGTATGTATTTATTTGTTTGTTTAAAATGATTTTAGGCCAGCTTTAAGGGCAGAAGCCCCTGAGGTTGGAGAAGGGCAGTGAGAATTTTTAAAAATTTGGGTGATGCTCCATCTGCCATGGAGCAAAGGCATGGGAAGGGTGCACAAGTATGCTGGGACCCGATAACTCCCTCTGAGTTTATCTGACTTGTAGAAACCACGCCCCAGTCCAGCTAGGATGATTAAAAGTAAAAGGCGCAATACGAAGGGCTGGATCTTGGCCTTTCAGGGGTGTGCACAGAAGATTAAGCTGGTTTCTTGGAAAGTAGAGACAGCAGCCCATCACGTGCCCCTTTTCTCCTTGATGTGGAGCCAGATTGAAAACTGCACCTCTAAAGGGAAGATTTCCTCAGGTACTGGTGCAACTTCAAATTAAAGGAGCTAGTAATAATCAGACATTAGTGCAGCAAGGTCTTGTTTTGTATTATGTAATTTCGGTTTGGGTTAAACAGCTCAGCTCAGCAAGTTCCAGTCTCTATAGCTGCAGCAGAATACACATCAGGGGCAGGGGTCAGACAATAAAAACTTAGGGTGCAATCCTGTGCGTGTTTAGACAGAAAAAAGTCCTACAACTCCCAGCATGCCCCAGCCGGTATGGCTGGCTGGGCGTGCTGGGAGTTGTGGAACTTTTTTGTTGAAGCATGCATAGGATTGTACCCTTAGAGATTTTATATTAAGTGGTATATAACTATAACTAATATATAAATAAATAAAATTAAAATGCAATGGGATCACTACAGATCTCTACACAGACAGACTATAACACCTGATCAGGTGAATCATGCAGAGCAGCTTTTGCTGAGCAGTACCACTTCAAACAATAGGTGTGGGAACTTTATGCTTGAATCTCCCCCCAGCGCCCTGCCACACCATTTAAAAATCTCCCTGCATGTCAGGGACATTTTTTTTTTTAATATGGAGGAGAAATAGGGTTGCTGCTAGTTTTTCAACTGGCTGCAGTAGCAATCCCTTTCGCAGCAGCTGGTTGTACAGATGTTAGCCAAAGATAATGTTTATCTCCATGCTGTGAAGAACTTCACCTGCTAACTTCTACGCATTGAGCTTCTGTTAAAAGCACAAGGCATGCCAGAATGGTGTTCCCTCCCCTCCCCCCCCCCCCGGGTTACTGGGAAATCCTAGGGAGAATTCAAGCATGATTCTCTCACTTGCATTCCAAATTGGTACAGTGTAACCAAAGCTGTAGTATGTGCTTCTCCTGATCTTGAGTAGCACCAGCAAACTACCACGGCACAGTGAACTGTTCAAAGCTAAGGCATGCTCTCACCAAGTGTAACATCCTTGACTTCAAATTAGAAAATGGCACAACACACTTCAGGAGATGAATAAATAAAAGTACAGATAAATTTTCCATTCTACAACGCATGCAGAAATCTTATAGAACAATCGGCAAGTACCTTTTTAAAAAAACCTCAGCTAGATGGAAAATATGCTTGCTTTTCACACAACTGTCATTTGTACCTAGCACAAGAGATGGAGTCGGTGGGCACAAAGGCAAGGAATAGTCCAAGGACAGACCAGCTGTTAATAGAATAGAGAGTAGGTGGGACAGGAATACTATAAGAATTAGAATTCATCACATCAAATCTTATTTAAAATACATTCAACCATCCCCAGCTGTTTTGCCTGATCCTATTCTCTGCTAGGGTTGCCAGCTTTTTTTTTTAATTAAAAGGCTCCAATGCATAGCAGTTAGAAATGTGCCAACAATGTACATGCAAAATAAAATACATTGAGATTAAGGGCCAGACTATGCATTACTTGGTAGATATGTGTAACAATATCCTGATCTTTCTGTTTTAATTAAAAGTAGCTGCTGGAAGGTGTGATCCAAAGAGGAGGAATGTCAGAGGGAGGGAATGTTTTCTTAAGGGATCCCCAACATTTTTTGGCTGGTGGGCATATTTGGAATTTTGGGACTGTGTTGTGGGTACTCTCACAAAATGGCTGTCATGATGAGTGTAACCAGTCACAAAACGCCTGTTTCCCTAGAAGGCAAACTGATGAGGCTAAAAAAAAAAGTAACTTGGCCAACAATCCAAGTACAAACCAGAGGTGGGATCTGCGCTCCAAAACATAAAACCACTCTTTTGAACCCACCATTTTCTGTTTTGATACCCATTTCACAGAAGGCAAACTGAATGAGGCTCAGAGCCAAGTTACTTGGCCAAGAAACTGAGTACAAAGCACAGGTGGGGACTGAGCCTCAAATGCCAAATCACATATTTGCCTCCACAAAGCACAATGAAATAGTCATTTCACAGAAGCTGAACTTGTGATGCTCGGAGAAACATCTCTCCCCCTTGCACCCCAGTATAACCAGGCAAAATGCACACACCACACAAACAAAAAACAGCCAAAACATACCCCCCCAAACAGATGAACCCTGGCAAACAAAATCTGTACAAACACTGCAGAAAAACAAATTAGATAACCTTCCCCCCACAACAGGCAACATACATACACAGAGCACAGGCAAAACATCCCCCTCGTTCCTAGCCACTCCCTTAAATCCCTGCCCCCAAATACTCTGTACCGCCTTCCCGCATATCTTTTTCTTTTTTTTTCTGGGTGACTCATTGGAATGCAGTCCCTCCTCATTTTTATTTTCTAAGAATGGCTCTGCATTCTTGGAAATAAATATTGTTTATACTATGCCAGCCTCCCAGTTTAATTTTTAAAAATTATTTTTAACATTTAAAATATCAGGGGCAGGGAACCTGGCAGATGCCCAGGGAGGTGCCCATGGGCACATTGGGGATCCCATCTCCTTGGTTACTTTTGGCTCTTGCCTCTCTCCTTTTTCATGTGCACAGTAAAAGCTACTGTTACCCATATCCTTTCTCTTGGGGTTGAAAAAGCAGGTGGAGAGCAATTTTGGGTGGGAAAAGGGCTGAGGGGAAGGAGGATTAAGCAGCCCTCGTACCACTCCTCCTCTTTGGATCATCATGGCCTCCTGAAGTTGCTTTTTATTACCAAAAAAGAAAAAAGGAAGAAAAGCTGGGAGATGATGACATGCCTCTGCCGTGCAATGTCTAGTTTGCCCCTAGGGGGAGAAGACACTGTATAATTAAAATAAATGCATAAATGCACAAACAAACAAATAAATAAATACACGAATAAATAAATGAGCGAGCTAGAACAGGTCAGTGATGGGAATCTCTTTTTAAGCCCCTGGTTGGCAACTAGTTTTTCAGGACAGCTTTTTCAGAAAGGGTTGAAGACCAACGAAGGTTGCCAGCTTTGATCCCCCATTCCTAGCCATCCCTTTAATAGCAACTTTTTAAATATACAGCCAGTAACAGTTTATAGTATTAAATGCCATGCTTTTGCAAAGTTTCCCCCTGTTGATTCCTAGAAGTCAAACCTCAGGAGCAAGCCAGGATCATTTTCTAGTTAGTTGGCAACCTTAACGCTAGTAGTGCACACCCCAATCACCACTCCCTCCTTCATCTTTGGATTGGCAACAGGAGAAGGGGACAGATGGTACTTCTCTGGGGGTTGGATTGGGCACAAGAGCCCTCCAGTTGCTGATCCTTAGTTTAGGTGATGGGGTAGAGAAGGGGAAAGAGATTAACTGTACTGGTAAGGGAGGAATAGATGAATAACGAAAGTGAATTATGAAGAGATGAACAGCTATCCATTTTTAGGGGGTAGAAAGGAGAGAAAATAAGGGCCCCAAACCTCCAATTCCCCACATAATTCCCCATTCTTCCTACCTGTTGACCTGCACTGAAGTCGAACAACTTCTGTGCTTTATAGCTCAGTGTCTAGTCCACTTGGAGCTGCAGCTCCCCACCCACCAGCTGAAGGAAGAGATAAGGCAAGTTCAGGGCAGAGAAGGCCACACGTGCACACACAGGGACCCGTAAGATCCATGTTGTAGATTTGGAACTGAATTTCATAGCAAAACTTCACTGAGATGGGCAGCAGGGATGCCATGTTGTTGAGGTAGGTTTGTACAAAGAACAAAGGGCAGAAAATATTTCTTAACAAAAATCTATTTAACAAAAAACAGTGTTGAGCAGGGGGGAGAAAGTAAAAATAAAAACTTCTACACTGTACATGGTCCTTTATTCCATAAGCTAATAATACAATGGCACACAAATAATAAAAACCCTAGAAGGCCTGGCTCTGTAAAATATAAACCAAATGTGTTTTGACAAACAAGTCTTCATCAGTGGCCTAATGTAATGTTACATTATATATTAGGTGAAGACGTTTGTGTCAAAATGTGTTTGGATTGAGGGAGGTTGTGCCAGAACTGGCCCAAAGCAAACAAAAATGCCACAAAACCCTGCCATGGACTGCTCCCATGCCTTTAACAGAGTTCAGGGTTGATTATAAAGGAACCAGTGCGGGAAACTCTTTATGAGGTGGAATGAAACGTGACCATGTGCTTGGAGAAAAGTGGTTGACAAGAGAAGTGGGGTACAGGGGAGGTGAAGTAAGTGGAAGAAGAGTTCACTTCTGCCTGCCTGCTTCTCTACTGGAATTCCTCACCATCCCACCACTATACAATATGCAATGCCACCACGTACTATTTGCCCTATGGCCACCTAGTAAGTTCATAATTATGGGCCCTTGGGACTCCACCCTCAGTGAGTCTACTGCCTCACCACCATTGTCAACAGCTGCTCTTGTTCCTCCTCCTCCTCCTCCTCATTGCTACCGCTTGCTTCTTGCTAGGCAGAGAACCACTGAGCAAGTAGGCAGGGGCATCTTCTTCTCCTACTTCCTCCATATCACCACCATTTTCTGGGCCAGAGTGAGAGGCAGGTGAACAAACAGGTTACAATGGTGAAGAGGAGGAGCAACTTTTAGGGCTGTTTTTTTTGTCAGTGGGCCACATCCCAGTGGGCTGGGATGTGGGACATTGGCAGGTGCCTGAACATGCCTACCCTTGACGCCTGATCTTTCCCATATATATTTTGGCAACCATGAAGTATCATTGGATTGAACTGAAAATGAAAAGAGGCTGTTCACAAACATTTCTTTGGCACACCCAGTGGAATGTGTTTGCTGTGATAGGTGATGATAGCCGTGGCACCATCTTGAGGACAAGTGGGAGATGATGCCTTGAAGCAGGCCTTTCCCCCCACTCAGATGTATCAACTCTTCCCATCAGTGTTTCCAGATTTTACTGGTCTGTTCCTAGTTTCATATGGCCATTTCCAGAATCTCATGCAATACTTTCCTCACAGATTCATTTAATTTTTCTCCAACTTCAGAGAAAAGTCCCATGGCTTGTTTTCATCTTCCCCAGCTCATCTTCTGAACATCTGATATTGCTCTGACTCATCTCTTTCTCTCTCAACCCACCCACCCCAAATGTAGTAGAATGTATTGTATCACCTCAGACCACAAGTGGTAGCAGTGGTGGGCAATATAATTTTTTGAATTTTTAACCTCCCCCAACCCCCTACAAATAGAAATCTAGGACATCAGGGAGAAAGGTTCTGGCCCCACCCTTTGCCTGCTATGCTGGTTTTCTACTTGCAGAGATTTATTTATTTATTTATTTATTTAATACATGGGTGCTGAACCTGTAAATGTGAGCCAGGTCTTGGTGGGTTGCCTGCAGTTCCACTTTCTAACACTTGGTAGAAGAAGGTTCCAAGAGAAGCCCCCACCCTGCAAAATAAGAGCTTTCCCAAACCATACTATTTATTTATTTGGGCAGTGTGAAACATTTGATCTGAGATTATTTAATCTGTGATGACTCATTCGCACATGGAAGCCACTGTTTGATGCTGCAGTTATCAAATAAACAAGTGTGCATGTCTGAAATGGCTCTTGGATTTTTGATATCTCACTGCTCAGCAGCTGGGAAATCCCACTGAGAAGGCTTCCTCTCCAATGGCGTATCTGTTGAATTGGAGTAGCTTCCTTCCAGTCTGTGCTGGTTCCCAAATATTTGGGAGCTCCTAAAGCGTTAGGGGCATTCTGTCAGAGGGATGCAGAGGCTGAGAGGCCGCACTAGGAGGCACTACTGCTCTAACGGAGGCTGAAAGAAAGCCTGGAGCAGCTAGAGAAGGCGCTGCAGGAGTTACCGCAGATGAGTGGTGTAAGCAGAAAAGCACCTCTTTTGCACGTGCTCCTGGGCCTTGGACTCGCCTAACCGCACCTACTTGGCAACAGTCTTCCCATCTGTGGCTGTGCCCTCTCTTTTTATACTAATAAACAGCTATGAAGTAACAATATATCTTTGAACGTATCTCTCTGCATGTACAGAGTGCCTGTCCTGTCCGATTGTAGCCTGTCCCCACAAACTTAGACTTAAGGAGCATGGCTTCCTTCCAGGGCAGATGGTTGACAGGGCTTCCATGCAGGTTTCCCCCCCTAAAAATTAAGCACTGCCCCCTCCTTGTCATATCTCTTGACAATATTCTGAGAATTAAAAAAAAAACTCTAAAAGTTTTAAAACTCACAGGAGTGCCACTTTACCACCACTAAACCTTAAGTTGATACTGTATGCTTTCTTATTTTAAAAAAGATATCCTATTTTTATCCCATTCGCAGAGCACAGGACAGTATACATGGTTCCGTGGCTGCCAGTTTAGCCTCACAATCCTGTGACGTAGGTTAAGCTGAAAGATAGTGACTGCTACAATGTTGCCCAGTGAACTATCATGGCTGAGGGGGCATTTGAACTCAGGTCTTCCCAGTCCTACTCTGGCCTGACAACTCTAACTTCACCTTCCCCAACCTGCCGCCCTCTCCATATGTGCTGGACTACAACCACCATCATCCCCACCAATGGCAATACTGGCAGGAGTTGATGGGAGTTGTAGTCCAACACATCTGGAGGGCGACCCAGATTGGGGAAGGCTGAGTGAGCCTCTGTTTACACAAAACAATGCAGTTTAACACAAAGCATTGTCTTAACTCCTGTACTGCGCTCACTGAGAGATGCTTCACACGTTTACAAAGGTGGGACTTGGGGAAGTGGGACTTGGTGAAAGTTAAACTGGTTTCAGTTCTGGGTGTGGGCTTGCCTTTATGCATATACCTGAATTTGGGGCCCTTCTCTTTCCCGGCACCCCACATTAGGCTTCCAGTGCTGCACGGACCAGCTGATAAGCAAAGTGCAGCCCTATATTGATGAAGTGTTTTCTGTACCTTAACATTTTGTGTGTGCGTGTTTTCCCATGGAGTTGGGAACCTGTCTTTGCCTCATTAATGTAGCGGTGGGGAAGGGACATTTGCAGGGGAGAACTGGTAGACCAGGGAGTGGGGCTTGACCCTTTCCTCACCCTCCAGTTCTCCCCTGCAAATGCCCCCTAGCCATTTTTAACAGGTCTCTTAGCATGGAACTACTAGCTCTAAGACCAGAAGGAGATGACTTTCAGGGGGAAATATGCTGGAAGAGACTTGGGCAGGAAGAACTAGTGGGCACAGATGGGTGCTTAACTTTTTAACGACCTGCACCAGTTCTTTCCACAAAACACTTCCTTGGCTGGGTTTAAAAAATGTTATCTTCACAGTCAGGCTCCAAGACTAGAAGAAGCCTGACTGCCGAGCAAGACTGTCTGGAGAGCATCAGCACGTGCAGGAAGAGGGAAGTACTAGGGATATGTCCTGACCATAAGGTTTGGTTCAGATCCCGATTTGGAAAACAGCCCACTGTGGCTGAGACGGATTTGAAGGCTGCCCACTTCGACCTGCACGCGAATCTTGATCAGAATTTCAAATCTTCATGCCTGCTGTTGATATCACTGGAAATCAACAAGTGGTTGTAAGTGTTTTTGTGTCATAACTGGATAATAGGTAGAGTAATCCCTTTTGAGAGGATTACACTTGCTAAATTTTCTTGGAGGACAGGTGGGATATAAATGTAACAAATTGCACTGTGATTCTCCCAATCAAATGCGTCCAGGTCTGAATTCACATTGACAGGCACATACATATTTTGGGGAAAATAAATGTTTGCAGATATTACATGTGGTTCCACCATAACAGTCTGAGCTGGGAAGTAGGAAGTTGCTGATCCAAATCTTGCCCTGAACTCTGTAGGTGGCAGTCTACTGCCTTGCAATATGTAGGCAGGAATGCTAATCTATCATACATCATTGTTATAAGGATTATTGCAATTACAAGTGGGACTACAACAAAATGTTGCAGAGCGGAGTGTTCCTGCTCAAGGTTACAGCCAGGCTGCCAGGCCATTTTCCGAGAGACTCTATTCCATTCCCCCTCACCACTATTTTCAGCCCCCTCCCCAACAGTCAGTTAGCATTCCACATCCACTCAGCACGGTCAGAGCCTTTCCTACAAAAGGCTTTTATTGTGCACTTGGGATTGCTCACTCACGGTAGCTCACACGACGTTGTCATCCTCCAGTGCCTCTCCTGTGTTTTGCAACCATTATCACGGGGTTTTTTTTCCTAACAAGGAAAGTCTGGTATTATTCAGAAATGGCGGAATGAGAGTCTTGTGTATTTGCACAATTCCCCTATACCACTGCACCATCTAATGGTTGTACAATGAAACAAAAAGACAGAGAAAGAACCCCCCCCCCCAAAAAAAAAAACATGTGTAAAGGAGCCGATCTTAATCCCACAAAGAATCCGGAAGCAGAAGCCTCGATAAAGGTGCGGGATAAAAGCATCATGTAGAAATGCCCTCAGTTCCTGGGGCGGGGGGCTCCCTCTTAGGTTTTTTTCCCCTTAAAAACTGTACTTCTGCAAACTTTGGGTTCCCCCGAGTCTGCCGATATCTCCCTTTTGTGCGTGGCTGTTGCCACTTTGGCTACATAATAGAATATAACATGTACGTGAACCACTCTCCCCTGAAGACAGGGAAGAGAATATAGGATGTACGTGAACCACTTTGAACACTCTTACAATACTGTACAATGCAAAATATTATTAGAATTATTGGTAACTACCATTATTCTCTTATGGGTTCTGCATCCCTGCCTCCAGGCGTTGATGGGGAGTGATTTATAATGGCTTAGAAGATGAGAAGGAAGAGGTGGCCAGCAGCCAGAATTTTTACAGTCAGCCCTGAATGAGAAGGTTGTGTTCAATTATAGGGATAGCCGGGGGTCAATTCATTTTGTGGATCCTTTATTAAGCTGACAAGGCCCCTGGTCCAATTTAAACTGCAGTCCCTTACACCAGCCATCTCCAACCTGGTGCTCTCCAGATGTGTTGGACTACAACTCTCATTATCCCCAGCCAATCTGACCAATGGATATGTTGGCAGGGAGATGATGAGAGTTGTACTTCATCACTTCTGGAGGGCACCAGATTGGGGAAGGCTGCCTTATGGTGCAATCCTATAGGTGTTTAGACAGGAAAAAGTCCTAAGACTGGGGCATGCTGGCAGTTGTAGGACTTTTTTCTGTCTAAACATCCATAGGATTGCGCCCTTACACTCTTATTGGGAGCAAGTCCAATCAATTGGGCTGATGGAGTTAAGTGGGTTTAAAGCAGAGATGCACAACCCAAGGCCTTTAAACTTTATTAAAACATGCGAACTTGCTGATGCTAGGGAAAGTGGAAGGCAAAAGGAAGAGGGGCCAACCAAGGGCAAGATGGATGGATGATATTCTGGAGGTGATGGACTCAACCTTGAGGGAGCTGGGGGTGGCGACGGCCGACAGGAAGCTCTGGCGTGGGCTGGTCCATGAAGTCATGAAGAGTCAGAAGCGACTGACCGAATAAACAACAAATTTTATCTTATTTCTTGCTTTTCCTCCCAATAACTCAAGAGTGATGTAGATTAGGCTTTGAGTTAGTGGTGGGCCCAAGCTCATCCAGCAGGGATTTGTACCCTGGTCTTCCCTGTCCCAACATTCCACTTATTTTACTGCACTGACTAACCAATATAATATTGCTGGTGGTGATGGCAATATACAAAATCACAATCTCATTTATCTCTTGCAGAACTAGAGGTGTGTGTTTGCCCATTTATTTTCTTCAGTGTAACCAAGAGGCTGGGAAGGTGGAATTTACAATTAGACCCCAAGATATTTTTATTCAAAATATATGGCATTCCTTAGTCAATCTATACTTCCTCCCTGGTTTAATATGCTTAAGTACAAATATGGGCTACAAGTATATACTTAATTTTTCAATTCAGGAGATAATTTACACTGGTTAGCTTATGCTGACTTTGGTAACAGGGCAGACTTTGTAGGGATCCTATAAAAGTCTTACTTCTGTTACTGTAATAGTAATTTTTGAAATTGTTCCCCCCTACTTATTTAGTTCTCCACTGTCACAGAGCGTACTGGGAAAATATCTCCCAGGTATATATTGGAGAATTGCAAACTTGGGTCTGCCTTTAATTTTTTAAATTGTTAAGTAACATTGAGATAACTTGAAAAATGAAATTTACATGGCTGTCTGGGGAATGCTGAGAGTTGTAGACTTTTTCTGGCTAAACATGCATAGGATTGCACCTTAAATTGCTAAGTAAGGTTAAGATAACTTGTAAAATGAATGTATTTGTTCTGGGTTGTTGTTTTTGCCAGCTTTCATGCTGAATTTGTTCACCATCGTGTTACACAAATTGTGCAGGACAGATTGAACCCTGTAAATAAGTGATTGGCTAGTGCTGTGTTTTGTATGTTGCTGGCCAACAGCTAAACAGTAAGCTGACCTGAATGTATAACGTGTGTGTGTTTGTATATATGTGTATGTATACACACACACACCTTCTAAAGGTAGAACAAGCAGGGGAAAGAAACGGGAAAGAATGAGAAAAAGGGGTCCGGGGAAGAGGGCAGTCGTCTTGCGCTAGGCAGGGCGCGGGGGTTGTCGATGGATGGGGGACGGAAAGAAAGAATACGGCAGGGATGCGAGAGAAAAGAAACGCGGGGCCAGCTCTACATCGCTCTGATAGGAAGTGGCAGCGGGCACAGAAAGGAGTGCGGAAAGTGCTTGATGGAGCGAGGAATAGGAGACGACGGCGGGAAGGCCGCGCAAGGGCTTGGCCGGAGGGAGCGGAGGAGCGCGCCGGCCCTGGCGGCTTGGCAGCGAGGGAGAGACTGGGCCCGCTTGGCGGTGGCGGCACAGCCACCTGCTCCTGCCTGCTCCCCCGCGGAGCTCGCAGCCTGCGTGCTGGGGTCTGGCCCTTCCTTCCCGGCGGGGCAGGGGGCGGAGAGCGAGCGACCTCCCTCGCACGCGCAGAGCGCAGAAGGCTCCGTCTCGGCGAGCCCGCGCGGCCGGACAGCCCCGCCCGCGCGAGCCCAGCCGCGAACCGGAGGCGCCGAGGGGGCAGGAGTGCGGCGAGAGGGGGAGGCGGGAAAGGAAGCGAGGACGTAGCAAGGGAGGCGAAGGGGCGGGACTGGGTGGCCGGCGGCGGCGGGGCGGGATCCGGAGGCAGCTCCTCCCCCCCAGGGAAAAGAGGGACGGGAAGGGAAAGGCGGCGCAGCGACAGCCGCCGCAGCGCCCGGGCGCAAGGCGGACCTGGAGGTGGCTGAGCCGCCCGGGCGCTGAAGACGGCGGCATCGGGGCCATGTTCAGCCGCGCGTCGCGGCGCCGACGATCGACCCGAGCCGTGAGTCTCTCGCGCCCGGGGTGGAGGGCGGCGGCGGCGGCGGCGGCTTCAGAGCCAGCCTCCTCGGAGACAAGCGGGGGCCTTCTCCGCCCCAGCGTTAGGAATCCGGGGGAAGGAAGCGATTCGAACCCAGCGCTTCGTTCCGGGGCGCTGGGATTCCGGGCACGGGCGGACAGTGAGGAGTTGTTAGGGGGAGTTGTTCGCTCCCTTCCCTCTCCCCGAAGGGCATATGGGTTTTATGGGAGCCAGGCTTGTGAGGGTTTCTCAGGGAGGCTGTACCAGAAATAAGGCTTTCCAGAGGTACTGTGGGGTGTAAGGGACTCCCCTTCCCCATATCCAGAGTAAGGGGGAGTTACAGGGTGCTGGGTTACAGATCCAGGGACTGGGTGCTCCTGCCGAAGGGTTTTGTTGACACATATGGGGAGAGTGTTGTAAGAGCGTATTAAGTGCTGCTGTGGGGCTTTGGGCAATGCAGGGTTCTTTGGGCCCTTGTGTTATAGGAGGCATTGCAAAGGGTTTTTTTGGGGGGGGGTGTTTTAGGGCACCAGGACCTCCCTCCCGCCTCCCCGTCCTGGGGACAAGAGAAGATGCTGAGGTGCGGCCTAGGAACGTTGTAAGGCGTGCTGTAGAGTGCTAGGAACAGATGGCGTGTTGCAAAGCTCATTAAAGAAGTGCTGCTGTGGGGTGCTCTTGTCTAGTGGTGTGGGTGCACAATGGGGCACAAAGCTGTGGGAGATGACTAGAGGGCATTCTGAGGAGGGGTTTGTAGCTGTACCAGAGGTGGGTGTAATTTTATAGGGGCTGTTCAGGGTTGGAGTACCATGGTCCTCTTAGACCAGGGGTGGGCCATTTGTCGGCCTCCAGATGTTTTAACCCACAGCTCCCATCAGCCCTGGCCAGCATAGCCAATAGTGAGGAATGAGGGGAATTGTAGGCTAAAACATCTAGGGAGCCACAAGTTGCCCACCCCTGTTTTAGACCCAAATGAGGTCTTATGGAGCAGACACCTGTAAGGCAGGGGTGGAGGAAAGGTAAATCATGGACAATGCATGGTGGATACTTGCAAGGACTGTTGCAACCTTCCCCAAACTGGTGCATCTTCCATGCTGGCTGGGGATGATGGAAATTGTATTTCACCACATCTCGAGGGCACTGGATTGGAGAATGCTGAAGCAGCATCTTCGTCTGGTCCAGCAAGGATTTTCTTATGCAAGAGCAAATTATCAGGGCCAGATTGAGTATGCTTTAACTGTTAAGAGATCCTGAGTGTGCATTCTTACTTAGTAAATTGAAAAGAAATCTCTGAACCGTACAGATTCTCCTAAAGGAAAAAAAAAGTACACCATAAGTGAAGTTAGCTCCCTTGAGAATTGCTGTATGTTTCCTCAGATGTCAATGGTTTGGCCCCTGCATGCTCCTAAGACACTATGCCCACATCTTCATCGTAGCCAATGGTGAAGAGTGTCGACTTGCGCATACCATCCATGTGCTACGTTCAGGCAACAAGAGCATGTTGTAGATCAGTATTCCCCAACCTGGTGCGCTCTAGATGTGTTGTCCATGGTGGCTGGGGATAATGAAAATTGTAGTTCATCGTATCTGCAGGGCACCAGGTTGGGGAAAGCTGTTGCAGACAGATTCTTTCATGGGGCCACTTTTTTTCTTGAAGATGACTGAACATCTGGAGGCAACGGAACCCCCTCCTTTTTTTGCAGGGGATGGGGAAGCAATTAGCAGTTGGGGATATGAAAGAGTTTATAAAAGGTTTAATACATTTAAATGTGCTATGTATTTCTATGAAATCCTGTCTCGATTTTATATCCATTATCTATCCATATTCTTGATATATGGCTGTTACAGACTCTGGGACCTTGTGGGCAGCACTGTTTATGAATCCGAATAGAAAAATGTAGTATGCGTGTATGTATTGGCTGCTGTGGAGCATTTGCAGCAATAGGTGCTGGGGGGTCTTGCTCCAGGGTTTATGAGGTATTCTGTGGGTCTCTGAGCTACAGGAGCATCTGTGAGAATTGAGGTGGAAGTGGAGCATATCCAACTGTCCCATACATCTAATTCTTGCGGCAGTGGTTGACACTTGGTTTTGCAGGGGCAGGAGTGACTAATGCTGTGCTGCAACATTTAATATTTTCTTAACAGCCTGCAGGCGTAATCTGGCCCATGGAGATTCCCCATCCAGTTCGCAGAGCCTTCTTAGATTCCTCGGAGAGGTGGGGTTTGTCTTCCAAGCCCTGCCCCCTGGAAGAATCCCCGCTGTTATCCCTGATGTGTGGTTTACAAAGTAATTTTTACTTAGCAAGGTGCCATGGCCATTGAGGGCACTAAATGAGTAACAAGCCAAATAGTTACATATGCAGGTCCCTGCCTGGACAGGTGTGCAGTGTAAATTTTGACACTGTGGGGAGACCACAAAGGGAGCGGAGAGAGAGGGGCCAGCTAACATGGTGCAAATATGTGTAAATATTATTACAGGTACTTGGGCTTCCTTTCGACTGGGGCTGAGGATGAAGGAGTTAAGCCAAAGTCTTCAAGGCAGAGGTGGGGTTTGAAGGAAGAGGGGGAGAGGTGGGAACAGGTGTTCTGGGAGGCCATTCCAGGCATAAGGGGCTTCAAGAGAGAATGGACAGAGGTGTGTAAGGGAGCTGCTAACTTTTTGGTAGCTGGGAGTGGTTGAGCTGGAGGAGTGAAGGCCGAGATATGTCTGGAATCAAAGGTGGAAACAAAAAACAAGGTGGGGTAATCCCATGGAGAGCTTTGAACTGAAGGGCCAGGAATAGTGGTGGCCACCAACTTGGATGTCTTTAAAAGTGCATTAGACACATTCATGGAGGATATCAATGGCTCCTAGTCATGATGGCTATATATTGCCTCCAGTATCGGAGGCAATATGTCTCTGTATGCTAGTTGCTGGGGAACATTAGTGGGAGGGTGCTGATGCGCTCATGTCCTCATGCTTCTGGGTTTCCCAGAAGCATCTGGTTGGCCATGAAAACAGAATGCTGCATTAGAAAGGACTTTTGTCTCATCCAGCATGGATCGTCTTAGATTCTTCCGAGTTTGTGCTGCGTGCGGAAGAGGATGAGGAGTCAGTGAAGGCTGGAGTCATGATAGGACCCTGTGCCACTGCTGGAGACAGGTGGGGCTATTATGCTCCAAACGATCCTCTGGCAGAGGTATTCCGCAGTAGCAAGGAATTTGGATTTGGGAACTTGAAGGTGTGGTTTGCCAAGGCTCTCTTGCATCCACTGCCACAGAAGGGGAGATGCTGCCTGAGACAAATGACAAGATACTTCCCCCCATTCCATGTACAGAATGACCAGACCCATAGTGGTGATGGGACGGCATCTTCCACTGCATCTGAGAGCAGCAGGCCAGCTTAGGGGGGTGCGTGGTGGGCTGCTAGGCTCTGCCCTCCAACGCCTCGCTGCTGCTTTACACAGCCCAGCATCTGCTACTTGGGGCACTGCCTCCCTCTGGCTAATGGTAGAGCACCCCCCTGTACAATCACAGAGCCCCTTGTAGGTGGGCTTATTGCAGGCCCTTAGCAGGAAAGGTAGTCCTTCAATTGGTGTATGCTCTAGTGTGGGGCTGTCCATGGGGCGGAGGTTTCCGGGGTTTGCCTGCCTCGCCCTCTGCCTTGGAGAGGATGGGGATAAGGTTGTTAACGTGCTGACTGTCCTGGGTGACTCGGTTTCCCTGTTCCAGGGCAATTTCTGAGTTAGGTCCATGCCTCTTCTTTTGTTATGAGGACTTGGGACATAGTGGCGGCCAGGTGCGGATGGACAGGAGAAGTGGGCATCTCTGTGAGTGCGTTAAACTTATCCAATATTTTTGCCACCAAACCTGGCTATCTATCTGCTATCTCTCTTCCCTTTATACATATTTTCCCCTCGTTTTCTTGGAATACAGATGTGGGGTTTTTAACTAGTTCTCGGTACCGGGTGGAGATCGAAATGTCAAGGTGAAATAGGGCCTGGGTATTCAGAAGTGTGTACAAGAGAGCGAGAGAGAGAATGAACAGGGGTTCAAGCGGGTTCTGTCACTACAATTCCTGATTTGCTGCGATGCTGTAACTGGGAACTCCATATACCCAAATCCTGTGGTAATGGATCAACAGTAATATTTCTCCTTCGGTTGTCAGCGGGATTATTTAAGGCATTTCTAGGTCATGCTGGGCCATTGGGAGGGGGCGTGGGGGAAGGGATTCTAGAACAAGGAGAAACTGTTGTGTGGGGGAAAGTATAGGGGTCACATATGGTAGATCCCAAAACTGGGATGGGAGCAGGAAGCGGGGGGAGGTTGCATACTGCGTCAACCATTGCAGATTTGATTTCTCAAAGCTTCAGCTGATGAAATAGATCTCTCCCCTCCTTGAAATCCCTTCTAAGCTGCAGGCAGGCAGGTGGGTATTGGATCTAGCCACAAGCAGCAGTTGGTAGATATGAGGGGAAGAGAATAATTTCACTTGGGGATATGGTGCACTCTGTCTGACACCACATAATATGTTTTGAATTCAATCTTGCCTCTTCCAGCTGGGATACCTTTGGTGGCTGGTGGTTGTTGTCATCTTTTCTTTTTAAAAACGCCAGCACCTGTGAGCATGTGCAAAATGCTTTTCCCTGAACAGATTTTTTTTAAAGGATCGGAGAGCAAAGTTCTTCCGAGGCTGAGCTGAGTGCCTTTTTTGTCCTATGGCAGCCGTTTTTTGTTTTTTTTAAATTGATGTAAGGGTGATGCCTTTGAGCATGTGCCAAGTGCTTCCCTCTCTGAAGAGCACGCTCTTCTGTTGATAGCAGGAAAATAAGAATGCAAGCATTTGAACACATAAATGTGTACTTGCTTTGTTTTTATTTATTTATATTTATTTGAAGTATTTTTATGCTGTTCCTCACCCAAAAAGGCTCTCAGAGTAGCTTAGATATAACCAGTTAAACAAGACATCTTGGTTTGCATCTTTCTGTACTGGCAACTGGCCTGAAAGATGAAATTCTGACTAGGTGGGGAGCCTGGTTTAATAGTTTATTTTTATTTATTTTTAAACATTATATGCTGCCTTTCTGTAGTTTAAGGCGGCTTACATTAAAAAAGCATGAGAACATAATATAAAATCAACGGCAGCTAGTTAAAGCTGATACTTCTGACTTCAGTGGGGGAAATGGCTTATTGATGCTCCACAGCTAGCATTTGCAATTCTCCCCCTTTCATCTTGATTCCTTCATCTTTGCCTCTGTCATTCTGTTCACCCATTTAAAGAAAAAACCCAAACCCCTTTTCCTGCCCAGTTCCAGACACTGCTGCAGTGATTCTTGCCTGGGGGGAAATGGGAGCGGCTCCTGGCACCAACTCCCCGTCCCTTCCCTGTGTGTCGTTCCCCACTTACATTCCTTTTGCTGTTCATTGGCAGGATGAAACCCATATAAAAGAGGCAAGATGGATGAAAAGCCGCAGAAAGGGGAGAGTGTCTGGGAAAGTTCCGGTTACACATGAAGTCACAACAGACAAGGCCCTTCTGCTTCTCCTGCTCCAGCCCCCAGCAGGCACTTTTTGCTGCCCACTTTTCTTAGCTACCTGTGGTGGCAGGAAGCCAATATCCGGCCTGTTTATGCCTTGCTTGAACTGAGTTGAGGCAGGTCCAGGCCTGTGGGCGGCTTCTGGCACCCAAATGAAGTTGTGTTTCTCCCATAATTCCCTGCTGGTTCCAGACTGGAATGTGCTTCCTTAGAGGCGTTCGCTTTTTAGGTCCATCTGGGAACAGGATTTCCAGCCACAAAGCCCTGGCCACAGAGGTTAGCAACTCTGTGGCTTCCGTCACCGTTCAGGAGGGCTGGTGTGATGGAGTGTCTACGTTACCACAGACAAACATGCACACGCACCCCGGCTGTGCAGGCACCTGCCCGTGTCGGCACAGGCCTGTGTCACTATGGCAACAGCCGAGAGGCCTTGTAAAAATGTCTCTGCGCTTAAGAGAGGTGTTGCCTTGGGTTTTGAGAGCAGGCCTCAGGCCATCTGCTTCACCTCCGCAAGCCAAGAATGGGACTCAGGAGTCCTGCTTCCTAAAAGCAAGCCCCTGTTGTACTTGGAAGCGTTATATTCTGTCATAACAGCCCTACCTAAAGGTACTGACAGTAGGTGCCAAATAGGAACTGGTGAGTGGTACCAATGGGTGGTTGCTGGTACTGGTTGTACCTGATTCTTGAGCGGTGGCATTGGCACAGCTTCTGTGGATGCAGATGGTGATGGCGGTTGGATGTTGGTGGTAATAAACAGGAACATCAAGTACTGATGGCAGCCTCTAGGCAAAACTGGCAGAGCTGGTGATACATACTGGTGAATATACCAGCCGCATTGGTGGGTAGATGCTGGCTTTGTGATGGAGTGTGCACTGTAGGATGGGAGCATGCTGGTAACACTGGTGATGTTGGGAATTGTGGTGCTCTTGATGTCTTGGTGGCTGATTTCTTGCCTCTCTGTCCCACACCAGCTGCCTGAGGTGGAGGACCCTGACCGGGGCCAACCGTGTCAGGCGTGTGGGGAGCAGTGCCCAGGCTTCCTAGTGCATGGATGGAGGTAGGAGAACATACTGCCCATCTCTCGCTCCCACCAAATCCCCCTCCATCCTCCGTGTGATTTTTCTCCCCGCCACACCAGATTTATTTGGCTTATCTAAGTATTCTTTCCACTGTGCTGTCTGGCTTCACCCTCTATTTATCCTGCTGCTTCATCCCTCTTTCTCTTGTTTTTCTCCTGTCTTCGTGGTCTCTCAAGCTATAGTCCTTTACACACTTGAAGTAGGAAGCCCACTGTACGCGGCGGGGCTTGCTTTTGAGTAAACATGCATAGGATTCCATGGCCTGTCTCTTTCTCCCCCTTTTCATTCATTGTTACATCTGCCTCTTGTTGATTTTGATTCAGTCTGTCTTGTACTCTTTTCCTTCCTCCCAGTTGTTGGTTTTAGACATTTTGTGCTCAATACCCTACCTACTACCCCTCAAGCATTCTCAACAGAGCTCCAGATAAGTTCAAACGTTACTCCTATCCCCTACGTCTTTTCTCCTGTCACTATCAATTCTTTCTTTTAACATTCTTGTGTTTTTATTTGTCCCTTGCTTCTCTTTTCACATTCATCCATTCCTCTTCCAAACACACCCCTCCCAGATTCATCCTTGTCTGTCTGTCTGTCTGTCCGTCTGTCTTCCTTCCTTTTTAAAAAATTGCATTGCAGCAGAAAAGCAGCGGGGTGGAAGCATCTTTCCTTTCTCTTTCTTTCCATCACTCACCCCATTTTCCCCACCTGGGATAGCCCCCATCCTGCATGCTTAGTTGTACCTTTGCATTTCCACACTCGCCACTGCTCTCTTGCTGTGTGCCACTGCCTTACTGGCCTTGCCTTTCTCTATGTGTTACCTGCAGAGACTGTAATGCATCGTGGGGAGGAGAGCATCGGGTAGGAGCATAGGCCATTGGGTCCTTCACTCTGCACCGGCAATCCCTGTTGCCACTTTTGTGGGGTTGGAGTGGTCCTTACCATGAACTCAGGCAATTTGGGGTGGGGATGGGAAGTAAGCACAGTCTGTATCAAAATGTCTTTGGTTGGCCGGGTTTAAGATAAAATACAGATACATGCTGGTCTCCTGTTGTGGAAACCTGTATTATAACAACAACCACAAAAGAGAAGTACGGGGTTAGAATGAGTTAGCTATTTTTCCTTTCAGCTGTTTTCCAGCCACCATGTTTGAATGCATCTTAGGAATATAGGAAGCTGCCTTATAATGAGTCAGACCAGGGGTCCATCTAGCCCAGTATTGTCAACACTGACTGGCAGCAATGGGTTCTCCGGGCTTTCAAGCAGGAATTTTTCCAGCCCTACCTGGAGATGCTGGGGATTGAACCTGGGACCTTAAAGCAGGTGCTGTACCACGGACCCTCCCACAAGAAGTAACAAGTAACCATCTTGTTGTTAGGTTACTCATGATATCCACTTTCTACCTTAGAACTGGTTATTGAAAGATTCCTTGGGTCTCCCTCATCCATGACATGATCCTGGATGAGGGTGCAGACCTGGCATGTATTACGGAGACCTGGCTGGCCGAGGCTGCTGCTCCAACCCTTGCAGCCATGTGTCCAGCTGGATTTTCGTATGCACAGCAGCCGAGGGCTGGGGATCGGGGAGGGGGAGTGGCTGTTACCTACCGAGAGTCCTTGGTCTTCACCAGACCCCTCTCCGGGAGACCAAGGTTGCTGAGTGCATGTACTGGAGGTTGGACCCGAAGGGCAGTCTGGGGATTCTGCTCGTGTACCGTCCACCCTGCTGCACGACTGACTCCCTGGCTGAGGTGCTTGAGGTGGTCTCTGATGTGCATGTACAGTCCCCTAACTTACTGGTGTTGGGGGACTTCAACGTACATTCGGAGGCCATCCTCACAGGAGCACCTCAGGACTTCATGGAGACCATGGCCTCCTGGGAGCTGCACCATATTCTAACTGGGCCCACCCATGTAGCCGGTCATGCACTAGACCTTGTGTTTGTTTCTGGAGAAGTGGGGAGTGATCTGGAAGTCGGGGGTATATCCACCACCCCCTTGTCATGGTCAGATCACTATCTGGTGACGTTGGATTTCTCGGTTCCACAACCCCTCCGCAGGGGTGGAGGACCCATTAAAATGGTCCGCCCCAGGCGTCTTATGGATCCAAATGGATTCCTGAACACGCTTGGGGATTCTCTGGGGCATGCCAACGGCCACTCAGTCGAGACCCTGGTGGGTGGCTGGAATGCTGCAATCACTGGGGCATTAGATCAGGTGGCTCCGAAACGCCCTCTCCCCCTGAACAGGGCTCGGACTGCACCATGGTTCAATCCGCAGTTACGAGCTCTGAAACAGGAGGTGAGACGGCTAGAGCGCCGGTGGCGGAAGTCTCGCTCCAAAGACGATCAGACACGGGCTAGAGCTGTATCTTCAGCCTATCATGTGGCGGTGAAGGCAGCAAAAAAGGAATATTATGCTGCCTCCATCGCGGCTGCAGAGTGCTGTCCCAGGAGGCTGTTCCAAGTGGTCGGGAGCCTGGTCGGTCCTGTGGCTCCGGAACCACTGGAGCATTCTAAGGCCTCCTGTGAGGCCTTGGCAAGGCACTTTGCTGATAAAATTGATCAGATTAGGTATGTTACTCTGCACGCTGTGGATACAGTTAGTGAGCAAGAGGTGGCCTGTGGCAAACCGGTTTTGTGGGATCGGTTCCAGCTTCTTCCTCCTGATGAAGTGGACAAGGTGCTTTCATCGGTATGGCCGACCACCTGCTTACTTGATTCTTGCCCATCTTGGCTCATTATGAGCTGCAGAGAGAGACTGGGTGAGGGGATCAAGGCGGTGGTGAACGCCTCCCTTGAGGAGGGAGTGATGCCATCAGCCCTCAAGGAGGCAGTGATAAGACCGCTCTTAAAGAAGCCCTCCTTGGATCCTCAAGTTTTGAACAACTTTCGCCTAGTCTCAAATCTGCCATTTTTGGGCAAGGTGATTGAGCGGGTGGTGGCGATGCAGTTGAAGGCACACTTGGAAGAAACTGATTATCTAGACCCATTTCAGTCGGGCTTCAGGCCTGGGCATGGGACAGAAACGGCCTTGGTCGCCTTGGTAGATGATATGAGGAGGGCTCTGGATAGGGGTGAATGCTCCTTCCTTGTTCTCCTCGACCTCTCAGCGGCATTTGATACCGTTGACCACGGTATCCTCCTGGACCGCCTGGAGGGGTTGGGCATTGGGGACACCGTATTGCGGTGGTTCCAGTCCTTCCTCTCCGGCAGGTACCAGAGGGTAGCACTGGGAGAGGAGGTTTCGGACCCGTGGCCACTTACTTGTGGGGTGCCACAGGGTTCCATCCTCTCCCCGATGCTATTTAACATCTATGTGAAGCCACTGGGGGCTATCATCAGGAGGTTTGGGGTGCAGTGTCTTCAATATGCAGATGACACGCAGCTCTACCTCTCGTTTAAATCTTCACCAAGGTTGGCCGTAGAATCCCTGTCCAAATGTCTGGTGACGGTGAGTGGCTGGATGGGGAGGAATAGGCTGAAGCTGAACCCTGACAAGACCGAGGTACTTTTGGTGGGAGACAAGAGGAGGCTGGGGGATGTTGACCTGGTGTTGAATGGGGTACGGCTACCCTTGAAAGACCAGGTCCGCAGCCTGGGGGTCATTTTGGACTCCCAGCTGTCCATGGAGGCTTAGGTGTCAGCTGTGAGCTGGTCAGCGCTGTATCAACTCCATCTGATACGGCGGCTGCACCCCTTCCTTCCCGACCATCTGCTCCCATCAGTAGTACATGCCCCGGTCTCCTCTTGTTTAGACTACTGTAATGCGCTCTATGTGGGGTTACCCTTGAAGACGGTTCGGAAACTGCAGCTGGTTCAGAACGCGGTGGCTCGCCTGATTAAAGGCAGCCGCCGGCGAGATCACATCACTCCAGTGCTGAAGGAGTTGCACTGGTTACCAGTTGTTTTCCGGGCCAAATTCAAGGTGTTGGTTTTGACCTTTAAAACCCTATATGGTTCCGGCCCAGCCTATCTTAAGGAGCGCCTCCAGCAGCACCAGACAGGCCGCTTAACAAGATCAGCTTCGGATGGCCTTCTGTCTGTCCCATCAGCCAGGACAGCTAGACTGGTGGGGATGAGGGAGAGGGCCTTTTCTGTGGTTGCCCCCACTCTGTGGAACTCCCTCCCTAGGGAACTCCGTCATGCCCCCTCTTTAATGAGCTTCCGTCGTGCATTAAAAACGTGGTTGTTCAGGCAGGCATTTGGGGTGGGTTAGGGTATTTTAGAAAATGTTTTTATTGTAGAATTTTATTGTTTTAAACTGTTTTTATTGTATGTTGTACATCGCCCAGAGTGGCTGGGTGACCAGCCAGATGGGCGATTAATAAATTTAATAATAAATAAATAAATAAATAAATAAATCTTTTAGGACTGAATAGGTGGATGAGTTATTAAGTATTGAGGAACTGTGCTTGCTGTTGTGTTTACAGGATCCCTTGGGAGCAACAGAGCTGTGCTAGTAGGGCTTGGTTATTGCAGGGTCTCTTCTGTGTTCTGTGGCTGTGTCACTGGAGCCATTCCCCTTCCTCTGCAGGAAGATCTGCCAACACTGCAAGTGTCCGCGGGAGGAGCATGCGGTGCGCATGGTGCCTGTCGACTTGGAAAGGATGATGTGCCGCCTCATCTCCGACTTCCAGCGCCATTCAATCTCGGACGATGACTCGGGCTGCGCCTCAGAGGAATATGCTTGGGTGCCCCCGGGACTCAAGCCTGAGCAGGTGATGCTAATGGCTCCAATGGGGAGCAGGGGCATTCCTCCCAATGCAGATAGCATCTTCAAAGGGGGGGTTTCCTTAGGAGTGCAGCAAAGGAGGACACAGTTTAATTCCTTGTTCGTGCCTGCTGTGATCCTGATAGTGATCAGCCACCCATAACTGATGTTATCTACACTTACTTATTTATTTATTACATTTATATCCTGCCTTTCTTCCTCCTTAAGGAACCCAAGGCAGCGTACATAATCCTCCTCCTCTCCATTTTATTCTCAGAACAACAACCCTGTGAGGTGGGTTGGGCTGAGAGTCTGTGACTGGCCCAAAGTCACCCAGTGAGCTTCCATGGCCAAGTGGGGACTAGAACCCGGATCTCCCAACTCCCAGTCCGACACTCTCACCACTACACCACACCGGCTCTCTTGTAAAATTAAGTGTAAAATTACACTTGTAAAATCCTGCATGTTAAATTAACCTCATACTTACTTTAATCCCTCCATTTTGTACTGGTTTAATTGCCATGGCTTTCCCAAAAGAATCCTGGAGATTGTGGTTTGCTGAGTGTCTTGAGCATTGTTAGACATTCTCACCTCTCCCCCCCCCCCAAACTACAGTTATCAGGGTTCTTAGGGAGAGGAAATGGCTGATAGAATCTGTAGTGTAGATTGCTAGTCTTCAGAAAATCACAGTTTGACATCAGATAGTTTTCCCCTTTGGAGGAAGTCATGGAGGAAAGAGAGCAAGTAATTGGTGAATTTCAGAAAGGGTGGAGGAGGAGAAAATAGAAGCTGTGTGCTGTTGGGGCCCTATTAAGTCAAAAAGAGGCCATTCTGATGACCCCTTTGGGGCCTTTCTGACCCAGAACCTTTGCTACACCCTTGGTGACCTCATGATAATCTAAGATTATAATAATAGCTTTTAAACTACTGTGTGATGCCACAAGCTGTTCTCTTTGTGTTATTGACGTTTGTTGTAAGGAGGGGGAAGGGAAAGCAGAGGCAGGTGTGTGACAATGATAGATAATCCAACTGAGACTCAAACCTTGGCCCTTCATGTCCAGGGCTCCCCAATCTCCCCCCCCCCAAAAAAAAGGACCTATAGCAAGAGATTGCCTTAAAACCAAAGAAGGAGCTGCACAGCAGAGCCTGCTCAGCCCAATAGGTGGTACAGGATTTCTTTTTTTGCAGAGGATTATTAATTCCCCCCCCAAAAGAAATTACAACCCCACACATTAATATTAATTAAAAATCCCTCCCCAATCCCTCCCCCAGCTCACAGTTTCAGGATTCTTCTTCTCCCTTTATTTTATATTTCTGTTCCAGGATAATATATTAATTCATTCTGTTTCATTCCTTTCTTGTGTTCTTCTTTTCATGAGTTCCATAGATTTCTATAGGCTTCCACCCAGGTTGTTCCATTTGACTCTTTTTTCATACAGTTTATATATTTTTGCCAATCCTTCTTGAAAAATAGGTGGCTGCCTTGGATGGCTGAATTACAGGGACTGCAGGCCCTTCAGGAAAGTCTACTAGGGAGAGCACAATCCCACTTCAGTACCAGACAACATGGTGTGAGAGGTGGAGAATTGTGCTGTCTTTTTCCCTTGTACTGTACAACTACATGGAAGACCCTTCAGAACAGGTCAAAAGGGGTGCAGTCAGGAAAAGACTCTGAGCAGTAATTAATTAATTACATTTACATCGTTCCTTGGTTTCAAGAAGCTTAGGGTGGCATACATTGTCACCCCCCCCCCCCTTTATCCTTACAACAACCCTGTGCGGTAGGTTAGGCTGGTTAGAGATGGTGACTGGCCCAAG
Source organism: Heloderma suspectum (assembly GCF_057233095.1). Classification (NCBI taxonomy): domain Eukaryota; kingdom Metazoa; phylum Chordata; class Lepidosauria; order Squamata; family Helodermatidae; genus Heloderma; species Heloderma suspectum. The sequence goes on from NC_139459.1 coordinate 173,223,943, forward strand.
GTCACCCAGTGAGCATCACGGCTGAGGGCAAATGTGAACCTGCGTCTCCGTGGTTCTAGTCTGACACTCTAACCACTACACCACGGTAGCTGTCAAACCCAATTCCCTCCTGCCATATACCGTAAGACAGAGGGGGCAAGCAGAGTGGGGAAATTAATGTTCAGCCAGGACAGCAAAATAACTTCAGCACTACACATTGCTGGCTGAGCAGATTTTTAGCTGTGTGGCTGAGTAGGTACAGTTTGGTCTCGATGGTTTGGATTACACCTTAAGCCCTGTGGAGCCAGAGGCTCTTGATCGCTTTTATGAAAGGAAACTCCTCAGGGAATTCCCCTGCTGGGCATAGAAGAAGGTGGCATCCCTTGCTTGTACGAAGTTCCACATCGGCTTTGTAGTTGCTGGGTTACACGGAGCCAGAGAGACTCTGGGACTTATACAGGGTACAGGGCTGGCCCAAGTCACTCTGCTGCCTGAGGTGGACAAGATGTCGCCCCCCGCCCCAGTTCCACATACAGAAGCCGACTGAACTGGCAGCTGAATCTTACTTCAATGCTGGCGATGGGACAGTGTCCTCCGCTGCACCTGATCACAAGCAGGGGAGCATAGGGAGCTCAGGGAGAAGGGGGGCTGCCGCCACTCATACTGTGCCCCAGTATCTGCGGCTTGAGGTGGCCACCCCACTGTATCTAATCTAATGTAGGCCCGGCCCTGACAGGGGTCGCTAAATTGCTTCCTAAAAAGTAGCTACCAAAATGCTCATTATTATCATAGCCTGTATGTCTAGGGTCAAGGGTAGGAACTTTTTGTTGAGAACTCTTTGTTAAAAAGCACAATATATATGTTCCAAATAAACCCATAAAGGGCAGATTTTTCTCTTCCCGCAAAAGTGTCCTGAAGTACGATATTTTACTTCTCTCCCCCACCCCACTGGAAGGAATGGCAACAATTCTCATATATTGGGAGGGGAAATTATGGGACGCATTCAGGGAAACAGTTGTAGCAAGGGCAAAGCCTACACTTGCAAGATGCAAACAGTCCCATTTACCCCCTCAGAGTAAATATGACAATGGGTTGTATCCAGACTGAGTTAGTTGCACTTAGATCCCATTGAAATCAGTGCAACAAGTTATGCATGACTCCAGTCCTGTTGATTTCAATGGGAACAGTTAAGTTCAAGTAACAGTCTGGGTCAAGCCCATTCTATTTATTGGATACACTGATCTAAATTCTGGGAGCAAGTTTTTGAGTCACACAGAACTCTTTTTCAGGCAGAGATATTCAAAGCACAGTTATTTTTAAAAGTCATTTGTCTGTGCTAATGTTAGCCTTGATCAGGTTCGATGTTCTGTTCTTCAGAACAAAGGGGTAGAAAGCTTTGAACAGAGGACCGTATTAATTTAATTACAGACCAGTTGCTGCCTTGTTGGGTGCGTGTGCGTGTTATGTAATTCGACCACTTCAGCAAGGCCAGACTGCTTGTAATCTGATTAGCACAGCTCTTTTAAACTGATTACTGCAGAACGTTTCCTTAGCACTGCTTGTTGCTTTCTTTAGGGCTTTTCACTGTAGAAAGTGTTTGACCTTCTGATCTTGTGGATTATCAGGAGAGGCTTGTTAGTTAGACTAAGAGAGAGAGTTCTTTTCTGAGGCCACCCACTGAACTGAGAGTTGAACCTAGAAAGGGCTGGTGGAGACAGCCCGATCTGAATAGCTCTCATTGTTTTTCTTGGGGTCTGTTTGGACAGCATTGCCTTCCCCTCTTTGTGTAGTGAGAGTGAATTTAGGACTCCCCCCCCCCTGCCCAATATTACTGTGTGCAGGAAGGTAACAGCTGAAATGGAGATTCTGCTTTTATCTAAATGCAGCATCTCCATTAACCATTGTTACTGAAACTGCTAGGGAAAAGGTTTACAATGGAGGGGAGAGTCTACATTCTGACAGATGCAGAAAGCCCAGATTTGGGTATTCTGTGTGTGGGGTGAGGGAATGCGGGAGGACACTTGTGATCCCAGGTCCCACTCTTCATCTGACAGGAAACTGCTTTATGCTGAGTCTGACTATTGGTCTATTTAGGGCACAATCTTATGCCTGCTTAGACAGAAAAAAGTCCTAGAACTCCCAGCATTCTAGTGGTGTTTATGGTATGGGTCTCAGGTAGGTCTTCCCGTCCCTCCATCCCCCCGCTCTACTTGAGACTTCTTTAGCCAGAAAGCCTGGCAGTTTGAACCTGGAACTTTCTGCATGCAAAGCATGTGCTCTGCCACAGAGATAAGCCTCCCCATCATTGGTCTGGGGATTGAATTTTTGTCATGATTAATATGAATAATATTTGTATACTTGCTGTGAATATTTATGTCTGAAGAAGAGTGCTGAAGAAATCCAAAGCTGGCTTCCAACATTTTGAACCCTGACTGGCCCTCTAAAGGCCTTCCCTCACGGTCTTGTTGTTCCTGTATAGCATGGGACTCCTGGAAATCGTGTAGGGGAGAGAGAGCAGAACGAGAAGCCTTTTGCTGGGCTACTTGGGCATCAGGGCCAGTCTCTGTCCTGCTGGTCTGCCTCTTTCCCCTCTCTCCTGTTTGACCTAATAAGGACTCTTTTCACCCTCAGGTCTACCAGTTCTTCAGCTGCCTCCCAGAGGACAAAGTCCCCTATGTCAATAGCCCTGGAGAACGATACCGCATACGCCAGCTGCTGCACCAGCTTCCCCCGCACGACAGTGAGGTGAGGTGAATTTTATTATTATATACAGAAGAGGAACAGGGGAGGGGGATTCCTTAAAGAGTTTATTCCCTAGTGACAGATGTTTTGTACGAAGTTCTATACTTGAGCAGGGTGGCCTGATGCAAAGGGGGACAGGGCTTCCAAACCTTTAACCCCTGTGGAGAAGAGGGCATTTCAGAAGATAAAACTTGTCATTCGCTGTTCTACACAGCTATTTAAGGTGCAGGAGCCCTGTTCTCTTTTCCGTCTGACCAGTGGCCACCCTAGCACGGTGGGGCAGTGTTGGCAGTGCAGAAGGGAATGCAGAGGATGCTGTAACCTGCAGATCCTGTGCTGTGCCACTGAAAATCCTGGGCCACCCCTGCTCAAAATTTTACAGTTGGAATAAATGAAGCAAATCCATTTTTTGCTCCAGCAATTTGTTCAATCAGTGAAGCAATACTTATGTTTTTCTTGTTTTTGATAAGTGTGCTCAGTTTCCATGGTTTATTCAGAACCTGGAGAATTTGTAACCTTTGTTTTTTATATTGTGGTGTGGGGAAATGGGGTACTCCAGATGTGTAGATGTGTGAGGGTGTGAAAGAGGGACACACAGTCATGTGAGTGGTGCCAGATATGCCTCTGACAAGCTCCATCTTGTGTGAAGGTTCTAATCGAGGCCCTGTTCTCTGGCCTGTTAGCTTTGTAAATACAGGCACTAATGAGAGGGCCTTTTCGGTGCTGGTTCCTCTGTTGTGTTATTTCCTCCCTGGGGAGATTAGACAGGCTCCCTTTCTCCCTGATTTTTAGATGGGTTTTGAAAACTTTTCATCAGACAGGCATTTGATGTGTGTATAGTTGATATATATTCTGCTTTATTGCTGCTTTGCTACTTTATCGTTCGTAGCTTTATAATGATTTTAGCATTTTTATTAATACTTTTGAGTTTGTACACCACTTTGAGGGCGTTTTATGTAGAAAAGTGGGATGGAGATGAAAATGAGAAAAAACCAAGCAAAGCACCATTCTGCCTGATCAGGATCTGGCCTCTTTCATTCACACTTTGTAAACTCAAAGGCAGCGGTATCCTCTAATGTGGGGCTGCCCTTGATGACCTCCTGGAAGTTTCGGTACAGTGCCCTGCTTCCTGGCAGGGGAGGGTTGCTGAGAGTTCATCAGTCAGTGCTCGGTGTCTGCATTAGCTTCCCATGACTTTCAGGACACAATTTTCCACGCTAGCTTTGATTTAGAAAGCCCTTGGGGGCTTGGGGCCTCCATACCTCAGAAACTGCCTTCTCATTCATCACAGCCTTTCAGATCTCCTTGATGGTCACCTTCCAGGTGCTGTGTTTGAACAGCAAGGGCACATATAGAGAGGTGTCCTTGCTGGCTGCCGTACAACTATAGAAAACATCCCTAGAGGTTGGTCCAAATCCAAGCCTGAATGCCATCTAGAGGAATTTTGCTGAAGGCTTTCCTGACTATCCCAAGGTTATTAATGGCAAAGAAGAGCCTTATGAGCATACAGGCCTTTCTTCTTAACGCTCTACATCAGCTTTCACCAGCTTGGTGCCCTCCAACTACAACTGGATCATCCCCCAGTCAGTAGGCTGAGTGCGTACAGCCCACTTTCCCCTCACACATTGGGATAGGAAGTATTTGCCTGCACATAGCTGTTGATTTCAAATTTCTTCAACTAGCCTTACTGCCTTTTGATCCCAGCCCATCTTCCCCAAGCCACCATCAGTTTGGCAGGTGGGTGCGTAAGTAGCAGCAGGATAAGGACATAAGAAGAGCCGTGCTGGATCAGACCAAAGGTTCATCTAATCCAGCATTCTGGTCACACCGTGGCCAATCAGCTACCCACGGGAAACCCACAAACAGGACATGAGTGCAACAGCACCCTCCCGCCCATGTTCCCCAGCAACTGGTGGACATTGCCATACTGACTCTGACACTGGAGATAGCGTATAGCCATCAGGACTAGTAGCCACTGATAGCCTTCTCCTCCAGGAATTTGTCTAACCCCCTTTTAAAGCCATCCAAATGGGTGGCCATCACTATGTCTTGTGGTAGCAAATTCCATAGTTTAACTATGCGCTGTGTGAAGAAGTCCATCCTTTAGTGTGTCCTGAATCTCCCACCAATCAGCTTCATGGGATGACTCCATTGGGTCCTAGTATTATGAAACAGGGACAAAAATGTCTCCCTATCCACATTCTCCACACCTTGCATAATTTTGTACACTCTGTGTGGACTTCTACATGCAGGACTCAGTGGTTCAGGGCAGATAGGTATTTTAGCAAGACGGCTACCCCTTTCCCCTAGTCTTGGTTGCACACCACTTTCTTTCCTGGCAAAAAAGGACCTAGCTGGCCGGTGCAAGCATTGCCATGAAAGGCAGGGAAGTGGGCAACTCCTTGCTTCAGCTGCTGCTTGCAGAGTTCCTGATCAAGGGGTCTTGGGGATAGAGAGAGCAGCCCTGACCGCTCTTGTTTCCTCGCCTGCATCCCAGCACCTCCCCTCTAAGCATCTTGCAACCTCCCAGGGAGTCTGAGACACAGTTTGGAATTGAAGGGGTTACAATAGTTGCTGCCATCAGAATTGGCCGAGATGGTGTGTTGCTTGGTTGGGTTCTTTGCTGACTCACCTGCTACATGTGTGTTGTGTCTTCTTGTCTTCAGCTTGTCTTTAGTCTGCAATCGCCTCCCGCATTCACAGAATGTTATGGTGGGTCCTGACAATTTGTAGCCCTCTTGTGAGTTTTCTCACTGCTTCTGCCATCATCTCTTCTTACCAGAGAGAATCCATTAAGGAGAGAAAGACGGAATAGCTGCACAATGTCTTTGGATGGGTGGTGCTAGGAGTTGTCTTTCTGGAAGCACTCGTAGATAGGGGGCTAGGAGCTGTGCAGGGCACCAGAACCCAGTCCCTGCGTTTGGAGCTTTCATTGGGCATTTCCTGTATGCTCTCAATAAGGGCTAGAAACTGGCTATTTTTTAAAAAGAAAATTAAAGTCCTCAGGACACTGAATGCGGCTCGAGATACCAGTTTCTACACTTGCACAAGACTGAACTCCTGGTCCTGACAAGAAAGAAGAGAGAGAGACAGAAAGAAGATCGGTTGGCGGTGGGGTCCTCCGCTTCACACTGTAATCACATTGGAGGCTCCAGTGCCTAATACCTTTGCTCGCTCCTTTCAGAATGTTGTTATATGTTGCTCCCAGGGGCTAGATTAATCATTAGGCTAAGTGCTCTCTAGAGAAGAGGCACAGTCTGATGCACTTTTCTGATTACTCCCCAGTGTAGGAAGTGTAAGCTGCTTCTCTCTCTGGGCTCCCTGAACATTCTCTGTCCCTCAGGGCAGGGGAGCTGATATGTCAGGCCTGCACAACCCAGGATCAACATGCCAATAGCAAAACTCTTTTCCCACACTTGTGGGGAAGGGCTGATCAGTGGTGTGGATACAGGCAGATGCTGCATAGCAACCAACAAGCGACTAAAAATGTAAAATGGTCTTTGTGCAGGTTTTTATTTATTTCATTTATTTAAATCCTGGGTTGGATCCAGACTTAGCCATACTTAGAGTAGAGCCACTGAAACCAGTGAAATTTAAGCTAATCATGACTAGCTTAAGTTCTGTCTATTTCCATGGGTCTGTTCTAAGGATGACTAGTTCTGGATCCAACCCTCTGCCTTTTGGCCCAGCAGAGGACTGGGCCTTGACCAGGGCACCCTTGATAGATGATGATGTGTTGGCTGGCTGGTTGAAGTTTTAGTGATCTAGTGATAACTAAAACACCAACCACTGGCCTGGCGCAAACTGGCATTACTTGCTTGAGTTGTCCTCTGGACCTAGTGATCCACAGACAGTGCAATTATTCTCTACCCAGGGCCACAGAACCCTTTTTCTATTCAGGGCAGCGTTCCCTTGGGGCAATCTGTTGAGAGCTGCATACTGCTGGTGGACAAGGAATGGCCAGTCCTTTTCTTTCTTTCTTTCTTTCTTTCTTTCTTTCTTTCTTTCTTTCTTTCTTTCTTTCTTTCTCCCCCCCTCCCCCCCCCTCCCCCCCTCCCCCCCCTGTTCTTATCTCTCATTCTGCCACCCCCTTTTCTCCCTCTGTCTTTCTCGTTCTGCCACCCCCTTTTCTCCCTCTGTCTTTCTCTCTTGTTCTGCCACCTGCTTTTCTCCCTCTGTCTTTCTCTTTTGTTCTGCCACTCCCTTTTCTCCCTCTGTCTTTCTCTCTCATTCTGCCACCCCCTTTCTTCCTCTCTTTCTCTCTCTTGTTCTGCCACCCCCTTTCTTCCTCTCTTTCTCGCTCTCATTCTGCCACCCCCTTTTCTCCCTCTGTCTTTCTCGTTCTGCTGCCCCCTTTCCTCCCCCTGTCTTTCTCTCTTGTTCTGTCACCCCCTTTCTTCCTCTCTCTTGTTCTGCCACCCCCTTTTCTCCCTCTGTCTTTCTCCCTCTTCCTGCTACCCCTTTTCTCCTTTCTGTCTTTCTCCTTCTTCCTCTCCATCCAGCAGGCTATCAGGGAAGGGATGGATTGCTCTTGCCAGAAATTTGAACTGATTGCTTGCTGAGGGCTTCTGAAATTACGCTGGGAGCCGCAGGTTGCCTGCCTCTGCCATAGGCTGTTGTGTGGTGTTGGGCTGGCCTTGCCTAGTGAGTGGATGGTTCTTTGTTCCAACAGGGGGCTGATTCTTCTCCCCACCCCGCCAACGCACATGGCAAATTCTAGGATTTCAGTACAGCACATAGAAATAGAAAAAAAGGTTAGCTTGAACTTCTGGTAAGAAAGCCACCACTGGCCATGATTCCCTTTGGGTGCAGAATAGCATTGCTCTGTACATTGCATTGAAAACTCAGTGGCTGTGAATATTTTTTCCCCAAAACAAAAGAAAAAAGGGAGCTGAAGGGCTACAGAGTACTCTATAGCCGCTAACAAACTAAATTTAAAACAAACTAAATGTGATTGTGGTAGCAGTGTGGAATGGTGGGCAATTTACAATTAAAAAATATATATTGGGGTGTCTGCCTGAGTGGGGGTCCAGGAAGAGAACATGCCCCCTGGCCTAAATTGACAAACAGGTGGTCCCCAAATGGGGGATGAGATTGGCGGGGGCGGTTCACACGCACTGATAGGGCCTTGCAAGTAGGAACTGTGCAGTCAGGACTGTGCAGGAGGAAGGAGGGACTTGGTTCCTACAAATTGGGTCACAAAGACAATGGCTTTTGAGGCATGTGAGGCCCCAGAATTGCCCTCAGTTGAGCTGTGTGCCCATAATGCCTTGCAAATTCTTCGTGGGGCCCTTCTCAGAAGCAAAAGTAACCCAACTGGAAAATGCACACAGAGATTGGGCAGGGGGGCTGGGAGAGTTTCTGTGCCAGGCGGGATTGAAACAGATTAGGGCTGTTGACCTCCTAAAGAAGACTGTGGGGGAAGGATCAGATAAAGATCCCGATTAGTGTGGAGAAACCAGCTGTGGGGCTGCAATTTATCCTTCCTTGAAATGAGAGCCAGAAGATGCCTGGTGAAATTAACAGTCAACTGGGCATGCTGGAAATGAGGGTGGTGCTTTCCCCGTATGGGGCACGGTGAAACTGTGGAGCCTGTCGCCAGAAGATGTTGTGAAGGCAGGGTAGCGTCAGAGTCTCTGCTCGGGAGGAGCACGGTCTGCAGGTGCAGGGTAAACAAAGCCAGGCTGCTGTTCCAGGGGTGTGCCTTGTTCTGGGGCAATCATTGCACAGTGCTGGCTAGAGCCAAGCTGAGTATTTGGTGGGTTTCCCAAAGCGGGGAAAAACAAGTGAGGCAGGGGGAGGTGGCAAGGCAGGCATTTGATGTGAACTGCAGTGGGTGGGAGTCATTTGGGCCAAACAAAGAACTGTGGCGGTAGTACTCTTCGGATTATCACAGAAGGAGAATAAAGTGGGCGTGGATATTTTGGGGCAGGTATCCTCTTCTGCAATTGCATTGTAAAGCGTGGTAATGGGTGCACGCTTCGCCCAAAGCAGTTTGTATGTTATTGTCTCGTGTTTCCTTAAAAGTAGGGTTTAGTCCTTTGGCTGAGAGTGTGGGCTTGAAAGTGTTCCGAGAGGCATCTCGAAATGGTGCCGATAGAGTGAGGACAGGCTTTTGTCACCCCCCCCTGCAGTGACGTTCATAGGCACCCTTAGATACACTACAATAAGATTGCAGCCTCCTTGGGGCGGGGGCCTGGCCTTTTCTGCTACTCCCTAAATTAGCATGCTACATTGGTGATGCTTTGTAAAAAATAAAAGAGACCATTGTGTTGTTGTTGGTGAGGGGGAAACTGCATTTCCCCAGCTACTCGGGATTGCACGTCTTATGCCCTCCACCATCACTGCTTGTAATGGTGGAAAGGACACCACATCACCAGGCTCCCCTGCAACAAATTTGAGTAATGATGCTGCATTCCATGTTTTAAACTGCAGTCTGGAAAGACCTTCAGATTTGCATTAGATGGATGTCTCTCTCTCACCTCCTCCAACATGCTGTGTGATTTTCTCCCTAACAGGGCAACGATTTTGTCTTTTGCACAGTTTCAGCTTCTCTGAGGGTAGTGTCTAGCTGCAGGGTTGTATGGCTCTGTTCCTTCTCTTTCCTTTGATCTGTCTGTCCCAGGCCTGGGGCCTAAGTGAGAGTTATCCAGCTGAGTCCTCTTTTTGGTTTGATTTAATTACACTAGAGGAAGCTTGGAACATTCCCCCCACCTTGGGGGTGGGGGAAATGCCTTTGGCAACATCCACTGCATGCCCCTGGAACAGAAACAGCCACCCTGCCCCAGAGGCGTCTGTACAAGAAATCAAGACGTCCTGCTTTTGGCCTTTCTTGACTGACTCGTCTCATCACTGCCTCCCCTGCTCCCCTCAAATCTTTGTCCAGGCTCAGTACTGCAGCTCCCTGGAAGAGGAAGAGGCAAAAGAGCTGAAGTTATTCTCGCAGCAGCGGAAGAGGGAGAATCTTGGCCGTGGGACTGTCCGGCTCTTCCCGGTCACCATAACTGGCGCCATTTGTGAGCAGGTACTTCGGGCCTCCTTCTGTTTCCTGTCAGTGCCAAAACCATTTGAGAAGAGTGGATTTGAGAATGGTTGGGAGGCAAAGTCTCATTGCCAAGCTAGACATTTGGCAGAAGACCCGAGTTTTGGAACCCAGTTTTTCTGCTGAACATCTAACAAGTAGCGATGGGGAGGGCGAGATTTGGAGGGGAGAAGTAGCAGGTGGGAGAAAGGTGCTTAACCCTTCCCCTTCTTGCCACTTCTGCCCTCTCCTCCATTACTCTGGCTGTCTTTCCCCAGCTGGGGCTCATGGACATGTGGTTGCTAAGGCTGAGGGGACAGCAGGGTAGAAGAGGTCACCTCCAAATTGTGGCCTCCTTCCCTCTTGCCACTTCCTAGGTGTGTGTGTGTGTTTGTGTGTGTGAGACACATTCCCAAAGACAAGTTTTCCACCAAACATCTAGTTTGGCCCTTACAACAGTAGATTCTTCAGGTTCAGCCCAGGGTTTAAATGGTGGAGTGCAGAAGCCCTTACAAATTTCCCATGGCTTCTTAAATTTGCAGTGCTAGACCTTGACTGGAATCTAGAAGTTGATATCTTACCAGCTGGGCTCCATAACCGAATCCCAACTTTAGCCCCTAGTTTGGTTGTGTGGCTGCTGCTGAAAAGCCTCTCCTGGTGCTCAGGATGCGCATCTCAGCAGTAACTCACGCAAGCGCTACTGAGTTGGTTCGCTTGAGTCATGTAGTCACTGCCCAGGCTAGCTGTGCTGGTGCCATAGAGAGCCCTGCGAAAGCGGGCCGTGCACGAGTTCCTGTTGGGATGCTGAGGTTGTTTCATTGTTCAGCCAGGGTTGTGATTGGTTGGCAAGGCTTTTCAGGGTGATTCCAGGACACGCCCTTGCTTCCCATTTCAGGTCATTCACAGGGCATTGTCTGCTGATAAGGAACTCCGTTCTCCACCCATCTCTGCTGTTGTTGACATAGCTCTGATTCATACAAGAGCCTGTGAGCAAGACTCCCTGTGGAGAGCATCTTCTGGATGACTGTAGCAGCAAGCATTTCTGACAGCCATTACAGCCACTACTTGTAGAGAGCCTCCTTCCAGCCCTCTCTTACAGCTGTTGCTACTTGCTTGCTTGTTCGCCTTTCCCCAGCAGCTCCTGGCTTATTTATTTGTTTAATTTGTATACTGCCCAACTGAGAAATGCCCTTAGTGCGGTTTACGATCATAAGACCAAGCAACAAGAAAATAACCAAAAATTCTTATTCTTATTAATAATAATAATAATAATAATAATAATAATAATAATAATAATAATACAGCAATAAAAGTATCAAAAGAATATCATATTAAACATTCAAAACATTAAAAGGTATTAAGAACATTTAGGAACCAGCAGTAGAATTGATCAAGCAACAGATTAAAGATTCAATGTCTGCTTGAAGAGGAAGATTAACCTGGTGTCTAAATGGATACAGTGAAGATGCCAGGTGGATCTCCCAGGGAAGGGCATTCCACAGATGGGAGGCTGCTACAAAGAAGGCTCTTTCCCTGGTAGCCACCTGTGACACCCAGGGAAGAGCCATTTGTTCCTGCCCAATTGTTAAGATGATCTTAACAATTGGGCAGGAACGTATGGGAGAAGGCACTCCTTCTGGTAGATTGGTCCTAAGCCGTTCAGGGCTTTAAAGGTCAGCACCAACAATTTGAATCGGGTTTGGAAGTTGACTGGCAACCACTGTACTTGACGCAGCACTGGAGTAATATATTCAAAACAGCCAGTCCTAGTAAGCAGCATCGCTGTTCTGTTCACTAACTGAAATTTCTGGACCATCTTCAGGGGTAGCCCCATGTTGCAGTGATCCAGTCTGGGTATTACCAGTGCATGAATATCTGTAGCCAGGCTATCTCTGTCCAGGTAGGGTTTTACCTGGTATGTTACTGGCCCAAAGCTGATATCAGGCACTTTGTGCCACAGAAGGCACTTGGGCCTCAAGTGACAGAGCTGGATCTGTGAGTACCCCCAGGCTACAAACTAGCTCCTTCTGGGGAGTGGAGACCCATTTAGAGCAGGCTGAATGCCACTTAACTGGGCAGATGTACCACCTACTAACAGAACCTCCATCTTGTCTGGATTGAGTCTCAGTTTACTGGCCCTCATCCAGCCCTTTACCAAGTCCAAGCACCGGTTAAGGATAATCTGCTGAAAGAAGGGCAAGTGGGCTGGTGATGGTGAAAAGAGGACTCTCTGCAGGGGACTGTAGCAGCTGTCAGCACTACTAGCTGCTACAGTCACCCGGAGGCTCTGTGCTTCATTGAGTCTCATTTACAGGCTCCTGTGTGACCTGGGGCTATAGCACTTATCCCAAGACATGAGTGGTGAGTCAGGAAACTAATTCTGTCTCCGGAACTTAACCTGATCAAAGGCTGGAGAAGAGTTTCACTTGCTAAAAAAAAGTTAGAGCGCAAGCCCACCTGGAAATCACACTCTTTGACCTAGAAGGACTGTTCTCCTTATTCCAAATGTGCCCGGCTAGTTGAGGTTACTCACTGGGGAGGGAAAGACATTTTGCACAGGATCACTCCTGTTGTTTACATATTCCAAGTTTGAGCCCTGGCAGCATTGACGAGATTTCCTGGGGGCTAAAGCCCTGGTGATCCCCAGTGCTAGTTAACAGATTATACCCAAAGGAATGCATCGCTTGACAGAAAAAGGTCCCTCATCCCTGCCTTAAGGTCACCTTATGTGTTGGTAGCTGAGGACCAAACTACATGTGAGATTATTCACGCTTTCTTTTTTTTAAAGTGTGCTTAAATCGGCCACTTCATTTTGAAGAACAAGAAACGATGGGGCTTCAATCTAGATGCTCCGGATTGGACCCTTTGTGCCAGTTTCTTGCTGAAAAATCACCTCCTCCCTGGCAGTTTGCAGTGAGCAGCACTTTGGGGGGCAAACCACAGCTGGGAATCACCCTGCCTTCATTCACTGAATTTTACGCGGGGTCCAGATGGGATTGTCTTCCATTTGCAATTCTCCCATGTCCTCCTCCTGCAGAAAATCCATTAAGGAGAAAAAGACAGAATGGCTGCACAGCGCCTTTTGAATGGTAGCACGAGGAGCCTTCCATCTGGAAGCACCCACTGAATTATCCGTGGCTTCTGGGATCTGTAGCCTTCTGAGACATCCGGAAGGGTGGTCTCTCAACACTGGGAATAGGATATGTGTGGGCCATGAGTTACACACCTGTATGGAGTCTTGGATTCTGGCTCCAGGTTGAGAGCAGAGTTTGGGAAAGGACCTGTGCTTCAGCTGCCGTGTGTCTCTTCTGCTCATGGCATCCTCGTTGCCAGCAATGTTAGACCGTCCTGGGCTGGCTCTGCCTTGCTCATCTGACAGGATTAAGAGCTAGGGTTGCCGCAGAAGCTAGGTCAGGATTGGACCCAGTGTTTCTGGGTGGACCAAGACTGCCAGGGCAGGCTACATTAGAGAAATGAATATGTTGGTGGAGCAACAGCGACATCTAGTGCCCAGGTGTGGTAGCTCGGCTTCTCTTGGCTTCCATCTATATGCCTCCCCCAAAAACGCACCACCACACAACCAAATCCCATCTATCTGTTCTCTTCTTCTCTTCTTTATTTAAAATGTGTCGATTTGCCAACTATATACAGAAACAAAGAGCAGCCACAGCGTGGTCATTTCAGAGTGCGCTCACCCTCTTAAACTGCCTGGGGAAACCAGTCGGTTTTTATGAGCAGCCTGAGTAGTGGGACGGCTGGCGTCAGGGCTTCTTGTAGGGAGGGCATTCCTTCCACAGTTGGGGTGTCAGTCCCCTCTGGAGAAGACCCAAGGCACGAGCGGCGCAGCATCTAATTTGCTGAAAAGAAAGGACCTGGAGCTAGGCCCTCCCCTGGAGGCCTTGGGTCTGGCCAGAATTATGTGGAGAGGAAGCTGCTGCCTCAGCTTAAGGCCCGGCCTGCCTCAGCGCACTCCAGGCAAAAATCAGCCCTGTGAAATAAGCCGAGGCACAGACGGGGGCCCGGCCGGCTCACAAATTCTTCTGCGACCCACTTGGTTAAGGAAGCAGGTAGCGGCATTCTGCTTCCTTGGCACAGGGGCCAGGGGCTGGGGCCAGCATAATGTACTGCCCTCATGTAGCAGAAGCCCATTATCGCCTGGCTGCTGTGAGGAGCTGTGCTCCTGTTGCTGCTTTCGAAAAGGCCCCCAGTGACATGGGAAATGTGCGTGCTCCCTTGGTCGCTATGGGGAGTGCTCAGCCTCCCAAGGATTCAATAAGTAGAGATTTGGTAATTTATCATGGCCAATATTTTGGCTGATACATTCCAACCCATAAGGCCCCTCCTGTTAGTTGGTGGACTCTCCCCCTCCCCCCGTCTCTCCCTTATCTCTGTCTTTCCACCCACACACCATTTTGCCAGTTTCAACCTCAATTTGTACACAGTTGGCAGCCCTTCCCTTCACTACAGACCTCGAGGAATGTGTGAGCCAGGTGCTCTGTGACACAACTCCTGCTCTGCGAGGCCTTGCCGAGCTCACAAATTCTTGGCAGCAGAGGACCGACTGCAACGGCAGCTCGCTCCCTCCGCCACCAGGGTGTGAGCCAGGAGCACCCCTCCACCCTGCGCCTGGGTCAGGGTGGCTTCGCTTGTCCCTCACCTTCCCCCATAGATCCTACAATGTGGAAATGGTAACACTGCTCTAACTTCAGGGGCCGCTACACGCATTACTGAGCTAACGTATCCACGGTGCCTTGAAGACTTTGCAAAGCGCTCTAAGGGTTTTCTCCTCGTTCTTCTCCCCACAGTGCGGAAAGCAGATATGCGGTGGGGACATCGCGGTCTTTGCCAGCCGGGCCGGGCACGGGGCCTGCTGGCACCCACAGTGCTTCGTCTGCACCTCATGCCGGGAGCTCCTCGTCGACCTCATCTACTTCTACCAGGATGGCAAGATCTACTGCGGGCGGCACCACGCCGAGCGCCTCAAGCCGCGCTGTGAGGCCTGCGATGAGGTGAGGGCTTGGGCTGGGCGTCCTGAGTGCGGGGAGGAGGGGCTTGGACTTGTTTCCTCAAAGGGGGCGAGGAATGGGCTTTATTTCTATTGCATACCACAAGGTCGCGCGTAAGATGAAAATTTTTGCCACAGGGATCATTTCTGCCATTGGGATCAGTTGGGCACAAAATTGTGTTCTTCTCCAGCCTGACTGGGGGATTGTGGGAGTTGCAGTCCAACACATCTGGATGGCAACAGGTTGGGAAGGCTGCTTTGTAGTAGAGGTTGCTCAAATGTTCGTTGTGCTGAGTCAGGAAGCAAACAGCTTTGTGTTGGAAATGCATGTGGCGGGAGGGTGGGGGTGGGGGTGTGGGGGGGTTCTGATTGGCTTTTAACCTAAAAAAGGTCAGGATTCAGCCAGCTCCTGCAAGTGTGCACAGCTTCACAGCAAAGCCTCCCTGACCAAAGCGCTCCGTGGAGGACCGCTCCTCCGCCCATTGCTTTGGCAGGGGGCTGGCTGTGCTGCGCATTGGCTTCCTCCTGGTGGGGAAAGCAGCCTGAAGCTCATTGGGGAAGTAAGCAAGAGGAATCCTGTCCTGCTTCCTCCTCCAAGCCCCCGTAGGTAGCCTGGGGTCGGGGTTTACCCTACATTTGGCATCAGCTGAAGGGAAGGGCTGAGCCGCCCGAGATGTGCAGGGGGAACTTACGCTTTTACGATTCACGCATCTTCGTAGTTGTTGTTACTGCATCACTCTTTTTTGGGGCCGCTCTAATAGGAGCAGAGGGAAAGAGTGGGGGTTTAAGGCAGCCTTCCCCAACCTGGAGCCTTCCAGATGTTTTGGATTACAGCTCCCCATCAACCCCTCATGGCAAGGCCAGTTGTGGGGAATGATGGGAGTTGTGGCCCAACACATCCAGAAGGCACAAGGTTGGGGAAGGCTGGTTTAAAAGGTGGCCTGTGTCCAAAAGTACCTATCCAGAGCAAATTCTACACATTCAGCAAAGAACTCTCAGGTATAGCCTTCCTGGCACTGTACTTTATGAGCATGTGGTAACCGTTTGACATGTGATGTGGATGGGAGTTTTTAGATTGGTTTTTAGTTCTGCTCAGCTCCCCCCTGCCCCCACCACTTGTAAATGTTTGTCTTTCCCTCTGTGTGACTTGGCTTCTTGTTTGAGTTGCTCAGAGCTGTCTGTCCTGTAGCCCAGCGTTCCCCAGCCTGGTGCCCTCCAGATGTGTTGGACTACAACTCCCAGCATGCCTCAGCCAGCTATAGTGTTGTAGTCCAACACATCTGGAGGGCACCAGGCTGGAGACAGCTACTGTGATCTCTTCTATACCTTTATTCATGCCTAGTTTATGTGGGGTGATCAGTGGGTGGGGAGGTGGGGAGCTCTGTCTTATAGAACAATGGGTTACGATTCTGAGGTTGGATCCAGGATCTGCCTTCCGCAAGAGGAAGGGCTCTCCTCGCAGAATCTCCCTCTGCCCAACTTTTGGGAATCACACACACACACCGCAGCTCCCCCCATTCAGGAGGGTCTCTTGACGCTCTGTGTTGCTGCCATGGGAAGGAGGGGGTGGGGAAGTCCACTTCTGCAAGCGCAGTTGATCCAGCTTAAATCTGGATCCCACCCATCTTTCTTTGGGTTGCCTCCCTTCCACCGACTCATTTTTCCCTTCCCCCTGCCAGATTATCTTTGCAGACGAGTGCACGGAGGCCGAGGGTCGCCACTGGCACATGCGCCATTTCTGCTGCTTTGAGTGCGAGGAAGCGCTGGGCGGGCAACGCTACATCATGCGCCAGAGTCGCCCCTACTGCTGCTGCTGCTATGAGAGCCTCTATGCAGAGTACTGCGATGCCTGTGGGGAGCACATAGGTATGGAAATGCCGCGCCTGGGAGTTGGGAGGGACACTACCGTCCAAGCTTTGTGTGGACTGTGGATGGGAGAAGGTGCCTGGAGTCTTCCAAGGGCCCCAAGCCTTATCTTGAAAGGCCAGAGTGGTCTGGGAGCAGCTAATCCTATAGCAGTGGAGAAGCCAAAAAGATGTGGACCTGATTAGTGCTTTGCTGGGGAACCACTGGAAACCCCACGTAAGCCGCTCTGGGGGCCAGACTCCACCTTGCGTTAAATGCATGCCAAGAGCAGCTTTGGGGTGGCGTATTTTTCTCAAGACGACAGGACACATGGCAACAGGGTTTTAAAAGATTTTAAAGGTTTTAAAAACCACGCTCCTTGCTCACTGCTGTGCTGATCCTCATTTGGCCCACGTGTGGCTGCTTTTTCACACAATTAAGACAGGAAAAAATGCAATCAGATAATGTATATTTTGGCTTCTTTCTAAAGGAAAGGTAGGATAAGTATGACTCCCACACTCTGAATGAGATGTGGGCTGCACCCCATTTGCAAAAAAGAGAGTGTTCTTAATAGAGAGTGCTACTTAGCATTTAAAAAGTCAATGGCTCATCCACACGTAATACTAAGCCATGGTTTATATCAACCCTGTTTTGTTTCTTTATCCATGAATTGTCTTGCAAACAAGCTGGTTTGTTTTCCCTATTTCTGTTTTGTTTCTCTCTGGCCCATTTTGCCAGCCTTCAGAGTGGTTTGGTTTTGGTTGGCACCTCTGTTTCAGAGTGGGCCCCAGCACAAACAAGCCATGGATAAGCCATGGATCTGAGTTCAGACATCACAACAAGCCATGGTTTAAATAAGCCAGGTTTTGTAAGCAAACAAAATCTGTTTGTGGCTTCTGTTTGTGGTTTGTAGCTGGATAACAAATCACGGTTTGTTTGTGGGGATGGGTTCGGACATAACAGCACGCCAGCTTTCAGCAAACCACACCATGGCTTAGCGTTATGCGCGAATCAGGCTGATGTCTGTTCCTGGTGAGCAGCCACAGCCAGTTTGCACACATCAGCAAACAGGAGGAAAAAACTTCCAGTCCAGAAAGACATGATTCCCTGGGACATTATGCATAATGGATTTCCTGCATTGGCAAGGAGGTTGGAAACGGTGACCTTTGGATGTCCCTTCCAGCTCCATGTTTGTGTAAAATGAAGGGCTTGACTCTGGACTTGTCCTCTCCCTGCAGGCATTGACCAGGGCCAGATGACCTACGAGGGCCAGCACTGGCATGCCACGGATGCCTGCTTCAGCTGCTCCCGTTGCCACCAGCCCCTGCTAGGGAAGCCTTTCCTGCCCAAGCAGGGCCAGATCTTCTGTTCTCGGGCCTGCAGCCTGGGCGAAGACCCCAACGGCTCAGACTCCTGCGACTCAGCTTTCCAGAGTGCCCGTTCCCAGGACTCTCGGCGAGCCAGCTGGCAGCAGCGGCGGGTTCAGGCCCGGCGCTCGCCCACCTCCCACGTTGCCTGTTCCGTGTCCTTCGGGGGGCAGCCGGCACCTCCTAGCTCAGCCCCAAGGATCCGAAGGAGCTGGAGTGGACTGTCTGGAGCTGGGGAGGAGATGCCCACAGAAACGGAGGAGCTCTCGGATCCAGATAGCAACGGTTCAGGCTGTAGCAAGAGTTGCGAGGAGCCGGTGAAATGTACCTCGCGGGGGACCTCGACTTGCCCACCAGCAGCCGCTGACCAGGAGCCGGGAACAGGTGAGAGGGAGCCAAGGAGCATATGCCCATCACAAATGTGTGCTGTCATTGGGGAAGACTCCTAGATTCAGAGTCTGGGCCTCTCTCCTCTCTTCCTCTCTAACAGTCTTGTTTCTCCCTCAGGGACTGAGATCCGGCCGCATTTCCAGCGCACCTCCCCCCTGCGCCATTCCATGCCAGAGTTGGGCCTGCCCCCTTCCAAAATCCCTGACTGGAGCAGCAGTTCAGCTTCCAAGCTTCAAGCATCTGCCCGGCCACGACTCAGTGAGGGGGCTGAGCTGGGGACGGGGAGTTTTGCCCGGGGAGGGGTACCCCGGGTTAGCTTCCGGGAACCGCTAGTCTCGGGAGAGCTGAGCACTCTTTGTCCCGAGCAGACCTCCCTGAACGCCCACCGGCCACTGCAGAATGGAGGGGCCAACCGGGGGCACCCTCACTCCACCTCAGACAACTCGCTCAACCTGGGGAGCCAGGGCTGGAGGCCGAGAAAAGGCACAGGGGAGAGGAGAGGAGCAAATCTCTCCTATTCAGCTTCCGAGGGTGCTTTTCCTGCCTGGCACCGGCGCTACCCACCCCAGGGATGGGACTTCAGCTCCTCAGACTCCTCCGACTCCTCCTCAGAGGAGGAAGGCTACTTTCTGGGGGAGCCAATACCCCTGCCCCCCCACCTACGTGGGGGAGCTAGCCCCACAGAGACCACACCATCTACTGACTCTACACGTAAACAACAGCGCCGACGACTGCGGGTGGTCCGGGACAAGAACTGCGTGGTGGCATAAGCCTGATCTTCACCTTAATGGACTTTGGCTGTAATGATCCAGCTGTGAAGTCAGGATCCCGTTTGGCTTGTCGAAACCGTTCAGTGTTGACCATTTTGTCTGTGGGCCTCTGAAAATTGGCTTGGACCCATTGCCCATTGCTTCTTCCACTATGACCTCTTTGACGCGTGACTCTTCCTCGGAAAGTGACCTCTTCTTCATCACGACTGTTAAAATCTTCCAACCTTTCCTCAGGGAACACTGAGCACTGGCTTCTCCATCATGACCGTTGATCTTTAGATGTGACCCTTCTGTGAAGAATCTTGAACTCCTGTCTGTGGTGGTCTTTGAACTTTGGTTGTGTTTATTTTCCATTGTGGCCTTTTGACCTCTCAACTGTGACCTTCCAAACACTGATCAACCCTTTCGTCTTGAACCTTCAGAGTGGTGGTCCATTAAACCTCTGCACAGTCTGCCCTGTGAGCTTCAAACTGCATTTTCTTACCTGGGGCCCCTTAAACTTCGGGTTTGACCTTTCCACTGTGACCTCTGAACTCCTGTTACCTCTCCTGGGTGACCCTTTTGAGCCTTGATCCTTCAAGTTGCCATTATTAATGTATGCCTGTAGCAAGGCTGCATGGTTTCAAGCTTTTGGGTGCTTCTTCTCTATAAGCAAGGTGTTTTGGTGATGTGTGTGTTTTTGGGGGGTGGGGTTAAACTCTGTTCCCCAGCTGGTACATTGAATATGGGCACAAGGTGTCCTTTATGGGGCAGAGCCCACAGCACATCCCTCTCTCCAACTGGAACTACTGTTCTCTTTCCCCGTCCAGTCCCCGCTGCACATGGTGAGCATCTCTCAAGATTGCAATTTTTAAGATTTTGTTTTTTTCTAATTAAGGGTTTTAATTTAAGTGAAATTTAAATAAAAATTTATGAAAGCACTTCTGTGCTGCAGTGGATCATTACAGGGAGCTGGGCCTTAGCAAGCTGAGTGGAAGATGTGTAGGGGGAGGGGTCCTGTGCTGGTTTGTGTTTTTGGGGTGGGAGCGAAGAAACAACTGGCATTGTAGAAGCAATTCCACAAGAGTAGTGTGCCACACTAAGCTGCATAGTAAGAACGATTACTAAAATACACAAAATGTATAGGGGGTCATGGTAACTTGGTGACATTCATATCCTATCTTGGGCCATGCAGGAAATGCTAAAATACTTCAGTTGATGCGAAAATACAACTCTTCACCTGTTTCATAACCAAGCCACTGGAAGCCAGCCCAGACTATTTTTAAAAATTATGACATGTCCTGTCCCCAAAATACTATAATGGCCTACTATAACGCAAACACAATTAAGTTGTTTGGATCTGACCATTCTACGAAGGGTGATACTTCCTTTCCTCTTTCAGGGGAAAGCAGCTGGTTTGGGGGATAGCACTGCCCATACATTTTGGAGCACATCTTCATAGCCATAAGAGCTCAAAATGTGTGGGTTTTTTTTTTAAATAAATGAAAGCTATGATTCATGGGATGTTTGATGCCCACTTGGTGTGTCTACAGAAATACAGAACACACACAGCCCTGATTGCCTTGCAGCACTAAAAGGCACATTGAAACTTTCTTCTGTCTACCATATAACAACTGAATGAAGGCTTGTGCCTGATAAAATATTTAATGGCGACCTTGCGTACATAGTGCTTGCTTGTGTGAGTTGGCAATCAAAATGCCCACATTCATGTGCGGGAGGGAAAAAAAAACAGTACCACATACTGAACTCATTCATGTACCAGGATTAAATTGGATACAGCCAAGTTCTGCTATGTAAGTCAGGGTTGTCCTCTAGAGAGAATTTCCCCCTCTCTAAAGCCAGCCCCATATTTGTTGTTACACACACACACACACACACACACCCCCCATACCAGACAATGACAGCCTACAGTGCATTTTCCCTGGCATTGTTCAAGCCCTACATAACATTTAAGCAACTGGGCCAAAGCTCCCAGCCAGATTATTGCCATGCTGTCATTTTCCTGCATTTTATTCTTTATTATCTATGCTATTTTATTATTTTGCTTAATATTTTTATTATTTTACCCTGTTTTTCATTTATTTAACGTGTACCCTGCCTTTCTACCAAAATCTCATTTGTGTCCCGTCCTTCCTCCAGGGAGCTACAGGCAGCCTCCATAGGGTCATTACCCCAATTTTATCATCCAATAAACAACCCAAGGCGCAGGGGCGAGATGGCGATTGGCCCAAGGATACCCAGCAAGCTTCATGGTTGATCCGAAGTCCAGCATTCTGTCCACCACTCCTCTGCGAGCTGCTGTTCTCTTACGATTCTCTGCAAATGCAATACTATACAATGCACAGGCGGCTGTGGGAATTGGGAACGGGACAGGTCAAAGAGGCCCAGTGCAAAGGGCTTGGGGCAGAGTAGCTGATCTTACAACTGTGCGTGTTTATTGAATATTTGTTATTGGGTGAACTAAAAATATACCATACCCACTTTTCTTCTAGGATGATAGACACAGCACACTGCATTCTTAGGTGGCTTCAGCCACCCATTGCCCCTGGCCTGCTTAACTTCAGCAAGTGCCTTCAGACCATTCCCAGGCCGACTGTTAGGGTTGAGCACTGATGGCCAGAACAGTCTACCCCAGCTTTGCCCAACCTGGTGCCCTCCAGATGTGCTGTATTACAACTCCCAGAATAGTTAGCTGGGGAATAGCTGGGAGTTGTAGTCCACTGCATCTGGAGGGTGCCAAGTTGGGGAAGGCTACCCCACCCAGATGATCATGGCTCACAGATGAAGTTAGCATGACAGCTAAGGAGAAGGTAAGCTTGGCTCCTGTGAGGCCTTCAGGGGAATGGGAGCAAACAAGGACCCAATGCAGTTCCTGAAATATACCACCTTTAGGAAATTAGCCTCTCCAGAATGTGCTTGAGATAGCAAAGCATTCTTTTTTTTTTTTTTTTAATGACGGCTACATGCAAAAGGGTGGGTGGGTGGATGGGAAGAAAAGAAGGATTAATGCAACAATGCCTGCAATTAATTTGCCTTCTACAGCTTAGAGCTCTTCATGTATGATTTTAAATGTATCTGCTCTGTGAGGGCTGGAAACAAGCTTTAAAACAAAATGTCCTTTTAAGAAAGAAAAAAGAAAAGTCTGTTGGGCATCTAAAATGTACGTGCGCGCAAAAACTACATAAGGCAAAATGAAGAAAACGTTTATGAATGCCGTCAAAAAGAAAGCAGACTTAGTACCAATTTAGCTATGTTTTTATTTGCATTTTAAACCATGTATTTTGTTTCCTCCAACAAGCACAAAATAGATTCAAGCTGCCTGAGGGGCCACCAACAGGGAAGGGCAGAAACAGCAAGGGAGAACTGGGCGGGTTGGCAGTTTGGGATAGTAAAGATACCTCTCCTTCCTCCCCCGTCCGTGCCCCTATTCCATACGGGTGGGAGAAACGTTTCAAGCTTAAATTCCACTAGAAGAAGAAAAAAGGTCCCTTATCCTATGGTCTGTCTCCATATATATATATCACCGAGCCCCCTAACCAAGGCTGTGTGCAGTCTGCACTATACCAAAATAAAATCCAGAAGTCCGCACCAAAGTAACCCAAGTTCTCTGCTAAGGAAAAACGGAATTCTGTGAGCCTTAACAAGCATATGAATTTGCACATACATTCTTTTTCATATAATTCCGAAAGTGTTTATTTACATAACTTATTCTGAAAGCAGGGAGGGGCAATAAACGACGCAAGGCCACTGGAGCCCCCGTGCTCTGAGGCCTGGAAGTCCAATTCAGAAACCTCCCTGCTCCCTGGTAAGGTTTCAAGCATACAGTATCTTTGCAGCCATCTTTCTGCTTGTGTGAAAGCACAGCACACACACACAAGCCTGCCCGTAACCTGATGGCTCTTTGAAGACCGGCACCCCATAAAAAGTGGAGTGTGGGAGGCTATAAATACATTATTTCCTAGCCAAAAAAAGGGGAGCTGATCATCAATGAGTGGAGTAGGAAAGGACTACAGCGGCAAGATAGGGCCTTAAGTGTTCAGCTTTTTTTTTTTTAATTGTCAAATCGCATTTTCGTCACAGTCGCCATTCAAAATGGCCTAATAAAAATCTCAAAACACATCCTTGACGAGGTATAGAGTTAGATCTATCTTCTTTAAGAACTATTAAAAACATGTTAAAAACCTAGTTATTCATTAGATTCCTTCAAAACGCCGACCTCTCATCTGGAGACGTCGGAGTGAGATAGGACTATATGTAAACTAGGTGCAAGCACCCAGCCTTTGGTCCCCCTCTCCCTATTTTAGAGCCAAGGAAACTGGCACAGAAAAGGGAAGGCACTTAATGGGCCTGTGGAGCTGCCTTCTATTTCACTCCCTGACTCCCTTTTCTAGAACTGCAGATCGAATCCAGGTCCTGTTTTCTCCCCTCCATCCCACCAAACTCTAAAACTGATCTGAAGCTTCCTGGACGCACAAACCTATACATCTGCAAACCCATTTTATTGGGATCTGTATAAGGTGCCTGAAACTGCTTTCCTTTTCCACTGTCAGAAATTGGTGGAGATTAGGGGAGAAGAACCATCTGTTCGAAGGTTGGTGACCCGAACGGAGGCATCGGAGGGTGAGAGAGACCGTGATGCTGCTGAGTTGATAGGCTGGGGTAGCTTCCCATGACAGACCCAGGAGGAGGCTAGAGCAGACGGGTCCAGCGTGGTGGTGCTTCGTCACGATGTGGAAGACAGACGGCGTCCTCAGATCCCATCTGTAGGCCCTGTGAAGAGCAGACAGACCACAAGCAGGCATGAGCAAGATTCGTCTCTGCAGCAGCAACTTGGCACCTGCCAGATGTGCTGGACTACAGTCACGCCTAGCCAGCATAGTTTTCTGGAGGGCAGCAGCTTCAGGAACGCTCTTTAGGGAATTAATGCAATACTTGCCACTTAAAGACTGGACTGCGTATCATCATCATATTATCATTTCTGTACCGCTCCATAGCCAAAGCTCTCCCGGCAGTTTGCAAAGATTAGAAACCATTAAAAATACAGTATACAAAGTTTAAAAACCATTTACATAAAAACACACAGACAGTACATACAGAGACAACATATAAAGTGTAGCTCACTTTAATGCACGCTTCCCTAATATGGTGCCCTCCAGACTGCAAGTCCCATCAGCCCTGACCATGGGCCACACTGACTAGAGCTGATGGGGGTTGTAGTCCAAAACAGCTGGAGGGCTCCACAGTGGGAAGCGCATTAGTGTGTGAGTTTACTGCCTCCCAGCTTGTCAACTCCTTTTTCTGCCCATGCAGCCTCTTCCGCCCCCAGATACCATAGGGGGGTTTCCACACACCCCCTTGCTTGCTGACCAATGATGCTCACGGCTTTTGGTCAGTGGGCACATCTGGAATTTTGAGAGTGCTTTGTTGTGGGCACTCTCACAAATGGCTGCCATGGGGTAGCTTGCTCATTCATAAAATGGCCACCACACTGGGTGTGGCTGGTCACAACTCACTCATTTCCCAGAAGGCAAACTGGTGAGACCCAAAGAAAAGTAACTTGCCCAAGAACTTAAGGCCAAGGCAGAGGTGGGGGGCTGAGCTCCAAAACACAAAATCACTCTTTGGAACCCAAATAAAGGTGGTGCTGGAGGACAGCATTTTCCTTTGCAGCATGACTGCCTCCAGTTGGAAAAAAAGTGTAATTAAAACAACTCTTAAGAAATAAAATAAAAATCAGGAGGGGCAGGGAGTCCGGCAAGCACCAAGGGAGGTGTCTGCGGGCACATTGGTGCCCACGGGTACCACACTGGAGACCCCAGCTGAGCACGTCCCCACCCAATCTGCCCTCGTGCCCCTCTTCCTCAGAACTGGTGGGTGCCACCGCACTAGACCCCCACTGAACAGCCATTGCTCCCCTGCCTGCTCCCCCATTAGCTGGAATTGGAGGCAGAACAGGAGATTCCACATGGCAACTTAATCGACTGCTATATTATCTGGCAATGCTCTTCCCGCTGGTCAAGATCCTACCATAATGTTTCCTCACAAGGAAGTTCCATTCAGCAAAAATTTGCTTTCTAATAGTAAAGAAAAGCTTCCTTTTTGCAAGATCACAGCCTGTTGGGTTGCTTCGTGTTGATCTGGGTTAGGGAAAAATTCTGAGGAACAGCCTCTTTTTTATCCCTTCAAACAGCTTCCCTAAATTGCCCCATACCAGTTTCTTGGGGGTGGGGGGGTGCCTGTGTGGGTGGAGAGGAGGATGCAGTTACCAATTACATTTTTCATTCTTTGAAAAAAATAAAAAGTAGCACTTTTTATGCACAGTTTCACCATGAAATGAAATGTAAAGAGTGCTTCCAAAGAGAGGGCTCTAGACATGTTCAGCTATTGCACCTTTTCCTCCTTAACAGACTTTCTTGGGGAAAGAAGTAAGATGAGAGAAACGGTGAGAAAACTTGGGACAGTTATATATGGAAGACAGTGATGTCTGAGCCTGTTGTGAATGCAGGAGGGTGATTGCATGATAAAAGCCTCATCCGGAAACAATTGAAAAGTGACAGGAAACCAGTACCCCCCCACAGAGAGAATGACACTGGGGCAATTCAGAAAGTATTCAAGGGATTAATCAGGTTGCTCCTCACTGATACCCAAGTCCCAATCAACAGGAAAAAAAACAGGAAGCCCTGAATTTTCAAAGAGGAAGTGATTTCATTTAAAGGCACAGAACCTGGTGCCGCAATTGCATTTCATCACAGAACTCAAGCCAGAGGAAAGCAAATCAGGCTGTCCTGCTTTGACTGTAGCGGTCTCTGAGTGCAGGGCTAACACAGAAGCCACGCAGTGAAGCCAGCAAACATTCAAGCATGCAGGGTTCTATCCAGCAGAGTTCACGCTTAAGACAGGAGTGGTCCAAGTAACAGGCAGACGTCAGAATGCAGACACCCAGTCAGATACGTTACGCAGTCCAGAGGCAGGGTTGATAGGGAATCCAAAGGTCAGAGACACAGAGCATAGATCACAGGGTAAAGTCCAGGAAACAAGGTAAATGCCACGCGACCTGGAAGAATGGTGTTGTTCCAAAACTGGCTAAAGGTTTCTCTACACCTGGCTTTTATCCTGCGCCTTTACCAGGGCTTCTGCTTACAAATCCTTTGTGGGAGTAAGATCGGCTCCTTTACGCGTGCTTTTTTCCAGGGGTTTTCTCTCTGCAAGTTCCATGTTTCATTATATAGCCACTAAATGACACTGTGGAATTGCAGACAGGAGCCCATTGCAGCACTTCAATATGTGATTAAAATTAAATACTGCATTTTCCCCATTAAGAAAAAAGCTGTGATAATGGTTGGAAAGCACGGGAGAGGCCATGGAGGTGGACAATGTCATATAAAGGACCCGTAAATTACCATGAGTGACCAAACCCGAGCCTCGTGTAGAGAATCCTTAAGTCCACACTGATGGCTTTTAACTCCAAAGCTTGCTGAGGCCTCACTCAGAGTTCAGCTGCAGTAATCAGAGCTCCCTGTTCAGAGCCCTACTCCTGAGTCGCTTTCCCCAAGGAGTCCCTCTCTGCAAACGAGGACTCTGTCTCACAGGGGTCCTATTTGCTTGTTGCTCGAGGCAACGACACTCTTGGGGGCCAGAGAGTTGTTCAGCCTCTGCCTCACAGGCAGAGTCCCCTCCTCCAGACAGAGATGGACCTGCAGCCATCACCCCTGAGGGTGCAGGGTCCTGCTGGTCTGGTGGCAGTACCTGAGCTGTGGTGTCCTTGGTCTCTGGGGGTTCCAGCTCCTCCTCCACCAGTGAGGCCATGACACAGGCCTACGGTGGGGAGGGAAAGGGTGCTTCCAGGCAGACAACTCCCAGAGCTAATCAAGCATTGCTCTTCCGCTGTAGGCTACAAGTGGAATGGCAGCTGACTTTCCACACTGTCAGGGGATACTGTGTAACACTCCCCTTTCATTCAAGCATTATTCGCTATTATTTGAATATCTTTTAAAATATATAGATAGGCAGAAAGGTGTTTCTGCGCTACTTAAAAGACCAATTAAAATAAATAAATGAGTGATAAAAATGGGGCCCACTGCTGAATTTGTGCTGAGCTGGGATAGGTTCACCTGCACAACCCGTCCCTGCCCATGTCTAAACTGCACCTCTTAAGGCAGACAGAAGACTAGCTCAGAGGACATCTATATCGGTAGAGATTGCATTTCTCTTCCATTCTTCTCTAAAAAGTCAGGCTTTCTGCATGAAAAAAAGACCGAAGCAGCATCGGAAGGATTACAAATGGATGACACTGTCGTCTGGATGCCCTGTAAAACATGAGTGAACTGTGGTGATTCCAGAATAAATGCTCATCTGGAAGCAGCCCAAACACACACGCATGCACACACTGGAATATAGCAGGCTAGCAAGGACATTGTGCAGATGCTCCACAAATAAATGTGTGAACAAAGGATGCCAATTCCAGAGAAAGAGACTAGTGTGGAAGCCCCGTTTCCCTGTCTCCCTCCCAGAAGCAGACAGATTTTCCAGCTCTTTAGACACTGTGTGAGGCTTGCAGTCAAACTGACCTTTCTTTTTTCCTCAAAGAACCTAAATTGTTAACCTATGCCCTGAACAGCCTTCTACAACTGGGTGCTGTCCAGATGTTTTGGACAACAGCTCCCTGCATTCCTGTCCACTAGTCCTGCTGGCTGGGCCTGATGGAAATTGAAGTCCAAAACATCTGGAGGGCCCCAGGTTGGGGAAGGCTGAGTTAGGGAATGCCTAAGCTTGCAGATGACAAGAAACAGTGAGTGCTTAGCTTCTTCTTTATATATAAACACAAATAAAACCCTAAATTATTAATTTAAAAAAATCCAGCAAGGTTTCTTCTGTCTGTCTGGCTCACTGTTGGTGCAGTTGCCCAGACTAGATCACACACCTCATCTCTTTCATCTGGGAGGACCTACCAGTGGGAGCTGAGGTATGTCCTTTCCTGAGGCTCGGTAAGATGGTGTAGGCATCATAGCCAAAGAGGATTCCCGTCAGAATTCCAAACACCTGGTGAAAAGCAATGTGAGTTTAGTTTAGGTACCTCTCCGCTCTTTATAATACATTTTTTTTGCAGAAGCAGTCTAAGAGCTTTTCTACACAAGTCTGTTAATCTGCTGTTATCTACTTTCTGTTTCATTGCAGAATTGAGATCTGAGCTCTACACGAAGAGGGTTTCCTTTCCTGCTGTTCCACTACATAATCTCTAGGTGGCACTGTGGTATAGCATAATAGCACAAATACACAAGTGAAAGAAGTATTGTCTTTCACTTTCACAAACAATACCTCATTTTCCCTGCTGTAAAAAAAGAGCCAAAAATGCTGTTTAAAAACAGAAGCAAAACTGGAGGGTCACAACGCCAGCTAAAGAACCTGTAAACAACCATGAGTAGGGAATGATGAGCACACAATAATTGCCACAATAATAACTCTTTCCATTGTTCCTGCAAGGAGAGGAAGTCCTTCAGTGTTGTAAGGCAGGTGTGATCCAGTGCGCTCGCTGCTGCTGCTGCCTTGCTGGAGCTCTATCTCCACCTGGGGGACTTCTACTCTGCCCCCTTGCAGACCCAGGTCCAGCCAAGCACCACCCCGCTCCCAGCTGCAACACCTGTGGGAGCTGGGGCATAAAACGCAGGCCCTGGTGGGGGCAGGATCGCCGCTGGCAGGTGTCACCACTGAAGGGGGCAACACCAAAGGGGGCCTGTCCCCCTGCTTGAAAGGAGGGAAGGGGAGTATTTGCCTCAGTGTGGCCTGTTGGACTGCCTGCACTAGATGTGATTTTTAAAGCAGGGGGGAGGTGATGGGAGCCAGGGAGCATCCATTACGGTTCTACAGGGCAGAGGGAGATACTGTAAGGCCCCGGGCCTGAACCAAGCTATTAGTAGTTTTAGAGGGGTTTAGATAGGCTGACCATATGTACCATTTTAAACGGGACAGTACCGGTTTTTTTTTCATATTTCCCGACCGTCCCGTCATTTTAATATAAATGTCAATTTTGTCCCGTTTTTAATTTTTTGTTACAAACTGAACACGTTTATCATAAGGCTCTATGCTACTCAATGCGTGCAGTAAAACTACTAGTGTGACGAAAGAGGAAGTTCCATTTACTTTATCCAGTCAGGGCCAGGCTTCTTGAGCTAGCGACGATCAGACGCCGCCCCCTTGCTTGTCTGCAGTGGTGGGGAATTCAAGAGGCAGTTGCTAAGCCCCATTCAGTGTGTGGGAGCCAGGTAGGTGAGTCTTACTGTTATTTTTACCATCATTCTGCCCATAGAGATTCTTTCTGCCCTACATTCAGTTTGATTCGGACTTTTCAGACTCATATTTCAGTTCAACAGGCTGTTAGCTATTTTTTTATTACAGCGGAACTCTCCGGTGGGACATTAGCATTTACTGGCTTGTGTTAGCAGTTGGGGTGTTCATTTACTTCATCGGAGAAATATTCATGGTACGATCGTGGTGAAACACAGTCCCCCTCTATGTCTACCTAAATTTTTGTATGAGTTCTGTCACTGAAGAATAATTGTTAGCTCAATATGTTCATGTAATAAAACTTCTGTTATCGTCTTCCTTTTTCATGAATATGGAATATTACATAACCCGTACCGTTTTTGTCATCTAGGGATGGACGAAAGTCCCTTACCTGTTCTCGAAGCTTGCTTCGCGGTGGGGGGGAGGCGCTTCGGTTCTCCCCCCGAAGTTCAGGCGAGGGGGGGAGGCGCCCCGCCTCGCCCAGCCAAAATTCAGGCCGGGGGGGAAGGCGCCCCATCCCTCACCGGCGAAATTCAGGCTGGATAGAAGCGCCCCGTCTACCCGGCCGTGAAAAAAAAAGTAAAAAAAAAAAACACCACACACACACCTGTGATAGGTTACGTAGCGATTTACGTAGCCTATCACGGCTAGATTTCCAAAGTCAGTCGTGATAGGCTACGTAAATCGTCACGTAGCCTATCACGGGTGACTTAAAAAAAAAAAAAAAGCACGTACGCAAATGGCGGCAGCCCGTGGGCGCCGCCATTTGCGTTTCTTATTTTGACACGTCTAGTCTACATAAAGATTTACGTAGACTATGGCGAAAATAAGGGCAACGCAAATAGCGTTCCCTTATTTTCGCCGTAGTCCACGTAAATCTTTACATAGACTAGATGTGCCAAAATAAGGAACGCAAATGGCGCCGCCCATGGGCCGCCGCCATTTGCGTACGTGCTTTTTTCCCCCCCCCAAAATCACCCGTGATAGGCTACGTGACGATTTATGTAGCCTATCACGAATGACTTTGGAAATCTAGCCGTGATAGGCTACGTAAATTGTTACGTAGCCTATCACGGGTGTGTGTGTGGGTTTTTTTTTTTTACTTTACTTTTTTTTTTTGCAATGGCAGTGGTGGCAGCCGGTCGGGAGACCGGCCGCCGCCCTCGCCCCCACCCCCGCCCCCGCCGAACTGCCGCCGGGACCCGCTGCCGAGAGTGACATTCGGCCACGGTAAGTCCCATCCCGGGGGGGGGGCGGGGGGCCGGCGGAGAATTTCCCCACCAATTTCGGGGGGCCGAATGCGTTGGCACTCGGCCCCCTGAAGTTTCAGGGAGAAATTTTCGGCCATCCCTATTGTCATCCCAATATCCCGTTTTTGTCTCAAGGAAATATGGTCAGCCTAGGTTTAGATGATTCATAGTGCTCTCTAACTTTGGTTCAGAAGGCTGATGTTTTCCCTAACAGGCCTCTTGATTTACCAGGATGCGTCAAAGAGCGATATGGTAACCTCAAGCCCATTCCATACTAATGAGTAGACTGTCTTATCAAGATGGGTCTGAGAAGTGAAGTTTGTTTGTCTTAAAATTGCAGGTAGCTGTGCTGAGAACCAAGCACTGCTAGTTTATGCTGGGAATCGATGCTAGTTGGTGCTTGCTGCTGTCATGCTGCCTCACTGCTAACATGTATGGTATAAAACCCATTTTACCCCATGGCTCTGCGTTCAGAGAAGCTGTTTGATCCAACCACTGGGTATGCCTGTGTTCTGACTGTACTCAATAAAATATCTCCTTGTAAATAAACCTGGATCTGATTTATCACTATCTTGGTTCCTCTAAATTAAGAGTTCGAAGCCCACAGCCAGAGCAATATAGATACGGAGGGGGGAGACAGTCACACTCCAAAGACAGAGTCTGTAACAATAGGGTGCTAACTGTCCCCCAACTCAAATAACCTGGATAGCCCTGGCAACAGACCCCTGGGTTGAAACTGCTGCTGCTGAATGCCAGGTCAGTGAATGGTAAAACAACTGCTATCCAGGACTTGATCTTGGATGAGCACACTGACCTGGCCTGAATTACAGAAACCTGGCTGGATGAAGTGGGGGAGAGGGGCTTAATCTCTCTCAGCTTTGCCCTCCAGGGTTCTCTGTCCAGCAGCAGGCAAGACCTGGGGGGCAGGGAGGTGGAGTGGCAGTGGTCTATCGGGATTCGATACCCCTGACCAGGTGCCCTATCCCTTAGTCTGCTGGGTTCAAGTGTGTGTATTTGAAGGTGGGTGCCCGGGACACAATAGGGATTCTGTTGGTGTACCGTCCACCCCGCTGCTCAACAGTCTCCCTTTCTCAGCTAGCCAGGGTAGTCTCAGGGTTGGTGTTGGAGACCCCTCGGCTTGTTGTGCTGGGGGATTTCAACATCCATGCTGAGGCTGCCCTGTCGGGAGCGGCTCAGGACTTCATGTCCGCCATGACAACCATGGGTCTGTCCCAGAAGGTATCTGGTCGCACCCATGCTGCTGGGCATACTCTGGACCTCGTTTTCTGTGCTGGATGGGGTGATAGTGATCTGAGACTGGAGGAACTCTCTATAGTTCCATTGTCATGGACAGATCACTACCTGGTGGGGTTTAGACTTGCTGGCACTCGGAACCTCTGCAGGGGTGGAGGGCCGATTAAGATGGTCCGCCCCAGAAGACTGATGGATCTGAATGGTTTCCTGACAGCTCTTGGGGATTTTCCTGTTGCCTCGGCAGGCGATTCTGTTGAAGCCCTGGCTGATCTCTGGAATGGAGAAATGACCAGGGCTGTGAACACAAATGCTCCTGAGCGTCCTCTCCCATGAAGTGGAGCCGCACCAGCACCTTGGTTTTCTAGGGAGCTGGCAGTGATGAAACGAGTGAGAAGATGACTAGAGCAACATTGGCAGAAAACTTGGAGTGAATCTGATCGAACACAGGCTAGAGCCTATTTGAAGGCCTACTCTGTGGCAATACAGGCAGCAAGAAAATTTTTTCTTCTGCCACTATTGCATCTGCAAAGAGCCATCCGGCGGAGGTGTTTCAAGTGGTCAGGGGTCTTTTACACACCAGCCTGCAAGAGGATAATTTAAACCTCTCAACACCCCGCTGTGTACAAGTTGCTCAGCACTTTGCAGACAAAATTGCTTGGATGTGCTCTGACTTGGACGCTATAGTTGATATGGACCCAGTGGATGTAACTTTGGCCCCTGCTTGTCCAGTGTTGTTGGATACTTTTCAATTTGTACAGCCTGAGAATGTGGACAGGATCCTGGGAGAGGTGAGAGCCACCACGTGTGCTCTGGATCCTTGCCCTTCCTGGCTCATAAAAGCAGGCAGAGGTGGACTGGCCAAGTGGGTAAGGTGAGTGGTTAATGCCTCCCTTAGCCAAGGCAGAGTTCCAGCCTGCTTTAAGGAGGCGGTGGTGAGACCTTCGTTAAAAAAGCCCTCCTTGAACCCCACCATATTGTATAATTATCGGCCAGTCTCCGATATTCAATTTCTGGGCAAGATACTGGAGCGTGTGATGGCCTCCCAACTCCAGGGATTCCTGGATGAGACAGATTATCTAGATCCATTTCAATCTGGCTTCAGACCTGGTTATGGGACAGAAACAGCTTTGGTCACCTTGGTGGATGACCTACACCGGCAACTAGACAGGGCGAGTGTGTCCCTGTTGGCTCTGCTGGACCTCTCAGTGGCTTTCGATACCATCGACCATGGTATCCTTATGGGCTGCTTCACTCGGATGGGACTTGGAGGCACTGTTTTACAGTGGCTCCATTCCTTCTTGGAAGGGTGGACCCAGAAGGTGGTGTTGGGGGACTCCTGTTCGACTCCCTGGCCATTGGCTTGTAGAGTCCCTCAGGGTTCTGTTTTGTCCCTCATGCTATTTAACATATACATGAAACCACTGGGAGAGGTTGTCCAGAGTTTTGGGGTTTGGTGTCACCAGTACGCTGATGACACCCAACTCTACTTTTCCTTTCCATCTAATTCCAAGGAAGCTGTTGGGGTGCTGACCTGGTGTCTGTCGGCAGTAATGGACTGGATGAGGGCAAACAAATTGAAGCTTAATCCAGACAAGACAGAGGTGCTCCTGGTCAGTTGAAAGGCAGATCAGGGAATAGGGATACAGCTTGTGCTAGATGGGGTTAACTCCCCCTGAAGACACAGGTTCACAGCTTGGGTGTACTTCTGGATTCAGCCCTGAGCCTGGATGCCCAGGTTTCAGTGGTGGCCAGGAGTGCCTTTGCACAGTTAAAGCGAGTGTGCCAGCTGCGCCCGTGCCTTGAGATGTCTGACTTGGCCACCGTGACACATGCCTTAGTTACATCCCGTTTGGATTACTGTAACACGCTCTACGTGGGGCTGCCTCAGAAGAGTGTTCGGAAACTTCAGCTGGTTCAAAGAGCTGCGGCCAGACTGCTGACTGGGGCTGGCTACAGGGAGCATACAACCCCCCTGTTAAAACAGCTTCACTGGCTCCCGGTCTGTTTCCGGGCACAATTCAAAGTGCTGGTCATGTCCTATAGAGCCCTATATGGCTCGGGTCCAGGTTATCTGAAAGATCGTATTCTCCTCTATGAGCCTACTCGTGCCCTGAGATCTTGTCCCGTCACCATCACAGGCACGTCTGGTGGGAGCACGGGAGAGGGCCTTCTCAGTGGCTGCCCCAAGGCTCTCGAACTCCCTTCCCAGAGAGGCGAGAATGGCACCCTCCTTGATATGCTTTCGTAGGCATGTAAAAACTTTTTTGTTCCATCAGGCCTTTGGGGATAACTAGTCTGGACCTGTGAAAATATGACGGATGGATACTATTTTTCTCGTTGTCTTTTAATGTTTTGATATTTTTACAATTTTTATATTGATGATTTAATTATATTTTTAACTTTTGTACACTTGTATTTATATTTCTATTTATAGGTTTTAATTGTACAAGTTTTAATGTTGTAAAGCCGCCTTGAGTCCCAGTATTGGGGGAAAAGGGGGGGGAATATAAATATGATGATGATGTAGAAAAGCTCTAAGTAGGAAGGGGGATTTATTTTGGCAGCTGCATCTGGTCAAATAACCCCCATTGATTCCTATGCTGGGGTCTTCAAGCCACAAAGAGATAGATATGCAGCAAAGCTACTGATGAGGGTGGAAGCCAAACCGTTTAAGCTTATAATTTTTTGTAAAAAATACTCTGTTGTTAGACTTTCTATCTTTCATATGGATGTTCCAGACACACCTAAGCTCTTTGATGCCCCGTTGATTTCAAGTGAAAGAGTTTTAAATATGTGCTTAACTCTCCCACTGAAAAACTAACTGGGCTTCAAAATACTGGATCGCACCCATTGTTCCAGGTTTTTGCTTTGTTTTGCAAGAGAGTAGAGTCGTCTATAGGTTACCGCTATGGAACTGCAGCCAGCAGAAACAAAAATCTTGCTATGTCCCAAAATGCTCACTTAAATTGGGATGGAAGGAGAGGCGAGCAAAGGGTCCCTGTTCTCACCTCGAGGGGTTATTGATACAGATTATGTCACCAAATCAGAAGAGCAGAGGAATTTGGGAAACTGGGCAGGGTGTGTGCGTGTTATCTCAAGATCACTGTTTGCATCAACAGGTAATTAAAAATGGAACTCTTCCTCCAAAGCATTGTAGCACATCATTCCCCTGCAGAAACTACACGTAGCCACAGTGGGAGAGACGAGTGTGTGAGTGGGAATTAGGGATGAACGGACCACCCTGCGCCCGCCCTCACAGTGCTCGCCGAATCCCCAGCACTTGTGGGGCGCGCTGCCGGGCAGTTTGCGTGGTGCTTGGCTGCAGCACACAGGCGTTCGCTCCCTCGAGTGCCATTTGCCACTTGAATGGCTGCTCGCTCCTTTCCATAAGCATCCCATCTACGCAAATGAAGGCCTTAAAGGGGCAATGTCTGAAACATTACATGCAGGTAATGTTGCCGACATTGCCCTTTTAAGGCCCCCATTTGCGTAGATGGGATACTTACGGAAAAGGACGAGCAGCCATTCGAGTGGCAAATGGTGCTTGGTGAGGGAGCGGGTGCCCGCATGCTTGCCCAGCTGAGCGTGCGCTGAGCTGGGCAGGTGCTGGGGTCTGCGGACTGGTGTTCGGGGGGCTGAGCTGGTGATCTCTCATCGGGCTTCGGGCCCCAACTGGGAGCCTGCACCGTCCCTAGTGGGAATCACTCCTACCAGCCTGCCTGGAGACGTAAAGAAAAATATGAAGCTGACGTCTGATAGGTTCCCCTGCCACCAATTTCAGGGCAGGGCCTGCCTCTAGGAGCATGGGATGCAATCCCGTTCCCACCAGTGGCCATTCCTAGTACCAGCTGTAGGCACCCTAGGAAGATGAAGAGCAGCTGATAGCCCATGGCAAACACCATCCATCCCCCATGTCCCTCCAGGGTATGTACTTAGCAGACTGTAGCATGGAGTGCCCCGCTCCCCAGCCTTCACTGTAGGGCAGTATTTCTCGAACTAACGATAAAGGAGGGACACTTCACTCTCTACACCTGGAAAAAGGGTTTTACTTCGAGAGTGTCAAAGAGTAACAATGATCTGCCCTCAGAGAAGCCCAGCCCCAGGATTTTGGTGTTTTTGAGCATACCTCCCGCTTTGTGAAGAGGCAAGCTCGGAACAGTGACGTGCCCAGAGGCCTCCTCTGAGGGGGTGGATAATTCTGCTGCATTTCTGCATCCAATAGCGACCAAGGCAGAGTCAAAGCAGAACTGTCCACCACCATCAGAAACGGGTTGGAACAGTAACCTACGGAGAGGCAGCCGCCATCCTCCTCTGGGGCTAGGAAGGCAGGGCTCACGGGAGCCTTTCATTCAGTCCCCACAATCAGTGTGGATCATGGACAGCTGCACTAGGCAGTGGCCCACGCTAGCCTAACAACTGCATTACCCCCCTTGGGGCGATGGTGGCAAAGTCAGACTGCACAGTGGCCCTAGGAAGCAACACAGTCTGACACAGACACTGATTTGTGGCTGGGCCATCTGCAGGAATTTGCAGCCAGGCCTGGCTGTCACCACCTCCACTTATACCAGGGGGGGTGCAGAACCTCAGGCCCAGGGGCCAAATCTGGCCCTTTGGGGGTCCCAATCCAGCCACCTGGAGTTTTCCAGAAAGCCCCACCCCCTTTCCCTGCCCCTTCCCCTGCAACCGTTTGGTGGCTTCCTAGTTTTTGCGCAGTTTTTTCCCCCCATTCTAAAAGGCTGAAATGCCTCTCCTAAGGCTTCGTTACTGGCAGTGAGAACTTTAACCTACAGGACGCTGGCATGTTTTGTATTTTGTACGGCAGTGAGGGCTTTAACCTACGGGACGCTGGCATTGTTTGTATTTTGTACGGCAGTGAGGGCTTTAACCTACGGGACGCTGGCATTGTTTGTATTTTGTATGGCAGTGAGGGCTTTAACCTATGGGACGCTGGCATTGTTTGTATTTTGTACGGCAGTGAGGACTTTAACCTACAGGACGCTGGCATTGTTTGTATTTTGTACGGCAGTGAGGACTTTAACCTACAGGACGCTGGCATTGTTTGTATTTTGTACAGCAGTGAGGGCTTTAACCTACGGGACACTGGCATTTTTGTATTTTCAGCCCACCTCCTTTTGGTGCTGGCCCCGCCCACCACTGGAACCCAGCCCCTGAGAGCTTCCCCGAAATGGAATTCGGCCCTCAGGCTGAAAGAGGGTCTGCGCTCCTGACTTAGACCATTCAGCAATAGCTAACCAGTGCCTCCCCTAGG
Source organism: Heloderma suspectum (assembly GCF_057233095.1). Taxonomy (NCBI): domain Eukaryota; kingdom Metazoa; phylum Chordata; class Lepidosauria; order Squamata; family Helodermatidae; genus Heloderma; species Heloderma suspectum. Next base: position 173,261,116 of record NC_139459.1, read on the forward strand.
ATGGGTTGCCACTGGGGCAGGACCCCTGTGCTGCCACGCTCTGCACTTCTGCCCTTCCACGTAGGAGGGCATGGTGGCGGCCTTTTGCGTCGCAGCCGAGGAGTTTGGAATTATTCCACCCCCGCCTGCTCCCCGGTCACGCCTGCAGACCCTCTCCTGCCTACAAAGGGGCTCCTGCAAGGGATATCCAGAGCAAATCCCTGGAGAGTTCTCCAGCTGGCATCCTAGCTACTGAGCACGGCCTCTTCTCGTGAATGGCACCATTCCTGAAGATTTGTGCTCCCTGCCAAGGCCGCCTCCCAGCTTCCCTGCCCTGCCCTCCACACATCTGTGCGAGCATTTACCCCGCCAGCGATGCTGGCTCCATTGTGGTAACTTATGAGAACGATAAGGGAGGTGACGATGAAGCCAACGGCTCCTACGACAGCCCTGATGAAATCCTGAAAGGAAGCAAGAGAAGAGGAGGAAAAGTCAGAATGGCGCAGAATTGTCCAAAATAGGGTTTACATGGATCCAAACACAGCCCAGTCCTATATATCAGGGTAGGGAACCACAGGCCAGGGGCCAAATCTGGCCGTCCAGGGGTCCCCAGATGGCCACGCCCCCTTCTCCTGGCCCCACCCTCCTTCCGCCAACCACTAATCATCGGGTGGAGTCCTGGCTTTTGTGCAGTTTCCCCCCCATTCTAAAAGGTTCAAAAGCCTCTCTGAAGGCTTCGTCACCGGTCATAAGAGGCTGAAGTGAAGACTCTGGTGTTTTTTGTATTTTTGGCCTCACCCCCTCTGCCTTCAGAAAATGCGGCCCCTGAGAGCTTCTCCGAAACTGAATTTGGCCTTCGGGCTGAAAGCGGTTCCCTGCCCCTGCTATACATCAGCCTTCTCCAGCCTGGTGCCCTACAGGTACATTCAGCTGCAACTCCCATCAGCCCCAGCCAGCTTAGCCAATGGTCAGGGATGCTGGGAGTTGTAGTCCAAAACATCTGGAGGGCACAAGGGTGGAGGAGGTTGCTATACATGTCCATTTGGAGGTAAGTCGTATTGAGAGTTCAGCAGGGCTTCCTCCCCGGCAAGGAGGTAGAGGGCTGCAGCTGAAACGGGTCTGTCTATGACCAAAACTTCAAGGTACAGGCTGGTGGCTCTGATTTTGGTGGGTCTGTAGGTCCATTCTGGGTTTTCGTCAGAACCAGCCAGAACTCTAAAGGCGCTATCCAAAGTGCTGAACCCTATCCTCAAAATGGTTTCAGCACCGTAGATAGCTCCTTTAGAGTTCTGGCTCGTTGGGACTGAAACCCAGAGTGGATGCACAGTCACACCAAAAGTGGATCCACCAGCCTCCACTGGATAGATGCATTTCTGACATTCTCTCTCCTTTCCCCTCAGATATGTAAAGGTTGTGCAAATTGCCAAGAGATAGTTTCTGGCGAGTGCAATGTAGGCAGGATGTTTTGAAATAGGTTGGACAAGTGAAGAAGGAGCCATAAACACCTAAGAGCCGAGCCCACAGTTTGCCATGCATGAAGAAGTCCTCAATCTAACCCCCACCATTTTCCGTCCAAAGGGTCTCACGTGGCAGCACTGGGAAAAGACCTTGGCCTGGGACCGTGGAGGGCTGCTGTGTGCTGTCAGAGTCAGTCATACTAGGGTAAGTATACCAACGGGCAGGCTCTGTGAATACAAGGCCGCTTCCTCAACCTAGTGCCCTCCAGATATTTTGTACTACAACTCCCAGCATTCCTGACTACTGACCATGATGGCTGGGGCTGATGGGAATTGAAGTCCAAAACATTGGCAGGCCACCAGCTTGGGGAAGTCTGCCTTAAATCCTTGTTCAACATGTGCACAATCAGGTTTGATACGTTAGGTTCTGAACTTTGGAAATGGAACGCACCAACTGGCAAACCACCTAAACTTCCATTCCTGCCCCCAAAGGTATACTGAAGGTGCATCACCTTATCTATCAGTCCTAAATAAATTATGCTCTTTGCATCTCCCCTTGACAAGCACAAGTAGGATAATTATGCAATACAGGTTTGGTTTTTAAACCACACTTGGGCATTAGTGCTCAGTTTTGCACAAATCGCAGAATTTGGTTTTACTTCAGTGCAAAATATTTTATTTCCTAGCGCGCACAGACACCTTTCTACTGTGCTGCACGAATGCCCTGCCCCGCCCCAGTACTTATTATAGAACAGAAAACTTACAGTCCATCCCCAGTGGATAAAACCCAGCTGGGTGTGTAAATCACAAGTGAAGAGGATGAAGATGACGATACAGTAAATCAACATGAAGATGGCCCAAGACGAATAGCCGGGTGCTCCTGAGACCCCAAGGAGGATCAGGATGAGCGTACATGCGATCTAGGAAGGGAGAAAAAAAAAAGCAGAACATAGAAAGAGAAGGATGGACATAGAAGTTAACTATTAAAAGAAGTCCCCCCCATCTTGCAGGTTGGGGTTAAAAAGATGGGTCTCTGGGGCTGACAAGGTTGTCCCTTCCAAGGTTGTCTGTCCTTTCTTAGTTCTTGCACATTACTTTCAAACAGAAAGTCTGGCTTAATAAATGAGGGTGTGAACAAGCAGCATGTTGGTGCATGCCTGCTCACTCCCACTTAGCTCCTCTGTTCAGGCAAACAGGTAAACAAACCAGGAAGGAGATAGCTTCACGTGATGTCCAAACCAAAGATGATGGCTAAGTACGCCCAAACAAGCCAGGATTGTAAGCCAACTTTAAACCAGGGTTTGTTCTTGGCTTTCGAATCCTGGCTTGTTTGGGCATGCTTAACCATGATCACAGATTTGGACATCATACAACGCTCACCCCTTTCTGGCTTGTTTACCTGCTGTCACAAAGGGAGGAGAAATGGGAGCGAGTGGCCTTACATGCGCAAGCATATTCACATTGTGGTTTAGTACGCCAGAATTTTGGGCTTAAAATGGCACACGAAGGCAGCTGTCTTCTAGTTTGATTTTTGTACACCGTCAAGTAGATTTTAGGCAATGTAACAGTAATTCCAAACGATCCCAAGGCTTGCTCTATGAAACACACAATATATGTTGCCTAGCTCTACAAGGAATGCTCACAGAAGGAGCCTGCCTTCTTCCTAGCCCCTTGGTCAGGGGTGGAGAACCTTTTTTGGTCCAGGGGCCGGATTGCACCCCCTTGACCAATCTAGTGGACCAGATAATGTCAAGGGAGAGGGACCCTACCCCCAAAGCCCCTTGCCTGACATCATCTGCTCCTGCCCATTTTTCCTTTCTCTACGCCTCCCTCTGCATGGAGAAAGGGATTCAGCTGGCACTTGGGGGAGCATTTCCTCCAAGCATCAGCCGAGTGGGGCACCTCCTTCGCGTGTCATGCACTGTCCCAACTGGGACGATGCACGAAGGGAAGGGACTCACCCAGCATTTGGAGGAGCCACTCCTTCAAGCAGCAACACAGTTGGGTGCCATTTGCCATCTCAACTGGGGTGGCAAATGGCGCGCAAAACAAAGAAGTGAAGGGACTCAGCAGGCACTTGGAGGAGCTTCTGTAAGCACTGGCTGTGTGCACAGCTGGCTTTGCTCCTGCTTCTTGTTCCTCATGTGGGGAATGAGAAGCAGGAGTGACGCATGCCTGGCTGGCCCTTGCAGGAGTTCCTGCAAGTCTCGGCCAAGTTCAGAGGACTTAGCATGCTGCTCCCCCTCTGAACTGGGAATGGGCAGCGCAGCACTAAGGGGCATCCCCTTGTTTTGTCCGATCACAAGGGGACTGCTCTCCCTGCATCCGCCCCAAACCCTCCAGGCCAGAGGGCTGAGCCCAAGTCTCTGCAGGCCGGAGAAGGAACCTTCGCAGGAGGTTCCCCACCCCTGCCTTAGGTAATCCCCTTGCTCATAGCCCTCACTACTGAATCTTCTGTGTTTTGCTCCCCCTAAATATTTACTCCCCCTAAAAATAAATATGTATATAAATATTTACATATAGATTATTAGGCTTCCTTTTAGGACACAGCCCTCACAGGGCAGCTTACACGAGATACATCATAAAACCATTCTTAAAATAAACAGTCTTAAAAATCCTTCTCGCCACAAGAGGAAACAGGTTAAAACAGCAGTTCAAAATTCAATACAGAATCATGCTATAGCTTGGCCACTGAACAATTCAAAACAGACTAAAATCAATATTAAAACCAGCACTATCAAAAGGCTTAAGAAAAATGACCCCGCCCCCCATGCATTTAAGGCTTGTTTGAAGGCCAGCACTGTAGGTCCCATATGTAGGGAGCGCTATAAACAAGGGGCCACCACCAAGAAGGCCTCGTCTCTCATTCCCACCAACCTTATGGAGCTTGCAGACGGGCAAACAAGCAGGGCTTCTGAAGATGAGCTCAGAGTGCAGGTACGAACGATCCTATGGGTAAAGGCAACCCTTCAAATAACCTGGTCCCCAACTGCCCAGGACTTTAAAGTCCAATACCAGCACTTTGAATTGGGTCCAGAAATGCACCAGCAACCAGTGCAACTGGTATTCCTGTCACATATTCCAACCACCTGGCCATCTGGACAGCTGAATTCTGCATCAGCTAAAATTTTCAGACCGTCTTCAAAGACAGCCCCGCATAGAGCGCATTACAGTAGTCCAGCCTGGATGTCACTAGTGCATGTATAACAGAGGGTAGGTCCTAGAATCTCAGCTGGCCATCAACCACACCTCCACAGATACAGTCAAGTCCAGGAAAACCTCCAAGTGGCAATATTGGTCCTTCTGGGACAGTACAACCTTGTCCAAGACTACTTGAACACCTCCCCCTAGATCTGAGTTTTCCTACTCATAGCGCCTCCATCTTGTCTGAATTACAATTCAGGTTGGTCATCCTCATCTATCCCCAGACTGCCACCAGACACTTGTTCAAGAGTTCTACAGTTTCCCTGGGATTGTAGGCAGAAAAAAAGAGAGGTAAAGCTGGGTGTCATCTGCATACTGATGACATCCCAGCCCACAGCTCCAGATGACTTCCCCTGTAGTCTCAATGTGGATGTTAAATAGCATGGGGTCCCACAGCATCACCTTCTGGGAACGATCCTTCAGGGAGGACCAGAGCCACCATAACACCATGCCTCCTGGCCCAACCCAGCAAGGCAACCCAGAAGGCCATGGCAGATGGCATCAAAACCCGCTCTAAGTTCTAGGAAGACCGATAGGGTTGCACTCCCCCGTCCCTTCAATCCACAATGTAAATCATCCACCAGGATGACCAAGGCTGTTCCATTCTGAAACCAGGCTGCAAGCTGAATTGGAATAGACTGAAATAGTATCCTCCAAGATCACATGAAGATGAAAGGCCAACAGCTTCTCTAGAACCTTGCTCAGAGAAGGTAGGTTTGGGACTGGACGACTTTTGTCCCAGATCATTTAAGCTTAGTTTCTTTAGCAACCGCCTAATCACTTAGTAGGGGACACTCCCTCACTCAAGGAGGCATTCACCATCTCCAAGGTCCAACTCTTCAGACCCATCCTGGCAGCTTTCAATATCCAGGATGGGAATCGATCCAGAGAGCAGGTAGTAATCCTCAACCCTAAAAACAGCCTGAGGTTGTACAAAATGAAAGGTATCCCTGAGAATATGACCAGACAGTGCACTAGCTACATCCATCTCGGATTTTGTTAAAACTACGGCATCTAGGTCAGTCTAAATACAAGTGATTTTATCCACAATGTGTAAAGCCATGTGCACCAGTTCTAGGTTGTGGTACAAAGAAGAGGCAATTAAAACAAAAATGCTTACATGGAGGGCTGTCTATCAATTCATAACTCACCAGTATCACCCTCGATTAGAATGAAAGAATACATCCTAATGAGAAACTGGTTGGCCTGCCCCTTAAATCTGATAGGTGGACACAAACACAATCCTTGGGATGAGAGTATAATGGAGGAAGCTGGTGGGAGACTCCAAGTTGGCTCATCGCATTCCATGACGACATATTTTCTTGCCTAGCATTTGATTCACAAAGCTGCCATCTCAACCCAGAAAAGGGATGTGTGACTTTTAAGAGAGCTGAAGGCAGACTTTCAGACTGCTGCTTGTTCACACAGAATTTACACACACACACACACAGATGTGCACACACATGTGCACACACACACTTGGCCTTGCTTCTCTCCCCAAACCCAGCATGTGGGGACCAGGATAAACTAACAACTCGGTGCATTCTAATCCCCAAAGCCTCCCAATGGGCGGACATGTAATGACATTTGCTTGGATTTTAAGGAGCTTAGCATATTAAACAATATATAGGGTGGGGAGCATTGAATGCATCCCACAAAATAAGATTAATTATATTGCAAATAAGATGAAAAACTTTACCAGCCTGGGAAAGTAGCAGTCACTCCTTTCCATATGAAAATCCATAAAGAGAGGTACTCTAAAGCAGGGATGGGCAATCTCAGGCCCAGGGGCCAAACCTGCCCTCCTGGAGTTCCAATCTGGCCCTCTGATTTTCCCCAGATGGCCCCGCCTCCTTTTCCCCAGCCATTCAGTGGGTTCAGTGGTTTCTCAGTTTTTGTGCAGTCCCCCCCCCCCATTCTAAAATGCCTCTCCTATGCTTAGTTTCTGACAATAAGAGCTTTAAGCTACAATATGCTGGTATTTTTTGCTTTTTGACTCCACCCCTTTTGCCTTTGGTCCTGCCCCCTTTACCTTTGCCCCACCCACCATGGAATGCGGCCCCAGAGAGCTTCTCTGAAATTGAATTCTGCCGTCAGGCTGAAAGACGTTCCCCACCCCTGCTGTATGGGGATATCTGGGGTGGGGGACCCTGTTGCATGCATAGGGTGTCCCTTGGAAGTGTTGTTCCACCCATTTTGTGGTGCCGCTGATCAGTGTAAGTTAACTGTTAACTCTGAGGAAGCTGGTGGACTAGAATTCTATTTGTACCCAGATGCTGGAGAAAGAAATAAGCATGCCTTAAAACGAATCCGGGAAACAGCAAGAGGGGAAGGCACTTTATGCGTCCCGAAACAGAAGAGAAAATATTCTCAGGTGCCTGAAAAGAAGTTTATTATGTCAAATGCGTTTCGGAAAAGACTTTCCTTCCTCAGAGGCCACTTATCTTTCTCCAAATGTGTCGGAAAGAATCCTTCCAATGCTTGTTCTGTCTTAAAATGCTCAAAAAACTCCTTTCGAAAACACCTTGGGCGTAATAAATGTTTTTTTGGGCACCTGAGAATATTTTGTTAAACTGAACCAGGCCATGGGTGCATCTGCCTGCATGTATTGTCAGGCAGGAGTCCTCCCCAGTCCTGCCGAGATCATTTTGACGAGAGATGCACACCAGGGATTGAGTCCAAGGTGCATCCCAGCCAAAGGACGGGCAGCCATGGGAATGTTGCAGCTGTGGCAACTGGTAACCACATCTGGCAGCTAAATCTGCCAGGTGTGGGCCTTGGAGACAAAGGCCCAATCTGTTCCCCAGCACACTGGGCAGAGGCCAGGCGGGAAGCACGTAGGGATGGGCCTGTCACTAGGGCGACTGCTAAACAAACTAAGAGGCTGCCCCCGCCAAGTATGCCAGGCCCGAGAATCCAGATTTAAAAGACCAGGCCCCCATTTCACCCGCAGAAGGAAAGGGGGAGGGAGCGCTGCAAGAAAGCAGAGGGCACAGCTGGCAAAAGAATGCTGAAGAGTTAAAAGGGGCAGCAGAGAAAGGACTTAAAAGGGGACGACAGAAACAAGTGCGGCACAGAGGGACAAAGCTGGGGCAGTCTAGTGGCGAAGGGCAGGTTTGTTCAACACGCATGTAATGGCAACATGAAGCGATGACTAGCGTGTGGAAACAAGTCCCCAAGATACAAAGAATGCACTGTGTCACATGCAATGCTTATATGTGAACCATCCCCAAGAACAAGAGACAGAAGTTAAAATATCACCTGAGACATGAACTACCAGCTGGACTTTGGTGAGTCTCTTGCTCTTCCTTTGCAATATGAGGGTAATAACATTGTCCTACCTTGCAGGATGACTGAGTGAATGTCTGCAAGAAGCCCTGCATCAGCCTTCCTCAACCTGGTGCCCTCCAGAAGTTTTGGATATAATTCCCGGCATCCTGACCCATTGACAAGGCTGGCTGGGGCTGACGAGAGTCCAAAACATCAAGAGGACACCAGGTTGAGACGGCTGCCCTACATAAATGCCAAATTATAACTAAAGCCAAAATCCTGGAGGAAAAAGCTATCAATGGCTACTAGTCTTGATGGCTATGTGCTACCTCCAGTACCAGAGGCAGTGAGCCTATGTATACCAGTTGCTGGGGAACATGGGTGGGAGGGTGCTGTCGTGCTCTTGCCCTGCTTGTGGGTTCCTGGTTGACAGCTGGTTGGCCACTGTGTGAACAAAGTGCTGGACTAGATGGACCCTTGGTCTGATCCAGCATGGCTCTTATGTTCTTATGTTCAAAAAAGGGTGTGTGTGCCATATTCCCCATAGCAGCTGGAAGGAAATAAGCATCTATTTTCCCATAAATAGGAGACAGAGCTGTGTAACAGGCAATATGCCAGTTTGAAGTCAGAACAAGACAGCTTTTTAAAAAGGGGCTGGTAACTGAATCACATTTAGAATTTTTACTGTTTGTCAGATATCCTGCCCTGTCTTGGAGTGTAAGGTTGCCTGGCCAGGGTTGTGTTTCCATGCTATCGGCTTCATTTTGTTTGCAACTCTGTTGTGATGTTTCCCCAATCGCATCTTCTCCTTTTCCTGTTTCCACAGTCCTTAAAGACCCGGTTTATCATTGCTGTAGCCTGGGGCTCTGTGCTGTTTCCACTGAACTCTAATCGAATGATTTTCTTGAAGGCTGGGTGGAGTCTGAGTGGGGACTGGGCTGGGTCTGAGTACCTCCTCAGTGTTCCTGCCTCCTCGACCATATTTCCAGGACAACGGAAGGAGGAGCGAATGGAGGAGAACCGGATTTTTAAAAAGGAATCAGCTTTGCTGTGAAGAGAGGCTCCCCCGCTTCCCCTGAAAGTCCAGATGCACCTGCATTTCAGGAGCATGCCTCATTGAGCACAATGGGAGTTACTTCCAAGTAGACACACATATGCTTGTGCTGGGAAAGAGGAGGGGGGAGAACACAAAGACAGAGACCAGCCCCTGTTGTAACCTGCAGGATATCTATAATGAAGCTGTGAAGTACTTTCTCCCTAAGGCAGTTCATTGGAAGCTCAAGGCCCCTCTTGGTCGCTTAATCGCATTTAAGGAATTGGGCTTTAAATTGTGCCATTTCAATTGAGGGGGAATCTCGGCAAGCCTCAGCGACCATGATGGGAGTTGCTTCTGAGGAGACACTAACGTGTTTGTTGTGGGAAAGAGACTGAAACCAGCCCTCATTTAACACACAGGATCTCTATAAGGAAGCTGTGAAGGAGTTATGTCCTAAGGCAATGGAACGAAGCCTCGCGATTGGGCTTAACCACATTTAAAGAATTGGGCTTTGATATGTGCCTGTCAATTGAGGGGCTTCCCTGTTATTTCTGTGGTCATTGAGAGCATAAGCCTCATTCAGTAAATGGGAAAAAACACCCCTTGACTGGGATCAAGGTCTGTGTTCTAGTGCTTCTTTTCAATTATGTTTTAAAAGTTGGTCCCTTGGCATCCTCCTCCAAAACAGCAATGAAACTTCCAGAAAACAGGGAAGGAAAGGGTTGGGTCACTGAGGTCAGAGTGGCACACCCACAAAGGCCGGGCTACACACCCCATGGGCAGGACTATGATACCGAACCCAGGGCAGTTGTGAAAACGGGTCAGTAATGGAGCTGAAGTAAGCTGGAAAACTCGGACTATAACCAGTCTCAGAAGAAGCTGTTTTTCTGTGTTAAAATGCAGGGCTGGTGCTGAATGGCCACGACGTTGTGGAAACACAAAGACCTCACCATGCAGCTAGGTTGGAGTAAATCGCTGGTGGAAACACAGCCCAGGAAATGCACAAGAGCAGGCAAGGCTACTTAACAGCAACTTGTTCTGCAGGAATCGGCCAGTAAAAATTTTCATAGCATCAAAGCCTGCTCTTAGACATGATCAGAGCATGATCCTGTCTTAAAAAATTGGCTACCTTAGTGAATGCCAAGAACAAGGTAGACCACTTTAAAAATGTGCAATCATAAATCGCTGTAGAAATGAGTATTTAAAATGCTGCAAGAGAAATGCTAACAAACAGAACACCTGCCCTGCTGCTATAGCTGCTATGGCATAGATCTGGGAGCCAATGTGGTATAGTGATTAGAGTGTTGGACTGGGACTCGTGAGATCTGGGTTCTAGTCCCTACTTGGCCACGAAGCTCACTGGGTGACTTTGGGCCAGTCACTGACTCTTAGCCAAACCTACCTCACAGGACTGTTGTGAGGATAAAATGGAGAGGGGGAGGACCATGTAAGTTGCCCTGGGTTCCTTGCAAGGGGAAAAAAGGTGGGATATAAATGTAGTAGTAGTAGAAGTAATAGTAATAATAAGCCTTAAGTTTATGGTATGGTTTTGGGAGACTGCTCATGTGATATCTAGGGATGCAACCCAGAAGTCTGTCCCTACCTTGCTTTGCTGCTAAATCAGGAAATGTGGGGGGACTAAAAATTTTTCCAAACCATTTCCCCCACCCCTGCTATGTCGAAACAATGCACATTACGTAGGTGGGGTAGTTGCTGCTGACTCATCTCTGAATTTAAAAGATAAGAGCGGGCAGTCTCCAGTTTGCAACTGAAGACGAATCTCAAGTTCGGTTTTCTCCCTCTGCATCAGTGTAACATCTTGATAACTTGTAATATCTAACTGTGAAAGTTACATTTTATGAGTTATCAAGATGTTACATCACTAGGAAGTAATATCATAGAGTCAATCATCTGTGAGCTTCCACACATATCAACCCACACAATCCAGGCCTTGGTGCATTCCAAGCAGAGAACAGCTGCCCCAGAGCCAATAGCTATAGATAACTCAAGCCAGCGAGCCAAGCCACATTATTCCCATGCAAAATTATATATTGGCACAGGCAGTCAGTCTCCAAAGCAGACAGATCAATAGAACAAGAGACATCTTCTAATAGATGGAGAAAGTAAAATCTTAAAAGAAAAAGGAATGGAGTTTGAAGCCAACAAGTTGGTAGTGGTGTGTGTGTGTGTGTTTTAAGTAAGGGGAGTGTTTGTAGCAAGCAATAGAAAGGGTTTTAGCTATAGGATTAAAGGAATTGTATGTTATTTGAATCGTGAAAGATACAGAATCTAACAGGCCCTCTAACTGGTCCAGAGGACTAGAAGTTTGGCTCTTGAATGATCAGGGAGCTAAGAATTTTGTGAAACTCTAAAGCAAGCTCACTGCTGTCTAGGATTTGAGGCAAGGAGTCTGAATAGTAAAACCTTAAATATACACTCACCTGTATATGTGCTTCACCTGATGGTATGATTACCTCCTATGTGTAACCTTGCCTATATTATTTCCTTTTCACTGCACCCCCAGCCCAACACCTCCCCCCCACTCCCCTTTTATTTGGTTATTGATGTATTGGTTAGTAAGTATTGTGAAAGCTGTTCTAAAACTTTTTTAAAAATAGCTCACTATTTTTGTGATGTTTAATGAATCCTAATAAAAGATTTAGTGATACTGTTCATAGCTGAAGTCTTTTCTAATGGGCCAACACTGCTGCTGGCATTTATCAGAGTGCAACCCTATGCATGTTTAGCCAGGAAAAAGAAGTCCTACAACTCCCAGCATTCCCCAGCCAGCCATATTGCTGGGAATTGTAGGACTTTTTTTTCCTGCCTAAACATGCATAGGAGGATTAGCCTTCTTTAGATAATACTGAAAGTAGCCAGACAGAAGAAGGAATGGGGAAATCATAGAACTGGCAGATAGTTTTCTACCTGATAGGACTTTGTCTAAAGGAGTTATATGCCTCCTAACTACTAGGTTATACTACGCAATTTAGCTTCTATTGCTTCCATACCCAACTTCTCATTTAAAATTGATTTCCAGCTTTGCTAATATAAGAACTATCATGATTTCTTTATTTCTGCCTTCTGTTTTACAAGGGATCCATGAGTTCCAATTAGGGCTTACTGAGTAACTGCTGTCTTGTATATTTTCAGGGAGTGATCCTTGCATCTTTGTCCCAGCATGCTTTGGCATAATCCAAGATCTTTTGCACTGGCCACAGTTTGCTCACAAATAACTTCCTGAATCACCATCTTAAGATTGCATTGCAGGCAGAGCTTCTTGTGTTTCCTGTACCAGAAACGTATTTTTCCACTTTCGCTTTTCTTCCTTTTAACATCAAAGCAGGAGGAACATTCCCCTGCAACTTGAAAGTTAGCTCACTGCTTTGCTATTTCTATTTCGTATGCAAGAAACCCCTACTGCTGATGTAGCTCAACAGTGTTCCCTAGAGCATCTGGTAAGTTGGCACCATGTTGGGATGCTTGAATAGGCTTGTCTCACTTTAGATCTCACCAGAATGCCCGAATGCACTTATTTCCAATATGCATCCAAAAATATAAGCTGCTTTTTAATGGGCTAACTGGTTCAAACCAGCTGGCTCTTTCAAGATGTAAGTTTAGCACTGTTATGAAGGTGGGTCCTGCCACTAAATAATTTTCTGATTTGTTGCCCAGACCACTGACATCAGAAACAGAGGGTATCACATTACTGGACAGAACAACTATCCATCTTCACTAGGGGGCTGGCTTTTAGTGAACTCAAGATTCACATAAAATTAAGAGATTGCTCATTCCTCATGAACCTTCCATATAATATCTAATTGGAGGCCATGATACTCTCTGGCCATTCTCTCTGCAAATGCTCTGGAACCTGAGACTTATTTTATTTGGAATTGTGTGCGCGCGATTGTTGCTTCCCTTGTTTCTTTCCCCTTTAACCCCTAATAAACTCCTTTTTAATATTTGGAGATTTGGCAGGGTCGTTTTGAAAGAGAATACCTCCCTAAACCCCTTTGCCATGAGAAGGACCACATGGTTACAAGACTACAATTTTTGTTATCAGGATTTTATTAAGTTTGGTACCCGGCCCTTGGGCAAGAAAGGCCAAAGTACCTTTCTCTCGCTTTTTAGGGCTGGGCTGAAAGGAGGAGTCTTTGGCAACAGAGCTCAGAAACTCCCCAAGCAGCTGGGCGGACTAGGGTGTGTCAGCAGGTTTACCCTGGCTGGTGGCTGCCTATCACCAATTTTTTTTCTGGGGTATTCTGGTAAAGAAGGGGTCTGCCAGTAGGGAACAGTCATCCCCCCCATTCCAGTTTGTTACACCATGTTAGTTTGCTACAGTAAAGACAACCAAGTCTTGTGGCACCTGAAAGACTAACAAATATGTTAGTCTTCAAGGCACCGCAAGACTCTTCATTGTTTTTGCTATTTCTAGTTGGTCTTTACACTGCTGCTCTTGTCTGGAGTTCTTCCACCCTCAACTGTGACTCAAGATAGTTTTAGACAGGGGTGGGCAAATTGTAGGCCAAAACATCTGGAGGGCCACATCACCCATCAGCCCTAGTCAGCAGAGTCAATGCTGAGGGATCATGGGAGCTGTGGCCCAATACATCTGGAAGGCCACAGTTGCCCACCCCTGTATTAGAGTGAAGTGTGTACAGGAGCGTGCAAGTGAGATATATATTCAATTTTGTATGGGGAGTTTAAGCATTAAGAGATGTGGTATACTGCAAAATTATCGCTTAAGACCTGACATACAGTGCTTGCAGAGATTTTCCCCAGAAGCAACTGAACCATTCCACCCATCCTCAATTGCCAAATAAAGGCCTCACACACCATCTCAGAGCTATCGTAAAAGTGTGCCACCCACACAATATGACTCAGAAGGCACAAAACCAGCATGATAGTAGTTCAATTTAGCTAAAAGAATGCATTTCCTCCATGAGCTTTTTACTACATCAGCCTTATGCTGGCTGGGGTGGGGGGGATTATGGACATTGTAGTCTAACACAACAGAAGGATGCTAGATTGGGGAAGACTAAGCTACATGACTGCACGGGTGAAGTGGGGTTCTAAACTGAGGTAGCAGCTGCAAGCACGGCAGTAGTTTTATTTCAGATGTATCCATCTGAAGTAAGAGAAAGTTCTCTTGTGTATTTGGAGCATGAGAAATGTCTTCCAGGGGCATTTAAAAGAGTTATTTAAACGGTATTTAAAAATTAATAGAGAGTTATTGCTTCGCTCGTCGCACAGGCCAGATGGTTTCCATTCGAGCACCAGACACTTACTGGCTCAATAATGCCTGTAGTCTTTGTGGGTGATATTTCAGAGAAACAATGCAGCACTCTCAACTGCATGGCAGCAGAGTCCCTGGAGTGAGAGGGTGCGGCACAACAAGGAGAAGAACTTCCCTTCGTCTTCCTTTGCCTTTTTCCTGTGTCTTGTTGGGACTTGCTTTTCCCTTCTCTATAAAAAAAGCCATGTCATTCCCATGCTGATAGAACACCTAGCCCTGCAGCCTTAAAGGAACATGCTCTGGTCTGGTGGCATATGGGTAATGATTTCCTATTTGGTTTCTGTAGCTGTTAGCCAATGTGGTGTTGTGATTAGTGCGTTGGACTAGGACTGGGGTGACTTGGGTTCAATTCCACATTCAGCCATGAAGCTCACTGAGTGACTTTGGGCCAGTCAGTCTTTCAACCTAACTTGTATCACAGGGTTGCTAGGAGGAGGGGTGTGTGTGACAACTATGTATGCTATCTTGAGCTATGTGGAGAAAGGCAGAATATAAAGGTAATAACTGCTCTGAACCCTTAGAATAAAGAGGCCTAAAAAGCTGCATTAGCACACACTTTCCCCCACCAGTCATGAAACCCTGAGGGTTTAAGACAAAATAATTGGATAGGGACTCCGATTTCTGGGTTCCTCCACTTCCAACTCTCCAGAGCTGAAAAACTAGATTTCTGAAAAATGGTTTCTGTTAATTATTAATGAAGGTGGCAGAGATTTCTTAACAGAGAGGGCAGCTACTTCATCCAAGTGCTCTGGCACCATCGGTGGAGCAAGGACCACTGCACCCGTCAAGGAAACTGCCCCCTACCTCTCTTTTACAAGGCCAGGAGAGGATTCTACTCCACCCCTAGATGCCCCTCTCCATGGGACACAGTGAATGCACGTCCACCACCTTCATATATAGTTCAGATATTTAGCAAGTGAGACCTGCAATAAAATGTTGCAGAATGGAGAGCTATTGTTCAGGGCACCATCCAGCCATGTCCCCTTTTCAGGATACTCCATTCCCCGCTCATTTTCCACCCCCCCCATCAGCCAGTATTCCATGTCCACTGAACATCCTCAATCCTCACTGGACAGTTTGAGGTCTGATCATCCATTCCACCCCTCCCCACTTTAGTTTTTTTCACCTAAAATGTTTTTGTATTTCTGCAGATCTTGGGGTTCTCCCAAGCCTGCCAATACTTCTCTCTTTTGTGTGGACAGTACTGCTTGGCTACATAAGGATTCACACTTGGAGATTACGTATTTGATCAGTGTTATATACATTTTAAAACCAGGTCCCATTACAATATGTATTCAATATATTTACACAGTGTAACATACATGTGAACAGACAACACAGTCACATTCACAATTTGATTTGCTTTATGGGAGAGATTTACACCTCACTCTTCAATAACATTCCCAAGGTGGCTACAAAATGTGTACGCACATACATTTTCCTACGATGTTTATTCACCAATAGGAAAACATGCACGACACATATACATATACAAACATGTGCAAAAGATGACATACATAAAGTATACATGCAATGCCTGTACCATCTCACACCAACACTATACATCCCAAACACCATTATTTACAATACACACATATTTACATATAAACTGCAGTTTTGCCCTCCAAATAAGAACACTTGCAACATCTCACACAGGAGAGGACAGAGAGCAAAACCCCACTCCTCATATGCGGTCAGCTGGGACCAACAGCCATTTTGGCTCCTCCTTTCCCAGAACTGTCCCTTCAGTGGTCACTCCAACTATAAGATCAATTACGTAACATTAAATTCTGGTACCTGAATTTGTTTGCTTTCCTCTTCCCGCCCCATTCCTTTTTTCTTTTGTAACATTCTATCTGTCAGGGACCCTATACAACCTTCAAGGTGCCTTCCAATTCTAAAATTCTGTGTTTATTAGATCCTAAGTCTGCAGGCAGGCACTTATCTTGTGCATTAATTGCTTGGAAGCATGAAGCACTACAGCTAGAGACAAGCAAAAGTTCACCCTCTGTTATAAATATGCAGATCAGAATTTGTAAAGATGCTTCTAATTCAATATTATGAACCCTGAAAAACAGCAGCTCCACAGTACCTATGAGCAGATGCAGATGGTAAGTGGAAAACCTTGGGGGTGTCTGCAGTTCTATCAGCAATGAATGACAGACACTGCTTGATTTCTTAAATGTAAAGCCTGCTCCATCACAAAGACTTTGGGCAGGTAACAGACCAACAGCATTAACTCCCATTAAAACAGAATAAAATGTGAACACTAGACTACATTTATAAACTAAAAAAAGCCAGGATGAGCAGATTGCAATAGAGGTATAACAGTGAACTGCACAGCATGATTGTTTTATACTACTTTAAAGGCTGGGCTGGAAATGTGAGCATAAGAGCAATGGATAACATTGCAGGGTTGTACTCTAAGCTTCAGCCCAACCTGCAATAAGCCTCCAAGAAGAACTAACCAGCATTACACACTGCCGATATGGCACCGTTAACTTTTATTACTAGCTTATCCTCAATCTTTTTGAAAGTGAGATAAAGGGGGAAATGTGTGGGAGATGGCCTGGAGGTTGATAACCTCGTGTAAAGGACCCACAAACTTCCGTGAGTGACCAATCACGAGCATGCAATAAATCGCTTGTGGAGAGGCACCCTAAGTTAGAAAGGCCAGGAAGTCTTCTCTTTGCTGCTACCTGTTAGTGTATTTTTGGCAGGGCGGGGCAGACACACTAGTCCTCAACCTCACCACAATAAAACCTTCATTTTCTCCTTTGATTTCAATGAGCAGCTCTCCCTTCTACCTCTATGGACCTTTGCAAATAACTTCTCAGTGTTAGCAAGGAAGTGACTTATCCAGATAGTGAGAGGTTTCTCTCTGTACACTTCCCTCCCCCCCACTGAGTTCTTATGGGGCTATTTTGGGGATCCCACTCCCATCCTTAGGGGTTTTGTCCTAAAGATTTTTTTGTACTGATGCGTACCCCTGGAATCCCCAGAGTCTTACAATACATCCAATTGTGCGTGGGTGCTGTGATTTTGGCTGCATAACGGCAGGCCCTCTCATACGAATTTCAAAAATAGCATGCAAGATAAGAAGGCTGCTTGGACCGCACCAGACTAGCAATTTAGTCCAACAATCTGTTTCCCACAGTGGCCAACCAGAGAACTGAGAATTTAAAAGAGTGGTTTTGTCTTTTAAAGCTCTGAGCACACCTCAGCCTTGTACTTAAGCTCTTGGCCAAGTTACTTTTCTTTTAGCCTCAATAGTTTGCCTTCTGAGAAACTGGTGCTTTGTGTCTGGCCACACCCACCATGGCAGCCATTTTGTGAGAGCACCCACAGCATTCTCAAAATTCCAAATGTGCCCACCAGTCCAAAAAGGTTGGGGGCCACTGGTCTAATCTATTGTCTTGCAATGTTGGGGGGAAATTATATACTCATATGGACTATTGAGCAAAGCCTCTTGGAAGTGATAGCATCCACAGGTCTGAAAGCCCTTCTCCATTAATCCCAGATGGTTTTGGGGACAGACTGTGCTACTCTATACTTTCTTGGAAATACTCTTAGCGTTTCTGCAGGGATGTCTTTTCTCTTACTGCAGATAATCCATTAAGAAAGAAAAGACAGAATGAGCTGCATGATGCTTTCGCATTGTTGGCGCTAGAGCAGGGAAAGGAAACTTGGTGCCCTCCAGATGTTTTAAACTATGAGCTTTTCTACAGGAGGTTGTTAATCGCTGTATATACTTTCAGTTTCGTCACTGAATTGAGATCTGAGCTCTATACAGATGGCTTTTCCTTTCCTGCTTTTCCACTACATAACCTCCAGGTGGTGCTGTGCTATAGCAGAATGCAAATACACAAGTAGAAACAGTGCTTTCAGAAATAATACTCTATCTTCCTCATTCTAAAAAAAAAAACCTGGGAAAGTGCTCTGAAAAAGTAGAAGCAAAACTGGAGGATCACAATGCTGTCTAAAGAACCCATGAACCACTGTGTGTATAATCACAACTGCACAATAAAAGCCTTGTGCAGAAAAGCTCTATACCTCCCAGAATGTCTGACCATTATCCATGTTGGCTGGGGCTTATGGGAGTTGTGTCTGGAGGATACTAAGCTGCCTACCTTTGTGGTAGGAGCCCTCCATCTGGAAACATCCCTAGTTGTGGTTTATATTAACTGCACAATCCTATGCAGGTTTACTCAGAAGCAGGTCTCACTAAATTCAAAGACTTACTCCCAAATTAAGTGTGCATAGGATTGAAGCAGCTGAAATCCTGGTGCAAGCAAGTTGAGAGTTCACGAGGGTTGCCATCTTCCCTCCACCACCCTGGAAACCCTCCTGTGCCTTTAACAGCTTCATTAAAAGCAGGAATTCAGCAGGTGACACCTCTTCTAATATGGGCAAGCAGAGTGATAGGGCAACCCATTAGCCTGTTGCAGCAAAAACATCAAACTCCTGTGGCACCTTAAAGCCTAACAAATTTATTCCAGCATAAGCTTTTGTAGACTCTGTCCACTGCATCAGAAGCATGAAATATTAACTGGCAGGTTTATAGACACATCCTTCGGGGTGGGGAAGAGATGCAAACCATGTTGTTCCAGGGAACTGAAATAGTACAGACACACACAGACCTATGGAAACCTGCCAGAAAGGAAAACATTGGTAACCCTAAGTGTGCCAAGTCACAAGATGGCTAAATAATCTCGCCTGATTAAAGGCAGCCGCTGGCATGATCACATCACTCCAGTGCTGAAGTTGCACTGGCTACCAGTTGTTTTCCGGGCCAAATTCAAGGTGTTGGTTTTGACCTTTAAAACCCTATGTGGTTCCGGCCCAGCCTATCTTAAGGAGCGCCTCCAGCAACACCAGACAGGCCGCTCAACAAGATCAGCCTCAGATGGCCTTCTCTCTGTCCCATCAGCCAGGACACCTAGGTTGGTGGAGATGAGGGAGAGGGCCTTCTCTGTGGTGGCCCCCACTCTGTGGAACTCCCTCCCCAGGGAACTCCACCATGCCCCCTCTTTAATGAGCTTCCACCATGCATTAAAATGTGCTTGTTCAGGCAGGCATTTGGGGTGGCTTAGGGTATTTTTAGAAATATTATGTTTTAATGTAGAATTGTATTGTTTTAAAACTGTTGTATTGCTGTACATTGCCCAGAGTGGCCAGGTGACCAGCCAGATGGGCAATTAAGAAATTCAATAAGTAAGTAAGTAAATAAATATAATACAACTATCTGGAAAGAGCTACCCATTTCCCACATACCCGTGTAGCCACAAGTCACAGGCACAGCATGCCTACGTGAGCTTGAAACATTTGTATCCATCTCGAATCACCTTGGGGAAACCGTTTGGCAACTACTGCTGTTTAACCAAACCCAGAGCCTGAGGGGCACTCCCTTCCAATTAACTCGACACACACACACGTCTGCCCAGGCAGGCACAGTGAGTCATTCACGCCCGCCCAGATGTGCGCGCACATGGCTCAACGGAAGGCGAAAAGCACAGCGCACGCTCAGAAGCCGCTCCCAAAACCATGGCCTGGAGCAACGACGGATCGGGGAGAAGCAAGGAGGCAGATGTGAACCACTCAAAGGACATCAAACTAACAGCCAGCCACCTGGAGAGAAAGCTGCCTACAAACCGCAGACGTTTTGGACTACAGCCCCATAATCCCAGGCCACCTTGGCAGGGGCTTATGGGATCTGTAGTCGCAAACACCTGGAGGGCGCCACGTTACCTACGCCCTCTTGCTATACAGCGTGTGAACAATCAGCAAGAGACGAGCCTCTGCCCCAAGGAGCTTACAGTCCTAGAAACTTTAATGTGGAAGTCTCGTGGAACTCTGTTGGGGGCTTACTTCCGAGCAAACTTGCCTAGGATCGGGGCTGCAAACTGGAACAGGAACGAGGAGGAAAGAATGTCGAACAACAGGGAACTGGAATGGAAAAGGAGAGGCGGAGATAGAGGGCGGACGAATGCGAGCCAACGCATGGACTTCGTTCTCACTCGCGCACTTAACGGAGCGACAAGCCCCCCCCCCCGCCCCATCAGCTCCCTTTTCTTAGCACTGGACCCGCCGATCCCCCTCTCCGACCACTATCCTCGCCACCACCCGTCATATCTCGCCCAGAGTTGAAGTCCCCTCCTCCGGCTACGAGCGGGAAATGCGTCCGGTACCCTCCGGCCCTCCTCTTTAACTCTTCCCTCACTCAACAGGCACGCCGCCTTCCTCACCAATAGGGCGTTTCCCGTCTAAGCCTCTCCAGGGTCGCCGCAAAACCGCCCCGGACGCCTGGGTTCCATCCCCAGCTATGAGATTTTGGAGGCGCTGGGGAACGGGGGGTGGCGAGTGACTCCAAGCAAAACAAACAAACAAACAAACAGTCCACCTCTCTTTCGCCCCCACCCCGCTGCTGCCACATGCTACGTTTCAGCGGATGCCGACTAGGCACCGTGCAGGCTTGGTGCCACAGCCACACTCCTAGCTAGCAGAAGAGGCCGGGGGCGGGCGAGGAGCGGGAGGGAGATCAAGAGGGGCGCCTCTTCTCTGCGGGAGAGGGGGTGTCTGATTTCACACAGGCTGTAGTTGGGAAACCCTCCCCTCTGTAATAGTTTTACTTATTTCCATATAGAAATAATGGAAATAAGGAACACTCTTACGGAGGGGAAGGCTCCACAGGCAATATAGAATTTGCCACCCCTCACGGAGTCAGTAATTTAGGCTGCGATCCTATGCCCATTTACCTGGAAGCAAGTCCCACTGAACTCGGTGGGGCTTACTTCTGAGTAGACATGCATACGATTGCACTGTTAATCCCCAAACTCCTGGCTCACACAGCCAAGCCACCCTGCCTGGTGCGTTCAAGCCTACCCGGCCCTACCCTCTTCCCCCACCATCCACCCGCTGCATCCCCGCTGCTCCCTTACTATTTCCGCGGCCAGGAGTAGTCCCTTGCGAGTGCGCACGAAGGTGGTGAACTGCTCCATGCACCCTTTGGAGCCGCCGGAGGACTCCATGGCGCCCGGATAGATCCCTTTGGGGCGGGAGGGAGACGACGTCGGCTTTCTTTCCCTCTCCGGCTGCTCCCCTCGTCTCCTGTCAAGCTGGGCGAGGCGAGTGGCGAGGGCGGGAACGCCCGTCAAACGAGGTGTGGCGAGCGGGCGGGGCAGGGCTTATTGGGGAAGCGTCGCTGCCCCTTTAAGGGCAGCCGGACGAGGGAGGTTGGCCTGCCACTTTCCAAAAAGGAATCGAGGCAGAAAGACGCCTGGGGTCCGGTTAAGGCGGCGGCGCCAACAGAGCCACTGTGGGCGGCATCGCCCTTCCTTCTGCGGGCTGTCAATCCCTAGGCACGCTTACCGGCGAGTAAGCCCCGCTGAACACAGCAGCCTCGGCTTCCGAGGAAATAATCTGTATGGTCTGGGCAGGGCGGGGCTGATGGCGCCGGTTGCGGTGGGGCTGTGGATCCATTCTGGGCTTCAGTCAGAACCAGCCAGAACTCCAAAGGAGCTATCCAAGGTGGCGAACCCGTTTCATCAGGCAAGATGTTGCAAAAAGCAAGCGGCGGGGGCCGGGCTGAAGGAAGGGACGGGGCGGGGGGGAACGGCCAGAAAGCTCCTTGGATTTACTTCGGAGAACAAACGTGGGTGGGATTGGCTACACATCCCTCGACGCGCCAATAGACGGACAGAGATGAAATCAGGGCATCCCGAGGCTGCGCTCCCGAAGCTGTTTTTCAGCCTCAATCCTGGAAAATATGAAGGAAGTGCATTCGACTGAACAACAACAACACATATTGCCAACTCCCCCCCCCCCCAATCTGGCAGTGCGCGTCTGCATTTAACTGCTGGTGTTTCCTGGGCGCCCATGCAGATCTTCATCTACAGGCTTTCTGCCTGTTGTACTGCTGTTAAAGACACAGGAGTTACACTGGGAAGAAAAGTTGGCAACTGTGCAGAGAATTCCCTTGGTCACTCTAGACTGCGATGTCAACTTTTTATGGTTAGACGTTCTGTGCCTTTAAGAGTGGCATGACAGGCAGAACTCAACAGGTGCAGTGTTCCCCACATCATCCCACCTCCAAGCAAGAGAGGTGTCTCCTGTTTATTTTCACATTTATATCTAGCCGAGTGGCTACCAGGAAGAGGACCTTTTCTGCTGTGCAGCCCCAGTTGTGGAATGAATTCCATTGAGAGGGTTGCCCGGCTCCTACGCTGTACTCCTTCAGCGCCTGGTGAAGATCGTTTTATTTTCGCAGCATTGTAGCATTCCATTCTTTTATCTCTGCGGTTTTAAATCTGTAATTGAAATCTCTGCATTGCTGCTAGGTTTTATTCTGGTTGTACTTTTCTATTGTAGTTTTGAGCTTTCATATTTTATATTGTTTTATGCTGTACCTTGTGGTTTTAATTTTTGTTAGCCGTCCAGAGAACTTCGGCTATTGGGTGGTTTATAAATAAATAAATAGCCTTTCAAGCACATCCAAGGCAGTTTACAGATATAGAATCTGGTTGTAAGGCTGCAATTCTATGCACGCTTGTGTTTTTTAATCAATAGCCACTAACTATGATGGTTAAATATTAATAGAAGTTGTTGAAGAACATGGGCAGGAGGGTGCTGTTGCACTCATGTCCTATTTGTGTGCTTCTCATGTTTGGCCACTGTAGGAACAGAATGCTGGACTAGATAGACCCTTGGTCTGATCCAGCACGGCTCATCTTATTTCTGCCTGTTATTGGGTGTAAAAAAAACAGGGGCTCTCTGTATTCAAGAGTTAATTCAGGTTGAAATCTTATGCACACTTAATTAGGAGTAGGGCCCATTGAACTCAGTGGAACTTACTTCTGCATAAACATGCACAGAACTGCACAGCTTTATTGGACACAAGCTGTCACAATATCTAAACACAGATGAATAGTTCATAAATATCAAGCTTCATCTGTAACAGAGCCCCTGAACACAATCTATTAAAAAGTTGTCAACCCAACATGAATAATCATAGCCTTTTCCCATATGTCAGGGATCAGAGGCAATTGTTCCCTCAGAGAAGCAAGTGTGACTTCCAGGCAGTTTTGAATTCCCCTAGGCTCCTATCTTAGAGCAGGGGCGCAGAGCCTTAGATCTGCCAAATCCAGCCTACCTGGACAAATCCAGCCTACCAGTCTGGTCCTCTGAGGTTCCCAGGATGGCCCTGTCCCTTCCAGTGGCACCACCCCCAACTGCTGATAGTTTTTCTTCCCATTCTAAAAGGTGCAAATGCCTGGTGTTTTAGTCTTGCCCCCTTTGCCTTCAGCCTCACCCCATTTTGTGCTCGGCCGTGTCCACCACTGGAATGTGGCCCCCGAGAGCTTCTCCAATATGGAATTTGGCCCTCGGGCTGATTGAGTTTCAACACCCCTGAGATAGGGGGTTGTATCCAGAAGCTCTTCCATATGGGCAGACGTTACCTTGGACTGTCGCAGTGCTATAACGAGTCATTTCTGTCCCTGGAACTGTCTCTGATTTTTGCATCCCTCCCTGCAGGAAAGGACACCCAAGTAAGTTAAGTATGTTTGTGGGCCTTCCAGGTTATTGCTGCTGAAATCCCAAGTTCCTGGTGCTGAGATCGACTGCACCTGCTCAGAAGCTGCTATACCAAAGACATACTTGCTACTCCTGTACAGTGTCAGGAGTTTCCCCCACCAGCAGTGTTCAACAGATGAATGTGTTGTACTGTGTTAGGCTACAGGCACAGAGGCTGGTGAGAGTTGTGCTGCTCTGCCTCGCCTGCTGCTCTTGTTAAGCTGCTGAACAAGTTGACTTTTTAAAACCAGCCATCTAGAAAACTTGCTTAAGTATCTCATACTGAAAAGGAATAAATAAATAATATAACATTGTTTGAATGCTTGTCAGTTTATAGTATGATATAAAACTAAATCCAGTAGCGCTGCCCCTTAAGCTTCTCACAGCTTGGGGAAGTGGGGAGCATGTAACATATATGCAGCTTTCCACTGCCTTCTCTTTAGGGCTGCCAACTTTTGAACTGGTGGCCTCTGTAGCAGTGCCTATTTCAACTGCCTGATATTTATTTAAAGTACTGTTTATCCCACTCCTCCCCAAGCAGCTTACAATCAATCAGCAAAAAGTACAGCCTCTGCTCACAGGCTTACAATCTAAAAAGACATGACACACAAGGAAAAAAAGATGGGAAGAGGAAAAAATTAAATATACATTCAGCGGGGCTGGTGGAATGGCCTTGCTTCAACCTTCATCTCCTGGGGTGGGGCAGTCCAACTAGAGCAGACCCTGATGTTCCCTTTGCTTGATCCTGTCTCCTTCACTCCTCCTTTCCCACAGGCAGCTGATATCAGTTAGGGGAGAATGGCTGTCTCCATGCTATGAAAGCTTTGCATGCCTATTAAAGCCAGACCTGGTTTTGGTTTATTTGTTTGTGGTCAGTTTGATAACACTGCCCTTGTTTTGTTATGACTGGAGAAATACGAACGTTATGCAAATGAGATCCATAAACCCGCATGTAGGAGTTGAGAAGTCAATAATATATTCTTTTTCCAGATAATTCAAATCCTTCAAGAATTGACACATATCACCATGTCTATGTTCAAAGTTCTTGCCAGTTTAGATAACATAGGTGGTAATACTTCCTTAGGTTTTCTACAGGACTGAGCAGCACAGAAATTACAATCCCATGAAATAGGCTGGAAATGTTTGCATTTGATAGGCACCTGACAGCTTCCTGTGCTCAGATAGGAAACTGAAAGCACGGGTTAGCAACACTGGTAAATGCTTCTGAAGGAATCCTTCTGGGTCCCCAGTTTGCAAAAGACCAACAGCACGATCATATCCATGTTTACTTGGAAGTAAGTCTCCCTATTTTCAATGGGGCTTACTCCATTGTGTATACCAGGGGTGCAGAACATGATGCCCAGGGGCCAAACCCAGCCCCCCAGCCCCAACTCAGCCCTCTGGGGTTCCCCAGAAGTCCCCGCCCCCTTCCCCCAGTTCTTGCCTTCCCCCCCCAACTACAGTCATTTGACAGTTTCCTGGCTTTTGTGCAGTTTTTCCCCTCAGGTTGACATGGCTCTCTTAAGGCTTAGCTGCTGGGAGAGCTGTGTCCCACATGTTAAGATCTCTGAAAGAAAAATAACGGTATATTTCATGCTAAAAATGCCATCTGAACCATTTTTTCTGAAATAAGTCATATATTGATTAATTTAGGTAATCTATTTTTATATAGCATGTATTAACCAAATTCAAATTACATGAAGGAAAAAGGCTTTCAAACAAGGTACAGTCACTATACAAATATTCCTTTGACATACAAATTAGATAGAACACTTTCTTTAGAAAACAGTTACTTCTGAACCAGTGCAGGCAGAACCAGGAATGCAGACCCTCGGTGCGAGGAAAGGAAGAGCAAACTGAGACACTTGAGCCCTGTACACCTAAGAAACCCAATGCATGTTGTTGTGCATCTAAATAGTCATATCTGGCTGATTTGACTGTCATTCACTGAAAGGAATGGAAGATTATGTAGATCTAAAGAAGTTGAATATGTCAAGTCTTACGCACGTCTGCAAAATGACTGACAACAGTTTCAAGGCTGAGGGCTTTTGAGAGTTTCTTTTCAATTGCCAGTACAGCAATGTTACTTAGGCATTCATCACTCATGCTACTCCTCATGTAGGTCTTAATTTGCCACAGCCCTGAAAATGTTCGTTCACATCCAGTACTTGATTGAGGTACTGTGATAGCTATGGTGCACAGTCTCTGGAGTTCACTGAAAGACAGTTTCAGTTCTTCTTGAAGAGTAAGCGTTTGGCTCATTGTGTGAATTCTTATTTGTTGTTCCCGTTCATACCACTCTAGAACTTTTGGAAAAAGTCTGACTTCTGCTTCAAATCCATCCTTGTCACTACTATGTTGTCTTGCAAATGGTATGACTTTTTCTGGATCAAGGAAGTAATGGCTCTTGGGACTGAAAACACCAACCCATTCAAACCATTGCAATTGCCTGTAAATCTTCTAAGTTCACTAATAGTGTGATCAGCAACAGGAAGGAACACCTTAATTCTAAAATCATGGTCAGTTTTTTTGATAAATACTTTATTCTGTGTTTAATTCAGTAACTTAGCTTTGAAATTGTTTTGAGATACAGTATATTCTCTTTATTTCACATTTTGATTGACTTTTCTTCTGCAAACATCTTTACATCTGCCATAATTTTACTGAATTTTCTTCCTGATGCCTGAGATGTTGCAATTTATCGATCAGAGTATTAACAAGAACACAAGCTTGAGCCATGTCACAATCTGATTTTTGCAGATAACGTGATACCACTTTTCAAGAAGCATTTCACTAAAAAAGATTCAGGCAAAACACAAAGCCCAAGTCTATTTGGTTTCAAATGCCACAAGCCTCTACACTTGTTTCAGAATTGGATTCATTACTGATTATATTCAGAAGCAATAGAATTACAAGAAGTGTTGACTTAACAGCTAAACATGATGCAATCTGGCCCACCCAGTGAGTGTCTAACAATCTTTTTAATTCAGTAATTCTATTCCCTGTTTGTCTTTTCAGTTCAATGAAACGTAGATGCGCATATGAACAGGATACAAATATGTACAGTTGTTGAAGACTAAAGAGGTTTGCAACAACATCTGTATTCTTACACATCAGCAATAATTAAGTTCAGCCTGCAGTTGAAACAATGAAATAGATGGCTTGTGGCACCTCTTTCAGGAGCAGTGCCTACATCCCATTTAGTTTTCCACTCATTACACTCACACCATCATAGGTTTGGTGTCTATGCCACAACATGCTAAGATATTCTTTATGTAACTCACTAGTGAAGGAGCATCCAGTGAATGACATGGATGAAAACCAACAGAACATTCATATATATTGCCATTGTAGCAATAGCGGAGAACTACTGGCATTTGTTCCTGCTTACGTATGTCCTTAGTTTCATAAGCAATTAATGTGAAGAAGCCAGCTTTCTTCACTTCATGAGAAATTGAGTTCAGAACCATTCTGCTCATATTGCTTAACAATTCATCTTGAACTGAATGATGCGTGTACTTTGCATTGTGAGGAAGAGTATCTATGGGGGTTGGACTCGATGGCCTTATAGGCCCCTTCCAACCCTAATATTCTATGATTCTATTTTCAACTGGATTCTGGGACGGTGTTTTGCAAGTAGATGCAAGAGTTCAAGAATATTTCCCCTGCTGTCACTTGTCTCACTTTCCCAATGTCCATGCTGAGCAATTTTTTTATAAAGCAGTGAACAAAAGAATTTCTGCAAGAGTGGCTATATAATGCCTATTTTCTTTGATAAGTTCTTCATGTGCATCTCTGAATTGTGCTAAAACTAAGCCTCCTTTGAATTTTTGTGTTTGTTTGTAACTCTCCCATGCCACTGTACAGTCTTTGTGGACTGTACTTCTGTTATACAACTTCAGTCCTGAATCGTTATCAGTAGCCTTTTCCCAGTTGTTGTACCCTTTATGAGTACATAAAGGGTACGACAAGATGTGCCCTTTATTTTCACCAGTGCAGGCATTTTTTCCAGTGAAATGGCGATAAGCAAAGCAAAACACAGCATTTTCTATTACACTATATTCCAATCAGGAGTAGCGTTTGTACCATGCTGGGTTGAAATGTCTCCATGACTGGCCATATTTTTTTGATGAAAACTTTTTAGCAGTGGCTGAATTGGACTTTCTTCTGTAGGCCTTGTAATGTCACTTGGAAGGCATTCCAAGGAAACCATTAACTCAACCACTAAACTAGCATCTGGCAGCTCTTTCCTCTTGTTTCTGTTTATGTATTTCACAAGAATCAGATTCACTACTGCCAGATAATTCCTCCTCACAGTCAGTTTCTGATTCATTTAGTCTTTCTGAGGAGTGCTGTGCTTCTGGGACATCAGACCTTTTCCTTACTTCTGCTGGGTTTGTAAAGTCGACGTCTAAAGATCCAAAAGATGAAGCTCTGGAAGGTGAAGCTCCTGAAGGGTTACTTCAGCGTGTGTTACTCTGCTGTGGATACAGTTAGTGAGCAAGAGGTGGCCTGTGGCAAACCGGTTTTGTGGGATCGGTTCCAGCTTCTTCCTCCTGATGAAGTGGACAAGGTGCTTTCATCTGTACAGCCAACCACCTGCTTACTTGATCCTTGCCCATCTTGGCTCATTATGGGCTGCAGAGAGAGACTGGGTGAGGGGATCAGGGCGGTGGTGAACGCCTCCCTTGAGGAGGGAGTGATGCCATCAGCCCTCAAGGAGGCAGTGATAAGACCGCTCTTAAAGAAGCCCTCCTTGGATCCCCAAGTTCTGAACAACTTTTGCCCAGTCTCAAATCTGCCATGTTTGGGCAAGGTGATTGAGCGGGTGGTGGCGGTGCAGTTGAAGGCACACTTGGAAGAAACTGATTATCTAGACCCATTTCAGTCGGGCTTCAGGCTTGGGCATGGGACAGAAACGGCCTTGGTCGCCTTGGTAGATGATATGAGGAGGGCTCTGGATAGGGGTGAATGCTCCTTCCTTGTTCTCCTCGACCTCTCAGCGGCTTTTGATACCGTTGACCACGGTATCCTCCTGGACCGCCTGGAGGGGTTGGGCATTGGAGACACCGTATTGCGGTGGTTCCGGTCCTTCCTCTCCGGCAGGTACCAGAGGGTAGCACTGGGAGAGGAGGTTTCGGACCTGTGGCCACTTACGTGTGGGGTGCCACAGGGTTCCATCCTCTCCCCGATGCTATTTAACATCTATGTGAAGCCGCTGGGGGCTATCATCAGGAGGTTTGGGGTGCAGAGTCTTCAATATGCGGATGACACACAGCTCTACCTCTCATTCAAATCTTCACCAAGGTTGGCCGTAGAATCCCTGTCCAAATGTCTGGAGACGGTGAGTGGCTGGATGGGGAGGAATAAGCTGAAGCTGAACCCTGGCAAGACCGAGGTACTTTTGGTGGGAGACAAGAAGAGGCTAGGGGATGTTGACCTGGTGTTGAATGGGGTACGGCTACCCTTGAAAGACCAGGTCCGCAGCCTGGGGGTCATTTTGGACTCCCAGCTGTCCATGGAGGCTCAGGTGTCAGCTGTGAGCCGGTCAGCGCTGTATCAACTCCATCTGATACGGCGGCTGCGCCCCTTCCTTCCCGACCATTTGCTCCCATCGGTAGTACATGCCCTGGTCTCCTCTCGTTTAGACTACTGTAATGTGCTCTACGTGGGGTTACCCTTGAAGATGGTTCGGAAACTGCAGCTGGTACAGAACGCGGTGGCTCACCTGATTAAAGGCAGCTGCCGGCGAGATCACATCACTCCAGTGCTGAAGGAGTTGCACTGGTTACCAGTTGTTTTCCGGGCCAAATTCAAGGTGTTGGTTTTGACCTTTAAAACCCGATATGGTTCTGGCCCAGCCTATCTTAAGGAGCGCCTCCAGCAGCACCAGCCAGGCCGCTTAACAAGATCAGCCTCGGATGGCCTTCTCTCTGTCCCATCAGCCAGGACAGCTAGACTGGTGGGGACGAGGGAGAGGGCCTTTTCTGTGGTGGCCCCCACTCTGTGGAACTCCCTCCCTAGGGAACTCCGTCATGCCCCCTCTTTAATGAGCTTCCGTTGTGCATTAAAAACGTGGTTGTTCAGGCAGGCATTTGGGGTGGGTTAGGGTATTTTAGAAAATGTTTTTATTGTAGAATTTTATTGTTTTAAACTGTTTTATTGTATGTTGTACATTGCCCAGAGTGGCTGGGTGACCAGCCAGATGGGCGATTAATAAATTTAATAATAAATTTAATAATAATAATAAAAGAGGAGGCTTGGTGTCTTTTATTGCAACCATTGCCTTTGTAATATGGAATAAGAGGAATAAGCGGCGTTGAATATGGTGAGATTAATTGACGAGGAAACATTCATAGGCTTGCACTGTAAGTAAATTCTCCCCACCCCTCTTTTCTCATCCTAATGCTCTGAGGAAAAAAAAGGGAAGACCTGGGGGGCATCTTCACAGAAATGCGTGGAGAATCGCTTTCAGCTTTTCTCTTCTTTTTCCTGAAATTGGCTTTGGTCCATCAGCAGCACACTAAGCTGCAAAAAGCGGACTATCCCCCTCCCAAACCAACCTCTTTCACAGGTTACACTGCACTCTAATCCGCCTTACTTTGGGGTGCAGTGGGCAGAGTCCTGCCAGTCAAAAAATGAACATCATCAACCATGTATAAGAGGCTTAGTCTCTGCCCCCCTCTTTGCCCTGCTCAGGGAAAGGAAATGTATTGAAAGGGATATCAGGCATCCAGAGAAAAGGAGCAGAGCCTTTTCTCTGGAGGTTTCCCTATATCCCACCAAAAAGTATGCTTGCCAGTCTCCACAGTCTGCCAGTCTCCACAGAAATGAGACTCTGAGTCCCTACTGTGAGATGAAACCATACAGCAATATCGCACATACGGAGCCACGGTATATCGCCACATCACTAAAGCGGGATAGTGATTTAGTGCTATAGTGATTTAACTGTATGGCGACTTAGCAGTATAGTGATTTAGCACTATAGCGAATTAGTGATTTAATTATTTTGAGATTTTGGAGGTTTAGCCATTTAGAGACTTTAGAAAATTTTAGATTTTACTTTAGATTAAAAACTTTAGATTTAGCGATTTTAGAAAATTAGGCAGTAAACCCAGAGTCTTTACTTTGGAGGGGTGGAGAAAGAAAGAAGAATGAATTACAGTGAGTGGCAAAGTACAGAAACCTGACCTATATCTTCTCAGGCTACCACAAAATGGTGGAAAAGCACAACAGTGGGGGAAAACAAGGAGGGCGCCACTGGCCCCACACCTTGACTGAGGTTATAGCCAGGTGAAAGACACAACCCTGGGCATATCCATTATGCTGGATTTAATCCAGAGGAATGAGGCACACAACTGCTGAACCGCATGGGAGCTGCATTAAGGGGAAAAAAAAAACCGGACTAAGGGTACTCTGTGAAAATGCGCCTTTTCTGGAGGGAATCTGTGGGGTTGCTGCAGATTGGCGACAACGTCATGTGCCGCAACTGTCCCCAAACTGCTCCCCCACCGCATTAAATCAGCTGTGTAGATTGGCCCCTGGAGAAGGCACAAATTAATTATTTACTTCCCCTCTCTCTCACTTTTCCTGGCCTAATGCCCTGCGGAAAAAAAGGAAGAGAGCCATGGAAGAGGCAGATTAATTTTTCCTCCTTTCCAACCTCCAAATGAGGCCTGCAGAGCTTGAATAGAAGGGAAAAGCCTGGGAAATGTCCCATAGCCCAGTCCTATTAAGTCCTAGAAGGTGGCCATAGATACCTATGTGTCCCAGTGGCCAGATTTGTATGATCAGCAGGGGAAACCAGGCAGTATGGGTTATTTCCCCTGACCCTGTGTGTGCCTGCCATTTACTTAATTACCTGAACCACATTGCAGGTTGCTGTGTTGAGGTCTAAGAAGTTGGTGTGTTCTACTGCAATCATCTTAATAAACAGGCCTGTTTGTTACCCAGTGCGCTGGTTGGACAGCAGGATCGTGAATGCAATGCCAGAATGAGATAACCCATTCTCCCCTACCGTTCGCACTCTCAACCTGGCTCACACGATTGGCGGGGAAACTATGCAGTAGAGTAGTTTCCCCCACCCCTGCATTTGCTGCTTGCATGCCCAGCATTTCCTTAATTACCCACGTCGTGTCATGGGTTGCCGGGTTGTCTGAGCCCAACGCACAGCATGGCAGGGGTGGCTTCTAACCCACCCACAACCCATGAGTTGTAGTAGGGGTTGTGGGTGGGTTAGAAGCCACCCCTGTCACACCGTGCACCAAGTTTGGACAATACAGCAACCCGTGACATGGTGTGGGTAATTAAGGAACTGCTGGATCTGCAAGTGACACATGCGGGGGGTGGGGGCAGGGAAACAACCCATACTGTGTAGTTTCCCCCGCTGATCATGCAAACCCAGGTTGAGAGTGTGAAAGGGAGGGGAGAAAGGGTTGTCTCATCTTCTGGTGTGGCATTCATGATCCTGCTGTCCAGCCAGCACCCTGGACTCTTTGGTAACAAACTGGCCTGTTTATTAAGATGACTACAATAGAACACACCAACTTCTTAGACCTCAACACACTCACAAACACACTGAGGGAGGAATCCCTCCCACGCAGGCCACATGGGGCAGGTGGGGGGGGGCAGGAATGAAACTAGAATCTAACATGTTTTCTTCATAGGGGCAACATTGACTGACCTTTTGCAGTTCTTAGCAACCTCTTTCTTTCCAGGCTTGCATTTGTTCCTTTTTTTGCTGAGCCTCTTGCAGTCCTCCTCCATGCTCTCTGTTCACATCTCTCAGGATCCACCAACTCTCTTCACCTCTCTTCATCCACCTCTACGTATGTGCATGCTGTGCAGTGTAAAGGACTGGGTTGGGTGCAGGGCTCCTGGTCTGCAATGGAGCTGCCTGCAACTGAGGAGTGCAGTAGCGCCTAGCCATTGGCCTCTAGTCAGCTCCCCAAGTTGCTTCATTTTAGTGGTTCCTTCCCCACCACATGTTACTGCATTTTCCCACCTATATTTTATGTGCACGTTCTTTATTCTGCCACCCCCCACACTCCTTTCCTTAGGATGCCTAGGCAGCTGGCCTTGTGATGTAGGGCATTTCTACATGAGGCTTTTATCCTGCATATTTACCGAAGGTTCTGCTTCCAGATTCTTTGCGGGATTAAGATTGGCTCTTTTAAATGTCCCTTTTTCTGGGGTTTTTCATTCTCTGCCTTTCTATATGTTTCATTATACAACCACTAGATGGTGCTGTGGTATAGCAGAATTGTGCAATTACATGAGACTCCCATTCCGCCATTGCTAAATAATACCAGACTTTCCTTGATGGGAAAACACCCGCAACAATGGTTGCAAAGCACGGAGAGGCCCTGGAGGATGATTACTTTCTATGCTCCTTTGATATTTGAATATGGCACATATAGGGTCATGTTAAAAGGGGCACTGGTTGATGGGACATGGGGAAAGAGGTGGTGTCTTAAGAACTACCTTGCTGGATGATACCAAAGGTTCACCTAGTTTTTGTTTCCATCAATAGCCATCCAGATTTATTGATTTATTTACATATGTATGTGTACTTATTACATTTCTGTACCACCCCATAACTGGAGCTCTCTGGGCAATTGACAAAACTGAGGTAAAATCATAAAATATAAGAACAAGAAAATATAATATTCTCAAACAAAATAAAACCGCCATAGAATAAAACCAAAGTAAAACCAACATCAAAGGACAACAGCAGTATGATGGTCTAAAAAGCACTGGCACATTTCTAAAATGGAGGGACTAAGAAGCCTAGGAAAATAAAAATGTTTTCACCTGATGGCAAAAAGACCATAACACAGGCACCAGGTGAGACTCTCTGGGGAGGGCAGTCCACAACCAGCGTAACACCACTGAAAAGGTCCTCTCTCTAGTAGCCATCTACTTCACCTCATTCATTGGGGGCACCAATTTGGTGCACCAATTGGGGGCACCAAAGATTACCTCAGGACCCCAGTAGATATATATGAGAGGAGTCGCTCAAGCCATTTGGGGCTTTAAAGGTTAATACCAGCACTTCGAATTTGAACTGATCCTCTGGGAAGCTCACAAATAAAGGTATGAAGTGATGTCCATCCCTCTGTTGTCTTTTCTCTTTCAGCCCATGGGCTGAATTGCATTTTGGAGAAGCTGGGACAGCGGTGGGGGGGGGGGGAAGAGGACGGCACATTCCAGTAATGGGTGGGGCTGAAGGCAAAAGTGTCCTGGCCAAAAATACCAGTATATTTTAGCCTACTGTGGAGAGGCATTTCAACCTTTTAGAATATGTGGGGGGCAGGTGGGGGGATGGCACAAAAGCCAGGAAATCACCAAACGATCAGTTGTCAGGGGGGGCAGGGGTTGGGTCCAGGCAAAGGGGGTGTAGCCATCTGGGGAACCCCAGAGAGCTGGATTGGGACCCCACGTGAGCAGGATTTCGCTCCTGCCCCTGAGGTTCTGCACTCCTGGTTTCTGGTATTCGGAAATACATCGCCTCAGTCCGTACACAGTTTTTATTTAGCTGTCACGATGAATGGGCATTGAGGGATCTCTGTCTCCTCCATGAACTGGTCTAATCTTTTTCAAAAGCCGTCAAAGCTAGTGGCTCTCACCAAATGGGGCCAATTCCAAAAATTCATCATGCATGGTGTGAAGAAGTACTTGGTTCTGTCAGCCCCAAACCTGCTGCCAGTCACCTTCATGGATGAGCCAAAGTTCTAACACAGCCTTCCCCAACCTGGTGCCCTACAACTGCAATCATCCCTAGCCAGCTACAGTCCACATCTGGAGGGTACCAGATTGCGGAAGGCTGTTCTAGCACTACAGGACAGGGAGAAAAATCCCCCCTTTCACACCATTAATAATTTTATAAACTTCAATCACGTTGCTGCTCTATTCCCTCAGTCATCTTTTATTCCTAAACAAATAGCCTGATTGTAACCAGAGCCAGGCACACCGCTAAGCCCATTGATTTCAATAGTCTGCATAGGATTAGGCTGTAACAAGCCCCAGACTCTTTAGCCTTTCCTTGTAGGGATGGTGCTCCAACCCCTTGATCCTTTTAGTTGTCCTTTTCTGTATCTTTTCCAGCTCTATGATATCCTTGTTGAAAGCGGGTGGCTCATGTCAACAGGGCTGTCTCAGTGGTGGCACTGCAGTTCTGGAATACCTTCTCAGTAGAAATTCGTCAGGCTCCCTCTTGGTTTTCCTTCTGCCAAAAGCTGAAGCCTTCTCCCTCCACACATGTCCCAGACAGACTTTTAATGTTTAATTTTAATGGTGCCCTGGATTTTTAGCTCTAAAGTTTTAAAACTGTGCAGTAGCATGTTTGCTGTTTGAACTGTGCTTTGCCTGTTATGTTCTGTGTTGGGAAGCTGCTGTAAGCCCTCTCTGAGCAGAAGAGTGGAGTAGTAATAAGAAATGGATGGAGCAGTGTCATGCAGGGGAGAAGTTAGTGGAGATGCTGCTTCACTGGCATAGTATGTCTCCGGTGAAGGGACTGTCCATCATGGTTTCAGAAATTTGTGAAGGCCACAATTACTTCATTTCATGTTTACTCGAGGATTTTACATCTGAACAGAAAAGTTCTGTCCTTGCCTCCTTCTCTTGTTAAATCCTGCCTCCCTTCCATGACTCAGCCAAATAGCTGGGCCCATCCCTCAGACACTCCCTTGTGTTCCCACAGGATCCAGGACTGAGAGAGGATTCCCTGTTCTGTGGCTCCTTGGCAAACGAACCTGGATTCTTATGCCTGCATTGCAGATGGGTCCCAACACATCTGGGTTGCTGGGGTTCCGCTGGAAGCCTGACACAGGGCAGGGCACACTAGAGAGCGTCATGATGGGACTGGTGTGTTCCAGCTTGCCTCGGCGTGCCCTGAATTAGCTAGTTCACATGGAGATCGGGCAGATGCTCTCCGCTCTCTAGAAGCTACTCAGGGGGAAGAGAGCCAGCTAAGCCCTAGCCTCCGTTGGCCAGTCCTTAACCTGTCCTCCCTTCCCTTCCTCAGTGCCTCACTTAGCATTCGGTAAGGATAAGCCAAGCGGTCTGGGGAGCGGTCGGGTGAAGAACCAATCCTTCAAGGTGCAAATAGGGCAAGAAATCCAGCCCAAGAATCCAGTTAAGCACATTTATTGAAATAAAGGGGAAAAATAGGGTATGGGAAAGAAAGTAGTGAGAATGCACTATAAAACAGGAAAACAAACCCTACATTAGAAATCCTGGTCTACCTAGAGCTTTTCTACATGAGGCAGTTATTGTACACTTGTGATTTCTTACTCATGGTTGTTTACGGGTTCTTTAGATGATGTCATGACCCACCAGTTTCGCTTCTGTTTTTTAAGAACACTTTTCTGACTTTTTTTAAAGCAGAGAAAATGGGGTATTATTTCTGAAAATTAAAGAAAAAGTAATGTCCGACTTGTATAATTGTGATATTCCGCTATAGTACACTGCCACTTAGAGATTATGTAGGGGGAAAGCAGGAAATGAAAAGCTCTTTGTGTAGAGCTCTAACATCTAAAACGAGTAAGTTAGGAGAGCAACTACAGCTACATTAGTTGCTGTAGTTGCTCTTGTTAAGCTCTTGTCTTGCTGTAGTTGCTCTTGTCAAGGGCTCATACAGCCCTTGCTTACATTTCCTAGACAGGAGTCCCCAACCCTTTTGGTTTGGTGGGCATATTTTGGAATTTTGAGAGAATGTTGTGGCAGCTCTCTCAAAATTGCCGCCATGGGTGTGGGGGGTGGGGTTCCCTGTCATAAAATGGCTGCCATTGTGGGCATGGCCGGTCACAAAAAAACTCATTTCCCAGAAGTCAAACTAGTGAGGCTAAATGAAAAGTAACTTGCCCAAGAATCTAAGTACAAGGCAGAGGGTGGGGGTGGGGTGGGGGTCTGAGCTCCAAAACACAAAATCACTCTTTTGAACTCAAATAAAGGTGGTGCTGGAGGGCAGCCCTTTGCTTTGCAGTATGCCAACCTCCCAGTTAAATATATGTGAAAAAATAAAATAAAAATCTTGGCTTAGGGATTCTTGCACTAATTGAGGTGGACGAAAAGGGGTCACGTAAGCAGAGGATGCCTAGGAAAGGGGCGATTAATGTCAGGGTTTGCCTTGGGAATGTGAGAAGTGGTAGGGGTGTGCCTAATCCTTCCCTGCTGGACAGCTATGTGTATGGGGCGGGGGGGGGGGCTTCACTGCATGTTGGGACATAACAGGATGGCTTGCTCCAAAAGGGTGGTTGTGTTTCCAGCCACTACATGGAAAGCTAAAACGTCTGCTTGGTCTGGCTTTAGAGGGCACCACGACAGGACCATACATGGGGATTGGACACCCCCGTGGTTAGCCTAGGAATGCTGTGTCCTTGCCACTGACTTTGCAAGGGCCAGTTCACACAACCGAATTGGCAAGGTGAAAATGGGAGTGGAGTGAAGTGGGGCTGAGCTCTGCTATATAAAAAGGCGGGCTGGTTTTCATTCTGACTTGCACCCGATTGCCAAGAGCTGTCTGCATTGGAACGGGCCAGGTGACAAAAGGTCCCAGAGGTATCCGTATCCACTCTATTCTTAGCGGCACTCGATCTGGCTTTCTTATTTGGCACTGGGAATGGCTCTCTCATCATGCCAAGTTGTCTTTCCAAAGACTACTGAGGCCGGCTCTACATGGCAACGAATGTGAAGCACTTCCATATTTAATGCGGATTTTCATGAAATTGGCTCTGGCCTGTCAGGAACACATGAAGCAAAGCATGTGGAGTAAACACAACCCTAAAACCCACTTTTCACTGGTCAAACTGCACCTTAATCCACCTTACTTTGCGGTTGGATGGGCAGAGTCCTGCTAGTAGAAGTGAATGTCATCAACGCCATAGATGCCGCTCAGCCAGTGGGAGAGGCTTGCTCCTTGCCCTTCCTCCTCCCCCCTCTGTGTATTCCATAGTTGTGAGTGTATTGCGCGACTGCGAAGTTGCGGGTGTATAGCCACTGTGAAATTGCGGCTGCCCGCCCTTTCTCCTTCTACTCTGTGTATTTTTTATTTTGCACTACATATAAACTAGCTACTCCACTATTGTGAATGAAATGGGGCCACTGATATGAAAGGGGAAAGGAGACAACTTATTGTGAAAGCAGCCCTACTGCAAATGGGGAAAAAGAGGGAAGGGGGGGGCAGTGGCCCCACCCCTTGACCATGTCACTGGCAGGTCACAGAGGCATGCCCAGGATTTAATGCAGGGGGACGGAGCACACTGCCACCGAACCGCTCCAGAGCTGCATTTAAGAAAAAACAATGGAGTAAAAGGACTTTCCGAAAATGCGGCTTTTCAAGAGGGAAGCTGCTGGTTGGCAGCGCACTGGCCACAATGTTATGTGCTGCGAACGATCTCAAAGTGCTCCCAATCCACAGGAAATCCTCCTTGAAGACAGCCCCATAGTTACCATAGGGGTATTTTATATTTCCCCCTGCTGAGCAAATAGCACTTGGGGTTGGGAAAATGGAACAGGGAGAAACTATTACTCCCATCGGGGTGAGGTGGGGGGCTGAGGCTGTTTTTAGTTTTTTAAAAAATGGGGTGTCCTGATCATGGATCTCCTACATCTCCTATAGATGTGCCCTAATAATTGTCTGTGTGTTCAGCAACCAAACTCTCTCTCTCTGTCTCAGTTTGTTGCCCCATGCCCCCAGGACTTTTCTATACAAGGCATTTATTGTGCACTCATCATTCCCTATTCACAGTTGTTTACGGGTTCTTTAGATGACGTCATGACCCTTCAGTTTTGCTTCTGTGTCTAACCAGCCTTGATTTGTCCAGGTGTCTTGTGCTCTTTGGCCAAGCTCGGTCTGCAAGGCCTGATCGTCTGCTGGGCTGAGCTGAGGCCTTGTCTCAGTCTGGGAGTCCCTCTGAGAGATGTTGCCTCCTGAAGAGCCTGTGCTGAACTGAACCTTCTGGAAGTCCAGTCGAGTGATATGAGTGTTCTTCAAGGATTCTACAGTTCTTCAGAAGGGTGAAGGACTAATACTGACAAACAGGAACAACAAGACCCCAAAGGACCCTGGGAATTGGAGTATGACACTATGGAAACGTGTGCCCTGTACTGTAGCTGCTGGAGGTAGAGTTGACTCATCCTGTGTTGAGCTGTCTGCTGAAAGGGACTAGAGAGAACTCTGTTACCCAGGCTACAGTTTGCTAAATGGCTGAGAAGGAAGAAGTCAGTTCAAGGGCTGCTGAGGAGAAATGCAGGTTGCTTACCTGTAACTGTGGTTCTTCGAGTGGTCATCTGTGCATTCACACATACGGGCTCTGCGCCTGCGCTGAGTCTCATTTGGGAAGCTTCTATAGCTGAGGAACGTTTTGGCGGGAACCCTCCCCCCCGGTCCACTGAGCGTGTCCTAGGGGTTTGCCGACCGTTCCCTCAGTTCCTTAAGACCACCTAATGTGGGCTTGGACCCAAGGGAAACCAGTCACGCCTCAGTACCAGCATTGAATCCGACATTGACACCAAAGCGGGGATGGTGGGAGGGTTGTGTGAATGCACAGATGACCACTTGAAGAACTACAGTTACAGGTAAGCAACCTGCATTTGTTCTTCGTGGTCTCTGAGCATCACACATATGGGCGATTAACAAGCTCACTTACCGGAGGTGGATTGGTGTCCTACACCAAGACTGATGACAGAACGGCTCGCCCAAAGGCACAGTCGGAACATGCCCTGACATCGAGTTTGTAGTGCTTCACAAACGTTGATGGTTTCGACCAAGTCACTGCCCTGCATAAGTCTGACAGCACTAAGCCTTTTGCGAAAGCTGTAGACGTGGCTACTCCTTGAGTAGAATGCGCTCCGATGTGAGACGGGCGCTCCAACCCAGACAACTCCTAAGCCAGACCAATGGTTTGCACAATCCATGAAACTAGTCTTTGGGAGGAGACAGGAGAACCCTTCTTAGCGCCCCCATAACAAACGAATAGGCGCTGCATGGTACGGAATGGTGCTGTCCTGGATTTGTAAAAAGCCAGTGCTCTCTTGACATCGAGAGCATGCAACTTTCTCTCCAGGTCAGAAGAAGGGTCTAGGAAGAAAGCTGGTAACAATATGGTTTGGTTGATGTGGAAATCAGAGACCACTTTTGGCAGAAAGTCAATGTCCAGTTCAGGTCAGGTCAACCTTGTCCTTGTGGAAGATCATGTAGGGATGACCCACTCATAAGGCACAGATTTCACTTACTCGTCAAGAGGATGTGATTGCAACCAAGAAGACAACTTTCCACAATAGCAGGTGAAGTTCTGTCGTAGCTAGAGGCTCGAAGGGCTTCGAGAGAAGGGCATGCAGGACAACAGAGAGACTCCATTGAGGATCCAGAGTTCAAACCGGAGGAATCAAGTTCCTTAGACTTCACAGGAACTGACGAGCAGTAGGGTGAGTAAAAAGGGAAAAACCTTGAACTGGTCCTCTGTAACAAGAAAGAGCTGCCAAATAAACTCTTATGGATGGAAGTTTTAAACCTTTTTGAAACAAACTATGCAGAAAGAAAAGAACATTCTCAACTGATGCTTGAAGAGGATCAAACGCATGAAGATTAGCAAAAGTCAGAAAAGATTACCACTTTGCAGCATGGGACTGACAGGTAGCCAGTTTCTTAGCTGCATCCAGGATTGCCTGAGTTGAACTCAAGGGAAAACATTCATTGTTGAATCCTCCAAGCTGTTTGCTTCAGAGTGTCAAAGTTGGGGTGACAAATCCTGCCCGGGCCCGAAAAATCAGGTCTGGAACTTGCAGAAGGTGCAAGAACTGTCTTCCTGGCAGATGTAGTAGGGTTGGAAACCATGGCTGCCTCCACCACCAAGGAGCAATTAGAATGCAGTCCGTCTTGTCATGTGCTATCTTCTGGAGCACCTTGGAGAGAAGGGGAAATGGTGAGAACAGATGAAATGTTCCCCTAGCCACTGTATCTGGAACGCATTGCCCAAAGATGATTGACTGATCCCTGCTCTTGTGCAGAAGTGGGGACACACAGCATTCGCTGGGGTTGAGAACAAATCCATTGAGGGACGGCCCCAGTCCAGAAAGAGACGATTCAAAATGCAAGCCAACATCTGCCACTCATGAGTCGACTGGTATGTCCAACTTAGGGTGTCTGCCAAAACACTGTCTTGTCTGGCAATGTGAAGAGCACTCAAAAGGATGCCCCGTTGAATTGCCCATTGGAAGATGTCCAGGGTGAAGTTCACAAGTCTGGAAGAGTGCATCCCGCCTTGCTTCCAGATGTGCCACAAGACCGTCATATTGTCGGTCAGGATTTGTACATGTTGACCTTGAAGGTAAGGTTCGAAAGCTCGCATCGCTTTCCAAGCCACAAGAAACTCTAGGAAGTGGT
The DNA here is from genome assembly GCF_057233095.1 of Heloderma suspectum. Lineage (NCBI taxonomy): Eukaryota > Metazoa > Chordata > Lepidosauria > Squamata > Helodermatidae > Heloderma > Heloderma suspectum. The sequence continues at coordinate 173,302,314 of NC_139459.1, forward strand.
GTAGGAGATGGTTGGACAAAAGGCATGCCTCGGTACAAATTGCGCGGCTGCGTCCACCAGAGTGGAGACGTCAACACTCCGTCCAGGATCGTGAGATGACAACGCCGAGCATCCGAAGTGGAACTGACGCTTTGGAGCAGCCAGTTCTGCAGTGGTCACATTCGAAGTCTCGCCCATCGAACAGCTGGAACTGTAGCCGCCGTGTGACCCAGTAGAACTTGAATGGTGTGGGTGGTGACCCGGTGATGAAGGAGGAAAAGACAGAATAGCAGCACAATGCCTTTGAATTGGTGGCCCAAGGAGCCTTCCGTCTGGAAGCACCCGACATCTATGTCCAGTTCAGGCGGGAGCTGAAAGTGGAAGGAGCTGCAATTCCTTTCTGGAAACTGTTGGAGGGTGAGAAATGATAAGGAAGATCAACACTTGGCAGATGGGATATTAGCAATCCCTGTGGACTGTTGCACCCTCCCCCATATATATATATATTGCTCCCCAACACCACCACTCCATAGGTTAGTAAATTGTGGGGAGGGTTGTGTGCTGGTCAGGGGATTGAAAAGGTTTACCAGGTATAGTTCCATTTCCGAAAAGGAAACCACAAAGAAGCCATCTCCTGCCCTCTAGTGTCAACTAGCAGAATCTCCTGAAAGGGGGCTTCCAAAGCTGGAGAAATCTTCAAATCCACAGTTGGGCAAGTTGGCAAGACCATTTTTAGGACCCACCAAAAGGTACCCAAACAGCGAGCAAGCCTTGGAGTTCCCCAGAGCTCTTCATCGGGCCGGATGTTACGCAAAAAAGGGAGTCCGGCAGGCAGGAGGGAAAACTGGCTGATGGTTGAAGCCGCCCATGTCCTGTGTTTCGTCACAGACTTAAGATGGAGCCGAGGAGAGGAGCCTGCAGGCTGGCTGGGGTCGGGCTCCACCTAGGTCTGAGGCAGTTCCAGGGGGCACCTCACAGTGATTTATTTATTAATTGGTTTTATATACTGCTTTTCACAAAGTTTCAAAGCCATGAACATACAGTATCATACCATGAACACAATAGTAAAATATAATGATGAAACATCATAATAAAAAGACTAATAAAACAATAAAGCTGCTCACTCTGTGGTGCGCTGCAGACCACAGCTGGCTGGTTCACACTTCAGGGAAAGCCTGTGGGGAGAGATGTGTCTTGAGGAGATGTCTGAGCATCAGAACTGTGGGAGCCTGTCTGATGACAGTCGGTAATGCATTCCAGAGGGTGGGTGCAGCGACACTAAACACTCTGCGGCAAGTGCTTTTGAGGCGAACCTCAGGAGCATGTGGCACCATCGGGAGAGGGCACTGCTGCTGCCAGGACAAAGAGGCACGCAGGGGAATGGAAAGAACCAGTGGGATACGGTCATCTCGATATAAACTCCACAGGAGGGACAGGGAAGGGTGTGCTGGAGGCATAGTGTCGAGCAGACTAGAAATCCTACAAGCAGGGCTGGCCCAAGACATTTTGCTGCTTGAGGCAGAAAAGCAAATGACACCCCCCCCCCCCCAAGTCAAGGTGCATAATACCAAAGGCCAGTCAAGTTATTTTATTTATTTATTTATATGTATGTATTAATTACATTTATATCCTGCCTTTTCTCCTCCTTAAGGAACCCAAGGCGGCGTACATAATCCTCCTCCTCTCCATTTTATCCTCACAACAACAACCCTGTGAGGTAGGTTGGGCTGAGAGTCTGTGACTGGCCCAAAGTCACCCAGTGGGCTTCCATGGCCGAGTGGGGACTAGAACCTGGATCTCCCAGCTCCCAGTCCAACACTCTCACCACTACACCACACTGGCTTTCGTGCAAGCCCCTACTGTCAAGGAGGACTATGCATCCACTAGAGCCTGGCCTCGTGGATCATGCACCAGCAGGTGCACTCCAGAAAGATGCTTTCAGAAACAAGGAGATCCGGACACACCCAAGCAAGCCAACCCTCACTACACCCTCACATATTACCTTGGCCCAAGTCGAAACATTGCTGCTCACATCCCTCTTTGCCAGCAAAACCACTTCTGTCCCCCTATCCCAAGTAAGGGGCCTGGGCCAGCTTGGAAGAAGCAACAGGTGAGGAAAACCTCTGGCACTCCATTGGACACGTCAGCAGCCAGTGCACCTGCCCTCTTCCTTGCCAGGATCCTCACTGCCCACAATGGCAAAATGTAGCAACTGGCTGGGCACCTCTCTCTGCACAGTCAGGCACCAACTTACAATGGTGGAGTTAAACAGTTTTGGATGCAGGATGCAATGGTCTTATAGCTCCCTTTATATCTTAAAATGCATCACTTCGCTTCAGATGGTAGGTATACCTTCCACCTTGCACAGCTGCTACATTCTTGATGCTAGAGCAATAACAACAACAACATAATGGAAACCACTGTTTTGTTTTGTTTTTAAGATTCCACACATGTGCAGAGTTTCACATTTTAAACTCACTTAAAGTGCAATCCTATGCATGTTTAGACAGGGAAAAAAGTCCTACAACTCCCAGCAGGCCCCAGCCAGCCATGCTGGCTAGGGGATTCTGGGAGTTGTAGGACTTCTTCTTGTCTAAACAAGAAGAAGATTGTGCCTTCCTGCTCATGTTGGGATAGTGGGAAATGAAATGGCTGATTTATCTGCAAAAAATGCTCTGCAGCACTCTGTTATTGATGTCTCTTTGCCATTATCCCAAAGGGAAGTTGAATGTTCTCTCCAGAGGAAAATGTTTAAAGATTGGCAAAATCGATGGGAATTGAATAGTACTGGCCACAGGGTATTTTCTTTTTGTCCTACTTTGAAGGATTTTCAGATTTTTAATCAGCCAGGTCAAGTAAGACAAGTTGCCTCTTTCAGGTACTAATGTGACACTGTGCAGCGTGCAGTAATCTTTTTGGCATTGGCCGGGCGAGTTCAGACCTTTGTGAGGCTTGTGGGGTACAAGAATCTATAGATCATATTTTCTGGGACTGGTTATGGTATAGGGATGAACGAGTGGCTTATTTCTGTTCTTTGGCTACTAGGGGAGTTCCTGCTGGTAACTTAGAATCATAGAATCATCCAAATACAAAATACAACATAATAAAAACAGTCTAAAATGTTAGGCACAGAAAAATTAAAACTACATAAACAGCTAAAAGTAAGCAAACAATATATTTATATGGATTTGGACGTCATACTTTAAATATCTTAAGAACTTAAAGAAAGCCATGCTGGATCAGACAAAGAGTCCATCTACTCCAGCATTCTGTTCACACAGTGGCAACCAGCTGCCCATGGGAAGCCCACAAACAGGACATGAGTGCAACAGCACCCTCCCACCCATGTTTCCCAGCAACTGGTGTACATAGGTACACTGCGTCTGATACTGGAGGTAGCTTACAGCCATCAGGACTAGTGGCCATTGATGGCCTTCTCCTCCAGGAATTTGTCCAATCCCCTTTTAAAGCCATCCAAATTGATGGCCATCATTACATCTCATGGAAGTCCACTGCTGAGGAGGAAACTGGGATCCCAGCAGCAGGCAAAGGAGCAGCTGACGCTGCTGTCTCACATACCTCCATCTTCTATATCCATCTCTTGACTACTGTCCATGAACAGGAGCTCTTGGGGTGGCTGGTTCGCCAAATAACCCTGCTGTGTGTACGGTCCACCTCTGTGTCTCTACGGATTGACTTTGATGGTCACTGGCCCTATTCCCACAGTCCCAAGTTAGTTATACATTGTCTTTCTCTCCCTCCTGCCCAGTTCCCTCTCCAGGCTCTGCAGCAAAGAGAAAAGAGATAGATTTCTCCCCACTCAGGTCTCCCAGTCACATTGGCCCTCTGCACGAAGGGCTTGGAGCTAATGCCCACAGGCCCAGCATCAAGACAGAGCTGTACCTCCGTCTGGCTCTCCAGTTGACTTCTCCTCCCTGGCATGGAGGGGTGTCATCACAGCCGCCCCCACCACTGCTGCCTTTAAGAACATAAGAACATCAGAAGAGCCCTGCAGGATCAGACCAAGGGCCCATCTAGTCCAGCATTCTGTTCACACAGTGGCCAGCCAGCTGTCGACCGGGAACCCACAAGCAGGGCATGAGCGCAACAGCACCCTCCCACCCTTGTTCCCCAGCAACTGGTGTACATAGGCTGCCACATACACTGCCACTGGTTCTAGTATTAGGAGAGAGGGAGAAAAATGCCTTCCTATCCACTTTCTCCATGCCGCGTATGATTTTGTACGCCTCTATAATGTCTCCCCTTACTCACCTTTTTTAAGTGAAACAATCTCAGACTGTATGCATATAGGAAGCGTATTAATAATTCTGTGCATTCAGTTTCTGCCCCCCACATTATTTTCTTTCTCATTTCCAAGACTACAAGAAAGTAAGCAGTCACCAGGCCCAACAGGAATAATCATGGCCCACCAAACATGAGATTACAAATACACATCCAGGTTGGCACATGCCTGCATACACATCCCCTCTCCACCCCCCCCCCCGCACACATTTGGACCACTTCTTTCTGTTAGGGATGTATGAGACTTTTGTTTCCGCATTCTGTATCATGTGAACATGACCTGCTCACAATCCTGAATGTGAACATGAGCAGGAGTGTTTTGTTTTTTTGTGGAAATCTTGGAAATTCCCGAATTTGCAATCGCATTCGAAAAAAATGTATTTAAAAAAAACAGAACACTCACTTTAAAATGCACATTAAAACTGCATTTTCGTGCTTTACTTAATGGGGGGACGTCTGCATATACACAGAACTTTCCCTGTTTGAATGAGCTGAAAAACAGGTTGAAAACTAAAACGGGAGTGAGCCCAAACGAACCTCAAAATGATTTTTCTGAGAATTTAGGCAAGCTCAAATATTGCTGGTACTGACTTCGTTTTATTGAATCAACGGTTATACCATGGTGTAGCTTGTAAGCTTCTATCTGTAACTGGAAAGGAGTGTTGGAAAGAAAATAAAAGAAAGAGTCTCAACACTGTTTGATATTTAGTCCCAGGCTCTTGGCAGCATGCTGAACAGAAAAAATAACACCCAGAAAAAGTTAAAATCTTCACATCTGTCCCCCTATTTCAGTCCATCATGCAACAGTTTGCAAGTATTTGCAGACTCTGACCTCATCTGGAGCAACAGTGGGTTGTAGCTTTGAGGTAGTAATTTGATCAATGGACCTCGCTGGATCTCGAAGGAGAAGAAGGCAATGCTCCCAGCACAGTTCGACATGATTCTGACACTAGCTATTCTACTCCTTGTAATTCTTTGAACGGCTTTTGGAGTAGCACCTTTACAGCCAATATCCTGTCTCTGTCCCTACAACCCCTTACTAGGGTTGACTGGAGTGACTGTGGCCCTTGAAGAGCTGGGACGTCTGGAGACTCCTGAACTGTGGAGCAGGCCCAGAATGCACAACTCCCAGCCCTCACCAGATATGGAGCAAGTACATTTGGAGGCATCACATCCATTTTAACTTTAGAATTTATGTTACTGGATGTACATTGTGTATGAGTTAGAGCCCGATATATCTGTCATATATTCCATCTGTTCATCTACCATCCACCATCTTTATCCAGAAGGACATGTAGAGCAGTCCAGAACACTCACCCTGTCATGCTTACTGGACTCTGCTCTGTTGGCAGTGGCTCATGGAACCTACAGATACCGCAGTGCAGAGGTGGGCAGGAGAGGACGCCTTGGGAGTGGCTCCCTGCCCTGCCTTGCTCTCAGCCCAGTGTCTGCTGGCATGGGGCCATGAAGGGGTTGCTGCCATGTGATCGTCCCTCATCCCAATAAATACTCTCAATCCCCTGCTCAGGATGGGGATTGGCCAGCCACCTGCCCCAACCTCCCCCTTCTAATGATGTCAGAGTATGTGTGTGTTGGAGTGAAGGGAGAGACCTAGAACTCTTTGGAATAAAAATCCCCCAGCCCACTTGGGGACACCCCTCAAAAGGACATGCTGGAAAGTGCCGAGCAAATGACAAAATACGCAGTTGTACAAAATATTCTCTCTCTCTCTCTGAAGGGCCATAGCTTGGAGGTAGAGCCCAGGGCCTGGCATGCGAAAGGACCCAGGTTCACTCCATGACAGCATCTCCAGGTAGGGCTGGGAAAGACATCTCTTGCTAGCTTGCTGGGGGTTATGGGATTTGTAGTCTGACACATCTGGAGGGTGCCAGGTTGGGGGAGGCTGATCTTGCACGCTGGGTGCGCTACAGAAATGCTCTACGTGTTGTCCCTGGCTAGAGGGCTTACGGTCCCTCCAGGACAGAAGGGGAAGAGAAGCCAAGCACACTGGAACACTAGTCCCTGGGGAAGAGCAGAAGGCCTTGTGGTATTCATCACCTTTGCGGATAGGCTGTCTTTCGCTGCCTAGTGGACCCATACAAAAACAAGGTGAGGTTCAGGTAGCGCAAGGAAGGCTTTGGTTCAAAAGAATGGGGGGAGCAATCCCACGGCCCTAGATAAAGTCTGGGGGGCCACTGGATATGTTGGATGGTTGAATCCGAGGCCAGAGTCAGCGCTCTGGATCCAGGAATCCATAACCTCTGCCCCTGCCCCTCCCCGCCGGAATGGAAAGAGCCACACTGGCTGCCTCTCTGAGAATTGCGAAGGTGACCTTGGAGAGGGGGCAAAGGGGGCATGCTGGTGGGTGGGGAGGGGAGGGGACTGTGGATGTCGGGGTCCGACATATATCCTGAGGCCTCCCCAGCCTCCTTCCCTGCTGCTCCGACGCATCCCAGCTAGGCGGATGGGAACATCTGTCCAGCCAAAATGCAGAGTGGGAGAAGTGCAGAGGCGAAGATGCTGTGTGTGCCGAAGGTCCCATATTCAGTCCCCAGTAGCGCCCCCAGGCACAGAGGGGAAAGAGCCCGGCCACGATCCTGGGCAGCCATCGCTGCCAGCCAGCGTCTACAGTCCTGAGCAGGTGGACCAAGGGCCCGACTCGGTCGAAGTCCGCTTCCCACGTCTGCGGAGGGAGGTGCACAGTGTGCACTGCTGCCAAATACCCCTGGCTTATTATCGCATGATATCTATCTGTATTGTTCTGGGCTCATTGCAGACATCATGTTGTTTGATTCCAGATTTATTTACTTTATAATTGGACAAGTGTTTTATAAAACACACCCAGCTAATTTCGATTCAATGCAGTGGCTAAGACAGAAGACTGGGTTGGTGGACAGCTGCTCCGACCCATCAGGATATATATTTACATCCCTAAACAAGGGCAGTAGCCAAGCTTTATATTTTTAAAAGGAGCAGAAACATGCAATTTGTACAGAAGACTGAGGCCAATGCCAGGACTGGGCAGGCCCTTGAAGATTCCAGCGTGGGACCGTCCCAGCAGCAGAACTATCTTGTCACAGAGAAGAGTGCAAAACCATCCCAGACGCTCACCCCATGTAGGTTTAATGACCATACAAAGAAATGGCCTACAATCAGAGGAAAAAGAGACGGAGGAAGCAAAACAGAGGGCAGGACAACCCAACCCTAGGATGCCCCTCTGTGAGGAAGAGAGCTGGTGTGGTGTAGTGGCAAGAGTGTTGGACTAGGAGCTGGGAGATCCGGGTTCTAGTCCCCACTCGGCCATGGAAGCTCACTGGGTGACTTTGGGCCAGCCACAGACTCTCAGCCCAACCCACCTCACAAGGTTGTTGTTGTGAGGATAAAATGGAGAGGAGAAGGATAATGTAAGCCGCCTTGGGTTACTTGCAAGAGGAAAAAAGGCAGGGTATAAATGCAATAAATAAATAAATAAATAAATAAGTGAGGGGGTGGCACAGCATCTTGCTGAAGATGAGGGGTGGGTAGACGGTGCCGGACTCTGCAATGGATTCCGTGACAATGGGGAGTGTAGCTTCAGATCTGGCCCAGCAGCAAGAAAAGACATAACGTCACACTAGGGAGGTCTGTCGCTGAGCAATCCGGCCCTTCTGCGGTGCACTTGACTTGGCTCTCATTGGTGGGCTGAGCTGCGGGTTTTTCCTGAAAACTGGGAACTCTGCAACCCAGGCAGATAAATGGCTTGTAGCTGTGGGGTTCCCTTACCAGCGTTAGAGGGGAAAGGCGTGTCGCTAGCCCACCTTGCAAGACAGTTGTGGTACAGGAAAAATTATCATTTAGAAGTACATCCAAAATGCACACAAATAATTGGGCTGGGGTGCTCAGAGAATAGCTTGCACCTTTCCTGGCAACTGCTTCTGCTCCCAAGATGAGGCCTTCCACACACTTCCAGGACCCTGGAGCCAGAAGAACATAATTCACAGAGCAACACAATTGGGACTGGTTCACATGCTGTCTCCTCCCCGCTCCCAGTCACTGGAGTAGAATAATTTCATGTTCAGCCTAATGTGTGAGCTGATCTTTTGGGCATCTGAGCTGCAGTAACTTTCAGGATATATTTGGGAATATCAGAGATCACAGAAGCTGTAGGCAGTGGTTCATACATAATGACAACCTAGAGTACGGGCTGAGTATGGGTTATGTATGTGTTGTTTATTCATGGGTTGTTGTTGAATTGTGGGTTGTCGTTATGTGCAAACCCTGTATTATGGTTTAAGTATGGGTTGTTAAACATGAACAACCCAGAGTTCACAACCCAACAACAAACCATGGGTTCTCTTCCTGGGTTGTTCGTGGTTAACAACCTGTACTTAAACAATAGCGCAGGGTTTGCATGTAATGACAATCCATGATTCAACAACAATCCATGATTCAAAGACAACCCATACTCAATCCATACTCTGGGTTGTTGTTACATGTGAACCAGGCCACTGAGATCCATGAAACAGCAGCTCACATGTTTGGTTGATAGAACGGACATTTCCTAGAAGTAAAACAACAACAACAAAACCTAGGGGGAATACACATTACATTCCAGTGTATGGAATAAAAACATGACAGCTGCTTCTTTGGGCAAATGTACTTCGGGGGGGGGGGTCAGTCTGCAGGAGAGAAGCTATGGCTGAGAGTATGGCCCTTTCCATGCTTAACCACTTTCCCCCTTCAATGCCACCCAAGCTGCCCTTTTGCATACCCATTATTCATGAGATAAACATGCATCTAGAGCCCAGTGCAGGGAGGAGAATAGCCGTAAGCACCTAACCCTTATAGCTGTAGAGATAAGAGGGGTATTTGGGGTGTGTGTACTTACAGCTGGAGAATCACTCACTACCTTTGCTCGATCCCATGGTTCCTAAGCCCTCATTTTTGGATGGAACTGACTCATAACGTTAGCATTTCAGACTAGCCATTCCACAGCGGCCAGGACACTCAGTCAATGATGACACAGGAGATCTGCACCAGCAGTGACCCAGGGTCTACCACATTCGTGCAAACAGTATTCGTCGGGTGCAAACAAAACCCACAGCTTCTGGCAGCCCCCTGACTCATGATACATTTCCAGTGTGGTCTTGCGGGCTGAATGAGTCACTTGCCCCCAGACCTCCAAGCCACCCCGCACATGGCCAAGGGTTATGCGCTTGCAGAGCGCTGGCCGAGCCTGTCAGGCCTCACCTCCACCCCTGTGTGGACTGAGAACACACCCTAGAACACAACACTGCAGGGGAGGTTCAGTGGGCAGAGCTGTCCTTCGGGGAACTCAGAAGGTGACAGCGGAGGCCGGTGGCTCCGAGGTCCGTGGGATGGTGAATCCGCTCCAGGTTTCAGCCAGAACCAGTCAGCACTCTAAAGGAGCTATCCAAGGTGCCCCACTGAGACTGGAGCCACCAGCCTCCACTGGAGTATGAGGACTTATGACCAACAGTCCAGTATCCTGTTTTCCACACTGGCCACCCAGATGCCTCCACGAGCTGGGCATGGAGGCAGTGGCCCTCTCCTGTTGTCGTTTCCAGCAGCTGGTATTTGGAGCCGTATTGCCCCTGAGCATCGAGGGGGCATATAGCCATCATGGCTAGTAGCCACTGGCCATCTCACCCTCCATGCATCTAATCGGGCTGTGTCTGCGGTGGCCCCCAAACTGGTTTGCCCTGGTGCCTACTGTGTTTACTTTTTGGCACCAGGCAAAGAACTTTCTATTCTCCCAGGCCTTTAAAGAGTATTTTTAAGTGCTGCTTGCTTTATTTTTAGGTTGTTTAATGCTGCACTTTAAAATAATCTTCTCCATGTTTTTAGCTGCTCTGTTATTTATCTATTTTAAAGGCTGAATTCTTGTTGCTGCTTTAAAGACAATACTTTTGAATGTGTTTTATTATTGGTTTTATTGCTTTTGCTTTGGATGTAGTTGTCACCCTGAGAGCTCCAGCTAGAGGGCTACTCACAAACTGAATGAAGAAAGAAACACCTTTTAAAGCAGGGGTGTCAGACATCAAGGCTGCAGGGAATCCAGCCCCCTGGGCTTCCCTAGATGGCCGCACCCTCTTGCTCTGGCCCCGCCCCTGGCCTTGCCCACCCCCTTGCCCTTGCCCTTGCCCTGCCCCTGTCCCCACCCCGACCCCTTCCACTTTCCCACCCCCTTCCCTGGTCATTTGTTTGTTTCCCAGGTTTTGCTGGTAGTTTTTCTGTTTATGGCTCTGCCCCTTCTGCTCTGGCCCTGCCCACCACTGGAATGTGGCCCCCAAGAGCTCCTCCAGCATCAAATTTGGCCCTTGGCCTGAAAGGGATTCAACACCCCTGTTTGAAAACCATCTAAGCTAGTGTTTTTTTTAATTGTTTTTAATGTATTTGATTATGTTCTGTTTTAATTGATGTTTTGTTTTTAATCTGTATTTTATTATCAGCTGTTTTGACTGCCATTTTTTGGCAGAAAGGTGGAATATAAATAAACAATAAATAAACAATGGGGAGGAAATATCCAGGTATTTTCCACTTTAGCAATCTGTGAACAAGTCAACTGAAAGGGGTCAATTGAAAGGGGATTTTTCCGCCTGAATCTCTGACCCAGCCTCCAGGGCTTCTATTTAAGGTACAATCCAATGCATGCCATGTTTAGACAGAAAAAAGTAAAGTCCAACTTTCTCTGTGGTTTGACAGCAGTGTTTGGTCCCCAGAGGTATTCTGCCTCTGCACATGGAGGTTCAACATTGCCATCATGGCCACTAGCTGCTGATGGAACCATCCTACATGAATGCCAGTGAGAGTGGCTGTCACCACATCTTTGTGTCAGGGAATTTTGTATGTTAATTGTGCATGGCTGTTTGTCGCTTTCTTTTGCAAATCACTTGCACTCATTGTATGATAAGCATATGTTGTATGGAGGAGAGGGTGAGGTTCTGTTTTTCCTGTTCACTATCCTTGGTGCAGGCAGTGCTATTGGGAGGCAGGATAGTACCCCTGACCATCGCTGATTGCCACCAGATCCTGAGGTCCAGCGGGGGGGATGGCTTTCTGCATCTTGTCCTGTTTGTGAGCTTCCTGGAGGCGTGCGGCTGGCACTGCTGGAGACATGGTTCTGCATTATTACTTTGCACATACCAATTGCACCTTGAGTGATTGTGATGGGGCCAAAGCCTGGCAGATTGATCTGTGCCTTCCACGGCAAAATGGGAATGGGGGCGGGGGAGTGACTGTGGCCCCAAGTGCCCCCCCATAAACCTAAGCAGCTCATATTGTCTCCCTCAACACACACACCTCCTTAAAGCCTCCTTTCCCCCCTCCTCAGTTTACTCTGCGATCCACCTCTGTTCACACTGGAGGGGAGGCCAGATGCAGAGGAGCTGAGTTCGTAGGACAGCTGGGGAGGGTCCTAGTTCAGTGGTAGAGCACAGACTCTGTATGCAGCAGATCCTGGATCCAGTCCCCAACATCTCCAGGTAAGGTTTGGGAAGGCTCCTGTTTGGAACTCTGAAGAGACGCTACCAGTCTGTGTAGACCGGCGGTAGACAGCATGACGCCCATTGGCACCATTGCACTCTTGGAAAGCTTTCCTGGTCCCTTCTGAATTGCCTCACCCCTCCTGCTTGTGACATTCTTTTTCTTCAAATTGCAAAATGTCTTCGTGGCAGCTGGGATCCCTTCCAAGCCAAATGAGGGTCTCCACCTATCCTCTTTCTCTATGAATGCCCCGAGCCACGTATGTGGCGTAGAAGCATCCTTCGGAAATGAAGATGGCAGGCGGCACCAGCATTAGCAGAGGCAGCATCATGATTCTGTGTGGCTGTGTGACTCCCCCGGCCCCACTCATGAACTTCTGGTCAGTTGATTCTCTGTGCAATGGGAGTTGTTCCTGGGACAAGAGGATGTGGGTACAAAGTTGCTTTTGTGTGGCTGTCCGATTTCACAACCCCCTCCTTTGTACAGAAAGTCTTAAAGTTCATGGGCTCTGTTCTTCTTTTCTGAGCTATGGGTTACTGGGCATTGGGGATTCACGGCCTGTTCTGCCTCCAGTGACCCCTTGGCTCCACCTCTGGTAACCTGTTCTCCGCCCACCCGCTCAGTTGGCCACCAGCCTCCACTGCTTCTTAGGAAATGAAAATGGCAGGTGGCTTCAGGCCAGTGCTTTTCTCTGCAGCGTGGCCATTTTGTGGTGGTGCCCAGGACAGTTTCTCAAATGGCCAAATGTACCCATGGGCCAGAAAATGTCATCAGTTCTTGGTGTAAACAATACTGAACTCAGTACAAGGCCGCTTCCATCAAAATGTTTTTATTACACAGGGAGCAACTGCCTATGTTCATTTAATCTCATTGAGGGACATTTATATGTGGAAACATTATGGGCTGCAGATCTTCTGTACAGTTCAAGGCTTGTGTGAAATGTGCTTACCAGCTCTCATAATGTAAGACTTTAATGAATCAAATATTGTATTAGTCCTGTATGTCATCAGATTCCAGAATCTTTCGACAACTTTTTCTAACACTGTGGCTTCGATGTATCTACCCTTAATTAACGCCCCAACTCAGTCTGATTGAGGTTTGGTGTCTTAATGGTGGAACCCCCATTCAGCCATGAGGACCGCCCTGGTTTGAGGAATAAGGAGGGGTGCTAGTGTGGATCATGGCCCAACAACCAGAGCAGAACATCTGAACCTGAGAGATACCAAGCAACCATCTTAGAAGCTGCTCAGCTTGTTAAGGTCAGTCCTGCCCCCAGTATGAAGTGGCCTCTTTGAGAACCCCAGTGGTGGCAGAACCTTCTGAACAACCAGCTATGTAGTGCGGCCTGTCCCTCTCTCATACCAAGGGTATAGATTTATCCCAATGATTACAGATGATGCCGCTAGACATCCCGAGGCCTTCTTCCTTCACTTGTGAGCTCAGTCAGAGTTTTGTTTTGGGGACATCCCCCCATGAACTACTCGTATGGCAAGGGCCATTTCAGTTCGTATCTCAGCTGTGCTGCACCTTCCTGCTGTCATTGGGATTCAGGCCAAGACAAACTCTCCCTTACATGAATTGTCCCATGGCTGCAAAACCTGCACCTTGAAAATGAAGTTGTGGAATGTTACATGGTTGACTGCTTCATGGTAAGTGTTAACTGAAGAAAAAGGGACATGTAGTCCAACATACTGGGGGCCATTCTTTTGGGGAAGGCTGAGCTAGGATGACATGCTGCCTGCCCTGATAGTCTCCCTTTGGAAAGCCCCAGAAGCTTTGACGTTGTTTCCTCCTATTGAATCATTCTCAGTTTCTTTTTGGGTGAAAGGGGTGCAGGGCCTGTGTTAGCCAAGTGAAGAAACAATTTCCAGTGTTCTGACCAATCTGTGGACTGCATGTGAGAACTGGGCAGTAGTCTAGGAGGAGTCAGGAGTTGGGAGCCAGGTCCAAAGAGCAAACAGGATCTGAGAACAAATAGGAGTCAGGACCAAGAGCAAAACCAGAAATGTGAAACATAGCAGAACCAAAGTTGCCCTCACTGCTCCAGCAAGGCTCAGCTGGAAAAGGAAGTCCTTTGTACTTCTTCCTGCCCTGGAGGAGCCAATGGCAGGCTGGGCGGGCAGGCCAGGTGAGGTCTAGAATGTTCTTCCCTGAGAGGCTGCAGTTTATTTATATTTATTTATTTATTTCATTTCTATACCGCCCAATAGCCGAAGCTCTCTGGGTGGTTCACAAAAACTAAAACCAAACAACACACAATAAAACAATTTAAAATATATAGAACATTAAAACCACAATATAACAATACAACCACAATAAAACCTAGCAGCAGTACAGGAGTTTAAAATACAGATTTAAAACAGCAAAGATAAAAATTTAGAAAGCTAAAATGCCTGGGAAAATAAACAGGTCTTCACCTGGCGCCGAAAGGAGTACAATGTAGGCGCCAGGCGAACCTCACTAGGGAGCTCATTCCAGAGCCGGGGTGCCACAACAGAAAAAGCCCTCCTCCTAGTAGCCACCCGCCTCACTTCCTTTGGCAGGGGCTCACGGAGAAGGGCCGCTGATGATGACCTTAAGGTCCAGGCAGGCACATATGGGAGGAGGCGATCCTTCAGGTAACCTGGCCCCAAGCCGTTAAGGGCTTTGAATGTTAACACCAGCACTTTGAATTGGGCCCGGAAATGGACTGGCAGCCAGTGCAGCTGGAAAAGTACTGGCGTAATATGAGCTCGCAGGCCAGTCCCTGTTAACAATCTTGCTGCCCTATTTTGGACCAGCTGAAGTTTCCGGACTGTTTTCAAAGGCAGCCCCACGTATAACGCATTGCAGTAATCCAGACGAGAAGTTATCAGAGCATGGATAACTGTAGCTAGGCTATCTCTGTCCAGATAAGGGCGTAGTTGGTATACCAGCCTAAGCTGATAAAAAGTGCTCCGTGCCACTGAGTTCACCTGTGCCTCAAGTGACAGTTCTGGATCCAAGAGCACCCCCAAACTACAAACCTGATCCTTTAGGGGGAGTGCAACCCCCTCCAGAACAGGTTGAATATCACCTAGCTGGGCAGACGAACCACCCACTAACAGTACCTCCGTCTTGTCTGGATTGAGTTTCAGTTTATTAGCCCTCATCCAGTCCATTACCGTGCCCAGGCCCGGATTCAGTACAGCCACTGCCTCACCTGGGTTTGATGAGAAAGAGAGGCAGAGCTGGGTGTCTTCCGCCTATTGATGGCACCTCAGCCCACACCTCCGGATAACCTCCCCCAGCGGTTTCATGTAGATGTTAAACAGCATGGGGGATAGAATAGAGCCCTGTGGAACCCCATGGCACAATTGCCATGGCACAGAGCAATAATCCCCCAGCACCACCTTCTGGAATCGGCCATCCAAGTAGGAGCGGAACCACTGTAGTGCAGTGCCTCCAACTCCCAACCCAGACAACCTATCCAGAAGGATACCATGGTCGATGGTATCGAAAGCCGCTGAGAGGTCCAGGAGAATCAACAGGGTCGCACTCCCCCTGTCCCTCTCCCGGCAGAGGTCATCCCACAGGGCGACCAAGGCAGTTTCCATTCCAAAACCAGGCCTGAAGCCCGATTGAAATGGATCTAGATAATCCGTTTCATTCAAGAGTGCCTGGAGCTGTCCTACAACCACCCGCTCAAGCACCTTGCCCAGGAAGGGGATGTTGGCCACTGGCCTATAATTGTTAACATCCTCTGGGTCCAGGTTAGGCTTTTTCAGGAGTGGTCTAATTACTGCCTCTTTTAAAGCGGCAGGCACCACTCCCTCTCTCAAGGAGGAATTTACAACCTCCTGGACCCAGCCGGACAACCCCTCCTTGTTTGATTTAATAAGCCATGAAGGGCAAGGGTCAAGCACACAAGCGGTCGATCAGACTTGGCCAAGCACCTTGTCCGCATCCTCAGGCCTCAGTAACTGAAACTCATCCAATAAAACTGGACCAGACGGTGCTCTGAACGCCTCTACCAATGGAACTGCATTAATGGTGGTGTCCAACTCATGACGAATCTGAGCGACTTTATCCTCAAAGTGCCGCGCAAACTCGTCACAGCGTGCTACCGAGGGTTCCACAGTCTCTCTCCCTGGCTCAGAATGTAACAGGCCGCGAACCACTCGGAAAAGCTCCGCCGGACGACACTGAGAAGATGCAATGCTGGTGGAAAAGAACTGCCTCTTTGCCACCTTCACCGCCACAGAGTAGGCTCGATAGTGGGCTCTTACCTGTGTTCGGTCAGACTCAGCACAAGTTTTCCTCCACCTGCGTTCTAGCCATCTCCCCTCTTGCTTCATTGCCCTCAGCTCAGGTGTATACCAAGGAGCTGGCCGGGCTCTGCTCAGAGGGAGAGGGCGCTTGGGCGCGATCGTGTCAACCGCCCAAGTCATCTCTGCATTCCACAGAGCGACCTGGGCTTCGACAGGAGCACCAGCCATACCAGCAGGAAAATCCCCCAGAGCCCTCTGGAATCCATCGGAATCCATTAATCTCCAGGGGCGGACCATTTTAATAGGTCCCCCACCCTTGCAGAGGGGAAAGGCCGCCAGGAGTCTAAACCTCAGCAGGAAGTGATCTGACCATGACAAAGGGACAGATGTTAATTCCTCCACTTTCAGATCACCATCCTCCTGCCCAGTCGAGAAAACCAGATCAAGCGTGTGTCCTTTTATATGCGTTGGGCCGATGACATGTTGGGACAGCCCCATGGTTGTCATGGCGGCCATGAAGTCCTGAGCCGCCCCGGATACAGCGGCCTCGGCATGGAAGTTGAGATCCCCCAGGACCATCATCCTGGGGGTCCTCAACACCAAGTCCGAGACCACCTACGTCAGCTCAGGCAGGGAGTCCGATGGGCAGCGGGGTGGGCGGTACACCAACAGAATCCCTAATCTGTCCCGGGTACCCAACACAAGGTACAGACACTCAAGATCTGCACTCGAATGAGCAGGAAGCCTGGAGAGGGAGATTGAATTCCTATAGACCACGGCAACCCCCCCTCCCCGACCCTCAAGTGGGTGTTGGTGCTGCACCGAGTACCCAGGAGGGCACAGCTGGGAGAGAGTGACCCCTCCCAGTTCCCCCACCCAGGTCTCAGTAATACATGCCAGGTCAGCCCCCTCATCCACAATCAAATCATGGATGAGGGAGGTCTTATTTTGGGCCGACCTGGTCCAGTTACATGATCTCACCACATGGGGCAATGGTTAGCAATTATGTATTTAAAACATTTTTATCCTTCAGGTATTTGGGACCTTAAAGGTAAGTGCCAGCACCTAGAACCGGACCTGGAAGCAAATAGGCCGGGTTGGAATATTCTCATAGGGCAGGGGTCAGCAGTTCCTGACACCACATTGAAGGCCCAAAAGCATATTGTTCTACTTATTTATTTAAGGAATTTTTATCCTTTCGGTATTTGGGACCCGAACCATTGTGGGCTTTAGTGTTATGTAGCAGCTCCTAGAACATGACCTAGAAGCAAATCAACCTGATGATACCCGTCCAATTGGTGGTTGCCTTTTTAAGTCTAGCAATTACACCCAGCAGCCACTAGATGTCAGGCTCTCCCTGCATTTCTGCCAGTCTTTGACTTTGACCCATGTCTTGGGCTCCTTCCTTGCAGTCAAAACAGATGCGTGATCAGTTGCAGATCTGTGATCAGACCTTTTGACTTAAAAAGAAGGGGGGAGCTTCAAAGCAGCTCCAGGAGTGGCGAGGGAGGCACTGTAGTTGTGTTGAGTGCAGAGGCAGCGTGAGTAATTGCATTTAAAGCCCTTTGCCCTCTGCCATTGTTCTGACCTGTGTTGTTTATTCGGTCAGTCGCCTCCGACTCTTCGTGACTTCATGGACCAGCCCATGCCAGAGCTTCCTGTCGGCCGTTGCCACCCCCAGCTCCCCCAAGGTCGAGTCTGACCTAAATCCCCATTAACATGAAAAGAAAGTAGTCAGGTATTTGAGGGGGAAAGGAGAGAAAAGGATATATGACCCTGAGCAGATTTGTAAGAGATTTGCAGAATTTTATTCAGATTTATGTAAATCCTCTAACCCATTAGAAAAGGTTATAAAATGATACCTAAACTCAGCAAAGCTCCCTGTTCTAGAAACTGATGATGTCAGACTCTGAAGTGTTGAGTTCACGTTGGGGGAAGTTCAAAAAGTAATTAAACAACTCAAACTGGGTAAATCACCTGGCGTGGATGGGTATACAGAATTTTTTAAATAAGTATTTATAAATATTTTCAAGAAATATTAAACCCACATCTTGTTAGAGTATTTAATGATGTAATGAAAGGGATGCCTCTTCCAGCAACCTGGAAGCATTCAAAAACGGTGGCGATATGCAAACCCTTCAAAGACCCATCATATGTAGAATCATATAGACGAATAACTCTGTTAAATTTGGATTATCAAATCATTACAGCCATCTTGGCTAATCATTTGAAAAGGATTATCAGTAAACATATACATCCAGATTAAACTGGATTTGTTCCCTGCCATCAAATCTCTGATCCAATTTGGAAATTACTAAATATATTCTATCATTCCAAATTGTGTTAAGCACCACTTGCAGTAATGTCCTTGGATGTATTCAAGGCCTTCGTGTGGAATGGCCATATTTCTTAGGTGTTCTAAAAAGGATGAAATTTGATCAGAAATGTATTAGTATATTAAGTAAATTATATCGTGAATCTACAGCAATCATTAGGGTAATTAATGTAAATTCACATATAATAGATGTGAGGCGGGGCATAAAACAAGGCTGCCCCCTGTCACCATTATTATTTGTTATAGCACTGGAACTTTTAGCAAAAAATCCTTGAGACAATCCAAACATTAAGGGGGTAAAAACAGAAAATGAGGATGACCTGTTGGAGCTATATGCAGATGACATGGTCCTGACTATGGACAAACCACTCGTCTCAGCACTGCATTTGAAACAGGAATTAAATAATTTCAGTTTGGTAGCTGGCCTGAAGGTTAATTATAGTAAATCAGAGATAGTGGAGATTAATTAATCTCTATCCGCACAAAGACAGCTCTCTGAAATGATGGGGATACCTCTTCTGTTATGTAAGTTTCAGGTACTTTTGTTGTTGTTCAGTCGTGTCTGACTCTTTGTGACCCCATGGACCATAGCACGCCAGGCCTTCCTGTCCTGCGCTCTCTCCCGGAGCATGCTCAAGTCCATAATCATTGCATCAGTGATGCTATCTAGCCATCTGATCCTCTGCCGTCCCCTTCTCCTTTTACCTTCAATCTTTCCCAGCATCAGGGTCTTTTCCAGAGAGTTTTCTCTTCGCATTAGGTGGCCAAAATATTTGAGCTTCAGCTTCAGTATCTGTCCTTCCTATGAGCACTCAGGGTTGATTTCCTTTAGGATGGACTGATTTGACCTCCTTGCAGTCCAGGGGACTCGTAAGAGTCTTCTCCAGCACCACATTTCGAAGGCATCGATTCTTCGGCGCTCAGCCTTCCTTATAGTCCAGCTCTCACAGCCATACATTACTATTGGGAAAACCATAGCTTTGATTAGACAGACCTTTTGTCGGCAAGGTGATGTCTCTGCTTCTTACTATGCTGTCTAGGTTGGCCATAGCTTTCCTCCCAAGGAGCAAGCGTCTTTTAATTTCATGGCTACAGTCACCGTCTGTGGTGATCTTGAAGCCCAAGAAAATAAAATCTGTCACTGCTTCCATTTCTTCCCCTTCCATATGCCAGGAAGTGATGGGGCCAGATGCCATGATCTTAGTTTTTTTAATGTTGAGTTTCAAACCAGCTTTTGCACTCTCCTTTTTCACCCCCAACAAGAGGCTCTTTAGATCCTCTTCGCTTTCTGCCATTAGGGTGGTATCATCTGCGTATCTGAGGTTGTTGATAATTCTCCCGGCAATCTTAATTCCGACCTGTGATTCATCCAACCTGGCGTTTCTCATGATGTATTCTGCATATAAGTTAAATAAGCAGGGCGACAATATGCTGCCTTGTTGTACTCCTTTCCCAATTTTGAACCAATCGGTTGTTCCATGTCTGGTTCTTACTGTTGCTTCTTGACCCTCGTACAGGTTTCTCAGGAGACAGGTAAGGTGGTCTGGTACTCCCATCACTTTCAGAATTTGCCACAGTTTGTTGTGATCCACACAATCAAAGGCTTTAGCGTAGTCAATGAAGCAGAAATAGATGTTTTTCTGGAATTCTCTTGCTTTCTCCATGATCCAGCGAATGTTGGCGATTTGATCTCTAGTTCCTCTGCCTCTTCGAAACCCAGCTTGTACTTCCGGTAGTTCTTGGTTCGCATACTGCTGAAGCCTAGCTTGTAGGATTTTGAGCATAACCTTGCTGGCATGTGAAATGAGCGCAATTGTATGGTAGTTTGAACACTCTTTGGCGTTGCCCTTCTTTGGAAATGGAATGTAAACTGTCCTTTTCCAGTCTTGTGGCCACTGTTGAGTGTTCCAAATGTGTTGGCATATTGAGTGCAGCACTTTAACAGCATCATCTTTTAGGATTTTAAATAGCTCAGCTGGAATACTGTCATCTCCGCTAGCTTTGTTGTTACTAATGCTTCCTAAGGCCCACTTGACTTCACTCTCTAGGATGTCCGGCTCAAGTTCAGTGACTGCACTATCATGGCTATCAGGGACATTCAGATCTTTCCTGTATAGTTCTTCTGTGTATTCTTTCCACCTCTTCTTAATCTCATCTGCTTCTGTTAGGTCCCTGCCTTCTTGGTCCTTTATCATGCCCGTCTTGGCACAAAACGTTCCCTTGAGATCTCCGATTTTCTTGAAGAGATCTCTAGTCTTCCCCATTCTATTGTTTCCCTCAATTTCTTTGCATTATTCATTTAAGAAGGCCTTCTTGTCTCTCCTTGCTATTCTCTGGAACTCTGCATTCAGTTTGATATATCTTCCCCCTTCTTCCTTGCTTTTCACTTCCCTTCTTTCCTCAGCGACTTGTAAAGCCTCATCAGACAGCCACTTTGCTTTCTTGCATTTCTTTTTCTTTGGGATGGATTTAGTTGCTGCCTCCTGAACAATGTTGCAGACCTCCGTCCATAGTTCCTCAGGCACTCTGTCTATCAGGTCTAATCCCTGAAATCTATTCCTCACCTCCACTGTATATTCATAAGGGATATGATTGAGGTCATACCTGAATGGTTTAGTGATTTTCCCTACGTTCTTCAATTTAAGCTGAAATTTTGCAAGAAGCAGCTCATGATCTGAGCCACAGTCAGCTCCAGGTCTTGTTTTTACTGACTGTATAGAGCTTCTCCATCTTTGGCTGCAAAGGATATAATCAATCTGATTTTGATATTGACCATCTGGTGATGTCCACGTGTAGAGTCGCCTCTTGTGCTGTTGGAAAAGAGTGTTTGCTATGATCAGCGTGTTCTCTTGGCAAAACTCTATTAGCCTTTGTCCTGCTTCATTTTGTACACCAAGACCATGCTTGCCTGTTATCCCAGTTATTTCTTGACTTCCTACTTTAGCATTCCAATCCCCTATGATGAAGAGGACATCTTTTTTTGGTGTTAGTTCTAGAAGATGTTGTAGGTCTTCATAGAACCGATCAATCTCAGCTTCTTCGCCCTCAGTGGTTGGGGCATAGACTTGAATTACTGTGATGTTGAATGGTTTGCCTTGGATTCGTACTGAAATCATTCTATCGTTTTTGAGATTGTACCCCAGTACTGCTTTTCCCACCCTTTTGTTGACTATGAGTGCTACTCCATTTCTTCTAAGGGATTCTTGCCCACAGTAGTAGATATGATGATCACCTGAACTAAATTCGCCCATGCCTGTCCATTTTAGTTCGCTGATTTCCAAGATGTCGATGTTCAGTCTTGCCATCTCATGTTTGACCACCTCCAGCTTACCTTGATTCATTGATCTGACATTCTAGGTTCCTAAACAATATTGTTCTTTACAGCATCGGATTTTCTTTTCACCACCAGACACATCCACAGCTGAGTGTCCTTTCGGCTTTGGCCCAGCCGCTTCACTCTTTCTGGTGCTACTTGGAAATACCCTCTGCTCTTCCAGTAGTATATTGGACACCTTCTGACCTGAGGGGCTCATCTTCCGGTGTCATATCATTTAGCCTTGTGATACGTTCCATGGGGTTTTCTTGGCAAGAATACTGGAGTGGGTTCCCATTTCCTTCTCCTGTGGACCACATTTTGTCAGAACTCTCTGCCATGACCTGTCCATCTTGGGTGGCCCTGCATGGCATAGCTTATGGCTTCACTGAGTTACGCAAGCCCCTTCGCCACAACAAGGCAGTGATCCATGAAGGGGTACAGGTACTTAGGGGTCCAAATTACTAAGAATTTAAATAGATTATATGAAGCAAATTATTTAAAAATTTTGGAAGACAATTAGCTTAGAGGTAAAGAAGTGGAAGCAGCAGGAGCTAAGCATTGTGGATCGTTCAGTACCTATTAAAACGGCGTTGGTCCCAAAACTTTTATTTTTATTTCAGACATTTCCAATTTGGATAGCTAAAAGCCAATTACAACATTGGCAGAAACCACTAAACTCATTTATTTTTGGTACTAAAGCTTCTAGGCTACGTAGTTCACTCTCATATAAACAGTATGAGAAGGGTGGGTGGGGAATCCTGAATTTGGCATGCTATTATGAGGCCAACCAACTTAAACTCACAATTCCCTTGGTAGAAGGAGATGAGGCTTTACAAGTAGCTGAGGAAAGAAGGGAATCGAAAAGCAAGGGAGAAAGGGGAAGATATACCCAACTGAATGCAGAGTTCCAGAGAATAGCAAGGAGAGACAAGAAGGCCTTCTTAAATGAACAATGCAAAGAAATCGAAGAAAACAATAGAATGGGGAAGACTAGAGATCTCTTCAAGAAAATCGGAGATCTCAAGGGAACGTTTTGTGCAAAGACAGGCATGATAAAGGACAAAGAAGGCAGGGACCTAACAGAGGCAGATGAGATTAAGAAGAGGTGGAAAGAATACACAGAAGAACTGTACAGGAAAGATCTGAATGTCCCTGATAGCCATGATAGTGCGGTCACTGAACTTGAGCTGGACATCCTAGAGAGTAAAGTCAAGTGGGCCTTAGGAAGCATTAGTAACAACAAAGCTAGCGGAGATGACAGTATTCCAGCTGAGCTATTTAAAATCCTAAAAGATGATGCTGTTAAAGTGCTGCACTCAATATGCCAACACATTTGGAACACTCAACAATGGCCACAAGACTGGAAAAGGTCAGTTTACATTCCAATTCCAAAGAAGGGCAATGCCAAAGAGTGTTCAAACTACCGTACAATTGCGCTCATTTCACATGCCAGCAAGGTTATGCTCAAAATCCTACAAACTAGGCTTCAGCAGCATGTGAACCGAGAACTACCGGAAGTACAAGCTGGGTTTCGAAGAGGCAGAGGAACTAGAGATCAAATCGCCAACATTCGCTGGATCATGGAGAAAGCAAGAGAATTCCAGAAAAACATCTATTTCTGCTTCACTGACTATGCTAAAGCCTTTGATTGTGTGGCTCACAACAAACTGTGGCAAATTCTTAAAGAGATGGGAGTACCAGACCACCTTACCTGTCTCCTGAGAAACCTGTACAATGGTCCAGAAGCAACAGTAAGAACCGGACATGGAACTACCGATTGGTTCAAAATTGGGAAAGGGGTACGACAAGGCTGTATATTGTCACCCTGCTTATTTAATTTATATGCAGAGTACATCATGAGTAACGCCGGGTTGGATGAATCACAGGTCGGAATTAAGATTGCCGGGAGCATTATCAACAACCTCAGATACGCAGATGATACCACCCTGATGGCAGAAAGCGAAGAGGATCTAAAGAGCCTCTTGTTGAGGGTGAAAGTGGAGAGTGCAAAAGCTGGTTTGAAAGTCAGCATTAAAAAAACTAAAATCATGGAATCTGGCCCCATCACTTCTGGCATATAGAAAGGGAAGAAATGGAAGCAGTGACAGATTTTATTTTCTTGGGCTCCAAGATCACCGCAGACGGTGACTGTAGCCATGAAGTTAAAAGATGCTTGCTCCTTGGGAGGAAAGCTATGGCAAACCTAGACAGCATAGTAAGAAGCAGAGACATCACCTTGCCGACAAAGGTCTGTCTAATCAAAGCTATGGTTTTCCCAGTAGTAATGTATGGCTGTGAGAGCTGGACTATAAGGAAGGCTGAGCGCCGAAGAATCGATGCTTTCGAACTGTGGTGCTGGAGAAGACTCTTATGAGTCCCCTGGACTGCAAGGAGATCAAATCAGTCAATCCTAAAGGAAATCAACCCTGAGTGCTCATTGGAAGAACAGATACTGAAGCTGAAGCTCAAATATTTTGGCCACCTAATGTGAAGAGAAAACTCTCTGGAAAAGACCCTGATGCTGGGAAAGATTGAAGGTAAAAGGAGAAGGGGACGGCAGAGGATGAGATGGCTAGATAGCATCACCGATGCAATGAATATGGACTTGAGCGCACTCCGTGAGACAGTGCAGGACAGGAAGGCCTGGCGTGCTATGGTCCATGTGGTCACGAAGAGTCGGACACGACTGAACGACTGAACAACAACAAGAAGGAGATGTCTCAAAATAATCGGTTAAGATGGAAGAGATAAAGTGTGAGGGAATTTCAATGAGTGCCTTGCCGTTTTGGAAATATACATTCCAAACCTTAGAGCGGGTAAAGAACCCATGTACACTGACCATGTTGAAAGTGTGGAAATCGAGGATGGACATATTAATTCTGTCAATTCTGATCACTCAGCATCCATCCTTTGTAGGCAGACTAACATTAGTGGAAGTGGCTAACTGGAAAACTAGAGGACTTTATCGCCTCATGGATTTCTCTAAAAATGGGTGGGTTTTAGTCAGGAACAATTGAAGGAAAAACTAGGTCAGGAGAGTGTATAGTGGATAACCATGGCACAAGTATAGACTTTTCTCTCTCAGCTAGCAATACAATCTTGAGCTACTAGGAAGTTGACAGCGTTTGAACAGGAGTTGGTTACATTTGCTGAGTTACAAAGGGCTTGAGATCTAATTTATACAAGTGAATTGTAGCATTGGAAATAGGCATAAGTGACCCACTTTGGATGGTGTGGGAAACTGACCTTGGAATTCATATAGAAGAAGATATTTGGAATGCACTGTGGGATAAGTGTCCATTTAAAACAATATCAGTGAAAAATAGGGAATTAATGTTAAAACTGACCCACAGAAGGTATCTTACACCAAGGCAATTATCAGGGATTAACCCTGGGACATCTCTGGAGTGTTGGATGGGGTGCACAGGTATAGGAACGTATATTTGGTGGGCGTGTCCCGAGGTAAATAAATTCTGGAAAACAGTGTTTCAAGAGATTAGTTCCAAAACAGGACAATGGTTGGTTGACCCGTCCCTAGTGTTCTTAGCCTTTAATCAAAACTGCCCCAGAAACCTTTGGGCTTGATGCCAAAACAACTAAGTTTGGCATCATGGTGTTGGATCCAGACTGAGGCATACACCTTAGAATAGACCCATTGAATCAGCTGGACTAACCTCAGTGGGACTTTTCATTACGACTAACTTAAGTCCTAATGATTTCAAGATATCTCCTCTAAGTATGACTCAGGTGGATCCAACTGATGTTATGTTAAAAAAAAAAAACATAAAGAAAGTTGATCAAGATGCATATGGAAGAAAAGCCAACACAGAGAGAGGTTTCTCTCTTTCTTTAATAATCTACTGACTTGCTGTTGCTGTTGCTGATGATCATAATCATAATCAAATAGAACATTTCTTGATCTGCGCTTCTCCTATCCCATTCATGTTCTGGGTTGTTCTGCACTTGAATATGGCTCTCAAAGTCTCAGCTACCTGTCTGGTTAGAAAAGGTCCTTTCTGGACAACGGACGCATTTGTTGCAGCAAACTGGCTCCCCCTCTGGAATGTTTCTGCAGTGCACTGGAGAGCACTTCTTCACACACCTCACAAAAGGCAGCTTGCCAGCTTCTGAAAGGGAAGGGAAAAATAGTTGAGGTTTTCCACACAACATCAATTGCACCAAACAGGACTTGGAGTTACTTGATGGCATTTCCCATTGCATGGTGAATAGAACCACCAATTTAGAGGGTCAAATCTCTTCTGGAGATCTGTAAATATCTGTATATTAATATGGAGCATGAATTTCTGTTCACTCTGTTTTGACCTCTAAAGATCGCAATGGTGCGATAGATAGTGAGAAAGTGAGATAGGGGCTATAGGACTTGCTGGCAAATGCGCGATAGTGAGATGGGGGTATAGGTATTGCTGGACAAAAGTGCCATTTTGCTTTAACGCATTACTTAAAAGAAAAAAAAGTTAGAGGCAAACTATTTCTTAAATTCTTAGAAGCCAAAAGATTAAAAGCAGTAGTATAAAGATTATCAAACACATTAACGCATATAAATCACTTGCAGCTGGCTCACTCATCGGGGAGCCAAATATAGCTAACGTTTGAGAGAAAAAGAGAACAGAATTATTGATTATTGTATGCCCTGGCCGTGGGCTGCTAAGGTTTGGAGGTGCCGAGATAGTGATAAGCCAGATCCAGGTTTACTTACAAGGAGACCTTATTGAGTACTTACAGCACACAGGCATACCCAGTGGTTGGATCAGACAGCTTCTCTGGATCCAGAGCCAAGGGGTACCATGGGTTTTATACCATACATGTCAGCAGTGAGGCAGCATGACACAGCAAGCGTTAATTAGTGTTCGCTGTTCGTCTGCAACTTTCCCAGCATAGACTAACAGTGCTTGTTCAGAAGGAAAACAATCAGAACTTTCCCAGCACAGACACCTGTAGCTCAGCATAAACATAGCCTCACTTCTCAGGCACATCCTAGGCCCTGAGAAGATACTAGCCTTCGTCAGCATGGAATGTGCTGTGGCCGCGCTATCGACCTTTGACTCATCTTACCAATCAAGAGGTCTACTAGCAAGGGAAACTGCAGCTGATGGACTAAAGTCAGAGGCAGCCTTCCCCCGCTGCAAGGGTGGGGGACCTATTAAAATGGTCCGCCCCTGGAGGCTAATGGATTCCGACGGATTCCAGAGGGCTCTGGGGGACTTTCCTGCTGGTATGGCTGGTGCTCCTGTTGAAGCCCAGGTCGCTCTGTGGAATGCAGAGATGACTCAGGCGGTTGACACAATCGCACCCAAGCGCCCTCTCCCTCTGAGCAGAGCCCGGCCAGCTCCTTGGTATACACCTGAGCTGAGGGCAATGAAGCAAGAGGGGAGACAGCTAGAATGCAGGTGGAAGAAAACTCGTGCTGAGTCTGATTGAACACAGGTAAGAGCTCACTATCGAGCCTACTCTGTGGTGGTGAGGGTGGCAAAGAGGCAGTTCTTTTCCACCAGCATTGCATCTTCTCAGTGTCGTCCAGAGGAGCTTTTCCGAGTGGTTTGTGGCTTGTTACATTCTGGGCCAGGGAGAGAGACTGTGGAACCCTCGGTTGCACGCTGTGATGAGTTTGCATGGCACTTTGAAGATAAAGTCGCTCAGATTCGCCATGAATTGGACACCACGATTAATGCAGTTCCATTGGTAGAGGCATTCAGAGCACCGTCTGCTCCAGTTCTATTGGATGAGTTTCAGTTATTGAGGCCTGAGGATGCAGATAAGGTGCTTGGCCAAGTCTGATCGATCATTTGTGTGCTTGACCCTTGCCCTTCATGGCTTATTAAATCAAACAAGGAGGGGATGTCTGGCTGGGTCCAGGAGGTTGTAAATTCCTCCTTGAGAGAGCGAGTGGTGCTGGCCTCTTTAAAAGAGGCGGTAATCAGACCACTCCTGAAAAAGCCTAACCTGGACCCAGAGGACATTAACAATTATAGGCCAGTGGCCAACATCCCCATCTTGGGCAAGGTGCTTGAATGGGTGGTTGCAGGACAGCTCCAGGCACTCTTGAATGAAATGGATTATCTAGATCTGCCGGGAGAGGGACAGGGGGAGTGCAACCCTGTTGTCTCTCCTGGACCTCTCAGCGGCTTCCGATACCATCAACCATGGTATCCTTCTGGATAGGTTGTCTGGGCTGGGAGTTGGAGGCACTGCGCTGCAGTGGTTCTGCTCCTACTTGGATGGCCGACTCCAGAAGGTGGTGCTGGGGGATTATCGCTCTGTGCCATGGCAATTGTGCCATGGGGTTCCAGAGGGCTCTATTTTATCCCCCATGCTGCTTAACATCTACATGAAGCCGCTGGGGGAGGTTATCCGGAGGTGTGGGCTGAGGTGCCATCAATAGGCGGAAGACACCCAGTTCTACCTCTCTTTCTCATCAAACCCAGGTGAGGCAGTGGCTGTACTGAATCCGGGCCTGGGCACGGTAATGGACTAGATGAGAGCCAATAAACTGAAACTCAGTCCAGACAAGACGGAGGTACTATTAGTGGGTGGTTTGTCTGCCCAGCTAGGTGATGTTCAACCTGTTCTGGAGGGGTTGCACTCCCCCTAAAGGATCACTTTCGTAGTTTGGGGGTGCTCTTGGATCCAGAACTGTCACTTGAGGCACAGGTGAACTCAGTGGCACGGAGCACTTTTTATCAGCTTAGGCTGGTATACCAACTACGCCCTTATCTGGACAGAGATAGCCTAGCTACAGTCTTCCATGCTCTGATAACTTCTTGTCTGGATTACTGCAATGTGTTATACGTGGGGCTGCCTTTGAAAACAGTCCAGAAACTTCAGCTGGTCCAAAATAGGGCCGCAAGATTGTTAACAGGGACTGGCCAGCAAGCTCATATTACGCCAGTACTTTTCCAGCTGCACTGGCTGCCAGTCCATTTCTGGGCCTGATTCAAAGTGGTGGTATTAACATTCAAAGCCCTTAACAGCTTGGAGCCAGGTTATCTGAAGGATCACCTCCTCCCATATGTGCCTGCCCAGACCTTAAGATCATCTTCAGAAGCCCTTCTCCATGAGCCCCTGCCAAAGGAAGTGAGGCGGGTGGCTACCAGGAGGAGGGCTTTCTCTGCTGTGGCACCCTGGCTGTGGAATGAGCTCCCTGGTGAGGTTTGCCTGGCACCTACGTTGTATTCTTTCTGGCGCCAGGTGAAGACCTTTTTATTTTCTCAGGCATTTTAGCATTTTAGCTTTTTAGACTTTTAGCTTTGCTGTTTTAAATCTGTATTTTAAACTCCTGCACTGCTGCTAGGTTTTATTGTGGTTTTATTCTGGTTGTATTGTTTACTGTGGTTTTAATCTTTTATATATTTTGTATTGTTTTATTGTGTGCTTTGGTTTTAATTTTTGTGAACCGCCCAGAGTGCTTTGGCTATTGGGTAGAAATGAAATGAAATGAAGAAAGCAAGCAAGCAAGCATTATGGATCTCTAAGCCCCTCTAAAACTACCGGCCTGGGGCCAATACAGTTATAGCACACAGTCTGGATACTTTGGCTTGCCTTCTCAGGGATGCTTCAAGACTTCGTTGTCTGTTTCTTCGCTTTCAGAAGATGTAGGATGTGGGCTAAAAATGTTTGTAATACTATATTGTCTTTTTATTGTCATCTCTAGTGGATTGCCAGGATCTGGGCAAGCTTCCCACTTAGTGGAGGTGTCCCTTCTCACAGGTGAGGGGTGGATCCAAGTAGGGCATTCTGCAACTCGAACAGTTCTATGAAGTCCATTTGCCACCATGTGCCTGGCATGGTGGGTCTAGGCGATGTTGCTGCCTTAGTAGGGGCTGGTGATATTGTCTGCCCCCTTTTGAGACCTAAAAAAAAATGCCCTCAGGATCACATTGGGTGCCAGTAGCTTTCTAGGATTCTTCTTCTTTTTTTCTTTGGAGGCTGCAAGCTGAAAGACAGAAATTCCATTAGGGGAGTGAAAACTGCGCAGTGGAGGCTGGAGAAGGAGAGGAGCAGGGGGCCATTGGTGGCTGTGTCTTTGGCTGCTGCATCTGCCTTGGTCTTCCCTTGTGAAACTGGATCAGGGCCAGAGGTATGAGCCAGACAATGCATCATGGCAAGTGCACGGGGAAGCTGCAGCGCTTCAAGCAAGCTTGCAATGAGAGGACAGTGAGCAATTCCTGAACCTAAGGAAGTAAGAAAGCCATGATTTTTCCACATTTGCCTTGTGGCATGACAGACTCCAAATCATAGAGTCATAGAACAGTAGGGCTGGAAGGGGCCTACAAGACCATCGAGTCCAACCCCCTGCTCAATGCAGGAATCCAAGTCAAAGCATCCCTGGCAGATGGCTGTCCAGCCTCATCTTGAATGCCTCCAATGTGGGAGAGCCCACCACCTCCGTAGGCAATTGGTTCCATTGCCGTATTGCTCTAACAGTCAGGAAGATTTTCCTGATGTTCAGCCGGAATCTGGCTTCCTGTAACGTGAGCCCTTTATTCTGTGTCCTGCACTCTGGGATGATCGAGAAGAGATCCTGGCCTTCCTCTCTGTGACAGCCTTTCAAGTACTTGAAGAGCGCTAACCTATCTCCCCTCAGTCTTCTCTTCTCAAGGCTAAACATGCCCAGTTCTTTCAGTCTCTCTTCAGAGGGCTTTGTTTTGATCAGTCCCATGATCATCTTCGTTGCCCTCCTCTGAACCCTCTCCAGCTTGTCTGCATCCTTCTTAAAGTGCGGTGCCCAGAACTGGACACAGTACTCCAGATGAGGCCTAACCAGTGCTGAGTAGAGGTGAACTAGTACTTCCTGGGATATTTAGAGTCATATGCATATTTAGAGTCAGCGTAGATTGACCTGTGGATAAAAGGCAGGCATGAGTTAAAGCTACCAGTTCAGCAGCTTGGGCTGAGTGGACAGTGGGTAAGGAAAAAGCTTCTAAGATAGACAAATCTGAAACCACAGCATAAGAGGCAGACAAAATTAGGGTATTACAAGGGGAATTACAACATCACAGGACTCCTTATTGGAGGAGGTCTTCGATAACAGGAGCAATCCCTTCCATGGCATCCCGAGACAAGGGGTATTGCTCTACCCCGGGCCAAGGCTTGCTGGTCTGGTATGGAATTTTTACTGGCTCGGCAGACTTAAGCAATCCCACATCGTTGGGGTGGGTCGCCCACAACTGGGGGTTCACTTGAGCCAGGGCGGGGCGGTCAGTCCCATCTGGCCCTTGGTTTTCCCCAATGGTTAAAGCTGCGAGCAAAAGTGGAGTGTTGGCGCCTGGTAATTCAATTGAGACGCCGTCTGGGGTGCATTTTATAGTTGCTCTTAATTTACACAACAAATCTCAGCCCAAGAGGTTTACCGGAATGGTTGAAGACAATAAAAACGCATGTTCTTCAGACAGTGGACTGATTGTTACTGGTGCTGGTTCAGAGACTGGGCAGGGGATAGGATTCCTTGAAATCCCTATAGCAGAAACAGAAGAAGAAAGAGGCAGAGAGAGAGAAAGCAGAAGACGAGACAGTGGACATGGTACCACCAGTGTCTGCCGGGAAAGGCAGCTGTTTTCCACTCACAGTTAGGCTGAGGGACAGTCATTGTGAAGGCCTCTCTGGAACAGTGGAGGCAAATTGTTCTTGGGGCTGTGGGGGAGAGTATGGATTCAGCTTCTCCGCAGGCGGCGGAGGCGGTAGAGGGAGGGGCTGCATCGGCACTTGGGGTCCGACTGCAGACGCCTGATTTTGCTCTCTTCAAAGTCTCTTACAGCCTACCTGGATCCCTACATCCTGCTGCAAGGAAGTGTTGCCACCTGGGGATGATGTGCCCCAGAACCAGGAAATTCTAGTTGTGCCCTAACACAGAGTTCATCAGCCCTTTGAGTCATTTTGGACCCAGAAGAGAAGAACATCCCTGGTTGCCATCATGGTACTGGCTTTGCCCTTTTTCCTGCTATCGTGCGAGATCTTCTTAGACTTTTGGGCCTCCTCTGGATTACAAAATAGCCACCTCTAAAGGACTAGTAGTGAGCCAAGCACTTGCTGGCGAGGAGAGCATAAGCCTAGCAGTGAGCCTAGCCCCTGTGAGTGAAGACAGAGCTGTCTCAGCCTCCACCAGAGGCATATTTTCATGATGTGGCCCACCTGCATCCTGCTCCTGCTTGACATCTTTAGTTGCGTGAAAGCAAAAAACACTTTCCTGAAAGTAGTGAACCAGATTCAAGTAGACTTGAATGTATCCAGTTGCTAGATCTGCAGCCATGTGCCAGTCCATGCTCATAGAGGCATACCAATGATCCCAGTCCCACGAAATGAGACTAAAATGATTAAACCCTATTACTTAGGTCTACTAGAGACAGCCACCTAGCAAGATGTGCAATGTAATCAGCATAATTGTTGTTTATATTGTTTTGTTCCATGTGATCATTGTTTTGATTAAATATTGTATCAAATTACTTACAAAAACTATACATAAAGCTGAACTGCACCAGATAGTCAGTGGAATGCAAAGAGAAATGTGAAAAGAACGGAAAGACGATTTAACAACTGATAACAATACGAGCATAGATGGTGAGCCTGAGAGGCTCAAAGGGGGGATTGTGAAAGTAGGCCTGACCAGGCCTCTTAAGTAGTTTGGTTCAGGCGAGGTGCCTGATGGGATTGAGTGTGTGTGTGTGTGTGTGTGACCATGAGAAGGTAGTTATAATTTGCTCATAAGCAAGAAATTCCTATCCACCTAAGTAATTCATCCCTAAAGATAAGAAGGCTGCTGTGCTGATAAGACTGTGCTGAGTACTAATTGATTTCTGAGCATGTATAGTGTGTTTTTCTTTGTTCTCCAACTTTCAATCTGTATAAATGCATCCTGTTTTCTTTTGGAGGGAGAGACACAGTTTCGTCTGTCTCTCCCATGGCCGTGATGTGCTTTAATAAATTTCTGACTGTTCAACCTAAGCTGCCTTGGATATTTCCTTAACACAGCATTCTTCTGCAGCAGCAGGCTTCTTGCAATAGTGGCAAATGCCTGGTTTCTTCCCTGGTTGATGCTGTTGTTCGAAGTCAGATGGCACAGTAGGGCTTTGTAGTTGGTTCAGTTGTATGGCCACAAGCTGGTATTTCAAATCTTTCTTCTTTTCTTTCTCGCGTTGGCTGTTTTCCCGAAACTGGCTGGCAGTGGTGAGGATCTGTTGGGCGGTCTGCCCCTTCCATCCCACGACTTTGTTTTTTATCTGGAGGCTTTATCTGGAGGCTTCCTTCAATCTGTTGACCTAGGAACTCAGGAGGAGAGGGCGATATGCATCGGCATTGGGGTTGGGATCCATATCTGTGTGTCTCTGAAAAGCGTCACAGAGTTGGTGATAAAAAGTCATTAGGGCTTTCAGCTCCCCCCCTCCCGGTCCCGTGGATACTGAAGCAACATGCCACGCCTTTCCCCGGGATCTGGGATTTAATTCTACCTGAAGTGGTTGGAGGGTGGGGTGGTTGAGGCCATCTCCTTCTTCGCCTTCTGATCCGCCAGTGGTTGGACAGTGGGGGAGTGAGAGGATCATGGTTAGGAGGTGGAGGGTCAGAGTAGGCAGGGGTCCAAAGATCAAGAAGATCTTCTTCAGGTTCAGAAGGGATTTTTGTTAGTGCAGCGTACATGGATTTAGGAGGTTTGTAAGGAGGAGCAGAAGGTTTAGTCTGAGGGACAGACTGAGAGAAAGAGAGTTGTTTTACCCGGGCTTCAAGTATTTTAACGCGTTAATTTTGGCTAGCCATTAAACTTCATAGTTGCCCTTTTTCTGACACATCCCACAGGTACCAGTAATCCATCTGTCTTGAGTGAGAGGACTCAAGAAAACCTCTGAGATATTTCAATTTACTTTGATCAAAGGAGCCTTCATCAGGCCACTGCAATGCAGGCTTTTCAGAGGTATACCCATTCCACACATGACATAAAAACACTAAGCGCTTTACACTTAACCTAGCCGGCAATTTCTCAGGTTGGCCATAGAGTATTACCATCCGAGCAAGTGGGGAACCCACAGGAGGTGATTTCGAACCAACGCCCCCATGGTGACAGACCGTTCATCCAGCCGCAGGCCGAAGGAGTTGTTTTCCACAGCCTAGGACTGTGGAAATTATCACAACCAACCAATCAACCAACAGAATAACAATTTTTCGAAGGCCTTGTTGACCAAAAAGGAGAGTTCAGACACATTCCCTGAGATAGATTTTTGAAGAAGGAATGACTCTTACCGCCTGGGAGATGTTGTGGACAGTGGGGAGGCAACAATGGGAGATTTTTGAAAAGAATCTCTTACCTCTTTGCACGTGCTTGTTCCATTGCCACGTTCCCTCAGTCCAGTACTGGTCTGGGACTGCCAGTCATCCTGCCGGCTACACCAAAACTGGGGGAAACAAAAACACAGTACATAGTAAGAAATACCAGGCAAGAGGTCTTAGTCAATCAAAATCTTACATATGTTATCTATAGCCAATCATTTTAGGGATTATGCTGATTACGCATGCATCAGGCATTTATCACATGTACAGAATGCTTCTTTCTATCCATGAATACACCCTTAAGCACAGCTGGGAATTTGCAAATTCCTGCAAGGCAGTACGTTATCTCACTAGGCAATGGGTTTCTGCCTGCCTATTGTCCTCATGAGATAGGAGCTGGAGTCTCTTTTATCTGTGTTCAGGAATGTTTATTCCACCCTCTTACCCAGTTATCTGTGTCTTATTTTCCTCAGTTACATTCTCTGTACTTTTCCATCCTGGGGTCTTTGGTTTAGGTCTACACTTGGGCCTTTTCTCCCACAAGTGCTAGAACACAATGATGAGTATGGTCCTGCTGAAGACGATGAGAGAGAACTCAAAGGCTTGGACAGGGTTGGGGGACTGCTTTCAGGATGAGGGCCAAATTCATATTTGGAGAAGCTCTCAGGGGCTGCATTGCAGCGCTGGGGCCAAAATGCAAAAAAACAAAAAAACAAAACCCCAACCCAAGAAAAGGAAAAAGAAAGAAAAGCCTATTGTAGCGTAAAGCTCCTACAAGTAATTAAGCCTTATTAGAGACATTTCAACCTTTTAGAATGGGGAAAAACTGCACAAAAGCCAGGAAACCACCACATGATCAGGGGTTCGGGGGAAAGGGTGGGGCCAGGGCAAGGGGGCATGGCCATCTTGGGAATCCCAGAGCTCATCACTGGGACCCCCGGAGGTCCAGATATGGCCCCTAGGCCTGAGGTTCCCCACCCCTTGTAAATTCGGTCCTGTTTAACCTCAGAACCTGCACCAAATGGGTCCGAAGCACCCCGGTGAGTAACCAAGCTAATCCCAATGGACAAACATCACTACAGACAAAATTGTAAATTGAAATCTATTTAAGGCTTTATTTCAGAAAAATACATAGTATAAAGAAAGTGGCATGGAGGTTTTATGAGCGTTAGAAACTTTCTCTATAATTACAGGGAAAGAGAATGCAACAAAAATAGAAGATTAATCGAAAGAATTGCAATCGCCAAAACTGGTATTATGAACTTGGCCAATAAGATAATGGCTTGAGGTTCTACCACTGTTATGACTCCTCCTTCCAACGTTCTCCTGTTTACTACTTGTGGTTCAAAGCTAAACGAAAACAACCTAAACTAAGTGTTAATCCTCCCTTTACTTCCTCCTGCTTCTTACTTGAATATAACAGCTACGGTAAAGCGTTACTACATTCCTCTAGGCATGTGAAGAATAGGGGTAGGAGCTAGAGTGAAAAGAAAACCCAAGACATGGGAATAATTCCATTTGCCACCTCTGAAGTTGGTTTCCAAATCCCCTCCTCAGAAATAACCTCCAAGTCTCAAGCGTAGAAATCACTCTAAGTCCCAAACTCAGAAATAATTCTAAGTTCTACTTTCAGGAAAATAGTCTTAAGTTCCAAAGTCTAAGAGGCTAAAGAGGTCTATAGTTACCCAAATCCTTGGGTCTGGTGGCGAAGCAGCAGCAGCAGGAACAAGAGCGGCCAGGAGCTCCCATTCCCTGGGCTTTTATAACCCTGCCCTGGTCAAAGGTGGGGCCCAAGGAGCAATGAGACGATCATCTTCCAGTCAAAATGGGGTGCACGTGGTTAGAGCATTTGCTCACCAATCAGAAGCAAGGTGTCTCATCTATCTCCCACAATTTCATGTGTCTGGGGAACATAACTGGCACCATTACAAACGGGTTACTTTGAAATGTCCCAAAATATGACCCAAAGCCTGCCATCTGGGCATGTTACCTTGACTGACGCATTTCTCCCTGGTATATCTTCTTTGAACTCCCGGTCATCTTTGGCCATTTTTGGTCATATCCGCCCCAACACCGCCCCCCAGTTGTCGCTCGTGCTCAGGGCTGCAGCTTCCCTGCCCAACTAGCATTGAGTAAGGACATTCTCTTATCAGCAGGTGTACACCACGAGATGTCAAACAGTACTTTCCCTCCTCTTAGTAGGCATCGGAGCATGCTTGGTTCTTCTGTTCATTTTGCTTAGACTCTCTGCTAGCACATCGTGGCCTTTAACAAACTCTGTGAAGCTGCTTGTAAAGGCAGCTGCATTCCCCCCCCCCTTTCTTCAAAGACAGTCCTGCAAAATCTTAGTTAGAGTCTTGAAATAATGTCATTTAGCACAGAATCAAACCTCAAGGTCTTCTTGCCCAGGGGCCAAGAGTCTGGAATATAAAACAGGTTACGAGTCTGGGGTCTTGTAGGGGCTCTTCTTCTTGTAGGTCTCCCCAAAATCCTCATTCAGGTCCTTCTACCATTCCAGATCAAATCAGCCATCTTTACTCTTTGTTAACCCTTTTAGTACCAGATTAACACCCCTGATCTGGGCTGACATGTTGCCTGCCCTGATATTTGTCCTTCAGGGACCCCACAAGCTGTGACATGATTTGTTCCCTTGGAACTGCTCTATTGATCCCTCTTTGGTTGCAGGACCACTGTTAAGCTGAGCTCTCTTGCCCAGTGGAGAAGCCCCTTCCGTAATTTATTGGCAGAGCACATATTTTCCATTCAGAATGTCCTGAGTTTGATCCGCAGCATCCCCACTCAGGGCTGGGAAAGGCTCTTGTCTGAGCAGCAAGGGCCACTGGGAGGCTGGATCTGCTGCCTACCAGGGAGAACATCACAGCAACGGGGAGACCAGCCTGGCCCCATCCATCGGACAGAAAGGGAGCAGCTGCAGGGAGCTCTTTTGTCCTTCCTGGCCAGAAAGGACACCTATGAGAACATCTTTCTCCTCCTCCCTCCCAGTCCATTTTCCTTTTGTGTTGTGTCTCTTAGTTGTAAGCCTGGGGGCAGGGATTGTCTTATTATTAATATTTGTAAGCCACTCTGGCACCCCTTTTGGTCTGAAGAATGGGATTAAAAATGGTGCACATTAAACAATAAATGAAGCCCTGGAGAGCCACTACCAATCAGTGTAGACCAGGGGGCCATTTTTGCCCCCTGGACCAGCCCATGTACCCTGTGGGTGCTGAAAACAGGGAGAAAAATTTTAAAGAACATAACATAAACAAAATGGTGTCCATACCAGCTGTTGGCACCTCTAATCTTCCTGATGTACTGTTAGTCCTGTGCACAGCAGTTTCCAGAATCTTGTGATATCTTTCTCTAACATGGCAGCTTCTAAGTCGGCCCAAAACTGTTATCTAATATCTGGCTATACTTCCATCTTGAATGTTGCAGGGCCAAATTAAAAACTTTTTTTTCCAGGTACGTAACGTGTGATAAAACCTAAGAAGAGAACTGCTCACAGCCTATTTATTTTGTCAAATAGCACAGTTTATCCAATATTTGTGCTCCTGAATCCACTGAAATGTGTATTTTAATCTCCTAATTACCTGTAATAAATTCATGCAGAAGATGGAGTAGACGTGTCCTTTGTGTCTCCCAAGGGCCGGACTTGAACCAACCAGAGGCAACTACAGGTGAGAGGATTTCAGCTAAACATTTTGGTAAAGGAGATCCCACCACCTCCCAAGGAAGCCCCGTCCATTGCTGAATAGTTCTGGTTGTTAGGAAGTTTCTGCTGAAATTTCAGTTTAGCTGAAATCCTTTTTCCTGAAATTTCCTCCCGTTGGTTCTAGTCTTGTGCTCTGGAGGTGCAGAGAACAACTTTCCTCCCTCTTCTGCATGACGGCCTGTCAGATATGTGAAGGCCACTATGATGTCTCCCCTTAATCCTCTCTTCTGCAGGCTAAACATACCCAGCTCTTTCAACCCTTCCTCCTAGGACTTGGTTCCCAGACCCCTCTCCATCCTGCTTCCAGTTTGCCACAGGGCTTTCTTCAGTTCATTTGCATCTCCCACTGGCCTCCCTCCATGCATGAAATTACATGGGCAGGAGACAGGGTCTTCTTGGTTGTGGCACCACGATTGTGGTCTTCCCTCCCAGGACAGATTCATCAAGTTCCTCCTCTTCCCACCTTTCCAGGG
This sequence comes from Heloderma suspectum, assembly GCF_057233095.1. Classification (NCBI taxonomy): domain Eukaryota; kingdom Metazoa; phylum Chordata; class Lepidosauria; order Squamata; family Helodermatidae; genus Heloderma; species Heloderma suspectum. Next base: position 173,340,418 of record NC_139459.1, read on the forward strand.
GTGCTAAACATGTCCTTGCTCAGGCTGTCTTTCCTTAGTAGCTTCCCCTTTTTATGATGTTTCTTTCAATAAAGTTCTAGTACTGCTTATTTATTATTCATTTATCTCTTTATTGCATTTCTATACTGTACAATAGCCAAAGCTCTCTGAACAAGATAAAACCATAAAATATGATAAAGTGTAATATCAAAACATTAGAAAGCTTAAAACAGAATAAAACTAGATTCAAAAGCAAGGAAAAGCCAGCCTCAGTGCAAGGATCTTCAAATGCACCGTCCAATACAGTTTTTAAAAAGTACACCACTGCTGCCTCCTGGTGCTGCATGGATGGCACACGTTTCAGCGCTGCCCTCGGCAACTGCCCATTGGTTCTGAGTGCTGACACCGGCCCTGAGTGTCCTCACACGGAGAAAAGTTGCTTGGACTGAGAGGAACCATCTCTCAAGGAGAGTCTTTGTAAAGCCTGGTGGATAGGGACTGGTCCTTGCAAGGGTCATCTGACGGAATGCTCAGGCAGCCATGTTTCCTGCCTTGACATCAGTGGGACTTACCCACAAGTAAATGTGCTCAGGAACGCAGGCACATGGTGTCTGGGCCAGAGTGAGAGACAGGTGAAAAAGCAGGTTGCACAGTGAGGAGGAGGAGGAAGGGCAACTCCAAGGGATTCTTCTCAGTGGGCCCTTGCTGGGCCGTTGACAGGGGCCCAGCCATGCCGACCCTTGGAGCTGGCCCTACCCATAAACAAACACACCAGGGGACCAGACTCCCAAGAAATAAAGTGATAATACACAAGCCTTTCACTAGTGAACTCGTTCAAATATGGCATAAATATATGAAATGTTTAGCTCCTTCCATGTCCCCATTATGTCCCATTTTGGAACACCCCAACTTTAATTTTCAAGATAAACATGCATAATCATGCATAAATCATGGAAAGAAATTGGGATTTATAGACTTAAAGGGCGCAATCCTATGAGGATAGGTGGCTGCCTCCGAACTTAGAGGTGACTGCCTAATCAATGCAGGGCAGGAGAAGCGCAGAGGGGATCGTTCCCTCCATGCTTCTCCTGCCTTGCATTTGTGGCTCGACAGCCAATTTCGGCTGTCTAGCCGTGGGAAGGCGGAGCGGGGGAGGAGGCTGCCAGATGACGCATAGGATATATTGTACTGACATTTCCACGTTCCCCACCCCGGAAAGTCCCATTTTGGCTGCTCCGTGCTCCTCTTCCAAACGTGGAGGTCGGGGCTGTTCTGCAGGCAGCGTGGAAGCGGGGGAAGGTCGGTTCTCTGGCAACTGGCCTCAGAGCGTGGGCTCCAAGGTTGGCTCCCAGAAAACCAGATATATCCTATGGCCATCTAGCTGCTGACTAGCTGCCATAGGATTGCTCCCTCCAAGATTCACTTATAAGAGGAAAACCTATTTCAGTAAGACAATCAAAAGATAAAACTGCCAAATAAGAACTAGTTGTTTTAAATTAATGCAAATTAATAAATTTGCAACTCACTTGTATAACATGTGAGATTCTCTAAGAGCACTTGTGATATTTGAAAACTATCATACTGAAGAATTTAGTGTTTTTTTTTTAAAGGATTTGTCTCAGTTATCTATAAGGCTATTATTGAGGATGAATATGGTAATTACATGGGTGCCAAGATGACTTGGGAAATAAACCTAAATATTAGTATATAAGAACATAAGCAGAGCCATGCTGGATCAGAACAAGGCTCCATCTAGTCCAGCATTCTGTTCACACAGTAGCCAACCAGCTGTTGACTGGGAACCCACGAGTAGGGCATGAGTGCAACAGCACCCTCCCACCCATGTTCCCCAGCAACTGGTATACATTGGCTCACTGTCTCTGGTACTGGAAGTAGCACATAGCCATCAGGACTGGTAGCCATCGATAGCCTTTTCCTCCAGGAATTTGTCCAACCCCCTTTTAAAGCCATCCAAATTGGTGGCCATCACTACTTTTTGTGGTAGTGAATTCCATAGTTTAAGTATGCGCTGTGTGAAGAAATCCTTCCTTTTATCTGTCCTGAATCTCCCACCAATCAGCTTCATAGGATGAACCCAGGTTCTAGTATTTTGAGAGAGGGAGGAAAATGTCTCCCTATCCACATTCTCCACACCATGCATAATTTTGTAGACCTCTATCATGTCTCCCCTTACCCTCCCTTTCTCCAGGCTAAACAATGCCAGCTGTTGTAACCTTCTCTCATAGGGGAGATGCTCCAGCCCCTTGATTATTTTAGTTGCCCTTTTCTGCACTTTTTCCAGCTCTACAATATCCCTTTTTAGGTATGGTGACCAGAACGGTACACAGTATTCCAAGTGTGGCCGCACCACAGATTTGTATAGGGGCAGTTTGATATTGGCAGTTTTATTCTCAATTCCTTTTCTAATTATGCCTAACATGGAGTTTGCCTTTTTTACAGCAGCTGTACACTGGGCTGAAATCGTCATTGAGCTGTCCACCACAACCCCAAGATCTCTTTTCTGGTCAGTCACCTCTAGCTCAGATCCCATCAGACTATACTTGAAGCTGGGATTTCCCCCCCCCCCCCAACGTGCATCACTTTACACTTGCTTACACTGAACTGCATTTGCCATTTAGATGCCCATTCTCCCAGTTTGGAGAGATTCTTTTGGAGCTCTTCACAATCCCGTTTTGTTTTAACCACCCTAAATAATTTGGTGTCATCTGCAAATTTGGCCACTTCACTGCTCACTCCTAATTCCAGATCATTTATGAACAGGTTGAAAAGCATTGGTCCTAATACAGATCCCTGTGGGACCCCACTATTTACTTCCCTCCACTGGGAGAATTTACCATTTATTCCTACTCTCTGCTTTCCGCTCTTTAACCAGTTACTGATCCATAAGAGCACCTCTCCTCATATTCCATGACTGCTATGTTTGCTCAGGAGTCTTTGGTGAGGGACTCTGTCAAAAGCCTTTTGGAAGTCCAAGTAAAGAATGTCTACTTGATCACCCCTGCCTACATGTTTATTGACACTCTCAAAGAACTGTAAAATGTTAGTGAGACAGGACTTACTGTTGTGGAAGACTTATTGCTTCTTTTTCAGCAGGGCTTGTCTTTCTATATGCTTACTAATTTTATCTTTATTAATGCCGTCAACCAATTTCTCTGGAACAGACATTACGCTAACTGGCCTGTAATTTCCCAGATCCCCCCCTGGATCCCTTTTTGAAAATTGGTGTTGCATTGGCCATCTTCCAGTCTTCTGGTATAGCGGGTGATCTTTAGGGACATATTGCATATTTTGGTTAGAAGATCAGCAATTTCATATTTGAGTTCTTTGAGAACTCTAGGATGGATACGATCTGGGCCCGGTGATTTATTTGCTCTCAATGTATCAATAAGGTTGAGAACTTCATCTTTTTTCACCACTATTTGCCTCAGTTCCTCAGACTCCCCTCCTGAAAAGATCAGTTCAGGCACAGGTATCTGTCCTATATCTTCTCCAGTGAAGACAGATGAAAAGAATCCATTCAGCTTCTCTGCAATCTCCTTGTCCTCCTTCAGTACTCCTTTAACTCCTTTGTCATCCAATGGTCAGAAGAGTCATGGGCAAGAATATGGTCTTTGCAGCCCTATAAGTCTATATTGGCCATGTCTAAAGAAATGGTATTAAAAGCAGTCCATGGGTAGCATTTGTGCCCCACAAAGTTACATAAAATCAATAGTGAGTTATGAGAGACATGTTGGAGAAACAGTGGCTTAAGGGGATCACTTGAACATATGTGGATCTTCTGTCCGAAGGTCAAACAGTTCTGGCATGAAGTAATAGAGTGGGTGAGTAATGTAACAGGACAAATGCTAACCCCAAATGAAACTTTATTATTGTTCTCATTGTTTACTGGGGAGAATGAGGGATTGTGTTATAAACAATTGATGATGTTTGTAGGAGCTGTGAGAACTGAGATTCCTAGAACTCGGAAAAATGCCCAAGGACTTTTATTCCAGAGATACCTTGAAAGAATATGGTCAGTTGCCCTGGCAGAGAAATTACCTAGCCATTTTCATATGGCTAGAGGAGAAATAAAGGAAGATAACTTTATAGCAACTTGGTACTCGTTCATAATGTTTTTCCTAGAACTGAATGTTGAAGATGGGCCTCCAACTAATTGATTGGATTTTTAGTGTAGTAGATTCTAATCTGGCATAGAAACGGACCAATTAACAATAGATGCAATATTTTAATTGTATTATTTACAGGTGTATTGACAATGTATATGTGTGACTGTATTTGACATATTGTTATAATATGTTTTTGGGATTGGGAGGGAGGGATTGATGTACTTGTTGGAAAATGCAAAAATGTAATAAAAAAGAGAGAATGGTGAAATATCCAACTTAACAGAAGACAACTAAACAGGCTTTACTTCCAAGAAAGAGCATCAGTGATAATGTTCTCTCTCCCAGGAACATGTGCAGTTTTGATCTGGAATTCCTGTAACTTCCAGGACCATCTCTGGAGCTTTGAGTTGGTATTTTGCATAGTCTGTATCCATTGCAAGGCATGGTGATTGTTGCAAGGCACAGTGATTTACATAAGTAAATTCTTGTCTAAAAATGTGGGGTTCCTCCCACCCCATGGCTTCAAATTTTTTGGAAATTGTACATCTCTAGTCAGAATGCAACTGAAATAGCAAATACTACATGGAAATAATAGATTCCTTAATATTTTTTCCTTGTAAGATGATCTCTGCAATTGAGATTGGGCCGCAGAACAATAATATAGCATTTGGGCAGAAAGATGCAACCCAGGAGACCAGCCCCAGAGGCCAAGATGGAGAAGATCTCTACGGCCACCATGAACTTCCCCTTGATACTAAGGTAGGTTGGCACAAAGGAGACCCAAACACTGAAAAATACCAGCATGCTGAAGGTGATAAACTTGGCTTCATTAAAGCTGTCTGGCAATTTCCTTGCTAGGAAAGCCATAATGAAACTGATGAGAGCCAGGAAACCCATATAGCCCAAGACAGTATAAAACATTGCAGCTGAGCCTTCATTACATTCCACTGTGATCTCTCCAGATAGGGAATGGAAGTCCAAGTTTGGGAACGGGGGAGAGGTCACAAGCCAGACAGCACAGATCACAGCTTGGATGAGGGGACAGGCCAGGACAATGGAGTTTGTCAGTTGTCCCCTCAGCAGTTTTCTTGCCATGTTTCCTGGCTTGGTGGCCATGAAGGCCAGAACCACTGTGACAGTTTTTGCCAAAACAGAAGAAACGGCAACAGAGAAGGTGATGCCAAAAGCAGTTTGTCGGAGCAGACAGGTGACCTTTGTGGGTTGGCCAATGAAAAGGAAGGAGCAGAGGAAGCATAGCAGGAGGGAGAGGAGGAGGATGTAAGTGAGGTCTCGGTTGTTGGCTTTGACAATTGGCGTGTCACGGCGTTTAATGAAGGTTGCCAACATTAGAGATGTGATCACAGAGAGGAAAAGAGCTAGAGAAGTTAAAACTACCCCCAGAGTCTCTTGACAGGAAAGGAAGTGCATCTTCTTGGGAATACACTGGTCTTGATTCCTATTAGGGTGTTGATCTTCTGGGCACAGCACACAGCTATCTGCATCTGGAATAAGCAAGAAGAATTGAATCATTCCAAACATGACATAGATGTTCATTTTCTGTTTTCCACCCTACAAAGAAATTGCTGCAAATATCTCTAGCGCATAGTACACCTTTTATTTTGTCTTTCAGCAGCAGCAATATTTCATAAGGCCAGACTCAAAAAAAGGAACAAATGCTTCTTTTTCATTTCTTTTTTTACATGATAGCTCCCTGTATGAGACTCATGTTCAATATTCCGCAAAGAAAAAAAAATCAAAATTAAGTAACTAAAAATGAAAAACATGTAACTGTAGGAACAGAACCATGAGCTCTCACCTGCTCAGCCTTTGGAATGGCCAAACAAACAAATACATATCTGTAATTTTCTTAAGATTACATACTGCCCTCCGAGTGCAGAGGTTGAATAGGGTACAGAAATCATTATAGGAAAAAAAGGCAATCTGTTTGACATTGGGGTAACAGCTGCCTGTTGGAAGAACAACAACACAAAAATAACTCTGGAGAGAGGAGTTTTGGGAAGGAGATGTATGTGCATGCAAAGGTTAACTAGACTTTGCATTCTGAGCCTTCTGGAATAATTCTGGGGGTCAGGGTTTAATTAGGGATGTACGAAAGTCACTTACCTTTTCGCAGATTCTGTTCTTGGTGGGGTGGGAGGCGCTCCGTCCCTCCCGCTGGAATCCTCAATGGGGGGGGAGGCGATCCGGTCCTCCCCCCCGGAATCCTCGATGGCCAGGTCTGCTCCGCGGCGGCTCTGCGGAGCAGCCGGCCAGGCAGCCAGGGCTGTCCGCAGCTGGATTTCCGGCCGCGGACTCGCTGGTGCAGACGCAAATGGCGGCCATATGCATCCAGCCAGGGAGCCGTGATAGGCTACATAAGAATTTACATAGCCTATCACGACTACCCCCCCCAAACATGCAGCATACGCAAATGGCGGTGGCTACGGCGGCTGCCATTTGCATTCCCTATTTTTCGCCGATTTATCTTACGTAAATATTTACGTAAGATAAAACAGCGAAAAAAAGGGGAACGCAAACAGCGTAGTGGACACTATTTGCATTCCTTTATTTTTTGCCATTCTAGCCTAGGTAAATATTTACGTAGGCTAAAACGGCGAATAAAAAAGGAACGCAAATAGCGCCCACTATGCTATTTGCGTTCCCCTGTTGGTCTACGTAAATATTTACGTAGACTAAAATGGCGAAAAATAAGGAATGCAAATGGCAGCCGCCGTAGCCGCCGCCATTTGCGTACACCGTTTTTTTTTTTACCCAGACATGAAAGGCTACGTAAGTCTTTACATAGCCTATCACGTCTGGGTAAAAAAAAAGGGACCAAACTGCAAATGGCAGCTGTGGCAGCCGGTCGGAAGACCAGCCGCCGCCGCCGCCACTGCTGAAGCCGCCGCTGGAGTAGGGATGGGGGAGAATTTCTTGCCGAAACTGCGGGGGGCCGAGTGCCAACGTATTCGGCCCCCCGAAGTAGTTTCGGGGAGAAATTCTCCACCCCCCGCAGCCCCCCCGGGATGGGACTTACCTTTCCCGAATGTCGCTCCCAGTGGTGGGTCGCAGCAGCGGTTCGGCAGGGCTTCGACAGGGACGGGGGCGGCAGCCGGTCTTTCGACCGGCTGCCGCCGCCGCCATTCCAAGAAAAGTAAAAAAAAAAACAACGCCCCCATGATAGGCTACGTGACGATTAACGTAGCCTATCACGGCTAGATTTGCAAAGTCAGCCGTGATAGGCTACGTAAATCGTCACGTAGCCTATCACGGGGGCATTTTGTTTTGTCTTTTTACTTTTTATTTCGCGGCCGGGCGAGGCGAGGCGCCTCCTCCCCGGCCTGAATTTCGGCCGGGCGAGGCGGGAAGCCTCCCCCCTGGCCTGAATTTCGGGGGGAGCAGCGAAGCGCCTCCCCCCCACCGCGAAGCAAGCTGCGAGACCAGGTAAGTGACTTTTGTACACTCCTACGCTGGAGCCGCCGCCGGAGCTGCCGCCGTCCGGAACATCCGCCCCAGGTAAGTCTCATCTTGGGGGGATCTGCGGGGGGTGGGGTGGGGGGTGGCAGGCTGTTCTGCCACGGATTTCGGGGGGCCGAATGCCAGTGCATTCGGCCTCACTGAAATCCGTGGCGGAATTCTCCGCCATCGCTAGGTTTATAGAATGAAGTACTCCACCAGTGGCTAGGGAGAAGATAGTAGGCATTGCCTAGTAACTAATGAGCAATTGGTCTCCCCTTCCCTGCCTTTTGTATTGGTATGTACCTTTCTTTTCCTGGAAGGAGAGCATTCCTTTTCGTCCCTCGCTGAATGATGGAGCTAGGAAAAGCTCCCCAATTTTTTTTTCTCTCTCTGTGTAACAAGTGGAAGTCATGATTGTGATGCGTTATGTTCCTTAAGTAAACTTACAGTTAAAAGTATTTCTTCTCCCAACTCAGTCTCGTGTTCATCAATCTGACTCTGCTATCACTGCCCTGATGAGCTTTTTGCCCAAACAGCTTCAGGTCTGATGCAAAAAGCAACAACCGAGGATGGAAACATGGTCCTTAAAACATTATGCATCACATCTGAGCCAATCAGAATATGGAAGAATAGCCAACAGATTCTTTACTTGCGAGTTTCTTCAATAAATTGTGAATACTTTGTAAACAAGTCAGCCACAGAGGCATGCAAACCATAACTGTATTTACAGAAAAAAATATTCCTAGGGGAAATGGCAGACTCTTCTCCTTGTCAATGAACTTCCTCTTACCCCATGCCACTCTTATCCCACTACATTCTGCATTTTATATGGTTCTCAAAGTTTGAGGTACCTGTTGAGTTAGAAATTGTCCCTTCTGGACAACGATCACATCTGTAGCAGCAAATTGGCTTGTCCTCTGGAACCTTTCTCCATTGACCTGGACAGCACCTCTCGACACACCTCGCAAAGGGTTTCTTCTAAAAGGGAAAAGACAAACAGCTGACAATTTTCAGGTGAAAGAAAATGCACTCAAAAGGACTGAGAGTTACTCAGCAGAGCTTCCCATTACATGAAGAATAGGATGACCAATTTAGGGGGGCCAAATATCTTCTGGATGTCTGCAGGTTACTTAGACCCACTGTAAGTGAGGCTCATATGGGAGACAGAAATGGGAAAGTTAGAAGTTGCTTTATCCTAATGACATCAATGGGAGAGACTCCCCCACCATCCCCTCCCTCTTGTTGGGAATACTGCAACCTCATCTACAAGTTACAGGAAGGGGGCAGTTTGGCAGTTAGCTAATTAATGCATGGAATTTTGGGCATAGCTAGCCTTAGGATCTCTACAGCCTACCATGTGGCTTCTTGCTCCTCCCTTTCCCCCTCCCTGTCTCTCTGCCTTCCTCCATTGCTAGGAGCACATGCTCGCTCGGTGTTGTAGAAATGAACTGAACAAACTCCTTTTTGAAACCCTATGCTGTGCCTGCATCTTATGTGCAAGAATACTTGTGAGTAAAGCGGTTTTCTTTCCTTCACTAAAGGAAGAGTGTGGTCTCTTTATTTTTAACCCTTTGTGTGTTGTGGGACTGGTAAATGCTCATTCCATTTTGCCTTGTTTTTCTCTCTGCTAACTGCCTTTCTAACAAGAGTCAGCAATACCATATAATTCCCATAACATCCATGATATCAGGGAGTCCACCCCACCAACGCCCCCCGGTTCCTTGCAGAGAGAGGCATAGAGCTCTGAATCACTCTGTGAATAGAGGAAGTGAATTGGTCCTGCAATCCCATCCAAGCTCCTTTCCACAATGCTCATGTCCCAGTTGGGGTCTGAGGCTGATATAAAATACATTCTGAGACAGAAGCAGGAACTTTGGAGGCTGCCTTCTACCAAGTCAGATCCTTGGTCGACCTGTCCCAGTCTTGTTTGCACTGACTGGCAGCACCTCCTCAGGGTTTCAGACAAGGGCCTTTTTCCAGCCCTACCTGGAGATGCTGGGAACCAAGACTGGGACATTTGCATGCAAAGATGGTTCTTTCCCACTGGACAACAACCCCTCCCTTCTTTCGGTAGGCCTTTGGTCTCATCTAGAAATACAACATCTGTTCCCAAAGGACAGAACTGCATGATTATTTACTTCTTCCATGACCCCAGAACTATCACTTCAGTCCCACCTCTGCAGCCCACACAATTGCATCGGTGTGAATTATGAAGTCTTGGCCTGGGGGAGCCCCTGAATCCACTCCTCCAATGTTCACAGGATGAAAAGATCCATTTGGGAAGAAGACCCAGTTCAGGATATCATATCTCTTGCCACGTTCAGTGAAAGAGACTTCATCTCCAGCACTGTTGTTAAACTGGATGCGCGTCAAAGAATCAAGAATCTAAAATGGAAGAAAGAAAATGGGGCAATTTTGAGTATCTTTTGGTGTCATCTAACATACTGCAGCTACCCTTAAGTTAGGAGACTATTTTTTTTCCTGTACTTAATTGTTTAGTTTAATGCTTAAGATGGATCTTCTTGGGACACAATCTCCTTGAATAAGCTTGCCCAGTGCTTTTGGCCTTTTTGGTGGGGCTATGCACCACCTCGATATGAAGCCCAAATAACGAGGCAAAGCGGGCAGATTTGGACCAGCCTCCTCATGATATGAAGCGGATCAGAGCAAAACCAAGGTGCCCCCAGGCGAAGCGTCTCCCCCACGAAAAGCCTCCTCCACCTCATATATTTGGAGCTCTACTTAATGCCTGAGCAGCCCAGACAGGCTGTCTCCAAAATGTATCAACTTCTGAATGCACGCATGGAGGGGCAGAAGGAGGAGAAGGAGGAGGGAGGGGGAAGGCGAGCGGATGTGGGAGGCGGGGGAGGCGGGAAGGTGAGCGCAGGAGGAGGAGGGAGTGTGCTTTGGCAAACAGGAACTCTCGGCCAGAACCGATGCCAGCAGTCTCCAGTCAGAGAGCGTGGTGGAGGAGGGGGTAAGGGAAAGGCTGAGTTCAGTTATTGTGCTAGCTGTGTCTTGGGAGACGGCTGGTTTATCGTTAGATGTTCTGGTATGTGTCTGCACTCATGCATTCCTTGCAGTTCCTCCTTCTATTTCTTCATTCTCGATTGCCATTAGGCTTTTGTAGATATTTAAAAGGAAACAAACAGCTAAGTTGTAGTGGGATCATTCCCTCACTCCTTATGTGAGCTGCCCCTTTGGGACTGTGTCTTTGCAGCCTCCTTCTCTTATTTCTTTCTACCTCTGACTTGTTTGTTCTGTGTATTATTCATATTCATCTCTCTTTTCAAAATTTGTTCAAAGAAACTCCCCCCACTTCCCTGCATCTGCTCGTCTTCCCCCTCCCTCCCTCCTCCTCCTCCACCACCACCACCTTATGCCCCTCCAAGTGAGCCTTCAGAAGTTGATACATTTTGGAGACAGCCTGGGTGGACTGCTCAGGCATTAAGGAGAGCTCCGATATACAAGGTATAGGAGGTGCTTCGGGGGGGGGGGTATGTGCTTTGCCCTGGGGCACCTTGGTACTGCTCTGACCCGCCTCGTATCATGAGGATTTTGCTCTGAATAAGCCCACTTCACCTTGTTATTTGGGCTTCGTAAAGAGGTGGTGCACAACCTTGGTATTTATATTAATTACCTTCTTATTCCAAAACACGCCACTGTGTGGCAAAGCAATCCAGCACAATATGAGGCATCTTTGGGGTGTGGCCGGGGGAAGAGGTGGTCACGGTGCTGCTGTCACTAGCAGCACCATTAGGCAAGCTGTCTGTCCCCTAGTCCAGATAGTGCCTCCCAGTGCAGTAGGGCAGCAGAGTGGAGAGGCCATTTGCAGTGCCCAGAGGTCACCGCTCAAAGAGGCTGGCGTGGGCAGGTGCAGTAGTTGCACTCTTGCCTGAGGCGGAGCAGCATCTCTTCTGCCGCGGAAGAGGGGAGCCCACTGATGGACGTTAGGTCAGAGGTGTCTGACGTCCTCAGCACAGTGGAGGGTGAAGAGGAGGAGATCCTCCAGGGTGTGTTGGAGGAGGAGCAGCAGGCAGAGGCGCCAGCACCCGACCCCTCTTCCATGGTTCCCCCCGCTCGTGTGGTGCGCCCCCAGACTCAAGGCAGGCAGTCTGCGTCTCCTCCTCCCCCGAAATGTCAGGGCAGCATTGTGTGGGACCACTCTGAGTCGGGAGCGGATCCCAGCACTGCCTCTCTAAGAGGCTTAGGCAGGCCACCGTGGAGGAGACGGGGTGGGGGAAGGATGGGTCCACCAGGTGGAGGTTTCCCGCATTAAAAAGTCAGTGGCCCTTCTGGGCTCGGCACTGACCGTGTTCATTCAAGATACATTCAAAATACTCACTTAGTGTGTGCTAGAAATAAACAAAAGCAGGTAAAAAATAACCTCTTCCAGCCTGCCTGCCAGGTAATGTGTGTATTCAGCCATAGAGAGGCTGAGACGGTGATTCTTCTGAATAAGGGTTGTTTGCACTTCAAAGAAACCTGCAGCAGAGATTAGGGATAGTGACCTCTGCTTCAACACACTTTCCCTTCTGAGTTTCTGGGAAGATCAAATTCAACCTGTGCCTAGCACACAAGCCAGCGGGCTAAATTGCCTGGACTTTGGTAGGTGGGATGCCCTCGAGGGGGGCTGGGAGGGGCCCAGGTGTCACACACGTGCATGGAAACAGGGAGAAGTTACGGCTCTTTGCTTTGGGAGTTTTTGTGAAAAAACTCAAATTTCACCAGTAGGCCAGTTCACCACACAAGCTGGTGGGCCAAACTGCCTGGGCTTCGGGGGGTGCAATGCCCTCAAGGGGGGCTGAGAAAGGCCAAGGTGTCACATGCATGTATGGAAACTGGGAGAAGTTACAGCTTTTTGCTCTGTGAGTTTCTGTGGAAAGGATCAGATGTTAACTCCACTTAGCACAAAACCCACTGGGCCAAACTGTCTGAAATTCTGCAGGTAGCCTTCTCTCCAGCGGGGTGGGGAGCGACCCAAACATCATGTGTGTATTATAAAAACTGAAAAAGATATGACTATTTGTATTTTCCCATGCAAGTCAATGGAAAACGCCCAAAAGGGTGATCCGGATATCCACATCTCGCTTCGGATTCGGATCCGAGTCGAAGCAGAGGGGGTCCGAATTGATCCGAGGCAGATAGGGGTCACTTCAGAAGATCCGAAGTGGCATCCGAAGCGGATCAGTGGGTCCGTGCACAGTCCTACTTTTTGCTGGTGTCTACTTGCTGCAATACACCCTTATACCTTTGAGTGGGAGCTTGGAGGGAGTTTTATCATAGCAGCGAAGAGACCAACATCTGGGGGTCTCCAGCTGGCTGTCAAGAAGGAACATGAGGCGGGGGGAGGTGCCTGTTTTTTCCTTCTGAGGGTTGGAGTGGGGAGACTGCTTTGTTTCCCGGAACTATGTGTTTGGGGTACCTCCCTCCTCATTGTCCCCAATTGTAAATACATGATTGGAAAAGCACTATAAGTCTAAAACCATTAGTTTTTAGAGCTGTGTACAAATGGCCCCTAAAAATTCCCCACCTTGTTTGTCAGCAGAGAAACTGGGGGGACAATTTCACTGGATTTCTCCAGGGAGAGGAGTTCTCCAACACTTTCCTCACAGATAGTTCTCACCACTGGCAAGCGTTTAGCAGTTCCTTTCTTTTTTCTAAGGCTTTTTTGTTTTGCACTGCCACTGCAAGTGGGAACAGTATCAAAAGTGTTGGCAGCCTGGATCCTGTTTTGCATTCTCCACAGTACCGCATACCTAGCATCATTCCAGGTCATGGGCAGGGCGCGGGGGTGTGTGTGTAGGTGCAGCTACCACATAAAATACTGCTGAAGAAGAATTGGAGAGAAGTCTGCAATGTGGCCTTTTATTTTTAGGGGGTAAAAAAAAAAGAAAAATCTCAGGACTTTTCTGAGAAAAATGTCTTCTGAGAAATTTTGGCTCAGCTCTAGTTGTCATTCTTCAGTGTTCAGCACTTCCCAAGGGTCTTCCAAATGTTCAATTCCTGAGGGGCGATTGTGGCTACATCTAGTTCTCTAACGCAGGAGCTGATAACACTGCTCCTTCCCTGCAAGCCCTGTAGCAGGTGTGAGCAAGGCAGTATTGCGTCCAGCTCCAGAGAAAAGTTGGAGATAGTGCTGTGCCGAAAGCTGACCTCCGGTTTCCTGGAAGTTTCCTTCCCCCATGAAAGAGGCTTCCATTTTCTGCCTCATTCTCAGGGAATTGTATGATTTATTTTCAATTTCTTTAGGTGGTGTTTTTGACATTGCCCAATTACTGTGGGGTTGCTGAGGGCATTGTGTGTGTATTTTTTCTATTACACATCTCTCCATTGCTCTGCAGTCTCCTGCACTTCCTGATCTGAAAAGGGAGGAATTACCTCATGATGTCTTCCCCTGGGAAGGAAGTGCAGGAAGCCAAGGAGGATACAGGCTGCCAGAGAGGTGATTGTACAATGAAAGACAGGACATTCACGCACACTCCTCAACCACCTCATAAGTAAGGTTAGCACAAAAACCCTGAAGCAAACCTAAGAGAATTTCTCCGAAATTCCTTCTCCTTTGAATTTCTTTTTGAAAGCAATTTCTTTTCTATTAAATTGAATGAGAAAGGTTGAAAAATATGTGGGAGAAATTTGACGCACAACACTACTAATTTTTACCCACAGACTAAATCTCTTCAAGGGAAGTGATGGCCAGGAAATTGTATCTTTTTAGCTTTCTAGACTTTTAGCTTTGCTGTTTTAAATCTGTATTTTAAATCTCTGCATTGCTGCTAGGTTTTATTCTGGTTTTATTCTGGTTGTATTGTTATACTGTGGTTTTAATGTTTTATATATTTTATATTGTTCTATTGTGTGCTCTTTGGTTTTATTTTTGGTGAATTGCCCAGAGAGCTTTGGGAGTGGGGCAGTATAGAAATGAATGAATGAATGAATGAATAAATAAATATCCATGTGGAATGTCTTTCTTAGGATATTTAGAATGGACCAATAGACTTTCTCCAGGCTCACCCTTTGCTTCCAGGATCAGACTATTGAAAAACCACCAAGGCACCTTTTATAAGATTCCCAAATCTAAAGCAAGATGTTACCTGCCACGGCTGGATATTCAGAAGCCTCTTGGCTTCCCCTGTCATTGCATGTTTGGATCCAGATACAGCCTGTAAAGCATGTGCCACAGAATAAACACTGTTGTAGATGCTGTAGCTGCGACTGGACATGCTCATTTTGAATGTGAAAACTGACAGGTCCTCTAGCTTCTCCTTCCCAGTACAGTTTCTCGTTCCATTTGGAGCTGTTTCGTCCAATTCCAGAAACTGACATTTAAATGCTATTTCCCACCAGTAACGGAGAATGTTGTCTTCTTGTGGTTGGAGAGGATCTAAAGCCTGGAGAACATGCTTGAATTCTGGCATATCCCTTCTGTGGACTCTGAAGTGCAAAGCACCATGGATGGTTTTTAGTTCTGCCCAACTCAACGGGGATCCCATTACATCAATTTCCCAGTGGGATGTTATGATCCAAACCTTCCTAAATTTGGTCTTTGTCTTTTCTTCGCCAATATGCAACCATATTACTAGTTGTCCTATAACACTGACGTCCCCACAGACAATCATCACTTGGGGCTCAAACCAAGAACTAGGAATAGATCCACTTCCTATACGATCCAGATGGACCTGTTCCTGTGATTTGAACGTTTCTATGACAGCCACACAGATGTCATTCTCCTTGAGCATTGGTGTCATCGTCTGGATGAAATTTTCACCACTGTCATCACTGTGAACAACCAGCCCGATCCAGTTCCAGTGGAAATGCAGGATCAGCTGGACTAAGCCCACATACTGAGGAATTTCATTGGGATCAATCCGGTAGAAGGATGAAAATTCCCCTTTCTCCCCCTGAACATGGTCAAGCAAGCCATAACCAAGCTGAAGGAAGGAATTTCCCGTTAATTTGTTGTGACAGAATTTTGTGGCTTTTTAAGTACGAGCACATTTTTATATGGCATCTGCTTCCATGGACCCTACAGCTGACTTCAGATGCATGAAGTGCTATCCAGAAGGAAGCTGTCCATTTTAAACATGGATATCTAAATAAAAAGTGACACTCTGTGATGTCTTTTATACTCCCCACCCCCGTCAGTGTGGATATCACCACAAAGGTTAGAGCTATTTATTTATTTATTGCATTTATACCCCGCCTTTCTCCCTCTCGCAAGGAACTCAAGGCGGCTTACATTATCCTCCTCCTCACCGTTGTATCCTCACAACAACAACCCTGTGAGGTAGGTTGGGCTGAGAGTCTGTGACTGGCCCAAAGTCACCCAGTGAGCTTCCATGGCCAAGTGGGGACTAGAACCCGGATCTCCCGGCTCCCAGTCCGTCACTCTCACCACTACACTACACTGGCTCTCTACACTACACTCTCACCACTACACTGTCACTGGCTACCACTGACAGAATTTATAACCAGTGCAATGAATGGGGCCTTGTTTCTATATTCTAAAATATGACTCTCTGTAAGCAACTACAGGGCTTTCTGGCTTTAGGGTCCCTCCTGAAAGAAAAGTGTTTGTTGAAACTGGTTCCATTCTGTGTGGAAATGCATTACAACACACAAAACAGAAAACATGACACAATGTTAGGGGGCTTAATCGACTCCCCCAAAGTGCCCACACTCCAAACACTTTCTGTTTACATCCTAAGGCATGTGTCTTTAACATAGTCTATTTTATATGGAAATAAAAACATAAGAAGAGCCTTGCTGGATCAGACCAAGGGCCCATCTAGTCCAGCATTCTGTTCACACAGTGGCCAACAAGCTGTTGACCAGGGACCTACAAGCAGGGCATGAGCGCAACAGCACCCTCCCAGTTGTGTTCCCCACCAACTGGTGTGCATAGGCATGCTGCCTCATATTGCCAGACGTAGCATATCGCCATTAGGAATAGGAGCCACTGATAGCCCAAAACATCAAAGACTGACAAATGTGATATTGCTTTTGGGGGTTGTCCCCAATTTAGTTGATTGCAGCAAGAACAACAAGGAGTCTTGTTGCACCTTGTTCATTTGTGGAACTTCGAGGTGTCATAAGACTCTTACATAAGACAAGGAGTCTTATGTAAGAAAGTATGTCATTTCTTACATAACAAACTCATTGCTGGCTGGGATTAGTCATGCAATAGCCACCTGAGATTCCTGGCTACCGCCAAGGATATCACATGGCAGGTTAGCAAAAGCCAGATGGCCCCTGACTCCTGCCCTCCAGAATCCAGGCAACACACCCACTGCATGGGTAAATCTGTTTTCAGAGATTGGCCCTTCCATCTTGGTGACCCTGAGGCCTTCTGGTCCCCCACATCTATCCCCGGATGAAGCCCCTTACCTGTGGGATCTTGTAGATGCCCATTAAGGAAGCGATCTCTCTTGAGGATCTGGAGTCAAGCCCCCCAATAACAGACAGGAGTTTATCCTGCCTGTCACATTTATAATTGGGAATCATTTGCCCCCAAGTGGAAAGAAGAGACAGGCTGTTCAAATGCAACACTCTGACAATGTCCTTGTGCTGATACATGCGGATGCCAAGTGTTGTGTTGGGAAGGAGAGTTGGATCCTTGTTGACCTCAGTGATGGCAAATGCCAAGGCCAGGAAGTGCTGGTAGTTACTGATTATTGTCCTGCAATAATGAGAGTGACATTGGGAGGTGTGTGAGGATCCCAACAGAACTGACAGGAAGTGGAGGGTTAAAAAGTCCATCTGTTCCAATCATCTTTGATCAAGAACAAACAATTCTAGACCAAAAACATCTACACAAAGGATTCACAAACAAATTCAGATTGTTCTACTGACACACACACAGGGACACAAAGTCTTGCTAGATATACTTCACAGGAGCATCTGAAGATCAGAGGTCTAATTCAGTATATTCATATATGTATTTTTCTTATTAACTTCTTTTATTTTTGTGGTCTGTGTTACAGAATACAAATGCTTCCAAGATGGTTTACATGTAAAATCAAAATAAGACAGTCTCCGTTAAAAAAAAAAAAAATGTTTGCAAGGTCCATCCCAAATGGTAGTTCTATCAGACTTCACAATGGCTAATTGCTCTTGATTGAACCAGTCTCTTCCATTTATTTGTCAAAGAACAACATAGTGCAAATAACATCATAAGAGCCCTGCCTGCTCAGACCGAGGTGGCTCCACCTTGCTACAAAGTACCCCCAAATTCTGCTGATCTGGGAAAATGTGGCCTGCATGGGGACTAGGGGTTTTTTGGTCTTGCAGAAGGGCAGAAAAACAGGTCCCATGGGATGTTAAGGCCCTGCACAACCCAAGTGGAGATGCAGACTTCTTGCATAAACTTTCTGGCCAGCCACTGCACTCTGATTGCCTTCATTCCTCAGTTAACATTTGCAAATTTCAGATCTTGCCTCAGGACAACAACTACAGAAGCCCCCACCATGGAAGTATTTTATTCAATGCCTTTTAAAGCTGTAAGGCCCTGAAAACCCAATATTGGGTAGGCCAGCATGCCTACATGACTGTTTTGTCACCTTTGTTTAAGACCATCACCAAAATCCCCCTGGCTATCTTGCTCACCTGGGCCTGTGAAAGCCAGAAATATGCACCCATCAACTCCCATCTTTTCCACTCATCAGGAAAGAAAGAGAATCTCATTGTCTTCTTTCTTGCCTTGATGTCTGACACCTCCATGAGTAATCTTGGAAGAAAGACTTGTTTTATTCTGATTACTACATCCTGAGAGAAAAAGGATAAAAACAGCAACCCAAATTCATAGAATACGCATTGAGGGAGAGAAGGAAAGATGATTCCTTCCATCCTTTCTGCTCAGAAGAGCAATCTCCCTCCTCCCTTCTTTCTCCCCTTCTTTCCCAGAGAAAACGGAGCTTCCCATCACGTCACAAGTCAGCAGATAAGGGGCTCCTTCACACTGAGCCTTTATCCTGCGATTGAGATTGCTCCTTCACGGAAGTTTGTGGGCTTGTTACATGACGCTGTGAACCCCCAAGTCGTCTCCTGCACTAAATGCCCTTTGTTTCATTTTTATATAGATCACAGATAATGAGCTATCAAATTACCCCCTTGTGTCCCACTTCAGTTGCCTCTGTGAAAAGAGGAAAAACAGCAAGAAGAGGAATTAGATCAATGAAAGATAATGGAAGACTCAGATATGGGGAGAAGGAGGGGGGAAGGGGTGGGGGAAAAGGAAGCATGTGAAAAAGGGAGTAGTTTAAACGGACGCAGAAAGCCTTGTTTTAAATGCAGGATTTTAGGCTGGTGTAGAGATGCCCAAGGAGAGATAAATCTTTGCATCATCTTCCATTTCCTTCTCTCTTTCCCCGCTATTTTCCAAATATTCCACCCCATACCAAATTCTCAAACCCCCTGGCTTTAAAGCTCCCCATTGTTCTTTATTCTTCTCCATCCACCTTTTTCCAAAACCCCACATTTGTTCTAAAACTCTATCACAATCCCCCCAAACAGTCTTGTTACTCTCCCACTAAAAATATCAAGCTGAAAGTTCTCCCCCAACCCAATTTCTCTCGCTTTCTCTATGATCAGCTACACACACACACACACACACACACACACACACACACACGATTTTCTATGCATCCCAGTGTACTTTGCTACTGACTTTAAATGCTTGTCTTTAATCTTTTGAGTGTTAATGTATGATTCTAATTCCCCAAACATATCTATAGTTCTAATTCCCCTGATGTATGTTTTTAATTCATTTTAAATTCCTCTTTACTAAATCAAAGAATTGCTTTCAAAGACTTGTTGTGGTCTGTGACTCTCTCAACTTGGGGGGTGGGTGGGTCAGGTTTTCCTAAGCGCCCAGAGTTCAATGCCAAAAGATCCCTCAGGTATGTATTTGGTTTACATGTATGTGATAAATTAAAGCATACTTCGTAACAATCTTGCTAAGCATCCTGTTTCCACCTGTGGTCATCCAAGATGCTTCTTGGGAGCCCCACAAGAAGGACAGGAAGGCAACGGCCCTCCTTACTTCTTCTCCCCCACATAACCACTCCTGTTCAGTAGCAGACTACCTCTCATAATGGAATCTCTATGTAGCTATGATGGTTCAGAGCTGCCAGTAGACCTGTCCTCCAGGTCTATTGTCAATATGCTCAATCTTTTTCAAAGCAAACTTAACCCAGGATCCTTCACCACATCTCCAAAATCTCTCCATAGTGAAGCGAGATTTGCACATGTGGTGCAGAACTATTAAGGGGAAGGACCATGGCTCAGTGACAGAGCCCCTGCTTTGCATGCAGAAAGTCTCAAATTCAATCTCCAGCACCTCCAGGTAGGGCTGGGAAAGAAACCTATGAGAAACCCTGGAGAACCGATGCTAATGAGTGCAGACAAGATTGACCTAGTTGCACCAAAGCTCTGAGATAGTATAAAGCATCTTCCTACTTAAATTGGCCCTTTATTCAGAACCACAAGGACTGGAAACTTGTTTTATATCTAGACAAAGGGCCATAGTTCAATGATCCAGCACCTCCTTCGAATGCAGCTGAATCAGTCCTTGGCTTATGCTGGCTACCATGGGAGAAAGAGACCCTGACTAGCACCCTGGAGAGCCTCCACTAGATACTGAGAATGAGATAGAGAGTATTGATGGGCTGACTCAGTATGAAGCAGATCCTAGTGTTTCTGTTTAAAGCAGCCCTTCATTCAGAGCCACAAGGACTGGCATCTCCCTTTAGTTTTAGCCAAAGGACCAAAAGACCACCTGTTTTGAGCCTTGTAGCCCCCAGGTTCAATCCCTGTCAGAATTTCTGGGTAGGGCAGTGAAGAAAAGTCACTGCCATTCAGCGCAGAACAGACTAATGATGGTTTGTCTCAAAAAAAGGAAGCTTTCTTGGTGTCTCTGTTAATTTTGTTTTGCTCCCTTTACACAGCAGCCGCAGAGGAATTGAATCTGTGGTCCACAATATATCTTAACACATATGTCAGATGATAGGGATAGATTTTTTAATTATTATTTAGAAAAAAAAAAGACTTTGTGCATAGAAACTGAGAAGAGTGGAAGGGCAATGGTGTATAGAGTGTTTCTTTTCTTTTCCCTTTTTGGGATTTCTTCTTGCAGAGGGGAGCTAGCCTTGAATGTAATGTATATTTCAGCATGTTTGATTTTTTCCTGAAAGCTTATTCCTTGCAATACATATACTGCTGACTGACTGTTAATTATTTCAACCTTTGATTATCAGAGCCCTTATTTCTGGGGCTATAAAAACCACCCAATTATCACATACTACAGAATCTCATCCCTACCCTGCAAAATTTATGATGCATCCAGCCTTGGCAATGCTTTCAGTGTTTCCCAGTACAACTCCTATTGTCCGCATCATTTGGCCATGTATGATGGGAATTGTGGTCCAAGCAGTGCCTGGGAATTCAAGTTTGTGAACCGGATCAGGATTGGACAGACTTTGGGCCTGCAGGATTTGCTTCCTTTTTAA
Source organism: Heloderma suspectum (assembly GCF_057233095.1). Classification (NCBI taxonomy): domain Eukaryota; kingdom Metazoa; phylum Chordata; class Lepidosauria; order Squamata; family Helodermatidae; genus Heloderma; species Heloderma suspectum. Next base: position 173,361,488 of record NC_139459.1, read on the forward strand.
AACTAGCAGCCTCAGATCCCCCTACTGGAACCTGTGGTTTGAATTAAAAATTCTGAATTCTGGAGGGATTTTTTTTTTTTAGTATCAGAACTGAACAGAGCCCACATGCACTGGACACAAGTCCCCCCTCCTGGTAATTGCCATGTTTTCTTCATTTCAGCTTTATAATTTAGGGTAGGATTGCCATTTGTTGCTCCTGTCATTACAAAACTGGGAGATGGAAATTCTTGCTGATCCACTGCAGACCAGCCAGAGATCTGCCAGTAGATCCAGATCTAACTTCTGCCTACCCCTATCTTAGATGAGGTCTGCTTGGGTCTCAGATGGGGGGAGTGTTCTTAGTCATTACCAGATTGTCAACATGATGAAACCAAGTTATTGGTCAGCGCTGCCTCTGCTCCTTGCACAAAACACCTCAGAAAGAATCCAGAGAAGATAATCTCAACTGGAAATTTTTAATTAAGACTTTAGAAGAACTGGATTTTGGGGGAAACTTTATAAAATGGGGGAAATCGGTATATACCGATCAAAAGGCTCAAATAATTATAAATGGGGATTTGACTAAACCTTGCAAGATACAAAGAGGAACAAGACAAGATTGCCCATTGTCACCGCTACTGCTTATATTGGTTTTAGAATTATTGAACAGAGATATAAGACAAGATGATTGAATTACAGGAATAAAGATTTAAAAGGAGAAATATAAGCTGAGGGCTTTTCAGACGACTTGGTATTTATGTTGGAAGAACCTTTAAAGGGAATTGAAATTTTAATGAAAAAATTGAAAGAATTTGGAGCAGTGGCAGGGTTCAAAGTTAATAAACAGAAAACAAAAATTTTAACAAAGAACATGAATATTCAAGAAAAAAAAAGTTGACTGGCTTCCAAATTGAAAAGAAAGTAAAATATTTGGGAGTCTTTTTGACAAATATGAATTGTATGCTTTTTCAAAATAAAGTGTGGAATGAAATTAAACAAGACTTATTAAAATGGGAAAAATTACAGCTATCACTTTTGGGAAGAATTGCAACGATAAAAATGAATGTATTACCTACAATGTTATTTTTGTTTCAAATGATACCCATCATTACATCAGATTTACCTTTTAAGCAGTGGCAGAGAGATATAATGAAGTTTACATGTCAAGCAAAAAAACCAAGAGTTAAAATAAAAATTTTACAAGATGCAAAGGAAAGAGGTGGCTTGGGATTACCAGAGTTTAAAACCTATTTTTCTGCCTGCTGCTTGATGTGGATGAAGGAATGGGTGACACTGAAAAATAGAAGACTTTTAGAACTAGAAGGACATGAATTGAGATATGGGTGGCATGGTTATTTGTGGTATGATAAAACAAAAGTGAATGTAGATTTTAATAATCATTATATAAGAAGGGCTGTATTAAGAATTTGGAATAAATATAAATTAAGGTTCTATCAAAAAACACCACATTGGATATCTTCACAAGAAGCAATGCATAGAAGAGAATTTGATAGCACGCATAAATGGATAAAATATAATGATTTACTGGAACTGTTACAAGGGGAATATAAGTTAAAATCAAGGGAAAGCTTAATGGAAGAAGGTCATGTCTGTCAGTAGTTTTCATATTTGCAAATTAAAGAAAGGTTTAAAATAGATGAGAAAAATGGTGGATTTGAACAAACAGAATCTGAGTCTGAAACAGCACTGTGTACAAATGATGAACATATTATTGCTAAACTGTAGAAATTATTGTTAAGGTATGAGACAGAGGATGAACAAGTAAAAGATTGTATGATAAAATGGGTACAAAATGTTGGTCATAATATATCAATGGAAGAGTGGGAAAGTGTGTGGGGAAAAGATTTAAAATTTACTTTATGTACAAGTCTTAAAGAGAATTTTTATAAGATGAGGTTTAGATGGTATACGTCACCGTTTAAATTGTCTAAAATGTATAAATTGTCTAAAATGTATAAGGGTGTTTCTGGAAAATGTTGGAAATATGAAGATCAAGAGGGAACGTTTTATCATTTATGGTGGACCTGTAAAAAAGCTAAAACATTTTGGAAACAAGTACAGTCTTTAGCTCAAAGAACATTAAAGACTACTATAGAAATAAAGCCAGAAACTTTTTTTATTGGGACTAACAGATAAACACGTAAAAGAGAAGGAGGGAACCCTCTTTCTCTACATGACAATGGCTGCAAGGTTATTGTTTGCACAAAAGTGGAAGAATGAAACAATACCAACTATGAGCGAGTGGATCATGAAAATGATGGAGCTGGCAGAGGTGGCAAAACTTACTATTATGATTAAAGAAGGATCATCAATGAAATTTATGTTAGATTGGAAACCTTTTATAGAATTTGTACAAGAAATAGAGAAAAATTATATCTATGTATGTGGATTTTGAACTTTGAGATGGTTAATTCTCTTTTGTAGTTGTTAAAATTATGAGAGAAATGAGATAATGTCTGTGAACTCAATGTATGATATACAACTAAGACAAGAAGTAGAGAATAATAATAAGCATTTGTTGTGTAAGGGGAGCCAAAGGTAGATATCTTACAATCTTAAGAGATATTTTAGTGTATGTGTATTGTGTGTTTATGTTGTTGTTGTTGTTGTGCTTTGTTTTTCTTTTTAAGAAATAAAAAAATTATATATATAAAAAGAAAGAAGCCAGAGAAGATCCCTCAAGTCTCCGACTGTCATGATCAGTGGAAACCAATTATGATAAGCCTCTGAGACTCATATATCAGATCAGGAAATTTTGAACAGCAGCACCTTGGAAGGAGCCCTCTAATCTGTAAGCAAAGCTGGCAAGCCTTTATTCCAGATCCCTCTTGTGGAAACTTACGCTTCAAGAGTGGCGAACTTTGATGTGTCAAAACTATGAAAGTCTTCTGACTTAGTATAATAATAACTGCCAAGTGGTAAATTCCCACCGACAATTAGATCTCCCGACCTATAATAGTCTTCCTGTTCATTAAGCAACATCAAGGGGCATGTGAACCACAGCCTCTCCTTCCGGGTGGCCTGAAGCAGGAGTAAAAACAGCAGCAGCAACAGCAGCAGCAAAATACTCATCTTCACAGAGAGACCTTCCCTCCTTAGTCAGCTACATACAGAACCTGAAAAAGAGCCAACTTTACAGGCACCTTCAGGGCAATTAGATCTTAGCAAGAAATGAACAGATGCCAAGTGATCAGACACCACCCCAGCCCCATACAGAAGGGCATAGAGCGTATTTACGGTGTATTTATTCAGCGTGTTTTCTCCAGGATTTCTTTGTTATTGACTTCCTGGATGGAAACCCCTGTGGGATTTTTCAAGAATGGCTGTAATTTTGATAATTCCAGGCAGTGAAATAACCACAGCCCCAGAGTGCTGGGCTGCCTTCACATTTTAGAGGGAGAAAAACAGGTTTGCATCACTCTTTGCTTCTCTGTGGGCCAGCTGGACTTGACTTTAGTTGTCAAGTTCTGCCCTATGGCCTGTGTAAATCCAAGATGGGTTCCAGTCTTGTGCCAAATTTCAAGAGCCCAGATTGATGGCTGGGAAATGGAAGGGCTGGCCCCTGGTTCTAGCAGTGCAGGGCTGGGCAATAAGGCATTGCTGGATGAATTGAATGGTCTGTCTGCAGGGGCAGAGGACCTATTATGATGGTCCACCTCCAAAGAACTATGGAAACTGAGGGATTCCTGAACATTTTGAGGAGGTTTCCACATGGTACGGCAGTCACCCCTCCATCAGGGTTTGCCTGTAGGCCTCTGTGAAGCAAGCTGATACCTCAATCCAATATTCACATCTCAAGTCAAGGCAGCATGGGCCTTCCCCTGCCGTGCCCAGACTGATGTTCCGATTGAGTGCTAGAAGTGCACCTTGATTTGATCCTGTGGAAGGTTACCTGGGAGAACCCTCATACCTAGGAAGAAATGTTGACTCAACCTCATCTCAGATGACCTAGTCAGCCATCCCACGCCCGCCCACAGCCTGAACTGCACATTATTGGAATGGGGGATGTAAAAGAAGGAAGGTGGGACTCTTAAGGAGGCAAGAGATCCTTAAGGAGTTGCTCAGGGGGTCCAGGTCATAAGAGGAACCCTGACAAGCATGATAATATATGTATGTATGTATGTATAGGTGTCCCCAACCAGTCGTGTCCAACTCTAGGGTATGGTGCTCATCTCCATTTCTAAGCCAAAGAGCCAGCGCTGTCCGAAGATGCTTCCGTGGTCATGTGGCCGGCATGACTGAACACCAAGGTGCACGGAACGCTATTACCTTTCCCGCCGAAGTGGTACCTATTTATCTACTTGCAATTTCTTGCTTTCAAACTGCTAGGTTGGCATGCATATATATATATATATATATATATATATATATATATAATATAGATATAATTAAAACATTTTAAACCAAAGAAAACTAGAGTAAAAACCAAAGTAAAAGCCAGCAGCAGTTCTAGGCTCTTAAAACATACCAATACATTAAAACAAACACAGAACAAAACTGCTGCCACCCTGGGGGTTTTGCACATGGAGCCCTTGTTCTGTGGTTAGGCAGTTTTTGTGCTGGGTTTTGTTGGCTCCGGTTTTGCATCCCATGATCCACACTAAGCTCCCTTTTCTAAGTGGGCCTATCTGTTTTTGCATCCACATGAGGGGTGGTGGCAGTACAAGACAGAATGTGTCCAGATTTCATATATATATATATATATATATATATGAATGAAAAGTGGCATATATATATATGCGCATATATATATATATATATATATATATGAGTGAGAGAGCAAGAAATGCAGTATATCAGAATTCCTCAGCGCAGAAATAGGGAGCACACAGCTCTGCTATGTGCTGACTTCCTGCCTGGTTTCCCAACAGGCATGGCTGCTAGAAAGGGGGCCTTCACTGGCCTTGAGTGTCCTCACACTGGTGGCAAGTTACTCAGACTGAGAGGCACCAGCTCTGAAGGGGAGGCTGTATAGAGCCAGGTGGGCAGGGATGGGCCCTTGGGGTCAGCTAACGGCATGCTCAGGTGAGATGGCACTGCAGCCTAGATGGCACCTTCAAAGCACTAAACTCAGTCAGCCAAACGTGCAGTGGAAAGGAGGACGTTTGACTTAAGGCAGCAGAGACTGCCTCCAGGGAGATCGGCTTCACACACACACACACACACACACTGGTGCCAGATGGTGGATTCCAGCACTAGTATTAACATAATTGTTGGTTTTATTGTTGGTTTTAATAGTTGGCTTTAATTGTTTTTATTTTTATGTTTTTAGCATTTTTAATATTTTAACTGTTTTTATTATTTTTGCTGTTCTGCAACAACATGGTGCTCCTTACCAAGGAAAGTGTATTTAACCCCAGGGCAGCAGAAGCAGACTCCATTTTACTTCTCTAGACATGATGGTGCTACAATTTAAGTACCTTTAAAATACTGTACTGAACATGCTCAGGAAATTTCTCTACTGCCAGAGTTGGCAAACAATTTCCCCATTTTCTTTTGCTCTAACACAGGGATGGGGAACCTCAGGATTGGGTCCCCAGATCACCCTTCCCCCTTCCCCTAGCCCCACTCCCTTTCCCCCAACCACAGATGGTTTGATGGTTTCCCAACTTCTGCAATTTTTTCCTCATTCTGAAAGGTTCAAAAGCCTCTCCTAAGGCTGAGTTCCTGGCAGGAGGAGCTTTAAGCTAATAAAAGCTGGTGGTTTTTGTACTTTCCATCCCCACGCCTTTTGACTTCAGCCTCACCCACCACTGGTAGGTGACCCTCAAAAGCTTCTCCAAAATTGCATTTGACCCTTGGGCTGAAAGAGGTCCCCTGCCCCCTGGTCTAACATATAAGGAATGTAGAAAAAGTTGGAATCTATGGAATGGCAGTGGAGGAGGAAGGAAATGTGACCTGCATGCTTTGGAGGAGAAGAAATGCCCAGGGCCATTAAGAAGAGGGACCTCCGGAAGGCTATTAGGCCCGCCCAGCGTCTAAAACTAGCAGCAGCATTGGCAGCCCCCCAGTATATGGGGTGAGTGAGCAAAAGTGTAGAGAAGCAGGTTGAAGGAGAGGAGGTTGAAAGAATGCCTTTGATTTGGTTCAAGGGGTTAGGATGGATACATTTTATTTATTTCATTTATACCTCACATTTCTACCAAGAAATGGTACTCAAGGTAGCTAACAAGAATGAAAGACAAAATTGAGAACAAAAAAAAATTGAAACAATCATAAAATAAATACATTAAAACACAATTAAGAGCACAACAACAAAATAATAAAAACAGCACTGAACCCAATAGGCTGGCTTACATGACAAAGGCCTGCTTGAATAAAAAAAAAATCTTTGCCTATAAAACAAAAGTAAAGATTTCAGGTTCTACAAACATCCCAAGGCTGATGAGACAGAGATTGTTCATGGCATTCTCCTCATATTTGCCTTATGCCTACAGGACCTTTCAGAAAAGAGCTTAACTGTTAGGTCATTCAGCCAGCTCCCTTCTACAGCTCAGTTTGATGGATTGACTGTTAGATTGGCACCTGAATAAGCAGGGAAGACAAAGTCTTAGGTTCCCTGATTGTTTTTCCTTATGAGATGATTTCTACTGTTGAGACTGGGCCTCAGCAAAAAAATGTAGCATTTGGGGAGGAAGATGCAACCCAGGAAACCAGCCCCAGAGGCCAAGATGGAGAAGATCATCATGGCCACCATGGACTTCCCCTTGGTGCTCAGGTAGGTTGGCACAAAGGAGACCCACATGCTGCAAAATACCAGCATGCTGAAGGTGACAAACATGGCTTCGTTAAAGCTGTCAGGCAATTTCCTTGCTAGTAAATCAACCGTGAAGGTGACAAGAGCCAGGAAAACCATGTAGGTTAAGACAGTGTAAAACATTGTGACTGAGCCTTCATTACATTCCGCTACGATCTCTCCAGCCAGGGAACAGAAGCCCAAGTTTGGAAATGGGGGAGAAGTTACCAGCCAGACAACACAGACCACAGATGAGGGGACAGGCCAGAACAATGGAGTTTGTCAGATGTCTTCCCAAGAGTTTTCTTGTCATGTTCCCTGGCTTGGTGGCTATGAAGGCCAGAACCACTGTGACAGTTTTTACTAAAATGGAAGAAATGGCAACAGAGAAGATGAGGCCAAAACCACTTTGTTGGAGCAGACAGGTGACCTTCTGGGGTCAACCAATGAAGAGGAAGGAGTAGAGGAAGCAGAGCACGAGGGAGAGGAGGAGGACATAGGTGAGTGTTGGTTGTTGGTTTTGATGGTTGGTGTGTCACGGTGTTTAGTGAAGGTAGTGAGCACAAAAGATGTCAACAGAGAGAGGAAAAGTGCTAAAGAAGCTAAAATGAACCCCAGTGTTTCTGGATAGGAAAGGAAGTGGATCTTCTTAGGGGTACTCTTGTCTCGATTCTTGTTTGGGTGTTGATCTTCTGTGCAAGCAGTGCAGTGATCTGCATCTGGAATAATCAAGAAGAATTGACACATCTCAAACATCACATAAATGTTCTTTTTGTGTGGGTCAGTTCAGGCCACAAAGAAAGAGATGATGGTTCACTGGACCAGACTCATAGTAAATATTCTGCAAGGAAGAAAAAACCCCAAATTCTGTAACTAGAAATGAAAACTGGGTAACTCTAAGAAGCAAACCATGACCTTTCATCTGTGGTGCCTTTTGAATGGGAAAACAAACAAACAAATAAATACATAAGTGTCTCTCATTTCATAAAAATGTTGAGCTGTCCTCTGAGGGGATGTGTTGGTGTAGAAGCTGGGAACCATGTTACAGAAATCACTACAGATAAAAAGGGGAATCTGTTTGATATGATCCAATTGTTACAAGGATGACCAACCACCTGCCCTGATCAGCATTCTCCCCAAACAGCTTCAGGTCTGATACCAAAGAAACAACAACTGAGGATGGAAGCATGGCCTTTAAAAAAATAATGGAAGAAAACCCAACAGATTCTGTAGCTGAGAGGATCAGAGTCATACTTTTATTATTTAAATACAAGATTTATTCAAGAAATTGTGAATACTTTGCAAACAAATAAACCACAGAGTTATGCAATCCAAAATGGTATTTATGTTGAAAATATTCCTTGGGGAACTGGCTGACTCTTCTCCTTGTCTATGATCTTCCCCGTGGTCCCGCTCTACACTGACCCCAGTATGTTCTGCACTTTTATATGGTTGTCAGAGTCTGAGGTACCTGTCCAGTTAGAAATTGACCTTTCTGGACAACAATCACATCTGTAGCAGCAAACCAGCTTCTGCTCTGGAACTTTTCTCCAGTGCCCTGGAGAGCTCCTCTCTACACACCTGGCAAAGGGTGTCTTCTAAAGGGGAAAAGACAAACGGTTGACAATTTTCAGATGAAAGAAAATGCACTGAATGGGACTCTGAGTTAATCAAAGGAGTTTCCCATTACATAATAGATAGGACTAACAGTTTAGGAGGGCCAAAACTCTTCTGGATACCTGCAGGAAGTTTGGAAGCTGCCTTCTTGCCTTCTACCGAGTCAGACCCTTGGCCCACCTAGCCCAGTATTGTCTGCATTGACTGGAAGCACCTATTTATGGTTTCAGGCATGGGACCTTTTTCTAGCTCTACTTGAGGATGCCAGGGACAGAACCTGGGATTTTTCTGCATGTAAAGATTGTACTTTACAACTAGAAAAGAACCACCATCTCCTGTGCACACAATTCAGTAGGTCTTTGGTCTCTTCTAGAAAGATAGTTTCTGTTCTCAAAGGGCAGAAGTGCATTATGCTTTAGTTCTCCCACAACCCTGGAACATTCACTTAAACCCCATCTCTTTAGCCCACATGACTGCATCAGATTGAATGATGAAGTCTAGGTATGGGGGAGCTCCTAGGTCCACCCATCCAACTTTCACAGGATAAAGAGTTCCATTTGGAATCCTTTCACTAGTGAACTCGTTCAAATATGGCATAAACATATGAAATTTTTAGCTCCTCCCATGTCCCCATTATGTCCCATTTTGGAACACCCCAACTTTCATTTTCAAGATAAATATGCACAATACAAATTGTGGAAAGAAATAGGGATTTATAGACTTAGAGATTTATTTGTAAGAGGAAAACCGATTTCAGTTAGATTATTAAAAGATAAAACTACCCAAATAAGAACTAGTTGGTTCCAATTAATGCAAATTAATAAATTTGTACCTCACTTGTATAACATGTCAGGTTCTATAAGAGGACTTATGACATTTGAAAACTATTGTACTGAAGAGTTTATTATTATTATTTTTAAGTGATTCGTCTCAGTCATCTATAAGACTATTATTGAGGATGAATATGGTAATTACATGGGTGCCAAGATGACTTGGGAAACAAACCTAAATATTAGTATATCAGAAGAGTCATGGGCGAGAATATGGTCTTTGCAGCCCTATAAGTCTATATCGGTCGTGTCTAAAGAAATGGTATTAAAAGCAGTCCATGGGTAGCATTTGTGCCCCACAAAGTTACATAAAATCAACAGTGAGTTATGAGAGATGTGTTGGAGAATCAGTGGCTTAAGGGGATCACTTGAACATATGTGGATCTTCTGTTCGAAGGTCAAACCATTCTAGCACAAAGTGATAGAGTGGCTGAGTAATGTAACAGGACAAGCGGTAATCCCAAATGAAACTTTATTATCGTTCTCATTGTTTACTGGGGAGAATGAGGGATTGTGTTATAAAGAATTGTTGGTGATGCTTGTAGGATCTGCAAGAACTAAGATTCCTAGAACTCGGAAAAATGCCCAAGGACTTTTATTCCAGAGATACCTTGAAAGAATATGGTCAGTTGCCCTGGCAGAGAAATTACCTAGCCATTTTCATGTGGCTAGAGGAGAAATAAAGGAAGATAACTTTATAGCAACTTGGTACTCGTTCATAATGTTTTTCCTAGAACTGAATGTTGAAGATGGACCTCCAACTAATCAATTGGATTTTTGGTGAGGTAGATTCTAATCTGGCATAGAAACGGATCAATTAACAATAGATGCAATATTTTAATTGTGTTATTTACAGGTGTATTGACAATGTATATGTGTGACTGTTTTTGACATATTGTTATAATATATTTTTGGGATTGGGAGGGAGGGATTGATGTTGTTGGAAAGTGCAAATAACTAATTAAAAAAGAGAGAGAATGGTGAAATATCCAACTTAACAGAAGGCAACTAAATAGGCTTTACTTCTGAGAAAAAGCATCAGTGATAACATTCTTTCTCCCAGGAACATGTTCAGTTTTCACCTGGAATTCCTGTAACTTCCAGGACCATCTCTGGAGCTTTGAGTTGGTGTTTTGCATAGCCGGTATCCATTGCAAGGTATGGTGATTAGTCCATAAAGTAAATTCTTGTCCAAAAATATAGGGTTTGAGCTTGTCCAGAGCCCACACCACTGCCAAACATTCTTTCTGGATGGCGGACAAGTTCATTTACCTGGGCAAGAGTTTCCTACTCAAGTACGCTACGGGCTGTTTGACAGAGTCATGTTCCTGTAGTAACACAGCTCCAGTGCCAGTTTCCTAAGCATCCATGGCTACAATAAATGTCTTTCCAAAGTCTTTTAACACTGGCCTTGAAATTAAAATGTCTTTCAGTTTGTAAAAAGCTTCCCGACATTCAGCAGTTCACACAATCTTATCAGATTTACATTTCTTTGTTAAACCAGACAAAGGTCCAACGATTTCATCAAAATGGGGTATACACTTCCTATAATACCGAGCAAGTCCCAAGAATGATCTAACCTGTGTCTTGGTTTTAGGTATGTCCCAGCTTTTGATAGACTTCACCTTGTCTCATGAAGGTATTGTATAACCGTTTCCCTCTTCTTGCTCCACATTTTCATCAGGTATCCTGTGTACCTGTAAAACCACTCCATCTCTTGTATAATATGGCTTTATCATATTTACATGCACCACTTTTGGCTTTTTCTCAGACCGTTCCTTAACCACTAAATATGTCAAGTCATTGAAATTGTCTCTGGTTACGTAGGGGCTTTTCCCAAGCAGCTTTGAGCTTGTCTTGCATAGGGGAAGATAGATAATTATTTGATCCTCTCCTCAAATATTCTAGAGCATGCAATTTGATCATACCTGGCAGGAATAAAAAACCATACTGCAACTTTCTGTTGTAGAGGCCATATGTCATATAGCACTAATTCTTGTAATGATTTAAAAATAATTCTACAAATGAAGGATGTTTATGGGGAATATTGAGACAACAATTTTTCAATCCATTTCCAGTTGACTGGGAAACAACAAATGCCTCAGCAGTGCACAATATGGAAAGGACCATGTGGCTTAACAAATAACTCAGCACATTACATTCTGAGTAATTTTATTGGCCTCCTTAAATAGTTAGGCTAGGCAGGAAACAAGACTAGCAGGGCATGCTCCAAAATGTTAGATTCCTTAATTCTTTTTTTGTATTAGATGATCTCTGGTGTTGAGACTGGGCTGCAGAGCAATAATGTAGCATTTAGGGAGAAAGATGCAACCCAGGGATCGGCACCAGAGCCCAGGATGGAGAAGGCCTTCACAGCCACCTTGGACTTCCCCTTGGTGCTCAGGGAGGTGCTGTGGTTGAGACAAAACTGGCCAGTGATGTAGACTGCCTGGTTGAGCTCAAGGATTTTATATCTATGTTTAAATGAGCCCTATGGCTGACTGACTGAGGCTTCAGCTGAAATCCTTTATGCACTTCTCTAGTAAAAGCCACATGGAAATCAATAGGGCTTACTTCTGAGTAGACATATATAGGATTGCATTGGTTCCCTTCCCCCTAATATTCAACATAAGAACCCCAATTCTGAGGCATCTGTTCTACGGTTGTCCCTTTTCTCAACCTAATTAGATCCCTAATTAGGTTAGGATCAGTTGGGCTTCAGGCCTGAGCATGGGACAGAAACAGCCTTGGTCACCTTGGTAGAAGATATGAGGAGGGTTCTGGATAGGGGCGAATGTTTCTTCCTTGTTCTCCTTGATCTCTCAGCAGCTTTTGATACCGTTGACCATGGTATCCTCCTGGACCGCCTGGAGGGGTTGGGCATAGGGGACACCATATTACAGTGGTTGTGTTCCTTTTTCTCTGGCAGGTACCAGAGGGTAGCTCTGGGGGAGGAGACTTCAGACCCTTGGATGCTCACTTGCGGGGTGCCACGGGGTTTTATTCTCTCCCGGATGTTATTTAACATCTATGTGAAGCTGCTGGGGACTATCATCAGGAGGTCTAGGGTGCAGTGTCACCAATATGCAGATGACACGCAACTCTACCTCTCATTTAAATCCTCACCAAGGGTGACTGTAGAAACCCTGTCCATGTCTGGAGTTGGTGAGTGGATGGATGGGAAGGAATAAGCTGAAACTGAACCCCAACAAAACCAAAGTACTTCTGGGGACACACAAGGGGAGGTTGGGGGATGCTGACCTGGTGTTGAATGGGGTGTGGCTGCCCCTGAAGGCAACTGCCCCTGAGTTGTAGACTCCCAGCTGTCCATGGAGGCTCAGGTGTGAGCCGTGAGCTGGGTGGCACTGTACCAATTCCATCCGATATGGCGGCTGTGCCCCTACCTCCCTAACCTTCCACTCCCCTCAGTAGTTCATGCCCTGGTCTCCTCTCACCTAGACTCCTTTAATGCCCACTATGTGGGGTTACTCTGGAAGACAGTTCAGAAGTAGCAGCTGGTGCAGAATGCGGCGGCTCACCTGATTAAAGGCAGCCACCGGCGAGATCACATCACTCTAGTGCTGAAGGAGTCGCACTGGTTACCAGCTGTTTTCTGAGCCCAATTCAAGGTGTTGGTATTGACCTTTAAAACCCTATATGGTTCTGCCCAGTCTATCTTAAGGAGCGCCTCCAGCAAAACCAGGTATGCTGCTCAGCGAGATCAGCCTCAGAAGGCCTTGTGTCTGTCCTATCAGCCAGGACAGCTAGGCTGGTGAGGACTAGAGAGAGGACCTTTTCTGTGATGGGCCCCACTCTGTGGAATTCCCTCCCTAGTGACCTCCACTATGCCCCCTCTTTGATGAGCTTCCTCTGGGCATTGAAAACCTGGCTGTTCAGGTGGGCATTTGGGGTGGGTTAGGGTTTGTTTGTTTTAGCAGTGTTGTTTTGTTCAGTTGATTATGTTGTATTTTGTGTTGTTATTCGTATTGTACGCTGCCAGTGGCCAGGTAGATGGCCAGATGGATGGCTAATAAATCAAATAAAGAAATAACTAAATTTTCAGTTTTGCCAGGATAGCAAGTTCATACATTTTATGTTCTCACCCTGCAAGTACGTGGCTAGCCAGAATTTTCCAGAATTTAGCATAATATATTCTTGGTGCTGCTGTCATTCCCTCTAATACTGAATCCAGGCAGTGAGTACCAACAGAAATCGAGCGAAAATGGGGCTACTGAGAAACACAGGTGAGGTATCAGCATCTGGGGAACAATGACATTTGCAAAAGAACCCCTAAAGTAAATAAATAAAAAATACACTAAAATACAACCCATTGAGAAGGACTGAGAATACTCAATAGCCACAGTGTTATGTCAGAAGCGAAAAAGAGGAAAAGTATTGTGAGAAAAGTGGAATGCTCTCCTTACAAGTGGAATTGACCTCCATACAATTTCTAATATCCCAGAAGAGAGCATGACTGCCTTGAAGGAATCCCTAACCCTTCAGGGATATACTGCAACACTTCATTGCAGGTGCCATGGGTTATATATATAACACTAATTCCTGACAGTGCACTGTCGTGATAAATCCACATTGAGTTGACTGACAAAGAGCAAATGCCTCAGCAGTGGACAAAGGCCCCAATATGGGAAAGACCCCATTATTTAAGAAATAACTCAGCACAATAATTTTTTAGTAATTTTACTGGCCTTCCTAAATAGATACACTTGAGAGGTTACTAGACTAGCAGGGCATGTTCTAAAGTGATAGATTTGTTAGTTATTTTTCCATAAAAAATGATCCCTGGTGTTGAGATTGGGCCTCAGCACAATCATGTAGCATTTTGGGAGAAAGATGCAACCCAGGAGACCAGCCCCAGAGGCCAAGATGGAGAAGATCTCCATGGCCACCATGGACTTCCCCTTGGTGCTCAGGTAGGTTGGCACAAAGGAGATCCAAACAATGCAAAACACTAGCATGCTGAAAGTGATAAACTTGGCTTCATTAAAGGTGTCAGGCAATTTCCTGGCTAGGAATGCCACCGTGAAACTGATGAGAGCCAAGAAACCCATGTAAGACAGGACAGTGTAAAACATGGTGGCTGAACCTTCATTACATTCCACTATGATCTCTCCTGCCAGGGAATGGAAGTCCAAGTTTGGGAATGGGGGAGAGGTCACCAGCCAGACAGCACAGATCATAGATTGGATAAGGGGACAGGTCAAGACAATAGAGTTAGTCAGTTGTCTCCCCAAGAGTTTTCTTGCCAGGTTTCCTGGCTTGGTGGCCATGAAAGCCAGAACCACTGTGATAGTTTTTGCCAAAATGGAAGAAACAGCAACAGAGAATGTGATGCCAAAAGCAGTTTGTTGCAGAAGACAGGTGACCTTCGTGGGTTGACCGATGAACAGGAAGGAGCAGAGGAAACAAAGCAGGAGGGAGAGGAGAACATAGGTGAGGTCTCGGTTGTTGGCTTTGACAATTGGTGTGTCACGATGTTTAATGAAGGTAGCGAGCACCAGAGATGTGATCAGAGAGAGGAAATGGGCCAGAGAAGTGAAAACAAATCCTAGTGGCTCATGATAAGAAAGGAAGTGGATCTTCTTGGGGATACACTGGTCTTGGTTCTTGTTCGGGTGTTGATCGTCTGGGCATGGGGCACAGCTAACTGCATCTGGAATGATCAACAACTACTGAAGTACACAGAGGTTCTTTCTGTGGGTGCCAGTTTAGCCCTCCCCAAAGAAAGAGATGGAAATATCCATACTGTAGCTTATGGTAAAGCTTAGTGCATAATATCTGTTTGATTGCATTCTGTTTACACTTCAGTAACTAATTTAATAGGACCATAGTCTAAAGAGTTGAAAACACTTTCTTTTCTTTTTTTACGTTACTGTGCTGTACCAGACTTACAGTTGGTAATCCACAAGGAGGAAAAACCCAAATTCTGGAACCAGGAATGAACATTGTGTAAGTTTAGAAACTGAACCGTGATCTGTAACTGATAGCTCCTTCTGAATGAGCAAATAAATAAAGAGATTACTATCTGTTCTTTTCTTCAGATTATGAACTGTCCTCTGTGGAAATGTGTTGGTACAAAGGCAAGAGAACGTGTTAAAGAAATAACTATAGGAAAATAACATTGTCACAAGGAGGGCAAACCACCTGCCCTTATCAGCATTCTGCCTGAACAGCTTCAGGTCTAATGCTAAAACTATTTTAGACAATAATGCATGACAGTTATTATTTTATTACTTAAATGTAGATTTCTTCAGGAAATTGTGAATACTTGTGAGCAAACGAACACCAGAATTATGCAATCCAAACCTGAATTTACAGGAAAAAAAAATATTCCTATGGAAAATGGTGGGCTCTTCTCCTTTCTATGGTTTTCCCCTTGTCCCCACACCACTCTGACCCCAGTTTGTTCTGCACTTTTATTTGGCTCTCAGAGTTTGAGGTACCTGTTGAGTTAGAAATCATCCCTTCCGGACAACGAACACATCTGTAGCAGCAAACCAGCTTCCCCTCTGGAACATTTTTCTGGTGCCCTGGAGAACATCTCTCCACACACCTCACAATGGGCTTCTTCTAAAAGGGAAAAGACAAACAGGGGAGGATGTCCAGGTGAGAGAAATTGCATTAACTCAGAGTTCTGCAGTTGAGTTTCTGATTACAGGATAAATAGATGCTCCAGATGAGGAGGGTCAAAGATCTTCTGGATGTTTGCAGGTTACCTAGAATAAACATAAAAGAGGCTCATATGGGAGATTAAAACTGTAACACTGAAATCCTGTATCCTGATGATGTCAAAGGGAGCCCCCCCCAACTGCAAATGCTCCACCCCACCCACCTTTCCAGAGACCAAATCTGGGACATTTGCATGCAAATATTTTTTTCCCCCTGCATACAACATCCCCTCCCTTCGACTCAATAGACCTTTGATCTCATCTTGATAGACAATTTTTGTTCACAGGTGAGAGAACTGCAACATTCATTAGTTCTCCCATTGCCCCAGAAGGGGGTAGGCAACCTTTTTGGGTCTGGTGGCACATTTGCCTTTTGTTTCGGGAGCAAGAGTGCATTTATCCCAAAGCCATATGGGTCCCTGGGCATTCATTTACTTTCTTGCCCCCCTGCTTGGATTCCCACTTTTCTCTCCCCCTCCCCCAGCAGGCTGGGATTCCTTCCTCTCTCTTTCTTATTGTTTTCCCTCCACTGCCACTGATCATCCTTCCCCCTTCCCAATCAACACCACAAGGAGACAAAGCTTCAAGCTAATACTACGTTATTTTGTGTCAGGAGCGCCCAAGCTGCCTCTTGCATTCCCCACCAATAGCCAACTCAGGACACAGACAACGAGGAATTCTTTCCGAGACTTTATTCCTTTATGACTCTTTCAGATACTAATCACTAGCGACAAAACAAGGAACAGCACTGGGGAAAGATAGCAGAGTAGCCTAAGCTCCAGGTAAGGCAGTTGGTCCCCGTTTGAAGGAGAACCACAGGAAGACCCTGAACTTATGGACTAGGGAGAGATCCTCCCTCTTTTCCTTGGGTCCTCGGGACGCGACCGTGGTTTGAGTGCCGAAAAAGCACTATGCCTCCTTTCCACGCCCTCCATCTGTCGTCGCTCCCTGCGTCTCCGCCGAGCATCCAGCAAGCCCCCCTCCAGTGCTCTCTCGCTGCCAGGGTCACTATCTATCCCAGGAATGCTGGCAGGAGGAATCTCTGCCAGCTGCTGTGCTTGTGAGAGATGAGCGAGCTCCTCTCCCACGGATTGCTGTTCCTCCTCAGAATCAGAACTGCTCTGGGGCTCTATTGGCTCAGTTTCCACCTTGACATCTTGTTAGAAACTAGCCTCTTTACAAATGCATATTCCAGGAAATTCTCAGACTGCCTCAGGCCCCTAAACAACTAATCCACAATCCCTAATTAGAGGAGACAAACTGGAGGGTAGTGAATTTGCTGACAATTTGGGAGTGAATCTCACAGCCAAAACTGCTTCACAGTGATGCCCCTCCCTTAGGGTGGCTCCCTCCTACATTGGCTTCCAAGAATGGCTATCCTGATTGAGCATCTGAGCCGTGCCCCTAACTTTTCCCACTTTGCTTTGCAACATGCCCTAGTGTCTCTCAAGTCACGCCCCTCTTCCTCCTCCTCCTCCTTGGAAACTTAAGTTCCCACAGCGGAGGGATGGGGCAGGGACTCACCCTGGGCCATCTGTTTGTCAAGGTCTTTGGAGGAATCTCTCCCAGCATCTTGGCTCACGAGGGAGGGCCCCTCCCCTGGTCTCTGATATAGCTGCTCCAACTCTGATTCAGAATCGGAGCTGTCAAACATCTACAGATGCTTGGATTCATCCCTGACAATCACTTCCAGTGGTAGGGGGTGGAGAAGGGGTTGGGGGCAGTGAGGATGGATTGTTGCAGGTGCTGCCAGGGATCTTGGCAGGTGCCCTGTTGCCAAGCCCTGTCCTGAACTTTCACTTCAGCCCCATGATTCTGTAGCCCACATGATTGCATCAGAATGAATGGTGAAAACTTGGCCTGGGGGAGCCCATGAATCCACTCCTCCAACTTCCAGAGGATTATGTATGTATGTATGTATGTATGTATGTATTTAAAATATTTCTTAGCCACCTTTCAGGGCAGAAGCCCTCCCAAGGCAGCTTACAGCAATAAAATACATAAAACAGTTAAAATATTAAAAATGATAAAAACATAAAATAATAAATGTAAGAATAAAAGCCAACGATAAAACCAGCAACAATATTAGGGATGTACGAAAGTCACTTACCTTTCCGCGGATTATGTTGATGGTGGGGGGGGAGGCGTTTCGTCCCTCCCCCCGGAATCCTCGACGGGGGAGGAGGCGATCCGTTCCTCCCCCCCGGAATCCTCCATGGCCGGCTGTGCTCCGCGGCAGCTCCGCGGAGCAGCCGGCCAGGCCCACCCAGGCCAGAGCCATCCGCAGCCGGATTTCCGGCCGCGGAGGGCTCTGGGAAAAAAAACAAACAAAAAAACCACGTACGCAAATGGCGGCAGCTATGGCCGCCGCCATTTGCGTTCCTTATTTTTGGCTGTCTTAGTCTACATAAATATTTACGTAGGCTAAAACGGCGAATCAAACAGGGACGCAAATAGCGCCCGCTACGCTATTTGCGTTCCCCTTTATTTTCGCCATCATAGTCTACGTAAATATTTACGTAGACTAAGACAGCCAAAAATAAGGAACGCAAATGGCGGCAGCCGTAGCTGCCACCATTTACGTACGCAGTTTTTTTTTTTTAAACCCAGCTATGATAGGCTACGTAAATCTTTATGTAGCCTATCACGTCGTTTTGTTTTTTTTAAACGCAGCCATGATAGGCTATGTAAATCTTTACGTAGCCTATCACATCGTTTTTTTTTTTTTTAAACCCAGCCATGATAGGCTATGTAAATCTTTACGTAGCCTATCACGTCGTTGTTTTTTTTTTACAAGAGTGGAAATGGCAGCAGCGGCAGCTGGTCGGAAGACCAGCTGCTGCCGCCGCCAGAGCCACCGCTGCCCGGAAGATCCACCCCAGGTAAGTCTCGTCCCGGGGGGGATCCGCGGGGGGGTCAGGCGGGATCCGCGGGGGGGTCAGGGGGGTGGCAGGCCATTCCACCACGGAGTTCAGGGGGCCGAATGCACTGGCATTCGGCCTCACCGAGATCCGTGGCGGAATTCTCTGACATCCCTAAACAATATTAACAGCAGTACCAGCAACAATAGCAATCATATCATGAGAAAGCCAAGGTAAAATAATATGTTTTCAAAGCCTTCTTGAAAGTCTGCAATGACGGAGCATGGTGGACCTCCGATGGCAGCTTGTTCCAAAGGTGTGGGGCCACTTCAGGGAAAGCCCTTTCATGTTTGTTCACCCACCTGGCTGCTCTCACAGGTGGGCAAGTGAGAAGGGCCTCTCTTTCTGATCTTAAAGTGCAGACAAGTGGATATGGGTGAAGGCGGTCCTTCAAATAATTGGTCCCAAACCGTTTAAGGCTTTAAAGGTCAAAAACAGCACTTTGAATTGGGCTCGAAATGCACCGGTAACCAGTGTGAATAAAAAGATTTCATATTGGAAGACAGCTTCTGTTTTCAAAGGACAGAACTGCAATATGCTTTTGTTCTCCCATGACCCCAGAACATTTACTACAACCCTACCTTTGTAGCCCACACAATCGCATCAGAGTGAATAGTGAAGTCTTGGCCTGGGGGTGCTCCCAGATCCACCCGTCCAACTTTCACAGGATAAAGAGATCGATTTGGGGAAAAGATCTAGTTCAGGATATCATATCTCTTGCCCTTTTCAGCCAAAGAGACTTTATCTCCAGCAGTGTTGTTAAACCGGATGCTCCTCAAAGAGGCAAGAATCTGAAATGGAAGAGAGACTTAGAAAACAGGGTAACTTTGAGTGAGTTCTGGTGTCTTCTAACATACTGTGAGTGCCATTAAGTAAGGACACAGAGTTTTCCCCCCTTCTGTTGCTTAGTTTAATGCTTAAGATGCATTAAGATGGGCACTACCTGCTCTAATATTCTTGTCCAATGGTTTGGGCTTTGGGGGCTGGTTTATATTTGCCACAACCCACCCTGATGTCTTTGAATGGGAGCCGGAGGGTGTTTGCTTATGGATGCAGGAGGACCAACATTTGGGGGTCTACAGCTGATGATCAAGAAGGAACATGAGGCAGGGGGAGCTGCCTGATGTTTGCTTCTGAGTGTTGTGGGGAACAAATACTGCTCTTTACACTAGAACTTTCTTTGGGTGGAGGCTTGCCTGATTCCTCCCTACTGAATATGCACAGTTGTACACACACAATTATTACAGAAGCACTATAAGTCTCCCCTACACTTTACTCACTTAATGGTCTTTAAGGGAAATGAAAGCCAGGGATAAATATCCAGGGGAGCATCTTTCTTTGAAGTTTTTGAATGGACTAACAACCTTCCTCCCATGTATACCTTTTGCTTCCTGGATCACACCTCTGAGAAGGCACCTGTTATTAAATCCCCACATCTGAAGGAGGACATTACCTGCCATGGCTGAATGTTCAGGAGCCTCTTGCCTTCCCCTGTCATTCCACGTTTGGATCCAGAGGAGGACACCGCATGTAGGACGTGTGCCACAGAATAGATGGCATTGTAGATGCTGTAGCTGCAACTGGACATCCTCATTTCAAACAATGAGGCTGGCAGATCCTCTAGCTTCTCCTTCCCAGTACAATTACTGTATCCCGACTGAAGTTTCCGGCCTGGTTTCAGAAACTGACAGAAAAAGGTTGTTTCCCACCAGAAACGGAGAAAGATGCCACCTTGTGGTTGGAGTGGATCTAAAGCCAGGATAAAATCCTTGAATTCAGGCACATCCCTTCTCTGGGCTCTGAAGTGCAAAGCACCATGGATGGTTTTTAGATCTTGATCATGCAAAGGGGATCCTGTTGCAGCAATTTCCCAATCGGATATCATGATCCAAACCTTCCTAAATGGAGTCTTGGTCTTTTCTTCATGATTACCCAACCACACTGTTAATTGCCCTATAACACTGGAGTCCCCAAAGAGAACCATCTCTTGGGGCTCATGCTAAGAATTAGGAATAGACCCAGTTTGAACTCGAAGCCGATGGAGAGGGTCTATTGACTTGAACATTTCTGTGATGGCCACACAGATGTCATTCTGCTTGAGCACTGGTGTCAGTGTCTGGATAAAATTTTCACCACTGCCATCACTGTGAACAACCAGCCCAATCCAGTTCCAATGGAAATGGAGGATCAGCTGGACTAAGCCCACACACTGAGCAATTTCATCGGGATCAATGCAGTAGAAGGAAGGAAATTCTCTTTTCTCTCCCTGAACTGGGTTGAATAGGCCATAACCAAGCTGAAGAAAGGAATTTCCAGTTGTGTGTTGCAGTAGAATTTTTGGGCATTTTAAAGTCTAGCACATTTTTTATAGCATAAGATTCCCTGGACTACTACAGCTGACTTGAGATGCATGAAGTGCTGCCAAGAAGGAAGACATCCATTTAAAAAATAAATACCAAAATACAACCTGAAGTTCTGTGATGTCCTTAAGACTTGCCCTGTGTGGATATCACCCCCAATAGCCAGGTCTGCCATGCAGATAACCCTGACACAGTTTCTAACCATTGCAGTGAATAGGCACATATGTTTATATTCAAGAAATGTGATCCTTTGTATGCAGTTCGGGGGCTTTCTAGGCTCAGGGCCACTCCCCAAAGATAATATTGATATCTGAATGCATAAATGACTAATAATTGTATATTTGGGGGATAGGACTTCCCCAGATTCCCAGAGATGTAGCTGCGCTAGTTAACTGAAGCAAGAACAAGGATTCTTGTAGCACCTTGTTTGTTTGTGAGCCTTTAGGGTGTTGCAAGACTCCTTGTTATTTCTCCCAATAAAAAAACTTTTCTTAAATTACAGCCCCATTGCTGGCTGGGATTATTCATGCAATAGCCACCTGAGATTCCTGGGTACAACCAAGGTTTGTGTGGCAGGTTAGTTAAAGCCAGTTGAACCCCAATTCCTGCCATCCAGAATCAAGGCAACACACGCATTTCACGGGCAAATCTGTTTTCAGAGATTGATTTGTATATCTTAGCATTCCTGAGCACTGCAGGTCCCCTTCATCTATCCCCACATGCAGGGCCAGACTTTGGGGTGGGCAAGCTGGGTGGTCCTCCGGGGTGCTGAGCTGAGGGGGGCACTTGTTGGGAATATTGCAACCTTGTCTGCAATTTACAGGAAGTGGGTAGTTTGGCAGTTAGGTAGTTAATGTATGGGCATAGCTAGCCTTAGGAACTCTGTAGCCTACTTGTGGCTTCCTGTGTCCTCCTTCCTGCTCCTGCCCTCCTTCCTCCATTCCTGGGAGCACATGCTTGCTCTCTTTCCTGCTGGTGTTGTAGAAATGGACTGAACATGCTCCTGTTGAAACCCTAAGCAGTGTCTGCATCTTTTAATACAAGAAACCGTGAGTAAAACATTTTTCCTCACCAAAGAAGGTGTGGTCTCTGTTTTTAGCCATTGTATGCGATAGTGGACTGGTAAAATGCTAATTCTGTTTAACTCTGCTAAATGCTTCTAAAAAGGGGCAGACATACCAAATAAACCCAACAGCACCAAGCTGAGCTGAGGGGGGCACCAAGCTGACATCAGTGGCTGTGTTTTTTTTTAAATATACTGTCTGCAGTGAGTAGGGATGGCTGTTGCGTGGAAATCTGGCCCTTTTGGGGCTCGTTCGATTTCCCCGGAGCCCCTGGGCATTTGCAAACTGAGCCACAGGCTTTCCCTCCCAAATCCAGGTATTTAATCACCCATCTCCAAATCACCATTTCTCCAGGGTCCCCTATGTGGCACCCGCAGGCACCATTTGCGCAAACTGCAGCTGTAATTTGTGCAAATTAAGCAAGTTGTGGCTGCATTTTGCACAAATTAGGAAAACTGCCGATGAAATTTGTGCAAATGGCGATTTTGAAGGAACCCCCCCTCCTCCAAAAATCCACAAGCTGGCCCAACTCCATACAAATGGAGTTGGTCCAGCTCACAGATAAGTGAACCAGAGTCTGGGGAGCTGAGCTGCTGAAAGCTCAGTGAACTTCACTCCCAAGACGGATTCCTCCAACATCCCTAGCAGTGAGTTGGGGGGCAAAAAGAAAGTGTCTGTAACCGTTATTTCAAGGTTCTACAGGTTGTTTGGGTAGTAACTACAAAAATGATCTTCCTTCAATTAGCTTTAAAGATGTTTCTTTTTCCATTTCCACTTTGATATTATTTGTGCTAGGTAAAAATCAGTGGAGGACAGCTTTACTTTGAGGCAATGTTACAGAGCGCTTCGCGCTTCAAATACTGTAAATGCTATAAGCACAATATAAATAATATTAAAACAAAACCGTAAGCTGTAAGAGGTCAGCTGGATATACTTTTTATTTATAACTTTTCTTTATTATTTTAAAAGATAAAAATAATGGATATTCTAAAATATGGAATGCTTGCCAAAAAATAGGAACTGCTACAAAACAAAGAAAAATTATAAGTAAACTTGTGATAGTTCTGTTGTGTTGCATAGTGCACTGCCACTCCTTAGAATGTGGCTTTTAAAACTTTGGCTTGTGCAAACTATAGCACAGTGGCTGAGAGATCAAAGTTTTGAGCAATGTTCTCGATTGACATCATAGCGGGCGGAGTTTGGACACTGAAGGCAATGGCGACGTGATCTTGAAGCTCCCTGCCCTTAGGAAATATTTTAAGCCAAGAAAGGTTATCAGAAAGAAAATAACTCCTGGAAACAAAATTCCAGACAGCTGTAAATTAATCTATCAGGAAGAATGGAGAGTGGAATAAAATACTTCCTTAAATCAGCAAATAAACAGCCCCAAGAAGAAGCTGAGACGGGAGGGATGGCTGTATCAAAAGAAGAACTGACTGAGCAATTAACAACATTCAGACAAGATTTATTGACTGCCTGGAAAGAAATTCTGGAAGATAAATTGGGGCAATTGTAAGAGAGGATGAAAGATACAGAAGCTGCAATTTCAGAGAATGTAGACAGGCTTGACGCACATAAGGTACAAATTAAATCTTTAAGAAAGCCAATTGAAGAGAATAGCTTAAAATATCAAGATTTGCCCAATAGAAATTGTAGGAAAAATGTACGTATTCGTGGAATTATGGAGACTGCAGAACAAGAATCTGTTAAAGAATTTATAGTGAAATGGCTCACAGAATTACTTCTTGCATGTAAAATACAGATAGATGATCTTGAAAGAGCTCATCAGGCACTAGGACCCAGAAGGTTAGAAACACGTGTTCCACAAGACATTATAATCTGTTTTGTAAATTACTATCTAAAGGAAAAGATAATGAAAGAAATACGGCTAATGAAAGAAATAAAGTATATGGATATGACTGTAATGTTTTTACAAAACTTAGCCCTAGAGACATTACAGAAAAGGAAAAATCTAGGTGCATTCACAAGAAAATCTAGGTGAGAGGAAGGTATTAAGTATTTCTGGGGCTTCCCTTTTAAACTGACAATAATACATAAAGGGAAAAAATCTGGTAACAACCAAATCTGGATCAAAGGGGTGTTTCGAGAGTTAAAGATAGAAAGATAGTTACATCCCGTTTGGATTACTGCAATGTGCTCTGCGTTTGGATTACTGCAACACGCTCCTATGAAAAGTGTTCGGAAACTGCAGTTGGTTCAAAGAGCTACTGCCAGACTGTTCACTGGGGCTGGCTACAGGGAGCATAAAACTTCCTTGTTAAAACTGCTTCACTGGCTTCCAGTCTGTTTCCGCCTTTGGGCAGGCTTTGACCTATAAAGCCCTATATGGCTCCAGACCAGGTTATCTGAAAGACTGTATCCTCCCTTATGAACCTGCCCGTGTCCTGAGATCTTCTGGGGAAGCCCTTTTCTCAGCCCCACCACTGTCACTGGCAAGTTTAGTGGGAACCCAGGAGAGGGCCTTCTCAGTGGCCGCCCCACAGCTGTGGAACACCCTTCCCAGGAAGGCTAGGATGGTTCCGTCCTTGATGTGTTTCTGGAGAAAGGCTAAAACATTCTTGTTCCAGCAGGCCTTTGGGTCATAGTTGGAACCTGGGGGTAAGCTGCTAAAATGCTGTTTTAAAATGCTGTTTTAATGTTTTAATATAATTGTATTTGTATTGTTGTTTAATTACATTTAAACTTTTGTATATTTTCATATGTTTTAATTGTATATGTTTTAATTTTTGTAAGCCGCCTTGTGTCTCAGTACTGGGAAAAAGGTGGGGTATAAATATAATAATAATAATAATAATAATAATAATAATAATAATAATATCCCAGAAGAAGGAAAAGGGGAAGAAAGGGCTGCAGATGACCAGACAGATGTTTCAGATGGTGAGGGGCGGCTGACTACAAGCATAAAAGGAAATAAGGAGAAAAAGATAGCAAATGCTTCTACAAGAGAGTTAAAGGAGTGGCCATGAAGGAGAAAATAATGAAAGGAATAAATATGGATTGAGTCATAAAGAAGAGGAGATGAAATAATTATCGGCAAAAAAGGGAAAGAAAAACAAACAGAGGGTGAGGGAATCTAAGGCAAAGAGCCAGCTTATGAATAAAAAAGTTGGCTGTCCACCCCAGAGAGGATAAGGAAGTTAAGTTATCCTCTCATACTGTTCAAGTTTTGCTCATGTGTGTGTGTGTGTGTGTTTCTGTCTCACAACTTTTCTCTCTAAATTTGTAAACTTGTCTAAATATCTTGGGTGTTCATAAAAGAGAGTTATGTGACATTATAGTGATAGGCTTTGGAGATGAGAGTAGGGAAGAGGAAATTAAAAAGAACTGAAGGAGACACTGGCTCTTCGAAGCAGGGGCAAAGAATCTTTCAGGAAGAGGGGATGGGGGGAATTGGGAAGGATTGGAAATAAAGGAATAAGGAAAAGGGAAATAACAGGTAGCTTTTAGGAGAAAGAGAAAAGTAGAAGAAGGAGAAGGGAAAGGGAAAGGGGTAAAACAAGAAAGGGAAAGAAAAAAATAGAAAGAAAACTTAAAATAAATATGGTACAATGTACATCTCTAAATATAAGAGAAGTGGGTTGGGTAAAACAAACTTGAATGTATAAATTGATATCTGAAATGAAGCCTGAGATATTATTTTTGCAAAAATTTCATAAACCAAAGACAAACAGTGGGATATTGGGTAGCAGTCAATGGGGACATAAATTCTTAGCTCCAGGATCTAGAAGAGCAAGGGGGTAGGGATATTAATTAATATGGAGATAAATTTTCAATTAAAAAGAATGATGAAAGATAAAAAGGGGAGATATATACTTGTAGAGGGGATATATAATAATAAAGAGTTAATAACACTAGCATCAGTATATAGCCCTAACATGAATCAATTAAATTTTCTACAGAAGATCTTAGCTAAAGGTAACAGATTGTCAAAATCAGAAAAAAATCATTGTAGGAGTTTTAAACTGGAATCTGCAGGGGGAAATGTCAATGAGTGATACAAAATGAAGAACAACATCAAAGCAGGACAGAAGAGTATCCTGTTATACGGAAATTTTGAAAAAGTATGATATTTGTGATGCTATGATCGAAATAAACCCTAATGACTATAGTCATACATATTTTTCAGAAGTATAAAAAAGTTTTAGTAGGTTGGATACAATTTTAATGACAGAAATGTTTTTACAAAGACTTAAAAAATGGAAATTGGACAAATAAAAGTAACCAACCATGCCCCAGTCAAAATGTATGTAGAGATGGACCAAGAAATTAAATGGGATTATATATGGAGATTGAATCCCATATTATTAACTAAGGAAGATATTCGAACTAGGATAAAAAGGAATATAGAAAGATATTTTAAAGAAAATAAAACAAGGGAAACAGAAATAATTAGATGGGAAGCAGGATGGCAACAATAAGAGGGGTATGTATAAAAGAGTTAAGTTTAATAAAGAAAAAAGATAAGGAGAAGAAGGAGACACTGTATCAAGAAATTAACAGATTAATGGAGCAGTATAAGTATACTGGTCAGATTAGAATTAGAAACAAAATGGAAACATTGAGAAAAGAAAGAGGCAGTAGAAATAAATAAAACAAGAATAGACATGTTATATGTTAAGCAAAGGTATTATGAGTTTATGGGAAAATGCTCAATTGTTGGTGAACATAGTCCAGAAAAAGAGCACTAAGAACAGAATTTTAGCCTTGAATACAAAAGAAGGAATTAAAACATATGATCAAAAGGAAATGGGAGAATTATTACAAAGTTATTATAAAGATCTTTATGAAGGGAAACAGATAGAAATAAAGCAGTTTCAGGAATACCAAGACAAAACAAAAATACCCCCACTAAAAGAAGAACAGAAACCGTTTTTGGAAGCTGAGATAGATAGGAGAAGATGAGATTAAAGAAGCTATAAAATAAATAAAAAATAATAGACTGCCAGGCTGAGATGGGTTTACAGGTGAATTTTATAGCGCATTTGTGGACATATTGGCGCCCAAACTGAAGAAATTATATCAGGAAATACAAGAGGGGCCCCCACTCCGGAAAACATGGACACAAATTGTAATAACATTAATACCCAAATTAAACAAAGATAAATGTAACAGGCCCCTATAGACCAATAGCTCTACTGAATGTAGATTATAAGATATTTACTAAAATATGGGCAAAACGCCTGAAAGAGATTATTAATGATTGTATAGGTTTGGATCAATACATTTTTTTTAAATAGGTTTATTGCAGATCCAATTAGGAAAGTATTTAGTATGATTAATATTTGTAAGACAAGAAAGATCCTGGCTGTAATAATGACGCTTGATCTTTAAAAGGCATTTGATACGGTTGGGACATCCGGTTGGAACCAATGTAGCTCTGGCAGCTTCCCACGGGCTCTCCATGGGAGCTTTCTCAAACAGCTTTTTAAAAGGGTGAAAAACCTTTGCATCTCCCCCCTGGAATTAAAAGCAGGGGCAAGGCAGCATTCTGGATAACATCTTGGAGAAAAGTACCCCCCACGAGATAGTGGGGGGGCTGAATTCCAGGATTATCTCCCCAGAGTTTTACCAGCGCAAAAAGCTGTTCTGAAACTCCTATCTCATAGAAGAAAACAGGGCTGACGTGTTCCATAATAATATATGCTTTAAGAAATATCAACAACTCCTGAGGGACGATTTAAGAAATTTTACAATATTTGAGAACATCTGAGGACCTGCAAGATCTGTTTGAGAGAAACATGACTACACCGAGGAGAAGAAAGGGGCTGGCATCACCGCCAACTCCCCCCGTACCTCCTGTGTCAAAAGTTTCGAGAACAGAAGATACAGGGGAATTATTTACTCTGATAAAGACTTTATCTTGGCAATTTATGGAGCAAGCCAAAAGGTTGGATTTAATCCAAAATTCCATCACCACCTTGCAAGGAGCTGTGGATCTAATTAATGCATCATGGCAAAAAATGGAGATGAAAATTAACAAGCTAGAAGACTGAGTGGCAGGGAATGAAACTATGACACGAGTTTGTTTTAAAAATGTCTCTGACAGAATTTCTCAACTGGAGGCCTTCATGCGAAGATCCAGTGTATGTATTATTGGGATTAAAAATCTGTCTAATGATGTAAAATTGCCTATTTTTGTGGATAAACTTTTGCATGAGATACTCCCTATCCCATCTGATTATTTACTTGATATTGAGCAGGCATTTCGTGTGCCAAATACTAAAAGGTCTGACTATATGATCATAGTCCAATTTGCAAAAGTCTCCACAAAGAATTATATCCTGCGTTTGGCAAGAGAGGGTGGAAGCCTTTCCTGGAAACAAGATAGAGTTATGTTATTTCCAGAATACATCAAAGAGGTGGCGAATAAAAGAAGGCAATTTACTGAATTGAAAAATATGGCAAAACAAATGAAAGTACAATATTACTTAAAATATCCTGCTACACTGTGTATTGTGTCTGAAGGTCAAATGAAGAAGTTTCTAAATCATGAAAGGGCGGAGGCATGGCTGAACGTAAAAATGTGTGAGATTTCTGTTACAGCCCCATGAACTGGAATCTTTAAACAAGCTTTGTTAACTGTTTGTGTTTAGTCTACATGATCCAGGTTAGGTCAGAAGATAAATGATTATACATATATTCGTTTATTATCTTTCATCTTTCATTTTTCTTCTTTTCTTGCTTTTCTTTTTGTTCTTGCTTTTCTTTTTCTTTTTATTCCAAAATAGATATGATATGCTGTATTTAAATTTATTGCTTGAGGGTGTATTGTGCATATGTACTTATACATCTAGTATAAAACATATTACTGACTATTGAAGGTTTATTTTAAGTTTTATTATTCTATAACACTATATTTCATTATTGTTATTATTATTATTATTATAGGCTACTGAGAATGAACTGTAGACCTGTTTCTTTGATATAAGATTCATGATATGATATTGAAATGTAAGGTTGTTTATTAAACTATAAGATAGTTAAGGTTAAAGATATAGTTTTTAAAATGGAATGGCATCGAAGGTCGAGGGTATTGGAGTTTAAACTTAATCCTTTAAAGGGGAGGGAGAGGGGGAGGGAAGGGGAAACAAATTTCTTTTTCTCTACTTCCTTTCCTCCTTTCTTGTCCTTTTTTTCCCCTGTTCCTTTTCTTTTTGTTATTGTGGTATCCTCATTAGAATATTGTATTGCTGGGAAATTGTAGTATTGATCAGGTTGTTGATATTTTTGGTATTGTTTATTTCATTTATAAAGATAAAATAAATAAAAATATATTCAAAAAAACAAAACAAAACAAGGCATTTGATACGGTTAATCCAAAGTTTACAGTAAATCTGCTAAATAAGTATAATCTGGGTAATACATTTAAACATATAATAGAGGTGATATATGTACAAACAACAGCAAAAATAAGGTACAATAGATTAGAGACAGAAGAAATAAGGCTTAATTCAGGAACAAGTCAGGGGTGCCCCCTTTCACCACTTCTGTTTACAATGGTAATTGAGTTTCTGGCTGACAGAATCAGGGGAAATAAGGATATTAAAGGGATAATAAAAGGCAAGAGAGAATTTAAACTGAATCTATATGCACATGACATTTTATTTATGTTAGGAAATTCAGAAAAGGGAATAAAGGAACTGATTAGAGAATTAACAGAATTTCAACAGGTGAGAGGACTAAAGGTAAATACAAAGAAATCTGATTTGATGTGTTGGAATATAGGACCACAACAACAAATAGAAATTTCAGAAATGACAGGCATTCCTTTAGTAACAATAACATTTAGATATTTAGAAGTTCAGATCTCTAAAAGACAGAAGAATGTGCTGAAACTAAATTATGGAAAACTATGGAAGGAAATACAGAATGACATAGCCAGATGGGAAAAGATAAATTTAACATTTTCTGATCAGATTATGACTATTAAACTGATGTTATTACTAAAATTTACTTATCTTTTTAATGTGCTTCCACAAGAAATTCCATTTAAAAGGTTTAAATCATGGCAAAACAGCATAGAAAACTTTATTTTTAAGACTAAAAGGCCACAAACAGCAAAGGTTTTCAGATACAGATCTATGCAAGAAGGAGGATGGGGTATACCACATTTAAAAACTTATTATGATGCGTACCAGTTAAGATATATGTTAACAATAATGAAGGAAGGGGCAAGGGTAAATGGGATAGTAATAGAAAGGAAATTGATGGGATTAAAGGAAGAGGAATTACAGAATATGCTTTATATTAAAAAGCATATAAAGCAACAAATAAGAAATGACAGAAGTACAATAAAAAGATTATTAAAAGCATGGAACTTCAGGAAAGAGAAACGAATGCCAGGAGTTTCTCCATTAATACCAGTTTGGGCCCACCCAGAGTTTGATAAAAAAGGGAAAGCAGCGGGGAAAAATAAGTTGAAAGAAATAAGAGTGAGCCAAATGAGAAATTTTTATGAACAGCAGAATCCTATAACACAAGAAATATGGAATAACTGTGTACAAAGTATGGGAATGTTAGTATGGATGCAAATCAGTAAATTTATAAGTATTAGAATGATAACAAGGCAAAGTACAAGAGATTTAACAGAATGGGAAAAATGTGTAAATAATTATCAGTTAGGAGATAAAGGTACAACAACCCAAATATATAAAATTCTGATAAAACAGGAGATAAGGGGGAATGTAATAATAAAGCGGATATGGGAAAGAGATACTGATGAGGAGATAGAGGAAGAAGATTGGAAAAAACCTTTAGGTAGACTTCCCTTTCAAGCAATATGTACCAAAATAAAAGAAGGTGGATTAAAGTTGGTTCAGAAGTGGTATCTGACACCACTGAAGTTAGCAAAAATTAATAAGAATGTATTACCTCTGTGCTGGAGAGGATGTGGAATTAACGGTGCTCAAATTACATATGTGGTGGGAATGTAGAAGGGTTAGAAAATTCTGGGACAAGATATTTCAAGAAATAGAAATAATTACTGATCAAGAGATTTGTAAAACGCCAGGATTAGCTTTATTGAATATGTTTGTAAAAGAAAATAGGGAGATTAGAGAAAAAACGTTAATTAGTTTATTGTTGACAGCCATGAGGCAATTAATTGCAAGGAACTGGAAGACAGCCTGAATGCTTACAATACCTTCATGGAAAAAGAAAATCTGGGACAGCAATAAATGAAAAGTTGACACAGAAGCTAAGAGTGCATAGAGGAATAAAGGAAAGAGACACTTGCAAGAAGGATTGGCAAAAATATATAGACTTTATGAAAAAAGAGTCAAATAGAAAAACCTTGGTAGAAGCTTATAGAAGCTTGTGGGACTCATGAAAAGAAGAATATAATAAAGGAATGAAACAGGATGAATTAGTATATTACTCTGGAATAGAAATAGAAAATAAAGGAGGGAAGAAGAATCCTGAAACTGTTCGTGCTGCAGGAGGGATTGGGGAGGGATTTTGAATTAATATTAATGTGTTTTTGTAATTTCTTTTGGAAAAAAAAGACATCATACCTGCACCAGGCCTTATAAATCTTCTGAGTGGCCCTGCAAAACTGACCACAGGTGGGGAGAGCACCAAAGGCCCTCCTTGCCCGGGGTGCAATTTATCCTGGGGCCAGCCCTGCCTGCATGAATCCGCTTACCTGTGGGATCCTGTAGATGCCCATTAAGGATGCGATCTCCCTTGAGGATCTGGAGTCAAGCCCCCCAATAATGGAGACCAGTTTGTCCTGCCTGTCACATTTATAATTGGGAAGCATTTGCCCCCTAGTGGAAAGCAGAGAGAGGCTGTTCATATGCATCTCTGTGACAATGTCCCTGTGCTGATAGAGGCGGAAACCGAGTGTTATGTTGGGAAGGAGAGTTGGATCCTTGTTGAGTTCAGTGATGGTGAATGCCAAGGCCAGGAAGTGCTGATAGTTCTTGATTATCGTCCTGCAATGGCGAGAATGATATTGGGAGATGAATGAAGATCCCAATGGAACTGATGTGATGTGGGTTGTTTTTTTTTTTTTAAAGTCCATCTGATTCAACACTGTTTGGACAAAGAAAGCAACTTCTAGAACAAAGACATCTACAAGAAGGATTCACGAACAAATTTAGATTGTTCTGTTGACACACAGATAACAAGATACATTTGCTAGATACGTTTCGATTTCATAACAACGTTTCATAACAACATCAGATGAGCCCTGCTGGATCAGGCCAAGGTGGTTCTAGCTAGCTCAGTATGCTGTTTCCAGCTGTGGTCAGCCAAGGTGCTTCCTGGGCGCCCCCACAAGAAGGAGGTGGAGGTCACAGCCCTCCTTTCTTCTTCTTCCCCACATAACAAATCCTGTTCAGTGGTAGATTGCCTTTTATAATGCAATCTCTCTTTAACTATCATGGTTAAAGGCTGCCAATAGGCCTGACCTCCAGGAATATCTTCGATCATTTTTATAGGAAACTTGACCCAGCAGCCATCACCACATCTCCAAAATCTCTCCATATTGAAGCAAGATGTTACACATGTGATTCAGAACAACTGAGGGAAGGACCATAGCTGAGTGACAGAGCCAGTACTTTGCATGCAAAAGGTCCCAGGTTCAAGTTTCAGCATTTCTCAATAGGGCTGAGAAAAATCTCTGTCTGACCCTGCAGAGCTGTTGCCAATCAGTGCGGGCAATATTGACCTTATTGCACTAAAGCTCTGACATGGTATAAAACAGCTTCCTATTTAAAAGAGCCCTGTATTCAAAACCATGAGGACTAGAAACGTGTTTTATATCTTGGGAAATTACCATGGTTCAATAAGCACCCCCTTTTGAATGCAACTGATCCCAGGATCAATCCTTGGTATATACAGGCATCTCTGGGAGAGACAGACCCTGGACAAAAAAACCAAGGACAGCTACTGAGAGATATGCAGCTAAAGAGGATTGATGGTTAGACCCAGTATGAGGCAGCTTTCAGTGTTTGTGTTTAAAGCAGCCCTGTATTCAGAGCCATGAGGACTGGCATCTTGCTTTACCATTAGCCAAAGCACCAAAATAGCACCTGCTTTCCACATGGAAGCCCCCAGGTTCACTCCTTGGCAGGATTTCTAGGTAGGACAGGGAAGGAAAGCTACTGCCACTCAGAGCAGGAGAGACTGAACTAGATGAACCAATAGCCTGTAGATGGGAGATTTCCAGGTGACTCCATCAATTTTGTTTTGCCCCCTTGACAGAGCACCTACAGAGGAACTGCTGAATACAAAATGTATCTTAACATATTTGTCATATGATACAAATAGATGTGTAATTTCAAAAAGTTTGCTGTTTTAGAGGTGAAAGGACTTTGTGCATAGAAATGGAGAAGAGTGTAAGGATAAATAGAGTATAATGCTTTGCTTTGCTTTGCTTTTCCCTTCTTGGGATTTCTTCTAGAAGCCGGGATCTAATATGTCATTTTGGCATTTAATATTTATTTCAGTAAGTGGAAGCTGGTGGTGGGGTAGTGATTCCATCCTGAGAACCAGGCAGAACTCTTAAAGGAGCAATCCAACGTACTGAACCCTATCCCCAAAATAGGTTCAGCACCTTGTATAGCTCCTTTCAAGTTCTGGCTGCTTTAATATGTTTGAACCCCCCCTCCCCCACAAGCTTATTCCTTGCGATAAGTATACTACCAACTGACTATTAATCATTTCAGTGTTGTATTTTCTGAGCCCTTATTTCTGGTGCTACAAAAACCCGACAATTATTGCATACTGCAGAATCTTATCTGCAACCTTCAAGGCACCTGAACATTCAGCTGTGGTGGGGATGATTCATCGTTTCCCAAATGTGGGTTCCCCAGTAGACTAGATAGGAGATTTCCAGGAGGCTCTGTCAATTTTGCTTTGCTCCCTTAACAGAGCATCAACATATACATTGCTAAGTCTTTTGTGGTCCAAAATAGATCTTAACATCCATGTCAAGTGAAATGGAGACATACATAATTTTCAAAAGTTTGCTATTTTACTTGTGAAATAAACTTTTTGCAAGGAAATAGAGAAGAGTAATTGAGTATAGATATTTTCTGTTCTTTGTTTCCCTTCTTGGGATTTCTTCTTTGAGAGGGGAGATAAAGTTTCATTGTTGAATTTAAAGTATATTTCAGTATGTTTGATTTTTTTTGGGAAAGGTTATTCCTTGCAATAAATATAGTACCATTTAACCATTGAGTAGTTCAGTCTTTGATTATCAGACCCCTTATTCCCGGGGCTACAAAAACCACTCAATTATTGCCTTTTACTGAATCTAATCCACACCCTGCAAGATGTCTGAAGCACCAAGCCATGGGGATACTTTCAGTGTTCCCCAGTCTTGGGTCCTCAGTACAATTCTTATTTTGCCCAGCATTTGGCCATGGATGATGGAAGTTTTGATCCAAACAACAGCTGGGAATTCCAGGTTGGGAACTCAATCAAGATTGGGCCAACTTCAAGCTTGCAGGGTCAACTTCCTTTTTTTTACAATAAACCCAGAGATTCCCCCAACCAGAACCTGTACTTGGAATTAAGGACAGTGCTTTGAATTAAAATATTATGAGCTCAGGAGTTTCTTTTGAGTACTACAACTGAATGAAGCTCACAGGCCTTGGACACAAAACCCCGATCCTAGTTACCCCCAAGTTTTTGTCATTTCAGTTGTATAATTTAGGGCAGGAGGGATTCACTTGTTTCTGCTGTTACTGCACAATTGGGTGTCAGCAATGCATTCTGATCCACTGCAGATCACCTGAAGAACTATGAGTAGATTCAGACTGACATTCCCCACCCCTGTCTTACATGAAGTCTGCTTAGGGCAGGGGTGGTGGGACATTTCTTAGTTTTTACCAGACAGTCAACATGAAACCAAGTTGTTGGTTAGCTTTGCCTGTGCTCATTGCACAGAACTCCTCAGAATGAAACCAGAGAAGAACTCTGGAGTCTTCGAGTCTCACTGTGGGTCAGAGTCAATCATGACAAGCCTCTGAGAGTGATATACCAAACTAGGAAATATTGAACGTCAGTAGCATGGCAAATGCATATCCCTGGAGGGAACCCTCTACTCTGAGAGCAAAGCAGGCAAGCATCTCTCCCAGATCTCTCTTGTGGAAACTTACACAAGAACAGCAGAGAACATTGATGGGGCAAGAGTGTGAAAGTCTTGGGTCTTTGTATAAGAATAACTTCCAAGTGGCAAATTCCCACCAATAATGAGGTCTCCCGGCCTGTAATAGTCCTTTGGTACTTTATAAGTCCTGGCCATAGGGCACTTGGTCATCTGCATCCTCTGTGTGGTGTGAGACAGGAGATAAAATATCAGAAGCAGCAAGATCAGCGGCAGCACAGAGACCTTCTCTCCCAGGCCAGCGACCAACAGAAAAAGAAAAAGCGCGAACTTCACAGGCCACAGCATGGGGAATTAGATCTTAGCAACAAATGAGCAGACGCCAAGGCATCAAACACCACCCCAGCCCCACATGGAAGGGCTCAGAGCATATATATTTGAAGCATATTTTACCTGGGATTTCTTTGTTATTGACTTGCTGGATGGAAATCCATAGGGAATTTCTCAAGAATTACTCTCATTCTAATAATTCTTGGCTGGAGGAATAATCACAGCCCCGCAACTCTGGGCTCCCGTTGCACCTCTGAGGGAGAAAAACAGGTTTGCGTCCCTCATTGTGTCTCTATGGGACAGTTGTCAAGGGCCCCATCTACACGAGCCTTTTACTCCGGGGTGGCTGTGAGTTGAGGTCCGTCAGGACCGACGAAGTAGTCACCACTTTGCAGCCTTCCGTGGTTTTCTCCCGGAAAATGAGGATTTCCAAGGAGGCATTTTGCTGCAATGATTTTCGTTTGCTGCGGGCGTCCCTGCGGTTGCGAGCCATCTGTTCCTTCCCCAAACTGACTTTACATTTTGCAGTGGGTGTGTTGTAGGCATGCGTAGTGGTTACGTCACTCTGTGATGATGTCCCTTTACTTCCCTGTCCCTTCACAGCTGCGCAGTTACAGAGGCCCAGAGAGGCGTTTTCATTTATTTAATCACACTTTTGCACATTTTTGCAGCTTCATATCTTCGCAATGGTTACTTTTGGATTCAGTGCCAAGGGCCGGGGGGTGGGGGGTCTTGGGGGAGGACCAACTTCGCTCTGGCCACCATTTCAGAGTGATGGGTAGTCACGTACTACTCACATTTGTGAGTGTGTACTATAGCGAGAGTCTCAGGCTGGGAAACTGACAAACAGATGGCATGGAAATGAAGGAACACAGAACACCCACTTTTTACTTAACCAGGGACGGAAAGACGCAACAGAACCCCTAAAATACAAAACAGCCACTGAGGTGTCGCACCTCCATGCTCATGGTACTCACAGCTGCGCATTAAAGTATAATGGCAAAAAAAGAGGGCACAGTGGAGTCTATTAGGGAAGCCTGCAATACATCGCTAGTGTATCCCAGCAGAAGCTAATTTGAAGCTGAAATGCTGCGCAGCTGCGATGGAGTGAAGGGTGCAAGTGGTGCCATGTAGATAGGGCCAAGTTCTGCTATTTGTCCTGTGCAAATTGGAGCACCTAATTCCAAGCTGGGGTCCAGGCTTGGGCCAATGTTCATTTGGGCTGGGAAAGGGAGTTGGCACCTGGTTATAGCAGTGCAGGGCTGGGCAATAAGGCATTGCTGTATGAAATGACTGGTCTGCCTGCAGTTTTCGCAGGGAGCAGAGGACCTATTTGAATGGCCCACACACAGAGACCTATGGAATGTCAGGGATTCCTGAATGCTTTCAGAAAGTTTTTGTTCTGCTGAGGCCCTCTTCTCACTGTCGCACCTAAGCATTGTCTCTGGCACTGAGGAGCTCAGATGGCTCCCTGGATTTCAGGATAACTTTGGGCTATGAAGCAGGCTGGATAACAGCTAGCACTCAAGTGGCATGAGAATCAGGACAAATGTGCCTCAGCCCAGTTGAGAATACAATGACATGCCTACCATGTGGGGGTAGTGGCAGTGAAGAAGGCCAGCTTCTTGGCCACCAGTGCAGGGCTGTGAAATATGGCATTGCTGGATGAAATGACTGGTCTATCTACAGTTATAACATCCTGCAAGAGGCAGAAGACCTATTAGGATGGTCCACCCACAAAGACCAATGGCATCTGAGGGGTTCCTGAATGCTTCGGGGGAGATTTTGTTGCCATGGTAGGTGACACCATTTAAGTGCTACTATCATGCCTAAGCATCCTCTCTGGTGCTGTGGAGCTCAGAAGGCTCCCTGGATTTCAGGAGAGCTTTGGGCTATGAGGCAGACCAGGTGAGAGAATCAGAACACATGCGACCAAGCACAATGAGAGCACATTATCAAACCTACCATGTGGTGGTGATGGCCATGTAAAAGGCCTACTTATTGGTCATCATTTTACCCTTAAGTAGATGGACACTCCCTGAATACTCTGTTGGCCACATGTCAGGACTGGGCAGTGGGCAATTGTCAAGAAGAAGGCCTTATGGGGCCAAAGCTGTGGTGGGAGTTAATTTAACCTTGCATAGTTTTACATGGTGTTTTAGTGTTTTAGGGTAGGAGAGAGAGTGGGATCCTGCAAGAAGATTTACAAGCCATGCACCTGGAGGGAAGAAGAGATATGGGCATACCAGGATCGAAGGTGCCAGCACAGAGGCCTAAGGTCGTATGAAAAAATCCAGCTCATCTTCCCTGAGGGAAGGAAGGGGAGATGAAACAGTGAGGGACTGGGTTTGGAATGGGATAAAAAGAGACCCGCAGCCAGTCTTCTTGGTCCTTTGGTTTCCATCTGGTCTGGGTGGAAGGTGTTGGAGTGCTGGCATTCACTAAGGATCCTACTCCGAGGTGTGAGTAGACTCCGAGGTGTGAGTAGACTTATGTAGTCTTTTATTGCTTTAGTCTATGTTGGGTTTCCAAACAGGGAGTTGATATTTGGGGAAATTCTAAATTGTACTTCGTCTTGCCTCTCTTCTCGTTCCCTTACCCCTTAGTAGGAAATACACATCTACCTCAAAATCATGGCGGCTATTTCTTTTCTGGGCCAGTTCTAAATTCAGTGGCTACCGTCTCCTCCTCTGGGGAGGGGGTGGTGGTTGGGGTGTGCTCACAGGCCAAGCTGAGCTGGGTTGGAGAGACAGGGGGCTGTGGATCAAGGGGGGGCTGACTGAGCCCAGAGATCCGGTCTTCCTTTACAGCAATGCTCTAGGAAGCATCCGGAATTGTGAGCCAGGCCTAAAGGGCAACCAGGATCTGAGAGTAGCCAGGAGTCAAGGCCAAGAGCAAGACAAGAAATGCAAGAAATAGCAGAGCCCAGGCTCGGCTGGAAAAGGAAGTCCTTTATACTCCTTCCTTCCCAGGAAGACCCAATGGCCAATCTGGGTGTGTAGAGCCAGGCCAGACCTAGAACATTCTTCCCTGAGAGGCTGCAGTTCCATGGCTCACCACTAGGAGACAGTGGTCAGCAGTTCCTGATACTGTTAGAAAAAAGGAGACTCCATAACCATTGGCGTCTCAAGTTATGTAAGAGCCCGAGTGGCGGGAAAATATAGGCGGAGCAAAAAGGGAATCATACTGACGCGCTCATGACTAACAGCTTGGTAAGCTGATAGTGACTGTTTATTGGATATTAACTTAGTGAGCCGATGTACTAACTGTTTCATTGGTTACTGGTAAGAACAATAGAAGCGATATGATATAAAGGGCTTTTGCACACGTGTCTCGGGGTCCAGACTGCTCTGCACCCGGTTTGGAAAACGTTCAATAAAATAGTGTTGGATCCATTGCTGCCTGCCTGGCATTCTTTTCTTCTAAACCGAAAGCAAGGACTTTTTATCTAACAATTTGGTGCCGTGACTCGGATCCTGCTTCGGGGCGCGTCCCCTTCGCGCTGAGCCAAGGGGCCGCGGAGGAGAAGTGGCCACAGGCGGTTGTTTTATACTGCCTTCTCCTCACGACGGTGGCGGCAGAGCGCCTGGGGACCAACGCCAGAGGAAGAGGGAGACGTGATCACTCCTTTTAGGCACCGGCAGTGGATCAATAAGCAGCTGGACGCAGCTGCGGGCGGGACAGAAGAGGCTTTTGGGGTAAGTGAAACAGCTTACATTAGGGGATAAACGCGGGACGGTGGTGTGTTTGTGATTGTGTGAGACGCCTACGGGCGAAGCGAGTGAGGAGCCCCGATCTGCATTTCCTTACCCCGGAGACGGGCTAGGTCAGAGGAGGGCGAAGCGCAAGAATTGCTGACTGAAATTCCCACCGTCATGGGCGGGTCCCAATCTAAGTCTGCGAAGAAGTCCCATACGCCCTTGGAGTGTTGTTTGCGCAATTGGTCACATTTTAAGCAGGATTATGGAACTAAGATGACAAAGGATCGTCTTGTCTTTTTTTGCACCCGGGAATGGCCAATATTAGAACCCAAATGGCCACCCGAGGGGTCTTTTGACCCAAACTTGGTATCTGATGTGCGAACAATAGTAGCACAGAGGGGAAGTTGGGACCAGTTCCCTTATATTGATTCGTGGGCAACTTGTGTGCCCCTTGGCGGCAGGCCTGCTCCGTGGGTTGTTAAATGCATGTCCCTTGCCCTTCCCATGGTGGTCAAAAGGAAACCACCAAAAGAAGGACCACCCAGGGTCATGGCCACGGCACCAGAGGACCTACTGCTTCCTCCTCCCTACGGGACAGCCGTCGCAGGGCGCTCGTTGCAACCACCACCCTCTCCTGAGGGGCCCGCCCAGCGGTTAGATGCCCCCGAGAAGGACCCCTCTCATGAAATAGTACCAGAGGACCCCACCCCTCTAGTTGAACGCCAGGACACTCTCCAAGATCGTCTATATTCCCTAGAGGAAAGATTGGAGGTCCTACAGAGAGAGGCAAAAGGTGGACCTAACTACAACCTGCGAAAGGACCCCCAACCACCGGTGAAGTTCACCTTCCCCATCAGAGAAGTCCCCGACCCTACCGCCCAACATCCTCAAGGGACGATGTTTGTTTATGTCCCATTCACAACACCTGATTTGTATAATTGGAAACAATTTAACCCCTCCTTTGAAGAGGATCCCGGGCCACTCCTGTCTCTGATGGAGAATGTGAGGCTTACTCACAACCCCACATGGGACGATACACAAATGCTATTGAACACCTGTTTTCTCAGCCAAAAGCCAACCATCCTTGCGGGGGCACGAGCCAAGTATAGGGAGGAAAATCCCCAGGCAACTGAGGAGGAGATGGCGGAGGTTTTGCCCACAGGGCGACCCAATTGGGGGGTGGCCACAGCGGCACATAGACGCTTACATGCTGACTATTTTCGACTCATTTTAGCAGGCATGAAGCAAGCCGCGAGAAGGGCCCCCAATTTGCAAAAAGTCCTGACTCTAAAGCAAGACAAAAATGAACCTCCTGCTGTGTTCCTCCAAAGGCTGAGGGAAGCCTTCGCTAAATATACTGACATTGACTTGAATGATCCAAATAATTTAAGGATCCTCATGACTCAGTTCGTGGGAAATAGCTGCCAGGACATCAGAAAGAAGTTGCAAAAAGTTGAAGGAGGGTTGGCAGCTGACCTAGGAATTTTAGTTGAAGTAGCTCAAAAGGTTTATGAGAGGCGAGAAGAAGAAGAAGGAAAAGAAAAAGACAAGAGGCAGGCCAAGCTCCTTGCTGCGGTTCTTAAACCTGACAAGGAGGGAGCTAGGAAGGGGAGAAAAAGGGGAAGGAAAGGATCTCCCCTGGGGAAAGATCAATGTGCCTTTTGTAAGAAAATGGGGCACTGGAAGCGTGACTGTGAGGCTTTGAAGCAGAAAGAGAGAGGGGAAAATACGGGAGAAGCGCAGAGAGTTCTGTATGAACAGGAAAGAGATTAGGACAGACCGGGGCCCGGCCCCCTCTTAGCCGTCTCTGAGGCAAGACGGGACCCCATGGTCAAAATAAAGGTTGGGGGCCGCTCCTACAAAGCCCTTGTGGACACAGGGGCCGCCCTGTCCGTCCTCCCCCTCAGTGAGCCCCCAACGGGAGGTGGGGGGTTCACCACCATAATGGGGGTCGAGGGAAGGGCAACCCAAGTGCCCCTCTCTCGTCCCCTGTTCACCAAGGTTGGGAAAACACACCTAGAACATGCATTTGTCTGTACCCCCTCCTGTCCGGTGGCATTGCTAAGGAGGGACTTATTGACTAAACTCCAAATTGAGATTGCTTTTACTCCTGACGGAAGGATGGAGATACGGCTCCCTAAACAGCAGAGTAGTAACTACCAAATGGCCCTTTTGAAGGTTGCAGAAGAATCCACCCCAGAGGCCACCGAGGACTGGAGCTTAATAGAAAACAGAGTCAACCCTCTAGCTTGGGCCGGGATTGGAGGGGCCTCTCGTGCCAAGTCGGCAGCACCATACAAAATTCCCCTCAAGGAGGGAGCAAGGCCTGTTCATGTGAAACAGTATCCCCTTTCCCGCCAAGGAAAGGAGGGCCTACAACCAGTAATAACAAAGCTCTGAGAAGAAGGCCGGCTCATTGAGATAATGTCCCCCTATAACACGCCCATCATCGCTGTGCCAAAAAGGGGAGGGGGGGCAAGGGCTTTCGCTTAGTGCAAGACCTCCGGCTCATTAATCAGCAGATCGAGGCCCCCCATCCTGTGGTCCCCAACCCACACACCCTCCTTGTAGGAATTCCGGAAGAGCACGCCTGGTTCACTGTCATAGACCTAAAAGACGCCTTTTTCAGCATCCCCCTCCACCCTGATTCAAGGCCTTTGTTCGCCTTTGAATGGGAAAGCCCGGGGGGGGGTCAAAAGTTCAATTAGCATGGACAGTCATCCCTCAGGGGCTGAATCTCTCACCGGTGGTCTTTGGCCAGCAGCTCCAAAAGGATCTCGAACCCTGGGTCCAGCAGCACTCAGAGGTGCATCTCCTCCAGTACTGTGACGACCTCCTGATTTCAGCCAAGGCCAAGAATGCGTGCCTGAGTGGGACGGTTTCTCTCCTCAACTATCTAGAGGGGGGGGGGTATAAAGTGTCAAAAGAAAAAGTACAGTTGACCCAACCAACTGTAAAATTCCTAGGCTACCACATAACTAAAGGGACTCGGAGCCTAGGGCAAGAAAGAGTTGAAGTCATCCGTGACACTCCTGCCCCTAAGTCCCCCCGCAAATTGAGGGCCTACCTGGGGTTGACCGGATTCTGCCGACTATGGATAGCAAACTATGGGGAGACAGCGCGGCCGCTGTATGAGGCGCTGCAGAAAGATAGACTGGATAAATGGAAATGGACTAAGGAAATGAATAAGTCTTTTCTCAGTCTTAAAGCTGCTCTTGTGTCACCACCTGCTCTAGCCATACCAAATCCCAGCTGGCCATTTAGACTTTATGTGCATGAAAATAAGGGCATAGCTTCGGGAGTGCTTTGCCAGCGAAAAGGGCCCTCTTGGAGACCAGTGGGATATTACTCCAAGGTCCTAGATGTCGTAGCACGAGGATGGCCAAGTTGCCTGAGGGCAGTAGCGGCAACAGCTCTGGTTTGTGCTGAAGCGGAGAAAATGACAATGGGAGGACCCATTGAAGTTTGGGTGCCGCATGGAGTGCCACAAATTTTGGGATCAGGAGGAGGAAGCAAATTTCTCAACCCAGCCCGGCATTCCCGATATGAAATAGGTTTACTAACAAACGAAAACCTCACTTTTAAGGCTTGCTCCAGCTTTAATATCGCCACACTACTGCCAACATTACTGGGCACAAACGGATCAGGACTCCCAGATCATGACTG
Source organism: Heloderma suspectum (assembly GCF_057233095.1). Lineage (NCBI taxonomy): Eukaryota > Metazoa > Chordata > Lepidosauria > Squamata > Helodermatidae > Heloderma > Heloderma suspectum. The sequence goes on from NC_139459.1 coordinate 173,404,477, forward strand.
CCTTGAAGTATTAGACCTAGACACCAAAGGCCAACCGGACCTTGAGGATGAACCAATAGAGGGAGCCAGAGATCTGTTTGTAGATGGATCTAGCTATATGCTGGATGGAAGGCGCTACACAGGCGTGGCTGTCGTTACTCTAGAGGAGAGTGTGCGTGAGGAAAGGCTGCCTCCTCATTTCTCCGCCCAATCCGCTGAACTGGTAGCCCTGACAAGAGCCCTGCAAGCCAGCAAGGGAAAGCGAGTAAATATTTATACCGATAGCAAAAATGCCTTCGCCGTTGTGCATGCTCATGGGCAACTGTGGAAAGAGAGGGGATTCCTTACAGCAAACGGATCTCCAGTGGCTAATGGCGGCCTAATAGTGGATCTTCTGGATGCCCTACAGCTACCCTCACAAGTAGCTGTTGTCCACGTCTGAGCCCATGGGAAAGAAAAAGAGGAAAAATGGAGTCAGGGAAACCAGAAGGCAGATGAGGCTGCAAAAAGAGCAGCCAGAGAGGGAATCCAAGGAACATTCCTCATTCTACCCAAAAGAAAAGAGCGCCCCACATACTCCCCTGCTGAGTTACGGATGGCACAAGAACACGGAATAAGTCCCTGCGATGACGGATGGATCCAGATGACAGATGGAAGACTGCTTCTTCCACAGACCCTGCAGAGGGTTGTTCTAGAGCAAGTTCACCATTCTCTTGGACACCCTGGAGCATCAGCCATGATCGACTATTGCAAGAGGCTGTTTGTCTCCCCTGGCTTAACTGTATGCGCCCACCGACTAGCCGCAACCTGTGAAGTCTGCCAGAAAACCAACCCTCCCAGGGCACCCCCTCCTCCAAAAGGAGGGCGACCATGGGCCTACTATCCTTTCCAGAGGGCGCAGATTGATTTTGCTGAGATGCCACCATGTAGGGGTTACAGGTATTTGCTTGTAATAGTATGTCAAATGACAGGGTGGGTAGAGGCGTTTCCATGTAGGAACTGCCAAGCTAAAACTGTTGTTGCTAAATTGTTACAGGAGGTGGTGCCCCGGTTCTCCCTGCCCGAAGTTATAGAGTCCGATCAGGGCTCACATTTCACCTCAGTTATTACACGGGGGATGGCACAAGCTCTGGGAGTAGAGTGGCATTTACATTGCCGCTGGAGGCCCCAGGCAAGTGGACAGGTTGAAAGAATCAATCGGAGCCTCAAGGAGACTTTAACCAAACTCCAACGAGGGGTGAAGCTCACTTGGGTTGAGGCTCTGCCAATAGCTTTAACGAAGCTTCGAAGGATGCCAAGAAAGGACATAAAATTGTCCCCCTTTGAACTGATGTTTGGGTTCCCGCCTCGGGTACACTGCTGCGGAAGGAGGGAGGAAGTCAAGTGGGAGGTGGGTGATCAGATGCTAAGGGATCAGTTGACTTCTCTACAGTCTGTTCTTTCACAGCTACAAGCTTATTCCGTTCCGTTTCAGAGACTGCCGTTAGATGCACCTATCCATCTCTTCCAGACGGGAGACGAGGTGTTGCTGAAAAAGTGGAATAAAGAAGCTTTAAAGGAAGGGTGGGAGGGGCCTTATTTGGTGGGACCAACCAGCCACTCATGTGTAAAGCTTGTGGGTTCTAGTAAATGGACACATTGCAGCCGGATAAAGCCATTTAAGCGACCCTCGCTTCCTTCTGTCACTTGGAAAGAACAGGAGGACACAGGCAATGGTCCTTTGCTCCCTGGCACCCCTCTGGAAGCTGCCAAGGACACAGGCGAAGAAGCCATCCAGGAGCCACAATCGCCTGTAATATACAAGTCACAACATCTGGGAAAAGCTCGGGTTCGAATTACAAAAAACTTGTAATATGAAGCAAGTATTGTGGGTGGTGTTGGTAATGTTAGTTAAAGAAATATTAACGTGGATGGTGATACCTCAAGGACTTGGGCTTGACAGCTTTAAGATAAAACCCCGAAATGTCACACCAACACCCCTCAGACCACTTCTGGTACAGATCCGTGAGAAACAGAGGCGTCCCTGGAGAACCAGGTTAGGGATCCCAATAACAGAGGAAACTGATAATGTGTGGTTAGAGTGGATAAAGAATACAGCCAAGTCTTTAAATAAGTCTGACTGTTTTGTTTGTGCCACAGGGAGATCTGTAGCAAAGGTGCTGCCCTTTCCACTGGGATGGGACACTCCTTCCCTCCTCACCTGCGTGATCCGTTTGTTCCAACACCCTGATGCATGGGGAGAGGAGGAATGCCAAACCCTCAATAAATTATACCCCCCACTCAAATCAAAGGATCGTGTCAGACCTTCCACAGTCTTCCTGCAAAGAAGAAACCATACCGGATGCATACACCGAAACCTTGCAGACACAGAGGGGCGTATAGGGAACCTGACGAGTAAAGTAAGATGTGTTAATTCCACCCGCTTTAGGAATAATTCCCTTTCAATCCCACGAGCTGATCTCTGGTGGTATTGTGGTGGCCTAGAGTTGTATGAGGTATTGCCCTCCAATTGGTCCGGAGCTTGTGGGTTAGTTCAGTTGGCAGTCACCTTTTCAATTGCATACCATCCAGCAGAGAAGACTGGCCAACCCCGGCAGAAACGATCAGTAACCCCTTTTGATGATCAAATATATATTGACTCCATAGGAGTACCAAGGGGAGTGCCAGATGAGTTCAATGGAAGAAATCAAATTTCTGCAGGATTTGAATCTACCCTGTTTTGGTGGGTGACCATTAACAAAAATGTAGATTGGATCAATTACGTTTATTATAATCAACAGAGGTTTATAAACTATACTCGAGATGCTGTAAAAGGATTGGCTGAGCAGCTAGATGCCACCAGCCAAATGGCTTGGGAAAATCGGCGTGTTCTTGATATGATGTTAGCAGAAAAAGGAGGGGTTTGTGTCATGCTAGGTGGACGGTGTTGCACCTTCATCCCTAACAACACTGCCCCAGATGGCACGGTAACAAGGGCTTTGCAGGGTCTCACCGCCTTGTCTGAAGAATTAGCCGAGAATTCAGGGATTAACAACCCCGTGACTGACTGGTTGGAGAGATGGTTTGGAAAATGGAAACACCTAGCAGCCTCAATCCTTATTTCGCTTGTAGTGATGATAGGAGTTTTAGTGTTATTTCGTTGTTGCATTATCCCCTGCGCTAGAGGCTTATCCCAGCGGTTAATTGAAACCGCTGTGTCAAAACAGATGCTCTTGCTTTATTGTGCTGATAAAGAAACTCCGTTTTAAATGCTTTAAGACGTGAATAAAGACTTAAAGGAGGGAATTGTTAGAAAAAAGGAGACTCCATAACCATTGGCGTCTCAAGTTACGTAAGAGCCCGAGTGGCGGGAAAATATAGGCGGAGCAAAAAGGGAATCATACTGACGCGCTCATGACTAACGGCTTGGTAAGCTGATAGTGACTGTTTATTGGATATTAACTTAGTGAGCCGATGTACTAACTGTTTCATTGGTTACTGGTAAGAACAATAGAAGCGATATGATATAAAGGGCTTTTGCACACGTGTCTCGGGGTCCAGACTGCTCTGCACCCGTTTTGCAAAACGTTCAATAAAATAGTGTTGGATCCACTGCTGCCTGCCTGGCATTCTTTTCTTCTAAACCGAAAGCAAGGACTTTTTATCTAACAATACCACATGGCAGCTGGCCCAAGGGCGTATTGGGCTGTTTATTTGTTTAAAATATTTTTTATCCTTCAGGTGTTTGGGACCCAAGGCATTTAGGGCTTAAAAAGTATGTACCAGCACCAAGAACTAGGCTGGGAAGAAAATCAACCTGATACCAGTGAAATGGTTTGTTGTTTTGTTAAGCCTAGTAATTACACCGAGTGGCCACCAGATGTCTGGCTCTCCCTGCATTTCTGCATTATTATTATTATTATTATTATTATTATTATTAAATTTATTAATCGCCCATCTGGCTGGTCACCCAGCCACTCTGGGCGATGTACAACATACAATAAAAACAGTTTAAAACAATAAAATTCTACAATAAAAACATTTTCTAAAATACCCTAACCCACCCCAAATGCCTGCCTGAACAACGTTTTTAATGCACGATGGAAGCTCATTAAAGAGGGGGCATGATGGAGTTCCCTAGGGAGGGAGTTTCACAGAGTGGGGGCCACCACAGAAAAGGCCCTCTCCCTCGTCCCCACCAGTCTAGCTGTCCTGGCTGATGCGACAGACAGAAGGCCATCCGAGGCTGATCTTGTTAAGCGTCCTGGCTGGTGCTGCTGGAGGCGCTCCTTAAGATAGGCTGGGCCAGAACCATATCGGGTTTTAAAGGTCAAAACCAACACCTTGAATTTGGCCCGGAAAACAACTGGTAACCAGTGCAACTCCTTCAGCACTGGAGTGATGTGATCTCTCCGGCGGCTGCCTTTAATCAGGCGAGCCGCCGCGTTCTGTTGGTCTTTGGCCACTCTTTGCCTTGGGCTAGTAATTCCTTGCATTCAAAATAGACTCAGGATGTGATGCGGAAGACCTGTGATCAGACTTCCAGCTTAAATGAAGGAGGGAGCTTGAAGGCAGCCCCAGGAGTGGCAGGGGCGGCACCCCAGTTGTGATCAGCACAGGGGCATTGCGAGTAAAGCTGCTTTTAAGCCCTTTCCCCTCTTCAGTTTTTTCTGATCTAAATTCCCACCCCTACAGTTGTTATTAGCCCAATTGGGGAAACAAGTAAAGGCACAATAAATTCACATGTATTCTCCACCACCACCAGTGACTCAAATTGCAGCTTCGGGGAGCTGAATCCTTCACATCTTGTTGGCCTTTGTAGCCCAGTTGGCTGAGTGACCTAGAGTCGTCCCAAGACAATTTGCTGCCTGAGAGAGAAAAGCAAGTGGCGCACACGAGCTTACACACCCAACACACGCATGCAGACAGACAGACCCATCAGTCTGGCCAACTTCTTTGGGCACCTGTAGCAGAAAATCCCACAAGCACCTCTCTCTCAGTGTAAAAACACAAGGAACACAGTACAGTGGAAGCTAACAATTTGGTACCCTTTACTGACACCGATGGTATCTTCATCGTGGTCCCCCATGCAGCCATGAGGAGCCATGGCTCATCCCCAGGACAGGATCCCCTAAACTTAAGAGATACCAAGCAACAATCTTCACGGTGCTACTCCTAGGCCAGACACCTTGGGAGGGGTAGCTAAGTGGATTATTTGGGTGTCTGCCTAGCCTCAGCTTGTCCAGGTCAGTCCTGTCCCCAGTGTGAACTGGGAGCTTCCAGAGGTCCAGGGAAAGGCCCTGATTGCCCTTGTGCTGGAGGGAGGGAGGGAAATGAAAATTTTGGGCAACTGCCTATGCAATTATAGCAGGGCCCATCCCTCTTACGTTCCAGTATTGGAGATTCCACAGTGCAAAGATGATGGGTGATGCCACTAGATAGCAGGAGGCCCTCCTCCTTCAGCGAGTCATGGCAGCCATTCTGTGTGAGCTCACTTGGATTTCTAGCCCAGGGTGGGGTCCCCGTGAACTACTCACAGACCAAGGAACGGCCTTCATAGCACAGCTCCACAGACCTCCTGCTCCAGTTACAGATTTCCCCTTAACATCTGAGGTTCTGGTTGAGTGCCAGAACTGCACTCCAATAATGATCTTGTGAAAGGTGATGAGAGAGAACCCTAAGACCTAGGACAGGGGTAGGGGACCTCTTTCAGCCCTAGGGCTGAATTCAGTGTTGAAGATGCTCTCAGGGGTCTCATTCCAGTGGTTGGTGGGGCCACAATGCAAAGAATACAAGCATATTGTATCTTAAATTGCTTGTTGCCAGCAACTAAAGCCTTTGGAGAGGAATCTCAGCCTTTTAGGAAGAGGGGAAAAGCCTGCACCAGAGCCAGGAAACCACCAAACCCCAATCAGCAGTTGGCAGAAAGGGGGTGGGGCCAGGGCAAGGGGGCGTTCCCAGATGGCCTTGATGGGACCCCAGGAGGTTCATATTTGTCCCCTGGGCCTGGGATTCCCTACTCCTGAGCTAGCAGGACATGTTGCCTGCCGTGGCATTTGCCCTTCAAGAGCCCAACAAGCTGTGGTGCGACTTTCTGCCTTTGAACTACTCTTGTGACACCTCTTTGGATCAAAGTGGTGCAGGACCAGTGTTAGGCTGAAGCTCTCTCGCTTAGCAGAGAAACCCCTTGTGGTGTTCGTGACCAATCTGTTGGCCATAATGTAGACCCAAGAGCATATGCAGATTGCACAGCTTCGAGGGGCTGCCCAGTACATCCAGGGAAGTCAGGAGCATTGCTTTTCCCCAGGAGATGAGGGAGATCCTCATCCTGCTACCATCTAGTGCAAAAACTGTGGAAAGTATCTGGCAGGGGTCCTGTTTCCCCCAAGCACAGTATGAGAAATCTTGTGAATCACAAGATTTCCAGACCTAGCTGAAGCTACTCCTCCACATCAGCTTGCTTCATCCGCAGAGACTGCATGATATCAACTCCATGGATCACAGCTTCCCCCTGCCTGAGATGCAAGCCCAGGTGGCATCTCATCATCTGTGCTTGGACTCTGAAGCCCATCTCAGATGACCCACCTCTACACTGCCATTGATGCCTGGCAACCAGTCTGCTTAGCAAACTCTTAGGGTGCCGATAGCAGTGCCCATACCGCCCGTGCTGGGGATGCAAACCCTATCCAGGTGCCAGGTGCCGTTGCAGAGTCTGCCCAAGGATGTACAAGGCCCTGTGCAAGAGGAGAGGCAAGATGTGATGACGGATGATTTCTTAGATCCCAGTAGGGCTGGGAAGGACTCCTGTCCAAAGCCCTGGAGAGTTTCTGCCAGTCACTGTGGACCTCTCTTTGCCCACCTGGTACCCTCCAGATGCAACTTCCTACCTTCCACACATACTTCAGTGCATCCAAGTGAGCTTTTACTTCATTTCCCAATTCTTAAAATGGGGACCTTCCCCCCACCTGGAGGCCTCCAGATGTTTTGGACACCAACTCCCAGCATCCCTGACCCTTGGCTGAGGCAGATGGGCCCTGAAGTCCAAAACACCTTGAGGGCCCCTGGTTTGGGAAGGCTGGTGTAGTTGATATAGGGTGAGGTGGGCCAACGGTCTGACTCTGTGTCAGGCAGCTTCCTATGTTTGTCTTCAAGACAGGCAGCCCCTTTTTCATGTCACCCTGTGCAGTGCAGCCCGCAGTAGGAATCCCCTGAGCTCAACCAAGTTTTGACCCAGACGAGTTATTTGTTTTTACTGTGAGGAGAGAAAAGAATGCAGAGATTGTGAAGCAGGTTTCTGAGGAATCAGCAAAGAGGGAGACAGACGCAGAGTTCCTGAGCAGGGTGAGAAAGGACTCGGAAGGGGATTAGCAGCAGCAGAGACCACTCAGCTACCTCCGAGTCCTGGACTACACAGCTAGAGACAGGTCCGAAGAAATAGCCCTACCTTGGTGGACCATATACCTAGCAGACCCCCTTCCCCTTATATACACCCAGCCCACCCTTAAGATCCTCAGAGGAGGCCTTGCTGTTCATTCCATGACCAACAGAATGTTACCATGTAATACCTTGAAGGCAGGCCTTCTTAGTGGTGGCACCCATGCAGTTTGGGAGGCAGAAAATGTGGTATGTTTCAAATGCCTCTTGAAAACACACTTGTTCACTGAGGACTTCTCTGATTACAACTGATCACACGCTGTTCCATTTTACTGCTTTTTCTGCTGTCACTGTAGTTTTTAAATTGTTTCATGTATTTTAAACATATTTGTTTTGCTGTTGTATTCAAAATTATTATTAATACTGTTTAAATATTATTTTAAAATGTGATTTTTAATATTCATATGTGGACCACTTGGAGATCTTTAAAATATTAAGTGGCACATAAATAATAGAAATAAATAAATAATATGAATATTGGAGTCCATTCCCTCCATTTTATTGTTTAGAGTCTTTAAGGGCACAATTCTATTCAGATAGGCGGCCGCCTCCAAACTCGGAGGCGACCGCCTGTCCAAAGCAGGGCAGGAGAAGCACGGAGGGGATCGTTCTCTCTGCGCTTCTCCTGCCCTGCGCTCTCGGCTAGACAGCCGATTGCGGCTGTCTAGCTGCGGGAGGGCTGAGTGGGGGAGGAGACTGCTGTATGACACATTGGATGTGTCATACAGGCATTTCCGCCCTCCCTGCCACAGAACGCCCCTCTTTGGCTGCTCTGTGCTTCTCTTGCAAGCACGGAGGACAGGGCTGTTCCACGCTGCGTCCGAGGCAGCGCAAAAGTGGGGGGAGGTTGGTTCTCCAGGAACGGACCTCGGAGCATGAGCTCCAAGGTCGGTCCCTGGAAAACCAGATATCCTATGGCCATCTAGCCGCTGTCTAGCGGCCATAGGATTGCTTCCTGAATTGTTTATTTGTTTGAAAGTCAGTTTTGCTTCCTGTCTGTTAAATACACCCTAGTTCCTGTTCTTTTCTTTTTCTATCTCAGTTAGTTCCGCCCCCCCTCTTTCAGGGCACAGGGTCTTGGTGAGCTTGAGGCATTCAGTCTGGGGGTCAGCATTTTTCTCCCTCACTCCTTCTTGTGCAGCAACTGCTTATGTTTGTATTGTATTGTATTGTATTATAATACTGACCGCAAGATTCGACACAGAACCCAATTCAGCACTCAGAAAATTGTCCTGCACTTCCCAGTTCAGAGGCCGTCTGCTTCAGCTTCAGTACTGAACTCAAGATTCAAAAATTCAAGGCTTTGTGTACGTGTAATGCCCCATTATATTTTGGCTGTTTCTGGAAACAGCCAATACTTGTTGTTGTTGTTTCTATTTCTCGGCAGAATGTGATGATATTTGCACGGATAGTTTTCACTTCTGTTGGGACCTACTCTCCCAGGTCTCACATGAGTAGGTGCCAGGATTTTTGTGCAAGAACAAGAGGTGACAGTCGCAGGTCAGGAAAAGGGGACCAGATCACCCACTTAGCAACATGATCCTCAGGGTTCGAAGTCTTTCATTGCACACTTCCCCTAGTCTCTTGCAATTGCTTTTAATACAGATGCAGCCCCCACCCCCTTTCCCAGCTGCCATTTCCAGTAACCACAGCAGAACTTCCTGAGCGAAGGTGGTGGGGGCGGGTGTCGGGAGGTCGCCCCTGCTGCCTTCTGAAATCCTCAGGTAGCCAGAATCAACACGCAGACAATAGGGCTCTTTTCCTAGGCTTTATTTCCATTCAACGTAATGACGCTTACAGATGCTAATTGCCTGCTCCTACAAGTGAGACTTAAGAGAGTTGCCTACTCAGGGGTTCTAACCTTAGGAACCTGTTGATCTCTGTTTGGAGGGGAAGGCGAGGAACCTCTGAACTTATGAGCTAGGAGGAGAGAGTCCACCCCTTTCCCATGGGGCATCGGGGCGCCGCTGTTGCCGTCGCAGCAAGCAGGCTGAGTGCCTCCTCTCAGCACCTGCCATCTCCCGCTTGATGCTGCACCAGCACCTAGCGTCCAGAAACTGCTGTTGCACCTCCCTCTCCCTGCCGGGGTCACTATCACTCTCAGGAATGTGTACCGGGAGGGGCTGTCCCCCTGGCTGCTCCTCTGAACAGCGCGCAGGCTCCTCTCCTGCGGTTTCTATCTGTTCCTCAGAATCAGAACTGCTTTGGGGCTCTCTGGGCTCTGATCCAACCCTGACATCGGGGTGGGGTGGGGTGGATTGACAACTTGTTTGACAAGTACAGAATAATGTAAAGAGGATGAAACTGACAAGGATATTGACAAGAGGAGCACTTGCCTCTGTGGGGATGCAGCAGAGGACAGGTTGACCTGCGGTTGTGTGAAATTGCGCTACAGTGGGCAATTTAAAAAATAATTTAAAAAATGATGACATTTGCTCACATTTCAAGATCCAAACACATAAAAAATAATAAAAATACTATTAGGGTGAATGGCAGAACCTGTGAAACAAAATGTACAAAATTTTCCTGGAATCCTAATAATAATAATAATAATAATAATAAATTTCTGATGCAGCCCACCTCCACTTAATGGACTGGAAATGCTGTGGAAATCCATTGGGCTTAAATGGAATGGATTTCCTAGGATCGGACATCCCTAACTTCACATTTTGAGGATATCCAAATACAGGACATGCTTTCCCCCCATTTTATCACCCATATTGCAGATGGGGGGGACTGAGGCAGTGGAGGGGCGACTTGCCTAAAGCCACTAAGAGCGCAGTCCTATGGCCCGCTAGACAGTGTCTAGTGGGCCATAGGATATGCTCGTTTCTGGGAACTGACCTTGGAGCCTGCGTTCCGAAGTTGGTTCCCAGAAAACCGACCACCCCCTTGTCTGCAGTGCCTTGGAGGCAGCGCGGAGAAGCCCCATCTCCATGCTTGGAAGAGGAGGGTGGAGTGACTGAAAAGGGGCAGGGCTCGGGGACATTCCAGGGCGGGGAGACCAGAGCTGTGTGTACGACACATCCAATGTGTCGACTCATACGGCAGCTTCCTCTCTCGGTCCCCCCCCCCCGCTGGACAGCCGAAAATGGCTGTCTAGCGAAAAAGAGCAAGGCAGGAGAGGTGCGGAGGGAATGATCCCCTCCCCCCATGCCTCTCCTGCCTTGCTTTGGATAGGCAGTTGCCTCCGAGTTCGGAGGCAGCTGCCTGTCTAGTTAGGATTACGCCCTAAGTGAGGTCATGGCAGAGGCAAGATGTGAACTCAGGACGTCCTGATTTGGAGCTACATTAGCTCTCAGCGTACCTTTGATTTTATCGGATTATTTTCCTCTATGATATTTGAGTAGATTTATTTGATTCTGCTGGTATTCATGTACTTTAAAATGGCCTGTAATAATTTTCTTTCAGTTCATAATTCTTGATCAAGATGCACCTGGTCTTCACTTGGCTACCTCTGGGTAGCCTCAGGCAGGGGCCAAAATAGCAGCAGGAGCAGCCAGTTCATCAGTGGCACAGAGAGACCTTCCCTTCTAGGTCAAAGACAAACAAAACATGAAAGAGAGTGGCATGTCCCAGTAGGGGAATGAGATCTTAGCCAGAAATGACCAGGTGCCAAGTCATCAGACACCACCCCAGCCTCACAACGGAGGGCTCAGGACATATTTACTTTAAGCAAGTTTCCTCCAGGATGTCTTTGTTATTGAGTTGCTGGATGGAAATCCATGGGGGATTCCTCAAGAATTACTGTCATTTTGATAATTCCCAGCCAGATAAATAACCACAGCCCCAGAACGCTGGGCTATGTTCTCACTTTTGAGGGAGAAAAACAAGTTTGCATCAATCTTTGTTTCCCTGAGGGCCAAATGGACTTGACTTAACTTTCAGGTTCTGCCCTTTGGCCTGTGTAAGTCTGAGCCCCCAAATCCAAAATGGGGCCTGGGCTTGTGCCAACGTTCATTTGCACTGAAGGAGTTGGCACCTGGTTTTTATTTATTTATTACATTTCCATACCACCTAATAGCTGAAGCTCTCTGGGCAGCTCACAACAATTAAAACCATAAAATACAAGAGGATAAAATATAGCAGTTCAGGACTGGGCAATGTGCATTGCCAGATGAAATGACTGTTATAACGTCTTGCAGTTATAACATCTTGCAGGGTGCAGAGGATCTATTAGGATGGTCCATCCCCTCTCCTTCCCGTGGCAGATAGAATGACCAATAGAACGTGAGGGATTCCTGAATGCTTTGGGAGAGTTTTTGTTTTTCTGAGGCCCTGTTGTTACTGTCATGCAGCCTAAGGGTCCTCTCTGGCACTGTGGCACTCAGATGTCTTCCTGGATTTCAGGAGAGTTTCAGGCTATGGAGCAGAATAGATAACAGCCAGAACACTCAAGTGGCGCAAGGATCAGGACAAATGTACTCAGCCCAGTTGAGAGCACAATATCATGCCTACCACATGGTGGTGGCAGTGAAGAAGGCCAACTTTTTAGCCACCATTGCTCTCTCAAGTATATGGATTTGACTTGAGTTGTCATGATCTGCCCTTGGGTCTGTGTGAAGCTGAGCACCTAAATCCAAGTTTCACAGCTCAGGAGTCAAGGTAGCACAGACCTTCCTCTGCCATCCCCAGACAGATGTTTTGGTTGAATACTAGAACTGCACCCCAGATTTGATCCTGCTGAAGGTACCTGGAGGAACCCTCAGACCTAGGATAACATGTTGCCTTTACCCTGTCTCAGATGACCCACCTCTATACCATAATTGATGCCTGGCATTCAAACTTCTTGGCCATCCCTCAGCCTACAGATAGCATTGTCTAATCCAGAGTTCTTCCACCTGGTGCCCTAGAGGTGTTTTGGGATAGAACTGCCATCTTTGCTCATCAGTATGACCATTGTCTGTTGCCACTGGGAATAATGGGAGTTGCAGTGCAATACTTCTGGAGGGCATGGGTTAGGGAAAGCAGGACTATCCAATTGTACCTTGTTCTGATTGTGATGGTGCCAGAGCCTGGCAGATTGGTCTGTCCCTTCCATGGGCAAAATTGGAATAAGGGGGTGAATGTAGCCCCAAGTGTCCCCCCAGTACACCTAACAGCCCACATTGTCTGCCTCAACACAACCTCCAACAAGCCTCCTTTTCCCTCTTCTCAGTTTACTTTGCTATCAACCCCTGTTCACATTGGAGGGGAGGACAGAGGAGCTGAGCTCATAGGACAGGTGAGCAGGAAAGGGCCCTAGTTCAGTGGCAGATCACACATTCTGTCTGCAGCAGGTCCTGGATTCAGTCCCCAACATCTCCAGGTAGGGTTTGGAAAGGCTGTTGTCTGAAACCCTGGAGAGTCATGGCTAGTCAGTGTAGACCAGCGGTACACAGCGTAGCACCTAGGGATGTCAGAGAATCCCGCCACGGACTCCAGTGAGGCCAGATTCTTTAGAATCTGGCTACCGCAATCCGTGGCGGAACGGCCTCCCCACCGCCACCCTGCGGAATCCCCCCAGGATGGAGCTTACCTGGTGGTGGATGTGGCGGCGGCGGCGGCTCCGGCTGGTCTCCTGGCCGCTGCCAGGCTGCTGCGGCTGCAAATGGCAGCCGTTGTAGCGGCCACCATTTGCGTGGCTGGCTTTTGCTGTGATAGGCTATGTAAATACTTATGTAGCCTATCATGGCAAAGAGCAGGGGCACAAATGGCGGCTGCTACGCCATTTGCACCCCTGCTCTTTGCTGTAATAGGCTACATGAGTATTTACGTAGCCTATCACGGCAAAAGCCAGCCACGCAAATGGCGTAGCGGCCGCCATTTGCGTGGCTGCCTTTTGCCATGATAGGCTACGTAAATACTTACGTAGCCTATCACGGCTTACTGCAAGGACGCAAATGGCGGCAGCTACGACGGCCACCATTTGCGGCCGCAGCAGCCCGGCAGTGGCCGGAACTCTGGCTGCGGCCAGTCGCAGCTCCACGGAGCTGCTGCGGAGCGGAACCATCCAGGGAGGATTCCGAGGAGAGGGACGGAGCGCCTCCTCCCCACCATGGATTGACCGGCACAGAGCCAGGTAGGGATATGTACATCCCTAGTAGCACCCCCCCTGGCACCACTGCACTCTCGGACAGCTTTCCTGGCCCCCACTGAGTTGCCCAACCCCTCCTCTTTGTTTACTTTGGATTATTTAATTTTGTAAGATTTCTCAGTGGCAACTGGGATCCCTTCCAAGCAAAGTGAGGCCTCTAGCTGCTCTCATCTCCTTTCCCCATGAATGCCACTGGGCCACCTGTGGGGCTCAGAGACATGCTTAAGAATAAAGAGGGCAGGTGGCATCAGGATCAGCAGTGGCATCATCATGATTTTGTGTGGTTGTGTGACGACCACCCCACCCCCCGCTCCCATGCACTCATGAACTGAAGGTCACTTGATTCACTGTGCAATGGGAGTTGTTCGTGGAACAAGAGGATGTGGGTCAAAAGGAGTGCTTTTGTGTGGCTGTCTGATTTCCCAACCCCCTTCTTTGTACAGACAGTCTTAAAGTTCATGGGCCTCAGTTCTTCCTTTTGGAGGTCTGGGTTGCTGGGCATTGGGGATTCACAGCCTGTGTTTGCCTCCAGTGACCCCTTGGCTCCACCTCTGGTGGCCTGCCCTCCGCCCACTAGTCAGACTGCCTGCCAACTTGGACTGATTCTTAGGAAATGAAAATGGCAGGTGGCTTCAGGCCAACGCTTTCATCTGCAGTGTGGCCATTTTGTGGTAGTGCCCCAAACAGTTTCTCAAATGGGCAAATGTGCCCATGGCCAAACAATATCATCTGCTCTTGGTGTAACGAATACAGAGCTTGCTCCACGTCAGCTTCCTTTGAAATAATTTTATTATGCAGGGAGCAACTGCCTCAGTTTGTTTAAACTAGTTGAATTTATATGTGAAAATATGATGGGCTCCAGTTCTTCTGTACAGTTCAAGGCTTGTGTGACATACGCTTACCAGCTTTCTCTCATAATGTAGGCCTGTAATCCTTCAGATATCATATTAGTCCTGTATGCCATCACATTCCAGAATCTTCCAATATCTTTCTCTAACATGGTGGCTTCTGTGTATCTTTTTTTCAGGTGCCTACAGCAATTCACCCTCCACCTCCGACTGATTGGGGTTTGGTGTCCTAATGGTGGTTCCCCTGGAGGCAGGAGAACTCCTCTGGTTTGAGGAACAGGAAAGGGTGCTAGTGTGGATAATGGCCCAACAGCTAGAGCAGTACCTCTGGACCCAAGAGATACCAAGCAACCATCTTAGAAGCTGCCACTCCTAGGCCAGGTACCTTGAAAGGCAGAAGACGCTAAAGCCTATGAGGAGGATACTTGACTAGCCTAAGCTTGTTCAGCTCAGTCCTGCTCCCAGTATGAACTGGTCCCTTCCAGACCCCCAGTGGTGGCAGAACCTTTTGAACACCCAGCTATGGACATGTAGCGGGGCCTGTCCCTCTCACATACCAAGGGTATAGATCTCCCCTAATGATGAAAGATGATGCTACTAGACATCCCAAGGCCTTCTTTCTTTACTTGTGAGCTTAGTCAGGGTTTTGCCTTGGGGACATCCCCCCATGAATTATTCACTGGCAAGGGCCATTTCAGTCCATATCTCCACTGTGCCGCACCTTCCTGTGGTCATTGGGGTTCAAGCCAAGACAAACTCTCCCTTACACTGATTGTCACACAGGCTGCAAAATCTGCACCTTGAAAATGAAGCTGTGGAAAGTTACATGGTTGACTGCTTCATGGTGCCTTCCAGATGTGTTATCTTAGGATGATGGGACATGTAGTCCAACATACTGTGGGTCATCCTGCTGGGGAAGGCTGAGCTGGAATGACTTTATTTATTTATTACGTTTATATCCCACCCTTTTTCCTCCAAGGAACTCAAGGCGGCATACATAATCCTCCTCCTCCCTTTTATCCTCACAACAACCCTGTGAGGTAGGTTGGGCTGAGTCTGTGACTGGCCCAGAGCCACCCAGTGAGCTTCCATGGTTGAGTGAGGATTGGACCCCGGATCTCCCCACTCCCAGTCCAGCACTCTAGCCACTACACCACACTGGTATTGCCTGCCCTGATATTCCTCCTTTGGGAAGCCCCAGAACCTTTGAAATTCTTTCCTCCCATTGAACCATTCTCAGTTCCTTTTGGGGTAAAAGGGATGCAGGGTCTGTGTTAGATTTGGCCCCCTTGCCCAGTGGAGAAACCAGTTCCAGTCTTTCTGACTAATCTGTTAGCTGCATGTCAGGACTGGGCAGTAGTCTAGGATGAGTCAGGAATTGGGAGCTGGGCCCCAAAATCAAATGGGATCTGAGTGCAACCAGGAGTCAGGACCAAGAGCAACCCCAGAAATACAAGATAGGAGAGCCCAGGTAGGCCTTGTTGCTCCAACCAGGCTCAGCTGGAAAAGGAAGCCCTTTATATGCCTTCCTGCCCAGGAGGAGCCAATGGCCAACCTAGGTGGGTTATCCTTGACAGGCTGCAGTCACATGGCCTGCCTCATGGGGCAGTGACCAGCAGTTCCTGACACTGCACTGCAAACTGAAGAGCAAGTTTCTTCATTCATTTAAAACAATCAAATCCTTCAGGCAGGAGTCAGGATGGAAGAACCGTTAGGATCTGAGGACAAATGCAAATGTAGGGCCAAGAGCAACACCAGAGGTGCAAGACATAGCAGAGCCCAGGTAAGCCTTGTTGCCCCAGGAGGGCTCAGTTTGAAAAGGAGGTCCTTTGTACTCCTTCCTGCCCAGGAGAAGCCAGTGGCCAAGCAGGGCGGGTGGGGCCAGGTGAGATCCAGAAGGTTCTTCCCCGAGAGGCTGCAGTTACATGATCTCACCACATGGGGCAGTGGTCAGCAATTATGTATTTAGAACATTTTTTTTTCCTTCAGGTATTTGGAGGACAAATCATTTGGGGCCTTCAAAGTAAGTGCCACAGCGTAGAAGTGGACCTGGAAGCAAAGAGGCTTGATCTGGAACAATCTCACAGGGCAGTGGTCAGCAGTTCCTGACACTCCTTTAAAGGCCCGAGAGCTAGCTTGCTTGCTTGCTTGCTTGCTTTATTTATTTATGGGATTTTTATCCTTTAGGTATTTGGGACCCAAACCATTGTGGGCTTTAGTGTTACGTAGCAGTTCCTCGAACCTGACACAGAAGCAAATCAACCTGATGAGACCAGTCCAATTGGTGGTTGCCTTTTCAAGCCCAGCAACTACACCAAGCAACCACTTGATGTCAGTCTCCTCCAGTATTTCTGTCGGCCTTTGTTTTGACTCATGTCTTGGGATCCTTCCTTGAATTCAAAACAGATGCATGAGGGGTTGCAGAAGAGCTGTGATCAGTCCTTCCCACTTAAAAAGGAGCTTCACAGCCCCAGGAATATATTTATTATTTATTTATTTAAAACATTTGTATCCCACCCTATATCATTAAGATCTCAGGGCAGTACACAGATAAAATCAATTTAAACAGTATGAAACAATAAATAATTTAAACAGTTAAAAACATATTCAACCATGAACAAGCTAATACCAATTAAAATCTAAAACAATTAAACAGTTAAAACACTGTGCTACTTTAGGGAATCCATGTAGCACTCAAAGGCTTTAGTAAAAAGCCATGTTTTTTCTTGGCACCAAAATGAGACCAATGTCTTGTGCCAATCGGGCCTCCAAGGGGAAGGCATTCCACAACTGGGGTGCCACAGCAGAGAAGGCCCTCTCCCACGTCCCACCGTAGTGTATGTCTTGCACTGGTGGGACGCAGAGGAGGGCCCCTCCAACAGATCTCAGTCTTTGGGCAGGCATATATAAGGAGAAGCACTCCCTTAGATACCGAAGTCCCAAGCTGTTTAGGGGTTTAAATATCATCACCCAAACTTTGAGTTCTGACTGGAAGTGTATTGGCAGCCAGTGCAATCCCTTTAAAACTGTGTTATATGATTTTTATAAGGTGTACCGGTCAGGAGCTAGCTGCTGCATTTTGTACTAGCTGCAACTTCTGAGTCATCTTCAAGGGCAGCCCCATGTAAAGTGCATTGCAGTAGTCTAATCGGGAAGTTACCAGCGCATGTACTACTGTGGCTAGGTTATCCCTGTCCAGGAAAGGCTGTAGCTGGCAGTTCAGCCAAAGCTGGCCCCAAATATTCTGGGCCACGAAGTTGGCTGAGTGACCCAAGACATTTTGCTGCCTGAGACAGCAAAGGGCACACACAAATCTACACACACAACGCACACACACACACACACACAGAGTCAATCGTCTGGCCCATTTATTTGGGCAGATGTGGCACAAAATCCAACCAGTGCCCTTCCCTGGGAGTAAAAATACAGGAATAACCATACTTGGAGAAGCAACAATTTGCTGCCTTTTTCTGACCCCCAAATGAGCAGCCTGAGGTGGCCACCTCACTCTGCTTAGTGGTAGGGCTGGCTTTTGGGGGACAAATGTCTTTTGAGTTGTGGCACCTAGACTGTGGAAAATATTCCCTAGGATGCTTGATTGGTCCTTGCTGGATTTAAGTGGTTTGTGGGATATTGTTGTTGTTGTTGTTGTCTTCAAAGCAGGGACACACATACACACAGTTCTGGCTCCAGGTTTGGGAGGGCCCTTGGGCGAGACACTGTCAGGAGTGCCCTAGTGGCCTCTTTCAGTCTACTCTAATAGCCAACTCAAGACACAGACAAAAGGATCGTTTTCAAGGCTTTAATCCTTTTACAAGTTAATGACTCTTTCAGATGCTAATCACCAGCGTCTAAGCAATGAACAGCAGAGTAGCCTATGCTCCGGGTTAGGCAGGTGGTCCCCGTTTGAAGGAGAATCACTTGCAGACCCTGAACTTATGGGCTAGGGAGAGTTCTTCCCTCTTTCCCTTGGGTCCACGGGACGTGACCGTTGCTTGTGCGCCAAACAGGCGCTACGCCTCCTTTCTGCGCCCTCCATTGCTCGTCGCTCCCTGTGTCTGCGTCGAGCATCTAGCAAGCCCCCCTCCCACACTCTCTCACTGCCAGGGTCACTGTCTATCCCAGGAATGCTGGCAGGAGGAATCTCTGCCAGCTGCTGTGCCTGTGAGGGATGAGTGCGCTGCTCTCCCACGGATTGCTGTTCCTCCTCAGAATCAGAACTGCTCTGGGGTTCTATGGGCTCAATTTCCACCCTGACATCATCCCTGCTCCCATGAGCCCCCCCCGTGCCCCTCCCCTTCACCAGCACTGGTGGCGGGCGGGGGGAGCCGACCGAGTGATGAGGGTCACCAGAAACCAGTGGGGACAGCAAGGACCGATGAAAAACAGGATGGATCTTCATGGAGGGGGGGAGAGCCAGGTAAAAAGCAACAGGGTTAATCTGGGCCGTAATCTGGAAAGGTCCCATGCGACGAGGCGTGAGCTTCCTTGCGGGCGAGTGAGAGGGGAGGTATTGGGTGGACAACCAAACCCAATCCCCCAGTTGCAGAGACCGACCCGGCTGGTGATGCTGGTCTGCAGAGGCCTTGTAGGCTGTCTTGGCTTGCTCGAGGGAGTCCCGTAAGAGGTGGTGTACCGCTCGCAACTCCTCTAAAAAGTCATGGGCCGCCGGCACCGAAGAGGGAGTTAGGGTGGACGGGAAAGCCTTGGGGTGGTAACCGAAACTGGCAAAAAATGGAGTTTGGTGGGTGGAAGCATGGCAGGCATTGTTATAAGCATATTCTGCGAAAGGCAGCAAGGAAAACCAGACATCTTGCTGGTAATTGACATAACAGTGCAAATATTGCTCCAGAGTCACACTGGTGCACTCGGTCTGACCATCCGTCAGTGGATGGTAGGTGGAGGAAAGATGGAGTGTCACATGGAGAAGCCCAAGTAGCTCCCTCCAGAAATGGGCAGTGAATTGGGCCCCCCTATCCGAAATGAGAACCTCGGGCCATCCATGGAGCTGGAAAACATACGCCAAAAAAAGCTCTGCCGTCTCCCTGGCTGTGGTCAACCCAGAGCAGGGGATGAAATGGGCCATCTTAGAAAACAAATCCACCACCACCAGAATGGTGGTCTTACCGTGTGAGGCAGGCAAGTCAGTGATGAAGTCAAGGGAGAGCAGTTTCCAAGGTCCTGAGGGGGTAGGCAGGGGGTGAAGCAGGCCCATGGGCTTACCTGAGGGGGCCTTCGCCTGCTGGCAGGTTGGGCAGGAGGCGACATAGGTCTTGATGACCTGACACACACGAGGCCACCAAAAATCCCGCATCACTCCGTGCAGGGTCTTGGCGATGCCAAAATGCCCAGCGGTGGGTAGGGATGGACGAAAGTCACTTACCTGGTCCTGTAGCTTGCTTCGCAGTGGGGGGGAGGAGTTCCGTCCCTCCCACCGAAATTCTGGGCGGGGGGAGGCGCCCCGTCCCTCCCCGCCGAAATTCTGGCCGGAGGGAGGTGCCCCATCCCTCCCCGCCGAAATTCTGGCCGGGGGGGAGCGCCCCGCCTCTCAGCCGTAGCTGCCGCCGTTTGCGTCCCTGGCCTGCAGTCAGCCGTGATAGGCTACGTAAATCTTTATGTAGCCTATCACGGCTGACTTTGAAAAAAAAAAAAAGCGCGTACGCAAATGGCGGCGCCCATGGGCGCCGCCATTTGAGTTCCTTATTTTGGCCTGGGTAGTCTACATAAATATTTACGTAGACTACGGCGAAAATAAGGGCAATGCAAATATCGTTGCCCTTATTTTCGCCATAGTCTACGTAAATATTTACGTAGACTACCCAGGCCAAAATAAGGAACGCAAATGGCAGTGCCCATGGGCGCCGCCATTTGCGTACGCGCTTCCCCCCCCCCCCAAGTCAGCCGTGATAGGCTACGTAAAGATTTACATAGCCTATCACGGTGTTTTTTGAAAATCTAGCCATGATAGGCTATGTACATCTTTACGTAGCCTATCACGTTTGTTGTTGTTGTTTTTTTTACTTGGAAATGGTGGCAGTGGCAGCCGGTCGGAAGACCGGCTGCTGCCACACCGCCGCCGCACCGCTGCCGGGAGCCGCTGCCGCCAGGGATATTCGCCAAAGGTAAGTCCCACCCCGGGGGGGTGGCGGGGGGGGTGTGGCGGACCGTTTCTCCACCAATTTCGGGGGGCCGAATGCGTTGGCATTCGGCCTCCTGGAGATTCGTGGAGAAATTCTCCGACATCCCTAGCGGTGGGGGAGTCGTGGCACTGATGGAGGACCTTCTCGCGGAGGGGTCTAGAAGGCACATAGACCCAGCCGGAATGGTAAAGCAGGCCACCTCGCAAAGAGAAGGGGGCAGAGTGGGGGGGGCAGAGGGTAGCCCCAATTCCTCCACTGTTGTACAGACAAAAGCATCCTGAGCCTGTGCCGAGTGAAGGAGCTCCTCCCAAGAGTGAGGTACTGCAGTTGCCACCAGGCTCTGGGGGGGAAGAATCAGAGAGGGCGGGGAATTTCCCTCACCCCCTGGCTGGAGGTCTGGCTTACGAGAAAGAGCATCTGCTTGTAGGTTGTCGGAGGCCTTCACATGGCAAATCTTAAGGTGCAACCGAGAAAAAAAAAGCAACCACCTAATCCGCTGCTGGTTTAAGGCACGGGCTGTCTGAAGATGTTCCAGGTTGCGATGGTCGGTTCTAACTTCGACTGGGTGCTGTGCCCCCTCCAGCAGATGATGCCAGGTCTCCAAAGCGGACTTGATGGCCAACAGTTCCTTCTCCCAGATGGTATAATTCCTCTCAGACATGTTCAGCTTCCTGGAGTGGTAGGTGCAGGGTTGCAACCCGCCGCCCGCCCAATCTGCCTGAAAAAGCGCTGCCCCCACTGCAAAGTCAGAGGCATCAGTTTGCACTACAAAAGGCTTCCTCGGGTCAGGATGTAACAGGACCGGCTCAGAACTAAAAAGCTTCTTATGTTCCTCAAAAGCCTGTTGAGCAGATGCTGTCCAATGAAAAGGAGATTTCCTGCCCTTAAGGAGGTCCGTGAGAGGAGATACCAGCCGAGCAAAGCTGGGCAGGAACTTTCTGTAAAAATTAGCAAACCCCAGAAAATGTTGCAAGTCCTTCTTGGAGCCTGCCAGGAGAGGACAGCCTGGACCTTTGCAGGATCCATCCTGATACCATCAGCTGAGATAATGTAGCCGAGATAGTCCAAAGAGGTTAGGTCAAATGCACATTTCTCCAGCTTGGCATACAGATGGTGCTCGCGGAGGTGCTGGAGGACGGCGGTGACATGATGCTGATGGGCATGGGGGTCCTCAGAAAATATAAGTAAATCATTGAGATACACAATGAGGAAAGTATCCAAATAGTCCCGGAAGATGGCATTCATAAAACGCGAAAACGTGGGGGCGGGGTGCAGGCGAGCCCAAACGGCATCACTAGGTATTCATACGCTCCATACCGGGTGCTGAAACAGGTTTTCCACTCATCCCCCTCCCGGATGCGAATCAGATTGCAAGCACCATGCAGGTCCAACTTTGTGAAAATCTTGGCTCTCCCCAGGCGCTCCAGCATCTCGGGTATGAGGGGGAGGGGGTACGTGTCAGGGATTGAGAGTGAATTCAATGCTCTGTAATCATGCATCGGGCAGAGTTCTCCCGATTTCTTGGTCACAAAGATGGTAGGGGCGCAGGCGGGGGAGGAGGAGGGGCGAATGAAGCCACGTCTGAGGTTTGTGTCCAAAAACTCCTGCAGAGCTTGAAGTTCCGGCTCTGACATCGAATACAGCCAGCCAGCAGGGATGGTCGCCCCAAGAATGAGGTTAATGGCATAGTCAAAAGGGCGGTTGGGGGGAAGCTGGTCGGCCTCCTTCTTCTCAAAAACATCCCGAAAAGCCTCATACTTCTCTGGGAGGATGACGGTAGCTGAAGAACTGCCAGAAGCAGACAAAGAGGGGGAGGAAAGGGTTAAGGCCTGGACTGGGACTGGCACCTCATTCTGGAGGCAATGCTCCTGGCAGTAGGGAGATGCAAACTCCACTTGCTGAAGCCCCCAAGAAATCTGAGGATTATGCTTAGAGAGCCAGGAAACACCCAGCATGATTGGGTATTGGAGAACCTTGGCCAAGTGAAACTGAATCTGCTCCACGTGGGACTGGGCGCGCAGAGTGAGTGAAACTGTAATCTGGGTCACCGCGCCTGAAGAAAGAGGACGCCCATCGATGGTCTCCAGTGCCAACGGGGCAGGAAGGGGCAGGGTAGGAATCTTGTGGAAGAGAGCGAACGTTTCATCCATGAAACTGGTCATAGCCCCAGAGTCCACTAAAGCTAGGGCCTCCACCCCACCCCACTGGGAGGAGCAGAGGTGAACATGCAATAGCAGATGGGAGGGTGGGGGGGTTGCGGAAGGCACCCACCTGGTGTGGAACCGACCCCCACACTGGAGACCCCAACAGGCTTGGGGGGCAGCCTAGTCAGGCCTGGGGATGAGGAGGAAGAGGAGGAGGGGGAGGCAGTGGGGCTGCGGATCTAGCACGGCAGGTTTTGGCAAAATGTCCCAGCTTTCCACACCGAAAGCATCGCGCCGCTGCTCTAGTTCCTCTGGCGGCAGCAGGGCTCGGGTAGCTGCCATAGCTGCCAGCTGCATCAGGGTCTCCTCTGCCCCCACCGCAGGGGTGGGGGTGGGGGAGGGGGCAGGAAATGTGGGGGAATGGGAGGAGGGAAATCTCGGATCCCAGTGCCCAGCCGGGTCTGCCGGTGCCCCTCCAGCCGACTATCTATCTGGAGTAGGGATGTACGAAAGTCACTTACCTGGTCTCGCAGCTTGCTTCACGGTGGGGGGGAGGCGCTTCGCTTCTCCCCCCGAAGTTCAGGCCGGGGGGGGGAGGCTCCCCACCTCGCCCAGCCGAAATTCAGGCCGGGGAGAAGCACCCCATCTCCCCGGCCGTGAACTATGAAAGAAAAGTAAAAAAAAAAAAAAAAGCCCCATGATAGGCTACGTAACGATTTACGTAGCCTATCACGGCTAGATCTGCAAAGTCAGCCGTGATAGGCTACATTAATCATCACGTAGCCTATCATGGGTGACTTTGAAAAAAAAAAAGCGCGTACGCAAATGGCGGCCCCCATAGGGAGCCGCCATTCGCATTCCTTATTTGGTCCCTGTAGTCTACGTAAAGATTTACGTAGACTACGGCGAAAATAAGGGAACTCTATTTGCGTTGCCCTTATTTTCGCCGTAGTCTAGGTAAATCTTTACGTAGACTACAGGGACCAAATAAGGAACACGAATGGCGGCTCCCTATGGGGGCCGCCATTAGCCGTACGCGCTTTTTTTTTTTTTTAAGTCACCCGTGATAGGCTACGTGACGATTAACGTAGCCTATCATGGCTGACTTTGCAAATCTAGCTGTGATAGGCTACGTTAATTGTTACGTAGCCTATCACAGGGGCGTTGTTTTTTTTTACTTCTAATGGCAGCGGCAGCCGGTCAAAAGACTGGCTGCCGCCCCCGCCCCTGACGAAGACCTGCCGAACTGCCGCCGGGACCCGCCGCCGGAAGGGACATTCGTGAAAGGTAAGTCCCATCCCGGGGGGGGGGGCGGATAATTTCTCCCCGAACAACCTTTGGAGGACCAAATGCATTGGCACTCGGCCCCCCGAAGTTTCGGGGAGAAATTCTCCCCCATCCCTAATCTGGAGGCAGGTCTGGATGAGGTCCTCCAAAGTAGGCGGGCTAGGCGTGTGTGCCAACTCATCCAAGATCTCATCGTTCAAACTGTCCAAAAACTGAGCCACCAGCGTGGCATCATTCCACTGTAAATCCTGCATCAGCAAGCAAAAAGTTGTCGCGTAGCTGGAAACTGAGTCCTTGCCCTGCCTGAGGCGACGAATCTCCCGAGAAGCCATCTGCATGCGTAGGGGGTCACCAAAAAAACGGGCTATCGCTGTCATGAAACCCTGATAGTCCCCGAGCAGGGGATCATTAGCGAGAAGAAGTCCCGAAGCCCATTTAGCTGCCATGCCTGAAAGTAGGTTAATGATGAAGCCCACACGAACCTGTTCTGTTAGGAAATCCTCAGGTTGTAGGCGCATGTACAGGCTCCGATTGGGCCTGGAAAATCTGAAAAAGTCCTTTCTCCCCAGAAAACTTCTCTGGCAAAGCCACCGGGCACTTGCAGCGGGGGGGGGGAATCAGAGGTGGTGGGGGTTGAACTGCAGCTTGCAGATTCTGTACGGCAGTCGTCAGTTGAGCCACTTGATCATGGAGAGCCTGGTTCTCTTGCGCCAGAGCTTGCACCGCCAGGTCCATGGCAACGTCCATCGGCAATAGGAGAAGAGAGAGAGAGAGAAAAAAAGGAATGGGGACCAAGCTGTCAAGAGCGCCCTGGCAGCCTCTTTCAGTCTACTCCAATAGCCAACTCAAGACACAGACAAAAGGATTCTTTTCAAGGCTTTAATCCTTTTAC
The DNA here is from genome assembly GCF_057233095.1 of Heloderma suspectum. NCBI lineage: Eukaryota > Metazoa > Chordata > Lepidosauria > Squamata > Helodermatidae > Heloderma > Heloderma suspectum. Next base: position 173,429,256 of record NC_139459.1, read on the forward strand.
AACTTATTGACTCTTTCAGATGCTAATCACCAGCGACTAAGCAATGAACAGCAAAGTAGCCTATGCTCCGGGTAGGCAGTTGGTCTCCATTTGAAGGAGAATCACTTGCAGACCCTGAACTTATGGGCTAGGGAGAGATCCTCCCTCTTTCCCTTGGGTCCACGGGAGGCAGCCGTTGCTTGCACGCCAGATGGGCGCTACGCCTCCTTTTTGTGCCCTCCATCGCTCGTCGCTCCCTGCATCTGCGTCGAGCGTCCAGCAAGCCCCCTTCCAGCGCTCTCTCACTGCCAGGGTCACTATTTAACCCAGGAATGCTGGCAGGAGGAATCTCTGCCAGCTGCTGTGCCTGTGAGGGATGAGCGGGCTCCTCTCCCATGGATTGGAGATCCATGTTCCTCCTCAGAATCAGAACTGCTCTGGGGTCCTATTGGCTCAGTTTCCACCCTGACAGACACCCTCAATGGGCCCCCTCCCTCACCGAGTCTCCTGTTACGAAGTATGCTTTAATTTACATGGATGTGCGTATCACATACATGTAAACCAGACACATACCTGTGTGATCTTTCAGCATTGAACTCTGGGCGCTTAGGAAAATCTGATACCTCCCAGAAGCTGAAAGAGTCAGAGAGCACAACAAGGTCTTTGAAAGCAATTCTCTGATTTATTAAAGAAGAATTTACAATGAATTAAAATCACACATCAGGGCAATTAGAAGTATATGTATATCTGGGGAATTAGAATAATACATTGAGGGAGGGATCCTATTGGGATAAGGGGCCGCCTCTGAACTCGGAGGTGACTGCCTATCCAATGCAGGGTGGGTGAAGCATGGCAGGGATCTTCCCCGTGCTCCAGGTGCCCTGCGTTCACAGCTAGATGGACGATTTTGGCTGTCTAGCTGCAGGACTTTGGAGCAGGGGGTGGGAGGCCAGGTGACACATAAGAAGCGTTGTACCAGCCCTTCTGCACTCCCCACCCCTCCCTGCCCCCAGGAAAGCCCCTTTTTGCCTGCTCTGTGCTGCTCTTCTGAGCGCGGTGCCCGGGGACGATCCACGCCACTTATGAGGCGGTGGGGAGGGGGCGGAGAGGCGGTTTTCTGGGAACCGACCTCAGAGCATGGGCTGCAAGGTAGGTTCTCAATAACCAAACAATCCTATGGCTGTCTAGCCACTGTCTAGTGGCCATAGGATTGTGCCCTAACACTCAGAAGGTTAAAGATAAGCATTTAAAGTCAATAGTGAAGTGAGGTACATTTGGATGCACACAAAATCATGCATGTGCGTGTGTTTAAAAGAGGTTTGATAAAAGTGCAGCACCCGTGCGTGCATAGCTGATCATGGAGGAAGGGAGAGGAAGTCGGGGGGGAGAAGGAACTTTCAGCTTGAGATTTTTAAATGGGGTGGCATGGACTGTTTGGGGGGATTGTGAGAGAGCTTTAGAGCAAACGCAGGGTTTAGGAAGAAAGGGGATGGAGAGGAATAAAGAGCCACAGGGAGCTTTAAAGCCAATGGGTTTTGGAGTTTGGAATGGGATGGAATATTAGGAAAAAGGGAGGAAAAGGGAGTAATTGGAGCATGGGACACTTTAAAGGAAAATAGAAGATAACGCAAAGATTTGCCTCTCCTTATCAGCTGACTGTGAAGTGATGGGAAGTTCTGTTGAGCTCAGTGGTGTAGTGGAGGCAGGGCTCACAGGGATGCAGCCCCGGCACTTTTTCATTAGCAGGGACTCTGATGTCATCTGCCACCCCCCTCAGGATTCCCTGTTCCCTCTGAGCTTAGCTGCGATCCTCACTGTAGCTGTGGGGGGAATGAATTTTCCAAGCAACAGTATATTGTTTCATGTTGGAATGCAAAGTATTTGGGATGACTTGGTCTGGGATGGGCAATTAAGACCTATTCACTTTACCAAAGATGTGCTCCTGATGGAGATGAAAACTCCTAGAACTGGTTGTGCAAGGCCTCAATATCCTATGGGACCTGCTTTTCTGCCCTTCTCCAAGTTCAAAAAACCCTAGTCCCCATCCAGAAACACATCTTCCCAGCACAGCAGAATTTGTGGGTACTTTGTAACAACTCCTTAAATTTGGATTTTCACTGCTGAGGCAATCAGAGGGAGTAGACAAGACTAAATTCCCCAAAACAGCAAATTAGAAGGCATTTTGGGGAAAAGGTTAGTAAACCCCCTTTTCTACCCAACTTGAATGTGCTAAATTCAAAAATTATATTTACTCAGCTCAAATTGGTCATTTTTGTAATTTATATTAAAAACAAAACAAAGAAGAGGCATCCAAAATGATATTTTCTTATCTAAAATGCTAATTTTGCACCATTAACATCTATTGCACAGTGGAGCAGAATGAAAGAGTTCTGCATAGATTATCAAATCATCTCTAAGTGAATGGAACTCCAGGTTGTATGTTTCATGGGGTCTGTCACTTCAGATTTTGAAGCACGGGAGATGGAGGGCATCGCATGAAACACAAAAAGAAGGGAAACACATCTCAAACTGCCTCCTTGAAATGCCCGAAGTGGCATTTCAGACCACATTCTTCCTCAGGTGTAAGTGAATGTCAAGTTCTGGCTAGGACTTCATGGAACCAGTAATATGACAGGCTCCAGCTCTTCTCTCTAGTTAAAGACTTGTGTAAAATGTGCTCCCTGTCTTTCTGGGAAAGTGGGTGCTATATAGGTAGGGGAATGACTGCAAGACTCAGCAGGCCTCAAACACAACTGTCCTTTATTCAGCAATTTGCCCACACAGAAGTGAAGAACTTAGCAGAAGCTCCACCCGCTACTTCCAACTCTACAGGAACAGCCAAGGTTCAAAACAATAACTAACCCATAGTAACACCCCCCCCCCAATACATAACATTCCTCCCCCATTAGCTATCATAGTCTTTCAACCAACGAAGAGGTACCCTCTCATGGCATGGTCTTTGCACTTGACTAGTAGATGTAGATTGCTCAGATGACTTTCTTTCAATAACTGCTCTAGGTAAGGAAGGAGTATTGCTCCCATCACTTAGTGGTTCTGGCACTTCAACCAGTGGTGAGAGAAACTCATCAGTTCCAGCAGCTACCTCTGCTGATGACAACCCATTCTGGCCAGAACGCCTTCCCAACTGGTCAACATGGCAATGCCACACGGACACATCTGCACACTGGACCTTGTATGACACAGGTCCAGTGACCTCAATGATAGAGGAAGGAACCCACCTTGGTCCAGCACCATAGTTCCTAGCAAACACCTGATCTTGTGGGGCAAATGAATGGAGAGTAGGAGCTGAGAAGGCAGCATTCAGAGCTTGCTCCCATTTGCTTTGTGAGTCTTCAGCTAAGTCTGGGCAGAGACGGTCAAGGCAAGTTTTTACAAGCCACCTACAAGCTGCAGGACTGACTCTTGTTGCACAAGGAGTAACATGTTGAGCAGTGAGAAACCTGGCAAAACGTGTTGGCCAGTCTCCTCCCGCAATGCACTTCAGGGCATCTTTTGTTGTCTGCACCATCCTTTCAGCTTGGCCATTTGCTTGGGGATGACGAGGTGCAATGGTGACAGCCCAAATAAGGTTCTTGTCCACAAATGATTTAAATTCAGCAGATGTAAAAGCAGCCCCATTGTCTGAGACTATAGTATGAGGCAACCCATGGGTTGCAAATAAGTGGCACAGTGCTGTGATTGTTTCAGTGACTGTTTGTGATGTACTTCAAGCCACTTTGAGTAAGAATCTACCACAACCAAGAAGTTTCTTCCTTGAAAATCAATATGGATTCTGCAAAATGCATATTTTGGATTTTGGTCCTGCAAAATCAATATGGATTCTTGACCAAGGCTTGTTGGTCACTTCCCATGGAAAGGTAGGTGCTCTTCATGGATTGTGCCTAGTTGCTTGACAAGTAGTCATAGTCACAGAATCATAGGGTTGGAAGGGGCCTACAAGACCATCGAGTCCAACCCCATGCTCAATGAGGGAAGCCTGATTCCCAGGCGGTCTCCCATCCAAATACTAACCAGGGCTGACCCTGCTTAGCTTGTGTTTGTTTCCTGGTTTCACTTGGATAAAGAAGGCCAATACCTGCACTCATTTACAGTTTTTTCAATATCTGAATTGATACCAGGCCACCAGACATAGCTTCTGGCCAGTGCTTTCATACAATTGATCCCTGGATGAGCTGCATGCAGTGTGGTCAAGATGGTTTGAGAAGTCTTATCTGGAATACCAACACAGTTTCCCCATAGCACACATCCCTTATGGGCAGACATCTCATGCTGAAAGCATTTGAATGGCTTAAATTCCTCTGGCAGTTCCTCATCTGGCCATCCCCTCCATACCCAGCTTAAAACACAAGCTAGTATAGGATCTCGAGCAGTCAGCCTTGCAATTTTATTAACCTGAATAGGTGGGTCAGGAAGGGCTTCTAGCATCAAGACTTCCAGTGGAGGAGGTACAACAAAATCTGGAATTTGAAGTGGTACCCGACTCAATCCATTGACATAGTTGAAATTGAGAAGTCCCAAGAAGGCATGAAGTACCTGCTTTGTTTTTGGAGCAGGTGCATCATGAATTGCACACATTTTTTTGTCAGTGGGATGAATGCTAGAAACATCAATATGATAGCCCAAAAATGTTATGCTGGAGGTTCCAATTTCACATTTCTCCTTTTTTGCATGAATGCTGGATGTGTCAAAATGATGTAGGACTTCTTGAAGGACATCATCAAAATATAGTACAACACCTGGAATTCCAGAAAGTAGGGTTTCCATGAACTGTTGGAACAGTCCAGAGGCCACAGAAATTCCGAATTGCAGACACTTTACTCGGAATGCCTCTTGATGAGTGATTATTGTTTGGGCATCTGCTGTAGCATAATCAACAACCAACTGTTGATATGCTTGGGCCAGATCAAGTTTTGCAAAGACCTTCCCTCCACCAAGAACAGCGAGGAGTTGATTGATAGCAGGCACTGGGTATGGATGCTGCTTAAGTGTATTGTGATCCCCACACAGTCTCACCTACCCATTAGGCTTTAATACCAGCACAATAGGCATAGCCCACTGGGTCTGTGTAACTGATTCTAGCACATCTTGCTTGATGAGATGCTCAAGCTCTTCTTCAATTTTTCCCCTCAAAGCAAAGGGCACATTCCTGGCTTTCATGCAAATTGGTGTAATAGATGGATCCAGATGGAGTGACACTGGCTTCCCGGCATATTCTCCCAATTCTTCAGAAAATACCCTTGGAAATTTATTAACAGTTGCTGCAAGCCGACCTGTAGTAAGGGCGTGAATTCCTTGAATGCTGATTCCTATTGATGAGAACCAGTTGCTCCTGAAGAGGTTTTGCCTCTGCCCCTCCACAATTATAAGTGGGATTTCCCTTTGGAAAGAGCCATACTGTACATCTACAGTGCGGCATCCAACAATATTGACCTTCTTTGCATTGTAATCATGCATAATGCATGATGGACTTGGCCACTTTGGAGCAAGAGTCCCAGAAAATATGTGCTTAAAGGTGTCTCTGTTAATTACAGGTACCCCAGACCCTGAATCCAGTTCCAGTTTGCACTTTTAGGCATTGATTAATACTGTTGCATAGAACACAGAATCATGAGGTTCCTTGCCACAGACCTTCTGAACACGATATAGCTGTTGAGTTTTATCACCTTGTGAATAATCATTACATGCTATGACATGCTAGGTGGAGTGACTCTCTGCTATAGTTCCTTGGCCTTGTGCTGACAGATTTTGAATGGCAGATTTGCTCAAGGTGACCCTTCTTATTGCAAAACCTGCACCCAGCATCCTTGAATCTGTACAGAGAGCACTGATGTTGCCCTCCACAGCCTGAGGAGGAACAGGTAAGCCAGGGTCTATCTGCAGATGTTATGGAGGGTGCCTTTCTTGTGTTCTGTTGACCTTGCTGCCTGGAATTCTCAGCCTGCTTGCTCCAGATGGCATTTACATAATCTGCATCTCTCTTGAGTTCTGTGACATATAGTGATACAATCTCATGGGCTAATGCCTTTTCTTGAGCCATTGCAAATGTCAGGTTTGGCTTGGACAGGAGGCACTATTGTAGGGGAATTAGCTCTTAGCAAGAAGTGATTAAAAGCTGAGTGATAAGACACCACCCTAGCCCGACATGGAAGGGCTCAGGGCACTTCTATAATAAACATTTTCTCCAGAATTTCTTTTTTATTGACTTACTGGATGGAAATCCTTGGGGGATTCCTCAAGAATTATGGTCATTTCCATAATTCCAGGCTAGAGAAATAGCCAGAACTCCAGAGTGCTGAGCTCCCTTTGCACTTTGCGTTACTTTCTGCTTCTCCATGGGGCAATTGAACTTGACTTTAGTTGTCAGGTTCTGACCTTTGAACTGTGTAAATCTGAACTCCTAAATCCAATATGGAGTTCAGGCATGTACCAAAGTTAATTAGCCCAGATTGATGGCTGGGAAAGGTAGAAGCTGGTGCCTGGTTATACCAATGCCTCATTGCAGGGCTGGGCAATGAGGCATTGGTGGATGAAATGACTGGTCTGTCTGGAGTTAAATCACCCTGCAGGGAGCAGAGGACCTATTAGGATAGTCTAGCCCAAAGACCTATTGAATCTGATGGTTTCCCGTATGCTCTGAAGGAGTTTCCAGGTGGCATAGCAGCTGCCCTTGTTGGGGCCCATTCTTGTGTCTAAGCATCCGATCTGGTGCTATGGAGCTCAGATGGCTCCCTGGAGTTCAGGAGCGCTTTGGTCCATGAAGCAGGCTAGATAATGGCTAGAGCCCAAGTGGTGAAAGGATAAAAACAAACGTAACTAAACACAGGTGAGAGCACATTATTACGCCTACCATGTGGTGGTGGTGGCAGTGAAGAAGGCAAACTTTTTGGCCTCAATTGCACCCTCAAGATGGATTTGACTTTAGTTGTCTGGGTCTCCCCTTTGACCTGTGTGAAGCTGAGCACCTAAATCCAGGGTTCACGTCTCAGTTGTCAAGGCAGGACAGACGTTCCCATGCCTTCCCAAGACAGATGTTCTGTAACAATGCTAGAAGTGCAACTGGAGTTTGATCCTGTGGAAAATATACCTGGGAGAACCCTCAGAACTAGGAGGATATGTTGCCTTAGTCTTGTCTCAGATGGTCCACCTCTGCACTGCCGTGGGTGCCTGGCGCTGAGTCTTCTTGGCCATCCCTCAGGCTGCAGATAGCAATTTCTATTCCAGCCTTCCAAAACCGGTGCACTCCAGATTATTTTGACTGGAACTCCCATTCCTAACCAGTATGGCCATTAGCTGTTGCAAATGGGAATGATGGGAGTTGTAGTTCAACATATTTGGAGAACAACGGGTGGGGGAAGGAAGGCCTATACCAATTATACCAAGGATGCAAAATATGTACAACTACAGTTGTGGCCCCAAAAAGTACTGGGTCCTGTCCAAGAGGAGATACAAGATGTTTGGTGAGCCTTCCTAAATGAATGAATGAATGAATGAATGAATAAATAAGGAAGTCTGATTGACATGGTGCCAAAACCTGGTAGATTGGTCTGTGCATTCAATGAGCAAGGCCAAAGGAGCTGAGTTAGAAGGACAGTGATGCAGGTGTGCAGGAGGGAAGGGCTGTAGCTCAGAGGCAGAGTGTCCACTTTACATACCTAAGTCCCTAGATTTGTTTCCCAGCATCTCCAGGTAGGGCTGCAAGTCAGTGGGCCTTTCTGCACCATCAAAGAAGGCACGTCGGCTTGTTTAAATTGGTGGTGCCTGGGTTATTCGAGGGTTGTTCCCTGCCTGGGTTCAGATGACACAACAAGCTGTGCCTGGGTGAGTAACTAGGCTAGTTGCACTGGCACATGCTGCCGATTTAAACAAGTCACTGTGGTTTAAGAAGCCACAGTAGCTTGTTTTGATCATGTGAAGTGGAAGAGTGAGGGGTGCAGAACCTTCAGGCCCAGGGGCCAAATCCTGCTCTCTGGGTTTCCACAGATGGCCATGCACCTGCAGCCCCACCCCCTTTCCCCCCAACTGCTGATGGTTTTATGGCTTTCCAGCTTTGATCCCCCCCGCCTAGCATTCTAAAAGGTTGTAGTGTCTCTCCAAAAGCTTAGCTATTGGCAGTAAAAGCTTTCACCTAAAATAAGCTGGTATTGTTTTGTTTTGTTTTGTTTCCTGGCCCAACCGCTTTCACCTTCAGCCCCATCCACCACTGGAATGCGGTCTCTGAGAGCTTCTCCAAAATGAGATTTGGCTATTGGGCTGAAAGAGATTCTGCGCCACTGGTGTAGACAATACTGAGCGAGATGTCCGAGAGGTCAGACTCAGTATAAGATGGCTTCCCATGTTCTCTTTAAAGAGGGGCCACCACACCTTGCCTTGCCTCCGGTTAAATTCTGCATTCTGGCCTGATCCAGATTGCTATGCCTGTGCACCCCACAGCTGAGCTTTGGGAGGTTTTATGGGTTCCAGTGCTTTCCCAGGATTCTCTGCATAGATGTATTTATTTATTTGTTTATTTGTTTGTTTATTTTCTATACCACCCAATAACCGAAGCTCTCTGGGTGGTTCATAAAAATTAAAACCAAAGAGCACACAATAAAGCAATACAATATATATAAAACATTAAAACCACAGTAAACAATACAACCAGAATAAAACCAGAATAAAAACTAGCAGCAGCGCAGGGATTTAAAATACAGATTTAAAACAGCAAGCTAAAGGTCTAAAGAGCTAAAATGCCTGGGAAAATAAAAAGGACGTCACCTGGCGCTGGAAAGAATATAATGTAGGTGCCAGGCGAACCTCACTAGAGAGCTCATTCCACAGCCGGGGTGCCACAGCAGAAAAAGCCCTCCTTCCAGTAGCCACCCACCTCACTTCCTTTGGCAGGGGCTCACGGAGGTCACTGGGGCTTTCTGGTTTTCAGTGACTGCTAGACTGAGGAATGTGTGAGCTTTTTTTGATAACTGTGCTCCTGTTCACATTCAGGGTTGTGAATGGGACAAATTCGAGCAGAAAATGTATCAAAACAAATTTTCATACATCGCCAGTTTTATTTATTTGTTTATTAATTTGTTTATTACATTTATATCCCACCTTTCTTCCATTGTGGAACTCAAGGTAGCTACATGTGTTTCCCAGGTGGTCTCCCCTCCAAGCACTGACCAGAACCAGACCTGCTTAACTTCAGCACAGTGGCTGCCTCATGTGCCTTCAGACTATGCCCTGGAATTTCAAAGCTCTTATAAGTTTTTTTGCTTATGAGAAGGGGAAAACTACTTCCCTGCATGTACTCCCGCTGTGGCTGATTGTGGGGCCAGGTTACTCACCCCCTTGCTGTGACTGTTCTCTTGGGAGGCAAGGGGTTCAGCCTCCCGGTGGCCTTTGGTTCTTTGGCTGATGGATGGGGCCTGAGCCATCTTGAATGCTGCAGGGTAAAACTACAACTCTCATTGCACATATTTTTTCAGGGGCATAACAGATGATAAGTCAGAAGAAAACTGAGTACAGAGTCCCACTGTGGAATAGTGGCATGGAAAGGGCCATCAGCATGGTCTCGCCTAAGCATCCTCTCTCACACTTTGGAGCTCAGATGGATCTCTGGGTTTTAAGAGAGCTTCTGGCTAGGAAACAGGCTGGATGATGCAAGGATCAGAGCAAATGTGACCGAGCACAGATGAGAGCACGTAATTCTGCCTACCATGTGACAGTAGCAAACCAACCATACTTCTTCGCTATCTGGGCATCCTCAAGTTGATGGCTTTAGTTCTAGACAGAAGCCTACTGAGAGCAGACAGAGCAGGTTCCCCTCTCCCTGCTTTGTAAAAAGAAAGCCTCACCCTCATTTTTTTCTAATGTATTTTCCTTGTGCAAGTCTGTTCTTCTGGAATACCACTAACATACATTTAAATTTATTGGAAAAACAAACAAACAACTACTACAAAGTGAGGCAGGCAATTTCAATACCAGTGCTAGACACATGTTATTTGGGGAGGAAAGGGGCAAAATAAAAAAATTAGAACACCTTACGAAATCAAGATGGCAAAGGTCTGCAGGCTTTCATGTGCAGAACACCCATTTTGGTGCCCAGGACAGTTTCTCAAAGTGCCAGATGTGCCCATTGGCCCAAAATGGTTGCCTATTCCTTGTGAAGACAATACTGAGCTTGATGAATCAATGGTCTAATTTGGTACAAGGCAGCTTCCTTGAAAATCTTTTTATCTTAGGCCGAGCAACTGCCTAAGTTTCAGTTTCATTTCATCTACTTAAGTGACCTTTATCTGTGGAAATATTATGGACTTCTCTATAGTTAAAGGCTTGTATGAAAGGAGCTTCTCACTGTCCAGTCACAATGAGGGCCTGCAATCTTTCAGATACTGTATTATTCCTATATGCCAGCAGATTCTAGATTCTTGTAATATCTTTCACTAACATGGCAGCCTCTAAATCTGCCCATTGTTGTTTATTCAGTCAGTCGCTTCCGACTCTTCGTGACTTCATGGACCAGCCCACTCCAGAGCTTCCTGTCAGCCATTGCCACCCCCAGCTCCCCCAAGGTCAAGTCTGTCACCTCCAGAATATCATCCATCCATCTTGCCCTTGGTCGGCCCCTCTTCCTTTTGCCTTCCACTTTCCCCAGCATCAGCATCTTCTCCAGGGTATCCTGTCTTCTCATTATGTGGCCAAAGTACTTCAGTTTTGCCTTTAATATCCTTCCCTCAAGTGAGCAGTCTGGCTTTATTTCCTGGAGTATGGACTGGTTTGATCTTCTTGCAGTCCAAGTCACTCTCAGAATTTTCCTCCAGCACCACAGTTCAAAAGCATCTATCTTCCTTCGCTCAGCCTTCCTTATGGTCCAGCTCTCGCAGCCATAGGTTACTATGGGGAATACCATTGCTTTAACTACGTGGACCTTTGTTGTCAGTGTGATGTCTCTGCTGTTAACTATTTTATCAAGATTTGTCATTGCTGTCCTCCCAAGAAGTAAATGTCTTCTGATTTCCTGGCTGCAGTCAGCATCTGCAGTAATCTTTGCGCCTAGAAAGACAAAGTCTGTCACTGCCTCCACGTTTTCTCCCTCTATTTGCCAGTTATCAATCAAGCTGGTTGCCATAATCTTGGTTTTTTTGAGGTTTAACTGCAACCCAGCCTTTGCACTTTCTTCTTTCACCTTCGTCATAAGGTTCCTCAGCTCCTCCTCGCTTTCAGCCATCAAAGTGGTATCATCTGCATATCGGAGATTGTTAATGTTTCTTCCAGCGATTTTAACTCCAACCTTGGCTTCATCAAGCCCAGCACATCGCATGATGTGTTCTGCATACAGGTTGAATAGGTAGGGTGAGAATATACAGCCCTGCCATACTCCTTTCCCAATCTTAAAACAGTCCGTTGTACCGTGGTCTGTTCTTACCATTGCTACTTGGTCGTTATACAGATTCCTCAGGAGGCAGACAAGATGACTTGGTATCCCCATCCCACCAAGAACTTGCCACAATTTGTTATGATCCACACAGTCAAAGGCTTTAGAATAGTCAATAAAACAGAAGTAGATGTTTTTCTGAAACTCCCTGGCTTTCTCCATTATCCAGCAGACATTGGCAATTTGGTCTCTAGTTCCTCTGCCTTTTCTAAACCCAGCTTGTACATGTGGCAATTCTCGTTCCATGAATTGCTGGAGTCTACCTTGCAAGATCTTGAGCATTACCTTACTGGCATGTGAAATAAGTGCCACTGTTCGATAGTTTGAACATTCTTTGGTGCTTCCCTTTTTTGGTATGGGGATATAAGTTGATTTTTTCCAATCTGTTGGCCATTCTTGTGTTTTCCAAATTTGCTGGCATATGGCATGCATCACCTTGACAGCATCATCTTGCAAGATTTTAAACAGTTCAGCTGGGATACCATCATCTCCTGCTGCCTTCTATCTCCTGATAGAATTTTGCCAAGACAACTCACTGTGCATAACAAACACTCTCTTCCAACAACCTAAGAGACAACTTTATACATGGACTTCACCAGACGGTTGACACCGAAATCAGACTGACTACATCCTTTGTAGCCATAGGTGGCGGACATCTATGCAGTTGGTAAAAACAAGACCTGGAGCTGATTGTAGTTCAGATCACGAACTTCTTATTGCACAATTTAGAATCAGAGTAAAGAGAATAGGGAAGACCCACAGATCAGTTAGATATGAGCTCACTAATATTCCTAATGAATATGCAGTGGAGGTGAAGAATAGATTTAAGGGACTAGATTTAGTAGATAGGGTCCCAGAAGAACTATGGACAGAAGTTCACAACATTGTTCAGGAGGCGGCAACAAAAAACGTCCCAAAGAAAAAGAAAACCAAGAAGGCAAGATGGCTGTCTGACCTGACCTCACCAGACCTGACCTCACCAGACCTGACCTCACCAGACCTGACCTCACCTCACCTCCACAGACAATAAAGAGAAAAGATGGAGGATTTCAGTGGACTTCAAGACTCAGCCCCAGTGAAAGAAAGCCTCGGGTCACAGGGAAAATGCCTCGTAAAAAGGGTAAAGCCATTCATGTTCTTCCTCCATTTCTGATTTATGGATTTCTTTTCGTAATTATTTTCATAAAATCCGCTGTTCAGCGGACAAAAAAAAAAGGGTCCGCGTGAGCTCTGGTCTGGGTAGACCGGGCCGCTCCATTCCGAGGAGGATTCCTCAAACCGGATTTGTCATAATTTGATCCCATTTAAAATTCATGCAGAATTCTCTGACATCCCTACTATTTATCTGCAACAATATAAGGCCACAACTGTTAGTCACACGCTTTCCCCATGCAATAAGGACACAACTATCTGTGTGGTTGTCCCATCTAGTTTGACATTTAAACTAATGGTTGTTTTGCCTTAGAATTCTCCATTAGCTGAGTAGGTGGGTGATAGTAAGAGGAGCAAAGGTTCAGCAAAGTGCCCATCCAATTAATGCCAAAGTATTTATCAACGTAGTATATGTCGGCACTTAGGATAAAATGGAAGAAGGGAACTATCCATAGACTTCCAAGGAACATTGTCAAGTTGTACAATTTGTCTAATGGTTATACTGCTCCTTTAATCTATAATTTGTGACTAGTTATTACCTTCTAATGACTTCCAATACAAACATGACAGCTATTCACAAGATGCCCCACTCTGGATTTTTAGAACTCCTTAGCCTAAAGTAAATACACCAGGAATAAAGAAACACAGAGAAATAATGGATTTGATTGGCTAGTTTTATTTAAAAATTAAACAGAGAGGATCACGTTAACCCCTATATTGAGAAATATGATGGGGAATTATGATTGATTGGCTGCCGAATTAAGTATCAGGGAATTCTCCAAAGCATAACATTCACAGATTATTTTTTCCTTATGAGATTATCTCTGCAATTGAGATTGGGTCTCAGCACAATAATGTAGCATTTGGGGAAAAAGATGCAACCCAGGAGACCAGCACCAGAGGCCAAGATGGAGAAGATCTCCACAGTCACCATGGACTTCCCCTTGGTGCTCAAGTAGGTTGGCACAAAGGAGACCCAAACACTGCAAAACACCAGCATGCTGAAGGTGATTAACCTGGCTTCATTGAAACTGTCAGGCAATTTCCTTGCAAGGAAAGCCACCGTGAAGCTGAGGAGAGCCAAGAAGCCCACGTAAACCAGGACAGTGAAAAACATGGTGACCGATCCTTCATGACATTCCACTATGACCTGTCCAGCCAAGGAATGGAAATCCAAGTTTGGGAATGGGGGAGAAGTTACCAGCCAGGCAGCACAAATCACAACTTGAATGAGGGGAAAGGCCAGGACAATGAAGTTTGTCACTTGTCTCCCCACTAGTTTTCTTGCCGTGTTTCCTGGCTTGGTGACCATGAAGGCCAGAACCACTGTGACAGTTTTTGCCAAAATGGAAGAAACAGCAACAGAAAAGATGATGCCAAAAGCAGCTTGTCGGAGAAGACAGGTGACCTTCCTGGGTCGACCAATAAACAGGAACGAGCAGAGGAAGCAGAGCAGGAGGGAGATGAGGAGGATGTAGGTGAGGTCTTGGTTTTTGGCTTTGACAATTGGTGTGTGATGGTGTTTAATGAAGGTTGCCAACACTAGAACTTTGATTAGACAGAGGAAAAGGGCTAGAGAAGCTAAAACAAAGCCCATTGTCTCTTGATAGGAAAGGAAGTGGATCTTCTTGGGGATACACTGGTCTTGGTTCTTGTTGGGGTGTTGATCTTCTGGGCACGGGACACAGCGATCTGCATCTGGAATGAGCAACAGTATTTAAGTATCTCAACCATGACACAGATGTTCTTTCCATGGAGGCCAGTTCAGCCCATGAAGAATGATATGGAAATATCCATTCTCTAACTTATTTTACACCTTTGATTTGCTGCAGCAGTTATATGACCAGAGTCAGAAAAGTACAAAAACTTTTTTTACCCCCTCTACCAGATTTTTGTTTGATATTGCGCAATGAAGAGGAGATGGTTTAAGGCCTACAGAGGCAACGGGAAAACAGGTCAGGCTTAGAGGCCAGGAGTTGGGTGGGGGTATCACTTGGAGGAGTAGTTTCATTTCCCTGGTTACGTTTCAGTTTCATTTCCCCAGCTGAGTTTCTTTTCTTCAGGGTTGAAACAGTACTTGTGGTTTTGAGGGAGGAGGGTATTAAAAGAGAGCAAGACAGCAGCAAGAGCAGAATCAAGGAGACCAGAGCTTGAAGAGGGAGCAGGAAGAAGTAGCCTGGAAAAGTCTAAGTACAGCTAGGGTAAAGGAACTTTCATTTTGCAACTTTTATTTTCTCTTAATGTCTTTTGTATCAGTCAGGTCTATTGTGCAAATACCTTTAGTTGTGATTTGCTTGCTTTAATATACCAGTAAACTGTTGTGGTTAAACCCTGTGACTTGAGCGTCAATCACCCCACGCCTACAGCCTAAACCCCACATTATTGGAAAGGGGAAGGTAAAAGAAGGAAGGTGGGACTCTTAAGGAGGCAAGAGATTCTTAAGGAGTAGCGCAGGGGGTCCAGGTGAAGGGTGGAACCCTGACAGAAGCAAACTCTGTAACTAAAAATGAAAACCAGGTAAGAACCAAACAACAACCTGTAACCTGTAGATCCTTCTGAATGAACAAATCAAATGAAGAGATTATTATCTGCCATTTTCTTCAGACTATGATCTCTTCTTTGAGGAGATGTGTTGGTGCAGAGGCTGGAGAACAGGTTAAAGAAATCACTACATAAGGAAGGGTGATCTGTTTGACTTGCTCCATGTTAGGTAACATGCTCCAGTCATTACAAGGATGACCAACCACCTGCCCTCATCGGTGTTCTGCCCAAACTGCTTCAAGCTAAAACTACCATTTTAGAAAATAATGCATGGGAGATATTATTTCATCATTAAAGCAGAACATTTATTTAGGAAATGGTGAATACTTTGCAAACCAGGACACCACAGATGTATGCAATCAAAAATGGAATTTACAGAAAAAATATTCCTTGAGGATATGGCTGACTGTTCTCTTTGTCTATGATCTAAATTAGGGATGTCAGAGAATTTCTCCACGAATCTTGGGGAGGCCGAATGCCAGCGCATTTGGCCCCCCGAAATTGGTGGATAAACGGTCTGCCCCCCTGCCCCCCCCCCGGATGGGACTTACCTTGTGCGAATGTCCCTGGCGGCGGCGGCTCTGGCAGCGGCGGCTCTGGCGGCGGTTCGGCAGCGGCGGCTGCGGCGGCCGGGCTTTCGACCGGCTGCCGCCACCGCCATTTCCAAGTTAAAAAAAAAAAAAAAGTGATAGGCTACGAAAAGATTTACGTAGCCTATCATGGCTGAGTGAAAAACAAAAACAAAATGCGCGTACGCAATTGGCAGCGCCCATGGGTGCCGCCATTTGCGTTCCTTATTTTGGCACGTGTAGTCTACGTAAACATTTACGTAGACTATGGCGAAAATAAGGGGAACACTATTTGCATTCCCCTTATTTTCACTGTAGTCTACGTAAATGTTTACGTAGACTACACATGCCAAAATAAGGAACGCAAATGGCGGCACCCATGGGCGCCGCCAATTGCCTACGCACGGTTGTTGTTTTTTTCTCACTCAGCCGTGATAGGCTACATAAACATTTACGTAGCCTATCGCGGCTGACTGCAGGGACGCAAACGGCGGCAGCTACGGCCGCCGCCATTTGTGTCCCGGCAGGACAGGATTCACGGCAGGAGGGATGGGGTGCCTCCCCCCCGGCCAGAATTTCGGGGGGAGGGACGGAGCGCCTCCCCCCCACCGTGAATCAACTTTCGGGTTCAGGTAAGGGACTTTCGTACATCCCTAATGGTCCGTGCCTTGACCCCGCTCCATTCTGACTCCAGTACGTTCTGCACTTTTATGTGGCTCTCAGTGTTTGAGGTACCTGTCCAGCTAGAAATCGTCCCTTCTGGACAGCGATACATCTGTAGCAGCAAACCTGCTTCCCCTCTGGAACTTTTCTCAGGTGGCCTGGAGAGCACCGCGCCACACACCTCGCAAAGGGCATCTTCTAAAAGGGAAAAAATAAACAGTTGAGGATATCCAGTGACAACAGTTGCACTAAATGGAGCTACTCCACAGACTTTCCCTGTACATGATGGATCACCAATTTAGGAGGGCCAATATCTTCTGGATGACTGCAGGTTACCTAGACCCATCATAAAAGTCGTTCGTATAAAATAGGGAGGTCCATCACTGGGAAATCCATTCTGTTCAAGTCTGACAGATTTTTGCACCATCTCCATTCTGGTAAGCAGGGGCAGACTGAATCTGATTTTTTTTCCTTGGTTCCTGGGAAAGTTTTGTGCATCTCCCCCACCCCAGTTCTGTCATTTGTGCTAATTGTGACTTGTGCAAATTATAATTTGTGGTAATCGTAATTTGAGCTTTTTTTGGTGACAGGGCAGGAAAAGGGGACCAGATCACACGCTCAGCAAATTCATCATCAGGGTTTGACGTGTTGAACTGACACTTGTGGGTAGGGATGTCAGAGAATTCCACCACAGATCTCGGCGAGGCCGAATGCCAGTGCATTTGGCCCCCCGAACTCCGTGGCGGAACAGCCTGCCCTCCCCGCGGATCCCCCCCGCAGATCCCCCCCGGGACGAGACTTACCTGGGGCGGATGTTCCGGATGGCAGCGGCTCCAGCGGCGGCTGGTCTTCCGACTGGCTGCCACCGCCACCGCCATTTGCAGTCTGTTCCCCCCCCCCATTCGCAATAGGCTACGTAAAGACTTACATAGCCTTTCACGTCTGGGTTTTTTAAAAAAAGCGTACGCAAATGGTGGCAGCTATGGCCGCCGCCATTTGCGTTCCTTATTTTTGCTGATTTAGTCTACGTAAATATTTATGTAAAAATGTACGCTTTTTTTTGTTTTTTTTAAAAACCCAGACATGATAGGCTACATAAATCTTTACGTAGCCTATCACGGCTGAATTCAGGGATGCAAACGGTGGCGGAATCCCCAGCGGAACCCAGTGGAGCCAGGTAAGCGGGATTTCGTACACCCCTACTTGTGGGTCCCCTGATTCCACTTCATATATTCCTGAGTCTCAAGCAGGAGAGTGAGCTTTGGCTATTGGGCAATATAGAAATGTAATAAATAAATAAATAAATAAATAAATAGATAGTGAAAGTGCTTTAAACACAGGCCTAGACTCCACCCCCTTTTGAGAGGTGTGAAATGGGAGCTGCAAAAGGGGGTGGGGGGATAGATCTGTGTTAAAAGTAGGGATGTATGAATCCCTTACCTGGTTCCGGTCCGGGTCTTCCGTGGTGGGGGGGAAGCAATCCATCCCTCCCTCCAGAATCCTCCCTGGCCAGCTCCGCTCCATGGCAAGTCCGTGGAGCCACCAGCCAGGGCCACCTGCAGCCAGACCCCCGTCCGTTGCCGGTCTGCGGCCGCAAATGGCAGCTGCCGTAGCGGCCGTCTTTTGCATCCCTGTGTTAGCCGTGATAGGCTACGTATATATTTACGTAGCTTATCACAGAAACAGCAGCAATGCAAATGGCGTAGCGGCTGCCATTTGCATCCCTGCTCTTTGCTGTAATAGGCTACATAAATACTTACATAGCCTATCACAACTAATGCAGGGAGGGAAATGGCGGCCACAGACTGGGGCAGCCATCCGTGGCCGCAAACCAGGGGCAGCGGATGGACCGGACGGCCGACGCCAGGTAAGATCTGTCCCGGTCGAGCTTCGTGGGGTGGCAGAGGGGATTGCTCCGTTCTGCCATGGATTCTGGGGGTGGCCGGAGTCACGGACTCACTGGAGTCTGTGGCGGAATTCTCTAACATCCCTAGAAAAGCACTTTCTTGAGACTTTGGAAAGTGTGGACTAGAAGCAGGGGAGCCACAAATGCCTGTTCAACATTTCAGACCCTGAGGATCAGCTTGCTAAGTGCACAATCTGGTCCCCTTTTCCTGACCTGTCACCCCCGCCCCCTCAAATTACAATTTGGATAAATCACAGTTTGCACAAATCACAATTTGCTCAAATCACAATTTTGCAAAGTACACTGTGCTCAAATTACATTTTCTGCGAATGATGGAACCGGGGGGGGGGAGGGGAGAGAATGCACAAATTGCCACCATAAATAAATAAAAACAGAATCCGCATATTGGCTTGACTCTCTACTGAACGAGTTGGTGCCAGCAGGGGAAACCAAAATGAAATCTGCAGGGCAGAGCCAGAAAAACATCTGTCGACATTCACCCCACAAATGGAATCCACAGATATCCCTGAAAATATATTCTGAGACAGAAACAGGAACATCGGAAGCTGCCTTCTATTGAGTCAAACCCTTCATCCACTCAGTTCAGGATTGTTTGCATTGACTGACAGTGCCTCTTAAGGGTTTCAGTCATGGACTTTTTTCCAGCCCTACCTGGAAATGCCAAGGGCTGAACCTGGGATTTTTTTCATACAAAGATTGTGCTTTACAACTGAACATTATGCAGCCCTTTCCGGTCTCAGTTTGCCTTTGATCACATCTAGGAAGTCAGTTTCTGTTTTCAAAGGACTAAACCGCAGTATGCTTTAGTTCTCCAATGACCTCAGGACATTCACTACAACCCACC
This sequence comes from Heloderma suspectum, assembly GCF_057233095.1. Classification (NCBI taxonomy): domain Eukaryota; kingdom Metazoa; phylum Chordata; class Lepidosauria; order Squamata; family Helodermatidae; genus Heloderma; species Heloderma suspectum. Next base: position 173,448,362 of record NC_139459.1, read on the forward strand.
TCTGTAGCCCACACCATTGCATCTGAGTGAATGGTGAAGTCTTGGCCTGGAGGAGCCCCTGAATCTACTCCTCCAACTTTCACAGGATAAAAGGATCGATTTGGGAAGTAGATGCAGTTGAGGATATCATATCTCTTGCCATTTTCACTGAAAGACACTTCACTGTTATTAAATTGGATGCTTCTCAACAAAGCAAGTGTCTGAAAAGGAAGAAACACTCAGAAAACTATGTAATTGTGCGTGAGTTCTGGTGTCTCCTAACATACTTAGACTGCCATTAATTTAGGAGACTTTTTCTGTACTCTCCTCTTTTTCTTCTTCTATTTTAATAATGTTTTATTGTAAATTTCTGCAAAACAAAACCATGAAAAGAAAAGAGAAAAAAATGAAATATAGCTACATGATTTAAATATATCAGTTCCAACTGATACATATGAAATCTGTGTGTGTGTGTGTGTGTGTGTATGAAAATATAGCTTTCTATAAAAAGAAATTATACATAAACTTCAACAAAAGCAGAGCAAATATCCATAACCATATCCATTCACAAGTGGCATCTCTATACCACCCATTCAAATGTTGAAAGCATTGTTAGGTCCTTAATCCATTGCATTATAAGGAGGTGAGTGTTAATTCTTCCAATGCTGTAATATCAGTCTTTTAGCCGTCAAAAGGGTGCCAGGGATCCATTTATGCTGTCCATGCATTAACTTCTAGGGAGCAGGTAGATAATTGAAGAGGACATGTATGTCAGTAAATATTAAGAGTGTTCCAATACCAACTTTTTCCATATTATAACCACTTCCCCAAAAGAGGCAACTGTTGGACATCACCAGAACATATAGTTAAAAGAAGCATTAGCTGATTTACACCGCGAGTAATTAGCCCACTTAGACAGACCCTTATTAAAGAGACATTGTTGCATCCAATAGACACATAACAAGAGTTTTTGCTGAATAGAACGTAACCTGAATTCCATAGACTAATGTGGCGATCCATTAATTAGGCAAAATGGGACAGTCCAGTTCCATATTCCATTTCTGCTTAACACCCTGTGTCTCACATTTATTTACCAATAGTAAGTATTCAGTGGTGGCTGGTGACTCCTGTTCCAGAGGGGCTGTGATTCCATTCTAGGGATGGCAGAGAATTCTGCCACGGATCTTGGTGAGGCCGAATGCCAGTGCATTTGGCCTCACGAAATCTGTGGCAGAACAGCCTGCCCCCCACCCCCCCGCGGATCCCCCCTGGGACGAGACTCACCTGGGGCGGATCTTCCGGGCGGCGGCGGCTGCGGCGGCTGGTCTTCCGACCGGCTGCTGCCGCTGCCATTTCCACTCTTGTTCTTGTAAAAAAAAAAAGACATGATAGGCTATGTAAAGATTTATGTAGCCTATCATGCCTAGGTTTAAAAAAACACACACGAGGTGATAGGCTACGTAAATCTTTATGTAGCATATCACGGCTGGGTGGGTTAAAAAAAACAAGATGTCTTGTTTTGTGCAACTCTCCTTGTTATGCACAAACTCTCATTGTATCTTCCTTCCCATAACTTCATGTGTGCCAAGACTTCACCAGGATTCAGCCAATGAGTCTGTTTTCAAAACTAGGGCTAAATTATGGAGAAACTCTGAACATGTACTAAGTGCCTTTCCCTCACCACTGAAGCTAGAGTTCATGCGAACACACACACACACACACACATGACAAAACATGCATAGGACTGAGCTGAAAGGGTAGTCAATTCATTAGCCAGAACTGGGTAGGCACTGTATTAAGCCTGCAGTACCATGCTCACAACTCAGGACTTATTTCTGAGTAAACATGCAGAATATCAAGGTGCAAACCTCCCTGCAAAAGTGACTTGTGCTGGAATCCTATGCACACTTTCCTGAGGGTAAGCCTCATTAAACGATACGATACTTTATTGCTTAAAGCCATAGGCCACCACAATGTACATTAAAGAGAGAGAGACAGAGACAGAGACAGAGACAGAGAGAGACAGAAAACAGTACAGTCACATATTTGTATATACATAAATTCATACATCCAACAGAATCATCCCTAGTAGGCTGTTTGGGCTTTGGCACGTATTTTCCTTGCTGCCAAGGCAAATTTTGCTACCTGGGCAATGGTGAAAGCATTAGTGCCAGAAGGAAGGACACATATCTGTTCTAAAGGTGTTCTATTTAGGAGGCTCTGGGAAATAATGGCAAGAAATTTATGCCTAGGATGGCCATGGAGAGGGCATCTTAGTAAGTAATGAGAGACATCCTCAACCTCCCCAGACCCACAGATACAGAGTCTCTGATGGACTGGAGTATTGTCAAATCTTCCCTCCAAGAAGGCAGTGTCAGGGTGGACACTGAGCCCATAGAATCCCAGAGTAGTTCTGATTCGGAGGAAGAGCAGTTGCTCCTGGGAGAGGAGTGCGCCCCTTTTTCCCAGGGCCCGCAGCTGACAGTTTCCTCCCACCCACATTCCTAGATTAGAAAGCAGTCCAGGGAGTGACCCAGCACCGATAGCGGACTGGTTGGATGCGCGGCGCAGACGCAGAGAGCGGCGCCAAATGGAGAGCGCGGAAAGGAGGCGTAGCGCCCGGTTGGCGCTCAAAGAACGGTTGCGCCCAGAGGATCCAAGGGAAAAGGGGAGGGATTCTCCCTAGTCCTTATATTCAGGGGTCTGCCAGTAATTGCTTTTCAAACGGGGACCAACTGTTCTAACTTAGGGCATAGGGAAGCTGCTGCTCAGATCTAGTTGCTACCTGTAGAGCTGTTAAGTTGTAAAAGAAGAATAAAGCTTTGAAAAGAATCCCTCTGTCTGTGTCTGGACTTGGCTACTGGATTAGACTGAGAGCCCTCCAAGGAGCCCTTGACAGGCAGAAGGCAATGCATTGTAGACGCAGTGCTGTAAATGATTTCCGTGAGGCACAGTCAGAGTTGTAAAGTAACTCTCCAGACCAAATGACATCTTATATAATGGGTACCAGCAAGAATAAGGCATTTGTGAGATTGTAACCAAATCCATCCACTTAGAATAAAGATAATTTTTTTCTTTAAGCCTCTGCTTTACTCTATTAGAAGGGGAAGAAGGAAAGGACTCAGTATCAATTCCATAAGCTTGCAACATAGGTTTGGTCAGGTTTACCTAAGACTTTTGGGATGGGGTCTGAAGTTGCTCTTGAAAGCATTTTTTTGGAAGGCGGGAATCGCTCATATGGGTCAACTTGAGCCAATACAAAGCAAGAGCAGCATGAATAGATGTTTTAACTGAAATCAATCCCACTTCTGCCCTTAGAAGGGCCCCAGGTGTACTCCGGGGGACAGTTAAGAGAGATCTCATAAAAGAGTTCTGAACCACCTCAAAAATAGTGGCATTCATGTATCCCCATATCTCAGCCCCATACGTCAGTTGTGAAACTACCTTCTTCTGAAATATCTCAACTGCAGGGGCAACCAAACTTCCCCCTTGTGATCGAGAGAACAGAAGGAGAGATTGAGTAGACTGGGATGATTTCAGCTTAATTATGTCTAGATGTTGTCTCCATGAAAGTCGGGCGTTGAAATTAAGGCGCAAATATCTAAAGTTGTTCATTTGTTCAATGATTCATTGTCCAACTTCCACATATGTGTTTTCCTTTTCTTCCCAAATACTACAATTTTAGTCTTAGCATAGTTAATAGACAAATGCTCTCTTGTGCAAAATGTACTCAACTTTCTCAAAAGCCTTCGCATACCAATTAATGTAGTGGAAATCATTGCGATATCATCCGCATATAGGAGGACTGAGAGTTTAACATCTTGAATAGAAGCTGGGAAGCATTCCAAATCACTCAGTTCTTGTACAATGCTATTAATATAAAAATTAAAAAGAAAAGGGGCCAATAAACATCCCTGACACACTTCTTTATCAGTTGGGATGCTTTCTGATAACAATCCATTCGCCCCCAGACTAACTCTAAGAGTAGTGTCAGAGTGAAGCATTTGGATTAAAAGAAACAGCCTTCTATCAATGTTTGTGGCAGATAGCTTTTGCCACAAACAATCTCTATCTACAAGGTCAAAGGCTGAACTAAAATCCACAAAAGTAACAAATAACTCTTTTTTATCATGCTGAGAATATTTCTGTATTAGGTGATGGAGAACAAAACACTGGTCTATTGTAGATTTCCCCTTTGCAAACCCGGCCTGTTCTTCAGCTAAAATCAAGTTTTCAGCTGCCCATGACTCTAATTTGTGTAAAAGATATTTAGTATATAATTTTGAAACAACATTAAGCAGACTGATTGGTCTAAAATTATTTGGATCTGCTTTAGAGCCTCTCTTGTGAATAGGAACAACAATGCTCACTTCCTAGCCCTGGGGGATTTTTCCATGCTGGTTTATATAAGTAAACATTTTAGCAAGAATTGGGCACCACCAAGTAGAATTAGATCTAAACAATTCACCAGGAAGCATATCCTCTCCAGGGGCCTTTTTAGGAGGCAGGGAGGCAATCAAATCATGCACTTCATCCCAGGTTACTGGTTCCCAAACAGGGCAGGAAGAGAAAGACAAAAAATCCCTGCCGTGAAGGGGATCAGATGGGGTCCCAACAAAAGATTGTCTAAACAAGGCTGAAAAGTGAGCTTGCCACTGTGAGGAAGTAATTTGATTATCAATAGAGCCATGATGTCTCCTTGTCCCTTTTGTCACTAATATCCAGAATCTAGTTGAATGTCTTTCTAGAATTGCCAACCCTGCTCCATCCAGGATTGTTGTACATACTCGTTCTTTTTCTGGCACAGGAGATTTTTATACTCTTTGTGCAAGCTGATGTACACAGTAAAATTTTCTAAGAAATCTTCTTGCCTCAATATCCTGATTCCTCCTGCCAGCCTACGTTTCTGGGCAGTGCACCGTTTATCAAACCAGCCTTGACTAGTGTGCAGGCCTGGAAAAGGAGCTTTAGCAGTGACCACAAATGGTCTAAGTTCTTTCACTATTTTCCCATAAGTTTCCAGGGGGTCCAGGGAGGTAAAAAAATTCCTCTCTCAAAGATAACATCTTGGGGGTTGCTAGAAATAAATTTATTTCTTCTTGCAGCTTCCCATTCCAACACAGTCTTTTTTCTCCCTGGGTTATTCAATTATTTGCAGAAGCGAAAATGAGGGGAACTTTTCCAGTTAGTAACGAAAGACACATCTGAATTGGCATGTGATCACTCTCTGGTCTAGTAAGGACTTTAAAATTGTTGAAAAAGAATAGAGCTGATTGTGAGAGGATCATAAAATCTATCACACTCCTGCCCCTTGGGCCAATATATGTACATACGTTCGAATCTGGGTCTATATCTGTCCTATTACATATATATAAGTGAAACTTAACAACAAGAGCAAAGAGGAATTGACCAGCTTTATTAAGCCCCAAATCCTTAGAATTTCTAGTAGGGAGTAGGGATGGACGAAAGTCCTTTACCTGTTCTCGAAGCTTGCTTCGCGGTGGGGGGGAGGCACTTCGGTTTTCCCCCCAAAGTTCAGGCAAGGGGGGGGGAGGCGCCCCACCTCACCCAGCTGAAATTCAGGCCGGGGGGAGGCGCCCCATCCCTCGCCGGCGAAATTCAGGCCGGGTAGAAGCGTCCCGTCTACCCAGCCACGAAAAAAAAGTAAAAAAAACACACACACCCGTGATAGGCTACGTAACGATTTACGTAGCCTATCACGGCTAGATTTCCAAAGTCAGCCATGATAGGCTACGTAAATCATCACGTAGCCTATCACAGGTGACTTTGAAAAAAAAAGCACGTACGCAAATGGCGGCTCCCATGGGGACCGCCATTTGCGTTCCTTATTTTGACACGTCTAGTCCACGTAAAGATTTACGTAGACTACGGCGAAAATAAGGGCAATGCAAATAGCGTTCCCTTATTTTCGCCGTAGTCTACGTAAATGTTTACGTAGACTAGACGTGCCAAAATAAGGAACGCAAATGGCAGCGCCCATGGGCCGCCGCCATTTGCATACGCGCTTTTTTTTTCAAAGTCACCTGTGATAGGCTACGTGACGATTTACATAGCCTATCACGGCTGACTTTGGAAATCTAGCCATGATAGGCTACGTAAATCGTTACGTAGCCTATCACGGGTGTGTGTGTGTGTGTTTTCCCTTTCCTTTTTTTTTTTGCAATGGTGGCGGCGGCAGCCGGTCGGGAGACCGGCCGCCGCCCCCGCCCCCACTGAACCGCCGCCAAACCGCTGCCGGGACCCGCCGCTGAGAGGGACATTCGGCCACGGTAAGTCCCATCCGGGGGGGGCGGGGGGCTGGCGGAGAATTTCCCCACCAATTTCGGATGCATTCGAATGCACCAACGCATTCGGCCTCCCAAAGATTCGGGGAGAAATTCTCCGCCATCCCTAGTAGGGAGAGAAGCTAGATCATCTGGAGTAAGTCCCATTGTCTCACCGATTTTACAGTTGTTTTGTCCTATTTTAGCATTCATATAACCTGCTATCAAGATTTTGGGGTCAGCCTGTATTTCAAATAGGGTGGAGAGGGCCCAATCAAGTTCATTCCATATGGAGGTGTCTTCATACTTTGAATTCTGCAGGGGAGAATATACATTTACTAAAAAAAAAAGGTCAGACCTGAAGGCCAATCTACCTGAAGAATTAAGATGTTACTACTATCGCTTACATCAAGCTGTAAAATATTTGGGTTATTATCCACTGAAACCATAGTTGCTAGACCACCCCGGGCATGGCCTCTACTATCTGATTTGCTAGCTGGTTGGGTATATACAAGGTATCCTGGAAAAGTGGGAACAGTTGTAGTGGTAGCCCAGGTTTCTTGAATAAAAAGAACTTCAAACTGAGTGCAAATGTTTTTAAAATTCTCATCTACCAGCTTGGAGGCCCATCCTGCAACATTCCAAGAGAGTAATCTAATAGAAATAGCAGTGCCAACCTGTGGAGAGGAAGATAGTCAGCATGGACCAGCCCTCTTAATGCTGACAGCGGCTTGTTTGTGGAGTCCTGTTGCTTCAGATATAATTCCGCTATCCCTATCTCCACATGGCTTGTCTATTGCTGGGGTCTGAGAGGGTGGAACTGACTGCTGTTCGCATGCAAATTCTAGCCCTATGAAGTGTCCATCAGCTATACAGTTCTGTGCTGCATGGTTTGAAGGTGTTTGAAGGTGGGGCGGGACAGTGGCCCTTTTTTTCAGAGGCTGTGCAGGAAGGCGGGGTGGTAAATTTATTTCTGCTGTAACTTTTTGAAGTTTGTCTTGAAAGAATCCCAGCTCAGTTAAATTTGATTTTCCTAAAGAGGTGAACTTGAAAGGCTCAAGAGCAGAAAGTGGCAAGGAGGATGGTGTCAGGCAGTGCTGTGGCTGTATTGCAATTTGCTCATCTGCAGCCTTTTTCTCCAAGGAGTTTAAATTAGATGGTTTCAGTAATCTTGTGTAGCTGATATCATCTGATTGTAGAGCTGGAACCTGAAGAGGCTTTTGAGAAGGGTCCAAAGCAGGGTGGCCTTCGGCTAATCTTTTCAACAGTGCATGGAACCTGGTAGTATTTGACTGTTGTTCCATTACTGGCAGGTCATAGAATGTATCAATTAAAGCTTCTTCAGGTATCACAGAAGTAAATGGTTGTTCAATTGGAGAGAATTCTTCACCAGAGTCTATATCATATTGGCTCCCAGTCCAGTGGGCCATACAGAGAGGGTTCGTATTCGTATGCCTGGTAAAATCTAACTCTTTGACTCTAATCTCATTATCATCATGATCTAGATTTATTAAATTGTTAGAGTCAAAGTTTATCAGAGTTGACTGTTTTTTGACAAAGCGGGTCAGAGTCAAGAGGGTCTCTTGTCTATAGGTGTCAGTATCCTGACATTCCACAGACAATCCTTCAATCAAAGGTTGGGTCCAGGTGTTTAAAAAATGTCTTTTCACCTGTATCCCAACATTGGCAAAAGCCCCCCTATATGTGAGGATAGAGTGTGCAGAAGGTTGTTTTTATCCCAAAATTAGCATAGTCAATGGACAGATCTTCAACATCCTCTATGTCAAAAATTGACAGAAAACATAGCCCTATGTCACTAAGGATTTGTAAAAAATAATACTTCTTTTCAGTTTGAGACAATTCGCTGCTTGGCCTTGGAAAATTACGGAAGACCAGCTGGTATTTTAGAAGTGTTATAAATGGGTTTGCTGCCAAAGGCAATTTAGTTTATTTATTTATTTATTTATTTATTTCATTTCTATACCGCCCAATAGCCGAAGCTCTCTGGGTGGTTCACAAAAACTAAAACCAAACAACACACAATAAAACAATTTAAAAGATATAGAACATTAAAACCACAATATAACAATACAACCACAATAAAACCTAGCAGCAGTACAGGAGTTTAAAATACAGATTTAAAACAGCAGAGATAAAAATTTAGAAAGCTAAAATGCCTGGGAAAATAAACAGGTCTTCACCTGGCGCCGAAAGGAGTACAATGTAGGTGCCAGGCAAACCTCACCAGGGAGCTCATTCCAGAGCCGGGGTGCCACAGCAGAAAAAGCCCTCCTCCTAGTAGCCACCCGCCTCACTTCCTTTGGCAGGGGCTCACGGAGAAGGGCTGCTGCTGATGATCTTAAGGTCCGGGCAGGCACATATGGGAGGAGGCGATCCTTCAGGTAACCTGGCCCCAAGCCGTTAAGGGTTTTGAATGTTAACACCAGCACTTTGAATTGGGCCCGGAAATGGACTGGCAGCCAGTGCAGCTGGAAAAGTACTGGCGTAATATGAGCTTGCTGGCCAGTCCCTGTTAACAATCTTGCTGCCCTGTTTTGGACCAGCTGAAGTTTCCGGACCGTTTTCAAAGGCAGCCCCACGTATAACACATTGCAGTAATCCAGACGAGAAGTTATCAGAGCATGGATAACTGTAGCTAGGCTATCTCTGTCCAGATAAGGGCGTAGTTGGTATACCAGCCTAAGCTGATAAAAAGTGCTCCGTGCCACTGAGTTCACCTGTGCCTCAAGTGACAGTTCTGGATCCAAGAGCACCCCCAAACTACGAACCTTATCCTTTAGGGAGAGTGCAGCCCCCTCCAGGTTGAATATCACCTAGCCGGGCAGACGAACCACCCACTAACAGTACCTCCATCTTGTCTGGATTGAGTTTCAGTTTATTAGCCCTCATCCAGTCCATTACCGTGCCCAGGCACTGGTTCAGAACAGCCACTGCCTCACCTGGTTTTGATGAGAAAGAGAGGTAGAGCTGGGTGTCATCCGCATATTGATGGTACCTCAGCCCACACCTCCGGATAACCTCCCCCAGCGGTTTCATGTAGATGTTAAACAGCATGGGGGATAAAATAGAGCCCTGTGGAACCCCATGGCACAATTGCCATGGCACAGAGCAATAATCCCCCAGCACCACCTTCTGGAATCGGCCATCCAAGTAGGAGCGGAACCACTGTAGTGCAGTGCCTCCAACTCCCAACCCAGACAACCTATCCAGAAGGATACCATGGTCGATGGTATCGAAAGCCGCTGAGAGGTCCAGGAGAATCAACAGGGTCGCACTCCCCCTGTCCCTCTCCCGGCAGAGGTCATCCCACAGGGCGATCAAGGCAGTTTCCGTTCCAAAACCAGGCCTGAAGCCCGATTGAAATGGATCTAGATAATCCGTTTCATTCAAGAGTGCCTGGAGCTGTCCTACAACCACCCGCTCAAGCACCTTGCCCAGGAAGGGGATGTTGGCCACTGGCCTATAATTGTTAACATCCTCTGGGTCCAGGTTAGGCTTTTTCAGGAGTGGTCTAATTACTGCCTCTTTTAAAGCAGCAGGCACCACTCCCTCTCTCAAGGAGGAATTTACAACCTCCTGGACCCAGCTGGACAACCCCTCCTTGTTTGATTTAATAAGCCATGAAGGGCAAGGGTCAAGCACACAAGTGGTCGATCGGACTTGGCCAAGCACCTTGTCCGCATCCTCAGGCCTCATTAACTGAAACTCATCCAATAAAACTGGACCAGACGGTGCTCTGAACGCCTCTACCAATGGAACTGCATTAATGGTGGTGTCCAATTCATGACGAATCTGAGCGACTTTATCCTCAAAGTGCCGCGCAAACTCGTCACAGCGTGCTACCGAGGGTTCCACCGTCTCTCTCCCTGGCCCAGAATGTAACAGGCTGCGAACCACTCAGAAAAGCTCCGCCGGACGACACTGAGAAGATGCAATGCTGGTGGAAAAGAACTGCCTCTTTGCCACCCTCACCGCCACAGAGTAGGCTTGATAGTGGGCTCTTACCTGTGTTCGGTCAGACTCAGCACAAGTTTTCCTCCACCTGCGTTCTAACCGTCTCCCCTCTTGCTTCATTGCCCTCAGCTCAGGTGTATACCAAGGAGGTGGCCGGGCTCTGCTCAGAGGGAGAGGGCGCTTGGGTGCGATCGTGTCAACCGCCCGAGTCATCTCTGCATTCCACAGAGCGACCTGGGCTTCGACAGGAGCACCAGCCATACCAGCAGGAAAATCCCCCAGAGCCCTCTGGAATCCATCGGAATCCATTAATCTCCGGGGGCGGACCATTTTAATAGGTCCCCCACCCTTGCAGAGGGGAAAGGCCGCCAGAAGTCTAAACCTCAGCAGGAAGTGATCTGACCATGACAAAGGGACAGATATTAATTCCTCCACTTTCAGATCACCATCCTCCTGCCCAGTCGAGAAAACCAGATCAAGCGTGTGTCCTTTTATATGCGTTGGGCCGATGACATGTTGGGACAGCCCCATGGTTGTCATGGCGGCCATGAAGTCCTGAGCTGCCCCGGATACAGCGGCCTCGGCATGGAAGTTGAGATCCCCCAGGACCATCATCCTGGGGGTCCTCAACACCAAGTCCAAGTCCACCTCCGTCAGCTCAGGCAGGGAGTCCGATGGGCAGCAGGGTGGGCGGTACACCAACAGAATCCCTAATCTGTCCCGGGTACCCAACACAAGGTACAGACACTCAAGATCTGCACTCGAATGAGCAGGAAGCCTGGAGAGGGAGATTGAATTCCTATAGACCACGGCAACCCCCCCTCCCCGACCCTCAAGTGGGTGTTGGTGCTGCACCGAGTACCCAGGAGGGCACAGCTGGGAGAGAGTGACCCCTCCCAGTTCCCCCACCCAGGTCTCAGTAATACATGCCAGGTCAGCCCCCTCATCCACAATCAAATCATGGATGAGGGAGGTCTTATTTTGGGCCGACCTGGCATTCAGCAGCAGCACCACCAGACCCGAGGGCAGACTGGTAAGGCTGCCAGGAACCATCAGGTTGGGGGAAGAACCAGAAGAGGGGACAGCTGTAAGGTGTCTAGCCCCTCTTCTCCTCAGCTGGCCTGTTAATCCCCCAACGCCATACCTCCCCCTGCCCGTGACCACAGTTATGGTGGCACCTCCCCCACCCCCTGAGTTGCCCAATAGTCCTCCCAGGCACATATTAAAATATTAAGATATAAAATACACAACAGTTTAAAAGAATATAAAAGAGATAAAAGAGAACAGCAGCTAAGAAGGAGCAGATAGTCCACGTTTGCCCCTTCCCCTGGTCTTTAAAGCTGCTGCCCTCTGCTGCTGCTGCTATTTGCTGCTGGTGTTGTGGCTGCTGGTGTCTCTGGAGAGGCAGGTGGGTGGGTCTTCAGGTCCTACGCGACTCCAAGTATGACGCTATGTGCGCACTTCGCGTCGCACTTGGTGCGACGCCGAGGTGCACGCCGAGGCGCTGCCTCTGGCAGCCCCGCCTTAAGTACATGTGGGCGGGGGCAGAAGCAGGCTCAGGCTCAGGATCCACCTGGTTAGTTGTGCAGATAATTCCATCTATACCTATGCCTCCAGGCAGGGGAGAATCATTAGGTAGTAATTTTACATCAGCTGGGTTGAGTGACAAAAGGTCGGTAATTGCTGCCTGTGGGTCAGGGTCCTCAACTACTGGGGGTAGAGCAGGAAGATGCAACAAAGAGTTTTTCTTCCTCCAAGAGCTCTGAGCCATCTTTACCTTGTTAGGGCTATCATTTTTTCCCTGAACTTCGTTGTCCTTGAGTCTAAACAATCTCTTAAAATTAAAATGACTATTAGAAGTACTGTAGAAGGATGCTAGCTTCTTTTTTCCCTTGTTAGGTTTACCGCCCCTGCGGGAATTTTTCTGAGTCAGGGCTTCTGTCTTGGGTCTTCTCCCAATTTTTCTCTTGGCATTGCTAGAAGGTCTAGGAATTGTTTCTTTAGCTCCCAGTACTGTGGGCTTCCTTGCTATATCAGCCCTTGCTTGGGTCCCTGTTGGAGTTTCTAGGGGAACAGTTTGTGTGCTGGCTTGAACACAACTTTTCCTACCAATATCACACTTTTGTGGGCAGAACCCATAGCCCAGAGTAACTTAAGAGAAGGATCTAAAACCAGACCCATTAGGTCTCTCAGAATTTGCTTAGATTCTATATTTGATTGTTTAATATCTGAAATATCTCATAGGAGGAACTGCAACGTATTTGCAAATAGCATATTTTGTGTCCCCATGACATCAAGGCAAACTGAGTCCAGGGAAGGTTTTAAAAATGCCTGAGGGCTTAAATATTCCTCATAGGCAGGAGCAAAAGTGGCCCCTTCCTCTTGCGGCACATCTGAGTCCGGGTCGGATTATTCTAAACAATTCTCCTGTTCTGTAGTCCTAAGTTCAGGGGGAGGTATCGAACCAATCAGGGTTTGGTGATGGGATTCTGAGCTCTGTGGCATATTTGCCTGTTGAGCTGTTGAAGGCTCCAGTTTAGAGAAAAAATGTGTAATTTTAGCCTGTGCTTTTACTTGGCGTTTAACTGGGGCCTGCAAGAATGCAGGCGAAAGGCCCAGCTCTTTATGATTCCTCCTTGTATATACCATTTCTAAGCTATTTAAAACTATACACTACCTATTAGTATCTTATAACATTTGGCACCATAACCCACTTGGGCAAACTCAGCAGCAGCAACAATAACTTCCAAACTTAAAAATTAAAACATCTAAAACAACTAAAATGAATAGAATAAAACATTAGAAGATAATTTAAGATAGGTGCAACAGGCTAAAATAAATCGCACTAATTAAAATAATTAAAATGAGCTTTCTAATTTGAGATTGTTTCTGTGAACACTGGAGATAAAACACTAACATATAATTTGAATCAAATAAGTAAAATATGAATAAAATATGTTATCAACATATATCAAAATAGGTTTAATGTATAGTCCCTGTATAGTGGCTCCACAGTCCTCAGTAGAATATCAACATATCTTACTGCAGTAAATTTTCAGGCCTTTTGTGTAGCAGTACTTCCTTTCATCTGTCCCAAATCCTTGTTGTTGTTGTTCAGTTGTTAAGTCGTGTCCAACTCTTTGTGACCCCATGGACCATAGCACGCCAGGCCTTCCTGTCCTGCGCTCTCTCCTGGAGTGTGCTCAAGTCCATATTCATTGCATCAGTGATGCTATCTAGCCATCTCATCCTCTGCCGTCCCCTTCTCCTTTTGCCTTCAATCTTTCCCAGCATCAGGGTCTTTTCCAGGGAGTTTTTTCTTCGCATTAGGTGGCCAAAATATTTGAGCTTCAGCTTCAGTATCTGTCCTTCCAATGAGCAGTCAGGGTTGATTTCCTTGAGGATGGACTGATTTGACCTCCTTGCAGTCCAGGGGACTCGTAAGAGTCTTCTCCAGCACCACAGTTCGAAAGCATTGATTCTTCGGCGCTCAGCCTTCCTTATAGTCCAGCTCTCACAGCCATACGTTGCTACTGGGAAAACCATAGCTTTGATTAGACGGACCTTTGTCGGCAAGGTGATGTCTCTGCTTCTTACTATGCTGTCTAGGTTTGCCATAGCTTTCCTCCCAAGGAGCAAGCGTCTTTTAATTTCATGGCTACAGTCACCGTCTGCGGTGATCTTGGAGCCCAAGAAAATAAAATCTGTCACTGCTTCCATTTCTTCCCCTTCTATATGCCAGGACGTGATGGGGCCAGATTCCATGATCTTAGGTTTTTTAATGTTGAATTTCAAAACAGCTTTTGCACTCTCCACTTTCACCCTGAACAAGATGCTCTTTAGATCCTCTTCGCTTTCTGCCAGTAGGGTGGTATCATCTGCGTATCTGAGGTTGTTGATAATTCTCCCGGCAATCTTAATTCCGACCTGTGATTCATCCAACCTGGCGTTTCTCATGATGTACTCTGCATATAAATTAAATAAGCAGGGTGACAATATGCATCCTTGTCATACTCCTTTCCCAATTTTGAACCAATTGTTTGTTCCATGTCCGGTTCTTACTGTTGCTTCTTGACCCTCGTACAGGTTTCTCAGGAGACAGGTAAGGTGGTCTGGTGGGAGTACCAGATTCTTATCTCTCTAAGAATTTGCCACAGTTTGTTGTGATCCACACAATCAAAGGCTTTAGCGTAGTCAATGAAGCAGAAATAGATGTTTTTCTGGAATTCTCTTGCTTTCTCCATGATCCTGCTGTTAGTCAATTTTGTTCAGCAAGGCAAATTAAAGAGGGCTCTAAGCAGAACGCAGGGTCTACAGGCAGGATAGCAGGCTTGGGGATATGATGTAATCATCGAAAGGGGAAAAAAGGAGGTTTGTCTCACAATTTTAGCATTAAACATAATGGGGCTTCTGAGTAGGCATACATAGGATTGAATAAATTAGCAATATTTATCTCCCCTCCACTTAAAAAACCAGCCCCAAACCCCTATATTTATTAATGCTTTCTGTTCATAGGAACATAGGAAGCTGCCTTATACTGAGTCAGACCTGGGACCATCTAGCCCAGCAATGTCAACACTGACTGGCAGCAGCAGCTTTCCAGGGTTTGAGGCTTTCCTAGGCCTACTGGACATGCTGGGGATTGAACCTGGGACCTTCTGCATGCCAAGCGTGTGCTCTGCCACTGAGCTACAGCCCTTCCTATTGCTGGATAATGGCAACCGACAAACAAAACAGCCCCAGATTTGTTTCTCTGCGACCATGTGAACCCACTTTTCTCAAACGCTTGAGTAAGAAGGAGCAAAACCACCCCTCTTGTCTGATGGTATAAAGTCAAATACAGTTCAGAACTTCTCTTGCCACCGAAGAGAATTCTCTTTAAGAATTCCCCAAGATATGTTCTGGGTGGAATAAAGAAGAGAAAGAAAGAACAAGATAGGGGAGGGAAGAAGAAAAGAAGAATGGTGATTGGAAATGTGCGTGGGGGTGGGGTGGGGTAAAGCAAATTCCCTAAGCCAACTGGCTCCTTTCAGAGAGGTTGTATTTCAGTGGAATTTAGGAGGCTGTGGAGGGTTTGAAAGGTTTGCACATACTTACATTAACTTTATGAGGTGAGTAGGGATGTCAGAGAATTCTGCCACGGATCTCAGTGAGGCCGAATGCCAGTGCATTCAGCCCCCCGAACTCTGTGGCGGAACGGCCTGCCCCCCGCCCCCCGCGGATCCCCCCCAGGACAAGACTTACCTGGGGCGGATGTTCTGACCGGCCGCTGCCGCCGCCATTTGCAGTCTTCCCCCCCCCCCCCCGCATTTGTGATAGGCTATGTAAGTCTTTATCATGTCTGGGTTAAAAAACAAAACACGTATGCAAATGGCGGCGGCTACGACCGCTGCCATTTGCATTCTCTAGTTTTGGTTGTCTTAGTCTACGTAAATATTTATGTAGACTAAGACAGTGAAACGAAGGGGGAACGCAGATAGCGTAGCGGACGCTATTTGTGTTCCCCCTTATTTTCGCCGTCTTAGTCTACGTAAATATTTACGTAGACTAAGACGGTGAAAATAAAGGGGAACGCAAATAGCGTCCGCTATGCTATTTGCGTTCCCCCTTAGTTTCGCCGTCTTAGTCTATGTAAATATTTACGTAGACTAAGACAACCAAAAATAGGGAACACAAATGGCGGCGGCCGTAGCCGCCGCCATTTGCATACGTGTTTTTTTTAACCCAGACATGATAGGCTATGTAAGTCTTTACGTAGCCAATCATGGCTGAATACAGGAACGCAAATTCCGACTGGCTGCTGCCGCCGCCATTTCCAAGTTAAAAACAAAAAAACAAAAAAAATGATAGGCTACGTAAAGATTTACGTAGCCTATCACGGCTAGATTTTTAAAAAATACTGTGATAGGCTACGTAAACGTTTACGTAGCCTATCACGGCTGACTGCAGGGAAGCAAACGGCGGCGGCTATGGCCGCCGCCATTTGTGTCCCTGCTAGCCAACTGCCGGATGTCCGGCTGCTGGCGGAGCTGGCTGGCGGCTCCATGGAATCCCTGCAGAGTGGAATGGAGCCAGCTGGCCAGGATTCCGGGGGGGATTACAGGGGGAGGGACGGAGCACCTCCCCCCCAGCAGAACCCGGTGGAGCCAGGTAAGGGAGGTTTCGTACATTCCTAGAGGTGAGGTGGCTGAGAGCTTTTTCTAGCTTCTTTTAAAACTCTAGAACCTATTTAAATGCCTCAGCAGTTCTTCAATCATGACGCCACATAGTCTTAACCCTCCCTTTGGAATAATTTGAGTCCTACAGCTATTTAGGAGAAATTAAAGTGGAAGGGGAGAAAGATGTTTGTGGAGGCTGATTGGATTCTTTGCTGTCCTGAAGCTACTAAACTTCTGCAGAATCCAAAGGTTCCAGTTTGGGGCAGTGAAATCAGATACCACATGACATACCAGTATTTCACATGAAGCTCTTTCTCCCTTCTCCCTCTTCAAAATTTCATTGCAAACAAGCTCGCAACAGCGGGCATGTAAGAGCAGAAAAGTGGGAGGAGAGAGGTTTTTTCCACCTCAAAAACCAAACTAAACCAAAACCCTACACCAGAGATTAGGGCTAGGGATCTTCTAATGGTCACCTTCTACACCTTCTGATTAGGATCTCTAATCCCCTGTGTGGTTTGGCAGTTTTTACTTTTTGTTTTAGTCTTTGAGAAAAGGAAACTTCACGCATCACTAGCACAAAAGCCACTGGACCTCACTGCCTGCAGGTTCAGTCAGCCAGGTCCCCAAATTCCATGAATTTATGTGGAAGCACAAAAAAATTATAGCTCCTTACTTTGACAGATTTTCTTGAAAAAAGCAAATTTTACCTGTAACTAGTACAAAAGCCACTGGACCTAACTGTTTGAAATTTGGCAGGCTCAGTCAGCTCCATAGGGGCTTCCAGGTCCCCAAATTTCATGCATGTATGTGGAAGCACAAGTGTGTGCACGCGCATGCGCACACACACACACACACACACACACACAGCTTTTTGCTTTGACAGATTTTCTTGAAAATAGCAAATTTTACCTGTTACTAGCACAAAAGTCACTGGACCTAACTGCCTGAAATTGGGCACATTCAATCAGCTCTATGGGGGCTACCAAGTCTCCAAATGTCATTTATTTATCATGCAAACTAAAAAGTTTTGGCCATTTTCTGTTTTCCAATGCAAGTCAATGGGAAAATGTAAAAAAAAATGGCAATTAGGACAGCTCAAAAGATCCAGGGCACAGCTCAAAAGATCCAGGACCTGTGCCCAGGTGGGCAATATCATAACGATGGCCCTGGATGTGATGTTATATTACACACATCTCTAACAGCCATAAAGGTGGGAGGAACCCTATCCATTTTAATGAGCCAAGAACCAAATGCCATTCATTTGGAGAGACGATCCGGACAGGAAGATTCCAAAGCTGACCAAGGCGGAAAATCTAATCCAAGTCTAATCTAAATTTAGTGCAGGTCAACTCTCTTGTTTAGTTCGATGCTTAAGATTCATCTTCTTTGGGCACTGTCAGCTCAAATATGACTGCCCAGTTGTTGGGGGGGGGGGTTGGCTAGCGTCCACTTGATCTCTCTGGGAGCTGGAGGGTTTTGCTCATAGCAGCAGAGATACCAACACTGGGGAGGAGGGGAGTCTTCAGCTGACTGTCAAGAAGGAACATGGGCTGAGGGAGCTGCCTGCTGTTTTCTTCTGTAGGTTAGGGGGTACCCATACTGCTTTATAGGGCCGCGGTGGCTTAGTGGTTAAGACGCTGAACTGCAGACTGGAAGGTCGGCAGGTCAGCAGTTCGAGACCCGAGTGCCGCGTGACGGAGTGAGCTCCCGTCTTCAGTCCCAGCTCCTGCCAACCTAGCAGTTCGAAAGCAAGACATTGCAAGTAGATAAATAGGTACCGCCTCGGCGGGAAAGGTAACAGCGTTCCATGAACCTCGGTGTTCAGTCATGCCGGCCACATGACCACGGAAGCGTCTTCAGACAGCGCTGGCTCTTCGGCTTAGAAACGGGGATGAGCAACGCACCCTAGAGTCGGACACGACTGGTTGGGGACACCTTTACCTTTACCTTTTTATACTGCTTTATAGAGTAGAACTTTGTGTTTGGGGTAGAGACTTGCCTGATTCCTCCCTCCAGAACATCCGGAGTTGTAAATGCGTAATTACTACGGAAGCTGTGCAAGTCTCCTCTACTCCTTACTCTCTTCTTAAGGCTCTTCAAGGGAAATGATGGCATGGAAGAATATCCATAGGGGAATGTCTTCCTTAAGATCTTTAGACTGGACTCATAGCCCTTCTCTCAGGCTCACCCTTTGCTTCCAGTATCAGACCACTGAAAAATCACCAAGGCACATTTTATAAGATTGCCAAATCTGAAGGAGGATGTTACCTGCCATGGCTGGATATTCGGAAGCCTCTTGCCTTCCCCAGCCATTGCGTATTTGGATCCAGATGAGGACAGGACATGCAGTGCATGTGCCACAGAATAGATAGCGTTGTAGACCCTGTAGCTGGGAGTGGACATGCTGATTTCCGTCCTGAAGTATGGCAATTCCACTAGCTTCTCTTTCCCAGTACAGTTTTTGTCTCCTCCTGGAGAGGTTTGGCCTGATTTCAAGAACTTACAGTGAAATATCAATTCCCAATAGAAACGGAGAAAGACGTCTCCTCGTGGTTGGAGTGGATCTAAAGTCTGGAGAAAATGCTTTAATTCTGGCACATCCCTTCTGTTTGCTCGGAAGTGCAAAGCACCATGGATGGTTTTAAAATACTCCGAGGCCAAGGGTGATGGTATCGCAGGAAGTTTCCAGTGTGATGTAAGAATCCAAACCTTCCTAAATAGGATCCTGGTCTTCTCTTCATGAACAGTCAACAGCTCAACTAACTGTACTGTAACAATAGAATCCCCAAATGCGATCATCACTTCAGGCTCAAACCAAGAACTAGGAATAGACCCAGTTCGAACTCGAAGCAGATGGACCGGGTTCGTTGGGTTAAACATTTCAGTGATGGCAACACAGATGTCATTCTGTTTGAGCATCGGTGTCAGCGTCTGGATGAAATTTTCGCCACAGTCATCACTGAGAGCAATCGGCCCAATCCAGTTCCAGTGGAAATGCAGGAGCAGCCGGACTAAGCCCACATATTGAGGAATTTCATTGGGATCAATCCGGTAGAAGGAAGGAAATTCTCTTTTCTCTCCTTCATCATCATTGAAAAAGCTGTAACCAAGCTGAAGGAAGGGATTTCTGGTTAGACTGTTGCAGCAGAATTTTGTGGCACTTTACAGACTAGCACATATTTTATTTTTTATGGGATGAGCTTTCCTGGACTGCTATAGGCGACACCAAACGTATGTAGTGCTATCCAGAGAGAAGATGTCAATTTTAAAAATGGATAAAGCGATATTCTGTGATGTCTTTAAGGTCCCCTCCTCACTCTAGTGTGAATATGACCCTGAAAGTCAGGGCTACCATGCAGAGAATGCTGACATCATTTTTAACCATTGCAATGAATAAGCCTTTGTGTGTCTATATTAAAGGAATGTGAGTCTTCGTATGCCTGTTGGGGCCTTTCTGGCTTTAAAGCCCCTCCCCAAAGACAATAGTTTGGTCAAACCAGTTGCTTTCTGTGTGGAAATGGATCAGGAAACACCAGATAGAAAACATGACACAATGTTAATGGGGCTTAATGAGATACCCGCGAAGTGCCCCCAGTCCAAACCATTTATGTTAACATCCTAAGGCACGTGGCTGAAACATAGACTATTTTGTATGGAAATAAGATCATAGGAAGGGTCCTGCTGGATAAGACCAAAGGTCCATCTAGTCTAGCATTCTGTTCACACAGTGGCCAACTGGCTGCCTGTGTCAAACTCACAAGCAGGACATGAGTGCAACAGCACTCTCCCACCCATCTTCCCCTGCAACTGCTGGAGAGGTAGATGTGTTAGTAGACTGCAGGAAGAAAATCAAGGAGTTTTGTAGCACTTTTTTCTTTTGTGAGTCTTTATGGTATAATAAGACCCCTTGTTATTTCTCGCAATCTGAAACCTTTCCTTATACAACAGAACTATCGCGGCTGAGATGCAATAGACAGACACCTGAAGTTCCTGAGTAAAACTAAGATTACCATGTCGCAGCTTAGTCAGAGCCAAGAGGCCTCCTACCCCTCCTATCCAGACTGAAGGCAACACACCCACTACATCTCTGCTTTCAGAGACTGGCCTGTCCATCCAAGAGTTCCTGAGCTCTGTAGGTCCCCCACATCCATCCACAGATTTATCCCCTTACATGTGGGATCTTGTACATACCCATTATGGATGCGATCCCCCTTGAGGATTTGGAGTCAAGACCCCCAATAACGCAGATGAGTTTATCTTGCCTGTCACATTCATAATTGGGAAACATTTGCCCCCAAGTGGAAAGCAGAGACAGGCTGTTCAAATGCAACACTCTGACAAGATCCATATGTTCAAAGATGCGGAAGCCGAGCGTTGTGTTGGGAGGGAGAGTTGGATCCTTGTTGAGCTCAGTGATGGCAAATGCCAAGGCCAGGAAGGGCTGGTAATTCTGGACTATTGACCTGAAATGATGAGAGTGACATTGGGAGGTGGGTGAGGATCACAACGGAACTGACGAGAAGTGGAGGGTTAAAACATCCATCTGTTTCAACCCTCTTTGAAGAAACACAAAACCTTCCAGACCAAATAAATCTATACAAAGCACTGACAGACAAATTCAGAACGCTCTGTTGACACACAGATACACAAAGTTTTGCTAGCTGCATTTCATAAGCATATCTGAAGAGGCCTGCTGAGTGAGTGATCAAATTCAGCACATTTATAATTTATTAATTAAATATTTTCATGATATCAGCCTCGTCTTTCAGGATATAAAAACTGCCAAGGCAGCTGACATGTAAAACAAAAAAGCCATAATGAAATTAAAATAAGACGGTACTTTTAAAAAAGTAAACATTTGCCAGGATCCTTCCCACAAGGCAGCTTGATCAAGCGTCACATTAGCTAATCACTCTTGATTGAACCAGCCTCCTCCATTGATCTGTCGAAGAAGAATGTAGTAACAAGAACAGCAGCGGCACCCTTCTGGATCAGACCAAGGTGGCTCCACCTAGCTCAGTATCCTGTTTCCACCTGTTGTTACAAGCCCCACAAGAAGGAAATGAAGGCAACAGCCCTCCTTTCTTCTTCTCCTCCATATAACAACTCCTGTTCAGTGGTAGACTGCCACTCATAATGGAATTTCTACTTAGTTATGATGGCTAAGAGGTGCCAATGGACTTGTCCTCCAGGAATTGTTCTGATCCTTTTTAAAGCAAACGTAACCCAGAAGCCATCACCACATCTCCAAAAATCTCTCTGTAGTGAGATTTGTACACAGGGTTCAGAACTATTAAGGGAAGGACCAAAGGTCAGTGACAGAGCCTCTGCTTTGCACACAGAAGGGCCCAGTTTCAATCCCCAGTGTCCCCAGGTTGGGGAAAGACCCCTCTCTGAAACCCTGGATAGCTGCTGCCAGTCAGTGCAGGGAATATTTACCTAATTGTACTAAAGCTCTGACATTGTGTAAAGCCGCTTCTGGCTTAAAACAGCCCTTTATGCAGAACCATGAGGACTGGAAACTTGTTTTACATTTAGAGGAAGAACCATTGTTCAATGATTGGGCACCTCTTTCGACAACAACTGGTCCCAGGATCAATCCATGGCCTGCATATAAGACCCTGGGAGAAAGGTTCTCTCTAACATCCTGGACAGCTGCTGCTAGATATGGAGCTGGAGTGGGTTGGTGCTCTGACTCCGTATGAGGCAGCTCCCCATGTTCCTGTTGAAAGCAGCCCTTTATTCAGAGCCATGAGGACTGGCATCGTGCGTCATTTTTACCCAAATCTTATTCCTTCCACTAAATACAGTACTGACTAACCGTTAATCATTTCACAATTTTATCATCAGGGCCCTTTTTCTGTGGCTAGAAAAACCACACAATTATAGCATACTACAGAATCTCATCCACACCTTGCAAAATGCCTGAGGCACCCAGCTGTAGGGATGCGTTCAGTGTTTCCCAACCTTTGGTCCCCAGAAGTTGTTGTCACCAGGACTTGGCTATGGATGACGGGAATTGTGGTCCAGACAACATCTGGGAATTCAAGTTTGGGAACCAGATCGGGAGCAGGCAGACTTCAAACTTGCAGGATCGACACCATTTTTTATGAGCATGCTGGGATACCCCAATGGGATCGTGGTACAAAAAAGACACATACACTTAGAATTAAACTGTTCTGAGCTCAGGAGTCTGTTTTGAGAACCAAAACTGAATGGAGCCCGCAGGCCTTGGACACACAACCCCCTCTCCTGGTTTCCCACAAGTTTTCTTAATTTCAGGGGTATAATTCAGGGCAGGAGGGAGTCGGTTGTGGCTGCTCTCATTACACAGCTGGGAGTCAGAAATGCTTGCTTATCTACTGCCAGTTACCCAGAGATCTACCAGATCTGGACATACCTTCCCCACCCTGTCTTAGATGAAATCAGCTGAGGGCACAGATGGGGGGAGGCATTTCTTATCCATTACCAGGTTGTTAACATGAAAACAAATTGTCAGTTTGCTCTGCCTTGGCTGCCTTCACATATTCCCTCAGAACGAAGCCAGAAAACCCACACGTTTCTTTCTCATTACAGGTCAAAGCCGATCATGACAAGCCTCTGAGGCTCATATATCAATTCAGGGAATTTTGAACGTCAGCAGCAGCACCACTGATGAGTAACCCTGGAAGGAGGCCTCTAGCCTGAAAGCAAAGCAAGCAGGCATCTAGCCCACATCCCTCTTGTAGAAATTTACCCTAGATGTCCAGAGGTCTCTGATGTGGCAAAGCTACGGAAGTCTTCTCCCTTTGTATAGTGATAACTGCCAAGTGGTAAATTCCCACCCACAATGAGGTCTCCAGGTCTGTAATAGGCTTGCCCTTCAAAAGGCCGGGTCAAGAGGCACTTGGTCCTCAGCATCCCCTGGGTGGCTTCAGGCAGGATCCAAAAGAGCAGCAGGGCTAGTAAAATCATCAGTGTCTCAAAGGGACCTTCCCTCCTAGGCCAGCAACCAAACAAAACCTGGAAGAGAGCCGATTTTACAGGCCCCAGCAGGGGAATTCGATCTTAGCCAGAAACAACCAGGCACCAAGTGATCAGACAGCACCCCAGCCGCGCATGGAAGGGCTCCAGGCGTACTTATATTAAGCATGTTTTCTCCAGGATTTCTTTGTGATTTTGCTGAATGGAACTCCACAGGGGACTCCTCTAGGATTACTGTCATTTTGATAATTCTGGGTTAGAGAAGTGAGCATAGCCCCAGAAGTGCTTGGCTGACTTTGCCCTTGGGAGGGAGAAGAACAGGTTTGTGTATCTTTTCCCCCTGGCCCAGTTGGCCTTGACTGGAGTTGTCAAGTTCTGACCTTTGACCTGTGTAAATCTGAACACCAAAATCGAAGGCGGAGTCCAGGCTTGTGCCAAAGTTTGTTCACCCAGATTGATGTCTGGGAAAGGGAGGAGATAGCACCTAATAATAGCAGTGCAGGGCTAGGCAATAAGGCATTGCTGGATGAACTGACTGGCCTGTCTGCACTTAGGACATCCTGCGGGGGGCTATTAGGTAGGGATGTCAGAGAATTTCGCCACGAATCTTGGGGAGGCCGAATGCCAGCGCATTCGGCCCCCCCAAAATTGATGGCGAAACGGTCTGCCCCCCGCCCCCCCCCCCGGGACGGGACTTACCTTGGGCGAATCTCCCTGGCGGCGGCAGCTCCGGCGGCAGTTCGGCGGCGGTTCGGCAGCGGCAGCTGCTGGTCTTCCGACCGGCTGCTGCCGCCGCCATTTCCAAGTTAAAAACAAAAAAACAAAAAAAAATGATAGGCTACGTAAAGATTTACGTAGCCTATCACGGCTAGATTTTTAAAAAATACCGTGATAGGCTACGTAAACGTTTACGTAGCCTATCACGGCTGACTGCAGGGAAGCAAACGGCGGCGGCTACGGCCACCGCCATTTGCAGTCCCGGCCGGCCAGGATTCGCAGCGGGAGGGATGGGGTGCCTACCCCCCAGCCAGAATTTCGGGAGGGAGGGACGGGGCGCCTCCCCCCCTGGCCAGAATTTCGGGGGGAGGGACGGAGTGCCTCCCTCCCACCGCAAATCAAAGTTCATTCAAGGTAAGTGACTTTCGTACATCCCTACTATTAGGACGGTCTGCCCTTGAAGACCTATAGAATCCGGGGGATTCCTGAATACTTAGGGGGAGTTTTTGCTTGGCATGGTAGGTGCCCCTGCTGAGGCCGTAGTCTGCCTGTCATGCCTAGGCATCCTCTCTGGAGCTGTGGAACTCAAACGGCTCCCTGGATTTCAGGAGAGCTTCCAGCTATGAAGCGTGCTGGGGAATGGCTGGAGTGCAAGTGGTGTGAGCATTGGAACAAATCCGGCAGACCACAGGTTTATCACTCGTACCATGTGGCAGTTGTGGCAGTGAATAAGGACTACTCCTTGTCCACCATCACACCCTCAATTGGATTGATTTGACTTTAGTTGTCAGGATCTGCCCTTGAGCCTGTGTGAAGCTGAGCACCTAAATCCAAGATCCTCATCTCAGGAGTCAAGGCAGCATGGATTTTCCCCTGCCCTCACTGGAGAGATGTTCTGGTTGAGTGCTAGAACTGCACCCCGAAATTGATCCCTAAGACCCTAAGACCTAGCATGACCACCAGATGTTTTGGACTGGAACTCCCACCATTCCTAACCTGTATAACTGTTGGCCGTGGTGGCTCGGAACGATGTGAGCTGCAGTCCAACACATCTTGAGAGCTTTAGGAGGGGGAAGGCAGGTTTATATCAATTATACCAGATATCCCAAACCAGTCCAGGTAAAGTACTGTTGTACCAGAAAATACAGGGCCCTCTCTATTTATTTATTTATTTATTTATTAAATTTATTAATTGCCCATCTGACTGGTCACCCAGCCACTCTGGGCAATGTACAACCCCCATAAAACAATTTAAAACAATAAAATTTTACCATAATTTTTTTTTTAAATACCCTAACCCACCCCAAATGCCTGCCTGAACAACCACGTTTTTAATGCACGATGGAAGCTCATTAAAGAGGGGGCATGACGGAGTTCCCTAGGGAGGGAGTTCCACAGAGTGGGGGCCACCACAGAGAAGGCCCTCTCCCCCGTCCCCACCAGTCTAGCTGTCCTGGCTGATGGGACAGAGAGAAGGCCATCTGAGGCTGATCTTGTTAAGCGGCCTGTCTGGTGTTGCTGGAGGCGCTCCTTAAGATAGGCTGGGCCGGAACCATATAGGGTTTTAAAGGTCAAAACCAACACCTTGAATTTGGCCCGGAAAACAACTGGTAACCAGTGCAACTCCTTCAGCACTGGAGTGATGTGATCTCGCCGGCGGCTGCCTTTAATCAGGCGAGCCGCCGCGTTCTGTACCAGCTGCAGCTTCCAAACCGTCTTCAAGGGTAACCCCACGTAGAGCGCATTACAGTAGTCTAAACGAGAGGAGACCAGGGCATGTACTACCGATGGGAGCAGATGGTCGGGAAGGAAGGGGCGCAGCCGCCGTATCAGATGGAGTTGATACAGCGCTGTCCGGCTCACAGCTGACACCTGAGCCTCCATGGACAGCTGGGAGTCCAAAATGACCCCCAGGCTGCGGACCTGGTCTTTCAAGGGTAGCCGTACCCCATTCAACACCAGGTCAATATCCCCCAGCCTCCTCTTGTCTCTCACTAAAAGTACCTCGGTCTTGTCAGGGTTGAGCTTCAGCTTATTCCTCCCCATCCAGCCACTCACCGTCTCCAGACATTTGGACAGGGATTCTACGGCCAACCTTGGTGAAGATTTGAATGAGAGGTAGAGCTGCGTGTCATCCGCATATTGATGACACTGCACCCCAAACCTCCTGATGATAGCCCCCAGTGGCTTCACATCGATGTTAAATAGCATCGGGGAGAGGATGGAACCCTGTGGCACCCCACAAGTAAGTGGCCATGGGTCCGAAACCTCCTCTCCCAGTGCTACCCTCTGGTACCTGCCGGAGAGGAAGGACTGGAACCACCGCAATACAGTGTCTCCAATGCCCAACCCCTCCAGGCGGTCCAGGAGGATACCGTGGTCAACGGTATCAAAAGCCACTGAGAGGTCGAGGAGAACAAGGAAGGAGCATTCACCCCTATCCAGAGCCCTCCTCATATCATACACCAAGGCGACCAAGGCCGTTTCTGTCCCATGCCCAGGCCTGAAGCCCGACTGAAATGGGTCTAGATAATCAGTTTCTTCCGAGTGTGCCTTCAACTGCACCGCCACCACCCGCTCAATCACCTTGCCCAAAAATGGCAGATTTGAGACTGGGCGAAAGTTGTTCAGAACTTGAGGATCCAAGGAGGGCTTCTTTAAGAGCGGTCTTATCACTGCCTCCTTGAGGGCTGATGGCATCACTCCCTCCTCAAGGGAGGCGTTCACCACCGCCCTGATCCCTTCACCCAGTCTCTCTCTGCAGCTCATAATGAGCCAAGATGGGCAAGGATCAAGTAAGCAGGTGGTCGGCCTTACAGATGAAAGCACCTTGTCCACTTCATCAGGAGGAAGAAGCTGGAACCGATCCCACAAAACCGGTTTGCCACAGGCCGCCTCTTGCTCACTAACTGTATCCACAGTGTGCAGAGTAACACACCTAATCTGATCAATTTTATCTGCAAAGTGCCTTGCCAAAGCCTCACAGGAGGCCTTAGAATGCTCCAGTGGTTCTGGAGCCACAGGACCGACCAGGCTCCGGACCACTTGTAACAGCCTCCTGGGGCAGCACTCTGCAGATGCGATGGAGGCAGCATAATATTCCTTTTTTGCTGCCTTCACCGCCACGTGATAGGCTGAAGATATAGCTCTAGCCCGTGTCTGATAGTCTTTGGAGCGAGACTTCCTCCACCGGCGCTCTAGCCGTCTCACCTCCTGTTTCAGAGCTCGTAACTGCGGATTGAACCATGGTGCAGTCCGAGCCCTGTTCAGGGGGAGAGGGCGTTTCGGAGCCACCCGATCTAATGCCCCGGTGATTGCGGCATTCCAGCCACCCACCAGGGTCTCGACCGAGTGGCCGTTGGCATGCCCCAGAGAATCCCCAAGCGCGTTCAGGAATCCATTTGGATCCATAAGACGCCTGGGGCGGACAATTTTAATGGGTCCTCCACCCCTGCGGAGGGGTTGTGGAACCGAGAAGTCCAACATCACCAGATAGTGATCTGACCATGACAAGGGGGTGGTGGATATACCCCCGACTTCCAGATCACTCCCCACTTCTCCAGAAACAAACACAAGGTCTAGTGCATGACCGGCTACATGGGTGGGCCCAGTTAGAATATGGTGCAGCTCCCAGGAGGCCATGGTCTCCATGAAGTCCCGAGGTGCTCCTGTGAGGATGGCCTCCGAATGTACGTTGAAGTCCCCCAACACCAGTAAGTTAGGGGACTGTACACGCACATTAGAGACCACCTCAAGCACCTCGGCCAGGGAGTCAGTCGTGCAGCGGGGTGGACGGTACATGAGCAGAATCCCCAGACTGCCCTTCGGGCCCAACCTCCAGTACATGCACTCAGCAACCTTGGTCTCCCGGAGAGGGGGTCTGGTGAAGACCTCCTCTAAGAGGAGATGCATGATATGTGATGATCAGGAGTTATCGAGGCCTTCAGAAGCAAATGGTGAAGTCAGATTGTGATGATGGAAAAGCCTGGTGGACAAGACAGGGAGAGAAGAGAGAAGGACTGTGGCCCCCAACGGCCTTCCAGCAACCTAAGTGGCTCACATGGTCTGAACACGCACCTCCAACATGTCTCCATTCACCCTCCCCATTTACTCTGATATGAACCCGCAGCCACATGGGAGGGGAGGCTGGAGGAGCTGAGCCAGTAGGACAGGCAGGCAGGAAAGGGCTGTAGTTCAGCGGTGGAGCACACACTTTGCATGCAGAAAGTCCCAGGTTCAATCTCCAGCATCTCCAGATAGGGGTGGGAAAGGCTGGAGAACGACTTCCCATCAGTATAGACCAGATTTAGGCAGTAAACGTGGCACCCGTGGGCACCCGTGCACCCTCGGACAGCTTTCCTGGTCCCTGCTGAGGTGCTTTACCCCTTCTACACTTTTTTTAACAACCATTTTTTTTAGTGGCGGCTGGGATGCCTTCAAAGCCAAGTGAGGGCCTCCAGCTGCTCTTCTTTCCCCATGAATGCCCCTGGGCTACACATGGGGCTCAGAGACAATCTTTGGAAATGGAGATGGTGGGCAGCTGCAGGCTGATGCTGAGTGCCCATTTTGTGGTGGTGCCCAGGACAGCTTCTCAAACAGCCAAATGTGCCCACGGGACCAAAAATGTTGCTTTCTCTTGGTGTAGACAATACTGAATTCGCTGGACCAATAGACTTTAACTGTGGAAATATTATGGGCTTCAGTTTGTCTCTAGAGTTAAAGAATTCTGTGAAATGTGCTTCCCACCTTTCTGTTATAATTTGGGCCTCCTTCAGATATCTTATTAGTTAGGTATGCCAACGGATTCCGGAATCTTGTAACATCTTTTTCTAACATGGCAGCTTCTATCTCTGCCCACTAGCGTTATCTGATATCCGTCTTTCCTTTTGTACAGCAACTTTTTATATTATGTATTATATATGTTGACTTGACTCTTCAGCCAAATAGGGCTCCAAGAGTGGCATACAAAGATTAATAATGAGACAGCCCCTGCCCTCAGTCTTACAGTCTAAAGGAAAAGGAAAGGTTCCTCCTGTGCAAGCACTGGGTCATTACTGATCCCTAGAGGGAAGCCGGCGCTGTGCTGGCGTTTTCATGGCAGACTATAGCTGGGTGGTTTGCCATTGCCTTCCCCAGTCATGATTACCTTTCCCCCAGCAAGCTGGGTACTCATTTTACTGACCTCGGAAGGATGGAAGGCTGAGTCGACCTGAGCCGGCTACCTGAGACCCGGCTTCCGCTGGGATCAAACTCAGGTCGTGGGGAGAGTTTCAGCTGCAATACTGCTGCCTATCACTCTGCGCCACACAAGGCTTACAATCTAAAACACATAACATAAAAGGAAAAGTGATAGGGAAGAAGGAGGAAAAAAGCAAAACTCAGGCAGCAGTTCTTAGGTTCAAATAGAGATGGAAGAATCAGTGAGGTTCTCTGATTTCCACCTCAGAGCTTAGTTCATCTCATTCCCATTCCCCAAATGGGAGCACTCCCCCACCCCCAATTTGTACAAGGAAAGTGTGCATTTTGCTGCACATTATTTAAAGTGCACACCAGAAATGAACAGTTTCTCCAGTAAATTAAAGTCTGAAAATATAATTTTTTTAAAAATGTGCATTTTAAAGACCACATTCTTGCTAAAAAAAAATTTAAATGCATTCACAAGCTTGAGAAATATGCAAGCGGTTTTGATAACTGCATTCCCATCCACATTTGGGGTTGCTAATGGGACACATTCCAGTGGAAAACAAATCAAAATGAAATTCTCGTACATCTCTAGTTTCGAAGTTCTCATAGCTGCTCCTTCTGGCAGGGAAGTGTGAAAAAGCTATCTGGAGCTGTTTCTTCTCTGGCTGCTGGATGGGGCCAGGTTGGTCTCTCCCTTGCCAGGATGACATTCCTGGGAGGCAGAGCTGGGGTGCAGCCTCCAAGTTGCCCTGGGTTTTCTGGCCATCGATGAGCCAGAGTCCTTTTGTTGCAGGGCCAAAGGAAAACTCACACTGCATGTGTAAGAGAAGAAAGAGTTTAAAATCCTTTAAGTAAAATGACTGAAAAGAGAAATTCTTCCCAAGAATGTGTACATTCAAGATAAGACTAACTTGCAAGGAAGTAGAACTAGATGAAGGACCAGATGTAACCGCAAACATCCTGTGAAAACTGTGGAAGCTTTTCACCTTAGCTATTGTTTATACAGCATAATGTATAGCTGTGCTTACGTGTAGCCATGTAGTTGTAAATTGTCAAAGCTATAGAAAGAGCTAAGTCAAAGCTATCTTTTGATAGACCTCTCTCAGAGCTCTAACCATGCATGCATATACACTTAATAAAGCTGCCTGAAAGAGTGACAGACTTGCATTTTCTTCGGTTGTCTGGGCCTCCAGCCTAAGAGAACCTCTTCCCTGACACATGTATCTTTTTTCACGAGTGCAATATATGATAAAGCAGAAGGAGGGAACTGCCCAAGCTTAGGCCCAAGTCTCACTGTGGTATAGTGACATGGAAAGGGCCATTGACATAGTCATGCCTGTGGAGCTCTGATAGATCTTTGGTTTTAGAAGAACATTGGGCTAGGAAGCAGGATATTTACGTCCCTCCATTGGGAGAATTTACCATTTATTCCGACTCTCTGCTTTCTGCTCTTTAACCAGTTACTGATCCATAAGAGGACCTGTCTTCTTATTCCATGACTGCTAAGTTTGCTTAGGAGTCTTTGGTGAGGGCCTCTGTCAAAAGCCTTTTGGTCCAAGTAAAGAATGTCTACCAGATCACCCCTGTCTACATGTTTATTGATACTCTCAAAGAACTGTAAAAGGTTAGTGAGACAGGACTTACCTTTGCGGAAGCCATGTTGCTTCTTTTTTAGCAGGGCTTGTCCTTCTATATGCTTACTAATTTTATCTTTAATAATGCCTTAACCAACCAATTTAATAATGCCTTAACCAACCAATCATTTTTGAAAATTGGTGTTATATTGGCCATCTTCCAGTCCTCTGGTATAGAGGGTG
Source organism: Heloderma suspectum (assembly GCF_057233095.1). Classification (NCBI taxonomy): domain Eukaryota; kingdom Metazoa; phylum Chordata; class Lepidosauria; order Squamata; family Helodermatidae; genus Heloderma; species Heloderma suspectum. Next base: position 173,479,439 of record NC_139459.1, read on the forward strand.
ATCTTTAGGGACATGTTACATATTTTGGTTAGAAGATCAGCAATTTCATATTTGAGTTCTTTGAGAACTCTAGGATATATACCATCCGGGCCCAGTGATTTATTTGCTTTCAATGTATCAATAAGGTTGAGAACTTCATCTCTTGTCACCACTATTTGCGTCAGTTCCACAGACTCCCTTCCTGAAAACCTCAGTTCAGGCACAGGTATCTGTCCTATATCTTCAGCAGTGAAGATGGGTGAAAAAAAAATCATTCAGCTTCTCTGCAGTCTCGTTGCCCTCCTTCAGTACCCCTTTCACTCCATTGTCATCCAATGGTCCAACTGCCTCCCTAGCTGGTTTTCTGCTTCTGATATATTTAAATAATGCTTTAATGTTGGCCTTGATGTTGTTAGCGACATGCTCTTCAAAATGTTTTTTTGCATCTCTTATTGTCTGCTTGCATCACCTTTGTGCAAGCTTGTGTTCCCTTTTGTTTTCCTCACTTGGGCAAGACTGCCATTTTCTGAAGGAAGCTCTCTTTTCTCTAATAGCTCCCTTAACACTGCTCGTTAACCGTGCCGGTGACCTCTTGGACTTGGTGCTACCTTTCCTAACCTGCAGTATACATTTCAGCTGGGCTTCTATTATTGTGGTTTTGAGTAATCTCCAAGCATTTTGAAGGGAGTTAATACTCTTGACTCCCCCTTTTAACTTCCTTTTCACTAGTTCCCTCATTTTAGAGAAGTACCTCTTTTGAAGCCAAATGTGACTGTGTTGGACTTCTTGGGCAATTTTCCACTTAAATATATGTTAAATCTGATAGCACTGTGATCACTGTTTCCAATTCATTCAACAACGTTTACAGCTCTCAACCTCCTGGGAACCAACAGTGTAAGGCACAGCTGAACAGGCCAAAATGACACTGTAGAGACTCTAAAGCAACTGTTTTTAATGCTGCCATCTTGAATGTTGCAGGGCCAAACTGCAACTTTCGTTGCATGTATCTTTCCCTCAGGCGTCTACAGCGATTAACCCTCCACCTCAGTCTGATTGGCTCTTGGTGTCTTAATGGTGGTCCCCCATCATGCAGCCATGAGGAATCATGGCTCAGCCCCAGGAAGGGACCCCCTAAACCTAAGAGACACCAAGCAACTGTCTTAGTGGTGCCACTCCTAGGTTGGGTTCCTTGGGAAGGGGATGACAGCTAAGTTGATTATTTGGATGTCTTCCTAGCCTCAACTTGTTCAGGTTGGTCCTGTCCACAGAGTGAACTGGGAGCTTCCAGAAAGCCAGGAAAAACCGTGCTTGCCCATATGCTGGGGGGTGGGGGGTGGGGAGATGAACCTTTTGGGCAACTAGGTATGGACTTCTAATACGGCCCATCCCTCTTACATTCAAGTACTATAGAATTTACAGTGTAATGAGGGTACATGATGCCACTAGATATCAGGAGGCCCTCCTCCTTCAGCAAGTCATGGTAGACATTCTGTGTGAGCTCACACAGGTCTTTACCTGTGTGTGTGTGTGTGGTGGGGGTGGGGTGTTTCCCAATGAAATGCTCACAGACCAAGGAATGGCCTTCACATCACAGCTGAACCAACCTCCTTCTCTGTTTACAGATTTCCCCTTTTCATTCCCAGACCTTGAGTCTGGTTAAGTGCTGGAACTGCACCTTGAATATGATCCTGTGCAAGGTGGAAAGAGAAAACCCTAAGACCTAGAAAAGGAAGAAGCACCAGAAATGCTGGTGCTTCATTGCAGCTGTATAATTTAGGGCAGAACAGAGTCCTTTGTTGCTGCTTTTATTACACAATTGGGCATAAGAAATGCTTGTTGGTTTTCTACAGATTACCTATCTATTACCAGCAGATCCAGACCTACCTTCCCCACCTATGTCTTAGAAGAAGTCTGCTTGGTGCAGAGGCAGGGGGACATTTCTTAGTCATGACTAGATTATCAACATGAAACCACATTGTTGGTCTGCTCTGCCTCTGCTCCTTCCAGAAAATCCCTGAGAACAAAACCAGGGGAAGTCCCTCAAGTCTATGATTCTCAATATGGGTCAAAGCCAATCATGATAAGCCTCTGAGACTCACATATTAAACCAGGAGATGTTGAATGTTAGCAGCATCACTGATGCATTTTCCTGGAAGGAGCCCTCTGATCTGAAAGCAAAGCAGGCAAATATCTATCCCAGATCCCTCTGGTGGAAATTTATGCTGGAATAGTGTGAGAGCTCTGATGTGGCTAAACTATGGGAGTCTTGTGTATTTTCATAAAAATAACTGCCAAGTGGTAAATTCTCACCAACAATGAGGTCTCCTGGCCTGTCATAATTTTTTGTGATTTAAAAGGACTGTCACATGGGCACTTGGTCCTCAGCATCCTCTGGGTGGCCTCAGGAAGGATCCAAAACAGCAGCACCCAAATCATCAGTGGTACAGAAAGATCTTCCCTCCTAGGTCAAAGACCAACCCCACCCCACCCCACCCCACCCCACCAAACAAACACCACACCCTGAAAGAGAGTGGATTTTACAGGCCCTGGCAGGGGAATTGGAGCTTAGCCAGAAATTAGCAGACACCAAGTCCCACATAGGAGGGCTCAGGGTGTATTTATGCAAGCACGTTTTCTCCAGGATGTCTTTGTTATTGACATGCTGGATGGAAATCCATTGGGGATTCATCAGTAATTACTAATGTAGCAGCCATATCAGGGGTCAGACTAAGTAGTCTCCTGCTTCATGTTCTTGCTGAGCTCTTGATCTCTGAAATATATGTTTGTAAGCTGACGAGACACAGGAATGTCTTATCTTGTCAACAAAGGCTAAGGTCATAGAATTGTATATCATGTTCTCTGCTGTTCTCTGCTTATCATGGCTACCCTGTAACCCATTTCTTGTATTATAAACAATGGTGCTAGGAGAAAAAATGTTGAAAAAATGCAACCCCACACGGGAGGGAGAGGAGGAGCCATTTCCTATGTGTCACAATATCTATAAAAACAATGTGCTGATGTAAATCGGGGCTTTTGGCTCTTTGGAAGTGATTCCAGCCTTAAGCCCGCGTGTTAAATAAAGAAAAAACTCTTTTTCCTTCACTCCGTGGTCTCTCTGACTCTGAGTTCTGCAACACTGTCATTGTGATAATTCCAGGTTAGAGAAATAAGCACAGCCCCAGAATGCTGGGCTCCCTTTGTACATTGGAAGGAGCAAAACAGGTTTGCTTCTGCATAGGACAGATGAAGTTGACTTTAGTTGTCAGACTTTGCCCTTTGACTGGTGTAAATCTGAACACCTAATTCGAAGATGGAGTCCAGGCTTATGCAAAGTTAATTAGCCCAGATTAATGGCTGGGAATGGGAGGAGTTGGCACCTAATTATAGCAGTGCATGGCTGGGCAATAAGGCATTGCTGGATGAATTGACCAGTCTGTCTGCAGTTAGAATAACCTGTATGGGCATTAGTTCTCTTAGGTTGGGCCACCTCCAAAGAACTGAATCCAAGGGATTCCCGAATGCTTTGGGGGACTTTTTGTTTGGGCATTAGTTCTCTTAGGTTGGGCCACCTCCAAAGAACTGAATCCAAGGGATTCCCGAATGCTTTGGGGGACTTTTTGTTTGGGCATTAGTTCTCTTAGGTTGGGCCACCTCCAAAGAACTGAATCCAAGGGATTCCCGAATGCTTTGGGGGACTTTTTGTTTGGGCATTAGTTCTCTTAGGTTGGGCCACCTCCAAAGAACTGAATCCAAGGGATTCCCGAATGCTTTGGGGGACTTTTTGTTTGGGCATTAGTTCTCTTAGGTTGGGCCACCTCCAAAGAACTGAATCCAAGGGATTCCTGAATGCTTTGGGGGACTTTTTGTTTGGGCATTAGTTCTCTTAGGTTGGGCCACCTCCAAAGAACTGAATCCAAGGGATTCCCGAATGCTTTGGGGGACTTTTTGTTTAGGCATTAGTTCTCTTAGGTTGGGCCACCTCCAAAGAACTGAATCCAAGGGATTCCCGAATGCTTTGGGGGACTTTTTGTTTGGCATGGCAGGTGTCCCTGCTGAGGCCCTACTCTCACTGTTGTGCCTTAGCATCCTCCATGGAGCTGTGGAGCTCAGATGGCTCCCTGGCATTCAGGGGAGCTGCAGGCTATGAAGCAGGCTGGGAAATGGCCAGAGCGCAAGTGGAACAAATATCAGAACAAATGCAACTGAGTAGAGGTGAGAGCCCATTACCATGACTACCATGTGGTGGTGGCAGCAAAGAAGACCTCTTTCTTGGCCACCATTGCACCCTCAAGCCAATGGATTTGACTTTAGATCTCAGAGTCTACCCTTGGCCCTGTGTGAAGCTGAGCACTTAAACCTAAGGGTCACATCTCAGGAGTCAAGGCAACATGGACCTTTCCCTCTACTGCACTCTGAATTTAATCCTTGGAGAACCCTAGGAGAACCCTTGAAGACCTAGGATACCCTCCAGATGTTTTGGACTGTAATTCCTATCATTCCTAAGCAATATAGCCATTGGCTGCGGTGGCTAGGAATGGTGGGAGCTCTATACCAATTATATGAGGGATGCAAAACGTGCCCAGGTACAACTAAACTTGCAGCACCAGAAAGTACAGGACCCTGCCCAAGGGGTGGTTCACGATATGTGACTATCAGGGATCATCGAGCCCTTCAGAAGAAAACGGAGGAGTCTGACTGTGATGGTGCCAAAGGCTGGCAGATTTGTGCGATCGATGGGCAAGATAGAGAAAGGGGAGAGAGTGACTGTGGCCCCCTCCAGCACACCTAAGTGGCTAACACGGTCTCCCTGAACACACACACACACACACACACACACAATGCTTCCCCCTGGGGTTTTCCCACATGGAGCCCTTATTTTGCAGTCAGCCAGTATCTGTACTGGGTTTTGTTGCCTGTGGTTTGTAACCCATGATCCACTCCAAGCCCCTTTTTCTTGGTGGGCATAGCAGTTTTTGGCATCAAGATGAGGGAGGTGGGCCAGGACAGAATGTATCCAGGTATCATTTCCTTTCCCCTCCCACAGTACGTTTTCTCCATTCTGCGCATGAGCATGGGTGAGTGTGACTAGCCTGCACATGCCAATTTTCGTGTGTGTGTGTGTGTGTGTGTGTGTATGGATAGATAGATAGATAGATAGATAGATAGATAGATAGATAGATAAACTGGCACTCCTGATACCCATTTAACAGCACAGCTACTGATGATGCCAGAAGCCAAAACATTTAGCTTAATTTTTTTAAAAAATACTCTGTTGTTAGTCTTTCTATCCAGGAGTGCAGTATTTTGGAATTCCTTAATTTAGAAATCAGGAGCACAGAACTCTACTATATCTGGTAACTTCCTTCCCAGTTTCCCAGCAAACATGGCTGCTAGAAAGGGGGCCTGCTGAGAGCAGACAGAGCAGGTTCCCCCCTCCTTGCTTTGTAAAAAGAAAGCCACCGCCTCCTTTCCCCCCTAATTTATTATCCTTGCGCAAGTCTGTTCTTCTGGAATACCACTAACATAAACTTAAATTTATTGGACAAGCAAACAACTACAACGGAACAACTGAAGTTAAGCAGGGGATTTCAGTATGGGTGCTAAACACAGGGCATTTGGGGAGTAAAGTGGCAAAAGAAACAAGGGGCTGCCAATGCCATTTTGAAAAGCTGGAAGGACCTGCAGGTCAGGACATGCCACTGCAACAGGAAATATTCTAAGCCAGGTGACCAGGAGAGGATGGGAATCTCCAACATGTCATCCATCTTCCCCAGGCACAACTCCTCCCAGCTTGCTTCCATTCTGCATTTCCCTGTCCACTGCATCAAAGAAAAGGTGCTGCTGTTCTGCTTTTCCCCTCCTTAACGGAGTTTCCACGTTGAGCAAAAGGTCTGGAGAACTGCTGGGAAAACACGGGTGGATTACAAAAGGACAACAACATTATCTGGATCACCCATGAAATGTGAGTGAATGAGCCATGATGATTCTTCAAAAAATTCTCATACAGAGAAGCCCCTGCTGTTCCCTTTCACATGTTTTCTCACTGGCCACAGCAACTGCCTGATGGTGCTCTGGAGATGAGTTGCTTGGACTGAGAGGTGCCAGCTCTGAAGGGGAGGCTTTATAGAGCCTGGTGGGCAGGGATTGGCCCTTGTGAGGGTCAGCTGATGGAATGCTCAGGCGGGATGGTACTGCAGTCTAGATTGCGCCCTCAAAGCATCAAGCTCAGTCACCCAAACTTGCAGTGGAAAGGAGGACACATGAGTTAAGGCTTAGAGCCTGGCTCCAGGGAGATGGGCTCAACATGTGCACGCACGCACACGCACACGCACACACACACACACGTGCACATACAGAATGGTGCCAAATGGAGGATTCTAGGAGCATCTCTACACCAGCCTAAAATCCTGCATTTAAAACAGCTTTCTGCTTCCATTTTAAATGCAAGATCACAACTTATCTGAGTCTTCCATTCTCTTTCATTGATCTCACTCATCTTCTTGCCGCTTTTCCTCTTTTCGCAGAGGGAACTCCGGTGGAACACAACGGGGTAATTTGACAGCTCATTATCTGAGATCTATTTAAAAACGGAACAAAGGGCATTTAGTGCAGGAGACCCCCTGGAGGTTCACGGCGTCATGTAAAGAGCCCGCAAACTTCCGGGATGGAGCCATCTCAATCGTAGGATCAAAGCTCCGTGTGAAGAAAGCCTAGCACTACCGGTCAAAAGGCATCATGCAGTATTCTGTCTTTTCTTCCTTAACAGACTTATTTTTGTGGAAAGAAAAAAGATGGGAAAAGCAGTGGGGAAGTCCCTCCATGCGAGCAACTACTTGTGCATAGGTGTCCCATTTTGGATGTCTGCACTGATGGTGCAGAGGTTGGGCAGGACAATGCGTGACACCGGGAGTTGGGGCAGGAGGTACGGCCACCCCCTGTGATGAAAGTTCCTAGAATCCCCCCTCCCAGCCACGGAACTGCAAGGAGCAGCACTACCACTGCCACCTAACTGGCCCTTGACCTACTGCCAGGCAAGCGTCTCTGCTTCCACCACCCCACCTCGTCCGGCTTGGAGACAGTGGTGCCACGAGGGCTGGACCCCAGGGCCAATGTCCTGGGCCCTGTAACTCTGGGCTCCCCAAAATGACCACCCAGAGCACAGCAGGTGGGCAGTGTCAAAGAGTTCCAACGCCTGGGCCAGCGTAGGCATGCTGGGGTTGGCTGCGGCCGACTGTGCTCACCGCAGCATCTGTTTTCTTCTTATTTTTAAAAAAGGTTTTGATGTCCGGAGGTGGATGGCTGGGCCTGCACGTGGAAGCAGATGCCCATTTCATTATTTTGACCATTCTACTGCAAAATGGTGCCTGTTCCCAAGGAAAGTGCATTTCGCATCAGGGCAGTGGAAGCAGATTCCGTTTTACTTCTCTAGTCATGATGGTGCTACAATTTAAGTACCTTAAAAATGCCAAAGTGCACGTGCTCAGAGTATTTCTCTTTTTTCGGAGGTGGCACACAATTTCCCCCATTTTCTTTTGCTCTAACACAGGGCTGGGGAACACCAGGATTGGGTCCCAATCTGGCCCTCCTGGAGTCCCAATCTGGGGCTTCCCAGGTCACCGTGCCCCCTCCCCTGGCCCGGCCCCCTTTTCCCCTACCATGAATGGTTTGGTGGTTTCCAGATGTTTACTCAGTTTTGTCCCCATTCTAAAATGTTGAAATGCCTCTCCTAAGGCTGAGTTCCTGGCAGGAAGAGATTTAAGCTAAATAGCTTTGGCTATTGGGCGGTATAGAAATGTAATAAATGAATAATAAATAAATAAAAATGCTGCTGGGTTTTTGCTTTTTGGTATTTTTTGCCCCCATCCCTTTTGCCTTTGGCTGGAATGCGCCCTCCCCCAAGGGCTTCTCTGAAATTTAATTTGGTCCTTGCACTGAAAGAGGTCCCCATCCCTCCTCTACATATGAGGAATATAGAAAGAGTTGGAATGTAAGGAATGGCAGTTGGGGAGGAAAGTAATGTGAGTTGCCTGCTTCAGAGGTGAAGTTCTGCCTGTGGCCATGTAAAGAGAGACCCCTGTAAGGCCATTAGTTCCAGGGTTAAAATTACCTGGCAGCACCATTGCCAGACACCTGGAATGTGGGGAGAGTGACCGTAAGTGCAAAGCAGGTTAAGGGAAAGGAGTTCGAAAAGATGCCTTTGATTTGGTTTGAGGGGTTCGGATACATAGCATTCATTGGGTTAATTTCTACCCCACCTTTCTACCCAGAAATAGTATTCAAGGTGGCTTACAACAATGAAAGACAATATTTAGAATAAAAACATAATTCAGACAATCATAGAACAAATAAATTAATCTAGCTCCCCTCTATGGACCAATTTGATAGGGAATCGGGATTGACCGTTAGATTGGCAACTGAATTATCAGAGAAGACTCCACAGTGTTAGATCCCCTCATTCCTTTTCCTTATTAGATAATCTCTGCAGTTGAGATTGGGTCTCAGCACAATAATGTAGCATTTGGGGAGAAAGATGCAACTCAGGAGACCAGCCCCAGAGGCCAAGATAGAGAAGTTTTCTATGGCTACCATGGACTTCCCCTTGGTGCTCAGATAGGTGGGCACAAAAGAGATCCAAACACTGCAAAACACCAGCATGCTGAAGGTGATAAACTTGGCTTCGTTAAAGCTGTCAGGCAATTTTCTTGCTAGGAAAGCCACTGTGAAGCTGATAATAGACAGGAAACCCATGTAAGCCAAGACAATGTAAAACATTGTGACTGAGCCTTCATTACACTCCACTATGATCTCTCCCACCAGGGAATGGAAGTCCAAGTTTGGGAATGGGGGAGAGGTCACCAGCCAGACAGCACAGATAATAGCTTGGATGAGGGGACAGGCCAGGATAATGGAGTTTGTCAGTTGTCTCCCCACAAGTTTTCTTGCCAGGTTTCCTGGTTTGGTGGCCATGAAGGCCAGAACCACTGTGACAGTTTTTGCCAAGATGGAAGAAATGGCAACAGAAAAGATGATTACAAAAGCAGTTTGTCGGAGAAGGCAGGTGATCTTTATGGGCTGACCGATGAACAGGAAGGAGCAGAGGAAGCAGAGTAGGAGGGAAATGAGGAGGACGTAGGTAAGGTCTCGGTTGTTGGCTTTGACGATGGGTGTGTCACGGTGTTTAATAAAGACTGCCAGCACTAAACATGTGATCAGAGAGAGGAAAAGAGCTAGAGAAGCTAAAACAAAGCCTAAAGTCTCTTGAAAGGAAAGGACGTGAATCTTCTTGGGCATACACTGGTCTTGATTCCCATTAGGGTGTTGATCTTCTGGGCAGGCAGCACAGCGATCTGCATCTGGAATGAGCAACAGCTACTGAAGTATCTCAAACATGACACAGATGTTCTTTCTATGTCTGTCTGTGTGTGTGCGGGGGGGGGGGGAACGACAGTTCAGTCCACAAAGAAGGAGCTGGAAATTTCAGTTCTGTAGCTGATTGTACACCTAGGGGTATAACGTCCATTTAATTGCTCTCTGTTAAAGCTTTTGCAACATATTTAATAAGACCACTGTAAAAATGTACAGAACACTTTCTTCTTTTTTTCTTTTAACACAATGGCCTCCTGTACCAGATTTATGGTCGATATCACACAAGGTGGAAAAATCCAAACTCTGCAACTAGAAATGAAACCTGGATCAGTGTAAGAACTGAACCACTATCAGTAAACCTGCAGCTCTTTCTGAATGAGCAAATAAATTAATGGCTTTCTTCAGATTATGGACTGTCCTCTGAGGAGATGTTATAGTGCCGAGGCTGGGGAACAGGTTACAGAAATCAGAATAGATATAAATGGCAATCAGTTTGACATTGGGGTAACAGTCTCCAGTTGTTAAAAGGATGACCAGCCACTAGCCCTGATAAGCGTTCATCCCAAACAGCTTCAGGTCTCATGCTAAAGAACCGAGGTTGAAAACATGGTCTTTACAAAATTATGCCTTAAACATTGAGCCAATGAGAATAAGGAAGGAAATGGAACAGACTGTGTACTTGTGAATAAGAGTAATTTACTGGGTGTCATTATTGTATTAATTAAATACAAGATTTCAGGAACTCATGTATAAACAACTAAACTGCAGAGGTATGCAATCTAAAATGGTATGCATAGAGAAAACATTCCTACGGGAAATGGTGGACACACTCCTCCTTGTCTATGATCTTCCCCTTCTCACCACACCAGTCCAACTCCAGTACGTTCTGCACTTTTATATGGCTCTCAAAGTCTCAAGTACCTGTTGAGTTAGAAATGGTCCCTTCTGGACAATGATCACACATGTAGCAGCAAACCTGCTTCCCCTCTGGAACTTTTCTCCAGTACCCTGGAAAGCACCTCTCTACACACCTTGCAAAGGGCGTCTTCTAAAAGAGAAGAGAGCAATAGTTGAGGTTTTCCATGAGATGGACATTGCACTAAACGGGACTTTCTCCATGGAGTTTCCCATTGTGTGATGGACAGGATTTGCAGCTTAGAGGGGCCAAACCTGTTTCTGATGTCTGCAGGTTACTTTGAACCATCATAAAAATGCCTTGTATTGGAGACAGGAATTGTAATGCTGGAAGCTGCTGTATCCTGATGACGTCAAGGGGAACAGCCCCCATCATAAATGCCCTCCCTCTCCCATGACATCAGGGAGTCCATCCCACCCACTCTCACTCCCTAACCCTTCATGCACAGAGAGGCACGGAGCTCTGTCACTGTCTCTGCATGGAGAAAGCAACCTGGTTGTCAGGGTGGAAACTGAGCCAGTAGAGCCCCAGAGCAGTTCTGATTCTGAGGAGGAACAGCAATCCGTGGGAGAGGAGCTCGCTCATCTCTCACAGGCACAGCAGCTGGCAGAGATTCCTCCTGCCAGCATTCCTGAGATAGATAGTGACCCTGGCAGTGAGAGAGCGCTGGAGGGGGGCTGGCTGGACGCTCGGCGCAGACGCAGGGAGCGACAACAGATGGAGGGTGCGGAAAGGAGTCGCAGCGCTTGTTTGGCACGCAAACCACGGTCGCGTCCCGAGGACCCAAGGGAAAGAGGGAGGATCTCTCCTTAGCTTATAAGTTCAGGGTCTTCCTGTGGTTCCCCTTCAAACGGGGACCAACTGCCTTACCTGGAGCTTAGGCTACTCAGCTATCTTTCCCCAGGGCTGTTCCTTGCTTTGGCGCTAGCGACTAGTATTCTGAAAGAGTCATAAAGTAATAAAGGAATAAAGTCTCGGAAAGAATTCCTCGTCATCTGTGTCCTGAGGTGGCTATTGGTGGGGACTGCAAGAGGCAGCTAGGGCGCTCCTGACACTGGTCCTGCAACCCCATTCGAGTTGGCCACCTCCTTCCCTCCACGCTCTTGACCCAATTGGGGTGCAAGGCTGGTCAAAAATGTAGTCTGAGGCAGAAAGAGGAACTTTAGAGGCTGCCTTCTCCCAAGTCAGACCTTTGGTCCACCTAGGGATGAATAAATAATTAGTTTCAGCTCATTTTAGATCAGGATTTTCTCAGTTCTCATTTTCGGAGTGAACATGGACTTGAGCGCATTCTGCAATCATTGTCACAGGCCAAAATAAAAAATAAAAAAATTGCATTTGGGAGCATGACTACACTTGAGGAACGGGCATGGAAATCGGTACTTTTGAAAAATGCACACTTTAATTAATGGGAGAAGAATGCATGCATTTAAAGATGCACACAGTTGATGTGTACATTTGGAAAAATATGCAAAAAAAAAGCGCAAATTTTCTTGCAAAAAGAAAAACCCTCCCAAAGCTTGTAATCTGATATGGAGAGGAGATAGAATGAGCTTCGAGGTGGCATTTGGATAACTTCACTGAGCTCTGGTTTTGCAGATTCACACATCCCTTGATGCACAAAGCCCAATGTTGTCTTCACTGACTGCAGAACCTCTCCAGGGTTTCAGGCATGGCCGTTTTTCAAGCCCTGCCTACAGATGCTGATAACAAAATCTGGGACATCTGCATGCAAAGATGGTTCTTTACCATGGGACAACGACCATTCCTTGGACTTAATAGGCCTTTGGCCTCATCTAGAAAGGCAACTTGTGTCCTCAAGGGACAGAAGTGCAACATTCTTTAGTTCTGTAACTTCAGAACATTCAGTCCCACCTCTGTAGGCCACACGATTGCATCAGATTGAACTGTAAAGTCTTGGCCTGGGGGAGCCCCCAAATCCACTCCTCCAACTTTCACAGGATAAGAAGATCCATTTGGGAAGAAGACCCAGTTCAGGATATCATATCTCTTGCCATTTTCAGTGAAAGAGACTTCATCTCCAGCACTGTTGTTAAACCGGACATTTCTCAAAGAGGCAAGAATCTGAAACAGAACAGACACTTAGAAAACAGGGTAGTTGTGAGTGAATTCTGGCATCTTCTAACAGACTGTGACTGCCGTTGAGTGAGGACGAGACTGCTTTTTCCCATACTCCATCTTTTGGTTTAAATAATGGTTAAGATTAATCTTCATTGGGCACTATCTGCTCAAATATGCTTGCTCAGTGGTTTGAGCTTTTTTAGCTGGTGACAGCTTGCTACAATGCACCCTCATATCTTTGAGTGAAAGCTGGAGGGAGTTTGCTCATAGCAGCAAAGAGTCCAAAACCTGGTGGTCTTCAGCTGGCTCTCAAGAAGGAACATGCTGCAGGTTGAGGTGCATAATGTTGGCTTCTCAGGGTTATGGGGGGAGCAATATTGCTCTGTAGCCCACAACTTTGGGTAGAGGCTTGCTTGATTCCTCCCCTCTCAATATCCACAGTTGTAATTACATAATTATTATATAAGCACTGTTAGTTTCTGCTATTCACTTCCTAATCCTCTTTAAAGGAAATGATGGCTATGGAAGAATATTCATGGGAAATGTCTTCTTAGGATGTTTAAAATGGACTAACAGTCCTTCCCTCAGGCTCACCCTTTGCTTCCAGGATCAGACTATTGAGAAATCACCAAGGCACCTTTTATAAAATTGCCACATCTGATGTTACCTGCCATGGATGAATAGTCAGAAGCCTCTTGCCTTCCTTTGTCATTGCAAATTTGGATCCAGATACAGCATTTAATGCATGTGCCACAGAATATATACTGTTGTAGATATTGTAGCTGCAACCAGACATGCTCATTTCAAACATGGCATCTGGCAAGTTGTCTAGCTTCTCCTTCCCAGTACACTTTCCCGATCCCCTCAGAGAGGTTTGGCCTGATTTCAGAAAATTGCAGCCAAATGTCTTTTCCCACCAGTCACGGAGAAAGATGTCTCCTTGTGGATGGAATGGATCTAAAGCCCAGAGAAAATGCCTGAATTCTGGCACATCCCTTGTGTGGACTCTGAAGTGCAAAGCACCATGGAAATGGTTTAGAAGTAACTGGCTGTTGTGGGATCCCATTGCAGCAATTTCCCAATGGGATGTCAGGATCCAGCCCTTCAGAAACGTGGTATTGGTGTTTAATTCATGAGCAATCAATAATCCTGTTAGTAGCTGTATAACACCAGAGTCTGCAAAGACAATCATCACTTCTGGCTCAAACCAAGAGCTAGGAATATCACCAGCTAGTGCTTGAAGCAGATGGAGCCGGTTCGTTTGATCAAACATTTCAGTGAAAGCCACACAGATGTCCTTCCGCTTGAGCATTGGTGTCAGTGTCTGGATAAAATTTTCACCACTGTCATCATTGGGAGCAACCAACCCAATCCAGTTCCAGTGGAAATGCAGGAGCAGTTGGACTAAGCCCACATACTGGGAAATTTCATTGGAATCAATCCGGTAGAAGGAAGGAAATACGTTTTCCTCTCTCTCAGTACACTCAGAGAAGCCATAACCAAGCTGAAGGAAGGAATTTCCAGAGTAAATTCCAGGGTAAGCCTTGCGCATCTATTGCAGCAAAACCAACAATGATTTTTGTGGCCCTTCCACGACTAACCCATTTTTTTGGCATAAACTTTTGTGAACTACAGGTCACTTCAGATGCATGAAATTGTTACTCAGTCCCTTTTTGGGAGGTCAAGTTTTGGGGCCAAAGGGCTTTTAAGGGGGCTATGGAATGGAATGGGAGAAAAACTTTGGTTCACAAGCAAGCCAGTCTTTCCTGAAGGGCAGAAAATTCTTGCTGCCTGGAGTTTGAGATGCAGACAGTTTACGTTGACAAAGGTGTATTCAAGTTGTGGAAGGTCCAGTCTGGAAGAAAGGCAGGTAGGCCCTCAAGCTACCCACTCTGAGAGTCTGAAGTGTTTCCATGTACCCTGATAAGGCCTACGGTAACATCAGCTACCTAAAACCATGAAAAAAGGCTGTCTTTGCAAGTTTCTGCTTGCCCAACATGTCTTTCCCCAATCCACAACCAATTTCCTAGTTGGCAACTCGGAATAAGGCCAATCAGAAGGCAGGAAAGTTTAGGGGAATCAGTTGATCAAAACGCAACTGCACTCTAGGAAAATAGGGATGGACGAAAGTCCCTTACCTGGTCCCGCAGCTTGCTTCGCGGTGGGGGGGGAGGCGCTCCGTTTCTCCCCCCGAAATTCTTGTTGGGGGGGAGGCGCCCCGTCCCTCCCTGCCGAAATTCTGGCCGGGGGGGAGCGCCCCGTCTCACCGGCCGTGAATCTCATCTCCTGCCGGGACGCAAATGGCGGCGGCCGTAGCTGCCGCCGTTTGCGTCCCTGCAGTCAGCCGTGATAGGCTACGTAAATCCTTACGTAGCCTGTCACAGCTGACTTTGGGGGGGAAAAAAAAGCGCGTACACAAATGGCGGCGCCCATGGGCGCCGCCATTTGCGTTCCTTATTTGGGCACGTGTAGTCTACATAAACATTTACGTAGACTATGGCGAAAATAAGGGCAACGCTTATGTTTACATAGACTACACGTGCTACGTAAATGTTTACGTAGACTACACGTGCCCAAATAAGGAACGCAAATGGCGGCGCCCATTGGCGCCGCCATTTGCGTATGTGCTTTCCCCCCCCCAAAGTCAGCCATGATAGGCTACGTAAGGATTTACGTAGCCTATCACGGTGTTTTTTGGAAATCTAGCCGTCATAGGCTACGTAAATCTTTACGTAGCCTATCATGTTTGTTGTTGTTGTTGTTTTTCACCTTCGAAATGGTGGTGGTGGCAGCCGGTCGGAAGACCGGCCGCCGCCGCCGCCCCCCCGCCGCCGAACTGCCGCTGGAGCCGCCAGGGACATTCGACAAAGGTAAGTCCCATCCCGGGGGGGGGGCGGGGGGGCGGACCGTTTCTCCACCAATTTCAGGGGGCCGAATGCATTGGCATTCAGCCTCCCGGAGATTCGTGGAGAAATTCTCCGACGTCCCTATAGGAAAAGATCCTTCGCTCATGACTTTCTTTTGATTTTATTGACTTTCTTATTTTGCATAGCTCCAGGTTTTGCTAACAAGTTTTTGCTTACTTCAGGGCCTCTTGGGTCATAGTTTGCATGTTTGCTGTCTTTCTGAGAGAAAATAGGATTTATTACTTTGATCCTGTCCCTTCACTGGTTTTTGAGGCTGCTGGTGGCCATCTTTTCCAGAGTAGCTTTTGGAGGCTAGATACCTAGCTTCTAAGGAGTTTAGTTCAGTTTTCCCCCTTTGTTTTATTTTACCCTATTTTATTTTACTTCACCACCATTTTTGTATTTTTAAAAGTTTTCTTCACTTCCTAACTGGGTTAACTTTCATATCTGGACTTTGCTAAGTCCTTTACCTTGAATTCCGGGAGAGGTCTTCGCCAATCTTCCTTTGGGAACATAGGAGCCAGGGTTTTTTTTTAAATCTCTGCTCAAGATAAGTGGCTATGAGTTTCTATTTTCCTGTCCATTTCCCTAAAGGCTTGGACTACACTGCTATCTAACTAGAAGCATTAAGAATTGCATTTAACTAGTCTGGACTGGTCAAAGTGTAGGTGGAGTTAAGTAGCAATTCAAATAGCTGCTAGTTTAGCCAGTATAACTCTTGTCTACAACAGCTGTTTCATTTAATGCTCTAATATTATTTTCTTAATATTGTTTTCTATTAGGCCTTAGCAAGAGTTAAACTGTAGTTTACTTTGCGTGATGTAATCTTTTCATGTAACCCATGTGGTTCATGGGTACATATGTGTTTTTTTTTTTTGTAATCACTGCATGTTTCACATTTTACTTCTGCATGTGATGTTCTTTTGCATTTACTTTTCTCAATAAATCATTCAGATCTCAATATTTCCTGTGTGGCATGTTTTCATTTGCTTAAAAACTTGAAAGGCATTCACTCCTTTCCTGGTAAAGTTTTAAAATGTATTTTGAAACATATTAAACTTTTAAACAGCCTTGGGACACCTCTGGTTACATTCTCTCGCCCACTGGGGCAAAGTCAGAATCTCAGTTTCAGAAGTGTTATCCTGAATGAAGACGTTCATTTTTAAAATGGATTTCAACATGGAAGCTAAAGCTCTGTGATGACTTCAGAGTTCCCCACAGTGTGGTTACTACCCCAAAAGTCAGGGGCTGCCCTGGGGGTAACCCCAGTACATCGCGATGAATAGGCCTTTGTGAGAATGTCATGAGAAACCACCCCAAATGCCACTGAGGCTTTCTTCACATGGAGCTTTTATCCTGCAATTGAGATTTCTCCCTCATGGAAGTTTGCGGGCTCTTCACATGATGCCATTCACCTCCAGGGGGTCTCCTGCACTAAATGCCCTTTGTTCTGTTTTTAAATAGATCACAGATAATGAGCTATCAATTTACCCCATTGTGTTCTGCTTGAGTTCCTCCGTGAAAAGAGTAAAAGCGACAAGAAGAGGAGCGAGATCAATGAAAGAGAATGGAAGACTCAGATATGGGGAGAAGGAGGGGGAAAGGGGAGGGGGAAAACAAAGTAGGTGAAAAAGGGTGTCGTTTTGATCCTGCAATTAATACGGAAGCAGAAAGCCCCATTTTAAATGCAGGATTTTAGGCTGGTGTAGAGATGCCCTGAATTGCCTCACAAGGTAAATGGCTCAAACCATTCCCATTCCTTGTAGAAAGGTATCTGTACACACAAAATAAAAATATGATACCATGTAAGTGGGACTTAATCAGGCACCCCTGAAGTACGCCTCCACCCCCCTGTTGCAAATGCCTTCACTTTATGTCCTAACTGGCTGAAACCAAAAGCTAGGTTATATGGAAATGTGTCCCAATAAAGAAAACACAGTCAGATTTATATTGCAGGAGTGAGTTCCCCTCATCCCAGGAGTTAGTCAGTTACAGCAGGAACAAGGGGCCGATCTACATTGTGCCCGCCATCGCAATGAATTTGGTGTCCTGTCAGGTTAAACGCTCTCACATTAAAACGTGATTATTCATACTCACCCATTTCCCCCATTGCAGTGCTTCATCGAATGTGTGAGCTCGGTTCACACTTGAGCACTGTGCTGTTTTCCTGCTGTTTTCCTGCACGCGCTTGTTTGATCTCGGAAGCTAAGCGGGGTCGGCCCCGGTCAGTAGTTGGATGGGAGACCACCTGGGAATCAGGCTTCCTGCACTGAGCAGGGGGTTGTTCTATCCCTTCAATTGAGACTAGGTTTTACCCCCTCCTATCCCCCGCTCCGGATGTGTTTTTTTTAAAATTAAGGCGTTATCCTCGCAGAATCGGGGCTTCTCCGCGATGTTTTTTTCCCCCTAATTCAGGCATGATCTTCAAAGATTCGAAGTTGTGAAGCTTCACAACTTCGAATCTTCGAAGATCATGCCTGAATTAGGGGGGAAAAAACATCGTGGAGAAGTCCCGATTCTGCGAGGATAACGCCTTAATTAAAAAAAAACACATCCGGAGCAGGGGATAGGAGGGGGTAAAACTTAATCTCATTTGAAGGGATAGAATAACCCCCTGCTCAGTGCAGGAAGCCTGATTCCCAGGTGGTCGCCCATCCAACTACTGACCGGGGCCGACCCCGCTTAGCTTCCGAGATCAGACAAGCACACGCACATCCAGCCCTTTGCTTGTTGCTGAGGAAATGGGGGCTGCTGAGGAACCTATGTGATCAGTAGCTGGAAGAAGACATGGGGCCGTCGAGAGCTGTGATTGGACAGGAGGGAAATACAAACACCGCCGTATATGGACAGGCGGGGGAGGGGACTATGACTGGATACAGTAGCGAAGGCGGAAAATCAGAGCACATTAAGAGGAAATACCGGGATATTAGGGTATTGAAAGCGGGAGCATGGAAGTGGGAAATTCCAGTTCTAATTCGAGGCTGCTACTGTGTAGTGTGAAAGGCGGGCGGTGAAACCTCATTGGAAGTGAAAAAAGGCGGTAAGTGTAGATCCAGCCAAGGAGTCTTGTGATATTTTCCTCCTTTGTCATTCTTTAAGGTCTCACAAGATTCTTTGCTGTTTCCCCCAACCGAAAACCTTTCTTTGCACAAAAGACCCATTGCTGGGATTAGTCACGTATCAGCCTCTGTGATTCCCCATTCCCAACTACCGCCAAGGTTACTGGGAAATGTGGAAGATCATTTGATGAATGGCAACACAGTGGCACCACATACCCACTGCATGGGCAAGAGAGCGTTTGCAGAAACCAGGTGTTGCATCTCTGTGTTGCTGAGTTCTCCAGAATGCCCACAACTATCCCTTTACCTGTGGGATCTTGAGGATGCCCAAGATGGATTCCATCTGCCTTGAGGATTTGACATCGAGACCACCAATAATGGAGAGCAGCTTATCCTGCCTGTCACATTTATAATTGGGAAACAATCGCTTGCGTGTGGAGAGAAGAGAGAGGCTGTTCAAGTAGATCCTTCTTTCACTGTTGCTGTGGTCATAGATGTGGAAGCCAAGCGTTGTGTTGGGAAGGAGAGTCGTATCCTTGTTGAGCTCAGTGATGGCGAACACCAAGGCCAGGAAATGCTGGTAGTTCTTAACTATCCTCCTGTAATGATGAGAGTGACATTGAAAGGTGGATGCATTTTCTTTTCATATTTCAATTTTAGGAGAATTTTAGCTTAAAGCACCTACTGTCAATACTTAAGCTTTTGGAGAGGGGTTTCAAACCTTTAGAATGGGAAGAAATGACAAAATAGGGAAACCACCAAATGATAGGCGGCTGCATCTCCAGAGACAACATGATGACCACAGAAAGATCTAAATCTTCCCTAACCACAGCCTCCAAGCTCCCATACTCTGCTTACACTTGTGGTGGTTGTTGTTGTTGTTATTAACATTTATATCCCACCTTTATTCCTCTCGCAAGGAAGCCAAGGCAGTTCCCATGATCTCCCTCCTCTTCATTTTACCCTCACAACAACCCTAGGAGGTAGGTTAGGCTGAGAGTCAGTGACTGGCCAGAGGTATCCAGTGAGCTTCATGACTGAGTAGGGATTAGAACCTGGATCTCCGAAATAGCAGTCCAGCGCTCTAACCACTACACCAGGCTGGCTCGCATTCACACCCCTTTCCATGTACGTCCTCACCTGACAGCAGTAGAAGCAACAGCAATGCTTGGCTCCTTCATTCATTGGAAACAATCATCCCCAGAGTGCTGGAGAACTACCAGACAAGCACTGATGTTGCCAAAGAGGGAAGGAGTGGAAGGGGGAGTTTTCTTCCAGCTCAGAATGAAGCCAGAGCAGAATCCTCAAGTCCGTTGTCCCCATTATGAATAGCAGCAGCATCTCTGACGTATATCCCTGGAAGTAGCCCTCTAATCAGAAAGCAAAGCTGGCAAACATCTCTCTCAGATCTGTCCTGTGGAGACTTACGAAGTAAGAATGAAGTCCTTTGATGGGGCTAATAAACGGAAGTCTGTCTTTACACCAGAATGATCGCCAAATGGTAAATTCCCACCGACAATGAGATCTCCAGGCCTGTAATAGTCTCTTTGCAGTGCATATGGCCTCATCATGGGCCACGTGGTGCTCAGCATCCTCTGGGTGGCCTGAGGCAGGAGGCAAAATAGGAGCAGAAGCAGCAGCAAAATCATCAGCAGCACAAAGACACCTTCCCTCCTAAGTCAGTGACTAAAGAGAACCTGAAGGAGAGCAGATTATACAGGCCCTTGCAGGGGAATTAGATCTTAGCAAGAAGTGAGTAGAAGCCAAGTGATCAGACACCACATGGAAGGGCTCAGGGCACATCTATAATAAGCATGTTTTCTCCAGGATGTCTTTGTTATTGACTTGCTGGATGGAAATCCATGGGGGATTCATCAAGAATTACTGTCATTTCCATAATTCCAGGCTAGAGAAATAGCCAGAGCTCCAGAGTGCTGAGCTGCCTTTGCACTTTGGAGTGAGAAAAAAGTATGTGTCACTCTTTGGTTCTCTGTGGGCTATTCAGACTTGACTTTTGTTGTCAGGTTCTGGCCTTTGGCCTGTGTGAAACTGAGCCCCTAGTTCTAAGATGGAGTCCAGGCTTGTGCCAATACTCATGGGACTAGATTGATGGCTAGGAAAGGGAGGTGTTGGCACCAGTTTATACCAGTGCAGGGCTGATCAATGAGGCATTGGTGGATGAAATGACTAGTCTGTCTGGCATTAAATCAACCTGCAGGGAGCAGAGGACCTATTAGGATGGTCTAGCCCAAAGTCCTATGGAACCCGATGGTTTTTTGAATGCTTTGGGGGAGTTTCCAGGTGGCATAGCAGCTGCCCCTGTTGGGACCCAAGTCTCACTCTTGTGCTCAAGCGTCCTCTCTGGTGCTGTGGAGCTCAGATGGCTCCCTGGATTTCGTGAGGGCTTCAATTTATGAAGCAGGCCAGATAACGCCTAGAGCTCAAGTGGTGCAAAGATCCAAACAAATGTGACCGAGCACAGGCAAGCACATTATCACACCTACCATTTGGCAGTGGTGGCAGCAGAGAAGGCCTCCTTCTGAGCCACTGATGAGAAAATAGCTTGCTTGACCTAAGATTTTCATGGCTGCCTTGATCTCACGATGATTGAGTCCATGAGTTAGGCAACACCATTATCTCAAAGCAGGCCCATCACATACATCGCAGATGAGTCAGCACAACACATTCCATTCAAATGCAATAGCCAATGAGCTTACCCCTGATAAGGCAGGAAAAGATTATCAATGAGAATGTTTCTGATGCAATGCTTGATTGTATAAAAGCTCTGTGCTGTGACACAGAAACATTCCTTGCCTTCTTATCTTTGCCTTGAATTAGCTTGGAATCCTGCTGCAGCAGAAAATAAAGATCACCCTACTGGGGTGCCTTTGTCTTTCTTCGCTCTTGTTTTTATCTTACTCCCACCTGGGTGCGGGCCAGAGGAAACTAAAGAAAGTTTCCCACAACACCACCATTGCACACTCAAGTCGATGGATTTGACAGTAGTTGTATGGTTCTGCTCCTGGTCACATTTGAAGCTGAGCACCTAAATCAAAGATACACATCACAGGAGCCAAGGAAGCAAGGGTCTTCCTTTCCCGTCACTGGACAGATGTTCTGTTTTAGTCCTAGAACTGCAGCCTGAAATTGATCCTTCAGAAAGTTACCTGGGAGAACCCTCAGACCTAGGAGGACATGTTGCCTTAACCCTGTCTCAGATGGTTCACCTCTACACCATCATTGATGCCTTGTGTTCAGCCTTCTTGGCCAACCCTCAGGCTCCAGATAAAAATATCTATTCCAGCCTTGCCAAACTTGGTGCCCTCCAGATGTTTTCAACTGGAACTCCCAACATTCCTAACCACTTTGGCCATTGGCTCTTGTGGCTGGGAATGATGGGAGCTGCAGTTCAACACATCTGGAGAGCATCAGGTGGGGGAAGGCAGATCTATATCAACTATACCAAGGATGCAAAACATATCTTACGTACAACTGCAGTTGCAGCCCCAGAAAGTACTGTCCATGAGGAGATACAAGATGTGCGATGAACAGTGATTATCAGGCCTTCCAAAAGAAATGGAGAAGTCTGTTTGAGATGGTGCCAAAGCCTGGTGGATTGGTAGGTGCATTCAATGGGCAAAGCCAGAGGAGCTAAGTTAGTAGGACAGCAATGTGGCTGTGCAGGGAAGGGCTGTAGCTCCATGGTAGAGCACACACCTTGCCTACATAAGATCCCAGATTCAATCCCCAGCATCTCCAGATGGGGCTGGGAAAAAATCCCCATCTGAAATCCTGGCGAGCAGCTGCAGGTCAGTGGGCCTTTGGCCGTGCAACCTTCCTATGGCCCCACTCCCTTTCTCCAAACTGCTGGTCATTTGGTGGCTTTCCAGCTTCCATGTCCCCCCGCCCCCCAATTCTAAGTGGTTGCAATGCCTCTCCAAAGGCTTAGCTATTGGCAGTAAGATATGCCAGTATCTTTTTATATTTATATAAAATAATATATATATTATTTATATATGTAAATATAAGATATAAAATATGCCGGCATTGTTTTGTTTTGTTCTGTGTCCAGGCCCCACCGCTTTTGCCTTGGGTGCACCTCTTTTGCCTTCAGCCCCAACCACCACTGGAATGCAGGCCCTGGATTTGGCCCTCAGGCTGAAAGAGATTCTGTACCCCTGGTGGAGACAATACCGAGCGAGATGTCCCAGTGGTCGGACTCAGCATAAGACAGCTTCCCATGTTCCTTCTTAAAGAGGGGCCACCATGCCTTGCCTTGCTCCAAGGGAAGGAAGGGCTTTGGTGGCACCTTAGCGCTCTATCCCTGGTCTCCTCAAGAGGAGATGAGAGTGCTGGTCACGCCGCGACCTTTCTTCCTTGCACCAACTGTTAAGGAAGCTCCTGATGGCCAGCACAGGAAGGAAGGGCCTTGATGACACTGACAGCGCCGGAGAGCTGCCCTGCTGGAAGTCCGACCAATCCAGAGGTGAGTGGGGTCATTCCACTGCGGACATTGTAGGTCGTATTCTTGAGTATCCAGCCTGAGTTGAGTCTGCAGTGGATTTCTCCACCATCCCTAGTTCCAGGGCTTTCCCAGTATTTAGTTTCCTTAGAAGGGGGTCACTGGAGTCTTCTAGCATTTCAGTGACTAGAAGATGGAGGAATGTGCAAGCTTTTTCTGATCATTGTGCTCCCATTCACAATCAGGGTTGTGAATGGGACAAATGCCAGTAAGAAACAAATCAAAACAGATTCTCATACATCCCCAGTTTCAAAGTTTTCTTGAAAACCTATAAGGTTTTCTTGCTTGTGGAGAAGGGCAAAACCAGCTCCCTGAACCTACTCCCTCTGTGGCTGATTATGGGGGCAGGTTACTCACCCCCTTGCCAAGATTTTTCTCTTGGGAGGCAGGGGGTGCAGCCTCCCAGTGGCCTTTGGTTCTCTGGCTGATGGATGAGGCCTGAGCCATCTTGAATGTTGCAGGGTCAAACTAATAACTCACGTATCATTTTTTCAGGTGTGTAACCGAAGATGATAAGACAGAAGAAAGGAACTGCCCAAGTTGAACCCCTAGTCTCACTGTAGCATAGTGGGATGGAAAGGGCCATGGTCTCTTCTAAGCATCCTCGGCTCTATGGCACTTTGGAGCTCAGATGGATCTCTGGTTTTTAGGACAGCTTCTGGCTAGGAAACAGGCTGGATGAGGCACGGATCAGAGCAAATACGACTGAGCACAGATGAGAGCACATCGTTCTGCCTAGCATGTGGCAGTGGTAGCGGTGAACCAATCATACCTCTACGCTACCACTGCGCTCTCAAGTAGATGGCATCAGTTCTTGCCTTCAGCCTGCATATTTTAGCCCAGATTGATGCCAGGGGAAAGGGAGGAGTTGGTACAGCAGAGGCAAGCCGAATTAGATCAGTGCATGGGTGAAAAACCATTCCATTTCTGTTCAGTTTGTGCTTTTAGAGCAGCCTCACAGGTCCAATTCTTGCCCTGCCTTTGCTGTTTTTAGCCTTTCCTGGGACTCTAAGCATGGAACCATAGGGGGGTTGGGTGGTCAAAGATGGTTTTCAGATCACCGTTACGCTGACCTCCTGCTCCAGGTGGAAGTGTCCCCTTTCCCTCTGCAGACAAAGGGTCTGGGCGAGTGCTAGAACTCCATCCTGATCTTCATTCTGCAGCAAGTTATGAGAGAGGACCCTAAGGCCTAGGGTGGGGGCGGGGACCTTTTTTATTTTGTTTTGCAGCAAAAGGGCCAAACTCAATTTCACAGAAGCTCTTGGGAGCTGAATTCTAGTGGTATGTGGGGACAAAATGCAAAAACTACCAGCATATTTTGGCTTAAGATCTTGCTGCCAGTAAGTAAGCCTTAGGAGAGGCATTTCATCCTTTTAGAATGGGGGAAACTGCACAAAAGTCAGAAAAACACCAAACAATCAGCAGGTGGGAGGAAAGGGGAATCCACCAAACCAGGGCAAGGGGATGACTCACCTCTGATTGGGACCCCAGGAGGGCTGGATTTAGCCCCTGGGCCTGAGGTTCCCCACCCCTGACCTAGTTTGACATGTCTGCCCCGATGATTGCCCTTTGGGAAGTCCCACAGTCTGTGATGTGGCTTGCACCCTCTGAACTGCTCTTCTGATGCCTCTCTGGATGATAGCAGTGCAGGCCCAGTGTTAGGCTTAGCTCTCTCACCCACTGGAGAAACTCCTTATGGTGCTGGTGACCAATCCATTGGCTGCAGTGCAGACTTGAGAGCATACATAGGTTGGACAGCTCCAGTGGGCTGCTCAATACATTCAGGGAAGTCAAGATAATTGCTTTTCCCCGGGGCATGAGGTCATCATCCCGCTATTATCCAGTCCAAAATTTCTGAAAAGTGTCTGGCATGGGCTCTATCTCATACAAGCTGAGCACAGGATGCCTTGTGAATTACAGGTTATCCAGCCATAGCTGAATCTGCTCCTCCACTATCATCCACATCAACCTGCTTCACCCACAAAGAGTGTGTGCCATCAGCTCCATTGGGCCCCTAACCCCGTCTCAGATGACCCACCCCAACACCATCATTGGTGCCTGGCAACTAGTCTCCTCAGGCTACAGAGAGCACGGTCCATATCATGCCAGGGATGCAAACCCTATCCAGGTGCCATGTGTAATTATGATAGGATCACCACCCCACCCCAGCCGTGCGCCCACAGCAACTTTTTTTAAAAAATTAAATCTTGAGCACAATGGCTGGCTGGAAAGTGCTGGCCATTGTGCGCAAGATTTAATTTACAAAAAATAGCGAGTCGCCATTTGCGACTTGTCTGTGGGCGCTCATAGGCAGGGCTGTAAGTCCTGGCAGGTCAGCTGGCGGGGGTGGGGGCTCAATGAGCCAAGTCCAGGGGCTGGGCCGAGTGGGGGGAGTCCACTGGACTCCACCCCCTGGATGGACCCTCACGACATCCCTAATGGTAGTTACTTAAACTCCAATTTAAGGTCTTTTAACCCTTTTGCACCCTGATGTGTTTTTTCTGACTGTGAGGAGAGAAAAGGAGACAGATATTGTGAAACCAGTTTTCTGAGGAAATAGTGAAGAGGAAGAGACGGAGCAGAGGGCCTGAGGAGGCTGAGAAAGGACTGCGAAGGAGATTAGCAGCAGCTGCAGGAGCATTTTGTCCTTTCTTGGTTACTGTTCAGTTGCATCAGAGTCCTGGACTACACAGCTAGAGACAGGTCTAAAGAAATAACCCTACTTCGTGGACCATACAATTGTCAGACTCTATTCCTTCCATTTTATTGTTTAGAGACATTAAATTGTTTATTCATTGGAATTTTTGTTTGGCTTCCTGTCCCCTTTTCTGTTCCTTTTAAAATAAATCATTCTTGGGTTTTTTTTTAAATATCCCAGTTGCCTTTGTCCCCACTCCTTTTCTGGGTTCAGGGTTACTGGTGGGCTGGAAACACCATACACTAGTTTGGGATCAGGCTTTTTTCCATCATCCATCCCACTACCATACAAACCCAGGTCCCATGGTTTCCAATACCCTACAGGGTTGCTGCTAGGGAACATGGGGTTACATTCAGAACCATGAGATCTGGGATCTTACATTAATCCTTGGGAAAGGGCCATAGGGCTCCTGCTTTGTATGCCAAAGGTCCCTGCTACATCCCAGCATCTCCAGGTAGGACCAAGAAAGACCCCCCCCCCCAAGGGGCACTGGAGAAGTTCTGCCAGTCAGTGTGGTCAATACTGAGTTAGATGGGCCATTCTGATGGAGCTTCCTTATTTGTCTTCTAACCTCCCAGGAGCAACTGCCCAAGGCTCAGTTCTGTCCAAGTGGGGGGATTTTATTTGTGGAAATATTATTGGGCTCAGTTCCTCTCAACAAGCTTCCCACCTTTCTATCGCCATTTTGCCCCCTAATTCTTGAGATATTATACTAGTCTTATACGGGAAGCGATTCAGGAATCCTGTTGTATGTTTTCTCCTAAACTGCAGCTTCTTAGAGCATCTCTACACCAGCCTAAAATCCTGCATTTAAAATGGG
This sequence comes from Heloderma suspectum, assembly GCF_057233095.1. NCBI lineage: Eukaryota > Metazoa > Chordata > Lepidosauria > Squamata > Helodermatidae > Heloderma > Heloderma suspectum. The sequence continues at coordinate 173,505,787 of NC_139459.1, forward strand.
GCTTTCTGCTTCCATATTAATTGCAGGATCACGATGAACTCCCTTTACAAACGCTTCCTTCCCCCCCTTTCCCATTATCTGAGTCTTCCATATGTTTCATTACACAGCCACTAGATGGTGCTGTGGTCTAGCTCCTCTTACTGTGGCTGTTCCTTTTTTACCAGGGAACTCAAGCAGAACTCAAGCATGGTAATCTGATAGCTCATTATCTCCGATCTTTTAAAAAAATGGAATAAAGGTCATTTGGTGTGGGAAATGCTCTGGAGGTTGACAATGTCATCTAAAGGACCTGCAAACTTCTGTGAGTAACCAATCTCAATAGCAGGATAAATGCTCCAAGTGGAGAAGCCTTTAGACTTCCCATAACTATATCTCGTCTCTGGATTTCTCCTTGTTCAATAACTACTTATATTATATTGTGACACTGACCACAAGATTTCACTCGGACCCCAATTCGGCACGTCAGAAAATTGCCTGATTCTGCTTGGCCTGATTCACAGGCCATCAGCTTCACCTTGGGTAATGAACCCGAGTTGCGATTTGGGAATCCAAGGCGTTCTGCCTCCAATTGACTATGATGGGGAAGCAAATAATTGCTGTAACTTTTTTTCTTTTTGCCATGAATGAAATGTTAGGAAGGGAGTCTGCATGCTGAATCTCAGAAATGTAGGGCCAGTGGTATTTGTGTTCTGCCCCTTGATATTTGGTGGGGGAGATTGTTTAAGGGAACTGCCGATAGCATCTTTATTTCTTGGCAGAATGGGCTGAAAATTGTAGGGATAGTTTCCCACTGTGAGGGGATCTACTCTGCCAGGTTGCAGATGAATATGTGCTGGGATTTATGTGCAAGAGCAGACTTTACATTTCGAGGTGATCCAAAATCAGTATGTGTTTATCCCTCTATGTTACTTGTGGACCATCCTTCTGGAAATGACAGGCAGCATAGAGGTGGCCCTATGTAAGAAAACTGAAAAGCTTCCGGAGAGGTGCAGCACTTCATGTAGACATGGAGTCTTCAATTTTGGGGGGGTGGGGATGGAGATGGGGAGTGATTTGCTTCCCCTTCTTTCCTGCTATAATTCTTTTGGGCAATTTATATGAAAATGGTACACACCATAGAGGTGACTCCAGGCAATAAACCTTCCAAGTCTCAGAAGGGTTGGTGCTTGTGCTAGGGAGTGGTAACAACTGAAAACCAATTTAAGGTTTATTTCCTAGTGAAGCCTGGTCTTGCTGGGCCCCGTCTGAAACCCTGGAGAGCCACTGCCATTCAGTGTAGACCACACTAGACTAGGTCGACCAAGTTCTGTCTCAGTAGAAGCCTGTTTCCTATGTTCCTATTTAAATCAGCCCTTTATTCAGAATCAAGAGGGTTGAAAGCTTACATTAATTTTGGAACCTCACTCATACAGCACACCCATTGCATGCAGAACCTCCCAGGTTCGACTCCTGGCATCTCCAGGTAGGGTTGGGAAAGACTGTGGTCTGTGACCCTGGAGAGCCACTGAGTCATGAGTTAGATGGACCAAACCTTTGACCTTGTATCAGCCTGGCCCCTTCCCCTGTTCTGAAAAAGCTCATTCCACTCCCGCAAACAGTGTCAGTCCCAACCCACCATGTGAAGAAGTGCTTCTTAATCTACACCAGCCATTTCCAAATAGCAGCAGGGGGCTGGGAATTCTCTTGTTATTTTGATTTTTGTTGGCCAGTTTTTGCTTAAGATGCTCTACAAAAATAAGATTTAAAAATGCATGCCTTACAAGAGAGAGGATATAATGATTGTCATGTTTTAGCTTCTTCCCTTTCACTGCCACCTAGTCAAAGTCAAAATGGAAAAACTGGGGCAGGACTAGAGAGCGGGTGAGCTGAAAAAAGCAAAGGCACAAAAGATGTTCCTGCAGTTGAAATACGTGACTGTCTTTTAAACCTTCGCACTGCTTCTAGGTTTTATTTTGTTTATTTTTCATTTTGGTTTTTTACTGTAGTTTTAAACTTTTGAACTTTTATGTTTTATCATATTGTGTTTTATGGTTTTAATCGTTGTGAACTGTCCAGAGAGTTTCAGGTATTGGGTGGTGTAGAAATGCAATAGCTAAAAAGATAATATAATGCTAAAGGAATCTTAGAATTATTGACCTATTTTATTTACGTTATACTAATCACAATAATTGCAACAAATATATATTTGAAGAATGAGCCTTCATCTGCAATCCCATAGCCACATCCCTAGGAGTGAGCCAAATGGAACTGAATGGGACTTACTTCTGAGTAGACATGTATAGGATTGCTTCCCCCCCCAATACTCAATAAAAGGAGCCCAATTTTGAACGAATTGGTTATACTGCTGCCTTTGCTCAGCCTAATCATGCAGTTTTGCCATTACAGCACACTCATACATTTTATGTGTCACATTCTTTCGTCCTCCCCCTTCGCAGTTAACACACTCCAAGATACCAGGCTTCAGGCTCACTACTTTATTAGTTAATGACCTGGTCCTTTACAAATGCAAATTCTAGGAACTCTCAAGCTACAAAGGAAACAGCTGCTCCACACAATTACGAATACCAATAGAGGAGCCAAAGTGGAAGTTAGAGAAGTTGCCGGCAGTTTGAAACAAGAACTGCCCAGCCAGACTAGCTTAGGGGGGAAGCCCCTCCCTTACAGTGGTTCCCTCCTATGTAGGCTATCACGCATCACCAACCTGGTGGAGCGTCTGAGCTCCGCCTCTAACTTTTCCCGCTTCACTCTGCAACAGACCCTAGCATCCCTCAAGTCATGCCCCTCACTCTCCTCCTCCTCCTCCAAGACCTGGGTTCTCCTGGAGGAGGAAAGAGGGGGCCTCAGGCTGAGCCATCTGTGTGCCAAGGTCTTGGGAAGAAGGCCTTGCCATATCTGAGCTCGCTAGGGAGGGAGCCTCCCCCCGTTCTGGCTGTTCCCATTCTGAGTCTGAGCTGCTAACTATTTCCACACACTCAGATTCATTCCTGACATTATGTTCCCACACCACAAATATGGTGTGCAAAAATGGCAGCTGACATTTTCCATAATTTAGCATAATATATTCTTGCCCCTAGTATCACTCCCACTAACAGTGAAGTCAGGAGGTGAGTGCAAACAGAACCTGAGCCAAAATGGGGCTACTGAAAAAAAAAAGAGAGGGAGGCATCAGAAAACTCAGGGGAACCCTGAAGTTTTCAGAAATTCAAAAATTATTTAAAATGTTTTGCGGGCATCCCAGAAAAATAGCACTGAGAAGAACGGAGCATTCTCAGTACCTATGGGATGTTGTCTCAGTTGGAAGAGAAAAAGAGATGTGGGGGTCTGGAGAGCCCTGCTTGAACTCCTTGCAGCTTATAGTATCCCCAAGGAGGACATGACTTGCTGGCAGACCACTGAGCAGAAATACTCCTGTTGTGAGGAGAGGATATACTTAGGAATGTACGAAAGTCACTTACCTTTTCGAAGGGTGACATTCACGGTGGGGGGGGAGGTGCTCCGTCCCTCCCCCCGAAATTCTCCCCGGCTGGCTCTGCTCCGCAGCGACTCCACAGAGCCGCTGGCCAGGGCTGCCCGCAGCTGGACATCCAGCCGCTGGGCAGCCTGCACAGGGACGCAAATGGCGGCCGCTGTAGCCGCCGCCATTTGCGTTCCCTTTTTTTTTCCGTGATAGGCTACGTAAATATTTACGTAGCCTATCACGGCCTCCACAGGGATGCAAATGGTGTCCCTGCGTTAGCTGTGATAGGCTACGTAAGTATTTACGTACCCTATCACGGCTATAATGAAGAAGTGAATGGCCACCGCAGATGCGGCCGCCATTCACAAAGCAGCGTGAACGGCAGCAGGTAGGTGCTCTGTTTCGCGCGTCTTTCGCGGGGCGGGGGGCTTCGTTCTGCCACGGATTTTGGGGGGCCGAATGCACTGGCATTCAGCCTCACTGAGATCCCTGGCAGAATTCTCTGACATCCTTAGATATACTGTATTGCAACACTTTGTTGCAGATTCTGCTTGTAAGAGATATTTTTAAAAACTTATCCTTGATAGTTAACGGGCACCATTTCAAACTAATTCAAAAATTGCAAGACGTTTATAGGGAATATAGTGCCATAAAGACAACCATTTCAATTCTGCTTCCAGATGACTAGGAAAGAGCAAATGCCTCAGCAGTGGATAAAGACCACAATGTGGAAAGAACCCTCTTGTTTATCAAATAACTCAGCACATTGATTACTGAGTATTTCTACTGGCATGTCTAAATAGACATACTTGAAAGTAGGGCTGTGCATGGACCCCCTAACCCCTTTTGGATGCTGCTTCAGATCCTCTGAAGTGACCCCTATCCACTTTGGATCGATTTGGACCCCCTCTGCTTCGACTTGGATCTGAATCTGAAGCGAGATTTGGATATCCGGATTGCCTTGTTTTGGTGTTTTCCCATTGACTAGCATCGTAAAACAGAAATGCTAATTTTTTTTTTAGTTTTTATGACACAGGCATGTACTTTGGGGACCTCTCCACACCCCTGGAGAGGAGGCCATCTGCAAAATTTCACACAGTTTGATCCAGTGGTTTTTGTGCTAGGCAGAGTTAAAATCTGATGTTTTCCACAGAAACTCTCCAAGCAAAGAGCTGTAACTTCTCCCTGTTTCCACATGACACCTTGGCCTCTCCCAGCCCTCCTCGAGGGCATTGCACCCCCCCCCCAACCCAGGCAGTTTGGCCCACTGGCTTGTGTGCTAGGCGCAGCTGAAATGTGAGTTTTCCCAGGAAAACTCCCAAAGCAAAGAGCTGTAACTTCTCCGTTTCCATGCACGGATGTGAAACCTGGCCCCCTCCCATCCCCCCTTGAGAGCATCCCACCCACCAAAGTCCAGGCAACTTGGCCACTGGCTTGTGTGCAAGCAAGGCACTGGTGAAATTTGCTTGTTCCACAAAAACTCGCAAAACGAAGAGCCGTAACTTCTCCCTGTTTCCATGGACATGTGTAACCTGGTCCCCTCCCAGTCCCCTTCAAGGGCATCCCACCCACCAAAGTCCAGGCACTTTGGCCCACTGACTTGTGTGCTAGGCGCAGGTGAAATTTGATGCTTTCTCCCAAAACTCCCAAAGCAAAGAGCTATAACTTCTCCCTGTTTCCATGGATGTGTGTGACATCTGGTCCCCTCCCAGCCCCCCTTGAGGGCATCCCACTTGCCAAAGTCCAGGCAATTTGGCCCACTGGCTTGTCTGCTAGGTGCAGATTACAGCTCCTTGCTTGGAGAGTTTCTTTGGAAAACCTCAGATTTTAACTCCGCCTAGCACAAAAACCTCTGGGCCAAAGTGTCTGAATTTTTGCAGGTGGCCTCCTCTCCAGGGGTGTGAAGAGGTCCCCCAATTCTATGCCTGTATCCCCAAAACTGAAAAAGTTATGACCATTTGTGTTTTCCCATGCAAGTCAATGGGAAAATGCCCAAACCATGCGATCTGGATATCCGAATCTCGCTTCGGATCCAGATCCGAGTAGGATGGGATGGGGTCCGAATCGGTCCCAGGAGGATCACGGTCACTTCAGATTATCCAAAGCGGCATCCGAAGCAGATCGGGGGGTCCATGTACAGCCCTAATCGGAACCCTCAGCCAGAACTGATGCTAGCAGTCTCCAATCAGAGAGAGCGTTGGAGGAAGGGGGTATATACTTTGGCAAAAGGCTGTGTTCGGTCATTGCGCTAGCTGTGTTCTTGGGAGACAGGGCTGGTGTGGGTAGATGATCGTTTGTGCATGTGTGCGTGCGTGCATTCCTAGGAGTTGTTCCTTCAATTTATTCAATTTTGATCGCCATTAGGCTTTCCTCAGAATTTAAATTAAAAGGAAACAGCTTGGTTGTACTGGGAGCATTCCCTTCCCTTGCTCCTTGATCATCTGTCCCCATTGTGACAGTGTCTTTTGCAGCACCTCTTCTAGCCTCTTTCTCCTATATCTTTGTACCTATAACTCATTTGTTATTTTTATTTGATTAGATTCATCTCTCCTTTCCATATTTTTACAAATTAACATAGCTTTTCCTTGCAAGTTGCTGCCATGCTCCCCTTCCCCCACCATTCCTGTGTTTGTTTGTTTATCTCAATTTTGGACTCTGGAAAAGGCTATATTTGTTGTGTAATGTCCACCCTTACTTCTGCTTTCTCTGTTCTATTTTCTTGTCATTTTTGTCAGTCAACTGTGTCTCTGTTAGATTTTTACAAACCCAGTCTTATTTAGAATTTTAAAAACAAACATTGACTTCTGGACTTCCCCCCCTTTAAGTCATATTCATGCATTTAGTTTTTTCTTTCTTTCTAAATCGTTAAAGAAAGGCATATTATAGCAGCCTATTTGTGTAGTGTTTGCCCCCACGGCCCCTGTGTTGAAGTTAACTGTCTGTGTCTTCTCTGTATTGATCCTCCCCAAAGAGAAATTAAAGAAGGGCTTTTTTAAAATTAGGGTTTGATTTGGTTGTTATCTAATCGCCTGTGCTATCGCCCTGTATTTCTTGAAGTTATCCTGCCTTTTATAAAAGAACATGGAATATAAAACAATAAATTGAAGACACCCATCATTTGCTTAGGTAGTTCTGCTTTTCTTTAGCTCTTGTGTGTCTGTGTCCATGTATGGGTGCGTGCTAAGGTGTAGTTCCACCAACACTATAAGTCCAAATTTCAAGGCAGTGTTGAAAAAGCACAAGACACATAGTATTTATATTCATTACCTTCTTATTCCAATAACAGCTCACTGTGTGGCAAAGCAATTCCGCACAATATGAGGTATCTTCGGGGTGCTGGCAGGCCAGAGGTGGGGAGGTTACAGCTCTTTGCTTTGGGTGTTTTCCTGGAAAAAATCAAATTTCACCTGCACCTTGCACACAAGCCAGTGGGCTAAAGTGCCTGGAATTTGGTAAGTGGGATGCCCTCAAGGGGGGCTGGGAGGGGACCAGGTGTCATGCACATCCATGGAAACAGGGAGAAGTTACGGCTCTTGGCTTTTGGGAGTTTTCTTGGAAAAACTCAAATTTCACCTGCACACAAGCCAATGGGACAAACTGCCTGGGCTTTGGGTGGTGCAACATCCTCAAGGGGGGCTGGGATAGGCCAGGGTTTCACATGCATGTGTGGAATCAGGGAGAAGTTACAGCTAGGGATGTACGAAACCCCCCTTACCTGGCTCCGCCGGGTTCCGCTGGGGGGGGGGAGGTGATCCGTCCCTCCCCCAAGAATCCTGGCCGGCTGGCTCTGCTCCGCGGGGATTCTGCAGAGCTGCCAGCTGGCTCCGCCAGAAGCCGGACATCTGGCCGCTGGCTAGCAGGGACGCAAATGGCGGCGGCCGTAGCCACTGCCGTTTGCGTCCCTGTATTCAGCCATGATAGGCTACGTAAAGACTTACGTAGCCTATCACGTCTGGGTTAAAAAAAAAACCGCGTACGCAAATGGCGGCGGCCGTAGCCACTGCCATTTGCGTACGTGTTGTTGTTGTTTTTAACCCAGACGTGATAAGCGATGTAAGTCTTTACGTAGCCTATCTCGGGATGTTGGAGAATTTCTCCACGAATCTCTGGGAGGCCGAATGCCAATGCATTCGGCCCCCTAAAATTGGTGGAGAAACGGTCTGCCCCCCCGCCCCGCCCCCCGGGATGGGACTTACCTTGGTCAAATGTCCCTGGCGGTGGCGGTGCGGTGGCGGTGGCGGCCAGTCTCCTGACCGGCTGCCGCCGCTGCCATTTCCAAGTGTAAAAAAACAACAACAACAACAAACGTGATAGGCTACGTAAAGATTTACGTAGCCTATCATGGCTAGATTTTCAAAAAACATCGTGATAGGCTACGTACATCTTTATGTAGCCTATCATGGCTGACTTTGGGGGGGAGGAAAAGCACATACGCAAATGGTGGCGCCCATGGACCTCAGATTTTAACTCCACCTAGCACAAAAACCACTGGGCCAAAGTGTCTGAAATTGTGCAGGTGGCCTCCTCTCCAGGGGAGTGAAAAGATCCCCAGATTTCATGCCTGTATCCTAAAAACTGAAAATGTTATGACCATTTGTGTTTTCCCATGCAAGTCAATGGGAAAACACCAAAACCAGGCGATCCGGATATCTGAATCTCGCTTTGGATTCGGATCTGAGTAATTTCGGAGGGGATCCGAATTGGTCCGAGGTGGATCGGGGTCACTTTGGATGATCTAAAGCGATATCTGAAGTGGATCAGGAGGTCCGTGCACAGCCCTAGTAAGCGCTGTGCCTGTGTAATATCTCACTGCATGTAAAAGTGAGGTGCATTGAATAATTCATTTTGGCTCTCCCTCTTTCCCAGTTATCACCATCGTACCATTGGTGAATAGCATTGTCAGACCAAAGGGCATTTGTGCCTGTAATTTTACATAGATGGGGCCTTTACATCTGCTATTTGTGCAATATTAAATTTATGGAAGTTCCCTAGTCACCATTTTTTTCTGCAAAATGGAAACCATGGGAATGATGGGTGCTCACAGATGGCTCTGGGTAGGTGTGGGCAGCTCAGCGAGTGCATGGGGCCTCATGAGCTGATCCGGGGGTGTGCGAGTGGGGCAGCAGCTCAGCGGGTGCCCAAAGGACCCAGACTGGGGTGTGTGTGAGGGAATCCGTCCATCCCTAGACATATATAGGATTGCATTTTCCCCTTCCCCTAATATTCAATAAAAGGAAGCCCAAATTTGAAGGAAACTGTTCTACTGTTGTCCCTTCTCACAACCTAATTTTCAGTTTTGTCGTGATAGCATGTTCATACATTTAATGTTCTCTCCCTGAAAATATGTGGGTAGCCAAAATTTTCCATAATTTAGCATAATATATTCTTGCTGCTACTGTCATTTCCTCTAATACTGAACTGAGCTGGTGGGTGCAGATAGAAATCAACCCAAAATGGGACTATTGAGAAACACAAATGAGGTATCTGAATGCACTGGGGAACACTGGCATTTGTAAAAGAACCCCCCAAAATAAAAAAAGAAACCTAGCCCCCCAAAAACAACCCAATGAGAAGGATTGAGAATACTCAATAGCCACAAAACGTTATGTCAGTTGGAAGAGAAAATGAGAAATCTGTTCTGTTGTGAGGAAAGTGGAATGCTGTCCTTGCTTTGGAATTGAACTCCACAGATTTTATAATATAGCAGAAGAGACATGACAGGCTGGCAGGAATCCCTAACCCTTAGGGATGGAGGATATACTATAACATTCCATTGGAAGTGCCATGGGATGGATGGATGGATGGATGGATGGAGATAGATAGGTAGGTAGGTAGGTAGGTAGGTAGATAGAAAGATAGATAGGAATGACAGTGAATTGGCATGATTATAAAATAATTCTATAACTGAAAGATTTTTATAGGGAATAGACTGCCATATACACAACTGTTTTAAGTCCACTTCAAGTTGACTGAGAAAGAGCAAATGTCTCAGCAGTAGGGAAAGGCCCCAGTCTGGAAACTTGTTTAATGAATAGGGAGATTTCTTTTTGAGTAATTTTATTGGCTTTTCTAAATAGATAAACTTGACAGGGAACTAGACTTGTAGGAAATGTTACAAAGTGATAGATTCCTTAATTTTTTTCCATATAAAATTAACAGCTGTAATTTCCTAGCATTTTGGAGCTTGAGTGAACATGGAAATCCCACAACACTATATGTTAAAATGGAAGGTTTTTTTGTTTATTGAATCTTTTTAGATGCTTCACAGTTGATAAAACAGAAGAATGGAATCTCCACGATCTATATTGTCAAACAGCATAATTTATCAAATATCTATGCTCCTGCATTTCTCTAAATTTGTGAGTCTTTTTTAACTACAAAATAAAAAGCATCAAGAAAACAAACAAACAAACAAACAAACGTATAATAATAAGAGGCTTGATTTGCTAGTTTTATTTAATGTTGGATCACATTAACTCATGTATAGTTAAATATGATGGGAAATGGTGATTGACTGGGAACTGAATTAGCAGAGAATTCTACACAGCATTATATTCCCTGATTCTTTTTTCTTATTAGATGATCTCTGCAATTGAGATTGGGCCTCAACACAATAATGTAGCATTTGGGGAGGAAGATGCAACCCAGGAGACCAGCCCCAGAGGCCAAGATGGAGAAGACCTCTACAGCCACCATGGACTTCCCCTTGGTGCTCAGGTAGGTTGGCACAAAGGAAACCCAAACGCTGCAAAACACCAGCATGCTGAAGGTGATAAACTTGGCTTCATTGAAGCTGTCAGGCAACTTCCTTGCTAGGAAAGCCACCAAGAAGCTAATGAGAGCCAGGGAACCCATGTAGCCCAGGACAGTGTAAAACATGGTGACTGAGCCTTCATTACATTCCACTATGATCTCTCCTGCCAGGGAATGGAAGTCCAAGTTTGGGAATGGGGGAGAGGTCACCAGCCAGACAGCACAGATCACAGCTTGGATGAGGGGACAGGCCAGGACAATGGAGTTTATCAGTTGCCTCCCCAAGAGTTTTCTTGCTGTATTTCCTGGCTTGGTGGCCATGAAGGCGAGAACTACCATGACAGTTTTTGCCAAAATGGAAGAAATGGCAACAGAGAAGATGATTCCAAAAGCAGCTTGTTGGAGAAGACAGGTGACCTTCAGGGGTCGACCAATGAACAGGAAGGAGCAGAGGAAGCAGAGCAGGAGGGAGATGAGGAGGATGTAGGTGAGGTCTCGGTTGTTGGCTTTGACGATGGGTGTGTCACAGTGTTTAATGAAGGTGGCCAGGACTAGAGATGTGATCAGAGAGAGGAAAAGGGTGAAAGAAGCTAGAATGAACCCCAATGTCTCTTGACAGGAAAGGAAGTGGATCTTCTTGGAGATACACTGGTTTTGATTCTTGTTTGGGTGTTGATATTCTGTGCATGGGTCACAGCTATCTGCATCTGGAATGAGAAACAACTACTGTTGTTGTATACCATCCAGAGAGCTTTGGCTATGGGGCAGTATAGAAATGAAATAAATAATAATAAAATAATATTGAAGTATATAGACATTCTTTCTGTTGGTGCCAGTTTAACCCTCTGCAAAGAAGGAAATACCAGTTCTGTAGCTTATGGTAAACCTAAGCATATGACGTCTGTTTGATTGGTCTCTGTTTAAAGCTTTGGTAACTTATTTAATAGGGCCATAGTCTGAAAAGATTCAAAGCACTTCCTTTCTTTCTTTTTCATGACTGCCCACTGTACTACACTTACATTTGATATTCTGCAAGGAGGAAAAATCCAAATTCTGTATCCAGGAATGAAAACTGGGTAAGCTTAAGAACTGAACCATGATCTGTAACTGGCTAGCTCCTTCTGAATGAGCAAATTAATGAACTGTCCTCTGAGCAGATGTGTTGGTGCAGAAGCAGGAGAGGAGGTTACAAAAATAACTATAGAAAAAAATGGTTACAAGGATGGCAAACCACCTGCCTTTATCAGCATTCTGCCCGAACGGCTTCAGATCTAATGCCAAATCAGCTATTTTAGAAAATGATGATGAGATTTTTTTTAAATAGAAGATGTCTTCAGGAAATTGTATATACTTGCATGCAAATGAACAACAGAATTATGTAATTCAAAATGGAATTTACAGGAAAAAATATTTTCCTATGGGACATGGTGGACTCTTCTCCTTTTCTATGATGTTCCCCTTGGCCCCACACCACTATCCCCCCAATTTGTTCTGCACTTTTATTTGGCTCTCAGAGTTTGAGGTACCTGTTGATTTGGAAATCATCCCTTCCGGACAACGATCACATCTGTAGCAGCAAACCGGCTTCCCCTCTAGAGCTTTTCTCTGGTACCCTGGAAAGCATCTCTCCACACACCTCGCAAAGGGCATCTTCTAAAAGAGAAAAGATAAATAGTTGAAGATATCCAGGAGAGAGAAATTGGACTACGCTGGACTCAGAGTTTCCCATTAGATGATTGACTCTCCGGATTAAGAGGGCCAAAGATCTTCTGGATTTCTGCAGGTTATTTAGAATCATCAAAAAAGAGGCTCAAAGGGGAGATGAAAACTGTAACCCTGGAAGTGGCTGTATCCTGAAGATGTCAGAGGGAAGAGCCCCACCCCCCAGAAAACCCTTTCCACTCCCATGATATCAGGGAGTCGACCTCACCCATCTTTCCAGAGAATGAATCTGGGGCATCTGCATGCAAAGTCTGTTTGTTTTTTTAACTACTGGATAACAACCTCTCCCTGGACTCAATATGCCTTTGGTCTCATCTAGACAGACAAATTTTACTCACAAGGGACAGAACTGCAACATTTGTTAGTTCTCCTGTTGCCCCAGAACAGGGTTGGCAACCTTATTGGGTCCAGTTGCACAACTTTCTTTCTTTCTTTCTTTCTTTCTTTCTTTCTTTCTTTCTTTCTTTCTTTCTCTTTCTTTTCAGGACCAAGGGTGCATTTGCCCCACAGCCATTTAAGCCCCTGGGTATTTATGTATTTTCTTGCCCCCTGATCCTTAGTCTGGATCCCCACTTTTCTCCCCCCACCCCCCGGCTGGGAGTCCTTCCTCTCTCTCTTTCATTTTTCCCTCCACCGCCACTGCCACTTCCATGGGGTGGGGGATGAGGAAGGGGTTGGGGGGTGAGGATGGATTCTTGCAGGTCCCATCAGGGATCTTGGCAGGTGCCCCACTGCGGAGCCCTGCCCTAAAACTTTCACTTCACCCCCACCTCTGTAGCCCACACAATTGCATCAGAGTGAATTGAAAACTCTTGGCCTGGGGTAGCCCGTGAATCCACTCCTCCAATTTTCACGGAAACAAAAGATTCATTTGGGAAGAAGATCCAGTTCAGGATATCATATCTCCCACTGTTTTCAGTGAAAAAGACTTCATCTCCAGCACCGTTGTTAAACTGGACATTTCTCAAAGAGGCAAGAATCTGAAATGGAAAAGAACTTATAAAACAGAATAATTTTGAGTGAATTCTAACATCTTCTAACAGACTGTGACTACCATCGAGTTAGGAGACTCTTTTTTCTTGTAGTCTGTTGTTTAGTTTAATGCATAAGATTCGTCTTCATTGCTCAAATATGATTTCCCAGGGTGTGGTCTTTTGGGGCTGGTGTCTTTTTGCTACAACATACCCTCATCTCTTGAGTGGGAGCTGGAGGGAGTTTGCTCATAGCAGCCAAGACAACAACATCTTGAGGGTCTTCAGCTGGCTGACAAGAAGGAACATGGGGTGGGGGGAGCTTCCTGCTCTTTCCTTCTGAGGGTTGGATGGAGGACCAATACCACTTTATAGACCAGAACTATGTATTTGGGGTGGAGGTTTCCATGTTTCCTCCCTCCTCAATATCCATAGTAGTAAACGCAGAATTATTACAGCATCTCTATAAGTCTCTGCTACTCTTTAATCACTTCTTATTATTCCTTAAGGGAAATCAAAGCTATGAAGGAATAGCCATGGGTAATTTCTTCCTTTGGACATTTAGAGTGGGCTAATATATATTCTCCCAGGATCACTCTTTGCTTCCAGGATCAGACCACTGAGAAACCACCAAGGCACCATTTATAAGACTGCCAAATCTGCAGGAGGACGGTACCTGCCATGGCTGAATATTCAGAAGCCTCTTCCCTTTTCTTGTCATTCCAGGTTTGAATCCGGATAAGAACATGGCATGCAACGCATGTGCCATGGAATAAATGGCATTGTAGATGCTGTAGCTGTGCCTGGACATGCGCATTTCGAATAGAAATGGCATACCCAGGAGGTCCTCTAGCGTCTCCTCCCCAGTGCACTTTCTCCATCCCCTTGGAGAGGTTTGGCCTGATTTCAGAAACTGACAGAGAAATACTGTTTCCCACCAGCCACGAAGAAAGACATCTCCTTCTGGTTGGAGTGGATCTAAAGCCAGGAGTAAATGCTTGAATTCTGGCACATCCTTTCTGTGGACTCTGAAGTGCAAAGCGCCATGGATGGTTTTTTCTTCTTTCCCACCCAAAGGGGATGCCGTCAGAGCAATTTCCCAGTGGGATGTCATAATCCAAACCTTCCTAAATGGGGTCTTGGTCTTTTCTTCATGGTTACCCAACAATAATGTGAATTGCATTATAATACTGGAGTCCCCAAACACTATCATGACTTGGGACTCAAACCAAGAACTAGGAATAGATCCAGTGTTTATTCGAAGCTTATGGAGCGGGTCTGTAGATTTGAACAGATCAGTGAAGGCCACACAGATATCATTCTTCTTGAGCATTGGTATCAGCATCTGAATGAAATATTCACCACTGTCATCACTGTGAACAATCAGCCCAACCCAATTCCAGTGGAAATGCAGGAGCAGCTGGACTAAGCCCACATACTGAGGAATTTCATTAGGATTGATCCTGTAGAAAGAAGGAAATTCCCTTTTCTCTCCCTCAATATGGTTGAAAAAGCTGTAACCGAGCTGAAGGAAGGAATTTCCTGTTAGTCTGTTGCACAAGAATTTTGTGGCATTTTTAAAAATGGCACGTGTTTTATGGCATCAGCTTCCATGGATTCCCACAGCTGACTTCAGATTCATGAAGCGCTATCCAGGAGGAAGATGTCAATTTTAAAAAATGATATCTAAATATAAAGTGAAGCTCTATGATCTCTTTAATACTCCCACCCACAGTGTGGATATCAACACAGAAGACAGGACTGCCGTGCAGGTAACCTTGACACCGTTTCGAACCATCATAATGAATGAGTACTTGGCTCTATATTCTTCAAATATAAGTCTTTGTAAGCAAGTATGGGGCTTTCTGGCTTTAGGGCCCCTCCCGAAAGACAATAGTTTGGCCACATTGGTTCCATTCTGTGTGGAAATGCATAAGGCCACACAAAATAGAAAACATGACACAATGTTAGAGGGTCTTAATCGACTCCCCTGAAATTCCCCCACTCCAGACACTTTTCTCTTTACAGCCCAAGGCATGCAGCTGAAACATAGGTTATTTTACACAGACATAAGGAGACAAGAACATAAGAAGAGCCCTGCTGGATCAGACCAAAGGTCCATCTAGTCCGGCATTTTGTTCACACAGTGAACAACCAGCTGCCTATGGGAAACCCACAAGGAGGACATGAGTACAATACCAATCTTCTGGTTGTGTCCTGCAACTGCTGTACATAGTTATACTGCCTGTGGCATATGGCCATCAGCACTAGTAGCCACAGAAAGCCCAATACGTGAAAGATGGGCAGATGTTACATTGTTGTCTGGGTGGTGGTGGTCCCGAATTCCCAGAGGGATAGCTGTGTTAATCGGTTGCAGAAAGAACAACAAGGAGTCCTGTAGCACCTTTTCGGTTTGTGAGTCTTTAAGGTGTCACAAGACTCCTTGTTATTTCTCCCAATCCAAATCCTTTTCATACATAACAAATGCATTGCTGGCTGGGATTAGTCATGCAATAGCAATTAGTGTTCATGAGCTCTGCAGATCGCCAACGCCAACATCTATCCAAAGATAAATCCCCTTACCTGTGGGATCTTGAAGATGCCCATTAAGGATACAATCTCCCTTGAGGATTGGGAGTCGAGACCTCCAATAACAGAGATCAGTTTATCCCGCCTGTCACATTTATAATTGGGAAACATTTGCCGCCGAGTGGAAAGCAGAGAGAGGCTGTTAATAGTCATCCATCTGGCGAGGTCCTTGTGTTCATAGATGCGGAAGCCGAGTGTTGTGTTGGGAAGGAGAGTCGGATCCTTGTTGATCTCAGTGATGGCAAACGCCAAGGCCAGAAAGTGCTGATAGTTCTTAACTATTGTCCTGCAATGATGAGAGTGACATTGGTAGGTGGCTGAGGATCCTAACAGGAGTGATGAGTAAAAAGTCCATCTGGTTCAACCGCCTTTGAACAAAGTCAAAACTTTCTAGGCCGAAGACATCTACATGAAGGATTTGCAGACAAATTCAAATTGTTCTATTGACGTACAGAAACACAAAGTTTGCTAGGTGAATTTCATAAGAAGTTCTGAAGAGCCTTGCTGGATTAGAGATCTAATTCAGGACATTTATCATTTATTTCTTCATTAACTATTTTCATTATTTATGTTCCAACTTTCAGGATACAAATGCTTCCACCTTGGCTTACACATAAAACCAAAATACAGTAATAAAATCAAAATAAGACATTATATTTCTAAAAAAATAAATGTTTGCTAGGATACTTCCCAAAGGGCAGCTGTATCAGGATGAACAATGGCTAATTAATCTTGATTGAACCAGCCTCCTCCATTAGTTTGCCAAAGAAGAACATAGTAAGAAGAACATCAGATGAGCCCTACTGGATCAGATCAAGGTGGTTCCACATAGCTCAGCATCCTGTTTCCACTTGTGGTCAGCCAAGATGCTTCCTGAGAGACTCACAAGAAGGAGATGAAGACAACAGCCCTCCTTTCTTCCTCTCCCCCACATAACAGCTCTCATTCAGTGGTAGACTGCCTCTCATAATGGAATCTCTATTTAGATATCATGGTTAAGAGCTGCCAATAAAAGCATCCTCCTGGAATTAGTCTGATCCTTTTTGAAGCAAACTTAAAACAGGAGCCATTACACACATCTCCAAAATCTCTCTGTAATAAGGGAAGATTTTGCACATGTGATACAGAATTATTGAGAGGAAGGGCTGTAGCTCAGTGGGGGAGTATCTGCTTTCCATGCATGAGGTCCCAGGTTCAATCACTGGTTCACTCCCCAGGTAGTGCTTGGAAAGACCCCTTTTTGAAACCGCAGAGAGCTTTTGCCAATCAGTGCAAGCAATATTGATCTAATTGCATCAAAGCTCTGACATGACATGAAGCCACTTCCAACAAATGAGCACTTCATTCAGAAAAACCAGGACCAGAAACTTGTTTTATTTTTAAAAGAAGAACCTTAGTTCAATAACAGAGATTTCCTTTGAATGCAAACTAGTCCAAAGATCAATCCCTGGCATGTGCAGGCAACCCTGCGGGGGAGAGACCCTGTCTAACACCCTGGACAGCCTCTGCTAGATACTGAGCTAGAGAAAATTGATGGTCTGGGTATGTATTAGACAGATTTCAATGTTCCTGTTTAAAGCAGCCCTTTTTTCATAGCCATGAGGACTGGCATCTTGCTTTGGTATTAACAAAAGAGCACTGGCTTTGCACACTGTAGCTCCCAGGTTCAATCCCCTGCAGAATGTCCTACTTAAGTCAGCCCTATATTCAGAACCATCAGGACTGGGAACTTATTTTGTTTTTGTTTTATTTTTAGAGGAAGGACCATAGTTCAATGATAGAGCATTCCTTCAAATGCAACTGGTCCCAGAATCAATCTTTGGCATATACAGACAATCCTGAGAGAGAGAGAGAGAGAGAGAGAGGGAGAGGGAGAGGGAGAGGGAGAGAGAGGGGGAGAGAGAGGGGGGAGAGAGAGAGAGAGAAAGAGAGAGGGGGGGAGAGAGAGGGAGAGAGAGAAAGAGAGAGGGGGGGAGAGAGAGAGAGGGAGAGAGAGAAAGAGAGAGGGGGGAGAGAGAGAGAGAAAGACAGAGGGGGGAGAGAGAGAGAGAGAGAGAGAGAGAGAGAGCCTGTCTAAACACCCTGGAGAGTCTTTCGTAGATACTGAGCTAGAGAGGATTGATGTTCTGACTCAGTATGAGGCATCTCCTGGTGTTCCTTTTTAAAGCAAGCCTTTATTCAGAGCCATGAGGACTGGCATCTTGCTTTAGATTTAGCCAATGGATGCAAATAGCAGCAACTTGATTACCCACATTTTCTTCATTTCAGCTGTATAATTTAAGGTGGAAGGGAGTCATTTGTTGTGGCTCGGGAGTCAGAAATGCTTGCTGATCCACTGCTGATCACCCAGCGGTCTACCATCTGGACCTACACTCCCCGCTCATGACTTAGTTGGAGTCTGCTGGGGGCATGGGTGGGGGATGTTTCTTAGTCATTACCAGAGTGTCAACATGAAACCAAATTATCGGGTAATTCTGCCTCTGCTCCTTGCACAAAAGCCCACAGAATGGAAACAGAGAAGAACCCTCAATTCTCTGGCTGTCAATACAGGCCGAAGCCAATCATGACATGCTTCATATATCAAATCAGGAAATGTTGGACTTCAGCAGCATCACTGACGCATATCCCTGGGAGGAGCCCTCTAATCTGAAAGCAAAGCTGGCAAGCATCTATCCCAGATTCCACTTGCGGAAACTTACGACATAAGAAAAGAGACCTCTGCTGTGGCTAAACTACGAAAGTCTCGTGTCTTTGTATAAGAATAACTGCCAAGTGGTAAATTCCCACCAACAATTAGATCTCCCGGCCTGTAATAGTCTTGCTGTTCATTAGGCCTGGTCAAGACGCACATGGTCCTCAGCATCCTTTGGGTGGCCTGAGGCAGGAGCACAAAGAGCAGCACCCAAATCATCAGCGGCTCAAAGAGACCTTCCCTTTAAGGTCAGAGGCAAAGAGAACCTGAAAGAGAGCAGATTTTACAGGACCCAGCAGGGGAATTACATCTTAGCAAGAAATGACTAGATGCCAGATATGCAGACATTACCTTGGCTGCACACAGAAGGGCCCGGAGTGTATTTATATTAAGCATGTCTTCTCCAGGATTTCTTTGTTATTGACTTCCCTCATGGAAATCCATGGGGGATTCCTCAAGAAATAATGTAATTTTGATAATTCCAGGGTAGCGAAATAACAACACACCCAGAAGGCTGGGCTCCTTTGCACTTCGGAGGGAGAAAAACAAGTTTGCATCACTGTTTGATTATCTGTGGGCCAGTTGGACTTTACTTTAGATGTCAGGTTCTTCCCTTTGGCCTGTATAAATCTGAGCCCCATAATCCAAGATGGAGTCCAGGATTGGGCCAACGTTCAATAAGATTGATGGTTCAGAAAGGGAGGAGCTGGTGCCTTGTTATAGTAGTGCAGGGCTGGGCAAACAGGTATTGCTGGATGAATAGACCAATCTGTCTGCAGTCAGGACATCCTGTAGGGGGCTGAGGATCTATTATGATGGTCCACCCTAAAGAGCTATGGAAGCTGAGGGATTCCCGAATGTTTGTGGGGAGTTTCCCAGTTGCATGGCAGACGCTCCTGCATCAAGGTTTTCTTTTGGACCTGTGTGAAGCAGAGTTCCTAAATCCAAGGTTCACATCTCAGGAGTCAAGGCAGGATGGGCCTTCCTCTCCCAGCCTCAGACAGATGTTCTGGTTGAGGTCTAGAACTGCACCCTGAATGTGCTCCTGTGGAAGGTTACATGTGAGAACCCTCAGACTTAGGACAACATGTTGATTTAACCTCATCCAGTGGTTCTGTCTATTCCACCAGGTTTCCGTTATGCCCACAATATCTAAATTCTAGTTTAAAAACCAGGCATTCGAATTCTCCTGTCTTAGCTTGGAGGCTTATAGAATTTTCATAGAAACACCTATTCATGGTGTCCCTCCCCAGATGTCTCTGGCATATGTATCTTCTGCTATGGTACTTAGGCCTCTTTATCTATAATGTTTCACCATATATGCTCATGGCCTATTTCCTCCACGTCTCCATTTGGTTAATTGGGAACCTTTTTATCTTTATCCCCTAGGGATAATTCAACCCAAACTGGATGCTTCCCAGCTCCTGTCAGCTGTCCCCCAGGGTTCAGTTTAAAAGCTTTTATGCCACCTTTTGATGTAAAGTGCCAGCAGCCTTGTTCCATTCTGGTTCAAGTGGAGCCTATCCTTCTTGTACAGGCCCAGCTTGTGAATGCTTCCTAGTGCCTAACAAATCTGATCCTCTCCTCTCCATACCACTGAGTCATCAATGTATTAAGACTCCTCTGCTTTATCTATCTAGCTGGACTTTCATGTGGAACAGGTAACATTTCAAGAGAAAGCCACCGTGGTGGTTGTAGATTTCAACCTCCTGCCTAGCAACCTAAATTTGGCTTCCAGGACCTAATGACTACATTTCCCCATGTCATTGGTACCAACATGGACCACGACCACTGACTCCACCCCAGCACTATCTACAAAGCTATGTTAAGGACGAGTTGGCTGAATCGCATTTCACCAGCATAATTGGAAACCAGGGGGCAGTAAGTTCTGTGTCTTGTACTGAGGGAAAAGCTCAACAGACTGATCTGAAACTTGGCTCTAGGAGAGGTGGCTTTGAGGATGGTCCCTGCCTGTTTTGAGGTAGAAAGGGCAAGAAATGTCTTATTTATAGGTGTTTAAATTGTGATGAGTGCGCATCAGCAGTTTGACAGAAATCCCCACCCCCCCGGCCACACTGATTTACATAGGGTTCACTCTGTAGTAACTTTTCTCCATTTTTTTGGTACAGCATCTCTTGGAAAACAGTTTGTCATCTTAGGTTAGGGAGAACGTGTAGTATGTGCTGTGCCGCAGAAGAAGTATAAGGTATTTGTAGGGTTGTTGTTGTTTTTTAAGTATGTTTCTTCACTCTATTTTATCCTATGGAATTTCATAAGCCCTTATTCGCAGGATGGGAGGGGGAATATAATGCAATATAAGTGCAGACCTCTGGTGGGGTGGTACCATTTCAACCCATTTTGATCCTGATGAACCACTGTAGGAAGATTCTTTCTGAGGGGATTGTGAGAAGAGAGGAGGACACAGAGGGTTGAATCCAACTAAAGTCCTTAGAGTAGACCCATTGAAATGAATGGGTCTACTCTAAGTAGGACTTTAGTTGGATTCAACCCAGCGATATTGAAGTTCTGCCTTCCTAGAGAGAAGAACATGGAGACTGTAAAGGAAGGTTCTGCCTTTCCCCTAGTTACTAGTCAGCAGATGCTTGACAACCAACTGCCAGTAAGTGAGGCTTACAATTACTTCTGAGTCCCAGACTACACAGCTAGAGACAGGTTTTATTTTAAGAAATAACCTCCCTTTAGGATACACATCACCACTGAACGCCTGTCCCTTCATTTTATTTTATTGCTTAGAGACTTACTTTAAATTATTTATTCATTTGGATATTCATTTTGTTCCCCTCCCACACACACACACACGCCTTCCCTGTTAAATAAATCTTATTTCTTGTTTTGCGCACTGGCTTTTCATCACTGGCTTTCAAGCAACAGGGGGTCCTGGTGGGCTGGAGGCACAACATACTAGTCTGGGGTCAGGATCTTTCTCCCTCCCTCACTACTGTAGCTATGAACCCAGGTCCCATGGTTTCCACCACCCCACAGGGTTGCTGGTGCAGAAAGTGGAGTTACATTTGGAAGCACCTCTGGGTCCTAGGTCCACCCTTCTGCCACCGACAGCCATCCAGCTCCAAGTTTAAGCTGGAACTAACCACAGCATAGGATACCATACCATATGCATGCTGCCTAAATAATGAGGCTGTTAAGGGCATGGAACTTAACAGCTGTAATTTCCCAGCATTTTGGAGCTTGAGTGAACAATACCATATGCTAAACTGAAAGGTTTTTTGTTTATTGAATCTTTCTTTAGATGCTTCACAGATGATAAAACAGAAGAATGGAATCACCCACAGGCTTACGATCAATATTGTCAAATACCGTAATTTATCAAAAATCTGTGCTCCTGCATTCATCTAAAATTTGTGAGTCTTTAAAAAAAAAAAAATATTATCTCCTAATGACCTTACAGACGTGAAAACAGTTAAGAAGATGGATGTTTAGAACTGCTTAGCCAAAATAAAATGCATCTAAAAAATAAATAAATGTATAATAATAAGAGAATTGATTGGCTAGTTTTATTTAATGTTGGATCACATTAACTCATGTATAGTTAAATATGATGGGAAATGGTGATTGACTGGGAACTGAATTAGCAGAGAATTCTACACAGCATTATATTCCCTGATTCTTTTTTCTTATTAGATGATCTCTGCAATTGAGATTGGGCCTCAACACAATAATGTAGCATTTGGAGAGGAAAATGCAACCAAGAAGACCAGGACCAGAGGCCAAGATGGGGAAGACCTCTACGGCCACCATGGACTTCTCCTTGGTGCTCAGGTTGTTGTTGTTCATTGTTCAGTTGCGTCTGACTCTTCGTGACCCCATGGACCATAGCACGCCAGGCCTTCCTGTCCTGCTCTCTCTCCCGGAGCATGCTCAAGTCCATATTCATTGCATCAGTGATTCTATCTAGCCATCTCATCCTCTGCCATCCCCTTCTCCTTTTGCCTTCAGTCTTTCCCAGCATCAGGGTCTTTTCCAGAGAGTTTTCTCTTCACATTAGGTGGCCAAAATATTTGAGCTTCAGCTTCAGTATCTGTCCTTCCAATGAGCAGTCAGGGTTGATTTCCTTGAGGATGGACTGATTTGACCTCCTTGCAGTCCAGGGGACTCGTAAGAGTCTTCTCCAGCACCACAGTTCGAAAGCATCGATTCTTCGGCACTCAGCCTTCCTTATAGTCCAGCTCTCACAGCCATACGTTGCTACTGGGAAAACCATAGCTTTGATTATACGAACCTTTGTCGGCAAGGTGATGTCTCTGCTTCTTACTATGCTGTCTAGGTTTGCCATAGCTTTCCTCCCAAGGAGCAAGCGTCTTTTAATTTCATGGCTACAGTCACCGTCTGTGGTGATCTTGAAGCCCAAGAAAATAAAATTTGTCACTGCTTCCATTTCTTCCCCTTCCATATGCCAGGAAGTGATGGGGCCAGATGCCATGATCTTAGTTTTTTTTAATGTTGAGTTTCAAACCAGCTTTTGCACTCTCCTCTTTCACCCTCAACAAGAGGCTCTTTAGATCCTCTTCGCTTTCTGCCAGTAGGGTGGTATCGTCTGCATATCGGAGGTTGTTGATAATTCTCCCGGCAATCTTAATTCTGACCTGTGATTCATCCAACCTGGCGTTTCTCATGATGTACTCTGCATATAAGTTAAATAAGCAGGGTGACAATATGCAGCCTTGTCATACTCCTTTCCCAATTTTGAACCAATCGGTTGTTCCATGTCCGGTTCTTACTGTTGCTTCTCGTACAGGTTTCTCAGGAGACAGGTAAGGTGGTCTGGTACCCCCATCTCTTTCAGAATTTGCCAGAGTTTGTTGTGATCCACACAATCAAAGGCTTTAGTGTAGTCAATGAAGCAGAAATAGACGTTTTTCTGGAATTCTCTTGCTTTCTCCATGATGCAGCGAATGTTGGCCATTTGATCTTTAGTTCCTCTGCCTCTTCGAAACCCAGCTTGTACTTCTGGTAGTTCTTGGTTTGCATACTGCTGAAGCCTAGCTTGTAGGATTTTGAGCATAACCTTGCTGGCATGAAATGAGCGCAATTGTGCAGTAGTTTGAACACTCTTTGGCGTTGCCCTTCTTTGGAATTGGAATGTAAACTGACCTTTTCCAGTCTTGTGGCCACTGTTGAGTGTTCCAAATTTGTTGGCATATTGAGTGCAGCACTTTAACAGCATCATCTTTTAGGATTTTAAATAGCTCAGCTGGAATACTGTCATCTCCGCTAGCTTTGTTGTTAGTAATGCTTCCTAAGGCCCACTTGACTTCACTCTCTAGGATGTCCGGCTCAAGTTCAGTGAGCACACTATCATGGCTATCAGGGACATTCAGATCTTTCCTGTATAGTTCTTCTGTGTATTCTTTCCACCTCTTCTTAATCTCATCTGCTTCTGTTAGGTCCCTGCCTTCTTTGTCCTTTATCATGCCCGTCTTTGCACAAAACGTTCCCTTGAGACCTCCGATTTTCTTGAAGAGATCTCTAGTCTTCCCCATTCTGTTGTTTTCCTCGATTTCTTTGCATTGTTCATTTAAGAAGGCCTTCTTGTCTCTCCTTGCTATTCTCTGGAACTCTGCATTCCGTTGGATATATCTTCCCCTTTCTCCCTTGCTTTTCGCTTCCCTTCTTTCCTCAGCGACTTGTAAAGCCTCATCAGACAGCCCCTTTGCTTTCTTGCATTTCTTTTTCTTTGGGATGGATTGAGTTGCTGCCTCCTGAACAATGTTACGGACCTCCGTCCATAGTTCCTCAGGCACTCTGTCTATCAGGTCTAATCCCTTAAATCTATTCTTCACCTCCACTGTATATTCATAAGTGATATGATTTAGGTCGTACCTGAATGGTTTAGTGCTTTTCCCTATGTTCTTCAATTTAAGCCGGAATTTTGCAAGAAGCAGCTCATGATCTGAGCCACAGTCAGCTCCAGGTCTTGTTTTTACTGACTGTATAGAGCTTCTCCATCTTTGGCTGCAAAGGACATAATCAATCTGATTTCGATATTGACCATCTGGTGATGTCCATGTGTAGAGTCACCTCTTGTGCTGTTGGAGGTGCTCAGGTAGGTTGGCACAAAGGAAACCCAAACGCTGCAAAACACCAGAATACTGAAGGTGATAAACTTGGCTTCATTGAAGCTGTCAGGCAACCTCCTTGCTAGGATAGCCACCAAGAAGCTAATGAGAGCCAGGGAACCCATGTAACCCAAGATAGTGTAAAACATGGTGACTGAGCCTTCATTACATTCCACTATGATCTCTCCTGCCAGGGAATGGAAGTCCAAGTTTGAGAATGGGGGAGAGGCCATTAGCCAGATAATACAAATCACAGCTTGGATGAGGGGACAGAACAATGGAGTTTGTCAGCTGTCTTCCCAAGAGTTATCTGGCCTTGTTTCCTGGCTTGGTGGCCATGAAGGCCAGAACCACCATGACAGTTTTTGCCAAAAAGGAAGAAATGGCAACAGATAAATTGATGCTGAAGGCAGCTTGTTGGAGAAGACAGGTGGTTTTCATTGGTTTTCCAGTGAACAGGAAGGAGCAGAGGAAGCAGAACAGAAGGGAGATGAGGAGGATGTAGGTGAGGTCCCGGTTGTTTGCCTTGACAATTGGTGTATCACAGTGTTTAATGAAGGTTGTCAACACTAGAGATGTGATCAGAGAGAGGAAAATGGCCACAGAAGCTAAAACCAACCCTGGTGACTCTTGATAGGAAAGGAAATGGATAGTATTGGAGATACACTGGTCTTGGTTCTTGTTTGGGTGTTGGTCTTCTGGACATGGGGCACAGCTATCTGCATCTGGAATGAAGTAACTCAAATATGACACAGGTGTTCTTTTTGTGGGGCCTAGTTCAGCTCACAAAGAAAGAGATGGAATTATCTGTTCTGCAACTTAATGTACACCAAAGAGTACAATTGTCATTTGATTGCTCTCTTTTTCAGCTTCAGCAACTTATTTCTTAAGTACAGAGCCTGAAAAGGTATATACCACTTTTAAAACAAAGAAACATGACAGCCCCAAGTTCAATATTCTGCAAGGGGAGAAAAGACCAAATTCTATAACTTGAAACTGAGCCAGGATCCGTAGTGTCCTCTGAATGAACTAGGGATGTCGCGTATGTTTGTTTCCTACTTCGTGTTTGACAATAGTCTTGCAGTTCGGCCTCTCAAACTGGAGTTCGTGAACCCTCCCTCTCACCCGGCACTGTTCAGCTGCAGCTGAGCAATCCCCTGAAGTCTCGAGCGCTATAGCAATCCTGTTTGTATGCTTTCCCTGGCCCTCGCCAAATAGCAAATAGCGTTGCCCTTATTTTCGCCGTAGTCTACGTAAATCTTTACGTAGACTACAGGGACCAAATAAGGAACGCGAATGGCGGCTCCCTATGGGGGCCGCCATTTGCGTACGCGCTTTTTTTTTTTTTAAAGTCACCTGTGATAGGCTATGTGACGATTAACGTAGCCTATCATGGCTGACTTTGCAGATCTAGCCGTGATAGGCTACGTAAATCGTTACGTAGCCTATCACGGAGCTTTTTTTTTAACTTTTCTTTTGAAGTTCGTGGCCGGGGAGACGGCCTCCCCCCCCCGGCCTGAACTTCGGGGAGAGAAGCGAAGCGCCTCCCCCCCCCACCGCGAAGCAAGCTGCGAGACCAGGTAAGTGACTTTCGTACATCCCTAGACATGCCAGAGCCACAGAGAGATCCAGGTGTTGTGGGGGGTGGGGAGACATTGAGGAGGGGCAAAGAAAATGCTGAGAGCAAGCAAGCCCCTTCCTACCTGAATGACGGTTGTTTCATTCAGATTGAGATGGGCCATTGTCCTCAATTTCTGCATAGCAATTACAAAGTACTATTCCTTGACACTTGCAAGCTGAGATAGCCACCGCTAGGGATGTCAGAGAATTCTGCCACGGATCTCGGTGAGGCCGAATGCCAGTGCATTCAGCCCCCCAATATCCATGGTGGAATGAAGCCCCCACCCCACCCCGTGAAATGGGCCCAGAACAGAGCACCTACCTGCTGCTGTCCATGCTGACTTGCGAATGGCAGCCGCGTCTGCGGCCGCCATTTGCTTCTTCCATATAGCCGTTATATATAGCTTCTATTCATATATTCATATGAATATATGAATATTCATATAGCTTCTTCCATATAGCCTAACATGGCTAACGCAGGGACACCATTTGCATCCCTGCAGAAGCTGTGATAGGCTACGTAAGTATTTACGAAGCCTATCACAGCAAAACTAAGGGAACGCAAATGGCGGCGGCTACGGCAGCCACCATTTGCGTTGCTTTTTTTTTTTTTGCCGTGATAGCCTACGTAAATCTTTATGTAACCTATCATGGCAAAAAAAAAAAATGGGGAACGCAAATGGCGGCCGCTGTAGCCACTGCCATTTGCATTCACTGTGTTGTTGGTTTTTTGCCGTAATAGGCTACGTAAATATTTACGTAGCCTATCATGGCAAAATACAGGGATGCAAATAGCGGCGGCTACGGCAGTCGCCATTTGCGTCCCTGCAGGCTGCCCAGTGGCCGGATGTCCAGCTGCAGCCAGCCCCGGCTGGCGGCTCTGCCGAATTTCCGTGGAGCGGAACCGGCCGGAGAGAATTTCGGGGGGAGGGACAGAGTGCCTCCCCCGCACCGCAAATGTCACCCTTCGAAAAGGTAAGTGACTTTCGTACATCCCTAGCCACCGCGCAAGAAGCTGTGCTGTTATGGGGCAAATCTCTCCTAGAACTTAGAATTTTACTCCAATATTTGAGAGAATATGTTCACAAGCAGAAAACACAGAAAGAAAAAGATAGTTCCTTCATGCATAAATTAGAAAGTACTATTCCTTAACACTTGCAAGTTGATAGCCACCGAGCAAGAAGATGTGTGCTATTATGGGGCAAATCTCTCCTAGAATTTAGAATTTTACTCCAACATTTGAGAGAATATGTTCACAAGCAGAAAATACAGAAAGAAAAAGATAGTTCCTTCATTCATAAATCAATATATGTGCGCATATCTTTGGGCAGTGCTTTTCAATAGGGAAATAAATTATTGTTTTACTGTGTGCTTTTTGGTTGTAATGTTTGTGAACGGGTGGCCCAGAGAGCTTCAGCTATTGGGCGGAATAGAAATGAAATACCCTAATAAATACAGAAATACATAAATACATAAATAAATAAATAAATAAATAAATAGGGCGGTGTGGTCTTAGTCTCTTGGTTGTGGTGGCATTTTGTGTGTTTGTGTTTTGGCTTGGCCACTGGGCTGTGAGAGAACTAAAAGGACAGCCCAAGAAATATGCCCATAATGGTGTCATACCATTATGACACCATATTCCCACTGTCACACTAGTGGGAATTATATACTATATATATCTGGAGAAATGGGAAGTTCCCTTTCCAGCTGCAGCAGGCATGGTGCTAGGCTAGGCTTTGCAGCAGAAGCCAGTGCCTCCTTCCCAGTCATGCAGACTGGAAATGCGCACAAACCTCATTTTCCACAATTAAGCTTCTCGCATTTCTGTGTGTCTGTCGCAGTGTGGAAGCCATCAGAACCCCCCCCCCCAAAACCAAGGGTCCTGATGTCTCATAGGAACAGCTGGAAGACCTTCATGAGTAGGAAGAATTGCCAGGCAGGGCTGGAGTTTCTTGTGGCCCACTGAATGTGCAGTGCATTTTTAAAAAGCTCTCCTTTTTTTCTCATTTCTCGTTATGATTTAACTGGAGCTGTACATATTGGAGTACCATTGTGTGAGGCATTTAACCAACAACACATCCCAATATTGATAAGAGAAGACAGAAATGTGCCTTTTCTCCACAGCAAGAATTACTCCAACCCTCCTACCTATATGTTCTGAAAAGTATTCTCCTCGCCAATAACAAATAGCCAGATTGCTGCTGGAATGGGTATTTGGGTGCCATGGGATCTCACAAACATACAGTGCATTCCTGAAAGAAGGAAGAGTACAGGGGACCTATGGCATTTTCTCTCTCAATATGCTCTGAGAGGCAGCGCTTCCAATTACCTGTATTTTTACAAGGGGCAATTCTTCCACATTTGCATGAAGAATACACTACACCATGGAGAGTATGCATGGGGGGGGGGGGAACGTGCTACTTGAACACCAGTTTCCCTTGTATGGCTGGCTCTGTGATGACATCCCAGTGTAGACAGGAAAGATTGCAGGCATGGGAAGAGAGCCCAGGACAAACCAAGGAGCACAGTTGTACTAATACCATTTCCAACCTGGCTCTTATTGCACTGGGATGACTGCAGTGTGACTTACGCCGTACACCAGTCCCATGAAACCTGTGTCAGAAGGTGTACAGTTTAACATTCTCAAGCAGAGATAGTGCTTGCTAGGTATAGAGAAGGAAAGGCACCTCTTCCATTCAGACACAGCAGCATGCACCTAAATCAGTCCCCCTCCCCCCTGCCCTTTCCACAACCAGGCATGTGAAGAAATATCTGACTAACCATAGTCGATAGACATTCAGTTATATCCCCAGGTAGTCAGCTAAAGAGAATGAATGAGGTATTCAGTCACCTGCCCCAGCCCATCCTTTATCATGGAAATGCATTCTTAAAACAAGGGAGAGGTGATTTTGCTTATTGCCCTCAGTTAGCAGATGAACAGTATTGATGATTTCTGAGCGAGTGGGTCTTCCCATGTTCTACCTAATGAACCTCCTCCTCCCCATTTTGTCCTCACAACAACCACCCTGTGAGGTCGGTTGGGCTGAGAGCCTGTGACTCACCCAGTCAGCTTCATTCCAAAAATGCCCATGTCTGCTAATCTGTGATAGTACTGAACTGAACTGACCCCTGACTGCCCCCCCAGCATATAATTGTGCATATTCTCAGACAACAAAAGACTGAAGTGCCCAGGCTCCTTGTCGAATGTCAATGAATTAGCAAAACAAAGGAGAGGAGAGGTGGCAGAATCAATGAGTGAGTCATAGAGATGACTCATCATGCTTACAGAAAGAAAAATGGACGGATTCATTCACTACACGGAAAGATCATTGTTCAATTGGGAAACACGGGGACCTGTCTCACGTCATCCGTCTGATTGGGGGGGGGGGAATTAGCACCTTGCAGCAACAACTCAACACTCTTCATGTCCCCTCCTCCCCAAAATCACTGCAATGGAGAATGGATGATTGAGCAATACTATATACAAATGTTGCGCAGATGTAGCTGAAAGTGCGCATTTCAGAGATTTAAAAGTGCGCAGGGGTCTTTCCCAACCTCAGCTGGAGATGCTGGGGACTGAACCTAGGAGCTTTCACATGCAGAGCAGGTCCTCTGTCACTGAGCTACAGCCCCCTAAATACAAAATAAGATTCCAGTCTTCTCATTCATTCATTGAGTTTATCTGTCGCCCTACAGGCAAAGCTCTCAGGGTGACATAGCTAATAAAGGAAACCAACGTTAAAACACAAAAAAGCAAGAACAATAATTTAAAATAATTTTTAAAGAAGAGATAAATCTCCAAGCTAAAAGTTTGATTTTAAAACACAGGAGGATTTTAAAAGGATGATTTTAAAACACAGCTATAAATAAAAATAGAAGAACCAGCAGTTAAAAATTCTTTGAAAAGGCCTGGGAGAATAAAAAGGACTTTGCCTGGTGTCAAAAAGTCAGCAAGGTAGGCACCAGGTGGGCTTTTCTAGGCATGGCATTCCAGCATTTAGGGGTGGGCCACTACAGAAAAGTCCCTGCTCATGAGTAGCCACCCACTCTGTCTCAGTATGTGGAGGTCCTTGGAGCAGGACCTCAGATATATCAGGGCATGGGCAGGAACTAGGGATGTACGAATTGTGCTCATACCGTCCTGCTTGACTTCCGCAGTTTGCATCCTCTGTTCCGTTCTGCTGTCCGCAAACCCCCGAAATACTCTGTTTTTTTTTCTGCCTCGGAAGTTACGTAAATAAATCCGCAGCAAACGTCGAAAAATCCTCCGCATCCACCAACCGCCCGTCCCGTTCCGCCATTCCGCGAAAGACTATTCGTCGCAAATATTTACGTAGTTTCCGGCAGCCGGAATTGACCCTATGTAACTTCTGCTGCACTCGCCATTGTTATGATTGCTTACGTATTTCCTCCCTAGGGGGGAATCCCCCCGTAACTTCCGCTGCACTCGCCGTTGTTTGTTGTGATTGCTGACGTATTTGTATTTTCTCCCTTGGGGGGAATCCCCCCGTAACTTCCGCCGCACTCGCCATTGTTGGGATTGCCTTGGCCGGAACTTTCCCACTATTTTCGTAATTATTTACGTTTTTTTTTTCGTTGCTGCCCAGAATGTTTCCCACCCTCTGTGTGCTCCCCTGCTGTCTTGTTTTCTCGGACAGGGACAGGGACTGTGATTTTATTAATTTCTGCGTATTTGTGCTTGATGTTCCTCGCATTTACTGGTCTTGTTAACCTAACCACATCCCAAATTAAAAAAAAAAACGGGGCTGCAGCTGCGCTTCCACAAAATCTGTTGTCAACTTCCTACTAACTTCCTGAATTTCGTCTGCATCTGCGTTTGCGTCTGCGTGGTGATTTGTGGGTGGAGTTCTGTTGTGTGGTGGTGGTTGTGTGTTAGTGGTGGTGCTTAGTGGATTTCCTTGTATCAGTGTTGTTTGTGCATTGTGGTGGTTTTGTCTGGTCTGTGTGTGTGTGTGTGTGTGCATGTGTAGTTGTGCATTGTGGTGTTTTTATCTGGTTTGGTCTGTGTGTGTGTAGTTAAGTGGTGGTTGTGCGTGGCTGTCTGGTGTGTGTGTGTTTGTGTGTGTAGTTGTGCATTGTGGTGTTTTTGTCTGGTTTGGTCTGTGTGTGTGTAGTTAAGTGGTGGCTGTGCGTGGCTGTCTGGTGTGTGTGTGTTTGTGTGTGTAGTAGTGTGGCTGCTCTAAAATGGCTGCACCAGTGCTTGGCAGGAGGTGGGACCATGAGAAGACCAAGGCCCTCCTCATCAACATTAAGAGCAGTGAGGCGGTGGCAGCACTGTTTGGCAGCTGCTCCTACCGCAATGAAATTTATTGGGCCCAGATAAAGAGGAGGATGGAGCGAGCGGGCCACCATCACACAACGGGACAATTGCGGTCCAAATGGAAGGCGCTAAAGCAGTCCTTCATCAGAGAGGGGATTGCTGCTGCCGAGAGGAGGGCACCGCTGTCCAACCCCCCCCCCCGCCTACTACTGGCGCATCCACAGAGCGTGGGTCAAGGCAGGCCAGCCCCCATTTTCGCAGAGGCATATGCCTGGTAAGTTATAGTTATCCCATCCCATCATCAAGCTAAACTAAATATGAAAACAAGGATGTGTACCGAAAATGAAGCTATCTTTTTGTGGTCTCATGTGGAAACAAACAAATCCTGACATTTAGCCTGCAATCCTATGCTTGTTGAACTTGGACAGAAAAAGTTCCCATCATCTTCTGGCCACTTTGGCTGGTTGAAGGGATGCTGGGAACTGCATTGCTTTTTCCTGTACAACCACATGCATAGGATTATGCGGGCCTGGCTACAACACATATTACACACTGACACGCTGTCCATTTCCAGGGAAATACTGCTGCCGGTCTCTGCACAGTGCACACAGGGGGACTGGCACCAGCCCAGCAGCAACAGGACCAGCCTCTCGGTGTGTGCACGTCATCTTTCTTCATGTAGTGATTGCTGAATTTTTGCACCCCACCCATCCCACCTTTCTACCAAGACATTGGCACTCAAGTCAACTCATGAGCAAGTGTTCATCTGAGAGCTTGGAGATCTGGGTATAGTCCACTCAGCCATGGAAGCTTGCTGGGTGACTTTGGCCCAGTCAGAAAGCCGCAGCCTACCTCGTTGTTGTGAGCATTAAATGGAGAGGAAGAGGCTAATGTGAGCTGCCTTGGGTTCCTTGCACTAGGAAAAAAGGTGGCATTTATGAAATGCATCAATAGAATAAATAAATACCATGGCATTGCAAATGTAGAAATGGGGTGACTAGAAGTGCAATCCTGTGCATGTTTACAGAAGTCTAACAGTCCCCATCACACCAAAACTGTCAGTACTGTATAATCTGCCTCCCTAATTATCCCCTCATCATTAGACCTTGTTGAGGGAGGACAGAATCAGTGGTTCTTATGGTAGTGGGGATGGTGATAGACAGATCAATCAGTGACTGTGGTTTTGTTCACTCACTGCATATATAAATGCATTCATTCTGTTACTGTGACATCCCACAGCTGCACATTGTGCCTTGCTGGCGGAGGAGGCACTGAGGGCCACAGAGAGGGAAAGGAGGGAGGAGGAGGAGGAGGAAGAGGAAGAAGAGGAGGAGGAAGAGGAGGAGGAGGTGGAGGAGGAGGAGATCGAAGAGCCAGCAGCAAGAGGAGCAGCATCTGTGGAGGAAGGCCACCCTTCTTCCACAGATGAAGCCCCTCCTCTTGTGCTCCTGAGGCGTCTCTTGACAGATGTCCAGAGGCTCAGCAAGACCTGTAAGTAGTACTACAGAATGGCACCTGAGCTAACAACTCTGCCTGCAAGATGCATATTAAAGTAAAAAAAAAGGTAAAGGTGTCCCCAACCAGTCGTGTCCGACTCTAGGGTGCGGTGCTCATCCCCGTTTCTAAGCCAAAGAGCCAGCACTGTCCGAAGACGCTTCTGTGGCCATGTGGCCGGCATGACTGAACACCGAGGTGCACGGAACGCTGTTACCTTTCCCGCCGAGGCAGTACCTATTTATCTACTTGCAATTTCTTGCTTTCGAACTGCTAGGTTGGCAGTAGCTGGGACTGAAGACGGGAGCTCACTCCGTCACACAGCACTCAGGTCTCAAACTGCTGACCTGCCGACCTTCCAGTCTGCAGTTCAGCGTCTTAACCACTAAGCCACCACAGTCCCAAGATGCATATTACCATTGTGCTTTATTCTCCTCTTTCTACACACAGGTGATGACCTTCAAAGAAGGGTGGAGGCCATAGAGCGGGAACTGCATCCTCCTACGAACTGAGGCCTGCAGCCAGCCAGTGCCCAGCCCAACGTTACAATTGTTTCTGTGTTTTGTTTTGATCTGGTTTGTATATAAAGTTCTTTCTTAAAAAAAGTTAACAATTCCTTGGTTCAAGTGCACAGATATAATTTTTTAAATCTAGATCATTTTACACAATGATCTCTGTGTTTGCTTACTGTTAACCACAACAAGAATGCTTTCCCAGCCAAACAAGCCCAGCTGCTGTAAGCTTCCCTCATACGGAGATGGTCAGTCAGTATCCCTGATGTTATGAAGTATGCTTTATTTTACGTGGAGGTGCATATCACATACATGTAAACTAAACGCATACCAGAGGGATCTTTTCACATAGAACTCTCGGTGCTTAGGAACACCCAAAACCTGAGGGAGTCCAGAGAGAGACCACAACAAGGTCTTTGAAAGCAATTCCTTGATTTATGAAAGAAAAATTTAAAATGAATTAAAAGCACACATCAAGAGAATTAGAACTATACATACATTTGGGGAATCAGAATCATACTAACATTCAGAGGGGTAAAGATATACATATACAGTCAATAGCGAAGTACACTGGGATGCATAGAAAACTCTGTGTGTGTGTAGTAGGGATGTACGCTGTTGCATAGTCTGCCACACACAGTCGGGCAGCGCAACTGGACTCCGCATGTGAGTTATTATAAAGCTCCGCCACATATCGCCAGTGCTTTGGGCTCTGCCCAGGCCAGACAGGGACTGCTTGTTTGGACAAAGTTCTAAGGGACACCTCAGTGTGACCACACTCACAATTATATCATTCTACCTCATTGTCCCTCAGAACTTTGGCTCACATTAGCAGCAGTATCACCATCCCAGGGGTCCTCCTCGTCACTTGATGACTGCTCTACTCTGCTGACAGCTGGTGGTGGTGGAGGGAGGTGCTGCTCGGGAATCCATCCCCTGTTGGAGCGTATGAAGGCGAGGGTGGAGACATGTTCCGGTGTGAGCCTGCTTCAGCGCGGGTGACAATGTTACCAGTGGTGGAGAAAAGCCTTTCAGAGGACACACTCGAGGGAGGGCAAGATACATGCCAAATGGCGACTTTGGTCAGATTTGGCCAAACGCCACATTTTGTCTCCCAGTATAGGAGAGGATCACTCTCTGGGCTGCTCTCCGTTCCCAAGAAACTCTCTCTGGCATAAGCTTCCAGTTCCTGGATGGCCACATCATAAGCTGATCCTTTCCTGGCTGCTTTGGCACATTTCCCCTGCCCGCTCCCGCTTACACCGAGCTCCACTGCCATTGAGGAGTACAGGTAGAACTTTCAACAAGATGCCCCTGTGTCTATATGTCGTGTTGGTGGTGCAGCTGCTATGGCGTCATCATCATCGCCCCTCCTGCTGGTGATGGTGCTCCTGCTGCAGATATTATCTTCAGGGGAGGTAGTAGTACTACTAGCCTCACTCTTCCCCAGCTCCTTCTCATCCAGCACATCTCTCTGGCAGCACTCCATGACTTTCTCTGTCAAATAGGTTTTTAGACTTCGGAAGTCAGGGTTCTGGTTTGGCAGCACTGCCCTTGTTGTGCTATCCTGGAACCGTGGTTCAAGGAATGCGGCAGCAACGTATTTCATGTCCCCCCTCATCGAAGTGATGTGTTTGTTGGTGCTCAGCTCCTGCAGAAGGAATTCAGCAAGCCTAACTGCAGGATTGGGGACTTGACTGCCTACAGCACTGGTGTGCTCACAAAGCTCAGCATGGCGTTTTCTCAGCACCCCCTCTATAATCTTCAGCACAGGTAGAACTTGGCCCAGAGTGGCATTGTCTGCACTCAGTAGCATTGTGCATTCATCGAATATGCTTAAAATGTCCACCAGGTCTTGCATCCAGAGCCACTGATGTGGTGTGACAAAAATTTTGGAGTGGTGTTGTTTCTCAGTAATGTAGTCATTTATAGCTGATCTCTGCTCACAGAGTCTCTGAAGCATATGCAGTGTGCTGTTCTAGCATGTGCACACATCCAAAATGTATTTGTGTTCTGGAAGGCCACAGCTACGTTGGATGGCGCTGATTGCCTCCATTGCTGAGCTGGACTGCCTGAAGTGGGTGCAAATGGATTGGGCCACCTTAAGTAGCTTGCCTATTTTAGGAGATGCCTTGCTCAATCCAGAATGCACCACAAGGTTCAAACAGTGCACAACGCACTGAACTTGGTTTAGCCGTGCAATGCGGGCTGCTTTTAGGTAGTTGGAGGCATTGTCTGTTGCTACACAGCCCACTGTTAGATTTAAGGGGGCCAACCAGGACTGAACAACACCACTGATGCTACTGCTGATGTTTTCTGCTGTGTGTGTCCCTGAGAGCATTGTGAGGGACAATGTCGCTGTTCTATGACTCAGTCGGCTGCTTGCACTGACGGATACCCATTGCACGGTGACACACAGATAAGACTTTGTTTGATTACTTGTCCATGTGTCACTCGTTAAATGTACACTTCCTCCAACTGCACATTTCAAATCCTGTTGGAGTACCCTTCTGATTTCAGAAGCCAGGGCTAGAATGGCAACGCCACTAATGTAGTGACGAGAGGGGACATCCCACCGAGGGCACAATCTCTTCATGAAGCGCACGAAGACCTCGTCTTCCACCAGGGAGAAGAGAAGCATACATTTTGCAATGAGCTCTGTCAGGTCCTGATTCAACCTTCGTGCCTGGACGCTGTCAGAGGGGAATTTCTGTGTCAGCATGAGGCATTTCTCAATTGACGCCTGCCTCTTAGCTAAGTTGCCTTCTGTGCCCTTCTCACCCGGACCACTTTGCATGAGGTCTTTGGAAGATGAGGCAAAGAAGGCGGTACTGTTCTTTTTGGATGGTTGTGGCTTCCCGTTGCTATCTTTGGGCACAAGAAGCGCATGATGCAACTCCACGTGTCACCTCATGGCAGACGTGCTCACTTGTCCACAGCCCCCTTCTTTTCCTAGCCACATACAGCTTCTACAAATATCACAAAGCATGACATAGCAGTCATTCTCTGCATATTTGAAGAAGCGCCACACATAGGAGCTCACCCTGCCACCACCATTTCTTCTTTGGGGAATGGGGGTATCGGTTTCAGATGAGGTGGCATCGGGAGCTGCACGTTCCCACTCACCTGTGGATGGTGTTGTTGGTGGTGTTGTTGATGGCACTGACCAGCGCTTAGCAGGGGATGTTTGTTCCTGAGGTTTGGGATTGCTCCCACAGAACCCAGCAGGCTGGAAGTGGAGAACAGAGTCAGACCCAGTCTCAGCAGGGACATCATTGATATAGAAGGGCTCCTCATCATCTTCGCTGTCCGGATCACTGATGACACTAAGTCCTCCGGCCTTTTTTCCCAAATCTTGTGAGCCGCTGCCCACGAGGTGATTATCAGCAGGCAGCTGTGGACCTGGTTCACCTGTCCCACTTCCGCTCTCTGATGCAGGGAGGACGGTTGTGGGCATCTCTGTAAAGATTCAAAATAGATAGAAGCGGAATTTCATGAGAAATGCACCTTTTACACATGAGTAATAGCCAAGAGAATAAAACTGTGTAGCTGTAGAAATCTATGAAACATAGCTTGGAATTGTGATCAATCAACATGACACAAGGTGCAGATGTAAGCTACTACTGCACTAGCTAGCACTGAGAAAACACATGACACAAGGTGCAAAAAAAATGTACTGTACAGACTTCAAAACTCCACGAGAGTTATCTAAACGTGTCCTCACTGGTAAAAGTCTGAAAAGCATGGGGGAGGAGATATCTGGCTCCCTTGCAAGGTCCACTCCTTTGCATCAGCTCTATTATACCAATGTGTGAGACTCAGCACCTACAGGGCTGGCCCAAAGCATTTTGCTTCCTGAGGCAAAGGATAAAATGTAGGGATGGGGGAGAATTTCTCCCCGAAACTTTGGGGGGCCGAGTGCCAACGTATTCGGCCCCCCAAAGTAGTTTCGGGGAGAAATTCTCCGCACCGCACCGCACCCCGCACCCCCCCTGGGATGGGACTTACCTTTCCCGAATGTCCCTCCCGGCGGCGGGTCCCGGCGGCGGTTCGGCAGGTCTTCGACAGGGGCAGAGGCTGCCGTCGCCACCATTCCAATAAAAGTAAAAAAAACACAACGCCCCCGTGATAGGCTACGTGAGAATTAACGTAGCCTATCACGGCTAGATTTGCAAAGTCAGCCGTGATAGGCTACGTAAATCGTCACATAGCCTATCACGGGTGACTTAAAAAAAAAAAAAAAGCGCGTACGGCTAATGGTGGCCCCCATAGGGAGCCGCCATTCGCGTTCCTTATTTGGTCGCTGTAGTCTACGTAAAGATTATGTAGACTACGGCGAAAATAAGGGCAACGCTATTTACGTTGCCCTTATTTTCGCCGTAGTCTACATAAAGATTTACGTAGACTACAGCGACCAAATAAGGAACGCGAATGGCAGCTCCCTATGGGGGCCGCCATTTGTGTACGCGCTTGTTTTTTTTTTAAAGTCACCCGTGATAGGCTACGTGACGATTAACGTAGCCTATCATGGCTGACTTTGCAGATCTAGCCGTGATAGGCTACGTAAATAGTCACGTAGCCTATCACGGGGGCGTTTTTTTTTTTTTACTTTTTATTTCGCGGCCGGGCGAGGCGAGTCGCCTCCCTGGCCTGAATTTCGGCCGGGCGAGGAGGGAAGCCTCCCCCCCCCGGCCTGAACTTCGGGGGGAGCAGCGAAGCGCCTCCCCCCCACCGCGAAGCAAGCTGCGAGACCAGTTAAGTGGCTTTCGTGCACCCCTACAACAGTGCTGAGCCCCAATTTCTCTTCCTTTGTGCCTAGGGCTCCTACCATTCTGACTGGCCTGCAGACTCAGGAAAACACACACACATACAGAGAATAGTTCTAACTATTTGTATATTTATTTATTTATTCGTTATACATTTATAGCCTGACTTTTTTCCTCTTGCAAGGAGCACAAGGTGGCTGAAATGGTCCTCCTCTTTTCCATTTAATCTTCAAAACAACCCTATGAGGCAGGTGAAACAGAAAATCAGTGGAGGGACAAAAGTCACCCAGTGAGCTTTATGGCCAAGTGGGGACTTGAACCCGGGTCCCCCAAGCCCAAGTCCAACATTCTACCCACTACACCATACTGTGAATGAAGAGGAGAGAGACATATTAGAATTATTTTCTCTCCTCTCTCTACTGTTAGCGACCGAGGAGAATGAAAGAAAAAGGAGAACTAGATGGTGGGGGGAGGAAGAAGGAGATATGGGGGGACTAGGGACTGTGGCAGGGAGCAAACATAGAGGCACCTGCATGAGGAAGGGAGGGGGGAAAGGGAGGCCAAGGCATGGGGGAGAAAGAAAAAGAGGGGGAGGTAGCATCTGCGGGAGGAAAAAACACATGGAGGAGCCCTGGCCCAAAGCACTTTCTCAATATCCCATTGATACTCACCGGCCCAAAATGATTGACAACCCGTTCTATTTTGTGTAGGGATGTCAGAGAATTCTGCCATGGATCTCGGGGAGGCCAAATGCCAGTGCATTCGGCCCCCTGAAATCGGTGGCGGAACAGCCTGCCCCCCGCTCCCCCTGGGACGAGACTTACCTGGGGCAGATCTTCCGGGCAGCAGCAGCTCCAGCGGTGGCTCTGGCAGCGGGGAGGTGGCGGCCGGTCTTCTGACCAGCTGCCACCGCCGCCATTTCCAGTTAAAAAAAAAAAAAAAGACATGATAGGCTACGTAAAGATTTACATAGCCTATCACGGCTAGGTTTTTTTTAAAAAAAACGTGATAGGCTACGTAAATGTTTATGTAGCCTATCACGTCTGACTTAAAAAAAAAAAAAAACCACGTGTACATGCTGATCATAGCAAACACTCTTTTCCAACAGCACAAGAGGCGACTCTACACATGGACATCACCAGATGGTCAATATCGAAATCAGATTGATTATGTCCTTTGCAGCCAAAGATGGAGAAGCTCCATACAGTCAGTAAAAACAAGACCTGGAGCTGACTGTGGCTCAGATCATGAGCTGCTTCTTGCAAAATTTCAGCTTAAATTGAAGAACGTCGGGAAAACCACTAAACCGTTCAGGTATGACCTAAATCATATCCCTTATGAATATACAGTGGAGGTGAGGAATAGATTTCAGGGATTAGACCTGATAGACAGAGTGCCTGAGGAACTATGGGCGGAGGTCTGTAACATTGTTCAGGAGGCAGCAACGAAATCCATCCCAAAGAAAAAGAAATGCAAGAAAGCAAAGGGGCTGTCTGATGAGGCTTTACAAGTAGCTCACGAAAGAAGGGCAGCGAAAAGCAAGGGAGAAAGGGGAAGATATACCCAACTGAATGCAGAGTTCCAGAGAATAGCAAGGAGAGACAAGAAGGCCTTCTTAAATGAACAATGCAAAGAAATCGAGGAAAACAACAGAATGGGAAAGACTAGAGATCTCTTCAAGAAAATTGGAGATCTCAAGGGAACGTTTTGTGCAAAGACTGGCATGATAAAGGACCAAGAAGGCAGGGACCTAACAGAAGCAGATGAGATTAAGAAGAGGTGGAAAGAATACACAGAAGAACTATACAGGAAAGATCTGAATGTCCCTGATAGCCATGATAGTGCGGTCACTGAACTTGAGCCGGACATCCTAGAGAGTGAAGTCAAGTGGGCTTTAGGAAGCATTAGTAACAACAAAGCTAGCGGAGATGACAGTATTCCAGCTGAGCTATTTAAAATCCTAAAAGATGATGCTGTTAAAGTGCTGCATTCAATATGCCAACAAATCTGGAACACTCAACAGTGGCCACAAGACTGGAAAAGGTCAGTTTACATTCCAATTCCAAAGAAGGGCAACGCCAAAGAGTGTTCAAACTACCGCACAATTGCGCTCATTTCACATGCCAGCAAGGTGATGCTCAAAATCCTACAAGCTAGGCTTCAGCAGTATGCGAACCGAGAACTACCGGAAGTACAAGCTGGGTTTCGAAGAGGCAGAGGAACTAGAGATCAAATCGCCAACATTAGCTGCATCATGGAGAAAGCAAGAGAATTCCAGAAAAACGTCTATTTCTGCTTCATTGACTATGCTAAAGCCTTTGATTGTGTGGATCACAACAAACTGTGGCAAATTCTGAAAGTGATGGGAGTACCAGACCACCTTACCTGTCTCCTGAGAAACCTGTACGAGGGTCAAGAAGCAACAGTAAGAACCAGACATGGAACAACCGAGTGGTTCCAAATTGGGAAAGGAGTATGACAAGGCTGCATATTGTCACCCTGCTTATTTAACTTATATGCAGAGTACATCATGAGAAACGCCGGGTTGGATGAATCAGAGGTCGGAATTAAGACTGCTGGGAGAATTATCAACAACCTCCGATATGCAGACGATACCACCCTAATGGCAGAAAGCGAAGAGGATCTCAAGAGCCTCTTGTTGAGGGTGAAAGAGGAGAGTGCAAAAGCTGGTTTGAAACTCAACATTAAAAAAAGGAAGATCATGGCATCTGGCCCTATCACTTCCTGGCATATAGAAGGGGAAGAAATGGAAGCAGTGACAGATTTTACTTTCTTGGGCTCCAAGATCACCGCAGACAGTGACTGTAGCCATGAAATTAAAAGACGCTTGCTCCTTGGGAGGAAAGCTATGGCAAACCTAGACAGCATAGTAAGAAGCAGAGACATCACCTTGCCGACAAAGGTCCGTCTAATCAAAGCTATGGTTTTCCCAGTAGTAATGTATGGCTGTGAGAGCTGGACTATAAGGAAGGCTGAGCGCCGAAGAATTGATGCTTTCGAACTGTGGTGCTGGAGAAGACTCTTACGAGTCCCCTGGACTGCAAGGAGGTCAAATCAGTCCATCCTAAAGGAAATCAACCCTGAGTGCTCATTGGAAGGACAGATACTGAAGCTGAAGCTCCAATATTTTGGCCACCTAATGCGAAGAGAAAACTCCCTGGAAAAGACCCTGATGCTGGGAAAGACTGAAGGCAAAAGGAGAAGGGGACGGCAGAGGATGAGATGGCTAGATAGCATCACTGATGCAATGAATATGAACTTGAGCACGCTCTGGGAGAGAGCGCAGGACAGGAAGGCCTGGCGTGCTATGGTCCATGGGGTCACGAAGAGTCGGACACAACTGAACGACTGAACAACAAGAACAACAACGCAAATGGCGGCGGCTACGGCTGCCGCCATTTGCGTTCCTTATTTTGGCACGTCTTAGTCTACGTCAAGATTTACGTAGACTAAGACGGCGAAAAGAAGGGGCACGCAAATAGCGTAGCATCTGCTACGCTATTTGCATTCCCCTTATTTTCGCCGTCTTAGTCTACGTAAATCTTGACGTAGACTAAGACGTGCCAAAATAAGGAACGCAAATGGCGGCGGCTGTGGCCGCCGCCATTTGCGTACACACGTTGTTGTTGTTGTTGTTGTTTTTTAAGTCAGACGTGATAGGCTATGTAAACATTTACATAGCCTATCATGGCTGACTGCAGGGACGCAAACGGCGGCGGCTACGGCCGCCGCCATTTGCGTCCCTGCTAGCCAGCGACTGGATGTCCGGCTGCTGGCGGAGCCGGCCGGCGGCTCCGCAGAATCCCTGCGGAGTGGAGCCGGCCAGCCAGGATTCCGGGGGGAGGGACGGAACGCCTCCCCCACACCATCAACATAATCCGCGAACAGGTGACTTTCGTACATCCCTAATTTTGTGTTGAGTCCCTAAGCTAATAATAATGTCCTGATACATTATCAGTATCAGAAAGCCACTGTGTGTACGCGCTTTTTTCTTTTTTTTTCAATGTCACCCGTGATAGGCTACATGACGATTAACGTAGCCTATCACGGCTGACTTTGCAGATCTAGCCGTGATAGGCTACGTTAATCGTTACGTAGCCTATCACAGGGGCGTTTTTTTTTTCCTTTTCTTTTGAAGTTCACGGCCGGGGAGACGGGGCGCTTCTCCCCGGCCTGAATTTCAGCCGGGCAAGGCGGGAAGCCTCCCCCCTGGCCTGAATTTCGGCCGGGCGAGGCGGGAAGCCTCCCCCCCCTGGCCTGAACTTCGGGGGGAGCAGTGAAGCGCCTCCCCCCCACCGCGAAGCAAGCTGCGAGACCAGGTAAGTGACTTTCATACACTCCTACCCCAAAGACAATCATTACTTGTGACTCAAACCAAGCACTCAGAATAGATCCAGTTTGCTGATGGAGCAGGTCCTGTAATATCAACAATTCTGTGATGGCCACATGGATGTCATTCTGCTTCAGTATTGGTGTCAGTGTCTGGATGAACTTTTCACCACTGTCCTCCTCAGGAGATACCAGCCCAGCCCAATCCAGTTCCAGTGGAAATGTAGGAGCAGCCGGACTAAGCACACGTACTCAGGAATGTCTTTGGGATCAATTCAGTAAAAGGATGGAAATTTCCTGTTAATTTGTTGTGGCAGAATTTTGTGGCATTTTAAAGACTAGCACATTCCATGGACCAGCCGAATTCAGATGCATGAAGTGCTATCCAGAAGGAAGATGTCCATTTTAAAAATGAATAGTCTTTAATACACCCGCCGCCCTGCCGCCACTGCCAGTGTGGATATCACCACTAGTCAGATTGGCCACCAGCCTCCACTGATTATTAGGAAAAGAAAATGGCAGGTGGCTTCAGGCCAATGCTTTCATCTGCAGCATGGCCATTTTGTGGTGGTGCCCAAGACAGTTTCTCAATTGGCCAAAGGTACCCATGGGCCAGAAAATGTCATCTACTCTTGGTGTAAACAGTACGGAGCTCTACACAAGGCAGCTATCTTTGAAACAATTTTATTATACAGGGAGCAACTGCCTAAGTTTGTTTCATCTAGTTGAGGTACATTTATATGTGGAAATATTATGGGCTGCAGTTCTTATGTACAGTTCAAGACTTGTGTGAAATGTGCTTACCAGCTTTCCCTCATAATGTAGCCCTGTATTCCTTCAGATATCGTATTAGTCCTGTATGCCATCACATTCCAGAATCTTCCAATATCTTTCTCTAACATGGTGGCTTCTGTGTATCTTTTTTTTCAGGTGCCTACAGCAATTCACCCTCCACCTCTGACTAATTGGGGTTTGGTGTCCTAATGTTGGTTCCCCTGGAGCTATGAGAACTCTGGTTTGAGGAACAGGAAGGGTGCTAGTGTGGATCATGGCCCAACAGCCAGAGCAGAACCTCTGGACCCAAGAGATACCAAGCAACCATCTTAGA
This sequence comes from Heloderma suspectum, assembly GCF_057233095.1. Classification (NCBI taxonomy): domain Eukaryota; kingdom Metazoa; phylum Chordata; class Lepidosauria; order Squamata; family Helodermatidae; genus Heloderma; species Heloderma suspectum. The sequence continues at coordinate 173,549,197 of NC_139459.1, forward strand.
AGCTGCCACTCCTAGGCCAGGCACCTTTGAAGGCAGAAGACACTAAAGCCAAGGAGGAGGATACTTGACTAGCCTCAGCTTGTTCTGGTCAGTTCTGCCCCCAGTATGAACTGGTGCCTTCCAAAACCCCAATGGTGGCAGAACCTGTTGAACATGCAGCTATGGCTATATAGTGGGGTCCGTCCCTCTCACATACCAAAGCTATAAATTTACACTAATGATGACAGATAATGCCACTAGACATCCTGAACCTTCTTCCTTCAGTTGTGAGCTCAGTCAGGGTTTTGCATTGGGGACATTCCCCCATGAACTATTCACGGGGCAAGGGCCATTTCAATCCATATGTCCGCTGTGCTGCACCTTCCTGCAGCCATTAGGATTCAAACCAAGACAAACTCTCTCTTACACTGATAGTCACACAGGCTGCAAAATCTGCACCTTGAAAATGAAGTTGTGGAAGGTAAGGTTACATAGCTGACTGGTTCATGGTGCCCTCCAGATGTGTTATCTGAGGATGTTGGGACATGTAGTCCAACATACTGTGGGTCATCCTCTTGGGGAAGACTTTTTTTTTTGGAAATACTTTTTTTTCTATTTTTTATCTTTATAAATGAAATAAACAATACCAACAACCCAGTCATTATCTACAGTTTCCAACAATACAGTATTCTTAAGAGGACACAGCAATAATGAGGGGGGGGGGGAAGAGAGAGAAAGGGAAAAAAATCAGAAGAAAGAAAAGGAAGAGGAAAGCAGAAGGGTAAAAGAAAAAATATACAAAAGTTACTTCAAAGGATTAAATTTAAATTGCATTACACACAAGCCTCAAGTATCATTCTATTTAAAAATTATATCTATATCATTGCCAATATTACACTTCAGTGCAGCATAGGTAATCAACCTTAAATTTCAGTATCATATCATCAACCTTCTAGCAAGGAAGCGAGCATACAATTCATTTCCACTAACCATATATTGGCCTTCAGTTAATATATAATAATAGAGCTTAATAATTTAGTCAGCCAAAGATATTACTAATCACAGTCTCATAAGAATGAAAGTAATAATAATAGTTAAAAAAAGAAATTAAAAAGGATAAAAATAATAACAAATCACTAATATATTTTATACTATCTATATTTTAGATAATATCATTTCTAGATAGATAGATAGATAGATAGATAGATAGATAGATAGGAATGTGTACATATCTATACACACACAAATAGGAATTTTATATACAGTATATCATGTCTAATATAAAAAAAAAAGAAGTAAGAAGAAAACAGGGATGTATATAAACAGTCCTCTGCACTGGCATACTGCCTGGCCCTTGTAGCCTAAACAAATCCAAAGAGAATCTTGATTGAAGAATTCTCAGCTCATGAAGCTGGAAAAGATGTCTCCTGTGTTTTACTTTGTACACCAGCTAACCAAGCCTCTGCGAATTCATGATTTATTTATTTTTTTCATCTGGCCTTCAAAAAGAATACAAAATGTAGCAGGGTATTTGATATGATATTGTAAATTCATTTGTCTTGCCTGATTTCTCGCCTTGGTAAATTGCCTTCTTTTGTCAGCAATTTCTTTAGTGTAATCCAGAAATAGCATAACTTTATCTTGAGTTGGCCCCCAAAAAAGTCCTTTCATTTCTCCTGACAAGCACAGAATATGATTTTTTGTAGAGACTCTTGCAAATTGAACTATGACAGTTGCAGTCCCATTAGTGCCAGGAACTGCACCCGGAACACAGTATGCATGCTCAATATCAAGTAAATAATCAGCTGGCAGAAGAAGTAGCTCACGCAGAAATTTATCCAGGAATTTAGGCAGGCTTATCCCATCAGGCAAATCTTTAATGCCAAGGATACCCAGATTTACTCTACGAAAATATGCCTCCAGTTGGGAAATTCTAGCAGACAGGATATTATGAGAGGCTTGCATAGTAGTCCCTTGCACAGAAATCTGTTCTTGGAGGCCATTAACCTTCAGTTCCGTCTTTTGCCGAGAGCTATTAATTAAATCCACAGCCCCTTGAAGGATAGCAGTGGATTGTATCCAGCCTCTTAGCCTGTTCTGCTAGTTGAAAAGACAAAGTTTTTATCAAAGCCAGCAACTCCCCTAGATCTGCAGCATTTTTAGCAACTTCTGGCAAGGGGGGAGTTGAGGTCGGTGGTGGTCCCACAGCTTTCTTCCTTTCCTTTGATGCTGCCATCCCCCTCTTCCAAAGACAAAACAAGTAGATATAGTTACAAACAGTCACTTAAATAGGGATGTCAGAGAATTCCACCACAGATCTTGGTGAGGCCGAATGCCAGTGCATTCGGCCCCCCGAACTCCGTGGCAGAACGGCCTGCCCCCCCCGCCCCCCCCGCGGATCTCCCCCGGGATGAGACTTACCTCGGGCGGATCTTCCAGGCAGCGGCGGCTCCGGCGGCGGCTCTGGCAGTGGCGGCGGCTGGTCTTCCGACCAGCTGCCGCCGCCACCACCATTTGCAGTCTTGTAAAAAAACAACAACAACAACGATGTGATAGGCTACGTAAAGATTTACGTAGCCTATCATGGCTGGGTTTAAAAAAAAAACACACGACGTGATAGGCTACATAAAGATTTACATAGCCTATCATGGCTGGGTTTAAAAAAACAAACAAAAACCGTGTACGCAAATGGCGGCGGCTACGGCTGCCGCCATTTGCGTTCCTTATTTTTGGCTGTCTTAGTCTACGTAAATATTTACATAGACTATGATGGTGAAAATAAAGGGGAACGCAAATAGCGTAGCAGGCACTATTTGCGTCCCTTTTTGATTTGCTGTTTTAGCCTACGTAAATATTTATGTAGGCTAAAACGGTGAATCAAAAAGGGACGCAAATAGCACCTGCTACGCTATTTACGTTCCCCTTTATTTTCGCCGTCATAGTCTACGTAAATATTTACATAGATTAAGTCGGCCAAAACTAAGGAACGCAAATGGCGGCGGCCGTAGCCGCCGCCATTTGCGTACGCGGTTTTGTTGTTGTTGTTTTTCCCCAGAGCCTTCCGCAGCCGGAAATCCAGCTGCAGACGGCTCTGGCCTGGAAGGGCCTGGCCGGCTGCTCCGCGGAGCTGCCGCGGAGCACAGCCAGCCGTGGAGGATTCCGGGGGGGAGGAACGGATTGCCTCCCCCCCATCGAGGATTTTGGTGGGAAGGACGGAACGCCTCCCCCCCCATCAACATAATCCACGGAAAGGTAAGTGACTTTTGTACATCCCTACACTTAAACAGATTTTGCAGGTCCTCAGATGTTGTTGTTATTTTCAATTCAAAATTTCTAACTAAAATTGGCACTTGTCAGCCCTGAATTCTCCTCACTACATAGGAGTTTCAAAACAGCTTTGAGGTGACACTCTGGAAAACTAACCTTAAAATCCAGCCCTTCTGCCACTTCGCAAATGGAGTTGTTCTTCCAAGTAGGGATGTCAGGGAATTCCACCACGGACTCCAGTGAGGCTGGATTCTAAAGAATCCCCCGGAATCCGTGGCGGAATGGCCTCTCCCCCCCCCCGCCACCCCACGGAATCGCCCTGGGATGGATCTTACCTGGCAGCAGATGCAGCGGCTCCGGTGGCAGTGGCTCCAGCTGGTCTCCCGGCAGGCTGCTGCCAGGCTGCTGCGGCCGCAAATTCGACCATCTGAGCTCCGCCCCGACGTTTCCCTCTTAGCTCTGCGCTGCCGCCTTGCGTCTCTTAGGTCACAGTCCCCAATCCCCTCCTCCTCCTGCTTGCTGCTTCTCACAGAGTGGGGCAAGGAGGAAGCTTCATGTCCGGCCATCTGGGAGTTGGTAACCTGAGAAGCACGCCTACCCATATCTGAACTGGCTTGTGAAAATGCCTCCCCCAGTTCTGGCTGATCCTCTTCTGAATCTGAGCTGCTAACTATCTCCCTGCGCTCAGAATCAATCCTGACAGTCTGGGAGATTCTAAGTTGCCCACATTGGGCTTCTTCACACAGAGTTTTTATTCTGCTATTGAGATTGCTCACTCACGGATGTTTGTGGGTCATTTTCATGATCTCGTCAACCTTCAGGGCACATCCAGAGGTATTTCCTGGTTATTCCATCTCAAAAAGATCCGGAAATAATGAACTATCTATTTAAGTGAGATTGTTATGCTATTAAAACAGCCACTAGATAGCATTGTTTCATTGATTTCTATGGAACCTTGAAAATTAAAAACTGCCCCTCTCAGCAACCATGTGGCCATTGTCTGGGAGCCCACTGTAAATGCTGAAAGGCTCCACAACGGGAGGACTGGGCGGGGGGGGGGGGTTCTTTAATGTAAAAGCAACCATTGTCTGCCTGAACACATACCCCCAATGTGTCTCCATTCTTTCCCCACATTTTCTCTGCTATAAATCTCAAATCACTTAGGAGTGGAGGATGAAGGAGCTGAGCTAGTAGGACAGGTGAGCAGGGAAAGGCCATTGCTCAGTGGGGGATGTTTTGCCAATTGTTTTGTCAATAGGCAATGGTTCTTTTTAGATATTCAGAGGCAATGAAAGCACCAATGGGTGAAGGAATGAATTTTATTTAGCTGAAATAGGGTAATAAAGCAAGAAGAAGGAAGACAAGACAAGACATTAAAAGTATGAAGAATGCATTCCTTCAGTCACCAGGAACCCCGTATTCTTATCAGATTAGCAAGTCAGATAGGAACAGTGACGAAAAAACTCCAGTGTCCTGGCCTACCTGTGCAGCTCAGCCTATGGGCAGGGCCTTGGGAGGGTTCAAAGGAATTATATACTGTCCCCTTGATCCCTCCCATTCTGGCCATGGCCCAGCCCTTCGGACAGTTTCAAAGATTCTTGCAGACTGGAAAACAACCAGCCTCATCAATTGGCCAGCCAGCCGAACACAAATAGCTCTCATCTCTGCTCTTAGCCCACCTTGTTGTTGTTGTTGTTGTTGTTGTTGTTGTTGTTCAGTCGTTCAGTCGTGTCTGACTCTTCGTGACCCCATGGACCATAGCACGCCAGGCCTTCCTGTCCTGCGCTCTCTCCCGGAGCGTGCTCAAGTTCATATTCATTGCATCGGTGATGCTATCTAGCCATCTCATCCTCTGTCGTCCCCTTCTCCTTTTGACATCTTGGCAAAGGTTTATCTACAAGCCTTAAGCTGTCAACAGCCTGGGAACCGACAGTGTAAGGCACAGCTAAACAGGCCCAAACTGCACTCTAGACACTCTAAAGCAACTGCTTCTATTACTGCCATCTTGAATGTTTCAGGGCCAAATGACAATTCTCATTGCATGTATCGTTCTCTCAGATGCCTACAGCAATTAACCCTCCACCTCAGTCTGCTTGGCTTTTGGTGGTGGCCCCCCATGTAGGCATGAGGAGTCATGGCTCAGTCCCAGGAAGGGACCCCTAAACCTAAGATATACCAAGCAACCATCTTAGTGATGCCAGTCCTAGGCCGGGCACTTTGGGAGGGAGATGGCAGGTAAGTGTATTATTTGGAAGTCTTCCTAGACTCAGCTTGTCCAGGTCAGTCCTGTCCCCGATGTGAACTGAAAGCTTCCAGAGGTCCAGGGAAAGGCCCTGATTACCCCTGTGCTGGAGGGTGGGGAGATGAACCTTTTGGGCAACTAGATGTGGACTTATAGCAGGGCCCAACCCTCTTACGTTCCAGAACTAGAGATTCTACAGTGCAATGATGGTAGATGATGCCACTAGATATCAGGGGGACCTCCTCCAACAGCAACTCATGGCAGCCATTCAACGACTCCTGGCAGTGACTCCTGGCAGCTGAGTACTGGAACTGCACCCCAAATATGATCCTGTGGAAGGTGAAAAGACCTAGGAAAGGAGGAAGCACCACAGATGCTGGTACTTTATTTCAGCTGTATAATTTAGGGTGCGAGGGAATCCTTTGTTGCTGCTATTATTACACAATTGGGAATCAGTAACACTTGCGGATCCAGCGCAGATCACCCAGACATTTACCAGTAGATCCAGACCTACCTTCCCCACCCATGTCTTAGAAGACGTCTGCTTGGGGAAGAGGCAGGGGGATATTTCTTAGTTGTTACCATACTGTCAACAAGAAACCAAATTCTCAGTCAGCTCTGCCTCTGCTCCTTGTGGAAGATCCCTGAGATCTAAGCCAGAGAAGGTCCCTCAAGTCTGTGACTCTCGTTATGTGTCGAAGCCAGTCATGACAAGCCTCTGAGACTCATAGATCAAACCATGAAATTTTGAACATCAGCAGCATCACTGATGCATATCCCTGGAAAGAGCCCTCTAGCCTGAAAGCAAAGCAGGGAAGTATCTAACCCAAATCCCTTATGCTGGAATACTGGAGAGCTCTAATATGGATAAACTATGGAAATCTTGTGTATTTTCATAAAAATAATTGCCAAGTGGTTAATTCCCACCAACAATGAGGTCTCCCAGCCCATAATAAGGTGTGTGTGTGTGTGTGGGGGGGGTGATTTAAAAAGCCTGGTCACATTGGCACTTGATCCTCAGCATCTTCTGAATCTCCCATGGCAGGAGCCAAAACAGCAGCAGCAGCAGCCACCAAATCATCAGTGTCACAGAGACCTCCCCTTCTAGGTCAAGGACGAACAAAACCTGAAAGAGAGTGGGTTTTACAGGCCCAGAAAGGGGATTTGGATCTAAGCCAGAAATAGGGATGTATTCACACATGCAAAAATGCACAAATTCCCCCCAAATGCACAAATTCCCCCAAGGTGCCATATTCCCCCAAAATGCACATTTGCATGCTTTAGCCTAGGGGGGAAATGCATATATTGGGCCATTTTTAAAAAATTTTGCATAATTTTCTATGACGAAATTTCTGCAAAATTCGTGAAGGTTAGAAAAACGTAGGGATGTACGAAAGTCACTTACTGTTTTGCGGAATCTTTCATGAAGGGGAGAGAGGCGCTCCGTCCCTCCCCCTGGAATCCTTGATGGGGGGGAGGCACTCCATCCCTCCCCCCAGGAATCCTCGACGGCTGGCTACGCTCCGCGGGGATTCCGCAGAGCCGCCGGCCGGCTCTGCCAGCAGCTGGACATCCGGCTGCTGGCTAGCAGGGACGCAAATGGTGGCTACTGTAGCCACCGCCATTTGCGTCCCTGTATTTGCATCCCTGTAAAGACTTACGTAGCCTATCACGTCTGGGTTTTTTTAAAAAAAGAACCCGTACACAAATGGCGGCGGCTATGGCCGCCGCCATTTGCATTCCTTATTTTTGGCCGTCTTAGTCTACGTAAATATTTACGTAGACTAAGATGGTGAAAATAAGGGGGAACACAAATAGCGTAGCGGGTGCAATTTGCGTTCCCCTTTATTTTCACCGTCTTAGTCTATGTAAATATTTACATAGACTAAGACGGCCAAAAATAAGGAACGCAAATGGCGGCAGCCGTAGCCGCCGCCATTTGCATACACGTTTGTTTTTTTTTAAAACCCAGACGTGATAGGCTACGTTAAGTCTTTACGTAGCCTATCACATCTATGTTAAAAAAAAGAAAAAAAACCAGAAGCAACCAGACTGCAAATGGCGGCGGTGGCAGCCGGTTGGAAGACCAGCTTCCGCTGCCACCACCAAAGCCGCCACTGGAGCTGCCACCTTCAGGAACATACTCCCCAGGTAAGTCTTGTCCCAGGGGGGGGATCCGCGAGGGGCGGGGGGGTGACAGGCCATTCCGCCATGGATTTCGGGGGGCTGAATGCACTGGTATTCGGCCTCACCGAGATCCGTAGCGGAATTCTCTGATATCCCTAGAAAAACGGTCCACAAGTCCACAGAATCCACCCGACATGGGAAAAGCTGGTTTTGCTGCAGAATCTGTGGGTCAGATTCATGAAAATATGAACTCATTTGGCTCTGCTGCAAATTTTTCCAACATCCCTAGCCAGAAATGAGCAGACACCCAAGTCATCAGACACCACCCCAGTCCCACATGGGAGGGCTCAGGCCATATTTATGTTAAGCATTTTCTCCAGGATGTGTTTGTTATTGACATACTGGATGGAAATCCACTGGAGATTCATCACTAATTACTGTCATTGTAATAATTCCAGGTTAGAGAAATAACCACAGCCCCAGAACGCTGGGCTCCCTTTGCACTTTGGAGGGAGCAAAACAGGTTTGCATTGCTCTTTGCTTCTGCATAAGACAGATGGACTTGACTTTAGTTGTCAGACTTTGCCCTTCGACTGGTGTAAATCTGAACACCTAATTCGAAGATGGAGTCCAGGCTAGGGATGTCAGAGAATTCCGCCACGGATCTCAGTGAGGCCGAATGCCAGTGCATTCCGCTCCCCGAACTCCATGGCGGAACGGCCTGCCCCCCCCCCGCGGTTCCCCCCTGGGACAAGACTCACCTGGGGCGGATCTTCTGGGCGGCGGTGGCTCCGGCAGCAGTGGCCGGTCTTCCGACCGGCTGCCACCACCACCATTTCCAGGCTTGTGTGTAAAAAAAAAAAAAAAGACGTGATACGCTATGTAAAGATTTACGTAACCTATCATGGCTAGGTTTAAAAAAAAAGAAAAAAAGACATGATAGGCTACGTAAATCTTTACGTAGCCTATCATGGTTGGGTGGGTTTAAAAAACAACAACCGTGTACGCAAATGGCGGTGGCTACGGCCGCCGCCATTTGCGTTCCTTGTTTTTACCATCTTAATCTACGTAAATATTTACATAGACTATGACAGCAAAAAGAAAGGGGAACACAAATAGCGTAGCGGGCGCTATTTGCGTCCCCTTTTGATTCGCCGTTTTAGCCTACGTAAATATTTACGTAGGCTAAAACGGTGAATGAAAAAGGGATGCAAATAGCGCCCGCTATGCTATTTGCGTTCCCCTTTATTTTTGCCGTCATAGTCTATGTAAATATTTACGTAGATTAAGATGGTCAAAAAGAAGGAAAGCAAATGGCGGCAGCCATAGCCGCCGCCATTTGCGTACGCGGTTGGTTGTGTTTTTTTGTTTGTTTGTTTGTTTGTTTTATCCAGAGCCCTCCATGGCTGGAAGTCCAGCTGCAGATGGCTCTGGCCTGGCCGGGCCGGGCCTGGCCGGCTGCTCCGCAGAGCTGTCGCAGAACACAGCCGGCCGTTCGAGGATTCTGGGGGGAGGGATGGAACGCCTCCCCCCTCCCATCAACATAATCCGTGAAAGGTAAGTCACTTTCGTACATCCCTAGTCCAGGCTTATGCAAAGTTAATTAGCCGAGATTAATGGCTGGGAATGGGAAGAGTTGGCAGTTGATTATAGGAGTGGAAGGCTGGGCAATGAGGCAATGCTGGATGAAATGACCAGTCTGTCTGCAGTTAGAATACCCTGCATGAGGAGAAGGCCTGTTAGGTTGGCCTACTTCCAAAGTCCTTTGGAATCCAGTTGCTGTAATTTTGATAATTCCAGGTTAGAGAAATAACCACAGCCCCAGAATATCCCCTTGCACTTTGGAGGGAGAAAAGCAGGATTGCGTTAACCTTTGCTTCTCTGTTGGCCACTTCAATTTGACTTAATGGTCTTAGTTGTCAAGTTCTGCCCTTTGTAAATCTGAGCACAATTCCAGGATGGAGACTGGGCTTGTGCCAAAGTTTGTTATCCCAGATTGATGGCTGGGAAAGGGAGGAGTCGGCACCTGATTAGAGTAGTGCAAGGCTCTGAGCTTGTTCAGGTTGGTCCTGCCCCAGTGTGAACTGGGGGCTTCCAGATGCCCAGGGATAGGCCCTGCTTGCCTACTGCCAGTGGGGGGTGGAGATGGTTCATTCATTTATTTATTTACAGATTCCCTCCTCCCCTGTTCTTCATCCAAAAAGGACTGCCAAACTATCTTACAAAGATGAATAGCCAGGCTGCCCCAGCCTCAGGCTTACAATCGAAAAGACATGGTGTAAAAAGAAAAGGGATAATGAAGGAATTTTCCCCCTCCTAAAAATTGAAAGAAAGATGTGGACTCCCCTTCCACATTAAATACTGCACCTCTTCTGTTTTCTTAAGCAGGACCATGTCCATGCTGTCTGTCATTTTCAGAAGGATGGTCCACAAGAACCGGAGGGGGAAATCCAGGTCCTATATTTGAATATCTTCAAAATGACAAAATCTAAAGTCTGCTTTTGTACAACAATCCCGGCACCTATTCATCTGAACCCTGGCAGACTAGGTCCCCACAGAGGAGGAAACTATCCCTGAATATTTCATCCCATTCTGCCAAGGAATAAAAATGTTAATGACAGTGTCTGTAAACCAAAAACACCCAAAATATAATTGGGCGGAGCTCCCACACAAAGCCTCAAATATGCTAATTTTCACATTTTAGTTTACAGGAGGTAACTGTGCATTTTGTGTGTACACTGTACAAATGTACAGTGAAATTCACACTTTTCTTGGGGAAAAGGAGAGGGGAAGCATTCCCATTTTGGGAATGGGAATGAGATGAACTGAGCTCTGAGGTGGAAATCAGAAAATGTGAATGAGGTTGAGCCTCACTGATTCTTTTGCCCATATTAGAACCTAAGAACTGGTGCCTGGTTTTTGTTTCTGGCAATTCAAATGAAGGGACAATATAATGAAAAAAGGAATATTAGAATTATCCAGCTACTTTATTGTATACAAGTCACAGTAATTGCAACCTATTCAGTATACAGCTCAAGAGTGAGGCTTCAGCTGCAATCCTATACCTATTGCCCTGGCAGTGAGACACATGGAGCTCAAAGGGATTTACCTCTGAGTAGACACAGTTAGGATTGCATTGCTATATTCCTAATGTTCAGGAAAAGGTCCCTGATGTTGAAGGAAACTGTTATAGTGTTGTCCCTTTTTTCAACCTCATGTTCCATTTTTCTATCATAGCAGGCTCATACATTTTACATTCCCACTTTGCAAATATGGGCTTAGCCAACCTTTTCCATAATTTAGCATAAAATATTATTGCTGCTAGTATTATTCCTTCTAATAGTGAGCTCAGGTGGGGAGTGCCAACAGAAACCGAGCAACAATGGGGCACCTGAGATAAAAGACGGAGGTATCAACAATCTTGGGGGAAACTTCAGGTCTGCAGTAGTACCCTCAAAATTAAAAATAAAACCTACCATCCAAAAAGACCCAATGGGAAGGACAGAGAATGCTCAATAGACAGAGAATATTGTGTCAGACGGCAGAGAAAAAAACGAAAGCTGGTATGTCATGGGAGAGAGAAGAATGCTCTCCTTTCAGGGGAACCAATCACCATACAGAATACACTATCACCATAGAAGGCATGACTGATAGGCAGGATACCTGAATCCTTAGGAGTTAAAGATAAACTGCAACATTGTCTTGCAGTGCCATGTGTCACATCTAACACTAATTATTGGTAGTGCATGGTCACCATTTTGAAACGCTTCAGCCATTCCAGGATTTTGATGTGGAATTTACTGCCATACAGACAAACATTTTAAATCCAATTTGAGTTCCCTGGGAAAGAGCAAATGACTCTGCAGTGGGCAAAGGCTCCAGTGTGGAAGGTACCATACTATTTACAAAATAACTCATCACATTGCATTTTGAGACAAGGAAACTAGACTAGCAGGCCATGCTCCAGAGTTTTTGATGCCTTAATTGTTTTTCCTGATGAGATGATCCCTGGTATTGAGATTGGGCCTCAGTATAATAATGTAGCATTTGGGGAGAAAGATGCAACCCAGGAGACCAGCCCCAGAGGCCAAGATGGAGAAGACCTCCACAGCCACCATGGATTTCCCCTTGGTGCTCAGGTAGGTGGGCACAAAGGAAACCCAAACACTGCAAAACACCAGCATGCTGAAGGTGATAAACTTGGCTTCATTGAAGCTGTCAGGCAATTTCCTCGCTTGGAAAGCCACTGTGAAGCTGATGAGAGCCAGGAAACCCATGTAAGCCAGGACAGTGTAAAACATGGTGACCAAACCTTCATTACATTCCACTATGATCTCTTCAGTCAGGGAATGAAAATCCAAATTTGGGAACGGGGGAGAAGTTAACAGCCAGACAGCACAGATAACAGCTTGGATGAGTGGACAGGCTAGGGCAATGGAGTTTGTCAGTTGCCTCCCCAAGAGTTTTCTTGCTATGTTCCCTGGCTTGGTGGCCAAGAAAGCCAGAACCACCATGATGGTTTTTGCCAAAATGGAAGAAACTGCAACAGAGAAGATTATGCCAAATGCAGCTTGTCTGAGAAGACAGGTGACCTTCGTGGGTCGACCAATGAACAGGAAGGAGCAGAGAAAGCAGAGCAGGAGGGAGAGGAGAAGGACATAGGTGATATTTCGGTTGTTGGCTTTGACAATTGGTGTGTCACGGAGTTTAATGAAGGTTGCCAGGACTAGAGATGTGATCAGAGAGAGGAAAAGGGCGAGAGAAGCTAAAATGAACCCCAATGTCTCTTGATAGGAAAGGAAGTGGATCTTCTTGGAGATACAGTGGTCTTGGTTCTTGTTTGGGTGTTGTTCTTCTGGGCATGGGACACAGAAATCTGCATCTGGAATGACCAACAACTATTGAAGTATCTCAGACATGACACAGATGTTCACTATGTGGTGGCCAGTTCAGCCCACAATGAATGAACAAATGAACAAACAAAAGTTGCTTCAGAATATGAACCCACAACATTTGTTGGTACAGAGTCTGGGGAACTGTTTGCAAAAGTCACTATAGCAAAAAAGGCAATGTGTTTTGGACTGGAGCGGGGTATGATGGTCCAATTGTGACACAGAAGGCTGACCACCTAGGGAAGTATTTCAAACATGTTCTTTTGTCCTTTGATCACTTTCTCTTTCAGCTTCAGCAACTTATTTTGAAAGAGGAGAGTCTGAAAGGGTGAAAACGACTTTAAAAGTTTGCTAACTAGAAATTGCTCCAAGATCTCCAGTTCCCTCTCAGCGAGGAAATAAATAATTAAATAATTAAATAAATAATTCTATTCAGATGATGAACACATCTCTTCCCACCCACCCCACCCCCGGACATGTCAGTGCAGAGGCTGAGGGACAGGTTATAGGAACCAAGGCAACCTGGTGGGTATCATGCCTTGGTTGTTACCCTGAATACTGGCCTGAACAGCGTTCTTTAGGGATGTATGGGAAACTCATTTCAGTTCACTTTTTATCATGATTTACTCAGCTCTCATCTCTCAAACTGAATATGGTCACGAACACAATGTGCAGTCAAAGTCTTCACGTTTCCAAGCTTGCAGTGTGAATCACAGACCTGAAAAATATGTTTGACTGCATCCATATATTTGAAAAATGTGCATGAAGAAATGCATACTTTTTAAAAAGGCACACAAATATGCTTTAATCAATGGGAGAAGAATGTGTACATTTCAAAGATGCACACAACTGATGCATATATTGGCAAATATGCATGAAAATATGCACAGATTTCATGTGAGAAAAAAAACAAAGCTTGCATTCTGATGTGGGCTCAAGTCAGAATGAGCTTCAACGTGGAATTCAGAGGACCTGGGTTAGTTTAAGGCTTGGTGGTTCACATAGCCCCACTGTTCTTAGCCTTTAATCAAAACTGCCCACAAAACCTTTGGGCCTGATGCCAGAACAACTGAGTTTGTCATCGTGGTGTTGGATCCAGACTGAGTAACACATCTTAGAAAAGACCCATTGAAATCAATCAGATTAACCTCAAGGGGGCTTGGAAATCATGACTAACTTAAGTCCCAATGATTTCAGTGCATCTTCTCTAGGTATGACTAATCTGGATTCAACCCATGGCCTTAAAAAATGTCAGGAAAGTTGAGCAAGATGCATATGGAAGAAAAGCATACACAGAGAATTCTTGCCTGTAAGTCTTAATAATTTACTGAATTGCTGCTGTTACTGTTGTTGTTGATCATAATCATAACCTAATATAACATGTCTAAACAAATTTATTAATGCTGTGCAACCAATTAAAACACCAACACTGGGGGAAAACCCAAAACTGAATGTTATCCATAGAGAAAATGGCCTCCTCTGGCCCTCTTCCATTTTCTGCACCCCTCCTGTCCCATTCATCATGTCCCAGTACATTCTGCACCTGAATATGGCTCTCAAAGTTTCAGCTACCTGTCTGGTTAGAAAAGGTCCCTTCTGGACAACGGACGCATTCATGGCAGCAAACTGGTTTCCCCTCTGGAACGTTTCTCCAGTGCCCTGGAGAGCAACTCTCCACGCACCTCGCAGGGGGTGGCTTCTGAAAGGGAAGGGAGAAATAGTTGAGGTTTTCCGCATGACAGAAATTGCCCTAAACAGGTCTGGGAGATACTCAGCGGTGTTTCCCGTTGCACCGTCAACAGAATCACCAATTTGGAGGGCCAAATCTCTTCTCAAATTCTAGAAATATATTAAAACAGCCTCATACAAAATACTGAAGCAGATACAGCAACACTGGAAGCTGCCTTATAGCAATTCCCTCTAGCTCAGGATTGTGTCCTTTGACCGGCAGCTGCTTTCCGGCATATTAGACAAGGGTATTTCCAACCTGTAGCTCGAGATGCTGAGAACTGAACCTGAGTCTTTCTGAATGGAAACCAGGTGCTCTGTCACTGAGCAATAGCCCGCAAAAGGAAAAAAGAAAAAGATTCCAGACCTCTTGTTTATTTACTTACTTACTTACTTACTTGTTTATTTGTTTATGGCATTTAGTCTTATAGCCAAAACTCTCAGGGCAACATACATTATTTATTTGTTTCTTCGTTTCTTTGCTATACTACTCAATAGCTGACGATCTCTGGGCAGTTCACAAAAGTTAAAACTACAGAGTGCAGCATAAAAACAATATAAAATATAAAAGCTTAAAACCACAATCTAGCAGTACAACCAGAATAAAACCTAACAGCAATGCAGAGATTTAAAATGCAGATTTAAAACAGCAGAACTAAAAGGTTAGGAAGCTAAAATGCTAAAATACTGGGAGAATAAAAGGGTCTTGACCTGGCACCAGAAGGAGAACAACGTAGGTGCCGGGCAAAACTCCCTAGGGAGCTCATTCCACAGCTGAGGGGCCACAGCAGAAAAAGTCCTCTTCCTGGCAGCCACCCGCCTCACTTCCTTTGGCAGGGGCTCCCAGAGAAGGACCACTGAGATGATCTTAGGGTCCGGGCAGGCACATATGGGAGGAGGCAATCCTTCAGATAACCTGAAGGATCATAATAAAACCAAATGCAATTAAACCGATGATGCAACATACTGAAAGAATTTTTAAAAATTTTAAAAGCAGAGACAATAGTTTATTTTTAAGTGATAATCAAGCAGCTAATACATTGGAAAGGGTGATTCTGAAGCACAGAATAAAATTTATCAATAAAACCATAACAAGCAGCTCTTAAAAATTATCTTTTAAAGCCTGGGAGAATAAAAAGGGGGTTGCCTGATGCTGAAAAGTCAACAAGGTAGTATTAGAAAAAGTTCTTGCTTCTGGTCAAATGAGAGGCCAGGCAGGCGACAGTGGAGTCAACAAAGTTTTATTGATCGTTTTGCAAAACGGGTGCAGAGCAGTCTGGACCCAGAACATGGCACGCCCAATCTTTTTATACCCACCCCTAACAGCTCAATACTTCCCCATCAGTTCTTGTCTCTGCGCATGCTCTCAGTTTAAACTGACCCATTGTTCTTTGTCTCTTTGCCTGCTCTGTTTAAGCTGACTCATCTGTCACGTGTCATGCCTACATGACCGAATCACTAGCTACACTAGCTACTTATGACCTCTCCTTTTTATCTAACAGTAGGGGCCAAGTGAACCTCTCTACAGGGGACATTCCACAATTTGGGGGCCACTACAGAAAAGGCCCCACTCACGAGTAGCCACCTACCCAATCTCACTGTGTGCGAGCACTCAGAACAGGGCCTCAGTTGAGAGCAGGAGCGTATGTGAAAAGGTGTTCCTTTAGATACTTTGGTCCCAAGCTGTGAAGGGCTTTATAAATTAACATCAACACCTTGAATTGGGCCCAGAAACAAACTAGAAGCCAGTGAAGATCGTACAATTCTGGTGTAATACATTTATAATGCCCAGTTGCAGTCAGTATATTAGCTATCATATTTTGGTACCAGGACGAGAAGCAGACAACAACGGGGTAGCCAAAAACCCCACCTTCCCTGGACTAGGACAAGATGTGAGGGCCTGAACAGCAGGTGGTATCAAAGAATGATGGAAGGGCCTGGACCAAGTTCTTCTTGTTTCACACACCGCTCTCAAAGTAGCAGGTCGAGATTCCTGGATCCATTACTCCCACTGCACCATTGCCAAGGAAGCTGTGACAGAGACAGCCCGGCTGAGTCAGGGCAGAAGAAGCTGACATCACAAGATCAAGCTGCACTTCCCCTGCCGGGAAACAGGGGGACTCGAAGCAGACAAAAAGTGTGCCGCGTCATGGCAGGCAACACACTTAGACAAGCCTCATTTGCCCAAAGATACCAATAATCCATCTGGCCAGGAAATTTTATCTCTAAGACTAGTCTTAAATCTCTCAAAGTCTGGTGCTTAAAGGATCCTATGTTTGGCCACGAATGACCTGTGACTGGCCTTTCTTCAGAACACAAAATACACATACGTTTCTATGACTAACCAGCAGTACCAGACATATTCCTGAAAGTCTTCATCATCATAGCTGGAGGACCGCCCAACAGGGCAGAACACGTGTTCCTCATTTTGGTTTAGAGAGTCCAACTCATAATTTTACTTCTTAGAGCTCAGGGAGTCCAACCCCCGTTTTATTTTTCTTTCTGGGACTCCAACCCCCAGTTCTGATTTCCATAGTCTAACCTGGAAATCTGATTCTGGCCAGAATCTGTTCTGGGAGTCTAACTCCCAGTTTTGATTTTTTTTTCTGGGGGACTAACCCCCAGTTTTGATTTTTTGGGGGTCTAACTCCCAGTTTTGATTTTTCCCTTTATAGGGATCTCTCTTTCTGGGATTCTGACAGTCTTTCAAAAACAGGCCGGGAAAAGACACAACATATATTTTTATTTACCTGGTTTACTTGTAATCTGTCTTACCCTTTATCTTGGACCCGTCCCTTATCGAAGTCTCCCCAACCCTCCACCGAAATCAAGATCCCTCAGGTGAACTCACTTAGTGGTGCCTGAGCATTGATTCCGGGTGGAGGAGAAGAGGAACACAAGCCAGACGGGTCCTGGGTTGCCAAATTATTGTATGAGCAGTACATACTCATGTGTTCGTTGTCTAGCTGGACAATGGATCACACTAGACACAGGTAAGACTTCCGGATCTAAAAGCGCTTTATTGCATGGCCAGCAAGGCACTCTGTCAGCAAAGGGGAAGAGAGCCCTGAGTGTTCAGTGGGGCGGGCTTTTATACAGCGAAATACGTCACATATAGGGAAGAACTCTAGCCATGCTCTATCAGACACATTACATGAAGGCACACACACACACACACACACTGTTATCTGGAGAGGAGCTGGATGTTCTCTTTAGACAGGGATGGTAGTCTGCCAACAGCTGAGACTGTGTTGGAACACGGAGTACAATGTTATCAGCTTGCAGCATAGGCTGCGAGCTGCGACTCCCTAGTAATTCCCAGGACATTTTGCTGACAGGCTGCAATCTTAGGGATGTACGAAAGTCACTTACCTCTTCGACGGGGTGATTCGCAGTGGGGGGGAGGCGCTCCACACCTCCCCCCGAAATCCTAACCCAGCCGGCTCCGCTCCGCGGCAACTCCACAGAGCCGCTGGCCAGGTGCATTCGCAGGCGCCGTGTGGAGCCTGCAGATGCAAATGGCAGCGGCTACGGCGGCCGCCATTTGCGTTCCTGTTTTTTGGCCGTGATAGGCTACGTAAATATTTACGTAGCCTATTACGGCAAATGGCGTGATAGCCTATGCAAATGGCGTCCCTGCGTTAGCCGTGATAGGCTACGTACGTATTTACGTAGCCTATCACGGCAAAAATAGAGAAGTGAATGGCAGCCACAGACGTGGCCGCCACTCGCAAAGCAGCGCGAACGGCATCAGGTAAGTGTCCCGTTTCATGCGCCTTTCGCGGGGGGGGGCGCGGGGGGCTTCGTTCCACCATGGATTTCGGGGGGCCAAATGCACTGGCATTCGGCCTCACCGAGATCCATGGCGGAATTCTCTGACATCCCTATGTAATCTGCTTCTCACAGACTGTGGAGCTAAGGCAGGATGGCCTAGCATACAAACATGGCGTAACTTTGGTTCATGTTTAGCAAAGCATCTGTTGGACACCTTTCAGCATATTCCAACGGCACTCATAACTGCGTTGCCACTCGGGGGGCAGGGTACACATAACAGATTAGGGGTGAGTTTAAGGCTTTTTTCCACAGGACAAAGGAAACTAGAGCCAGGTCAATTCCAAGCCCTACCTGGAAGTTGCAAAGATTGAACCTGGGACCTTTTGCATGCAAAGTGTGTTCTTTCCCACAAGGCAGCAGTCCCTCCCTGGACTCAGCAGGCCTTTGGTCTTATCTAGAAAGACATTTTCCGTTCTCAAGGGACAGAACTGCAACATTCTGCACTTCTCTCATGACCCCTGAACATTCACTTCAACCCCACCTCTGTAGCCCACACGATTGCTTCTGAGTTCATGCTGAAGTCTTTGCCTGGGGGAGCCCCTGGGTCTATCCCTCCAACTTCCACAGGAGCAAAAGTTCCATTTGGAAAGAAGACCCAGTTCAGGATATCATATCTCTTGCCACGTTCAGTGAAAGAGACTTCATCTCCAGCACTGTTGTTGAACTGGACGTTCGCCAAAGAGGCAAGAATCTGAAATGAGAGAGACAATGAGACAACACGGTGAATGGTTGTGACTCTGAGTGGGGTCTGGGGTCTTCTAACGTACTCTGATGGCCATCACAGAAAGAGATGGTATTCATCTGGACTCCGTTGTTCAGGGGTGGGCAATATGGCCAATGGGTGACATGCAGCCCCCCCTCCCACTAAATTCAGTAAAACTAGATATTCTTTTTTTTGGGGGGGAATGGTGTCTGCAGTGTCTAGGGTGTGCCAAAGGGGTCAAAATTAACTTGTTTGCCTTTTCTACTCTAAAGGGGTCATCTTGTATGTATGCATTTATTTTATCTTTATTTTTCAGTACCCACGGAGTGGAGAGGCATGCAGCCTGCTGCGGGTCTGGTGCCCACCCCTGGTTTAGTTGAAAGGGTGCTTCTTCTTTCAGCAGTAACCACTTGAAGATGCTTCCCCACTGGTTTTAGGGGGCGGGGGCAGTGTTAACTGGCGTGTACTTCCTACAAGACATTCTCACATCAGTGGGTAGTGTCTGGAGGAGGCTGGCTCATACTAGCAGAGAGACCAACATCTGCTGTTTTCAGCTGGCTGGCACGAAGAAGCATGGTGTGGGGTGCAGGGAGCTTTGATTCTGTGGGTTGCGGGGGGGACACATAATGTTTCACAGACTAGGACTGTGTGTTGTGGGACTTCCTTGATTCCTCTCTTCTTATCAGTCATAGTTGTAAATACATACGTAATACAGAACAGGGCTGTGCACAGACCTCTAGATTCACTTCCCAGGCCAGTTCGGATCTTCTGAATCGGCCATTATTTGCTTCAGACTGATCCAGACCCAATCCAACTCACCTTGGATTTGGGTCCAAATCTCGATTTGGATATCCAAATTATTTGGATTTTACGTTTCTCGATTGACTTGAATTGGAAAACAGAAATGACTACCATTTTCTCAGTTTTTATAATAAATACAAGAAATTTGGGGACCTGGCATCTCGAGTAGAGTTGACTGAACCTGCCAAATTTCAGACAGTTTCACCTAGTAGTTTTTGTGCTAGGTGCAGGTACAATTTGCTTTTTTCAAGCAAATCTCTCAAAGCAAAGAGCTATAGTTCATCAGTGCTTCCACAGAAGTGAATGAAGTCTGAGCACCTGGCAGCCGCAATGGAGGTGACTGAACCTGCCAAACCTCAGAGAGTTTGGCCCAGTAGTTTTTGTGCTAGCCATGCAGAACATTTCGTTTTCCCAGAAACTAAAACAAAAGGTAAAAAACTGTCAGCCACAGAGGGGATTATAGTTCTTAATCAGAAGGTGTTTATAGTGACAATTAGGAGGACACTATCCCTAATCTCTGGTGTAGCTTTCTTTTTTTGAAGTGCAAAAGTACTTTCCTTTTGTCTATCCTGAATCTGCCACTGACCTGAGGCTCTCATTAAGGGAAGAAAAAAAAGTGAAACATCTCTGTGGCTGCAAATTGCAATACATGAGTCAGGCTGACCAAACTCAGTGGGGCTTATTTATTAACTGCACTGCTGCACTTTCTCTACTGCATATAATTTTATAAACCCCCCTCCTTATTTGCCTTTCTTCTACATTAAATAACCCAGACATTGAAGCCTTTTGTAGAGGAGTTGTTCCAGTCCCCTGATCATTTTGGCAGGCCCTTTCCCCAGGCAGGGTAAGATGAAGCAAGCATTAAAAAATACATATAGCCTCGCCTGATCATATTCTTCTTATGGTCATTGGATGTACACAAGGGAAAACAAGCGATGAGCAAAGTCTCTTGGAAAATCAGCAAAAGTGATGATGCTTCATGTTATGTGTACCGTGTAGTGCTTTGCCCCACGGTATATGCTGGACCGTGTATTAGTGTGCTGCTTTGGCCATATACTGTTTGCTTGTGCACAATAATGCATATGGTGCAGTCACACACACAAGACCAAAAGAAAAGCAGATATGGAAAGAAAGAAAGAAAGAAAGAAAGAAAGAAAGAAAGAAAGAAAGAAAGAAAGACAGACAGACAGACTATCTACAGGCTAAGGGGTGAGGGGGAAATAACACTAAAGCTTAACAGATGAGAAAAGGAGGGTTTTTTTGGTATTCTTTGCATTTTTTTCTAAGAAT
Organism: Heloderma suspectum; assembly: GCF_057233095.1. NCBI lineage: Eukaryota > Metazoa > Chordata > Lepidosauria > Squamata > Helodermatidae > Heloderma > Heloderma suspectum. The sequence continues at coordinate 173,570,060 of NC_139459.1, forward strand.
AGAGAGAATAGAAAATTGCAAGGGAAAGAATAGCAATTGAAAAGGGGGGAGCCAAAGAGCAAGCAGCACGAAGCAATAGGAAACAAAATGCTAGGCTGAAAGTTCAGCCCTATTAGCACCTACAGAAGTCACTTTCCAAGGCTCTGTACCCCGCTCCCAACTCCTCCTGTCCCTTTCCCTTCTCTAGCAGGTTGTTACATTTGCTCAGACAGGCTGTCTGGGCTTCAGAATTACCTGAACTGATCCGGAGCACTTCAGATCTCTCCGACCTGCTTCAGACTGCTCCAGACCCGCTATGGATTTGGCCCAAATTGGCCCAAATGACTTCGATTAATTTCAGAATTCAGGATTCAGACAGAAACAGCACACAGCCCTAATTCAGAAGCATAATACATCTCTGATACTCTTTACTGACTTTCTATTACTCTTTATGGGAAATCATGGCCATGGAAGAATTTCCATGGGGAATGTCTTTCTCGGGATCTTTAGAAATAGCCCTTCTGTTAGACTTAGCCTTTATTTCCAGGATCTGAACTTTAAAAAATCTCCATGGTACTTTTTACAACAGTGCCAAAAATTAATGGGAAATTACCTGCCAAGGCTGGACATTCAGAAGCCTCTTGCCTTTCCCCGTCCCTTCATGTTTGGACCCCAATACGTACACGGCATGTAACGCGTGTGCCACAGAATAGACGGCATTGTAGATGCTGTAGCTGCGACTGGTCATGCTCATTTCGAACGTTTGGCCAGGCAGGTCCTCTAGCTTCTCCTTTCTAGTACAGTTTCTCAGTCCCCTTTGAGAAGTCTCGCCTGCTTTCAAAAACTGACAGAGAAATACACCTTCCCACCAGTCACGGAGAAAGAAGTCCCCTTGTGGTTGTAATGGATCTAAAGTCCGGAGAAAAGGCTTGAATTCTGGCACATCCCTTCTGTGGACTCTGAAGTGCAAAGCACCATGGAAAGGTTTTAGTCCTTGCCAGCCGAACTGGGATCCCGTCACAGCAATGTCAAAATGAAACGACAAGATCCAAACCTTCCTTAACGAGGGCTTGGTCTTTTGGAGAGAAATAAACAATGTTATAACGTCTCCATTCGCAAAGAGAGCAATAACTAAGGACGTAAGCCAAGAACTAGGAGCATACATATCAAGAAGCTGCATTTCCGTTACTGCGATCTTGTCAGTGGGCTCCAGCGTTTTGGTGAAGGCCATGCAGATGTCATTCTCTTTGAGCATTGGTGTCAGTGTCTGGATGAAATTAACACCACTTTCATCATTGTAGGAAACCAGCCCAATCCAGTTCCAGTGGAAATGCAGGAGCAGCCGGACTAAGCCCACATACTGAGGAACTTCATTGGGATCAATACGGTAGAAAGATGGAAATACGCTTTTCCCTCTCTGAATAGGGTCGATCAAGCCATAGCCAAGCTGAAGGAAGGAATTTCCAGAGGGGTAGCCCCATTAGTCTGTTGCAGCAAAAACAAGATCACCTTTTGTGGCACTTGAAAGACTAACACGTTTGCCTGTTTTGCAGAAACATCACGCTGCTGACTCATATTCTACTTGTAATGGAGTGCATCCCACACGCACACAAACACACGCACTTCTTCCTCCAAGCCATTAATAAAAATGTTGCAGAGTAAAGGGCCCAAGAGTAAGCCCTGTGGCGCCCCACTCCATACCTCCCTCCAGTTTGATGAGGAACCGCTGACCAACGCCCTTTGAGTGCAGTTCTCCAGCCAGCTGTGGAGCCACCGGGCAGGAGTGCCATCCAGGCCACACCTCTCTAGCTTCCTAATCAGAATACCGTGGGTCACTTTGTCATATGCCTTGCTGAAGTAAAAAACAATATATTATGTCCACAGCACTGGACATAAAACACTGACAGATCTCATACTGTAGCGGTGTGGAGGGACTTCACCCAATGCCCAAAGAAGTAACCGTTTTAGTCATTTGCACAAGAACAACAAGGAGTCTTTTGTTAGTTTGTGACTTTTTAAGATGTTGCTAGAAGCTTTGCTATTTCCCTGAATGGAAAATCGTTCCTCACATAGCCATTCCTCGGATTGGTCACACATTGGTTTCCTGAGATTCCTCATTCCGAATTATAACCAAAGTTATCGCTGAACTTGGAAGGACATCTATCCCTGCCCTCCAAAATCACAGCAACACAGCTGCACCACAAGCCAATGCACTGTTTCCAGAGATTGGCCTTCCCATCGCCACGATCCTGAGTTCTGCAGAACCCCCATGTTTATCCCCACATGAAGTTCCTTACCTGTGGCATCTTGAAAATGCCTAAGATGGAGGCCATCTGCCTTGAGGATTCAGAGTCGAGACCCCCAATAACAGAGAGCAGTTTATTCTTCCTGTCACATTTATAATTGGGAAACATTCGCCACTGTGAGGAGAGCAGAGAGAGGGTGCTCACGTAGATCCTTCTGACCATCTCCTTGTTATCATAGATGCGGAAGCCGAGCGTCGTGTTGGGTAGGAGAGTCGGGTCCTTGTTGAGCTCATTGATGGCAAACGCCAAGGCCGGGATTTGCTGGTAGTACTTCAATATCCACCTGCAACGAGAGTGACATTGGGAGGGAGAGTGAGGATCCCAGCTGAGACGTGGGGGATAATAAAGACCATCTGGTTCAGCTCTCTTTGGAAAAATACAAAAGCTTCCAGACCAATGCCAGCTTTGGTCCATAAACCAAGAATACACAGAGAAATTCAGATGATATAATCACAGTAAGAATATTATAAAATAAATAAACAACAATTCACCAGGAAACTTCCCACAATTCGGCTTTACCAGGCTTAACAATGGCAAATCACTTTCGATTCATCCAGCCTCCCCCTTGAATTTGTCTATGAAGAACATAAGAAAGGGTACATCAGAAGAGCCCTGCAGGAACAGACCAAGGCGTCTCCATTCATCTCAGTGTCCTGTTTCTAACTGTGGTTATCCAAGATGTTTCCTTGGAGCCCCACAACAAAGGAGTGAGGGCAGCTGCCCTCCTTTCTTTTCCACTCCCCCCCCCAGCAACTCCTGTTCACTGGTAGACTGCCTCAGAATGTGGAATCCCTATTTATCTGTCATGCTGAATAACTGTCAGTGGACCTGTCCTCCAGGAATCTGATCCTTTTTCAAGCAAACCTGACCCAGTGGCCATCACCACACCTGCAACATGACACTGAAGAAGGAGTCTGCCTCCCTTATTCTGAACTATTGGGGTGCTGGGCTGCAGCTCAGTATCGGAGCTCCTGCTTTGCATGCAGAAGGTCCCATGTTCAAGGCTGTGGCATGTGCCGTGGTTCAGAGCTTCTCTCAAACTATATTGTCAGCACGTTGGTAACCACAGATTGCCTGTCCACTGTGCCGATAGTCAGATTTCTCTTGAAACCAGATCTCACCCAGAGCAAGCTCATTACTTCACTCTCGATATGGGTGATACAGAATTCTATTTCTTAAGAAACACTCCCTCAGACAAGATACATGTTTTTGTATTTGTTACTACAAAAACATCAGCATAAGAGTACTAAACCCAAGAGCTTATGCATGCATAAACTCAAACGCATGAAACATGCAACATCATTCTAAACAGGGCTTCTAAGCAGAGCCAAGTCTATTTGCCAGTTCCCAGTGACGATCAGACTGAAGCGTATTTAGCTGATTCTACAGGCAACATGTCCGGGGACGCTGATCCGAAAGGATAGCTCCCACTGTTGTCTTCTACATACTTTTTGGATGCTACAAAATATCTTCAAACTACTTTTATTACAATTTATGTTTCTTATCTAAGAATTCCAAAGACAGCATTTCTATCTTCAATCTTCATATATCAAAAGAAGATTATTGAATTATTAAGCTTCTTATTCAGATTACTGCGCATAACAATATATGTATGCCAACGTTTTAGCCTCCCTTGACATCTTACAGGTATGTTTGTGACACAACAATATTTCTTTGGTATCATCCTGTCTTGTGAGTTTCATTTTTATTACATATTTACAATCTGGGCTGAGGTTTGGAGTTATTTATCTGATGGCCCATCTGGCCTCATTATGGAGCTAATTGTTATATGGTACCCTCTTTTACCCTGCAAAGTGAAAGTCATAAGTATAAATCTAACATAGGCATGTCCTTCTTTGGATTCCTTCTTAATCAGTAAAAGGGTGCTAATCATCAATCTCTAATGGTCTGGCACTACCTTCTCTCATCCGGCAAACCTCAGAGATAAGATGCCCTTACTGCTTGCTGGTCAGAGGGCCAAGCTGTGTTGCATTACGCATTGGGATCTCATTTTTAATTCCAGAATTCTCTTGGAGGCATTTGATTACAGAATTTCCTAATTGGTCAGCAGGAGTCAGATGACACAAATATGAAAGATTTGCCTGATCTGCAACATAACATCTCCATGTAGACCTGGGAAAGTCCAAAGTCTGAATCACTGGAGAGCCAGTCAGTCCTCACACACAGAAATCCGCTCCTGGTTTCTCCCAAGCTTTCTTCATTTCAGAAGTATAACGTAGAGTGGGATGGAGCCATTTGTAGCTGCTGTTATTAAACAATTGAGAGTCAGAAGTCCTTGCTCATCTACTGCACAACACCAAAGTGATCTACCAGTAGATCCAGATAAATCTTCTGCCCACCCCTGCCATAGATGAAGGCTGCTGGGTGGTGGTGGTGGTGGTGGTGGTGGTGAGGTGTTCTGAGTCATTATCCAGATCTTAACATTAAAACAAATTATTGTTTAATTCTGCCTGCCTTCTTTGGACTAAAGAGGCCCTAGAGGCAGATCAATTGTACTCCGGGTTAGCAAAAATGTGGATAAGTGATGGCAAACTCTGCCCTGGTCACCTCTCCAGATTGTTTGAAGGCAGGAAGTCAGATTTGGGGCAAAAAGCTGAAAATAGTTTCTTCCTAACTGAACTACAAGTAGACCACCTTCTATTTACCTCACTGGGAGTGGAACAAAGTCTGAAATATCCTCTCAACATTTTGGTTGAGTACCCTGGCACTTCCCTTCATGTTCCTGTAATCTGCCATGAACACACACACACACACACACACACACACACACATCTCATGTTGCAGCAGTAGATGAAACATCAGCAATTGGCTCCCTCACTCCCTCCAAAGTTTAGTTCCCAGGGTGCCTGCAAGACGACCATAGCACTCTCAATCATGCCAGAGAGAGGAGGAGGAATTTTCCTCCTCCTCAGAATGAAGCCAGAGAAGAACCCTGAAGACTGTGACCCGGATTACATGGGCACGGGCGGTTAATCAGCCTTGGTGGCTTATTCACAACCCTGTGTGTGCCGGCCATGTGCCGCCTGATTTCCCAAATCATCCTTGCTGGGTGCTGCTTGTCGTTACATGTGAACCTAGGGAGGGTGGGTAGCTGGGTGCTTAACTGGCCCTCTGACTCTCATTGCAGGTTGAAGCCGGTCATGACAAGCCTCTGAGACTCATGTTTCAAATTTCGTAAGTCAGCAGCACGGCAAATGCATATCTCCAGAGGAGTCCTCTAATCTAAAAGCAAAGCGGGCAAGCATCTCCCCCAGATCCCTCTATGGAAACTCACGTAAGAAAAGGGAAGAATGGTGATAACGCTAAACTTCTGAAGTCATGTGTCTTTGTGGGATAGTAACTGCCAAGTGGTATATTCGCACCAACAATGAAGTCTCCTGGCTTGTAATATTCCTCTTGCAGTACATACGTCCTGATCAAGAGGCACTTGGTCCTCTGCTTCCTCTGGGTGACCTGAGACAGGAGCAAAAATATGAGTAGCAACTGCAGCCAAACCATCAGGGCCACAGGGAGACCTTCCCTTCTTGGGCAGCGACAAAAAGGACCTGGAAAAGAGCCAACTCTACATGCCCCAGCAGGGGAATGAGATCTTAGCCAGGAATGACCAGAGACCAAGTGATTAGACACCACCCCTGCCCCAAATAGAAAGGCTCGATGCATATTATATTTAGCATGTTTTGTTTTCTGGGATTTCTTTGTTATTGACTTTCTGGATGGAAACCCACAGGGGATTGCTCAAGGATTACTGTCATTTTGATAATTCTCAGCTAGAGAAAGAACCACAGCCCCAGAGCGCTGAGCTCCCTTTGCACTTCGGAGGGAGAAAAACAGGTTTGCATCACTCTTGGCTTGTCTCTGGGTCAGACAGGCTCAGGGATTTCAGTTTAGTTTAAGATCATTAACAGATTCCATATTCCAAGATGGAGTCCAGGCTGGTGCCAAAGTTTGTTATCCCAAATTGGTGGCTGGGAAAGGGAGGAGTTGGCACCTGGTGATAGCAGTGCAGAGCTGGGCAATGAGGCATTCCTTGATGAAATGCCTGCTCTGTCTGCAGTTCTAATACCTTGCAGGGCAGAGGACCTCTTAGGGTGGTCCAGCCCCAAAGACCTATAAAATCTGGGGGATTCCTGAACACTTTGGAGGAGTCTTTGTCTGGCATGGCAAGTGCCCCTAATCTCAATGTCACACTTTAGTGTCCTCTCTGGTGCTCCAGAGCTCAGATGTCTCCCTGGATTTCAGAAGAGCTTCAGGCCATGAAGCAGGCTGGATAATGGGTGGAGCTCACATGGCATGAGGATTAGAACAAATGCAACTGAGCATGAGTGAGAGCACATTAACATGCCTGTCGTGTAGTGGCGGCAGCCATGAAGAAGCCCACTTCTTGGCCACCATCACACTGTTAAGGAGGTGGATTTGACTTTAGTTGTCAGGGTCTGCCCTTGGGCCTGTGTGATGCTGATCACCCAAATCTAAGGCTCACATCTCAGTCAGGAGTCAAAGTAGCATGGACCTTCCTGTGCCATCCCCAGACAGATGCTCTGACTGAGTTCTAGAACTGCTCACTGAAACTGATCCTGCAGAAGGTGACCTGGGGAACCCTCAGACCTAAGAGGACATGTTGCCTAAGCAGATGTCCCACTGCTGGACAATCATGGCTGCCTGGTGTTCAGTCTTCTTTGTGTTCCCTGAGGATACAGGTAGCATTTTCTCTACCACCATTCACCAACCTGGTGCCCTCCAGACATTTTGGACTGCTGTTCTCATCATTCCTAACCAGTTTGGCCTTTGGCTGTTGTGGCTGGGAATAATGGGAGCTGCAGTCCCAGACATCTGGAGAGCACAGAGTAGAGGAAGGCTGGCCTGTACCAGTTATATCAAGGATGCAAAACATGTCCAGGTACAACTACAGTTGCTGCCCCAGAAACAGTCCTGTGCTGAGCAAAGATAAAAGGCACAGTGTTTAGGCTCCATATAGGACAGCCTCCCACATTCCCCTTTAAAGAGTGGCCACCACTCTTTCCGTGTTTCCTTTTAATTCCTCATTCTGGCCTGATTCACATGGTTACTCATGTGCACCCCACAAGTGGGTGGTGGGAGGTTTCGGGGGTTTCAGCACTTACCCAAGAGTCAGTTCCCTTAGAAAGGGTTCATTGGAGACTTCTGGCATTTCTGTGGTAGGATGAGGTTTATTTACACACATATGCAGGCCGGGCGTAAGGGCGGGTTCACAGCATTAACACTGCCAACAGATTCCTGCTCCCTATCAGATGTCCAGGGGAATTCACAGCACCACAGGATTTCCTGCAGAGTGCACAGTCAGCTCTCTGCTTCTTTTTCAGATCCAGTTCCAGCACAAACTGCCTCAAAATGACACGGGGATAGGCTAGTCCCCTTCCCTTGGTGTAGTAAAAGCAGAAGTCCTTGTCCATTCATCACCTAATCTTTCTTGGGCCATCTGCACTCCCACGGAAAACACATCACCAGAACATTAGAGACCAAGAGCTTCCCTTTTCCTGAAGAGATTTTGCATTCAGGCACCAACCTTGAAAGCTTTACTGACAGAACTTTTACACTGCAGGCACCTGTCCTCCTGCTGTGATTTTTAAGAGCCAAAGGACTTGTTGCTTCGGTGAAAAATACGCTAGGAAATGTCATCCAGCAGTCTGTTAGCAACATTTCCACACAAGCTGCACCAGCATGTGAAATAGCAAGGAATGTATGATGAGATGCTTGCGCTCTGGCCACAAGATGCATTCTCCTGACCCCCTCCTGCTCCAAGATTTAGCATCTAGAAACGCTGGGGGTACAGCTGCACCCAAAAGATCTCCAAATCTAGCAACACACAGGAACAACATTTTTACAACCCCAAATTCACAACTGGTCAATAGCAACCACAACATCACAAAAGAGCAAGCAAGCTTTTCAGTTCTCTAGAGTTCTTCATCAGTCTGGAGGTCAAGAAAAGACTGGCTGGATGTTGGAACTGCGAAGTCTCCATTAGTCACAAGATGGAGATTAGGAGGAGATGGTATAATTATCTGGATGAATTAAAACAGAGGTGGGAAAATGCAGGAGGTCTGGGAGTCGTTTTCACCCTTGGAACAGCCCCCACCCCAGGGATGCACTTGGAGGAGAAAAAATAAAGATTAAAAGAAAATTGCCAATTTGTTGCCAAAACTCAGTGGAAAACTGTTCCATATTGCTCAGTAGTGATGAAAATGCAAAATATTACAACTCTCCATAACTTCAAACAAACAAAATACCATTCCACTCCTTCAGTATAAAAAATATACAGCAATAATGGGGTTGAATGGATTATTTTATTTTAAAATACAACAATTTAAGGAACACAATAACTCCTATAAGGATGAATAGAATGGTGAATTGTGGTTGTTTGATTGGAAAATGAATTAGGTGTTTTTTCCAATGTATTATAATCACACATTCTTTCTCCTTATTAGATAATCCTTAGAACTGAGATTGGGCCTCAGTATAATAATGTAGCACTTGGGGAGAAAGATGAGAGGGAGAAAGGAGACTAGCCCCAGAGGCCATGATGGGGAAGATCTCCACGGCCACCATGGACTTCCCCTTGGTGCTCAGGTAGATGGACACAAAGGAGACCCAAATGTTGCGAAACACCAGCAAGCTGAAGGTGATAAACTTGGCTTCATTAAAGATGTTGGGCAATTTATTCACTGAGAAAGCTGCCATAAAGCGAATGAGGGAAAGGAAAAGCATGTAGCCCAAGACAATGTAAAACATGGTGACTGAGCCTTCATTATATTCCATTATGATCTCTCCACCCAGCTTGGATGAGGGGACAGGCCATGACAATGGAGTTTGTCAGTTGTCTCCCTGAGAGTTTTCTTGCCATGTTTCCTGGCTTGCTGGCCAGAACCACTTTGACAGTTTTTGGCAAAATGGAAGAAATGGCAACAGAGAATGTAATGCCAAAACCTGTTTGTCGGAGAAGACTGGTGACCATCATGGGTCGAATGATGAACAGGAAAGAGCACAGGAAGCAGAGCAGCAGCTTTCCTAGCTCAGCACCATCAGAAATTTGCACAAATTGCAGAGCCTTCAAAAAATGTGCAAAAAATTTCCTAGAGAACAGCTTGGCTCACAGATGCAAAGTAAGTCCTATACACCATGGAAAACTGTTGAGCCAAAAAAGAACTAGATTTCCCAGCAACGGAGATTCCTATCCCAAACTCACATCTCTCTCCCCCCCAAACAGTCTATTTCTCCTACATTCAAATTATCCCAGGCTGAACGTTCTTTACCTTCTCCTTTCTCCGTGATTGGCTACACATACACACACTCACTTACACCTTGCAAGGAGCTAGAACTGTACTCTTTGCATTGCCCCACTTCCATCACCCCTCTTTTAAACACACACACACATACACACACCTTGCTAGAAATTAACGTTGTTCTCTTTTGAACACAAGACACCCATGATTTTCTGTGCATCCCAGTGCACCTAGCTTCAGTTTTGGCTTTAAATAATTGTTATCATCAGCCTTTTCAGTGTTAATGTATGTATGGTTCTAACTCACCTGGATGTATGTATGGTTCTAACTCCCCTGGTGTGTGCCTTTAATTCATTTTAAATTATTCTTTAATAAAACAAAGAATTGCTTTCAAGGACTTGCTGTGGTCTCTGATGCCCTCACCTTTGCAGGGTATCAGACTTTCCTAAGCGACCAGAGTTCAGTGCTGAAAGATCCCTCGTGTCTATATTTGGTTTACATGTATTTAATCTGCATGTCCATGTAAATGAAAGCATAAGAATATAAGAAGAGCCCTGCTGGATCAGACCAAGGGTCCATCTAGTCAAGCATTCAGTTCACACAGAGGCCAGCCAGCTGCGTGCAGGAAGCCCACAAGGAGAACACGAATGCCATGGCACCCTCCCAGTCACTTTCCTCACCAACTGGTATACACAGACATGCTGTCTCTCATACTGTTGAAGTTAGCATATGACCATAAGGACTAGTAGCTGTTGATAGCCCAAGAATTACAGCTTGGCAAATCTTAAAATAATTGTTATTGGGAGAGGGCTCTTCCAATCCTCTGGGAGAGTAGCTGTGTGAGTCGATAGCACCAAGAACAACAAGTAGTCTTGTAGCAGCTTATTCGTTTCTGAGTCTTAAAAGATTCATAAGACTCCTTGTTCTTTCTTGCAGTCTGAAGCCTTTTCTTACATAACAGAGCCACGGCTAGCTGGGATTAATCATGCAATAGCCACCTGAGATTGCTGGCTAACACCAAGGTTACTGCATGGCACCTTAGCTAAAGTCGGAAGGCTCCTGCCATCCAGAATCAAGGCAACACGCCCACTGCATGACCAAATTGGCTTTCAGAGATTGGCCTGTCTGTCTTAGTGATCCTGAGCTCCGTAGCTTCCTCCCCCCCCCACTCCCATCTATCTCTAGATGAATCCTGTTACCTGTGGGATCTTGTAGATGCTCATTAAGGTTGCTATCTCCCTTGAGGATTTGGAGTCGAGACCCCCAATAACGGAGAGCAGTTTATCTTGCCAGTGACATTTATAATTGGGAAACATTCGCCCCTCAGTGGAAAGGAGACAGAGGCTGTTCTCATGCATCACACTGGCAATGTCCTTATGCTGAAAGATGCAGAAGTTGAGTGTTGTGTTAGGAAAGACAGTCAGATCCTCGTTGAGCTCAGTGATGGCAAACACCAAGGCCAAGCATTGCTGGTAGTTCCTGATTATCGACCTGCAATGATGAGAGTGACATTGGGTGGTGAGTGAGGATCCCAAAGGAAATAAGAAGTGGAGGGTGAAAACATCCATCTGGTCCAATCTTCTTTGAACAAATACAAAACTTCTACACCAAAGACATCTACACGAAGGATCCCTAGACAAATTCAGATTGTAGCTTTGGCTAGTGGGCAGTATAGAAATGAAATAAATAAACAGTTCAATTGCCACCCAGAGAGACACAAACAGCTTTTCTGCAAAGGCTACTAATTGGCTGTTTGTCCACTGAATCAACTTTCCATTTGCTGCAGAATTGAGATCCGGGCACTACATGAAGAGTGTTTCCTTTCCTCCTTTTCTGTTACCTAGCCTCTCGATATAGTGGAATAGCACAAATACAAGGTGGAACAAGCTGTTCCTTTCTCTTAAACAATTAAATACAATATTTTCCCTGCTCTAAGCAAACTCACCAAAATTTCTCTTTAGACATTGAAGTGAAACTGGAGGGTCACATCATTAAAAGAACCCATAAACAACCATGAGTATGGAATGACAATAAATGGCTTGTGTAGAAAAGCCCAAAGTGTTGCTGGATGCATTTCAGAGGAACATCTGAAGAGCCCTTCTAGATCTGAGATCTAATTCAGCACATTTTTCATTTATCTACTATTATCTATTTTTATTATTTATGTTCCACCTTTCAGGATGCAAATGCTTCCAAGGTGGCTTACATGTAAAACCAAAATGCAGTAATAAAATCAAAACATAACAATATTTTTATACAGTAAAAGTTTCCAAGGATCCTTCTCCAGGCTACCTCTATCAGGCTTAACATTGGCTAATCACTCTTGACTGAATCAGCCTTCTCCAGAAAGCAGCTTCCTACTTAAATCAGCCTTTTATTCAGAACCATGAGGACTGGAAACTTGTTTTATTTTTAGAGGAAGTGCTATAGTTCAGGTATAGAGCATGCCCTTCAAATGCAGCTGGTACAAGAATCAATCTTTGGTATATACAGGCAACCCTGGGAGAGAGAGAGAGCCTGTCTAACCCCCAGGAGAGCAGCTGTTAGATACTGGGGTAGAGAGAATCAGTGGTCTGACCCAGTATGAGGCAGCTCCTGATGCTCCTGTTTAAAGCAGCCCTGCATTCAGAGACATGAGATCTGCCATCCTGCTTTAGTTTAGCCAGAAGCTTGTTCTCTGCACTGAAGGTACTACTGACTGACCATTAACAATTTCAGCCTTTGATTATTGGAACCCTGATTTCTGGCAATACAGAAACCACACTATTGCTGCTTACTGCAGAATCTCATCTGGAGCCTGCAAAATGCCTGACGCAAACAGCCGTGGGGATGCTGTCAGTGCTTCCCAACATTTGTTTCCCCACTACAACTCCTATTTTCCCCAGCATTTGGTCATGGATGATGGGAGTTGTGCTCCAGACAGCTTCTGGGGCTTCAGAGCTGGCAACCAAAGCAGGAATGGGCAGACTTCAAGCTTGCAGGATCCACTTGCAGGCACCCAGAGATCCCCCACCCGGAGTCTGGTACAAAACAGACACACACCCACAAAGTTGGGATTAATGTCTTCCAAGCTCAGGAGTTGTTTTCACCACCAGAACTGAGTGGAGCTCACATGCCTTCGACAAAAAACCCCCACTCCTGGTTCTCCTGAGGTTTTCTTCACTTCATTTCCATAATTTAGGGCAGGAAGGTGTCATTAGTTGCTGCTGTTGTTGCACAGCTGGGAGTGAGAAATGCTTGCTGATCCACTGCAGATCACCCAGAGATCTATCCCACATCCCTCTTGTTGAAATGTACGGCTGAACAGTGGAGATCCCTAGTTGGGCTAAGCGATGGAAGACTGTTGTATTTTTATACTAATAACTGCCAAGTGGTAAATTCCCACCATCACTGAGATCTCCCAGCCTGTGACAGTCTCTTTGCCGGACATAAGGCCTAGTCTTGGGGCCCTTGGTCCCCAGCGTCCTCTGAGTGGCCTGAGGCAGGAGCCAAAACAGCAGCAGCAGCCAAATCATCAGAGGCATAGAGAGAACTTGCCTGCTATGTTAGGGACAAACAGAACCTGGAGAGCTGACTTTACAAGCCCTGGCATGGGAATTCGATGTCAGTAAGAAATGCACAGCCACCAAGGGATCAGATACAGCTGAGGCTGTCTCTGGAGTTCCAGCTCGGGACTCCAAAGCCTCCATGACTCCCATGGAGCTGTCTCGGGATGCCATTGTGAGATGGGTACTCTGAAGGGGGGAGGGGGTCCAAGTAACCCCAATGTCAGGGTCAGGCTATGTCCTGGTGAGATCTGAACTTTCAGCATTACACTCCTCCTCCGGGAGTAGGGACCTATTCGGATGGCCCGCCCCAGGAGACTGATGGAATCCAATGGATTTCTGAATGCTCTTGGGGATTTTCCAGTGGAGAGAGTTGGTGACCCAGCCAAGGCCTTAGCCTCACTGTGGAACAGTGAGATGCGGAGGGCCAACGGCTCGATTGCACCGAGTGCCCTCTCTGGCGCTGTGGAGCCCATTCTGCTCCCTGGTATGCTGAGGGGCTGTGGTTAATGAAACAGGCTGGATGGTGGCTAGAGCGCAAATGGCACAAGACTTGAAGTGAAGATGACTGAGCCCGCTGTAGAGCACAAGTCATGCCTATTCCATGGCAATGCGGGCAGCAAAGAAGTCTTATTTTGCTGCCTCCATTGCATGCTCAAGTAGCCATCCAGCAGAGCTCTTCCAGGTGGTCGGGGGCTGCTAACACCTTCCCCAGCCAATGGGGCCCTAGCACCATCGAGGACCCACTGTCACTTCTTTGCATCGCACTTTGAGGACCAAATCACTTGTCTCCGCAGCAAACTTGATGCTGTTGTTAGTGCAGATCCAGTCAAGGTGTCTGATGCCACCATCTGCCCGATTTTGTGGGAGCAGTTCCAGTTGTTGTGGCCTGATGATGGGGACAAGGTGCTTGTAGCAATGCAACCAACCACGTGCCCTCTCAACCCCTGCCCCTCCTGGCTAATAAAAGCTAGCCGAGGGGGTATGACTGGGTGGGCCCAGGGAGTGATAAGTGCTTCCCTGCAGTAAGGGGTGGTCCCTGCTGTCCTTAAGGAGGCAACAGTGCAACCACCCCTGAAGAAGCCCACTCTGGACCCAATGGTCTTAGACAGCTACCGCCCAGTTGCAAATACTCCCTTTTTTGGGAAGGTCCCTGAGAGGATTGGGGCGGAGCAACTGCAGGCACTCCTGTTGGATACTGATTATCTAGACTGATTCCAGTCTGGGTTTTGATCTGGTTACGGGACTGAATCAGCCTTGGTCGCCCTGATGGAGGACCTTTATTGAGAGAGGGACAGGGCTTCAGAGGCGGGTCCAATTCAGCTTCAGCTGATTCGCCCCCCCGACCCAACTTGGCCAAACCCAAACCCAGATTTGGCCATCCGAATCCTACTTCAGGCCCACCCCTGACGCTCCACACAACCCCCTAGCTCCTTACCTGGGCTGCTTCCTCCACCTTTGCTGCCTCCTCTGCTGCCGTCTCTGCCACCCGCCACTGCCAGCTTCTGAGTCCTGGCCGTGTCACCAAAAAGAGCTGGCGCTTGTCCAGGGCTCAGCAACTGGTGGCAGCGAGTGGCAGCGATAGCGGCTTGGGGGTGAGGGCTGTCCAGGGAGAAAGACAACGGTGGGGATCCTTTTTAGGTTGTTCCTCAACCAGGCAAGAGTCTTGCATTGAATCTCACGGAGGATCATACCTTCCTCCTTTCAGCTGATCTGCCTCAGAGGCAAGGCAGTTAGCATCAAGGCTATTGCAACAGGGTAGGGATGTCAGAGAAATCCGCTGCGGATTCAAATGAGGCTGGATTCTTTGGAATCTGGCCTCAGGAATCCGCAGCAGATCGGGACCACTTACCTCCGCTCCAGGAGGACTGGAGGCAGAACGGCACTCGGCTGTTTCTTGCCAGCCAGAGCCGTTCGCCTCCTCCTTGTCCCTGCCAATTGCCATGTCTTTAAAAAAAAAGAAAAGAAAGGCGATCGAGAGGATGTGCCCATAGACTTATACGCAAATGGAGTTATGAATCTTGCATCTAAGTCTATGAGTCCATAGGCTTATACGCAAGATTCATGACTGTTTGCGTCTAAGTCTATGGGCACATCCTCCCGATCGCCTTTTTTGTTTTGTTTTTTTACTGACATGGCCATCAGCAGGGACAGGGGGGAGGCGAACGGCTCTGGCTGGCAGGAGGGAAGGTAAGTGGCCCCCAAGCCAGTTTCCCACCCACCCACCCAGAATCCGAGCAGAGCGGAGTCGCTCTGGAGGATTCAGGAGGGGGGAGGGAACGGATCGCCTCTCCCCCCGCCACGGATTCCCCACCGGAACAGATGGAATCCGTACACCCCTACAACAGGGATTGTCTCGGGCCTGAGGTGATTATGTTAGTAGAGGGCCATGAGGATTCCCCCCCAGTTGAGGAGCAGAGGGAGGGGTGCTGGTGTGGATACTAGCCGAGCCCCCAGAACAGAATCCCTGCAACCCTCTTACGGGGGACACTCCTAGGCTGGGCACCTTGGGAGAGAGATGACATTCAAGTTGATTAGGGGGATGTTTCCTGGCCTCAGCTTCTTAGGGTTGGTCCTGCCCCCAGGGCGAACTGGTAGCTTCCAGAGGCCCAGGGAAAGGCCCTGCTTGGCCTGATATGGGGGTGGGGGGAATGAACCTTTTGGGGATCTAGGTTTGGACACCTAGTGAGACCCATCCCTCCCACATCCCAGGACTATAGAGTCTGCAGTGCAATGAGGGTAGATGATGCCACTGATATTGCGAGGCCCTCCTCCCTCGGCGAGTCACAGCAGCAGCCGTGCTTTGCAAGCTTTCTTGTTTTTTTTAATCCTGGGGAGTGTGGGGAGGACAGTTCACCATGAACAATTCATAGACCAAGGACTGTCCTTCACAGCGCAGCTGCACCTGGCACCTGCTGTGGGTACAGATGTCTCCTTGAGTCCTTTCCATCTACAGAGAGAGAGTCTGGCTGAGTGCTGGAGCTGCACCCTGAATATGATGTTGTGGAGGGTGACAGGAGAGAACCCAAAAGCCTGTGCAGGGGCGGGGGCAGGGGATCTCTTTCAGGCCGAGGGCCAAATTCAAATTTGGAGAAGCTCTCAGGGGCTGCCCTGCAGTGCAGGAGGTCAAAGTACACACACACACACACACACACACACACATTATCATCCTACTGTAACTTAAAACTCCTCCAACAAGTAATTAAGCTTCAGAAGAGTCACTTCAACCTTTTAGAACGTGGAAAAACTACACAAAGGCCAGGAAACCACCGCATGGGTAACAGTTGTGGTGAAGGGGGTGAGGCCAGGGGAAGGGGGCATGGCCACCTGGGAAACCCTGGAGTGCCTGATTGGGACCTCAGGAGGTCCACCTCTGGCCTGGGCTGACATGCTGCTTGCCCTGATGTTTGTCCCACAAGCTGTGACTTGATTTGCTCCCTTGGAACTGCTCTTTTAATGCCTCTTGGGTTGGATGTGGAGCAGGACCACTGTTAAGCTGAGCTGTCTTGCCCAGTGGAGAAGCCCCTTCCGTTATTTATT
Organism: Heloderma suspectum; assembly: GCF_057233095.1. Lineage (NCBI taxonomy): Eukaryota > Metazoa > Chordata > Lepidosauria > Squamata > Helodermatidae > Heloderma > Heloderma suspectum. Next base: position 173,586,707 of record NC_139459.1, read on the forward strand.
GGCAGAGCACATATTTTCCATTCAGAAGGTCCTGAGTTCAGTCCACAGCATCCCCACTCAGGGCTGGAAAAAGCTTTTGTCTGAGCAGCAAGGGCCACTGGGAGGTTGCACCCCCTGCCTCCCAGGGAGAACATCATGGCAAGGGGGAGACCAGCCTGGCCCCATCCATTGGCCAGAGAAGGAGCCACTGCAGGGAGTTCTTTTGTCCTTCCTGGCCAGAAAGGACACCTATGACGTCTTTCTCCTCCTCCCTCCCAATCCATTTTCCTTTTGTGTCATGTCTCTTAGACAGTAAGCCTGAGGGCAGGGATTGTCTTATTATTTATCTTTGTAAGCCACTCTGGCACCCCTTTTGCTCTGAAGAATGGGGTTAAAAATGGTGTAAATAAATAATAAACAAAGCCCTGGAGGGCCACTGCCAGTCACTGTAGACCAGGGGTGGGCAACTATTGGATGTCCATTTTTGCCCCTCAGACCAGCTCTTGTCCCCCATGGGTGCTGAAAACAGGGAGAACATTTGGGGGGGAAAGACCCACCAAAAACAAAACAGCATCCATAGCAGCTCTGGACACCTCTAACCCTTCAGATATATTAGTCCTGCGCAACAGATTCCAAAATCTTGTGATATGTTTCTCTACCATCGTTGCTTCTTAGCCAGATATCAGAAAACAGTTTGGGGCAGACTATCTTTTTGTACTGTTTGTATTACTGCCATCTTGAATGTTGCAGGGCCAAATAAATAACCTTTTTCCCAGGTCTGTAACGTATGATAAAACGTAAGAAGAGAACTGCCCACAGGCTCTCTGTTTTCTGTGGCTCCAGAGGGCAGGACAAAACCATTGGGTGGAAATTTCAGGGAAACGGATTTCAGCTAAACCTTAGGAGAATCTTCCTGTTCAGCAGTGGAAGAGGCTGCCTCAGGAGTTGGTGGGATCTACTTCAAGGGAGAGATTTAAGCAGAGGCCAGACAGCCATCTGTGGAAGATGCCCACAGGGTCTCTCTGGTTGTGGTGCCACAATTGTGGTCTTCCCTCCCAGGAGAGATTGACCAGGTTCCCTTGTTCCCACCTTTCCAGGGATGCTAAAAATGTCCTTGCTCAGACTATCTTTTCTTAGTAGTTTGCTTTTTTTTAATGATGATTTCAATAAAGTTCTAATACTGCTTATTTATTATTTATTTATCTCTTTATTGCATTTCTATACTGTATAATGGCCGACAGGAAGCTCTGGTGTGGGCTGGTCCATGAAGTCAGTCGGAAGCAACTGACCGAATAAACAACAACAATACTGTATAATAGCCAAACCTCTCAGAACAATACTTAAAACCATAAAATATGATAAAGTGTAATATAAAAACATTAGAAAGCTTGAAACAGAATAAAACTAGATTCAAAAGCAAAGGCAAAGGCAGCCTCAGTGCAAGGATCTTCAAGCACGCCAACACAGTTTTTAAAAAGCATGCAACTGCTGCCTTCTGGTGCTGCATGACTCACGTTTCAGAGTCACCCTCGGCAACTGCCCATTGGTTCTGAGTGCTGGCACCAGCCCTGAGTGTCCTCAAAGGGAGACAAGTTGCTCGGACTGAAAGGAACTCCCTCTGAAGGGGAGGCTTTGTAGAGCCTGGTGGGCATAGATGGGCTTTCACAAGGGTCAGCTGACAGAATGTTCAGGTGGCCATGTTTCCTGCCCCATTGACATCAGTGGGACTTACCCACAAGTAAATGTGCTCAGGAACGCAGGCTTAGGGTGTCTGGGCCAGAGTGAGAGGCAGGTGAAAAAGCAGGTTGCAATAGGGAGGAGGAGGAGGAGGAAGGACAACTTCCAGGGGGTACTTTTCGACAGGGGCCCAACCATACCGACCCTTGGAGCTGGCCCTGCCCACAAACAAACACACCAGGGGACCAGACATACAGTTCCCAGCGCTTCCAATCAAAAGGTGGCAGGTGATTGGCTGACCAAGCGGGGGAGGGCTGACTGTGCTCACTGCTGCATCCATTTCATTCTTATTTTTAAAAACATCTTAAATCCAGGAGGTGGATGGCTGATACGTACATGAAAAAAGATGCCCAGTTTATTTTTTTAATTTTGTTTTTACTTTTCTACAGCAAAATGGGGCTCATTCCCAAGCAAGGTACATTTAGCATTAGGGCAGGGGAAGCAGACGGCAGCTGGCACCTCTAGTCATGTGAATGCTATAATGTATCTATATTCAAAATGTGGAACTGCACATGCTCAGAGTATTTTTTCCCCCCAATTTCTTTGCTCTACCACACGGCTGAGGAACCTCAGGGCCAGAGGGGCAAATCCAGCCCTCCCAGTCGCTACAGCAGGCCACATCCTTTTCTACTGGCCCCACCCTTTCCCCCGACCACCAATCATTTCTGCAGCTTTTCCCCAGTAGTATTTTCTCAGTACTATTTCCCTCCAGTCGTTTTGCCCTTGGCCACATCCACCACTGGAATATGCCCCTCTCCCTGAGAGCTTCTCTGAAATTGAATTGGGCCCTTGCACTGGCAGAGGATCTCAGCCCTGTTCTAACATGTCAGGAACATAGAAGGAGCTGGAAATTATGGCATGGCAGCAGGGGAGGAAGGCCATGGGAGTTGCATGATCAGGAGCTGAAGACATGCACATGGAAACCTAAAGAGTATGGCCATTCGGTCCAGGGTCTGAAGTTGCCAAGCAGCACCATTGCCAGCCTCTTGGCATGTGGGGAGAGTGAGCTTAAGTGTAGAGAAGCAGGTTGACTTTAAAGGAGGTTTAAAGAAAAACACAGCTTTGATTTGGTTCAAGAGGTTCAGATACATCAAACAAATGTGTCCTGTTTTTTAAGCAACAAACTTTAAATAAAAGAATGAACTTTGCCCTTTCTTAAGCTAAGTAACCTCCTTCTAGGTCTGTTATATATCAGGGCAGGGGTTGGACTGACTCTCTTGTCAGGTGGCCTTTGTTTGGCTGAAAAATAGTCTTCCTCGGGAGGTGGGAGGTTCTATGTGCTTGGAGGTGTTTAAGCAGAGGCTGTTCATCCACCTCTCTTGGATGCTGGAGCTGCATCCTGCATTGCAGAGCCTGCATTGAAGCAAGGGGTGGACAAGATGACCTCCCAGGTCCCTCCTGAGTCTATGATTCTATGATCTTCAGAGAGCCAAGAAGGCAAACATCTGGACCACGGATGGGGCACAGTTATCTCTCACAGAGGACTGAAGCTTGTTCCTTCCTACAAATATGCCAAGGCTGATGAGACAGAGGATGTCTATGTCATTCTCCTCCAAATGTTTCCCTAAAGGACATTTCTGAAAAGGGCTTAACCCTTAGATCATTCATCCAGCTCCCTCTAAAGATAACTTTGATAGGGAATAAGGAGTAATTGTTAGAATGCAACTGAATTAGCACAGGAGACATCATAATATTAGATTTTTTAATATTTTTTCATAGTTAGATGATCTCTGCAATTGAGATTGGGTCACAGAACAATAATGTAGCATTTGGGGAGAAAGATGCAACCCAGCAGACCAGCACAGGAGGCCAAGATGGAGAAGATCTCCACGGCCACCATAGACTTCCCCTTGGTGCTCAGGTAGGTGGGCACAAAGGAGATCCAAACGCTGCAGAACACCAGCATGCTGAAGGTGATAAACTTGGCTTCGTTGAAGCTATCAGGCAGTTTCCTCACTAGAAAGGCCACAGAGAAGCTGAGGACAGCCAGGAAACCCATGTAGCCCAAGACAATGTAAAACATTGTGACTGAGCCTTCATTACACACCACTATGATTTCTCCGGGCAGGGAATAGAAGTCCAAATTTGGGAATGGGGGAGAGGTTACCAGCCAGACAGCACAGGTAACACCTTGGATGAGGGGAGAGGCCAGGACAATGGAGTTTGTCAGTTGCCTCCCCAAGAGTTTTCTTGCCATGTTTCCTGGCTTGGTGGCCATAAAGGCAAGAACTACCATGACTGTTTTTGCCAGCACGGAAGAAACAGCAACAGAGAAGGTGATGCTGAAAACAGTTTGTCGCAGAAGGCAGGTGACCTTTGTGGGTCGACCGATGAACAGGAAAGAGCAGAGGAAGCAGAGCAGGAGGGCAACGAGGAGGATGTACGTGATGTCTCGGTTGTTAGCTTTGACGATTGGTGTGTCCCAGTGTTTAATGAAGACTGCCAGCACTAGAGATGTGATCAGAGAGAAGAAAAGGGCTAGAGAAACTAAAACGAGCCCCAGTGTCTCTTGATAGAAAAGGAAGTGGATCTTCTTGGAGATACACTGGTCTTGGTTCTTATTTGCGTGTTGATCATCTGGGCATGGGGCACAGCCATCTGCATCTAGAATAAGCAACAACTATTGAAGTATCTCAAACATGGGCCCACCCATGTAGCCGGTCATGCACTAGACCTTGTGTTTGTTTCTGGAGAAGTGGGGAGTGATCTGGAAGTCGGGGGTATATCCACCACCCCCTTGTCATGGTCAGATCACTATCTGGTGACGTTGGACTTCTCGGTTCCACAATCCCTCCGCAGGGGTGGAGGACCCATTAAAATGGTCTGCCCCAGGCGTCTTATGGATCCAAATGGATTCCTGAACGCGCTTGGGGATTCTCTGGGGCATGCCAACGGCCACTCGGTCGAGACCCTGGTGGGTGGCTGGAATGCCGCAATCACTGGGGCATTAGATCAGGTGGCTCCGAAACGCCCTCTCCCCCTGAACAGGGCTTGGACTGCACCATGGTTCAATCCGCGGTTATGAGCTCTGAAACAGGAGGTGAAATGGCTAGAGCGCCGGTGGCGGAAGTCTCGCTCCAAAGATGATCAGACACTAGAGCTGTATCTTCAGCCTATCACGTGGCGGTGAAGGCAGCAAAAAAGGAATATTATGCTACCTCCATCGCATCTGCAGAGTGCTGTCCCAGGAGGCTGTTCCAAGTGGTCCGGAGCCTGGTAGGTCCTGTGGCTCCGGAACCACTGGAGCATTCTAAGGCCTCCTGTGAGGCCTTGGCAAGGCACTTTGCAGATAAAATTGATCATATTAGGTGTGTTACTCTGCACACTGTGGATACAGTTAGTGAGCAAGAGGCGGCCTGTGGCAAACCGGTTTTGTGGGATCGGTTCCAGCTTCTTCCTCCTGATGAAGTGGACAAGGTGCTTTCATCAGTAAGGCCAACCACCTGCTTACTTGTCAGCTGTGAGCCGGACAGCGCTGTATCAACTCCATCTGATACGGCGGCTGCGCCCCTTCCTTCCCGACCATCTGCTCCCATCGGTAGTACATGCCCTGGTCTCCTCTCGTTTAGACTACTGTAATGTGGGGTTACTCTTGAAGACAGTTCGGAAACTGCAGCTGGTACAGAACGCGGCGGCTCGCCTGATTAAAGGCAGCCGCTGGTGAGATCACATCACTCCAGTGCTGAAGGAGTTGCACTGGTTACCAGTTGTTTTCCGGGCCAAATTCAAGGTGTTGGTTTTGACCTTTAAAACTCTATATGGTTCCGGCCCAGCCTATCTTAAGGAGTATCTCCAGCAGCACCAGACAGGCCGCTTAACAAGATCAGCCTCAGATGGCCTTCTCTCTGTCCCATCAGCCAGGACAGCTAGACTGGTGGGGACGAGGGAAAGGGCCTTTTCTGTGGTGGCCCCTACTCTGTGGAACTCCTAGGGAGGCCTAGGGAACTCCGTCATGCCCCCTCTTTAATGAGTTTCCGACGTGCATTAAAAACGTTGTTGTTCAGGCAGGCATTTGGGGTGGGTTAGGGTATTTTAGAAAATGTTTTTATTGTAGAATTTTATTGTTTTAAACTGTTTTTATTGTATGTTGTACATCGCCCAGAGGGGCTGGGTGACCAGCCAGAATGACACAGATGTTCATGATGTGGTGGCCAGTTCAGCCCACAAAGTTATAGATGGAATTAGCTGCTCTGCATCTTATTGCACAATTGTCCTTTGAGTGCTCTCTCTTTCAGCTTCAGGAACTTATTTCTTAAGAAGGGAGTCTGGAAAGGTGGAAAACACTTTACAAATAAAGAAACATGCCATTTCTATGTACCAAGCTCATGTTCAATATTCTGCAAGGGGAAAAAAGACCAAATTCTGTAACTACTAATTGAGTGGTGCAGCATCTAACCGGGTGAATGAAAGGAACAAACCAGACATGCAGACTTAGATGGGCTATTAAATGGCCACAACTTTACTGAATTTTGCCTAAATAGGGTTGGTGGAGACACAGGGTGTTCATCCTGTCATTGGGCAGCCCTCCTGCTGTGCGATTCCCTTTCCTGGCTCACCCACCAGGACTGTTGGTATCAGATGGCAGGGTCAGGAGCCCACCAGGGTAGAGACCACTCACATGAAGCCCACCTGCCATCTAATTCCCCCTCCTGGCCCACCTGGATGGCAGGGTCAGGGGCCCACTACAGCACAGACCGCTAGCATGAACCCCTTTCCTGCCGCCCTGGATGCGGCAGTCTTGCAGCCACCAGGCTGGCCTGGTCTGAATGCCACATCCCCAAGATCCCTTAAGGGGATCCCCACTGTGGGGGAGCAGGGAGCCCCAACCTACTCCCCCGCCCAAATTGATCCAACCCAATGCCCATCACACCCACATAGTTGTGACATAAAGCAAGGTAGACTACGCAACTGTACATGGCCCTTAATCATACTGCTCAGCTTATTTACAAGGAAAATAATCTTGCAATGAAGAAGACAAAAGCCCTGTGCCCCTCCCCCCAGCCAATTGGGAAGCAGGTAAAACTCCTTCCCAGCCCCATTCACTGGCGACTAACTTCTGACCACTGCAAGGTCTGTTGCTATTTGTGGGAGTGGGTGGGTGGAGAAGTCAGCAATGTCAATGCCTGCGCTGCTCCTGAGACCCCTCTTTTCAAGGGCCTTAGGTGGACCAGAGTGAAGCCTGCCCAAGAAAGCTCTCACTCTGCTCTCCCTGTTCTTGCCCTACCCCCGCTGAACCAATCAGGGCTCCGATTGGCTCCAATGATGCCCTGCTGGGCAGCGCCATTTTTCCCACTCTGGCACCAGCTCCCTCTTCCACCCGCCAGGGGACCACGTGTGCCCACAAACAGGAGATCTCTGGTAAGCAGGGGAACTCAGCTTATACCAAGATATCCAATGCCCCCTGAATGAGGAGATGATAGATAGATAGATAGATAGATAGATAGATAGATAGATAGATAGATAGACAGACAGACAGACAGACAGACAGATCACTTTATTCAGTTTATGAATGCCCACCCCCATGGACATGTCAGTACAGAGGCTGAAGGAGAGATTACAGAAGACATTATAAGAAACAAGGGCAACCTGTTTGGGACTGGGATATCATGCCTTGATTGTTATTCTGAATGCTAGCCTGATCAGTGTTCTTTAGGGATTATGAAAAAATTCTTTCAGTTTGTTTTTGACCAGGATTTACCAAGCTCATGACTGAACATGGACTCAGACGCAATCTGCATTCAAAGTCTGCACATTTCAGAGATTGCAATGTGATCGATGGACTCCCAACAATGTGTTCGACAGCATGCATATATTTGAAAAATGTTTATGAAGAAATGCATACTTTTTAAAAAGGCACACAAATATGCTTTCATCAATGGGAGAAAAATGGGCACATTTCAAAGATGCACACAACTGATGCATACATTTGAAAAATATGCATGAAAATATGCATGGATTTCATGTAAAAAGAAAAGAAAACCAAAGCTTGCAATCTAGTGTGAGTTTGCTTCAAGCTTCGACCTGGAATTCATAGAACCTGGGTTAGCTCAAGGCTTGCTGGTTCACATAGCCCCAGTGTTCTTAGCCTTTAATCAAAACTACCCGCAAAACCTTTGGGCCTGATGCCAGAACAACTGAGTTTGGAATTGTGGTGTTGGATCCAGGCTAAGTAACACTTTTAGGAGGGAGCCATTGAAATCAGTCAGACTAACCTCAATGGGGCTCATTAATCATGACTAACGTAAGTCCCAATGATTTCATTGTGTTTCCTCTAAGTATGACTAATTTGGATACAACCCATGGTCTTAAAAATATATCAGGAAAGTTGAGCAAGATGCATATGGAAAAAAAGTCTACAGAGAGAGGACTTGCATGTTAAGGGTTAATAATTTACTGAATTGCTGTTATTGCTTTAGTTGTTGATCACAATCATAATCTAATCTAACATTTCTTCAGAAATCTATTAATGCTTTGCGACTAAGTAAACATCCAAAACTGGGGGAGACCCAAAACTGAATGTTATCCATAGAGAAAATGGCATCCCCGGCCCCTCATCCATTTTCTGCACCCCTCCTATCCCATTCATGTCCCAGTACGTTCCGCACTTGAATATGGCTCTCAAGTTTCAGCTACCTGTCTGGTTAGAAAAGGTCCCTTCTGGACAACAGACGCATTCGTGGCAGCAAACTGGTTTCCCCTCTGGAACGTTTCTCCGGTGCCCTGAAGAGCACCTTTCCACGCACACCACAGAGGGCGGCTTCTGAAAGGGAAGGGAGAAATAGTTGAGGTTTTCCGCATGACAGAAATTGCCCTAAACAGGTCTGGGAGATACTTAGCGGTGTTTCCCGTTGCACGGTCAACAGAATCACCAATTTGGAGGGCCAAATCTCTTCTCAAATTCTAGAAATATATTAAAAGAGCCTCATACAAAATACTGAAGCAGATACAGCAACATTGGAAGCTGCCTTATAGCAATTCCCTCTAGCTCAGGAATGTGTCCTTTCACTGGCAGCTGCTTTCTGGGGTTTTAGACAAAACTGTAGGTCGAGATGCTGGGAACTGAACCTGGCACTTTCCGGAAGGCGACCAGTTGCTCTGCCACTGAGCGATAGCCCTCAAAAAGAAGAAAAAAGATTCCAGTCCTCCTATTTGTTATTTATTTGTTTGTTTGTTTGTTTGTTTATGGCATTCAGTCTTATAGCCAAAGCATCATACATAATAAAAGCAAATACAATGAAACCGAGGACACAACACATTTAAAGAACTTTTAAAAGTTTAAAAAGAAGAGACAATATTTCATTCTCAAGTGATAAATATCCAAGCAGCTAAAACACTGGAAAGGGTTATTTTAAAGCACAGAACAAAATTTATCAGTAAAACCAAAACAAGCAGCTGTTAAAAATTCCCTTTTAAAGCCTGGGAGAATAAAAAGGGGGATGCCTGATGCTGAAAAATGAACAAGGTAGGGGCCAAGTGAACTTCTCAAAGGGGGGCATTCCATAACTTGGGGGCCACTGCAGCAAAGGCCAAACTCACAAATGCCCACCTACCCAATCTCAGTGTGTACTGACACTCGAAACAGGGCCTCAGTTGAAAGCAGGAACATATGTGAAAAGGTTTTCCTTTAGATACTTTGGTCCCAAGCTGTGAAGGGCTTTATAAATTAACATCAACATCTTGAATTGGGCCCAGAAACAAACTAGAAGCCAGTGAAGATCGTACAATCCTGGCATTATATGTTCATAATGCCCAGCTGCAGCCAGTACATTAGCTGCCATAATTTGTACAAACTCAAGTTCCCAGACCACCTGCAAGGGGAGCCCCACATAGAATGCATTGCAGTAATCTAAGCAGGAGGTTAGCACGGCATTGTTCACTGAAGTCAGGTTGTTTCTATCCAGGTATGGCCATAGCTGGCATAGCAGCCTAAGATGGTAAAAGGTTATCTGTGGCACAGAAGACGTATGTGCCCCTAGTGACACAGTTGGATCTATAAGCACCTCACAGCTACAAACTTGATCATGGAGGGGGAGAGCACAGGTGGAACCCCTTCTAGAAGAAATTGAACACCACTCATCTGGACAGATGAAACCACCTACCCATAGTACCTCCATCTTGTCCGGATTGAGCTTTGGTTTATTGACTCTCATCCAGGCTATTCCATCAAGGAAGGTCATGGTTTTGAATAAAATGCTGATTACACAGGAACAAAGGAAGTCAGAGCCAATTCCAAGCCCTACCTGCAAGTGGCAGAGACCGAACCTGGGACCTTTTGCATGCAAAGTGTGTTCTTTCCCACAAAGCAGCAGCCCCTCCCTGGACTCAGCAGGCCTTTGGGCCCATCTAGAAAGACAATTTCTGTTCTCAAGGGACAGAACCGCAACATTCTGTACTTCTCCCACGACCCCTGAACATTCACTTCAACCCCACCTCTGTAGCCCACATGATCGCTTCTGAGTTCATGCTGAAGTCTTTGCCTGGGGGAGCCCTCAGGTCTATCCCTCCAACTTCCACAGGAGCAAAAGTTCCATTTGGGAAGAAGACCCAGTTCGTATCTCTTGCCACGTTCACTGAAAGAGACTTCATCTCCAGCACTGTTGTTGAACTGGACGTTCGCCAAAGAGGCAAGAATCTGGAATGAGACGGACGTTCAGACAACACGGTGAATGGTTGTGACTCTGAGTGGGGTCTGGGGTCTTCTAACATACTGTGATGGCCATCATGGAAAGAGATGGTATTCATCTGGACTCCAGTGTTTTGTTCAGGGGTGAGCAGTACATGGCCAGTGAGCGACATGCAGCCCTCACCAGCCACCAAATTCAGTAAAACTAAATATTCTTTTGGGGAGGGGGGGAAATGGAGTCTGTAGTGGCTAAGGAGTGCCAAAAGGGTCAAAATTAACTTGTTTGCCTTTTTTACACTAATGGGGCAATCTTGTATATATGCATTTATTTTATTTTTATTTTTCAGCACCCATTGAGGGGGGCAGGGGGCAGCTTGCTGGGGTTCCGGTTCCCACCCCTAGTTTAGTTGAAATCTTAAGATGCTTCTTCTTTCAGCAATAACCCTTTGAAGAGGCTTCCCACTGGGGGGGGGGATGCTAGTTGGCGTGTACTTGCTGCAAGACCCTCTCACGTCATTGGGTAGGGTCTGGACGAGGCTGGCTCATACCAGCAGAGAGACCAACATCTGACATTTTCAGCAGGCTGGCACAAAGGAGCACGGAGGGGGGGGCGAGGAGCTTTGATTCTGTGGGTTGGCGGGGGACAAATAATGTTTCATAGACTAGGACTGTGTGTTGTGGGGGCTTCCTTGATTCCTCCCTTCTTATTAATCATAGTTGTAAACACATAGGTAATACAGAAGTGTGATACGTCTCTTTACTGGCTTTCTATTGGTCTTTAAGGGAAATCATGGCCATGGAAGAATTTCCATAGGGAATATCTTTCTTGGGATCTTTGGAATGGAGGAACAGCCCTAATCTTAGACTCACTCTTTATTTCCAGGATCTGACCTTTAAAAAATCTCCAGGGTACTTTTTAGAACATTGCCAAGAATTAATGGGAAATTACCTGCCATGGCTGGACATTCAGAAGCCTCTTGCCTTTCCCCATCCCTTCATGTTTGGACCCCAATACGTACACGGCATGTAACGCGTGTGCCACAGAATAGACGGCATTGTAGATGCTGTAGCTGCGACTGGTCATGCTCATTTCGAACGTTTGGCCAGGCAGGTCCTCTAGCTTCTCCTTTCTAGTACAGTTTCTCAGTCCCCTTTGAGAAGTCTCGCCTGCTTTCAAAAACTGACAGAGAAATACACCTTCCCACCAGTCACGGAGAAAGAAGTCCCCTTGTGGTTGTAATGGATCTAAAGTCTGGAGAAAAGGCTTGAATTCTGGCACATCTCTTCTGTGGACTCTGAAGTGCAAAGCACCATGGAAAGGTTTTAGTCCTTGCCAGCCGAACTGGGATCCCGTCACAGCAATGTCAAAATGAAACGACAAGATCCAAACCTTCCTTAACGAGGGCTTGGTCTTTTGGAGAGAAATAAACAATGTTATAACGTCTCCATTCGCAAAGAGAGCAATAACTAAGGACGTAAGCCAAGAACTAGGAGCATACATATCAAGAAGCTGCATTTCCGTTACTGCGATCTTGTCAGTGGGCTCCAGCGTTTTGGTGAAGGCCATGCAGATGTCATTCTCTTTGAGCATTGGTGTCAGTGTCTGGATGAAATTAACACCACTTTCATCATTGTAGGAAACCAGTCCAATCCAGTTCCAGTGGAAATGCAGGAGCAGCCGGACTAAGCCCACATACTGAGGAACTTCATTGGGATCAATACGGTAGAAAGATGGAAATACGCTTTTCCCTCTCTGAATAGGGTCGATCAAGCCATAGCCAAGCTGAAGGAAGGAATTTCCAGAGGGGTAGCCCCATTAGTCTGTTGCAGCAAAAACAAGATCACCTTTTGTGGCACTTGAAAGACTAACATGTTTTTATGGCTTAAGCTTTCCTAGACCACGATAGCCCACTTCATCAGATGCATGAGGGGATGTCCTGAAGGAATATTGTAAAAATAGATTTTCAAATATATACTGAAGCTGTATGATAACTTCAAGGCTATCACCCCCAAAATCAGGGCTGCCATAGATGTAACCCCAACACTGTTGGCCAAAACAAAACTTATTTTGCATGGAAATATGGCCCAATACATAGACTGGCAGACATGGAAGGGGCCATTTAGACCACTGAGTCCAAGCCCTTGCTCAGTGCAGGAATCCAGTTTAAAGCATTCTTGACAGATGTCTGTACAGTCTCTACTTGAAGACCTTGTTGATTGCATCAATAGAATCAGTGTTGATTCTATTGATTGCATTTGCCTGTTTTGCAGCCACATCACACGGCTGGCTCATATGCTGCTTATAACTGACAACATCCCACACACACACACACACACTTCTTCCTCCATGTTATTAATAAAAATGCTGAAGAGTAAAGGGCCCAAGACCAAGCCCTGTGGCACCCCACTCCATACCTCCAGTTTGATGAGGAACCGCTGACCAACGCCCTTTGAGTGCAGTTCTCCAGCCAGCTGTGGAGCCACCGAGCAGGAGTGCCATCCAGGCCACACGTCACTAGCTTCCTAATTAGAATATCATGGGTCACTTTGTCATATGCCTTGCTGAAGTAAAAAAAAAAAATGTCCACAGCATTGGACATAAAACACTGGCAGATCTTATACCGTAGTGGTGTGGCGGGGCTTCACCCAATTCCCAAAGGAATAATTTAGTCATTTGCAGCAAGAACAACAAGTAGTCTTTGGCAACTTGTTAGTTTGCGACCTTTTAAGGTGTTGCTAGAAGCTTTGTTATTCCCCCCAGTTGAAAACCTTTCCTCACATAAAGACCCATTGCTGGGATTGGTCACACATTGGTTTCCAGAGATTCCTCATTCCGAATTATAACCAAAGTTATTGCTGAAGTTGGAAGGATATTTATTCCTCCCCTCCAAAATCACAGCAACACAGCTGCACCACACAGCCAATGCACTGTTTCCAGAGAGTGGCCTTCCCATGTTCTCGAGTCCTGCAGAACCTCCATGGGTTTTTTGTTGTTGTTGTTTTATTATCAATTTTTATTGTGAATTTTAACGAAACAAAACAAACAAACAGAAAACATAACAAAACGTTTTGTTTTGTTAGTCCTGGGCCCAGTGCTCTTCAACATTTTTATTAATGACTTTTATTAATGACTTTTATTAATGACAATGGAACCAATTACCTAGGGAGGTAGTGGGCTCTCCCACACTGGAGGCATTCAAGACGAGGCTGGACAGCCATCTGTCAGGGATGCTTTGACTTGGATTCCTGCATTGAGCAGGGGGTTGGACTCGATGGTCTTGTAGGCCCCTTCCAACCCTACTATTCTATGATTCTATTACTTGGATGAGGAGGTGCAGGGAATGTTTATCACATTTGCAGATGACACAAAATTGGACAGGATAGCTAATACCTTGGAAGACAGAAACAAAATTCAAAGTGATCTTGATAGGCTGGAGTGCTGGGCAGAAGACAACAGAATGACATTTAATAGGGATATATGCCAAGTTCTGCACCTAGGAAAAAGAAACCAAATGCACAGTTACTGTTACTTGCTGTTCCAAGTTACTTGCTGTTACTTGCTGTTCCAAGTTACTTGGAACAGCAAGTTACTTGCTGTTCCAAGTGGTCTGGAGCCTGGTCGGTCCTGTGGCTCCTGAACCACTGGAGCATTCTAAGGCCTCCTGTGAGGCCTTGGCAAGGCACTTTGCAGATAAAATTGATCAGATTAGGTGTGTTACTCCGCACGCTGTGGATACAGGTAGTGAGCAAGAGGTGGCCTGTGGCAAACCGGTTTTGTGGGATCGGTTCCAGCTTCTTCCTCCTGATGAAGTGGACAAGGTGCTTTCATCTGTACAGCCGACCACCTGCTTACTTGATCCTTGCCCATCTTGGCTCATTATGGGCTGCAGAGAGAGACTGGGTGAGGGGATCAGGGCGGTGGTGAACGCCTCCCTTGAGGAGGGAGTGATGCCATCAGCCCTCAAGGGGGCAGTGATAAAACCGCTCTTAAAGAAGCCCTCCTTGGATCCTCCAGTTTTGAACAACTTTCGCCCAGTCTCAAATCTACCATTTTGGGGCAAGGTGATTGAGCGGGTGGTGGCGGTGCAGCTGAAGGCACACTTGGAAGAAACTGATTATCTAGACCCATTTCAGTCGGGCTTCAGGCCTGGGCATGGGACAGAAACGGCCTTGGTCGCCTTGGTAGATGATATGAGGAGGGCTCTGGATAGGGGTGAATGCTCCTTCCTCGTTCTCCTCGACCTCTCAGCGGCTTTTGATACCGTTGACCACGGTATCCTCCTGGACCACCTGGAGGGGTTGGGCATTGGAGACACCGTATTGCGGTGGTTCCAGTCCTTCCTCTCCGGCAGGTACCAGAGGGTAGCACTGGGACAGGAGGTTTCGGACCCGTGGCCACTTACTTGTGGGGTGCCACAGGGTTCCATCCTCTCCCCGATGCTATTTAACATCTATGTGAAGCCGCTGGGGGCTATCATCAGGAGGTTGGGGGTGCAGTGTCATCAATATGCGGATGACACGCAGCTCTACCTCTCATTCAAACCTTCCCCAAGGTTGGCCGTAGAATCCCTGTCCAAATGTCTGGAGACGGTGAGTGGCTGGATGGGGAGGAATAAGCTGAAGCTGAACCCTGACAAGACCGAGGTACTTTTGGTGGGAGACAAGAGGAGGCTAGGGGATGTTGACCTGGTGTTGAATGGGGTACGGCTACCCTTGAAAGACCAGGTCCGCAGCCTGGGGGTCATTTTGGACTCCCAGCTGTCAATGGAGGCTCAGGTGTCAGCTGTGAGCTGGACAGCGCTGTATCAACTCCATCTGATACGGCGGCTGCGCCCCTTCCTTCCTGACCATCTGCTCCCATCGGTAGTACATGCCCTGGTCTCCTCTCATTTAGACTACTGTAATGCACTCTATGTGGGGTTACCCTTGAAGACGGTTCGGAAACTGCAGCTGGTACAGAACGCGGCGGCTCGCCTGATTAAAGGCAGCCGCCGGTGAGATCACATCACTCCAGTGCTGAAGGAGTTGCACTGGTTACCAGTTGTTTTCCGGGCCAAATTCAAAGTGTTGGTTTTGACCTTTAAAACCCTATATGGTTCCGGCCCAGCCTATCTTAGGGAGCGCCTCCAGCAGCACCAGACAGGCCGCTTAACAAGATCAGCCTCAGATGGCCTTCTCTCTGTCCCATCAGCCAGGACAGCTAGACTGGTGGGGATGAGGGAGAGGGCCTTTTCTGTGGGGCCCCCACTCTGTGGAACTCCTAGGGAGGCCTAGGGAACTCCGTCATGCCCCCTCTTTAATGAGCTTCCATCGTGCATTAAAAACGTGGTTGTTCAGGCAGGCATTTGGGGTGGGTTAGGGTATTTTAGAAAATGTTTTTATTGTAGAATTTTATTACTTTGAACTGTTTTATTGTATGTTGTACATCGCCCAGAGTGGCTGGGTGACCAGCCAGATGGGCAATTAATAAATTTAATAATAAATAAATAAATAAAGTTACAAGATGGGGAATACTTGGCTCAAAACTAAGCGGGAAGGCTCTTGGAATTGTTGTAGATCACAAGCTGAATATGAGCCAACAATGTGATCTGGCTGCAAAAAAGGTAAATGTTATTTGGGGCTGTGTTAATAGAAGCATAGCTTCCAAATCCCGGGAAGTACTAGTTCCCCTCTACTCAGCACTGGTTAGGCCTCATCTGGAGTACTGTGTCCAGTTCTGGGCACCACACTTTAAGAAGGATGCAGACAAGCTGGAGAGGGTTCAGAGGAAGGCAACAAAGATGATCAGGGAACTGGAAAGCAAAGAACTGGGCATGTTTAGCCTTGAGAAGAGAAGACTGAGGGGAGATATGATAGTGCTCTTCAAGTACTTGAAAGGCTGTCACAGAGAGGAAGGCCAGGATCTCTTCTCGATCATCCCAGAGTGCAGGACACGGAATAATGGGCTCAAATTACAGGAAGCAAGATTCCAGCTGAACATCGGGAAAAACTTTCTGACTGTTAGAGCAATATGACAATGGAGCCAATTGCCTAGGGAGGTGGTGGGCTCTCCCACACTGCAGGCATTCAAGATGAGGCTGGACAGCCACCTCTCAGGGATGCTTTGACTTGGATTCCTGCCTTGAGCAGGGGGTTGGACTCGATGGTCTTATAAGCCCCTTCCAACCCTACTATACTATTCTATTCTATTCTAAAACCATATATATATATATATATATATATATATATACACACACACACACGCACGCACGCACGCACAACATATTCTAAAATCCTCAGTTTCAAATATTACAATATTCTAGAAAGAAAAAAGAAGAGGAAAAAAATAGGTTACACATAAACTTCAGTAAAAGCAGACCAGATATCCAAATATAAGTCCATTTGAAAGTTATACCACTCTTTCAAATGTTGCTAGCATTGTTAGGTCTTCAATCCAGTGCATTATAGGCGGTGAGCTTTTATGCTTCCAGTATCATAGTATCATAGCAACCAAAAGGGCACGAAACATCCATTTACGCTGATCATGTGTTACGTTCCAAGAAGCAGGTAAGTAATTAAGAGAACATTTACATCAGTAAATATTAAAGAGCTTTCCAGTACAACATTTTTCCATATAATAACTTCCTCCAAAAGGAGGCAACTTTTGGGCACTTCCAAAACATGAATAAGAGAAGGATTGACTGCATTACACCTCCAACAATTAGCTGAGTTTGACAAACCTTTATTAAAGAGACATTGTGGCATCCAGTAGACCTGAAACAAACATTTTTACTGAATAAGGCATCACCGAAGATCCACTGAGATGGCCAATAGAGACACCAAGACAGCAGTCCATTAATTAAACAAAATTGTTGTTGTTGTTCAGTCGTTCAGTCGTGTCCGACTCTTCGTGATCCCATGGACCATAGCACGCCAGGCCTTCCTGTCCTGCGCTCTCTCCCGGAGCGTGCTCAAGTTCATAATTAAACAAAATAGGACACTCCAATTCCCTGTTCCATTCCTGCTGTAAACCACTTGTATCATATTTATTCATTGATAATAAATATTTATAAACATGAATTGTAGGTCGATATATCTGATCAGCTTCAGTGAGTATTTCCAGTAGTGAAGGAGACTCTGAAGCAGTAAAAGCAGCAGGACCGAGATGCCAACAGATATTTCAGTTGCAAGTACTGCCACTACGCTGTAGCAGGCAAACCAAATTTATCTCACAAAGTTGAAAATAGCAAAAACTCATCATCTACCCCCACTAATTGATCCAGGGTAAAGATCATTTTATCTGTCCAGGTCTGCCATTAAAATGTTTTATTTCCAGTTCTTAAATCTAGATTTCCGCATAAAGTCAATTTGGCATGGGAAAATGGATCAGACTGTAATTGGCATGACATTATATGCCGCACTTCTCTAACTGCCAAAATTGTGAGAGGAGCTCTGTCTGCCCTTAATATGCCCAGAACCTAATGCCATCCATTAAAGAGAGGCTTCAGACAAGAAGATTCCAACACTGACCAAGGTGGAAAATCTAATCTGAGTGGAAAAGACCAAAATTTAGTACAGGTCAGCAAATAGGCCCAATGGTACATAGTTAGATCTGGAAAACTGAACCTGCCTTCATTAATTAGAAGTTGTATCCTTTTCAGAGATATTCTTGGTGGAAAGGAACCCCAAAATAATTTACGAAACAAAGCGTTAAGTTTTTGGAAATATTTGCCAACAATAAGTATAGGGATCCCATGTATAACATAAATAATTGGAGGTATGGTATTCATCTTAAGTGTATTAACTTTACCCCATAAGCTCAACTTTAAAGATGCCCATCTATCTATATCTCATGAAATATCATAAATCTTGTTAAAATTTAACCTAATCATTTGAGATATATCTCTAGGGATAATTATTCCCAAGTAAGTAATAAACTCTGGGCACTGTCAAAATTGCCAGTTGGCTAATACACTAGAGTATACCCTATCTCCAGTGGGCATTATTTCCAACTTTGACCAATTAATTGAATAGCCAGACAATTCACCAAAGATATTAATCAATTTCATCAAAGCTGCAACCGACGACTGGAGTTTCATGATAAACAACAAAAGATCAGCGTAAAGGCTAATTTTAAATTCTAAACCAAAATGGACAAATCTATTTTGTCTAATAGCACACACCAGGGGTTCCAAACATAAGTTGAATATCAATGGGGATAGTGGACAACCTTGTCTGGTGCCCCGCCCAAGTAAAAACAAAGCTGAAAATAAACCATTAGTTGTTAATCTCATTCTTGGAGCTGAGTATAAGATTTTAACCCATTTCAAAAATTCTATAGGAAAACCAAAATTAGTCAATGTGTTAAAAATAAATTTCCAATGAATTTTATCAAAGGCCTTTCTCCATCCAAGACAATGATGGCTGCCTGGTCAGTTCTTTCAGAGTTTAATGCAACTAGATCAACAACTAATCTAAGATTATCAGCCCCCTGTCTATTTTTAATAAATCTCACCTGGTCTGGTTTAACCAATGTGGCCATGACTTGTTGCAATCTATTGGTCAATATTGTTGTTAATATTTTGATATCTACATTAATTAATGATATAGGTTGATAGCTAGCACAATAGGTATGATCCTTGCCTGGCTTAGGAATCACGGTAATATAAGCATCATTTAACAATGAAGAAAGGGAGCCTGCCTCAAAAATATGGTTGTAGAGGCAATACAACTTTGGGGCTAAAAAACTAGAGGATGTTTTATACCATTCAGTTGGGAATCCATCCAGTCTAGGTGATTTCCCAGTATTCATTTTCATTACTGTATTCACAATTTCCTCTAAACGCAGAGGAGCTAAAAGGACCTGTGATTGTGAAGAATCTAAAAATGGAAGATTAATCTTGGGGGGCGGGGGGAAGCATCCATATCTTGCTCTGGTATCTTGTTACCGGTACTATACAGATCAGAATCTAACTTTTTAAATTGTGAGTTCATGTCTGTAGGAGAAGTATATACTTTGCCACTCTCATCTTTAATGGTTGAAATAATATTTTGATGTTGGTGCTGTTTAAGATGATGTGTGAGGATCTTACTAGGATGTTCTCCATTTTCCCAATATCATAGACAGGTCACCGTCAGAGCAAATTCCACCTGTTGTGAAAGAATATTATTCAGCTCATGCTTAGTATTCTGTACCTATTGATAAAGTTGTGCTGTGGGGGAAGTGGCAAACTGAGTTATAAGAGATTTCAGCTTCTTGTTTAAAAGCATCTGTTGAGGTTTTTTTAAGCTTCTTTTGATAAGAAGCATAAGCAATAATTCGGCCCCTTATAAAAGCTTTACTAGCCTCCCATTCAATGGCGCACGAACCCACTGTACCCTCATTAGTATTAAAATACTCTATTAGTTCAGTTAACATCTGAGTTTTAAACTTCTCATCATTAAGAAGAGAAACATTAAAGCGCCAAAGACTGGGGGCCCTAGGAGTGTCAGAAAATTGCAGTTCCAAACATACTGGGGCATGATCTGATACTACCATTGTGTCAATCTTGCAGTCTTTAATTTGACATACTAGAGATGTAAAAATCAAAAGATAGTCTAATCTAAAGCAATTCTGGTGAACTGGTGAAATAAAAGTATACTCTCTGTCAGCAGGATGTAAAATACTCCAAGCATTAATTAAACCATATTCCATCATATAAGCCTGGAATGCCAATCTCACAGCAGATTGGGTATTAGGAGAAGGTGTACTCCTATCTAACAAAGGATCTAAGACTTCATTAAAGTCCCCACCCATGATCAAATAATCAGAAGTGATATCAATCAGTTTAGCAAAACAATCATGAAACATAACCAGATCATCAATATTTGGCCTATATACATTGATCATAGCAATTAATTTACCCATATACTTCCCTACAGGAATCAAAAAATGCCTCTCAGTATCAAGAACCACCCATTGAACTGAAATAGAAAGTCACTTATAAATTAAAATTGCAACCCCTTTACACCGTGTTGAAGCATCTGTGACATAAACCACACCAACCCAGTCCTTTCGCAATTTCTGTTGATCTGCAGCCATCAAATGGGTTACTTGTTAAAAAGCCATGTCAACATTAACCTCTTTTAACTTAGTAAGAACACTTTTCTATTTATTTACATTTCACAGCCCCCTGACATT
Source organism: Heloderma suspectum (assembly GCF_057233095.1). NCBI lineage: Eukaryota > Metazoa > Chordata > Lepidosauria > Squamata > Helodermatidae > Heloderma > Heloderma suspectum. Next base: position 173,607,205 of record NC_139459.1, read on the forward strand.
CCATGAATTCACATTAAACATTGAAAAAACAAAAGCAAATTATTTGCCCCTCTGCCCACACACATCTTTCCAAATTTACAAACAATAACCAAATGTATATACCATAAGTGGTATAACAAATACATCCTTACTTTACATTTAGGACTAACCTAAATGCCTTGCTGAAGTAAAAAATAAATATTATGTTCATGGCACTGAAAGATCTTACACTGTAGTGGTGAGGAGGGGCTTCACCCAGTCCCCAGAGAAGTAACTATTTTAGTCATCTGCTCAAGGACAGCAAGGAGTCTTTTGGCAACTTGTTAGTTTGTGACTTTTTAAGATGTTGCTAGAAGCATGGTTATTTCCCCAGTTGCAAACCTTTCCTCACATAAAGATCCATTCCTCGGATTGGTCACACATTGGTTTCCTGAGATTCCTCATTCCGAATTATAACCAAAGTTATCGCTGAACTTGGAAGGACATCTATCCCTGCCCTCCAAAATCACAGCAACACAGCTGCACCACAAGCCAATGCACTGTTTCCAGAGATTGGCCTTCCCATCGCCACGATCCTGAGTTCTGCAGAACCCCCATGTTTATCCCCACATGAAGTTCCTTACCTGTGGCATCTTGAAAATGCCCAAGATGGAGGCCATCTGCCTTGAGGATTCAGAGTCGAGACCCCCAATAACAGAGAGCAGTTTATTCTTCCTGTCACATTTATAATTGGGAAACATTCGCCAGCGTGTGGAGAGCAGAGAGAGGGTGCTCACGTAGATCCTTCTGACCATCTCCTTGTTGTCATAGATGCGGAAGCCGAGCGTCGTGTGGGTAGGAGAGTCGGGTCCTTGTTGAGCTCATTGATGGCAAACGCCAAGGCCGGGATTTGCTGGTAGTACTTCAATATCCACCTGCAACGAGAGTGACATTGGGAGGGAGAGTGAGGATCCCAGCTGAGACGTGGGGGATAATAAAGACCATCTGGTTCAGCTCTCTTTGGAAAAATACAAAAGCTTCCAGACCAATGCCAGCTTTGGTCCATAAACCAAGAATACACAGAGAAATTCAGATGATATAATCACAGTAAGAATATTATAAAATAAATAAACAACAATTCACCAGGAAACTTCCCACAATTCGGCTTTACCAGGCTTAACAATGGCAAATCACTTTCGATTCATCCAGCCTCCCCCTTGAATTTGTCTATGAAGAACATAAGAAAGGGTACATCAGAAGAGCCCTGCAGGAACAGACCAAGGTGTCTCCATTCAGCTCAGTGTCCTGTTTCTAACTGTGGTTATCCAAGATGTTTCCTTGGAGCCCCACAACAAGGGAGTGAAGGCAGCTGCCCTCCTTTCTTTTCCACTCCCCCCCCCCGAGAAACTCCTGTTCACTGGTAGACTGCCTCAGAATGTGGAATCCCTATTTATCTGTCATGCTGAATAACTGTCAGTGGACCTGTCCTCCAGGAATCTGATCCTTTTTCAAGCAAACCCGACCCAGTGGCCATCATCCCACCTGCAACATGACACTGAAGAAGGAGTCTGCCTCCCTTATTCTGAACTATTGGGGTGCTGGGCTGCAGCTCAGTATCGGAGCTCCCACTTTGCATGCAGAAGGTCCCATGTTCAAGGCTGTGGCATGTGCCGTGGTTCAGAGCTTCTCTCAAACTATATTGTCAGCACGTTGGTAACCACAGATTGCCTGTCCACTCTGCCAATAGTCAGATTTCTCTTGAAACCAGATCTCACCTAGAGCAAGTTCATTACTTCACTCTCGATATGGGTGATACAGAATTCTATTTCTTAAGAAACGCTCCCTCAGACAAGATACATGTTTTTGTATTTGTTACTACAAAAACATCAGCATAAGAGTACTAAACACAAGAGCTTATGCATGCATAAACTCAAAGGCACAAAACATCCAACATCATTCTAAACAGGGCTTCTAAGCAGAGCCAAGTCTATTTGCCAGTTCCCAGTGACGATCAGACTGAAGCGTATTTAGCTGATTCCGCAGGCAGCACGTCAGGGGAAGCTGATCAAGAAGGACAGCTCCCACTGTTGTCTTCTATATACTTTTTGGATGCTACAAAATATCTTCAAACAATTTTATTACAATTTATGTTTCTTATCTAAGAATTCCAAAGACAGCATTTCTACCTTAAATCTTCATATATCAAAAGAAGATTATTGAATTATTAAGTTTCCTATTCAGATTACTGCGCATAACAACATATGTATACCAACATTTTAGCCTCCCTTGACATCTTACAGGTATGTTTGTGACACAACAATATTTCTTGGATATCATCCTGTCTTGTGAGTTTCATTTTTATTACATATTTACAATCTGGGATGAGGTTTGGGGTTATTTATCTGAAGGCCCATCTGGCCTCATTATGGAGCTACTTGTTTTATGGTACCCTCTTTTACCCTGCAAAGTCATAAGTATAAATCTAACATAGGCATGTCCTTCTTTGGATTCCTTCTTAATCAGTAAAAGAGTGCTAATCATCAACCTCTAATGGCCTGGCTCTACATTCTCTCATCTGGCAAACCTCAAAGATGAGACACCTTTACTACGTGCTGGTCAGAGGGCCAAGCTGAGTTGCATTAGCCTTTGGGATCTCATTTTTAATTCCAAAATTCTCTTGGAGGCATTTGATTACAGAGTTTCCTAATAGGGCAGCAGGAGTCAGATGACACAAATATGAAAGATTTGCCTGATCTGCAACACATATTCATGTAGGTCTGGGAAAAACTCCTGTCTGAATCACTGGCGAGCCAGTCAGTCCTCACACACAGAAATCCACTCCTGGTTTCCCCCAAGCTTTCTTCATTTCAGAAGTATAACGTAGAGTGGGATGGAGCCATTTGTAGCTGCTGTTATTAAACAATTGAGAGTCAGAAGTCCTTGCTCATCTACTGCACAACACCAAAGAGATCTACCAGTAGATTCAGATCTACCTTCTGCCCACCCCTGTCACAGATGCAGACTGCCGGGGGGGGGGGGTCCTTAGTTATTATCCACGTCTTCACATTAAACAAAATTATTGCTCAATTCTGCCTACCTTCTTTGCACCAAAGAGCCTCTAGAGGCACATCAATTGTTCTCCCAGTTAGCAAGAATGTGGATATGTGATGGCAAACTCTACCCCCATCACCTCTTCAGACTGATTTAAGGCAAGACTCTGCAAAGTCAGATTTGGACCCAAAATCTGAAAATAGTTTATTCCAAACTCAAATACCAGTTGACCACCTTCTAGTTACTTCAGTGAGGGTGGATCAAAGTCTGAAATATCCTCTCAACATTTTGGTTGAGTACCCTGGCACTTCCCTCCATGTTCCTATACTCTGCCTTGCACACACACACACACACACACACACACACCTTTTCCACATATCTCACCTTGCAGCAGTAGATGCAACATCAGCAATTGGCCCCCTCACTCCCTTCAAAGTTTAGTTGGCAGGATGCCTGCAAGATGACCATAGCACCCTCAATAATGCCAGAGAGGGGAGGAGGAATTCTCCTTCTCAGAATGAAGCCAGAGAAGAACCCTCAAGTCTGTGACCCGGTTTGCATAGTGGTGGTTAATCAACCATAGTGGCTGATTTGAGACTCGTGTTTCAAATTAAGAAATTTCTTAAGTCAGCAGCATGGCAAATGCATATCTCTGGAGGAGTCCTCTAATCTGAAAGCAAAGCAGGCAAGCATCTCCCCCAGATGCCTCTTGTGGAAACTTACGTTTCAAGAGCAAAGAATGGTGATAACGCTAAACTTCTGAAGTCATGTGTCTTTGTGGGATAGTAACTGCCAAGTGGTATATTCACACCAACAATGAAGTCTCCTGGCCTGTAATAGTCCGCTTGCAGTACATACGTCCTGATCAAGAGGCACTTGGTCCTCTGCTTCCTCTGGGTGACCTGAGACAGGAGCAAAAATATGAGTAGCAACTGCAGCCAAACCATCAGGGCCACAGGGAGACCTTCCCTTCTTGGGCAGTGACAAAAAGAACCTGGAAAAGAGCCAACTCTACATGCCCCAGCAGGGGAATGAGATCTTAGCCAGGAATGACCAGAGACCAAGTGATCAGACACCACCCCTGTCCCACATAGAAAGGCTCGATGCATATTTATATTTAGCATGTTTTGTTTTCTGGGATTTCTTTGTTATTGACTTACTGGATGGAAACCCACAGGGGATTGCTCAAGGATTACTGTCATTTTGATAATTCTCAGCTAGAGAAAGAACCACAGCCCCAGAGCGCTGAGCTCCCTTTGCACTTCGGAGGGAGAAAAACAGGTTTGCATCACTCTTGGCTTGTCTCTGGGTCAGACAGGCTCAGGGATTTCAGTTTAGTTTAAGATTATTAACAGATTCCATATTCCAAGATGGAGTCCAGGCCTGTGCCAAAGTTTGTTATCCCAAATTGGTGGCTGGGAAAGGGAGGAGTTGGCACCTGGTGATAGCAGTGCAGAGCTGGGCAATGAGGCATTCCTTGATGAAATGCCTGCTCTGTCTGCAGTTCTAATACCATGCATGGCAGAGGACCTATTAGGGTGGTCCAGCCCCAAAGACCTATAAAATCTGGGGGATTCCTGAACACTTTGGAGGAGACTTTGTCTGGCATGGCAAGTGCCCCTAATCTCAATGTCACACTTTAGTGTCCTCTCTGGTGCTCCAGATGTTGTCAGGGTGGACACTGAGCCCATAGAACCCCAGAGCAGTTCTGATTCTGAGGAGGAACAGCCGTCCGTGGGAGAGGAGCGCGCTCATCCCTCCCAGGCCCTGCAGCTGGCAGAGATTCCTCCTGCTGGCATTCCTGAGATAGATAGTGGTCCTGGGAGTGAATAAGCACGGGAGGAGGGCTTGCTGGACGCTTGACGCAGATGCAGAGAGTGACGAGCTATGAAGGGTGCGGGAAGGAGGCGTAGCGCCCGTTTGGCGTGCAAGCAACGGTCGTGTCCAGAGGACCCAAGGGAAAAGGGGAGGGATTCTCCCTAGCCCATAAGTTCAGGGTCTGCAAGTGATTCTCGTTCAAACGGGGACCAACTGTTTCCAACCTGGGGCATAGGTTACTCTGCTGTTCATAGCTTAGTCGCTGGTGATAGAGTCATTAAGTTGTAAAAGGAATAAAGCCTTGATAAGAATCCTTTGTCTGTGTCTGGAGTTGGCTACTGGAGTAGACTGAAAGAGGCTGGCTAGGGCGCCCCTTGACAGCTTGGTCCCCATTCCTCTTTCTCTCTCTCTCCTCCTACTGCTGAATGGAGGGTGCCGGAGACCTGGTGGTGCAGGCTCTGGCACAAGAGAACCAGATTCTCCGTGATCAGATGGCTCAACTGACGGCTGCTGTGCAGAATCTACAAGCTGCGGTTCAACCCCTGCCACCTCCAATTCCCCCCCGCCACAAGTGCCTGGTGGCCTTGCCAGAGAGGTTTTCTGGGGAGGAGGGACTTTTTCAGATTTTCAGGGCCCAAACGGAGCTGTACATGCACCTTCAACCTGAGGATTTCCTGGCGGAACAGGTTTGTGTGGGCTTCATCATTAACCTACTTTCCGCTATGGCCGCTAAATGGGCTTCAGGACTCCTTCTTGCTAACAACCCCCTGCTTGGGGACTATCAAGGTTTCATGACAGTGATGGCCCGTTTTTTCGGTGACTCCCTGCGCACGCAGATGGCTTCTCGGGAGATTCGCCGCCTCAGGCAAGGCAAGGACTCAGTTTCCAGCCACTCCACAACTTTTCACCTGCTGATGCAGGATTTACAGTGGAATGATGCCGCGCTGGTAGCTCAGTTTTTGGATGGTTTGAACGACGAGATCTTGGATGAGTTGGTGCGCACGCCCAGCCTGCCAACTTTGGAGGACCTCATCCAGACCTGCTTCCAGATAGATAGTCAGCTGGGGGGGTGCCGGCAGGCCCAGCGGGGCGCTGGGGACCGAGATTTCCCTCCTCCCATACCCCCACGTTTCCTGCCCCCTCCCCCACCCCCCACCCCTGTGGTGGGGGCAGAGGAGACCCTGATGCAGCTGGGAGCTTGAGCGTCAGCAAACTGAGCACTGCTGCTTTTGGTGTGGAAAACTGGGCCATTTCGCCAAGACCTGCCATGTTAGATCCGCAGCTCCTCTGCCTCCCCCTCCTCTCCTTCCCCCTCCTCCTCCTCCTCATCCCCAGGCCTGACTAGACTGCCCCCCAAGCCTGTTGGGGGCCTCCAGTGTGGGGGTCAGTTCCCCACCGGGTGGGTGCCTTCCGCAACTCCCCCACCCTCCCATCTGCTATTGCAGGTTCACCTCTGCTCCTCCCAGTGGGGTGGGATGGAGGACCTGGCTTTAGTGGACTCTGGAGCTATGACCAGTTTCATGGATGAAACGTTCGCTCTCTTCCACAAGATTCCTAACCTGCCCCTTCCTGCCCCCTTGGCAGTGGAAACCATCGATGGGCATCCTCTCTCTTCAGGCGTGGTGACCCATATTACAGTTCCACTCACTCTGCGCACCCAATCCCATGTTGAGCAGATTCAGTTTCACTTGGCCAAGGTTCCCCAATACCCAATTGTGCTGGGTGTTTCCTGGCTCTCTAAGCATAATCCTCAGATTTCTTGGGGGCTTCAGCAAGTGGAGTTTGCGTCTCCCTACTGCTGGGAGCATTGCCTCCCGAATGAGGTGCCAGTCCCAGTCCAGGCCTTAACCCTTTCCCCTCCCTCCTCATCTGCTTCTGGCAGTTCTTCAGCTACCGTCATCCTCCCAGAGAAGTATGCGGCTTTTCGGGATGTTTTCGACAAGAAGGTGGCCGACCAGCTCACCCCCCCACACCGCCCTTTTGACTGTGCCATTAACCTCATTCCGGGGGCGACCATCCCCGCTGTCCAGCTGTATTCGATGTCGGAACCGGAACTTCGAGCTCAGCGCGAGTTTTTGGACACAAATCGCAAACGTGGCTTCATTCGCCCTTCCTCCTCCCCCGCCTGCGCCCCTACCTTTTTTGTTGCCAAGTGATCTGGAGAACTCCGCCCGGTGCACAACTATAGAGCCCTCAGTTTGGTCTTGATCCCTGACAAGTACCCCCTCCCCCTCATATCTGAGATGCTGGAGCGCCTGGGGCGAGCCAAAATTTTCACAAACTTGGACCTGCATGACGCCTACAATCTGATTCTCATCCGGGAGGGGGATGAGTGGAAGACCTCTTTCGGCACCCGGTACAGAGTCTATGAATACCTAGTGATGCCGTTTGGGCTCACCTGCACCCCCCCACACACACGTTTTCGCGTTTTATGAATGCCATCTTCTGGGACTATTTGGACACTTTCCTCATTGTATATCTCGATGATTTACTTATATTTTCTGAGGACCCCCATGCCCATCAGCATCATGTCTCCACCATCCTCCAGTGCCTCTGCGAGAATCATCTGTCTGCCAAGCTGGAGAAATGTGCGTTTGACCTAACCTCTTTGGACTTTCTTTGCTACATTATCTCAGCTGACGGAATCAGGATGGATCCTGCAAAGGTCCAGGCTGTCCTCTCCTGGCAGGCTCCATCCACCAAGAAGGACTTGCAACATTTTCTGGGTTTTGCAAATTTTTACAGAAAGTTCCTGCCCAGCTTTGCTCGGCTGACATCTCCTCTCACAGACCTCCTTAAGGGCAGGAAATCTCCTTTTCATTGGACGGCATCTGCCCAACAGGCTTTCGAGGAACTTAAGAGGCTTTTCAGTTCTGCGCCGATCCTGTTACATCCCGACCCAAGGAGACCTTTTGTAGTGCAAATTGATGCCTCTGACTTTGTGGTGGGGGCGGTGCTTTTTCAGCCAGATCGGGTGGGCGGCGGGTTGCAACCCTGCGCCTACCAATCCAGGAAGCTGACCATGTCTGAGAGGAATTATACCATCTGGGAGAAGGAAGTGTTGGCCATCAAGTCTGCTTTGGAGACCTGGTGTCATCTTCTAGAGGGGGTACAGCACCCAGTCAAAGTTAGAACTGACCATCGCAACCTCGAACATCTTCAGACAGCCTGTGCCTTAAACCAGAGGCAGATTAGGTGGTTGCTTTTTTCCCCCCGGTTCCACCTTAAGATTTGCCATGTGAAGGCCTCCGACAACCTACAAGCAGATGCTCTTTCTCATAAGCCAGACCTCCAGCCAGGGGGTGAGGGAAATCCCCCCCTCTGATTCTCCCCCCCCCCGAGCCTGGCAGCAGCTGCAGTGCCTCACTGTTGGGAGGAGCTCCTTCACTCGGCACAGGCTCAGGTTGCTTTTGTTCTCACAAAGGTGGAGGAATTGGGGCTAGCCTCTGCCCCCCCACCCTACCCCCTTCTCTTTGCAAGGTGGCCTGCTTTACCATTCCGCCCGGGTCTATGTGCCTTCTAGATCCCTCTGCGAGAAGGTCCTCCATCAGTGCCACGACTCCCGCACAGCTGGGCATTTTGGAGTCACCAAGACCCTGCACGGAGTGACGCGGGATTTTTGGTGGCCTCGTGTGTGTCGGGACGTCAAGTCCTATGTCGCCTCCTGCCCAACCTGCCAGCAGGCAAAGGCCCCCTCAGGCAAGCCCACAGGCCTGCTTCACCCCCTGCCTACCCCCTCAGGACCTTTGAAGCTGCTCTCCCTTGACTTCATCACTGACTTGCCTCCCTCACATGGTAAGACCACCATTCTGGTGGTGGTGGATTTGTTTTCTAAGATGGCCCATTTCATTCCCTGCTCTGGGTTGCCCACAGCCAGGGAGACGGCGGAGCTGTTCTTGGCGCATGTTTTCCGGCTCCACGGATGGCCCGAGGGTCTCATTTCGGATAGGGGGGCCTAATTCACTGCCCATTTCTGGAGGGAGCTACTTGGGCTTCTACATGTGACGCTTCGTCTTTCCTCCGCCCACCATCCACAGACGGACGGTCAGACCGAGCACACCAATGCAACTCTGGAGCAATATATGCACTGTTATGTCAATTACCAGCAAGATGACTGGTTTTCCTTGCTGCCTCTCACAGAATTTGCTTATAACAATGCCTGCCATGCTTCCACCCACCAAACTCCATTTTTTGTCAATTTTGGTTACCACCCTAAGGCTTTCTCATCCACCCTAGCTCCCTCTTCGGTGCCAGTGGCCCATGACTTTTTAGAGGAGTTGCGAGCAGTACACCACCTCTTACGGGACTCCCTCGAGCAAATCAAGACAGGCTACAAGGCCTCTGCAGACTGGCGCCGCCAGCCAGGTCCGTCTCTGCAACTGGGCGACTGGGTTTGGTTGTCCACCCAATACCTCCCCTCCCACTCGCCCTCAAGGAAGCTCGCGCCTCGTCACATGGGGCCTTTCCACATTACGGCCCAGATTCACCCTGTTGATTTTCGCCTGGCTTTCCCCCCCACCTCCATGAAGATCCATCCTGTTTTTCATCGGTCTGTCGCCTTGCTGTCCCCCCTGGTTTCTGGCGACCCTCATCGCTCGACCGGCTCGCCCCACCCCGCCGCCAGTGCTGGTGGAGGGGGAGGAGGAGTTTGAGGTCGCGGAGATTCTGGACTCCCACCTTTCTCGTGGACGCCTGCAATATCTGATGGACTGGAAGGGATACGGGCCAGATGAGCGATCCTGGGAACCCGCAGAATATGTACATTCTCCGTTGCTGCTGAGGCGTTTCCACTAGTTGTTCCCCCACAAGCGCGGGGGGGGGGGCTCATGGGAGCGGGGAAGATGTCAGGGTGGACACTGAGCCCATAGAACCCCAGAGCAGTTCTGATTCTGAGGAGGAACAGCCGTCCACGGGAGAAGGACGCGCTCGTCCCTCCCAGGCCCTGCAGCTGGCAGAGATTCCTCCTGCCGGCATTCCTGAGATAGATAGTGGTCCTGGGAGTGAAAGAGCATGAGAGGGGGGTTGCTGGATGCTCGACGCAGACACAGAGAGCGACGAGCTATGGAGGGCGCGGAAAGGAGACATAGCTAGGGGTGTACAAAACCCCACTTACCTGGCTTCGCCAGGTTCCGCAGGTGGGGGGAGGCGCTCTGTCCCTCCCCCGGAATCCTCGCTGGGGGGGGAGGTGCTCCGTGTCTCCCCCCAGAATCCTGCCCAGCCAGCTCCGCTCCATGGCCAAGCCTCGGAGCCGCCGGACAGCTCCGGCTGCCCGCAGGTGGACATCCGGCTGCTGGGCAGCCCTGCAGGGACACAAATAGCGGCTGTCATAGCCGCTGCCATTTGCGTCCCTGTAGTGAGCCATGATAGGCTACGTAAGTATTTACGTAGCCTATCATGGGGGGGGGAACCCCAGCGTACGCAAATGGCTTGCTCCTCTTCAGCCGTGATACGCTACGTAAATACTTAGGTAGCCTATCACGGCTAACGCAGGGATGCCATTTGTGTCCCTGAGGAGGCCGTGATAGGCTACGTAAGTATTTACGTAGCCTATCACGGCTGAAGAGGAGCAAGTGAATGGCAGCCGCAGGACGGCCGCTATTCGCAAAGCAGCGCGGACAGGAGCAGGTAAGTGCTCCGTTTTGCGCGCCTTTCGTGGGGTCGGGGTGGCGGGCACTTCATCCCGCGCGCCTTTCATGGGTTGGGGGGGCGGGGGCTTCATTCCATGACGGTTTTCGGGGGGCCAAATGCACTGGCATTCAGCCTCACCGAGATCCGTTGTGGAATTCTCTGCCATCCCTAGGCATAGCGCCCGTTTGGAGCTCAAGCAACGGTCGCATCCAGAGGACCCAAGGGAAAAGGGGAGAGACTCTCCCCAGCCCATAAGTTCAGGGTCTGCAAGTGATTCTCGTTCAGATGGGGACCAACTGTTTCCAGCCCGGGGCATAGGTTATTCTGCTGTTCATCGCTTAGTCGCTGGTGATAGAGTCATTAAGTTGTAAAAGGAATAAAGCCTTGAAAATAATCCTTTGTCTGTGTCTGGAGTTGGCTACTGGAGTAGACTGAAAGAGGCCGGCTAGGGCACCCCTTGACAGATGTCTCCCTGGATTTCAGGACAGGAGAGCTTCAGGCCATGAAGCAGGCTAGATAATGGGTGGAGCTCACATGGTGTGAGGATTAGAACAAATGCAACTGAGCATGAGTGAGAGCACATTATCACGCCTGTCATGTAGTGGTGGCAGCCATGAGGAAGACCTACTTCTTGGCCACTATCTCACTATTAAGGAGGTGGATTTGACTTTAGTTGTCAGGGTCTGCCCTTGGGCCTGTGTGATGCTGATCACCCAGAGCTAAGGCTCACATCTCAGGAATCAAGGGAGCATGGGCCTTCCCCTGCCATCCCCGGACAGATGTTCTGACTGAGTGCTGGAACTGGTCACTGAAACTGATCCTGCAGAAGGTGACCTGGGGAACCCTCAGACCTAAGAGGACATGTTGCCTAAGCCTGTCTCAGATGTCCCACCGCTGGACCATCATGGCTGCCTGGTGTTCAGTCTTCTTTGTGTTCCCTGAGGATACAGGTAGCATTGTCTCTACCACCCTTCACCACCTGGCGCCCTCCAGACATTTTGGACTGTTGTTCCCATCATTTCTAACCAGTTTGGCCTTTGGCTGTTGTGGCTGGGAATGATGGGAGCTGCAGTCCAAGACATCTGGAGGGCACAGAGCAGAGGAAGGCTGGCCTGTACCAGTTTTACCAAGGATGCAAAGCATGTCCAGGTACAACTACATTTGCTGTTCCAGAAAGAGTCCTGTCCAGAGGAGATGCAAAATGTGTGATGCACAGGAATTACTGAGCCTTCCAAAATGGAGATATCCAATTGAGATGGTGCCAATGCCTGATGGGGTGGTCTGTGCCTTCAGTGGGCAAGAGAATGGGGGGTGGGAGCAACCATGGCCCCCAGTGGCCCTCCAGCGCAACTAAGAGGCCCATATTGTCTCCCTGAACACACAGCTCGAACATGCCCTGTTCTCCCTCCCCATTTTCTCTGAGAGGCTCCTCTGGTCACACAGGAATGGAGGCCAGAGGAGCAAAGCTAGCAGGACAGGAGGGCAGGAAAGGGCAGCAGCTCAGTGGGTGAGCACGTACTTTGTCTGCACGAGAGCCTAGGTTCAATCCCCAGCAGCTCCGGAAAATGCTGGGAAAGACCCCCAGTGTTCAGCCATGAAGAACTGCTGCAGGGCAATTTAGAGGGGAGCAGAACCAGAGCTCCAGGGGCCAAATCCAGCCCAAATCCAGTGTCCCAATCTGGCCCTCCAGGATTCCCCACATGGCCATGCCCCTTTCCCCTGACCCCACCCCCTTTTCCCCAACCTCAGATCCTTTGCTGGTTTCCTGGCTTTTGTGCAGTCCTGCCCCCATTCTAAAATGTCAAAACGCCTCTCCTAAGCCTTCACTACTGCCTGGAAGAGCTTTCACCTAAAATACGCTGGCTTTGTTTTCTATCCTGGCCCTGCCGCTTTTGCCTTTGACCCCACCCACCACTGGAATAGGACCCCCAAGTGCTACTCTGAAAGGGAATTCGGCCCTCGGGCTGAAAGAGGTTCTGCCCCCCTGCTGTAGGCAATACTGAACAAAGATAGAAGGCACAGTGTTTAGGCTCCATATAGGACAGCCTCCCACGTTCCCCTTTAAAGAGTGGCCACCACTCTTGCCGTGTTTCCTTTTAATTCCTCATTCTGGCCTGATTCACATGGTTACTCATGTGCACCCCACAAGTGGGTGGTGGGAGGTTTCAGGGGTTCCAGCACTTACCTAGGAGTCAGTTCCCTTAGAAGGAGGTAACTAGGGACTTCTGGCATTTCTGTGATAGGAGGTTTATTTACACACATATACAGGCCAGGCGTAAGGGCGGGTTCACAGCATTAACACTGCCAACAGATTCCTGCTCCCCATCAGATGCCCAGGGGAATTCACAGCACCACAAGATTTCCTGCAGAGTGCACAGTCAGCTCTCTGCTTCTTTTTCAGATCCAGTTCCAGCACAGACTGCCTCAAAATGACCCAGGGATAGGCTAGTCCCCTTCCCTTGGCGTAGTAAAAGCAGAAGTCCTTGTCCATTCATCACCTAATCTTTCTTGGGCCATCTGCACTCCCACGGAAAACACATCACTAGAACATTACAGACCATCAGCTTCCCTTTCCCTGAAGAGATCTTGCATTAGGGCATCAACCTTGATAGTTGTACTGACAGAACTCTTATACTCAGGGGTTACAGAGTTGGAAGGGATCCTGAATCTCTTTGCAAACAGAGGCACTGGACTTTAAGCTCCACCCTGCCTCCATAAGGTCATTCAGAACAACCCATAATGATATGGTACATTTACAGGATGTGGCCCCCACATGGCTTAGATTGTGACCAAGTTGGCAAGAGTGGAGTTGCACAAAACGTTCCCCATGTGGAACATCCCCCAAACTGCTCTGCCTTTCAGAGGACAGCACTTCACAAATGAAAGACAAACCCTCCCCTATTTCACCCTTGTTCTCATACTAATGATTTCTGCCTAAGCCCTCCCTTCTCCAGATCAAACATCGCCAGGCCTTTATTCCATGTGCTGCATTGATTGTGGACTCTGCAGTCAGTGCCGACCTCTCGGCCAAAGCCAGTGCAGAGCTCTCAGCCAAAGCCTGTGCCGACCTCTTGGCCAAAGCCAGTGCTGACCTCTCAGCCAAAGACAGTGCAGACCTCCCTAACTCCTCAAGGTAGACATGTTTCTGTCCACAAAATGCTTACTTTTTTCCCAACGGGAAAATAAAAGTCTGCTACACTTTGAACAATGTAACCCTGATGATGTATGGGGTGGCTTCTACATCTCAAAATGGGGATTAAAGATAGAGAATCACTTTACAGGGATCAGCATACTTTTTGGGAAACCATAGCAGCATTTTAAATATGCCTAGGATGTGTGGCTAACATAAAACATAACATGTTTCTCTAACAACAAAGAGGAACGTAGTGGTTGGATCCTGATATACTGTGGACTCCCTTGCTTAGCTGGGTCTGCCTTTTACATCTCAAAATGGGGATTAATGATACAAAGTCACGTTACAGGGGTGAGCATACTCTTTGGGAAACCCTAGCAGCACTTTAAATATGTCCAGGGTGATGGGGCAGATTACTAGTAAGCTTGTCGTACATCTTAAACATAAAAACAAGTGCTCTGCAGAAAATAAGCAAAACCCAAAAAGGTTGCTGCTAGGCAGCTTAATGTAAAAAGTTTTTTTGACTGGGAAACCTCTTTTTCCGTCTCAAGGCTTGATCCCTAGTAGCTCTGTGAAAACTGCAGCTGTAACTTTTGGCAGCACATCGGTAAGGATGTAAAACTCCTGTCTTTCTTAAAGTTTTATTGAACTGCTTACTGTGGATGGTCTATATTGTTTTAACAGGCTGCTTACAGCCTGCACTGTGATAGCCTCCTCAAATGTCAGTGGGTACATCCTCCGCCACAGCCACGTCTTTACTCCTTACATTCGCCGGAGCTGCAGCAGATTCTCCCTTTCTAGTTCTTTTTGAAAGTATGTAGGCGTTGCTCGGTGAACAGCCTTTCTGGGATTCAGTATTCAAGGGTGTTCGGCCTCTCCACGTTCTCTATGCAGGAAACGTGTCTGGACAAGCTAAATGGCTGCTTCGATCCAATCCAGCCGCACCTCTTCTGACTGGCTGATGGGGCAGGATGTTTCTGGGCCTAAAACTGTTCCTACTGGCCTGTTGGGGGTGGGGATGTGACGGTATATGGTGCAGGGTCCCTGCGGGGGCCAATCCAGGGTTCCTGCACAGTTATGGCTGTAAGACTTCTTCCTATTGGTCCATTGTGATGGAGTGAGTTCCTAGAGGGGTCACATGACCCCACTGGGCCAATCTCTGGAGGGGTTGGAAATGACCCCCTGTGGGGTCATTCCCATTCCTGTGCTTGTCAGGGCTCTGAAACCTCTTCCTATTAATCCACAGTGGCATGACGAGTTCCTAGAGGGGAACATGACCCCCCTGGGCCAATCCAGGGAGGGGTTGGAAATGCCTCCTATGAGGCCATTTCTGCGCCTGTTAGGCTCTAAAGCCTCTTCCTATTGGTCCATGATGGCATGATGATTTCGTAGAGGGGTCACATGACCCCCATCAGGAGACCCTAACAGTCACATGACCCAGCCAGACGATCCCTCCTTCCAGGGGCAGGACTTCCAGAGGTGGGACTTCCAGCTAGGGCTGGACTTCCGGTCTCCAAAGGGGACCTGTCACTTTTGAAATGGGGGTGTGGTTTGGAGTTTGATGCAAGGTAACCATTTGCACTACTCTGAGGTCCCTCGTTTCAGCATCGAAGTACTAGCCCAGCCTGGGTCTCAGCCTGGGGACGGGGATGGGGGGGTCAAGAGAAGCCACTCTTTGGATGGACTGTTGCCTTCAGTCCCCTTTGGCCAGGAAGGGTGGACACCTGTGGTCCATTCTGCTGTTGACTCATGATCACTGCTGACTGCCACCCCCAAAAAGAAATTGACAGCTTCACAATTAATTGTTAAAGTTTAGAAAGAAAAGAAAGCAAGGGAGAATGGAGGGCAGCAGTAATAAGGAAAACATGGAAGGCACAAAAGGGGGAGAAAGTGGGGTTGAATGGTGGGGAGAAGCAGATAGAAGAAAGATGAAGGAGAAGCTGGTGAAGGAACAATGAGAGGATCAGGGAGAATAAATGAACAAGCGGATGAACTGAAAGGGTGGATGGGTAAGCTGAGAATGGGTAAGACAGAGAAGTGACAAAAGGGTGAACTGAAAAAGAGGGGGCTTGTGAAAGTTTGTTTGGGGGGGTCCTCCTGAGTTGTGCCATCAAGAACGTTTCTTGAAGTCTCAGTCTGGGCGAGCGAGCTGCAGGGATACCCTTCGGCACCCATGGGGGGAGGCTTACTTGGAGGGGGCAGGAGCTGCCAGTTTGGTGACGCTCTCAGCGGTGGGGAGAGAGGCTTGCCACAAAATCTTTCCTCTCGCTTGGCTCCCCGAGGCAGGGAGGGTGGTTGGAGTCCCCGCTGCCTGGGGAGGGGCTAGCTTCTGGAGGAACGCTGCAGGGCCTGGTTTTGAGGGGGGCTTCCCTTCCTTCCCTCACATCTTGGCCCATGCTTTCTTGATGCATATGAGCAACTCCTTGAACATGGTGGGGGACTTCTTGGCGGGCTGGGGTTGGACTGGCCTGGCTCCTGCCTGGGCCAGATTGGTGTTCTCAGCAGCTTTGGAGTGTCGCTGGGAGTGCTCCGCAGCGATGGGCAAGCTGTCCTTCAGGACCGAGGGAACCATCCCCTGGCCTCTCGCCCTCGGGCCAACGTCCCCCGTGGAGCGCATCGCAAGATAGATGGAGCCAAATACAACACCAATCTGGCCCAGGCAGGAGCCAGGCCAGTCCAACCCCAGCCCGCCAAGAAGTCCCCCACCATGTTCAAGGAGCTGCTAGTATGCATCAAGAAAGCATAGCCCAAGATGTGCAATTCTAAAGGGAAACCTGTTTCACTCTACAAGGGACTTGGGACTAGGACAGAGGTTCACCTTCCAGCAGGACAATAACCCTAAACACACAGCCAAAGTTACACTGGAGTGGTTTAAAAACAAGAACCAAAATGTCTTAGAATGGCCCAGTCAAAGCCCAGACCTAAATCTGATTGAGAATCTGTGGAAAGACTTGAAAATTGCTGTTCACCTACAGCCCCCATCCAACCTGGCAAAGCTTGAGCAATTTTGTCAAGAAGAATAGAGATGCGCAAAGCTGGTAAAGACTTACCTGAAAAGGCTCATAGCTGTAATTGCTGCCAACAGTGCTTCTACCAAGTATTGACTGGCGGGGGGGGGGGGAATATTTATGCAACCAACAAATGCTGGTTTGTTTTTGTTTACTTAACTTTTGTGCCACAATAAAAAAATATTTTGCACCTTCAAAGTGTTAAGTATGTTGTGTAAATCAAATGGTAAAAATGCCAATTAAATCCATTTCAATTCCAGGTTGCAACACAAAAATGTGGAAAAGTCAAAGGGGTTGTGTGAATACTTATGCAAGGCACTGTACAAGCAGAGCATATTGGAAGCAAATGGGCACTCCTACAGCAGGCAGCAAACCCACTAGCCTTTCCTCAGATTCCTAGGGAGAGGCACTGCTGCACCTCAACGGGCTTCACCCTTGACCGACTCATATCTCTGCCCTTCGCCGTCTGTCTCTGTCTCAATTCAAACTGCAAATCTCCTCCAAACTGTCTCTCTTCCCTTCCCTCTAGCTCTGAGAGGTGTCACTGTCTGAAAGCACGATTCTCCTCCCATCGGGGCACAATTGATGTTCTTTAGTTAAATCCCAGAGTGTCCACTGAGGAAATATCAACTGATCATTTTCAGCTATTACCACGCCATCAGCTTAACAAAGGATAGTTCCCAGCATTCCACACACCCCTCTGAAAATACCCATATACATCCAGGTACTTGTTTGGGGTAGCTTTTTTTACCATACTATTGGTTAGAATCACAACATTTTCGTGTGGAAAGGTAACTTAGAGGTCATCTAGTTTAACCCACTGCTCAGCGAAGGATCTACAGTGCACAATGCAATGACAGCATGACTAACAGATTACCATCCAGCCCCTGCTCCACCAGAGAAGTTACCCTTTATCATTATTATTATTATTATTATTAAATTTATTAATTGCCCATCTGGCTGGTCACCCAGCCACTCTGGGCGATGTACAGCGTACAATAAAAAAGTTTAAAACAATAAAATTCTACAGTAAAAACATTTTCTAAAATACCCTAACCCACCCCAAATGCCTGCCTGAACAACCACGTTTTTAATGCACGATGGAAGCTCATTAAAGAGGGGGCATGGCGGAGTTCCCTAGGGAGGAAGTTCCACAGAGTGGGGGCCACCACAGAAAAGGCCCTCTCCCTTGTCCCCACCAGTCTAGCTGTCCTGGCTGATGGGACAGAGAAAAGGCCATCCAAGGCTGATCTTGTTAAGCAGCCTGTCTGGTGCTGCTGGAGGCGCTCCTTAAGATAGGCTGGGCCGGAACCATATAGGGTTTTAAAGGTCAAAACCAACACCTTGAATTTGGCCAGGAAAACAACTGGTAACCAGTGCAACTCCTTCAGCACTGGAGTGATGTGATCTCGCCAGTGGCTGCCTTTAATCAGGCGAGCCGCCGCGTTCTGTACCAGCTGCAGCTTCCAAACCGTCTTCAAGGGTAACCCCATGTAGAGCGCATTTGTTGTTGTTGTTGTTCAGTCGTTCAGTCGTGTCTGACTCTTCATGACGCCATGGACCATAGCACGCCAGGCCTTCCTGTCCTGCGCTCTCTCCCGGAGTGTGCTCAAGTTCATATTCATTGCATCCATTATGCTATCTAGCCATCTCATCCTCTGCCATCCCCTTCTCCTTTTGCCTTCAGTCTTTCCCAGCATCAGGGTCTTTTCCAGAGAGTTTTCTCTTCGCATTAGGTGGCCAAAATATTTGAGCTTCAGCTTCAGTATCTGTCCTTCCAATGAGCACTCAGGGTTGATTTCCTTTAGGATTGACTGACTGGACCTCCTTGCAGTCCAGGGGACTCGTAAGAGTCTTCTCCAGCACCACAGTTCGAAAGCATCAATTCTTTGGCGCTCAGCCTACCTTATAGTCCAGCTCTCACAGTCATACGTTACTACTGGGAAAACCATAGCTTTGATTATGCGGACCTTTGTCGGCAAGGTGATGTCTCTGCTTCTTACTATGCTGTCTAGGTTTGCCATAGCTTTCCTCCCAAGGAGCAAGCGTCTTTTAATTTCATAGCTACAGTCACCGTCTGCGGTGATCTTGGAGCCCAAGAAAATAAAATCTGTCACAGCTTCCATTTCTTCCCCTTCTATATGCCAGGAAGTGATGGGGCCAGATGCCATGATCTTCATTTTTTTAATGTTGAGTTTCAAACCAGCTTTTGCACTCTCCTCTTTCACCCTCAACAAGAGGCTCTTTAGATCCTCTTCGCTTTCTGCCATTAGGGTGGTATCATCTGCATATCGGAGGTTGTTGATAATTCTCCCCGCAATCTTAATTCCGACCTGTGATTCATCCAACCCGGCATTTCTCATGATGTACTCTGCATATAAGTTAAATAAGCAGGGTGACAATATGCAGCCTTGTCGTACTCCTTTCCCAATTTGGAACCAATCGGTTGTTCCATGTCTGGTTCTTACTGTTGCTTCTTGACCCTCGTACAGGTTTCTCAGGAGACAGGTAAGGTGGTCTGGTACTCCCATCACTTTCAGAATTTGCCACAGTTTGTTGTGATCCACACAATCAAAGGCTTTAGCGTAGTCAATGAAGCAGAAATAGACGTTTTTCTGGAATTCTCTTGCTTTCTCCATGATCCAGCGAAAGTTGGCAATTTGATCTCTAGTTCCTCAGCCTCTTCGAAACCCAGCGTGTACTTCCGGTAGTTCTCGGTTCGCATACTGCTGAAGCCTAGCTTGTAGGATTTTGAGCATAACCTTGCTGGCATGTGAAATGAGCACAATTGTGCGGTAGTTTGAACACTCTTTGGCATTGCCCTTCTTTGGAATTGGAATGTAAACTGACCTTTTCCAGTCTTGCGGCCATTGTTGAGTGTTCCAAATTTGTTGGCATATTGAGTGCAGCACTTTAACAGCATCATCTTTTAGGATTTTAAATAGCTCAGCTGGAAGACTGTCATCTCCGCTAGCTTTGTTGTTACTAATGCTTCCTGAGGCCCACTTGACTTCACTCTCTAGGATGTCTGTCTCAAGTTCAGTGACCGCACTATCATGGCTATCAGGGACATTAAGATCGTTCCTGTATAGTTCTTCTGTGTATTCTTTCCACCTCTTCTTAATCTCATCTGCTTCTGTTAGGTCCCTGCCTTCTTGGTCCTTTATCATGCCCGTCTTGGCGCAAAACGTTCCCTTGAGATCTCCAATTTTCTTGAAGAGACCTCTAGTCTTTCCCATTCTGTTGTTTTCCTCGATTTCTTTGCATTGTTCATTTAAGAAGGCCTTCTTGTCTCTCCTTGCTATTCTCTGGAACTCTGCATTCAGTTGGATATATCTTCCCCTTTCTCCCTTGCTTTTCGCTTCCCTTCTTTCCTCAGCTACTTGTAAAGCCTCCTCAGACAGCCACTTTGCTTTCTTGCATTTCTTTTTCTTTGGGATGGATTGAGTTGCTGCCTCCTGAACAATGTTATGGAACTCCGTCCATAGTTCCTCAGGCACTCTGTCTATCAGGTCTAATCCCTTAAATCTATTCCTCATCTCCACTGTATATTCATAAGGGATATGATTTAGGTCATACCTGAATGGTTTAGTGGTTTTCCCTAAGTTCTTCAATTTAAGCCGAAATTTTGCAAGAAGCAGCTCATGATCTGAGCCACAGTCAGCTCCAGGTCTTGTTTTTACTGACTGTATAGAGCTTCTCCATCTTTGGCTGCAAAGGACATAATCAATCTGATTTCGATATTGACCATCTGGTGATGTCCATGTTTAGAGTCATCTCTTGTCCTGTTGGAAAAGAGTGTTTGCTATGATCAGCGTATTCTCTTGGCAAAACTCTATTAGCCTTTGTCCTGCTTCATTTTGTACACCAAGGCCATGTTTGCCTGTTATCCCAGTGATTTCTTGACTTCCTATTTTAGCATTCCAATTCCCTATGATGAAGAGGACATCTTTTTTTGGTGTTAGTTCTAGAAGGTGTTGTAGGTCTTCATAGAACCGATCAACCTCAGCTTCTTCGGCCTCAGTGGTTGGGGCATAGACTTGAATTACTGTGATGGTGAATGGTTTGCCTTGGATTCGTACTGAGATCATTCTATCATTTTTAAGATTGTACCCCAGTACTGCTTTTCCCACCCTTTTGTTGACTATGAGTGCTACTCCATTTCTTCTAAGGGATTCTTGCCCACAGTAGTAGATATGATGGTCACCTGAATCAAATTCGCCCATGCTTGTCCATTTTAGTTCGCTGATTCCCAAGATGTCGATGTTCAGTCTTGCCATCTCATGTTTGACCACCTCCAGCTTACCTTGATTCATTGATCTGACATTCCAGGTTCCTAAACAATATTGTTCTTTACAGCATCGCATTTTCTTTTCACCACCAGACACATGCACAGCTGAGTGTCCTTTCGGCTTTGGCCAAGCCACTTTACTCTTTCTGGTGCTACTTGGAAATACCCTCTGCTCTTCCCCAGTAGTATATTGGACACCTTCCGACCTGAGGGGCTCATCTTCCGGGGTCATCTCTTTTAGCCTTGTGATACGTTCCATGGGGTTTTCTTGGCAAGAATACTGGAGTGGGTTGCCATTTCCTTCTCCAGTGGACCACATTTTGTCAGAACTCTCTGCCATGACCTGTCCGTCTTGGGTGGCCCTGCACGGCATAGCTTATGGCTTCACTGAGTTACGCAAGGCCCTTCGCCACAACAAGGCAGTGATCCATGAAGGGGATAGAGCGCATTACAGTAGTCTAAACGAGAGGAGACCAGGGCATGTACTATTGATGGGAGCAGATGGTTGGGAAGGAAGGGGTGCAGCCGCCGTATCAGATGGAGTTGATACAGCGCTGTCCGGCTCACAGCTGACACCTGAGCCTCCATGGACAGCTGGGAGTCCAAAATGACCCCCAGGCTGCGGACCTGGTCTTTCAAGGGTAGCCGTACTCCATTCAACACCAGGTCAACATCCCCCAGCCTCCTCTTGTCTCCCACCAAAAGTACCTCGGTCTTGTCAGGGTTCAGCTTCAGCTTATTCCTCCCCATCCAGCCACTCACCGTCTCCAGACATTTGGACAGGGATTCTACAGCCATCCTTGGTGAAGATTTGAACGAGAGGTAGAGCTGCGTGTCATCCGCATATTGATGACACCGCACCCCAAACCTCCTGATGATAGCCCCCAGCGGCTTCACGGTCCAGGAGGATACCGTGGTCAACGGTATCAAAAGCCGCTGAGAGGTCGAGGAGAACAAGGAAGGAGCATTCACCCCTATCCAGAACCCTCCTCATATCATCTACCAAGGCAACCAAGGCCGTTTCTGTCCCATGCCCAAGCCTGAAGCCCGACTGAAATGGGTCTAGATACTCAGTTTCTTCCAAGTGTGCCTTCAACTGCATCGCCACCACCCGCTCAATCACCTTGCCCCAAAATGGCAGATTTGAGACTGGGTGAAAGTTGTTCAGAACTTGGGGATCCAAGGAGGGCTTCTTTAAGAGCGGTCTTATCACTGCCTCCTTGAGGGCTGATGGCATCACTCCCTCCTCAAGGGAGGCATTCACCACTGCCCTGATCCCCTCACCCAGTCTCTCTCTGCAGCTCATAATGAGCCAAGATGGGCAAGGATCAAGTAAGCAGGTGGTCGGCTGTACAGATGAAAGCACCTTGTCCACTTCATCAGGAGGAAGAAGCTGGAACCGATCCCACAAAACCGGTTTGCTACAGGCCGCCTCTTGCTCACTAACTGTATAATCTGATCAATTTTATCTGCAAAGTGCCTTGCCAAGGCCTCACAGGAGGCCTTAGAATGCTCCAGTGGTTCAGGAGCCACAGGACCGACCAGGCTCCGGAACACTTGGAACAGCCTCCCGGGACAGCACTCTGCAGACGCGATAGAGGCAGCATAATATTCCTTTTTTGCTGCCTTTACCACTACGTGATAGGCTGAAGATACAGCTCTAGCCCATGTCTGATCGTCTTTGGAGCGAGACTTCCTCCACCGGCGCTCTAGCCGTCTCACCTCCTGTTTCAGAGCGCGTAACTGCGGATTGAACCATGGTGCAGTCCGAGCCCTGTTCAGGGGGAGAGGGCGTTTCGGAGCCACCTGATCTAATGCCCCAGTGATTGCGGCATTCCAGCCACCCACCAGGGTCTCGACCGAGTGGCCGTTGGCGTGCCCCAGAGAATCCCCAAGCGCGTTCAGGAATCCATTTGGATCCATAAGACGCCTGGGGCGGACCATTTTAATGGGTCCTCCACCCCTGCAGAGGGGTTGTGGAACCGAGAAGTCCAACGTCACCAGATAGCGATCTGACCATGACAAGGGGGTGGTGGATATACCCCCGACTTCCAGATCACTCCCCGCTTCTCCAGAAACAAACACAAGGTCTAGCGCGTGACCGGCTACATGGGTGGGCCCAGTTAGAATATGGTTCAACTCCCAGGAGGCCATGGTCTCCATGAAGTCCCGAGGTGCTCCTGTGAGGATGGCCTCCGAATGTACGTTGAAGTCCCCCAACACCATTATTATTGAGCTTTTCTACACAAGGCTGACAATTGGTTGTTAAGCTGCTATATCTACTTTCAGTTTCACTGCAAAATTGAGAGCCAAGCACTACATGATGAGTGTTTTCTTTCCTGCTTTTTTGCTAGATAACCTCTGCGTGGCACTGTGGTATAGCAGAATAGCACAAGTACACAAGTGAAAAAGTGGTTTCTTTTGCTTTCACAATTAAATGTCGCATTTTCCCTGCTCTAAAAAAAACTTGCCGAAAGTGCTGGTTAGACATAGATGCAAAACTTGAGGGTCATAACATTGTCTAAAGAACCAGTAAACAACCATGAGTAGGGAATGACGAGCACACTATAAATGCCTCTTGTAGAAAAGCCCATTATAAGGTAAGTCCATCTTTAATATGTTCTTGTTTTGTCCACTACAATATTTGTTTATCCATCATATCCTGTTTTTCTTCCAGGAAGCTCATAGTGGTGCACAGCTCCCACTTTCTGTGCAGTGTTCAATCTGAGCATTGACTAAACCCAGGTCAGTTTAACTCAGTAAAGTCGCTGTATTTGGGACTGCCAGACTATAGCTCAGGGAGGGGACATAGCACAGCTTTACATGTGGACGTTCCCAGGTTGAGGTTCAATCCCCAGCATCTGCAGGGAAAAAACCCAGCTTGAAACACTGCTAATCTGTGTAGACCAGCCTTCCCCAACATAAAGGTAAAGGTGTCCCCAACCAGTCGTGTCCAACTCTAGGGTGCGGTGCTCATCCCCGTTTCTAAGCCGAAGAGCCAGCGCTGTCCGAAGACGCTTCCGTGGTCATGTGGCCGGCATGACTGAACACTGAGGTGCACGGAACGCTGTTACCTTTCCCGCCGAGGCAGTACCTATTTATCTACTTGCAATTTCTTGCTTTCGAAATGCTAGGTTGGCAGAAGCTGGGACTGAAGACGGGAGCTCACTCCGTCACGCAGCACCAGGGTCTCGAACTGCTGACCTGCCGACCTTCCAGTCTGCAGTTCAGCATCTTAACCACTAAGCCACCGCGGCCCCAACATATTACCCTCCAAATGTCGTCGACTTCAATTCCCATCAGCCCCAGCCAGCATGGCCAATGGTCTGGAATTCTGGGAGTTGTAGTTCAAAACATCTGGAGTGCATCAAGTTGGGGAAAGCTGGTGCAGAGACAATACTGAGCTAGATGGACCTGGTCTGACTCTTGTAGGCTGCTTTCTCTATGCGCATAGAGGCTGGGTGCAGAAATGCAACAGAACCCCCAAAAGCTCAAACAACGTGACCTTAACTCTCAGCTTCATGGATTAAAATGTCCCCTCATCAATTAAAACTGGCCTGTATAGATTAATGGATGAACACTTTTAGGACCTAAAGCTTAGGTGATCGAAAGATGCTGATCAAAGTTTGTACCCTACAACGCTTGTACCCTACTTTAAAGAGGGATAACTTTCCCCACACTGGACCGGATCACGTGATTGGCATACGGAGCGGCTGTGTTTGTGAAGTTGTTTCTGTTGTGTACAGTAATAATCTGTCTAAAACAGTAATTAGACCATGTTGGCGGTGCTGGGAATGGAGCTCTGTACCTTTACAATCCACAGCAGCCACTACACCAAAGAGCTTCCGAGTGGACACATTCCCTTCAGCCATAGTTCTGGAAAATCTCTTGGGTTAGAAGGAGCACCATGTTGTTTCCCAACTCATAGGTAGTTGTTGCCTAAGAAACGTCATGCTGGATAAACCAGTTTATGATGTGGCAGGTGGTAGGCCTTTCCTTGGAAAACAGAGCCCCTAGCAGGGAAATGCAGCACTCCAGTTGCTGAAATGCAGGCCAGGGTGCTTATTTGTAGGTAGTATATCTACTGGTTGATGGTAGGCTGTGCCAGCTTGTTGTCTGAAATGGGTTGTTTATTCTCGAGTAGATCTACTAGCAGGTGGAGATGCTCCAGCCTGCCATTTGACATGGCAGGAATTAGCACTTACATGCAGATCAATGGGAGGACTTTTTTTTCTTTTTAACACCCCCCCCCCATGTGTGTGCAGGGGGGGTGGAATTTCGGGACAAACATCGGAAGGGGGGAAGCTTAAATCCCCCCTCCCAAACTGCCACAGTCCTGATCAGAATCAGGGCTGCACATCCTTACACTCAAGTAAGCAAGCCAATTAGCAGAGCATATAGTTTGCCCCCCACCACGCCCGTGTCCCTTGGATTAGCCAGTCCACGTGTGGTTCTGTGCAAGCTTTTGAATAAGTTTGTCCTTGCATTTTTATTTCGAGGCTGTGTCAAGAATGACAGCCTGTTTCCCACCAC
Source organism: Heloderma suspectum (assembly GCF_057233095.1). Taxonomy (NCBI): domain Eukaryota; kingdom Metazoa; phylum Chordata; class Lepidosauria; order Squamata; family Helodermatidae; genus Heloderma; species Heloderma suspectum. The sequence continues at coordinate 173,632,625 of NC_139459.1, forward strand.
GAGACCAGGCCTGGGCGTCATGTCCCAGCATCCACCTGGAATAGTGTGTCATCTGCCAGCCCCTTGGCCCTGTTGCTCAAGCCCACGCTCAGTCCCCGCTAATTGGGAATTAGATAACAGCTGGGTTTGATGGGAAGATCCCACCTCTTCTGGGTGAAGGTGTCCCTTTGCGGGCTGAGCTGGTGATTGGCTAAGGGAAATCTGCCCCGGGTTGCCGGGGCTGGGCCTTAAAAGGAGGTCCAGGGAGAGGTGTGGCATCTCCTTCCGTCATGGTGGTTTTGGACCTGCTGTCAGCTGGATGCTATCCTGGGAGGCCCATACTTAGGTATGTGGAAGGATAGGCTAGCTAGTTTGGTTATTTGAGCCCCTGCCACAGGAAGTGAGGCGGGTGGCTACTAGGAGGAGGGCTTTTTCTGCTGTGGCACCCCGGCTCTGGAATGAGCTCCCTAGTGAGGTTCGCCTGGCGCCTACATTGTATTCCTTTCGGCGCCAGGTGAAGAACTTTTTATTTTCCCAGGCATTTTAGCATTTTAGCTTGCTAAACTTTTAGCTTTGCTGTTTTAAATCTGTATTTTAAACTCCTGCACTGCTGCTAGGTTTTATTGTGGTTGGATTGTTATATTGTGGTTTTAATGTTCTATATATTTTAAATTGTTTTATTGTGTGTTGTTTGGTTTTAATTTTTGTGAACCGCTCAGAGAGCTTCAGCTATTGGGCGGTATAGAAATTAAATAAATAAATAAATAAAATTTCCTTGGGGGTGCAGTATAAAGGCTCTTTGCATATGCTTTGGTTTTCCTTGCAAGCTTTCAGCTTTGTAATTCTCTGTACAACCCACCGCCTCTAATTCTGCCCTTCCCTCCATCCCTTTCCCTATAATAAAGTTATTCAACTCCAAGTGGGTATGACCCTTTCTGCTCATCCTCCACGCTAAATTCAGTGCTTCTTGGCAGGAGAGGGAGGTTACTGGGTGTATTTTGGGGCTCAAGGCCAGGTTTAGCCTGTCCTACCTTGCAGGGACATTGGGGTTAGCCCCACCGCTCCTTCACAGGTTGTGATTTGACTTGTAATGCCAGCCTTTGAGACTGTGGGCTGTTCTGTAGTTGAGTGCGTGCGTGTTGTTCACGGGTGGCCTCCTTCTGAGTGCATCTGTAGCAAGTGTTGGGGGCAAGCAGCAGATGGGATTTAATATTAGTGGGGGGGATATAATATCAGGGGCAGGGAACATGTAACCCTCCCAGTCTAGATGTTGTTGGATTATAACTCCATCATCCCTGTCTATTGGCCACGCTGTTTGGGGCTGATGGGAGATGAAGTCCAGCAACAACTGGAAGACCATAGGTTCCTTACACCCTGGTAAGTATATAATCAGTGCCGGCCCAGCCCCAGAGGCAAACTAGGCATTTAGTCAGAGTTCCAAACTTCCACGAACGTTTAGCTAAGTAAAATGTCTTGGCAAGATAGGTAGTGCTTGTGGTTTGGAAGCGCACAGAGGCAGCACGGCAGTCTGGGTGATATTCCCTGTGTTCCAGCAGACACCATCAAGAGGCATAGCCCCAGTTGCAAAGGGAGGAAGTAAAGAAGAGACAGGCATTACAAACCAAAAAGAGAGAAAACAGCATCTCAAGTCAACTCTCAATCCTTGAATGCACGAATCAGCATACGATTAAAACATGCGCACAAAGGGGTGAAAACATGTTTATTCATCCAAAGAAAGAAATGTAAAAACCTGGGCCAGCCCTGTAAACAACAGACGTGTATCTTCCTTTATCACTTTTGATATATGCACTTGAAGCTTGATATGAGCCAGGGTTCAGCCCCAGACCCAAAAGTTGTGAAGGCATAAGAGTCTGTCTCTTACGAGAAGAAAACCATCTCATTGCTTCAGAATCATGTATTCCTGCTCCTGTTCTAGTGATATACAGGCAGCCCAAATTCTGTACTAGGAAAAGCTGCAGTTTGTGTCTGAAGCATAAATTATGCCAATCAGGCAAACTGGCATAGATGTGCCAGTTTTGCATAATGTGTTTTGCTTCTGCTGTTCATGAAAATGGGACATACAGTTAGGCATGGAACTGAAGCCCCCGCCCTTTGAATAGTAGAACTCTTGTACAGTATTCCCTCCTGGCATTGCCTACACACTTTTAGGGCCATCTTCGCAGCCTTGAGGGCTAGAAACTTTTATTTCTTTATGCTGTCTGGGAACGATGGGAGTTGCAGACCAGCTCAGGGCACCAGGTTGGGGAAGGCTGGCTTAGATGGCCAGGTAGGACAACTACATGCAATGGAGTGGAGGGCTCCCAGTCACCCTGATCCAGCAAGGTGGGAGGTTCTGTGCGTTGAAATAGCTTTCAGTATGTGTAGCCAATACAGATGCAAATCTGGAAATGCATCCCCACCCATAGCGTGATTTGTGCCCATGATAGGCATCTTCTCATCAGTTGTTAGATGTGACTGAAGCTGTACTGGGGAACAATTATTTCTTATTTTCTGTACAGTACACAGTTCATTTTATCCCCCTTGGTTCATTCAAGGCAGGTTAGTGACCTTCACAGTGAACACTGATTTTCCAGCCCTGGAAAGGGCTCACAACCACAGTAATGAATTAATTATACAGGGTTTGAAGGAAGAAAGGTAAGCATAGCAAAACAATGGTTTTTTAAAAAATAAAATCAGAATCTTTTAATGTATAGATGTAATAAGATGTATTTATTTTTAAAAAATAATTTCTATTGCATAACTGCACTTCTGGGCATGTCGTAAAGGAACTTCCCATGTCGCTGTCATTCCCTTCTCCACTTAAAAGGCCAAAGAAAAGCACTAGGCTGCAGTTATTCAAAGTACAGGAGCCCGGCTGCCCCCATTGGATCCAAGTAGCCTACGGCAAGGTCGCTTTCACATCTGGTGGAAAAAACAACTTCCGTACTTCATTTCAAGTGGGGCTCATCTATGGTGGGCCACAGAGCATCGGACTCCCATGCTGTGCATTAGTTGGAACTGTGGGTGGGTTGCAGAGGGCCTCTGAGCATGGGAAGAGAATCTTTTCCCCTCCCCTCTCAGACACCCAACCTCTATAAATGCACCAGAGAACAGGCACCTGGGCCTAAGGATGTAGCTGCCAGGCAGATTTGCCACCCACACCTCTGTGCACATTAAGAGTGGATGGCAGTACCCCAAGACGGATAGCTTCTGGTGTATTGCAAGCTTGCCTGCTAGGTAAACACTAAGCCTTTTGGATGCAGTGGGGCTGGGCTTCCTAGATGTGTCATAGCCTTTGGCATGCATATCCCTATGGGTTTGTCTTACATGTGCCCATGTACGTGACCCCCCCCCAAACTGTGCAAAGCACAAGCCCTGCCAAGTGTTGGTCCAAGTGCACCCTGTGGACACGTGCACATTTCACAGAAGTTCATGTTTGCACATAGCATGCATTGCATGCTGACACCCCCCAGCCCAAAAGTGAGGGCACACGTTTTGCCTGTATGCCCCAGAGCTGTGCCAACACACACACCTGCGTGTGCTGTGAAGGGTCTGCACAGATATATCAGGGAAGGAACTGAGAGGTAAGCAGATCAAAAGTGAAGCAACCTTTTTTTAAGAAGTAGCAAGAAATTTAGATCCCAACGTTCTCTTGCTTCTATTATGTCGCACCACCTGCTCAAGAGAAGCTAGAGGTGCACTATCGTGCTTCCTTCTCCCATAATCCTTTGCCAGCAGTAATTCCATGTTCGCTGTGCCTTTTCAACACAGAAGGCAGCAAGGTAGGCCAAACCAGTCTCATTAGCAGGAGCACGGTGTGCCTGTGACTGAGTGGGAAAAGCTGAAACGGCCTGCCAGGGACAACACATTCTCTGTCGCGAGTGAACAAGAATATCTCTATTATACCCACTTTCATGGCGTAAGTTGGCACGTCTGGGTGCACGTAGCACAGCAACACGTGGCTCTTCCAATCCACGCCCATCCCATATGGCATGTTAAGTCTGTGTTTCAGGCAGCACACGATAGCTCTCATGCATGCTGTGGCTGGCACTAGCAGTGGAGAATAATACGTTGCCTTCTGGGTGGCGAGGCAGAAAAAGGAGCAGCGGCCTGTGTAGTCCTGGGGTGGACTGAGGCACCCGTGGAGTGGAAAGGTCTGAGGGGCTGGTGGGCCATTAGTCCTCCCAGGGGAGGGAGGACAATGAACACTGCTACTGGACTGCCTGGGGAGACGTTCATCATCTTGAATGGCGAGGCGAGAGGGGCGCTAGAACAGTGGTTTTCAAACCGTGCTGCAGAGCAGCCGTTCCCAACCAGGCACCCTTCAGGTGTGTTGGGCTAGATGACTATAGATAAGCCTGCTCCAGGGGCTTCTTCGGACATAGGTAAGTTGTTCTTCAGTGAGAAGATCAGCAGTGGAAGACAAGCTCCCCCTCCATTGCCCACCGCTACCAATTCTCGACCTCCCTGCATGGTGCAGTCATAGCAGAGTATTGGGCATGCTCTAGGGATGTACTTGTAATTTGTATGAGGCGACATGGAGGCCTGGTTCCACATGAACTGACTGTACACCAGCCTTCCCTTTACCTGGTGCCTTCCAGATGGTTTGGACTACAATCCCCATCATCCCCAGCCAGCATAACCATGGCTGGGGGGGTGATAGAAGTTGCCCGAAACATCCACAGTGAGGGCATCAGGTTGGGTAAGGCTGCTGTACATCCCAAAATATGCCCCAGAATCCTCTACTACGTGCAGAGGGTTCTAGAGCAGATGAGTCAATGTGGAAAGGGTTTATTCATTCATTACATGTATATCCCGCCTGTCCTCCGAAGATCTCAAGACAGCATACATAGTTTCCACGCCCCGTATTATACTCACAACTATATTAGGTAGATTTGGTTGAGAAGATGTGATTGGCCCAAGGTCACCCAGAGAGCTTCATGGTGAAGTGGGGATTTGAACCCAGGTCTTTGCAGCACTCAAACCATTACATTACACTGGCTTTCAATGGGCTCTCTGAATGGGGAGCCACAGATCCTGGCACTAACAGTTAGAAAAGACAGAGGAAGTGGTCAGAAAACACGGGTCATGAGAAGTCATGGTCTGGATCCCCTGTAAGATTCTGTGAATCAGGCAGGATGATGGCACTATAAAAGCCTCATCTGGAAGCACTCAGCGGACTCTTTCCACGTAGATTTAATAGCTGACAACCCCCTGTGTGCCTGCCGTGGAACCCCTGTGTGTTGCAGAGCATTCTGGGCACGGGCTAAAGTAGATGCTCAGTTTGCGTGAAGTACCAAGGAGACCTGTTGGGCCAAGCCCTTCCTTGTCTTATGCAAACTGAGAGCTAACCCTTACGCATGCCCACCACTCTTCTGCAACGTATTACAGGAGAGGTTGGGTACTGGTGGACAAGCTGTTTTTCAACTTCTCCGCCATTCCTGAGCTTCTCCTTGGAGGAACCCCTGACAAAATCTCTCCTGAAACACGGTTTTTAAAAGCACTGTACTAGAAGAGGGTGGTGGTCATCCATGAAGGGTGGGAGACCATAGAAAAGGTGTTCCTGTTGCCGTCCTTGGGAGTGTGTTGGGGGTGGTGGTGAGGGGAGGGATAACAGCAGCAGAATGGAAGATCCCACCCACGATTCCAAGGTGGGTGGCAACGAGTCGATGGGGTAAGACTGTGACCAGTACCATTGCATAGGATGGATGTGAGGGACGGGGGAGCAAAATGGAAGCCACCATTGCATAGCATGAATGGGGGGAAAGGAAAATCATACTGCATAGTCCAGATGGGAGCGGACAGTGCCACTGCCCCAGGCACTGAGTCATTCCCAGCATGGCTGCCCTGCGCTGACAGAGTTGGGCCTAGCTCCGCCGCTTCAACTCCATGCCTTTCCCTCTCCCTGTGCCCTCTTTCTGCTTTTCCTCTTCCCCCTGGCCCATGCAGACACCCCACAGGGCCCGGGACAGGCGTTCCTTGCTGGGTACAAGCCAGGGCCCAGGTACCAGGTCTGACCGTAATTTCCGGCTTGGCCTGGGGGAAAGGAGCTTGCAGCTGTCCCCCCTGCCCTCCACATTCTTCCCTTGCTCCCGATGTCTCCAGCCTCGTTCCCCATCTCCTTCTTCTTTTTCTTCCCCCTGAGCCTTGGTGGAGCCATGGTGCAGCCGGCTAGGCTGGCGGGCTTTGGGGGGTGGCGGCTGGTGCCGCCTGCTACTGGCAGAGGCCTCTTGGCTGCCCCCATCACAGAGGTTCTGTCCCTGGTATTGGGGGCTCCCAGGCGGGTTTGATCTCCGGTGCCTCTGCCTGGCTTTGTCCTCGGCCTCTGGCACCTGCTGCAACTTGGCGGGGCTGTGGCTGTACTCACGGTCTAGGAAAAAGAGGGGTGGGCAGAACAAGAGAGATTAGGCCTTGAAGCAATCATGCAAAGAGGGCAGGGTGGGGGGTGGGTTTGGAGGAAGAAAACAGAACCCTCACCCCAAACTACACCCTGCCTCAAGGCAGGGTTGTCAACTTTGAAGTTCAAAAATGCTGGCATATTCTGGGCAAGGCCAGACAGAGGGAAGCAGGACAAGCAGATCCTAGTGGGGTTGAGACAAGATGGAATCTGGCTTCTCAGTTGCCTCGGTAGTGGTTACCTGACAGAACATAGCTTGACTGATCAAATCAGTAAACCACTCATAGGATGGCGACCCTACCTGCTTGCAGGGCCTACCTCTACCTGGAGATCCGCATCCCTCAGGATGGTCCCCTATGATTCTCCACCACTGAAACTTTAGGGCAAGGGTGGGCAACTTGTGGCCCTCCAAATGTTTTGGCCTACAACTCCCATCAGCCCTAGCCAGCATAGCCAATGGTGAGTAATCATGGGAGTTGTAGGCCAAAACATCTGGTGGGCCACAAGTTGCCCAGCCCTGCCTTAGCAGGGAACTGCTTCTTCTTGGGATATCCCAAGAGGGGCTCTGTTTTTTTCAGTCTACTTCCCCTTTGGTCTCCAGTATGGATCTAGCCTTTAGGAAGCACCACAGCTCAGTTCTCTCATGATATGGGCTCTAACCTCTGAAATGCTTTCCTTGGAAAAGCCGGGCATGCTAGCTAGGCATGCTAGGAGTTGTAGTCCAACGCATCTAGCGAGCACCAAGTCGGGGGAGGCTGCCTTAGCCTCCGTACTCGCAACAGAGTGCAGAGGCTAAGTGCACGTCCATCTGTCAGGACGCCGCTTAAAGGAACCCCGGGAAGAGAGAGAGAGAGCGTTCTGAGCACGCTCGCAAAAACCATACTAACCAAGCTTCCTTCCTGGCCTTAGGATTTCTAGACGGCTTCGCAGTAAAGGTGTCTTGGAGAGCTAACACGGGGCAGCTTTAAAACAAGGTTGGGTAATGTCTGTCCTAGCTGGGTTGGAGGGAGGATTCTAGAAGTTGGAGCTGCTAGATGGGTACTGCAAGTTTCAGTGGGTGTGAGGAGGGGTGTTTGGGGGCAGGAGAATCCAGTACTACAGACATGGGTCCACAGCGTGCTAACATGTGGAAGAGGGATTCCAAATAAACCAGTGAGAAATGGAAAACGAGGGAGGATAATCAGAGGCAATGGTAGCTACGGGCAGGACACAAAATTATCGCAATTCTGCACCATGAAAGCTGAATTCTAAATTATGCAAAGCTGACTATTTAGACTGCATAATTTATTCTGCTTCTCCTAGTCAATGACCCACAATGGGCGCTGAAGTCTCATCCCCTGAACACTGGAAATCCTACTCTCTGCCTCTTTAAGATTTTACCAAGCATTGCTCACACACTTTAAATCCTATCATCAAAACCCCTAAGGCAGGGATGGGGAGCCTTTGGCCCTCCAATTGTTTTTGGATTGCAGCTCCCATCAGCCCTAGCCAACATAGCCAATGATGAGGGCTGAGGGAAGTTGCAGTCCAACAACATCTGGAGGGCCACACATTCTCCATTCCTGCCCTAAGTGTTAGAAATGTGTGTTGTTGTTTTTTAAGAAAGGAAGTTAGGGCTGAAGACAGAGGCACTATAAAAAGGCTTAGAATGGGTCCCCCAGCCCATTGAATTGACGATGGGTGTTAGGACATTCCAAGCACCAGCCAGTCAGCACTGCCCATAGGTTGCTTCTTCTACAAACATACAGAGCTGGTATTTTCAGAGCTCAGGCTTGGAAAGGGAAAAGTACATCTGCTCTGAATGTGGTGAGCGTGCTTCTAAATGGGCCTCTTCATTGCTACAGAAATGCTATGTCTGTCTTCAAGCTGAGCTTCTCAGGTGCTTGTGCAGAATTGCAGAATACACATAGGCTTGGCTATGGGAGAAGGTTCACTGGAGTGATGTCAGGGAAAAGAGAGCAGGGAGACTAAGGAAGGGTATTAAATTGGGGCAGGGGGGAGAGAGTCAGGGGAAGGAGGAAGGGGGTGGTTCCAGCAGGATCATCTCCCCCTAGAGAATGAGATGGGAGCTCCCCTAGCACCTGCTGCAGATCTTTGGCTGGGAGGCTAAAGGAGAGAGAGGGACTGGGCTGAGTGGTTCTGTTGGTCCCACTGGGGTCTGGGCACCCACCATTTATGTTCGACCCGTCCCACGAGGCAGAAGCAGGGCTCCCCCCGGGGGGAGTTGGTCACGCAGAGAGCCAGGCTGGCCAGCGGCTGCCCTGTGGGGCGGAGACAGATGGAGACTTGCGGGGAGCAGGGGAAGGAAGCGATAGGGGCCAGCACAGACCAGGAGGGGTGGGGGATGAAGCCGTCACAGACCAGAAAGGTAAAGCAGACCAGAAAGGTTTAAGACGAGGTTGGCACAGATTAGACAGAGGGGGATCAGACAGCACCAGGGGCGGGGCAGTGTATGGAGGGTCAGACGGACGAAGGACAATGGGGCAGGAAAGAAAAGAGAAGAGGAGAGAGGGATGAATATTGAAGACCCAGAACCTGCCTCTCTGCGGAGACCTTCCAAAGGGAAGATGCAGTGCAGTAGAGGGTACATTTGGGGGAGTTTATTATGAGATCTACCACTATGGGTGTGAGCACCTCTCTTGCAGCAAGAGAGACTAATGGTGGGTTGCCTCCTCTCCCTTTGCTTAGGAGTGGAGGATAGAGTTGCCAGAGCACCATACCGTTCAGAGGTCACTCTGGGCCATCCCATCTGTGCTGGAAGAAATTTTTGCAAGCTGCGTAAGTGGTGGCGTCAGCTCGAGTCTTACTAGTTCTACTGTGGTGGAAGAAGAGAGGAAAGGGACTGGGAGAAGGGAGGAGGCATAGACATACCATAGTCAGGAATGAATCCGTTGCCCCTCTTCAGCACTAGGCGCATCCGGCTACCACCGTTGCGGATGTGCTCCACAGCCTGCGCATGCGACATTCCTGCCGTAGGCTCCCCATTGATCTCCACCAGCTGGTCGCTCACCTGTCACCGCCACAGCGTTTTAGTGTCAAACCCACCATCACTGCCAAGAGGTTGGGGATCGGGGCTTGAGATTTCACAAGATGCTTTCACACCTTTTTGTGTTGTTCCCCACAGCCATATGGGCTAGAAACTTGCTTTTTTAAAAAAAATAGATAAAAAGTGAGATTCCTAGGATGTCAAATTCTGCACTGGATATGAGATTCTGGCTTGGCAATGCTGAAGATGTGCACAACAGACACAGCTCCACCTATATCAGGGGGGCAAAAACTGCAGCCCACCAGACCACCACCACCCCCTTTATCTGTTGCCATGGCAGCACTGCCTGGAGTTTCCCACCCTAGTGCTAGCAAGGGAAGCCCTTCTCTCATGTCCGATCTCTGATGAGAGATCAGAGCTAAGGAAGGGATTCCTTTGCTGGGGCTAGCAAGGGAAGGCCCAGGCTTGTGTGGGAGTATGTTTGCCTGTGTGCACATCTTTATGTGCGTGCATGTTTGTGTGCAGGTGTCTGCAAGTGCAGGCCAATGCAGCCCTCAGAGCCAAAAGGGTTGTGTACCCTGACCCATAGATTGGTGCCTTTCCAGGGGAACGTGATAAAAATAGTACTTCGCATTAATGCAGCACCTTGGGAGTGTTCAAAATGCTTCACGTACTTTATCTCAGTAATCTTTACAAAGCATGTTGGGTAAACCAGTATTATTGTCCCTGTATCACAGAGGGAAACCTGTGTATTGAGGAATACTGGTGTGCTGAAGGGTACTTAGTAAGTTCGTGGATGAGGTAAGATTTGAACTGAGCACTCCTTGGCTCCCAAATTCTTAAGGCAGAACATGTTATACATATATTAGGGCTTCATTCCCTGAATAGTTGCACAGAAAAGGGAATCTGAGCAGATGCTGCAGGTTATACTGTAATGCTGCAAAGGTCTGATCAGCTATAAAAGTTGAAATAAGGGAGCAGAAGCCCTAAGTGCCAAACAGGTTGGCCAACCAGGAGTTAAATGTTGTAGAATAGCCTTGCCTGACCTGGTGCCCTCCCAGGTGTGTTGGACTGCAACCCCCATCATTCCCAGCCGGCAGGGATCAAGCTGTCTGGGAAAGATGGAAGTTGTCCAAAACGTCTTGAGGCACCAGGTTGCCTGTACCTGTTCTACAACAGGCTTCCAAAACCTGGCGAACCATGCTATCTGGGGATGATGAGAGTTGCAGTCCAACACACCTGGGGGGCACCAGGTTCTACAGCATCTAACACCTGGTTGGCCAACCTGTTCAACACTTAGTAGCCCCAGCTGACATGGTCAATGGCCAGGGATTTTGGAAGCTGGAGGGCACCAGGTTCCCTGCCCCTGTTGTAAAAGAATACAGATGTGATGTGGTTCATGCCCAGCATTAGTCTGACAAATCAGACAGGGAATCAGAAAGCGGGATTGACAGTGTGCATAGAGGAATCTTAGGTCCTCCTTGCTGAACCTTAAAATCAGATGGTAATGGAGGAAAACTCTGTTGTTATTTGCTGTGTGTCCCAGCTCTCTATTCCTTGCTGCATTGTTGTTGCTTTTTTGTTCACTACAATAAAGCTCTGTCTGTCTGTCACAGAATAGTGACAATAGAGAGCCTAGCAAATTGGAGGCCACTGAAAAATAAGGAAATGCCTCCTACATACTTGGGGGAGTTACTACATATTCAGAAGTCTATACCTCGTAAATAAAAATAAAAACAAATGTTTTTTAAGAACCCCAAACATCTCTGTAGGCTTCAGGGGCCTGTGGCATTCCAGGAACTACAGAATGTTGAGGGCATAGAGACAAGACACCTTTCGGAGCAGCTTATGTCATCATCTAGAGGAGGAATTTCTGGGTTAGCACTGAGCACAAAAGACAGGGATTCCTATATTTGCTGTTCCCTTTTGCTTGGGGAGAGGTGGGGAACTTGGTGCTGTGCCATCACACCTACACTAAAATCCCAGATTTCACTGTTAATCCTATGGCCAGCTCTGCCACCTGGGGATGATGGGAGTTGTAGTCCAACACATGCAGAGAGCACCAGGCTGGGGAAGGCTGGTTTGTAGTATCCTGGAAGTAGGGATGTACTTATTGTGTAAAATCTGTTCTGTCTGTGTTTCATAGATTGTCAGGTGCCTTTCATTCTGCAGTCCGCCCATCAACAAAATCAGATTGTTTTTTAGTTCCCAAATTTGCGCAAATGCACACTTGCTCAAATGTGCATGTGCGAAAACGCGCAAATTGCCCCAAAATGGGCGACACCCCCCACAACGTACATTTCCACACTTTAGCCCATGGGGGAATGCACATTTTTGGCCATTTAAAAAATGCGTATTTTTCTACTACGAAATTTGCGCAAAATCAGGAACGTTAGAAAAATAGTCCGCAAGTCGGCAGAATCTGCCTGACAGGGGGGAAGTCAACCTGCTGTGGAATCCAGCAGTCAGAGTCATCAAAATCCAAACCCCGTTGGTTCCATTGCAGATTTCTCCGGCATCCCTACCTGGAGGTGAGCATTAGGGTTGGGGTGATGGATGCCATGAGGTTAAAAAAAACTCCCCCCATTTCATCTTCTCCCCTGCCTCTCCCCACATGCCAGCCCTGATCCTGAGGCCTGCAGCATTATGTAGCACAGCAGGGGAAGGAGGTGTCAGGAGTGCAAGTCCTCTGCAAGCTCCCGACTGCACTATAAGCCTCCAGTTCCAGGCTGACTGGAGCCCTAAACAAGCATACATTTCTGTCAAACTCTTGCACGGGGCACACCATGGGTCTCCCATTCGAGGAATAAATCCAGTCCAGCACATCCGCCTAGCCTCAGCTATGCCGCAGAGGCCATTCCCTGGGAGCATCACATACCTGGATCTTGCCACATTGCTGGGCTGGTCCACCCTCCATGAGAGCCAAGACATAGATGTCCATGTTATATTCACTTCCCCCTCTCAGGCTGAAGCCAAAGCCATTCGGTCCTCGTTGCAGCTCCACGGAATACTGGCCGGTCTCCTGCAGTGGACAGAGAGACCACAAGCCATGGAATAAAGCTGAATCGAGCTCTTTTCTTTTTTTTTTTAACCACAAAACCAAAAGAATAGCCTTGATGGATCAGACCATTTAGGGCAGGGGTGGGTGACTTCTGGCCCTCCAGAAGTTTTGGCCTACAACTCCCATCAGCCTTAGCTAGCACAACCAATGGTGAGAGATGATGGGATCCTCCAGATGTTTGAGCCTACAAGTTTCCCACTCTTGATCTAGGGGTTCTTCCAGATGGAGGGCTCCTAAACAAAAGGCATTGTGCAGCTATCCCACCTGATGATTCTCAGCTGAATGCACGAACCAGCTGTGTGTTTGAGATGACGTAAGGTGGCACAAGAGTGCTGTGTGGGGCAGTCGATCTGCGACAGTACATTCACACATGTGAGGCACCGCTGGAAGTTGCAGTCACGTGCGAAGCAATCCTAAGTTATCATCACCGCATCTTGTGGCGCTCCAAGTTGGACCGGAACTGAATCTGAATTGTAGTGACCATCCATCGTCATGAACCAAACCTAATCCAAAATGGCAGCGAACTGCTCTGATTCCCTGTTTTAAAAATAAGCCAGTTTGCCACTTCACTGCAAACTGGGATGCACAATGCGCTCTTCAGACCCAAAGGTGGTGTTCAGCCAATGTAACTAGGAACCCATTCTGATCCACAGCCCCAAATAAAGGGACAGGCTGGCTGACAGGCTAAAGACACACATTTTACAATGCAGGGTAAAGGACAGTGCCCAAGTGGTGAGAGTTGCAGAGTTGGCCACAGTTTAGGCAACCACTTGCTGCCAGATCAGGGGTGGTTAATGTATCTAAGTTTGGATTTCTAGCCTACCTGATCCCTAGGAATGAATTACAATTTTAAAATCCTACGTAGTGATATACAATAACATCAGAAATCATTGAAATGCGTGCCCAAGCTAGTTCACACACTAAAAGCATAACTCTAGCCATTAAAAGGTAGCCCAATTTAACAGTTCTTCCAAAAACGCTTAGGCTGCTAGGGCTTCATGGAATCTCCAGGCAAAGGTTGTTCTGCCATGATGGGGCAGCCACGGGGAATACCTCTTCGTGTGCACTTGCTATTCAGGTGTCATTATAATGTATTGTTATTACTACCAGTCAGCACAAGGCATATGCTCACTGTCTCCTTGGCTAAGTGTGCAATCCTATGCATGCTTAGACAGAGAGAAGTCCTACAATTCCCAGCATCCCTCCAGCCAGCCATGCTGGCTGGGGTATGCTGGGGATTGTAGGACTTACTTCTGTCTAAACACGCATAGGATTGCGCTTACATGACACCCCTTCCTTCTTTCCCCCCTGCTCCCTAACAGCTGTCTTCTGGATTTGTCTTTCCATTTTGGAAACATCTGTAGACATGGTCATGCCCACAGATGATCTCCAAACGGAAGTACCTCTCCAGTTCCACCAGCCCTAGGCAGATGGGTGGGATGTTTCTCCTGGACATTTATCTTTTTCTGCTGAAGGTAATAGTAGTGAAGGAGGTAAAGAGATGGAGAAGATTGTCATTTCAGACAAGAAAGGGAGGGGACAGGTATTGGAGCAGAGAGGGGAGTCAGTGCAGAGCCTCAGGAGTGGAGCAGCAAAGGAGTGCAATGGCAGTCCTTGCCTGGGGAATAACTCTGCCTGCCAACTAGCCCTGACTCACCCTTAGCTCTACTTCCTCTCTCGCCTACCATCTTAACATGCCTGCATTCCTCCTTACCACCTAACCCTCTGTAATGGCCCCAGGCCTGTAACCAAGTCACCAGTAGTTTTAGAGGGCCCTAGAGACCTATAATGCTCTCTTTAGGCATCATTATTAAGCCCAATTTCCTTGCTAGTGGGCCTCTGAGCTTGTGAGATGAGTCAAAGGTCGATATCGCCGCCTCAGCACATTCCATGCTAATGAGCTCTGAATCTTATCGGGGCCTAGAATGCACCTGAGAAGTGAGGCTATGTTTACAGGTGTCTGTGCTGGGAAAGTTCTGATTGTTTTCCTTCTGAACAAGCACTGTTAGTCTATGCTGGGAAAGTTGCAGACGAATGCTAATTAACGCTTGCTGCTGTCATGCTGCCTCACTACTGACATGTAAGGTCTAAAACCCATGGTACCCCTTGGCTCTGGGTTCAGAGAAGCTGTCTGATCCAACCATTGGGTACACCTCTGTGCTATAAGTACTCACTAAAGTCTCCTTGTAAGCAAACCTGGATCTGGCTTATCACTATCTTGGCACCTCCAAACCTTAGCAGCCCACAGCCGGGACATACACCTTCATGCCCAAAATATTCCTTCCCTTCAATACCTGGGGCTGAGAGAGGCAGTAGGTAGGGCTCCGGGGACATTCACCCACTTCAATATCAGCCGTGTTCAAATCGCTGGGAACACCTGGAAGCAAATGAAGAGGGTCAGCCTGAGGAGGACATGCTCTCCACTGCCCCATCATCCCTTTCTTCCTTTCTTCCAGTCCCCCCAGCGCCTGCCCTTCCTCCTCCCTCAGGCCCAGGGCTGGCATCAAGGGTAGGCATGGTCAAGCACCTGCCAAGGCCACCCCCCCCCTCCCCAGTAGGAGGTTACTGACAAGACCCTCCTGGCCTTGCTTCTGCTCTTCACCATTGCGGCCTGCTTGTTCACCCACCTCTCGCTCTGGCTGAGACAATGGTGACGGTGAGGAGGAGCTATAGATGCCGCTGCCTACTTGCTCACTGGCTCTCCGCCTATTGAGCAAGCAAGTGGTAGCAATGATGGGAAACAGGAGCAGGAGCAGCTGGGGACAATGGTGGTGAGAAGGTCGACTCACTGAGAGAGGAGGGGGCCCATGGAGGGGGCCTTGCCCAAGGACCTTCCAAAACCTGGAGCCGGCACTGCTCAGGCCTCCGGCTTCGACTTCCCGGCCCAGTGCCTAGGATTCCCTTCCCTCCCCTCCTTTTCCTTCCTCATTTCCACCACCTGGGCTCCTTTGCTCCCCACTTTATGCCCCTGGACACGCCTTCCACCAGTGCGCCCTGCAACCACTTACCCACGTCTTTGCGATTCCGGACCCTCATTCGCACCCGGCTCCCTGCCTGCCGGAAGATGCCTCCGACATCACCATGGGACAGCCGTGCTAAGAGCCCACCGTCTGCCTGATGAGAGGGGCCCTCTTCCTGATGGGGCAACAGGGAGCTGGCTGGCAGGAGAGAGCAGATGGATCAGCAGGGGTGGATGGGAAAAGTACTGCCTCCACCTCTTTAAATTACAGTCGACTTCAACCATTTCAGACCCAGGACCCACCTTTAGCCCAAACGTGCATTTGGGGACCCACTTGGTCATTTTTTTAACTACATATTTGTACAGCGGTAATGCTGCTGGTGTTGCCCAGCCCATGTCAGGTAGCAGCACAGTCCTGAATGAATCCCAATCCACCAGTTGAAGATCTACCAGTAGCACAGTGGTAACCCTGTCCCTCCTCTGACGATGACTCCCGAACCAAGATCTTCTGCCCGTGAGGTCCTATGACTTGAATCTGCCAGCTTGGCCGTTTGAGAGGGAATTCCCTGAAGAAATTTCTGAGGGGTGCGACAAGTTATCAGGCTCTGAACCTGGAAGTGGCAGCTCAGGCCTTGCAGGGGGGAGTCTGAGATGGTCCACCTACCAGTCAAAGCTGTTTGCCCCCCAAGAGCCCCATCGGAGAAGACAGGAGGCACCACCTGCAGGGCCAGCCCTTTCATTAGACTGAGTGTGGTGGGTGCCTCAGGCAGCAGAGGGTGGGGAGCGCTGGCAAGGTGTTGGAATAGCATGTGTGCCAGGCAGCCCGCCCTTTGCCCCCTCAGCAAGCCTGCTGCCCCACCACCACCACCAGTGGAGGATGCCATCCTGTTGCCAGCATTAAAGTACAATTCAGCTGCCCGTCAAGTGGGCAGGTGTCATCTTGTCCTTCGCCTCAGGCAGCAAGATGGCTCTGACCAGCCATGACAATCTGAGGCCATTTACTGGCACCACTCCAAGCCGAGGCATCACCCCGTTACATTCCCTGAATCTTTGCTTGAGGAACACAGCTCTGGTCGTCACTGGGAATAGTAGCAGTAGTATTACTGTCACTATTATTTATTTATTACATTTCTATCGTGCCCCAGAGCCGAAGCTCTCTGGGCAGTTTACACAGGTTAAAAACATTAAGAAGTACAATATGTAAAATTTTAAAACATACAAAACACACAGACAGTATACACAGAGATAACATATATCGAAAAACAACTTTGAGCAGTCAGCCAAACCATAAAACAAATCCAGGATCAATTAAACTTATCACATGCTGCCAAATGCCTGGGAAAAGAGAAAAGTCTTGACCTGGCGCCGAAAAGATAACAATGTTGGTGCCAGGCAGGCTTCATCGGGGAGATCATTCCATAATTGGGGAGTCACCACCGAGATGGCCCTCTCCCTTGTTGCTGTCTTCCGAGCCTCCCTCGGAGCAGGCACCTGGAGGAGGACCTCAGTTGTTGAGCGTAACATACGGGGATGTTCCAGCTGGGAGAGGCGCTCCATCAGGTATTGCAGTCCTGAGCCGTGTAAGGCTTTATAGGTTAAAACCAGCACCTTGAATTGGGCTCGGAAACATATAGACAGCCAATGCAAGGAGGCCAGAGTTGGTCTTAGATGTTTGGATATAGGGGCTTAGCTGAGTTTTGGACCCTGTCCAGTCCCCGTCTGCCTTCCCTTGGAGCAGGAGTGGAGAACCTCAGGCCCGGGGTCCCAATCTAGCCCTCCTGGGGTCCCAATCAGACTCTCTGGGGTTCCCCGGATGGCCACACCCTCTTCCCCTGGCCACACTCCTTTTTCCCAACTGCCAGTTGTTGGGTGGTATCCCAGCTTCTGTGCACTTCCACCCCCCATTCTAAAAGGCTGAAATGCCACTCTTAAGGCTTAGCCTTCGACCCTGCCCCTTTTGCCCCAGCCCCACTGGAATGTGACCCCTGAGAGCTTCTCTGAAATTGAATGTGGCCCTTGGGCTGAAAGGGGCTCCTCACCCCTGCCTTGGAGCCCTCTACAGAGCCCAGGCCTGCCCCTGGGACTTGCTTCTGGGACTGGATGACTCTACTGAACAGCGGCCACCGCCAGGCCTTGTTTCCTGCCCAATAAGCTCATAGCCTCACTAGAACAGGACACACACAGTTTCTGCTCCCCAGGGCTCCGGCCCAAGACATTTTGGTGCCTGAGATGGAAAACCCAAATGACAGTCCTCCCCACATACCAATTAACATCGGACACATCCTGCTTGGAAGTGCCCTTGCGTCTGATCTTGGAAGCTAAGCAGGATCAGCCCTGATTAGTACTTGGATGGGAGACTGCCTGGGAATCAGGCTTCCTGCATGGAGCAGGGGGTTGGACTCGATGTGCTTGTAGGCCCCTTCCGACCCTATGATTCTATGATTCTAAGCTCCAGTGAAAGAAAACAAGGCCTGAATCACGCCCACCTTTTAGACCCCAGAACATAAAAAGAGCCATGCTGTATCAGACCAAGGGTCCATGTAGTCCAGCATTCTGTTCACACAGTGGCCAACCATTAAAGCACTTTAATGATCACCCAGGAATCTTCCCCTGCATCTGCTAATGTGCATTACCAAAGTTCACAGATGATGCTCTCCTGGCTTTAAATATCACCACATCCCCTCAAGCTTGTACAGAAAAAGATGCTCCCCAGTCTGCCTATTCTGGGGGCCCATAGCACACCACCCTGCTGGGACTAAGCTCAGATGCCAACCAAGCACAGATATTCTTCTAGCCCACCCCACCACCATTTCCTCCACCATCTGACTCTCCGCAGACCTATGAAACTGGCCAACGCCATCAGCAGTGGGACTCGTCAGTTTCACTGATGCCTGAATACTCTTCTGGCAGATCTTTGCTTGGGCCACCTTGGCTCTTTCTCTCTCCCCCCAAATACTGAGAACCAGAATTGCACCCGAATGGAAAACAAGTGTATCCAAAAATGCACTTCCCCTTCCCACATAACGCAGGTGCCCCAGCAGTTTGCATATTTGTCCAAGTCAATGTTTACCTGACCGAACCTGAATATTTAACTGAGCTGGGGCACTGGAGGGGGAGCCGGCCCACCCACCCGTCACTACTGGGCTCCCTCACAAGCACCCAGCGGTGAATCTTTAATTTGCACGAGGGTATATGAAGGCATATTCACTCACTCTCCCACTCTTGTTGCCACATTCATTCTACAACCTCACAACACCAATGAAATTCTCCAGGAGCATTTGGGCTACTTTCTCATGCACGCAGGTGACACTTACACAATGCATCGCTCACAAACACTGTTAATAGAAAGTGGAAGAGACTCACATTTAAATCAAGCCTATGTTCTACTAAATAATGTACATTTAGTGTCGAAATCACAGAAGTAAGAAATGCAACACACACAAACCTAGCTTTAAGTCTCACTTGCAAATATGGCCCTGGCAGACTTCACACTACTTTCCTTATTTATCCTGAACCCCAGGATCCACCAACTGGAGTCAGGTGCAAATAGCGGCGGGGGGGGGGGGTAGGGGGGAGTCATACACTTAGAATTCAGGAACGGGGTGACTGCTTGTTTTCAGTATTAGGACTGAACTCATGCACAAAATTCCACTCCTGGTTTTCTTCATTTTAGCAGCCTAATTTCGGGTGGCAGCAGGGGATCCTTGTTGCTGCTGCTGTTAACCAGTTGGGAGTCAGAAAACCTTGCTGAGCGTCCACAATTCCCCCAGAGATCTGCCAGGAGTTCCCAACCTACATTCTGCCTACCCTGGACATATCCCATCCCCTTTAGCACCTCCACACCCTGCAACATCTGTTCACCCTCAGAACCCTTTCAGCCTTACCCCAACTCCCCCAAAATAAGCCCAGTTGCCCGAACTAGAAGGGCTTTCGCAGGGCTGAGGCAGCAGTGGCATTGATTCCTCGCTGGCGGCCCTCACCCACACCTACACATTCTCAATTTGGACAATATATGATCAACCAGACAAACACAAGCCCCGATAGAATCAACCCTCCCCCTCCTGCATAACAAATCACAAGCCCTCCCACAACGACCAGGTCTCACCCCTTATAATTAGGGAGGCCCCCCTTTTTTTTTTTTGCTCCTCTGCTCTAATAATTATCCGTCTTTCTCCCCTTTCTACAGAATAGAACTCCTCCTGCCCCCTCCCCAAACCTGCCCGCCCCACCAACTACAAAGCAAATGTTGCAGGAGGTGGGTATTTACGTTTGAAGTCCTGGATGTGGCGCAGAAAGGTTTGGACTTGCTCGAACATTTTCAGGGTGGGTGGACGGAGGGGGGGTTGAGGGGGGAGTGGGTTGATTCTCCTCCCCCGCCCACTCCAAGGCTGCCCCTGCTTTTCCAGCACCCCTCTCCTTTCTCCACTCTTCTCCGTCCCCCTCTCCGGAATTTCTCCCTCCGCCTGCGAAGCCAAGGACTTTCAGGGGAGGGGATGGAGCGGCTGAGGCTTAACCTGTTCAGAGCCAGGAGGAGGGGCGAATGGTGTGTATGAACTGAGAGTTCCTGGTTACTCCACTCTCCATAGCATTTCCTTGTTCCACTTCCCCCAAATTCAGGCAGCGTGAGACAGGTGCTTTTTTTAAAAAAAAAAAAAGGGGGTCAGTAACCACCTATAACCTGAGAAGAGAACTCTGCCCTTGGGACGGAAGAGAAAGAGCACATCAAGGCAGCAGTTACATCGATTTTACACCAGTTCCGCTGTCGCAGGTTTTCCCAAAGAATTTTGGGAACTGTGATGAGGCTGCTGCTTGACATTTCTCTGTTATCGTTATCCCTGCCCCCACCTCGAAGAACTACAGCCTCCCGAATTTCACGGGGTCAGGGAATGGATGCTAAACCAGTTTAAACAACAAAGAGTCTTGTGGCGCTTCAAAGACTAACCTATTTGTTATGGCAAAAGCTTTTGTGCACTGGAATGCCATTGTATATTTGTTTCGCCTCAAGACTCTTTGTTGGTTTTGCTGCAACAGCCTAACACAGGCGACCTCTCCGGAAACTGAAAGCCTACGCTTAAATGTCTGTAGGGCAGATATGCCCAGATATGGCAGACTGGGCGTTGCACCTTGCAGTCAATTGCTGCCAAATCAGGGTTGGATCCAGATTTAAGCTGGATCAACTGTGCTGGTGGAAGTGGACTTCCCAGCCTCCTCCTTCCCGTGGCGACCCCTCCAGCCCCCTGAAAATGCTACACAGAAAGTCAGGGGACCCTGCTGAATGGGGTGAGCTGTGATGTGGGTGGGGGGATTTCTACACACACACAAACACACACAGCTGAGGGCCCTTCCATGAGCGCAGCCTTTCCTGTCGCAGAAGGTTCCTTCCCCTTGTGGAAGGCAGATCCTGGATCCAACCCCAGGAATGGATAGTGAAAACAGAAGACACAACAGGGGCAGACCTTAACCAAAGGCCCTGGTCACCTCCTGAATGGGTTGATATCTACCACCATTTCAGCTGCATTTATAACTTGCGACACTGTGTTCACAAGAAGCCTCATCTTCTGTTTTATGGATGTTGCTTAGCGTTGTGCAGCTTGGAATCAATTAGTTTGTAGAATTTTGCATCTTAATGCTGCAGCCTTGTTCATACATTCATCTCATCAGCTCCCTTGTAGGCTTGGTGGGAAAGCAGGAATCTTGGCAGGTGCCTGCCAAGCTTACATTGTGATATGCGTGATGCAGCCATACACATGGATGACTTGCATGATCTTCAAAAGCTGGAGGAGGAGTCGGATTTTAGCTTTCTGAAACAGAATATCAGGTTTCTAGACCTCATGGTCATGCCAGAAAATTTTCAAAGGTGAAGGCCATGTCTGCTGAAAGCCTACAAATCAAAGGGGATCTTGGGGGCATTTTCACTGAATAGAGTTTCTATTCACTGCATAGGTCTCCGCAGATCCTAGTCTTGTCCCATTCCTCCTAATACCACCCACCACCATCTTTTGTTCAGACCTTTATCACCCCACTACTAAGATCTTTTGGATGAGGCCCAGCTTTGACCTCCTTTTGTAGGCGGCAACACTGGTGGAAACAAGGAGCAGGATCTTTTTAGCAATGGTACCTTCTTTATTGAACTCTCTCCCTAGGAAAGCTGCTCTATTTCAGCTTGCAGACTGATTTCTTTTCAAACCCTTTTTATTCAAGTAGACATTTGAAGCAGGGGAGGATGAGAGAGGCTAATTTTAATCCGAGATTGTTTTATGACATACAATTCATGTAGTGATGGGTTGGCTGCTTTTAAGTTACTTTAATGTTTTAGGCTGCTGTTTTTAAGCGGTTAAAGGTGCAATCCTATGCATGTTTGGACGGAGAAAAGGCCTATCCCAGCACTCCCCAGCCAGCAAAGCCTTTTCTCTGTCTAAACAGGCATAGGATTGTGCCCTAAATTTGATAATGGTGTTTTTTATGGTTGTTTTAAGATACATTATGAACCATCCTGAGGCTTCTGTACTACCATGGGGTGGGATTAAAAAAAAAGTTATGCTACACAAATATACAGAATCTGTTCAAAGCACAACAGAGTACAAAATTTGGAAGGGGGGGGGGGAGCCAGGCACAGGCTATAATTCCCAGGCCTGAGCATGTGCTCCTTCCACCCTCACCTGCTCTCCCCGTTTCACCTCCATCTGTTGCTTTGGTGATACCACTGCTGCATCCATGCTCTTCTTTAGGACCATCAATACATCCTGGGGGCTCCCCAACTCCTCCTGCCGGCCGGGGCCTCCTCAGCCTCTGGGAACAACGAGCAGGACACACAAGTACATCCCGGGGCTCAGGGCCCACGAAGCTGGTCACAGCCAAAGTGTCACCTGGGGGACCTCCCCAAGGGTTAGGAGCATCCCTGGGAACTCCTTTATTTTGAGAGGGGTCAGGCAAGGGGTGTTCTCGTCGGAAAGAGCCGTTTTCCTGGGTATGTCTCCGGGAGTGATGACCTGCAGGAATAAGAGGGTATTATTGTCGAGTAGTACTGAACTGACTGTCCCCACCCGGGGCCACAAAACTACCAAACCCCATTACATAGCCACAGTGTTCTCTATGGGGACTGAAGTATTTGGCATCGTCCCACCACCAAGCTGGTATGCTCACTTCTAGCTCTTAGAATCGCACAATGTTTTATATTCATATACATTTGTGTCCATTATGGTTGTTCAGAGTGTGCGTGTGCTCGTGTGTAAGTCAATTCTGCAGATTTTTAGGAAATGAAAACTACTGCTTTCAACAACGCTGCTAAGCTTAATTCTGAAGGAGACCAAACCTTTCTGTTAGAGCCAAAATGAATTTGCACCCCATAAATCTCCTGTGTGAATCCTGATAGGTGAAATTTTCTTTCTTACACTGATATTCTGCCATTCTTCAATATCTGTTTATTTTATGTCTATACCACCCAACAGTCAAAGCTCTCTGAGCAAAAGTTTTAACTATAAAGTACAAGAAGCTGAAGCTCAAATATTTTGGCCACCTAATGCGAAGAGAAAACTCTCTGGAAAAGACCCTGATGATGGGAAAGACTGAAGGCAAAAGGAGAAGGGGACGGCAGAGGATGAGATGGCTAGACAGCATCACCGATGCAATGAATATGAACTTGAGCACGCTCCGGGAGAGAGGGGAGGACAGGAAGGCCTGGCGTGCATGGGGTCACGAAGAGTCGGACACGACTTAACAACTGAACAACAACAACAAGATAAAACTTCTACAAGACTAAAACTACAATATAAAACCAAAGTAAAAACCAGCAGCAGTGTAAAGCTATAAAAATACAGTAACACTTTTAAAAACAACAAAAACCTAAGGACTAAAATGCCTGGGAGAATAAAAAGGTCTTTGTTGTTGTTGTTCAGTCGTTCAGTCGTGTCCGACTCTTCGTGACCCCATGGACCATAGCACGCCAGGCCTTCCTGTCCTGCGCTCTCTCCCGGAGCGTGCTCAAGTTCATATTCATTGCATCCGTGATGCTATCTAGCCATCTCATCCTCTGCCGTCCCCTTCTCCTTTTGCCTTCAGTCTTTCCCAGCATCAGGGACTTTTCCAGGGAGTTTTCTCTTCGCATTAGGTGGCCAAAATATTGGAGCTTCAGCTACATTATCTGTCCTTCCAATGAGCACTCAGGGTTGATTTCCTTTAGGATGGACTGATTTGACCTCCTTGCAGTCCAGGGGACTCGTAAGAGTCTTCTCCAGCACCACAGTTCGAAAGCATCAATTCTTCGGCGCTCAGCCTTCCTTATAGTCCAGCTCTCACAGCCATACATTACTACTGGGAAAACCATAGCTTTGATTAGACGGAAAAAGGTCTTTACCTAGTGCCAAAAAGACTTAAATGAAAGCACCAGGTGAGCCTCTCTGGGGAGGGCATTCTACAACCAGGATGCCACCACTGAAAAGACCCTCTCCTTAGTAGCCACCCGCTCAACTTCATTTGGTGGGAGCACCTGGAGCAGGGCCTCTGGAAATGACATGATGTTCAGTAGAGCTGAAGGTAGCCTATGTGTGGTTCCATCCAGGGACTGACCAACCCTGAACTGCTTCAGCAAGGTTACTGCTACATCACAGCCATTCAGATTATAGCCTTTTGTGTGTGTGCCCTTTGGGGGAATATTTGCTATTCCACATCAGTATTCATCATCCAGTGACCTTTTCAGTAGCTGTCAGAATTACAGTACCAGTCAGTATTTGACAGTATCTGGCAGCTGACATATGGTAGGGTTCAGTGATATGATCTTGTAGAGCTAGTGACATTTGACAATGGGCTGGTTTGGACATAATGCTAAATCACAGTTACTAATCACTAATCACAGATACTAATCACAAGAATAAGCCTTCTCTGTCCCCAGGCATGCATGTCCCCCGCCCCCCTCCTGGGGCAAAGCTGTAAGGAGGCATTCTGGAGCTTTTGCTACCGCTTCAGATTAGCCACAGCTTGCCGCGTTGTCTGAACCCAGATAAACTGAGGTTAATCTTAACTATGATTAGTGAAAACAGGCCAACTTCAAACTATAGTTTATGAACTGCATCCTAGAGTAATAAAGGAACTGGCAGAAGAACTCTCCGAACCACTGTCCATTATCTTTGAGAAATCATGGAGGACGGGTGAAGTGCCAGATGACTGGAGGAGGGCTAATGTTGTCCCTATCTTCAAAAAGGGTAAAAGGGAGGCACCTGGGAACTACAGACCAGTCAGTCTGACATCAATCCCTGGGAAAATTCTGGAGCAGATGATAAAGCAATCCATCTGGAAGCACCTTGAAAACAATGCAGTGATTACTCGAAGCCAACATGGATTTGTCAAGAACAAATCCTGCCAGACGAATCTGATCCATTTGTTGATCAGGTAACCTCCCTTTTGGACCGTGGGAATGCTGTGGACATAATATACCTCGACTTCAGCAAAGCTTTTAACAAAGTGCCCCATGATATCCCGATCAGCAAACTAGCTCAAAGAGGGCCAGATGAAACAACGATCCGGTGGAACCACAGTTGGCTACAGAATTGGACTCAAAGAGTGCATATCAATGGGATCTTCTCAAACTGGGGAGAGGTAACGAACAGGGTACCACAGGCCTCAGGCCTGGGCCCAGTGCTCTTCAACATTTTTATTAATGACTTGGAGGAGGAGGTGCAGGGAATGCTGATCAAATTTGCAGATAACACAAAATTGGGCGGGATAGCTAATACCTTGGAAGATAGAAACAGAATTCAAAGTGATCTTGACAGGCTGGAGTGCTGAGCAGAAAACAACAGAATGACATTTAATAGGGATAAATGCCAAGTTCTACACCTAGGAAAAAGAAACCAAATGCACAGTTACAAGATGGGCAATACTTGCCTCAACAATACTACGAGCGAGAAGGCTCTTGGAATTGTTGTAGATCACAAGCTGAATATGAGCCAACAATGTGATGTGGCTGCAAAAAAGGCAAATGCTGGAAAGGACCTCAAAGCCCTATGAGAAGAGACTGAAAGAACTGGGCACGTTTAGCCTTGAGAAAACTGAGGGGAGATATGATAGCGCTCTTCAAGTACTTGAAAGGTTGTCACAGAGAGGAAGGCCAGGATCTCTTCTCGATCATCCCAGAGTGCAGGACACGGAATAATGGGCTCAAGTTACAGGAAGCCAGATTCCGGCTGACCATCAGGAACTTCCTGACTGTTAGAGAAATATGACAATGGAACCAATTACCTAGGGAGGTGGTGGGCTCTCCCACACTGGAGGTGTTCAAGATGAATCTGGACAGCCATCTGTCAGGGATGCTTTGACTTAGATTCCTGCATTGAGCAGGGGGTTGGACTCGATGGTCTTATAGGCCCCTTCCAACCCTACTGTTCTATGATTCTAAGTTGGCGTATATTCAGTTACCACAATTAAGATTAACCACAATTTTGGGTTCACTAAACTATAGCTAATCTAAAACTGAAGCAGAAACTTCCAATCTACTCCTTATGGCTGCACTAGAGAGAAGGGAGGGGGAATACTAGGCTAGTTTTTGTAACACAAAACCATGGTTTAGCATTACTTCTTCACACATCCAGTATCTGATATGCAGTGGCAATTAGTAAATGTCACACTGATGTCATTTATTGTTTAACCAATCATGAAACACCCCTTGATCAGGTTAAAAAAAGACTCACAAACCAAAACAGTCATTTTGCAAATGTTGATGTAAAAATCTGATTGTGAAATTCAAATGTTGATTTTTGGATCAAATGTTGAAATCAAAATCTGAATTGCAGAATCTGAAAATTCATTTAAATTTAATTTTAATGAATGATTCACTGCTATTTTCTGTATAATCAGATTTATTTACTTTTTTTACAATAATTTCCCATTGGTCTCCACACATCTCTCAAAGTAGCAATGTGATGCCGTCCCATTTCCTGAGCGTTCCTTTGTACCTGGGAAAATGTGAGGCTTCCCCATAAAGTCTTCTTCATTGCAGTTGTGATTAGCGCATGGAATAAGATGATGCAAGTGTCACAGGCAAGCTATTTATTTATTTTATTTATTTTCACCTTTTATAACCCACCTTTCTAACCAATTTTCAAGGCAGCACTTACGACAAAATCAAGGCAGCTTACGATCAAATATTGGATCTGTTGGATATGATTTGTAAATGTGAGTTGCAATGAATGACATATAAGCTCATTAGTGCACAGAAACACTACAGACAGACGCGGGGCTTGCTTTTGTTTTTGCTTATGCTGTAAAACGCCATGTACATCAGGGCGTCAACCCTCTTTCAGCCCGAGGGCCGTTTGCGAATCCAGAGGAGTTTTCAGGGGCTGCATTCTGGTGGACAGGGCTGACAGCAAAAGGGGTCTGGGACAAAGGCAAAAGGGGTGTGGACAAAAAGACAAAAAGTACCAGCATATTTTAGCTCAAAGCTGGGAAACCACCAAGCAATCGATGGGGTGGAGCCAGGGAGAGGAGGCGTGACCATCTGGGGAACCTGGAGGGCTGGATTGGGGGGGCCAGTCTTGGCTCCCAGGCCTGAGGTTCAACACCCCTGATGTACATGGCCAGTTCTGCATGAATGTGTGCATAAATAAATCAAGCCTTTTTATGTCCTATGAGTGCTTAATACCCTTCAGATATAGTATCTCTGTAATTGTTGCTAGTATTATTACTCCTACACTGAAAGGGGTGCCTGAGGCTAAGGGAATAGTGGTTTGCCTAAGGCAGCTCCACATTTCAAACTTGCAGTCGTATCTGCCGCTGGCACACTGGGTTACACTGGTATTTCCTGCTGCAAGTATGCAGAGTGTGAATAACAGATATGCATTCTTAAGCAACCATAGACACATGTCTGGGACCCCTGAGTGGGCCACAGCCTTCCAATGCACGCATATTGATGTTTTAAGCAGTGTGTCATTCACACTTTATGCATTTGCTATGGAAAACAGTGTTTGTTTATTATTACATTTATATCCCACCTTGTTTCCTCTTGCAAGGAACCCAAGGTGGCTTGCATGGTCATCGTCTTCTTCTCCATTCTACCCTCACAACAACCCCATGAGGTATGTTAGGCTGAGAGTCAGGGACTGGCCCAAAGTCACCCAGCAAGCTTCATGGTCATGTGGGGACTAGATCTCAGGTCTCCCCGGTCCAGCACTCTAACCACTACACCACACTAGCTCTCACTGTTATACCTAGTACTATGTAGCCACTTTTAGTGAAGTTGTGGCTAACGGGAGATTTGAACTGGAGAGATCTCGTCTCACAACTAGCACTCTTAAGTCACTTCAGTACATCATTATCGTCATCTCATGCTTGCAGCCATTTTGTGAACATTTTGTATTAGTTTAATGTAATTACTTACTTGAATTATTTAATCTTAGTACTATACAGTGCCTCTCATATGACAGAGGATATGAAATCTAGTCCCCTGTCATTCCCCAAGCAGTGATCAGAGACTCAGGATTGCTTCCAGCTATCAGGGTGAACATAGCCATGAAGGGGAGAGGCAGGCAAAGAAGGCCTCATGGCCTACTCTAGCCGGCTGTCATCGTCCCCCCCGCCCACCCCCAACAGGGCTATTTACCATCAACTATCCTGTGGGAAGGATTCCAGGAGAGAGAGAGGGAGGAAGAGGAGGGTAACACCAGACACCTGCTCCTGTTCCAGCTGGATTCTCCCTGCCCCCAAGGGCCACCTGTCACCAACTGCCCTATGGAAAGGACCCTGATGATTTATTATTTACTCATTTTTATTTTATTTGTCTATTAACATTGTTTATTGTGATGTTATTATCTTTATGTTACTTGTAAGCCGCCTTGGTAGGAGTTGTATCCTGAAAGGCAGCATATAAATAATGGGAATACATCAATTAATAAATTAATAAAAGAAAACTAGGCAACTGCCTCGCGTGCCAAAATTCCAGGGCTGCCAGCCTCGCCTAAGCAAACGGCTTGGGGAGGTCACCACTGCCTGTGTTTCTGGAGGAGGCACAGGAAGGCATCTTCACAGCTTGCTGGCTGGGCGGCACCTGCTGCATTTTAAAGGACAGGCCTTGGTACCTTCAGACTCAAGCAGCTGCCTGGAGCATGGACGCAATTGTCAAGGGGGGTGGAATAAAAGCAGCGACCGGCATCTGTAGATGATGAGTGTGTGTGTGGTTTATCTCTGTTGGTTGTTGTTAAGTTACTGAAATTTAAAACCCTCCAAATAAGACAATACTATCCTGGTCAACTCTTGATCCTTCATGTGTTATTGTCATGAAGCAAGTTGCTCAGCACATGGTAAGGTGGAGATGGGGGGGGGAGGTCGGGGGCCGGCACAGCAAATTTTTAACCTGCCTAGGGCTGGCTGCTGCCGTTGCTCACCTTTCCTCTCCACCAGAAGGATCACATCTCCTGTCCGTGTGTGCTCCTGCAAGACACTCTCCACTTCTCCAGGGCTCAGATCCCGGACGTCAGCCCCGTTCACCTTGGCGATGACATCCCCTTCCTCCAGCAAGGGGCATCGCTGCCGGTCCCAGATCTTCACGACCCGAGCCCCCGGCCTGCCCCCACTGAGACACCCCACTCCAAACCACGGCCCAGAAGGGCTGCGGGGCAAGGGCACCGGGGTGAGGCGGCTGCAGGGTGGCCCCCGATGGAGATGCCGCTCAGCATGTTCCTCTTCATCCCCCAGGCAGGCTTTGGTGCAACAGCGGACGCTGAGTCCACGGGTCCTGCGGGAAGGGGGCGGTCCGGCTTCTTGGCCACAAGCTGGGCCCCGGGGGATAGTGGGGCTGGGGGGAACAGCCCCATAAGTTGGCGGAGGGCGCCGGGGCAAGAGGGGCTCCCCATCGGAAAGGCAGGAGCAAGGTGACTGACGATGGGTGTATTGGAGGATGCAGCTCCCATCAACCACAACTACGACATTCACTGCAATGTGGAAGGAAAATAAAGAGAGCTACCTTTGTCCATGAATGACAGACAGCAAGACAGTACCCGTTAAAGCCAAGATGAGGGCCGAAACAAACGTTCTGCCATAAAATCTCTTCCGAATTTTGTTTTAATGTCAAATATTCTCCAGATATGATCGTTTGCCAAATATTTGCCCAATATTTGAGATCTGCATTTGACTTCCTATAATATTTGACAGGTGACATGTAATGGGTTTAACAACTGACATGCAACAATGTTTAGTATTTAATAGTATTTAATAGCTAATAAGCAATGGGATTTAGTATCTGATGGTTGGCAAGCAATAATAGTATTTAGTATTTGACTGTATTGGATAAGTGACATGTAATGGCATTTACTATCTAACAGCATTTGATCCATGGCATGTAGTGGTGTTTAGTATTTGACAGCTGACAGGTTATGAGATCTTGTATTTATTTATGTTATATTATTGATGTATGTCGTGAGCGGCTTTAATAGCCCAGTGGGGCTGGTTCAAGTGGGGTATATACGTGTAAATAAATAAACAAATAAACGCCTGCCAAATGCACCAAGAGATGCCAGCAAATCTAAACCATTTCAATTCAGAGGCAAATGTCACATTCAAAATGCACATTTAAATGGTGAGATTGGAAATTTCAGTGAATTTCAAATACCCATTTCAGCTCTAGCCAGGATGAGGCACTGCTATGGAATGCAAGGTCATAAACTGGTTATAAACTAGCCATTCATACATTTTGAAGGACTAATTTTCTGGAATCGTCTGCTTGGAGCAGTTGCAGGAGCCAAGATACCCATTGACTGCAAAACAGAATTGGATAAATTGATAATAGGTATATATATTATGATTTCTAACAGTGCAGTCCTATGCATTTCTACTCAGAAGCAAGTCTCATTGAGTTCAATAGGGCTTACTCCCAGGTAAATGGGTATAGGGTTGCAGCCTAAATCTGATCTCTCAGTTGGGGCCCTTTGGATGCAGAGAATGTCTCCCTTTGCCCAAAAGTTCTTGGCTATTTTTCTCCTTCCGCAGGAGCACCAGAGATTACCAAAGTTAGAGATGAGAGGTTGGATGGGATAACATAACAGGAGTGGGGAACCTTTTTACTACTGAGTGCCATATTCCCTCATAAGTAATCTCCCAGGGGCTGCATGCTGGCAGTAGGTGGGGCTGAATCCAGCGGTGGATGGGGCAGAGCCAAATGTGAGCAGGATCACCCCTTTTTTTATCTTTCGGCCATTCCCCTTTTGCTCTCTTTTTCTGATACCCCCCCTCTCCCCCACCCCTCCTTGCCCAGCAGACTACCAGGAGAAGGAGGTCCTTCCAGAGTTCTGAACTGATTCCTTACAGAGGGCTTTTGAAATTAGGCCGAGGGCCAAAGGGTGCCCAACTCTGTGATAAAAGGTCAATATAATTGCTCCCCTGGGTAGCCTTGGATCATGGCTTCATAGCTGCACCCATTGCTACGTCTTAGGATATAAAGGAACTGCTCCTAGTTAATCCTAAATGATGCAGATGTTTTGTTTTGCAACAAACTGAGATGACTGTTTCAAAGAAAGGATCCCAGAGAGTTCTCTTTGATGAAAAAGACCATCAGACTGTATTACCCTAGAGGAAGATTTTAAACTGAATTGGATTCAACTTCTCATTATTATAATTTTCTAATTCCACAAGAATAAACTTTCCAATTCAGTAACAGTCTGAGACTTGACTTTCCACCCCTGTGTTTCAGGAGGCAAGGCTGCAATCCTGATTGTTACACTGGGGATGTACAGACGTTGCAGTGGCAGGATGAAACTGCAACAACAGCGCTGAAACAGAGCTCAGTCCGTAGTTTCTGCAATGCGTCCATGTTCTGACACTTCACTGTAGCGCTCCATTTGGCCAACTCTGACAGGAAGGGCAACAACAGTACATTATGGGACATGCAACCAAATCCACAAAAGGTTTTGTCTAGCCTGCCTGCCCACACCTACCTCAGAAGGGGGGGGTGGGGAGGGAGAGAACAAACTTTTCCTAAAGACCTCAGGCAATTTTTATCTGCCACAGGTGACCAGTTATTTTTCAAGCCTGCCCTTGAGAGGGAAGTAGGTTCTGCGTCTAGTGAGGCCTAATGGTTGCATACATTCACGCAATCCCTACTCCAGGGATAAGCAGCTGGAAACCTAGGAGCCAAATTGGTCTCTCAAAGCTTTCCATCTCATCCTCAGCAAGTGCCCCACCACCACCACTCTCACACTTATGCCACCTCAGCCCCTTTCTCCCAAGCTGAGAGGAAAGTCTAAGGGGCTCCTTAAGCTCCTCCCTGGCACCGTGGTCGCACAAGATGCTACGGTAAAACCCTCCCAAAGTGTGGTCACTTTGTGGTGCTGCATATGTTTTGCCCTACAACTCCCATTAGCCCCAGCCAGCATAGCCAATGGTGAGGGATGATGCGAGTGGAGACCCAAACATCTGGAAGGCTCCTCTTTAAGCACTTCAGCCACTCACTGTCACGTACAACCAACCAAGGGACAAGGAAATGGTTGTGAGCAGGGCCTAAATGAAGGGCTTTGTTGCTATTCACTCTATAAAGTGGGTGCGGAGGAGAGACTAAAGAGCCCTTTGCCTCCATCTTGGCTTGAGTGGCATCAGAGCCAATGTTGCTGGCCCTTCAGCCCTGGTTCAGTTGAAAATATGACACACACCCCCAGTCAAAAATTAATTACCAGTCAGGACCCCCCTCCCACTCCTCAGGCCATCCACTTTACACCCCACACCACACCCCCCACACCACTCCTGCACTCACCTCCTGCAGCTGAGGTGGTCTCTGTTGCAGGAATACGAGCTTGACAAGTCACTTGGGGGCTTTGCCGTGTACTGCAGCTTTGGGGAGGGGGACAAACGAGGAGACACAAATGTTAAATGGGAAGGGCAGCTCTTTCTCTTCCCCCCACCCCCTCCCCTGCTCCCCATTCCCATTTATCAGCCCCTCTTGGTCTGAGGAGCCATGAGTTGGACTGACCTGATGCCACAAGGCCCTATCCGTTCCGATCCCCAGTCATGGACATGGGGGCCAGCACCCCCCATGACTGCCCCACAGTCAGCGCAGCCAGGGATCTCACTTCGGGGGCCCAAGCTTAGCCCCCCACACCCAACAGGGGGGCTTCGCAGGGCCCCCAGAGGTTGCCTCACTTTGTCCTGCTGGGAGACACAAACGTTCAAATGATTCACATTCAAATAAACAGTATGAGTAGGTAAGTAAGAACAGCAGGAGCCATGATTATGGGCTTCCAGGCCCAGTTTGAAAGGTTTGTGCTGGCCAAGCCTGAAATGGCCTGAGTGGGGATACTTGTGGGGATGCTTTCTCCTACTCAAGGCCTGCACAACATCAGTTATAAATTGTGGCCTGCCAAATGCTTGACAAACCCCCTCCTGCCCCTGTGTATGCAGTCACAGAAGGGGGGTTCACGTGACCCATCCATGCATTGGGACAATGGGGCTGTTCACACAACACACTAACCCACACTCAGTGGTTGAGTGTGGGTTGTTGTTGAACTGTGGGTTGTTTGTTGAACCATGGGTTAGCATGTTGTCCAATCCCAGGACATTTTCTGCAGCGTAGCTTATTAACTATACAGTGCAGCTTGTTAACCACCATGAACAACCCAACAACAAACCATGGGTTCTCAAGGTGACTTGTTTGAGAAAAATAAGCCACACTGCATGGTTAACAAGCCACCCTGTGGAAAATGTCCTTGGTTCAGACAACACACTAACCCACGGTCCAACAAACAACCCAGTGTTCAACACTCCAGCACTGAGTGTGGGTTAGCGTGTTGTGTGAACCTGTCAAAGTGTGAAGGAGTTGTTGAACTGTGCAGGTTAGCTCCATTTCCCCACCGTCGATGCACCCTGTGGCCGCCAACACTGCTGGCTCCCATGTACCCTGCCCCACACACATTTGGAACGCATCAGAAGGGGCTGCATGTGTGTACCGACGTATGTGCGTAGAGCTCCATACAATGGTAGGCATGTAGAACCCCTTCTGACATGTTCCAAATATGTGGAGGGCAGGGTTCTTTCAACTTGTGGAGAGGTCATGTGAACCCTCCCTAGTCAGGCAGCAAAAACAGGTTTGTCAAGCTCATGGAATGCCACCATTAGAGCAGCCAGTTACACATCGCCCGCCCCCCCACAAAAGAACATATATTGCCGAAAATGAGAATACAAGAGGACACAGGGTTGCATAAATATTACATATGCTAATTTATATGCAAATTAATTACTACAGTTTAAATAGAAATGCAAGACATTTCACCATCATGGGGAAGAGTGACGGGGAACACTCTGCACCTGCTCAGTCTGTTCTTTGGGTGCTAAGTGTTGGTGGATAATTTCAAGGCTCTTCCCTGCTCTTCCTCCTCATGGTTCTTTATGTTTAAACTGGACTTGGACCGGGCAGCTCTTCAAATAGACGACACCTTCAAATAGAGGACACCTTCAAATAGAGGACTGCCCTCTGGCAAACTTTCAAATAGAGGACTGTCCACTGTAAAGTAGTACATTTTGGCCACCCTACGAAACCTGGTGGGTTGTGTTTGGCGTGATGAGCCTCACGTAGTGCAGGATGGCCCATATGAACCCTCTCTATACCTAAAGGATTTCTGGTGAAGCTTTGCTCCTTCTCTCTGAGGGGTTCATTCAAGGTATGATTTATTTATCAGGAAGATTTGTAATTCAAAAACCCACACCACTCACGGCGGGTTTCAAAATCAGTTCAAAACCAACAAATTCCTAAAAACACAATACAGGAGCATCTCTGAATCTTCAGAGGCTTGGGGGAAGGCTATCATCACAGTGGCACCACAGTTATGAAACATGTTCCTCATGGCTGAGGGTAAAATTTATTTATTCTCTCAGGCTTACAGCAATCCTAAAGTGGTGGTGGTGGTGGTAGGGGATTCCATGGTGGAGAAAGCACCACTTCCTAAACCCTGAGAGTTTGCACCAGCTAGGGCAAATGGCGGCGGGGAGGGGCACACTTTGGCCTTTTAAACATTCCCCCTCCCATTGGCACTTTTTTGGTCTTCTGGGGGCATGCCAGGGGAAGGGGGGGGATCTGGCAGATCCAAGGCCTCGCCCTTATATAACCCATTTTTGGCCCCACTGCCCACAGATCACTCCAGGCAGTACATACAGTGTCAGAGATTTCTGCCATGCCATGAGGGATGTCTCCAGCAGCAAACCTCCTTTTCCACCCATGGAAAGGGAAGTCCACAGCATGCAATAGCCCCTCAACTGCCCTCCCAGGGAGCTGACGATTTCCCCCTTCATGTTTAATATGTAATGTTAATAAATACTAAACATTTTAGTATGTGCTTTATTAATTGGTGTTTTATAATGCTGCTATAATAATATATAATTACGGTTAATGCTGCTGCTGTTGCTAAAACAATCACAATATAGTGACATGGCACAATATATTATCATAAAAAAAAAACTGGTCCCTGCCCTCACGGAGCTTACATTCCAAAATGGGCAGGTCAGAAGACAGCAGAGGGAGGAAGGGAGAGGCAATGCTATCAAGGGATGAATATTCTACTTGTTGAATGTTTTTTCTAAATAAATAAATGAGCTTAAACTATGTTGGTAGAAATTGGGATGTAGTACAATATAACCTCTTTTCCTCTCCCACTCCCCCTGTTTCTTCCTAGGCACAACTGGGGTCATAGGTCAGTGATAGAACACATGCTTTGCATGTATAAGGTCTCAGATTCAGTTTCCAGTTCAAAGGATCTATGGTAGCAGGACTGGGGAAAGAACCTCTGTCTGCAGTATTGGAAAGTTGCTGTCAGTCAGAATAGTTGACAGCCTTGGGCTAGATGCAACAAAGGCCCGACTCAGCATAAGGCAGCTTCATATGTTTAAGACGCAATCCTATGCACGTTTAGATGGAAAAAGTCCTACAACTCCCAGCATTCCCCAGACAGCATGGCTGTCTGGGGAATGCTGGGAATTGTGTGTGTGGGGGGGGTCTGTCTAAACATGCATAGGATTGTGCCCTTAGATGCTACATTTTGAAATTGTCAATAATCTTTTTGTGTCCCTACCTTGAGAGGCACGATTTACCAAAATATATTTTTTAAAGTTGGATTTTATAATATCATTTTTAAAAGCCCAATTGCAATCTGATAGCCAATTATTGGTTTGAGTAGGGGGAAAATATAGATAATATAAAGACCAGATCATCCCAAATAATATCAGTAATCTTATCATAATACTAAAAAAACCAACCCTCTTCTACAAGACGCCTCCAGCATCTGTCATGTGTGTGTGTGTGTATACACACACACACACACACACACACACTTATTCCTTACTCTCCCAACATTCTGTCATACTCTAGTGTGACCAAGAAATAGCATCCAGTTCATGGGTTTGGAGATGAGAGCTGGCTTGGTTCTCAGACAGTGCAGCATAATGGTTAGAAGGCTGGACTAGGACTGGGGAGAACTGGGTTCAAAACCCCATGAATCATACTTTTTTGTGTTTCCTTGATATGATGTAATTTGAAAGAGAGACAACCTTATTTTAAATATGAAATCATTTTTAAAATTAAAAAAGAAATCCCTACTCAGCTATGAAACTCACTGGATGACCCTGGGATAGACTCCATCTCCGAGTCTAACCTACCTCACAGGGTTGTTATGGGGATAAAATAGAGGGGGAGGGAAGAACCATGTAGGATGGGATATAAACAATGAAGACTGAAAACAGTCCCTGTGTATACAGCTGTGCATGTATTTGGGGTCCCTGAAAAAGCAATTATATTCAGACGCCGTTATGAATGCATGGAGATCACTGGCACGGCATTCAGTCCCAATTCTCCCTCTCTGAGCATTCATATAGCATCTGAAAGGAACATACAACTGGCAGAATCAAGAGGTAAAGCTTTTTCTGGACTTGGCTGATTCAGCATGAAGACGACGGGGTTACAATGTTCAAATACTCCCTCACTGATAAAACTTCTGTCTCTACACACTGAAAGCTAGCGTGTCAGGGGAATGTTCTCTACCTAGCCATCTTTCCAATGGACTAGTTTTCAATGTGATGGAGATTGTGGATTTTTTTGGAGGGTGAGGAGGGTTCAAATTCGTAGAAATACATATAGTATGGGAGAAAAAACACACTGATCTGATTCACACATCACACTAAGCCACCGTGGTTTAATTAACCTGTGGGGCTTCACGATGTGTGCCAGCCACCAATTTGAATATACAAGCCATTATCTTCCATGTGAATTACTATCCCTTTCTGAATGATCCCTAAGAGATACTCAACGCTAAGTGATACCTTTGGTTAGATCGACTTTTGAGACAGCTGATACATAGTGCAGTGGCTATGAGACGGAAGTATGATCGAGGAAATCCTCTGTTGAAGTGTCACTTCTAATATGAACACAGTAAGTGCTCCCCCACTGGCAATATAGGGGTAATACTATCCTATATTACAAGGTTGTTGTAACAATTACTGAGACAATGTCTGTGAAGTACTTTGATCACTGTAAAAATGTTAAACTTGATTACGTTTGTAGGATTATGGCCATTTCGAAGTCCCAAAGATCTCTTCAATTCAAACTGCATACTGTTACAGCAGCTAAAGTTGGACCACTTAAATATATCATTTTGCCT
This sequence comes from Heloderma suspectum, assembly GCF_057233095.1. Lineage (NCBI taxonomy): Eukaryota > Metazoa > Chordata > Lepidosauria > Squamata > Helodermatidae > Heloderma > Heloderma suspectum. Next base: position 173,669,621 of record NC_139459.1, read on the forward strand.
ATTTTGTACTAGGGATGAATGATTCATACCAGAGAATGCCTGATGAAGAGTTATGTGTAACCAGAAAGCGTGCATATGGACAGAATATGGCTGATACAAAATGAGCATAATAAACCTACACAGTTCATCCACGTAAAAAACAAACAAATCCACTTTTCTAGCTCTTATTCTCTGGAGCCGATGAGACAATAACGTTCTGCATCGATTCCCAATTCTTTAGATCCTCTCTTGAGTCTTTGACCACTAGTACTGCAGTACCTTGGATGTTATCAATTCCACAGTGATGCCAAAATCTCTCTCCTTAGTGGCCACTACAACACTGGGTTCCAACTCTGTGTATATAATAGGATTATTTCATTTCAGTGTGCATTTCTTCTCACATCGGTGCTGTGTTTCCTCTGCCGCTTTACTCAAGCACCTAGCCTGGAGAGACACGGTCTCCTTCTGAAGGCCATCACACTCTGCTCTGGATTTCATTATCTTGAGTCATGCATATGTATCATCATGTGAAAAGTCATGGTCCCCTTTTTCAGAAACGAGGCAATGGTTTCGGGGAAGGAGAAAGGGGAAGAGCTTTGCCACAGGGGCCTGGGACCTCTGCAAAAAGAAGGGGCTCCTGTCAGGATCCATTATAGGGGAACACTCTAGAAAATAGGCCTCTCCCAGGAGATCAGAGAGAAGAAACACTCAAAGTGTGTGCATGGGGGTGGGGGGAGAGAGAATAGGTTTCCCAGAACACACAGACTGGCTGCAGCACCTACCGAACCAGGTAGATGGTGCAAACTCTCTGTAGTTGTTCTGCAGAAATCATAGGCAAACCACATCTTCCCCACCCCCGCCCATCCCCAGATCAGCAGTTATGACAGAACACCAGAATTTGGGATGGGAGATCCCACCATGTCTACCCATGTCCAGACCTTCCTGTTTGGCAACCATGACTGAGCTAAAGCCACACTCCCAGAGTAAGGTCCAGGTTAATCCCTCCGCCCACCCATGCACTGAGCAGTCCACCAGGCAACTCCCCCCCCCCGCCTTGGCTCAAGCCAGTTGCAGGTAAGTAGGTGGGGGTGGGGAAGAGGTTGTGTGTCTCGAAGCCCCTAATGGAAAAAGGCTGTCACATCTCTTCAACCCCCACCCGTCCACCCATCCTCCATCTCCTTGCCGGCTTTGTAACATCCTGCCCATGTCTGTTCATCTCACCATACTCCGCCTCTGCCTGGCTGTCAAGTCCTATCCATCACTGGACACAATCCATTCTCTCTCTCTCTCTCTCCCCAGTCACCCCCACCAATGGCACTCAAGCCCCATCCATCATCATCCTCCCAGCCACCTAATTCCACCCACCCAACAGCCTACTCCACCCTGGATACTTCTCTCCTCCTCCCCCCTCCGCCCACCTGCAGCCGCCCTGCAGGGTAGACTGGGGAATCCAATTAGAAGAGCTCATCCTAGTCCAGCCATCGCCATGCCGGGCAAAGAGAGGATTGGAAGAAACGCGGAGGGGAGGGGACTTATTTCCTTACCCCTGTGGATGCCCCCGCCGCCAGCGCTGTTCTGACTTGCACCAGTCCCCGGTCTCGGATTTCCTCCTACCTCCCAAGTACACCCCCACCCCCGTGCCAAGTAGCCCCAGCGGCGCCAGCAGCAAGCGCCAGGGAGGTGAGGAGCAACCTGGATGCTGATGCTGCCCGAAATAGCAGCAGCAGTGAGCAGGGGAGGGACCATCCGCCGTAGCCAAGGCAACGGGAATTGCTACCCTCCTTCTCCTCCGGCCAGACAAAAAGTGATGCCGTCTGGCATAGCGCGGGGGGGGGGGGGAGATGGAGGTGAAGGACGGGTGGGCTGGCCAATCGCAGAGCACAGCAGCAGATAATCCGCAGGGCTGTGTAGAACATCCCCCCCAACCCCGGTCCGCTCCCCGCAAGCCCTCCGCCCCGCTGCCACGCGGTGTTTCACCTCTAGGGGCCGCTGGTGTGCAGCAAGGAGAGCGGCCTTCCGTTGCAACGCTTTATTAGCTGATTATATTATTAGCATGAATTAATGTTCTATTTTTAAAATCGTATTGGGTTCTTTCTTTCTTTCCTAAAATAGACATTTAACAGAAACAAAGCACTTTGGTAAACCGTACAATGCACAAGCCCCTTCATGGATCACTGCCTTGTTGTGGCGAAGGGCCTTGCGTAACTCAGTGAAGCCATAAGCTACGCCGTGCAGGGCCACCCAAGACAGACAGGTCATGGCGGAGAGTTCTGACAAAATGTGGTCCACTGGAGAAGGAAATGGCAACCCACTCCAGTATTCTCGCCAAGAAAACCCCATGGAACGTGTCACAAGGCTAAAAGAGATGACGCCGGAAGATGAGCCCCTCAGGTCGGAAGGTGTCCAATATACTACTGGGGAAGAGCAGAGGGTATTTCCAAGTAGCGCCAGAAAGAGTGAAGCGGCTGGGCCAAACCCGAAAGGACACTCAGCTGTGGATGTGTCTGGTGGTGAAAAGAAAGTCCGATGCTGTAAAGAACAATATTGTTTAGGAACCTGGAATGTCAGATCAATGAATCAAGGTAAGCTGGAGGTGGTCAAACATGAGATGGCAAGATTGAACATCGACATCTTGGGAATCAGCGAACTCAAATGGACAAGCATGGGCGAATTTGATTCAGGTGACCATGATATCTACTACTGTGGGCAAGAATCCCTTAGAAGAAATGGAGTAGCACTCATAGTCAACAAAAGGGTGGGAAAAGCAGTACTGGGTACAATCTCAAAAACGATAGAATGATCTCAGTACGAATCCAAGGCAAACCATTCAACATCACAGTAATTCAAGTCTATGCCCCAACCACTGAGGCCGAAGAAGCTGAGGTTGATCGGTTCTATGAAGACCTACAACACCTTCTAGAACTAACACCAAAAAAAGATGGCCTCTTCACCATAGGGGATTGGAATGCTAAAGTAGGAAGTCAAGAAATCACCAGGATAATAGGCAAGCATGGCCTTGGTGTACAAAATGAAGCAGGACAAAGGCTAATAGAGTTTTGCCAAAAGAACATGCTGATCATAGCAAACACTCATTTCCAACAGCACAAGAGGCGACTCTACACATGGACATCACCAGATGGTCAATATCGAAATCAGATTGATTATGTCCTTTGCAGCCAAAGATGGAGAAGCTCCATACAGTCAGTAAAAACAAGACCTGGAGCTGACTGTGGCTCAGATCATGAGCTTCTTGTTGCAAAATTTTGGCTTAAATTGAAGAACATAGGGAAAACCACTAAACCATTCAGGTATGACCTAAATCATATTCCTTATGAATATACAGTGGAGGTGAGGAATCATGGAGAAAGCAAGAGAATTCCAGAAAAAGTCTATTTCTGTTTCATTGACTATGCTAAAGCCTTTGATTGTGTGGATCACAACAAACTCTGGCAAATTCTTAAAGAGATGGGAGTACGAGACCACCTTACCTGTCTCCTGAGAAACCTGTACGAGGGTCAAGAAGCAACAGTAAGAACCGGACATGGAACAACCGATTGGTTCAAAATTGGGAAAGGAGTACGACAAGGCTGTATATTGTCGCCCTGCTGATTTAACTTATATACAGAGTACATCATGAGAAACGCCAGGTTGGATGAATCACAGGTCGGAATTAAGATTGCGGGGAGAATTATCAACAACCTCAGATATGCAGACGATACCACCCTAATGGCAGAAAGTGAAGAGGATCTAAAGAGCCTCTTGTTGAGGGTGAAAGAGGACAGTGCAAAAGCTGGTTTGAAACTCAACATTAAAAAAACTAAGATCATGGCATCTGGCCCCATCACTTCCTGGCATATAGAAGGGGAAGAAATGGAAGCTGTGACAGATTTTACTTTCTTGGGCTCCAAGATCACCGCAGACGGTGACTGTAGCCATGAAATTAAAAGATGCTTGCTCCTTGGGAGGAAAGCTATGGCACACCTAGACCGCAAAATAAGAAGCAGAGACATCACCTTGCCGACAAAGGTTCGTATAATCAAAGCTATGGTTTTCCCAGTAGTAATGTATGGCTGTGAGAGCTGGACTATAAGGAAGGCTGAGTGCCGAAGAATTGATGCTTTCGAACTGTGGTGCTGGAGAAGACTCTTATGAATCCCCTGGACTACAAGGAGGTCAGATCAGTCCATCCTAAAGGAAATCAATCCTGACTGCTCATTGGAAGGATAGATACTGAAGCTGAAGCTCAAATATTTTGGCCACCTAATGCGAAGAGAAAACTCCCTGGAAAAGACCCTGATGCTGGGAAAGATTGAAGGCAAAAGGAGAAGGGGACGGCAGAGGACGAGATGGCTAGATAGCATCACTGATGGAATGAATATGGACTTGAGCATGCTCCGCGAGAGAGAGCAGGACAGGAAGGCCTGGCGTGCTATGGTCCATGGGGTCACGAAGAGTCAGACACAACTGAACGACTGAACAACAATGCACAAGCATATTCCCAACCCCAGTCATTTATTTTCATCAGGTATACCACTTAATCAACCCCCTCTTCCTTTTATTTTAACTTGTGGGACCTGATCTTAAGCATGCTTACTCAGAAGTAAGCGCCACTGAGTTCCCAGGTAAGTGTGCATATAGGATCACAGCACTGGAAACCATGTTTGATTATATTTATTTTGAATGATTTTAACAGGTTTTTTAATTGGGTTCACTTTGCATTGTTTTATCCTTTTTACAGAGGAGTAGCTGTGTTAGTCTATTGTGGCGAACAGAACCAAGAGTCTTGTGGCACCTTAAAGCCCAACAAATGTATTCTGGCATAAGGTTTCGTTGACTATTATTTGTTTCTTAATATTCACTTATTTACTACATTTCGACACTGCCCAATAACCTAAGCTCTCTAGACAGTTCACAAAAGTTAAGATTAAAAAAAAATACAACATGGTAAAATATAAAGCCCTTAAAAATTTAAAACAGAGTAAAACCAAAGTAAAAACCAGAGTAGAAGTCAGCAGCAATGTAGAGATCTAAAAACACAGCAACACATTTAAAAACAAAACTGAAGGACTAAAAAGCCTATGGACTACATTAAACTATAGTCCTCTTCATCTGATGCATAAAGCATTATCAAGAGTTCGTATATATAGATACACAGAATACATGTCAGGGTGGATGGAGAGTGATTGTCAGTAATTTCTGTACTTAATTTCCTTCTGACCTCACTTTTTACAATTCACTCCCTCTCTCTCACACACACACACACCCATATATACTGTATAATATACCTGAAACTCTTAATAATACTTCATGCATCTGATGAATTGGAAAATACTTGTTATTCTTGAAGGGCTTTTAACATGAGGCTGTTAATCCACTGCATCTACTTTCACTTTCTTTGCAAAATTGAGATCTGAGCACTACACCAAAAGACTTTCCTGCTTTTTCACTACATAACCTCTAGGTGGCTCTTTGGTGTAGCAGAATAGTGCAAATACACAAGTGGAAAGATGTTTTCTTTTGCTTTCACGCATAATACTGCATTTTCCCTTCTCTAAAAAACTTGCCAAAACTGCTCTTTAAAAACAGAAGCAAAACTGAAGATCACAACATTGCCTAAAGAACCCGTAACAACCACGAGAAAGGAATGATAAGTGCACAGTAAATGCCTCAAGGCTATTAGTTATTGATATCAGGTTGACTTTTGTACTTCTGTATTTTTATCACATTGGTTTTGTATTGTTATATTTTTAGATCTTTGTAATTTTTTGTACTATTGTTTTATTTTACTATAATTGTATGACGCCCACCTGTGGTTCGGGTGGGACGCAGAAGTAGTCTAGGTGGGACAAGGGGTTTTCATAACAATTACTAAAAATGTGCTCTCCCTCAATCCCCGTGTCCACCTGCAAGTGTGCCGTGCCATCTCCTGCTGACCCGACCTGCCAGAGATTATCCATCTGTGACCTTTTGACATGCTAGCAGTAACCTTTTTAATTACTAATAGAATTATTTCTGCTTGTGTTTTAAAGCCGTAGCAATAAAATGTATGGCCAACCATACAACTGCATTTTTAACGTCCTTAAAACTTACCATAAATGATAAATATAATGACAGAATGCCTGCAAACATTTAAATGTCCTTCTTGGGAAAAGGTGGGCTTTTTGTTTCTATCATGTTGGGACCCGGGTTCTTTGACAGAGTGATTGGTGGGACATAAGATACAAAACACTGAGGATCACTGGCCTAGAAAAGTTGGTTTTTTAAAGGCCTCTTATAAATACAAATAATAAATATAATAAATAACAAACTTTGATGGGAACAAATCCCATAAAAAACAACATTTACAGTGAGCAACCCATATTACCCTCTCAGTGGCTGCTGCTTGCAGTATGGCTGGGTGTTCCCAGGCAGGGAACTGATGTAGCAATGGCGCTGGTTGGATGGATGTACACCAGATACATGTCTTTTCCTGTCAAACCTGCTGTGTGGCCAGACCTTAGGAGAGGCATTTCAACTGTTTAGAGTGGAGGGAAAACTGCACAAAAGCTGGGAAACCACCTGTTGTATAAGTATGATCAGACAGCACAAACATGGGGTATCCACTTTATTGGATGGGATCCAGTTTAGAGACTTTTCTCCTGCTCCACGTCAACAAAGAGGGTATTTTCATGGCACAGGCCAGCTCAAAGACACTTTATTTTAATGAGGATAAGAACAGTTGCTAATATACATGGGAAGATTGGGTCCCTTTAAAGTCATTTGCGTGCCAGAGAGCTGGGGATTTGGTGAGTGGGTCCTTTGGCTGCATGGTTTATTGTTATCTATTTGAGAGCTGATAGCACAACATTGTATTTGGAATTTATTGTCATTGGGTTGGATCCAGATTTAAGCTGGATCAACTGCTCTAGTGACTTCCCTTCCCCCTCCTTAACATGGCAGCCCCCTCCAGACCCTTGAAAATGCTGTCTGATCATATTCTTCCCCTGACCCTCAGAACAAAAAAGATGGGAGGCCGAATTAACCTTGGTGACTTTCTTATGAATCTGGCTGCATCGGAAAGAGACATCTTGTCATTTTATGGTCTAGGATAAGACTTGATCCCTTGAATTAAGGAATAACTGACAAGACTGGACTACTAAAGTAGGTATTTACAATTTTGACATTTCTCCCGTAAACTTTTGCTCCTCTTCTTTATAGGCAATAAATGGTGTTGAAAGTTTTAATCCGTTTAAATGGGGCTATCTGTAAAATATGTACTGCATCAAGGTGGAAGATGGAGTAACAAAGTTATGACAAAGAAGGGTTTGTCCCTTGGGTAAAATGAGACAAACTGTGATGGGGGAGATTTTTTAAAGGCCTTCCCAAGAGTGAAATACTTTATGGCTGGTCCCTAATTGATAGATCAATCAACTATAGTTTAGTTGATTAATCAGCAAGGGCCCAATTTTAATTAATGCGTATACTTGCTTGTTTTTGATTGCAAGATATGTTGCGGTGAGAGGGAACAAAATAGAAAAAAAATAAAGATGGCTTTTCCTTCTATAACTGTGATAATTTTTTTTTCTAAGAGTGCAATGCTATGCATGTTTAGACAGAAAAAAAGACCTACAACTCCCAGCAGCCCTCCAGCCAGCCATGTAGGACTTTTTTTCAGCCCAAACATGCATACAATTGCACCCTTAAACTTCCTTTAGAACCCCCCAAAGGCATCTGTACCGCAGTATTGTTTTATTGCCTTTGTAAGCCACCTTGAGTGCCATTTTTTGGTAGAGAGGCAGGGTACCAATCTAATATATAGTAGTTTAGCGATTGATTTATTAGTCTATATCCTCTCCCCCACCCCCATTTTTCATTGCAGTAACATACTGAAGGCAGATATTTTATCACTGTAAGCACGCAGTTCCATAGAAAATAATACTTAGCAGTTATCTGGTGCTTTTTAAGTATCCCACATGCATCACAGCATGCACAATCTTTTTGTAAGCCTTAACGACAATCCCGTAAGATCGGTCAGTTTTATTCTTCGCCCGTCTTGCAGATGGAGAGAGAGCCACGTCTGGATGTGATTGGCTTGTCTAGGCCATCAAGCACGTGCACAGCAGCAGAGATGAGAGATTCAAATCAGCTGATCTATAGCCACTGCACTACCACAGCAGGTGTTTTTCAATAAAGAATTGAATGGGAAGACCACCCAATCTGTCAGCCTGGAACAGGCCTCGCTGTCTGTTTGCTTTGCTGCCCTCTGTATTTGCATGGTGCACTGCAGAAGTGGAATGAGGAAGCTTGCTGGTCTGTATTTGACCCCCATCAAAACAGCAATGTTATCTCCCGCACTAAGACAGCACCGGGGAACCTCTGCTCTCCAGATGTTGTTGGGCTCCAACCCCTCTCAGCCCCAGCCGGCACGGCCAATGGGCAGAATGATGGGAGATGTAGTCCAGCAACATCCAGAGGGACAAGGATCCAGGTAGCGGTATTGGTACGCCCTCCCCCAGCCCCCCCCCCCCCCGCCGCCTATGTTCTCTGAATGTGAGCTCCGCCTAGTTGGTCTTCCTTTGCCTTGTCAGAATGTGGTGCCCCCTGTCCCCCAGCAGGTGGCAGCAAAACTCTGCATCCCAGACCTAAGATTCAGATTGTAGTGCGACCACTGAAAAGGAGTAATTGGTGAGTATACTTAGAAAGCCGTACCAATACGTGTTTCACAGAAGATACAAAGAAGAGTGCTGTTGCCCTCATGTCCTGCTAGTGGGCTTCCCATGGGCAGCTGGTTGGCCACCGTGTGAACAGAATGCTGGACTAGGTGGACCCTATTTCTTAAGAGTCAAGGTGGCCGTATCACTCGTAGTCAACATACCACATTTGGGGTAGGACCGGAGAACATTCTTAGCTCTGGCTGTATCATAACGGACATCTCTTGAAGCGTGTGTGTGTATAAGACTGTTTCTGCTACTAAGCATCAATGAGATCCCCGAAGAGTGATATCACAACAATGAATATCCTTTGAAATTCCAAAGCAAAGAGCAAAAATCAGTGGTGGGGTGGGGCAGACACAGAATTGAATATCAGCAGCTGGCCTCTCTCATTTCATTCCTTTAATTTAATTTACAGTCAGTCATTCTGATCAACACAGTAATATATTTCCAGGCACAAAGACATATAACCACATGAGAAACACCAGTTCGAGGCCGAAAGGACTGCACACATAATCTAAATCAGCCTTCCCGAACCTGGCACCCTCTGGATGTGTTGGGCTATAACTCCCATCATCCCCAGCCATGACTGGGTATGGTGGGTGCTGGGGATGATGGGAGTTGTGGCCCAACACATCCAGTGGGTGCCAGGTTCGGGAAGGCTGGTCTAAATCAAAGACATGCACCGTCACATCACAGAAGAGGCATCTTCTTGGCTCTGAGGCATCAGAGCCCCAGGCAGTATCCTCAGCTTCAGTCTATCCAGTGACACCATCACAGCATCACTGTACAGATTTTTTCCATCAGTTTTAAAAGAGGGGGGGGAGATCCCACCCGTAGCCTTATCCTATGGTGACATGTGTCAAAAATGGCCAGCACACAACTTTCTGTAACATTACACCAGCGTCGCAGGATGGGGGGAGGTTCGATGTGACAACACTTTAGAATGTGAGTAACATTGAACACATCTGCAGTGTGAATGTAGCTTAGCCTTTTTGGTGACGTCACACAGTCTGGGAATGACATCACATTGTTGAAACAGTACTCGTCTCGTCTAATTACAAGCAACAACACCCCGCTGTCTGTTTATGAGTGTGTATGTGTGCGCACACACGCAGGGATACATCTTGGCTGCTCTGGTGATTTTCTTTAGGAAAGAGAGGAACTTGTTTGATGATGTCACCACCATGCTTTGTACTCAGACAGCGAACTCTTAAAGGGACATATACACACCTCAGTACAGTCTGGAACCATGGAGGACAGATGGGTGATTAGAACCCATTTCCTGAATTCAGGCTGGGAAGCAGATAGAACAGCACTCCAGGCAGATCTCAAGACAGTCAGAGGAGCCGCAGCAATCCTGCAGCATCCCGCAGCCTAAGCCACAGGGGCAATTCCCCCCACCTGCTTCCCCACAGCAGTTCTCAGCCAGGGTCTCCCCTCCTTCCCCACTGCAGCAAGCCTCCAGGCAGCCCCCGCAGCCCCCACAGTCCAGGGCAAGTGAGCAAAGGGACACAAACTCACAGAAGAGGCAGGCGAGGGCACAGTGTGCACAACGGTCTAGAGCAGGAGAGAGAAAGAGAAGAATTAGTGTCATGGGGAAGAGGATCTGGGAATCTCACCATCTAATTACCTGCACTTCCCCTAACTGCAGTCCTCCCCCGCCCCTCTCTCTCTCTCTCTCTCTCTCTCTCTCTCACACACACACACACACACACACACACACATGCTGTTCTTTGTAAATTCAAATTCAGGTTCTCTAGACAAAACAACTCATGATATGCACAAACCATTCCTGGATTGTGCCACTTCAGGCTGGGGAGGGGGTGGGGGATTGCCTGGATTACATCGCGTAAAAATCCCTACACATAGAAAGCTAGCATGTCAGGAAGCAAGGTTCTTCTACTAATATTTCTTAAATTATTATTATAAATAATACAATCTTATGTCATATTTTATACATATTTCCATTGAACAGTCTTTCATATTGTTATTCTAATGAACTGATGATTATTTGTATTGCGTTATAACTTTACATAGCTTTTCCTCCTTACACTATTCCAAATAAATCATAAGATTGTACCTTATCTTGCAATTTCCAAAATATATCAAAAATAGGTAATTTTTCAATACAACATTTTGTTTCCATATCTACCCTGTCTAATTCTAATAATCACAGGTAAGAGAAAACATCAAAAATCCGTATTAGTGTAATACCTTTATTAGGCCAACCAAAAGCTCACAAAAACGTGTGCAAGCTTTTGAGATCTCTTCATTAGACAAGATGTTACAAAAAGCAGGTAGTGGGCAAGGTGGAACAAGGAAGGGCAAAACTCCCTGACTTGATGGTGAAGTCACAGTGACCCTGCTTGCATATAAGGACAACCCATGGCTTAATTAACCCATGACTTGTTTGAATCATGGGTTGTCATTACATCCAAATCCGGGCCTATGGGTTAACTGGGGGATGTTAACCATGAACAACCCACAAAGAGAACCCATGGGTGGTTGTTGGGTTGTGAACTGTGGGTTGTTCAAACCATGTTCTTACATCCAAACCCAGAATCATGGGTTGTGTGGGGGTTGTTTCATCAGGCTATTTGGTGTTGCAAAGGCTCCCAGAATTTTGTTCAGCAAGAGGGGGCTGAACAAAAACAACCCATGAACTGGAAAAACAACCCACAGTTCCCTTTTCTACACAAGGCTATTAATGGGCTGTAAATGTGCTGTATCTACTTTTGGTTTCATTGCAAAATTGAGATCTGAACACTACACATTTTGCTTTCACAATGCTGCATTTTTCCTGCTCAAAAAAAAAACTCGCCCAAAGTGCTGGTTAAATACAGAAGGCAAACTGGAGAGTCACAATGTCATCTCAAGAACCCGTGAACAACTGTGAGCAGGGAATGACAAGCATATGATAAATACATTGTGTAGATAAGTCCAATGTGCTCAGTCGTCTGATGGCCAATTTGTGGGTTAACTCAATAAGCCATGGGTTAATTAAATCATGGGTTGTCATTATGTGCAAACAGGCTCATTGTCTGCATGTTCAGAATCCCAAGATGAAATAGGGGAAGAGGGGTTTACACAAATTCAAACAGCAGGTCATGTGATGGTTCCAGGCTGGACCTGGAGGTTTCTGAGATCAAGAAAGAGGATCCAACATTTATTTTTTATTGATTGATTTGATTTGTACCCTCCCTTTCTACCAAGAAAAATGGTACTCAAGGCAGCTATTTCTCCCTTTCACTGTGCCCTCAACCATCAAGTTAGGTTTACCCCCACCTCGTATCCCCACCCCACCCCACCCTTGAGATCTAGAGATCTCAAAAACATGGACACATTTTTGGTGATCTTTTAGTTGGCCTAATACATGTATTATACTAATGTGGGTTCTGGAATAATTTTACCAGTTCCCACATCCTCATCATCCATTCTCTTGTTGACATGCTTTTTGCTTCCATTTACAACTGATTGCAATTCTAACAGTCACTAGCAAATTCATTATCATTTCTCGATCTTCGTGAGGTACCTTATTCTTCGCATATCCAAAAAGAACAGTGAATGGATCATAAATCAAATTATATCCTATCATTTCATTGATATTTTCGAGTTTCCCTAAAGATCTTAATAGTTGGACAATAACCAAAGATATGTAACATATCTGCTCTCACACATCCATACCTCCAGCATTTATCGACTGTACCTGGATATATATGACTCAGTCTTTGTTAGATGCCATCTAAAAATGAGTTTCTTTCCCTTTTAGATTTAAGCATAGGGTTTCCGAGGGAACATTCTACCAGATCTATTTCCAGGACTCACGGAGAAAGGTTCTAACCCAGGCTTCCCTTGACAGTTTTCTGTGCAAAGAGTCTATATACAAAACATGCAATTCCCCCACCCGCAGCCTGAAGCCAGGAACAATATTACCATGTTTATCAGCTGTTTCTCTCAAGAGCTGAACCAACAACAGGGAAGCACTCTAATAATGAAAAGAAAAACAAGTGCTGAAGTCACAACGTCTGCTTATTGCCTGTTTGCCCACCCAGTGTTTTAGAGATCACTCTCCTTCTTCAGGGGCTGCCTGCAATATGCAATTAAAAAGAATATCACTGAAAATTATTCTTTTCAATTGTAATCTTTTTAATTGTATATGCAGCTGTGAATGTACTTATTTGTATGAAGTCCATGGCTTGTTGTCCTGTATGTCATACGGCTTTTATGGAAGGAAGATTTTAGGCTTGTATATCTTGTTATGTTGTAGGCAGTCCCCAAAGGAGGAGAGTTGTCTCCCAAAAAATTGGGCTGGCAAAGCACACAATGAACAAGCACAGTTGTCACATCGTCATTTGTTTTTCTTTTCATTTCTGTCTCGAAAGCCTCCCGCATACAAGCAGGGATCTTGCTTGCTTAACCGGCAGTAGCAGATGAGTTTCTGCAAGGAGCTTGGTGTGATCTAGCAACTCAGCTCTTGGAAAGCTTTCTTTCCTTCAGAGCCAGGAACATGGGTTAGGAAATTAAAGGGGGCAGTAGGGGAAGGAAATAATGCTGGATGACTTTATGGCATGAAACTGATGGGAAGACAAGCAAAACCAGCCAGGAGGTAGATCAGTTGGGATTCTGCTTGCCAGAAAACAAGAGCGGCATAAGTTGAAGAGCAGTGCTGGCGCTAGGATTTGGAGGCAGGCAAAGAGAGTTATTTTGCACCACCTCTGACCTTCAGAGGAGCTCCAGGCAAAGGGAGGGTGGCAGCAATGTCAGGGCAGTGGGACCTTTGGTGGCCTTCAGACCCCAGCAGATCTCAACCTCGTCACCACTCCTTAGAGCTGGCCCTGTCAATCAGACTGAATTAGGGTGCTTCTAGACCAAGGGCGTTGAACCTCGTTCAGCCCAGGGGCCAAATTCCATTTGAGAGTAGCTCTTGGGGGCCACAGTGCATTGGTGGGTGGGGCCAAAGCCAAATGGGGTGGGGCCAAAAATACCAGCATATTTTAGCCTAAAGCTCTTACTGGCAGTAACTAAGGGAATGCACAAACGCCAGGAGGAAATCATCAATGTTCAGTGGCAGGGGAAAAGGGGGTGTGGCCATCTGGGAAACAAGATTAGGACCACAGCTGGCTTTGGCCCCTGGGCCTGAGGTTCTGCGCCCCTGTTCTAGATGGAGGGCTCCTGGCGCTACTAATTAGAAGACATTTTGTGCAGCTATTCTGTAATTAGAAGACGTTTTGTGCTAGCTATTCTAGCGTATTTTCCACGGTAAGGAAAAAGACGGAAGAAGCACGGGAGGGTTACGAGAGGAAGATGCCATCATCTGGACCACTGCAAAGTTCCATGAATGAGTCTGGGTGATGGCGCCATGAAAGCCTTGCCCAGAAGCACCCTTAGGGTCAATCTGGACGTTGCGCAGAATACCCAGTCCTGCTGAAATGCAAATAATCCGAGCCTGCAAAGGACAACAGTGCACAAAACCTCTGGCTTAAAATCAGCCCAAGCGTTGCTCACCTGGCCATGAAGATCCCAGAAGGAGCTTAGGATTAGTAGGAAGCTTCCTCGGGAGCCAGGGTTAGTCAACGGTAGCACAGCTCAGACACTTCGAGTGCAAGTTCTAGGCAGTCGCCAGCCTGGTAGCATATTTCCAGGACTGGCCCCTCTGACCGGCAGCAGCAGCAGCTGCAACAGCAGCCCTGGGCATCAGAGCAAAGTCCCTGAAGCCTTGAGCTGCAGGCCGGCAGAGGGGAACGGGAGCACAAGGACCCAGGCAGAAGAGGCAGGAGGTCAGAAAAACGGCAGAAGAGACAGGCCAAGAGGAGGGTGGCACACAGCTCTGTGGAAAGGAAGGAGAGGGTGAAGACAGACGGACGTAGCATTCCTCTACAGGAGTGTACAGCTGATTTAGAAACGCCCCTGCAGCATTTATTTCAGATACACCTTTCCGAATCAAACTCTGAAAATACCAGCTATGCATGTTTGCAGCACAAGGCTGTACTGAGGGAGCCACTCCACCAGCCCTGCTGAAAGACTTAACCCCCCCCCCTTCCCTCCCCATTCCTTTTTCCTTGGGTGTCGTGTCTTTTTTAGATTGTAAGCTTGCAGGCAGAGACTGCCTTGTCTTACTGATTATATGTAAGCTCAGGACTGGCCCAAGACATTTTGCTGCCTGAGACAGAAGACAAGATGGAGCCCCCTCCCGTCCCATGCCCAAAAGCCGACTGGACTGGCAAATGAACTGGTTTCCAACGCTGATGTTGGGACATTGTCTTCCACCACACCTGAAGGCAACAGGCTAACCTAAGGGAGGAAGAGCAGGCCGTCTGGCCCACATTTCTCTCCTCCAAGACCCTGCTGCCTAGGGATGGGGGAGAATTTCTCCCCGAAACTTCGGGGGGCCGAGTGCCAACGCATTCGGCCCCCCGAAATCGGCGGTGAAATTCTCCGCTCCCCCCGGATTGGGACTTACCTTTCACGAATGTCCCTCCCGGCGGCGGGTCCCAGCGGCGGTTCGTCGGGTCTTCGTCAGGGGCGGGGGCGGCAGCCGGTCTTTCGACCGGCTGCCGCCGCCGCCATTACAAGTGCAGTAAAAAAAAAAAGAAAACCTCGTGATAGGCTACGTAACAATTAACGTAGCCTATCACGGCTAGATCTCCAAAGTCAGCCGTGATAGGCTACGTTAATCGTCACGTAGCCTATCACGGGTGACTTTGAAAAAAAAAAAGCGCGTACGCAAATGGCGGCCCCCATAGGGCGCCGCCATTTGCGTTCCTTATTTGGTCCCGGTAGTCTACGTAAAGATTTACGTAGACTACGGCGAAATTAAAGGCAACGTTATGACTTTGGAAAAAAAAAAAAGCGCGTACGCGAATGGCGGCCCCCATAGGGCACCGCCATTTGCGTTCCTTATTTGGTCCCGGTAGTCTACGTAAAGATTTACGTAGACTACGGCGAAAATAAAGGCAACGCTATGACTTTGAAAAGAAAAAAAAACGCGTACGCGAATGGCGGCCCCCATAGAGCGCTGCCATTTGCGTTGCCCTTATTTTCACCTTAGTCTACGTAAATCTTTACGTAGACTACCAGGACCAAATAAGGAACGCAAATGGCGGTGCCCTGTGGGGGCCACCATTTGCATACGCGCTTTTTTTTTTTCAAAGTCACCCGTGATAGGCTACGTGACAATTAACGTAGCCTATCACGGCTGACTTTGGAAATCTAGCCAACTAGACTTTGGAAATCTAGCCAAATCTAGTTACGTAGCCTATCACAGGGGTGGTTTTTGTTTGTTTGTTTTCGCGGCCGGGTAGACAGGGCGCTTCTACCCGGCCTGAATCTCGCCGGCGAGGGATGGGGCGCCTCCCCCCCGGCCTGAATTTCGGCCGGGCGAGGCGGGGCGCCTCCCCCCCCTCGCATGAACTTCGGGGGGAGAAGCGAAGCGCCTCCCCCCCACCACGAAGCAAGCTTCGAGGACAGATAAGGGACTTTCGTCCATCCCTACTGCTGCCACCTCCCAGCATCTGCCTCCTGAGGCAACTGCTTCACTCTGCCTAATGGCAGGGCTGGCTCTGCATAAGCCGCTCCGGGAACCTTTATGGCTGAGGAGCAAGATAAAAAAAATTAATTAATAAGCCAGCTATGGATCAGACCTGATTGGATGGTGCCTATGCCATCACAAAGCCACCCCTGGGGCAATTCTGCAATTATTTTCATGTATTTGTTTATTTAATAATAATAATAATAATAATAATAATAAGGCAATGAAGAAACATAACGGAGGAAACCTGCTTCAAGCATACAGGGAAAGGCAAGACCAATTGCTGAATCAGCATTCAAATTTGCTGGTAGGCATATCCGTTATTTCAGATGAGAAACTGGGAGGAAGCCAGGCTCATATTGCAGCTGGGGGACCTGCCTCAAGTCTTCTTTTTATATTACGACTGTCTCCATTTCCTCCTCTCTGGGTGAAGACAATTAGGCATGTCTGGCCTGAGCCACTTAAGCTCATTACACACTAAATGATAGCTAGCTAGCTAAGAGCTACTCTGCACATCCAGAGTGGTCCATGGTATAGCCCTGCTGGAATGGGAACCAGTTAAGACCACAAGTGGGGGGTGGCATGTTTAAATGCTCCCCTGTGTAAATTGTACCCTGCCCTTTAACCCCTCTGCTTCCCAATGTGACTTGACTAATTATTAAAGAGCTGTTTGTATGTCTCAGTCAGAGTGCAGAATAAACAGGAGGTCTCTTTTGCTATTCACATTGGGGAAGAGGGGGTTAAACAGCCCTTAATGTTGGTGTGACACAGAGGGTGGAACGGAGCTAAATTTTTTGGCCCAATATGGTGTAGTGGTTAGAGTATTGGACTGGAACTCAGGAGATCTGGGTTCTAGTCCCCACTCAGCCATGAAGCTCATTGGATGACTTTAGGCCAGTCACTGACTCTCAGCCTATCCTACCTCGCAGGATTGTTGTGATGATAAAATGAAGAGGAGGAGGGCTATGTAACCTGCTTTGGATTCCTTGCAAGAGGAAAAAGAGTGGGATATAAATTTAAGAATAAATAAATTAGCCCTTGCTAAGTTTTTTTTTAATCCTCCCCTCATAGAGGCCATTCCAACCAACTGCCCTGTGAGCAAGAGAGGAAGTAAACTGTCATCATTACCATCTCTTCAAATAGGCTTTTGGGAGTAGGGAGGTTTCATATATACACACACACACACAGTATGTATGTATGTATGTATATATATATATATATGTATGTGTGTGTGTGTGTGTGTGTGTGTGTGTATATATATATATAATCTCCTCCTTCTCTCCCTATCCTTTATTCCTTGGATGTCATGTCTTAAATTTAGATGGTAAACCTGAGGGCAGGGACTGTCTTGCTACTTATCTTTGTAAGCCACTCTGGGATCTTTTTTGGATAAAGGGATAAAGGGTGGGGTATAAATGATGTAAGTATGTTAAAATTAGGGCGCAATCCTATGCATGTTTAGACCGAAGGAAGTGCTACAGTTCCCGGCATTCCCCAGCCAGCTATAGGGAATGCTGGAAGTTGTACGGCTTTTTTCTTTCTAAACATGCATATTGAGATAGGCAACCGCCTCTGAACTCGGAGGTGACCTATCCAATGCAGAGCAGGAGAAGCACGGAGGGGATCGTTCCCTCCGTGCTTCTCCTGCCCTGTATTTTCGGCTAGACAGCCGATTGTGGCTGTCTAGCCGCAGGAGGGCCGAATGGGGGAGGAGGCTGCCGGACGACACACTGGATGCGTCGTACAGGCATTTACGCCCTCCCCGCCCCGGAACGCCCCCAGACACGCCCCTTTTCAGCTGCTCCATGCTCCTCTTGTGAGTGCGGAGTACACGGCTGTTCCACGCGGCGTCCGAGACAGCGCGGAAGTGGGGGGAGGCCGGTTCCCGGAAAACCAGATATCCTATGGCCATCTAGCCTCCGTCTAGCAGCCATAGGATTGCTCCCTCCATTGCTGATCTTACACAGAGGGCTCCTAGCTCTACCAGTCTCAAGGCATTGTGCAGCTATTCTGTCTTTCCTCCTTAACAGACCTTTTGTGCTAAGGAAAAGGAGAGAAGAAGCAGGGGGTGGGGGAGACAGAGAATGACACGGTGGACTTACAAATGGAAGATAACATTCTCTGTTTGCGGCGGGGAGATCCAGAAATTACATCATCTGGAAGTACCCCTAATCTCAGGGCCTTCCCAAATGCTTACAAAATGCACTATTAGGGTGTTTAATTTTAACGAGGTACAGAAGGGCAGAGAATGCTGACGGACAGAGCCTCCGTTGCAGTTCACACCACTTGGCAGGCGCTTCAGAGCCCTTTGTCCTTGTTTTGGAGTGAGTAGCTGACCGGCATAATAAGGAGAGGGCCCTGCCTAAAGCTTCTGTTGCTGCTCATATCGGAGAGGACAGATGTCAAAGCCCTGTACCAGGAGTCTTGGCTTGCACGGGAAGAAGTTGTTCAGAGATGCTTAATTGGGAGGAGGCGCAACCTTGGGATCAGAGCAGTGGTGTAGCGAAGCCAGGGTTCGCAGGGATGCTGCGCTGGCACTTTTTAATCAGCGGGGACGCTGATGTCATCTCCCCGTCCGTCCATCCCCCGCGCAACAGAATTCCCCGTTCCCTCTGACCTTAGCTGCTATCCTCACAGTAGCTGGGGAAGCAGGGGGTGGATGGATTTTCTCCACGACAGTATATATTTGTGAGCTACCCCTGTTGTGATGCAAAGTATTTTCGGGGTGGCCTTGGGGAGGGGGGATCTTCACGACAACAGAATGAGAAGCACATTGGAGTATTACCCAGATTTTCGTGGATTTAGCTTTGCTCCATCAGGAACACACGAAGCCAGATAAGCCGAGTGTACTGTAGCTTTAAAATCTCGGTTTTGGGGGTCACACAGTGCTTGAAAAGAACATACTTCCGGGTGGGATGGCGGGGAGTAGAACTGAACGTCATCAACCTGGCAGGGGCTGCTTAACCAATGAGAGAGACTTGTTTCCTGCCCCTATCCAGGCTCCCCCTTGCTACTACATCATTATGAATGGAGAGCAACTAATTTTCCCCATGTGTGCAGATTTCTCTGAAGAAGCCAAAATCCCCAGTTCTTGAGTACAGCATCTGATGGCTCCCCCTGAGAGCTTCCCCCCACTCCAATTTTGCCCCATTCCAGCAATCTGCCACGGAGTTATTACTCTCACCCCATTTTTTCCCACATGCGCACTTTTGCCCTGAGAAGCTAATATCCCCATTTCTTGAGTGCAGCATCTGGAGGCCCCCCTGAGAGCAGCTCAGCCCCTCAATTTTGCCCCATTCCAGCACTCTGCCCTGAAGTTGTTGCTTCCAACCCCACCTTTTGCCCTTTCTCCTTCTCCCTGCTCACAATGAGAAGCTCCCCTGTAAACTAGAAAGACTGTTACTGTGATAAAGCAGAGAAGGGACTTTACATAACACAGATTAAGGACTTGAAACTACAGAACATCAAAGAAGCACAGCATTGCAATAGCGATTTCAGAGAGCAAAAAAGTGAAAGAGAGCTTTAGGGCGAATTACTAAAGTTAACTTTTCACCCTTTCACTGCAGGGGAGCAAGATTTATTTCTTGCTTCTGAGTAAACATGCACAGAAGGGGGGATATGTTAATGATAAAAAGCAGGCTAGCTAAGGTGAATGAGCATCCCCACTACTGCAGTAATGTGAGGGGTCGCTGCTGCACTCCTGAGGATTTTCTCAATGGGAAAAACTACTTCCATTGGGGAACAAGAGGGAATGGGGCATCCCACCCCCTTGCCCACATCACTGCCAGGTCATAGAAACACACGCAGGATTTAATGTGGGGGGACATGGCACACTGTGGTAAAACTACTGGGGAGCCGCTTTTGGTTTAAAAAAAAAATCAGAATAAAGGAGTTTCAGAAAATGCAGCTTTTCAAGAGGGAAGTGGCTGGTTGGCAGCAGATTGATGACGGCATCATCTGTCACGAAGAAACTCAAACTGCTCTAACTTCACACTAAATTGCTCTTAAAGATAGCCCCCTAGTCTTGAATGTGCAATGCTGGTCCAATAGGTTTATAAAAGACCTGGTCCTGGTAGAGACGACACAACTGCCTGCATTTGTGGCCTCTCCTTGGGGGCGTGGCTATGGGGACTGTCATGATGAGCAACTGCACTTCAGAACTGACCACTACAGCATTGCATCAGAGACTACAGAGGGGGGGAAATGAGAAGCACCTGGAGGGCAGCAGTTGCTTTATCCTGCTCTAAGCCCTTGCTCCCACCTCCATCTAGAGTCTGCCTGTTGGTTTGGTTTCCCATTCTTGCTTCTAGTCCTCGACCCAGAAACTCCAACATCCCTGTTTTGAGCCTGTTGCTCCCCATTCCTCAGCTGTGCTAATTCTTCCATAGTCCCCACATGCGCTCACCATCCCCGGCCACCTCCTGGATCTGAGAAGCTGTAGATTTGCAGCTCTTCCTACTGCTGTTGGTGCAGACGGAGGTGGTGGAGCCAATGCGCTGCTTTTGTGAGACCTGCTGTGGCTGCTGCCTCACGGATGCCTGGGGAACCCCACAGCCATTGGTATAGTAGGCATGATGGAGGGGAACCTTTCCCTGCTGGAAAGGGGAGCTGGTGATGTTGGTGACAGTCGAATGAGGGAGCTCTGCAAAGAAACGAGAAAGAATGAGAGCCTTTCTACATGAGGCCTTTATTGTGAGCTTGTGATTCCTCACTCACAGTAGTTTGTGGATCCTTTACATGACCCTCATCCTCCAGAGCCTCCACTGCAACCATTATCACGGTATTTTTCCTACAAATGAAAGTCTGGTATTTTTCGCAATGGTGATATAGAAGCCTTGTATATTTGTGCAATTCTGCTATACCACAGTGCCACCTCGTGGTTGTGTAATGGAACATATAGAAAGGCAGAGAAAGAAAAACCTGGGGAAAAAACACATGTAAAGGAGCTGAGCTTAATCCCGCAAAGAATCCAGAAGCAGAAGCCTCAGTAAAGGTGTGGGTTAAAAGCCTTGTGTAGAAAAGCCCTGAGAAGCCTGGAGGGGCATGGTTGGCTTCTGATGAAGTAGGCTGCAGTCAACCAAAGCTTATGCCACAGTAATGGCACCAGTGGAAGCTTCCCTCCTGAGACAAGGTGTTTCCAGACAGAGGGCTCCTAGCACAACCAACCAGAAGGCACTGTGCAGCCATGCTGTCTTTTTTCTTTCCTTAATGAATTTTCTGCCCTAAAAAAAAGATGGAAAATGTGGTAGGAAAACAGAGGGGGTTACGAGTGGAATACTGTGTTGCCTTGATTCCCCATAACATTCTGTGAATGAAGCAGGATGATGGCACATTAAAGGCTTTGTCTGGAAGCACCCTAAGAACAGCTTTAGGAGAGGGCCATTTTGGTTGGGACCATGGTGAATGGAGCGGTCCCAATCCCACTCACCTCCCTCTCTCCTGTGGTGGCTATTGACATTTTGAAAACTATGCACGTTAATTGTTTTCACACAGTTAATGCAACGTGTCGATCGAGAGGCCACAAGACCCTTTTTAACCCTATGCAGACAAACTCAAAGCTCATTCAATCATTGCGTGGGTGGGAGGGGGAGTTGGGAACACCATCCCCTGGGTTCAGATCGAGAGCACAAATCCTCCATGCGTACAGCTTCAGCGTGTGGCAGAGGCTCAATGCACAATGTTTGATCAACATGTAGAGGTCTCTAGTAAATAAATAATTGACCATCACAGGGGATTACAGACTATTACAATAAGCTAATAAAATCAAGATTTCTATTTAGGATCTTGGTTATTAGCTCACGCTGCTTATCTACTCCTTTCCCAACCCTGCTGCATTTTACCCCTTACCATTTTCAGCTTTCTCTGCAGGCTGAGTGAAAGGAAGAAGGGACAAATCTTCACTGGAATTAGACTCCACAGGCAAATAGTCCTGGTTTTCAGAGAAACAGATGTTTCCAAAGGATTCCTGATGCTCTAGCAATGGAAAAGAGAAGGAATTACCCTCAAACTGATCCTCATCTTTCATTCTTACAGACATCTAACTTCACGTGTTAGACTACAACTCCCATCACTCCCTGGTGATGGGAGTTGTAGTCCAACACATTTGGAGAGCACCAGGTTGAGGAAGGCTGCTCTGGAGGGTGCATCATTTAGGGAAGGAGGGAGAAAGTACCATCTAGAGAAGGGTGGAGTGGAGGAAGTACTTCTGTATTTTGGACCATGTGATCCTTCCTCAGCAGCACTTAGATTGCTTTTTATTCTGATGTACGCAGAGGCAACCACAAAAAAATGCTGTGGAAATAGACTGCTTTTTTTTTTTTTGCAATTTAATCTTGAAGAAATCCAAGTGAAGGCTTTTGAACCTTGCTGCAAATCTTGCCACTCCTCTGCCAAAATGTCTTTGTTCTCACCCCCTCATTAACCCCGCAAAAGCCTGAAATGTGAGGGGACTTAATTCTTTGGCCCCGCTCTGGTCCTGATTTGAATTTGCTCCACCTCATCTGCAGCTGCTATTAACTTTTTAAAGTAAGCAATCATACAATTACTAATTGCACAATTATGGTCACAGGTGTTTTTGGTTCTCACTATCTTTGCCTCATTTCAAACTGTTTCTCTCTCTCTTTCTCACACTCACGCTCACACACACACACACAATGACCCCAGTATAGACCTCACCAGCCTTAACATTAGGTATATCGGCCCTACCGTTAGGCAGAGTGAGGCAGTCACCTCAGGTGGCAGATGCTGGGAAGCAGCAGCAAGATGTCAGAGGAGAGAGAGGTGGGTCATGCGGCCTGCCCTGCACCCCCTAAGCTAGCCTGCTGCCTTCAGGTATGGTGGAGGATGCTGTCCCATTAACAGTGTTGAAGAAAGATAATTGCCAGTCCAGTCAGCTTTTGTACATGGTGTGGGAGGGGGCGCCATCTTGTTCTTTACCTCAGGCAGCACAGTGTCTTGGGCTGGCCTTGCTCCCCTTGCAGATAGATTGTCCATGAATGGAAGCTTCCCCAGCTAATAGCCCCCATGGAGGAAATATCAACCAACCAGCGTAATAAAGATGGCCTGTCCTTGATAAAGGACCCTTTGCAGATTTAATTCTGCTGCAGACCTCGCAGTCCCCATGTCTGCTGTACTGTCCTAGTGCTTCTTATTCTTATACGAAGCACAGGACACCCCACCTCCCATGTCCCATGTCGAAGAGCAGCTTCTTCTGAGGGAAGAGCTATATGTTCTGAGGCAAACACAGGGTGGAACAGGGGCATTTGCAAGGCGGAAATCAGGGGGAGAGTGCCTCCTCCTGCCTATCAATTCTCTCCTCCCCCAAACCATCTCTGATCTGATTTCAGGTGTTTCCTTCACTGAGCTCCAAGACTAGATATATACACCCAGTGGGGAAGGGTTAGGCACCACCCCTCCAGCCTGCCACTTCTGCCTCAGCAAACATGAATCTGCCCTTATACAAATCTATTGGTGCGACCACACTTGGGATAGTGTGTACAGTTCTGGTCACCCCACCTAAAAAAAGGATATTGTAGAGTTGGAAAAAGTGCAGAGAAGGGCAACTAAAATGATTGAGAGACTGGAGCCACTCCCCTATGAGGGAAAGTTACAATAGCTGGAATTATATAGCTTGGAGAAAAGGGGAGTAACGTAAGACATGATAGAGGTGTACAAAATTATGCATGGTGTATGTCAGGGTTCCACTTATACCCTGGATGGTCTGAGCAGCTCCTTAAGGATCCCTTGCCTCCTTAAGAGTCCTACCTTCTTTTAAACTTTCCCTTCCCAATAACTGGAGTTTAGGCTGTAGACGTGGGGTGATTGGCACTTCAGACACCGGGTGTTAACCACAACAATTTAGTGGCAAATTAAAGCAAGCAAATTACAATTAAAGGTATTTACAGAATAGAGCTGAGCGATAAAGAGCCATAAGAAACTGTAGGAAGGGAGAGCAGGCGAGGCCTTGAAGTTGCCCATACACGGGTAGCACTTTCACAGCAGGCTGAGAAGGCACACAGGACACCTGGCCACAGTCTGCCCCACTATGGTGAGATGGATTGTATTTCTATTTAAATTATAATTATTCTTTCTAAATGTGTATCTATACCTATAAATTAGCATATGATATATATGCAAATTAGCAAATGCTATATATATGCAAATTAGCATGTGCAGATCTTGTGCAAATATCTGCCCTCTTTTTTCTAGCGATGCATTTCTACTTTTGAGGGGATACATAAATGACCACCCTAGGTGTCACCTTTGCTTCCAGCCAACCTTGTTATACCAGCATCAAAAGACAACATCTCGAAGAGTACAACTCTCCCAGCTTGCTAGACTTAAGTCAAATCCCTATCTAGCAATTCTTTGCTTTCCTGCAGCATGCAGTCTATTTAGAAAACTATGCCCTATTGAGAGCATACGAAAATGCAAAATAATAGCATCCACAATTTTAAATGAATAATGCAAAATCTGATTAATTTCCCCCTCATATACAGCATAATAAAAGCTATTAAAAAAACCGAATTAAAAGGCACTTAATAGATGTCTAATCACCCTTTTGAATTAATGTTAATTATTATTTCAGGCTCTTTTACAGAGAATTGTTGCCGTGAGTGTCTCATCAAATGCCAAATCATAGCTTTAAATCCTCAAATCACTTACCATAGATTAGTCCCACTTGCTTCATTAACAGCACTAGCTCTAAGCAGTCTGAGGAATGTGCCGTTACAAAATAGCTATACAATGCAGACACTATCGCTTTCCGGGGGGGGGGACTGTACAGCTATCAAATCCCTCTGGTCTCCATAAGAATATTCTTTCCCAGCACTAAGAGTACGAAATGTAGTTGCTGGAAATACAGTGACTCTTGCCTCTTCATACACCATTCTCCCCCAGTGTCTTCCTATGGAGATGCCGTTTGTCAGAGAAAGCCTGGCCAAGACATTTTTGGTGCCTGAGGTAGAAAATCCAAATGGCACCTCCGTTCCATTAATCCACAGTCAGGCACAATGTGCTGACGAAGGCAGTAGCACTCGGCTGTTGGGCGGTATAGAAATGAAATAAATAAATATAAATAAATAAATAAATAAATAAATAAATAAATAAATAATAGCATGCACAGGACTTGTGGTGTAGGAGGATTTCTGTGGTGGATTGTATTTGGCAGGTCTAGAGATGGGAAGGGCCAGGAAAAGAGTGGGTGAAAAACCAGAATGGGGGGGGGGCCAGGGGGATTTTTTTACTAAGTATTGTTGGGAGGGAGGGAAAGAGAAAGAGAGAGTACCTGAGCAATCTACCAGGTTTATCTGTAACCCAGAAGAATTTACACTGAATGAGGTTGATAAGTTTCTTACCTGAATCTGGTGTGTTTTTTGTAGAGTCCACTGTGTCCCTCCTGGGTTCTGTATTTGTTCCATCAGTCCTGTCAGGTATACCTAAGTTGATGGCTGACATCTGGGAACTGTTATATGGATAAGAGCAGGGGGAAAGTGGACTCAGGATCCCAAGAGTCATTTCTCATATTTGACAATGCTCAGGGCCAGTCTCTTCTCCACCCATCATCCTTCACCTTTATTTATCTATATGTATTAATTGGAAACATTTCTAGGCCATCCCCTGTAACACACAGTCCTCAGACTCCCTCTTTGCTGTAAAAACACTTACCAGTTTTGAAATGGTTGCGAAGTGGACAAGTGGCCTGAAAGGGACTTTTAGCTTCTGCAAGCCAAGACAGCTCCCTGCCTCCCTGAAAGGAAAAAGAAAGACAGAGAGGCTGAAGAAGCAGCAAATGAGAGGCAATAATAACACCGACCAATCTTGCAAGGTCATCAAGAAGGATTACTGGTATAATGTATGTGAAGGGCTAGGGACACTTGAAAATGTGCTGCAGAGGTCTTATCACCCTTCCCAGCATTCCCCAAGATTGTGCCCTCCAGATGTGTTGGATCACAAGTCCCATCACTCCAAACAAGTTGGCTAGGGATTATGGGACTTGCAGCCAACACATCTGGAGGGCACCAGCTTGGGGATGGTTTCTCCACACGATGGCCGTACATATCTGTCCTTTCATTATTGTTGTTGCTCTTGTCATCATCATTAGGCTTGTAAATTGCTGCTTGCCTATGGTAACTAAGCACCATCTCTAGGCTACCAGCAGGGGTGAAAAGTGTAATTTGGCAGAGTGGTACTTCTTTTTCTCCTTCAGGCCATCAATATACTTCAATTAGCAAACATAGGGTATGTGTCTGGAGGCAGGCAGGCTAGTAAAAAAGAAAGTAGTAAGCTAGAAACTTGGTGGACTTATTTGCCAGGCTTATTATTATTGTTGCCAAGTGCATTAGACCATGGATGAAGCAGAACTATGGTTTCATTCACCGACCCATGCAGCACAATCCTATTTTTAACTTATTATTTAACCTATTATTTAAGCATTTTTAACTGGGAGTTAAGAACGTTTTTGTCCAGTGGGATTTACTCTCATGTAAGTGTGTATAGGATTGCAGCTGTAGTCTTGGGAGCTGCTTTTAAGCCCTTGGCATGCTCCTGAGCATGCAAAATCATGTTCTGAGAGAGTGGCCCTGAGCATGTCCAGACAGCTTCTGTCTTTCCAAAGCCCACACATATTGTAGCTTAGGGAACAAGGCTTCTAAATCAGTGAATGAGGCTTTTCTCTATAGCAGCCAAAACAGTTTTGCATGGCAAAGAACTCTACCTAATTTTGGGAGAAAAGAGACACAAGAGTAGGGGTGCATTGCAGTGAATTTCAACTCATGGCCATACTAGGAATGGACCACAAGATAAAACTGGACCCTCAAAACCAGACTTCTCCATCCTGGCACCCTCCAGATGTATTGGACTACAACTCCCACAATCCGCAGCCGGCATGATTGGGTCTGGTGGTGATGGGAGTTGTAGTCCAACATATCCAGAGGGCACCAGGTTGGAGAAGGCTGCTCAAAACTGCTCCATTGAAGGAAGAGGCCAGCTGGCCCTGGAAGACTGGAGGGGAGCAAATCCAGCTTTCTCTTTTTCTAGCCAAATACTACCACAGATCTGAAATTGGAAAAGGACATGGCTGCGTTAGCACTAACAGCCAGCTGCAATCAAGGCATTTGGATTTAAGCCTACTGATGAGCTCTGTTGAAGTCGTCAGCTTCAAATGTACCGCATCTGTTTCAATTTCACTGGGTTATTATAGGATCAGGTTGTATGAGTGCAGCAGGGAAGCTGGGCTGGTAGAGATGAAAGGTGCAAGGCGCTCAGAGGTGAGGCTGCTGCTGGGTTGCCGTTTCCTGAACTCTGCCCATCCTCCTAACCAACCCAGTCAGTTCAAAGCCCTGGGAGGGGGGACAGGAAACAACAGGCCCATTAACCTCCCACCCTACTGGGACTAGAATAACAGGAGAAGGCAAAACAGCAGGAACAAAAGTTTAGAAACCGGGAGGGGGCAGGACTCCTGGGTTTGGGGGCAGGGAGAACTGCATAGCTTTAACAGGCTGGAGGGGGCTAGGAGTCTGGCCATGAAGTTGCCAACTCTTTTTTTCTGGTATGCAAGCCAGGCAGAAATTAAATAGCAGAATCTTTTCCAGATATGGAGACACAAAGACAGGGAAAACACCACCACCTCAGTTCTTGCTTGTTATTTTATTTATTTGTTTGTTTGTTCCATTTATATCCCACCTTCCCTCCACAGAGCCCAAGGCAGCACACCTGATCCTCCTCACCATTTTATCCGCACAACACCACTGTGGGATAGGTTAGGCTGAGAGACAGTGACTGGCCCAAAATCACCCAGTGAACTTCATGACAAAGTGGGCTCCTCAGAGTCCCAGCCCAACACTCTAACTACTATACCACACTGGCTGTTATGCCAGTTTTAAAATTATGTGAGTTCAGACAGGGAATTGGGTTTGTTTTTTTTAGCACTAAATAGCACATTCTTAACTCTCCCATTGAAATCAATGAAGCTTAAAAGAGCTTTACTTTGACCAAACTGTGCTCAGCATTTCCTGTTTTGGATTGTGCTCCACACCTCTGTAGTTCCATCTCTAACTTGATTCTTAACAAAAACAATCAGCTCTGTTTTTTGTTTAGGATCTTCTTTAAAATTGCCCATTTTATGACAGTGAGGTAGCCATCATCCTTCTGGATAAGGATATGGAACAGCCTTCTACAGTTGGGTGCCCTCCAGATGTTTTGGACTTCCAATTCCCATCAGCCCCAATCAGCTTGGCCAAACTTAAGAGTTGTTCTCCAAACTATCTTGAAGACATCAGACTGGGGAAACCTGATATGGAATAACCAAGCTTATGATGAAGTAGGCTATTGCTTGCTGAACATTTGTGTCTCTATGAACCAGTTAATCTCTAAAGCTTTTTGTATTATAGCTAATCTAATCACCCCCTTAGTTACACGCTATCCAGAGGCTTTTGCTCACATTATCGGTGCTTCCAGACAGAGGGTTCTTGGCACTACCAATCCGAAGGCATTGTGCAGCAATTCTATCTCTTTTTCTTTAACAGATTTTCAGCAGTAAGAAAAAAGATGGAAGAAGCAGTGGGAGAGGGCATTATCTGGACCTTTCTAATATTCTGTGAATAAGGCAGGGCAACAGAATTATAAAAGCCTCATCCAGAAACACCCTATAGCTGTATAATATTTACCTCACAGTGGTTGCCAGCTATTCCCATGCGCAGCCTAGTGGATTCTCACTCATTTGCTTCTGGTAAGCCACTGTTTTGGGGTAGTAGTGAGAGTATTTGGAGGAAAACACAAGCCACACCTCTACCTTTGGGGGCTCATGTGCAAGAGTTTTTTTTTAAAGAGAATAAAGAGGTCTTCCCATTTTATCCAGTGCCCTGGTCAGTTTGGGACCTGGGCCTGAAGACCTCTCTTCTAGCCCATGGTTGTACATTATGCTTCATTACATCCTTCTGTAATTTTTCCCCCTTCACAGAGGTACATGTTGCCAGGATTCTTTGCAGCAACAAAATTTGGTTTAAAATCATAATGGCTATTTTGATGGTCCTTCAACATGATCAAGTATTTGGGGCCCCTACAAACAATGGATCACATTAAGGAAGATTAGCCTCATGGTTATGACACTAGTTCCCGCACTGTGCAGTAAGCAGAAGTAAAAGAGGAGGTGGCTTTTATCCTGAAGTGAGAGAAATAAATGACTCTTTCAAACCAAACTGCTTTCGCTGGCAGTTTTTGAGTGGTCTGGTATTCAGGGTGACAGGCTGAGTACATTGCACAAGATAGACTCTGCTGCCAAAATAATAATAATAATGATAAATAATCTCATGTATCTTTAAAAAGAAATGAAAACAAACCTTGCATTTCTCTGCACAGTCATGAAAGAGAAATGCATACAGACATGCAAAAGGAGGCCCCACCACAACACTCAAACTTCCAAACTCATGTCAAAAAGAAAACTCACACAGGTGCCTTTTTAGAAATAGGTGCCTTATTTTAGAAATAAGGCAGAGGGAACGTTAGAGACACAAATATCAGGATGAAGTATAAAGAACTGGGTATTAAGAAGGCAAAATAGCCACTCAGACTCCAAGAGAATCTGTGTTCCAATGAAGTCCTAATTTACCTGCAAGGCACGCAGCTCAGACCACAGGAACGGACACTGGCTTCTCTTTTCACACTTCCACAGCACTTTACCACGCTCTCTTATTGCAAGCTGTGCACACTTGCTGTTTGGCACGGGCTCCTCTCGGTCTGCCTTTCACGCTCAGTCCATTCCGGACTGGCTGATGCTCCAACACATCTATCGTCATCACATCCTGATTGTAGCTCAGCCTGATAGCTGGGGCGGGAAACAAATATCATAGCACATGAAGTAGCCACTCCCATCCCCCTGCCTTGGTACTGGGTTGGGCTGGGGTCCAGGGAGTGGGCAGGATGGGTTCGGTTGAAGGGAGCTGTTTTATCTCAACAAAATTCCACCAGACTTGGAAGCTGATCCACCCAAGGTGCCGTTGAATCTCAGTGCCTGCTGGCATAATAAACAGCTACCCCTGCTCCAGAATGATCCGTTTTTATTACAGCACCTCATTATGTTCTCCTGGTACAGAACAGAGTCACTTCAAGCCATTTTGTGGCCCTACGCAGGTTAACCTTTGCATCTTGCTGTATGTTGAAGCAGGATTGTGTTTCCTTCTCAAGGCTTCTCCCAAATTGCAGTCCTTTTTCTGTTTTCCAACATTGTGTGTGTGTGCGCGCGCGCGCGCGTTGAATACTCTGTTGTTAGTCTTTCTGTCTTTCTTCTACATTTCACCTTAAGACTGACTACATCTACAGTGGATCCAGAGCCTCCTTGTTGCTTTGCTGTTGTGCTGCTTTACACCAGCCTCTCTCATTCTCTCTCTGTCTCCATATCCATATCCATATCCATATCCATATCCATCCATCCATCTATATCTCACACAGAGAAAGAGAGAGATTACATATATGGGACAGGACAGGATTTTATACAGAGTTCCACAATTTATCCTTTTGTAAATTGTATTTGTATAGTTTTAGGTGCGTATGAAAAAAACAGTAATTGTTATCATCACCTTTATTATGGTCACTGACCAGACTTTGAACATACAAAAATACAAAGAGTCTACAAACACATTTGGGAAATATACAGTAAAATCAGTTCTGAAGAGATCTTATTCTCATAGCATTCAATTTAGCAAAAGCCTCGATTGTATCCCTATCCTCTGTTGTCCTAAAACAGAACAGAAGTACATTTATATCTGATCTAGTATCAGACAATAATTTCTCTCTAATCTCTATATAAAAGGAGCAGCAAAGTAAAACATGAGTAACTGATTCAATTTCATTCCTTCCACATGGGCATATACAACCTAAAGGCTAGTTTTTTTAAACCTCCCTTGTAACAAAGCAGAGGGTAAGACATTACATCTTGCTAAAGTAAATACATGCCGATATTTGGGAATGTTAAGGATTGAGAGATATTTCACTTCTACCAGCCCATAACTCAGATTTGCATCCAAAAACACGGAGGAGAGCAAGTGCTATCTGCTGCAGAATTTAAAAGTTTGTAGATCATAATCCCTGACCGTTTCAGACAGAAGAGCTCTGGCCTGCTTAGCTTCCATCATTAGTACAGACTCTGGGCATAAGCCCAGAGAATTGATCTTATTCCAGAGCAATTTCATCCACTCAGAGACGTAAGGGTCATTGTGTATCTTATATAAATAACCTGAGGATCCAGGGCAGCACAAACGGATCCAAAAATAACATGCGCTAATCCACGCTTTTGAGATGATTGTCTGTAGGCCAGTTTCCAACAAGAGAGCGGGGGTTGCTACACATTTTGGAAGACCAAGGATGGAGCGGACGAAAGCTGCCTGCACAGATTCTATTGAAAAATTAACAGCTTTGATTCAGATTGCAGTGCCACACGTCAATTGCATAAGTGACTTAGCCTTGAACACCTGAAGTGCAGCAGGGACAAATTGACCCCCTTTGGTATAATAGGACCTTGTTATTGCAGCAGCTGTGTTGTTAGCTGTTGCTCTAGCCCTATCTCTCTGCAAAGACCAATTGAGAGTTTTATGGAAGTATATACCCAAATATTTATAGCCTGAAATTTGTTCAATACGATTCCCATTCACAGACCATGTAATTGTTATAATAAGAGTACAATGCAATATATGCAGACATTCCTTGTCCAGGGTGCGATGGAATGGTCTCTGGAGCAGGAGGCAGCTTTTTATACAGGGTTCCACTGTCCAATGTGAGGCAGCTAATTTGGAGGTGGAAATAAGACGTACCATTTGTATCTTGCACTTTCCACTAAGCACTCCAAAGCCTTCACATCCCAATAACCACTACAAGAGATCCCAAAGGTAGGCTGTGTCACTCTATCTCACGGTAGGGCCGGTCCTCCTCTCAACCATTCCTCCTGAGCCCCCTGGCCATGCCCTTCTGTTGGAGGACAGAGCTGTGTATGCCACACAGCTTGCCCTGTACCCCCTCAGCCAGGGGTAGGCAACATGATGCCCGTGGGCACCGGCATGCCCCCAGACACCTTTCTTGGGAATTGCCAAGGTACTGTACTCCTCCCCACTTTTTTTTCCATTAACACATTTCCTTATCTGCAGCTGGGATTGCTTCAAAGCAAAGTGAGGCCCTCAGCCGCTGCCATCTTCATTTCCCATGAATGCCTCTGGGCCATATGTGTGGCTCAGAGACATTCTTCGGAAATTAAGATAGTAGGCGGTTGCAGGCCAATGGTTTCCTCTGCAGCATGTCCAGCCACTAAGAAAAAGAAGGAACAAAAGAAAAAGGGATTCCTGGAAGGCCTGTTTAGTAAGCCCTGCCTCCTATGGCAGCCATTTTGTCATGGGGCCCAGGACAATTTCTCAAATTGTCAAATGTGCCCATGGCCCAAAAAGGTTGCCTGCCTCTGAGAGACAGATAGATAGATCACAATTACCGGTGCGTATACATATTTTTAACTGAATCTTTATAGGGATCCAGAGGAAGACTGAGTGCAGTTCTGTTTATTTTTGCTTATTTTAATTAATTAATTAATTAATTAATTTGAAAACAGTCTCTCTCTCTGTATACACAGAGGGGGGGAGAGAGAGAGAGAGAGAGAGAGGGACGGGTGGAAATAGTATAGTATGGATTTGGTGCATTTGTGATCTTCCACCTTTCCCCAAAGAAACTGCAGAGGATAAAATCACAGCAATACTGCTGGTGTATGTAACCTTCAGTGCCTTTGTGACATCAGCAGCCATTACACCAGTCCCGCTACCACCACCACCACCACCCCTGCTTCCCACACCTGTTTGCATGTTTACATCCTCCAGCACAAACTGACAAACAACTGATCTGCATCCCGTGTGCTAAATAATATTATGCAAGGACCCATCCATTGCCTAGGCCACATTTCTAGACATATGTTTGCAACGTGGTGGGCTGTTCATGATTATAAGTTGGTGTAATGTAGTGGTTGTGAAGTCCCCTGTTCAAATCTCACCTCAACCATGAGCTCACTAGTTGGCCTTATTAAGCAACCCATCCTCTCTCAGCCTCTGCCTCCCCAGTACCAGATGAGAATCCCTATTAGGGTTGCTACCTGACCTGAAGAAAAATAGCTTGGTCTACTTCTGTGTCATTAACTGTACTCTCAACAGCAGAAAAAAGCAAGTGAAGTTTTTAATGGAGATGGGCATAATCACCTGCTAACGTTCATTAGCCGAAATATTCATTAGTGGAAGGGCTATGACTCCGTAGCACAGCATATGCATTCGGTGTAAAAGGTCCTAAATTAAATCCCTGGCATCTCCAAGCACAGCTCAAAAAGACCCCTGCCTGAAATCCTGGAGAGCAGCTGCCAATCAACGAAGACTAGTACACAACACTGGTCTGATTTGGTATAAGGTAGCTTCCTATGTTCCTAATGTTTGCAGATAAAGCAGCTCTTGGAGGCACAGGAGCAGAGGCTGCTAAAAAAAAAACCAGTTGACAGACAACTTGTTGGCCCTGTTCAAAACAGCAGTCCCAACCACTCTGAAAACAACTGCTAAATGCCGGCACTGGTCACAGGCTCTGTCAGTATAATAGTTTCCCCCATCTCAGAGGCAGGTGCATCACTCACTTGCAGGGGCCAGCCCAAGACATTTTGCTGCCTGGGGTGAAGGACAACATGGTGCCTCCTCACATTCCATGTACAGAAGCCACTTGCCTTGGCCGTTGAATCCTCCTTCAACACCGGCAATGGGACAGTGTCCTCCGGTGTATCTGAAGGCAGCAGGGGTGTAGGGCAGGCCATGTGGCTCAGATCTCTCTTCCTCCAACATCTTGCTGCCGCCTCCTAGGATCTGCCACCTGAGGTGACTGCCTCACTCTGCCTAATGGTAGGGCTGGCCCTGCCCACTGAACATATAAAGAACTGGTTGCAGACCAGGGGCAACTGCATCTTGTTTGTTTGTTTGTTTGTTTGTTTTATACTGCCCAGTAGCCAGAGCTCTCTGGGCAGTTCACAAAAATTAAAACCACAAAGCGCAGCATAAAACAATATACAATATGAAAGCTTAAAACCACATATAATAGTACAACCAGAATAAAACTTAGCATCTGAGCATTAGGTTGGTGGGGAAATGAAGCTGGGAGATAAAGGGAGGGGAGACCAAAAGACAAAAGAGTCGTGTAAGAGGTAATGGATTCAACCATAAGTAATTCATTCCACTTAGGAGAGTGTGAGAGCTGGTTTCCCAGGGGGGGTGGGCTCCAGGCTAGGATTACTTACAGATTTCTAAAGAGCCATTAAGTTGAGGTGGAATGGGAGGCAGGCCAGAAAAGCTCAGCATCCACTCATTCCTTTGATTGCAAGAGAGGCTGGGACAGAGGGGGCATGGAAACAGCTGGAGGGAGCCAGTGGTTTGGCAAGGAGTGCAGTATGTGTATTTGTGGGCTGTAACTGAGGGGCAGTGACCAGAGCTTGGATAGCAGAGGTGCTGCCGGTGGGCATCAACATCACAAAGCATCCAGAAACTCCTCGCCTTTGCTTCTCTTTGGATCCCAGGAGCACGGTTAGAAGTGGGGAAGCATTTGTTTCATTGCAGGCGAGTCCAGGCCAATCCCATCATGCACCACCCCTGTCTCCTGCCACCATCCTCTCTAATTCCTGAATGAGTCATTATATCTCCATGGTGATGGATGCTGCAGAAAGCAAAATGGTAATAACTGTATGGAAGAAGAGTGGGGGAAGGAGAGAGAGAGAGAGAGAGAGAATGTAAGTATTTGTGTGTTGAAGGGTGTATGTGAGAGATGACAAGGGCCATGATAATTTTCCAAAATCTATGTGGGTTATAAAAATTCCAGCAATGTCTCCCTGTACAAATTGGAGAATCACTATGAGGTATGATATTACTGTTGTCAGGCTTTTATAAAATACGCAAGATCTAGAAAACTAACCAGGAGAAATGTTGGGGATGAACTCTCCCTAAAGCCAATTTTTGAAAAGTATTTAATAGAAGTGCAAATATAGATACAGATATATTCCAGAAGAAAAGTCTTGATCCAATGAGGCAAACAATGTCATGTTGTGAATTTGCTCTCAGACTCATTCTTAGTAATCAATCACCATGGTTTTGCCAAAACTGACTCTGCTGGGAGCCTAGAATCTGACAGAAAAATAAGGCCAAAATAGATGCGATGTTAACTGCATGAGTGCAATGAATGTATCGTTGTTGTTGTTTTTTAAAACTTAAATAAAAGTCACAGCCCTCCCCACAAAAGGATTTGGGTTCATGGTAAGGGGAGGTTAACCCTGATCTTCATGCTGCGGTATTGGTGAAAATAGCAACCCCCAAGGCAAGCCCCCCCCCTGTTTTTTGTGTGAGGGGGGGTTGCCTTGGGAGGGAAGCTTCCATTAGTGCCCATGGCTGTGGATGTTCCCTGCCCAGACTATTCACCTGCATGGCTCTGGCTAAAAAGAGTGCTTGGGAGGCTGTGTGCTTTTTTAGCTATTGGGATGGGCAGAGGGAAAGGGACCCAGAGAACTGGCTGAAGGTGCAGGGTGTTGGGATGCAGGACCTCTGTCTGTGGATGTGGTTGTGGGAATAGCATACAAGTGCCTGCTGTTTGCCTCCACTTATGCTCTGCTTCTATATTTGTAAGTAAAGCAAATATTACAAACAGTAGTGCAGCTGGGTAAGTTTAGACCCTGGATCTAACGATCTTACCGAAGCCCCCTTTAGATTGCCATGTGCATCATATCAATTGTGAAGCATACACTTAACATTTCTTGTCTCCCCACCCCGTCATTCCATGCTTCACAACTGGTTCTATATTCCTGAAACGTTAGAGCAAACAATCAAAAGAATAACATGTTGGCCCAAAAAAAGGAATACTCTGAGCATGCGCAGTTTTGCATTTTAAACTCATTTTAATCATAGCACCATCGTGACTACAGGAATAAAATGGGGTTTGCTTCTGCTGCCCTGATGCTAAATACATTTAGGGTGCAATCCTATGCATGTTTAGACAGTGGGAGTTGTAGGACCGTTTACTGTGTAGACATGCCTAGGATTGCACCTTCACTTCCGAATAAACACTATTCTGTTGCAGAAAATGATAATATATTTACAGTAAAAATAATAAAATGAGCATCTGGAACCATGTCTGTGCCCAGTCGGGTGCTCCCCAACTCTAAAATGTTTAAAAACAGTATCAGTGCCCAGTGGGCTTCGGCATGCCCGTGCTGGCCCAAATGCTGATGCAGGGCCTGTTTGCCACTGTCCTTATCACCTGCTGCTCTCTGGGTGGTCCTGGGGGTGGGGACTGAGCTGCAGGTAGGGATGTCAGAGAAATCCACAAGAGATCCATATTAGTTCAGATTTCTATGAATCCGACCTCCGGATTCTACAGCAGACCGCCTTTCTCTGAGTTGTGCAGATTCTGCTGACATGCAGACTTTTTTTTTTTTACTTGGGGGGGAGGATTTGTGTTAATGTGCATGAGCGCTGATGCGCATTAGCACTCATGCACATCAGCACTCATGCGCATTAGCACTCACGTGCATTAGCACTGACGCACATTAGCATACATGTGAACTAGCACAAGTGCGCAGCTGCGCAAGTGGAACAAAATTCTCATACATCCCTAAAAAAAATCTGATGCCATCAATGAGAGGATGATGGAACAAAAGATGCCTGGTAATCTGCAAAACACAGATGGAACAGATTTAACAGAGGGGGAGGGGAGCTGCAGGGACCCTGGAGGTCAGCCCTGAGGTCTAACCATAGCTGAGCCCTTAATTACGAAGATACCACAAATCGCCAATGCTCTCCCATCCAAAGGAAACTAAACCTAGTAGTACTGTCCTGGAACCTCACCATTCAAGGAAGGTGGGAGATGGCCACCATTGCAAACAGAATGCTAGATGAGAGAGCATATTCTAAAGTCAGCCTTTAGGCAGATCACTATCATTCCCATTCTACAAATGGGAGGACTGATGCTAATAATGATTTGTTCGAGGCCACTCTGGCTGTGTGATCCTACTTGAAATGACCTCTCCCAAATCAAACTCTCTATCCACAGGGTGCCCTGCATTTTATGGTATTCCAGCCTTAATCCTCCCAACCTGCAGTAGCCCTGTGATACCAGTGCAGGAGTCGCCAAAACTCTGCTGATGTATAGATTAGGAAACTGGGAATGCGTGTGTATAATTACATTTCATTTCAGCGTAAAAGGTTTCTGCACTAAATGAGTTGCACCCCAGATTTTTTCATCACAGTGCATAAGCAAGGCTAAAATTGATTTCAGAGATAGTCGCGTGGATAAGTAACAGTTCCATTTTGTTTGCTGAAGAATTCAACATAAACACGAAGCTTGAATTCTTCCACAGAAGTTGACCAAATAAAATAATATTTCTCAATATACACACAGAACTATTTTATTTGGTCAACATCTGTGGCTTTTGAGTTACACAGAACTCTTCATCAAGCAGAATGATTTGCCTGCAAAAATCAGCCACCTCAAGACATTAGCCAAATCGTAATACACAGAGCTTGGCATAAGACAGTTTGATACCTGAGGAGAAAGACAAAATGCCCCCTGTCCCCATTTCTACATACAGAAGCTGACGGGACTGGCATTTGAATCTTACTTCAACACAGATGATGAGGCAGCATTCTTCACTGCATCTGAGGGCAGCAGGCTTGCTTAGGGGGCACAACCTTGCACCCCAATGCCTTGTTGCCACTTCCTCCCCCCGCCCACCCCCAGCTTCTGGTAGCCACCTCACTCTGCTAGGTCACTACATTAATGTATTAATTTTTGTATTCATTTATAAAAACCACTGAATTGGCTGGTGAGTGATTACAGACTGTAGCAATGAGTATTACAGATTAACCTGGTTTGATCTCTGAGACTCCCTGCCGCCCCCCCCCACCTTTTGCCTGATTCCCGACTCGTCTAATATGAAAAGCTTCCATGCCCTTACAGAGGAAGGAATTGAGCCAGTAGATATATTTGATTAGATCAGCTCCGGTTGGTGACAATGCTCTGCTTACAAAGAAGTTGGGTAAATCCAGCAGAAAGGGAAAGTAGCAAAATTCTTATCTCTTCTTTCTTATTCTCTGTGACCTACATGGCAACAACCATTTATAGCATTTGAAAAGGGATCAGGTGACTGAGAAGAGGATGTGGGAATCAGGAGATGCAAACAGTTTTTCTAGGACAGCCTTCCCCAACCTGGTGCTCTCCAAATGTA
This sequence comes from Heloderma suspectum, assembly GCF_057233095.1. Taxonomy (NCBI): domain Eukaryota; kingdom Metazoa; phylum Chordata; class Lepidosauria; order Squamata; family Helodermatidae; genus Heloderma; species Heloderma suspectum. Next base: position 173,708,079 of record NC_139459.1, read on the forward strand.
TTGGACTACAACTCCCAGAATCCCTCAGCCAGTTGTAGTCCAACCCAACTGGAGGGCATCAGGTTGGGGATGGCTGTTCTAGGACATGCAGCAGATCCTCTCTATCCACATTCTCCATCCAAGGATGTTTCACGCATGCATGTCCAGATGTTAGATGTGCCCTGTAACTGAGGTGGGGATTTGAGGTGTATTGACATCTTGGGTATTCCTTAATTCTGAAAACAGGAATCTACAAAACTTTTCAGCTTGCAGAAGTCATTCAATAAACTTTCTGTTAAGAATATATATATATATATATATATATATATATATATATATATATATATGGAGGGGAGGCTATATTCAACCTTGCAAATGGACCGCACGCCCTGGCTCCCAAGTTAGACCACAAAAACATGAGTCCCAGAAAGGACTAGCAAGTGACTGCACAGCCATTAGGGAGAGAACCTCTCTTTTCATGCTGATGTCTCCAATATGAGGAACTATGAGAGAATTATTTTCTGGCACCCTGAAACGAAGTATGTCATGGGGAAGCCCCTCTGAGTTTAATGGCATGGCCATGGAAGCCTGTGTTTAGGATTGTAGCCTTCCATGTTCAGAAATGGAACACACGATGGCAGAACCAGCTCTCACTCCCTCCTTGCTTTTTTAAAAAGTGGGTGGACCTAGGTTTTCCAAATGTAAAACAAGATCCACCCACCATTAAAGAGAGATGGGGGGGGGACGGAGGCAGGGAGGGAGAGATCTGGACCCATCCTGTGTAGATTAAACATGTCACACACCATAGATTTGAGCTGAAAGCCATTTTCTGAAACTCTGGCCTTTCTTATCTGGCTCAGAAAGAGGGATAGGTATGACTGGGTTGCGGCTGGGGGTAGATGCAGGAAGGTAAGAATAGAAATGGGAGGACTGGGAAACAGATCCTTTGAAGAACGTTGGACAGCTGGAGGTATTGCTTTTTTAACTTTTTTCCTTAATGGGAGTCATTCAAGGGAGTTCCTCTGACAAAGGCAAGGGATGGCAACTTCTAAATCTTGTTTGGCTGGCCAGCTACATAGGATACACAGTCACCTGCAGGGGTTGTACCTGTGAGCCTGGTGAGGGTGGTGGGTTCTCATTACCTCGAGTGCCTGAAACGCCAGGACCAGCCCGAGTTGGCTTTGGTCTTCCTGGATTCACGTCGCTTCCACAGACTCTGCCTCAAGGATTCTACACTGATTGTGTGATTTGTTTCTTCACATTTGTTCCTTTTCAATCTATAAAATTTATAGTATAAATAAACATTTATTTTTGCAAAGATATATATATTTTCAGTGGCTTCTTCCCTTCCCCCTTAAAGAAAACCAACTCCAAAAAGCCTTAATTTTTTATCACATGGGGAAAAGAGATGGATGGATGGATGGAGAGGGAAACAAATTTGGGAGACAAAGGCATTGAACCAGTTTGCATGACACAACTGTCTCATCATGGGTTGTTTAACCCTTAAACAACCCTTGCATAACCCTACTACTAATTGAGGGTTATGTGAGGGTTGTTTCACCCTTGATTAACCCACAATGGCCGGGTTGTACAACAAGGCACATGTTGCATATTGAAAACAGTGGCCTCACACACCCGGCACGCACCGTGGCTCATCATGGGTTAAATAGCCCACAATGACTGAGCCATGTCATGTGAACCAGGTCACTGTTGCCACTATTGCAATGGTTTCCTTCAAACTTTCTACCATCTGGGGGCCTTTTCCACATTGGCTTCTCTCCCAGGGAAACCCTGTGTGTTGCAAAGGATTCTGGGCCACATTCAAGAGTGAACAGTTAGTTCACTGGGAGCACTGCCCAGGACTATTGGGCCTCACTGTTGCTTCACAGGAATTGTGAGGTCACCCTGGAGGAATACATAAGCCTCATCAGACAGCCACTTTGCTTTCTTGCATTTCTTTTTCTTTGGGATGGTTTGAGCTGCTGTCTCCTGAACAATGTCATGGACCTCCATCCATAGTTCCTCAGGCACTCTATCAGGTCTAATCCCTTAAATGTATTCCTAACCTCCACTGTATATTCATAAGGGATATGATTGAGGTCATACCTGAATGGTTTAGTGGTTTTCCCTACGTTATTCAATTTAAGCCGAAATTTTGCAACAAGAAGCTCATGGTCTGAGCTACAGTCAGCTCCAGGTCTTGTTTTTACTGACTGTAAGAGCCTCGTGTAGCACAGAGTGGTAGGCGACAATATTGCAACTGAAACTCTCCCCACGACCTGAGTTCGATCCCAGCGGAAGCTGGGTCTTAGGTAGCCGGCTCAGGTCGACTCAGCCTTCCATCCTTCCGAGGTCGGTAAAATGAGTACCCAGCTTGCTGGGGGAAAGGTAGTCACGACTGGGAAAGGCAATGGCAAACCACCCCGCTATAGTCTGCCATGAAAATGCAAGCGAAAGCAGCGTCCCTCTAGGAGTCAGCAATGACTCAGTGCTTGCACAGGAGGAACCTTTCCTTTCCAGCTCCAGGTCTTGTTTTTAGTGACTGTATAGAGCTTCTCCATCTTTGGCTGCAAAGGACATAATCAATCTGATTTCGATATTGACCATCTGCTGATGTCCATGTGTAGAGTCGCCTCTTGTGCTGTTGGAAATGAGTGTTTGCTATGATCAGCATGTTCTTTTGGCAAAACTCTATTAGCCTTTGTCCTGCTTCATTTTGTACACCAAGGCCATGCTTGCCTGTTATCCTGGTGATTTCTTGACTTCCTGCTTTAGCATTCCAATCCCCTATGATGAAAAGGACATCTTTTTTTGGTGTTAGTTCTAGAAGGTGTTGTAAGTCTTCATAGAACCGATCAACCAAAGCTTCTTCGGCATCAGTGGTTGGGGCATAGACTTGAATTACTGTGATGTTGAATGGTTTGCCTTGGATTCATACTGAGATCATTCTATCGTTTTTGAGATTGTACCCCAGTACTGCTTTTCCCACCCTTTTATTGACTATGAGTGCTACTCCATTTCTTCTAAGGGATTCTTGCCCACAGTAGTAGATATAATGGTCACCTGAATTAAATTCGCCCATGCTTGTCCATTTTAGTTCGCTGATTCCCAAGATGTTGATGTTCAATCTTGCCATCTCATGTTTGACCACCTTCAGCTTACCTTGATTCATTGATCTGACATTCCAGGTTCCTAAACAATATTGTTCTTTACAGCATCGGACTTTCTTTTCACCACCAGACACATCCACAGCTGAGTGTCCTTTCGGCTTTGGCCCAGCCGCTTCACTCTTTCTGGCGCTACTTGGAAGTACCCTCTGCTCTTCCCCAGTAGTATAATGGACACCTTCTGACCTGAGGGTCTTATCTTCCGGCGTCATCTCTTTTAGCCTTGTGATACATTCCATGGGGTTTTCTTGGCAAGAATACTGGAGTGGGTTCCCATTTCCTTCTCCAGTGGACCACATTTTGTCAGAAGAACTCTCCGCCATGACCTGTCCATCTTGGGTGGCCCTGCACGGCATAGCTTATGGCTTCACTGAGTTACGCAAGGCCCTTCGCCACAACAAGGAGGTGATCCATGAAGGGGAAGGGCAGGATACAACAGGTTAAACATTTTTCAAAACAGGATGGGTGAAATGAAATCCTGGAAGGAATTGGAGAGCTGGAGAAGTGGATGAAGGGGGGAGGGAAGGAGGGAGGGAGGGAAAAACATTTTGGTTTGGATGCAGAGAGTTTATCCAATGGGTTGGATCCAAATGTTGTTGTTGTTGTTCAGTCGTTCAGTCGTGTCCGACTCTTCGTGACCCCATGGACCATAGCACGCCAGGCCTTCCTGTCCTGCGCTCTCTCCCGGAGCGTGCTCAAGTTCATATTCATTGCATCCGTGATGCTATCTAGCCATCTCATCCTCTGCCGTCCCCTTCTCCTTTGGCCTTCAGTCTTTCCCAGCATCAGGGTCTTTTCCAGGGAGTTTTCTCTTCGCATTAGGTGGCCAAAATATTGGAGCTTCAGCTTCAGTATCTGTCCTTCCAATGAGCACTCAGGGTTGATTTCCTTTAGGATGGACTGATTTGACCTCCTCGCAGTCCAGGGGACTCGTAAGAGTCTTCTCCAGCACCACAGTTCGAAAGCATCAATTCTTCAGCGCTCAGCCTTCCTTATAGTCCAGCTCTCACAGCCATACATTACTACTGGGAAAACCATAGCTTTGATTAGACAGACCTTTGTCGGCAAGGTGATGTCTCTGCTTCTTACTATGCCGTCTAGGTTGGCCATAGCTTTCCTCCCCAGGAGCAAGCGTCTTTTAATTTCATGGCTACAGTCACCGTCTGCGGTGATCTTGGAGCCCAAGAAAGTAAAATCTGTCACTGCTTCCATTTCTTCCCCTTCTATATGCCAGGAAGTGATGGGGCCAGATGCCATGATCTTCGTTTTTTTAATGTTGCGTTTCAAACCAGCTTTTGCACTCTCCTCTTTCACCCTCAACAAGAGGCTCTTGAGATCCTCTTCGCTTTCTGCCATTAGGGTGGTATCGTCTGCATATCGGAGGTTGTTGATAATTCTCCCAGCAATCTTAATTCCGACCTCTGATTCATCCAACCCGGCATTTCTCATGATGTACCCTGCATATAAGTTAAATAAGCAGGGTGACAATATGCAGCCTTGTCGATATTGTTAGTCCAAATGTTAGTCTAACTTAAATCTCATTCATTTCAATGGTTCTGCTCTAGGTAGGACTAACATTGAGTACCACCCAACCTTAGTCCTACTTCGAATAGACCCATTGTAATCCATAGGACTTAAGTCATGACTAACTGAAGTCCCAGTGATTTCAGTGGATCTAGTCTAAGTAGGACCAAGTCTGGATCTAACCCAATATCTAAACAGAGTTTTCCAAGACCTCTTCAAGCCACATTCTTGTGTGACTGATGCCCTCACCGGGAAGCCTTTCCCTTAATTTCAGTTGTCTGGAAGCTGGCGCAGTAAGGTGAATGCACTCCACACATGCTCGGAAACACTCTCTCTGTATTACTTTACATGTCCCAGAGTCGAGGAGGGGAGAGATTGTTGTGGGTGGCTGGGAGAGATGAACAAGCGCCTCCTTGTCCACAGCACAAAACCAACAAATCGCAGCCAGCGATCCCTTTCCCTCCAGAGATCCGTTTCTTCACGTCCTTCCACCGAAACCCTGTGTAAACCGCTCAGTGGTGAAAGGAGGGCACTTTGCACGTGCTCACTGGCACCGCTGTCCTCGCGTTGTCCCAGGATGCCGAAACGGGTTCCGGGACGAAGGCCCAGCCAAGCCGCCCGCGTCCGCCCCGCCGCTCCTCCGCCTGCCCTTGACACAAGGCCGCTGAATGATGGGCAGAGGCGGAGCCACGAAGCGGCTGGGCTGGGCGGAGCTGCCGCTATTGTCTGGCGCGCTCCCCTCTCTCCTCTGGTGCAGTCCGGGCTCGGCTCCGTCGCTCGCTTGCTGTCGCCGCCGCCGCCGCCTGGGCAGCCTCTGCCTCCCGTCCGCCAACGAGGGGAGCGATGGGCCCGGCGCTGCTGCTCGCGCTGCTCTCGGGCCTCGGAGCCGCCAAGGTAGGCGATTCGAACCCAGCACCGGCGCCCCAGCCCAGCCGTGCAGGCTGGCCGTGTGAACGCGACTGTCTTGGGAGGTGGGATGTACACGCGTGTGGCTGTGCTGCGGGGCGGTGATGGACTGCTTATGTATCGTGTGATCCGCACACTGTCGATCAGTGGGGGCTGGTGGCGCCGATGTCAGTGGGGCGGCGAATCCGCTCTGGGTTTCAGTCAGAACCAGTCCACACTCTAAAGGAGCTTCCGAGGTGCTTCAGCTCCATAAGAGTTCAGGCTGGTTCTGACTGAAACCCAGAGTGGATTCAATGCCCCACTGACATTGGAGCCACCAGCCTCTGCTGCTATCGATTTATCCACCCATCTATCTGTGTGTGTACATATTGGGGTGCCGGGTTATCTGGTGACATCTCTTCTGGAGCCCCCGACACACATAGGACTAGTAGTGCCCTCCCTCCGCCCTAGCTTGTGGCTTGGCTTCCTTGCTCGAGTCATCTCAAACAACCTGAGACCCTCCAGGTTTGCTGGGCTGCAACTCCCATAATTGCCATAATTGGCCAGGCTGGCTGGGGACCATGGGAGTTGCAGCCCAGCGCATCTGGAGAGCTCCAGATTGGGGAAGGCTGACCTAGAACCATTTGCTTTGCCGGCCTCTTTCTGTGGCGCACCTGTTTTCCTGCCTCCGTCTGGATTGCGTAGATTTGATCTCTCTAGAGAAGAGAAGCTGGCTGGCCGGCCAGCTGGCTGGCTTGCCGACGAACGCTCACAGTTGCCAGCTGCAGGTGGAGTACACTAGATGGCTCCCTTGAGCGCCTTCCGACTCCATGATTCAATTCAAGTGGTAATCCAAACCCACAAACTAAGTGACCCTTTGGGGCTGTCATGTCTGGAGGAAGGAGCATTTCTGATCTTGCGAGGGAAGGATGAAGTGTGGAAAACCAAGAGAGTATCGATTTACATTGTATAAGACTGTGATGATCTGGAACAAGAAAGCACCCTAAATAGGAACGGACACCTGGGAATCTATGTGTGCGTGTGTGTGTGATGGGCAAGCATAGCGCAGTGAGTCATGTGCGCATATTTTTCACCCACCTATCCAGTGAAGTCACTCAGTGTGTGGTTGTGTATATGACTCATGCGTGAGCATGTACTGCGAGCAACTGTGTGTGCTCTTCAAGTCTTGTGGGTGGGTGCTTGTAGGTGTTACAAACCGTGTGTGTGTGTGCTGATACTGAACTACATGGCAAGTGTGCGAAATAATTGTGCAAAGCAGGATACGCCGGTGGAGGCTGTTGGCTCCAGTTTCAGAGGGGCGGTGATTCTATTCCATTCTGGGTTTTAGACAGAACCAAAACATCAAAAAGGAAAAATCCAAAGTGCCTCTGAGTTCTATCAGTTTCAACAGAAACAGAAGCAGGCTTGTCGAAGAGATCTATTGCTCCTGAGGAAGAGACCTAGTCTCAAAACACGTTGAGCATTTTAGAGATCTGCATAATAAACATTTTTTATAGTCCACAAGTATTTTAGAGATCTGCACAATACATAAATTATTATTACAGTCCATAGTTAGAGGTGCTTTGGATTTTTTCCTTTTTGATGTTTTGTGCATACAGCGCCTCCACTCTAAGTTTTCTAATTTTAGACAGAACCAGCCAGAGCTCTAAAGGTTCTATCCAAGGTGCTGAACCCATTCTGAGGATAGGGTGCTGCACCTTGGATAGCACCTTTAGAGTTCTGGCTGGTTCTAACTAAAACCCAGAATGGAAGCACTGCCCCTCCAAAACTGGAGCCACCAGCCTCCACTGAGATACACATGTGCAAAGGGGCAGGCAGTACAAGATTGCTGTATGTGCCTAAGGGCAAGTGGGGCCCACTTTTGTGGAAGAGGTCCGACCCAAGTGGGTGTGTAAGATGCATTGCATGTACCAAAAAATGCCGGGGAGGGTATGTTTCCTCTATGGTGGCTGGGTGTGTCCGCAGAGGAAATGGATCGTGATGTCTGTGGTTGTGAAAGGAGTGTGCAAGGTGGAATGGGTGGGTACAAGGGAGGTGCAAGGTGGCATGTGTCAAAATGCAAGCCATTGTGGACTTTCATGTAAGCGGTGTGTCTACGATCCTTGGCCACCCATCTGAGCTCCAGGAGTCTTGACTGATTCGCTGGGGCCTTGGGGCGGGGGAAGATGTTGTAGCTGAAAACAAAGGCAGACGCAGACTGGATGTTGAGTGTCTTGTGGAACATCACCTTGGGATGGTTAAGGAGCCATTAAGGCTCAGGAGAGCCCTGATCCATCAATGCAGTTCTTCAGTGTACTCAGCGGAGGCCTCTCTGTTTCCCTCTTCCCCACAGTTGTTGTGACTAACCCTGCAGGAAGACTGCAGAGCCTCTTTGGCACCCTCACTGATTTATGTGTGTAGGTCTCTGCAGAGATTCCCAGCTTGAGGCTTGCCAGCCTGTCTCCTCTCCTTGCAGATCCTTTGTCTGCCCCCACCCTCCCATTACACACACACACACATTTCCCACAGGGCCCCTTCTTAAATGCCTGCATTTTGCTGTGGCTCATGTAGATTTCTCCCTTCAAGTAAATGTTGGAGGGGGCAGGTCTGGTTACACTAAGACTGGGAGCACGGATGCTACAGTTTCATTTCTGCCCCCAAAGCTTGGCAGATATGCTGATATCTTCGTAGGAGCCCAATCATATTAATTAATTAATTATTAATCCTTAATAATGCCCAGACATTTGACTAGTAGTTACATAGATGTGACTTGTGTGAAGGGCATACAGTGATTTGCAATGAGCAAGAAGTTGATCAGGGTAGAGCGGGGGAGGGGGGGTCTAATGCAGATCATATTGGTGTGTACTGAGTTGGTGGGCCGGAAATTGGAAGAAGTCATCTACACCTGTGTGTGTGTGTGGGGGGGGGGTGTACTGGCTGATGAAGATTGAATTTATATATATATTTATGCACATGCGTGCATGTGAATATTTATTGTAATCAGTTAGAGGATGGCCTATAAATTCTATAAATGAATGAATGAATGAATGAATGAATGAAAGCCAATCTTTGCCAATCTTCATCGAAGCTTTGAAAAGATTGTTAAGACAAAATAATGTATGCAACTCTAACCAATAATATCATTTGGAGATGCAGAAATATAGACATCCACATCTACAAAGCTTCCCACCCCCAAAACATGCTTTGGCAGTTTGGAGGCAAATTGGTTTGTGGTGACGTGAGCTATTTGTTGTTTCCTATGAATGCTCCTATGAATGTTTCTGCTATGAATTCTACAATAAATCAGCGGATCTCCAAGATACCATTGGATTTTCTGTCTTTTTGCCGATACAGATGGCTACTATCACTTGCCTTGGGGGGATGGGGGGGAATCTAGACTGAAATCCAGGAGAAAAATCTGGAATGCATCTTATTTCTATGGCTAAAGAGCTAGCCTTTCGCCACGGGGGGGGGGGGGGGATCCAGTTTTCATGCTTGGATTTTTAGCTTTTGTGTGTGTGTGTGTGTTTTAAGTATGTCTAACTCTTTTACTTACAGAGACAACAGAGAAATGCACAGGCAGTTTCATACTCGGTTAACTCACTGAGGCTTAAATCTAGCTCTGCTTCCTATAGATCTTATCCCACCCCAGCCTATCCTCAGCCATGGAGCAACCTGGGTGACATTGGACCCAGTCACCGTCTTCGGCCTAACCTATTTCAGAGGTTGTTGGGAGGATAAAATTGGCTTGGGAATCATGCCATCCAGAGCTCCCCAGAGGAAGGATAGGAGAAAAATGTTTAAAAATTAATTAATTAATTAAAAATTAAAAATAAAGCCCTTTTGATTTCAGTGAGAAAGTGAAGTATTCTCCCCTTGCTGAAATCAATGGGATTTTAAAGTGCTTAGCTTTGGCTCAGGCTTCTCCAACCTGGGAACCTCCAAATGGTTTGGTCTACAACTCTCAGCATTCCTGAATATTGGCCATGTTGGATGGAGCTGATGGGAGCTGACATCCAAAACAGCTGTGAGGACCAGGTTGGGGAAGGCTGCTTTGGCTAGATTGTGCCATTTAATAATAATAATAATAACAAATTCCAAATGTATTTTAAACTTATTAAACTACTTGCATTTTTTTTTTGCTGTTTCGCAGTGACTTATGATGAATTCCAAGTTACACAAAATTTCTAGCTACTAGCCGGCTGCGGGGCGATGGTGGTGGTATAGTACCACCCTCCTGCCCCATTTTCCACCAGCCGCATTTCTGACCTTTGTCTTCTTCTCTCCCTTCCAATCATCCTCCTTGTTTCTTACAGCCTCTCTCCACCACTGGCAACTCCCGTGGAGGGCTGAATCACAACTTGTCTGGGGGGGCAAGGCGGATTCGACGTGAGCTTCAGGGGGCGCCCTATGAGGCTGTTGAGACCGCTTTGGCGAATGAAGTGTATTACCCTGAACTGGTCCGGCTGGCAGCGCTGGAGAGAGCCATGTCGTCCCCTGGCAGTCAGCTGCCGGAAGAGCAACTCGCCCAAGCATTAGAGAGAGCCATGGCTTCCTCCGGTAACCAGCTGCAAGATGACCGCTTGGCCCAAGCACTAGAGAGGGCAGTAGTGGCACCCAGTAACCAGTTCCAGCCAGACGAGCGCCTGGCTCTTGCCCTGCAGCGCCTCCTTCAGGATGGGCATCGCCGGGACCAGGAATCTGTCTATCTGGCAAACCTGCTAAGGCTTTGGGATGAAGCAAAGGGTGCCCCGTTGTACCCCGAGTACGATGAGACCGGCTTAGCGGGTGGCTCCTCTCCGCCTAGATCACTACCAAATCGTTACTGGGTCCCCGAAGGAGGTTTTGAACCCCAAGAAGAGCTGGTAGGCGAGGAAGAGCCTGCTGGAGAGATGGACCCTGAAATGCTGAGGTAGCTGGAATGGGGCACCTGGAGAAGGAAATGTCAGCGCCTACTTTGAACTAGGGCTTAGCCCCGGAAATGGTTTTGAATGTCATTTCTCAACTGTGCCACTCACGAAGTAATAAAGAAGAGAGTGCCTATGAACATGAGCAGAGTGCCCACTCATACTTCATCGCGGAATAAATTCTAGCTGCCCTCATATATTAATTTAATTTAATATTTTTTAAAGATAAGAAAACAGGAATGACGTAGTATTTCAGGGAACAGTTCAAGAAACAGGAAACAGTTCGTAAGAAATTTAGAGGCAGTTTATATTTTCACCAGGTTTAAATAGTAGAGCTTTTTCCTGCCCTATAAAACGTGAAGCTGCAGATGTGGGGTTTTGCATGTTTGAATATTATCCCACTAAAAAAACAAAGCAACCATTCCTCCCTGCATGTAGAAAACTAGCATGTCAGAACAAGGGGTCAGCCTAACCTCCCCAATATGCAATTTTTCTATATGCAGGGAGTGTGTTTTTGCTTGAAGAATTCATTCAGACATGCAAATCCTCACCTAGAATGTACATTTTTAAAAAGCCTTTTTCACCCTAGGAAATACCAGTTGGAGAAAATGTGGGCCTTAGGCATTGAACTTGCCATGGGATATGCTGTGAGGCACAGGGCCTCTCAGGGCTATCCTAGGGACTTCCATAAATTTGCAGCTCTCATTTGAAAATGAAACAACTCCAGCCTTTCAATTAGGGTAACATTCACCTGCTAATTGCTTAGTAAGGAGTAAACCTGCTTCTCACTTGGTAGGTGCTTGGTACTTAATTATTGTTTTAAATGTTATTCAAACAATAATATAATAATATATTAGACTGCTTGGGTTCTATCCAACAGTGTCCTTTTATTCACAGTAGGCTCTTTGATCCAGCAGAGGATTCCATGAATGGAAGGGGGTGGGGGGAAGGAGCCAATTTTCACAAATTCCCCCTTTCTGTTGCAGCTCCCTGCACCACCTCCCACACTATTCCGGAGACTGCCCCAGCCCCCTGGAGCAGATTTTTGATGGGTGCAGGGAGCAGCAGAGGAAAGTGGGAAGCAATGAAAATCGCCTCCCCCCACTCCCGTTCTGAGAAGTCTCCACTGCATCAAAACGTCTTCCATGACTAGAAGGGCAACTTTGCTTATATTTAGAGTTTTGCTGTTTTGCTTCCACCTATGATCTTTGTTCTTGTTTTGCTTTGACCTGTGAGATGGCCAGTGAACGCAGAGCCTTCCACTCTAGAGTGATGGGTTTTCAATCTTTCTGCTTTGAGGGAACCCTTGTATATCAGCCATGGGACCTCAGCGTGCTACAAAAGATTCTGGGATACTTTCTAGGGCACACACTTTCTAGAGGAGATTAGTAGTGGTGGGCGAGCTTTGTCTTTCATCAAAGCTGGCCTACCATTCTTGATCTTCTCCCTGAGAAATCTAAGATAGCTTCCAGGGAACTTCAGGTTCCCCCACAACACACATTAAAAATCACCACCGTAGGGTATGGAGAGGGGTAGAGGCAAAGACCAATCCCAGAATGAATGTCAAGAGAATGAGTCCACAGCTTGAGAGAAGAATCCAGGCATATCTGTGGGCCCTATGGAGCAGCAGGCCCAGAAATTCTTTCCAGTCCCCTCATCCTTGCCTGGGTACTTCAGTAGTGGGGGATGCACAGTGGGTTTTCTGGGTTCTGACATTGGAAATTAGGCCTAGTGGGTAAGGCAGGGATGGGAGTCTTATGCTCATACTTTAGGAATTCTATCTCCAGCTTTTTAGAGGGGAGGTGGAAAGCATGTTTAGGAGTTAAGGTCAGTTCTTGGCTCCGGTAAAGGTTTCTGGTGGGTTTGAACTGGGGAAAAGGCCATCCGGTGGACTCCTGAGTTCTATCCCCCTCTTTCTCTGTCTTTTGCAGGTACCTCATTGGCAGGATCTTGTCAGGAGCAAGCAACTTGGCCCCCCAGCGTCTCCCCATGTCCCCCAGGCGCCTGAGGCGTGCCATCTTTGATGCAGGCGACCTACCTGAGCCCCCCAATCTTCTGCGGGTCAAGCGACTGGGTGGGGAAGCTGGGGGGGAACCCCAGCTGCAGCGAGTCAAGCGGACAGAAGGGGAAGGGGCTGGGGGGAGGAGGAGTGTGACTGGGGGAGCTCAGAGGCTTCGGTATCTTCCTGAATAGCAGGAATTTGCCTCTGTGGGGGAAACAAATGGGGGCAGCCACCTCATCACGGCCCCTCTTGCCAGTCTCTGAATGTCAATGGACTGTGAGCGACACCTAGTGTTTTTTCCTGCCTCTGTTCTGCCTTGTGACCCCAATATACTGGGGAGGAAGGGGGTAGCTTCAGGCTGGGGTCCCCAAATCCCAGTTCCATTGTTATTGGGGGGGGCCTGTTCTCCACACTAACCTTCTGAGTGCCCTAATAAAAAGCTCCAGTTCAGTTCAGTGGATGCATTTTAATGCTGATGAGCTCCCCACAACCCCAAACCAGAGCTGGGCATTCTCAGCCTCAGTTTCCTCACATCCTGGCTTTTTTTAATGTGGCTCCAACAAACTCCCAGCCTCCAAATCTTCCTTCTGCCTTAATATTCCCATTCCATCCACTCTGTCTCTCACCCCTTCCCCCCCAGTTCCTACCTGCTTGTTTCTGTCTGGTGTGTAAGACCCCTTGTGTTCACTCCTACTCAGTACACACAAATACATATGCACCCCCTTGCTGATTTGTTGCCATGTTGACAATGCTTGTGGCCAAAGTTTTGGTGTTGATGAATTAATGAATAAAAAGTCCCATCAGGTATTTTAACGTAGCCATGGCCTTGTTGGTGTCTTTCTTTTCATACCTTGTTTAAATAATACCACGCTGGTGTTCCTGCTTATAGGTCAAGGGGTGTTGAACCTCAGCCCTGTGGGCCAAATCTGGCCCACCGTGGGTCCCATTCCAGCCTTCCCAGATTCCCCATATGGCCATGCCCCCTTTCTCCCAACCACCTATCATTTGGTGGTTTCCTGGCTTTTGCACAGTTTTTCCCCATTCTAAACAGTTGAAATGCCTCTCCAAAAGGCTTCATTACCGGCAGTAACAGCTTTAAGCTAAAGTATGTTGGTATTGTTTGTATACCAACTAAAATGTGGCCCCTGAGAGCTTCTTCAAAATTGAATTTGGCCCTCAGGCTGTTTAACAGAGGTTCAACACCCCTGATATAGGTGCTGGCTCTTATTAAAAACAAACAGTAAGTTCTGGAATAGGAGGTTCAGAATCTATAACCAACCCACCTACTCCCCATTTTGAGCATAAGGCTATTCTAGGCTCCATTTTGTTCTTCCAGACAGAATGTTGAACTATGGAGCTGGAAGAACCAGGCCCTACTGCCGTCACAAACCTCGCTGGATAGCTTTGGGCAAATCACAATCTTCCTACCATCAAGTTTCCCCATTTGTAAAATAGGAATGATCTGCCCTGGAGAGTAATGCTGAAGATGAACAAGAATGCTAAAAAGATTTTCAAAAGCATATGAAAACCGCTGTAGAAGTTAACAATAAATACACAGCATATTTCATTAAAAAAAAAATTTATTGCAACAGCCAGGCACAGCAAGACCATGGCTTCATTTTGGTAAGTGTGTGTCCAGCTCTGCAGGATGCCCACTGGAAGGTGAGACTGCAAAGGGAACGGATCAATCTGGAGTCAATGCTGAGGTAACACCTGTGTGCATACATGGGAGGTGGGAGGAAAAGGAGGAAATAATAAGACAGATTTTCTAAAGTACTGGCCTTCACTTGGTATGTGGTGACCCACAGCCAATGCCATCCCAAACCTGAAGCGGCACCCAAATTCCCCCAATGCTTGCTAAGGCCAACACTGCCTTTGTCTATCCCCCTCCCTTCACGGTATCACCAGGAGACAATCGCTACCTGCATGGCTGGCCTTGCCCACCACTGGATCACAACAGAGGCACCACCATAATTTTTTGATGGTTTTTTGTTTGTTTTTAAGGAGAAAGTTGCTACTTTTTTTTTTTTTAATTAAAGTGTTTCCCACATGCATGCTGGGGTTACAAATGTGACAGAAGACTGTGAGGGAAGAGGTGTGGGCAGCAACGCAGTGAGGCGTGAGTGGCTTCCCCATTGTCTCCCAGAATGTGTTTTCTGCATGTAACTGAGGGCTGGCCGTTCTTTCATATGAAAGCATCAGTTACTTTTAAATGTCTACTGTGGGGGAGGCGTGATAGGGATCTTCTGCCGCAGGAACCAAAATGTTCTGGGCCTTCCCTTCTTGTGTTGTTCCTTTTCCTGCGTCCTGTTTTGGTCTCTTCCTCACTCTCCCAACTAGCATAGAAAAGTTGAATCTTTGGTCTGTCTTAGGGCCATTTCTGACATAGCTTCTGTATTCACAAATAAACTTTCAATCATATGGTTGTGAAAGTGCCTCCACTTTGAAACATTACAGCTGGATTAGTCAACTATGTGACCTCCCCACAGCAGCATCTGTGAACTGAGCTGTTTGAGGGGAGCCTCAGCAAAGTGCCTTCTGGTGGGCTCCCTGCTACTTCGGCGGGATCAGATGGGGGTGGCGGCAGCAGAAAGCACAGCACTTGAATCGGCACCAAGTGGCGCCATTTTAATTTCCCACAATTGCCCTGAGGTGGCATTGTGGGTAATCAATATGGGGCTGTTCAGTGGCTGGTGTTGATCTGTTCACTGTTTGCTGGGGGGGGAAATTCTGAAAGGAACTCCAGGGCAGACATCAGTGGTGGTCTTGTGGGGTGCTGAGTCCCCAGCAGTCCCCACAACTGGTACCAGGCCTAAGATTCTGAGACATACTTCACATGGGGCTTGGCAAGGTCAGAGGCAACACATGCCCACTCTCTGAGCAGACCAGGCTAGACTGGGAGCTACTTGGATTCAAGATGGCGGCACTTGCTCATGGCAGGTGGGCCTCATCACTGGGTGTGGGCCCTGGCACATGCCCAGACCCATTGACCCTTAGCCGCAGCTATGAGTCCTGAAGACTCATTATCTTCCCTACGAGTAGCAGAAATGGTACAAAACAAGCGCTCCAGGCAAATTTGCAATTCTTAGAATCTAGCTTTTGGGGACTCTGTGTGTGCACGTGTGAGTGTGCGAACACGTGTGTGCACAGACTTTGTGTTCTTTGGGAAGCAACTGCTATTGGTATATTTGCGGGAAGGGTTTTACAAGTGCCAGAAAGAATGAACTTTTTGCTTCCATCTCTCTCAGAGCACTGCCAGCCTCCTCCACCTTTCCCTGTGCCAGTTGCATCCTTGTTGCCTAACTGGCCATTACTAGGCAACAGGTAACACTGCTGTCAGCCCTGCTTCTAAGGTAGCTAGTCCTAGCTGAAGCCTCCTTTGGCTCCCATCATTGCCAAGAAATAGGGGGAGGAGGCGGGAATGTGCAATTGCTTACCTCTCCCCCCTGAGGGTGGTGCGTAGCCTGCAGGTAGCAGAGCATCCTGTCGGTTTCCCAGCACAAAAGCAAGGGTAGCCAGTACCAGAGCATCAGCTATGCCCAGCAAGGCCAGGGTAAAGGCCCAGTGTATTGTACAGGTGCCCAGGGTGTAGCTCCTAGCCCGAGGCCCACAAAGAGCCCGCACCTCTGGGGCTCCCCAGCCATCTGGGAAAACCAAGCAGCCAAGCGCCTGACAAGTTGCTGTGAAACAGACATACAGAGAGAGGGAGGGAGAAACAGAGGAAGAGGGAAGGAGTTAATAACGGTGTGGTCTCTACAGAGACACCCCCATAGGATTGAGGGGGTCAGTTTGAACCAGGGCCCATCATGGTTTGCATTCCTACCAGGTCTCAGTCCTAGGACCTAGGAAGTCATGATAAGATAAGAGAATGCCCCTAAGCAGGTGCAGAGTGTCCTATCCCTCCTCAATGAGTAACTGTAACTGGCACTCACACACCTGGAATTAGAGGTAGCTTCTCCAGTATGAGCTCTGGGCAGGCTTGAGCCCAAGACCTTTTGCAGCCCCAAAAAGCTGCACCACATGGACTGAGAGTTGTCTCCCAGCGTCCCTTGCAGCAGCACAATAGCTACTGGGGCACATCACTTGGGCTGGATCCTGCTTCAGCGGCAACCATTAAATGAATAGGTGTGGTATTCAAGAGCAGCTACAGCCCAGTGAGCTAAGAATTGTTAGTCAGGAAGCCTCCTGGTCAAATCACACTTCAACAATGAGTGTGCTAGGTGGATTTTGGCAAGCCATTATTCTCTGAGCCACAGCCCTTCATCTGTAATATGATTAGATTCATTCATTCATTCATTCATTATTTCATGTCATTTCATTTCATTTCTATACCGCCCAATAGCTGAAGCTCTCTGGGCGGTTCACAAAAATTAACACCAAAAAGCACACAATAAAACAATACAAAACATTAAAAACATTAAAACCACAGTAAACAATACAACCAGAATAAAACCAGAATAAAACCTAGCAGCAGTGCAGGGATTTAAAATACAGATTTAAAACAGCAAAGCTAAAAGTCTACAAAGCTAAAATGCTAAAATGACTGGGAAAATAAAAAGGTCTTCACCTGGCGCCAGAAAGAATACAATGTAGGTGCCAGGCAAACCTCACTAGGGAGCTCATTCCACAGCCGGGGTGCCACAGCAGAGAAATCCCTCCTCCTAGTAGCCACCCGCCTCACTTCCTTTGGCAAGGGCTCACAGAGAAGGGCCGCTGAGGATGATCTTAAGGTCCAGGCAGGCACATATGGGAGGAGGTGATCCTTCAGATAACCTGGCCCCAAGCCGTTCAGGGCTTTAAATGTTAATACCAGCACTTTGAATTGGGCCCGGAAATGGACTGGCAGC
This sequence comes from Heloderma suspectum, assembly GCF_057233095.1. Taxonomy (NCBI): domain Eukaryota; kingdom Metazoa; phylum Chordata; class Lepidosauria; order Squamata; family Helodermatidae; genus Heloderma; species Heloderma suspectum. The sequence continues at coordinate 173,725,390 of NC_139459.1, forward strand.
CAGTGCAGCTGGAAAAGTACTGGCGTAATATGAGCTCGCTGGCCAGTCCCTGTTAACAATCTTGCTGCCCTATTTTGGACCAGCTGAAGTTTCCAGACCATTTTCAAAGGCAGCCCCACATATAACGCATTGCAGTAATCCAAACGAGAGGTTATCAGAGCATGGATAACTGTACCTAGGCTATCTCTGTCCAGATAAGGGCGTAGTTGGTATACCAGCCTAAGCTGATAAAAAGTGCTCCGTGCCACTGAGTTCACCTGTGCCTCAAGTGACAGTTCTGGATCCAAGAGCACCCCCAAATGATGAACGTGATCCTTTAGGGGGAGTGCAACCCCTCCAGAACAGGTTGAACATCACCTAGCTGGGCAGACGAACCACCCACTAACAGTACCTCCATCTTGTCTGGACTGAGTTTCAGTTTATTGGCCCTCATCCAGTCCATTACCATGCCCAGGCCCGGATTCAGAACAGCCACTGCCTCACCTGGGTTTGATGAGAAAGAGAGGTAGAGCTGGGTGTCATCCGCATATTGATGGCACCTCAGCCCACACCTCCGGATAACCTCCCCCAGCGACTTCATGTAGATGTTAAACAGCACAGGGGATAAAATAGAGCCCTGTGGACCCCCATGGCACAATTGCCATGGCACAGAGCAATAATCCCCCAGCACCACCTTCTGGAGTCAGCCATCCAAGTAGGAGCAGAACCACTGCAGTGCAGTGCCTCCAACTCCCGACCCAGACAACCTATCCAGAAGGATACCATGGTCGATGGTATCGAAAGCCACCGAGAGGTCCAGGAGAATCAACAGGGTCACACTCCCTCTGTCCCTCTCCCGGCAGAGGTCATCCCACAGGGCGACCAGGGCAGTTTCCGTTCCAAAACCAGGCCTGAAGCCCGATTGAAATGGATCTAGATAATCCGTTTCATTCAAGAGTGCCTGGAGCTGTCCTGCAACCACCCACTCAAGCACCTTGCCCAAGAAGGGGATTTTGGCCACTGGCCTATAATTGTTAACATCCTCTGGGTCCAGGTTAGGCTTTTTCAGGAGTGGTCTAATTACCACCTCTTTTAAAGCGGCAGGTACCACTCCCTCTGTCAAGGAGGAATTTACAACCTCCTGGACCCAGCTGAGCATCCCCTCCTTATTTGATTTAATAAGCCATGAAGGGCAAGGGTCAAGCACACAAGTAGCCTCAATAACTGAAACTCATCCAATAGAACTGGACCAGACAGTGCTCTGAACGCCTGTACCAATGGAACTGCATTAATCATGGTGTCCAATTCATGGTGAATCTGAGCGACTTTATCTTCAAAGTGCCATGCAAACTTGTCACAGCATGCAACCAAGGGTTCCACAGTCTCTCTCCCTGGCCCAGAATGTAACAAGGCACGAACCACTCAGAAAAGCTCCACTGGACGACACTGAGAAGATGCAATGCTGGTGGAAATAATAATAGATAATAATACTGGTCAATTTTATGGGGCTGGTGTAAATATTGCTTGGATCATGTATAATATACAGTGTACATTAAGTGGTCTGAGAACACTCTAAAGCACTAGATCAGAGATGCCCCCCAGATGTTTTGGACTATGACTCCCCTAAACCCTGACCACTGGCCACACTGGCTGAGGCTGATGAAGGTTGTAGCATGAAACATTGGGAGGGCACCAGGTTGCCTACCCTTGCACTAGATAAATGCTAAGCATTATGAAATACTAGCACAGGCTTCCCCAAGCTGGTGCCTTCCAGATGTTTTGCACTACAACCCTCATCATCCCTGACCATTGACCATGCTGGCTGGGGCTGATAGGAGTTGTAGTCCAATACATCTGGAAGGCACTCTGTTGGAGAAGGCTGTAGTAGCAGAACATCCATGATGAAGATGGGTGAGCTATGAGCAGGAGACCTTTATATCTCAGGGAAGGTATATCTTCTTATATCTCTAGGGAGGAAGCAGGGAGGGGTTGCCATCCACAGCAGGATCCCCTGATGGTGAAGGCCAGGCCACCCACAGTCAGGGGTAGAGTGCAGGGTTGGCTGTCACTGCAGAGTGAACAGTCAATGTATTCAGGGACACCACTGGAAGTAGGAGTGAAATGTGACATCTGCTCCCGGCAACTTCCACCTATTGAGAATCAAGCTTGCTTCCATCTGCACAGCCGCAGCTTGGACTGTGTTTCTTGGACACACCAGCGCATGATGGAACGCTGTGGTCTGTCTTTTAAATATGTTACCACCAAGCAACCACGCTGAGTGGCTTGTGCAGGACTTGAGCCCTGGTATGTCCCTTTTTGCAAAGTATTGCCCCATCCCACTCCAGTTTTCCTCCTCTTGATGTTACTATTATTGTTATCATCATCATGAAGTAGAAGAAAAAGAAGAAGAATTTCTTTGGGATGATGGCCCAAAGCTGCCCACTCTCACCTGCACCCAGCTATAGCACAGGGCGCCTGCCCTTTGCTCCCACTAAGGAGGCACTTTATTCTCTCTCTCCCTCTCTCTCTCTCTCTCTCTCTCTCCTTTCTCTCACCTGCTGAAAGCTGCTGCCAGGCACACACCTTGTAGACAGTCCCAGGGCTGCAGAGCCAGAATAGACCCAAGGACGCCACGCTGCCCATCACCAGCACCAGGGCCATCAGGACAAAGACAGCCGCCGCCTTGAAGGATGGGATGGGGGTCAGGGTGACCAGCGACCCCTCACACTGGAGGGCGCTGTCCTGCTCTGTGCAGACTTGGTACAGGCCAAACGATCCCACAGCGCTCACACTGGGGTCAGGCAGGACCCCCGAGGGCGGCAGCTGGTAGGTGAGCGGAGCCGTCTGCACCCAGGCCGGCTGGATCAGCACCACGACCTCTAGGATGCCAAAGCAGAGGGTGCAGCCGGCCCAGAGGGCGCCCACCGCCCGGGCATTGCGCACAAAATCCGTCTGGTAGAGCGCGGCCGCTTCTCGAGCCGCCAGCATGGCCCACCACAGCTCTCTTTCTTTGAAGGGGCCTCCAGCCGCCCGCCTTGGCTCCAGACAGCCTCCACTAGGACACACAGCTATGCTGCCTTTCCTCTTTCCCAAGAGGGAACGTCTGGCTTGCTGCTGGAACCCAGCTGCTGCACACCCTCCCCTGTCCAGATATCGCTTCCTCTCTCTTGTTCGGCTCCTGGCTCGACTCCTCCCCTGGGATATTTCTGCATTCCTTTACTCCAGCAGCGACGACCCTCCTCCTCCTCTTCCTCCTCCTCCTCCTCGTCTGGGAGCGGGCAAGTCACTGGCTCCGTGCAGGCTCCCTCCGGGGCGAGGGTTGCCAAGCTCCCTTCCCTCTGCAGTGCTTACACTCCTCCGCTGGGCGGGGGTGGTGGACGGGCTGCTCCATCCCCGCCTTCCCCGAGGCTGGCTAGCTTCCTTCGCCGGGTGCCGAGGGAGGGAGGCGCTCCCCTGTCCCGGTCACCCCATAGACCGGCTCTGACTCCTCCGGTGTGGGGCGGGGGGGGCCGAAGAAGCCCCTTGGCCAAGCGCCCGGCTCGCCCCGTCCCCTCGTCTCGCGCTGTCGCTCAGCGGGAGCCGCGGCGAAGATGGGGCGGGAGAGGCGGGTGCGCCGCGCCGAAGGCACCTGCCGCGGCCGCCCATTGGCCCCCGCACCCGGGCAGGCTGATGCTCACCAGCTGCTAAATCGTCCCTGGCCTTGGCTTGGGAAAGCAAGGGGGGGCACGGCGGGGGAGGAGGGCTGCTGCGGGGGAGAGGAAGATGCCGCCGCCGGAGAGCGCCTCCCCAAATCGGCGAGAACGCTAGGCTTCGGGAACACAGCCCCACGTGGAGGCTGCGGGCTCCGATGTCCGTGGGGCCGTGAATCCTCTCTGGGGTGCAGTCAGAACAACCCAGAACTCCAGAGGAGCCATCCAAGGTGCTGAACCTGTTCTGGGCCTCGGCTTCAGCACCTTGGATAGCTCCTTTAAAGTTCTGGCGGGAGCCCAGAATGCATGCACGGCCCCGCCGAAATCGGGGCCACCAGCCTCCGCTGGCAAACCCCATTGCTTTCTGCGGACGAGGGATTCGGCTGAGCTTCCAACAGGGGGCCGCAGACTAACGCTGGGTCCCCCACCCCCACCCCAATGAGATTTTATGGAAGACGCGGGGCCTGTTTATTGTTACGCAGCGCTGCCGTATGTCGCGCTAGTTCGAATGTGCCACTTCAGACTGCGGGGCGGAGGGAAGGCGGATCACGTGAGAGAGAAGAGGGGTTCTTCCAGCCCAGCCTGCTACTGAATTCTTGGTGAAGGTAAGATTTGAATGGAGGACACCACTCAAATCTGATCTGGCCACCGTGACACATGCCTTAGTTACGTCCCGTTTGGATTACTGCAACATGCTCTCCGTGGGGCTGCCTACGAAGAGTGTTCGGAAACTGCAGTTGGTTCAAAGAGCTGCTGCCAGACTGGGGCTGGTTACAGGCAGCATACAACTCCCTTGTTAAAACAGCTTCACTGGCTTCCAGTCTGTTCCGGGCACAATTTAAAGTGCTGGCTATAACCTATAAAGCCCTATACGGCTCCGGTCCAGGTTATCTGAAAGACCATATCCTCCCTTATGAACTTGCCCATGTCCTGAGATCTTCTGGGCAAGCCCTTTTCTCAGTCCCACCACTGTCACTGGCACGTTTGGTGGGAACCTGGGAGAAGGCCTTCTCCGTGGCTGCCCCACAGCTGTGGAACACCCTTCCCAGGGAGGCTAGGATGGTTCCCTCCTTGATTTGTTTCCGGAAGCAGACTAAAACATTCTTGTTCCAGCAGGCCTTTGGGACATAGTTGGAACCTGGGGGTAAGCTGCTTAAATGCTGTTTTAAAATGCTGTCTTAACGTTTTAATATAATTTTAATTACATTGTTGTTTAATGTATTTTTTAACCTTTGTATATTTTCATATGTTTTAATTTTTGTAAGCCGCCTTGTGTCCCAATACTGGGGAAAAGGTGGGGTATAATAATAATAATAAACCTCTTAGGCCTAGTTCTCACCGAGATGCTCAACCTGAGCCTGGACCATATCACTGCAGGTGGCAGCTGACATGTTTGAATGCGCCTCCATATGGCAAAGAAAGTGGCCTTGCATGTAAATAGCGATCATATCAGAGAATATCAGAGTTTTAGCCTAGCCTTCTCCCTGACATGCTAACTCTGTATGTATGCCCCTGCCCTGCCATAGAGGAGCATTCGGACACCACTTGCAATGATACAGTCCAGGCGCAGGTTGACCAACTCAAGGAGAACAAGGCCTAAAAGACTGAGTGGTGCCCTCATTTCAATCCCCCCCCCAAAAAAAAACAGGGGGGAAGATGATGGTACTGATACGTAGTGTAGAGCCAGTGTGGGATAGTGGTTAGAGCATTGGATTGGGCCTGGGGAGACCCAGGTTCTGGCCCCTACATGGCCATGAAGCTCACTGAGTGATTTTGGGCCAGTCACTGACTCGCAGCCTAAGCTAACTCACAGGGTTGTTGTGAGGATAAAATGGAGAGGACTATGTGAGCTGCCTTGGATTCCTTGCAAGAGGAAAAAGGCAGGATACAAATGTAATAAATATATGTAATAAGTCAGCACTATAGTAATGTTAATGTCACCGCCGTTGAGCTGGCTAGGGCTGATGGGAGTTTGTAGTCCCAAGAAATCTGGAGGGCATCAGTTTGGGGAAGGTGTGCATAGTTGTGTGAATTCCATACAGAAATACTGGGCGCCGTAACTAGCATGCTGAAAATCTGTTCGGGGATGGGGGGAAGAAAACAAGCTTCTAGCCCTTATGACTGAAAGAAAAAGCAACCCAGTGTGGTGTAGTGGTTATCTTCCTACCAGCCATAAAGCGGACTGGGTGATATTGGTCTCAGCCTAATGTACCTCACAGGGTTGTTGCAAGAATAACATTGAGGGCAGGGGAGCCTATATACCATCCTAAGTTACTTGGAGGAAGGGCAGAATAAAAAGGTAATAAAATAAAAGATAGGCTTGAAATAGCATAGGGTGGATGAATTACTGAAGAGTTCTGTCCATTGACAGACGTGACACCACTTGTTCTGGCTTGAACCTAGGCTGGTATTAACACTATCAACAGTGATTTGCACTTCTGGTGTCATGTAAATATAGTACCGATCTTCTAAATTTGGATGTCCCTGGAGTTGGGGGGTTTTACACCTATTGACCTGCTGAGCCCTAGTGACTTAAGTTGCAATCCTATGCACACTTACCTGGGAGTAAGCCCCATTACCCTGTATGAGGCTTGTTTCTGAGTTGTCATGTATAGGATTGCACCCCACATCTCATTAATTTGCTTTAACTCAGCATGGTGTTTCTGCACACTTCCTTTCCCGTGTACATATTTATCCATCAAGTACCCTGTTGAATTCATGCATCTGGCACAGTGGACGCCAAAAAGATTTGGTCACAGTTTTTAAATATACCAAAAGGACTCCATTATTTTTGGAACCAGAGGGAGGCATCTGGTTATTTATCATCCTACTGATTCTGACAGGCCAGGGCGTTGAGCAAAAGCCATTCCATCACTCCTTGGTTATCCTTACACATATGCAAAATAACCAGAAGAATGCAGATTTGCTTACTGTGCTTAATTTATACAGAATTCAGCTTTAATTAGCCCTTTTAAAATATGAGCACCCATAGCTCTCTCCTGCCTATAACTTCCCTAACCCAAACCAAGGCAATTGTTTGGACTTCTGTATTCCGCCCAGAGCTTCAGGATGCCTCATTAGGGACCTGCTCCATCCTGATGCTTAAGCAGAAGTGGGTTTGCACATAAAGGCATCTGTGGCCGCTCCACAAGTATTATTCAACTCTTTTTCCACTGGAGCTTTGCTAGAACCCACGCATTGCCTAGACCAGGAATAAGCTATTATAACCTTCTATTATAAGCTGCATAAGCTTTCTATGGGCAGACTGGCATTTACTGGACAGGGATAAGGAGGTGGAGACAACAGGTTTGATGTCCTGAACCTTTGGAATAGGCTGAGATAAATATAAGTTTAGAGGGAGAAACAAATCAACACACAGGCATGCATACCTGTAAAAAAAAATGACAACACCCCTAACAGCTGCATCCTGCACCCCCCCCCCCGATGGATGGTCAACAGGCCACGTGTAAGAAATAAATAAAAAGGTTGCGTTTCTAATGCACACAGAGAGACTCTGGCCTTCCCTTGCGTGATCAGTGGCATCACCCGGCTCACCATCAGGCATACAAACACTTCCCAAGCGTACACACACATGAAGTCATGGGGAAGTAGGGCACTAACAGACAGCCTGTGCAGCATAAGTGCTACCTCCAGTAGTGGGAGGCACTTGTTGGGGAGGGTGCTGTTGCAGTCATGTCCTGCTTGTGGGCTTCCCATGGGCATCTGGGTGGCCACTGTGTGAACAGAATGCTGGACTAGACGGACCCTGGGTCTGATCCCGCAGGGCTCTTCTGGTGTTCTTATAAGCAAATGAACAGCCCATAAGGAGGGCAAGGTCTGGAGACTGATCCATCCCACAATCAACAGCTGTTAATTGCACTACAATTACACACACACTACAGCACAGGATGTGAGCAGTTCCAGCCCAAGAAGTCTAGAACACACACACACACACATATACCAACTCCTTTCACAGAAACACTTTATTTGAATACTTAAAAAGATTATAAAATCAAGCAGTGAAACAGATGTAAAGGAATCGGGGGGGGGGGGAGGCTACCGTGTAATTAACTCCCCCACCCCCAAGGTTCAATATAAGCCACCTTCCCACTTATATGTCACGGCACAAATACAGCCTGGCATATCCATTCCTCAGCAACCCCACCAGGGCCGGCCCTGGCAAAATGACGCACCCTTGAGGGGCACTAATCCACCCCACCCACATTAACCCTTTCAACCCATCCTTCCCCACTCCACTTGCCTTTTAGGACAGATTTGTAAGACAACTTGTAGGCCAAAATCTGGAGCGCCACAACTCCCATCAGCCCATAGCCAATGGTGAAGGATGGTGGGAGTTGTAGGCCAAAACATCTGGGCCGGAAGTCGCCCGCCCATTTCAGGGTATGCCGCTTTGGCCCTGCCCCCATTCAGTTGTTTTATGGTTTCCAGGAGACAGGCAGATAAAGAAGTAATCTGTGGTTGTCTGGGTGCCTCAAAGGGAGATCTTCTTCCTAACCACTTTGAGCCAGATAGGGTCATGTAGGAATGCCAGTTTCACATTCTATCCCCAAGCCCCCTTCACCACGTTTGGAATCAATGCAAGAACTGGCATGGATAGACACATGCTGTGGGAACACACAGTGGCAGACCACCAAATTCCCCCACCCCATGTCATTGGCCGATGGGGATCTCACTTGCCTTTTCAAAGGGCCAGCCTTGTTCCTTGCTTAGCAAGACAACTCTGGCAAGCACCTCCCCTAATGATCGCAACTGAGGCCCAGTTCTCACATCCTCTTTTGCAGCACGGCTGCTGCTCTTCTGTCGAACCACCCGAGACCCAAATGATGCAGGAAACTGTGTGTGCATAAAGCAGCTTCTGCACACTTAAAATGATGGTTCAAAATGGCGCTGTTCCACATCAGGACCATTGCGGGTTTGTTGACATGGTTCAGGCCATCCTGCCTCACAGGGGCTGCTTGTCTCTCTGTCTCTTACACACACGTGGTTTTAAGTTCATAAAGAGCAAGAGGGGGAAATGTGAGAACCTGGCCTTAGAATCATGATTTAAGTCCTTGTCAAGGTCAGAGGGCAGCCTGAGCTGCTATCGGATTCCCCCCCCCAACCCTAAAATCTAGAGGAAAAGACTTTGCATCCCATTTTCCCAAGCACTTTGCCTGCTACATGCAGGACCAGACACTGCAGGGTCTTTTAACAAGCAAATCAAAGACTGCCATCCAATATATGTGTGTGTGTGTGTATAATATCAGTTATATCCCCCAGCTTAGAGAGCTTGGACTCGCAACAGAAAAAAAAAATGTATTTCAGTCCTTTTGGATATGAACCTCTTGAAGCCAAGAAAACCCACCTGCTCAAAACATACCTTTGCCTCAACTACTTGCAGAACATTCTTGACTAAGCAGGGTGGGGAGGAATAAAGGGGGTACACATTCCCCCCTCCTCCTAAATATTCAGCATGGGTTTTCCCCAACTGAGCATGAAACTATTATGGAGGAGGGAGGACTTGGTGAAATATATGGCTATCGGGGGCGGGGGGCGGAGGCGTGCTGTACAATTAGACATTGGAAATGTGAACAGACATTCATCCCTGTCCCTCTAAGAAAAAAAATGGCACTGCTGCTTCTTCAGCACTGGGGTTGGAAGTGAAGAGATCCCCAATGCTGTCTAATTTGGTTGCGGCCCATCGTGGAATGTGCTAGAAGAGAACATAGTAGAAGCTGTGAGGCTGCTGGTGTTTGATTCATGGCTGCTGGTGGTATTGCATTGATGATCGCTGACTATTTTTGGCACATCAAGAGCCCTTTTAAGCATCTGGTTCAGTTCCATTGAGGTCAAATGATGGTCGATTGTGCTGCATTCATTATTAGCCTCTCCCTCCTAAAGGAGCCGCATTAGGCAGGTATCATCATGTCCACTCCGAACTTCACCTTGTGAGCCTGGATCTTGGCTTCAAAGAGAGTCTGAAGAAAAACAAAGAGTGGGGGAAAAAAAACATGCACCACACAAAACGGACACTCCTAATCCAAACATAATGTAGCTACCTACCCCTGTGTCTTCTGTTTTGTGGGACTACCATAGCAGCAACATCATTACCAAATGGAAGTGGAGAGGCAAAGTTGCGCATTGGTTAGAGTGCTGGACTCAGATTGGCGAGGCTATTTATTTATTTATATCCCACTTTTCAGAGAGATATTTTCATAAAGCAGCTAGACGAATTCAAAACCCGCCTCAGGCACACCTTCTACCATGCTGCTTTCCCAAAGAACATCTGCTTTCCATTTTATTCCATTTTCCCATGCAGGAAAAGAGACCATCCGTGAAGGGTTCCTCTGAAGGAACGAGGCTTTGCGTTGTGTGGTCTTTTCCCCTCTTGTCCCTTCCTATGCAGTGGTACATTTTGCCACTACAAAAAACTGACTTTGCCATTTGCCAATAGAAATCCATTCCTCACAGCCATTTACTGAGCCCTCCCCTCTCCACAAGGGAAGAATTTGCTCCACAACTGGCATAATAGAACAGAACAGACCTGCTGGGAGACAAATCCCTCTAGATCCTATATTAATGGGAAAAAATGCTGCTGTATCACAGAATGATCTCCTGTCAATACTGATGGAACATTCCACTCATGGTACCCACCCGGTAGCTACTGTCAATCTGAGAAAGAGAGAGATTATCGAGTGACACATGGGCCTCATTTCCTGTTCCTGCTTGAAAGCTGGATGTGGGCAGGATCATTATGAAGATCGGGGGTGGGGGGAGTCTCTCTACTTTTGCATGTCAATGGGATAAACATAAATTTGCCTAGCAGGGGTCACTACTCAAGTGGCCAAGTTCAATGACAAACCCGAGGCACTGATGAAAGTACATTCAGACAGGAACCCTTAGAAGTGCCAGTTCTCAAAACATGGCAAGGGGCTTCCGCAGAAAAGTGCAAGCTCCTCCCACCACTCCCTCCCAAGCCCCAGAGCCATGATTTGCAACAACAGCCTACGCTCTCCCAAGCAATGCAGCTTGGATGCTTAGGTATCATTTGTGTTGACTGACTGAGCTGAAGACCAACAGGAGTGCGCATGTATGTGCATGCGTGCACACACACCTGTGCCCCTTTCCCGGGAACTCTGCAAGTGTGCATCTCATCATGCTGGTTCAATATTTCCAAGCTGAAGGGCAAATCCCTGGGGAAGGGCGGGGCGGGGCAGGTATTAAGGACCAAACCATTACACAACTCACCGGGTGGTGGATGTAGGCTTGGCATTCATAGCACCAGGCACTGAGGTCCGCAAAGCTGAGCACCAGTGGATGCCCAGATTCAGAGTTGTGCGCTACCATGTGCTGATTAATGTAGCGGCCGCAGCAAACCTGAATGGGGTGGAGCAAGATGGGCTTAGAGAAGGAAGTTGACGGAAGCAGCTCAGGTCAGGAAATCTAGCCTTGGGAATACTCACCTGGAAATGTACCAGAAAGCCATCTCAAGCACACCTCCTCCACCCCTAGGCAGTGGTGCACCTAGGCAATGTTAGACCCAGGACTTCATGGTCTTTAGATGGCCGTGCACATTTCTTCAGCTGTGAAGCACACAACTAATATTCTTCTTCCCCCACACCCCACCGCCTTTCCAAATACTGTTACAGTCCTGTCGTATCAGAGAAAAACCCTGTTTGCTAACTCTGATTTTCAACAACAACAACAGAAAAGGAGAATATATTTTTAAAGTAACAACATTAGCAACTGTAACCATGTGCATGTCCCACCGGCTACCCGAGTATAAAACGTGTTTTAAAAATCTGAATGGAGAAAGGATGGAGCGGAGGGTAGTGCCAGCCTTGGGAGAACATGGCACGCCGAGGCTGGTCCAGGTGCTGAGATTGGGTCTGTATGCTGCTGACTCCATCCCCTGCTGTTCTCTGGGTGGCTATTTGAGGGCCCCCAGACTTTGGCCATGAGCCCAGCCAGGGCTGCACCACTGCCCCTAGGTAAGATTGTCCACATACCAGCCCCCTATCCCTTCCAAACTCTACTGCATCAAAAGCAAAATGGCACCACAGTGGAGTCAGCTTCAGAGACCAGGTGACTTCAGAGGAAAGTCAAGGCAACCCCTTACCCCCAAAGGCACTGGCCTATACAGCCTGGAGGGAAATCTGCTTGCCTTGTCAGCCACCAGTACAGGGAGTTGGATCCAGACTTACGTTTAAAGGAGACCCATTGAAATCCATAGGACTAACTTGTCCCATGGATTTCAGTGGGTCTGCACTAAGCATTGATATGTCTGGCTCTAACTCAGTGATCCTCAGAGCAAGGATTAAAAGCCATCAGCCTCCCCAAAAGGAATTGAATTTGGAGCACAAAGAACTAGTGTGGTAGAGTGTAGAGCAGGGGAGGCCAACCTCTGGCCCTCACACCTAATCCAGCCCATGGAGGTGCCCAGTCTAGACCCAGCCTAGAGGCTTGGGGAGGAGGGTGGGAAGAGGAATCCAAGCATTATTTCCCATCAGAGGTAACATGGGGAATCCACGGACTCGGCTCGGGCTTGCAGGACCGGCTCCTGCAAACCCCATCCAAGTCCCTTCCTGCGCCATTCATGCTGCAGCTGGGACGTGAGCAGTTCAGGAAGGAGGTGTCCCATTTGGCCGAGGCTCATAGTGAGTCAATCCAGCACTAAGTCGATCCAGCTCTTTCTCTGTGCAGAGAGAGGCACAGGGAGTGGGGGAGTGGGAGAGGTGACGCTGGATGATGTCAAAGGAGGGGGCGGGAGCCCAGTCCGTAACATCATCCGGCCCACTAGCTTGGTCCAATCTGGCCCCCAGACCAAAACAGGTTGTCCATCCCTGGTGCAGAGGGGAGAGTGTTGGACTAGGACTGGGGAGAAACAGGTTGAAATCCCCACTCAGCCTTGAAACCCACTGGGCGACGTTGGGCTAGCCACTCTCTCTCAGCCTAACCTACCTCGTAAGGTTGTTGCGGGGATAAAATGGGGGGGGAGTACTAAGCATACCTCCTTGAAGGAAAGGTGGGGTATAAAATATAATAAATAGAACAGTAAATACATGCCACCCCAACCCTCCAAAGCCTGCTGTCACTTGAAGCCATCCATCACTGATGCCCCAAATGCACAGGTCTGTATTTTGATTTATGGGAGGTCTGGCTAAATTAGCCACAAGCCTGATTATTGTCTCCCTCAAAAATCCCTCTTCTGAACCAGGCAGACACTGTCAATTCCAGCTAAGAGATGAGCAAGTCCCTTCCGGCCTCAGGCTTGCCAAAGACCACTCCGTTACCAGCCCAGGGCAGAACAAGGGACCCAACCCTTTGCCTCCCTGGTACAAGTCATTGCTCTGTCCCAACTGACTGACTGCCTCTGCCGTCTTACCTTATAGCAAACCAGGCAGACCCAGTTCTCGGCCTTGCTGCCACATTCTGCACAGGGCTCCAGCACATTCAAGCCAGTGGGAGGGACAGGGAGCACCGAGTCAAGGTGGGGGCACCACAGTAAGGGAGTCACAGCATAAAACAGCCCCTAGAAAGAGAGGGTATAATCCCTGTATCCTGGCATCTGGCCCAACTCCAACCTGCACCAAGCCCAGAAAATCCGACTCCAGTAGTCCTGACTCAAGGCCTTCCCTTCCTTTCCCTCTCCCAACACTCACTCCATCTGCCAGATCTCCTCCAAGAAGCTCACAGAAGGAAGAACAGCCACCCGTGGCTTCATCAAGCAGGTGATTCTCAGTTGGCATGGGAGGGAGATCAGGTGGGCTCACCTGGTTGAAGGCAGGGGACAGGAAAAAAGAGAGGGGAGGCTGAGATGACAGAGTCCCAAAAAGTATCAGAGGGACCTGATTCCCAGCTGTTCTAGACTCGGCACACACTGACAAATCTACTTCTGAAAAACAGGCGGCAGCCTCCCTCTGGAGCAGGATGGGTGGTGGAGCAGGGGAGAGAAAGAAGCACAACTATTCCTTCTGCCGTCCCCTTCCTCCCCACCCTTTTAATTCTGTAAAAGTCTTGATTAGATAGAGGGGTAGAATGGCAATCCCCTCTTTTCCAGTCGCTCTATGGTTTCTGCCCCTGCCTCCCAATCTTAATTCGGGTGTGAGCTGCCCTTGTTTAAGGACAGCCCCCACGTTCTAGAGTGGGATGGGCAGAAGGTAGCTCTCCAGATGCTTTGGACTTCAACTCCCAGAAGCCCCCACCAGCATGGCCAATAGTCAGGAATGCTGGGAGTTGAAGTCCAAAACATCTGGAGATCTACCTTCTTCCCACCCCACTCTAGAGCATCAGTCTTCATCTGACAACTTGGGACCTACACATGGGTAGCACCCCAGCCCAGGTGGCACCTCACCTCACCTCTTTCTTCTTTCTCTCAACTGAAAAGAAAATGGAACCCTCTGGGAGTGGGGACAATAAGAGGGAAGATGGACAGACAGGCATGGGAAAAAAGATTTAAAGTGGCCCCCATGACACAGGTCAGGTTCTTGAGTTTAAAATACCAGAAGATCATGGATTTAGAGCAGTGATATCTCAAGACGTGTTTCTTATAACCTTGTCATGGGTTCCACAAGAAGATCAGGAATGGACAAGCTTCCCAGATAGACAGCCCATCTTCCCTTTATAACATGAAGCCGTAGCACAGCATTGGGCAATTTCTAGGTGATTCTCACTTGGCATGGGATTGATGTCCAGGCCTAACAGACGGGGCCAGGGCCCCACACACTCTGAGTGCATAGCTTCCAAACATGTCCCTGAATCCTTTGCACTGTGGAGGGTCTCTGTGGCAAGCAGGCTGATCTGGATCAGGGTCCCCAACCTCTTTGGGTCACTGGGGATGTTTGGAATTTGGAGAGGCCGCTGTGGGCGCTCTCACAAAATAGCTGCTATGGAGGTGGGCTTGCCCATTTCTAAAAATGGCTGCCATGGTGGGCATAGCCGGTCACAAAACATTCATTTCCCAGAAGGCAAGTTTGTGGAACTCAATGACAAGTAACTTGCCCAAGAATCTAAGCATAACGGGCAACCCTGCATTTTGCAGTATGCCAGGCTCCCTGTTAAAAAAAACTTTAAGAAATAAAATGAAAGGAGGGGCAGGGGAGACTGGTGGGTGCCAACATGGGCACCATGTTGGAGACCTCAGATAGGAAGTCTGAAAAGCCACTCATGTAAAGAGGAATGTATGGCACTTACTTCTGCCTCTTTGTCAGGAGACTCCACTTCCTCAGAGGAACTCCCCACGGACATGCCTTCTCTCCGGGGCTCCTCCGCTGGCTCAGCTTCTTCAGGGCAGCCCCTGGCCTTTGGTTGGGCCTCCTCACCCACTGGACTGGAATCCGGAGAGAGAGAACTTGAGGCCATCTCTCCCTCCTCTGCAAGGTTGTCTTCTAGTTGGAGGGAGGCCAACGCCACAACCGCAACATCGACAGCCTCCTGCAGAGGTTGAGCGGTGGGGCTCTGAAGCAGCTCTTGGGGGGGCTCTGGGGGGATTTCGCCTGGAACTGGAGTTCCCTTTGCAGCCCGAGTCCTGGGCTTCTCCCACACAAGAGCAGGCACTAGGGAGGGGGAATAAAAAGACAATGTCATTACTCCTCCTCTTCCCAACT
This sequence comes from Heloderma suspectum, assembly GCF_057233095.1. Lineage (NCBI taxonomy): Eukaryota > Metazoa > Chordata > Lepidosauria > Squamata > Helodermatidae > Heloderma > Heloderma suspectum. Next base: position 173,740,664 of record NC_139459.1, read on the forward strand.
AAGAAGCCCACCAAAAAGTGGGAACGTGTATGAGAAAGGGAGCCATAAAACTAGGCTGTGGCTGTGGGAAAACCTGCTTGTGGGTTTCCCACAACCAGCTGTTTGGCCACTGTATAAACAGAATGCTGGACAAGATGGACCTCTGGTCTGGTCCAGCAGAGCTCTTCATATGTTCTTAGGATCAGCAAGGGCCAGCTCCAACTTCCCTTCTTGGCCAGTTTCTCCCTTTCCCTTGGCGCCTGGTTCCTCCCTCTTATCTTGCCCCTGTCCTCTTACCTCAGGCCCCAGACTTCTTCCCCATCTCTCTTCAGCTCTGCTCCGTTGAGGCCCTTCCCCACGGCCGTGTTATGCAAGGAAGGGGCTTTTGTGACGTCAGTTGTCATCCTTTTTGTGACGTCAGTTGTCATCCTACCAATCCCCTTGTCGACCTTTTCTGAGGCAGGCTGGTTGCTAAGCATGCAAAACTCATCCAGTTGGAAGCTGGGATGCAATGTGCAATAGCTGCTGACGTCACAGGGGCCCTGCAATATCCCTTCTAAAAGCAGAGAAATAAACTGACCTACCTACTTCCCCCAGTGTAGTTTTCGGAGAGAGGAGAAAGATATTACTGGAGCTTATCCCCAGATGAAAGATTGTTGCTTGCCTAAAAGACACATCCTATTACCTTCCCCTCTCTCTCAGCTTCAAGACAGTGGGCCAATTCACACGCCACAACAGCCTGCTGAGGGTTGATTTACCCTTGAGGAGCTGACACGAATGCTGGTCGCCGTTATGAATATTCAGCTGCTGACTACAGGTTGTCATTGTGTACGAAACTGGCCACCGTGGGTTATATGAGGGTTAAACCGCCCTTGCATGACCTAGGCCAGACCATGGGTTATGCGAGGCACCCAGCACGTGCAGCAGCTCCTCGAGGGTAAATAACCCTCGATGGGCTGTTCGAACGTATAACCCAGATCATTACCACCCCTGCCCATCCAGAGGATGGGAATGTATGTGGCAAGGTGGCTATAAAGCAGGGGCACTGAACCTCTTTCAGCGCGAGGGACGAATTCCATTTTGGAGAAGCTTTCCGTAGCTGCGTTCCAGTGATGAGTGGGGCCAAAGGCAAAAGGGGCAGGGCCAAAAATACGAAACATACCAGCATATTCCAGCTTCAAGCTCTCACTGCCAGTAACTCAGCCTTAGGAGAGGCATTTCAACCTTTCAGAATGGGAAAAAACAGTGCAAAAGTTGGGAAACCAACCATCAGCAGCCATGGGAAAGGATGCAAGGCCGTCTGGGGAACCCCGGAGAGCCGGTTTGGGACCCCAGGTTGCCCAGATTTGGCCCACAGGCCTATGATTTAACACCACTGCTATAAAGAGATACTGTAGCTGAGTAGGCAGGTAAATGCCAGCTCAAGCTTCCTTCCACAGCTGGCTTACCCCCACATTTCTTTTCCTCACTCCCTGCTTTCTTCATCTCACCACTGAAGGCAGGCAGGCAGGCAGGCAGGCAGACATTTTAAATGTGGAGGGAGCAGTTCTGATGCAGCTTTGTGGCAGGCCAGGGCATGTGTTTTAGGAGCAGTAACAGCGATCACCAGGTATGTCAAAATGACTTAAGAGTCCAAGAAGCATCCTGCTGGGTCAGACCAAAGACCTATCGCATGCTGTTTCCCACAGTGGCCAACCAGATGCCTCTGGGAAGCCCACAAGTAGAACATGAGCTCAGCAACACTCCCGTGCTTGTGTCCCCCAGCATTCCGCCTCTGATCTGGGAGGGAGCAGATAGCCACTGATAACCTTCCACCACACACAGGACATATGGCCATCTTCACCCTCCATCTCCTTGGACTCTCACCTCTCTTCATCTCTGCCCTTACTTCTGGCCTATGCTTCCAGCCTCTCTGGAGTCCTATTGAGTGGCAGCCCTTCCTTCTGGCCAACTCAAGAAGATGCCCAACCTTGAATTGGGAACTGAAAGGCAACTGATACAGCAATGTGCTGTACCTGTGTGGGAGAGCGGCAGCCCAAACTTCCTTTCCAAGCCAACTTTGCCCTCCCTTCCTCGACTTCGATTTCTTCTAGCTTTGGCACTTTCCTGTAGTCCCCCACCCCCTTAGGCCTAATAATGCTGCTAAACTGGCAGAAACGTGCTCTGCTGTGCTTTTTTCCTGCAGTGGAGACCCGCTTTGCAGTTGGAACTTGGAAGTTTTGACATGCAAACAAAGCCAAGGAGAACAACTGGTCTAGTGGCTGAGGATGCCACAGCTGCCCTTCATCACTCTTTGATGGCAGCTTGTTTGGCCCTAGGAGGATGACACATTTGGGGAACTCTTTATTTTTTATTGATTTCTGATGTTTCTATCCTCCTTCTCCTCCAAGGAGCTCAAGAGAGCACATATGGTTTGTCCAGCTCCCGCACCAACCTCATTTTATCTTCACAATAACGCTGTGAGGTAGGTTAGGCTGAGAGAGAGCAACTGGGCCAAAGTCACCCAGTGAACTCCATGGCTGAGTGAGCCCAGGTCTCCCCAGTCTTAGTCTGGCACTTTAGCCACTACACCTCCCTAGCTCACTTCCTGGAGAACCCGAGGCTTTTCAACCCAACACAGCCATCACCTTCCCAATCCTCTCCTGTCCACCCTGTTGGTGAGGGGTTCTCTAGGTATCATAGTCCCAGGTGGCGTGCCTCTTCTGGAGGAATCCTCTTCAGAAGAAGTGTGAGAGCCCTTAGAGGTAAACTACGGTGAGGAGCAGCCCGTGCCAGGAGACAAAGGAGCCTGGGCCTTTGGGGGAAATGTCTGTGGCCCCATCCCACAAGAGGAGGAGAAGTCTGCTTCTGAAATGGAGGCTCACCTGGCCCCCAAGAGGGGCAGCATCTCAAGAGGCACAGCAGCACCATATCTGTGAGAAAGGCCCAGCTGCACAGAAAGGCTCCTCATGAGTAAAGGGCTCCTTATGAGCAGGGCTCTCCTCACAAGGAGGACTTCTTCCAGAAACCTCTGATGTGCTGCAGTTGTACCTGGATGTGGGCCAGGAGACTTGGCTATGTAAGTCTTCAGCTGAGACCTGCTAGCTGCTGGAACAACAACTGTAACTTAGCTCCCAGTAGGTGTGTATGGATTCCCCACTGTCTGTTCCATTGGGGGGGGGGGGAGTGATCCATTCCTCCCCCCAAGAATCCTCCACAGCAGCTCTGCTCTGCTCAGAATCCAGAGGGGGGGGGGAGAACTGGCTTGGGGTCACTTACCTTCCCTCCTGCCAGCCAGAGCTGTTCGCCTCCTCTCTGTACCTGCCACTGCCTTTACAAAAATGTCTTTTTAAAAAAGAAAATGGCGATGGGGGGGAATGTGCCCATAGACTTATACACAAATAGAGTCATGAATCTTGTGTATAAGTCTATGTGTCCATAGGCTTATATGCAAGATTCACCGCTCTATTTTATGTATAAGTCTATGGGTACATCCTGCTGCTCACATGTGCCCATAGACTTATACACAAAATAGAGCAGTGAATCTGCATATAGGCCTATGGACACATAGACTTATACACAAAATTCATAGCTCTATTTGTATATAAGTCTATGGGTACATCCCCCCATCATTTTTTTTTAAAGACATTTTTTGTAAAGGCAATCACAGCAGGGGCAGGGAGGGAAACAGCTCTGGCTGGAAGAAGTAGCCAAGTGTCGTTCTGCCTCCAGTCCTCCTGGAGCAGAGGTAAGTGGTCCTGATCCGCTGTGGATTCCTGAGGCCGGATTCCAAATAATTTGAATCCGCAGCGGATTTCTCTGACATCCCTAGCCCCCAGTACCTTGAAACCTTACTTCACCTTGGACTGATCTCTTGTGTTGCTGCCAGCTGATAAGACCCTACCATTGGACTGGTCTTTTTTCTGGACTGATAATAATTTGCTGTGGCCTTTTGCTTGCCAACCGATGTTTCCAAATGGATTTGCTCCTGGTTTGCCCCAGGGCTGAGCCCAACCCAGCCAAAACAGGACGCTGAGGATTAAAGGGCACAGGTGTGTGTGTAGACATCTTGAACATTGTTCCCACCACCCTAGAATCACCTTTGGGGATGAGGGAGCAGTACAGAAAACATAAACAAGCAAACAGCATCATTATCGAAATGGTGCTTTCCCCCCTTCCCAGGGACTCACGTATATATTATCCCAGTAATCATTAGGCTGTGAAGTTTTCAGCAGCCTAGTAGCATTAGCCCCCCATTTGAGAGGAGCCAAGGCTGAGAAACGGGCTTACGTAAAGCCACCCGGTGAATTCACAGCAGAGGTGGAAGGTGAACTGGGGATGCCCCAGCCCACAGCGGACACCTTGGCCACTATGCTACCACAGTTCAGCCACTAGAGAGCAGATGTGCTGTTGGACAGGAGAGATTAGTCACCTTCCAGTCGGAGGCTTGCCCAGTACTTGCGGTGCACAGCAGCGACGTGGCCCAGAGACTGCAGGGCACTGGGGTGTGGGGCCTTGAGGCGTCCCAGTGGGGGTGGAGGATCCCCCAGGAGGCTGCGCGTGCACATAGTCATGGACTCCGAGATCGACTCTAGGTTGTAGCCACCCTAAAAAAAAGGGGGGGGGGAGGTTAGGGAGATGGCACCCCTGTTGCAGCATGCAGGTCCACTGTGCAGGTTGCACACAGGTTCACTCTCCAGGTGTGGAACTCACTATCACAAAGGAACCTCTGCTGTTACTTAAAATACAAAAAGCATGCTTCTAGCCCTTATGGTCCATGCTTCCAGGCACCAAATCAGCTTTTCTAGGGGACTCAGAACACCATCGTTTGACTCTGGGTCTTCAAATCAAAACCAACTCCCCAGTGGCATGGCGGTGTCGTGAAGGATAGAAGAGGCTGGCCTCTGTGTGCGCAAGATGGAAAGGAAGGGGGAAGTGGGGGAACGAAAGGGGAAGACTCTGGTTGGAGATGAGATACTCCACACAGTTCTGGAGTATTTAGAGTACTTCACATAAACATTACCTTGTAAGGTAGGCTAGTACTATTACCAGTGCTTTTTTCCTGGAGAAAAAGGTACTGGAATTCTTGGATTATGCTTCCTTGCAGATGACAATTAAATTGTAATGTAGACAAAAAGGTGCCAGAATTCAGTTCCGGTGAGTTTCACCAGAAAAAAAACACTGATTATTACCATCACGCAGAAGATGTTTTATGGGGTGCTAGTATTTTAGTGGATCACGACAGGGTTCCAGAAGCACATTTGCAAGGGACAAGTGTGTCGATCTCGTTCATTTCTACCGTTCATACCAGTGGTTTCCCATTGAAGCCCCACATTTGCCTTCCCTTCCCACCCCTTCTGAGCCACCAGGGCTTTCCCTGCCCCAGGGCTGGCTCACAAGTGGCCATCGGACGTACCTCCAATACAACCGCCACCTTGCCGCCCGCCAGGCCCAGCAGCAGGTGGGTCATGTGAGCATAGCATTCTGGGGAAACAAGGCATCCGCCCAGTGGGTCCCCCCGAGCAGCATCAAAACCGGCAGAAACCAGCACCAGCTCTGGATTGAACTGCAACACAAGAGTAGTTACAGTGAGTGCTTGCCCCTTTCCTCCCCTCCTGGGCCAGAGACACAATACAGGAGGCTGTGGCTCCAGGTGTCCACCCCTTTTCTAACTCCCTAGGTCTCGTAGGCATCTCCATTTGGCTATGTAGATCAGGGGTGTGGAAGCTGTTCTCTGTCGAGGGCCGCATGCTGGCAATGGGTGGGGCCAGAGCCAAAAGTGGGCGGGGCCACCCCTTCACTCACACTCTCTTTCTCCCTCTCTTCCCATGGCACTCCGTTTTCTCTCTCTTGCCAGCGGTCTGAACTGACCGCTTGCACAGGGCTTTTGAAAGTAAGCTGCAGGTTGCCCAGCCCTGATCTAGAGGACGGCAGAAGCGTGACTGGCCGCAGAGCGCAGGAGAGCAGCTCCGGCTCAGAACCCAAGGGCTGCCATGGAACCCTCAGCTTCTCACGGGATGCCACGAGAGAAGTGTGGCTACTGCCAGTGGAGGCTGGTGGCTCTGATTTCGGTGGGGCTGTGATTCCATTCTGGATTTCAGTCAGAACCAGCCAGAACTCTATCCCCAAACCCCTCTCTCTCTCACACACACACACACACACACACACACACAGAGATACTTTCAACCCAAGGGCCAAATTCAATTATAGAGAAGCTCTCAGGGCCTGCAATCCAGTGGTGGGCACAGGGCCAAAGGGACCAGGCCAAAACACCGAACATACCAGCATATTGTAGCCTAAAGCTCTCAGGAGGGGCATGCCAAACTTTTAGAACAGGGGAAAAAAAACTGTGCAAAAGCTGGAAAGCCACCAAAGCAGGGGTGCAGAACCTCTTGCAGCCCAAGGGCCACATTCCATTTCAGAGCAGCTCTCAGGGCTCCATTCCAGTGGTGGGCAAGGCCAAAGATACCAGACTATTGTAGCTTAAAGCTCCTACTGCCGGTCACTGAGCCACAACAGAGGCATTTCAACCTTTCAGAATGGGGGGAAGAACTGCACAAAAGCCGGAAAACCAGCAAACAATTGGTGGACAACTAGCTGTCTGGGAAAGGGGGTGGGGCCATCTGGGGAACCCTGGAAAGACAGTCTGGGAACCCAGGAGAGGTGGATTTGGCTTCCAGGCCTGAGGGACAACACTGTTATTGTATTTATTGTATTTATTTCTTACATTTATATCCCACCTTTTTTCCTCCTTAAGGAACCCAAAGGCGGTGGACATAATCCTCCTGCTCTCCATTTTATCCTCACAACAACAACCCTGTGACTGGCTGAGAGTCTGTGATTGGCCCAAAGCCAGCCAGTGAGCTTCCATGACTGAGTGGGGACTAGAACCCAGATCTCCCGACTCTCAGTCCAACACTCTAACCACTACACCACACTGGCTCTTGCCTTACATGCGCCTCCGACTGCCATTAGATTCGCTCCTGCTGGTACATAGAATCATAGAATAGTAGGGTTGGAAGGGGCCTATCATGTCCAACCCCCTGCTCAATGCAGGAATCCAAGTCAAGGCATCCCTGACAAGTGGCTGTGCAGCTTCATCTTGAATGCCTCCAGTGTGCATGACTGCACAAACTCCTGTCTTATCTAGCTAACGTAACTTGAAGCCCCTGGCAGCTCCATGCCTTGTCCAGTCCCTAACTGCTGGACTTAAAGAAATGCTAGACAACAGTACTGTAAAACAGGCAGACACTTTCAATTAGCTACCCACAAGTTTAAGGGCACACCCAGGCCACAGACCTTAAAGTGGCTTGCCAACCATTTTGTCTGTCCAGGGAACTAGAGTTGAGTGAGGGGTGGCGGTTGAGTGGCAGTGGCTAGGGGCCTCTAACAGAATTCTCACACCCTCCCCAGGTCACAGTTCCCAGGATTCTTTGAGAGAAGTCGCAGCAGTTAAACTTGTATGAAGCTATGTTTGTAGCTAGGGATGTGTGAGAATCTGTTCCCGTTCGCAAGTCATGCAAACATGTCCTATTTGCCACCCTGAAAGTGAACCGTTTTCCAAGCTTGCATTCACCTTCGAAGGTGCACACGAGCAAAATGCACATTCTCCTAAACTGCATTTGCACTTTAACCTATGGGGACAGGGGAGAGAATTTGGGGTGTGTGCTTGGAAAAGTGTGCGTTTTTTGTGCTTGAAAATGCGCACTTCTGCTCAGGGGGGGGAAAGAAGCTTGCATTGGGGACTGAGAACAAGGCGAGATGAGCATCGAATCTCAAACATCACTTGTTGTTGCATCCCTTTTTGTAGCACAGATAAAGATTTGCAGACTTGCGGGAGGGGACCACAGAAACATTTGGGCAAAATCTGTTTTCCCCCAAATTTCTCAAAGATCCCTGGGGGAAAAAGCAATTTAATTTTTTTCCAGTTTTCAACCCAGTTTTTTCCTCCGGTCTTCACATCTCTAACCACATATGGGGCCTAATTGCTTTTATGGAGCAATTATGGAGGCTGGTGGCTCCTAGATCAGCGGGGCAATGAATCCACTCTGGGTTTCAGCTAGAACTCTAAAGGACCTATCCAAGGTGCTAGACCCTATCCCCAAACCAGGTTCAGAACCTTGGATAGCTCCTTAGAGTTCTGATTGGTGCTGGCTGAAACACAGAGTGGGTTCACTGCCCCGCTGACATCGGAGCCACCAGCCTCCACTGAGAGTACTAACCCAACCAGTCCCCTCCACCCCACCCCAGACCTCCCCATTATGGAGTGAATTTGCCTACCTCGTAGCTGACAGGCATGACAATCTGGTGGAAGGCAGCCAGGTACTCAGGGTCTCCCATACGGGGGCTGTTCCAAGGCACGTTGAGGGTGAAGCCTTCACCAGGCCCCAGGCCCACCCGGTTGTAGTCTGCATCCTCAGAGGTGGGAAAGAAAGTCCCATTGTCATAGCGATGGAGGGAGACGTATAGGACGCTGGGCAGGAAGTGGAAGGCGATTAGAGTGAATCAGGGGATGGATGCCTTGCCTGCCCTGCCTATCTCCCAACTGCCAAATTAGGAAGAGGCCTGGAAATGGCACTGTCACCCTTGTGCCATCGTCAAGCGCAGAAGAGGGTCACAAATCACTTCAACGGATAGCTTATTCCTAAAGGGTTAAAAGCCATGGGGAGGCTTGCAGTCTTCTAAAGCTAGGGAAGAGGAGGGAAGAGGAGGGCAGACTTCAGGCTCACGAGATTGCATAGTTGTTGTTTTACTAGAACCCTGGGATCCAGGTGGTGCAAAAGAGTGGCTTCGGGCAAGATAGGCTGTGAAGAACATGCCCTTTGAATTAAGGGTGCCTTTGAGCACACACTCAGCCCAAGAATTTCTCTGTGTAGCAGAACTGAGCTTATAGTCCTTTCACACACGTAACCCCTTCTGGTTTTCCCCTAAGCTTCCCTGAGCGAAGGTTTGCATACGGGGACTTCCAGACAAGGCTTTTATGGCTCCATCGCCCCACCTCATAGAATTTAAGAGGGGGTCCAGATGCCAGCGTCATCCATTTATTAGCCCTCCCGTGTTTTCCCACCACTTCTCTGTCTTCTATCTTACCACAGCAAATCCATTCAGGAGAGAAAGATGGAATGGCCCTTTTGAGTACCAGTGCCAGAAGCTGTCTGTCTGGAAGCATCCAGTATCTCTTCTCTGCCCTCTTATACCACCGACTCATGTCCCATTACCCCCTACCCCTGATATTCTGGCCTCTGGCCAAAATAAATCTACAAACATTTTAAATATTTTAAAAAGAATGGGGGTTTGGGGGCTCCTTTTAAAATCTGTGTTCAGCAAGAAAGACTCATGCCACTATAAACACTAGCTTATCTAGCATGGTTTCTGCTTACCTGCTGTTTTATATTTGTTTCAACTTATTGTATTGATGCTATTTCATGCCTGTATTTTGTAAGCTGCCTTGAGAATTTTTTTAATGGAAAGACAGGATCCAAACATTTGAATAAATCAATGGTTCCATAATGTGCACAGTTTATTTCAGCCTTCCCCAACCTGGTACCCTCCACTTGTGTGGGACTACAACTCCAACTAAATAATTATGGAGCATTGTAATCCAACACATCTGGAGAGTGCCTGGTTAGAGAAGTCTGGTTTATTTCAAGTGCGTAAGAGTGGGGTTTCTGATGTCAGAATTTTAAGTCCTTTGTCCCTGGTGGGAAACGCTCATTGGAAAGTAATGAAAACCACCCATCTCAAGAGAGAAACTGGTCCCTAGTCAAGCATGGGGGGGGGGGGGGGGAGACGGAGAGACATTGACCCCCAACTCCAGAAGAGATTAGTGCAGTGGAGGCTGGTGGCTCCAATTTCAGAGGGGCTATGCATCCTTTCTAGGTTCTGACTGAAACCCAGAATATATTCACAGCCCCACTGAAACTGGAGCCACCAGCCTCCACTGGATTAATGTCTTTAGAGTTTCTTTAAATTGAAACAAGGCCACATCTGGTACCTGGGATCATCTTCAAACATATGCTGAGTCCCGTTGCCATGGTGAACATCCCAGTCTAGTATCATCACCCTGAGGAATAAAACCAAAGTAAGAGTGGCGTCTAAACCTCAATTAAAGTAAGCTTAACGGTTGTAAAAACAACAAAGTCTTGTGGAGTCTTAAAGGCCAACGAATGCAAAACACTGCCCACTTCATCTGATGCACCAAGATGCCACGTCAGATGTCGTGACATCTCCCACGGCAGTCACTGGCCAGTGTCTGATACTGCCGCTACGACTCCGCTGGCTGTCTTGCCCAAGTGGAACCCGCTGCTTGTGCAGCAGGAACTAGTGGTCCCAAAAATAACCATGGAAACAAGCATCAATGCTCACTTCCAGAATGGAGCAAGTCAGCAGAGATCCCTCCCAGGAGCTCCGCTGACCTGCCCCTTTCTGAAAATGACCGGCAGCGTTTCTGAAACGGTGATGTCTCGTTGCGCTAGTGGACGGGCAGGACAGGATACTGGCCCTTGTTTCACCAGGGCAAGTGGAATGCCATTCCCGGGTTTCCTGTTAGGGAAAACCTACTTAAGGGTGCAGAAGCGGATGTGTTCTCTGGGATTCCTGGGGCTCGTGCCAGCTCACCTCATGGGTCGTCCGGCCAGGCGCTGCGCGTATCGTGCTGCCAAGGCCACGGAGTTGAAGAAGCAGAAGCCACAGGCGGTGTCTGGTTCAGCATGGTGCCCGGGCGGGCGGACAATAGCCACAGCATTTTGGACCTGATGCGCCAAAAGAGGGGCCGGCGGGGCGGGGAGAAATATCCTTGGATCATCACCATACAGAACGTCAGCACAGCACTGAAATGGGAGCTGGGAATCCCTCTCTAGAGCAATAGGGACCTGCAGAAAAGGCCACTAGGCAGTGCTAGGCCTGCCCGGAGCGACCGAATGGCTTCACGACAAGAGCTGGGCTCCCACAGAAACCACAGAGGTCACTGGAGCTTTTAGCCCACGAACTGAACCCTCCTCAATATCCTACAAATTGGGCCCACCCTAATTCGAAACAGTCCAATGGGTAAAGGAGTCAGGCCCATTTTAAATGGACAGAAGAGATGCCTCCAATCCTGCCTGGACGCCCCTGAAGCGGGCAGCACCGAGGGGAAGAGGCCCACTGTCCCTTCCCCGCCGCACAAAGCTCCTGGTGCTCACCTCCCCAGAGAGCACGGCCTCGACGGCGCTGAATGCGGAGCCTGCTGCCAGCCGGGCGCACTCGTAGGAGCTGGCACAGATGTAGATGGAATTGTAGCGGTCACCCTGGCGGTGCAGGTCGCGGGGCTTCATGGTGGCCGTCGACTTCACTGTCTCTACATAGGCCAGGCTGGAGAAAGGAGGAGGAGGAGGAGGGGTGATGTGGAGTCCAGCCCCTCTTCCCACAGGAAGAGGAGGGATACAAAGCCACATAGGAACAAAGGAAGCTGCTGTATATCCTTGGTCCATCTAGCCCAGTATTCTCTGCACTGACTGGCAGCAATGGCCTCTCCAGGGCTGCAGATAGGAGTTTTTCTAGCCCTACCTGGAGGTGCCAAACCATGCAATTTGCATGCAAAAACATGTACCCTGCCACTGAGCTATGGGGAGGCTACAGCCTCAGAAGTCAAGGAGCCACCCCAAGCCCTGCCTTTTCTGGAACCCCCATATTCCTCCCAGACGTTGCCATGACTCCCAGCTCAGCACAACCTGTGACACATCCGCAGCTCCTCTTCAGAGGCAAGCCGGGCCGGAAGCCGGCAACACCGCTCCGTCAGACGCAGCTCCCCGTGGCGCTGGAAGATCCGGGAGACTCTCTGAGGCAGCTCTGGATGCTGGCTGGTGAAGACAGGAGACGTGGGGAGAGGCAGAGAGCCGGTCTTGGGACCATATTGCACCTGTCCTGAAAGACCTGCCCTGGTTGCCAATTGCTTTTCAGGCTCAATTCAAGGTGTCGGTCTTCACCTTTAAAGCTCTTAGGACCTGGCTATGTAAGGGACCACCTGCCTTGTAGTGAATCTGCCCAAGTATTAAAATCTGCAGGAGAGGCCCTTTTGAGGGGGCCATTACCTGCAGAGGCCTGTTGGTTGGGCACGCGTGAAAGGGCTTGTGTTGCCCCCAAACTATGGGACGTGCTCCCTCAAGAATTAAGATTGGCCCCCGGTCTCTTGGCCTTCAGAATGAGGGTAAAGCTGCATCTTTTCGATTTAGCCTTTTAAAATGTGCAGTTTTTAATGTTTTAACTGTTTTGATTGTTCTTGTTTATTGTTTTAGACTGTTGTGCACCACCTTGATGGCTTCTTAGCAGATAAGGAGGTATATAAAGCTTAATAATAATCACAAATAAATAAAACGCCTTAGCGGGTGAAATGCAAGAGGCAGTGGCACCCTGCCCTCAACCTTCATGAGAAAGGGGGTGCAGGGACTTCACTAGCATACTCAGGAGCCTTTGAAGGGAGCAGCTCCTCATTGCCCCACTGCTTAGCTTAGAACAGGAAAGCACTGGGTCTCTAGCCTGCCTGGAAGTCATTCTGCGAGAAGGTTTTAGAGACTGATTGTCTTCTTGAGTTGTGCATATTTTAGGATATATCTTAGTGGTTAAATTTCACTCTACCATAAGCCACACTGAGAACCTTCACTATTCAGTGGGGCATTTTTTTTAAAAAAGAAAGAAAATGAATAACCTCCACTTCAGATGCTCAGTCCCTACTTTGATCTCACAAGCCAGTTACAAATTCAACTGAAGGAGGCTTTAAACAGAAGGATATTTATCACTCCCCTAAACGGCTGCACAGGAGGGGCTAGGTACATGTCAATATGGAGTTCCAAAGCATTGGGACCACCGCTGAGAAGGCCTTATCTCTTGTGCATGCCAATATAACAGATCTTAATGGTGGGCACTAGAGATGGACCTCTGACGTAGATCTGGGTGTACGGGCAGGATTAATATGGGTGAAGGGGCTCCTTCAAATAAAATATCTAACAAGTTTGAATTTAAAAAATCATTTGGTCATATTTCTATAGCACTTATGTACTGAAAGCGCTTTCATACACATTATCTCGGTAGCCTTGACAACAACCTTGTAAGGTGAGCAACCAGGATCCTCCACGTTGTAGATATGAAAGCAGTGAGTGAGTGAGAGAGAGGCTGAGAAATAGTGGGTTATTCAAAGCCAGACACTCAGTTTACGTCCGAAGTGAGATTTAAACCAGGGACATCCTGGCTCACAGCTCTCTCCATGTGCCACTGTGCTACACGACCAGAGCTTTTTAAAAACAACAAAAAAGCACATGCACACACACACATGCTTATGGGTGAAAAGAATGTAAACACCCCATTAACCGCTTAGAGATATTTTTAAATATGTTCAGCGGTATATAAATCTATTAAATAAATAAATTAAAACTCTCCTTAAGCGTGCATGAAACCAATCCTTACCTGTCCCACATATTGTAATGCTCTGTCATCTTTTCGTCATAGACCAGCCCTGTACAGGCAGCGGGCCAGGGTCGCATCAGTTCAGTCGCTGACCTGGACAGGATCTCGGCTGCTAGCAGGGGGCTGGCTGGCAGCAAAGCAGCATTCACCTCTCCTCCCTCCTGCTGGGGCACATCCACACCTGAGAGAGGAAGGCGATCAAAAGCTTTAGCGGTCCTGAATTGCCCAGAAGGAACTGCACAACCCCTTGGGGTCTGAAGGGAGCAAAACTCCCCAAGTCTGCTTGCTCTGCTCAAGGAAGGGGAGAAAGGAGAGCTTGTCTCGGACACTCACCGAACTTCCGGAGGTTCTTCCAGTACTTGCTGTGAACTGCCAGGGTGTGGGACACAGAGCGGAGGGCGCTGCCAGGAGGGAAAGATGAAGGAAAAGCACCAGCTGAGCAGGAGCTCAGGCTCAATGCAGGGGCGGGGGGAGGCAGAAAAAGAATCCTCTCTCACCTGCTGCATGGGGTGAGGGGCAATTCCAGCAGAGGACAGGGGTCTCCAAGAAGAGTCTTGAGGACTGTGCAGGCTCCCTCCGCTAAGGACTGGAGATTGTACCCGCCCTGAGGAGGAGGAGCTAGACGGTTTCACTGAGAGCAGCTCTATCTGCGATGGAGCCACTTTTCCAAAAAGTGACCCATTCCCTCCTCCCTCCCCCCTGCTCCCAGTGGAGAAATGGAAAGGGCAAGCCGCTCACCTCCAGAGACAGAACCACCTTGCCTCCAGACAGTGGCAGCAGCAGATGTGTCAGGTGGGCAAAGCATGCTGGGGTGGCTGCCATCTCCCCCTAAGGGTGCAAAGAAGAGTCCATGTCACTCTCTCCGGTCTTACTCCCGAGGGACGGGCCAGGCACAAATTTAGGAGTGGGAGAGAGGATAGATTCTACTGCAGGAGACTTTTTTTTTAAAAAAAGAAAAAGGTGGAGGGAGGGGTTATCAGTTAAGTGAGATGCCTCCCCTGCAGCCCCTCAAAGGCTTGCGACAGGACAGGGGTGCCCCAGGTAGAGCTCACTGTGCTGGGACTGAGAAAACTCTCTCTGTCCCCCACATCTGATGGAGCCGCCTCCACACTGAGTTCAAGCCTGCCCCAAATCTAGGCAAGCACAATAGAAACAGCAGGGGCTGGAAGAACTGCACAATGAAAGACAGTGAGAAAGCTACTCCCTTCCCCCTCCCACAACCTGCAGTACTTCACCCCAAATCATCATTGCCATTATGAAAGGCGGTAAAAGCAGGTCCTGCCCCCTCCTTCCCATTCTGACAATGGAGGCTTGAATGAAGGACTGAGGTGAGAAGGGCTCCCCCGCTCCCCCTGCTGCTCCTCCTGAACCCAGCATACAAGCTGCAGGCACCATTCCAGCCAGAGTCAACGGCAGAACTGGACTTGTGGCCTGGCCTCACCTTTGGTGGGACTATTTAGGTACCTGTCCTGGGCACCACCTGGGCAGGGCGGGGGGATGGAAAGCAAAATTAGGAATATGTTAGGCAGGTTTTCAAGACAACAGAAGAGAAGCCAGGTACCAGCTCGCTCAGAGGCTTAGCGAGGGCAGCAGGCCAGGCAGAACAGTACAGCCACATTGAAAAAGGATAGCTTGTCCAACGTTACCGATCTTTCTCTGTAATCTATTGTGACAGGGCTGGATTGGGCACATACTAGGTTACAAATTTCATTCTCACAGTGAACAAGCAAGGTCCAACAGGCCCTATGTGGACTGGGTGCCCTTAGTACACCCTCCCAAACCCTCTTCAGAGTGCCGGAGAGGGGGAAGTAGGTTCTCAACAACAGATCTAGGTAGAAGTGTTTCCTTCAAGAGAGAAGCCTAAAAACTGCCAAGGGATGATCTGTAGAAAGTGCATTTTCCTACCTTGGGATCGCCAATTACAGAATCAAAACCAGCAGCAACCAGGACTAGGTGGGGCTGGAACTGAAAACAAAACAAAACCCAAACATCACCAGAACAGTTAGCCACCAATCTCTCCCACCCACCCCACTAGCCAGCCAGTTCTGCCTCCATATTAAGAGCCTCCAAAAAACGCTCTCAAAGCAGAGAAAGAGAACAGACCATTATCAGAGTAAGTTGCCCAGTCAGGAAGCAAAGGGGACAAATATTGGAGATCCCAAGCAGTGAATGTGAAACCCCTTTTATGTGCATTTCCATTGGAGTCCAAGCATGACAGCAGGGGAATAACTCTGAGCTAAGGACTGCCTGTCACAGGACAGCAGTTTCATACAGGCAGATTCATGCCTGTGTCAGGAGACACTCACAGTTTCTGATTCATCATTATAAACAATCTTGAAACTGCAATACGAAAAGCAGCCCTAGGTATCAGCGGGGGTGGGGTGGGGGGATGTCAGCTCCACAGAAATGCCAACCCATGGAACAAGGAAGGAAGTCTGTAGAGCAGCCTTCCTCAACTTGGCGCCCTCCAGATGTGCTGGGACCACAATTCCCATCATGCACAACTGGTGGGGGTGGGAGCTGTAGTCCCAAAACATCTGGAAGGTGCCAGGTTGCTGTAGGGCAGGGGTCCCCAATGCAGAGCCCACAGGAACCCAGAATTTTTAAAATTTCCCCATTTTTAAAATATACATACATGGATTTGTATGAAATGCATTCAACATTCTAGCAATTATATATGGGCTCCAACAAAAGTGGATGAAATATCCAAATAAGTATCCATTTGAAGGTGACATCCATTTGCCACCCTTTCAAATATTGAAAATGTTGTAAGGTCCTCAATCCATTGCATTGTAGGAGGTGAGTGTTTATCCATCCAGTGTTGTAACATTAGTCTTTTAGCTGTCAAAAGGGTGCAGACAATTCCTTTACACTGGCCGTTTGTTAATTTCCACGAAGCAGGTAAATTATGTAAAAGAGCATGTACATCTATGAATGTCAAAGACTGTTCCGGTACAATATTTATCTGTGTAATAACCTCCTCCCTGCAAAAAGAAGCATCTACTGGACATTGCCAAAACATGTGTTTAAAAGACGCATTCACTGTATTGCACCACCAGCAACTAGCTGAATTAGACAATCCCTTATTAAAGAGACATTGCAGTGTCCAACAGAGACAAAGCAAATGTTTTTGCTGAATAAGATGCAGCCTAAGATCTACAGATGTGAAAGGTATATGCCAAAGCGGTGACCCACTGATTAGGCATTTTGTGGTGGTGCCCACAGCATGGTCTGAAATTCCCAAATGCAGCCATGGTTCCAAAAAGGTTGGGGACCCCTGCTGTATGGGTTCTGGATGGCCCTTAAGGCCTGTTCAGATGATGCCACCACCACCCCCAAACCTGTATGTGCTGTGAAATTGGGGGTGGGGGTGGGCTTGCACGACCACACAGAGGACACAATATACCTGCCAGTTCTGCAGGACCTCCCTCGCTAACGTGATCCAGACTCCCACTTAAAAACAGGAAGATCTGTCATTCCGATGAACACGTTGTCTTGGTTTGGACGCTGTGCTTTATGTATAGCAAGGCAAGACGAGGACATGGGGGGAGGTATAGGAGCTCAAGACATGCTCCTGAACGATATAGATTTGGGAAGGAAGAGGGACGAATGAGTATTGTTTCAATAGGCCCTAAATGGCACATCATCCAGTGACTGACTTAGGGTGCAATCCTTCCAGTATTTGGGAAGTTGTCAGGCTTTTTTCTGTCTGAACATACACAGGATTGTGCCCTTAATCTTAATGGATAAAGAACCACTCTCCACCAGCTTCTGCCTTAGTTTTTAGCTACAAAAGGGTATGGGGAAAATGTAGCTAATTACATGCATGCATACACACACGCCTACACTACACCCACATTACAAGATGGCTCAACTGCGCCTGCCTTGCACCGCTGGGTGATCGGGCATCCGGTAAAAGAGACAAAGATTGCCCATCCCTTCAAAAGGACATCCTGTTGAGTTTCTTACCTCCAAGGCCACAGGCAGTAAGATATGCAAAAAGGCAGAGAGGTAGTCAGCATCCCGCATGCCTGTCTAGAGAGACGGATAGGGCACATTATATTCTTGCGGGGATCCCCCATCCGAAAAGAACTCATTTAAAACACACACATACACAAATGGATGCTTTGCCTTGAAAAAAATGAGGTGGGCCGAGGCAGGAGTCGGCCCTACTGAGGTGGGCCAAGTCGCAAAGACACACGAGGAAAGGGAATTCCTCCACTTCAGCAGTTCAGACTTAAAGGATGCCAAACAAAATCAAACCTAAACCCTCTGTCTCCTTGAACCTGTGGGACCTGGGTTCAAATCCTGCGATGGTATTGGGTCAGCCTAACCTACCTCAGTAGGATGATGAGAAGCTAAAATGGGAGAGCTTCCCCTACCCAGAGCTCCCTGGAGGGAAGATGAGGTTAAAATGTGATAATCACCACCGCTACCACCACCACATCCAGACAACCCACCCTCCAGTGTGCCCCAACTTGCTCCCCATAACGCCAGCTGCAAAGGAATCTCTACACGACAGGAAACGGCCCTATTTTACTCGGTTCAGTTACGGGAGGGGAGGAGATGTCGACACACTTGTTGCCCGCCGAAGCACCTCCTGCTCCTGGCCTGGCAGTCCGAAGTGGGCAGAAGGTAGATCTCCCAGAAGCCCCTGCCAGCATGGCCAATGGTCAGGAATACTGGGACTTGTAGTCCAAAAGATGTAGAGATCTACTTCATGCTCATCCCTGACATACAATATCAGACACTGCACAGTCATGTCACAAAACCTGATGGCTTTGTGACATGGGGCACCTGCAGCCTTTAAACGGAACAGAGAAACTGCACAGCCAGGAGCGAGGGGAATGGAGGAGGCAGTAGGGCCAGCCAAAGAGCAGTAGGTTTGCGGCAACACAAGACAGTGCATGTTCCAAGAACATCCAAGGTTGTGGCACAGCTTTAGCAAAAAAGTCTAGAGCTGGGGTGCAAAACCTCAGGCCCCATGGCCAAATCCAGCCACCTGGGGGCCAAATCGAGCTCTCTTCCCTGGCCACATCTCCTTTCTCCTGACCACTGATGTTTTGGTGGTTTCCTGGATTTTGCACAGTTCCCCCACCACCACCCTAAATGGTTGAGATGCCTCTCCTAAGGCTTAGTTACCGGCAGTAGCAGCTTTAAGCTAAACTATGCTAGTGTTTTGGCCCTGCCCCTTTTTCGACTGGCCCTACCCAACACTGGAGTGCGGCCCCCGAGAGCTTCTCCAAAATGGAACTTGGCCCTCGGGCTGAAAGAGGTTCTGCGCCCCTGACTAAAGGCTGAGTGTGGTGGCCTGTAAACCTCCCAGGGCAGCGGACTCAACTGTCAGCCGCATTTTCTATGAGTTAGAAAAAAGCACAGTAGCACCAGAGCAGCCTTCGCCAACCTGGCGCCCTCGAGATGAGTTGGACTGCAACTCCCATAATTCCTAGCACACATCTGGAGGACGCCAGGTTGGGGAAAATTGCACTGGAGTCTGGCCTGTTTGGGCCCTCTTCTAAACAGGTGGATCCTGATAGAAGTCAACTACAAGAGAAAGTTTCCATGGAACGGGGGGGGGGGGGGCTGCTCATAACTTGCATCTACCTGATGAATCCCCCCCCGCTTCCCTCCAAAAGGCTAGGCTGGGATTTGAACCCAGGCCGATGTCTGGTGCTAGGCCTGCTCTGCAACTTTGGCATCCCCAGTTCTACGTCCCTGGACAGGGGACTCTTAAGGGCACCCCATCTGTTGCTCATCCCTACCTGGTCCCAAGGCACATTGATGTTGTAGCCCTCTCCCCGACCTCTACCCACAGCGTGACTGTCGGATTCTGGAAGGTGGGGCCAGAAACTGCCCCCTTCGTAGCGATGGATGGAGAAATAAAGGATGCTGGGAAAAGATGTCACGGCAGAGACAGCAATGAGAAGAAACATGCCTACCAGGCCAGGCTCAGCCCTCTGAACCCAGTTTGGCTGCAGTCCATTTCTAACCTACAAGCAGACTGTCCCCTCCTTTGCCAACCTCTGTTCATCCAGGATGGCAGCCCCACCACCCTCCAAGCCCTGCCCATTACCCCCTCATCCAAGGCCACCCCTTTATTCTGCACCTGGGGTTGTCCTCAAAGAGGTACTGGGTGCCTTGTCCGTGATGCACATCCCAGTCAACAATAAGTACCCTAGGAGGGAAAGAAAGGTCACTGAAGAGAGAATGAAACATAACACAAGCTTCTGAGAAAGCAAGTTACCATCAATCCTCAATGTTAAAGGCATCCCCTCAAAGGAACCATGGGAACTATAGTCCAGCAAGAGGGCTGGGATCCCAAATAAGAGAGTTCTCAGCATTAGTTCCCAGGGTTCCGTGAAAGGTATCATCATGACAGTGGAGAGCTTCCCCTACCCAGAACAACATTTGCAGTGTTGACATTCTCCTAGCCCAGGGGTGGGCGAAACTTCTTCCTGCTGCGGGCCACATTCCCTTGTGGGTAATCTGTCAGGAGCTGCATCTCGGCAGTGGGTGGGGCCAAAGCCACGGTGGGCAGGGCTAGAGCCAAAAGTCAATGGGTCACCCCTTTCCTCGCTCTTTCTGCTGCCTTCTTTCCTTGGTCACCCTCTTTCCTCCCACCCAGTGGACTGCCAGGGAAGGAAGGGGCAGCTCATTCGTGCCAGAGGTGTGAATTGATCGCAAGCAGAGGGCTTTCGAAATTCAGCAAAGGGCCACATGGAATTGGGCTGAGAGCCACAGGTTGCCCACCCCTGTCCTAGCCCAAGCTCTAGGGATAATAATTCATCATGATTGACTATTTAGTAATCCCTTAAGAATGGAAAGCATCTTTGTTTGCCTTCAGCCACCTAGTCAGTTTGTGGCAAAAACAACAGTGAAAACAAGGGCTTCCTGACTCACATTCGTAGCTGGTACACCAGGAGTAGGGCAACTTGTGGCCCTCTGGTGTTCTGGCTTACAATTCCCATGATCCCTCACTTTTCACTATGCTGACTAGGGCTGATGGGAGTTGTAGGCCACAATATCAGGAGGGCCACAAGTTGCCCACCCCTCTGCTACACTATCCACATAAATGTAAATGTATTTTGCATTTGACTTTCAACACATGAGCACAAAGTGGCACCATATTTTCTACCTCGTAAACTGGAATAAAGCTACGATTTGCCGTCCAGAGTAGCCACGTTTCTTTGTAAAAAGGAAGGCAAAGATCCACAGCTGAGAAGCTCAGGAGGTTTGGCAAGGGACCCTACAGAGCTCTGCTTTTGGTAACTTCATCGCCTTGACCTCCATAAGAGAGGAGCCAGCAACTGAGTTCCTTGATGGCTGCACTTCTGGCCGGGGAATGCTGGGAGTTGTAGGACTTTTCTGTCTAAATATGCATAGGATTGTGCCTTAAGGCTTTAATCCAGCAGATCTGTCTCGATGCACCAGTGACTAGGGATGGATAAGAAATGTGCGTGGTCTGAATTTTTATATGGATTTCCCAGTTTGCACCTCCCCAATCTATATGTGAACCAGAGCATCCTTGCGCACAGAAATCTCCACTTTCAGAATTCTACGATGCGATCTTGCAACTAAAAAAATGCACACAAACATGTGTATATCAGGGGAAAGTATGAGCAAAATGACATTCCATTAGGGGGAAATCGCTTGCAAAACCATGCACTAGGAAAAGCACGTACAAATGTGTCTGTTAGAAGAAATGCACACAGAAATGCACACGTTTTCATGCAGGCGTTGGGAGGGGGGCAGAATTCGCAAACTGATGTGGAAACAAGTCAAAACCAACTTACGGCTGGACAAATGAGAAAGTGCGCAATCCCGAAATTGGCAGACTTGACCGTCCCTACCTCTGACTCGGATCCGCACTACTCACCGCTCCACCCCCAGTTTCTGCCGGGCGTACTGGGCTGCAATGCCTACGTTGTTGAACATACAGTAGCCATCCATCTTGTTGTGCTGAGCATGGTGTCCTGGTGGTCTGAAACCCAGAGATGCACTGGCTCACCTCAGAACTACAAAGTCACAGGTTGACTATCGGGAAGCTGTATGCCCCAGCCGTGGGCTGCTGAGGTTTGGAGGTGCCGAGATAATGATACGCCAGGCCCAGGTTTGCTTACAAGGAGCCTTTATTGAGTCCCGCAGCACTTTGGGTATGCCTGTGTGCTGTAAGTACTCAATAAAGGCTCCTTGTAAGCAAACCTGGGCCTGGCTTATCATTATCTCGGCACCTCCAAACCTTAGCAGCCCACGGCCGGGGCCTACAGAAGCCCAAGCGATACAAGATGCTACGTTGGCACAGGTGGCAGTTCCTTCCCGTCCATTTCAAGGCACAGGCCAACAGGGCACGTTACACAGAGCATAAGAGCCCCGGAAAAACAGACCAGGAACCCATCACGCCAAGACGTCAATGACATTTTCCGTCCCCTCCTCGAAAAGCTACAGGCAGGTAGTTCCGATCCTTCTGGAAAGTGTTCAGGCTTCAGCGCCAGTGGGTCTCTGGGGCAAGGTGTTCCAAGGTATATGTACACCACAGCTCTTTTAAAAACTGGTTGGATGGTCATTTCCTCTCCCGTCAGGAATCTGTAGTGCTGAGAGAGGGAGCAGGGATCTCTAAGAATCCTGTGGCAGCTAACACAGCCATTCCAGCACAAGCTTTTGGGAAGGTTTACGAGGAAATGCTCAGCACTGCTGCCAAGCCATGACAATATTTAGACGTGACGTGAGAACGGGGACCACAGAGGAGCAGTCCCGTTTCAATTAAGTGCTGGAGTCATACAGGGGTTGGAGGCGGAACATCATCAGGTGGCACTGCAGTTGCAGTAGGGAAAGAGGGATGGGCTGAAGGCACTCTGTGTCAGAGTGAAATAAAAGTAAGTTTCCATTGGTGACGTGATCTTTGTAGAGGTCAGAAATAGATGCCAGGCAGCAAATGCAGAACTCCCAACTTCATGTTTGCGGTGCAGCATGTGTGGAGCACAGCATGTGTGTGTGTGTCTGTCTGTCACATACACAACACAAGGCAACAAACGAAGCATTGGGAGTCCTGCATTTACAGCATAATGTCCAGTTCCAGCCTAGGCTTTGGCGATTCTCCTAGACTTCATTTTAAATCTGCGCTCCTTGTAGATGAACCCATTACTTCTTGCTATTTTTAGTGGATAAGGAGAATTCTCTTGACTGGTGGGAGAGAGGAAGAAAATATCAGGGAGTGGCCCATGCCTCTTTGTGTGTGCCTAATACACTAGGAGAATATATGTCCCTTCCCACACCTGTCAGGGAAGCTATAAGAGAGAGGTGGCCACATATGTTCCTCACCGAGCTCCAGGACTGCAACTGAAGCCCGACTCCTAAACAGGAGCAAAAAACCAAGGAAGTATTCCATGGCCTTGGCGTACCTGACCACAGCCAGCCCGTTTCGGAGCTCCCCGGACAACACTTTCTCCATGAGTTGCAGAACGGAACCAGCAGCAAGACAGGCACAGCGGTAGGAATTCTTGGGTGAGGGAGAGAATTGGGTGAGGGAGAGAATCGGGTTACAGACTTGGTGCTATCCACCCCCAGTAGATGAAATGGAACCCTCATAACCCAGTTTGATAGACAGCTTCTTAGTCCTCTCCCTTCCCAGAACAGGAAGGGGGAGAAAAAAAATAAGAGGGGGTACACCCCACTAAGCACACCTAGTGCAGGGGTGGGGAACCTCTTTTAACCTGAAAGCCCAACTCAGTTTCAGAGAAGCTCTCAGGGGCTGCGTTCTAGTGGTGGGTGGGGCCAAAGACAAAAGGGGTGTGGCCAAAAAGACAGAGAGTACCAGCATATTTTAGTGCAAAGCTCTGACTGCCAGCAACTAAGCCTTAGGAGAGGTATTTCAACCCTGTGGGGAGAAAGTGCACAAAAGCTGGGAAACCAACAAACCATCAGTGCATGGGGGCAAGGGGAGGGCGTGTCCATCTGGGACCCCAAGAGGGCTGGATTTGGCCCTTGGGCCTGAGGTTCCCCACCCTGACCTAGTGATTTAAAGTGAAAAAAACAAAACAAGAATCCTGAATTTTGTACCCGAGAGCAACACAAGTTATATTGTTTGAATAAATTATGCAAGTCAGCCATGGACAGAAATGCTATTATAATTCAAAAAACTGAGCAAACTATTTTTTCTTTGTAAGTGCTGCTACAGCCAAAAAAAAAAAAAAAAGGTTCAGATACCATAGCCCACAAATTCTCAAGGTATCCTATGCAACAGGATGCCAGCTTGTTACCAGAAGGCTGCAGCTGGTTACTTTAGCAGCTTCTGGTCCTGGTGCCGCCCAAGTCCATTTATCTGCCACCCTCCTTCCTTGCGCCAAAGTTTTGCCTCACAGACAGCATCAGGGTGGAAAGAGTGATGCTCTCAAATACTGTGCCACAGCCTGCGAGTTAATAAAATCAGCAGAAGTTGATTATAGAGACATGCCAGGGGTGCCACCTCTGGATCAGGAACTGGCAACTCTAACCACACGGACTAGAAACTTTTTTTAAAAAAAATTAAAAAAAAAACAACACTTTTTTAAAAAGTTCAGAATGTAAGGCCGTGTGTCAGATATCCAATTCCATGTAGAACAGCCTTCACTGTAGAACATGCTGCCTGAGAGATGCTGGGATTTGTAGTCCAACACATCTGAAGAGAAGGCTCTGGGGATACTCACAGGGTGCAGATAGACTGAATCGTACATGTCTGACAGAGATCTCAACTGAGCCTCGCTCATTGTTTCAGTTGATTTCATCAGGGCCAGGTAATCCTGACTGTTAAAAGAATAGAACAGACATCAGCAGGGCTGGGCATGTAGATGCAACCCGATCTCTGCCTCTCCTCCACAAGAGGCTGAAGCCTCTCCACGGCCCAGCTCTCCCAGAACTCCAAGGTCTGCTTTCACCTGTGAGCCAAGAGAATCTCTTCCTCAGAAATGTCTCGGGCCTATAAGGAGAAAAAGGAACATAAGTACCTACAGAAGGAATCCAGATTTCCCATTCCATAGCTCTTATTTATTACATTTTAACCCTGCCCTTCCTCCAACAAGCTCAAGCCGCATACATGGTTGTCTCCCCTCCCCATTTGACTGTCACAACAACTGTGTGAGGTAGGTTAGGCCGGCCGTGGGCAGACTTCAGGCCTGCAGGATTTAGTTTGTGTTTTATTAGAACTCTGAGATCCACCAAAAGGAGCCAGGGGCAAAATAGTGGCTAATACAGGCAGACATTCGCTGGGTTCGGCTGAGTGACAGCGTGACTGGGCCAAGGACAGTCAGTGAGCTTCATGGCTAAGCAAGGATTCGAACCAAGCTCTCCCCAGTCCTAAATTGACACTCTAAGCCAGGAGCGGGAAACATCTTTCAGCCTGAGAACCGAATTCCATTTCGGAGAAGCTCTTGGGTGGGATGGGGTGGGATGGGCTAAAGGCAAAAGGGATGCGTCCTAAAATACCAGCGTACTTTAGCTTAATGCTCTTTCTGCCAGGACCTAACCCTGAGGAGAAGCATTTCAGCCTTTTAGAATGGCACAAAAGCCAGGAAACCACCAAACGACTGGTTGGGAGAAAGGAGGTGGGGCCAGGGGAAGGGGCGTGGCCTTCTAGGGAACCCCAGAGGGCTGGATTGGCACCCCCAGGAGGGCCGGATTGGCACCCCAGGCCTGACGTTCCCCATTCCTGTTCTACCCATGCTACTACATTGGCTCTCAAAAGCCCCAACAGCTACAAACCCTCCACCCCAAGTCCCCGCTGGCTCCTGCCCACTCCCTCTCACCGCCACTGGGATGCAACGCTCCAGCAGGTCACATTGCAGCAATTTGTCTCGTATGGCCACCAGCCGCTCCGGACACTCTGGGAAACTGGAGAAGCAGCGAAAAAGCGGCATATGGGGATAGATTAAAAACACATTAAGCTAGTGTTGGGGCTGAGATGGTTTGGGAAACAAACAAATGAACAGGGCAGTGAGGGACAATTCCCATTTGGAGGGGAAAGGGCCAAAAAACATCCATCCTGACAAAACACGCCCAGATCCAATTGAAACCTCTTGGGCCAAGGCAGGATCTGACAATACCTGATTAGAGGCAGGCTGGTCATCTTTACCGAGCTCCCAGTCCTTTAATCTGACCGATTAAGATTACAGCAAAACGGGCAAAGTTGAGAAAGGAGACATGAGAGATGGCTGAAATGGGGAACAGGGTGGGCTTTTTAACACTGAAAAGATGCCATAGCATTAAAAAAAAAAAGGAGACAGAAAAAAGAACACAAGAGGAATTAAAAGTGGGAGGGAAATGCTAGAGTGGCAGATTATGGCACTGGAGAGCAGAGACCACAAACAGAAACTACTCGGAGTAGTCTGGGGTGTGGGTCTTTGAATCTGCATACCCAAGATCACCCTGAGAAGCACAGAATATGGCAATTTACAGAGAGCCTGGTAGCTCAAACAGACACATGGCAAGTCTGAGCTATGGTAAAAACAGGAAACGTTTCTAGACCTCATTCTGATGGAGATGAGTTCCTGCTTTGGATTCGGGAACATCACGGGGCCAGTCAGAACATGCATGTATTTCTCTACTGCCATAGCAGTTCTTCTAACCTGGGTCTCAAACACATCCACTGTTCAGTTGTGTTCTGGAACCTCCCACTGTCTCTCCTTCCTGGTCTGTCTCAAGAAACTGAGACTAAAATTCCAAATTCCACACAAAATATATTCACAGCCAAATTGGGTTCGTTTATGTAAGAGTACTTGATCAAGGTAATTTATTTAAATAGCACAATCTCCTCCCGCATCCCCATACAGAATTTCATACCCTCTGACAATGGTAACTGCAGCCCTCTCCCTCTTCACATACTCACTAATGACCATAATCTACTGTTCTGATCTCTGGGAAAATCATATTGCAACTGAGGACTGCCCCTGACAGCATCATTTTCTTTTCTTACCAACACCATTTTAAAATTAGAGATCTCCTCAGTGAAATGGACATATTATCTAAGCATTCAAAAGTAACACTGACATGGATTTATTCCCTTTTTTAAAAAAGACTCTGGTGGATAAAACGTTTTTGAAGCAGTCCCTTAGGAATGCAGTCAAGAGGGATTATGATGTAAATATAGGAATACTGTATTATAGAAAGGAAGTAAATATTTTAAATGTCACAGAGCAATCCTATACATGTTTACTCAGAAGTAAGCCTCACTGAGTTCAATGGGACTTACTCTCATTCAGGACTGCGGCCTCAGTGTTTCTCAAACATTTCTCCATTCGTTCATTTCTTGTATTCCAAATTTATATTCCACCACTCTGGCTTATTGGCAATAAGCCTATAAACAGTCAAAGCCAGAGTTTTCCAAAGTGCGGGTCACAAATTAACCAAAGTCCTCAAAAGGGAGGAACAGTGACATCTGGATGCTGCAGGCTCATTTACCTCAAGATGGAAATGAAGAGTCAATTCTTCCGAAGCAGCCCAAGATATTTTGCTGCCTGAGGCGGAGCAGCAAATGGCACCCCAAGGTCAAGATACATAGTACCCAAGGGTAGTCAGGTTATTCTGACACCTCAGGCAACAAAGCCCCAAAATGCCTCTCCCCCACCCTGCAGTAACAACAACTTGCCCTTTTATGACACCCAATATCAGCTGCCTGAGGCAGCCTCTTCACTCTGCCTAATGGCAGGGTCGGCCCTGCAATTCGTAGAGCAAATACAGGGCTGCTGGTACAGATATCACATGCTTGAATGTCGGAAACCTCCTCCATGAGAACTCTCTGTACACAGAAAAAAAGTCCCATCACGGAGAGTAACTGAGCCCTCCCTCTGTCCCTGAGATGCTAGTTCTTCTTCTTTTGCAGTTAGGGGATCATTCAAACGTACAAAAGAGAAAAAAAAAAACACTTCCTACCTGCAGTTGGGGGGTGCGGTGAAGCTTGACCGCTTCTTTTTGCTGATCCTCCACAATGGTCCCTATGTTACCAAAGTGGCGTGGGGGCCACTGCAGCATGGCCACATCCCATGCCACTCCAATAACATCTATTGGAAGGAACCAATTTCTTGCCAGTTCCAGCTTACCTTTCCTGCCCCACACAGTTCTGTTGAATCCAGTTACGCAGAAGTGGCTCCCACACTACTCTGGTAATGTATGAAATAGCCAAAATGGCACAGGGAGAGGGTCTGTGTAGGAATCAAGGCAGAAGTGGTAGGGATATAGTCTACTCAAGTATCTGATTAGGTTCTAGGTCAGGGGTGGGAACATGAAGTCCGCAAAAAGCATGTCTCCCCTGCCACTGGGCAAAAAACAGGCCACTTTAGCACTACAGAGCACTAAAAAGGTCAAATTTGGCTTGTTCTCAAAAGAGAACAAGTTAAATTTGACCTTTTTAGCAGTCTGTCATGGTTTGCTACCGAATTTCAACAACAAAGCACTATTTTTTCCCCTCAGCAGTCCAGAGGAGGTAAAAATGGCTCCTGAACACCCCAAGGTTGCCTACCCATTTTAGGTGTTAGTGGTGGTGAGGGAAACTCATTAACAGCACTCACCTGTGCATGTTTACTCAGAAGTAAGCCCCATTGGGCCCAATGGGAAAGTTGGCAATGCCCACTGAGGACTGGAGCCTGTTATGAAATTACAAGCCCTTCTTAAGAGTTTGAGAAACACTGCGTTAGATGGAGGAAGACAATTGTTTGAGGACTGGAGACATACAAATGGAGCAGAAATCATGGACACAGTAGCAAGGACAGTATTAGAACCAGACATTAAGGGCAGGAAGAGGAATTGAGAGAGAAAGAGATTGAGAAAGGACCATGGTCACCGCATGGAGGGTGCATGATGTGACTGTGCTGAGACCAGAAGAGGGACCCGTGCGGGATGAAATAAAAAAACTACCATAGATTTCCAGGCAGCACAAAAAGAGGTAAGATCAGGATTATATATTTACTCACATCCAAACCATGGGTACTTTCCCCCCGTTGCCAGGAAAAAAATAATCAGTGGTTTCAGAATTAGGAAACATACATTACACTCTCAAACTGCTTACAAGTAGTTGCTTACATAATGGGAAATGTAGTGCAGCGGGGCCCAAGGACTACAACATCCATATACACCCACATAGCATGAGCTTTCAAAACAAGAACCCTTTTTCCACCTCCCCACCCCATTCTCTTTTACGGCATTCAAACATCAGTAGAAGGTAATATTAGGCCAGCATGCTTAGACAGAAAAAAGTCCTAGAACTCCCAGAAAGCCTCAGCCAGCCACAGCATGCTGGGCGTTGTAGGACTTTATTCTGTCTAAACATGCATAGGATTGGGCCTTTAAGTTAAGAGTGCATATAGATGTACTGAAAATCTGGAGGGGGCCCAGTTTGGAAGTGTACTCACTCAGTGTTTGGGTCAGGTATATAATTGTCTTTCCAGGATTGAGTTTTGGGAAGGGGCAGGAGGGAACCTGTTCACCCAGTTTGGAGAAGCCAGCTGTTCAAAGCAGATTAGCTGGTATTTGGGACATCACCCATCCACATCCCAACCTTTTTTTTAAAAAAGGTTTTTCCCACCCAGAAAAATCAGGTGCCAAAGGAAGGTTCAAATGCATGAACATACAAGTGACATTTTAAATCATAAAGGTGAACAGCCCGCCTGAATCACGAGGTAGAGGAGCAAAACTGAAGAATGACAGGGCAATCGGAGTTAGAAGGGTACCTCAAAGGTCATCTGGTCCAACTCCAGCCAGGGCAGGAAATCCTATACAGGCCTACTCAGAGGTAATTCCAATAGGATTTACTCCAGTGGAGGCTGGTGGCTCTGAGTTTGGTGGGGCTGTGAATCCATTCTGGGTTTCATTCAGAACCAGCTAGAACTCCAAAAGAGCTATCCAAGGTGCTTAACCCTATCCCCAAAATTGGTTCAGCACCTTGGATAGCTCCATTAGCATTCCAGGCTGACTGAGCCTGGAATGGATTCATAGCCTCACCGAAACTGGAGCCATCAGCCTCCACTGACTTAATCTCAGAAAAGTGTGTGGCTTAAGTCAGTGTTTGAATGGAAGGCAAGCGTGAGGATACAGAGATGGCAGCTGAATGTGGGTGCCTCTCCCTGATTTTTGGGGATCCTTCCTTCTCCCCACACCACAGTTTGCCCATCCCGTGTGGGGCCCTGACCCCTCATGTAGCATTTTCAGGTGGCTGGAGGGCCTGCCATGGAGAGGAGGGAATGGCAAAGTCTGCTTCCACCATCCAAGTTGCATGCACCTAAAGCTGGATCCAACCCTTTGGGGGGTGGGGGGAGGTGAAAACAAGGCTCGCCTTAGAGAAGAAAAACTCACACTTCCTAACTTCAGTTTTTAGGCATGCCTGTATACACCCCATCTTATATTAGGATTGCAGAGAGAACAGGACACCAAGAAACAGGGTTAGATGCAAGGAGGAATGACAAGGTCTGAAGAAAATGGTGGGAATTATGACAATCACTTGGCCTGAAACAGGATATTTCAGAGCCAGTAACATCAGATATTACATGTGATGCATTAGTCCATCTAGACCAAGGGTAGTATCCCATGTTAGTCCTACATAGAGTAGACCCATAGTGCTACACAGAGTAGACTCATGCTGACTTTACAATCCTTAACCAAAAAAAGTGCCCCAACTGATTACTTTTTGCCTTGTTATGCGCCATGCTTGAAATGGGTTACAACTTCAGAGTAAGAAAGCTGAATCGCAACAGCAAGTCAAGCAGTTGGGTACCAAAGAGTCTGTGAATATTATATGCAAGTTAGGGTCATTATCAGTTCCATCCTGAGCATGTTGATTCAGACAGAACTAAACTCTGATAAGTGTAGCTTCAAAAAAAAGGTGAGATGGGGGACATGTGATAGAGGTGTACAAAATCTTGCCTGGTATGGAGAAAGTGGATAGGAAGACATTTTTCTCCCTCTCTCCTAATACTAGAACCCAATGGGGTCATCCCATGAAGCTGATCGGTGGGAGATTCAAGACAAATAAAAGTACTTCTTCACCCAGTGCATGGTTAAACTATGGAATTCGTTAGGGGATTAGACAAATTCATGGCGCATACAGTTATCAATGGCTACTGCTTATAATTGCTACGTATATACTACCTCCAGGATCAGAGGCAGTTTACTAACTGGTAGGGAACACGAGTGGGACACTGCTTTTGGACCCATGCCCTACCTGTTGGCTTCCCACTGGCAGCTGGTTGGCCACTGTGTGAACTGAATGCTGGACTAGATGGACCCTTGGTCTGATTAAGCATGGCTCTCCTTATGTTTTTATGAATTCAACGGAGCCAAGCCCTCATGGATCAGACAGAGATCCGGCACACTGTTTCTGACAGGGTCAATTGGGCCTTCCTGAAGTCAATTGCCTTCAGGAAGCCCACCTGCAGGGCAGGAAGCTAAGAGCCTTCAGCAACTGGCAATGGAGAATCTATTTCTCTGAATACAACTGTTCCATTTAGCTGTCATGGTTAATAGCCAACAATAATCTGACCTTCCATTAATTTGTTTAATAATCCTTTTTAAAATCAACCTCTGCTGGCTAAAATATGCTTGTCATAGCACACACAGGCACAAATCTCAGGAAATATTCTTGATATGGACTTCTCCTATACAGGCAACTCACCCTAGTTTAATCTCTGGGATATTTATTTGAGTCCTGCCCCGGCCCAAAAGGCTCAGGGTGACTTAAAAAAAACCTAACTGTGTGAACAAAAGGATGTGATCATTTTTCATGAATGAGTCGCTAAGAAAAATAATGGGGCCGAGATTAAAAAAGGAGAGGTAGACAGAGACAGTCTAAAGCAGCTTTCCCCAACCTGTTGCCCTCCAGATGTGTGGGACTACAACTCCCAGCATTCCCCAGCCAGCATGGCTGGCTGGCAGATGCTGGGCATTGTAGTCCAACATATCTGGAGGGCAACAGGTTGGGGAAGACAGATCTAAAATTAGGATTAGGAGTCTTTGAGAGTGGGATTAAGGGACTGCGAACAGGAAAAATGATAAAGAGGTTCTTTCTTCCCCAGAATTTGAGGAATCTAGAAGCACATCTATGCTATGCACTTTAAAGCAGTTTCACAGCCATGGCGTCACCTCACGGAATCATGGGAACTGTAGCTCTTTAGGTGGGCCGGGGCTATTTCATCGTTCTCAACCTCCACACTCCTTTACAATCCCCAGAAATCCTTGGGAGAAAGTCCAAAAAGTTGAACTGCTTTAAGTTACAAAGGTGCTTTCCAGCTATTACCATCCACCCTTCGCCCCTAGTACCTCTCATCCCACGGGCAGTGGAACTCTGTCATCCGCGCATCCCAAACCAGGCCTGTCCCAACAGGCACTGCGCATTCTGCGGCGAGATCCTGATGAGAAGGAATAACACTGAATAGCAGTGTAAGCAAGAAAAAATGTCTTCTAACCCCAACCCTCCTCCTCTAGCTACTCCCATTTAGCATCGTTCCTCCAGCCCAATCTGGGGTCATTCCTCTCTTTTAAAGAGCCAGACATGAATACCCTATACACACCAGGGCTGGGAAACTGTTCTAGCCCTGGGGGCCAGATTGCCTCCTGGGACACCCCCTGGGGGCCCAATGACATCAGGGGATGGGCCCCTCCCTCTGCAAGCTCCTCCCCAAGCCCCTCTACACAAGCAGCTCATGTCATCCGATTCCTTGCTCTCCTGCATGGAGAAAAGCTGCCATTTTCTAGTGCTAATCAGTGGGAAGGCCTGGGAGAGGGGCAGGGCTTGGGACAGAAGCAGACAGGCTGGATGGGGAACGCCCGCAGGTCAGAAGCACCCCATCCCCACTATATATTAACAGTAAACTCATCCTATATACTTATAGCAAACTCGTTCTCAAAGTGCTGATCCTTAGGCAGCCAAAACAGCACCATCCATGCACCAGAGGAAGGTATTAGCTGGCTTGGGGGAAAACCCATGGTTTGCAGAAGTACAATTTTTTAAAAGAGAAAAAATACCCTCAAGGGAAGGGAGTGAACCCAAGAACGGCCCAATGAAAACTGAGCATGCTCTGTGACTACAGAAAGCTGATTGACTGTTTCGGGGAGTGGGGAGAACAGAAAACCAGGGGAAGGGGAAATGCAATGGAGTATCCTGGAAAAGGGCATACCTGGCTGGCTGGAATCCTAAACAGGAGCACTCCACACTGCAACATTTTGTTGCAGGTTCCACTAAAGGAAGTTACCTCTGTGCACATACAGAGTCCCTTTTCATCACCACTGTAGAAAAGCAATCTTCCCCCAAACGCTTATGGCAACAGAACAGGGCACCCCCTTTTTTTAAAAAAAATTGAGAACTGCACATACTTCTCCTGACAACACAGTCCCCAAAATGTTTTGAAACTTTTGCCACTTAGGGTGGTACTCCCTTGCCATTACTAACCCTGACACTGCCATTCAGTTTGCTTTCCCTAACTCAACCCAAAAGTTCCGCCTCCAAAGTTCTCTTTCCAACAGCCAGCTTTTCCAGTCCAGACCTCAGGTGTGCAAGCGTCCAACCTACCAATCGCTGCAGGCTTGAGAGCAGATCCTCCGCATCTTTGTTCAATCGCTTGGCCCGCCCTTTCCGCTTGGCTTCCGGCAGCCCCCCTTTCCTGTTAGCTTTTCTCTGGAGAAGTCAAGAGACAGTGGAAGGTGTCAGTTGGATACATAGTCACCCACACAACACAGTCATCAAGCCTCTCACCGCATGCATGGGTCAGGAAGGCAGTTGTTTGCCTCTCCCAACTCTCACTCACAACTAACTACTCCCTCCATCACGCTAATGAGTTACTTTACCGGTGGGGCTCGAGTCTCCAGAGGGGGCACAGAGGGGGGTTCCAACACTGTGGCATCTCCCAAATCAGAAGCCATTACAGGGGCAACAGATGCCCCCTACTCCAGTCCTGTGGAAGAGAAGGACAATACACAGCCCATGTCACGCAGTGGTTTTGGAGCTCACATAGATGCTCGGCCACTCAATTCCAGGCAACGGCCCAAATCCAAACATCAGATTCTCCTTAAACCAGGTAGGCACTGATAAAGAGATCTCTCATGTGGGGAATGTTCCTAGGACCTCTCTTCATGTCCAAGATGTAACCCCCACCCACTCCCCAACTGCAGGATTGTTATGGAACCAGTGGCCCAAGGAGAGGGAAAACTCCTTCGGCCAAGGAATTAACCTGTCCTTTCCTATTATCTAGGGCCTCTTGAACGGGACCTATTAAAATAAGTGTCAGGACAGAAAATGACTCTAAGGTAATAAAGAAAATAATGTCATGGGGCTCACTGGCCAGAAACACACACAGAGAAAATAGGATGCTAACTAACAAGGACACTCACAAGAAAAATACATGAAAAAAGGCAGAGCATTGGCTGGCAATTAGTGAGAAGTACGCCCATACCATTTATGAAGACAGACTTGAGGGCATGGTTGCCAAATCCATGATTCATTATCATCTTAAAATATATACTCTGCTTAAACCAGCCCCCACAGGCTCTCAAAGCAGCTTACAACAAGAATCATGAACACACATTAAGCCAAGGGTGGGGAACCTCTTTCAACTTAAAACTTTTACTGCTAACAACTAAGTCTTAGCAGATGCAACTCAGCTTTTTTAGAATGAGAAAAAACACACCTCGAACATTCTGAACAGGGAGGTCTTCACAACCTTTGTGAATGTCAGAAGAGTTGGCCAGGCGAGCTTCCCTTGGGAGGGAATTCCAGAGATAGGGAGCCTCAACAGATAAGGCCCTGCACAACCAGCATGTCAGAGAGACTAATGCTAGACCAAGATCCCTCTCAAATACATGCAAGTCTTCTGTGTATACGTTTTCTTGTATAAAGGTGCATTTAATCGCTTGGTACAATTCAGAAACAGTTTTAGGCTACAATCCTACACACACTTACCTGGATGTAAGCTCCACTGAAAACAATGAGGTTTACTTCTCAGTAGACATGTAAAGGATTGCACTGTGAATTCCTCATCTGTTGTTTTGGGCAACTAGGGTTGAGTGTGTCTGTCAATGAAGGCACACAATACAGCACTGCCTCTGAAGATACACTTATCCTCTAAGGCCCTCCTCCAAGGGAGGCTCAGAAGGTGGCAACAAGGGAGAGGGCCTTCACAGTTGTTGTTGTTGTTGTAATTCAGTCGTTCAGTCGTGTCCGACTCTTCGTGACCCCATGGACCATAGCACGCCAGGCCTTCCTGTCCTGCACTCTCTCCCGGAGCGTGCTCAGGTGGCCCCCAAATTACACAACTGTCTCCCCAATGAGGCCTCCCTGGCGCCAGCATTGTCATCTTTTCAGCGGCCGGTTAAAACTTTCCTCTACTCTCAGGCATTTGGCAGCATATGATAAGGTTTTTAATTGGGTCCTGGGATTTCTTATTGTTGATTATTAAAATTGTATGGGCCCTGGAATTTCTTATTGATGATTATTAAAATTGTATGTGTGTATGTTGTCTGTTTATGTTTGTAAGTGGTTTTTATATTATGTACAATATTGTATTTTTAAGGTTTTTAATCTTTGTAAATTGTCCAGAGCGCTTTGGCTATTGGGAGGTATAGAAATGTATACATGAATGAATGAATGAATATCTTGAGACTCAAATTCAGACATTTTGGTTAAAATGCAAAAAAAAACCTATCCCTAAACATCCAATTCTATGGGAAAAAACCAGGAGGTGGGAGGTCTAAAAATACACTCCAGGTAGAATGCATCTATTCACAGCAGACCCAAGAAGCACTAGAAGGCTGAAATACAACTGGATGGCCATAAATTGCTTTCCAAATCTCAAAATAAGCAGATTTAAAACTAAATTTCTGTCTTTCACACAAGCACACCAACAGCAGGAAAGAGGGTCAAATGTGCTTTAAGTGGCACATGTGGAATCCGTCCTAATCATAAGTGGAATGATTATAAACGTTCGACCTTGGTCCTGGTAAAGCTATGGTCTTCCTCCCATCGCCAGCCTGTTCACGCTGACCCTTTCTCTAAAAGCCCAAAGCATTTTCTTCTCTGTCGGCGTTGTCTCTATTGTGCGGCGACAGACGTTCACTTCTCGTCACCCGTTCATCTCAGCCCTTCTTCATCCAGAAAACTCAAATCGCGACCCTATGCACACTTACCCGAGAATCATCCCCACTGATCGCTTGGACCCCACTTGGAAGTAAATGGGATTTACTTCCAAGTAGACACACATGCACAGGATTGCACTGTCAGAATCTGACCTCCTCGTGTGGCAGCGCATCGCTCCTTTACGGACACCAAAAGCCGCGCTTCCTTCACCCCAATTGATCCTCAGACATTGCAACAAATAGAATCATAGAATAGTAGGGTTGGAAGGGGCCTGCAAGGCCATCGAGTCCAACCCCCGGGGGTCTGAAGCTATGACAAAGAACGCAGCCGCCTCCCGTCCCCAGGCGAGGCGTGCGACATCCCAAAGCCCCCCTCGACTTCACTGCCAGGGTCACAATACCATCCTCGCCCAGATACAGATCTGATGACCCCATTCTAGGCTCCCGTAACCCTAAGCGGCCGAGTTCAAAGGAACCCCGCCCAGCAACAAGCGGCAGCGGCTTAAGCCACAGTAGGACTCACCTCCCTAATACCACCTGGGGTAATCTGCCAAAAGAGAGCGGGAGGAACTCAGAGGACCACAAGGGGAGGAGGCTGCAATGATGGATAATCCGCAAAAGGAGGGACAACCATCATCCCCTCCCTTCCCCAGCCCGTCGGGGGGGCGGGTGTCTCGTCCTCACCTGAAGCTCCTGGTCACCCAGCCACGCCCCTCCCCGTTTCAGACACTTGGTCTCTCCCAGGGCGCTGCCTGATGCTGTCACGCGGCGGCGCCGCCGCCCTCACTCTGAGATAGAAACCATTCGCCGCGCCCGGGAGAAGTTGGGTGAGACCATTCTGTTCGGAGGGGAGGGGGGAGCCGGCGGGAGCTTAAAAATTGGGCGGGACCGTTAAGGAGACCGGCAGAAAGCGGTCGGGATGTGTAGGAGGTTAGACGAGACCAATTGAACCCTGGACGCGGGGGGGGGGGGACGAATAC
Source organism: Heloderma suspectum (assembly GCF_057233095.1). NCBI lineage: Eukaryota > Metazoa > Chordata > Lepidosauria > Squamata > Helodermatidae > Heloderma > Heloderma suspectum. The sequence goes on from NC_139459.1 coordinate 173,777,119, forward strand.
ACCTTAAGGAGGGGAGCCGAGCAGCCCGTTCAGTTCCGTTCCCAGGCATTTTTCTTTGCTTCTCAAACGTGTGTTGCTTTCCTCCCCGCACCTGCCCTCAGGGTGAATAATAAATGACAATGAAATTGCTAAAATATGCCAAAATTATAATAAGAGGCTCCGACTTGCTTCAGCCTAGTGGGCAAATAACAGCCCATGCGCAAACATTTAGGCTGCTTCTGAACTAAACTCAGGCCGCCGAAAGTGGTAAGTGCGCAGAGTCATAAATAGAGTAAGACTGATTCGATTTTATGACGCAGTAGCATCTGGGCCAATTCTAGGTTTGGGGGGCTCTGCACAAAGTCACCTCCGTTGGTGGTCACGTGTGGGCTTACCCAGCAGCAGTGGTGTGTAGGAGCTGCCATTTTCATTTCCCAGAATGCCCTGGAGCAGTGCTATGTTGGGGGCATTGTGGGAAATTTCAATGGCCGCTAGTCCCAGTACCTCAGATTGCAGGGCTCAAAAAACATTTTTAAGTGGGGTCCAAGGCAGGTGTCACTACTGAGCCCTGTCGGCACTGGGACCCTGGCAGTTGCCCAAGGATGCCAGGTGTTCATGCCAATCTTGAATAGCATCTGTAGGCCATCACCCATCTTACCTGATCAGGTCATGGAACTTGGAGCAGGGCTTTAGAAGCTGATTTTACTGCACAGGCAGTAGGGATGTACGAGAACATTCCTTGTGTTCGTAAAACACTCAGACATGCCCCATTCGCAAACATGGACGCAAGCAGAACACATTCTCCGAAAATGATCACAAATTGTTGAGCGTGTGATCGTGTTTGAAAAATGTCCAATTTTTAATGAACAAGCATCTTGAAACTGTGTGTTTTAAGTGTGTGATTTCATGCTTTAGTCTATGGGGGAAAGTTGTGCCATTTTGGAAAATACATTTTTGCGCAATTTCCCCATTTGATCATGTTCAATTTGAGCAGTTTTTCTGTTCGTGCAAAAAGAACAGAGATTGTAAACGCTCGCGGAAATTGAGGAGAGATGAACGTCAAGTTGGTGTTCGGAGAATCTGGGCAAATACAAGCATCACTTGTTCACCCAACCCTAATAGGCAGGTTCATACAGGGATGGGTGGTTGTTCAAGACCAAATTAGCTGAAGAACTGCCTGTGTCCGTAGGAACCTACCCATACATTAAGATTGTTGAGTCCCTGCTCCAGGTCCCATCACCTGCTGAGTTGAGATGAGCAATGACAGGAGACAGGGAGAGGTGGCACTCCCCCTCTTAATTCCTTGCCCTGAGAGATACACCTGGCACCATCTTTGTTCTCCTTTTGAAAATCTTTTTATTTGTCCAGGTCCTTTCAGTATTTGAGGCTTTCTGTTTTTATCTCATTTTATGCTCTGCTGTGTTTGTACTTTATTGTGAATTTTATGATGTATTGTTTTTAAACTGTGATTTTGTTATTTCACTATAAGCCACTCTGAAAGCAATGATGAAGAGTGACATATACATATTAGAAAATAAATGTTAAAAATACTGCACTACTAGATTATAACGAAGAATCTTACAGCACCTTAGGGCGCAATCCTATGCATGTTTAGGCAGAAAAAAGTCCTACAACTCCCAGCATGCCCCAGCCAGCATTGTTATAGTCGCTGAGGAATGCTGGGAATTTCAGGACTTTTTTTGTCTAAATATGCATAGGATTGCACCTTTAAACACTTACTACACAATTCCTGTGTGTATTTATTTGGAAGTAAGCCCCGCTGTATTAAATGAGTCTTACATCCTAATAAGAATGTTTAGGGTTGTAGCCTAACACATTGTGGCATAAAGACCTGTTGGAGCCTGCTTAGTCAGTCTTATACATACCAACTCAGAAAAAAGAAGTCCTATTGGATTCAATAGGACTTACTCCCAAGTAAATGTGTATAGGAGTCTAAATTATGGCACAAGCAGCCGCCTCTATTTTTCCATTCAGCTCATGAGAGAACTCTTTTATCAGCAATCAGATCCCAGCAACAGAGCTTGGGTTGGATCCAGGTTTAGTCATACGTACAGTAGAGCCATTGGAATCAGTGGGACTTAAGTTAGTCATGACTTACTTGTCCCATTGGTGTCAATGGGTCTACTCTAAGCATGACTAAATTTGAATCATACTCCTTAATTCATGCCAGGTCTCAGCCTAGGCACCTACTTTTAATATGAAGGGATCATGTCCACGACCATATCACTAGTTACCCTGAGATTATCTAACACTGTGTTTATACACCTGCAGGCTAACTGGGGAGAGGAACCAAGAATTGCCCTGCAGGATCAGACTAAGGTCCATCTTGTCTAGCATTCTCTTTGTCCAGCCAGACTTCTTGGGTGATGGCCTTTTGCAGTTGCTTGTCCACATCATCTGGCATTCAGAGTTAAATGGCCCTTCAACATGGGGGTTCCATTTAACTCCTATCCTAATAGCATGTCTGTAGATCTCCATGAATCAGCCTAATCCTGCTTAAAAGCCATTGGCTAGGGGCCTTTGCCATATCTTGCAGTGGTGAATTCCAAAACTTATGGTGCAGTCCTATCCTTGTTCAGACAGAAAAAAAAGTCCTACAATTCCCAGCATTCCCCAGCCAGCCATGGTGGCAGGGGAATGCTGGGAGTTGTAGGACTTTTTTCTGTCTAAACATGTTTAGGATTGTGTCCTTAATTTGTATTTATTCATTATTTCTATAATGTTATCAGTGTGCATGGCTCTTGACTTTCTCTTGTCAGTCTCAAATCTACTGCCAATCATTGTTCCAGTATTTCGAAAGAATATTCTACTATTATGAAAGAAAGAGGGGGGAAATCCTGGACGTCACACTCTTTATAATTTTTTTATTTCTCATTTCTATTTTCAGATGATGCCTCTGAGCACATGCAGAGTGCATTAGTTCCCCAACTTAGTAGCTACAGACAGTCCCTTACATAGGTGTTATTAGAGCAGGGGTGGGCAGAAGATAAATCTCCAGATGCTTTGGATTTCAACTCCCAGCATTCCTGACCATTGGCCATGGTTGGCAGGGGCTTATGGGAATTGAAGTCCCAAACATCTGGAGATCTACCTTATGCCCACCTCTGAATTAGGGGTTACAGCTTCCAGACTGATTTGACCCCCAGCATCTTCCTTTTTCCAATTAAGTATCATTGAATTTCTTGCAAGGAGATAACCTTCTTTGTCTCTTGAAGCAAGGACAGTAAGGTCTTGTGGCACCTTAAAGACAAACAAATGTATTACGGCTATAAGCTTTCATGAACTGGATAAAGTGGACCCTAGTTCAATAAAGCTTATGCCATAAAAATGTGTTAATCTTTAAGGTGACACAAGACTCTTTGTTGTTGCTGCTGAACACCTGCTGATCTCTCATCCTCAGCCCCACAATCTGCAGCGCGGAGGTAATACTATTGACCAACCTTATAGGGTTGTTGTAAGAGGGCCCTTTTCAAAGCAGCATCCTCCCACACTCAGTACAAGGGAAAGTGGAATGACCACTACATTCCTTCTTGGCATGGGGCAGCAAATCCAAAAGGCACAGCAGTAGTTGTATCCCCTGTAAAGCATCCACAAGCAGTGCGGAACTGAAATACTTTCCTGCTGAAGTTACTGAGGGAGTAAAATATTTGCGTTTGGAAAGGTGTTGGTGTGAACACAGAGCGTAGGCAAAGCTGACACAGACCAAGACACATAGCCACCGTGTCATGTACTGCAGGGAGGTGACAAGAGTGGCTCTAGAGCTGTGAAAGCTGAATGCCAGGCAGGTCTCACATATTTTAAAAATAATGCAGGACTTGCGAATTGGGAGGGAGACTGAGAAAGCAGGTGGGAAGACCAAACTGCAGCTGAAAAATGACAGAGGCAGTCTCAAGCAATAAGTAGTATCCAATGTTAGTCCTACTTAGAGTAGACCCATTGAACTGAATGTGACTGAAGTTAGTCATGACTAACTTTAATCCCATTCATTTCAATGGATTTACTCTAAGAAGGACTAACATTGGATATTACCCAATGTTACAATCTCCAGCCAGATCAGAAATGGACAGTGATATATATTTTTAATGTATGTTTCTGTGTTCTTCTCTGTCCCTCTAACACCCATGAGAGGTAGCAATGGTTCCTTAGGGGCACAATCCTATGCATATTTAGACAGAATAAAGCCTTACAACCAGAGGTGTAGTGGAGGCAGGGCTCGCAGGGATGCAGCCACGGCACTTTTTCATTAGCAGGGACTCTGATGTCATCTGCCCCCCCCCCCCGGATTCCCTGCTCCCTCTGAGCTTAGCTGCGATCCTCCCTGTAGCTGTGGGGGGAATGAATTTTCCAAAAAACAGTATATTGTTCCATGTTGGAATGCAAAGTATTTGGGATGACTTGGTCTGGGATGGGCAATTAAGACCTATTCGCTTTACCAAAGACGTGCTCCTGGTGGAGATGAAAACTCCTAGAACTGGTTTGTTGATATGGATTGACACAGCTCCCTGAAATTTTTGGACCATCCTTGGAGACTGTCACAATGAGCTCCTGCATTTCCAAATTTACCACTACGCCACTGTGTGTGTGTGTGTGTGTGTGTGTGTGGTTCAATCCAGCTGGGTGTGTGGACGTTTCTGTTGGAGGGGGAGGGGGGAGATATAATGAAGGAGCTTAGGGGAGGCTAATGGGTAATGTTGGGGTGCTAAGGGAGTGTGCAAGGGGCCTGTTTAAATGAGAAGGGATCTGTCCAGGAGGGCTGAGTTGAAAGGCTGAAGCTTCTGTAAATTATCATATTTTGAAAAGCTAAAATGTTTGCGTTTGAGTGAGTGAGTGAGTGAGTAAGTGAAAAAGATTTTAATACCCCTGCATTTTTTCTCAGATGTCCAACTAAAATACAACTGCCTTACTCTCAGCTGCACTGTTTTTGGATTTCAGTTGAAGGCTGTGTGTCTTACAAGGTTGTATAATCTTAGAAGGGGCGTGGCTGTGAGGGGGCGTGGCTATGACTGTCATGAAGGGACCCTGCATTTCTGAATTTGCCACTACACTACTGCTTACAACTCCCAGCATGCCCCAGCCAGCCATGCTAGCTGGCACATGCTGGGAATTGTAGGACTATTTTTGGTCTAAACATGCATAGGATTGCGCCCTAGCTCATTCATTTCCCCAACAACTCTGAGTAAAGTAGGTTGCTATTCCCATTTTGCAGATGAGGAAAACAGAGGCCAAGAGTTGACCATAGCTGAATTCTGCACCAATTCTATCTCTCTGAGTCATGGTGGTTCCACTTCCAGCGAAAGTTAGTGATGACTAATTTTAAAAAGTAATGGAACAAGTTAGTCACATCTAATTTCAGGTGGGTGGGGGCCAGTAAGTATGAATGTGCACCCCAAAAAACCCTCCCTCCACACCTTTTTTTTTTATAGTCATACCTGTCGTTGTTCAGTCGTTAAGTCGTGTCCGACTCTTCGTGACCCCATGGACCATAGCACGCCAGGCCTTCCTGTCCTCTGCTCTCTCTCAGAGCGCTTAAATATTTTAAACTCTATTTTAGTCATCCCAAACATGGAATTTTCAAGAGGTCAATGGAAGTTGCCGTCCTCATTTTTTTCATCTTAGCCAGTTATGGTGGCGTTGTGAGTATTGTCCATTTTTGTCTTGACTCTAGGAAATGATGAACTAGGCCAGGAGCCTAGTTAACCACTAACGAGTTTTCTTATATTAGAAGGATTTTTAAGACATTTTACTACTACATTTATTATTGGAATACTATTATTTTTATTATCATCAGAAACAGAATCATAGAGTTGGAAGGGACCATTTAGGCTAGCAAGTCCAACCCCTGCTCAGTGCAAGAATCCAGTTTAAAGTATTCCTGATGGATGGCTATCTAGTCTCTGCTTGAATACCTCCAGCGACAGAGAATCCACTATCTCCCTAGGGAACTGGTTTCATTGTCTGACTGTTCTGACCTTTAGGGAGTTTTTTTCCTGATGTTTAACTGAAATCTGCCTTCCTGTAACCTAAGCACGTTATTTTATGTCCTACAGTCTTGGATGGCATAGAACAGGTTCCTATCCTCGTCTGTGTAACAACCCTTATGTCCTTGAAAAGTATTACCAAATTCCCCCGTCAGTCTTCTCAAGATGAAACATACTCAGTTCCTTCAATCTTTTCTCATAGGACTTAGTTTCTAGTCCCCTGAACATCTTTGTTACGCTTCTCTGAACTCATTCCAATTTACCTGAATCCTTCTTAAAGTGTGGTGTCCAGAAGTGGACACAGTATTTAAGGAGAGGTCTGGCCAGCACAGAGTAGTGTAGAAGTATTACTTCCCGTGTTTTTGAAACTATAATTCTATTGATGCAACCTAAAATTACATTTGCCTTTTGAGCAGCCACATCACATTGCTGACTCATATTCAGCTTGTGATTGACTACAACCCCAAGATCTTTTTCACACATACTATTAGCAAGCCAGGTATCCCGCCTTTGCACTGCGGTACCCCACTCGGTACCTTCCTCCATTTTGATGAGGAACCATTGACATGCACTCTTTGTGGATCCACCTAGTATTAGTGCCATCCAGCCAACACTTAACTAGCTTTCCAGTCAGGATATCATGGGGCATTTTGTCAAAATAGGTACAGTGGTTTACCAGGGACAGGTACCAGAAGCTAGGCTGTCCCTGGTCAGTTAGGTTGGAAACTCTTTTATTGTTCTTCATTGCTTTGGGACATTGCATTGCTCCAGCAGCTAGTATGGTATATTGTGCTGTGTGTATCATGCATATTTGTATATGAGCATACCTCTTACATTTTCTAGCCCTTAGTGATGATGGAGAGAACTTGACAACACATGGGGGCAGTGCCTACTGAAATCTCAGGACTGAATGGTGGTGAAGTCAGTGAAGGCTGGTAGCTCTGATTTTGGTGGGGGGGGCTGTGAATCCTTTCTGGGTTTCAATCAGAACCATTTGGGGGATTGGGTTCAGCACCTTGAATAGCTCCTTTGGAGCTCTAATTAGTTCTGACTGAAACTCAGAGTGGATTCACAGCGCCACTGAAATCAGAGCCACCAGCCTCCACTGGGTGAAGATTTATTCATTCTAGTCCCTGGATGTGGGGTTCTTTGGTGCGAAATCTGAATTTTCTGGGGTGCCGATAGCACGTGGCCCTGGCCGTACAGGAGAACCCCAAGTCTTCACAAAGCACCTGTGGCAGAGAGCAGGAAACTGAAACCAGCTGTGTCAGAACATATGACCCAGTGAGATCACCTAGCTGTGATCTCAAACCCTTTCCAACCCATCCAGGAAGTTAACTGCCTTTTCTTCCTTATTAGCCCCAGAAGGGTCTCTATCAATAGGTCAGCTTGGTACCCGTTGCTGCTGCTGGATGGAACGAACCCTGATTGGGCCTGGAGCCCAAGCGAGGGGGAGGCACTTCCACCAATCCTCATCTCTTCCTGCCTTTTGCAACCTTTGAAACCTTGTTCCCAGCACCCGTGCCAGCCCCTTATCTGAGAAGGAGAGGGGACTGCGTGGGGAGCAATGATCTCATTATGCAGGCCTGCAAAGGCCATGACTTGATGGGCCAGATAAAGTCCCCACTGCCTCCTTTGATGGCTCTACTGAAGGATGTGGGAAAGGGGGAGGGAGAGATCTTGGCCGATACAGCCCCCACCATCAGCACTTCAAGGGAGACCAAAACCAGGCCGCCTTGGAGGGATTCTCCTAGATTCTGCTAACAGCTCTGGGAAAGAAACACTGTTGTGTGTGTGGGATGAGTGTGTGTTTAGAGTCAAGGTTCCTAGACAGGGTTGCTGTGAGTCTCCCATTGGACAGATGGTGCTCTTTTTTCATGAGGCAACAAAGCAAAAAGATGGCAGAAACATTGCTGTAGAATATCTCTACTACCCTTAGCAACCCACGAGTCTCCTTGTCCCCTAAGCACCACACACACACACACACACACACACACTTCTCCCTTGCTTCTCCTTATGCCTGGAACTCCCTCCCAGAATACCCATGTGATGCCACCTCTCTCTCTTCCTTCAAATTCCTCCTCAGCCTGCCCCGTGAATCCTCAGCTCGAACTGAAACTAAGCTTAAGCACACATAACTGCATTTGTGCATACCCATCTTCTATTACCTGTATCTTTGCCTCACGTCCCACTCTTGAAACCGCCACCCACTGCCAAAATGTAGACTGCAAGTTCCTTGGGACAGGGACTTAGATTTTTGCATATGTCATCCTGTGAAACACCATATATACATTGATAGTGCTGTAGAAATCATCTTCATCATCTCCAAAGCTCTGAGAACTCTAAAGAAGCCAAGCTTGGTTTGGGACTTCTAGGATGCAAAAAGTAGGGTGCGCTATAGCTTAGAAGTGTATATTTTCCTTTTTTTAAGTTTTAAAGGTACTACTGGACTGAGACTTTCAATTTTTAATGCCAATAGACAAAATTTAAGTTTTTTATTTTAATTTTTTGCTGGTAAGACACCACATTCCTAGCTTTGATACTAGAATTGACCATTTTCCTTGTTGGTGAAATGGTGGGAAACATAGGGTTGGGGAACTGGGTATTGGAGGGTCAAATGTAACATGATGAGGACAGCCTCTCAATCCTTCTCTGATGCAAACTGCCCTGTCCTAAGGGTGCTTTGCAAAGAAAGAAGAATCCTTCAAGGTTCTGTTACATGTCGTTGCAGTCTAATGTATAGTTTGTCCCTAAATGTAAAAATAAAACTCCATCCTAGTTTTGACATGATAGCTGAAATGAAGACACTCGGCACACGCTCAGAGAACTTTCTAATTACATCACATGTCCAGTCACATACAAAATAGGTGCCAGGGCTGAACCCTGTCCGCATTGTGAGGGATGCAGACAAAATCAGTGTTGAAGTGTATGTTCTCATCTATGTGGACCACACTCAGCATAAACCTGTATTACCTAGTGTATAGGCAATAGGTCTGGGGTGCTGTCCTCAGCATTAAAGGAGAAGCCGAGATCTAAGGAATTCAAGTGCAGAAGCCAGGATGCCTGGATTCTATCCCAACTCCCAACAGCCACGCTACTGGACATAGTAAATAAATTGCTGGCATTATCTACCTTTAGTTTTAGACTTGCACAATCTGTGACACACACACACACACAAACACACACACCAAACACAGCCCACCAGCTATGTATTGTTGCCTGCCAGGCCCTTGTCACTTCCCCCTTGCTTTTGCAGGCCCAAATGCATAGTAAAAACAATGGCTGGGTTCGCACAACACTCTAACCCACGCTCAGTGGTTGAGTGTCGGTTGTTTGCTGAACCATAGATTAGAGTGTTGTCTGAACCCAGGCAGGGTGGCTTGTTAACCATGCAGTGTGGCTTATTTTTCTCGAACAAGGCACCTTGAGAAGCCATGGTTTATTGTTGGGTTGTTCAGTGTGTGGTTTACAAGCCACCCTGCGGAAAATGTCCTGGGTTCAGACAACATGCTAACCCACAGTTCACCAGGCAGCCCACAGTTCAACAACAACCCATACTCAACCAGAGTGTGGGTTAGCATGTTGTGGAACCCAGCCAATGTTTATTAAGCCCCAATGGGGTGCATTCAGGCTGGAGGATCACGGGCTGTGCAGGTCTATTGCAGCTTAACTTGTTTTCCCTTTTAATCTCGGTAATGAGAGCACCCTCCATCCAGAAGTTGGTCCTAGCAGGAGGCAAGTTGCAGGCAACCATACTCTTGTGCACCTTGTCAGGGTTGTATTGGAGCCCATAGAGTCCCAAGGCAGCTCTGATTCTGGGGAGATACAATTCGTGGGGGAGGAACTCACTCAGAATTTAGAGGCAAAGCTGGAGGGGGAGTCCCCCCCGCTCACATCCCTGGGAGCGACAGTGACCCAGGCATGGAAAGGGAGGGACAACTTGAGCTTTTAGATGCCAGGTGCAGGCGCAGGCACAAGCGAGAGATTGCGGAAGCCAAGCTTAGGCACTCAGCCCAATTGGCTCAACGTCAACAGCTGCACCCAGAAGCATCACGGGAGAGGGGGAGATCTTCCTCTCCCACCCTTTAAGTTCAGAAAGTTGCCGCATTTTTCCCAGATGGAGATCAACGGACACCCTAACCCTCAGAAACCCCTAGATGACTGTTCCTCTGAGTCTCAGGCAATTAGCATCTGTATGCTTCATTAGGATGAATGGAATTAAAGCCTTGGAAAGCAACCCTTTTGTTTGAGTGTTGATTTTGGCTATTGAAGGATTCAGTAGGCAACAGGGGCATCTTGACACACCTTTTGTTCATTTCAGTGAGGCTTGTGCAGGATAACTTCCATTTTGATTGGAATTAGACTTAATTTAAATCATTCCTTTAATTACACAAAATACTTCAGAAGGCACTTGAGAAAGCTGGCACCCTCTGCGGGAAGCTCTTCCCCTATACCCCAAGCCATGCCATAGGTGGGACCTGCAGAAACGACACTCGCTCCCTCGCCCTTCTGTTGTTAACACAAAGTGGTATATACATTGGCAGCCTTGAAACAAATTTCAGCCCCAAATTGGGGGGGATCGATGGAAGCTCAGCAGCAGGTTTACAAAGCCAGCAGAGAGACCATGGTCAACAGGGCGTATCGTATAGTTAGGACCTGTGCTAGAGGGCAACATGTATCCCCTGTTCTCCTCTCTCCTGTTGTGGTGCTTTAGAGAAGGGAGTGAAGACATCAACTCAAGGGAAGAATGTATGAGATGGGTGGGGAGGCAGGGTTAGATTTGGGCAGGTTGGATGGATTTTCATTATGATGGAAGAGCAAGCACATGGATGGGAGGGGGGGGATTATTTTTGTCCATTCTAGGATGGGTGAATGGGGAGATATTTGTATAGAACAGGAGTAAGCAAAAGGTAGAATGCAGTCTACGGGTGGACCGCTAGATAGTTTCAGGAGGAACAGTTTCAGGTAGACTCCTAGTTCCTGCTGATTGCGGAGAATTGGGATTCTTGCAAATAATGCGGAACTAGGTGGACTTTGGTCTGATCCAGCAAGGCACTTTTTATATTCTTAAACAAGAGGTATATTCATTTTACATGAAACTGCAATCTGCCTAGGGTCTGTCTTGTGGAGCTTTGTACGTTTAAAACATATTGGTGGAATTTTTTTACGTAAGCCATGCAAGATGGGGGTCAGCCCGCCCCCTGGTACAGAACATGTAGAAATTGCCCAGGTCGGCTACACATTTTTAACAGGGGCCATATTTTCAATCAGCAAGGGCTAGAGGACGAGCAATGTTGGCTCTGCTATGGGAACCAAGAAGACACAGGCCAAGGACTCTTGAATAGTTTAACTACTTCAGGTGTGAACAACGGGCAGGACAAGACCTTTGCAACCTGATTTTGCTGATCATATTGTTTTAAGCTTGGGGGGTTGGTCTAGATGACCTCCAGGGTGTCTTCCAACTCGGTGATTTTAAGATTGGGACAGGGGATTAATAGCACTGGCCAGAACCAATAAGGTTCTCCTTTTCTTTGAGGATAATAAGTTGCCATGGAAACAAAATAGTTGGGCAAGTGCTTCTTGGTACAGACCCATCAGAGAAGGGGCTGACCTCCCCCCAACCACAGTTAAGGATGATGTGATGAAGCGGGTCTTTATGTGAAAGGAACAATAGACTGGCAAATTGCAGTTTGAGGCAGATTGAGAACAGGCACAGAAAGCTGCGTTTTGGACTCTGAAAAACTAGAAGGTGCTTTAGGTGCTGGCGGCTTCCCTAGAAATTAAAGGATTTGGGGCAATCTGTTAGAGCTGTACCTCCACCTCTGCTCACCTGTATATTTGTAAATAACTGCAAATCTTACAAAGTGCCATAAGCCTCCTGTGACCTCCTTCCAAAGGAAGCCGACCCTAGGTAAGCACTGCCCCCTGAGCCTTCTCACTGTGTGCAACAGTATAAACTGCCCCACAACAGACAAATGGGATGAAGTAGCTCAGATTCATAAGGGGAGAACTCTGCCAAAATCTCTGTTGATGTTCACACTGGGGTGTGGCAAATTAAAGAATCCTTTGGCAGTTTTTTGCCTTAACCTGGGAGAGAGCAGCTGAGATACACAATGCAGAGAGAGTCCTTGGAAGTGAGACCACGAGGGGGCTAGATGGGAAACTCTTGGGGGCTGGGCTGAACTTTTGGACTGCCATTTACCTACCCCATCATAGGGATGGGGAACATGTGGTCCTCCAGGGAGGGGCCGTAGCTCAGTGGTAGAGCCCCTGCTTTGCATGCAGAAGGTCCCAGGTTCGATCCCTGGCATCTCCAGGTAGAGCTGGAAAAACCCGAGGCTGAAACCCTGGAGAACCATGGCTGTCAGTCACTGTTGACAATACTGGACTAGATGGGCCAAGGGCCTTACTCAGTGTAAGGCAGCTTCCTATGTTCCTTCCTATGTTTTTGAATTGCAAGTCCCATCATCCTTCATTACTGGTTATGCTGGCTAGGGTTGATGGGAGTTGCAGCCCAGAAAAATGTGGAGGACCACAAGTTCCCCACCCCTGGCCGAGCATATGGAGTGGATCGAGAGGTAGATACACGGGAAGCGGTTGGTGACTGGCTGAAAAAGGCAGGGTCAGCTCACCATGCTCATGGCAAATGGTGTTAATGGAAATGCAATTCCTCACAAGCATAAAACAGCAATTTTGCATTTTGCGTGCGTCCCTAACATGGGTGGATGGTAGCATGCAAAATCATGGCTTCTGCTCATGATGGGCCAAGTCATCCATCTGAGCAGCGGTGGGGAAATGCTTAGGATGAACGTATTGCCATGCAATCCAGGCTGCAGGGAAGCATCAGGCCCACACACAGAGAGCAATTGTGAATGATCCCTTGGGGAGTGCATAGCTGTAAGGACAAACAGATGCAGGTTGTTCAAGGGGACAGAAGTGCCCAGATGGCCTAGGAGGAGGTGGGGCTGCAGAATGAGCAAGGAAGAGAATATGTATGGAGCTTGGATGGACAGAGGTTATTTACAGATGGGTGGAGAAAGCTGGCATGGGGTGGGGTGGATAGCTCACTTCAGTCTGTGGCCTTGTTCACACAAACAACAGGTGTGGTGGTGTAATAAGATGGCAAAACTCTTCCTGGACTGTACTACTTTGGAAAGTAGGTGGGGGACTACATGATAATGCACCTCCATGTATTTTTGTTTTTTAAAAAACTCTCCACACATGGGAAACTAGATGACTGCCAGGTGCCCAGGCTCAGGTCTCTCTTTGTGATCGATCAGATAAGTTGACGTGCAAAACAATTGCTTCTATTACGCAATTAATAAGCAACTGTTTTGCACTTCAACTTCTCTGATCAATCACAAAGGGGGACCCCAGGCTGGGCACTTGACAATGGCAAAGGGAAGGGTTCTAGCTTAGCCTTTCCCCTCATATGTTTGTTTGGTTTGTATGGACTGCAGTTGTTGGTCCATCCCCCCGCCACCCCATGATGTAGAAGCATTCGGCCACATGATTCCCCACCTGCGATCTGAAATAGTACAATCTGGGAACACGTACCCTTTTATCACCACCACCTTGTCTGCTGCTTGTGTGAATTACCTCACGGTCTACCTCTATCTTCTCAGATTAGCTGAGAGATCATAGTACCTCCTATTGTTACCATTGTTTTACCCGTCATTTCAAGGGGCCCAAATGATAAGCAGCTAAGATGGCTGCTCTGAAAGGTGATCGGTGGATAGATGCTGCTCCCTCCGCAATTATGTCCCAGAGTCTCTGTACATGCATGTGTGGGTCGTATGTTACAGGAGGCTCTTTACCCCAGTGCAGAGACAACCCCAGGGGAGCCATGTGAGGCAGGAGATGCCTGAGGAGGGAAGCCTGGCGGAGGCCCTAGAAGGTGTGGATTGGATCCAAAAGGGAGCAAGTGTCCTGGCAGCATCATGGGGCTGAGACTGTACAGGGCAGCAGCTTCATCCCCCATCAGAGCCGGTGGCATCATCTCCAAGTGGGCAGTCGTTGCGATTGAGGCTTCCCCAGAATTTCCCTTGCGCTTTTTGGACTTGGCTGAGGAGACCTTGCGGTTCCGCGTCTGGATCCCATCCTTGCGCATCGCCAAGGGACGATTCACCTGGAAGGCACAAGCAGGAGCCACAAGTGAACGTGTGCTCAGTGTCACAGAGGTCAAGAACCAGACACCTCTAGTGTGGGTAGGGTCAGAAGGTCAAGAGACAGAATCATGGCAAGATCACAGAGCAAAGTAAAACCTGTGGCCCTCCAGGTGGTTTTGGCCTACAATTCCCATCTTCCCTCACTACTTGCTATGCTAGCTAGGGCTGACAGGAGTTGTAGGCCAAAATGTCTGGAGGACCACAAGTTGCCCACGCCTGGAGTAAACAGTAGACTGCTAGACTCTAGTTACTAGAGTGATATGCAGCCTTGAACTTTGCGGGTATCAAATTGAAAGCTGGCATTTGCAGAGCAGGAGCATACTGCAGATAGAGAGCAGGTAGGTGTAGCACTGGCCCAACTATAGAGGCAAATGCTTGGGGTGCCAAAATTCAGAGGCGGAGAACAGAGGCGACTCAGCAGCTTAGTGTTCCAGGGGATATAGGAGCAGAGGAAGCTGCCTTCTACCAGCTCAGACCATCCGTCCATCTAGTTTAGTATTCACACTGCAGGGGTTCCCCAGGTTTCAGGCCGGATTCTTTCCCAGCCCTACTTGCAGAGCCCAAAGATTGAACCTGGATCCTTCTGCATGCAAATCATGTGGCCTTACACTGAGCTACGATCCCTCTGTGGAACCTTCTGATCACAGATCTGTTGTAACGGGAAGGTAGGAAAGAAAGGACAAACATTAAAAATGACAGCAAGCAAATATCAAACTGACTTCTTGGTCATTTTATGTGCTATTCTTATGCTTCTCAGCATAGGAGAAGACAGTGGGAGGGGATGGGGGGCATAATTTTTATTTGCTTAAGGTTGCAAAACAATCCTTGGGCTGAGCCTGGAGAGAAGAGTTGCTCTACCTTCATGCCTATTCTGATCAATTTGCTTAGGAGAGATTACCCTCTACACCAGGGGTGGGCAACTTGTGGCCCTCCAGACGTTTGGGGCTACAAATCCTATCAGTCCTAGCTAGCATAGCCAATGGTGAAGGGTGAGAGGAACTGTAAGCCAAAACATCTGGAGGACCACAAGTTGCCCACCTCTGTTCTATGCCGTGGGTAGGCAACCTCCAGCCTGCAGGCCTAACTAGGGATCAGCAACTTATGGAGAAAGGGCATTGCAGATAAGAGGTGGGCAAAGTGTTAACCCCACTGCCGCTTCTCTGCTGAAAATGCCCTCCACCCCCCAAGAGCAGCATCCCCAACCTGACAGGGAATGCTGGGAGTTGCAGTCTAACACATCTGGAAGGAACTAGGTTGGGGAGGGCTGGAAGCCGTCAGGGCCTAGCTTCAGTACTACAGTGGGCCTTGTAGGTTATAGCCAGGATTTGATAGGGATGTACGAAAGTTCCGCCATGGATCTCGGGGAGGCCAAATGCCAGCGCATTCAGCCCCCCGAAATGGGTGGCGGAACGGCCCGCCACCCCCCCACCCCCACCCCCGGGACAGGACTTACCTTGGGCGGATCTTCCTGGCGGTGGCGGCTGCAGCGGTGGTTCGGCGGCTGGTCTTCCGACCAGCTGCCGCCACCGCCATTTCCAGGTTAAAAAAAAACACCAAAAAAAGTGATAGGCTAAGTAAAGATTTACATAGCCTATCACGGCTAGATTTTAAAAAAAAACACCTTGATAGGCTACATAAATGTTTACGTAGCCTATCACGGCTGACTTAAAAAAAAAAAAAGCACGTACGCAAATGGCGGCGGCCATGGCCGCCACCATTTGTGTTCCTTATTTTGGCACATCTTAGTCTACATAAACATTTACGTAGACTAAGATGGCGAAAATACGGGGAATGCAAATAGCGTACACGCTATGCTATTTGCGTTCCCCTTATTTTCGCCGTCTTAGTCTACGAAAAGTTTACGTAGACTAAGACATGCCAAAATAAGGAACGCAAATGGCGGCGGCCATGGCCGCCACCATTTGCGTACGCGAGTTTGTTTGTTTTTTTAAATCAGCCGTGATAGGCTACGTAAACATTTACGTAGCCTATCACGGCTGACTGCAGGGACGCAAACGGCAGTGGCTACAGCCGCCGCCATTTGCGTCCCTGCTAGCCAGAGGCCGGATGTCCAGCTGCTGGCAGAGCTGGCCGGCGGCTCCGCAGGATCGCTGCAGAGCACGGCCGGCCGGCCAGGATTCCGAGGGGGGAGGAACGGAGCACCTCCCCCCCGTCCAGGATTCCGGGGGGAGGGACGGAGCGCCTCCCCCCCCACCATCAGCATAATCCCCGAAAGGTAAGTGATTTTCGTACATCCCTAGGATTTGATTAGAAGTAGCCTGGAAGGGCTTGGGCCTATTCAGCCTCTGGCATGTCAGACTCTGTGTGAGCTTATCTCTGTCAGTGTTCTGAGAGCAGAGCCAGGGGGAGTCACCCGATTCCCTGTCCACCTGCTGGTCTGGCCTTGGCAGGCAGGGAGGCTGGAAGCTGTCTGTGAGAACCTGACAGAGGTGGAGCGGGGTTTGCAGAAGGAGCACGCAGGTTGAAGCGTCGCTGCTGGAGGACTGAGCAGTGTCGCCCTGTTTAGACAGCGGCCTTGCTGAAAGGCTAAAGGCCCTTGTCCGTCAAGGGATCTGGAGGGGGTATCCTACAGTCACGCCGTCCCTTTTAAGCTGATGCAAAGGTGAAGAGCCTCAGCTAGGAACATCTCATTTTCATTGCCCGAAGCCTTCTCTGTTTGGATCCATCATCGTCTGGGCTTTTGGAGGCACTTGCTCATAGACTGGAACTTTGGATTGTTAAAGACTTGCCATGAAAAGTACTGTGAGGCTTTGCATAGACTTGAACTCTCGTTGCTGTGGATTGTGTGTCTGTGTTTGTAGTCAGCTCAGTGTACGGCAGGCTGGGTTTGATCTACGACTTTTGGACTTCCCTCTGCCAGAACTCATGCAGCGTGGAGTTGCCAATGCAAAAGCGGTGGCCTGGAACTCCTGGCATGTGTGGGTATGCCCTTCCCTTGATCTTGGTGGGCCTTGACCTTGTAGCCTAGAGTTATCAACAAAAGATTCAAAGTTGGTCTCTCTATGGGTGTGGGTTGTTAGGCCTTTCAAGAAGTTACCCCCTGATTGCCTGATGGGTTCATTCCAGGAATCATTCCCTTTCCATGTCCAGGGTTGGAACCCTGTGAAAGGATTGCCTGGGTTAGGTACCCAGGAATCCAGAGTCCCTTCCCTTGTGTTCAGAATCGTGGAGATGGCAACGGAGAAACCACGTTGATGAGGATCACAGTCACAGTAGTAGTGTTTAGCTTTGGACTGTTCTGGAATTACATAGAGCCTATAGCTACTGACCATCAGCTATATGATTTCTGAAGAGTGTAACCATTAAGCTTTTGCCATGAGATTCCCTGCAATAAAGAAATCTCACTGATTTTGGTGTCCAGTGTCAGATTGCCTGAGCATGTACGCTGGGGGGATCGGGAAACCTGACAGCAGCAGCCACCAGGTTTAAATAACAGGTGTAACATCTCATTCCGCAGAATGGCTTGTTCAAGGCCACTGCATGAGTTTATGGCAATGCTTTGAGCCTCTTCATGGATCACTGCCTTGTTGTGGCGAAGGGGCTTGCGCAACTCAGCGAAGCCATAAGCTATGCCGTGCAGGGCCACCCAAGACGGACAGGTCATGGTGGAGAGTTCTGACAAAATGTGGTCCACTGGAGAAGGAAATGGCAACCCACTCCAGTATTCTTGCCAAGAAAACCCCATGGACCGTATCACAAGGCTAAAAGAAATGACGCCGGAAGATGAGCCCCTCAGGTCGGAAGGTGTCCAATATACTACTGGGGAAGAGCAGAGGGTATTTCCAAGTAGCGCCAGAAAGAGTGAAGTGGCTGGGCCAAAGCCGAAAGGACACTCAGCTGTGGATGTGTCTGGTGGTGAAAAGAAAGTCCGATGCTGTAAAGAACAATATTGTTTAGGAACCTGGAATGTAAGATCAATGAATCAAGGTAAGCTGGAGGTGGTCAAACATGAGATGGCAAGACTGAACATCGACATCTTGGGAATCAGCGAACTAAAATGGACAAGCATGGGCGAATTTAATTCAGGCAACCATTATATCTACTACTGTGGGCAAGAATCCCTTAGAAGAAATGGAGTAGTACTCATAGTCAGCAAAAGGGTGGGAAAAGCAGTACTGGGGTACAATCTCAAAAACGACAGCATGATCTCAGTACGAATCCAAGGCAAACAATTCAACAACACAGTAATTCAAGTCTATGCCCCAACCACTGAGGCCAAAGAAGCTGAGGTTGATTGGTTCTATGAAGACCTACAACACCTTGTAGAACTAACACCAAAAAAAGATGTCCTTTTCATCATAGGGGATTGGAATGCTAAAGTAGGAAGTCAAGAAATCACCGGGATAACAAGCAAGCATGGCCTTGCTGTACAAAATGAAACAGGACAAAGGCTAATAGAGTTTTGCCAAGAGAACACACTGATCATAGCAAACACGCTTTTCCAACAGCACAAGAGGTGACTCTACACATGGACATCACCAGATGGTGAATATCGAAATCAGATTGATTATGTCCTTTGCAGCCAAAGATGGAGAAGCTCTATACAGTCAGTAAAAACAAGACCTGGAGCTGACTGTGGCTCAGATCATGAGCTTCTTGTTGCAAAATTTCGTCTTAAATTGAAGAACGTAGGGAAAACCACTAAACCATTCAGGTATGACCTAAATCATATCCCTTATGAATATACAGTGGAGGTGAGGAATAGATTTAGGGGATTAGACCTGATAGACAGAGTGCCTGAGGAACTATGGATGGAGGTCCGTAACATTGTTCAGGAGGCAGCAACTAAATCCATCCCGAAGAAAAAGAAATGCAAGAAAGCATAGTGGCTGTCTGATGAGGCTTTACAAGTAGCTGAGGAAAGAAGGGAAGTGAAAAGCAAGGGAGAAAGGGGAAGATATATCCAATGGAATGCAGATTTCTAGAGAATAGCAAGGAGAGACAAAAAGGCCTTCTTAAATGTACAATGCAAAGAAATTGAGGAAAACAATAGAATGGGAAAGACTAGAGATCTTTTCGAGAAAATCGGAGATCTCAAGGGAACGTTTTGTGCAAAGACAGGCATGGTAAAGGACAAAGAAGGCAGGGACCTAACAGAAGCAGATGAGATTAAGAAGAGGTGGAAAGAATACACAGAAGAACTATACAGGAAAGATCTTAATGTCCCTGATAGCCATGATAGTGCGGTCACTGAACTTGAGCCAGACATCCTAGAGAGTGAAGTCAAGTGGGCCTTAGGAAGCATTACTAACAACAAAGCTAGCGGAGATGACAATATTCCAACTGAGCTATTTAAAATCCTAAAAGATGATGCTGTTAAAGTGCTGCACTCGATATGCCAACAAATTTGGAACACTCAGCAGTGGCCACAAGACTGGAAAAGGTCAGTTTACATTCCATTTCCAAAGAAAGGCAATGCCAAAGAGTGTTCAAATCACCGTACAATTGCGCTCATTTCACATGCCAGCAAGGTGATGCTCAAAATCCTACAAGCTAGGCTTCAGCAGTATGAACTACCGTAAGTACAAGCTGGGTTTCGAAGAGGCAGAGGAACTAGAGATCAAATCTCCAACATTCGCTGGATCATGGAGAAAGCAAGAGAATTCCAGAAAAACGTCTATTTCTGTTTCATTGATTACGCTAAAGCCTTTGATTGTGTGGATCACAACAAACTCTGGCAAATTCTTAAAGAGATGGGAGTACCAGACCACCTTACCTGTCTCCTGAGAAACCTGTACGAGGGTCAAGAAGCAACAGTAAGAACCAGACATGGAACAACCGATTGGTTCAAAATTGGGAAAGGAGTACGACAAGGCTGTATATTGTCACCCTGCTTATTTAACTTATATGCAGAGTACATCATGAGAAATGCCGGGCTGGATGAATCACAGGTTGGAATTAAGATTGCCAGGAGAATTATCAACAACCTCCGATACGCAGACGATACCACCCTAATGGCAGAAAGCAAAGAGGATCTAAAGAGCCTCTTGTTGAGGGTGAAAGAGGAGAGTGCAAAAGCTGGTTTAAAACTCAACGTTCAAAAAACTAAGATCATGGCATCTGGCCCCATCACTACCTGGCATATAGAAGGGGAAGAAATGGAAGCAGACAGATTTTATTTTCTTGGGCTCCAAGATCACCGCAGACGGTGACTGTAGCCATGAAATTAAAAGACGCTTGCTCCTTGGGAGGAAAGCTATGGCAAACCTAGACAGCATAGTAAGAAGCAGAGACATCACCTTGCCGACAAAGGTCCGTATAGTCAAAGCTATGGTTTTCCCAGGAGTAATGTATGGCTGTGAGAGCTGGCCTATAAGGAAGGCTGAGCGCTGAAGAACTGATGCTTTCGAACTGTGGTGCTGGAGAAGACTGCAGGGAGGTCAAATCTTAACTTAACGACTGAACGACAAGATTATGACTTAACGACTGAACGACAAGATTTGAGGCTGGGGGCTTCCTGTTTCAAAGCTCACGCAGTCTAAACTGCAGGACTGTAACAGGCCTTGTGGCCATGCATGTCTGCCCTGTATCAGACAGCTTCACAGCATACCAAACGTTTTAATTCTGAAGATGTTAGCAATGGTGTGTACAACGATGACAGAAATGGATTTTCTCAGTTCTAGAGAAACGCTCACCTTGAAGCGAGTTGTCAACAATTCTTTGGGTGGGGCATGAGATGCCACCGGGTTAGGCACCCAATGTGGAGAGGACTTGCTTGGTGCCCTTACTCACTTGGCATAAAGCCAACATAACGCTTTCCCTCTGCTAAATGGTGTATGGAATGACCAAACCAAAGAGGAGGCTTGCATGAGATGATGGTGAGAGGGTGGCCGCTTTATGCATTACTGAGAAAGAGGAAATGCGTCACCCAACATGAGGGCAAAAGGGGATGCTGATTTGCGTAAAATTTGCATCTGCTAATTTATAGCTAGATATGCAAATTGAGAAATTATTTACTATAATTTAAATGTCTCACCAGAGTGGGGAAGATGTTGACCTGGTGACCGGCTCACTCTGCTCTCCAGGTGCTAACTGTAGATGGGCAACTTCGAGGCCCCTCCCTGCTCTTCCTTCTTATGGTTCTTTGACTTTAAACCGGACTTAGATTGGACACAAGGGACTGTCCTCTGATAGCTCATCAAATAGAGGATTGTCCTCTCTGTAAAGCAGGACACCTGGCCACCCCGGTGCCCCTAAGCCCTGGACCCCTTTCCCCAAGACATTCCAGACCCTGTTTTCCTGGAAACAATCACATTCACACAGATGCCCCTGTCCCGCTCACTCACCCACCATCCCGCTACTGCCTCTGCTTACATTGTGGAGCTTGAAATAGAGACCGCAGGCGTTGCATACGGGTTCTCCATTTGCGTTGCGGCGCCAGAGGGTGGTGGTTGTCGTTTGGCAGTTACTGCACTGGGTTCCAGCTCGCTTGCTGACAATCTGCATTATTGAATACGAGAATGATTAATTATAGACATTGATCATTTCTGCAGTTACATGAGAGGGCTGTAGACAAGGGAAGTACAGACGAACCTATTGTGCAGGGTCCCAAGCTCAGAAGGGCATCACATGGGCAGGGTTTGCACTCCCTCAGAGAGGAAGTGAATGCAAATAGCATCCCAGGCCCAGATGTTCCTGCTTCCAACCCTAAAAACAGAAAGCGCTTTGCAATTGTGAATTAATTCATCTTTATCACAATGCTGTAACAGGAGTAGGTCATTATTCCCATTTTACAGGCTGGGAAAATTGAGGGCTGGGAAAATTGAGTGTTCTGAGAGACTTGTCTAAGACCAACCAGTGATTTTATTGTTGAGCTAAAAGTCAAACCCATGTCTTCCAGGGGTCCAAGCCCAAATTATTCACTCACCCACAGGATTGTCTATGCCACTCCCCCCCCCTTTTTTTTACTAGCCCTTCTCCTGTGACTGTAAGAGCAGCCTGACACACAGAAAGTAAGCAACACAACTTTTCCATGATTTTATCTCCATGTCAAGGAAAGCTTCAGTTGTTTGCTTTCTGTGTGTCACAGGAGCACATCTGCATGTTAACTACAACCACTTAAAAGACTTTACATTTAAATATTTTAAAACTGAAAAGAACAAATAGTAAAAAAAAAAAGAACAATCATGAATCAAATACTGTCACCATACCTCAAAAAGGATATTGTAGAATTGGAAAATGTGCAGAAAAGGGCAACCAAAATGATCAAGGGGCTGGGGGAATTCCCTTATGTGGAAAGATTATAATGTCTAGGACAGTTTAACTTAGGAAAAAGGCAAGTACAGGGAGACATGAAAGAAGTCTACAAAATTTATGTAGGGATGTCAGAGAATTGACATCTGCCTGGCGGCGGCGGCTCCAGCAGTGGTTCGGCGGCAGCAGCAGCCGGTCTTCCGACTGGCTGCCACCGCCGCCATTTCCAGTAAAAAAAAAAAAAAAACGTGATAGGCTATGTAAAGATTTATGCAGCCATCACGGCTAGATTTTTTAAAAATACCATGATAGGCTACGTAAATGTTTACGTAACCTATCACGGCTGAGTAAAAACAAACAAACGCATGTACGCAAATGGCGGCGCCCATGGGCGCCGCCATTTGCGTTCCTTATTTTGGCACGTCTAGTCTACGTGAACATTTACGTAGACTACGGCGAAAATAAGGGGAACGCAAATAGCGTAGCGTCTACGCTATTTGCGTTCCCCTTATTTTCGCCGTAGTCTACGTAAATGTTTACGTAGACTAGATGTGCCAAAATAAGGAACGCAAATGGCGGCGCCCATGGGCGCCGCCATTTGCATACGTGCGGTTTTTTTTTTTTACTCAGCCGTGATAGGTTACGTAAACATTTACGTAGCCTATCACGGCTGACTGCAGGGACGCAAACGGCGGCGCCTATGGCCGCCGCCATTTGCAGACCCGGCCGGCCAGGATTCGTGGCGGGAGGGACGGGGCGCCTCCCCCCCGGCCAGAATTTCAGGGGGGAGGGCGAAGCGCCACCCCCCCGCCAGAATTTCAGGGGGAGGGACAGAGCGCCTCCCCCCCACCGCGAATCAATTTTGTCATAAGGTAAGTGACTTTCATACATCCCTAATTATGACAAATGCCCTTGACAAACCAGACAGTAACATGACTACATTTATCACACCCCATGGGAGATTTTGTTTTCAGGGCTTGCCACTTAGGATCACAAGTGCTCCTGAGATTTTTCAAGGGAAGATGTCAGAACACTCCAGAGACATAAAAGAAGTCATTGTCTGCATGGATGATATCCTAATACATGTCATATCAGTGGAAAGCCATGACAAAATGCTGGCCATATCTTGAATTGGATCCATAAATCCAGACTCAAGCCAAACTAGGAGAAATGTGTTTTTCATCAAGGTGAAATAGTGTTCTTGGGAACAAGAAATAACACAGCATGGGACTAAGTCATGCCCAAAGAAGCTACATGCCACCAGAGAGCTGAAAACACTAAGTAACATTACAGAACTGAGATGCTTTCTGGGGATGATGGGCTCCTTTAGCCAGTATTTGCAGGATACCTCTACAGAGGCACAACCACTAAATCCACAACACCCTGATTTTAAGGACCGCTTTTACAAAGACAAAGGACAAGATTTCCAATCTTAAAAGTTTTATGATGCCAACAAGCCTACAATGGTGAATGCTAATGCAAGTGACTATGGACCAGTAGCTATGCTAAAACAACTGCATGGTTCAAAGTGGATGCCAGCTCCATTCTGCTCTAGAACTCTTATGGAAGCAGAAAAACAGGATATACATAGAAAAGACATGGCCAAATCCAGCTGCTGCATAAGGAAAATATGGACATATTCTATTGAGAGAATGAACATGGAATACGTAACAGAAACTGACAACATCTTCTTCCTGAAAAGGTACAATCACCAAATGCCCGAGAAGGATCCAAAAACCCAAGTTCATTTCCTGATACTCTTCCAGAGCCATCTTGTAAGGCTGATGGTGGTGTTACAACTCAGATTGTCACTTGCTCTGGATGAGTTATTCGGAAATCTTCAAGATTTAGAGATGCATGTGACTGAATATCTGAACTACTACTGTGCTGATATATTTGTTTCTGTAAACAAAAGGGTGGGGGATATGTGTGGATAGTTTCATTATATAGTTCAGTCACCAGGTGGCACTGCAGTTAATTGGATCTGGGTGGAGTCAGGAGTTTTCTGCTGCTGTTCTGTTCTTGTTGGAGAGAGACAATAAAGTTCCTGCCCAGTTTCTGGAGTGGTGGGTCCTCTAAACCTTCCGTGACAGTACCAGATTGTTTTGGTACCTGTTCTTCAGGATCAGCAGTCTTGGCACCACTGATTCTGTCCCCGCTACCACTGCCACCATTTCCCAATGCCAACACCCACGTTTGTTATGATCTGATGTAATTTATCATATGACGGGTTAGAATTGGTACAGACCCTTTTATTTTGCTTAGGAATACTATTGATTCTGAATTTTCTTTTGCATTGAGGTGACTTAATTTGAAATCTTTTCGTGGCTTTCAGGATTGTCCTGCCAAGATACTGAGAAAATGTGGATTATTCCATTTGAAAAGGAGGAGTTAATAAAAAGTTCTGGAGATAGCCAAGATGAATAAACTGACTACATCAAGAGGAGAAATGCACTTTATTCTGTAGTTTCTATAATGGGATGTATTGTATATTGGAACAAACATTGTGATTTTGTTACACTGAATAGAACAGTCTTTCTGTAATAAAACTTTTAGAAATATATACTAATTTATTATCATTTCCCCTCCTCTCCCTGACAACTTGGTGAAGTTTTTTTTTTTACAGCTACAGCCATCTACTTTAAGGAGGGACTTGTGAGGGACAGCAAAGTAGGGATCCCTGATCTGATGGGAAGGGGGAAGACTTACCAGGCGTTTCTTGGGCCGGATGAGAGGCCGGTTTTGACCATTCATCTTGTGGTAGAGCCCGCAAGCGTTGCAGAGATAGTGGCCAGTGCCATCCCTTCGCCACAGGGGTGTGGCTGTGGCACCACAGTTCACACACTCGCGTGCCTCTGAGAGAACAGATGGAGACAGAAAGTCAAGCAAGAAGGAGCAGAATAGCTCCTTCATGTCTTCAGGAAAGCTCTGAAAAAGACCCATCTGTTTTGGCTGGCCTTCCCGTAATGTTCAGACTCCTGGTTTTATTGGTCAATTTTGTTTTTAGTGATAATCTGTTTTTTATGGATTTTTGTTGTATCCACTGTGTGTGGGGCGGGAGGCGTTAATCTTGTACACTGCCTTGAGAGGGTTCCACCCATGGACTAAAATGAATTCTAAACAAACAAACAAGTAAGGTGAGGGGCCTTTCACCTCTAGGAAATGCTGCCATCATCTCTTGACGCAGTGCTGGACTGGAGACGACTAATTAACGAAGAAGCAAGAAAGCAGGCAGGACCTAATTAATTTGTGCAATGGCTCATCAGAGCCTGGGAAGTGGAATATTTATTCATTTGCATATGGGACAAAGGAGGGCAATCTTTGCATGGTTAAGATACAGTGCTAGAGCTTACGTTCAGTTAGGACTCAGCCTCTGACTTGTAAGCACAACCAGGAACCTATACATTCAGCTTCAGAACCTGTTTTCTGTGGCAGACCCCAGTTCTGAAGCAGGCAATGTTGGAATAAGAGTGCCACTGAGCACATGCAGAGTCCACTTACAGTGTGAGGCAGGGACACATCACACAGATCTGGAACTGAAGGACTCTGAAGTTCACAGGGAATTAATTTCTAGCAACCTCGGCCCCTGGCGCTCACACGTTTTATACATTTGCTTCTGGATGCTGCTACTCTCAAAGTCAGGTTAGACACAACCTTTGCCTTTTGGTTGCCTCTGCAAAATTGCTTCATGGCTGGTCAGCTCTCACAGTGCATCAGTAACATAAAAGTGCTGATATAAGGGTTCTTTTAAAAATTGTACATCACCTCGAGCACTCATTGAGCACAGAGATGATTAAAAATATTCTCAATAAATAAACAGGTACTTCCCACACAAGCACACTTTTATCAAGAGTAGTAATATGGGAAATATCATTTGGATGATCCACATGATTGGCACAATTACTTAAAAAAAAAGTATATAGCAAATATTCGCACAATAGCACATAAATGAAAAGGTGTTGGGTTGGTGCAGGGGTGGGGAACCTCAGGCCCTTGGGCCAAATCCAGCCCTCCAGGGTTCCCCAGTAGGCCACACCTCCTTCCCCTGGCCCCACCCCCTTTCCCCTGACCACTGATCGTTGGGTGGTTGCCCGGCTTTTTCTCCTGTTCTAAAAGGTTGAAATGCCTCTCTTAAGAAGTAGTTACTGGCAGCAAAGGCTTTAGGGAGCAATCCTATGTCCCTTAGAAAATGTCTGGGGGACCCAGGATTTTTTGGGTTTCCTAGCTCTGTGCTCAAAGACAGGCCTCCAAACTCGGAGCCAGGAACCCACACTCCCCTGCCCTTCCCCCTCGTAGCTGATACAAAAAGAACCATGCTGGCTGGCTCTCAATGCTCAGTAAACACAGCACGGAGATGGGGAAAAGGGGGTGTTCCTGGGGGAGGGGAGGGTTGGGGAGGAGACCGGGGCAGCATTCCCATGACCTTTCCCATGGCTGCCCCAGCCTCCTTCCCTCCCTCTCCCCGAAGCCTCCGCTAGACGGGCAAAATCACCCATCTAGCTAAAATGCAGACAGGCAGGTGCAAGGCACATTTTTGCATACTTGCTGACATTAAAAAAACAAAAACTCCCTGCCAGTAGAAAGCCAGCAGAGCAACCCAAAGGATGGAGTCAAAAATTCTTCCTAAAGTGTTAGGTTTTCTATTTACGGGGGATTTTTTAATGCAGGGGGGGATTTCAAAATGGTATCCCCCACCCGCCGTCTAAAGTGGTACAGTCCATTCCACTGCCTCATTTCACACCTGGTACCCAGCAGAAGATCTCACCAGTGGGGGAGAGCTGTGTTGCCCCCCGTATTTTGGGGGAGTATCCAGCTGTCAGGGGACTCCCAGACGGCGGGAAGTATCCATATTCCTGCCCCATCGCATAAGGGCTATGGGCTGCTCCAGTCGAAGTCCCCAGTGGCAGCAGTTCAGTGTGAGTGGGGCTCATCCGTTCCGTCTTCAACATCTCCAGGTATCTGGGGCTGCCCTTGCTGTCGTCGGGGGTGAGGTCCTTGGGCGAGGGAGGGGCTTGGAGGGTCTGATACGAGGATGCTGCCGAGGTGTAGATCGGGAGTCCGGCATGGGGTTTCCCAGAGGCGCTGGAGGCCCATGCGGCTGTGCTATACGGGTGCCCGTCCACCCACTGCAAACCATTGAGGATAGGATACAATTGCCGCACTGTTAGCGAAGGGGAGAAATTTTTAAAAAGCCATTAGTTGTGTGTGGTGGTGTAGTGTATGGAGGTGGAAGTGCTCAGGGTAGTGAGCCTACACCAGAGGTGTGAAACCGCCGCCACCCCTGGCCCGCGGGCCTAATCCAGAACTTCCTGGGGTTCCTCCACGGGGTGAGGCTTGGCCTCCAAGCCCCACTACCTGGAGGGAATCCCACTGTTATCTGAGATATGTTTTTGCAGGCACACTGAAATACAATTATACAAAACTGAAATACTTGAGGCCTGATTCAGTTGCGCTCTGCATCCTTCCCACCTCCTCGTACGCTCACTGGTCAGTGTGAGGGAGTTTCTTGCCGCTGAGCCTTCCTCTCTCTGTCCTCTCATGCATGTCTAACTGTGCATGTAAGGCAGCGGTGGCCCAAAACGTTTTGCTGCCTGAGGCAAAGGACAAGATGGTGCTGTGTCCCGTTCCATGCACAAAAGACTGGCAGTTGAATCTTACTTCAACACTGACAATGGGACAGCATCTTCCACTGCACCTGAAGGCAGCAGGCTCACTTAGGAGGCACAGGACAGGCTGCATGCCACACAGGCCTCTCCTTCAGTACCCTGCTGCCAACTCCCAACATCTGCCGCCTGAGGCGACTGCTTCACTCTGCCTAATGGTAGGGCCAGCCCTGGTGTAAAGCTGTGATGACTGGAGTGGGCCTTAGTTGCCCGTGCAAACATATATAAATAATGGCAACCCCCCTAGCTGATTGAAGTGCTACAGCCTATTCCGCCACCTCATTTTCCTTTGTGGGTTGACCAGGACCTTTTTTCCAATGAAGAGAGAGAGAGAGACACCAGTGATTCACTGCGATTTGCTCAATACTATATGCTAATAGCAAACTCATTCTCTGCGTGCTAGTCCGTATGTAGCCAAACTCACACCATCCACACATGAGAGGGAGGTATCAGAAGGCTTGGGAGAACCCCGAGAGTTTGCAGAAGTGCAAACAACTTTAGGGTCGGGGGGACGATGACAAAATAACCCAATCATGATTGAGCATGCTCAATGACCACAGAATGCTGAGTGTCAGGGGGGGCGGGAATCAGGGAGGAGCTGGGGGTGGAATGGAGTATCATGGAAAAGGGCATGGCTGGCTGGCACCCTGAATAGGAGCACTCCACATTGCAACTCTTTTCTGCCAGTCCCACTTGTACTTCAATATTTGCAATGTGAAAACAGCAATACCAGTGTAAGCTAAGAAACTGACAATGATGAAGCTACAGAGAGGCAGTAGAGCAGGGGTGAGGAACCTCAGCACTGGGGGACACATCCGCCCCCTTCCCCTGGCCCCACCCCATTCCCCCGTTAGTTGGTTTCCTGACATCTGTGCAGTTTTTCCCCCATTCTAAAGGGTTGAAATGCCTCTCCTAAAGTTTAGTTACTGGCAGTAGTAGCTTTAAGATAAAATATGCTGGTATTTTTGATCCCGCCCCTTTTGCCTTCAGCCCCGCCCACCACTGGAATGCAGCCCCTGAGAGCTTCCCTGAAACTGAATTCAGCCCTCGAGCTGAAAGAGGTTCCCCACCCTCCAGTAGAGCAAGAGTCTAGAACACTGTGGTAACAAACGATGGCTTCTACCAGCAGAGGGTTTAGTCCCTGAACCAGTTTTCAGTGCCAGGACTCAGATTTATAGAAAAAATGCCTTTGAGAATGTGCAGAGTGTCTTTGCCATATACCTCCCATCCACATACCCATCCGTGATTAAAAAGTTGGGTATCTGGAAGAGGGTATAACTCCCAGACCTTCGTTTTAAAAAAGAGAGATTGGGACCAACTACCAGAAGCTGCAGCATCAGTGGCCTCAGTGTGGTCAAGGCACAGCCTCTCCTGCAATCACTGCATACATACCTGGAGAGTGTCTGTAGGATTCAGGCATGCGAGAGAAATACGTGGGCACAGCTCCAGAATCAACACCCTCCGAATCACCAAAGAAGAGGTCAGAGTCATTGTTTGCTTGCAAATGGGAAGGTTCCAAGTAATGGGGGGCAGGGTCTTGACCCCCCACAGTGGAGTAATCCATTGTTCACTCTTATTTAGAATTTTCTTTTCCTTAGATAAAACCTACAAGGATAAGAAAGAGGGGGTCACATGAGAGGAGGTCACATGAGATGGGGTACTGGGAGTCCAAATTTCTGGGTCTGGGAAGCAAATGAATGTATTATGTTCCTGGAACCTAGTGGTTAGAGGGGAACGGGGGTGATAGGAATCAGAACTCATGGGTTATATTTATAAACATAAGAAAACTTGTGGTTATCAAGGCTTTTGTCTTCCATTCCAAAACGCTCTACAGAGCGGAAAGACCTCATACAATGGGGTAAAGATTCATTTGTCCCTCTAGCCAAGCGGCATCTATACTTCCTTGAGTATAAAGCAGACCATTTCTCTCTAGATCAGAGATTTTCAAAATGTCTGTCTTCAGGGAACATTCACCACCACCACCACCACCACCATCACATTTATTTATTTAGATGTTGACTCATTTGCTGAAGAACCCCTGTGACTCTGCCATGGAGGAGGAACAGATGTACATGGCAGAAGATTCTGGGGGCAGACAGCGTGAGGAGCCCTCCCCACTTCCAACCCCCACATTGATCCCCAAACAGAACTATGGGTTATCACCTATTCCCTCCTATTCTCTGGAGCAGCCTTCACCAGCCTGGCACCCTCCAGATGTGTTGGACCGCGGTTCCCAGCCCCAGCATGGCTGCCTGGGGGTTTGGGGAGTTGTGGTCCAACACATGGTGGGGGGGGCAGGTTGGTGAAGGCTGCTCTGGAGGGTGTCACAAACCATTGACAAGTTCATGACAGGCAGAAATTGAACAGATGAAGCTTGCCACACAGCTGCTAAGAGGCATAGGAGTGCTGTCCGTGAAAATGCAGCAACTCGGAACAGCTTGCTACCTTCCCACACCTGGCCTTGTGCAGCTTTAAGCAACCTGTCAAGCAATCTTCTCTCCCTGCCTGTAGCTCTGAAATCAAATCACCTTAAACAAGATCCCCACCCCCCACCCGAGAAGATTCTGGGGGCATGTCTAGAGTGCGCACTCAGTCCACGCTGAGTGGTATTGGTGAGCGGTTTCTCAGGGGCACGGTGTTCTCCATGACTCATCTTCTCATTAAGAAACCCCTGATAAATATCCCTCCAAGCAACCCCAGGTGCTCCAGAACGCAGTCTGAAAACCACTGCTCTCAATCAAACCCAAAGAAGAGATATTAATGGATAGTTAACTGCTTCTCCCTCTTACAGCACCAAACAGGAATATCCCCATCTCCAAACCAGATAGTATTAAAAACAAATCAAGGGAAAGGGTAAGATCATAACTGTAATAAATACTGCTCTGCCAAATGCGAAAAATCTTGGCATATGTTGAGGCCCTCTGATTGTTTTTCTACCATTAAGCTGGTCCGGGATTGAGAAATGAAGGGTGGAATATACAGTGCCAGAAATTGGAGAAAAAAAGAAGGAGGATGGTTACATTGGGGGGGGGGGTAGGATGATTAGGCCCAATCCAATTATACCTGCCTGAAAATCCCTCCCCATCCCATCCCATCCCACTTTAAACACTGGGTATAGAGATGTTTCAAATACATAAAGAGCTGGGCCTAGATGTGTATCTGTATAGCCCCTATCAGAATCAGATAGTTGCAGTAGTACTAATAATCTGTTTAGGCCGATTTTAGTCTTCCCCAGTTCCTTGCCAGATAGCTGACTGGCATTATTCTGAGTGGATGCAGCATGCCCGTAAGGGGGCCGTGTGTCCTACTTTACAGAGGACAGTCCTCTGCTTGAAGGTCTGTCCAGTCTAACTCTGGTTTAAAGATAAAGAAACCTAAGAAGGGTGAGTGAGGGCCTTGAAGCTGCCCATCTACAGTCAGTCTGCTGTCTGACTGGTCACGGTCTTCCCCACTATGGTGAGATACGCTGTATTTCTATTGAAATTATAGCAATAATTTCTACATTTTAATCTATACATATATATTAACATATGCACATTTTATACAAAGCTGTGTCCTCTTTTGTCCTCCTTTTGGGGGGATGCATACGCAGGCAGCTTAAGTACATCATCTGCCACTCTGCAGGGTTAAAATGCCAGACTGCCCCTATTCTAATTCCTACCATCAAAACATCATGCGATGCACATTGCACGCAACAAGGTATTTCCCATGAGATTAAACGAAAACAATTGTGTAATAAACGTCACATGCAGACTTTCTGGCTGTTAGGCTGTTGGCAACAGCACACAGTTAAACTATGGAATTCACTACCACAAGACGTAGCGATGGGCACCAATTTGGACGGCTTTAAAAGGGGGTTAGACAAATTCCTGGAGGAGAAGGCTATCAATGGCTACCATTCCTGATCCAGAAGGCTATCAATGGCTACTAGTTCAGTATCGGAGGCAGTATGCCTATGTAGACCAGTTGCTGGGGATCATGGGCAGGAGGGTGCTGTTGCACTCGTGTCTTGCTTGTGGGTTTTCCATGAACAGCTGGTTGGCCACTGTGTGAACAGAATGCTGGACCAGATGGACCCCTAGTCTGATCCAGCAGGGCTCTTCTTATGTTCTTAAGGCACTGGGGGGACAGACAGGTTTAATGGGAAGTGAGGCGTGGCAGCACTGCAAGGGCTCCGTACATTTGCTTCATATGCCTGAGGGGAGCAGAGAAATCCAGGGCCTGCTGGACAGACCCCCTTCGTAGTAACAGAGTGAACTCAGCAACCTAAGATTCACCCTCTTTCCTCTATCACTTTCTCTGATCAGCCTCTCTTTCTCAGAACTGACATGCTCACTCTGGGGCCTACTTTCGTCTCTGATATCATCTGCTAGATCTGATAATGGCCCAGAGAGTGGGGCCTTCTGCACCAAGTTTGTGTGTGGTGTTTTACATGTGTGAGTTTGTTTATCATGTGTGTCCCACTGAATATATTCAGTATAATACACGGAAGACAGCATGTATAATACATGGAAGAAAGCCTGCCCTACCTCAAGGTTTTTGTGAGGATAAAATGGGGAAAGGCAGAATATTATATATATATCATACTCACTAGTTGCTCATGCCCCATGGTGGCTGCTACCTATTTTCCCCTATATTGCCCCTGGGGGGAAAAGGTACGTTATCATGCACCATTGTTCCCAAGGCCATTTGTGGCCCCTCGACTGCTGGTAAGTGTCCTGACCAGCGAAGCCATAGCCAGTGATGTAGCGAGGTAATTTTAGACAGTGGATATAATGGTCTTTCCAGGGGGCCCTTTAGTCAGCCATGTGTATTACTTCAGTTGTGAAGAATACAACGAACATTTCTCCCCACTACCACTCCATGCTTTAGGGCTGCCTCGACATGCCTGATTTGTTCTAAGAAAATGACAAAAAATGTTTACCAACACTGATGAAGCATGTGCAGTTTCACATTTTAAATGCATGTAAATCCTAGCACCCCCATGACTACAAGAATAAGTGAGAGCCAGTGTGGTATAGTGGTTAGAGTGCTGGGCTAGGACTCGGGAAATCCAAGTTCTGGTCCCCACTCAGCCATGAAGCTCACTGGGTGATTTTGAGCCAGTCACTGACTTTCACCCTAGCCTACCACACAGGGTTGTCGTGAGGATAAAATGGAGAGGAGGATGACTATGTAAGCCGCCTTGGGTTCCTTGCAAGAGGAAAGAAAGGCAGGATAGAAACGTAATTGTAAATAAATAATATGGAGTTTGCCAGCCCAGGTGCTGCTGGTTTGCTGCTGCCCTGGCATCTGCTGTTTCCTGGGTGGTCTTTTGGGGACCTCCAGTGCTGCAGGACCCTGGACTTTGGTCCCAAGGTCCAGCCCTTGTGGCACCACTGGCCATAACTTGAGAGTGCTTCCAGAGAGAGGCATCCTAGCTTAACCAATCCAAAGGCAGTGTGGCTACTGCATCTTTCCTTCCTTAACAGATTTTATGTGGCAAGAAAAAAAGAGGACAGAAGCAATGGGAAAACACAGGAGGGTTAGAAAGGGAAGTTGACATCATCTCCCTCCACCCCACCACCAAAATTCCATGAATGAGATAGGGCGATTGCATGATAAAAGCTTATTTGGGAAGCACCCTCAGTTTAAGGCAGCTTCCTACATTCCTGAAGCTAGTGACCCATCTGAAACCAGTTTTTGAACTGAAAAGCAGAAGCAGTATTTCTCTTTCTCAGCAGTAGCCTTTAAAACCTTCCTAAATTAAAAGCGTCATCTGGAACCACCCTGAGTTTTAAAGCGACTAAAAAGAAGACCATTTTCCAGCATTTGGATCGCCCTGTACATTAATGTAAGTAAAGAAACATGCCCATGTGAAAGTCTTTCTCCCCTCCCCAAAAGCGAACCCCCGCCCCGTGCGTGGATGACTGAGGCTCTGGGAAAGACGTTGGGGGCATTCAACTCAGTGCTTCTACTATGTGTGGCATTGCATTTCTATTTGAATCATAACAACTAGTTCTAAATCTGAATCTATAAAAAAATAGCATATGCTAATGTAGTGCAAATTTGGCTTCTCTTTTGTCCCCTTTTTTGGTGATGCATTTCCTCTTTCTTAGAAGCATATATGTGGCCAACCTAAATTTGACACTTAAAGTTCCTTTGAGATTTTCTCATGCTACGTGTGTGTATGTGTGTGTGCATGGACGCGTGCATCTATGAAGGTAGCTCATGGGGCAAAAAAGCAGCATACAGGCATTTTCAGAACAAATGCACATTCTATCCAGATACGTTTGCAATAGATAACAAGAGGTTGAGAGGTCTTGCACCAGCCCTGGTGCCTCCTTCTCACCACCACCGTTGTCTGAGCCAGAGCAAGAAGCAGGTGAACAAGCAGGTTGCAATGGTGAAGAGGAGAAGCAACTCCAAGGGACTCTTGCCAGTAGGCCCCTGCTGCGGTGTGGGCCCTTGGCAGATGCCCACCCATGCCTGCCCTTGACACTGGCCCTGGGCCTAGTTCTCATTGAGGTATCAAACTGGTGCCATTAAAGTTTGCAGATGGGTGCTCATGTGACTGAATGTTCCTCCTCACAAAAAGAACAAAACAATCCTTCAAAATGGAAGACTAGTATGTCAGGGATAAGGCCTGGCTAGAACCAGCATGGTGGTGGTGGTGGTGAAGCTAGTGTTTTAGACTTGGCCTATCAAGAGGTGGGTTCATATCCCTGCTCAGCTGTGAAGCCCACTAGACGTGCTTCCAAGCAAGACTTTTATCCTGCAATCACCCTGCCTCGTTCGTGGAATTTTACAGGGGATCCAGACATCGTTGTCTTCCACTTGTAAGCTTCCCGTGTTTTCCTACCACTTCTGTCTTTTTTTTTCTTCCAACAAAAAATCCATTAAGGAGGGGAAGTTGGAATAGCTGCACAATGGCTTTTGATTGGTAATGCTAGGAGCCACCTGTTTGGAAACTCTCTAGGTGGCGTTGAGCCGATCACTACTTCACAGTCCAACTTACCTCATAGATACTTGTGAGATAGAATAACCTGAGGAAAACCCTGTGCTTGCAGCCCTGAGCACCTTGGAGGGTGTAGCTCCTATGAATCACCAAAAAAGAGGACACGCATCACCCAAAAAAGTGGGTAGTGATTTGCATAAGATTTGCATATGCTAACGTATATCTATAGATGCAAATTCAGACATCATCATCATTGCAATAGGAATACAGTACATCTCCCCCTACTGGGACAGACTGTGACCAGGTGACCTGTGTGCCTGTTTGTTCAGCCTGCTGTCCAGGTGCTAACTCTTGATGACCAACTCTTCTTATGCTTCTTTTCTTTAAAGTCAGGCTTAGACAGGAGAGCCCTTCAAATACAAGATGGTCCTCTCTAAAAAAGACATCTGGCCACGCTATGCACAGTGTAATCCCACACATGTCTACTCAGAAGTAAGTCCCATTGAGTTTAATGGGGCTTACGCCCAGCTAAATCATTATAAGATTGCAGCCTCAGTTATCAGGGTTAATAGGCACTGACCTGTCCTCCATGAATTTCTTTACTTTTTTTTTACAAAAACACATCAAAAGCCAAAACAGACATGGCACAAAAAGTCTGTGATCACAGCTCCCGACCTTTTAAAAAACAACTTTGAAGTAGCCACAGGGGCTCAGGTTTTGATGAGTGGCGTAGCTCTAGAGAAGGAGGTCTTTAACCTTCTTCCCCGCACCATTGTTCCTGATCTAAATCCCACCCTGAAGCTGCTGTTAGCCCCACTGTGGGAAAAATACAGATACCTGTATGGTGCTCCTATTTTATTTTTCCTCAGTGGGGCTAATAACAGTACTGGTTAGTGGGGGTTTTAGATCCACCACATGATACAGGGGGGAAAGGATTAAACACCCCTTCTCCAGCAGTGCCACTGCACCAGTCAAAACCTGAGCCCTGGTGGCCACAGCTTCTGCGTCACATCTGTTTTGGCGAAGATAGTGGAAATCATAACATCTTGTGGCAGTGAACTGGAAGATTTGGGGGCTTTCTCCGTTTAAGTCACACGCGCTTCTGGTCTTGTACTCCTCCACCCTTCTTTGAGAACTCACTGGGGATAGAACAGAGCAATCCCAGCTCCAAAACTCCTTCATTCTCCCCTCCCATTCCCACTGCCCTTCCAAAGCTTCTAATTCCCTGCCTGCCATTTCCTCTGGCTTCCCCTCCACCATCCTTCCCGCGGATGGCAGTTGGATCAGCTGCCAGGCTTTATCGTCCCATCTTTGCAGTGTGTTGAGGCATGGGGTACCAAGGGAAGCTTTTGAAATCAACCTTGAACAGATGCCAACTTCCGCTGAACACAGGACTGGTGACACTGCAGTCTTCTGATTCACTTCCTCCCCTTTCCACCTCTGGGGCCTTTAAAAAGGACCTCCTTGATTCTGTTCTCAGATGTGGGAGGGGAATGAGCCCCCCCCCCGCCCCCCATTATGGGCAGGACTGGGATTCATACGCATATTTTATATTTGTTTTGCTGCTGTTGTCGTTGTTGTGTTTTAACACTGCTGCCCCACTCTGTAGCCCCAAGGGGTGTTCAAAGCAGTTTATGAATAATTTCGAACCAAGCAACAAAATGATAGCAAGTAAAAACCATTAAAAAACAATCCTCAGAGCCAACTAACGATACCTCTTCCAACCCCAGCAGCATCTTCAGCAGCCCATCTCAGCATGCGCATCTGTCTAAACAGCCACACCTTCAACGGCTTTCTGAGCAGCAGCAGAGAGCGAGACTCGATCCCCAAGGACCTTTGAGGGACCAGAGGCTGCCAACAGACAATCAGAGGTGGCCATGATCTTCTTCAAAACCTACTTGTGAGTTTCCAGAGGCATTTGCCTGGCTACTGCCAGCCACAATGAGCACAAAGTCCTCCCTAAGGAGTTCCTTCTGGTTCTCTGTAAATGGACAGCCTGGGTCCCTTGGCCTAATTTCATGCAGGTGGACGGAGCCCAAAGGGAGAGGAGAAGGCTAGAGGGGAAAGGGGAAGGAGCCAAAACAATACGGGGGAAGGAGGATGGGAGAAGCTCTCTGTAAGTGATCAGCTTTGTTGTTGCTGTTGTTGTTCAGTCGTTCAGTCGTGTCCGACTCTTCGTGACCCCATGGACCATAGCACGCCAGGCCTTCCTGTCCTGCGCTCTCTCCCGGGGTGTGCTCAAGTCCATATTCATTGCATCGGTGATGCTATCTAGCCATCTCATCCTCTGCTGTCCCCTTCTCCTTTTGCCTTCAATCTTTCCCAGCAACTGATCAGCTCAGACCTCTGGAAAGAGCAATCTGGCAGCTGGCTGGGCAGGAAGGAAGAGAGAGAAACACACACACACACACACACACACACACGGAGGATGGCCATGTGTCCTCTTTTACAGATGACAAGTCCTCTATTTGTAGGGCTACCAGAGGACTGTCCTCTATTTTGAAGGTGTCCTCTTTTTGAAGTGCTGTCCAGTCCAAATCCCATATAAAAATAAAGACTGGGTTTGGACGATCAGTGAGGAAACAGCACAGCAACAGCTGTTGCCCACACGCATGCCGGTCACGCGACTGGGATTACCCTAATTACCCCTGCTGCCTCACAGGTTGCCATATTGTCTGAGCCTGGCACGTGGCATGGCCATAGTGACTTCTCACCCACCCTACAACCCACAGTTTGCAGTAGGGTTAGTAGGGTGGTTAAAAATTCACTATGACCGTGCAGCGCGCCAGGCTCAGATGACACAGCAACCTGCGAGGGGGTGAGTGTAATGAGGGTAATCCCAATTGTGTGACCAGCATGCACGGGGGTGGGGGAAACAACCAGCACCGCATTGTTTCCCCCACTGATCGTCTGAACACCCTCATAAAACCATCCGAAGGAAGAGCCGGTCCTTGGAGTTGCCCATCAACACTTAGCAGGTGGACAGCAGGCTGAGCAAGGCACACAGGTCATCTGCTGACAGTCTTCCACACTATGGTGAAATGTACTGTATTTCTATTTAAGTTATCCTTATTATTCCTAAATTTGCTTCTACACATATAAATCAGCATATGCAAATGTTATGCAAATCAATGCTCTGTTGTCCTCTTTTGGTGATGCATGCCCTCTTGGGGGGCAATTCATGTGGCCACCATAAGAGAGGGGGCTGGCAGAAAGAGAGTAAGAGAGAGAAAAGAGGGTGGCAGAAAGAGAGTGAGAGAGAGAAGGGGGGGCAGAAAGAGAGTGGGAGAGAGAAAGGGGGGCAGAAAGAGAGAGAGAGAGAGAGAGAGAAAGGGGGCAGAAAGAGAGTGAGAGAGAGGAAAGGGGGTGGCAGGACGAGAGGGAGGTTCACAGAGAGGGAGAGAGAAAAAATAGGTAGCCTTGCCCAGTTGTAAGAGCTTTAAGCTAAAATATGCTGGTATTTTCTCTCTGCCCCTTTTGCCTTTGGCCCTGCCCACGGATGGAATGGAGCCCCTTTATTCTTTCCAGTCTGGGTTCAGGCCTGATTTGGGGACTGAGACAGCCTTGTTCACCCTGATGGATGACCTACACTGAGAACTAGGCAGTGGGAGTGCATCCCTGTTGGTTCGACTGGATCTCAAAGTGGCTTTTGATACCTTCAACCATAATGAGGTTGGGAGGACAACTCATCTGAGATTAGGGCTACAGCCTGCCTTGGGTGGGTTGCACTCCCCTTGAAGAATCAAATTTGTAGTCTTGGGCTGTGCTT
This sequence comes from Heloderma suspectum, assembly GCF_057233095.1. Lineage (NCBI taxonomy): Eukaryota > Metazoa > Chordata > Lepidosauria > Squamata > Helodermatidae > Heloderma > Heloderma suspectum. The sequence continues at coordinate 173,815,848 of NC_139459.1, forward strand.
GGACCAAGCTGTGCTCCGGGCTGCTCCAGTGATAGCTGTGGCCAGTAACGCAATTGCATGGCTTCATTCGGTGCACCCGGTACACCCTTTCTTTTGGAGAAAGCAAATCTAACCACTGTCACACGTGCACTGATCGCACCCAGATTAGATTACTGTGACATGCTTTGTGTGGGGCTGCCTCTGGAAACTCAGCTGGTGCAAGACACAGCCACCAAAATGTTGTCTGGCGCTCGTGTTTCAGAGCATATTACTCCAGTGCTGTTTAATCTGCAGTGGCTGCCATTTTGTTTCTGGGCCCAGGTCAAAGTGCTAGTTATTACCGATAAAGCTCTAAATGGTTCGGGATCAGGTTTTCTGAAGGACCACGTTCTCCCGCATGAACCTGCTCACACACTGCATTTGTCATCAGAGCCCTTGCTTTGCGTCCCATTACCAACAGAAGCTCATTTTGTTGGGATGTGGGACAGGGCCTTTTCAGTTGCAGCACTAAAACTGAGGAACTTCATCCCCTGGGAGGCCCTAGTTGCTCCTTCCTTAGTGGCCTTTTGGCAAATTGGAAGAGGATTTTTAGCTCACCAGGCCTTTAGTTTCGTGTGAGTTTTGCTCCCCTGAGGTATTTTATTTGCTCTAGTTTTTGCTTTCTGACTTTTATCTTCATTGCTTATTGTGTTTTGTATTTTTGCTGTTGTTGTTTGCATTTAAAGACTGTAAATTGCCTCAAGGGCCCATTCTGGCTGAAAGCTGAGGTGAAAATACCTAGATAGATACCTAAAGAATGGCGTGCCTATGGCCAGCCAAGTACTGAGTTCATGACTGAGGAACGATTTGAACAGCTCTATGTTATACCAGTCTTCCTCAACCTGGTGCCCTCCAGATGTGTTAGAGTATAACTCCCATCATCCCTAGTCAGCCTGGCAATTGGCTGACTGGGGATTATGGGAGCTGTTGTTCAACAGGGAAAAGCAGCATTACACACAAACACGTATAAATGTAGCCAGACACCACTTTTTAGATCTGCCCATTCTAGAACAGGGTGATTTGATGCCAGGGAAGCAGTGTGTGGGAAAGGGCTTTTCAAAATCAGCATTTGGAAACCCTCAGGGAGTAAAGCTGCTAACAGACAATTTGGAGCAGGGAAGCAACAAGCAGAAGAAGGGTTAAGCACCTCCTCCCCACATCATGGAGAGCCTTGTGTGGCGCAGAGTGGTGGATGGCAGTATTGCAACCGGAACTCTCCCCACAACCTGAGTTCGATCCCAGCATTAGCTGGGTCTCGGGTAGCCGGCTCAGGTCGACTCAGCCCTCCATCCTTCCAAGGTCGGTAAAATGAGGACTCAGCTTGCTGGGGGAAAGGTGGTCACGACTGGGGAAGGCAATGGCAAACCACCCCGCTATAGTCTGCCACGAAAACGCCAGCGCAAGCGGCGCCCCTCTAGGGGTCAGTAATGACCCGGTGCTTGCACAGGAGGAACCTTTCCTACCTTTCCTTTCCCCACATCATGACCCCACTCTTAATTGCCCTCTCTACTCAAAACAGCTTTTCAAGATTAATAAAAAGGTAATCAGGCTATAGTTCAGGGGCTGGCCTATAACTCCCATTATTCCTCACCACTAGCTATGCTGACTAGGGTTGCTGGGACTTGTAGGCCAAAACGTCTGGAGGGTCACAAATTGCCCACCACTGCCACAGTTACATGTGTTTGCATATAACATGTAGTTTGGCCCTTTGCAACTAACCTACTCCAACACCTATGAACAGGACTACAGGATGGCACACCCACCTGAATAAGTGCTATGGAAACACCTCAGACTTATCTTCTTGTGAAGATAGCAGAGGGCCACTAACAGCTCTAGGTTGCCTACCCATGGCTGAGTGTTATGTGAATGAGCCGTGGGCTCATGCATTCACCTCTCCTCTTCTGGAGCAGCTGTGAGGAAGTGATCAGAAGCTTCTATTTTCAACTAACTGCGATCTGGTGTTATGTTAAAAGCTAGACAGACTATGGTTAATCTTAACTATAGTTTAGGGAAATAAGGCAACTTCAAACCATGCTTTCTGATCCTGGCTTGTTTCTCTAAATCAGGGGTGGGCAACTTCAGGGCATCCAAGAACCCTGGGCAACCCCCCCCCCCATGGGCTGCGTTCCTCCTGCATGTGCACCATCAAATTGGGCAGCATGGTGGTGGCACATTTTTTTGGTGATTTCCAGCTGAAATTTGGCAGCAAACCAGTACAAAGCCGTAGAAAGGACAAATTTAGTTTGAAAACAATTGGGGGGGGTGCCATGGTGGGAGCAGCATAAGATAGGGAGTCTCACATGCAGGCCACATGTTGCCCATGCCTGCTCTGAATCGTAGTTCAGATTAACCACAGTACCAGGTTCGCACGCAACAACAAACCACAGTTAGTTGAAAATGGAAGCAAAAGTTTCCAATCTCCTCCTCGTGGCATTGCTGGAGGAAGAGTGGGGAGGGAGGTGTGCACAAGCCCAAAGCTCACGCACATAAGCCATCATTTAATGTTACATCTAAACCCAGACATTGAAGGAAATTATGATAGGACTTACATTTTAACAAGTCACTTCCAGTGTTTTCTTTTTAATTCCTGATTACTGTTAACAGCAAGTGCAGCCTTCCCCAACCTGGTGTCCTCCAGATGTGCTGGACTGCAACTCCCATCATCACGCAGGGGATAATGGGAGTTGTGGGTCAGCACACATGGAGGGCACCAGGTTGGGGAAGGCTGACCTAGTGCTCTCAGGGCTGAATTAAGATGAATTTGAAGTCAGGGCTTTCAGGTATGTAGCTCAAACTCTCACTCAATATGCTATAGTAGCTTTGAAAAACATGTAAACCATGAGCACATATGTTCACACCTATCTAGACACACACACAGAGTAATTGCACACTGCAAGACATGCACATAGATACAGCCTTCCTCAATACACACAGTCGCATCACATACACAGAGGTGTTGAACCTCTTTCAGCTCGAGGCCCAAATTCCATTTCGGATAAACTCTCAGGGGCCGCAATCCAGTGGTGGGTGGGGCCAAAGGCAAAAAGGGCAGGGCCAAGAATATGAGCATACTGTAGTTTAAAGCTATTAGTGCCAGTAACTAAGCCTTAGGAGAGACATTTCAACCTTTTAGAACAGGGAGAAAAACTGCATAGAAGCTGGGAAACCACCAAATGACTGGTGGTTGTGGGAAAGGGGGTGTGGGCAGGGAGAGGGGGCGTGGCCCTCTGGGGAACTCCAGAGGGCTGGGTTGGGATCCCAAGTGGGGCAGATTTGGCTGCTGGACCTGAGATTCTGCACCCGTGACATACAGCAATGCCCTGCAAACGCTCATGTACCTCACATTCGCACATAAACCTAGAACCCACTACTGCTCACAAAAATATGCAACAGGCCTACGCAAACTTGTGACCCTCCAGTTGGAACACACCGCACCAGCCATGTATGATAGCCTATCAGACTTGATAAACTTCCTGCCTTGGCTGCCTGTCTGGATCCAAGAACCCCAGGTGAATGTCAAGCAGCCGGCAAGCCACAATATCCTTCTGGTGCAATGAGTTCAGCTTGGTGGATCAAAGGTTTTATGGCAGGGGTGAGCAACATGTGACCCTCCAGATGCTTTGCCCGACAATTCCCATCAGCCCTAGCCAGCATAGCCAATGGTGAGGGATCATGGGAGTTATAGGCCAAAAGATCTGGAGGGTCACACATTGCCCTCGCATGCCCCCATTTTATGGGCTTGAAGTATACACTTCGACTGTTCTGATTTACCAGGTGTAGTCTCTATTCCCTGCTACTTGCCCCAGGTAAATCACCATCCCCATGGTACTTAGGAATGCTTTTGAAAATTTGTGTCAGTGGAACTTACAAGAATAACTTTTCAGGGTTCAGCTCCCTCCACAGAGTCTCTAGAAGTTACATCTCAGAATGGAGGGTGGATACATCTTGTCTTAGCACATATGCATATAAATGTATATGCATGGACCACTAACAGTGCAATCCTGTATTTGTCTACTCAGAAGTAAGTCTCACTGAGTTCAGTGGGGCTTACTCCCAGGTAAGTGGGTATAGGATTGTAGCCTAAGGCACTATGCAATACACAGCTACCAGTTCACACACTCCAGCTGCTGTTGCGTGTATATTTTGAATTGAGTGTATATTTTGTATACACTGTCGAGTGTATATTTTGAAGCATGTTTTTTCTAGTATATCTTAAACCAAAAGAACAAGTACTGTCTCAGTTAGAGATCTGAAGGTCTGGAAAAGAACTGGAACAATCCAGAAAGAAATGGGTATTTTTGTATGTGTGTTTTCAAGGAACGTTTTTGTTTTTTCCCCCAAAATTGGAAAAATTGAACAGCTTTGGATTATGAAATATTTTCCTTTAGAATTTAACACAAAGTGTTTATATATTGTTACCAAGCCTTTACTGCCCCCAAATGATTTCTAAAACTCTGTAATAAGAAGACTTTTATAAAAAGACTAGAGATGTAAAATGTCTGGAAATCATGAAGCCATGGGGGAAAATGTTTTTAATCCTCTATGTAAGATTCTGAGCATAGATATTTCTTACATTTCTTATTTAAATTATTGATCTAATGTATCTTTTACTGATAGACATTTTGGGATGTTTGAAGTTATGCTCAGTTTCCCAGTATGTGAATAGAGTCACCATATAATAATATGGAAGAAAATGTCCATTCTTGACAGTTTGGGGTTTGTTCTACAGAGTCCTGCGTTTCTGGACTTGTCTTCCTCTGCCTGCAGTTCTTCTTGCTTTTTCTGGCTTCTACAATGATTCAGATGTTTCAGGGATTACTTGCTGAAGTTCCCTCTGATCAGACATAAACTAGGAATCTAAAATATGGTATACATAACTTGGTTTGCTCATAAAATTAATCATGTTTGGTATATTAAATTTTAAAAGTATAGTTTATTCAGACAATAATTACAAATTTAGTGACTTCACTTTTTACAGTTTTCAAATATAATGATAATTTTATGAGTAAACCAAGTTATACATAGTATAACTCTAGGAACATAAAGGCTGCTTTACATTAAAGCAGGTTTCCTCAACCTGGTGCCATACAGATGGTTTGGACTACAATGGCCAGCACCCCTGACGGTTGGCCATCCTGCCTGAGGCTGATAGGTGCTGAAGTCCAAAATATCTGGAGGGCACCAGGTTCGGGAAGGTTGTCCTAAAGCAACAAAGTCTGTAAAGAGATTAGATCTGTAAAGAGTGCTTTAAAAATAAGTACTGCTTATTTTTTGATTTTTCCCAAAATATCTGGGTCCCATCCCCAGCCCCCAAAACCAGGGGAAAAAGCAGTTTTTTCCCCCCATGGCTTCAAAATTTCCATGAATTTTACATTTCTAGTCTCAGTGGAGGACAGGGTATTGCAGTGGAAATAAATACAGCACAGAGAAAAGGTAAATACTTGGGTGAGTCCAGACAAGGCTTTAACCGTGTCATCGCCCTGCCGCGTTCATGGAATTTTACAGGAAGGAATCCAGATGTTGGGTTGGATCCAGATTTACGCTGGATCAACTGTGCTGGCAGAAGTGGACTTCCTTGCCCCCTCCTTCCCATGGTAGCCCCTCCAGCTCCCTGAAAATGCTACACAGAGAGTCAGGAGACGCTGCTGAATGGAGTGAACTGCAGTATGTTTGGGGCGGAACCCCCAAAATCAAGCAGAGGAACCTTTCACAAGCAGGGACCTTCCACGAACGGAGCCCTTCCTCTTGCAGAAGGTCCATTCCTCTCATGGAAGGCAGATCCTGGATCCAACCCATTGGGCCAGTTCGCACAGTCACAGCACAGGAAAGAAGCCGCGGTGGCTTGTTAACCCCACCGCCTGTGCCAGTTGCGCACCAGCTGGATTTCCCCAATTACCCTCAGTGGTGCAGCTTGCCATGTCATCTGAACCTGGGCAGCGTGGCTTCTTTCGAGGGAGGCAGGCAGCAGTCCTAAAATAACCCAACAGTGGCCCATGGGTTTAGGTGAGGGTTGCTGCCCCTCAAACAAGCCATGCCTCCTGGGTTTGGATGACACAGCAAGCTGAGCCAGTGAGGGCAATTTGGGAAATCCAGCTGGCACACACGGTGGGGTTAACAAGCCACCATGGCTTACTAACCATGCCGCAATCATGCGAACCAGGTCAATGTCATCTTCTATTTGTAGCCCCTGCCTGTGTTTTCTGATCTCTTTTTTCTTACCACAAAAAATCCATTAAAGAGAGAAAGATGAAATAGTTGCACAGGGCCTTTTGCCTGGTAATGCTAGGAGTCCTCCATCTGGAAGCACCTTTTAGCAAGGTACAAAAATGGGGGCGCTCAGACAGTGGGCATCTCTACACCAGTCTAAAATTGCACATTTAAAATGGGGCTTTCTGCTTCCGTTTGACATGCAGGATTACGACGACTCCCTTTTTTCGCGTGCTTCCTTCCCCCTCTCCCCTTCCCCCTCCTTCTCCCCATATCTGAGTCTTCCATTATCTTTCATTGATCTCACTTTCCGCTTTTCAGGGAGGGAACTCAAGCAGAACACAGTGGGGTTATTTGATAGATCATTACCTGCAATCTATTTAAAAATGGAACAAAGGGCATTTAGTGCAGGAGATGAGCCCGCAAACTTCTGTGAAGGAGCAATCTCAATCACAGGATAAAAGCACAGTGTGAAGGAGCCCAGTGACCCTTCTTATGAAAATAGGGGTGTTAAAATTGTGTCTCTGCTTTCATCCACGAAGTGGTAGGTATGCATGCTGACATCCAGCACAGTCCCAAATGACTCACATGCCCCCAACTTTACACACACACACACACAAACACATCCCAATAATACATCAAAGCAGCAACACTACCACAAACATCAAAGGCATCATGTTATCTTTGGGCCACACCAGTCCTTATCAGCAGGAATTAAATTTCCTTTTGAATATTTTAATTCCAACCAAAATTACCGTTGTTGCCATACCAGTTAGCTACCCCACCCTGTACACTGAGCTCTGTGGGGCAGAGGGGGCTGGGCATGTGGCCCCCAGATTATACAGCCTTATCACCAGCCCCGGCTTCAGATAATTATTTGTGGGGTATTTGTTATCAAGGGACCCAGGCTACTGAATCAGAGGCAGCAATTTTAATCCACCCTGAAACAGATCAGAAGACCAGCTTGCATTTAGACTTGCTGCTTCCCCCTCCAGAAGCATCAGAAGACCATGGAGCCTTCCAAAGAACCCAGGTGTCTGAGAGCCTAGGCAGAAGGTAAACTGGCTACAGGAAAGAGGAGGACTTGGAAGTCCTGGCTTTGTTCTTTCCAGTAGATTCCATCCGCTCAAGGGTAAAGCCTTTCTCCCTGCTCTAATCCTGTAGATCCCAGATGGGAAAGGAGAACTGAGGATCAAGTCCCATCAAGAGACAGGATTGGAACATGCAACCTATTCCCCTATTTCCTGAACGCCATTTTCCTGCCACAATATCAGCACATCCCATTTGGGTTCTTCCCGGGGCAGGAATTAAACAAGACTCAGATGCATTTGCTGTTGGGATCAGAAGTTAGTGGGAAAGGGGTTGTATGGAGAGGGAAAGAAACAAGCATGCATTGTTTTTTCCCTTTCACTTCATTCCACTCCTGTTTATCTGTCAGGATAGATCTTCTCCGCCTGCTTATGCCTTTGTCCTTACTGCCCATCCATTTTCTTTTTACGTTTCTTGATACATGTTCGCCCCACTATTCTTTTGCCAAGCTGTGTTTTAACCCATGCTGCTTCTATAGATGCTTTCTTCACCAATTTCACATTTGCAGTTCCTTACTTTTGCGGAATTCTGTTTACAAGTGTAGCCCTTTCCTTCCCTAAAGCTCACGTGTGTGCAGCAACATTTCCATATTTGGTGCAGTGTTGTTCTGAAGAGTGTGAGCTGGGAAGTCCCCAGTTCAAATGCCGCCTCTGCCATGAACTCACGAGGTGGACTTAGGCAAGCCACTCTCTCTCAGCCTCACTCCCCCACCCTCGCACCCACCCCAATCTGCAAAATGGGGATAATAATACTGACCTACCTGAAATGGGGTTTGTCAGGCCCCTTCTTTGCAGGTCTTCAGGACCCACCTGTTTTCTTTGGTTTCCTCATAATTTGTGGGCTGCACGTTTTATTGGTGTAATGTGTTTTTACAGTATTTTCTTGTATATTTATTGTTTATTTGTATATTTTTGTATGCTTTTGTATGCTTCTTTCTTGTATACTTCCTTGAGAGGGTTTTACCCTTTGCCTAAAAATATTTTTAAATAAATAAATAAGGGAAAGGACTTTGAGCACTCTAACGCAATTGGGTGGTATAGAAATGTAATAAATTAATAATAATAATAATAATAATAATAATAATGCACTGTATAAATTCTAAAACAACATAAATCTTGTGGCACCATAAGGATGATCAGATTTCTTGTGGTACAACCTAGTCCATTTCATCAGATGCATGAAATGCTAAGCTCAGCTGGCAAGTAAATGCTAAGAATTATTTACTGACTTCCCGATCCATGATTCTCGGGCTGCAACTGTAACCTAAGCATGTTTTCTTGCATTGGAAGAAATCCCATTGAAATCAACTTGCTTATAGGTCTGTGAGTTTAGAATTGGGACGCTAGGCAGTTTTTACAGATGAGGAACTGAGGCAAAGCTTGTTTCAGCCAGGACGAGAATCCAGGTTCACCACATCTAAGGGCTATCCATGAAATGGCACTGTTCCGTTTTCATTTATAATTCTCCGGGCATTTTTCTACGGAAGGCTTAACAGCCAAACCCTATGTATATTTGTGTGGAAATAAGACCTATTGAGTTGAGTGGGACATTCTCCCAAGTAGTTGCACATAGGATCGCCACCTGACCATTTTGCTTCAAGTAGTCCCTAATGGGACTGTAAAACTGTAAAACCTCCATCGGCTAGATTACGTTTTAAAACAGTCGCATGGAACACATAATTGTAGTGCAAGGAAGGATCAAATATGTTTTTTGTGTCATCATGTAAACTATTTCTCTGGGTTGAAGTCTTTGTCTAAACCTCCCATCATGTTATTCTGGAATTCTGCAGTGAATATAGGTGAAATATATTGCTTTTATGGCACTAATGTTTTGCGAGCATTCTGTCCCTGTCCTGTCCTCCACCACTGATCATGCTATGGCTTTCTGTACGTTCAAGAATGGTACTGTGTGCCTTCCTTCCATTCTCTTATGGATTCTTTCTCTGGTTTGATCCGCCAGTCCAAGATCTCCACAAGTAACAACCTCCAGTTCTCATCTGCTTCCCCCCCTTTCCAAACAATGTTTTCACATTGCCATCCTGTTCTCATACTTATTACTTTCTTAACAGGCTGCCAGCCTTTTTCACTTCTCATTCACTCTGCCCAGACTTTCTTAACCCACCTTGATGCTTTCTAGACGCATTGCTTTCATCATACTTGTTTACCTGGTTCTGTTCTTCTAATTCACTTCATCCTCTGTCTAAAAGAACCATTATGAAGTTTGGAACTTTGCACTGCCAGATGTTGATGCAAGGAACTGTGCCATCACCCCTAAGTTGTTGTTTTTGGTTGGTTGGTTGGGTTTTTTTACCCTCCAGCACCAATGCAAGTAGTAGAACTCAAAATCCTATCTCACTTTGCCCAATCCTGTATCTATTTACCTAGAAGCAAGTCCCACAGAATTCAGTGGGAACCAGCTCTGATAAGTGTGCGCGCACAGGATTACAGCCTTAGTCCTTTCCCAATGTGTCTGTAAAGATACTTCTCCTGGTCGTGTCATTCTCCATATCTAAAACCTTTGCTATTCAGATAGTAGCATTAACTTATAAGACTTGGCAATTGACAGAGATTGGCTATCAATTCATCTCTGAATCTACTGAATCCCACTCCTCAGTCATCACAGCTATTTTATTTTATTTTGAAAATTATGAATTGCCTTTCTGCCCCAAAGGCCCCCTGAGGTGATACACAACTTTAAAAACCACCTCAATCCATTAGGATACATTTAAAAATAATAATCTGCAGAACAATAATCAGATTTTGATGTAACTCAAAATTTGAGCTTGTCCGAGCCGTTAGTGCCTTGTTCTGTTTTGATCACTTCATGTTTAACATTCTCAAACTATTTGGTCATTCCCAGTGCATTTGGGCCATACACTGCCATTTCCACCACCCTTCACCATCTGAAGAGAGAGAAGGTAGGCAGGACATCCACCCATTGCAATGCCTTTGGCTACACCACTCATAGACTTTCTCAAAGTCCACCGGCATGAGAAATTGCTATAATCAGGGCTTAGCTTTGGAACCTATTTTCAGTGCCAATGCTCAGCCTTGGAATGAACAGGGGTAGAAGGCACCCACTAAGACACAAGAGCCTCCATCCATATGCAGAGTGCATTGCCCACATAAACAACAATAGCCAGCCCCAACAACACAGTAGGCATCCAGAACAGAGGATGTAACTTTCAGGCAGACAAGCTCCAGCACCTCTCATTTTCAGCACTTCTCCCTACCCAACCATATTTTTTCCATCTACCCTTTCCCATCCCATTTCTCGGAATCTATTGCCATGCTTAGCTCCCCCTGGCCATGACTCCTATGCCCAAATACGAGTCAATGGTTATAAGCTTCAGTCAACTGAATTTTTGGTCATGCGTTGGATCAAACTGACCTGATGCTGAGCACAAGCCGTGGCAACGTTTTGAATATGTCTTGGTCCACGGAGCCTAGATAACTTGAGGAAAGGGCTGGGTTGACACTGGAGAAAGTGCTCCCACTTCAGTCTGTTGATCTGTCTCAACCGAGTTCTACTACAAGTTCCCAGGCTGTATTGATGGCACAGAGAGAGAGAGAGAGAGAGAGAGAGCAAACAGGGAGGGGACCAATGGCCCCAAAAAAATGACACAGCAACCACCCAAGTGATGTCTCCGCCTCCTCTAGAGGGGACTGGCAAGAAGAATAAAGAGCAGGGAGAGGGAATGGGGGTGAAATACATATAGCCCATGTGTGAACCGAATGAAATTAATACTCTCCTACTGGAAAAAATTCAAGGAATAAGCTCTAGTGTGTGGAATGAGAAAGAGAGAGAGAACCTTATGTTCTGGAGTTTGCATCAAGGTCTGGAAAGGAAGCTGTGTTAAGTAGGTTGATGACAGGCAAAGAAGTCTAAAATCTAGATCTCATCCCAAACTATGGGGAGAATTTGGGGCCTAGGCTTGTGAAAATGTTAAAACACACACACACACACACAGAGTAGGAAGTCAACAATCTAAGGTAATATATCTTTTGCACTCTTATCTCCTGCTGGTTAGGTCCACGAGCACAAGAAATCTTTTTGCACAGGCTTCTGTGGCGGGGAGGGACATAACTGGACAGTTTCCCCCCCTGATGCCAGCAGAGATCGCATTACCGCTGTCCTTGTGGACAGATTGTAGAATCTGACTACAGGGTGGGTGGAAAACCCTAACCACCACTTGCCTACCTACTTGCTCCACTGTGTCTGGGTACTCAAAAGAATAGCATGCCCTGGTGGGGCTGAAAGCAAGAATACATCTCTGGTTTATTTGCAATTGAGGACAGGTCTATAGTATTTATAACGCAGTACTACACTTTTGAGAGTGATGCCAAATGGTGGAAAGGCAGGATGATTGGTGACTGGTTTTGATCCCCAAATTGTGTACCATGCTCCAACTTTCTGGGCCCTGTCCCTGATAAAGCATCTCCCTTATTTTGTCAGTCTTTGAGGGAAATATTGTCACTGCCTTTTATAATTTAGCTGCCAGAGTTGCCACTCTTCAGGCTTCACCCCACGCTGCTCTAGAAGTTAAATCTCTGAAGGGTAACTCATAGAATCATAGAATAGTAGGGTTGGAAGGGGTCTACAAGACCATTGAGTCCAACTCCCTGCTCAAGGCAGGAATCCGAGTCAAAGGATCCCTGACAGGTGGCTGTCCAGCCTCGTCTCGAATGCCTCCAGTGCAGGAGAGCCCCCCCCCCCCGGTAATTGGTTCCATTGTCGTATTGCTCTAACAGTCAGGAAGTCTTTCCTGATGTTCAGCCGGAATCTGGCTTCCTCTAACTTGAGCCAGCCCATTATTCTGTGTCCTGTACTCTGGGATGATCAAGAAGAGATCCTGGCCTTCCTCTTCGTGACAACCTTTCAGGTACTTGAAGAGTGCTATCATATCTCCCCTCAGGGATGCATCTTGACATGAGGACACATCCATGCAAATGTACATACACAGACTCAAAATGCCAATGCACTGCTTCCTTCCATCTTCCACCCTTACCCCAGCCCAGCCACCGCAAATTGCTTGTCCACATAAGTGTTGCTGAATATGTCTGAGCTCTACCTATTTGATAAGTACTGTTAGAAACCATTAGGATCAGTTACTAGCATACCCTTATTTTAGAAGCCAGTGCAGAACAGGCTATTTTTGCAAAGTAAAGGAATTGCCCTGTGTACCATTACATTTTATTTTTCTTTAGCTCAATACATTTTCATTATGATCATCATTATCATTTGCACAGAGGCTTTCAAATCTATGATGCTGTTTTGAGGAGGCCATTTTTCCCAAAAGTTGAAATGCTGGGCTTATCAGATTGGGACTTTTAGAAGGTCACATGCAAAAATAAGATTGGGGTAAGACACTGCCTGATTATGTGGAAAAGATCCCAGAAGACCTCCCCCCCTGCCCCCTCAAACCTCACTTGACATCCTTTTGAGTGCTGTATTCAGTTCTGGACACCATAAATAAGCATTTCTCAAACTTCTTATAGCCAAAGGCACTCGCCAGCCCCAAATTAAAATTAAATTTATTTTATTTATTTAAAGATTTATATGCCACCTTCCTCGTGCTTGCAAACAACAATTAAAAACCAACCATAAAATACAATAACATTCATTAAAATAGCACTGTCATAAAACAGACACTGGTTCCATATATAAAACCAAAGCCTCAGGCAAAAAGTTATTCATCCAAAGGATTATCATCATGTGCAACACAGCAAGAACGCAGGGCAGCTGGGCCTCATGGAGTAACCCACCCACCCTAATTTGAATTCCAGAGTGGGTAAGAGACTTACATATGTGCAGAGGAGCCCACCGCTAGTGTTTCCGTGTGAGTCACTGTTCTGATTCTAAAGAGGCCAGCTCAGAGCCATGATTCATGCAGAGTCACAAGAAGTACTTTAGGGCAGGGGCAGGCAGAAGATAGATCTTGATCCACTGGTAGATCTCTGGGTGTTTTGCCATAGATTAGCAAGGTCTTCTGACTGCCAATTGTTTAACAATAGGAGCAACAAAATTATTCCACTCCACCCACCCACACAATTATACTGCTTAAATGATGAAAGGTTGGGGTACCCAGGAGCGTATTATGAGCTCCTATCAGTTCTGGTACTCAAAACAAATTCCTGGGCTCAGAATTATTTAATTCTAAGTGTGTATGTATTTTTTCTAGTATAAAACAAAGTAGATCCAGCAAGCCTGAAGTCTGCCCATCCCCGCCATAGAGAAAAGGCCATAGCTCAGTTGTGGAGGACATACCTTGCATGCACAAGGTCCCATGTTCAGTTCCCAGCATCTCCAGTTAGGGCTGGAAAAACATCCAGTCTGAAACACTGGAGAGCTCTGCCTGTCAGTGTAAAGCAGGGGTGGGCAGGGAGTAGATCTCCAGATGTTTTGGACTTCAACTCCATGCTGGCAAAGGCTTCTGCGAGTTGAAGTCCAAAACATCTGGAGATCTACCTTCTGTCCACTGCTGGGGTAGACAATACTGAACTAGATGGAACAATGGTTTGACTCACTCTAAGGCAGCTTCCTAGGTTCTGTGTTCTCTGAAAGTTGGTGATTCTGCATCTTTGACACCAGGAATGGTCCACTTGCAACCCACGTAGAGACAAGGCAGTGTGCCCCATCAGCACATACTGAATGGAAGAAAGCAAGGCCAGAGCCATGACTTGTGCAGAGACACAACAGGCACCCTCCTTAGGTCCCTCTAAGGGAGGGACATTTTGCTGTGACCCACTTTCAACCAGGGGGGACATGGGGCAGGATCCTCTCTGCCAACAGATTTCAAATGGAAAGGGGCAAGCCCAGAGCAGTAAAGCATGAAGAGGTGCGGTGGACCCCTTCCTTTCTAGGTAGATGTTTCAGGCTCATAAGGGCCTTCTCTCTCTCTCTCTCTCTCTCTCTCTCTCACTCACTTTTATTAAACTATTCAAAACATTTTTAAAAATCTAAATGTCTATCCAGTGATACAAAGTTACAATGTACATATCAAAATATTATGGAAGGAGAGAATTGATCTAATAATGAAACTGATGTGGCCAATCCATGCCTTCTCTATATGCTAGCAGTTGGTTTATCCATTTCGGTGACCTCCAACTCCTTAACTGGGCATCCCTTAATGGATGGGACTGAGACAGGCTGCCAATATCTAGCTAAGACAGTCTTACAGAGCAAGCCTATACGTGTCTACTCAGAAAAGTAAGCCCCATCAAGTTCAATGGGACTTACTCCCAGGTACCTGTGTAGAGGATTGCAGCTTTATTGCCACTACCAACAAGATTGTAATAAACCATTTTACAGGAAGCTGAAAGTCTATTGTCTATTTAGTAATACTGCAAGAGGGTTCATATTTACTGATATAATTCCTGACAATTTGACCAGTTCCTCTTGCTGCTTGAGGCCAAAAACTCACAGAAGCCTTCCAATTACTGGAGCCCTAGTTCCATTTTTTTTGTGTCAACTCAGCCACACAACAAGGCAGCAAATGAAACTGACCAGAGCTAGCACTGAAACCAACAGATGGGCTGAAACTCAAGCTCTCACAGGTTTCTCAATGTCAAGGAAAGTCTTTGCAGATGAGCAACTATTTACAGGGCTGAGTTGGGGGAAAAGCAGCCTGGTGTCAGCTTTGAGAGAGTCACAGAATGACAGAGCAGAACCAAACATTGCTGGAAGGCAGATTAAGGCAAACAGACCAAGGATGGTCACAGCCTATCATTGCTGAATTACAGAGAAGCGCCAGAATTCCTTGCTATTTCAACCTGTTTATATGGCCTCTGTTCCTAAATCCTGCTGCAATGAACTCAAGAGAACTAGGATTCAGTCTGCAGTACCACAGGGATCCCTCCCCCAACATGGTGCCCTCCAGGTGTTTTGGACTTCAACTCCCATCAGCCCCAGCAAGCATGGCCAATGATCAAGAATGCTGGGAGTTGTAGTCCAAAACATCTGGAGGGCACCAGCTTGGGGAAGGCTGTGCTAAGCCATTTAGGGCACAATCCTATGCTGGCTGGGACATACTAGGAGTCGTAGGCCTTTTCGCTGTCTAAACATGCATAGGATTGCACCTTTAAGCTGCCATTAGCTCCATAGGCCCAATTATGCCTCATCTCGGCCCAGGCTTCAGGGAAGACTACAGCAGTACAACAAGCCAGTCCCTCCCTTCTATTGCCCTCTTGGATTGCTCAAGCTGTGCATCGAGCAGCTTCCTGCAACACTAGTCTCAGGGTGGTGCTGAAGCTGCAGACAGCAGTTCTGAGCAAGCAGAGCTGGACAGCTCTGATAAGGCCTTATCAGATGTCAAAGCAGACGGTTTGGGCTCTGGGTGACAGGGCAGAGCTGAGAGGCAGAACGTCAAGTGGAAAAGCATTCATCGCATGCATGGGTGAGTGCGCGTGAGTGAGCCGCCTTATTTGCAAAGCCTCCAAAGGCAAGAACAACTGTTGGGAACCTTTGCCAATCATCAGTCAGGAGGTGAGGGATGCATCCAGATCTCAAGCCAAGAACAAAACCCAACCAGCTGTTAGCCTGGGGAGCAACTGGCCACACATCAGCTAAAGGCTTGAGCCAGAAGTCAGCGTCAAGCTTCTAGTCCACACATTTAGAGTTCCCTGCATCTTACTTCACAGACAAGTATGGATCTGACAACAAACTCATGTGTCATACGGGTATACTTGCCAGAAAGCCTGTTGAGCATACACTGTAGAATGGCTCCAAATCGCCTTCTCACTCCATTTATCCTCTTTAATTTTAATTGCTAAGCCTGCCCCTGCCCCCTGTCCCCTTTCCCCTTCCTCAAGTATTTCAAGAGCCACTTACTTAACATAAGCAAAGGTAGCTGTGTTGACCAGAAGAAAATTCCAAATCCATATTGGTGTAATAACTTTATTAGGCTAACCAAAAGTTCACCACAAATGTGCAAGCTTTTGAGATCTCAGTATCTCTTCATCTTCTTGCCTGATGAAGAGATCTGGAGATCTCAAAAGCTTGCAAAGGTTTTGTGAATTTTTGGTTGGCCTAATAAAGGTATTACACTAACATGGATTTTGGCATTTTACTTAACAATATTTTTCCTGAACCACTCATAACCATTCTGCATTAAATGGTATGATGGGGAAGGAGCTACATAACTATGCCTATAAAACTCTGCCCCCTGAGGGTGGAACACATTCTAAATCTTCCATAACCTTGATGCCTAGAAACTTAAGATGTTTTTCTTAAAAAAAAAAAAAATGAAATAAGACATTGTGTTGAAGTTGTATGAATATACTCACGCATATATGTATGTATGTTTGTGGATGCTAGATTGTAGCAGACTTCAGTATAAAGGCAAACATTTCTAGTTTCATCCTTGTTAGCAGTGGGTAAAAACAAGTGGGGGGGGAGGGTCAGAGGATGTAAAATTCAAGTGAAAGTGTCAGCCGATTCTCTGAAAACTGCCTTATCTCTGGAGCCAGATAATGAGAAGAGCCCCAGCAAGATGGGGATGAGCACATCACAACAACTTTGATCACTAGCTCTGCTCCTCCATTTGCTCTGCTGGTACTCCGTGATCCCCAGAATGACATGGCTGGAGTAAGATGAGCAGTAATTAATCTACACTGCAGTGTATTTGGAGGGCAAAAAAGAGATGATGGGGGGCCTTGCTTGGCCAGCTGCCATCAGTCACAGTACGAGTAGTCACATAAATAAAGACATACGATAGATATGATGTCTTTTATTGCAGTCTTCCCTAAGCCAGTGCCCTCCAGCAGTATCGGACAACAACTCCCATCATCCCCAACCAGCAAGCCTGTGGCTTCACTAAAACATGACTGTTTTATTGAATCAGCCATGCGTTCCGATCTTTCCTTCTTTCTTTCATCGGTGCCGTCAGTGTGCATGGTGCTTTACAGAGTTCAAGATGACAGGTCCCTGCCCCGAGAGGCTTCCAATCTAAGCCGACGCAGGACAAGGGCAAGCAACAGAGGAAGGGCAGGGAAGTGGAGGCAGGGAAACACTATGCAGTTGCTTCAATTACACTTGGGGTTAGATGCTTATCTGCAGTAGGGCATGGGAGCTGGGGGTTGCGCCAAAGGCCTGGCAGACAAGATGGGCTTTGAGGAGGGATCGGAAGTAAGAGGGGAGGCAGGCATCACGCAGGGTTTCTGGATGGGAGCTCCAAGCATAAAGGGCAGCAAGGGAGAAAGGGCAGAGCCTTTTGAGGGAGCTTGAGACATTCAGTCTGCTGAGGCTGCTGGAGCAAAGATCATAGCCGGGGATGCATTGTGATATAAGAACAGCGAGATATGGGGTGAGGAGGCCATGGAGGGCTTTGAAGGTAAGGATGTGAAGCTTGTGCTCATCTGGCAAAGTGACTATTCAGAGCATATAAAGGGGAGATTACTAAAACGTGAAATCAGAAGTTCTCCGGAATCCAAATTTGGAACGTAGAGAAAAGAAAGGGCTCTTCTTATTTATTGATTTGTTTATTACATGTCTAATCCACCCAACAATTTATGTTCTTTGGGCAGATTACAAACAGTAACCCTGTGGCCATGCATGCTCCTTCTTGGCATATAAAGCAATAATGTCTCTCGTGCCAGCACTTAGAGGGCCAAGAAGGACCACTCCCCTTTGATGCAATGGTATTCCTGGTCTGTGATAATCTGATTGTCTCCTGCCTCAAAGCGAAGTAATCCTACTACCTCATGAGTCAGAGGGGACCAAAAGACCACCCAGTTCAACCACAAATGATGCAAGCCCCTCACAAGCCAAGTCATACATTCCAGACCAAAGGCAGAGCCCAGTTGCACCACAGAAGCACACCTGCACTGTCAATCAATTCAGATGACTCAGGCAAGTGAGTCAAGTTACATTCTGCAGTAAAAGGCCAACACCCGCACCGCACAAATAAAATTCAGTGTCTCTAGTCAACCTGATCCAGGGAAAATCCCTTCCTTTTCCAAGTATGGATAGCATTCAGACCTTGAGCAAAAAACTATCTGGCATCATCGAGAAGAACATTTTATTGGGTGCAACCCTATATACTGTGACTATTGCCTCTGATGCACCAAAGGAATTTATATGCGTGGGGGGGGGGAAGAGTGAGCAATGAGAAGGAACCGCTTCTTGAACCCAATGCCACAAATGAGGCATTAACATGGAAATTTGAAATAAATATTTTGTAAAGGCGTTTTGGGGAGAAAGATATATCATTTTAAAGTGCGTGTGGTGGGGAAGTGAGTTCTGGCCTGTGAAATTTAAAGAAATCTCCATAATGATTTCTAAATTTACATATATAGCTATAAATTAACATATGCAGATTTTAGGTCGATTTGTGTTTTATAGGCCTGGGCCCCAAATCTAGTCTAGCAACATCCCTTTTGGAGAGGTTAATGGAAATTGAATAGGCAGTGGGGGGCGGGGTTCCTTTGATAAAAGAAACTGCAATGAGTGGAAAAGAATTACTTGAAGGGCCACCTGGCTTCATATGTACCTTTTGTTGTTGTTGAGTTGTTCAGTCGTGTCCGACTCTTCGTGACCCCATGGACCATAGCACGCCAGGCCTTCCTGTCCTCCGCTCTCTCCCGGAGCGTGCTCAAGTCCATATTCATTGCATCGGTGATGCTATCTAGCCATCTCATCCTCTGCCGTCCCCTTCTCCTTTTGCCTTCAATCTTTCCCAGCATCAGGGTCTTTTCCGGTGACTTTTCTCTTCGCATTAGGTGGCCAGAATATTTGAGCTTCAGCTTCAGTATCTGCCCTTCCAATGAGCAGTCAGGGTTGATTTCCTTTAGGATGGACTGATTTGACCTCCTTGCAGTCTTCTCCAGCACCACAGTTCGAAAGCATTGATTCTTCGGCGCTCAGCCTTCCTTATAGTCCAGCTCTCACAGCCATATGTTGCTATTGGGAAAAACATAGCTTTGATTATATGGACCTTTGTCAGCAAGGTGATGTCTCTGCTTCTTGCTATGCTGTCTAGGTTTGCCATAGCTTTCCTCCCAAGGAGCAAGCATCTTTTAATTTCATGGCTACAGTCACCGTCTGCGGTGAACTTGGAGCCCAAGAAAATAAAATCTGTCACTGCTTCCATTTCTTCTAGGGCTGGGCGAAAGTCCCTTACCTGTCCTCGAAGCTTGCTTGGCGGTGGGGGGGAGGCGCTTCGCTTCTCCCCCCGAAGTTCATGCGAGGGGGGGGAGGCGCCCCGCCTCGCCCAGCCAAAATTCAGGCCAGGGGGGAGGCGCCCCATCCCTCGCCAGCGAAATTCAGGCCAGGTAGAAGCGCCCCGTCTACCCGGCTGCGAAAAAAAAGTAAAAAAAAACCAAAACACCCCCGTGATAGGCTACGTAACGATTTACGTAGCCTATCACGGCTAGATTTCCAAAGTCAGCCGTGATAGGCTACGTAAATCGTCACGTAGCCTATCACGGGTGACTTTGGGGGAAAAAAAAAAGCGCGTACGCAAATGGCGGCCCTCATGGGGTGCCGCCATTTGCGTTCCTTATTTGGTCCCTGTAGTCTACGTAAAGATTTACGTAGACTACGGTGAAAATAAAGGCAACGCTATTTGCGTTAATCGTTACGTAGCCTATCACGGGGGTGTTTTTTTTTTAAATTTCACTTGTAATGGCGGCGGCAGCAACCGGTCGAAAGACCGGCTGCCACCCCCGCCCCTGACGAAAACCTGCCGAACCGCCGCCGGGACCCGCTGCCGGGAGGGACATTCATCAAAGGTAAGTCCCATCCCGGGGGGGGGCAGGGGGGCGGAGAATTTCACCGCCGATTTCGGGGGGCCGAATGCGTTGGCAGTTGGCCCCCCGAAGTTTTGGGGAGAAATTCTCCCCCATCCCTAATTTCTTCCCCTTCTATATGCCAGGAAGTGATGGGGCCAGATGCCATGATCTTAGTTTTTTTAATGTTGAGTTTCAAACCAGCTTTTGCACTCTCCACTTTCACCCTCAACTAGAGGCTCTTTAGATCCTCTTCACTTTCTGCCATTAGGGTGGTATCGTCTGCGTATCGGAGGTTGTTGATAATTCTCCCGGCAATCTTAATTCCAACCTGTGATTCATCCAACCCGGCATTTCTCATGATGTACTCTGCATATAAGTTAAATAAGCAGGGCGACAATATGCAGCCTTGTCGTACTCCTTTCCCAATTTTGAATCAGTCGGTTGTTCCATGTCCGGTTCTTACTGTTGCTTCTTGACCCTCATACAGGTTTCTCAGGAGACAGGTAAGGTGGTCTGGTACTCCCATCTCTTTCAGAATTTGCCAGAGTTTGTTGTGATCCACACAATCAAAGGCTTTAGCGTAGTCAATGAAGCAGAAATAGACATTTTTCTGGAATTCACTTGTTTTCTCCATGATCCAGCAAATGTTGGCGATTTGATCTCTAGTTCCTCTGCCTCTTCGAAACCCAGCTTGTACTTACGGTTGTTCTTGGTTCACATGCTGCTGAAGCCTAGCTTGTAGGATTTTGAGCATAACCTTGCTGGCATATGAAATGAGCACAATTGTGCGGTAGTTTGAACACTCTTTGGCATTGCCCTTCTTTGGAATTGGAATGTAAACTGGCCTTTTCCAGTCTTGTGGCCACTGCTGAGTGTTCCAGATTGTTGACATATTGAGTGCAGCACTTTAATAGCATCATCTTTTAGGATTTTAAATAGCTCAGCTGGAATACTGTCATCTCCGCTAGCTTTGTTGTTAGTAATGCTTCCTAAGGCCCACTTGACTTCACTCTCTAGGATGTCCGGCTCAAGTTCAGTGACCGCACTATCATGGCTATCAGGGACATTATGATCTTTCCTGTATAGTTCTTCTGTGTATTCTTTCCACCTCTTCTTAATCTTATCTGCTTCTGTTAGGTCCCTGCCTTCTTTGTCCTTTATCATGCCCGTCTTTGCACAAAACGTTCCCTTGAGATCTCCGATTTTCTTGAAAAGATCTCTAGTCTTTCCCATTCTATTGTTTTCCTCAATTTCTTTGCATTGTTCATTTAAGAAGGCCTTCTTGTCTCTCCTTGCTGTTCTCTGGAAATCTGCATTCCGTTGGATATATCTTCCCCTTTCTCCCTTGCTTTTCGCTTACCTTCTTTCCTCAGCTACTTGTAAACCCTCATCAGATAGCCACTTTGCTTTCTTGCATTTCTTTTTCTTTGGGATGGATTTAGTTGCTGCTTCCTGAACAATGTTATGGATCTCCGTCCATAGTTCCTCAGGCACTCTGTCTATCATGTCTAATCCCTGAAATCTATTCCTCACCTCCACTGTATATTCATAAGGGATATGATTTAGGTCATACCTGAATGGTTTAGTGGTTTTCCCTACGTTCTTCAATTTAAGCTGAATTTTTGCAAGAAGAAGCTCATGATCTGAGCCACAGTCAGCTCCAGGTCTTGTTTTTACTGACTGTATAGAGCTTCTCCATCTTTGGCTGCAAAGGACATAATCAATCTGATTTCGATATTGACCATCTGCTGATGTCCATGTGTAGAGTCACCTCTTGTGCTGTTGGAAAAGCGTGTTTGCTATGATCAGTGTGTTCTCTTGGCAAAACTCTATTAGCCTTTGTCCTGCTTCATTTTGTACACCAAGGCTATGCTTGCCTGTTATCCTGGTGATTTCTTGACTTCCTACTTTAGCATTCCAATCCCCTATGATGAAAAGGACATCTTTTTTTGGTGTTAGTTCTAGAAGATGTTGTAGGTCTTCATAGAACCAATCAACCTCAGCTTCTTCGGCCTCAGTGGTTGGGGCATAGACTTGAATTACTGTGATGTTGAATGGTTTGCCTTGGATTCGTACTGAGATCATTCTATCATTTTTGAGATTGTACCCCAGGACTGCTTTTCCCACCCTTTTGTTGACTATGAGTGCTACTCCATTTCTTCTAAGGGATTCTTGCCCACAGTAGTAGATATAATGGTCACCTGAATTAAATTCGCCCATGCCTGTCCATTTTAGTTCGCTGATTCCCAAGATGTCGATGTTCAGTCTTGCCATCTCATGTTTGACCACCTCCAGCTTACCTTGATTCATTGATCTGACATTCCAGGTTCCTAAACAATCTTGTTCTTTACAGCATCAGATTTTCTTTTCACCACCAGACACATCCACAGCTGAGTGTCCTTTCGGCTTTGGCCCAGCTGCTTCACTCTTTCTGGCGCTACTTGGAAATACCCTCTGCTCTTCCCCAGTAGTATATTGGACACCTTCCAACCTGAGGGGCTCATCTTCCGGCATCATATCTTTTAGCCTTGTGATACGTTCCATGGGGTTTTCTTGGTACATTAAGATCTGCAGTGGAAGGCCTCCTGCAGGCACCCCCACTATCTGAGGTGAGGCAGGTGGCTATCACAGAGAGGGCCTTCTTAGTGGTGGCATCCCAATTGTGGAACGCTGTCCCCAGAGAGGTCCAGCACTTACTTGATTGTCCATTTGGTGTCAAGCAAAGACCTATATATTTCCTTGTTCTTTTAAGACACCATTTTAGTCTTGCTGACTGTTTTATGTGGCTTTTATGATTGTGTGGCCTTTTACTTTGTTGCATTTATATTTTAATTGTTTATTCTTTCTTGTGAACTGCCTTGAGAATATGAGGTAACAGCGGTATATGTTTTTTAAAAGCAACAATAACTATTGTTGTTGTCCTCCTTTGTTTCCTCAAGCCGCCCTCCATATTCATCACATAGGGCTTTTAACCTTTCAGATGAGACGGAAGAGCTGTGTTTGAACCAGGCCACCGGAAATGGCAGCTCATATGTCTCCATGTCTGCCTCCTCTTGAAGATCTGCTGGAGACTAAGCTCTCCTCCACGTCCCTTCAACATCTGAGTTAAAATTGTTTGGCATGCAGGAGATGAGGAAAGCCTTCTTGGTGGCCGCCCCTTGGCTGAGAGACTCCGTGCCTAAGGAAGCCTGCCTCCTCTCCTTGATGGCCTTCTACTCTATCATGAACATTGTTTTATTTCAGCAGGCATTTGGCTTGCTGAGATGTTGATTAGGAACATGGGAAGGTGCCTTATAGCGAGGCAGACCATTAATCCATCTAGTTCAATATTGCCTGTGGCTAGACACTGTGCCACTCTGGCTTTCTTGGGCAGGGATAGGTCATCTGTTGACATGGCTGGGGAGAGACACCCCCCATGCAGGGCCAGGAATCAAGGGTGATAAGCACAAGTGAAGCTGGATTTGGGCTCCACTTGCTCTCTCTCCTTCCTTCTGTGCCAAGGTCATTAGCTTCTCTCCAGTCCTTTATCATGACAAATGTTAATTAAAACAGCACCACGGTCAATGGGTGCTCCCAGACAGACGGCTCGGAACACTACCAAGCAGAAGGCATTATGAGGTTAGTCCCTCTTTAATTGTGTGTGTGCGTGTGTGGAAAGAAAGAGAGACAGAGGATTCGTACAAATGGAAGACAAGTGCCTGGACTCTCCCTTAAAATTCCATGAATGAGGCAGGGCCATTTCACAGCAAAAGCCTCCTCTGGAAGCACCCAGTGTCTTCATGCCAATCATTATGTCTCCACCCGCCTAGCTTGACTTTTAAATGAAGAAGCCCCATTGATTTCAACAGGACTTGGGCAAGATTAACTCGCTCTGGATCAGAGTCATCATCCCTTCCCTCTTTCTGTTGTTTTCTCTTGCAGTTGTGCCACGACTCCTGTGTTTAAGTTTTTACATAATAGAAGGGCTACCTTTTAGACGACCAGTGGCAGCGACAGGGGGAAAAAAGTGTGGGTTACAGAAGAGGCAGAGTACATTTGGTGTGTGTGTGTGGGGGGGGTAAGCTTTGTATCAGAAGTTAGATTTGGGAAAGAGAAAAAACAGTATATTTCACATTAATGATCCCATCCTAAGCATATTTCCTGTGAACTAAGCCCTATTGAGTTTAATGGTTTTAACTTTCAAATAAACAGACTTTGGATTGCACGTTATTTTAATATCATTTGTGATCCCATTATAATTCGTATGTGAAAAGTGCCTTTCCCTTAAGTAAACGCAGGGATCCAACAATGGAGGAGTGTATTGGGGGGAGGCCAAGAACTGTTTGTAAGGGAGGGGGATGCTCCCCCCGCCCATACCGCCTATGTAGACGACAACATTCAGTCTGTGAGACACACCACTCTGTGACAACCAGAAAACGATAAATAAGGTGCAGAGACCAGGAGGAAGACCCTTGGATGATAATTAGCATGTGGATGCCAACACCAGCCAAAACAAAACCATGAGAAGAGTTGCAATGAATGACTGCAAGCAAGAAAGAGAAACCGTCCAGGAATGCCCTGCCTCTGCCCGCCTGGCGCCCTCAGGCCCCACCCATTGTGCTAGAAACAAGCAGCTAGTCCATGATGAAGCACAATGGGGAGGGAGAGATAAAGTTATCTCCAGGGGCCAGGCAGCAGCGCTGGTGGTGGAAAAGGCTGTGGGGCCTGTCATATGCCCTTTCTCTGCACAGCGGCAGCTGGGCAGCCTCAGTTAGGATCCCAGATGCTTCTTAAGGAGGAAAAACTTTTTGCCCCCATGGCTGAGGAAACTTGAAAAGTTGTTGCCACAATCTAGGAGCACACTAGTGCGCACATCATAGGGACTCCAATGTGTGCATGGAACTTTTTTGGGGGGTGCATACGCATCACACACACACACACTCACTCACTCACTCACTCACTCTGTCTTGTTGTTTGCTGTGACTGAGAAGATGCTTTACAACCACACTGTGGATCCCCTCTTGTGTGCACAGGCTGTCCTGCAATATGGAATCGGATCCATGGAGCTCCTGTACGTACAAGGCTCTGCACACATGTGGAGCTCTGTGCAAAGATGAGAGCCCCACAGAGGTCCCGATTGTAGCCAATATTCACTGAAGGCTCAGAGTCTAGACAGGGCCCTGGGAAGAGGTTCTAATGGGGTCAGGGCATTTGATTCTTCTCTGTTCCAAGCCCTTCTCCGCAGATTCCGTAGCCCCTTTTCTTTGATTGTTTCATGATGCCCTGTTTTGCAGTTAGGCCCAACTGAGCCCACGGAGTGCCGATGCCTCAGATAAATTGTTGCTGCTTCCGTCGAATGAAACTTGCTTCTGAAACGTCGAACGCAAATGACTACGTAGATCAAATCATCAAACCACATTCTTTTGAGTAACTTGCACATTCCTCCTCTCCCCCCCCCCCCCCCGATGAACTGGCAGATTTTGAGTTACTGGGTTGGGGAAGGCCATTTTCACCTCCAGTAGGATGGGCAAAGTTGAGCTGACCCCAAGCCCAGTCAAAAGAAAAAAGCCTGAACCTCTCCAGGGGGAGCTAAGAGAATGTCAGAAAATTGTTTGGAAGAGTGATCTCATAAACTCTGGCATGGGCCCAAGCCGTTGGGAAGAAGCAGAAGCTCAAGGAGTACATTCAGGCAATCTACTGGTGAACCAGTAACCAATTTCTGGTGGGCCACCTAGTGCAAGGGCGCAGAAGCTCAGGCCCGGGGGCCAAATCCAGCTTTCCGGAGGTTCCCCAGATGGTCCCCCCTTTTCCCCCAAACCGCCAATTATTTCACGATTTCCCAGCTTTTGCACAGCACCCCCCCCCTCCATTCTAAAAGGTTGAAATGACTCACTTTAAGCTAAAATAGGCTGGTACTTTTTGGTAATTCGGCCCTGCCTACTACTAAAATGCAGCCCCCAAGAGCTTCTCCAAAATGGAAGCTGGCTTTCAGGCTGAAAGAGGCTCCACACCCCTGACCTCCTGCTGGCTGGATTCTTGCAAGCAACAACAAAATGCTGGTGCTTCCAGACGAGGCTTTTATTGTGCAATTGCCCTGCCTCAAACATGGAATGTTAAGGGGAGTACAGACACTGTCTTCTGTGGGAGTACAGAAGGAAGGGAGGGAGGGAGTACAGAACCCTCTTCTGTTTTCCCACCACTTCTTCTGCCTTTTTTCATACCACAAAAAATCCACGAAGGAACATAAGAAGAGCCCTGCTGGGTCAGACCAAGGGTCCATTTAAGTCCAGCACTCTGTTCACACCGTAGCCAGCCAGCTGTTGACTGGGAACCCACAAGCAGGGCATGGGTGCAACAGCACCCTCCCACCCATGTTCCCCAGAAACTGGCGTACACAGGCTCACTGCCTCTGGTACGGGAGGTAGCACATGGCCCTCAAGGAGAGAAAGACGGAAGAGCTGCGGATTGTCTTTTGAGTGACAGCGCTAAGAGGGGCCCCCCCCCCAATACTTGGGATTTCTTAACAGATATTTATTACGCTTTTAACTGTTGAGAAATTCTGTGTATGAACCCTTCCTTTGTACATGTAAAGAAATCAAAGTCTACTAAAGAAAATAAAAGGAGGCCACAGCAATCAGCCCATCCCCACTCCCCTTTGCGGGCCCTAACACGGCCACTCCAAACAAAACAAATCTGGGTGGGGGGGAGCAGGGTGAAGTGGTAAATGGTTCTACGAGGGAACCTCTTTCAGCCCGAGGGCTGAATCCAATTTCTGAGAAGCTCTCAGGGGCCACATTCCAGTGTCAAGTGGGGCCAGAAATACAAAAATGACCAGCATATTGTAGCTTAAAGGTCTTCCTGCCAGTAAGCAAGCCACAGGAGAGGCATTTCAACCTTTCAGAATGAGGAAGAAACTGCACAAAAGCCAGAAAACCACCAAATGATTGGGGGAAAGCAGCTGGGGCCAGAAGAAGGGGTGTGGTGGGCTGGGGAAGCATGGAAGACCAGATTTACTCCCCCCTCGGCCACCCCTGGGCCTGAGGCTCCCCACTCCTGTACTGGGGGAGGCACATTAGTGCCCATTTTATACTAACCAAGAGGGTGAAGCGGCAAATCCAATCCAAACGTGCACAGATTCCTGACTTCAGCTAGCAGCTTTTCTGCACCACTTTAGAACAAGGGTGGGCAGAGTAGCAGGATGTACTTTGATTTTTTTTTTTCTAGAACCCTGAGATCCACCAGCTGTAAACAGATGCAAAATAGTGGCTCAGGTGGGCAGCCATACATTACAGAACAGAGTGCCTCTGAGCACATGCTCAGCCAGGAATTTATGAATGGTACTGTAACCAAGTAAACAAGTCCTTCAAACACAGAAATCCACTCTTATCCCCCCCGCCAAACATTCGTTTTTTGGCAATCTAATTGGGGGAGGGGGCAGGATTTTCAGATTTTGCTATTGTTAAAACAATTGGCAGGCATAAACTCTTGCCAATCTACTGCAAAATATGCAGGGATCTACAGGAGATCCTGACCTACCTTCTGCCAATCCCTGCTTTAGAAGATGCCCACATCACATGCGAGATCATTTCATGCACAGGAATTGCACCTGAACAAGAACCCTTGAACTACCCGTTGCATTTGCAATCAGGGAAGCCAAAGAGCAGTGAGGACAGATTTCGTTCTCAATGCATAAAGTGCGTGATTAGGAATTAAATAAGGATTTTGCAATAGCAACTGCGAACCTGGAATTTGGGGGCATGAGGAAGTCATTATCCTGTTGGAAGAGTGAGAACATCTACTCCCTTCCCCTCTCCCCCGCAAAATCTCTGCCCCATCAGCAACAGAGCTTACACGTAGCGCAGAGCTCTAAACCAGGGATGTTGAACCTCTTTCGGATCAAGGGCTGAATCCCGCTTTGGAGAAGCTCTTGGGTTCCACATTCCAGTGGTGAGTGAGGCCAAAGGCGAAAGGGGTGGGGCCAAAACATAAAAAAGTACCAGCACATTGTAGCTCACGGCTCCTACTGCCAGCAACTGAGCCTTACAAGAGGCATTTCAACCTTTTAGAATGAGGAAAAAAACTGTATGAAAGTCAGGAAACCACCCAGTGATCAGTGGTTGAGGGAAAGGGGGTGAGGAGAAGGAAAAGGGGCGTGGCCATCTGGGAAACCCTGGGGGGGGTGGATTGGGAGCACAGTCAGGACGGTTTTGGCCCACGGTTGTGCATCCCTGTTCTGAGCCATGCCAAAACTGGGAAGCCTTCAGCACAGAATTTGATAAGAGCGGCATCAACACACAAGAATGCCCTTAACGGCAAACACCTCCCCACTAGATACCATATTCCTGACAAAGCTAGCCTTGGTCCCCCGAGTTCAGAGCGTCAGATCCAAGAAAGAGGTCAGGAGTTTGGTTCACTGTCATGACTGTTTAATTACAAAACCTCACAGAGCTGCTGCATGACTGCGCCACCGCCAAACATCCGATGAGCTGCAGAGAGCGAAGACAGCCCCAAAGCCCTGGTAGGAAAGGCGCAAAACGGTGGGGGTAGAAGCTGGCAAGGGGGGCCTCCCCAGCACCTTTTTGCACCTGCTTCAGAGGAATGAGGAACTGGCTCCCCAGGATACCTTTTGTCTCGTTGTGCTGTCAATGGGCAGCAAGCGTGGCCATGTCTCTTTAGCAGGGTCAAGGGAGACTTTGGGCTGGAGCAGCTCCCCTTATCGCTACTGCTGTGGCAGCAGCTACACCTGCACCAGTTCTCTTTTTTGCCATCCCCGGCACACCCGCTCAGCTCACTAGCTCCCCTTCGGGCGGCGGTGGGCAACTTGTGGCCCTCCGGAGGTTTTGGCTACAGCTCCTCTCATCCCTCACCACTGGCTATGCTGGATAGGGCTGCTAGGAGTTGTAGGCCAAAACATCTGGAGGGCCGCAAATGGCCCGCCCTTGCCTTAGGGCATCAGCTAGCCCTCCTGACCGGGAAGAGCACAAAAGCTGGAGCCTCATCGAGAGCCGGAGAGATGCCCCCATCACACGTCAATCACATACGGTGCCACAAGCTCCAGGTCCACAGTAGACTCTTCCAGCGGCTGCTCCACATGGAAGTCACGCTGGTGCTGGGGCCCCTGACAGGCCTTCTTGCCCCCACGCTGGGGAATGGGCAGCTCCGAGTGGTGGGCCGGCAGCGGGGGGGTGAAGAAATATGGGTGCAACAGCGCCTGGAGAGGAAAAAGGAAGTGGAATGGTCTTACTGGATCAGGCCGAGGGCTCAGTATCCTGTCTTCAGCAGTGGCCAGCTAGAGGCCTCTGAAAGCTCACAGGCAGGAAGGCGATGTTAGTTTTCCCTTTGTTGTCCCCCAGCACATGGTATTCAGAGGTATATCATGTCTATACATGTCAGTTGGACAGCATCCTGTACAAACATTGTGTATACGTCTTTCTTCCTCACACGTGCGTGCACATAGAACCATTTCCTATTATCTCAGCTTCAATTCCCAATTGACAATTGTGTGTGTAAATAAATAGTCACACTCAAACAAGGAGTAAGTTGCCTTTTCTCTCGCTCCCCCTCTCACACGCATGCACAAACACACACGCGCGCCTGCACTTGAAGTCATAAATGTCCACTGTCAAACAGCAACACAGCCTGGAGCACCCCCTGGTGGCAGTCTAGCGCATCAGACTCTTCCATTCCATTCTGAGTTAAGAACATAAAAGTCATGCTTGATCAAAGTCCAGAATTCTCTTCACATAGTTTCAAGAACCTTTCAATGTGATCTGCTCATTGCAGGGGTAGGCAACCCAGTGTCCTCCAGCTGCTTGGGATTATGACTTTCATAAGCCCCTGTCAGCATGGCCCAATGATCAGGGTGATGGGAGTTGTATTCCAAAACATCTGGAGAGCACCACAGTGCCTACCCCTGGCCTACTGTGACCCACAGCAGTATGCAGGTGTTTAAAAGGGGGATGCCTGCAATCTAATTTTTAATCAGCCTTCAGAGCCCTTATCCAGCACACCTGAATTGCACTTGGTTCGACAAACGGGACCGCCTTCTGTTAGTGTGCGGAAGTCCCCTGCACACCTTGCCCATTTCCCCAACTATGGCTTCCCTACTTTGTGCTAAGCTAAACCATGGGAGAGGGAGAGGAAGGGTGTCCCCAACTGGCCAAGCACAAAGGAACCATGAGGCACGGGCAACCCAAGGGCAGGCACCAACACTACCCTTGCATCTATCTATAGCGCAGATCAATTTTGCAGCTGATGTTAACCAACCCATGAGAATGGTGCTCGCTCCTTAGCTCAGGTCTGCACAACTTGCAGCCTGCCATGGGTTCCATAACCCCCTGCATGTGCTGCTTGCCTGGAAATGCAAGAACAGGTGATTTAACAAACCGCTGGTGGGGTGTCAGACATGGGATGCCGTGGGGCTAGGAGCGTCACACGTTGCCCGCCTTAACGAGTAAATAGCATTTGAGCCAGGGGTGTTGAACCTCAGGCCTGCAGGCCAAACACGGCCCATCTGGGTTCCCTAAAAGGCCAAGCCCACTCGCCTTTGCCCCACCTCCTTTCCTCCAACCGCCTGATGGTTTCCCAGCTTTTGCACGTTTTCCCCAATTCCAAAAGGCTGAAATGCATCCCCTACAGCTTAGGTACCAGCAGTAAGGGCTTTAAGGTAAAACAGGCTAGCATTTTGGCCCCGTCCCCACTGGAATGCACGCGTGCATGAACAAGCTTCTTCAAAACGGAACCCAGCCTTGGGCCGACACAGGTTCAGCCCCGCTGATTTAAGCAATCTGATTGAACTATGTGTCCATATGACTGCCAACCGTCACAGTGTGCCCCTCTGCCTCCTGAGGCCATTCTGGTGTCCGCAAGGCCAGTCTATGAACCTCCGCCGGTTCCCCCTCCATACTCTGCCCCTTACCTGTGCTGCCTGCACCCGCTGCTTGGACGGGTAGACCAGGAACTGCTTCAGGAGCTGCACGGCTTGCGGGGAGGCATCAGGCGCCACCTGCTCCAGAGGAATGGGCAGCTTCTCTTTGAAGGAGATCTTGTTGTAATCGGGCAGCTCCGTGATCTCCTGTCCCAACAAAAGGGAACCAGGATTGAAAGTGGGAAAATGGCTCTTGGCTTCTTCACGTGTAAAGTCCCCCTTCCTCCCACAGACAAAGGCAGGTCCCAGGCCCTGCGGCCCACCTAATCAGTACTAGACCCACCGGCCAGA
The DNA here is from genome assembly GCF_057233095.1 of Heloderma suspectum. NCBI lineage: Eukaryota > Metazoa > Chordata > Lepidosauria > Squamata > Helodermatidae > Heloderma > Heloderma suspectum. The sequence continues at coordinate 173,847,087 of NC_139459.1, forward strand.
TCTTCTGGTTAGGTGTCCCAAGCACTCGGAGGACGCAACACAGCTGCTCAATGTCGTTCTCTCCAGGAAAGAGCGGGGAATTGTTGAGAAGTTCCGCAAAGATGCAGCCCACAGCCCTGGTTGAAGGAGAGAGGGTGGGTAGCAGAACCAGGGGACAAGGGTCCAAGGGGGAGGTGAAACATCGGAGCCCCAGAATCTAGCCAAGCCCTTGTTTGGAGGTTCTACACTCCGAATTCAAAACTGGCGTGGAAGTGGATCTTGTGTTGTGGCTTCCCCAGAGAACAGCAGAGGGTGCTAAGAAATCTAGGCTCCTTTTCCAGGAATACTAGGTTGAGAGCTTTGGCAGTCAAACAGGCTTCATGCTGGCTTGCAGCAAGGGTGGGCAGAAGGTAGATCTCCAGATGTTTTGGACTTCAACTCCTAGAAGCCTCTGCCAGCATGGCCAGTGGTGAGGAATGCTGGGAGTTGAAATCCCAAATGTCTAGAGATCTGCTTTCTGCCCACCTCTGGATAGCATAGATGCCCTCAGAGAAGTAAAGTGATCGTTTCCAGTGCAAACAACATTTCCAAGGATCTAGGCATGTCTACTTTACAAACCGAGAGTGGCTTCAGTGTTGTGGCTTCCCCCACACCATTGAATGTATCTTGAAAACAGTCGGCATGCTCACAGAACCACATCTCCCAGGGTGCCTTGCAGGGAAGCTACTGTGGTGAAACCAGTTTACCTTGGTAGAGTACATTTGCCCCAAGGCTCTTCTCGGGCTCCAATAAAACTTTTGCTTGCTCTTTGCAAAAGAGGCTGATCCCCACACTGGCCCAAATTCATACATGTCTAGGGAGCCTATGACGCCCAGGAATGGGAGAAGAGTGTGGTTAGCTGCCAAGTGTTTGCATGTTCAGAGTCCCAAGCTCTGGTGGTGGGCAGGGCCAACGGGGCAGGACCAAAATGACAAACCATACCAACATACCGTAGGTTAAAGCTCTTCCTGCTAGTAACGAACCCTTCAGGGAGGCATTTCAACCTTATAGAATGGCGGGGGGAAGCTGTGCAAAAGTTGGAAAACCACCAAATGATTGACAGCTGGGGGAAAGGAGAAGGGTGTGTGGCCATCCGGCAAATCCCAGAGGGTCGGATTTGGCCCCCTGGTGGGCTGAATTTGGCCCACGGGCCTGAGGTTTAACATCTCTGCACTACTGCAAGCCCCATACTGCACTATTACTGGTTACACCCAGGAAACCTATTGCAATTGCTTATGAACTGCACGACTCACTACTTTTCAGGTCTTCCCAGAAAGGCTGCAAGTCTGTCTTGCAGGCCACCTGAGCAACAGCCTTGACCCCAGGAGGCTCTTCACAGCTGGGTGCTGGACTGCAGAGTCTTTTACAGAGGAGTTGACATCTCACTTCTCCGAGGTAACGTTGCTCTCCCAGAGAAAAGCAGAGTCACAGAATGCTGGTAATACCCCCCCCCCCCCCCGGCCAACCCATGTACTTAAGTATACATGGAATCCAGAACCACTGGGGGAATCTAGGTGTTTTTGTCCGAGCTCTGTGCTAATCACTGCTATTTCCAATGGGGTGGGATGAATCTCTTAGAAGGGAGATCCATAAAATAGCACGGGGTGGATGGGAGAATCCAAACCCTTAACAGCAAAAGACATGACAAAAATGCTCACCACAGATCCACACCTTCGTCATACTTCCGAGCGCCATACAGGAGTTCGGGGGCCCGATACCACCTAGTGGCGAAGATCATGCAAGTCATACCTTTGAGGATATCCCAATCCATTCAGCCCTGGCTCCAACCACCTACGGGGCTCAACCTTTCTCACACCACCTGAATCACAGTTCCTGGCAATCTCCTGCCCTGATGCCAGTGGACACCACAGCCTTCTAACATCGATGCCACCCCTCAAGAGACTTGGAATAAAGTGTGGGGGTTTGGGGGTGGGGGTTCTCCCTTCCTTGGCTTAATGCACCACCTGCACCCCTTGCCCACCCCTATTCACCTGGTGGCCACTTGGTGGCTATACAGCCTCTCTCCATCGCTGGTGAATACCCTGGCCAGGCCAAAGTCAGCAATTTTCAGTTGGCCCGTGGAGCTGATCAGCAAATTTGCCGGCTTCAGATCCTGAAAACGACAGACGGCAATTCAAACATATCTGCAGGTATGGAGGAAGAATCAAGGGGTGAAGACAGGCGGCGCCAGCAGGTCAGAGGAGGCGAGAGGGGGGTCTCGGGGAGGAGGGCATGATCTCGTGGTCAGACTGGAGCAGGCCTCACCCGGTGCATGATGGAGTTGGCATGGCAGAAGGCCACCCCCTTGAGCAGCATGAGCATGTAGCCCTTCACTTGGGCCTCCAGGAGAGGCTGTTCGGAGTTGCGAATCACCTCCGACAGGTCAGACAGCATGTACTCGAACACCAGCACAAACCCCGTGCCGTGGGGGAAGACATCCTTCAGCTTCACCACCTGGGAAGAGAGAAGACGCAGCCTGGCATGAGCCTTGTAACCTCTAAATGGGGAGTAGCAAAGAGGCCGACTTACAAATCAAGAAGTCCCTGGTTCAAATCCCAGCTCCGCCACATACGAAGCAGGTCGCCTTAGCTCAAGGATGTAGAACCGCAGGCCATATCCGGTACTCCTCGGGGCCATATCTGGCACTCCGGGATTCCCCAGAAGGCCCTGGCCTCACCCCACTTTCTCCCAACCACCAATGGTTTGCTTTGTCTCCCTGATGCGACCCCCCCCCCCCATTTCTACTGGCAGAGAGAGCTTTAAGCTACAATATGCTGGTGTTTTGGCCCCACCCTTTTTTGCCTCCAGCCCCGCCCACCACTAGAATGTGGCCCCCAAAGCTTCTCCAAAATGGAATTTGGCCCTTCTGCCTTAGGTGAGCCACTGTCCAGCATCAGCCCTCCTACCATCGCCAATATCACAGGGTTGTTTTACCACAAGATAATGTACGTAATACACTTGAAGGTTTATTATCAGCCCCCTTTAAAATGATTGATGGTTTCCAAAATAAACCCTGAAATTTTACAACTGGAATAACTTCTGCACACTGGCCAAATGTGGCTTAATTTAAATGTTTTGTCCAATTTGGTTTTGGACAGCTCCTGTTCTTTCATTGCAGAGTTTGGAACAGAGGGGAGCAGTTCACTGACAAGCGTGGGGCCAGGGCAGGATGAGTGTCAAAACTTAATGGCTCCAGTGCACACATGGAGAAAGCTGCTCACATGAAACTCCACATGTCCAAGGGAGCCCCGTGACATGCTTGTTTGAATGATGGGCGAGTCTACAGGAAGAAATCCAAGCTCTTGAACCCAGAAATTTCCCCGCCCCACTTCATTCCCCAACAGTCACTATTTCTCCTATTTTTAGGGGAAACTGCTAGCATGTTTGCAGGTTTTGCTGTAGAATAGAAACTGGATTAAAAAAAAATGGTTCAGAGCTTTTCAGGAATAATGCATAAGCTGCATGGTTGTGACTGTACTACAAAGTATAGTCTCTAATGTGGAATCCAAGGAAATTTGAGCTTTTAAAAAAGTTTCTAGCCCTCATGTTTACAAAGAAATAGCTTAAAACAGAGAGGTTCTGGGTGAACTTTCTGCTGATGTAGGAGAGGGGCACCTTCCTTCATCATAGCCATCAACCACTGCCTATTGACATCCACCATTTTCCATTTCCCTATCTTTATAAAACCTATTCCTGTCATTGTATCTCTTCTTTTTCCAGGTCTGGAGAGAATCCCATACAGTTCAACAAATGTTTTAAAATGTAAACATGCAAACTGCAAACCCCACACAAACTCAAGCAGATGCATGCAGTTGTGTCCACTTCTACACAATTAGATTTGCATCATATTGTGCTAGTGTTGCATTCCAAAACCCCCGGGCTTAAAAAAAAATGTATATGAAAGGATTGTAACTTCAGCCATTTAACACAGCTTGTTTCCAAGGCTTAACAAAACCTTCTCCAAACCACAGCTTCATCTCCCCTCAATCTCATGCAGGGATGAGCAACTTGTGGCCTTCCAAATGTTTTGGCTTACAACTCCCATCATCCACTGGCTATGCTGGCTAGGGCTGATGAGAGATATAGGCCAAAAATCTGAAGGGCCACAAGTTGCTGACCCCTGATCTAATGCAACTCATCTCCCCCCCCACCCCACCCCCACACTCTCTCTCTCTCTCTCTCTCTCTCTCTCTTCAACAGAGGACTCACATGCTGATTTTCCTCAATCTCTTGCAGGGCTTTGATCTCCCGAAGTGCTTGGTTGGGGATCCCATCCTCCAGCTTGCGGAGAGCCACCTTCTTCAGGGCTACTGTCTCTCCAGTCTACAGAGGAAAAGGGTACAGTGAAAACCAGAAGTAGGTGTTCTCACCCTCCACTTCCCTCCCCCAGAACATAAGAAACCAGGAGCTTACAGCGACAGCCTCCAGTAGCAAGAGGGATCCCACTTACTTCTATGTTCTTAGCTTTGAAAACAATGCCATGGGCCCCTTCTCCAATGCGGCCTAGGATGCTATATTGGTCCATGGTGGCCCCTATGAGCGGGAACGGAATCACAGGACGTTCTCAGTGGTGTGACTCGTCTTGGAGCCCATGCATGATTACTATGAAACAGTATGGAACACAAGAGTTCAGCTTTCATCATGGATGCTACACTCCTCCAAGGCGGCAGGTTTCTATAGCTGTGTATGCACTACCCATTTAAACTGATTTGAAACTGGAGTAACTGTCATGGCTCCCAGCAAACGAACTGTAGGCTCTATGAAGGAATGCAAACAAGACATTCATAATGTCATCACCAAATGACAATTGCTAGATTATTTGCAGGAAGCTGTAACAGTTAGATCTGTTTTAAAAACCCTCTGAATAAAGGGGTGGGGGGAATCAGCACTAAAGCTCACTGTGGGATACAGACTACAGTAATAGAAATACACTATAATGCAGGGGTGGAGAACATGTGGCCCTCCAGATGGGGTCAGATTACAACTCCTACTATGCTGGCTGGGGCTGATAGGAGTTAGAGTCCAGTATCATGGTGAGGGCCACAGGTTCCCCACCCCAGTATAATGCATTGCACCCTTTCTCCATCATGGGCTCCAACAGGATTCTTGCATATCATATCGAGGCTGCAGTCCTATGCTCACCTACCTGAAAGTGGGTCCCATTGAACCCAATGGAGCTTACTTCTGAGTAGACATGTACAGGATTGCAGTGTAAGATACTGAAGGGGGCAAAATTGGGCCTTAATGGATTTCTTTAAGGTTCGTACATATTCCTTTTTCAGATATAAAAAAAGAATGCAAACAAAACAAAAAAACAAAAAAGAAGCCAAGACACAAAACCTCAGTTAACTGGGAACAAAAGAACAGAGTTACAAACAGTATACAGGAAAATATATTAGTGTAGGATGGAAGCAGCATTTCCTGATGGCAATTTAGCATAAAAGTGAAATTCAAGACAAAACTATAATGAACTATTCTTTCCTCAAGAATGGAGATAAATGCATGCCTTTTTGCTGAACATTTGCCTTGTTTGCAATAAAGGACACAATGTAGAACCATCACTCCCCCACCCCCTCCCGGAAAAAAAAGTCTCTGTGAGTTCTTCCTACTACATCCTTGGTGAGAGAAGTTATTTTATTGATAATCAGGGCTTTGTCTGAGCCATGATACAGCTCTGAAACACATTGCATAAAAGGGTACAAGCCTTTCTTCACACAGGATGTACTAAAATGTAAAGTGTAATACCTGTATTAGGCCAACCAAAAAGATGACAAAAATGTGCAAGCTTCTGAGATCTCCAGATCTCTTCATCAGGCAAGATGTTACTAAAAGCAGGGGGTGGGGGGGAGATGGGGAAGAGAAAACCCCTGACTTGATGGTGAAGTCACAGTGTTTGCATGTTCAGAGTCCCAAGATGGGGGTTGGGGGTGGGGAGAGGAGTCTACAAGTCTTGCGATGGTTACAAGGGTGGACCTGGAACTGCCCTTAGGGCTGCTGAGAACAGCTGGACTTTATATTTCCGAAATAGGTGATCCAATATTTCCCCTCCCTTGTTCCCAGTAACCCTAGGGCCAACTCCCCCAGTTCTAGTATTATGAAAGAGGGAGGGGGGGCATCTCTGCCCACTTTTTCAATTGTTGTTGTTGTTGTTGTTCAGTCGTTCAGTCGTGTCCGACTCTTCGTGACCCCCTGGACCATAGCACGCCAGGCCTTCCTGTCCTGCGCTCTCTCCCGGAGCGTGCTCAAGTCCATATTCATTGCATCGGTGATGCTATCCAGCCATCTCATCCTCTGCCGTCCCCTTCTCCTTTGGCCTTCAGTCTTTCCCAGCATCAGGGTCTTTTCATCATTTTATACCCCTCTGCCATGTCCCCCCATTAGCCACCCTTCCCCACGCCCTTAACTACAAAGGCTCCAATGATTCGCCTTTCCTCGCACACAAGGCTCTCCATCCTCTGATAATTTCGGATGCCCTTTTCTGAACCTTTTCCCAATAAAGAAAAGAGCTACATCTGTTGAATTTCTACCCACCGCACAGCTGTTAAAGGCACAGAGCCTCTTGTAAGGAGGAAAAAGGTGGCAACTCTAGCAGGAACAGTCAAAGGGCACCCCCCATCGCCTGAACCCCAATCTTACTCCACCATACGCACTCAGGATCCTGGGAGACGCGCACTCAGTGCTGCTCAGCTCTTCAAAGGGCTCCCGGCACAGCTCCATCCAGCCCGCATTTCCTCCGGCTGGGCGCCTTTAAATATTGGCAAGTCGCGCCTGAGAAGAGCCCATGGAACGCAACCGAATGCTACCGCCTCTTCCCATCATGCACCGCTCTCTTGGCCGCCGCCGCCGCCTCCAGAATCTAGGGTCGAGTCTTAATGGTCCCGCAAGCCATGACTTCAGGTTCTCTATTGCAGTTTGTACAATCCTCCATGCGCGGGCCTAACTCGGTGGAAATGAGGAGGCAGACTTAAGAGACACCTTCTCGTTACCTCGCTTTTGAAAAAAACGAAGCTACGCCAGGATGACGTCTTTTCCTAGCACCGTTTGCAGAATGCCTACGTGACAAGCAATTTCTAGAGGGGCAGTGCCCCCTGTTAGTCTGTTGCAACAAAAACAGCGAAGAGTCTTGTGGCACCTTAAAAGACTCAGGCTACAATCCTGTACACATGTACTTGGGAATAAGCCCCACTGGACCCCATAGGACTTACTTCTGAGTAGACATGCATAAGACTGGACTATAACAGGTTTATTATGGCATATGCTTTCAAGAGGCAGTGGTGAGAGAAGCTTCCCCTATCAAAAGTCCACCTGTCGTCTAGGTTTCAAACTTTAATACCTAGAGCAGGGGTCCCTAACCTTTTGGGGTCAGTAGGAACATTTGGAATTTTTTGAGTGTTGTGTGTGCTCTCACAAAATGGCTGCCACAGGGTGTTTTTGTTGTTGTTCAGTCGTGTCCGACTCTTCGTGACCCCATGGACCATAGCACGCCAGGCCTTCCTGTCCTGCGCTCTCTCCCGGAGCGTGCTCAAGTCCATATTCATTGCATCAGTGATGCTATCTAGCCATCTCATCCTCTGCCGTCCCCTTCTCCTTTTGCCTTCAGTCTTTCCCAGCATCAGGGTCTTTTCCAGAGAGTTTTCTCTTCGCATTAGGTGGCCAAAATATTTGAGCTTCAGCTTCAGTATCTGTCCTTCCAATGAGCAGTCAGGGTTGATTTCCTTGAGGATGGACTGATTTGACCTCCTTGCAGTCCAGGGGACTCGTAAGAGTCTTCTCCAGCACCACAGTTCGAAAGCATCAATTCTTCGGCGCTCAGCCTTCCTTACAGTCCAGCTCTCACAGCCATACGTTGCTACTGGGAAAACCACAGCTTTGATTATACAAATCTTTGTCTGCAAGGTGGTGTCTCTGCTTCTTACTATGCTGTCTAGGTTTGCCATAGCTTTCCTCCCAAGGAGCAAGCGTCTTTTAATTTCATGGCTACAGTCACCATCTGGCCATCCATAAAATGGCTGCCATGGTGGGCATGGCCAGTCAGAAAACACATTTCCCAGAAAGCAAACCAGTGAGACTAAAAGATGCGTAACTTTCCGAAGAGCCTAAGTACAAGGCAGAGGCGAGGGCTGAGCTCCAAAACACAAAGCCTCTCTGTTGAACCCAAATGAAGATGGTGCTGGAGAGCTGGACTTTGCTCTGAAGCATGCCAACCTTGCAGGGTTTTTTTTTTAAAAAAAAAATAACATCTTAAGGAAATAAAATAAAAATCAGGAGGGGCAGGAAGCCTGGCCAACACCAAGAGAGATGTCCATGGGTGCATTGGTCCCCATGAGCACCATGTTGGGGACGCCAGCCCTAGAAGAACAGGCATGTAACTGGCATGCCCCCCTCTTGTCCTGGTGCTCTGAAAACATCACATCTCTATTCCCAGCCTTCCCAAAAGGCAACGTAGAAAAATTGCTATATAGAATTGAAAAATGATATCCGGGCCAAATAAAAAGCTCTCATACCTTTAACAGCTGTGCGATAATAGGCAGAATTCCCCCAGTTGCAACATTTCCCATTATGGAGACACTGCAACGAAAAAGACCCTTTGACCCAAACCTGTTTTATTTAAAGGTTGCCTTCCCCAACCTGGTGCCCTCCAGATGTATTAGACTACAACCTCCAGCATCCCCTGGACAACATGGCTGGAGGGCAGCAGCTGGGGAAGGGCGGTTTACATTCTTTTCCTCGTAGCTACTTCTGCCCTTCTTGGCTCACGCATGGCGGATGCCAATCGGAACCGGAAGTGGTGGCTGCGCGGGGAGCTTTTTAAATATCTCTTTGGGCTTGGCGGTACGCTTGCCTTATACTGGCCTCGTTGCCTAGCAACCCATCTCCAACGCTTCCCCGATGCTGCAGGTCAGCCTGTCTGTCATCTGAACAGGCTTCTGCCCTTAAAGGGACCAGCGATAGTTTATAAACCTGATGGCAGGTCCTGGGCCTGTCTCTGTTTTCGGTGGGTGTGAGCTGCTTTGGGAGGCAATAATTCTCTGGACAGCAGGATAAACATTCAGTAAAAATAAATATCCCCATGTGGGAAAGAGCCACCGAACTCCTCAGTTCACTTTGAAAGTGTGGCTGTGGGTTGCCCCACTTCCCCCCCAGCTGCCTGGCAGGGTTCCCTCTGGCCTTTAACACCTTTCTCAACGCATAGTAGTTCAACTGGTGATGTTTTCCCCGTTTCTCCACCTCCATGCTAGGTGTGCTTCACCTATTACATATCTGCCTGTCAGATATTAGAGCAACAGCAGCCCTGTCCGAAAGAAAAGTGGCAGCCGTAGGGTTGACTTGGGGAACTTAACATGCAACAGCGAAGGAACTCCTCTTCCCCCTAGAGGTCCATCAAAATCAGAGCTTGAATACATTGTTTGAGTTGACATTCATCAACCAGTTGTAAGCAGGCACAGTATGCGATTTTAATTTCTGCATAATTTCTATGTTAATTTGAATATGTTCTCCTTTCTCTCACTTCTTATACTGTGATTTAAAAAAAAAAAAACTAAACCTCCTCACTGGAGGACAATTCCTTGCACTAGTTCTGGGACTGGTGTAAAGTTGCACCATTGACGGGGTTGTGGCCTGGAGAAGTAAAGGATATGGAGTAAGTGTGGTCCTCCCCTGAGTCAGCCCCTCCCACCTAAAACTCTGCCACATTTTAGCTGTTGTTCCAGGGTATCTTTGCCACTAGAACAGCTGCACTGGAAGAGTGTTCCACGTGTGTACCTGAGCTGTTCCGCTGCTGTAACAAGCCCAAACAAAAATCTTTTTTCCCTCCCTTCTTGGACATGTCCCTGACCAGGGAACATCTCTATAGGTACAGAAATCTGCATTACTACAACCACCTATCGTTTGGTGGCTTCCCAGCTTTAGTGTGATTTCTTACCCATGCTAAAAGGTTAAAATGCCTCTCCCAAGGCTTGGTTACTGGCAATAACAGCTTTAAGATAAAATATGCTTGTATTTTTGGCCCCACCCCTTTTGCCTTTGGCCCCACCCACCACTAGAATGCAGCCCCTGAGAGCTTCTGGGAAATGGAATTTGGCCCTCTGGCTGAAAGAAGTTCTGCACCCCTGATGTATAGCCTGCCATTTCTGTAACCAGCCTTCATACATCTGTTATTAGAAGACAAGACTTCCGCACTTTTGAGGTGGCAGTTTTACCTTCTAATCCCAGATGGGCAGGGGCTGGCTGTTGTTATTCAGTGAAATTCTGCCCTCTACCTATCTGCTCAGAGGCGAAATATTCATTGTTATTGCCTCAAGTCATGTATTCAAAAACAGGTTGAGGGGCTGAAAGAACAGAGCGCAAATTCAACTGTGGCTAAGACAAGCCAGCTTCCCCTGGGCTTTTTGAAGCCATGACACTTATCTATTTCTGGCTCCCACACCAGGAAGAGTTTGTGGTTTTCAGCAATCAGCCTGTTTTCTTCATGAGACACACACTTCACAAGCCCTCATTAAGCAAATGAACTGCCTTTGTGTATTCGGCTGTGGCCTAGTTTATAAACGGTGCATCGCCCCTCCCCTTTCTCTCACTGTTCTCACTTCAGAAATGTTGGGTCAGGAGCAGACCTCAATTTGAGCTAAGAGGACTCACACACTCATCCTCTCACACCCTCATTTTTAATTGATGCCAGGGCCTCTGCTGACAATTATGATTTATATTGTGGCCATCAGTGGAAATGACAACTTACAGCAGAAGCAAAAAGACAGGCTCCATACCCCTTAAAAAATAATTCATGCAGAAATAGGTTACAAACTACCACCATGCATTCTATGTGCAGAAGTTGACCAGATGGGCAGTTGAATCTTATGTCAACACTGATAATGGTAAAATGACCTCCACCACACCTGGGAGCAGCAGACACAGCTCTGTCCTCCAACCTTGCCACTGGTCACTACCCCTCAGCTCTGCCTAATGATAGGGCTGGCCCTGGGTAGACTAAAGGAAGGGGATCCACAGTTGCTCATCTCCCTTCATCACTAACTTCTGCAACCTCCACCCCACACTGGAAGGGGGAACGGCACTGACTGGCACATTGGGGGGGGATCATGGCTGAGATGGAACAAAACAGAGGAATGTTTGGCAGCACTGGGCGTTGGGGCACAGGATGGGAAAACTAAGAGATGTGAGCAATGATATATTAGAAATTACAGCTTTGTACTCATATGTCCCATGATGTAACTGCATAGGCATATCGCAGTCCTGCACATGTGCATTCATACAGAACAAATCAAGAGTATGTCATGTTATATTTTAAAACATAGGGTAAGCTTCTTGTCCTCATTGCCCTAGAACAGAGGTGAGTGAGGAAGCTCTGGCCCATGAGCTTCTTTTGCAGGCCCCGCCCTTTCTCCCTTCAGCTCTGTGTAGAAACCCCCACTCTTATCTCCAATCAGTGATTGGAGATAAGAGCTGGGATTTCCTTGTTGAGTTCTGAAGGCAGCCTTTTTCAGCCCAGTGCAGGGAAACTCAGATAGGAGCTTTAAAGGCATTTAAACTTCAAATAACCTGCTCTTTAAATTTAAAAGGCATTTAAAGAGCAAGGGGGTGGATCTGCCTTTCTATCAGTGCAAGGGCAGTGCTTGCATAACAGGACTTCTGCATCCTCTCCTCTCCCACTGCACCCTCCAGAACTGCTCCTGTGGACACTCTGAGACAGATTTGGAGGGCATGCTGGTGGGATGAGGGCTGCTACAGCAGGAGGAGGGGACAGAGAAGTTCCATTCTACAAGTGGTATCTGGATCCAACCCAAGGTATTTAAAGCAGTCCTGCAAGGAGAAGGTGTGGAAACACAAGAGGCTTGTGTTTTAAAAGTCTCTTTCTGTGGCTTATGTCTGAACCCCATTTCTGTGGCTTACTCCTGAGTAGACATGCATAGAACTAAGCTTTGGCTTGTATGTCTGAAAGCTGTTGCTTACTCATGGGTAGACACACAAAGTACGGCACTGTCTAGGAAAAACAAATGTAACCTTGAAAATGTGTGCCACCGGCCCTGGCACAGCAAAATGGCTGCAAGCACAAATTAGATGCCTTTCTGGTCAGCACGGAGTATTCCAATGGGTTCTTTTAACTTGGGAGACTCTAGCAGAGTTTATGCTTTGGGATATCAAACTAAAACAGCTACAGAGATCTGTGGTTGCCTGCCTGCCTGCCTGCCTGCCAAATATAATCTTTTGTGGCTCCAACATTTAACACGTCATCCCAAAGTGAGAAACAGTGAAGGCAAGAAAAAAGAAACTGGCAAAGTTCTATCCTGGGCTCATCTCCCAGGGAGAGCGGGGCTGGGATGCCAAGTCTGTAGGAGGAGGCCTTGCGTGGGTGTGTTAGGAGGGCTGTTTGGACACGGAGTATACGGGAAAAGCACAAAGAGAGCCAGTCTGGATAACTAACACACACACACCCTTGTACACCCAGATCAGTCAAACTCAGAAGCTGAAGAATAGGCAGATTCAAAAGCTCACACAAATACTGAGACATCTGCTGGGTTACAGAAGGAGGGCCAGGAGCCAGGACGTTTGGTTCCATCCCCAAATGTGGATGGGAGAGCAGTTTAATTGCTAGATTATAAGGGGTGGGGGTGGGGTGTGATCAGGGCAGATCAAAGCTGCCAGAACTGTTACTTTGGTTCCAGGACTTTGTGCTCAGTGCTTCTCCATCCGCCCTCCCACCAAAACCCTCCCCTGAGTAAGGGAACAGACAGTCAGAACAAAGAGGAAGATGCTTCAGGACTCGAGGAATCCCTCCATGGCTGGGACAGAGAGGTGAGAAAACTTCAGCACTACGGACAGGGTCACAGGTAAGACTCTTCTTTGCACTCTATGAGAAATAGGGGGTTTGAGAGGTTGGGGAACTGGCTCAGAAGGGGACCAAGGGAAGCTACTTCAGTTTTTCAAGACTTTGGCACCAGAGGACATCTGTCAGTATCTCGGTAACAGAAACAGAAGGCAAATAAAAAATATGCACCTCTTACTGAAGGTACTAGTCATTTTCTATATTATTAAAATTTTCAAAACTAAAATGCCATATAGTGTGGTTACTTTTGCTCCCAACACCTAGCGTTAAAGGAGCTCTCAAAAGTCTGAAAGCTTATGTTTTAGTAAGCGATCTCTTCACCTATTCTATCCCTCTCAACTCTTTGGTACTTGCATCCATCTTCATTTGGGGTGTATCAATCCTATGCAGAGTGGTGGATGGACAGGGTATTGAGTTGGATGAAGAACCAGGATCAAACCTGATACCCCTAGTGCACAGGCACAAAGGTTTCTGGTTAGGACTGAGGGCACAATCCTAACCAGAACTTCACAGGCTTGTTGGGCATTGATGAAAGGAGAGGACAGAGCTATATGGAAGCACATCATGGATCTCTGGGATAATGCAAAATATAAAGTATTTAAAACATTTCTAACTATTATTTCTATAGCACCATTTACGTCCATGATGTTTTACTGAGTAACATCATTTTAAAAAAAAAGATCCCTGGTCCAAGGAGCTTACAGTGCAAGTCTTGACTTTAGGGGAAACAGTAGAGTGGGAGGAGGGGAAAACAGATGGGGAAAGGTAAGAGTAACGGGATGCATTTTCCTCACAAAATTGCGCATGATTTTACTTTGATGGTAACTAGTTTGTTCCCGATTCATTCTCATGCTGATTGCACCAATTCCTCTTTCTGCCTGACATGCAAGGCATAGCTATCCCACAGCTCCTTGCAGAAAGTAATGGAACATGGTTGGACACTGGATTATGCACAATAAAGACATATAATTGCTCTAATTGCTGGAACTTTTGCATTCTACAGTAATCAGGCAGTTTTGTATGGTCTAATTTTCTTTTCTTTTCACAAATCCCCATAATCCATCAATGTGTTTTTTAATATTTACAAAGCAAAGTTCAGGATCTCTTAAGTAACAACTAATGTGTGTCAAGTGATCCTGAGCATGCACAGTTGCTTAAGATTTGCTTTAATTATCCTTTACTATTTAAAAGGAAAAGGTTACAGAATCCAAACATATATTCATAAATAGGAGGGGGGGAAATAAGTCAATGAAGTCATAAGAAAAAAGGAAAAGAGGGATCTAATTTAAAATTTAAACAATACAAATCTGTGCTTGAAGATGTAGAACTACTTAATCTATAGTCGAAAGCCTGCATTCTTGATTTAGAACATAAGTGTATTACGAATCAGAGAAGTGTGAATATTACAAATAGTAGAGGCTGTATTCATAGCGGCAAAGTACTAGTGCAAAATACTCTATTGCTCACTATCAGAGCAGAAAAGACCAAGGAAGCATTGTCTAGTCTTGTCTTCTTAGTGGGGGCAGCTAAAGGGTAAAAAACAAGGATGTTTGGCAACAATCCCTCTTAGTAAGGTTGATTTGCATTTGGCAGCATCCCAACAGTTGAAAACAAGGGGCTAAGTACCCCCTCTGTGGTCTGCTGCAAAAATCCTGGGCAATGATTGGAGCATTAACCTTGCTGCATCTGCCCCATGGGTGCCAAGGGAGTCACAACATCCCCATTCCCTTGCTGTGTGGGAAGCCTCTAAGGAATGGGAGATTGGTGGACCACACCCTGGGAATGTCTCAGGCTGCATTACTCTCCCCTCTCATGTACTTCCAGGACAGACCTGAAATCTGCTGGAGAGCAATGAGTCCTGGACTGGTTTCCTTAAAAAAATTTTTAAAAGCGGGGGAAGCATTTGTGTAAGAAACTCAAGCATACACTATCTCATGTGATGAGTTTTGCATATGTGGGTTGTTTTTTTACTGCACAGACAAATGGCAGAAAGCCACCAACTACTTCCCATAATACACGTGTGCGTGCACTTACAATGGTGCACAAGTGATCTATTTGTCCCTACATAGACATGCTATCCAGGTAGGAATTCACATGGGCCCTCTGAGTTATCAAAATCGGGTTTGTCTTTTCTGATGGGGCATATGGAGTTATCAGGGGAAATGTGAGATCTTCCTTCACATGCGTACATATTCATTCATTCCTGTGAGGATGGGGACAGAAAATAAAAGTACTGCCATGTTCATAAACCTCCAACACCAGTGTACTCTGGAAAGGATTTTGTTTTTAGGCATCTAAGCAAGCGTCTCATGTCTGTGTGGTCATGTTTCCCTAGAGCCCAAGACACGGAGACCTGTCAGCCAAGCTTTTAGGGAGCTAATTCAGACTTTCAGAATGACCACTTAATACAGTCCAGAAGGGGCTTTACCACTTCCAAATGCAAGTGGAGGAAATGGCATGTTGGAATGGCCCCTTGCATTAAAAACTCCTCTGCTCACAGCAAATTAGCTCAAGACTACATGATACTGACACATCCAGGAAAGTGTCCTCTTCCAACTGGCATCGAGTCATGTCCAGCTCAAAACCTTTTCTAGGTACAGCCCACCATATCACTAATAGCAAAAATAGGTACAAAACAAGGAACCAGAGCTATGCACCCTATAAGGGGTTTCCTCTACCAAACAGCACTCGGGCGTGTATGGTTTGGAGTGGCCCAAAGCTTGTTATGGGATGGAGAGCCCCAGTTCCTTATTTTCTACCTATTTGGCAGCATAATTGGCATGGGACAGCATGCTTAACAGTGTCCTGCACACTTTTAAAGCTTTGGGCCAGACATGACACAATGCTATCTTGTACAGGACTCTCTCCTGGACATGTGGGTCTATCATTTAAGGTGGCACAGAACTTATTATGGGATTCACACCTCCATTTCTTTATTTGCAATTCTCATCTGGGATCGCCATGCTTTAACATGCATTGCTCAAAAATGAAAGTTTTGATTTGAGAGAATTGTTTATCTTGAAGGGGATGGTCTCCCAGTCGTTAAAATATATGATATAGGGTAGTCATAAGCTTAGTTTGGGGTGCAGGGGCATATCACAGGCTAGTCCTTTTTCAGTTTACTGACAAAGCTGTTTCAGAGTTTTGTACACATAAGGGACTGGGAACTAGTAACCAACATTAGCATCACCTATGAGATCTTTCTCCCCAGTGGAGCAGCTCTTTTTTTTTTGTAGAGGATGAATGAGCACTAGGAGGTAAATTAACAGGATTTTATCCCCATCTCTCTCTTCCCACCCCTTCTTGCTCCCCTCTACAGACATACCACAATGTGCCATTCTGCAGCACTAATCTTAATTTGTGCCACCCTTCTGTGTCAAGGCATCGGTGCTCAGGAGTTCCCCATTCACACGCAACAGCACCATCATGATCAGTACTGGTACCAGACTGCACTGGATCAAATCCCAGTGATCAGTAAGTTGCTTCTCTTCTATGGAAAGGGTTTTGAGCACACAAGCAAAACGTACCTCATTAAGCTGACCTAAGCTGAAGTCCAGCCACATTACTAGGAAAGGGCAGGCCATACATTTGCTGTTTGACACCACTGTGCTTTGCTTACTGGGCAGTTCCAGTACAGATAATTATAACATACATACACACACATATATATATATATATACACGCACGCGCACACACACACACACCCCTCAGTGGTAACAGCACCTGTTTTGCATGCAAAAGGTCCCGAGTTCAATCCTCAGCATCTCCAGGCAGGGCTAGGAAAGAATTATGCCTGCAACACTGGAGAGCCATTTCTGCCAGCCAGTGTCAACAGTACTAGGCTATATGGACCAAGGGTCTGACTCATATAGCGGCTTCCAACAGTCCTATGTAAACTCCTATATACTTCTTGTAGGTCCTCTGTTCTCAAAGTGTGAGCAAGGCCTTCCTTCAGAGGAGCAAGCAGTTGTCAGAATAAAAGCAAGCCTTTCCTTGGGGGTCCCACAGGGCAGGACTGCTTACACTGAAACACCACACAAATGGGAGTACACACAAAATACAGTATTGGGAACAGATCTCAGGCAGCCGATGCTCAGATGTGGTGGGGAAAGATGCTACAGTTTGCTTGTAGTGGCCACCTGCCAATGAGGGAGACAGAGCATGGGGGAGGACCAGAAGGTGCCATTGCGGCGCTGGGGCCAGAAATGTTGCTCTCGCAGACCTTAGAAGTAGCTGACAAAAGTGGAGCACGCAGAACCTTGATGCTGGGTTCCAAAAGAAAAAGGGGGTCTCGATGGCTTCCTCCTCTCCAGCCTCTCCTCTCTACTTGCTCCCCACCCAAGGTGGAGGCACTTGCAAGGTGATTGCTGTCCGCCGCTGCTGCAACCGCAACCACATTGAAGAGCGGTCCCAAACCATCCAGTGTTCCTGCCTCCCAGGGAAAGTAGCTGGGACAACCCGCGGCAAACCTTCTTGCGTAGACAGTAAGTGGTGGGAGCTCAGGCCACCTCCTTGCAACCCCCCAGGAAAGAGGGAAATCCAAGAGGATCAAGGAAGAGCCAGGAACCAAGACACCTGGGGAGGGAAGAGAATGGAGGAGATATTGGAGAGGGGATGAGAATACTGAAGAAGTGTGAAGGTGCCCATTTCCTTTTAGAGGGACAGATCAGGATGCTGGTGGGGGTAAAGATAATCAAGCAAGAGAATGCAGGGAAGGAAGATTAAAGAGGTTGAAACTACAGGTCATTTTATGAGAGATGAGGATACAGGGGCAGTAAGAGAAACTGAACTTTGTAGAGAGTCCCTTGGGCAAGATGCAAGGGAATAAGGGATGGCTACTGAAAGCCAGTATTTGCTTTAATGGTATGCTTAAGGCATGCTATTTTTATACTCTAATCGGCCTCAAGTCTTTAGGAAAGAGCAGGATACAAATCTTACTTTAAAATAGCCTGGTTCACACATGGCATCAGATTGTACAGCCTGTGGCCCAGGAAGAAGTTCAGGGTCCTTGCACCTGCTCCTGGCCTATAACGTCCCCCATCCCAAAGGGTCTGGATGGACTGCAGAGGCTATCCACTTTGAGACCAAATGAAACATGAACCCCCACGCTCCAGAAACCTAGTGAAGCGCCTAAACCATTTGATTCCCCACGTGGGGCAAGCTAAAGAAGGCAGTGAATAGCCAAAAAAACAAGCAGCAGCAGAGACAGATGCTTATCTCTTCTCTGCAGCCTCCATCGTAACAGGGAAGTGGTGGTGCGACATGGAGCCCTGCCTGGCCGACGAGGAGTGCAAAGCGTTGCCAGACAATTCAGGCTGGATGTGCTCCCAAGGAAATCGTGTCAAAACTACCAAGGTACTATAGCCCCTCACATCCCCTCACCCTGCCCCCCAGGTGAAGCCCATGTTAGGCAAATATGTACACTGCCTCGTTTACTGCCTCCCAGCTGCCTACCCCACTTTACAGGCCTGTGCTCTGTTTTATTAAGCAGCTCTCGTGGACAGCTGGATGAGGCCTACTCCAATCTCAATTTGACAACTTGTGTTGGTTTCCTTTCCAGATCCATCCCAGGCACTGAAGCTTGAAGCCCATCTCCCAAGTGGCCAAGGCAGATATCTAATCATGGGCAAGGGCTTTGCTATGAGTGCTTGCTCCCACACTCAGGGAGGATGATGCAGCAGGCAAAGGACATGGAGAAAGCCACAATGCTCAAATGACTGCTATGGGGAAGATCTAGTGACCCAGGCTTGGGCTTGGATGCCTTTTCAAAGGGAGCTGCTGCTCTTGTGGGTAGCTGGGAAATGGAATCAAAGACCTGCCACTTTTATCGGAGGAAAGGCTCAAGTCTATTCCGCTTCATTAGCAGCATGTCAGCTCAAGCCCTTCTGTCCATCCAGCAATGCCTCCTCATACGAGGCACGCATCTGCTCGCACTCTCCCACCCCACCCAGCTGCTTTGGCAGACATCTAAACTGTCCAGGACAGAAGCCAAATAGCCAGTTTGTATTTACACCTGCAACACATAATACATACAATCTTTCTTTTAAAAGATCTTAAAATACAAGTAACCCAAAGATCAGGGGATTTGTAGTCTGGAAAGTAGGCTGTATCGGGCCCAGCTCTATGAAGCAGGTCAGCACCCCATTCTAATAAGCATCACAGCAAATGCACTTTAAAAGAAAAGTAGGATTTTTTTTTAAAACAAATCCCAGGTTAATAGGCTTTTGTACTAACAACGGGGGCAGATAGCCCACTGGGACCCAGCATCCTAAGCACATAAAAGTGCAACCAAAGTTCTCTTTGAGGATCAGAGGCAGTTTAGCTTACATGTGGTAGGTGACATCAACCTGGATGAACTTCCGATCATTCTGCACCCACAGGATGCTGGGTGGAAACTGCACGTGGACAAGAGGCTCCATAACTCACTCTCTCTGCCCCTCCAACCTGCCTTGGTAAGAAACTTTAAAGATGCTGGAGGTAGGTGTGCCACATTATCAGGATAAACCTTGGCTCCAGGGCAGGCCTGCACAACCTGTGACCCTCCAAGACAAATGCTGCCCACCAATCATGTTATTACTGTGGCCTGCAGGGCTGTATTTGGCTTAGTAGTTCAAGAACCATGAAGGTCTGGCTTAGGGCAAAAAGATACAGATCACCAGATATCCCCATCTCAGGGACACATTTCTGTGCTTCTTGCTACACTGGCATAGCTTCTGCTGGCTACAATCGCACCTCCTTACCTAACATACAAGGCCTGTGAAAGCAAGGGACAGACTGCTTTGCCTACCGATTTTTGCATGCTAACCAGGGAGGGACTCTCCAACATAACAGAGAAAGCAGGAGGAAACCCCACCACCACCACCACCAAACCAGAAAGCCAGGAAAACAGCCCTTCTGAAGTCTTTTATCACAGTCAATTCATCACCACCACACCCCGAGAACCTACATGCTGAGAAATGTCATCCGAGGATCTGGAATCGTTCACCCTGGGTAGGCTCTGGCTTCCCCAGATCATGTAGAACTAATTCTGGGGCACATCATTCCACGACCCGAAGCCCCCCACAGAGAGGTAGATATTACAGCCCACCCACCCATTTACGAAAATTCGAGGAATCAAATCCCTTGCATGCTGTTTGTTTGTGCTGTTGGGTGATGGTATTGAGTAGCTTCAAGGGGAAATTCCTGCCCCATCCCTGCAAAAACAGAAGGATCCCTGGGCCCAAAGGGCTTCACTGATAGTGTCCATAGCTTGGGTATCCTGGAGGTGGTGAGCCATCCTTGGGAGGCAGCTGACTGGGATCTTCTCCAAAGGGGTTGGCTAACAAGTAAAGAAGAATGAACAGTTAGTGACAAGCTGAAGATGGGGGTGCAATCACTTATGGGGCTTGAGCAGTTGAGTACACCTCTTTTGGA
The DNA here is from genome assembly GCF_057233095.1 of Heloderma suspectum. NCBI lineage: Eukaryota > Metazoa > Chordata > Lepidosauria > Squamata > Helodermatidae > Heloderma > Heloderma suspectum. The sequence continues at coordinate 173,867,353 of NC_139459.1, forward strand.
GGATGGAAAACAGCGGAGCATGCTGCCAGGAGGAGAGATGTGGGTTTCGGTGAGGGTGACTCATTAAATAAAGTGAAAAATCCCAACTTTTGTTGCAAGAAAATTCAGAACAGGTTGAAATGCAAACCTGTAAAAAAAAAAGAAGGGGTGGGTGCCAGACGTTGTGGGAAGGGAGTGCAACTTCTACATGCATTTATAGAACCACTAGCAAAATGCCCAAGGCTACGAAACAAGTGGTGGGTGTGGAAGGTCTTGATTTTGCAGTGGGGGTGAGGAATGACAAGCACCCATGCCCATTATAGCACCAACCTCACTGTAAAGGCTGGAGGCAGGGTTTGCCTCACAGCAACACTGTCTGTCACCAAAGGTGGCCTTTTATGTTCCTCTGTATGACAGAATGGCAGCCACAAACTTGCAAGGGAAAAATTAAAGGGGTGCAGAGGCAGGAGTTGAGTTAGAGGTGCTCTCTGCCCCTGATAAAAGAGAATCTGGGAAGCTCATCAGGCTTTGCTTTATCCCTGGTGGGTTCCCAACTTAATCTTATTTATTTTGCCCTACAGAACTCAGTGCAAGCTATTGAGAACTTGGTCCACCCCTTAATGTGTATGGAAACCAGGGGGAGACTTGTGTATGATTGTGATGCTAGAACAGCCTTCCCCAACCTGGTGTGCTCCAGATGTTTTGGCCTACAATTCCCATCACCCCGATAATTGGCTATGTTGACTGAGGCTGATGGGAGTTGTAGTCCAACACATCTGGGGGGCACCAGGTTGGGGAAAGCTGTGGCAGAATGCAATGGAATCCTGGGAACATCCTTTTAAGAAGACAAGACTGGAAAGGTAGGACCCCCGCTCCCCCTGCCAGCCCCAAAGCAGGATCCCACCAATTCCCACCCACCACAAAGGGATCAGTCCGCATAATCCTCACTACCACTGAGCCATAAGCAGACAACAGGGGCGGATAAGAAGCTCTGTGTCAGTGTGCCTGCCCAGCAAAGAAGCCCTCCAAATGCATCCTTCTTGGACAGGGTGGGGAACCTCTTTCAGCCCGAGAGTCGAACTCAATTCTGGAGAAGCTCTCGGGGGCCGCATTCCAGTGGTGGGTGGGTCCAAAGACAAAACAAGTAGGGCCAAAAATACCAGCATATTGTAGCTTAAAGCTCTTACTTAAGGAGAGGCATTTCAACCTTTTAGAGTAAGAACTGCAAAGAAGTCAAGAAAACACTAAACTATCAGTGGTTGGGGAAAGGGGCCGTGACCATCTGGGGAGCCCTGTAGGGATGGATTGGGACCCCAAAAGGGCTGGATTTGGCCCAAGCCTACTGTTTCCCCACCCCTGTTCTAGGAGAATTCTCGGTGCCCTGGCCTTCTGCCTTGCGGGCACCCCAAGACCTGACATTAGAACTTACGATTCTGGAACTGCTGGGCTGTGTACCTGGTCAGCAAAATCCCAACGCCTTCTATTAGGGCAAGCAAGATGCCTCCCATCATAGCTGAGCCTACCATGGCTAATGGACCACCTAAGGGGGAAAAACAGCCAGTTACAAACCCCTGGTTCAGCATTCGGCCACAGAAGATGAAGTGAAAGGGCAGCGATGCTATGTTTTGCAAGGTGAAGGACTACCACTTACTGCGTGACGCTAGCACAGCCCCAGTGAGTGCCCCACTGGTGATGGAGTTCCAAGGATCCTCCTTGCCCCGCATCTTCACCAGGCCGCAGTCAATGGTGGAGAACAGCCCGCCCCACACTGCAAAGCTGCCTGTGTGGAGAATGAGGGAGAGCATTCGCAGTCACCAGCTGAACACAGAGCTGTTCATAATTGGCACCAAAAGAGCTTTTAACATTCTGCTCCAAGCAAACCCAACTCCTTGGTTTATATCGTATCAATTTATTCTGTGCACAGGCTGAACTGGATTGATACAGGGCAGAATCTGAAACCCGTTGGCAAAGAACGTGGCTGCGTTAGGGGGAGAAATTTTACCCTGAGTAAGTTAGGCTGAAAGATAAGAGACTGGTCCAGTGTCACCCAGTGAGTTTCCAAGGCAGAGAGGGGACTTGAACTTGGTCTTCCTAGTCCTCATTCAACACTTTAACCACAACTCTGGCTCTCCTTGAAAATGAAACGAATTCCCAACTCCCTCACCCCACAATGTGATCCATCTATGGATACACACACACACACACACACACACACACACACACACCCCGCTCAAGAGCCAGGACCTTTCTCTTACCTCCAATCTGTGGCGCTCTGACTCTGATCGCATTCATGCTGCCTTTGAACCGATGTCTGACACCCTAGACAAGAAGAAACCACAGGCTCCTCTACTCAGACAGGGGCATTCAGAAAGTCAAATCACTGCAGATGGAGGGAGAAAACCTCATCCTGAAGAACTCCCAGTTTAGGATACAGAAGGTTGCAAAGAGAAGAAACAGAAGAGAGCCAAGACAGCCCAACACAACAGTATCATGATCTCCAAGCCCTGTGACACCCCTCCCACACACATACACACTACTGGGGAGCCAGAAACCACAGCAATCCATGGAAGGTAGATAGGCTTAGAGTGTCTCTGCCAGTTTTCCACCAAAACCACCTGATCTCAGTTTCAGCTGCCCAGTGCAATAATTTCCCCCTTTACCCCAGGTTCCCCTTTCCTGTGTTTCATGCCAGGAATGGCTATCCTATGCTAAGTGCCCCTGCCAAATGAATTGGAACAGGTAACTACCAGGGAGAAGGCATCTTCAGCAGTGGCATCCAAGTTATGAAACAGCCTTCCCAGAGAGGCTCACCTGGTGCCATCCCTGCAGTCTTTTCAGCACCAGGTGAAGACATTTTATGCAGGCCTATTAAAGTAATTCAGGCCTCTCAGTTTTAAAGCCAGTGTTTTTCTTTTGGAATTGCTGCAAATTTTACTTCTTGTATTTTGTGTTGATTTTGATTTTAGAGCTTTATGTTCTGTTTTGTATCTAAATTGTTTTTATGATTGTTTATGAGTGGCATACAAATGCTGTAAATAAGTAAAAAATGAATAAATATCCCCTACCCCATGCAGCAAGCAAAGGGCAGTGGAAAGATGCTAGTGTTAGCAAGGATCATCTACGGTTTTGCAGGACGACTGAAGTAGTTATGGTGAGTCCTGAAACCCATACCATGAGCCTTTTGACACTAGTCCTGTTGAGATGCAGATTTCTGCAATTAGCTGTGTATTTAAAGTAGGGGTTAGCAACTTGTGGCCGTCCAGATGTTTTGGCTTACAACTCTCATCAGCCCTAGCCAGCATAGCCAATGGTGAAGAATGGTGGGAGTAGCAGGCCACAAGTTGCCCACCCCTGATTTAAAGTTTCTCTTTCCCCAACATATGAATCTGGGATATAAAACATGGTCCAAGAAGAGCACGCTTAGGGCCAAACTAGATGAGACATTAGGAAATCAGTGACTGGATCTCCTGTGTTTCTCCTGCCCCCCGCTCAAAGTTAAAGTTATCCCTCCAAGCAGGGATAAGCTTGGAGCTGGCTGGGAAGGAAGGTGTTCCACTCAGAGTCCAGAGCCCAGCTCTGGAAAATGCTGGTAGTTGCCAGAACTACAAATATAGCGGCCACTTTTGTGGAATCCTGCCTCCTGCCCATATCTTTTCTTACCTAATGTCTGGCCCCCACTGACAATCAGAAATGTTGCAATTAGATCACCCTCCATCTCAAGTGAGCAAGCCCACAGGCAAAAGCTACAGAAAAAGTAAAAAATCCCCAGTATCATTGACTACCCTAACTTAAGGTAAAATTCCTTCAAGGCCCCCTATATGCACTAGCACCTTCACAACTACTTTTATTATTTCTAAAGCATTTGCAAAACAAAATGTTGCACAATACATACAAATTAAAGACAAGCCCTGCCCCCACGGTTACAACACAATGGACAGCGAAAGGGAAGGGACATAAGTATGGAACAATTTTAGGATGGATCCATTAACAGGAGCCAATCTGAACTAGGGTTCTTCTGCAGTCCACCCACCACACATCCAGTCACTTACAGCTCAAAGGAAAGAGAAGGGGAGAGAAGTGTTGGGACTCACCACTGGAGCATTGCGGAAGCCCTTGACAGCCTGGAAGACGCCCCCGCCAATCATCCCCATGGTGAAGGCGCCACCGCAGTCATCCACAATCCTCCACGGGCTGCCAGACGGATAGAGAAGGGAAGTTAGTGCCGGTTGCTCCTGCAGAAATCCCTGGAAATGGTGAGCCAAGAACAGGCTCACCAGTAATATGGGGGCAGGGGGGAGAGGTGTTGTGTCAAAAAGGGCCTTAAGAGATCTTAGGGAAAAAACGTAATTACTTCAGAGATACGGTAATCCATGCCCCTGAACTTTTAATGGTTTGGTTCCCATTCTTGGAATATGCCAGCATGGTCTATCTCAGCTTTCTCCAAACTAGTGACCTCCAGATGTGTTGCGATTACAACTTCCACTGAGCCAAGCTAGCTGGCTGGAAATGGTGGGAATTGTAGTTCAATGTCTGGAGGCCACCAGGCTAAGTATGGCTAGTCTATCCTACGGCCAATAAATACAATTCAATAAATCTAAATAAGAGTTTTTTGTTACATTTTTAGTTACCTCACTTTAAAAAGACCCAAGATGACTTGCAACAAAATTATTAAAACATACAAAACCTATAATAGCAAAAAATAATTTCTACTAAAAATACTAAAACGTAAGAAAACTAAACATCAGTACACCACAACCAAAACAACTGATGCATAAAAATCCCATCATATGCCTCCAAATGCCTGAGAGTAAAGTCTTGACCTGGCACTTTAAAGATGACAAGGTTGGTGACAGGCGGGCCTCACTGGGGAGACTGTTCCACAGTTGGGAATGACCACTGAAAAGCTTCCTCCCCCTTGCTGCCATCCTCCAGACTTCCTTTGGGGGAAGCACACTTACCATCTTTGATGCAACTCTGATCTATTTTTTTCTACTGTTTAAATGTATCTTTGCAATTTGATTTCAAGGAGGATGGAGGAGGGTTTGAAAGGATTTTATTTTGCTTCTTTGCTTGTGAGAAGTATTGTTTACATGAAAATAAATAAATAAATCTTAAAATAATAATAATAATAATAATAATGCCACACACAAACCCCGGCAACCAGAATACAGTGAGGATCAGGTAAGCAGGTGATGAGAACATATTTGAAATAGTCAGTCAAATCATTTTTTTCTTTACAAACTGCACAGACACTAGAAGCAGCTCCACACTTAAAAGAAATTGCATTCTCTATGGGTATATTGGTGTTGCACATATAGCTCCCCAACATATGCACACAAGCACTGAAGGGGCTTCATGTATTTGCTGGAGGAAACACCAGTGTTACAACTGCCACATAAAGTGTGGTGTGAGCCACTCTGACTGAAGGGAACTAGGTGTTCTGACATAGCGAAAACTATGGCCATGAAGACATCCAGCAACTATCTCAATCAGGAGCTGACCAGCAAGCTCCTGAATGAGAGTTTGCATGGAGATGGAGGTTTACAAACTCCAGGCTAAAGACGCTCAAAAAGGCTCAAACAATTAAGCAGAAGATTCAGTGCATGGAGACAGCAGAAAGCCAGATGTGCAGGAAATGGGATGCACTTGGGTTAAGTAGTTCTGGGCGCAAAATACCCACTCACTCAGCCACAAAGCTCACAGGGGGAATCTCATGTCAGTTTATTATCTCTCAGCATTGTTGATGAGGAGCTCTGTTAAATTCAAAACTTGCTTGCTTCTTTGTACTTTTCTGTTGGGCCTCCTACAGTGGAACCCTATACATGTCTACTCAGAAGTAAGTCCCACTGAGCACAATGGGGTTTACACCCTTCATGGATCACTGCCTTGTTGTGGCGAAGGGGCTTGCGTAACTCAGTGAAGCCATAAGCTATGCCGTGCAGGGCCACCCAAGACGGACAGGTCATGGCAGAGAGTTCTGACAAAATGTGGTCCACTGGAGAAGGAAATGGCAACCCACTCCAGTATTCTTGCCAAGAAAACGCCATGGAACGTATCACAAGGCTAAAAGATATGACGCCGGAAGATGAGCCCCTCAGGTCGGAAGGTGTCCAATATGCTACTGGGGAAGAGCAGAGGGTATTTCCAAGTAGTGCCAGAAAGAGTGAAGCGGCTGGGCCAAAGCCGAAAGGACACTCAGCTGTGGATGTGTCTGGTGGTGAAAAGAAAATCCGATGCTGTAAAGAACAATATTGTTTAGGAACCTGGAATGTCAGATCAATGAATCAAGGTAAGCTGGAGGTGGTCAAACATGAGATGGCAAGATTGAACATCAACATCTTGGGAATCAGCGAACTCAAACGGACAGGCATGGGCGAATTTAATTCAGGTGACCATCATATCTACTATTGTGGGCAAGAATCCCTTAGAAGAAATGGAGTAGCACTCATAGTCAACAAAAGGGTGGGAAAAGCAGTACTGGGGTACAGGGGTACAATCTTACTAAAAAGTACTGGGGTACAATCTTAAAAATGATAGAATGATCTCAGTACGAATCCAAGGCAAACCATTCAACATCACAGTAATTCAAGTCTATGCCCCAACCACTGAGGCCGAAGAAGCTGAGGTTGATCGGTTCTATGAAGACCTACAACACCTTCTAGAACTAACACCAAAAAAAGATGTCCTTTTCATCATAGGGGATTGGAATGCTAAAGTAGGAAGTCAAGAAATCACCGGGATAACAGGCAGGCATGGCCTTGGTGTACAAAACGAAGCAGGACAAAAGCTAATAGAGTTTTGCCAAGAGAACATGCTGATCATAGCAAACACTCTTTTCTAACAGCACAAGAGGCGACTCTACACATGGAGATCACCAGATGGTCAATATCGAAATCAGATTGATTATGTACTTTGCAGCCAAAGATGGAGAAGCTCCATACAGTCAGTAAAAACAAGACCTGGAGCTGACTGTGGCTCAGATCATGAGCTGCTTCTTGCAAAATTTCAGCTTAAATTGAAGAACATAGGGAAAACCACTAAACCGTTCAGGTATGACCTAAATCATATCCCTTATGAATATACAGTGGAGGTGACGAATAGATTTCAGGGATTAGACCTGATAGACAGAGTGCCTGAGGAACTATGGATGGAGGTCCGTAACATTGTTCAGGAGGCAGCAACGAAATCCATCCCAAAGAAAAAGAAATGCAAGAAAGCAAAGTGGCTGTCTGATGAGGCTTTACAAGTAGCTCACGAAAGAAGGGCAGTGAAAAGCAAGGGAGAAAGGGGAAGATATATCCAACTGAATGCAGAGTTCCAGAGAATAGCAAGGAGAGACAAGAAGGCCTTCTTAAATGAACAATGCAAAGAAATCGAGGAAAACAACAGAATGGGAAAGACTAGAGATCTCTTCAAGAAAATTGGAGATCTCAAGGGAACGTTTTGTGCAAAGACGGGCATGATAAAGGACAAAGAAGGCAGGGACCTAACAGAAGCAGATGAGATTAAGAAGAGGTGGCAAGAATACACAGAAGAACTATACAGGAAAGATCTGAATGTCCCTGATAGCCATGATAGTGCGGTCACTGAACTTGAGCCGGACATCCTAGAGAGTGAAGTCAAGTGGGCCTTAGGAAGCATTAGTAACAACAAAGCTAGCAGAGATGACAGTCTTCCAGCTGAGCTATTTAAAATCCTAAAAGATGATGCTGTTAAAGTGCTGCATTCAATATGCCAACAAATCTGGAACACTCAACAGTGGCCACAAGACTGGAAAAGGTCAGTTTACATTCCAATTCCAAAGAAGGGCAATGCCAAAGAGTGTTCAAACTACCGCACAATTGCGCTCATTTCACATGCCAGCAAGGTGATGCTCAAAATCCTACAAGCTAGGCTTCAGCAGTATGCGAACCGAGAACTACCGGAAGTACAAGCTGGGTTTCGAAGAGGCAGAGGAACTAGAGATCAAATCGCCAACATTCGCTGCATCATGGAGAAAGCAAGAGAAATCCAGAAAAACGTCTATTTCTGCTTCATTGACTATGCTAAAGCCTTTGATTGTGTGGATCACAACAAACTCTGGCAAATTCTTAAAGTGATGGGAGTACCAGACCACCTTACCTGTCTCCTGAGAAACCTGTACGAGGGTCAAGAAGCAACAGTAAGAACCAGAGCTGGAACAACCGATTGGTTCAAAATTGGGAAAGGAGTACGACAAGGCTGCATATTGTCGCCCTGCTTATTTAACTTATATGCAGAGTACATCATGAGAAATGCCGGGTTGGATGAATCAGAGGTCGGAATTAAGATTGCTGGGAGAATTATCAACAACCTCCGATATGCGGACGATACCACCCTAATGGCAGAAAGCGAAGAGGATCTCAAGAGCCTCTTGTTGAGAGTGAAAGAGGAGAGTGCAAAAGCTGGTTTGAAACTCAACATTAAAAAAACTAAGATCATGGCATCTGGCCCCATCACTTCCTGGCATATAGAAGGGGAAGAAATGGAAGCAGTGACAGATTTTACTTTCTTGGGCTCCAAGATCACCACAGACGGTGACTGTAGCTATGAAATTAAAAGACGCTTGCTCCTTGGGAGGAAAGCTATGGCAAACCTAGACAGCATAGTAAGAAGCAGAGACATCACCTTGCCGACAAAGGTCCGTCTAATCAAAGCTATGGTTTTCCCAGTAGTAATGTATGGCTGTGAGAGCTGGACTATAAGGAAGGCTGAGCGCCGAAGAATTGATGCTTTCGAACTGTGGTGCTGGAGAAGACTCTTACGAGTCCCCTGGACTGCGAGGAGGTCAAATCAGTCCATCCTAAAGGAAATCAACCCTGAGTGCTCATTGGAAGGACAGATACTGAAGCTGAAGCTCCAATATTTTGGCCACCTAATGCGAAGAGAAAACTCCCTGGAAAAGACCCTGATGCTGGGAAAGACTGAAGGCAAAAGGAGAAGGGGACGGCAGAGGATGAGATGGCTAGATAGCATCACGGATGCAATGAATATGAACTTGAGCACGCTCCGGGAGAGAGCGCAGGACAGGAAGGCCTGGCGTGCTATGGTCCATGGGGTCACGAGGAGTCGGACACGACTGAACGACTGAACAACAACAACAAGTAGACATAGGACTGCAGCCATACAAAGCCATTCTACTCCTGTTTTGTTTGTTTTTCCTTAGGGGAGGGGGAGAGAAGGGCAAGGTTGAAAAAAGCCAGCGTGGCATAGCAGCAACCATCAGACTTAGACTGGAGAGACCCAGGTTCAAATCCTGTTTCAGCCACCAAGCTCAACGGTCAGACTTGGGGCCAGTTGCTCCCCCTCAACCGACCTTACCCTACCCCACAGGGTTGCCGTGGCAGTGATAAAATGGGATAAACCAGCCTTCCCCAACCTGGCGCCCTCCAGATTTTCGGACCACAACTGCCAGCATGCTAGCTGAAGGGACGCTGGGAGCTGTAGTCCAACGCATCTGGGGGGCACCAGGTTGGGGAAGGCTGCAGGTTGGGAAGGCTGGCCGATAACCCCTCCCCATTCATGTCGGCCTGAATCCTTGGAGGGCAGGGCGAGATACAAACGTGCCACTGAATTACTTAGCCAGGCAGCCGGTGCATTAGCACGAGGGCCGCCCCTCCCGCCACAGAGGGGGCCTGGCATTAACCTCGCCCCGCCCAGAGCCCCGGAGAAGCGAACGCCGGTTAGCACCGGCCACGGCCAACCCCTCCCCGTGAGGCCAGGGCGGGGAACCCCAGCCAGTCCCTCCGCCCTCCCCGGTTACCAGGGCTCCCGGGCATATTCCTCCATAGCGCTCAGCCGCAGGCTCCACGGGTCATGTGACGGGGGGAAACGATCGGCCCGGGTCACGTGCTGAACGGTGATTGGCCGTCTGGAGGCACGTGAAAGGGGCTCAGCGAGCCCTTGTTTTAAACCCAAACGGAAGGGCCTTATGTGGTTTCTTCCCATCCTAGAGATAGTAAAGATGTAGAGCGGACACGCGTTCCGGCTAAAAGAAACAAAAGCAAGCAGTGATTAGGAGTAAAGTGCCCCTTGGCAACCCGTGGGGGAAACCTTTGATACTCTGCCTTAAGAGCTACGGGGAGGAAACCTGCTTCGTTCCAGGCCCGAAGTTCAAATAAGGACTTTGGCAGTCTCAAAATCTAAACCTTTCCTATCTCTATGGTTCTTCTAACGCTGCGGTTCCCCCCCCCCCCCGCCTTAGCCATAAATTGGCCAATCGAGACGCAAGGGGAGGCGCGAGTCTCCTCGATTTGTGTAATTCCTATCGGAAAAGCAAACTCGTCTCTGATTGGCTAAGAGTAGTTTAAGGGGTGGAGCCACTTGAGATACCTTGCTTGGGATTGGTGTCCCCCCCCCCCAACAATCGAATACGGTAAGGAGGGGGAGGGTGTGTGGAAAGTGTTCTGTTAGGCTATGATTGTGGATTGGTTGAAAGGTGTCACGTGCGAGTGTGATGGGGGCGCGGCTTGATAATTCTGCGGGGACGGTGGCTTCGAAGGATCAACCGGCCTGCGTTGAGTCGGGTAAGGTAAATGTTGGGTGGGGTGCTTGGTAGATAAGGTATTCCAAAGCGGGAGGGAAGGAAGGAAAGAAAGAGCGAGCCTTGGCAGAGAGAGGGAGAGTGTAGGTGTGGCCTCCTTCAAGCGATGAGAAGTTAAGGCTAGGGGATATCTTCGCAGCGGGGATATGGAGACGAGCCCTCAGTGCGTCGATAAATGTTTTGTAATCCCTGCGCATAGAAATCTAGCCTGTCAGGGAGGCTAGGCAGGAGCCCTTCTCCCTGATATGCTAGCTTTTTGTGTGCAAGGAGCTTTCCTGGGGTGTGGAGGACGAGCATTTGGCCCCCACGTCTAGCCCAGAGACAGGTTTACCAGCTTGGTGAGAATTAGACCTAGGAAATTACCAAGGTACAAGCTAGCTGAACCAATGAAATTATAATGGAGTTACGCACATGACCTCTAATGAACTACATCTAGCAGCGTTTAACCACGTGTGTATGTGTGTGCCCAGTTTATACCTGGCTTGTCTTTCTCAGCAGACACTCAATGGCAGGTAGCATCGAACAGCAAAAACACAATGAAAAAAAATTGAATGAAAAGTGTACTTTAGCAAATAATACTAAATCCAGCTCAAGCTAATTAAAATAAGATCAGAGCCCTTGTTAAACATGAATTGTAATATGCCTTCTGAAATAATATTTAGCATTACGGGGCTGCTAGGCAGTGCACAGGGCACAAAAGAAGATGAAGGCCTTGCTTGTTGGGCTTGTGATTGCATTTGATGGACAAGACAGGGAAGCGGTTGGAGCTAAGTACTAGTGATGTGAGAACAGGCTTAAGAGAACCGAGAGGCAATGGAGGTGGTTGTAGACCCAAGGGGCTGGAAGAAGGAGAAACCACTTAACAAAATTGGCAAAAGAAGGTTAAGAGGAATGGCAATGAGAAAGGAGAACAGGAGAAAGTACAGATCCTAACAGCAATGAGGGGAGACTAAGAAGATTGGCCTGTAGGCAAACGCATAGACAACCATCTTTGCAGACAATTTTCTTCTGCATGTCTTCCCCAAGACTCTTTCCTGTACTCATGCACACAAGCTCATATTAGTTGCTAAGTTCTCCAAGAAAGCATGTCAAGAAGCTGCAGCTGCCACCCAGCTCCAAGTGTGTTGGTGGATGGCACTGCAAGGTGGGAGTCAGAAATGCTGTTAAAGGCTTTGTGTGGAACTGTGGAGGGAGACTTATAGAGACATACCGTCAGGAAGAGAATGAATGAGGAAAGGCCATGGAAATGGTGGCAGGCTTACTTCTAGAAAGTAGGAAGGAGGTCCTACTCAATGCTCAGATCTAGTGACCAGAACAAAATGTAATGTGTGATGTTCTTCCCCCTCTGCTAAGGACCAGGGAAGTGGGTGTGGAGGAGAGCTTTGTCCATCTGCCCCAGGTTGAAGTGCCCTGATGCCACTGCCAGTGGCGCTTCAGTCCCGCCTGGCCAGGCGAGGCCTGCTGAAACATGTAGAGCCTGGTAAGTACAGAAATGTCCTTTGGTCGCAAGAAGGTGCTTGTAAAGGCAATGCTCTGTCTAGGCGTAACCCAAGGATGCCCAATCTACAGTCCAGACCATCCTCTCCCAGCCTGGCACCCTCCAGATGTGTTGGACTGCAATGCCCATTACTCCCCAGCCAGCATGGCCAATGTTGGTCCAGACAGTAATCTGGTTGTTAGAGGAAAAAAATCAGACAGTTTCAGCAAAGGAAGGGGGGCTCATTGCTACATATTTGCAGGAAGACAAAAACCCCTGAAGATGGAATTGTATTTCCAAAATACATTGGGTGGAATAAATGTTTCAGGCACTTTGGGAATTATTTCTTTATTGTCTTTTGGCCTATTTCTCACTGGTCATCTTTTCCATCAGAGCCAGAGGAGGAAATCATCGCAGAAGATTATGACGATGACCACATTGATTATGAAGCCACTAGGATGGAGAACCTGCCACCAAACTGGTACAAAGTCATCGACCCCGTCTGGTAAGTGCATAGAGGATGTCCGGAGCTCAGTGTCCCTGCCTCCCACAAAAGATTGTGCGGCTGATTGTGTTTCCATTGGGACCTTTCTAGTCTGGGCTTGCAGGGTGGGTGCTTGTCTTCAGTAATGTGGAAGCACCAAAGTTAGGAAAAGAAGCCAAGATGAAGCTGACTTTTGTTAGGCTACTGCTTCTGGCTCTAGCAACAGGCCTTTGCTGAGCCCAAAGGAGGAAAGGTTTTGGGCTGCTCAGAATCTCCCGCAGTGGCCGGAGGACAATGTGGGAACCACACTGCGAGGATGAGTAAGGGAACCACGGTGCTCTGTGTGGTTCCACGGTCGTGTATGTTGTGATTCACTTACTCCTCCTTGCAGTGTACTTCCCCTCCCCACCCTCGGTGATCATGTGAATGGGCTGTCTGTCTTTCAGCATGTTTCAAGGGAAGGAACAGGAAGCACGGAAAATCCAGGGAGCCCGTTTCTTTAACATTGTTGATGCTAAGTGGACTTACCAGTGCCTGGATGGGAGACCACTGAGAATCCATTTAAGGGCACAATCCTATGTGTGTTTAGACAGAATGCTGGGAGTTGTAGGACTTTTTTCCTGTCTCAGCACATACGATTGTACCCTAAGCCACTTAAAGCGTGCATGCGTATCTATGTAACAAGCCAAGGTAGAGGTCAACTAAATAATAACAAGCCAAGATGGAGGTCAACTAAATAATAAAGCAAGAACACTGACTTCCAGAAGGTACATTTGTCCAGGGACACAATTGGAGGTTGTGCGAGCATTCAACTCCCCATCTCACCCCCACTGGCTGCTCCCAATGGCCTGGGAAATCCTAGCTCAACAGCCATGACAGTCGCTGGGGACAACTAACAGTATGGCTGTGGCCCTTACGTGAGCACTGCAGAGGCGTATGGCTGCTGTTGGAGGCAGAATGCTGGATCTGATGGACTCTTCGCCTGATCACTAGTTGGCCATATTTAGTTTGGAGAAGAGACTGTTACAAGGCAATACAATAGCTATCTTTAAATATTTGAAGGGCGGTCATGTGGATGATGGAGCAATTTTTTTTCTTGCTCCAGAGGATACGACCTGAACCAATGGGTTTAAATTGCAAGGGAAAACATTTTGACTGAAAATGTTGTGACTAAACATTTTGGAAAGACTTCCTGATGGGACGAGCTGTTTGACTGGCTGCTTTGGGAGGGAGCGGCCTCCCTTTCGTTAGAGCAGAAGCTGGATGGTCACTTATCAGGGATGTCAATGCAGTGGATTTCCTTCATAGATTGACCTTTGAGATCTCTTTGGTTGATTCTGTGATCCAGCAAGATCACAGGCATGGATGGCTACACTGAGGATGAGGTAGCTCTTGGTCTGGAAATGCTGGCTTCGGCTATGGATGCAAATGAATGAAAATCCTCTTATCTTCATAGCGGCCTCCCTTACTACTGGAACATGGAGACTGATCTGGTTTCGTGGCTCTCGCCCAATGATCCCAGCTCTGTGGTGACTAAAGCAGCCAAGAAACTGAAGAACAATTTTGGTGAGGTTGTGTGCGTTTGCATTTGGGTGGCATGTGCCAGTTGGAGCGAGTTGTAGTCAGGGAGAAGGGAACCATTGCTGGGGCAGGGTTGGAAGTCTAGCTTTCTGGACAGGATAGAAGACTTGGTTCTAAGTGAGCTGGTCTTCGGTGGCTAGAGTTAATGCATGTCTGAGCCTATCAAGCATATTTTATATTTGTCTCCATTATCTGCATTGAGCCATACAAAGGGATAAGATGAGCTATACTTTTTGTTTGGAACAATAGTAGACTGGTGTGGGCAAATTGTGGCCCTCCGGATGTTTTGGCCTACAATTTCCATCAGCCCTAGCCAGCATAATGGTGAGGGATGGTGGGAGTTAATGGGTGAGTTCACACGTCACGCTAACCCATGGGGGTTGGCGAGCCACGCAGGGTGGGTTGTTTTACGCACAACCCACCGTGGGTGGCTAGCACACCCACCACACGATAGGTCGAAGAATCCACTGTGGGTGGGTTGTTTGCTGTTAGTTCCCCTCCCTCCCCCAGTCTGCATCCCAGGGAACTTGATTGCAGACAAGATGGGTCTGCCGCCAAGTCCCTCTTCCTGACTCCAATCGCTATTGGGGTTGGGTCCCTTTTTTATGTTCCCGGTCTTGTTTTTGCACAAAAATGGGACAGAAATATTTCCTGCACTCCCCCATAACTGGGGAATGCCCGCAAAGGGGGGCTCTTTTTTAAACGTGCCCTGTGCAGAAAATTGGGGGGGGGGAATCCAAGCCCCCCAAGGTCTGTGTTGCCCCAACATTCCAGGGAGGGGGCTTGGATTTGGCCCACCCACCCCTGATTTTTCTCACAGGGCACCTTTAAAAATCCATTGGAAGCCTATGGAGATCGTTGCCTGTAGGCTTCCATTGGATTTTCAAAGCGCCCCTCCCAAAAATTGGATGCGGGGGGATCCCCCAGCCATGGATACCCCCCATCCAATTTCCAGGAGGGACACTATTTATTTTATTTCCCCAGCCCCATTTTGCGCAAAACAAGGCTGCGGACATCTTTAAAAGCCAAAAATTGGCGTGGGGGGGAATCCAAGCCCCCCTGCAAGGACTGTGGGGGCAACACAGTCCTTGGATGGCTTGGATTTTGCCCCCGTGCCCCTGATTTTCTGCACAGGGCACCTTTAAAAAATAAAAAGAGCCCCCATTTGTGCACATTCCCCAGTTATGGGGAAATGCAGGAAATATTTCTCTGTCCCATTTTTGTGCAACATCCAGCAACATAAAATGGGACCAGAGGTTCACTGCCTCTGCTTTGCTGCTGTCAGCTGTCAAAATTGACAGCTGTCAAAACCAAGACAGAGACAGCCATCCCTATGGGGAGTGGATGCCCAAGGGGGGGGGGCACCTTGGGATGCCCCCCCACCCCAGCATGAAGGAGGATCCCTCTGGTAAGTTGGTGTTTAAGACTCATTCTCTGTTCCCCCAGCCTGCAGGGTAGGGGAATGGAGAACGGGTCTTAAACAGTGACTTACTGAAGGGCTCCCTGTTTGTGCCGGGGTGAGTCAGCACCCTAGGGGGCTCCCCCAACTGGGTATCCACTCCTCCCACACCTCCTTTCTCCAAAAAAGGCATTTCCCCCAGTGCGGGGGAAGGATCCTTCTCGCAGTTTGCCTTTTAAAAAGGATCCTTCCCCCACACTGGGGGTAAAGGCCATTTTCTCGGTGTGGGCAAATAGGGAGCCCCATTTGCGGACTTGGGAAAAATTACCATGGGAAGCGCAAGGAAGTTTCCTGGTCCTATTTTTACGCAAAAACAGGACTGGGAATATTTAAAGAAAACAAGGGACCCGACCCCAGTCACAATCGAAGCTGGGAAAGGGTGTATGGGCAGCGGCTTGGGAGTGATCACGGCCCCACTGGACAAGAGCATCCGGAGTTTGTGCTGCTCTTGCCAAGCGGCTCACTGCCCTTTACCCCCAGTGGGCTGGCAGACGTCATGCCAAGTCATCATGGGAAAAACAACACACTCTGCAGACCGTGGCTTCTCAGAATGGGTGGTTTGGGGGGGAAGCAAGCCGCTGTGGGTGGCAAAAACAGTTTACAGATGACGCGTTAACCCATCATGGGTTGCTGCAGAAAACAACCACTTGTGGGTTAGCATGTTGTTTGAACCCAGTCCAAGGGCCCCACAAGTTGCCCACCCCTCCAGTAGACCTTAAGACGGATTTGGGGTTGAGGATGGCTAGAAGGGTGGCTCCTGGGCATTCTGGTAGCTGCAAGGCATTGATCTGTGTGCTGTCTTTGCATTTAAAAACAAATGGTTGGCTGGTTCTCCTCTTCGTAAGACCTTGGGGGAAGAAATCAGACCGGGTCGTTGGCTGACAAAAGGTTCTTGATCTGAAGACTTTCAAGGTGTGCCGGGTACCAATCTGCCAGTGCCAGGGCAACTTGTAACCCTCCACTTGCTGGTGGACTGCAGCTCCCATCAGCCCTACCCAACAGAGCCAGTGGTGAGGGATGATGGGAGTTGCAGGCCATCAACATCCAGAAGGCTGCCCATGCCCTGTCCCTGGCCTGGGCTCTGGCAATTCTCAAGACCAGCGACAAATCTCAGTCTGTGCTTTCACCATGTTAACAAGAAGAAAAAAAAGCCCGTGTGAATCTGCTCCAAGTCAGTTGGGTTGAGGCGAAGCGGAAGGCCGGGATTTGAGCATTGTACTGCCAACTTGCACGTATCTCCTCCAGACGCTGAGGAAAAAAACGAGCGCCCACACGAGAAGGTGGAGCGTGATGAGGTGAAGGAACGTCGCTACCACCGACGGGAGGAGCTGGCCCCCTACCCCAAGAGCAAGAAATGTAAGTGCAGCTCCCTTTCCATGACGGGAGGATGCTCCCAGCCTGCTCAGAGCCCATCGGCTGCTCTTTGGGCATGCCCTGTCTTTGAGGTGGGGTTTCTGAGCCCCCGTTGTAGCGGGGAGGGGAAGTTTGAGTGATGGCAAAGAAGTCCTGCCAGTCGTCTCATCTGTCCCCCACAGCGAGCCGGAAGGATGAAGAACTTGATCCCATGGACCCCAGCGCTTACTCCGATGCTCCCCGGTGAGTCTCCTCTGAAGGGAAGGGTGGAAAGCTCAGCACTGCGGCTTCAGGCTACCTCCTCAAGCTGGGTGCCGCAGTGGGGAAAAGGACTAGAGGGTGGTCTGGAAGGTCACAGGCACAGGTAGGTGTCTCCAGTTCATCGATAAGAGCTTATGCTTTGAATGCGTATGGTCTCGGGTTCAACCCCTGACACCTCAAGGTAAAGAATCCCCACTAGCAGGAAAGGTCCTTCCCTGTGGTCAGGCCGTTCCCCGCCGCTCAGAGAAAACTACATTGGGCGAGATGGCTCAGTGGGCTGACTTCTTCCATGGCAGCTTCACATGTTCATATAGTCTAGGGGTGGGGGAACGTGTGGCCTTCTGGATGTTGTTGGACTGCAATTCCCATCAGCCCTAGCAAGCATAGCCTGTGGTGAAGGATGGTGGGTTGTAGTCCATCATCTGCCACATGTCCCCCATCCCCGATATTTGCAGTGTCTGCCAGACCTAACAGTGACATGTGTTCAGGGACCTCAGCCTATCTTGTCCTTCCTCGATTTTAGTGGGCCTTCTGAGATTTTAGCAAGCATGGGTGGTACACTTTCAAGCACACCTTTACAACCATCAGGGGCTAGAAACAGGTGTGTTCTTAAAACGACAGCTCAGGTTGTTTTGAAGTTGACCCTTGCCCCCCAGATCTCATTCTGTTCTGTAAAATTGTATCACACACGCAGGCCTGAGTGTTGCTCGTTGTTCGTAGAATTTGGGACATTTGGCGGCACCTCGAGGTGTCTTACAGTCCAGGAGCTGACAAGTAGAGGGATGGATGTCTTGCCATCCAGGCAGGGACGGCTAGGAGAAGCTCAAGCCAAATATGTATGAAGTTAGACTAAGGAAGAGGCAACAGGCAGGCGTGTTGGGGCCAATATTGTTTTTAACACCCTCTCTTACTCAAGGGGGACCTGGTCCACCGGGCTGCCCAAGCGCAATGAGGCCAAGACTGGTGCGGATACCACAGCAGCCGGCCCGCTATTCCAGCAGCGCCCTTACCCAAGCCCTGGTGCTGTTCTGCGGGCTAATGCTGAAGCTTCCCGGGCTAAGCAGCAGGACTGAGACCCCCATTCCTCCCTTCCCCTAATGTATTTGTTAATAAAGCTAGCAAAAACACGTTCGGAGTAGCTGTGCTTTGTGTTGTAATAATTGAATTCATCATGGACTGAAGAAGCTCTACAGCAGTACCTGTCTCTTGTGAGTGCGGCCTGCAGGAGGCACTGTGGCACTGCAAGAGAAGACAATGGAAAGGGTAGCAAGGGATACCATTGTGTTTTGTCCCCTGTGCTCTTTTGCTGACTTCCTACAGCTGCCTCCATTTCCTCCTGCAATTCTCCTCTTCCCCGTCACATTTCCAGCCCCCCCAAAGCTGCTGTGCTGGTGTCTTTCTAGAGCAGCCGCAAGGGCGTCTTTCCCTCAGCAATGGTGTCTTTCTAGAGCTATAAGTGATGAACTGAGCCCTGCTTTTCTCAGGTCCCTCTATCTGAGCATCATTGGGCCAACAGACCCACAAGGAAAAGAGCTTCTGCTGGCTCATACTTGTGCTGATCCCATCCTTGAATGTTTTTTGTTCTAGACAAGGCTGGGAGAAAAACCTCTGCCCCACGGTGTCCACGTCCGCACTCTGTCCACATCAAAAGGCTTAGGTAGCCTTGGAATAGCCATCCCCAAACTGGTGCCCTCCAGTTTCCGTCAGTCCTAGCCAGCATAGCCAAAGGTCTGGAATCTTGGGGGTTGTCATCCAAAGGAATCCTGGGCATTGTAGTGCAGAGCCCCAGGTTGGGGAAGGCTGCCTCAGCAAATGTACATCTCCGCTGCCAGATCCATTTGCCTGGCGCCAGGCATGGAATTGCAGCTACTTGGCCCCGAGTAAATGACCACTCTGGGCCCAGCCAGTTTGCTTACAAATCTGTATTAGTTTCTGCAGTAATAAATACGTGTGGGAAAAGCAGCACAGTGAGTCTTTATGATATAATACACTGGCTCCAAGCACAGAACTCTTTAAGCAATGTCCCTAGAATAAAATTAATACTGAGCGTGATGCTACAGCCCTGCATGGCAAAGGGGAAAAGCTAGGCCTGTAGGTCCTACATAAGGGATAACACAGGGCACCCTCCCTCCTCATAGAGTGTGAGGGGAGAACTAGGCAGAGATGGTGAGGGAGGAGAAGCAGGAACGTTAATACCCTAGGGTCACACGCCACACCTAGGGTCTTCTCACTGACACTGAAAGAGAGTCAAAGTCTGCCCCCTCCCATCTCCTACAAGGCCTGGATTTACTCAGGCCAAGCAATGCATGGGCCATGCTTTCAAATACTTAGCTGCAGACGGCAGTCCAAGCAGTAGAGCGAGGGCAGGGATGGGGAATGTGTGGTCCTACAGATGTTTTGGCCTACAACTCCCAGCATGCCTTACTGTTGGCTATGCTGACTAGGGCTGATGGGAGGTTGCAGTCCAACCCCATCTGGAAGTCCACATGTTCTCTGCCCTTCAGGAAGGGCTTAGTTTGATCATTTTGGCTTTGAGCTCAACATGGGAAGCAAAGTCTAAGTCAAGGTTTTGGCACAAAGTTAAATCTGGTGATGTTCTCTGTGCTTCAAAGGAAAATAAAGCCATTTGGCATGAGACCCCATGCACAAGAGCCAGGCGCAATCGTCCTATAGGCACACTGCATGGTTCCCAGCCCCGGGGCTGGTTCACACCTGGATATATTCTTCACATGATGAGTGCAACATCAAACATCAACTTGGATTCGTGAATGAGCCACCACAGATACCATTCATACCTTCTCTAAACACAATGCTGTTCAGTGTCACCCTTGCCTGTCACAAAGCATACGCCGTAATAAAGTGTAACAGATGTGTGTGTGAACCTGCCTTTGATGACTGGCATCTGCAGCTTTGATCGGAGAGCATTGTGTTTGAGATTATGTGAAGTCTTGTCCGTGGCATTACATCTGTGATGGCTACACCAATTGTAAATAGCCATGTTGGTCGGGGAGAGGGGGCGGGAATCCCCTTTATCAGGACCAACCAAAATGTTGAAAGTTGTGAGCAAGCTCCCCAGTTTACCAGAAGTCTTAGCCAGGTGGATATTAAACAAATGGAAGCAGGGGGAAATGGTCCTGGTGTTGCCACCAAATGCTGCTGCTTGTAACAATCTTAAGATGGAGTGCAGGAGGAGTTCTGCAGCTCTAATTGGAGCAGTCTCTTGCTAGGTCCATGTTAGAGTTCAGGATGTACCCAAGGCTACCGGGACAAAGAATCAATCATGGCCATTCCCCCATTTTTGAAGATGTAAAATCTAGAAGTAATTGGGGTCCTCTGTGATGGTCCAATCACATGTGGCAAGTCATTGCTTGATGTCATAACAACCATCACGGTTGAATTGTGCATATGTGAATGAGGCTTTAAAGAAAAGCCCATTTGAATGGAAAGGGCATGGCTTTACGAATCCATGCTGGTTTGTCACCTGGCATTGTCAAATACACCAGGCCACCAAAAAGTTGCCATCACAAGGCTGGTCCTGCTGTCCTTGTAAATACAACGAAGCCACGAATTCTTCAGCCACTTGGAAGCATAGAGGCAGAATCAGAACCAGGCTCTCTTCAGCCTGGGGTGGTGGTGCCAGAGCCAAAACACTACCCAAGGTCTTGCAGGTTGTTTCCTCGGATGCTTTAAGAGCCTTTTTCTTTCGCCGAGATCCTGGAAGAAAGTAGGAAAAAACAAAATGGTTGACTGTCGAGAGGAATGGGACTGGGGGATTGGTCACCTGCCAGGAAATGCCAACTGCCTCTAAGCTGATTGGTTATATATCAAGAGACTTTGTTTAGAATTAAAATGCAGCCTCCAGCCCGGGTTGAGCACACCTGCTGATAATACAGGTCTCTGGGCCTGAATGTGGGTGACAGACCACCACCCAGCCCTGAGAGCCAGGGTGGTGTAGGATTTAGTGACTTTGGACAGATACTATCTCTCAGCCTAACCTACCTCACAGGTTTGTTGTGAAGATAGGGGGAAGAACTATCTACCACAACCTTGAGCTCCTTGGAGGAAAGGTGGTTATAAATGTAAGAACTACTACTACCAAGAAGAAAGAAAGAAAGAAAGAAAGAAAGGAAGGAAGGAAGGAAGGAAGAAAAAGAGAGTGAGCTGTTGTTCTGAAACACAGAGCCAGTGAGAATTCTGCTTGGCATTTGCAGACCGCAATCCTTGCCAGAAATCAGGAATCAAGATAATAAAAGTACGTATTATTTCTCTGGATTAATGAATCCAGGCATCCCAACCTAACCCCAGTTTCATTAACCCCATGGATTAGAATCCCAATTAGATTAGATCTTCCACTATACCAATAAGCAAGCATGGATATACTGGAACAATCCCCTCTCCCATTTTGCCAGTCTTTAACCATGCTATAGGATGGTTAAAGTGGGTTAAGGGGTCCCTCATCTTTGTTATGTGATCATGGGTATGTGCCTAAACAAAAGCAGGGGTACATGTTGTTCTGTGATTGTGGAATTTGGTGTTGGGTGCAGAATCTAGCACTCTCAGAACTGCAGCTTTCATTAAGAAAAGAAAAGAAAAAAAAGAGAAGAGAAGAGAAGAGAAGAGAAGAGAAGAGAAGAGAAGAGAAGAGAAGAAGCAGAAAGTTCCTAGCCCTTATGGATGCAAGGATAGGCTTGACAATGGGTTGGATCCAGATTTAATCATAGAGTAGACCCACTGAAATCAATGGGACGTAGGTTAGCCATGACTCCCATTGATTTCAGTGGGTCTCCTCTAAGTATGATTCGTCTGGATCCAACCCAGTGTGTGGGCAATGCATTGCCTAGTAGTGAAGTTTCAAGCGCAACAACAGGCATTGAGCAAGACTTCCCGTAAGTAAGACTGGAGTTGCAGTGCCTGGGTAACTCTTTGTCCCTTTCCATGGCTACAACAAACAGAATGCATTATGCAACAAAGGCAAACTCATGCAACGTTTGTTTAATATGAATAAGGTTTGCGGGTAACAGATTTCAGCGGTGCTTAATGCAAACTATTAAAGCATGGAGCCCTGTGCAGAAACACATGGGTAGCTGTGTGGAAGGTACCTGTTTTCGCACAGAGGGCCACTGGAATGGCCTAATTTTTGAGCTTGCACCAGGCTTGGTCCACCGTACATAAACTTCTCTATAATCATGAGAGCTAGAAACACCCTTCATTCTCTGTTGAAATGGGAGATTCTGGTGGATAACAACAACAATAAAGGATAAGCGTGCCATTAGACTGATTTAGGGCAGTCCAACCCACCTGGAGGGCACCAGGTTCGGGAAGGCCGGACTATATCATAAACTTTGCACAAATGGTACAGTCCATGACGAGGAGTGTTTCACAATGCCCCACGCAATGCGGTATCACCCATTTCTACATATTGCTTCTTACCTCTCCAGGTTACTGGCATAAACACACCAAACTAGTAATAATGGCTTTTAAAAAGGAAGCCCAAGAACAAATGTTCGATTTGACCAGATGGTTACGATAAGGCAGCCAGTGTCTGGGGCACTGATCCTTGCAATGCTGCACCTACCCACTGCTCACCTCTTTTTCTCCCTGCTGCCAGTTCTATAAATGCAGCGGAATGAACAGTTACAGGTCTGTACTGCTTCAGACTGAGGGGGGGAATTATTTTTGAATAATTCATTATTCCATGTAATACGCCCCCTGCAAGTAGAAAACTAGCACATTGGGGAGAAAGATCTGGCTCAAGTGCTCTCCTTGCTGTGCTGGCTTTTTACTTTCAGGGAGTTTTCCCTTGTTGTAGTAGTTAATATAAGACAGTGTTAACAAAAATGTGCATCCCTCAATTGGGAGTCTGAACAGACTGTAATCGGTACAATCTGGAATTCTGCCACCTCATTCTACATAATATATGGAACAACTCTGTTATGAGCTCCTTCCCTTCTCCATCAAAAGAGGGGAGCAGCATCAGCTCTGCCTTCATTGGCACTAAATCCCAGCCTCTGGATCAGGATTTGCAAACAGGTGTGGTTCAGACTGAAACTATCCTCAGTGATCCTGGCCTTTTCCTGTCCCATCCACCTCTGGAAGAGGTGGGCAGCCATATCCCAAAGCCCTGGACAGGCCCCACCCACCCTTTTAAAAGAGCAGTAGTTTAATCCAAGCTGGTGCCCTCCAGATGTTTTGGCCCACAACTCCCATTCACCCCAGTCAGCAGGGCCAATGGTCAGGGATGATGCAAGTTGTAGACCAAAACATCTTGAGTATAGGAAAGGCTGGGTTAGTCCCATGTTAGATTTAGGCGATTAAGTACATCTGGATTGTTCAACACATACAACCCCTTCCCTTAGAACCGCCAAGATAGCAGCCATGCTGCATCCCTTTGCATTGAGTGTGTGAGTAAATATGGAGGAGACTGCCTTTGAAAAGAGCAACTTGTGGCCTTCCAGATGTTTTGGCCTCCAACTCCCATCAGCCCTACGCAGCATAGCCAATGGTGAGGGATGATGGGAGCTGAAGGCCAAAAACTCTGCAGGGTCACAAGTTGCCCACCCCTGCTCTATATCTGTCTATTTCTGCCCAGGAGGACTGAGGCAGCCACACCCTCCTTCTGAAGCATCCACACCGTCTCTTTCAAGCAACTTAGGGCAGAAATAACTGCAAACAACTGCTGGATCAGTCACAGCAGCAGTGCACGTGTTTTTAACCAAAACTACCAGTGCTCAAATGTGAAACCTCCTAAGGTAAGACAAACAGACAGTAAATTAGCAGTGTGATCTCAAGCACAAGGCAGCAGAAAGGTGAAATCCCTGCTGGGGGTGGGGAGGGGGGAGGAATCAGAACCTGAAAACAGGCTGCAGACTCAGCCCCATCTCTTCACATGCAGAAGGCCCTGCTAGCCCAGCAGGATCCTGCACAGCACCTGCCCTATTTAGGCAAATAAGAATCAACATAGGAGGGCATCCCTGCAACATTCAGCTCTAGCTTGGCAATGGAAGTTAGATTTGGCTCAGAGATCTCCAGCTGCTGATCCACGGCCTATACAGTCAAGCCAGAGTTAAACAGGGAAGGAGAAAGGGTTAATACCACCATCGGCAGTTCTGAATACTCTGGAGCCAAAAGAAATCTGCAGCCTCTCAATTATGAGCGAAAAGAAATCAATTCTGCAACAATGATCAACTATGCAATCCACGTTTAAATTAAATTAAAGCGCCTCAACTGTTTTTAAAGCAGAGAGAAGCAATTTATAAAGACTAGAATAAATACACCAATTAAGCAAATGTGCATAGTTTTGCTTATTTTCCACGATTTATTGACCTTCTGCTACTAGTCCTATGGAGGAGTAGAGTTATTAGAGGCCACAGACACTTGGCTCCGTGGATCTTTGAAAATTCTGGCCAGCTCGCTCTGTTTTTTAAAATTTCATGCACTGTTGCCCACACCTTTTAGAGCTTTAGCAATCATAAAGACTAAAACCTTACTTTAAAAAAAAAAGTTGGGGGGAGGCAGCTGTAATTCTTGGGATGGTGGATTCTGCAACCAACAACCTTTTTTGTATTTACACAGTGCTGTTGTATTTACATTGCCATGAGCACGGGAGGGAATTAGTAACTATTTTGTACCACAGCAAATTATTTCTGGGCCTTGGGACCAGACTGTGTGTATAATATTCACATTCCAAACCAGGAAAGCTCATATTCTGCACACAAGATATATCAGTATTCATCTCTCCTTTTGCAGAATTTATCCTGACTTTAAGGCTGAAGGTGTCAAAGAATCTGGCATTTAGGATGCAATCCTATCCCCACTTACCTGGGAGTAAGCTCCATTGAACTCAATGGGACTTACTTCTGAATAGACATGTATAGGATTACATTATTAGGTAAAGACTGCAACAGATATGACTAGGAATGAGACTGGAGATAGAGAAAAGCATCACGTCTGACAGCCTTCTCCAACCTAGCATCCTCCAAATGTTTCGGACTACAACTCCCATCAATTGGCCATGCTAACTGGTGCTGATGGGAGCTGTCATTCAAAACAACTGGACGGTGTCAGGTTGGGAAAGGATGAAATAAGAAGCTGTCTCAAGGAACTTATCACTAGAAGTCCCCTTTCATCTCTAGACACGGCCCATCATGCACTTCTAGACTTTTGCCTCCACCATGAGGGCTAGAAACTCATTTAAAAATAAAAAAAATAAAAAGCTGAGGTCATAATATCAAATACTACACAAGCAGCTACTGTGTATACGTGTGGCTAGTACACTTATTGTCAAAATGCACACATCCCCGATGCTTGAAAACCCAGAAATAATATGGCCAGAGTTTAAAATGCTTGAAGACTGGGCCAGGTAGGTGTGCATGCGCAGTGCAATCTGTTTTTGCTTTTCTGCCATGGTTGCTAGCAAAGCTCATACTGACAACAGCTGGAAAACAAGGCATGAGATGCTGATGCTTCTCTGCTAAGGAGATGTCTTCCCACAATTGGAAATAAGAGCAGCAATTTCAAACATCCATGCTTTGTGCATTATCTCCCCCCTCCCACTAAGGGGATTTGGCTCCAGCTCCCATTTTGCTCTTGGCCTTTCCCAACTGAAGCAGCCAGCCTGGACAGGCAGCTTCAAGTTAATCTATTCATTGCACGTAGGCTTAGACCACACAAAACAGCAAAGGAATTGGTAGTCTGCGCTTTTGCCTCTGTTTTGTAGATTGTTTTATTTGACTGATTAGGTGGCAGCTTGTTTTAATGTGTGATTGTGAATTGCCATGGGGGGTGGGGGGGGCATGAGGGTCTGAAAATATCTCAATAACCACTGTTACTGGACTTTTCGCCCTTAATTCCTATATATACAAAACTAGTCGGAGCTGCTTTATATCAAGTCAGACCAGCTCACTCCATATTGTCTATACTGGCAGTAGCTCTCCAAACTTTCAGACAGGGTCTTTCACAGCCCTACCTGGAGATCCCAGAGATTGAACCTGGGACCTCCGACATGCAAAACATATGCTCTGCCGCTGAGCTACAATCCTTCCCTGGCAGAAGGCTAGGCTACAACTCGTGACATCTCGTTTTCTATGAGCAGGGAGTCCCTGACATAAGAACACTCAACCACACAATTCTGCTGTCTGCAGCCTGAAGTGGTAGAGCCTGGGCTGCAGACAGAATTCGACATTGGGCCCGGCAAAGTATGCAATTTGCATTCAGCCCCGAGGACTGTGCATCCTGAGGATCTAACAGAGCTCTAGATTGCGCTCTCTGCAATAACATCCCCTTCAGTATTTCACAGGTCGTAACAGAGGCACGCTTGGTAACTCACCTGTTTGTTTTTTCGCAAGGACCTGTCAGTTCTCCCTTCTCCTCCCCTATTAAACGTTGCTTCAGGTTCTCTCCTCCCTACAGCACCTTCTTAAGAATGACTAACGGTGCAATCCTATGCATGTTTAGACCAAAAAACCATCCTACAACTCCTGCCATTCCCCAGTCATTATTCCCCAGCATGGCTGGCTGGGGAACGCCGAGTCTCATAGGATTTTTTTCCTGTCTAAACATGCATAGGATTGCATTCTTAGTAAACTGACCAGAGCAGTTTCCTTTGCTGAGAATCTGGCCGTACTTGTCAAATAGCTGCAGCTCAAACATCCAGCAACGCTGTAGGAATAGGCAGCTGTGGATGGGGAGGGGGCAGGGGAGGGATTTTGTGCTTGTAGGTGTGCGTTTAGATGTATGAGCTCTCAGGACAAGACGTGCCATCTGCCATCATGTCGTACTCCCAGGTTTCTTTTTAAATAAAATGTTGCTAACATCAAAACCTCTGCTCTAGGGCTACAATTTGTGTTCGATTAAATACACCTCGATTAAAAGGGTAGCCTCAATTAATGTGGCAGATTAAAAAATACACACACAATCCAATGCCTTTTAATTGAAGTATGCGCAAAAACCTAAGATGGTAGGCCCCATCTTAGAAAAGGCATTCCTTCTTTTCTCACAGACACGAAGCAAGGGATGTCTCTACTAAGATGGGGCCTGCTGCACTATGCACCATCCTAAAAACAAATGGTGCCTTCCCCCCCTTCAGAACAATTCTTTTAATATGCAAATGCATTTACATTTACTTGAGCAACCAATGAATCTGCATTTATTTAATCAGTGGACAGTCCAATGTATTCTGAGTACTCCATGTGATGGAGGAAAAGCAGTTTGAACCCAGCCCGCAGCAACTCCCTTTATTATTCCTTTTTGTGTTGCAAAGATAGAATCCCCCTCTGAATGCAGGGGTTTAATTTAGGGTCTTGGCTCAACATACAGTCTGCCTGCCTGGCTGCCTTGAACCCAAACTTGCAAGCAGGGAAAATCCCCCTCTCCTGCCGCAACCCAGCCACCTCCCAGTGTTAATATGGGTTAGCATGCAGTGAGTGAGACAAAGACCTGTCCTTCCCGAGGCTTCCTCAATCATTAAGCAATAAGGCTAAATAAATACACTCTCTTTATTAATCTGTGGTTTATGTACATTGGCAAACAGTACAGGCTTTCTTTTCTTTTTTTCCTTAAAAAAGCAGGATTCATAGAAAATGATCAGCAATCTAAAAACCGTATATACATATACACATACACACCCCGTGTTACTTTTGATTATCTTCCCACCCCATCCCAACACAAAACCCAACCCGCGCTCCTAACACCCAAAGCCCCTCTTTAGAGTTAGTGCCCCTCCCCTCCGCACAACACACAGCCCCAGTCAGCACAGAATCCACCATGGTTTTGAAAAAGGCAGGCCAAATCCCACCGACCCTCACCCTGCCATTAATAGGCAAACTGAGGCCCTAACTTGCCTGCCCACCTTTAGGCTCAAGCCTGCACAAGGTGTGACCCACCAAGCTGAATACAGCGCAGCAGCCATGCATGGCAGCTCACAAGGGGGTTTCTACATTGGCCACCTATTTAGAGCTGCAGTGTCAGGGAGATTTACAAGGACCTGGCAGGCCACAAATACATGGCTGCATTCAGCTTGGTGGGTCATCATGCATGGTGCGTGCATGCAAGGTGGACAGGAATCCTGGCTGCAATTTAGACCCCACCACCACCCGTTTCCACCCTGCAGCATATTTGAAAGAAATGGAATGGTGCTGGTTCTCAGCTTCTTGACACCCCAGGAGATGCCATTTGGTTCCAGAGGGGGAGGCCTCAAGTCTTGGTTTCCTAGTACCTCCACTCAGCAGCAGCATTAAGATGGTTGTTTAAAGATTTCCTGCCTCATTTAGATCTCCAGTTGATGCAAGCCTATTTGCTTATACACCGACCGTACCTGGTGGCCCTACCTGAACATCCTGTTTCTTCACGATTGTTGCTATTTCAAGCTAAGTGTGTCCCTTATGTTAAGTGAGACAATCAGCTTGCAATTCAATTCTGCGACGTCCTCCTCAACCCCACAGTGAAATCTTAATTAGTAACGAGTCATTCCTGTTCCCCCTCTGTTTGTCCAGGAATCCTCAAAACACTATAGACACCACGTATGCCTAGAAACCAGCTCCCATCCCAGTATGACTCAATAGTTCCTGCAACCTACCCAGAACTGAACCAGGACTCCCAGCAGTCTGCATTCTCATGACCAGCTTCTCTACCCAGCAGTCCCATTATCCCCACCCCAGGGCTGGTTCTGCCACACAGTCCTACCTAACACTCAAACCCCTTCTCATATAATTCTCATCTGCCACAGTAGATAAATTGGAGAAATCCCCGATGACCAGCTGAAAACAAGCAAATTCCTACCACTTCCAGAAGGATGGTATTTAAAAAAAAACGCACTCCAAACCCAGAACATTTGTATGTTCCAAAATGGCAGATGAGGTCTCCTTCCACCTTTCTCTGCTTATGTACAGCTGAGAACTTGGCAACAAGTACGCCCCTTTCTGCGGCCATATTTGATCCATCATTAAAAGTGTTCATATAAAAATACACTTCGTTGTAAATTTTCTCCCTGCTGGCCAAAGAGGAGGGAGCTTTATGGGTCTCAGGGTAAAGGACACAGGTGACAGGTTGCCCCTTAGCTGCTTCTGCTGGGGAAGGAACTGTCCTCAAACAGGAACAGTGGAGAAATAGACATAAAATTTAAGAGTCAGAGAGAATATGGGCCACTTGAGTTGGCAATGACAGAAGCAGGTTTGGGGGTGGGGGGCAGTAAATGAGTTATACACTGCAGGGCCAGTCAACAAGAGGAGACCAATTAATTAGGTTACCAAAAGGGTATTGAATGGGCAGGGGGCGGGTGGAAGGAAGGAAAGAGAATATGCCCGGGCCAGCATGAGGTCAAGAAAAAAGGGACAAGAAGGTGACAGGAAGGATCAGAGAAAACATGGGGCGGGAGAGAATCAGAGGTGGAAAAAGTAGAAATTGTAGTGTTGTGGAGACTTCACAAGAAACAGCTGACAGGTATGAAGGATGTGGTCTGTTCTCAATTGACCAGCACTGACTTGGACAGGAAGCCATCTGTAGTCACGGAAGGAAGTTCCTTGCTCTGTGCAGCATGGCCCTGCTGCTGTGTAACCGTCCCCACTAGGGACCGGCTGGCCAAAGATCCCTTGGGCAAGCTGTATAGATAGACCGCCCCTATGACCAGCCCTGCTCCTAGCGCAAAGAGCAGGTTGAGGTGGAAGTCAAAGAGGTAGATGGACGCCACGGTGGACACCACGATGGAGAAGGATGTGGCAAAGCCCTTGAGGATGTTGTCGGCATATTTCACAACTACAGCCACCAGGAGGCCGCCAAAGGCCTGGTTCAGGATCACTGCCCACACCAGCGGGGTGTAGCCAAAGAAGAATCCATGCTGAGACACGGCTGCCCCCTCTGCAGACCACATGCCCAGCAGCCCCAGCAAGGTCCCGAAGATGCCCAGCTGGACGTTACGGAGCCAGACCGAGGCCGCACTTCCCTTGAGGATCTTTTCAAAATAGACCCCAGCAAAGCCAGACGAAAGGCATGACACCACCACAGCCACAAGCCCCACGATGTAGCTTTGTTGCATGCCCTCGCCCCCGGGGATGGGTCTGCCCCCCGCCTGCTGCTGCTCCACCTGGACAATGGCTACACCGGCAAAAAGGAGCAGGAGGGACAGCCACTGGAGACGGGAGAGGCTCTTGCGGAGCATCAGCACAGAGAAGACAGCAGTAGTGAGGATCTTCAGTTGGTAGGTGACCTGAGAAAGGCAGCGCAGTTTAGTAAGCACCCCAGCAGGCTATGTGATGGGAGATGGCCAGCCAGGGCGGGGCCCACAGCTTTGGCCCTACCCCCATCCTCCGGTTAGCTACACAGGTTCACATCCTTGCCACTGAAAACAGGTTACTGCATCAGAAGCAGGAGTGCGGTCTAGCACCGCAATCCCATTTCAGAGCACATCTTGTTCTTGGTGTGCCAAATTAGGATAAGCTCTCAAATGGTGTGGCATTGACTTAAAGAATCCATAACAAACCCACTTTAACCCCTTAACCTCGCCCAGAGGAGAAAAAAAGACAACTGAAGTGGTCAAGGATCAGAAGCACGCAGCCAAGACTGTGTGCACCCCATGATTCCAACAGAAGTGGGGGAAAGTCCAGAAGGTGGTATCGAATGGACAATTTAGCTTTCTGATCATCTCAACTTTCATTTTAATAAAGGGAGCAGATTTCTAACCCTTATGATAGAGAATGTGGACAATTCCTGCTAAGATCTTAGAACCCAAAAGGGCAGCTTGCTCTTCCCCCCGACTAACAGAACCAGAATAAATTATGAAGAATTTAAACATTGCAGAACTATGCACAGCAAGCAAAAAATGGTTGATTTGCTTGATTTGCATAATTTATAGATGACATACTTTCTGTGCACAGAACACACATCACCCCTGTATGCATCCCTCTTAAAAGACAACATATTCCTGCCCCTTAACTGATTTTGTCAAGTTAGCTGCATAAGTCCTTCCCAGGGTTCCTCTGTCTGCCAGAGAAAAGGGTGACTACTTCCTCTCCAATGAACAACTCTCTACTGAAAACACTTCCAACATAGGGATAGGGGTGTGTTGTCAATGAAAGCTTGTGAAATAAATCAGTACGTATGGAAAACACGGCAGAAGACATTTCAGAACACCTTCATGTGACTTCACCAACAGCGGCTGTAGGAGTTTTAGGGAATTATTGGAGCCCAACTCAGGATACCCCATCATTTGACATGTGAAGGGGGTGGGGGGAAAGTATGGGACGTGTGCACCTTTCAGTATTAAAGGAATGAAAAAACTGAAAGGGGACACTCTCTCATGAATAATGTGCATGGGCATGTCTAAGACTGCCTGGGTAAACACCACCTTAGAAGCACAGACCCAGAGCTGGTGTCTCACCTGGAAGGTGGCTGCAGGCAGGTTGGAGATGGCCACATACTGGAGGTTGTTTTGGAGGGTGTAAATGAGAGAAGGCACTGCTAGTTTGAGCGTGTCCAGGTACTGCACCACAATGGAGTCATACAGGGAAGCAGCAAACTGTTTCAAATTACCTGGAAAAGGAGAGACAGACAGACAACCAGGTTACCGACTACGATGGCAACTAGTTTTTAGCAAGGGCCTTATTTTTAACTGAGGAGGCGTTGGAAGGGCCAGCAGAGCACACACAGAATCTCTCTCAAACGGTTCTTTAACCCTTTCCTCTCTAGCGCGAACAGCAATGGCAGCATGGCCAGATCCCTCTCATTGTTACACACTCAGCCACTTACTCCTATCTGCCTGTGCCTTGGTGAACACACAGGAGCAAAGGTCCAGATAGACAGAGCTGCTGCTACTGTTCATACTGAAAGGGTGTGAAAGAGTCATTTTGCCAGTGTCTTGGGCTCAGGAAAAAGCAGCTGAGGTTCATAACGGGAAAGGGAAACCTCTTGAGAGTTACCTTCCAATCAATCCCTTTATAAAGGAATTTATGTTAGCAGACAGCACACATCTTAAAGCAATCAGTTCTGTAAGTACATTGTATGTTGTGTGACCAAAGATTTCCTTTTGTTTTAAATCTGCGGCCTGTTTGTTTCAGTGCATGACTCAGTTTTTATGTCTTGATAGAGAGGGAATATTGTTCTTATTTGTTCTCACCATTGTAATATATATTTATTTAACAAACATATTGCGTGTTCATGTTTATGGCAATAGCATTCAAATCATAGTAAGCCACATCCCGATATAAAGGGCAATAAGTTAAAGAAATGGCTAAACGTAAGAGAAATTCAAGATTTTCAAGCTAGCCACTAGACCTCATAAAGGCAAACACTCAAAGATCAATCCTGCAAGCCTTCTGGTGAACATAGAACAATGCACTCAGAACAGAGTGTTTCTGGCAGGGTCTTCATTCCCAGAGGCACAGCATCCCCACCTTTCTTCTGAATGAAGATGAGCAGCAGGCAGGTGACCCCCTTAAGGATTTCAGCCATGACCACAGCTGAAGTGGCAAAGAATCGGTCCCCAGGCAGTGTACGCACATAGCGGATGCTGAGGATAAGAGAAGCATTCTGCACCACCAAGACGGCTAAGCTGATGTACTTCAACTGTCGGTTACCTGGGAAAGGAAGAATTTGGAATCAGCTAAATATCTCAGCCTTCAGAAGCAAGCTGCAACCCAGCCTTGAATGAACTAGACATGAGACCAGGGAAACATCACCTCTTCCAGCAACAGAGCAGAGGATGTCTGAGGAACAACATGACAATTCCCACACAATGGATTCAGCAGGGTTCCATGGATCAGAAACCACTAAGATAGACATCAGTAACTGAATTCAATTCAACCCCAATGCCAAGCACAACAACAGGTAGTGAGTTTTAGGATGGACACAAGGCCAACATTTATGAGAGCTTATATTTTCCTGGACCACCTGTTACTGGAGGCACACCCAGTAGCCTTGTTGCTTGATGCCAAGTGGGAATAATAAAGCTTCTTCCCAATCTAATTGGCAAATAGAATTACTACAAGAGATTGAAATAAACACCCAGGCTGACCCATCATGTGCATAGAACCTTCTTAGCTACTGATCCAGTTTTCAGAACTCCAGTGATATGGAAAACAACACTGTCCAGGATTTCTATCTCACCGTCCTGACGTTTGAACAGGATCCTAGCATCCTGCTCTGTTTGGCTCTGCAAACTTGCACTTACCATTGCAGGCACTCACCAAACAGGAAGTGGGGACAGCCACATCTTTTTGAACTACATTCTATTCCTAGGAATAGTAGCCACCTGTTACCTAGAACAGAAAGCCAGGCTACAAGATGCTGAATGCAAACAAAACAGAGAAAATGCTTACAGTAAATAGCTGTGCAGGCATTCTCCAACTCAGAGCCAGGATTCAGCTTCTATCTCTGAGATTCTAACAGGGGCCTTTCTCCACACTAGTTTCGAAATTTACCTACCTTTGGATTGTAGAAGCAGATATTAAGAACAGCAGCCTGACTCTACCATATCAAAGACTGATTTAGATTTAATGACAGCAACCAGCCTCTCACACTGGCTAGCCAAGTGCTCTGGGAAGCTTACATGGCTGGCACGGCAATGACTGTGATCTCCTAAAGTCTATCCCCAACATCTGGTAATTAAAGATATACTGCCTCTGAAAACAGAGGCACCTCTTTTACCATGTAACAAATAACAGTTGGTAGACCTATCCCTCAACTTTGGGTTGTTGTTTTTTTTAAAAAACAACAACAACACTAAGCTAGTGGCTATCACTGCATGCTCTGCTTTGTATCTGATGGGTTTGTGAGTGTACAATAAACTTCGATTTGAGAAGGCCATCAACACTTTTAATAGCAATAAGTTCTGTTATCATGAATTACACTGGAGATTACCACCAACATGGGGATGTAACGCCAATCTCTGGCTCGCCAAAGCTACCTAGGATTTCCTCCCAAAGTTTTGTTGCTCTCGTTTGCAAAAATCAAGGAGGCACATAATGTAGGGGGCCCGGAGCGAGGAGGCAGGCTTTCCTGCAGGCGTCCACAGCCGTGTCACCACGGCGTCAGTGAACCCGACTGAAGCAGCTAGGGCTCCGTCTCCACCCGCGACGCGCACGCAGCACGATTCCCGTGTGGCTCGCCTGACACCCGCGCTAAAAAAACAGGCTCCGCTATGGGGCTGGTTGTCACGGGCACGGGGCCCCAAGAAACCCCCTGCGCAGGAGGCGGCCACGCGGTGCGTGGACGTGCAGCGGGGAGGGGGGCGCTGAAGCGCGCCCGCCTGAAAGTACGCGGGAGTTGGCGCCTGCACGAGCAGAGCGCCCCCGAGCAGGGGAACTTTCTCCTGACCCAGCCCCACCGCAGGCTGCGGTGCCCCCGCTCCCTTCAGCGCTCACCTCCTGCAGCCACCGGGCTCCCGCCGTCGCTCCCCGGGCCCCCAGCTGCTGCCATGGTGGCAACCGCCGGGCAACGGAGCTTCCCCGCCGCAGCCGACACTTCCGCATCCCGGTTGCCAACTCGCTTCCGCTTCCGAGGGAAGCGCTGGGAGCCATAGAGACGGAGCGGAACGCACGGCGGCGCACGTCAGAGCGGGCAAAGCGCCTCTGTCCCATAGAGACTTCGCTCCCTAGATCGTCAGAGGCTTAGCGGAGGAGGGTGGGACCATAGGGAAGCGCGGGAACCGCGATAGACTAAAACGAGGGTAGACTGGCACCCGCGGCCCCACCTCCGGGTGGATACAGACTCTTCACTTCGACGCTTTTGCTAAAAGGAGCGGCAGTGCATCTTCGTGCAAGTCAACGGAAGCCAATATTCCAGTAAAGATAAGGCTGAACTTTAAGACAATTGCAAAATAAATTACTTTCTGATAGAACAGTCAGACTTATTTATTTATTTATTATTTAATTTATTACTCGCCCATCTGGCTGGTCACCCAGCAACTCTGAGCGATGTACAACATACAATAAAAAAATAAAATTCTACAATAAAAACATTTTTTAAAATACCCTAACCCACCCCAAATGCCTGCCTGAACAGCCACGTTTTTAATGCACGACGGAAGCTCGTTAAAGAGGGGGCATGACGGAGTTCCCTGGGGAGGGAGTTCCACAGAGTGGGGGCCACCACAGAAAAGGCCCTCTCCCTCGTCCCCACCAGTCTAGCTGTCCTGGCTGATGGGACAGAGAGAAGGCCATCCGAGGCTGATCTTGTTAAGCGGCCTGTCTGGTGCTGCTGGAGGCGCTCCTTAAGATAGGCTGGGCCGGAACCATATCGGGTTTTAAAGGTCAAAACCAACACCTTGAATTTGGCCCGGAAAACAACTGGTAACCAGTGCAACTCCTTCAGCACTGGAATGGTGTGATCTCACCGGCGGCTGCCTTTAATCAGGCGCGCCGCCGCATTCTAGTGTAAGAAACATACTAAAAGTTGCAGTATCCAACCTGTGCAAAACGGGTTTTTGCTTTACCGCTTCTTCATGGAAATGGCTGAAAAGTCATAGTCACTTGACAATATAACAGCTGCTTCTAGCCTCCTTTCCCAACCCGTGCCCTCCATATATATTGGACTATAACCCCCATCATCCCCAGCCAGCCTGGCCATTGGTGCAAGGTTGTGGAAGGTTGTGGGCTCAGAGGGAAATTAGCTTTTCAAACATCTGAAGCAGAAGCAGGCAACTTGTCCCCCCCGCAGATGTTTTGGCCAACAACTCCCAGCATCCTTCACTATTGGCTATGCTAGCTTGGGCTGATAGCAGTTGTAGGCCAAAACATCTGGAGGGCCACAGGCTGCTCACCCCTGATCTAAACATTCAAACATTTGATAGAGGCATTTGTATCTCTTTAGTATCAGCACAATAATCATGAAATAAAAAACATGCCTTAATACTTCTAAACCAAACCTTGTAAATTTCTTTGCCATACCAGCACTAGCACCTGTTGATGTTAACAGTCACTGTCATAATCTCGCATAGGGCTGCATCCAGCCCAACACTTTGGGCAGAAGTCACAGTCAAGCATGGTACCCCCATGCTGATAATAGCCAACTTGGGTAGAAATTAATAGGGAACTGGGGGAAAGACCACGATGTGGGCCAGGCCATCCCAAATATGTAAAACTGTTTTATGTTCAAAACAAGTGCTGGGCCAGATGCAATTCTATGCCATCTCATCGAGTGCACAGTCCTGACGGTGCAGGTGTATGATTTGAGATGGCCCAAAGCTTATCATGGGGTGTATATCCCCAGTTCCTTATTCATTTCTGTATACATTGGCTATTATTGGCACAGGGACTGTATATCTGCTAGTATCTTGCACAAAACAAAGCATTGGGCTGGATGCAATTCTATGCCACCTCATAGAGTACACTCCCCTGGAGGTTTTGTTGCATGATTAATAAACCAGCCACGGTTTAATAAATTCGACCTTATTGGGATTTGTCTTTAAAAAAATGTTTTAACTGTTTTAACCTGATGTTTTATACTGTTGCCTTTGTTGTCCACCGCTCCAGAATCTTCTGATGTGGAACAGTATATAAATATTGTAAATAAATAAATAAATTTGGGGTGGTGCAGAGCATATCATGGGGTGCACACACCCCAGTTCCTTATTCCTTATACATTGGCTGTTTTGGCATGGGGGCACCATGCTTGACAGTGTTTTACACTGTCAGCGGGTCACTTCCTGTTTGGCTGGAGCATGGCTCCTCAGAGCTTGGGAAGAGGCCTCAGCAGCCACCTGGGGCTTCTGAAGACCCCATAGGAGGGTGGCCTGCAGTGCCTGGAGTTGCCGCCCCTTTCTGCCCTGTAAAAAGGCTAGTCTGACAACAGGGGTTGAAAAAAAAACACCACATTTTGCATTGAACTAGAATAGACATTGCAACTTTTAGTATGTTGTTTCTTATGCTGGTCTGATTGTTGCCTCAAAAATATTTTCTTTTTGAATTGTTTTAAAGTGTGCATGTATTTTTCACTGCCTTTACTGGACTACCAAGGCTTCTGCATGGAACTGAGCACTGAGGGAAGTGATTTCAAGACTCTGGATAAACTTTGTGTTATAGTGTAGAGTAGTTGTAAAATACTCTCAAGCTCAGCACCACCTCTAGACTGCAATGTTAACAGTGGACTACATCACAAGGTTGTTGTAAGCCACTTTCAGCCACAGTTCTCAAACTTTCTATATGAGGAAGCAACAGGCATTTGAAAGAACAGTGTAATATCTTTGCTGTTCTACTTTTGGGGGGGGGGGCAGCAGCAGGGTAACAACACACTGCTTCTAATCACAGCTGTGATAAAGGCCAGGATTTCTCTGTTGTCCCCGATGACATTTTTAACCCTTCTAGCAAGGGAAAATAATAGTATCAAAAATAACCTGGAAGGGTGGTCTCGAGACAAAGGAATCATAGATGTTTTTTACTTCTTTTCATTAAAAAGTACTTTATTTCCAAGAGTCTTGTGGTATCCTAAAAATGTGTAGCACTGTCCTATAGGAATCCCACTGCAGTCCTATACAC
This sequence comes from Heloderma suspectum, assembly GCF_057233095.1. Taxonomy (NCBI): domain Eukaryota; kingdom Metazoa; phylum Chordata; class Lepidosauria; order Squamata; family Helodermatidae; genus Heloderma; species Heloderma suspectum. The sequence goes on from NC_139459.1 coordinate 173,904,967, forward strand.
CTGGGAATAAGTGCCCTTGAACTCAAGAGGGCTTACTTCTGAATAGACCTGCATAGGATTGCACTGCTATTCATCAACTGTGACATAAGCTTTCATGGACTAGTCCAGGGGTGGGAAGCTTGTGGCCTTCCAGATGTTTTGGCTTACAACTCCCATCACCCCTAGCCAGCATAGCCAGTCATGATGGATCATGGAAGTTCGAGGCCAACACATCTGGAGGGCCACAAATTGCCCACCCCTGGACTAGAGCCTCCTTTGCCAGATACATGAAAATATAAATGCATGACACTTGGTTGTTTTTTTCCTTCTACAGGCTAACACAGCGAGCCCTGTGGAATGTGTTAATGATAGTAATTAGCATTTATATAGTACCACACATACATTATTTCAGTAATCCTGAAAACAGCCCTGTAATTTACAGCACAATGCAATGCATGTTTACTCAGAAATGAGTCCCATGGGGTTCCACAGGGTTTTATCCCCAGTCACATATTACGTCCATATCGCAGGTGCGGGGAGAGTGGAGGCTGAGAAATGCAGAGCTTTACAATAGCCTTAGACTGTAAGGGAACATTTGCTGAAATTTACACTGTAAAGTACTGGGCATGCTGGCTGGGGTTGATGGGAGCTGTAGTCCAAGACATTGGGAGGTCGCCAGGTTTGGGAAAGCTGATGTATATCGATAGTCCTATAATAATAGATCAGTTGTTTCCAGTCATTCCCTTCCTTACCTGGCTTTGGAACAAGGCCTCTTCCTTGAAGCTTGGCTTTCTGCCTGTTCCAAAGCCACCTGTCACCCAGTTCCCCGGCCCTGCTACTAATGTCTATGACTGAATCTTCCTACACAAGGTGTTGCAAGTGGGAAGGGCAGGTACACAAATATGAAGGCACGAAGAGGCATACAGGTGGATGGCGCAGGCTTGTCTGGGCATGGCAGGTAAGTGTATACAAGGGAGGGAAAGTCAACAGTAGAGTGATGCGGGCGGGAGTCATGCGTCACTCCACTCCTTGATCCTGGTTGGCATTCCCGGACTGACATCCCTGAGGGTGGGATTTACAGGAACTTGTCCTGCTGTGTTCATAAGCCAAGCATTCTCCCCTGGATTGGAATGTTCTGTTTCTAGCGAAGGGAGTGGCAGGTGTAGATTAACTTCCTCCCTCTAGGAGTTGAGTCTAATGCGGGGGTAGGGAACCTGTGGTCTTCCAGATGTTGTTGAACTCCAGCTCCCATTGGCCCCAGGCAGCATGGCCAGTGGTCAAGGATGATGGGAGTTGGAATCCAACATCTGGGAGGCCACACGTCACGTCCCCCCCGCCCGGTCTAGTGCAGCCAAAAAGGATGGAAAGGAAGGGGAACATGCCTCAGTCCCAAACAAACACCCCTCCTCCCTCTATATCTATATGATGTATGTGTATGTGTATAAACAATAGATCCCTAGTAACAAGCTTAGTGGAGATATTAGCATGGATAATTGCCACCTACTTGGAACATGTGAGACTGTGCAAAGTATCTTTTGCATCTGTGATCACTGAGAGGGGCTTACAATAAATGCTAGCAACTCTCATAAAAGTAAGAAGCTCAAGGGACTTGAAGGTATGTGGGCCCAAGTTTTACCATCTTTTTCATTGTTTCTTTTTTACTCACCTTTGTTGTTGCAGGTTGAAATTCCTTAGTGTTATATTGTATACTAAGTGTACTGTGATTTTAAATATTTGTTTGTAAACCACTTAGAGATTTTATATTAAACAGTATACACGTTGTACAAATAATAAAGTGCACTATTGGGTGAGATTCAAATTTCCTAGGAATATTGAGAAGACGCTGCTATAGCACAATCCTATATACATCTATTCAGAAGTGAGTCCCATTGACTTCAGTGAGGCTTATTCCCAGGCAAGCGGGTATAAAAGTTGCAGTTTTATCGTACCTGAACTTCTAACAAGGTGACATGGACAGAGACAGTTCTCTGTTATTCCTGGTATATTAATCCTAAGGACTATGCTTATAACCGGCTTTTAAACAACGAAAAATTAAGGAAGCTTAAAATAAAAGAATAGGATACATGGCAAAACCAGTATAAAGCATCCATTCAAATTGGAAGTCATTGTAGAAATACACAAAAACAGGAGGCAACACTTAATGCCAACTAGAATGCTAATGGCCTAAGGCTCCAATGCGTGGCAGACTAAAAACAGGGCAGCAATGTGGATCTCCTTTTGGAGGGAATTCCACAGAATTCCTACAAAAAGGGTCAGCCCGCATATTACACAGCAACAAATCCAGCATATATTCAACAGGAAGCTGTAGCCAAGCTGTATTCTACATGCGTTTGTCACCAAATTTCCACTTAATATTTTCAGGCAAACCCCTTAAAAGTGTTGTGCGAAGATGATGCCTGGGTCTCTCTAGTTCTCAACTTTGTTTATTAAAAAAAACTTTGGTTTAAAGTAGGGGTGGGGAACGAATGCCCCCACAGATGTTCTCCGACTCCCACCAGCCCTAACCAGCATAGCCAGTGGTCAGGTATGATGGGAGCTGCAGTCCAACAACATCTGGAGGGCCACCCATTCCCTGCTGCTGGCTGAAAAGAAGTTGTAGTGCTGACAGATTTACTAATGTGCCAAAATGCATGGAAATTGAAATTTACGGGATCCAAGCTTAACTTCTGCATCATGTAAGCAGTCAGCACATCCTACGATATCACATATTGTGCTTGCTTACAACTTAGCCTTTCAGCCCCAATTCTGTTCGTCCAGAAACTGGAGGACCATTGAAGCTCAGGACGTTATGCGGGCCGTTGCCACTTAACTGCACAATGACCCTTTGCTTTCATTTGGGTTATAGAGAGAGTCTGTGGTATATGCAACAAAATGTTGCAGTGTGGAATGCTCCTCTTCTGGGTTCCTGCCAGCCATCCTTTCCACAATACTCCCTTCTATTGTCCCTCCCGCTGAATTTCCATTCCCTCCCACAACAGTCAGCCAGCATTCTGTGCCCACTCAGCATGTTCAGTCCTCAATAGGCTGTTGCATTGGGGGGGGGGTGCGTGCTTAGGGTGATTCCCCCCCCAATATTTTTTTTTTGTACTTCTGCAATTGGGGCTTATCTGGGCCTGCTCATAACTCCCTCTTGTGTATGGATGGTGACATTTGGGCTACATAAAGATCAGCACTCAAGAGAATGATTTTGCTATTAGGATGATTGCATATGTTAGTAGTGAAAGGCTGTATGTGGGGGCAGGAAAGGTTGATAGAGGGAGGACACAGAGCATTTCCAGACAAGGCTTTTATTATGCAACTGCATCACGGAATTTTACAGGGGCTCTGGACGACACCATCTTCCATTTGTAACCCTCCTGTTTTCCCACCCACCTCTATTTTTCTTACCAGAAAAAAACCATTAAACAAGACAGAACAGTTTAGTGCTGGGGTCTCCAACATGGTGCCTCCGTGTCTGACCTATCTGGCTTAACTTTACAGGCACGCTTGTGCCTCTGCATCGCATCTACCCATCACACATCTGATCACGTAGGTTAGAGAACAAAAGCCGAACACTCTGTCCCCACTTCAAGCACCATTAAAGCCATTTGTCTCCAAAACCATTTTGATACACAGTACTAGGAGGCAGCTGCTTCAAGCAGCAAATTTAGGGTGGGAGACAGACAGGTTAGGATTTTCTACCTCAGGTGCCAAAATGTGTTAGGCCAGCCCTGACAGCCTTCAGAAAGCAAGCCACTCTGGCCACCGTTCGTGTCATCTGAATGTCGTTAAAATAGGATAGACCACCATGGGAGAAATGTAACGTACGTTCTAACCAATTTAGGTTTGACTTTGATATTGGCTGTGTGCACACGTAACACTAAACCATGGTTTATATTAACCATGGTTTGTTGCTTTAACCATTAACTGTTTTACAGGTGAACAAACCAACCACAACTTTCCCTACTTCTGGTTTGTTTCTCTCCTGCCCACTTTCCCAACCATCAGAGCAGTTTTATTTTCAGCTGATGTTGCTGAGCACCTCTGTCTCAGGGTGCACAAACAACCCAGGGATAAGCGATGGTTCTGGGTTCAAACGTCACAAGCCATGGTTTAAACAAGCCAGACTTCATAAGCCAACAACAAACCATTGCTTCTGTTTGTTGTTTATAGCTGATTAACAAACCATGATTTGTTGCAGGGATGGGTGCAGAAACAATGACAAGCCAAATTCCAACAAACTTCATTATGGCTTACCATTATGTACAAATCTTAGATGTAAATGTACTGAGGCAGATGTAAATGTAAAAAATGTAAATGTACGGAGGAAGAACAATTCTTCAACCTTAGAGGGAGCGGGGGGGGGGGGGGGAGAGAGAATGAATCAGGAACCAGGATTCAGTTTCATAAGGTTGTATTTTTTTTATTAAATAGATATCCATGCAGATTTTCCTGCTGGATGGAATTTCTCTTCACAAAACTTCCTTTAAAAAAGGACACATACGCACATACACACACACACACACACACACACACACACAGATTCAGCCTGCTGGTTAACCCCAGAAGGTTTGGAAATAGTTGCGGGGGAGGTAGAGATCCACCCCATATTCCTTTTCTTCCCAGAGGCTGGGGACACCCTGGCAAATAGCAATACACAAGTATTTACATTTATGGAGATGTCTGGTCCCTGGGCAGGCCAGAATTCAAACATCATTTGGGTAGTTGAGAGCACTTCCAGCTCAGAGGTCTGGATCCCCTCCTGTGATTAGTTCAGTTTGTAGAAGGGGGGGGGGGACAACCTGTAGAACCAGGTTAACTCTTTCTCAGCCAGTGACTGAGCCTGGCTGGTTGAGGTTCCATCGGTACCATCAGCACCGCTGCCACCGCCCCCATTGCTGAAGGGGAGGAGGCAACAAAAAAAACCCAAGGTTCAGTCTCTCAGCTGCTGTTGCAAGCTGTAGCCCTGGAGGATGCTGTGTTCTGCAGTTCTTCAGGCTGAAGGGGGTCAAGTTTTAGCCACGGATGCAAGAGCACTTGCTCCAGCGTTGGCCGCTCAGAAGGCTCTGGAGATAAGCACCACTGGATGAGATCTCTGCAGTCTGGGATGCAAGAGTCAAAGTTAGAAAGAATCCAGAAGTCCTGGCTCCAAAACCATTCCCCCCATTCTCTGTTAGGCTTTTCTAATCTGAATTCAGAATTACAGTGACTCAGTACTGGGTAAAGAACATACCATCTTGAGAAACTCAGCTTTCCCTTATAAAAAGGCACAAAAGTTGCTAGTCCTTAAGACAGCATTCTCCAACCTGGTGTCCTCCAAATGTTTTGGACTACAGTTCCCAGCATTCCTGACCATTGGCCATGCTGGCTTGGGCTGTTGGGAGCTGAAGTCCAAAACATCTGGAGGCCACCAGATTTGGGAAGGCTGCTTTAAGGCTTGGTGCAGCCTCAGAATGAAGGGGAGCCGGGGAGCCTGAGCAGCATGGCTGCTACATCTGTGTGGCTGCTTACTGCAGATGTTACTGGAACAGTATGGGAAGCACACTGGTTCCAACGTGGGCAGGCTAATGTACGAACTGGTAAAATTCAACTCTCTTGTTCTCCCCAGTTTAATAATACTATGTACTGATTCTTACTTGGGGCACGCCCAAAACATTTTGCTGCCTGAGGCAAAGGACAAGATGGCACCCCTTCCCATTCCATGGACAGAAGTCAGCTGGATTGGCAGCTGAATCTTCCTTCGATACTGCCAAGGGAACAGCATCCTCCACCACACCCCAAGGCAGCAGGCTAGCTTAGGGGGTGCAGGGCTGGCTGCATGGCCCACAGCCCTCTCCTCCAACACTTTGCTGCCGCCTCCCAGTATCTGCCGCCTGAGGTGAATGCCTCACTTTGCCTAATGGTAGAGCCAGCCCTGCCCATACAGGCTACCCAGGAAGACAAGCAGCAGAGAACCACAGGCGGATGCTCACCAGCAGAGACAGGGGTGCGGAACTCCACGCTGGCAGCCACGATCTCATCGTCCCGTTCAAAGGGGATGTCACCACACATCATGTCATACAGCAGGATTCCCAGGGACCAGATAGTGGCTGGGAGAGCATGGTACTGCTGGGATTCCACCCACTCCGGTGGGCTGTACACACGTGTGCCTGAGAAAGAGAGGTGGGGGGAACAAACAGGTTACTATCAACATGTAACATCTTAAAGGAGTATTTTCCCCAAAAAGTCAAATAGCACCTACAAACAGCTTAGACCACTTTTCTAGAAAGAAAGCGGTCACAGCGGTGTACAAATTAAACCCAGAAAACTAGAAACAGTACATTAAAAGTCAATTCAGCAGCAAGTAAACACCAACAAAGCAGCAAGAGATCAGGGAACAAATAACCAGAACCCAGTTTTAAAACATAACATTGCCAATAATGTGCTGAAAAACAGGAAAGTCTCTGCTGTTCCCTAAAATTCACAGAAGATTTGGCTAGGCAGGCCTTTCTAGGCAATTCATACTATAATTGTGGTGCCATGACTGAGAAGGCCCTGCTTTGAGCACCTGTGGATCATCCTCATGCAAGGCCTCCTGAAAGATCTTCATGTGGAGTTCAGATGGGAATTCATAGAATCATAGAATGGTAGGGTTGGAAGGGGCCTACTAGGCCATCGAGTCCAACCCCCTGCTCAATGCAGGAGTTGGCTGCTGTGTGTCTGTGTGTGTTTTTTAAAAGCAACAGCTAGCCTTGCTCAGATTATTTTGGGCCTGAAAGAACATAGCCAACATGTAAAGCAAGCTCAGAAGCAGACTGGAAGCTAGAGACACTGAGCCAGAATGGGAGTGCTAGGCACCAGATAACCACAAAACTCGGGGTGTCCGGGTGTCCTACTTTACAGAGGATAGTCCTCTATTGGAAGGCTGCCCAGTCCAAGTCCGGTTTAGAGATAAAGAACCATAAGAAGGGAGAGGCCTTGAGGCTGCCTGTCCACAGTTAGCACCTAGTTAGTGGAACGAGCAAGGCCGAAGTCTTCCCCACTAGAGTGAGATGGATTTTGTTTCTATTTTAATGACAGCCATTAATCCTAAATCTGCATCTATACACCAAAAATAGCACATGTGAATTTTATGGAAGTCTCCGGCCTCTTTCGTCCCCTTTTTTGATGATACATTTCCTCTGTTTCGGTAATGAGTACATGGCACCCTTCTTCCAGACCAGGGTCCCAACTGTCTCCAAGGGGATCTGAGCAGCCTTTGAGCTTTGCAACATCAGGGGAGGCCAAAGCACGATCCAAGGTGCCCAGGGAGCTTTTGGAGCAGCGTGGGTCTTTGAACCTGGTTCCTCCTTCGCCCGACCCACTTTCAAACACCGCACCGGTTCTCAGCAGTGCCACCTCTCGGCTTACTGCCCCTGGAACCAGCAGCCCTCTCTTCCCTGGGAGAAAACACTCGGCTCTCTCGACACTCACCGTCAAACTCTGTGTAGACAGAATCCCTCAGCAGGGCCCCAGAACCAAAGTCAATGAGCTTGAGGTTGCCCGTGCGCACATCAACCAGGATGTTCTCGTCCTTGATGTCCCGGTGGACCACTCCCTGGGCATGGCAGTGGCACACCGCTTCCACCACCTGGCGGAAGAATCGCCGGCTGAGCTTCTCGGGCAGGGGGCCCCGCTCCGTCACGTAGTCAAAGAGGTCCTGGCAGTGCTCTGGCCTCTCCAGCACCAGGAAGAAGCCCTCGGGGGCTTCATACCAATCCAAGAGCCGGACCACGCTGCGGTGCCCAGCTCCCGAGCACACCAGCTTCATCAGCGCCACCTCGAGAGGAGCCAGCGTCCCATTAGGCTGCAGAGGAAGACGGGGAAGGGCTCAGCGCAAGGAGCTCAGGGCAGCACCCACATCGGAAAGGAGCAAAGAGTGAAAGCTCGAGGGGGGGAGGCATCGCCCCAAGGCCTGCGCCATTGAGGGCCCCTTCTAGAACCAGGCCGGAATAAAACCCGCATCTATACAGCCATCTCAGACTGGGGCAAAACCCTTGTGGCTTCCTCTAAAACACAGATGGGAAACAAGGGGCCCTCTGGAGGTTTGTTGGACTCTAGCTCCCCTCGGCCCCAACCAACATGGCCCGGGAAGATGGGAGTTGTAGTCCATCATTCTCTTGAGGGCTACAGGTTCCCCACCCCTACTGCTCTAAAGAATCCAGGGCATTGTGCTCAAAATTTCTTCACAGGACCGGCCCTACCACAAGGCAGCGTGCGGCAACCACCTCAGGCAGCAAACATTGTCTGCCGTGAAAGGGCTGCAAATTATTCATTATTTTATTGTTGTAGTTTTACTGCCATGGAAGGGGAGAGGAGCTTGTGGAATTTTCTGCCACAAATGCTGAAATAATTAGATCAGCCTTGGGCATTATCCACCTTGATTTGGGTGGGATGGGGGTGGGGGCACCATTTGCTGTTGTGCTTCAGAGAGCAAAATGTCTTGAACCAGCCCTGTTACTCAGGGGGTGAAACAGATAAATTACTGGAGTACAGAGGGGAAGATTGAGCTTCAGACTCACCAGCTCTGCCCACTCAGCAACCCTGTTCCTGGCAACATGTTTGATTGCAACCTGTTGAGCAAAAGACAGAGAAATAAGAGCCTAAATCACGGTAGTGATATGAAGCCAAATCAGGGCCAGCTTTTCCCTAGATGCTGCCATCTGTTCCTCTCAGCCCTCCTATCTGCCCCAGTAAAGGACACGCTGTTACATACTTGTGTTTTAACATGTACCCATAAAACATTTAATGTGTACCTATTAAAAACAAGATGGGCATACGCATGTGCCAGTCAAATAAAAATTAAAAGATGGCAACCTCTCTTGTTTTGGGCAACACGAACATGAACAGGGCAAGCGGATGCAAAGGCAGACTGTGGGGCCCTGGCCTCTTTTCAAGAGCTGTGTGCAGAAAAGGGCATCTGAGCAGTTCCACCATCCTTTACCCCTGCAGAACGAGCAGCACTTGCCAATCTTCTCTAAGAAGATTCATGATCCAGCCCTTCCACACAAAAATCCACCCCTGATCTCTCACCCAGCTTTCTTAATTTCAGCAGGATAATGGAGTGGGGAGTCATTTGGTTGTTGCCAAACAACTGGAAATCAGACATCCTTGCCGACCCAGAGATCTACCGGTAGATCCTGATCTACCTTCTGCCCACCCCCAGTCTGGAGCACTCCTTGTGGTCTGAACCCTCCTTTCCTAGCCCCCCCCCCTCCTTCCCTGGCTCTGTTATTTATTTTAAGCCCTTGCCTGCTCATCTCACTGTCCTTCCTTAGCTTAAGAGAAGCTCAGCCAATGGTGGCCAGAGGCCCTCTCCCAGCCCTTCCATGACACCAGGGCAGTTCAACCAATCACTGCCAGAGGCTTCATTGCCATCACCACTGCCACCACAAAAAACTCCCCAAGGGCATTACAATAGAGATCTGGGAGCTCTGCGATCCTTGGGTTTATACTCCCCCCAGCCCCCATACACACATACACAGTGGCAAACCCAACACTTGCTCAGTGGAGGCTGGGGATTCCTATTTCAGTGGGGCTCTGCATCTGCTCCGAGTTTCAGTCGCAACCAGTAAGAACCCTAAAAGAGCTATCCAATGTGCAGGGTTCAGCACCTTGGATAGCTCCTTTAGAGTTTTGGCTGAAACCCAGAGCGGATTCACAGCCCCACTGAAATAGGAGCCACCAGCCTCCGCTGCACTTGCTGCCACGTGGCCTGTGCAGTGGCCCTGTGGCAACCACCCCATCGCACTGTCTCACCTGTAGTCCATCAGCAATCCTGTGCCCAGCATACACCGTGCCAAAGCCGCCCTTGCCCAACAAGCCCCCTCGCTTATACAGAGCTTCAAACGATTCTTTGTCTTTGCCTGGAACAAGCAGAGCAGAAACAACAACGTTACTTCGGGAGGACTTGCGTGAAGACACGGCCACGGTTCATCACCGGTTAGTTATCAAATTAGTGTTTCAAGCTCCCTCTTGTAGCTCTGTGTGTATTATCTATCTGTGCACATCTTCTCAATGTGGTAAAACACAATTGATTTGAATAACACACAATTGAAGCGTGTTGCGAGCCATGAATATTTTACCACTTTGGAACTATGGCTGTGTGCACGCATTTCTAATAAGCACACGTCTCACACACACAAACTGCTTGCCCAATAGCTGTATTTCTATCACAGCAACTCAGTTCACACTTTGCATCACATGAAGGTTCACTGCAAATCAGTTTCAGCTATCCAACAGCAGGGGGAGGCAACTTGTAGGCCAGAAAAAACATCTGGAGAGGCACAACTCCTATGATCCCTCACTGCTGGCTATACTGACTAGGGATGATGCAGGTTGTAGGCCAAATATTTGGAGGCCCACAAGCTGCCTGCCCCTGTCCTAGAGGCACTGGAGCAAGCTGGAAAAGCTAGCGAAATTGACCAGGGAAAGCAACATTTTCTAAGGTTTTATTTATTTATCCTCAGCCTGCAAGGGCTGGTACACAGGAAATGTGAGTCAATGGCAAAGCCACCCAGATCCTTGTAGTGACTCACAGAAACGACATCTGCTCTCCCTCCCTGCAGGAACCAGCTTCCCCTGGTGTTCCTGGTTAAATATCTCTCTCAGCCCAGCTTTAGAATAAACAGAGGAGGACAAAGATACCCGGGTGCATTGTTGACATATTGTTTTTATGAATGGAGGTTCTTTGCCTTTAACAGCCGAGTCACAGGCAGAAGTCAACATGTTGCTCTCTCCAGAAAGGAAATGCAGGAGTGGAGGAAGACTGCATCTGCTTTTGTTATTATTCAGAACTGGGCTACTTTTATTGGGAAAACCAAACCACTTCTCATCATCTGATTTGACAGGTGTCTTCCGATTCTTGTAAGATTAAATACATTGTTAGCCATGAAATAGTAGCACTGGCCTTAAAGACCTGTTTAGACAGGCTGTTTTATGGTGTTTTTAAAAAATTTATTAAAAATTATACAACATGTTACAAACTCATCACATAAAAATATAAAATGCAATGCACGCTCACAGAAAATAATCAGATTTCAGCTTTGGAGCTTGAAGATATTCTATGGTACCAAGAAGTTCAATAAACTAAATCTCTCCAAAAGGACTTCTGGGTCTCCAGGGACATGTATTTAGGGATACTTCTATTCACAAGCGCAAAGAAGGGAGACCAAATTTCAGTAAAACAGTCCCTTTTGCCAAGTCATCAAAGTCATCAGCTCTGATTCAGCGGAATCTCTGCCAGAGCTATTTGCTTCATTAGCCAACCTTGTAAAGTAAAACCTGCAGCTGACTTCCAATGCTGAGTAATTTCTAAACGGGCCAGTGCTAACAAGATCTTTCAACAAGTCCTTATAGATTATTTTTCTACCAACATTGTCATAAATCGATAATAAAGGAAGTAGTGGGTCAGGACTAACAGGTTGAGATATAATGTCTGAGATTATTCCAAAAATCTGAGACCGGAACACATAGACCCTGAGCATTCCCACCACATGGGCATCCAAGAGCCTGCAGTGTTGCAACTTCACCAACAATTAGGAGATAAAGTGGGGTACCTACGATGCAATCTAAGTGGGGCATATAGTAACACCTATGGACAGCTTTAACTGCATTCTCTCTGAGCCTGGCAGAAATGGTGCGGAATGGGAAATGTGACCACAGCACTTTCCAGCTTGCATCAGATACTGAAGACACCAAATCTGCCTCCCAAACAGATTTTACACCACACAGGTCCCATGCGGCAGAACGAAGCATCATAGAGTATAGTTTTGGTAGGATCCCATTCCCGAACTCTTGATTGAACACACAGTTCTTCAGATTCCATCAGGGCACAGGAAGTCTCCCCTTTAGCAACTACATGTCTAGAAAGGGACAGTCTCCAAAATTTTTGTAGCCAAGAGGGACGAATCTCCTCCAGGCAGTCAAGCAATTCCCTTTCTGTAATTGGCTGCCCTCCAACCACCAGGTCTCTCATCCAGTATGTAGACCGCATCTGCTTGAGGCATAGATCCTTTATTTATTTATTTATTTATTTATTTATTGCATTTATACCCCGCCTTTCTCCCTCTCGCAAGGAACTCAAGGCGGCTTACATTATCCTCCTCCTCACCGTTGTATCCTCACAAATTATCCTCTGTCCATCATTGACAGATAGGGGCAATTTTAAATTGTAAAGCTACCATTTACCTGTAGCAGAGCACCAACATATTTGCTCATCTGACCAGATGCTAAAACAACAACAACAACAACTAGAGAGGGCTGTCACCTCCCCACACCTCTCCATTTCAAAGCTTATGACAGGAATGTAACTAGTGAGCTTCAGTTTCCTGGCACAGAGAGGAGGAAAACACCACCTGCTGAACTTTTTCCCACTACATAAATGTTAAAGGCACAGGTGTCTTGCCAGGAAAAAAAAAGAATCAGCAATTGTAACCAAGAATACCCATGTTTCTCTTCTTTACCCTGAAACCCACACCATAGTCAGCTTTGTAAGTTAGCCATTCTTGTTAAGCCACCATCGCTTTGTTAGGCAGACTGAAGGTTGATAGTAGTCTAGGATGAATAGTTGATGTTTCACCTATGGGAGCTAATGGTGAGGAGCCGGTCTCTTGATGGCTAGGAGCCTCTCTTTGTTTTTGAATGAGATACCCACCAGGGCTTGGAGGTGATAGCCCTCCAGCTGAGGGGAGGGGAAAAGGTGTAGGGTGTGTGTGTGAGTGAGTGAGTGAGTGAATGAATGAATGAATGAATGGCAATTGGCAGTTTTGAAGAGAAAATTGAGAGTTTCTAGCTTGACTGAAATAAAACTAGGTATTGAGTATCTCCCTTGCAGGAATGCCTATTTGCCTCCACCCATACAAACAGAGCATATGTTTGTAAATTAAGCAATTATTGCAAAGTTGCCACAAGTCTCTGCCCTCTCATCTAATAGAAAAGTAAATCCAGTTGTGCACCAATTGCTCACCCAATCTCCCACTCTTTGGGGGTGGGAAACAGGGAGCACCCTAACACTTTTTGAACCGACTGGCATATGTGCACTCCGTCCAGGAGAGGGCAGCACAGAGTCGCACTCGCCATTTCCCCGAAACCAGTTCCAAGCCTTTAAAGCGCACCGCTTTATCGGACAACTATAACTGTCCTGCCCTCTGTATCCTTTCACCACCCCCATGTTGTATGCATGGCATGCGGGAGTCCTGTGATCCCTGCGTAGCAAGATAGTTACACCCAACGTGAGTAGATGCAACAGAGAAACAGGGCTCCCGGGCCTCAAAAACATAATTTTAAACGAGTGTTCAAAAGAGATTTTCAACAGGTGCAGTTCCTCAGGTCAGTGTTGCAAAGGCAAAAAATCTGGGCAATCTGTTTTGCTCATGGAGCCGTACTGCCTCTTATGTTTCCGTCGTCTTTCTTAGAAGAGAACTCACGTTAGTAAGCCCCCCGCACATTATACATCACCATTGCACAGCAGCCAAAACCCAGAAATCACCTCAGCTGCACCACCTATTTCAGTGCCGGTCAAAGCCAGGGTGGCTGGTTGTAAGAGAAAATAGGGAGGGTGTGTGTGTAATCATGGTGTAAAAAGGGGGGCGGGCTTTGAGTAGGAGCGCCGTCTACCGCTTTAGGGCAAGCGGTGTGCGCGCCCGCGCAGACAAGAGCGAGCGATTGACTCTCACAAGCATGAACAGGGTGATCAGAAGCAAAAGGGAAGACTCCCGTAATATCATTATTACTCATTCATACTAAGCATAAACAGGGGGATCACAAGCAAATGAGAAGACTCCTGCATTATTTTTTATTATTATTAATTTACGAGGTATCCAATATTGTTGCACCCCTAATAGCTGAGTAGAAGTGGAAAAGTCCAACAGGTGCAGCTTACACTGACACGACAGAAAACTGACACCTTTGGGGGTTTCCCCCCTCTTCCCAGCCGTTCGAAATAACAAGGAGGCGGCAGTCACAGCTGGCCACCCTGTTTTGACTTAACCCTTCCTAAAAGCGAACCGCGTTGCCACTGTTTTGTTTTTACTCGGCCCGAGCTTCTTGTGCCTTTAAAAGCATCCCTGCACGCAAAACGTTGCGCGCGGGGAGCGTTTCCTGACGTGCGGAGGCAGCGATGAGAAACTCCTCGCGTGGCCACGATTCTGGGCGTTTAAAAGCACCTGAGCAGAAACTCTTCATAAGCGCACTCCATTCCGGCGCGCCGTAGAGTACACTTCAAAGGACAGAGCTGTGTCCAACGTTAGTCCTACTTAGAGTAGGTCCATTGAAACGACGGCGATTTATGTACTACACTTCTTTCAGGATATAAATCCTACCCAGGCAGCTTCCAAGTAACAAAAACAAGAAACTTACAAGGACAACCATTAACTATCTTTTAAAAAGAAAAGTTCGGCTAACATTGGATGCAACATTGGATACATTCAGGCGCGCGTCTAAATACATGCGTTGTGTCCAGCGTTAGCCGAACTTTTTTTCTTAATAAAAGAACATCTAAATATAGATATTTAGACGAAACATCTGGGAGACGCAACCTTTGAGCAAAGCAAGCGATCTGATGGCTGGAAAAACGGGCATCGCACCAGCAACCAAGCTCAGAAGCCGGGACTACCGGAACTTCTGCCTGGAGCATCTCCCCCGTCGCACACCCAAGTTTGTTGCTGCGTCCTCCGAGAAGCCCCCGCGCGCCGCGAGAAGGAGAAAAGCCCGACCACCCTCCCCAGCTTACCGGCCCGGCTCCACGCCACTTCGCTCCGTTCGGGGACCATCTTCCTCCTCCCCAAGGCTGGATAGGGCGAGCCCCTCGGTTCGGATCTGGAGCCAGGCGAGAGGCCTGCTCAGAGCCGGCGAGGCGCGGGCGAGCCCCGGCGCTGCATAGTTGCCCTCTGCTATCAACAGCGAGAGGATCCCAGCCCCCGCCGGCAACCTCTTCTCCTCTGCCAGCCCGCTGCACGCTCCTTCTGCGCCCAGCTCCGGACCGATCAGGTAACCCAGGTCATTTGCATCGCTCCGCCCACAACCCATCAACGGCGGCGGCTTTATGCAAACGACGAGACAGATATAGCCAGAGGAGGAAGTGGAAGGCTGGGAGATCCCCCCGCCGTCGCCGATTGGGAAGGTCTTGCGCAATATTTTCACGCTCGTTACGTTGCGGAAACCGAGCTGCGCACCCACTCGGGTCAGGGCAACGTGAAACCCAGTTGGCTCCGATCCAGCTGGCATGAGCCACGATGAGGGGCATCGCTCGATCCACTTGCTGCATCTTGGCTTCCGAGCGACGTTCGGCTGGATTCTAGAGCAAGCCTTCCCCAAGCTAGTGCCCTCCAGGTGTGTTGGACTGCAACTCCCATTGTCCCTGAGCCAGCATAGCCACTGGCTGAGGATCATGGGCACGCCTGGAGGGCACCAGAGGTTGGGTGAAGCTGCTCTAGAAAAAAACAACATTTTTTCCTGGTGTGTATTCAACCAAAAGAACAAATAACCCTTTTGAATCATCTGGCTAGACCCAGGTGCTTGCAAACTTGATTCTTTCTTGGTTGTCTAAGCATCAAACACCAGAGTGCTGCTTCTTTTCTGTCTCCCCCCCCCCCCCCGCCATAATAATATTTGTTATTCTTATTATTTTTTACTTTTATATCCTGCCTTTTTTCCTCTTGGGAGGAACCCAAGGCAGCTTACATAGTCATTCTCTTCTCCATTTTATCTTCCCAACAACCCTGTGAGGTAGGTTGGGCTGAGAGTCAGGGACTGGCCCAAAGTAACCCAGTGAGCGTGATGGCTGAGTGGGGATTAGAACCCTGGTCTCTTGAGTCCCAGTCCAACACTCTAACCACTTGCAACACACCAGCTCTGGGTAGTAAATGTTACTGAACGTGCTGAACTGAAACTATTCAATAATAACAGTCAGATCTACTTTGAGATGGAATGCTCTCCTGAGTATTAAATTTAAAACAAGGAAACCCACTGACATCTACGTGAAAAGGTGAGTCATGACTTAGTTCCCATTGAAGTCAAAGGGACTTGAGTGCAACGCCTTAGTCTGGCTCAAACCCAGACTTCAGCCTAATGCTTCAGCCATGTGCATTACGGAGGGCAGGGGTGGCTTGGGCAGGGACCCTGAGTGGGAGCATTATGAATACACAAGTGTGTCCCTATTTTTATCTGCGAAAGGTTGGAGACCGCAACTAACGCAACCATCTTGCGGCACCAGATCTGTTGGAGCAGCATAAAGATTTCATGGACTGCGGTCTGCTCCAGCTTTCCCGAATCTGGTGCTCTCCAGGTATTTTCAGCTACAACTCCCAGCATTCCTGATCATTGGCTGTGCAGGCTGGGGCTGATGGGAGTTGAAGTCAGAAACATCTGGAGGGCACCCGATGCAGGCTTGGAAGGGCCAGCTGCACACAACAGGAGTGAATAAATGGTTCATGGAGTGGCTGCTGCATGAAGGGAAAATTAGGATTCAGTAAGGACTTGTGGAGAATTTGACGGGTGAGGCAACAGCGGGGTGTTCAAGGGAACTGCTCCATGAAGGAGCAGATGCATTGCTCTGAGCAAGGCCTGTGATGTTTCAGCAGCAAATGCTGAGCTGTACTAAGCATGTGGGTTCACTAAGTGCTGGAAGCTTGTCCTTCAGGTTTGGCTGCTTGCATGCCCCTGCTGCGCAGGTGAGTGACTCAGTCCCGAAGGATCTGGTCCGACTGGCTTTGCATCAGGACCAACGCAAAGAAGTGGCGGATTCCTTTCCAGGCCTTTTCCTCATGCCTCCCATCTCCACCCCAGGAAAAGGAGATGGGGCAGGAGATGATTAACCTTTGGGACTCACTGCTGTGGGAATTGTTTGCCGAGAAAATGTCAAAATGAAGAGCTGGAGGCTGTTATGACAAAAAGCTCTGTCCTGCGCTTTCTACTGACAGTGAAAGGAACGTTGAGCTCTGGCTAAGATTCCACAGGCCTGACCTATACTCTTCTTGCCACAGCTGGGGGTTTTAAGACTGGGCTTTCCCCCCATTTCTCCCTAATGCATCCTATCTTCAGCATTAACTTGCAGGCTCGGCTTCCCATTATTTTATTATGATTTTTTTTTTTTTTTACTGAATCGTCTTGCAGAGCAAGCTTTTGATCTCCCACCCTGGCTGCTTATAAATGTAATCAAAATCCAGATGTCGTCATCGTCTCAACTTGTGATCTTGTTTACATGAACAAGGAACTAGGCTTGCCTGTGGCCACCGTTGCGTCTAGAGCAGGGGTGGGCAACCTACGGTCCTTGATCAGTGGAGGCCGGTGGCTCTGATTTCGGTGATGCTGTGAATCCACTCTGGGTTTCAGTCAGAACCAGCCAGAACTCTAAAGGAGCTATCAAAGGTGCTGGACCTATTTTGGGTGCTGAACCCACCGAAATCAGAGCCACCAGCCTCCACTGCTTGAGATGTAGGCCTCTAACTCCCTGGAGTGCAACATCTGGAGGGATGTCAGTTGCCCACACCTGGTCTAGAGAGTGGCCAGTGGACCAATGGCACTTGCGCCTTAGGGCTATGGACTGTGACACAGTTCAGGGTACTGGGGCTGTTGGATACTTTACTTTAAAAATGCAAAGCTTCTAATTCAGCACCAAGAAATGCTGGAGTCTGTGATCTGTATAAACTGCAGAAATTAGTCATGGTAGAGGGATATGGATCTGTAAAGAGTAGCAGGGCACCAATCCAATTCCTGCCACAACATAGCTGTGACAGAGCAGCAATATGTTGCATTAGATCAGGGGTCGCCAACCTTTTGTGGTTGGTGGGCACATCTGGAATTTTGAGAGTTTCATGGGCGCTCTTGCAAAATGGCTGCCATGGGATGGGGGCTTGCCCATTCATAAGATGGCCTCCAGGGTGGGCATGGGCAGATACAAAACCCTCATTTCCCAGAAGGCAAACAGGTGAGACTAAAAGAAAAATAACTTGCCTGAGAACCTCAGTACAAGGTAGAGGTGGGGATCCGAGTTCCAAAACACAAAACCATTCTTTTGAAACCAAATGAAGATGGCACTTTGCAGCATGCCAGCCTCCCAATAATGGCGGGGGGGGGAGGAATTTTTTAAAAAATAAAATAAAGATCAGCAGCAGGAGGGCACCAAGGGAGGTATTGTGGCCATCACACTGGAGACCCCAGCACTGCATGCAGGCCTACCCAAGGCAAGTGGAGGTGACCTGCCTCAGGTGGCAGATTATGGTGTACTGTTAAAGGGTGGCAAACGAAAGCTATAATCAATGGATTATTCTATGTTTACCACCACATGGGCTGCTGTTTGGAGTTTTTGCCTTGGGCCCCAAAATGGCTTGGGGCTGCCTGGTTTGATAGGACAACTGTTCTCAATCCATGTTTGGGCAAAGACTGGGGCTTCTTGGAAATCTATCAGGGGAACCTCAATAAGGTATTAACATTCAAAGCCCTAAATTGCTTAGCGCCAGGTTACCTGAAGAATCATCTCCTCCCATATGTACCTGCCTGGACCCTAAGATCATCTTCAGCAGCTCTTCTCTGAGAGCTCCTGCCAAAGGAAGTGAGGCAGGTGGCTACCAGGAAAAGACCCTTTCTGCTGTGGCACCCTGGTTGTGGAATGAGCTTCCCAGAGAGGTTCACCTGGCACCTACATTGTGCTCTTTCTGGAGCCAGGTGAAGACCTTCTTAGGGCACAATCCTATGTTGACAGTTGGCAGCCTCTGAAGTCAGAGGCTGCCAAGTATCCTACTGCAGGGGGGCTGGAGCATGGAGGTGATCCTCGCCTCTGTGCTCTGTCCACCCTATATTTTTGCTAGATGGGTGATTTTGCCTATCTAGCCGTGGCACTTTGGAGGGGGAGGGAAGGAGGCTGGGGTGAACATAGGAAGCTGCGCAAAGCAGCTTCCCTGGTCTCCTCCCCTGGGACCACCCCTTTTCCCTGTCCCCCGCTCAGGTTTCTGAGCACGGAGACATAGCTGGCACAGTTCTCTCCATGGGGTAGGGGAAGGGGGCCGGGAGCGCAGTCAGAAGCCTGTCCTATGTCTAGGAGACATAGGATTGCTCCCTTATTTTCCCAAGCATCTTGGTCTTTTAGTTCTGTTGTTTTAAATTTGTTATTGTATTTTAAATCTCTGCATTGCTGCTAGTTTTTTTTTAACTTTTAGATTGTAGTTTTAAACTTTTAAATTCCATATTGTATTTTATGCTGTATTTTGTGGTTTGACTTGTTGTGAACTGCCCAGAGAGCAGCTATTGGCGGGAGGTGGGGGGATAGAAATGCAATCAATTAATTAAAGGGGAGACGACATCCTAGTCAGACGGCAGGCCCACTTCTGTTCTTGCTAGCCACAGCCTGAGTGCGGTGTTTGATGTGTTCCCAGGTGCCAACTCAATTCATATGAGGCAACCATGAGGTGCAACCCAGGTCTAGCCCGTGTTTTTCATGGATAGGGAGCGGACGCCCTCTAGAAAAGGCCCCAGGCCTCTCTGCAGTCTGCAGGGGACTCTGTAAGAGACAGAGACAGTGTGGGAAGTCTTCTCTGCAGGTTTAAAAACCACCAAGGGGCACAAGGAAACCAGTTCAGCTGCCTGGGTGTAGCTGATCAGGGTGGGCAGACTTCAGGTTTGTTGAATCTACTTTGTTTCTGCTAGATCCACCAACCAGAGCCAAGCGCAAAACACACACTTAGAATGACAGAAAAGGGTGCTTCTGAGTCAAGGAATTTTTCTAGTACCAGAACTGAAGTGTGCTCCCAGTCCTTTAACATAAAAGTCCAGTGCTAGCTATCCCACACTTCCTTAATTTTGCCATGCCTAATTTAGGTGGGGAAAGTCATGTTCCTGCTGTTAAACAAACGGGAGAGAGGACCCCTTGCTGATCTAACGCAAGTCACCCAGAGATCTACCAATAGATCCCAATCTATCTTCTGCCGGCCTGCATAGCAGATGGCCAACAATAAGCCTGTGAATTGCGCTAGCAAGCAGAGGAGCTGTGGCTCAGTGGACGAGCGCCTGTTTTGCATGCAGAAGGTCCCAGGTTCGATTCCTGGAATCTCCAAGTAGGGCGAGGAAAGAATCCTGCTTGAACCCCTAGAGAGCTGCTACCAGTCGGTGTCGGAAGTACTGGGCTAGATGGACCAATGGTCTTGACTCAGTGTAAGGCAGCTTCCCAAGTTCCTCTACGCCTTTGTCTGGAAGTATTCTTACTGAATCCAGAATTAATGGTAGGTCAAATAGGATTGGTTAAAGGACCTGAGCAGGGCCAGTGTCAAGGACAGGCTTGGTCGGGCACCTGCCAGGGGCCCACTTCCTAGCAGGGGCCCCTGCCAAGAGCCCCCTGGACTTGCTCCTCCTCTTCACCCTTGCAGCCTGCTTGTTCGCCTGCCTCTCGCTCTGGCCTGGACAACGGTGGTGGCGAGGAGGAGCAGGAGATGCCGCTGCCTGCTTGCTCCCTGGCTCTCTGCCTGTCAAACAAGCGAGGGGCAGCAGTGAGGAGAAAGCGCAGCTGGTGACCATGGCGGCGAGGAGGGAGCCTCACTGTGGGAGGGGGCCTTGCCCACGGACTGAGCTGGCGCTGGCCCAGAGCACCTCCTAATCCATCACAGTTACCTAGTCTGAAACTGGACAAGACAGAACTAGAATGTTACCATGGTCAGGAGGTAGTTGCATCCTAACTCTGGGGGATACTTCCATTCCTTTCCTGAAAATGGCCTTCTCCCATCTCAGGGTCTCTTTCTGCCATCGTCTTTTGTGGTGTGTGGCACGTGCCCCTCCACCACAGATGTTCTGTGTCAGCAGGGTGGAGACCTGCTACAGTTATTTCCCATCACTCCAGCCTCATTGTTCTGGTTTCCCCAAGACCTGGAAGCACACTGGTGTTGGGAGGAGCAGAGCTGTGAGACCCTCCTCCACGGCCCCGGTCCATTGATGTTATCAAAGTGGTATGGGGGGGTGCCATTCCGGAGGGGTTCTACCCCTCAAAAATTAATGTGGGACGGGGCCCTGGGATCGGCAGGAAAAAAGTCGCAATGCAACCTCTTGACATCAAGAGGATGGGATGGGATAGGGTGAGGCATTCACCCACATACTGCTGAATGGTATAAAGGAACCCAGTTGTACCTTGTATTGTTCAAGCAGAGAGGAACTTTACATTCGACTGGGCAAAAGGCCACACTGCAGGGTAAGCTTACACATAGCAGAATGAAGTAGTGGAATCCTGAGTGGCTGTGTGGACCATACCAGTGCAGGCTGAAGGGTTTGGGTTTCGTTTTTTCCCTGTTTTTGATCATTTTTCTATGTACCAAGCTGCCTGAAAAAACAAAACTAGCACACTAGGACAAATGTTCTACTCCCTTTGGTGCTAGTTTTCTGCTTGCAGTTTTTGTTTTTTTAAAACACAGGGAAGCATCCCCTCCCCGCTATCCTGAAACAGTCTGTTCTACCGCCTCATGCTCTTTCTGCTACATGTATAGACCAGGCCGGACACACAGCTGTAGCATGTTCTGGCCCAGCCCCAGTTCTGGAAAATGGCTGTAGGTGCATCTCTAAAACAGGATTGCTCATCGACCTAGAAACAGCAGGGTTGTATCCAATGTTAGTCAGTTATAACTAAGTCCCATTCATTTCATTGTGCTTGCTCTAAACAAGACTAACACTGGATACCTCAGCATGTCCCCCTGACCACTCTGCTCCCGTTTTCCTCTGAAATGCAGTTGTCCAAGTCAGGACTTTCAGCTGTAATTCAAGGCGTTTGACAAAAGTGGGGCACCAAAAATTCAGGAAGGACAGCCAGTGGCATACACACACACCCATCGTTGGGGGCTCATATGTAATGGAACAAACCAAAATCCTTTCAAACTGAAGGATCACCTTTAATACCTGGATGAAAATCCTTTGCAGTCAATGACTGCCTGAAGTCTGGAACCCACGGACATGGCCCAATGCTGAGTTTCCTCCCTCGAGATGCTTTGCCAGGCCTTTACTGCAGCTGCCTTCAGCTGCTGCTTGTTTGTGGGTCTTTCTGCCTTCAGTCTTGTCTTCCCTAAGTGAAAAGCATGCTCTATTGGGTGGGGATCAGGTGGCTGACGTGGCCATTGAAGAACATCCCACTTCTTTGCCTTCAGAAACTCTGGGGTAACGATGGGGGGGGGGTGTATGCCACTGGCTGTCCTTCCTGAATGGTTAGTGCCTCACTTTTGCCACACCCCTTGAATTACAGCTGAAAGTCCTGACTTTGCTCCCATCTGGGTGTGTTTCCTTTCAACTTCAATGTGGTGGTGTACAGAGGCCAACTGCCAAAACAGTTGTCCTTGTTCCAATATTTCTGGACCTGACTGTATTTGGGGGCTTGGGGTGGGTGGGAACTCTTTGGATGTTAGTGCATATTATTTCCCTTACTTCAAAATATGGTAAGCCAGCCCTGCTGTGTTTGCAGCCCCTTCTGCTCATGCTTGTGAGTGCTGCCCAGACAGCAGAACTGAACTTATTTGGCAAATGTAGAGACAATCAGAGATCCCTAACTTTTTTTGGATCAGTGGGCACATTTTGAAATTTGAGTCATGGGCACTCTCAGAAATTCTCTGCTATGTTGGGGGAGAGGGGGAAGCTTGCTCGTTCATAAAATGGCTGCCATGGTGAATGAGGCCAGTCATAAAACACTCATCTCCCAGAAGACAAACTGGTAAGTCTGAAGCAAAAGTAAACTGCCCAAGAACTTAAGTACAAGGTAGAGTTAGGGTTTGAGTTCCAAAACACAGAAGCACTCTATTAAACCCAAATGAAGATGGCACTGGAGGGTAGCACATTGCTTTACATCATGCCAGCCTCCCAGTTAATTTTTTTAAAATTAAAACAAATCTTAAGATATAAAGTAAAAAGCAGGAGGGGCAGTGATCTGAGGGGGGGACGACACAGAGAGGTGTCTGTAGGTACATTGGTGCCCATGGGCACCAAGTTGAATACCCAGGCAATAGGTCAACTGGCTCTAGAAACTGCTTGATGTCTATGGCTTGGCTCCTGTAAAGTCTCTTCAATGCTTCTGGAAAACTGGACTGTTGGTTATAGGACAGACTTTCCCAAGGATCTGGACTGGCCCAGCAATGAAATAGATGCAGTACAAGATTTGTCTCAAGAGCGAGCTAGCTTGGAAATGGTGTACGGCTGGTGTTTCCTACACCTGAATATTCAGTGCTACCTATTAGCTAGTCACACAGTTGAACACACATATCTAACTCCTTGTATCAGAAACGAGATTGAAGGCCATTCCTGGCTGCCACGTGTCAGTTAAAACCCTGTTCTCCCCTAGAGGTTGTAAGCCAGCCATTCTAATGATGGGTCACAGAAACCTTCAGAGTCTCAGCAGGAGAAAAGCAGTAGACAGCGGAGATAAAGTGGCAAGTGAGGAATGAGGTCCAGATCAAAGGACAGATCAACCAGAGATAGTGTATATTTGTCCAACTCGTCTTCTCTCCCTCCACCTCCCTGCCCCAATACATAACCGAAGTCCCATGAGCAGCAGGGACATGGGCTTATTGCATGACTGCCATCTGAACCTGATTTCAAAAGCATAGAGGCCATCAGGCTGCTAAGAACCTTAGATTTCTTTTTAAAGTAAGTCGGCAGCTCTCCTGGCAGTGATTTCAAAAGCTGAAAAGCATCAATGAGACTTCAGGTGGCTACGGTACAACCCAATTATTCTGGTACAACCCAGTTATTACAACCTCTGACCTTCCCAGCTGCCTGTGCAATCCTCTGTGAGGTGTGGCCAAAGGAACGGTTACCAGTGATGCCAAGTGTGCATATCCTCCATTTAATGTATCTCGAATCTGATTGCTTTACTAGATCAAACAAAGTAATATTTACATGATTTACTCTGCTTTTACCAATCTTGCAGAATTTGGTATTTCTTGTCAAGGAATTTTAGTTATGGACTGGCAGTAAACCAGCACCTGGGTGGGACGCAGGGTACTTCTGAAAGGGCCCCATGCAGCATTCAGTTCCGAACAGATGATAACCAGTGGCTGTTTTCACACTTAAAGGTGATCCTGGGATTCGACCACAAGGGACACACGAGAAAGCAATGAAGAGCTGCACTATTCCCCTCCAGTGGTCTAGTTTCCTTGAAACTAGAAAGCACAGCAAATCTATCATTCGAAGAAACAGGCTTGGACGTTTCGTTCTCATGGACTACAAGTCACCTGTTCCAACTTCTGTTTCTCCATCTGTACAGGGGAGCCACTCATCCATCCCACAGGTGAAAAGTGGGGAGAGGGAGAGAGAGAGAAGTAAAGTGCAGGTGGTCAACTCTGCCCATACTTTATTTCAGGCACCAAATACCACTTTTAAACCAGTCATCCATGGAGTCTCCTGGATCAGTTTTTCCTAAAGCAGCAGACTACCCCCTCTCCTCCCCCCTTTTCAAAGGTGCCACTTTTGAGCCACAGAAGGGGCAGGGATTTCAGCAAATTCCACCTTTCCATGGATTTTGGACTCCTGTGTGAAGATGCAGGAGTAGCTGAGCACATTGTGCCCTTACATGAAAGTGGCAGTCAGAAACATCTGTTCAGACCCCAGGCTTAGAGAGTAAATATGGCCACGATGGGTTAACTATAGCAGTAGCGAGGAAGACACCACACCTGGAAAAGGGCAGGTTACCAGAGATCCTTACTTTCTCAGAGTCATAGACCTTGAAGTCAGCCCACCAGCGTCAGGCCAACAGTCCAGGACCTGACCCTGTTTCCACTGGCCCTTGCCCTGGGATTCAAGGTGTACTTTTGCCATGAGAGAGCCTGGCACCTTCCCACCACTGTTGCCGCTGCCGCCATCTGTCAAGAGTCCATTTTGTTACCCACACTGCCTCGGCACGACTCTACTAAGGCCAGGCCCCGTCCTATGGAAGTACTGACAGTGAATGGCGAGCGATACTACCCTCCCCCTGCTGCTAGGCACAGGGTATAAAGCAGAAGAGGCAGCAACAGGAGAGACAAAGAAGGCCAACGAGCACAGTACTAGGGAGACCACAGAGATGGGCAAACTGTCGGAGCCAGGGGAGTGGTGATACCTGCTGGGGCGTCAGGAGAAGAGCCACATGTGAACAAACCGGAAATTACACACGGGTGAAAAGAGAGAGAGGCAATCACATGGAGAAAGGAGAGACAGTAATTCAGGTGGTTCTATAAACGGGCAAGAGGCAGAGCGGTTCCTCAGAGATGAAGCTGGAGCAATCCAAATGGCTGCAGGCTCAGGGACCGCTCCAGTGAAGTCCCTTCAGGCAGAAGGCAGGGCACCAGGGTGAAGAGGGCAGGGAAAACAGTAGCGCACTGTCAATCTCTCTCTCCATGTCTGAAAATGACTCTGCCCCAGCATCCAGGATGAGGGAAGCTGGCAGGCCGTACAGCCAACTCTGCTTCTGCAGAAGCTGTTAAGCTTCTTTCCGGTCCCCTAAATCCAACCTCAGGCCACCTTCCCTCGTCCCCCATATGCAAACAGTACCCCCACTCCTATCCCAAAGTGGGGAGGGCTCACTGAGGACCAGATCAATTATTTCTTTTAATAATGAAAGAACGGCTGGTGAAGGGGGAAGCCCAGCATGCCCCAGTTTGTGCGTGTCCCAGCTCCTTGCAGGAGGTCCTGTCCCTCTCTTGCTTCTCCCCCAACACACTGGGGGTCAGAGGCAGAGAGCCAAAGTCAGGGAGCAAAAGGACAGCCGAAGGAGCGTTGATCAGCAGCAGCGGAGGAGGGGAGGGGTCCCAGGTATTATCATCCTTCCTGCCAAAACATGCACCTAAGGGGTGTCAGATGAGCACAGGAGCTGCGAGCGAGTTATCAACTCTTGTCGGAACCACTGTCTCTGTGCAGGGCGCTCTTCTTCATGCTTTCCAAGTACTCCTGTTGCGACACCGCCAGCACCGAAGCCAGGATCTCGTCGTCATCCCAGTCGCTCAGGCCTGGCGGAGGAGACAAGAGGGTGAAGGGGTCATTGATGGAGCCTCAGGTTCCTCTCGAGCAGAGGGACCCTTGGCCCACCAGATGCTGTCAGGCTCCATCAGCCCCAGCCAGCACAGGGATGATGGGAGTTGAGGCCAACAACATCTAGAAGGTCACAGGTTCCACACCCCTGCTCTGTCCTCTCACATCAGCCATTCTCCTTCCTCCCCACGCCCTGAGCCCTTTTCACGCTGCTGCCCTGCCATGCTCAGCCTCTCCCACCACTTCAGTTCCATCTCCTGCCCAGGCTGCACCACCACAGTGCCCTGTGCGCCAAACTGGACTGCAATATGGCTGCTTTCACATCAACTACCTCTACACCTGCAACAAGACGCCACAAGAAAAGTCGAAACAAGTATTAACATTCAAAGCCCTAAACAGCTTGGGACCGGGTTATCTGAAGGATCACCTCCTTCCATATGTGCCTGCCCAGACCCTAAGGACCTCAGGGTCTTTCTCTGGGAGCCCCTGCCAAAGGAAGTGAGGCGGGTGGCTACCAGGAAGAAGGCCTTTTCTGTTGTGGCCCCCAGCTGTGGAATGAGTTCCCTAGACAGGTTCACCTGGCGCCTACATTGTTCTCATTCCAGTGCCAGGTCAAGACCTTTTTATCCTCCAAGTATTTTAGCTTCCTAATCTTTTAGCTCTGGTGTTTTAAACCTGTATTTTAAATCTCTGCATTGCTGCTAGGTTTTATTATGGTTGTACTGTTATATTGTGGTTTTAAGCTTTCGTATTTTATATTGTTTTATGCTGCACTCTGTGGTTTTAATTTTTGTGAACCTCCCAGAGAGCTTCGGCTATTTGGAAGAACAGAAATGAAATAAATAAGTACATAAGTAAATAAGTAAGAAATAAATAAATAAATAAATACATAAATACATAAATTTCGGTTGGGTGAAGACTTCCCAAATGCAAAGCGCCAAACATTCCAGTTTCAGAATTTGTAGGCTTGGGACTCTGGCACCCAACCCAGTTCATACAAAAATCCACCCCCACCTGCCCCAACCAGCCTTCCCATTCTGGAACTTGAAATACGTCGTTGGAAATTCCAAATTACAATTTCACATAATTTAAGAAGCAAATTGAGAATGAAACTCCTTTCTGTTCCACCTACAGGGCCCTATTATCCATGGTCCTTCTCACAATGTTTCCGTTCTTTCCTTCGTCTTCCTCATGTCCATTGCCTACAGCAAGAGATGAGTTCAGCCAGCCTTCCCCAACCTAGCGCCCTCCAGATGTTCTAGACTACAATCCCATCATCCCTGACCATTGGCCATGCTGGCTGGGACTGATGGGAGTTGTAGTCCAAAACATGTGGAGGGCATCATGCTGAGGCAGGCTGAATTAGGAGATGCATATTAGGCTACAAGAGGCTTTAAGTAATCTCTTTCGCATAAAGGGGTCAACTCTCTCCTAAGACAGCATGCAAGCGACATAGAAAAGTTGAGAATCAGTTGCCCTGAAAATCTGCATGGCTGCAATCATGCCATATTATATGGAGTATGCCATCAATTGTGGAATCTAGGTGTTCGAGCAGAATCTCAAGGAGTAGAGCATAAATCTTTAAAATAAGTTTCTAGTCCACTTGATTGTAGATAAAAACTTGGAAGTGTGTTGGCAGGCAACAACTGGCCCACTTGAGACCAGCTACTGAATTTAGGATTCTGCACTGGAGAAGCGAAGAGACTTCAGCTATAGCACAGAAGTACCTGAAAAGCTGGCTCTAACCTCAGAATAGTTGATGGGCTGGAACCAGCTCTGTGAGATTCCTCCCATGTCCTGGCTCTTGGCACATGGGAGGGCACTTACCGAATGCTGTGGGTGACATTTGTTGCATTATTGCCCGGCACTCCAGGGCTGGATACAATGACACTAAGGGAGGGGTTGCTCGGCCACCACCTGCAGAAAGCTGGCTGCTTGTACCTGTGTAGAGGTGGATATTTAGGGGGGAAGGGTTAGATATGCCAAAATATGCTCAGGCTAATTCACATTTCAGGATTCAGAATCTGTTATCTATCACAGGAGACCATCTGAAGACTTGTAAGTTTAAACTGTCTCAGCTAGAAATTCTTGTTGTCTTGTGTGTTGCTGAGGTATGCAGAGAACTGACCCTTGTGAGATCTGCATCCCCTTCAAATGCAAATAATTTTCAGGGCTCCCCTTGGCAGGAACTAACAGCAGATAAAATATGTGGATTCTGCCGTGGCACAACAGTTTGGAATTCTGACATGAATTCAACATCCTGGTAATCTCTGCAATAAAGCGATGCAAGGAGTCACCCTAGAGCAGGGATGCAGAACCTCTTTCAGGCCGAGGTCCAAATTCCATTTCGGAGAAGCTCTCAGGGGCTGCATTCCAGAGGTGGGCAGGGCCAATATCACAACATATTGTAGCTTAAAGCTCTTATTGCCAGTATCACAGCCTTAGGAGAGGCACGTCAATCTTTTAAAATGGGGAAGAAATTGCGCAAAAGCCGGGAAGCCACCACACCCTCACACTCTAGATGGCTGGGTGGGGGGGGGGGAGGAACCACTTGGTGATGTGGGGAAGGGGGTATGGCCACCTGGGGAACCCCAGAGGGCCAGATGGGGACCCGGGCCTGAGGTTCAACACCCCTGCCCTAGACAGAGAGGAAGATCATTAGTCTGCATTGGCCCATCCTCAAAAGAACGCTGCCACCATTCTCCTTCCTCTAGGTCAGAGAATGGAGGTGAGGCTCATGTGAGGACTCAAATCCTTCTCTGCTGTGGTTAGGTTATTAATCCAGAATCAGGTGTAATTATTGTGGCCCTGCTCTGCTTTTCCTGCTCCTTTTTTACTCCTGTGAACCTCCTCCCCTTGCTTTGGGGTCTTCCAGGTCTGCAAATTCACTTCCCCATTTCAGTTGAGTCCATTTGTACTTCACAGTGAGATCCCTTGCCTGAAGAGGACTTGGCTTCTGATGGTATAGAATGATGAAGTATTGTCATTTTATCTTTTTATCCTGAGGTCGTGGCTTGTTTGTTTTCAACACACACTCCGTGTGAACACCCCCAGGCATCGCAACTGGAAAGGCAGTCCACCACGTGCGTAAAGGCAAGTTCCTGGTCCTCTCTCCTCACACTCTGCGCCCCCGCTGCCGGCTAGGTGCTCTGCCCTGCCTCCCCGACAGCCCTTGAAAATGGCGGCAAGGATGCAGCCAACCAGCCAGGAAGGGATATCCCACAATGCTGTGGGATAGCGACATCGCCGGTGGCTCTTCCATTCTCCCTTCTACTCTTAAAAAGGGGAGGCGTGGCTTCCACAGGACTGCGCTAGGTCAGAGCAGAAGAGCATGATGGTGTCTGCAGGTGTGGCTTTACCCCTGCTGTACAAGCGGCTTGGCTCAGGGATGCAGAGCCCGGGGCAACCGCTTCCTGTCTAGGCAGGAAAGTGGCAAATGGCACATCCATGCCCTGTCATGTGGGCTACCAGAATGGGCACAGAGACGCCCACATGGCTTGCAAGCATTTGCCATGCTGAAAGAACATGCTGGCAGAAGCAGGGGACCTGTATGGCCTGCCTGCGTCCCAAGCAATGGCCACGTCTGTCTCCCCATTTGCCTTCCCGCTGCATGGCGTCCCGGAAACCACCTCCCTTGGCCCCTGGCGCCACACATGCCCTTCCCCAACGTGGTGCTTCCCGCGCTGCCCCGTGCAGCACTCACCAGGAGCACATGGCGAGGGGGGCTTAGTAAGTGCTAGGGCCGCGGTGCTTCCTGGGGAAGGTGGCTTGGCCGCATTCAGCTCGTTGTGCAGGTCTGGGTGCTCCGGGGATGACGCTGAACTGCGCTGACGTGGAGAGCGGCCGCTCCACTCTTCCAAACCGCTGGCTGCGGCCGCCGTGGCAGAGCTGCAGGTGGCGCTGGCTTTGCGGGGCTGTGGGGAGAAGGGAGTGGGGATGCTGCGATTCAGGGCCACAGGCCCAGTCCCTTGCTTGCCTGGAGCCAGTCTGACATTACAGCCCATTCCTGCTGGAGGAATGAGGCCCAGAGCACCAGTCTGCAGCGACCCCTGAGACATCCTGAGAGCCCTCATTCCCCACACAGGGAAAGAAGTAAGCCAAACCTGTCTGGCCTGCTTTTCCTGGTCGCGCAGCCACTGCAAATAAGACTCCCTGGCAACCTGCTCCTCAATGGCCTCGTTGGTTGCTTCCCAGTCAGTCGCTCGCTTCTTGTCCTCCAGCATTTGCTGCTCGATCCATGACTCCTCTGACGTCTTGATTGCGTTCTTCATCAAGGACTGCTCTGCGTACTACAAAGAGAAGGGAGGCTTAGCAAACTCACAGGACCCCCAGGCCCATCCAAAGCCCCACTGCCCACTTTAAAAAAATCTAAATAGCAGAAAAAAGAGAAGAGACAAGTCCTGTCAATCATGAGTATAATATAATATATTAGTATAATTTAGACGTTGGGGCAGAGTGAGAAGTGCCTGCCACCTAAGAACAGCACCTCTATTCACTTTCTCCCCAGCAAAGAAGAAGGGATGAGGTTAGTTTGTTATGAATGTTGCTGCAGCAGCCCTGGACAAATGGCTGGTTTGCCAGCTCCAGGGGAAGAAGTTGGTGATAATTCCCTAGCAGCCAGTGGATATGTTTCTCCTGCCTCTTCAAAGTTGGCTTGGAAGTGGCAGAGGAGGGCACCATCCCAGAGCTGCTAATCTCAATGTGCTTCCTTGCTCTGCTTTGTCAGAACCGCCAGATGGTAACACCTAGAGAGCGGCAGTGGCAAGAATGTGATTGGCAGGCAGAAACCAACACTCTGGACAGACTCTCCTGCCCAGGGCTCGTCCTTCCCTGGCTCATTCACCAGATCAAGACAAACATCTAGCAGACTTCAGGGGCCTTTCTGATGTCAGAAAGGTGGGATATATTTTATAAACAATAAAAAATAAGAACACTCTGGTCAACTATTCCCTTCCTCTAGTGCAGGGGTGCAGAACCTCTTTCAGCCCGAGGGCAAAATGTCATTCGGAGAGGTGGGGGGGCACATTCTAGTGATGGGTGGGGCCAATGGCAAAAGGGGGCAGGGCCAAAACGGCTCTTACTGCCAGGAAATAGGTTTTAAGAGAGGCATTTCAACCCTTTAGAGTGGGGGAAACACGCACACAAAAGCCAGGAATGCCCCAAAGAATTGGTCGTTGTGGGGAAAGGGGGCAGGGCCACCTGAGGAACCCCAGAGGGCAAGACTGGGACCCCAGGAGGGCTGGATTTGGCCCCCAGGGCTGAGGTTCCCCACCCCTGCTCCAGCAAATGCACAGTAGGTTACATCATCAGGCACACCTCTTAGCAAGCCATCTTTCTCTCCTCCCTGTCTTTGTCCATCAAACCACTCCTTGCCATGTTCCAACCCGGCCTACTCCCAGAACACTCCTCATTTTAGCTGCTCTTTTAGTTTTTATCCTGTTAGGCAGGGATGGGGAACCTCCAAGCCATGGCCCTAACCTGGCCCACGGAGGCTCAGTCTGCAGAGGCTCAGGCTCCCTCCATGGGACCCTCCCCCTATGCCTCGCCAAGCCCCACCCCCTGAAGGTTACTGGGGTTTGGGGAGTAGGTGGGGAGAGGAATTCCCATGGCTGTCTTTGACTAGGAGGGCGAGCAGTGCGCTAAGTCCTTCTCTGGCCAAATGTGCCTCCACCTGGCACCTCAGCCAGGAAGGCTTTGGTATGCATGTGCTCTGCTTTGCTCTGCCTGGGCTTTCCCTGGCTAGGGAAAGTCTGGGCAGAATAACGGCGAGCTGGCTCAGTTTTGCCTTCCCCAGATACTCCCCAATGGGAGAAGGCATGGGGGCAGGCAAAGCTTCAGATGGAGCAGCCTCGCTGCACGCAGGTCTTTCTCAATGGGGGAAGCCCACGTGCAGCGAAGCCACGTCCCTGGATGAAGTGCTGAGAAGATGACCCACCCTATGCCTTGACCGGGGACCAAATGACATCATGGGGTGCGTTCCCGCACACGCACACATCCCGATGTCATCTGGCCCACAGAGGGCTGGGTGGGTGGTCATCCATCCCCTCACCCCTGCTGGAAGGGATATTGACCTCCAAGCTCTTCCTCTGGCCAAGACGCCCTCCCCTCCCCAGAACTCACCCAGGAAAGACTCACCCCTGGCTTGAAGGAGGGCAGCCCCAGTCCCACCCCAATGGTAGCTTTGTTGGGGTTCACCACGGAGTTGTAATGGATGTTGCGGTGATAGCTCACCCGGATGGGTTCATCCTCATTCTGATGGATGCCATGGAAAGTGTTGATGGGCTCTGGAAGGGAGAGACAGCAGCTCAGAATGATGCGTAACACAAACCCGCTCCCACTTTGCCCAAGCATTCTTGAGGCCATTGTCCCCCTTGGTTGGGACAGATGGGAAGCTACTATCTCCAAGCCAAAGGTCAGCATCAGCAAGGATTGGAGGGCAGGAGTTGAATGCTGGGAGCTGTGCGTACCCGTGCCATACTGGTAAACCTCCACAGGTCGGTTGTACATCTCTGCCATGGCCTGCATCTCGATATGGTTGCCATGGCAGTTGTTTTTCCGCTTACGGTTGATATAAGTGGTGAAATCTTCCGTCACGTAATTGGAGAAGTAATCGGCGTTCTTCATCTGCAATGTGGAAGGGGCCTTGAGATTAGAGGGTGGAGAAAGACTCCCAATATGGAACAAAGTAGCGGGATGGCCAGAGGGAAGAACGTTTCCAGGAAAGGGCTCCCCGTGCAAAGCTGCAAGAGAGCTGCCCCTTAGCTGCACTGGAGGTGCCTTGTTATGGGCAGCTTCCACATGTCTGGAGCGACAACTCAACCACACGGGGTCACTTGGGGCAATGTTTAAATGGCCGCAACCATGAAATTAGGTCACTCAGCATTAGCTCACCCCCATGGGAGCTGTTCAGGGAAAACAGCAGCTCCCACAGAGCCGGGATAATGCAGAATCACTCCCTCAGTGCTAATGTAATCCTACAGGGCCAGGGTTGGCCAGAGCGCTCTCAAGCAATTTGGATGGCTCCCGAAATGGCAGTTTTAAAAAGAGAGGTTCCTTGATACAGAGATTTGCCTGTGACTCCTAATCTTTTCTCCCAGAGTCAGATCTGGACATGGGGGGCATGCATGTGCGCGCAGAGGAGAGAGAAAGTAGCAGTGTGCACAAGTTGTAGGGCTGCAAGTGTGAGGACAGGAGATTAGGATGATTTCTGGGCAGGGAGGAGGTGCTTACTACTCAGAAGAAACTGTTGGAGAAGGAATTGCCAGGGACCTCGCCTGATAAACCGGCATGCCTTATGGGCTGCCTATATTCATAGAACACAGAATCTCTGGAAACTGCAGTCCTGGATGAGAGGCAGTGGTGGAAGCCCACCCTCATCGGGAAGCCCACCCTCACTCACCAGGTAGTCCATACAGTGTTTCCTGACCACTTCATGCATGTCTTGGTCACCATACACCTGGTCAGCTGCAAAAAGAAAATGGGAGTTTATCATCGACGCAACCCAGTGAACGCTTAAGGGGAAAGAGAAGGTAGGGACAAAAGCCCCAACAAAACTCTGTTTTCCCCACATCTAGCAGGGCTGCACAAGTGGCGTTACCAATTCAAAATATCTAGGCATCTCCAGCCAAGGCAGGCCTCTGATCAGCTTCTTAAAAGTGAGATGGAAATTTAGCCCCGCTGATTTCCATGAGCCTCCAAGGGAGGGAGGAGGGCACGTTTAGCCTCCCTGTTGCATAAAGGCCTCAGGTGCCTTTCCTTCACAGTACAACAAGCCACGCAGATGCAGGAGTTGAAACTGGCACAGAAGGTTCCATCCCCTCTCCTCCCCTCCCGCCTCCGCTCCAAACCCAACAACACCAATGAATGTTTGGCTTCCAAGCCTCAAATACTTACTTGGAAGCAAGCAGCACTGATTCCATCCTGAAGGACCTGATTGATCAGGTAGTTGGGGTCAGGAAGGTTTCCTCGCAAGACAGGCTAGTTAATGGCTGGAGATAGGGCTTGTCCTTAGAGCATCTAACTTTACTCTGTAAGCACCTTCTTCAACACACCTACTTTCTTGCTTGTACTACACTGTCAACTGAACTATGATGATTGGGTATCTTGCCACAAATTTCATCAGAAAAATTGAACTGGTTTTAAGGTTGGAAAAGGAATGAGCCTATTAGGAAATTCAGTCTTCTTGACAGATTTTTTTCCTCCTCAGTTTTGTATTTGGTGCTATTTTCTTCAATAGCCTCCCCTTCCTCCCCACCATCTCACACATATCTTTCTGCTCACACTTCACAGGTTGGTCAACAAAAGCTTTAGTTGAGTAATCTAGCAATTAAAAGTTGGGAGTACTAGTTCCATTATTTGTCAGCTCAGCCACAACAAGGCAGTAAACGAAACTGACCACAGCCAGCACTGAAACCAACAGGTGGGGTGAAAAGCAAGATCTCACAGGTTTCTCAACATCAAAGAAAGTCTTTGCAGATGGGCAACTATCTATAGGACCGAGTTGGGGGAAAAGCAACCTAATGCCAGATTTGGGAGAGTCACAGAAAGACAGCGCAGAACCAAACATTGCTGGAAAACAGTTTACCTGGGAGGCAAACTGACCAAGGATAGTCACAGCCTACCATTAGTGAATTACAGAGAAGTGCCAGAATTCCTTGCTATTTCAACCTGCTTATATGGCCTGTATTCCCAAATCCTGCTGCAACAAATTCAAGAGAACTAGGATTTAATCTGCAGTACCACAGGGATCCTGAAGCTTTACCAAACCCTCACCTAATGTGGTGCCCTTCAGATGTTTTGGACTTCAGGTCCCATCAGCCCCAGCTAGCATTGCCAATGGCCAAGAATGCTGGAAGTTGTCGTTCAAAACTTCTGGAGGGCGCCAGGTTGGGGAAAGGCTGCTTTACTACATTCAGACACCCTGAATTGAGATTCAAGTGTCAATTCTCACTCAGGTGTCATGCACTGAAATCAGCCAACCCATCTGCATGGTTTGGTCCAAGCTTATCTATGACTCGGGGGCAGCCAAACCAAAAGAAAGAGGGAAGGAGTCCAGCCATACTCCGTCAGGGAGAAGAAATCCCAGGCACAGGGATTGTCCACTCATTAGGCACAAACCCAGACAACTGCCACAAGGCAAGGGCGGGGTGGGGGGGGCAGGGAGGAGGAGAACAGCCTGCTGTATTGGGAAAGGGTTGGGATGGGTTGATGTTTAGGAAGCAGCTGGAAGAGGCGCCGGTTGTGCAAGAAGTGACAAAATGACCAAGAAAGCTACGCATACAACCAACGCCTTTTCTCGTTAAATTCGAGGGAATCTGGGCACGGAGCTCACTGAAAAGACTCCACTGAGCCACACGCACCAGTGGATCGTGCTCGTGTCTCCTGCTGCAACTGCCAACACATTGGGCTCGTGGTCCAATCAAATTGTGAAAATTGGGGGGAGGGAGGGGGAAGAAAAGCCTGCCCTGGAATGCTTGTCAGCAGCCCTCATCACGGACGGTATTTCAGGCAGGCACAGTCTGGCAGCGGTGAACACAGCCCAAGCGCACTGCTGCCCTGAAAGGAGCGAGAGGGTGGTGGAGAAATGCCTGGTAGGAAAGGGGAACAGAGGCCTGTGACAGCCATGCAGAGCCACTAGTCCAGGAGACAGCACGTGAGGGGAAAGATGAGCGAGGCAAAGGGCACTGTGGAGGAGACAAGCCACTGAATGGAGAGACAGGCTTGCAATTGGGAATCAGGTTCGTATCTCCTGGACAACTCTCTGTGCCCCTCGAGCAAGGCCTGCCTCTCACCTCTGAAGACCCTGGAGGAGCCACCAGACACGCACAAAGGGGATCTCACAAGCTTGGGGATGAAGCCAGATGCGTCCAGGCATAAAACCTTTGACAATGAAGGGGTCTGGCTAACAGGGGTCCCCAACCCTTTTTTGGTTGGTGGGCACAGTTGGAATTTTGAGGAAGTGTCATGGGTGCTCTCACAAAATGGCTGCCACAGGGGGCTTGCTGTTTTATAAAATGGCTGCCGTGGTGGGCATGGCCAGTCACAAAACACTCATTCCCCAGAAGGCAAACTGATGATTCTAAAGCAAAAGTAACTTGCCCAAGAACCTAAGTACAAGGGAGAGGTGGGTTCTGCGCTCCGAAAGACAAAACTATCCCTTTGAACCCAAATGGCACCGGAGGGCAGTGCTTCTCTGTGCAGCGTGCCACCCAGAACGCTTCAGCTATTGGGTGGTATAGAAATGTAATAAATAAATAAAAATAATGCCAGCCTCCCACTTTTAAGTTTTTTAAAAATCTGAAATAAAATAAAAATCAGGAGGGGCAGGGACCCCAGACAGTGCCAAGAAAGGTGTCTGTGGGACACAATGTTGGAGACCCCAGAGCTGGTAGAATATATCAACCCCAACCCCTGCCATCCCACAGACAGCCACTCTAAACTAGATATTGCACTATCTGCCAAGCTCAGCAGCAGTACATCTAGCTCCCCCTTCACCTCCATAACATGTGATACCGCTCAACTCATGCCATGTTGTTGCGAAGTACCATGTTTCCCCTACTCTTCTTTATTGGCAGCTGCTGGCAGGAGTGAGGAAATCTGGCATAACCTGATGTTTCTGGGGTGAGGGGCTGACGATATGGTGCAGTTTTCACCGGCAGCCACACCAGGATTCACCATTAGCCCAGGGTCAGTTGTCTCAGGACGTAAGAGTCACCTCACTCCCGCAAATGCAGTACAAGACAGTTTAATGAAGTGATGGAAGAAGAGTATTCCCTTTCAAGAGCAAGGAATGCAGAAGGTGAAATAAATGAGAACAGTTCGTAGGTGCCAACGTTGAATTTCAGGTGTGCGGGTGTTGCTGCTTTTCTGGCACACTATGTGGATTAACTCACGCAAGAGCTGGTGTGGCACAGTAGTGGTTAAGAGAGTTAGGAGCGCCACAGTTCGAATCTCCTCCCCACCCCCCACGCACAAAATCATGAAGCGGCCCCAGGCAATCCCTCATGTCTCAGCCTCAGGCCCTGCACATGCAGAATGGGGACAGCAATGTACTGGCGTGCACCTCACAGGCTTGACAGAATGAAGCATGTGAAGGGAACAAGTGAGATGGAAGGTACATAAATGATACTACCAGCCAGGAGGATAAAAGGTACCGAGGATCGTTTCCTCAGTAGGGCTTCCTCCCAAGTAAGGCTGCTTTTACATTTTTCTCCTGTGACTCGTTTCAGTGGTTCAGTGCAAGAGCAATCCATGGGAAATTGAAGTTGGGAAGCAGTTTGGGTACATCAGAGAGAGGCTGGCAACCCCGCTACCAGTTTGCCTCCTTCTCACTCCCCAATAGTTCTCCAAACACCTAAAAAAAAAAAAGAGGCGTTGAGGCAGACTGGCACCTGCAACCAAGAGAAGACGTCTTCATGCTGGCTGCACGCTCTATTTCCATTCACGTTCCCAGGAAAAAGGAGGGCAAGAATCTGTGCACTGAGATCTCTACAGCACGGCTGGGGCACTTGGCCCGCCAAATGTTTTGGCCTACAACTCCTATGATTACTCACCACTGGCTATGCTGGCTAGGGCTGATGGGAGCTGCTGGCCAAAACAGCTGGAGTAGCTCCTGTCCTCTGCAGGGACAAGAGCTACTTTAACTCAGAGGGGAGAGAGCCCTACCCTCATCCCTCACCGGCATTATTCCAGATGAGTTGGACTACAATCCCCATCACCCGACAGCATGCTCAAAGGCTGCATTGGTTGGGAATGATGGGCATTGCAATCCAAGACATCTGGAGGACATCTGGTTGAGGAAGGCCAGGTAGCAAAGAAGGGAGGAGGGGTGTCCAGAGTTAGTAG
Organism: Heloderma suspectum; assembly: GCF_057233095.1. Lineage (NCBI taxonomy): Eukaryota > Metazoa > Chordata > Lepidosauria > Squamata > Helodermatidae > Heloderma > Heloderma suspectum. The sequence continues at coordinate 173,942,764 of NC_139459.1, forward strand.
TTGGCTGGTGGCGAGAGGGGGAATTCGACTTATTGCGCCTCCCCATTCAGTGGGGCCTGCTGATAAAAGAAAGCTGCAAACCAGGGCACAGAAGGCAGGGCAGGGTGAGGGGGCCAAAGTTCCCGAGCCAAAGAGTAACGCAAACTTTGCACAACCAAGACCTTCAAGGTAAAACCTCTACTGCTTCTCCAACCAAAACAACTTCCTCAGCAGCTTGTTTCCCCTCTCTGCCCAAACCTTTGCAGCGGCGATTCTTTCATCTTCTTCCTCGGCTTCCCTCCCAGGCATGCTTTTCGGTCCTTTTCCACCTTGTCTTCTCTCCCATCCCCTCTGCTGCACCTTCCTTGCACCTCCACAGCTTGTCCACAGCTGCCACCTCTTGTGCTTCAGGAACTGGAAAGCTTTCCCTGCACATTTCGTGCACATGAACCCTAGGATGGCTCCCTTCCAAGCTGCCCGGGAGACACAAAGAACTCACAGGTAACCCCTGGAAACTAAGAGCAATACTCCAGTCAACCTGGACACTGGGCTGCAGTACAGTTATTGACAGGAGGCTCAGTGTGGGGAGCACAGTGGGTGCTGTTCCTGTATCATTGGAAGGACCAGCCCAAGGCAATTTGGTGCCAGAGGCAAAAACCCCCAGGGCCGCCTTTCCCAACCTGGTACCCACCAGATGTGTCGCAGCTGGGAGTTGTAGTCTAATATATCTGGAGGGCACCAGGCTGGAGAAGGCTGCCCCAAGGCATCCCCTATGCACCCATGAGCTAAATTAAGGCAGAGGCACAAGCCCCATCAAAAATTCTTCATGCGGCTCCCAGTCATTTCAAAGGGGAGCGCCCAGGAGAACTCCTCAGTGGACTGTGCCAGTGGAGAGTCGAACCCATTGGTCTTGCACCTGTCGCTTTTAACGGCACCCCAGACCTGTCACCTGCTGCAGTGGCTGCTTCGCCTTGCCTCAGAAGCGGACGATTTCAGGATGGACTCGAAATGGGCAAGACAGAAAAGAGATTGCTTGTCTGGCAGTCTTCGCATGCACAGGGAAGGAGGAGCCAAACAATGAGAAGAGCACATGGGGTGAGGTAAGCACAGGGATCCCCGTGGTTGTTAATCAGTCCACAAATTCTCTTCTAAACAGCGCCTTGCCAGTAATTTGATGGGACCTTCTACAACAGCGGAGGGTGGATATACATCCGTTATTTGACCCCTTCCCTATCAAGAGCCCTGAGGGTGGTCTCACAGTTTTACTCACTAGATACGTTGTCTCAATAGATCACTACCCCCGAGAGGCTAACTCTGTGCCTCCCCACTGTCAATAGCAGGGGCAGCAAAGCAAGACAAGAGAGGCAGACATGGCTCAAGAGCTGTTTGGCGGGCTGTGCACTGCATCACGGGAGCAGGTGATTCATCTCTAAACCTCCATGTAAACAAGGATGTGGGTTTTGGTGTGGGGAAGTTGAGATGGCAGTTCCAGCAAGTCACATGGGGCATGGGCTTTTCTCCGAAACTTGTTGTGGTCACCACTCCCTTTATGTTGATGAGCTCTGCGCGGGTGCGTAGACGCACACGCCCCCCCTGCCCCTCCCGGACGCAAATAGGAATCATAGCTCCCACTCTAGAACATACTCCAGGCAGAACTGGGGCTATGATTTAACTTTGGGTTGGATATGAGAAGCTACAGGTACAGCCAGGAACTAGGATTCCCTGTCTGTATTCCAGGCCAATCAACTGTTCTTCTTAGAACAGAGGTGTAAAACAGATCATGTTCTTCTGCAGCCTTCTCCCTCAAAATCCCAGGGGTGGGGGAAAGAGCTTTAAAAAAAGGTTTATCGTTTCAGGGCCTCACGGCTCCATCAAAAAAAAAATCTGTAGCAAAAACATGAGATAAAAAGTTCCAGTTCATTTTATTTTCCAGCTGTCATGACTTCTAAGAATCCCTACCAAGGTTGTTCAAGGACTGACACACGCTTGCGTGATTGAGAGCGTTTCCGAATACACGTAGATTAGGCATAAGTGAAAAACAGTCTGCTGGGCACAGCTCAGCACCTGCCCCATTCAAGGTATCTTAACTGTGTATGACTAGAACAGCCCAGGGTTTTTTTTTTAGAACTAGCTAAGGGCCTGCCAGTAAAGCAGGCCTTGCATGTCCTTGAACCTCCTAGATGACTTCGCCTCACTTATCTTCAATCTCAAAACTGTTGAAATTCACAGAATTTCAGAAGTATCGCTGCTGATTAATCGCTCCCATAGAACTGCCAACAATCATCCTTAACCCTTTCTGCCCAAAAGGTCATAACACCATGCCACCATGTTTAAAGGACTGGAAGTAGTTATGGTGTAAATGGCACTTCTCGTGCTCTTACCCCGCCACGCAAGTGCCTATAAGACAATAAATATTATTAGCTAATTCAGTACATTTGGCACCTGCAACAGGCCATTCAGTCTCACAGCAGGCCTTTGCTCTCAGGAAAATTAATCAGTTGCTCAACAGTCAAGCCATCTGGCTGCCACTGGCTTGACTAATCTGATGTCACATCCAGCAATGTAATCATGAACCCAGCCAGTCAGGGCAATTTTGCTTCATCAATCAATGGAAGTTCGTATTTATGTCAAGCAATGTTGAATGCTGGCACAGATCGGTAGCGTGGTCTCTGAGAACAGTCTGCTTCTGTTGTGAAGGTATTACTACAGGGGCTCCCTCTATTTCTGATGTTCAGAGGTGAGTTTTGTTGCTTATGCAGCCAAAACCTGCATACAAAATGGAGATATCAGCAAGCTTGGGAGAACCCCAAAGGTTTGCAGAATTAGGAAAAGAAAGAAAAAAGGGGGAGGAAATTCCAAAACAACCCAATGAGGACTGAGTGTATTCAATAATGGAATCCTGACTGGTTTTTGGAGGGAGGGAGATGAATAACCAGGAAGGAGGGGGAATGGAATTGAGTATCCTGAACAGAAGCACCCTGCACTACCACATTTTGTTGCAGGACCTTCTATTACCAAAGTAGACAGATTTTACTGCAGGAGCTGAATTCCATTTGGAGATGGAAAGTGGTTGCAAATGACTGAAGAAAAGGTGAACTACAGAACATGAGGCAGAAACCTGAGGTTCTTGCTACTGACAAAATTCCCAGTCTGTTGAAAAACCCCAAACAAAATGCACTGGGGGAATACCAGTTAGAATTAGACAAGAGAAGAACTGGACTGGAATAGACAGACAAAGGCAAGAGGCAGTACAAGCTAAGATATCTTGGCCACACGAACCAGGAATGAAGAGTTACTGGGTTGTTAACAAAAGGAAGGAGACTGCAAAAAAAGGGAAAGGGGGGAAAAAAGAAAAAAGGGAAAGCAGTAGTGATGACTGTGTGTCAGAGGATTAGCAGTTAGATGGGCTGGTGGACAAATCTAGGGCAGAGCACCGCGGTGACAGGTGCAATCATTCCGTTCCTGAAAAGCTACCTCCACCCCAGAAGGATTTTCAAAACCACCTCACAGACCAAGCTGCACAGCTCACTCACTGAACACTGTCTGGAATCCTCCATTTCTCCCAGCCTCCCACACACATGCCCCAAGTTGGAGAAGTCAAGCTCTACCTACGTTCAAGAATAGGCCAAACTGTCTTTAGAGATCACTGTCACTCCTCATATAGGCAGGGGTTGAATGTTCAGTGGCCGAACACACATGGCTTTGCATGCAGAAGGTCCAGGATTCAACCCTTGATGTCTCTAGGCAAAGGCTTTCAGACTGAAAGGCTGGGAAAAACCTCTGTCTGAAAAGAACTGTCAGTGTAGGCAGCTCTGAACTAGTGCTCAGACGCTCTATAAAGGCAGCTTCATATGTATATCAACTGAGGGTACCCAACACAAGCCACGTCTTCAGGAATGGATCAGTGCCACAAGTCTTGATCAAGCTATCCTGCCATACCTCCAGACCTGTTATGATCTCAACCAGTTCTCTTTCTCTCAGTCTACTACCCCCTTCATCATTACTCTCCCTCTCCCTCCACCAAAATCCACACAAGCTCTCTCTCAGGTCCAGCAGTCTTCAGTAGCTTAGCAAATCCCTTGAGGACATGGCAACACTGGAGGGAGAAGCTCATTTCAGATATCTTCAGGAGAAATAAGATCCTGTAAGTCACGAGAAGATACACCCTGCTGCCTCCCCCACAAGTACAACTCAGTCTTTTTCTTCCAGCGGGTGTGCTCACTAGCTGCGCATAGCTGAACACACATGCTATGCACATTCAAATGGCTAGAGGAGAACTACCCTCTTCCCCCCAACCTGTATTAATGACAAAATAGCCACACCATTCTTTAGCTAGTCTCCTCAAGGTGGTGCTGCCATGTGGGTGCCCCCCACCCTGCCCTCTCTAGGAAACCTGCCTTCCTCTTTTTCTTTAGCTCTTTTCTAATAGTTTTTTAGGATGGGATGTAGCAATGTTACTGAGGTGGGATGAGATAGCGAGGACGGCCAGTGGCGACAGCAGCCACAATAGCAGTTGTAGGAAAACCTGAAAATGCGCTGGCCTTTTCCGCTAAACAGTTTAGAAATACAGCTTAGTGTTAACCACATTTGCACTTGTTTTCCTCACAGCAAAACTGCAAGACTCCACAGCTACCTTTCTTCCTCCCCCAGCCTTTACTGGCCTATTCTCCACTTCCCCCAAGTTCACCCTCATCATTTGATTTCAAAGTGGCAAATTTTACAAAATACAACATGAGATAAGGGCTGGATGTGCCTGAGCTCGTAAGCTAAGCAGGGTCAGCCCTGGTTAGTACTTGGATGGGAGACCGCCTGGGAATCAGGCTTCCTGCATTGAGCAGGGGGTTGGACACGATGGTCTTGTAGGCCCCTTCCAACCCTATGATTCTAAGAATGACTGCCTGTAATTCAGCAGTTGTCTGGGACTCCAACTCTCATCAGCTCTGGTCACTGGCCAAGCTGGCTGAGGCTGATGGGAGTTGCAGTCCAACACATCTGGAGGGCACCAGGCTCGGGAAAGCTGTTCTATCTGTTGGCCTCACGCTGTCCACACTGAGGGGTGGTGGTTGTGGTGGCTGTAACCTCGTTGCCTCCTGCCTGCCTGGATTCCACTTCTTTATCTTGCTCTCTCTCCCTTTCCCCCGCCCTCCGCAAGAGGCTCATGCCATTTTGCAGTGGAGTATGCGAATAAGCCCTGGGAATTCCATTTTCAAAGTGCTAATGCTAAGTTACCTATGACCAACAGTTTCAGTTTCTATCAAAACACACTCAGATTTCCCCCTACTGTTCTTCAGCGTGGGATCGTTCATCCCCCAGGCTTTCAAATTCCCTCCTTTTGTGGCTTTCAACTCCCACACCTTATTTCTGAAGTGTTTCATGACAGCCCCAATAGCCTATTGGCAATTTGAGATCTTCTAAACTTCACTGGGTATCTCCCGTTATTTCTCAGAAAGAGGCCACCTCAAAGAGGTGTGCACTTGTAAATGCCTGAGGAAAACCAGTTGTCAGGGGAAAGCCGATAGGGCAGGGGTGGGCAACTTGTGGCCCTCCAAATGTTGTTGGACTGCAACTCTCATCATCCATCACAGCTGGCTATGCTGGCTAGGACTGACAAGAGTTATAGGCCAACAACATCTGGAGGGTGTTTCCCTTGTGAAATGAGGTGGTACAAAGGCAGAATGAGGGCACCCACTCCATGGGGCTCATGCATACTGCTCTTTTACTGAAGACCTCCACAGAACGCTGCTGTCTGGAACTCTATTTCATCCATATTGTTTAAAGAATAGCAAAACATGAAAAGGAAGGCTGGAAGGGAGCCAAACAGCCCAGATGCTCCAGAGCAGTGGGAAGAACATCTTAGATATTCCTGAATTCTCCAATGTGGCATAGGTTGGCTGAAAATTGGATTTGGCACTTAATAATGTGATTCCCCCCACACCTGCCCTGAAGAATATCATTATAGAGGCGCCTTTACGGCAGCAGGGGGTCCTTGGGGCCAGTTCCCCCCCTAATTCAATATCTCTATTCAAAGGCTGGTCCTGGGACAGCTCCTTAGCCTGGTCAGTTTCTCTGTCATCATTCAGTTTCATTTACCCTCTCTGGAGTAGGGCTTTCTCCTCAGCTGCAGGAGGAAGAGAAACATGGTTGTGTTTAAAAATACCCAAGCAGGCAGGAAAACATGACACTGGGACCACAAAAACTGGTGGGTGGGGCAGGGCAAGTGGAAAGCATGACTGATATCTTTTATAAAAAAAATTGGTGGCATTTTGTCAAAACAGGAAAGCATGAAAAAGCCAGTTGTCATCTTCCTGGATGTCAAAATTTACACGAGGTCATGGAGCCATGGTCATTTTAAATAATGTTGACTGCAGACTGGATGTTAACCATTCAGCTTGAGAAACCTGGTCCTTTCAAGATGGCTCTCTGTGAGAATTTAAACATCAGGAGCATACTGATATCTGCTCCACTTTAAACTCTCATGTGCATGCATTCGCCACACAATTGAAAACTCCAGCAACCTCCTTGCAAATGCAAATTACCAGCATGGGAAAGATGGGATGTATCCAATGTTAGTCCTACTTAGAGAAGACCCACTGAAATGAATGGGGCTTAAGTCAGACAAACACTGGAAACAACTCCACGTGTAAGACTCTCAGACTTGCATATCTGTCCAACTTGGGGGGTTTTGGCACAGAATTCTAGAGCCACTGACTCTACTGGCCAGGATCAAAGAACCTCACGACGAATTCCATGCACCCAAGTTGGGGTGAGCTTGGCTCCACTTCCCCAACACCATATGGCAAGCTGCTTTTGAAACTGATGGGGCTTTCAAAAACAGCATGCTGTGGCATAGCATGGGAATTAATAGAGCAAAGGAATAAATTGTTTTGAAGAGAAGCCCACTGGGCACGCCTAAAGTCTTGCGCATCACCAAAAGTAGCTCTTCAGATCCTAGCCCATAATGTATACAGAACAGGGACTGATATGGAAGAAGCTCTGTGCTATGGTGTTAAAACTGTGAAAGCTGGGTGTTTCGGCTTGAAATGGTAATTCCTTATCATAGAATAGTAGGGTTGGAAGGGGCCTATAAGGCCATCGAGTCCAACCCCCTGCTCAATGCAGGAATCTAAGTCAAAGCATCCCTGACAGATGGCTGTCCAGCCTCATCTTGAATGCCTCCAGTGTGGAAGAGCCCACTACCTCTGTAGGTCATTGTCGTATTGCTCTAACAGTCTGGAAGTTTTTCCTGATGTTCAGCTGGAATCTGGCTTCCTGTAACTTGAGCCCATTATTCTGTGTCCTGCACTCTGGGATGATCGAGAAGAGATGCTGGCCTTCCTCTCTGTGACAATCTTTCAAGTATTTGAAGAGCGCTATTATATCTCCCCTCAGTCTCCTCTTCTCTTCTCAAGGCTAAACATGCCCAGTTCTTTCAGTCTCTCCTCATAGGGCTTTGTTTCCAGTCCCCTGATCATCTTCGCTGCCCTCCTCTGAACCCTCTCCAGTTTGTCTGCATCCTTCTTAAAGTGTGGTGCCTGGAACTGGACACAGTACTCCAGATGAGGCCTAACCAGTGCTGAGTTAAGGAACTAGTAATTCATGAGATTTGGAAGCTATTCTTGTAGTAATGCAGCCCCAAATAGCATTTGCCTTTTTTGCAGCCACATCACATTGTTGGCTCATATTCAGCTTGTGATCTACAACAATTCCAAGATCCTTCTCACTTGTGCATTTGGTTTCTTTTTCCTAGGTGCAGAACTTGGCATTGATCCCTATGAAACGTCATTCTGTTGTTTTCTGCCCAGCACTCCAGTCTATCAAGATCACTTGTTCCTCTCTTCCAGGGTATTTGTGTCATCTGCAAATCTGATCAGCATTCCCTGCACCTCCTCCTCCAAGTCATTAATAAAAATGTGGAAGAGCACTGGGCCCAGGACTGAGCCCTGTGGTACCCCGTTCATTACTGCTCCCCAGTTTGAGAAGATCCTTTTGATAAGCACTCTTTGAGTCCGATTCTGTAGCCAACTGTGGATCCACCTGATAAGTTGTTTCATCTAGCCCACTGATTAGCAATCTAGCTAGTTTGCTAATCAGGATATCATGGGGCACTTTGTCGAAAGCTTTACTGAAGTCGAGGTATATTATGTCCACAGCATTCCCACAGTCCACAAGGGAGGTTACCTGATCAACAAATGAGATCATATGCGTCTGGCAGGACTTGTTCTTGACAAATCCATGCTGGCTTCGAGTAATCACTGCGTTGTTTTCAAGGTGCTTCCAGATGGATTGCTTTATGATCTGCTCCAGAATTTTCCCAGGGATTGATGTCAGACTGACTGGTCTGTAGTTCCCAGGTTCCTCCTTTTTACCCTTTTTGAAGATAGGGACAATGTTAGCCTTCCTCCAATCATCTGGCACTTCACCCGTCCTCCATGATTTCTCAAAGATAATAGACAGTGGTTCTGAGAGTTCTTCTGCCAGTTCCTTTATTACTCTAGGATGCAGTTGATCTGGCCTGGAGATTTGAACTCATTCAAAGTAATTAGGTGTTCCTTGACCATATGCCTATCAATCTCAAGCTGCAATCCTGCCCCTTCAGCCTGTACTTTGTCTTTGTCAGGAAGCTCATAGACCCTCTTCTGGGAGAAGACTGAGCCAAAGTAGGAATTGAGCACTTCTGCCTTTTCCTTGTCATCTGTTCTCATTTTGCCATCCTTCTTTAATAGCTGAACAACCATTTCTTTCCTCTGTCTTTTGCTATGCACATATCTGAAGAAAGACTTTTTGTTGCTTTTAGCATCCCTCGCTAACCTCAGCTTGTTCTCAGCTTTAGCCTTCCTGATGCCATCCCTGCAATTCTGTGCTATCTGCCTGTACTCTTCCGATGTTGCTTTGCCTTCCTTCCACTTTCTGTATGTGTCCTTTTTTGTTTTCAGGTCATCTCTAAGCTTTTTGTGAAGCCACATTGGCTTCTCTTGTTGTCTTCCACCATTTTTCTTGTTGGAATTGTTTGTAATTGTGCCTTGAGAATTTCCTTTTTTAAAAACTCCCACCCATCTTGGACTCTTTTTCTTGTTAGAGTCGTTTGCCATGGGACCTTACTTATCACTGTTCTGAGTTTATTAAAATCGGCCTTCCTAAAATCCAGGGTACGCATTTGGCTGCACTCAGCTTTTGCTTCCTTTAGAACCAAGAACTCAAGTATAACATGGTCACTTTCCCCCAGAGTTCCTGTAACTGCTACTTTATTCACTAAGTCATCTCTGTTGGTTAGGATCAAGTCAAGGATAGCCAATCCTCTAGTTCCTTCCTCTCCTTTCTGTAGGAGGAAATTATCAGCAATACAAGTCAGGAATCTCTTGGAGGGGCCATGTTTTGCAGAATTTGTCTCCCAACAAGTATTGGGGAAACTGAAGTCCCCTATTACTACTACATCATGCTTCCTTAAAACACTGGCAATTTGCTTTTCAAAAGTTTCATCACCTTGTCAGACTAATATGCAGACTGCAAGTAAGGCTGACCCACTATCCGTCTGGACTACTGTAACGCACTAGACAGGGCTGTTTTTGAAAACTATTCAGAAACTTCAGCTGGGCCAGAATGCTGCAGCCAGACTGTTAACTGGGGCCAGTTACAGGGAGCAGGTGACCCCCTTGTTACAACAGTTTCACTGGCTACCAGTCTGCTTCTAGGCAGAATTCAAAGTGTTGCTTATGACCTATGAAGCCCTATACGGCTTGGGACTGGGCTACTTAAAAGACCACCTTCTCCTGTACAAACCTGCCCAGGTTTTGAAATCTTCAGGGGTGGCCCTTTTCTCAGTACCACCACCATTGGAGGCATGTTTGATGTGGATGTGGATGTGGAACTGCCCACCAAGGGAGGCTAGGTTGGCCCCCTCCCTGTGGCCTTCCTCCAGCAGGCAAAATGTTTTTATTCAGGCAGGCCTTTGACATATAAACTGGTCAGTTGCTGTAGAGATTTTTAATTGGTTGGTGCTGTTTATTTCTTTTACTGTTGTGTTTTTAATTGTGTTCTAATGTATTTGTTTTTAAACAATACTTTAATTAAGGTTTTGTTTTTAATCTGGATTTTATTGTTAGCAAGCTTGAGCACCATTTTTTTGGCAGAAAGGTGGGATATAAATTAAATAAATAAATTACAAATAAATATCCTTTTCCTCCCAAACTCATCAAGAATTGGAAAAGGTGGGGATAGTTAAAGCCCTATAGCTCCCTTGCCAAATGGACGCTTCTTACCTTACTGTTAGCTTATACATGGATTTCTACTTCATTGGCAACAAGTTATGCTCAGTACTTACCAAAAAAACCAGATTCAGGGATGGGAACAGAGATATGAAGGCGCAGGGGAAGTAAAATCTGGGGGGAAATGGGTGTTCTCCATTTTTTTGGTTTGTTTCCCCAATTTTCCCAACAGAAAAAATGGAAATTTCAAGGAACACTTAAAAAAACAACTCATACGAAATATTTTCTCTTTAGGAATGAATGACATGGTTTTTAAGAAAAGGTTTTACTCACTCCGAAGGTGCGTAACACAAAGATATTTATGTAAGAATCTACCAAAGCATTAGAGAATGGTAATTCCTGTGTACACCATAGCCATATAGAACACTCAAATCCAAGATGCATTTCTGCACCTCCTAGAGGGTGCTGCTGTCTTCATGAGAGGCGCATACAGGGCCTTCAGTTTCTTGTGAATCTTGCCTTCTTCCGGTGACCTTTGGCAATACTAGAAGCAAACATCATGCATCTGCTGTGCTTTTACTCTTTTTTCCCTGGCTCTCATTTTGGAGCAGCATGTCAACTTCCTTTTTTAATTTAACTTCATTTCCAAAGAGTGAGAGAAACCACAGGCCCTGTGGTGAAGACTCGTCTAAGGAAATGTTCCCTTAAGACAGGAAAAAAAATACTATCGCAAGAGTGGAAGTGACGGCAGTAGGCAAAACTGTCAATGGTAACAGTCATGCTTAAATGGGAACATCTTGTACGAACGGACGCTATGGACATAGAGGGTTGAATCCGAAGTTGCGTGAGTGGACTTCCCCTGGCACAATCGGACTTCTGTGTCCTCTTCACTGCAGCCCCCTCACATCTGCTCTCTAACCCTCCAGAGCAGGTTTGGGACAGCACACAGGGGGCTGCAGGGGAGTGAAGAAATCCATTCTGCTAGTGTGGGGATGGGTAACTGTGGGAAGTCAGGGGGCCATTTTTACTCCCTGGATCCCCTGCAGGCCACACTGAGAGGGGGGATTTTTTAAAATTGCCACTCCAAACTGCTTCATAGTACTCCACAGTGCTAAAACAGACACATTTAGCACCATTTTGTTCTTGTTTGATTCATTTTGGGGTGTGGCGGGGGGCGCACGGGGCCTGAGAGACACGTTACCCACCCCCTGTGCTAGCAGATGGCCAACGTTGGATCCTGCACAGAAATATGACAGGAGGACTCAAGACAATACTAGCTGCACGGACCAGAAATAAGAACACCCTTGGTCACATCTAGCATTGCACTGATACCGACTTTGAGACTGCTCACCCCAAAAAGAGACTAACGTAACACATGTAGTAATAGCTCAGCTGCAACGAACACAGCTGGGGGTCATGCCCGCCTGGAAGTCGAGCCTCTGTTCGAGAAGCTCTTACACAGATCTGTAACTGCCAATAGTTACACAACCAGGAGGCACTCTGTTTTTACTTTACAACACTGAAAATAGATTCAGGAATAAAACTGTGTTGAGCTCAAGATCGGGGTTACATTTTACATGGTTTTGGTGCATGAATTTAGTGCTTGGAATTTCCAGCATCTTGGTATGTTTTAGATTTACTTTAAAGCATGTTTCTAGCCCTCAGGGCAGTAGTGTAGTAATTCAGGCCAATTCTAGCCCTATGGAATTGTCCAAATGACCCCACCCCCTTTCCCCCACCACTGATTGTTTGGTGGTTTCCTGGCTTTTCTTCCCATTCTACAAGGTTGAAATGCCTCCCCTTAGTTATTGCCCTTAAGAGCTTCAAGTTAAAATATGCTCGTGTCTTGGCCCCACCTTGTTTTGTCTTTGGCCCTGCCCACCACTGGGATGTGGCCTGAGCACTTCTCCAAAATTGAATTCCATCCTCAAGTTAAAAGAGGATCCAACTCTTGCTTGAGGAGTTAATAGAAAAGGTTGAACTCACTTGGACAATGTCTAACAAAACCTCAAAAGCCAGATCTGGAAGAGGAAGGCTTCAAGTACTTGGGGACCAGGAGTTGCGGAGCCCCACACAGTTTGTCCTTCCTCCATGGCCCTGTATCAAATCTCTACAATCTTTTCCTACTTTCATTTCCCAAGTATTTTCCAAGTTCTCTGTTAATATCTTATTCTTAGAACATAAACCAAGCATATTTATGTGTATTCTGAATCAAGTTTTCATTATTTATCTCTACCACAGAGGCAAACCCAAGGGTACGTTTGGCAAGGGGCTGGAGCTCCCTGGTGAGCATGCTGGCGTGACACACATTTCCAACCACATCTTTGTCACACTCACACTTCACATTTTTCGATGTGCACTTAAAATTGAGTTAATTTTTTCTCATATTTCAATCCTGCTTCTTATGTCAGAAGGTTGCCAAGGCACCTGGGTGTACATCTCAAACGTGTGATGTGCAAAATGGCCTTCAAACACAAGAGGTTCTCACCTTGGACTCCAGCCGCTGAAGCAGCATTGAGAGCCCATTCAGGTTGGCAAATCTTTCAAGCAGACACCATCATATGTGTTCAAAATTTCTCTGAATGCTAAAGGACAAAGCGTTCCTCTGAAAATAAAGCCAAGGTTCTCAGAAAGCCAACGGCTGCATCAGAATCTAGAATCCTTGCTCGCGTACATTGCTGATAATGCTGAATACAAACAGTCTTCAGCACATGGGGAGGAAACAGCCTCTACCCAGATGGACAGAGAGGGAAAGATAAAGAAAGAGAAGTTGCGAGTTAAGACACTGAGTCAAACCACCCACCAGGGTTGTCAGGACAGAGTCCTAAAAGCTGCCCCCAATGTACAACCAGGTACATGAATTTGTAGCACGTCCAAAGAAGAATTCCATGAGGCAGGCTGCACTCACAGAAACATGACTGAACAGCGCTAGGCACACGTGCGGGGATTATTCAGTGGACTATGTCCTAGTCCTGTACTGTTCACATACATTTTAAGAACAGGAGTCCTCAATACAGCCTTCCCCCACCTGGTGCGTTCTAGGCGTCTTGGACTACAACTCCCAGCATTCCAACCACTGGCCATGCTAGTCAGGGCTGATGGAAGTTGTAGTCCAACAACCTGGAGGGCAACCGGTGGGGAAAGGCTCTGTTTAATAGGTTTCTTTCCTGAGAAGATCACATCCATGAGTCATGCGAGGACCTCCCAGAGCGCTTACAGCCTCTTCCATAGTGCTTAGTAGTCAGCAGAGGACAGAAGTATCCTGGGAAAGGAAGCAAAGCACACCCAATACCTGTAAGAAACAAATGAGCAAACAGCACAGAGACTGAAGGCATTATACTCTGCAGAGATACTCCTGTCCCATCCTTGCTTCCACTCCATTCTCACGGAGAAAAACAAAGGAGTTAAAGAATGTGAAGGGATGACAAGTGTGCCTGTGTGAACAGGGCCCCGGAAATTCAAGTGCAGCATGGGCCCTGGGAAAGTCAATGATGTACATGCTGTTCTGTCTAAACATGAAATCCAACTGGATTTCTTTCGCACAAATCCCATGCAGCAGAAGAACTCAACATTTACACTGTGATTCCACCAGGGCCACATCGCTGACAGAGCCCCTGCTTTGCATGCAGAAAGCCCCACCTTCCACCCCCACTAACTCCAGGAACGGCTGGGGAAGACTCCTGCCTGAAACCCTGGATAGCTGTTGCCAGTCAGTCTAGGCCATACCGAGCTAGATGGACATGGTATGAGGCAGCTTTCTATGTGCCTGAGTCAAAAGGCTCTGCCTGAGATGCCAAAAAGGCAAGTAGTAAAAAGGAAGGAGGGGTGAGAGTGCAAATAATGAGTAGTTAAGGGAAGGTAGGAAATGGGCTTATGGGGAAGGATGGGGAGAAGAGTTTCCTAAATTATCAAGGCTTGACTCCTACCTACCTGAAGCCCATCCCATACTGAGAGTAAAGGCACTGGCCCTTTAAAGCTTCGCACTACTGATCATGAGGGCCAGAAATTCTCTTCGCTCAAAAAAGTGGGGTTTGTCAGTAGCAGAACAAATGCACCAGAAAGCCACATTCTGCAATTATGACACAAATGAGGCAGTGAACTATAGCACTTGCAAATAACTGACCCAGTTCGGTGCAGGGGTGGAAAGTGAAGAAGCATTCACAGCTGTACCAGCATTTCAGAATCAAGGTCTGGGCCAAGAGACCAAGGCCAAGCACTCAGGAGAGGCCTGCCAAGTGACGCACCTATCCACTGCTAGTTCGTTTTTCCACTGAACCAATCAACATGATCGTTTTTCCACTGAACCAATTGCCATGAAGATGCCAACTCTGATCCACAACAAGGTTTTCAGCACCACGCCACAAATAACATATACAAAAGTATTAGAAGGCCATGCAGGACATACAAACATAATGAATTAAATAGCTAAATAGCAGTGTGTAGGAGCAGCAAGAAACTGTAGGGGTTGGCATGAGTGGAGAACAGAACCGGGCTAGGAAGGGACCATCAGGCTGCTTAAGGCAGGCGTGGAGAGAAAGTAGATCCCTACATATTTTGGATGTCAACTCCCAGCATTCCTGACTATTGGCCATGCTGGCAGGGCTTCTGGGAGTTAAAGTTCAAAACATCCGGAGTCCAAAACACCTTCTGCCCAACCCTGGCTTAGGGTGTATTGAGAACCCAGGACTGTGAGAACAAGAGGTTGTAGGGCTGCAATTGACACAGAGGCCTTGCTCTCAAAAATGATTCGGTTTAATAAATGATCAACATACTTTGACAGTACCCTTTCCATCACAAAGAGGAGTCGGAGCACATAAACAAAGAGGTAAGTACTGTTCAACCACCCCATGAAAAGTCCCCCCCCCCGTTCTACCTGTTACACTGACTGCTTCCCAATGTAATGGGGGCAACTATTTTCTGAGACAGCTGTTTCTATTGTCTGGTAATGAATAACAGCATGACAGGTGAAGACTTGCAAAGAATTAAAAGGAAACCCTCACAGGATATTCCCAGGTGACTTCACTAAACCCCACCTTCTGCATGGTGAAAAGTACTCCTGCACACAAATCATCACACAAACTCTACAGCAGGGGAGGGGAACCTTTTTTCTGTTGGGGGCCCACATCCCTGTGGTGGGCTGGGCTGGAGCCAACAATGGGCGGGGCCATCCCTTTCTCTCTGCCCAGCTGGCTGCTGGGGAGGGATAGATAGCTCTTGCCAGAGGCCTGAACTGATCACTTGCAGAGAGCTTTTGAAATTAGGCCAAGGACTGCATGAAGTTAGTCCATGGGCTGCAGGTTGCCCACCCTTGTTCTACAGAAAGCCTGTCAAGAGGCAGAACTAGGGGGTGGGCCAAGAGAGGGGGAATCACAGAGCTTTGGAAAACCAGAACTGAGCCTATGGCTTTGGCAAGAGAACAGGCTATGAGAAATAGTGGCTAGTGCAAAAAAAAAAGAAAAAAAAAAGAACATTTATCTGGTGGGGGCAGAAAACATAATGGGCTCAGCAGAGACTTCCTAGAATCCTGAACCCTACATTCCTTAGCACAACAATGATCAAATCACACAATAGCCAAGATGGGATAAGGGGTGTGTGAAAGGTGGCATTTTACAATGCTGACTTTCGATATGACAAGCCTCGAGTCCCTACCCTGAAGGAGCCAGAGACTCTCATAACGTCAGCTTCTGGTCCCGCCTGTGAGCTTCTGCAACGCAGGAACTGGACTGAAGGACAGTGGCTTGCTTGGATTAGGCATGAAATGCTTGAAAGCACATTTCAGTGCTCATGCCATCCCGCATCCCAGCCACCCTCCAGGAAACTAAGATAAGCACTGGCAGGCTGAGCCAAGTATTAGAAGGCGCACATCGCCTTGTTGTTTCCTCCAATTCTGCACCTACAAGGTTCTGCTGGCAATTTGGCTCCTAGAGAACATATAGCTATTTCATCATGAAAGTCACCGGGAGCCTCCATGATCAGAAGCAGCATACCTCTGAATACCAGATGCCAGGGACAAACAACAGAGGGGTGCTGTTGCCTTTCTTGCCTTTCCTGAAAGCATCTGGCTGGTCAGGGCTGAAAATGGGATCCTGGATTGAAACTGGATCTAATGATGCCCAGCAATATTGCTGTTTCATTACTGCTAGTGGTGGTGGGAAAACCACTCTCTCAGAAGTGCAGGAGGGGGGAGTGTCTCTGAGGGTTGGCAGATCCCCCAGCAAACCCCAGCGAGATCACTGTCCTGGCGCTGCTAATAACAGTGCCAGAACAGCAATCCCCCCCCCCCAAGTCCAGCTGAGTGGCAGAGGAAAGTCTTTCGGGGTCCCCACAGCAACATGCAGCTCGTGGGCCATGGGTTGTGTACCTCTGGCTGAAACAGAGCATAGCTCTTATGGATTTAGAATCTTGAGAATCTGCCTTTTGGAAAAAGCACAACTTTCATCCTAAGGATTGTGGAGATGCATTTGAAACGTGCAAGGCCACCTCTCCCTCCACATCAAAGTCATGTTTTCTTATCCATTCAGTCAAGGGTCCTTTTTGGGGTCCCCAAAAAACCCCACTCCTTACATTCAATCTGTATTAAAAAAAAAATACAAGCTCCATGATTATGCTGTTCTTCAGAAGAGCAGTTTTTGCAGCTCGACTAAAAAGAGGTTTAGCAGCACACACTTCCCAACTGCTATTACCTAAAATTGAGCTCTCAGAGGGAAGCCAGGATGGGACCCCTTGTCAAAGAGGGCACCCTGCAGCCTGTTAGCTTGCCTCAACACTCTCCGCACTCATTTCTCTCCTCCTGCTACAAACTACTCTCTATGTGCCTCAAATCCTGATAAACCTCAAGTATCAGTTAAGAATAAAGCATGCTGACTCTGTGGGTTTATGTAAATTAAGCATATCTGCCGCCGCAATACTAATTTGTTATTTCTAAAAGCACAAAAACACTTGGGGTTGAAATGGAAAACTGGGGATGCTCCAGAGGCAGAGAGCATCAAGGGCTCTGCCCTTAGAGCAAACTATTTGGGCTTCAATCTCTGGTCACCTTCTGCAGCCTCCAGTTCTGGATTCCCCTCTTCATGGGGCTTGTTGTGTATTTGGAAAGGTTTCAGTGAGCCTCAGGGCTTCCCCACAGTTGGGGACTCAGCTGGGGAACTGCATGGCAAAGGTTGCAAAGGCAGCATGTGAGAAAACAGTGGGGAGGCCAAGACAGAGGAGAGCGGAACTCAGTGTGACCTGAGAGAGGGCTTAAGTGCATTCTCCTGCATTCAGGTCTCCCGCGTTTCTGGAAATTAAAGCAATGTGTACGTACACACACACACACACACACATTTTGCTCATTATGCTTCTGCTAGTCACAGGGAGGAAATGGGGAGCTATGCAAAACACAAACTTGGCAGCGTTCTTGAGATTTCATAAGGCCTTGCCCACAGGCTCTTAGGCCTACCTTTGCAACCCTTAAGGCAGTCTTCTCCAACCACGTGCGCCCTCCAGATGTTTTGGACTTCAACTCCCATCAGCCTCAGCCAGCATGGCCAATGGTGAGGAATCCTAGGAGCTGTCAGGAGGGCACCAGGTTGGGGAAAGCTGCCTTATGTACTAAAAGCTACCTTTCAAGAAAAAAAAGGGGGGGGCTGATTCTTTGTATGCTGTATTCTGCACGCAATATTAAAGACACTTCCTTGCAGTGACAGAACTGCAGGACATATACAAAGCTACCCCCGCCCCCACCCCGGTGCAGACCCAGGGTGATACCTTGGATCAGACTGTATTGGCACAGTGCTGTCAGCCCACAGAAGGGAGCACCCATTGTTAGCTTCCAAGGGTGTGCTGAAAGGCAAACTTGCCCCCTGGAAGGGTATCCGTCACTGGAATTCCTCAAGGATTATTCTAGGGACTCATTCTTTATTCAGTATTTGCTGGCGGCCTTGGGAGGGAAGGAGAAGTAAACTGAGATGCATTGTTGATGCAGATATGGATTTGGAAATTACGTAGGATGAACAGGATGACCTCAGGTGCTAGAGTTAAGGAATCATTCAGTAGGGCAAAGGGCAAGGAGACGCATTCAGGGGATGCAGGGCGAGTCTGTCTGGGGACACCAGAGGGAAACAGGAGAGGTACTATAGGACCCTTATTGTTCATAATAAGCCACAGGTAAGGTAGCTGCAGAAAGCAGCCGATGCAATTCTCAGGTGCATCAGGCAAGGCATTTCCAGGAGAACGGGGGGGGGGGGATGTATCCTAAACACAGTTTATACAGGGTATTGGCTTTGCAAGAGAATCCAATTTTCATCTCTCATGTTCACAAAGGAATCCATTCAAACCGGATCAAAGTCAAAGAAGACACAGTGAGGCTGGCTACAGATATGGAGAATGTCTTTCACATGATGAGGTGGAGAAAGATGGATCTTTTCAGTTTGGAAAAATGGGCATGATGAGTCATGATACTCACACCTACTAGAAAGCAGGAAACCAGCATTTGGGCTGCAACTACCCAGGAAAGATTTAGGATCAGTGGAAAGCTCAATAAAACCATCAGTGACATGGCATTACGGCAGTGAAAGTGGAAAATCACTGTTTGGAATTATTAGGAAAGAGAGAGAAAGGTAACATAGCAAGTATCATGACTATTATAGAAACCCACGGTATGCTGACAAAAGAACATCAGAAGAGCCTTCCTGGATCTGACCACGGGTCCATCTAGTCCAGCATTCTGTTCACACAGTGCCTAACCAGCTGTTGACCAGGAAAACACAAGCAGGACATGAGCACAACAGCACCTTCCTGCCCATGTTCCCCAGCAACTGGTATACAACAGCAGCAACACCAACAACTGGTGTACAACTGGAGTGTCGTACATAGGTGCACTGCCTCTGGTACTGGAGGTAGCACATAGCCACCAAGCCTGGTAGCCATTGATAGACTTCTCCTCCAGGAATTTGTCTATCCCCCTTTAAAGCCATCTACGTGGGTGGCCATCATTACATCTTGTGGTAGCAAATTTCATAGTTTAACTATGTGCTGTGTGACAAGTCCTTCCTTTTATCTGTCCTGAATCTCCCACCAATCAGCTTCATGGGATGGCCCCAGGCTCTAGTGTTATGACAGAGGGAGAAAAAAGTCTCCCTCTCCACATTCTCCACACCATGCATAATTCTGTAGACCTCTGTCATGTCTCCCCTTACTCTCTTTTTTTCCCCAGGCTAAACAATCCCAACAGTTGTAATAAATAAATAAACAAACAAATAAATAAACACATAAGAAAGTAAGTAAAGTTACATTTATATCCAGCCTTTTTTCCTCCTTAAGGAACCTGAGATGGCATACATAATCCTCCTCCTTCCCTCACAGGGGAGATGCTCCAGCCCCTTGATCATTTTAGTTGCCCTTCTCTGCACTTTTTCCAGCTCTACAATATCTTTTTTAGGTGTGGTGATCAGAACTGCACACAGTATGCCAAGTGTGGTCGCACCAGAGATTTGTATAAGGGGAGTATGATATTGGCAGTTTTATTCTCAATTCCCTTCCTAATTATGCCTAACATGGAGTTTGCCTTTTTTTACAGCAACCGCACACTGGGTTACCATTTTCATCAAGCTCTCCACCCACAACCCCAAGATCTCTTTCTTGGTCAATCACCACTAGCTCAGATCCCATCAGGTTACACTTGAAGTTGGGATTTTTTGCCCCAACATTTATCACTTTACACTTGCTTACACTGAACCGCATTTGGCATGCTGTGATCCTCTGGTTAGCCCATCTACAAGAAGATGCCGTAGAGCTGCACAATTGATCGAAAAGGACAACTAAAATGATCAGGGAACAGTTGGTGGTGTGTCTTTTCTATGAAGAAAGGCTTAAAAAGTATCTTTTCAGTTCACAGAAGACAATGACAAGAGATTTACAAGTTTATGAATAAGGTGAAGCAGGAATATAGGGAGGTTGTTCTCTCAAGATATTAACATTCTTGGTCACCCCATGAAGCAGATGGGTAATACGCTGAGGAAGGATACAAAGCATATAGTTAACGCATGGAACCTATTTCTACAAAATGGGGCAATGGCCACTAGATGGCTTTAAAAAGGAGAGTAAGAAATTAATGGAAGACAGAATTGTGAGTGACTAATTACTCTGGATAATGAAAAATGGGCGGACATGCAGGCTCACTCATACCTGGCCCCTGATGGCAACAGATTTGTTGTTCTATAAGGACTTCTGCTCTGATCCAGCCAAGCAGCCCTTATTCTCCAAGCAATTCCTTCAGCCAGGAAGGTGCTTGTGTGTGGCATGGGTTCTGCTTGCTCAGGGCGAGATGGGGTGTGTGCCTATGCATGGCGTGTGGCGCAGCAGGGAGTAATGTGCATGGGTGTAAATGGATTAGCCTGTTTTGGAAAGGACGTCGGACGAGATGAGCATCAGATCCATTCCAACACTGCAATTCTATGGACACCGTTATCCCACTGCAGCAAACACACATTGGCTTCCTTGTGCACCGAACCTGGCAGCACATAAGCGCTGTGTTCACACAGACCGTCAAAGTGGGCATGGAATGGGTTGAAGCCACAGATGAGATTATTTTATGTTTGCCTGACCCAGCCTGGCTATCCCTATCAAATTACGTATCCTACGCATGGAGGGGGTTTTCCTTGTAATTGTAGCGGGTTTTGTGGCCTTCTTTTGCGCAACTCCTCCACCCGATATTGTCACAGTTCGGTAGACTCAAAGCCAGATGTTTCTGGCCATTTGTCCTGTGACGCTGCACTTTTCTCAAAAGTGCCGTGTCACGGGACAACTTGCAGAATCATGTTTTTCGCCATGAGCTCTGGCCTGCTGAGTCAGAAAAAGCAGGGCGTGTTCACACAAGACCTCTATGGCATGTCTTATCTCCAGGCGGCAGCTGAAGGTAAGCTGCAAACCTCATGCTGCCCTCTGTAGAGCATAGCTGAGAACTACTACACACTTAAGGAAGCAAATACTTCAGGAAAATAAAGGGAGAGCCTAGAGGGGAAATAAAACCTCATTAATCCTCATTAAAAACAATACAAAAAGGTACACCTTGAGAGGAGATCAATGACAAGAGCAGCTGCTTAGGCTGACACTAGTTCAGTGGAATTCTTTATTATTTTCCTTTGTAGCAGGACCATTCCCCATCCCATGTCCTATCACAAGAGCATTTGAAATGTCTCCCTTTTTCAAAAGCAACTTGCCCATAAGGCATGGGGGCAGGGGAAGAGGAAGAGGTGTGCTGTCCAAACCTTCATCTCCTCTACAACTCTAGACCCAAACAAAAAGTGCTATATAAGGCAGCAAGGGAGATCCCAGGACCATTCAGGCGTAAGAAATTATAGCACCATTGCTTTTATTTTCAATTTAAGTCTTCCCATGCTCACATGAGTGTAGCCAAAACCACCACCACCACCACCCACATACAAGAGGGAGGGATGAGCAGGCTCGAGGTAACCCTAAGGTTTTTGCAACAAAAAAATCTTAAGAAAAAACCCTAAGGGGGAGGGGAAAACCCTCAAACAGTCCAATGATAAGTCAATGGCATGGAATATTGACAGAAAAAGATGACAAACGGATGGAAGGGTGAATGGAATGAAATGGCTGGACAAGGCAGAGGGAGGAAAATACATGAAGATATAAAAACGGTAGACAGAACTATCTAATTGACAGGTAATCTCTTGGTTCAAACTAGAATTTTAAGATGTCCCCCCAGGAACAGAAGTGAGAGCCACCCAAAGACGCCAATGGAGAAATCCAGGATTTTAATGTAACAGGGATTGGGCACAAGTATGTCCCTCACCGAAAAATACTCCAAAATGGAAACAAAACCCAAATAAAGGGGGGAAACACTCAGATGAGGACTGAGCAAGCTCAGTGGGAAAGGAATGCTAAATGCTTTTGGAAGAAAAGCAGGGAAAAAAGGAAAATGAGGGGGGAGGGGGAATGGAACAGAGTGACTGGAACCCTGAACAGAAGCACTCCATGCTGTAACATTCTGGATGAAAAGCTGCTTCATTGTTTCTGCAAGAGAAGCAGCACGTACCGGGCAGGATAGGCTCAGAACAGCCTGTGCAGTGATGTCACACATCCCACTCCAAGAGCAGGAAGGCACTGTGAAAGGAAAGACCACATAAGTCCATATGCTTTAATTTAGAAATAAAGAAGGAAAGCGCAAGTATGAGTGTTGCCTTCTATACCAGGAGAATATTATCTTTGTGATCTATTAATCAACACATTCTCTAGGGAAGGCAGTCATTCAGCACTTTTTTGATGCAACAAGGGCTTCAGAATCTTTCCTGTCTGAACCCCACATTATGGTGAGAGGTCATCACTGTCCTTTCATTTCTTGAAATTTCTAGCTTGCACCATCACGAAGGTAAGAAAGCTTCAATTAAGAAATTACTCGGGCTCCCTTTAGACATCGCAGCAGCTGCTGCAGCACTTCCATAGGTTCATCCGCAGAGCTCCTCTGAAACTTAAGGGCCCCCTCCACGTGGGAAGGAGGGGGCCAGCAACAGAGCTCCTTACTACCTAACTGTCTTCCGATCCTGGTTGGGCAACGATTAAGTGGCAAGGACCCCCAGCAGCAAGACTTTAAACATTACAGAAGCTTAGTGGGATGAACCCATGGGAAATCAGTTCCCACTAATGCTCAGGATCTGACTGCCTTTATTTAAGGCAGGGGTGGGCAACTTGTGGCCCGCCAGATGTCTTGATGTACAACTTCCATCATCCCTCACCACTGGCTAAGGCTGATGGGAAATGTAGAGCAAAACATCTGGAGAGCCACACTTTGCCCACCCCTGACTTAAGGCCAGGTAGGAAATCCCCCCACACACACACACCCCTCCCCATCATACTAGTAAGTGGTGGAGGGGTTTCCCTTCCTTTGCAACTTAGCTCACTTGCAAGACTCATCTGGAACTTCGTTGTTGTTTCCTGTGTACTTTTGGGGGAGAATTCATAGCTTAACGTTAGAGAATATGCTCTGCATGTAAAGGTCCCAGATTCAGTCTCTGGCATCTCCACTTCTGAAGGAGGTCAGGTAGCAAATGCTGGGAAAGACTTCAGCCCGAGACCTTGGGGAGCTGACTGACAGAGTAGACAATACTGGGCTAGGCAAACCAAACCAATGGCTTGACAGCAGAAGAAAGGTTATTTGAGGGGAGGGGGCTGTGGGTGCAGGGTCCTGCCTTGCAGCACAGAATTGGCTAAAGGACCTTTTGATCCCTTCCAACACCATGATTCTAAACACAACATATAAAATATGTATTTAACAAATCAACCATCTGAAGGGTGTCAGCTGTGAAATGTGGCGACAAATCTGGTAACTAATATGTGCTCTTGAGCGCACATTGCATCAGTGTCCAAGTCTGCATTTTCCAGGCAGAACTAAAAGAGCTTGAGATACTGTGGAGAGTGGCATGGAACAAGGGATTCCTGAGGGCTATTCCTCAGCTGATCCAGAGCCACATGTGGTTTATTATACCAGGACTCCTGGCTGATCGTTACCCTCCAGCATGGCCAGTGAGTCAAGAACGCAGCGAAGCTGAAGCTATAGACAACGGAGTTTGGTAGATGGTAAACTTCATTTCAGGTGCACAGCCATGCTGCAATCTGAATCCAAGTTCACAATTTTTCAACTCAAAGAGTGCCTAGTCCTGGATGAATCTCTTCATTGGCTTTGCTGGAATGGCACCCTGCTCTGGATTTAACTGTACTGCAGTTAGGCTAATGTCTATTATGGAGCTTCTTATTTTGTGCAGGGAGAGATAGAGGGAGTGTGTATGTATATGTACATATTTATTTATACTCACGTGCACACACAATTCTTTAGGCCACCATTAAGGCTGCCATACTTAAAAAAAACCCAAGAGGGGCCGGGCTTCCATTATTTGACACATTTCTCCTTGCTACGCATGGAGCTCAAATCAGGCTCAACTCTTTCTAGGTATAAATTAGGTTTTACTGAGAAAACTCAGATCATGAGCAGCAAAGTGGTCATCACCCTCACCACTGCTACCTAGCCAGAAACTTATTCTGGAGTCTACTTCTTGTAAGAGCAACTGGGTCAGCATCCCTTCTAGTAAGTGCATTTCAGCTGCAGGAAAGAGGAGCAAAAAGGAGGATTTCCTCCTTACCAAAGGGTAGCCCCCAGGAAGGAAGTTTCAAACCTCAGACGTCTACAAGAACCAGAGCTGTGCTAAGAATCGCAAAAGGGCTGCTTCAGAAAGCATTTCAGACAGTCCCATAATCCCCCCCACACACTTTTGGGGGTAAATAATTACTTAGTATTTACATAGCACCATCTAGGTACACATTAATGTACACGGTAACATAAGAAAAATGAATGATTCCTGCCCTGATGAACTTAAAGTCTAGGTTTCAACCAGACTGGTGCAGAGTGCGAGGGACAGATAGACACAGAGGCAAAAGTGACAGAGGAAGAATGTATATGAATGCAGTAGCCAAAGGGTTAAGGGTTAAGCCAAAGGCTTTACAGGAAAGGTGTTTTGAAAAGGGAAATAGCATCACACAGATATTTTGGGAAGGAGCTCCAGGCCCAAGGGAACTACCAAATCCAGAGGCGTCTACTCAGTCCTCATCCTCCTCAAGCTTTCTGCCATCTTTGATATAGCTGATCTTCTCTCTGCTTTATTTGCTTTATGCCCTAGGGCTCTGTGATTCTGTCCTTAACTGGTCTTCTTCCTACCTGTCTAATCATTCTTTTGGTGTCTCCATAGGGGGACACTCTTCCTCTGCTTTCCCTCTCTTCACTGGGGTCCCTCAGGCCAGAGATGACAACACCTTTAACTCTGCCCAGCCATCATCTAAATCAGCCTTCCCCAACCTGCTGCCCTCCAGATGTGTTGGACTGCGATTCCAACATGGTGGGTATGGGAATTGCAGTCCAACACATCTGGGGAGCAGCAGATTGGGGAAGGCTGATCTAAAATAGGGACTTCTTAGAAGCCCATGTTCTAAGCACTTCTGCCTGCCACCACCACATCTCATTCCAATCCTGTATCGTTTCACCTCACAGGAACCTCACCCAGTGACCTCTGTAGCTCCATCTGCCCACAAGCCTTCCTGCTTTTTCCACCCTGATCTTCTGATGTGGCAAACTTATTGTATCTGCTCATTTCAAAATGAAAACCTCGGATGCTAACAACGCAGGTGTCCTTCACAGACAGATATCCAACGCCAGGTTTCAAGTACCAAAATGGCATTCAATTACCAATTTCATCAAGCAGGGATACAATGGAGGCGGGGGGACTTGGGAGTCACCAACATTGTTTAGGAGCCAGATGGGTGGGAGACCTGAGCTTGCCAGAGCGAGGAGCAGTCTCATCCTCATGGGTGGATTTGGTGCTCAAATTCCAGTCCAGTCCAAGACGAGGCCCCTGCTTCTGGCTGGCAGGCTACCTACACCTCAGCCTGACTGCACATAAACCAGGTATGGGGAACATGTGGACCTCCAGATGTTGTTGGACTGCAACTCCCATCAGTCCTAGCCAGCATTGCCAATGGTGAGGAAGGCTGGGTGTTGCAGTCCAGCAACATCTGGAGGGCCACACAATCCCCATCCATGATGTACACCGAAGCGCACTGAAAGCAAGATGGGAAAGGAGTGGCCTACAGAAGAAATGAGTAAAAGGTGGCAGCAACCAGGACCGACAAAGAGCAGCACCCGCAGCAGGAGGAGGATGCTTCCAACGTGCCAGTCGCCAGGCCCAATTTTCATGTGCCTTTACTGGGCATTCAAATCCCCATGCTCCTGCTGCAGGCATCCCAATAGTCATCAAGGACTAAATACTAGCCATCGGGTCAGTGGTCACCTCTTAATCAATGAGGTCTAGTGTCATGTGTCAAATACTACACTCCACATTCTGCAAATTTTTGGTCTTAACATCTGCAGGGCTTCCGAGGAGAATGGGTGGCGGGGATTTGTTTCAGCTCTAGTGCCGCCTGCTGCCCAATCTCTAAAAGGAAGACCCGTCAGCAGGCAGGACTTACCCACAGCCCGGAACAAGCAGGCCCCATCTTCCTTCATCTGTTTTATGATGAACCCTTTCTTCTCTCTCAGCGCCTTCTCGAACCTGTGTTCCTGCTGGTGACAGGAGGGGCAGATGTCAGCAAGTTAGACAGCATCCCCATCCCACAAACTAGGGAG
This sequence comes from Heloderma suspectum, assembly GCF_057233095.1. Classification (NCBI taxonomy): domain Eukaryota; kingdom Metazoa; phylum Chordata; class Lepidosauria; order Squamata; family Helodermatidae; genus Heloderma; species Heloderma suspectum. Next base: position 173,969,116 of record NC_139459.1, read on the forward strand.
GGCAACAGATCCTCTTTTCTCTCCAGTTCCACACATGACAACCCCACAAATGGAGTCCCAAGCTTGAAATTCCACACTGGAGGAGAAAGGGATTTCCCCATGCATGGCTCCACTGCCCCCTAGAGGCTGATCCGTGTAAATAAATGACCATTATTGCAGACTCTGAGCTTATCAATGGAGACACACCACAGGTTGATTCCTGGCAGCGATCCAACTGTGGCAGGTTTTAAGTGTGGGATGACACTGGAGGGCTGCTTGACTCCCATGACCACATCATGAATCATTGAAAAGGGCTCTTCATCTTCTGTGACTCTGCACAGAGGATGTTGCTGGGTAGCAAGCAGAAACTAAATACCTGAGGAACTCATACAGCATAAAGCCATGTCTCCAACCCTCCTGATTAGAAATACACAGTTGGTCATTTGCCCAGTGCTTTAAGAGCAGCACGTTCATGCCTGGCTGCACGCACCTCTTCCACATTCCCCTACCCAGGTATCCCACACACCTGTTCTCCCATGTCAGTGCTCTTGACCAAATGCACATCAAATCTTGCAACTCCAACCATGACTAGAAGTTTGTTTTATGAAACAAAAACCCCAAACCACATTTCTGGGGATTCTCAGTTCTCTGTGTACCAGGCATCAGGACAGATCAGACTACATCAACAGCATGGAAGCAGGTGCATTTGGTCATCTAGGAGGTGAATTCTAGAATTCTGCATTACAACACCTGCTTCAAGAACATCAGGTAATAACTTCATTTCAATGGGCTTGCTCAGAAGAAGGCATCCCAAGTGGACCATGGCATCCTAGAAAGCTTACGGTCAGCCCTCTTCAGCAGGCTACTAGATCAGCAGAGAACTCACTTGAGGGAACTTCTGTATAGTTTTCTTTTGAACTCCCTGCCTTTGAGTTTGTGGCTCAAATGGTTGTGCTGCCATCTTCTGGCAGCAGAGGGAACAGACAAGTTTTCAGGTTGCCAAGTTTTTCTTCCAAAGTTTGCTTTCTTAGCAATTTCTATCTTTCACTGACCCCCACACCACAATTTTTATACTCAACTTGAATAATTGGGGTGAGAAAACCATAGATTTGTGGAGGCAATGGGAGACACACTTGGGGGCATGAAAATGGACTAGAACAGCTGTCCCCAAGCCGATGCTCTTCAGATATTTTGGACTAGAACTCCCAGCATTCCTGTCCATTGGCCATGCTACCTGGGGCTGATGTGAGTTGAAGTCCAAAACATCTAGAGGGCACCAGGGTGGGGAAGGCTGGACTGGAATCTGTGCTAGATGATTTTCCAGCTTGTGGTATTGGAAGTAACCTTCTAACCATTTTGTACAGGGTGGACAGTACAACCTTGTTAATTAGGATCACTTGACAATATCCAGAAAACCAAAGAGTAAGGAGACAAGGAAGGGGCATCTAATCCAAGACAATGCTTTCTACAGGAGCTTCACAGACCAGATTGCTGAACAAGGTACCAAGATAATGTAAAACAGGCTAGTAATTATAGTCACCACCAAATTACAAATGGAGGACTGAGACTTAGGGACCATGTTTTGTCTAAGGCCACTTAGTGGTTTCACAGCTGAGGCTAGATTTGAATTGAAGGTTCATTCTATTAACTGCTCCATTAGCAGCCAAGATCTAGCCTACATTGCCCCCCTCCCAATGCAGACCACAGTGAGCAAATGCACTGCAGAAATAGGCAAACAGGCCCAGATTGCTCCTGCACCAGCAATACATCTTTTGCCTCTTTAGTGGGGCCATGCCTGTGTTAGCTCAGTTTTCAGCATGATACTTAAGTCATACATCACTGCCTTACAAAGTGAGTAGAGCCATAAAGCAGAACAACCTTCGAGCACAAACAAATTGGCATGGGCCATTTCACAACAGCTGTGCTCATCTTACAGATGAATTTGGCTACTCACGATGGTGGGAGGCAGGATATTGAAAGATGCAGCTCAACAGGTTGCACACTCCATGCAGGTTATGTGTTGCCATTCCCCCACCCCACCCCCAATGCCCAATTTAGCAACCTCAGCCACAGGACCTAAAACACGCTTTTTCAAAAGAAAGAAAAAAGAACCATGTTTAATGTAAACTATGTTTCACCTCACAACTATGACAGCTAAAAGGTTACTCTTAAAAGATGAATGTACAGATACTTAGGACAGTGTCAGTGAAAATATTCTCTATCTTGTAGTATGAATCACAGCCCTATCTCTCCTCTTCCCAGCCACCCAGTCTAGGACACAAACAGACTGCAAAAAGTTTGCAGGAGGAGACAACAGCTAGCGTACAGTTTTCCCCAACCTGCTGCTCTCAAAATACTTTGGAATACAGCTCCCATCTTCTCTGGCCACTGCTCATGCTGGCTGTGGCTGATGGGAGTTTTACTCCAACACATCTGGAGAGCATCAGGTTTGGGACGGCTGATGTACATATTCATCTGTACAGTGATCTTCTTATGACTTTGCAAAAGCTCATAATATACATCCTGAACACTTAAAGGGCATTCTGCTACTAAAATATAGCACAATAGTGCTAGATGCTGTGAAGAAATTACAAGGTCCCAGTCTAGAGGGCTTACAATCTGATGGACAAGGCGGGGACACAGTGACCCTGATACTGCCCAATTTGTTTGAAACCTACTTAGGAGGTCTGGCAACATGAGAAAGTTGTGGTGTTGACTTAATCATATAGGTAAAGTGCATTATAATTATATCAGGGTATGGGAACCATAAACCCAGCCTTGTAAACAAGTCCACAAAAGTTACTAGCCTGCAAAAAAAAAATCACTAGCCTGCTGGGAGCTGGCAGAAGAACGGAGCACTCCACCCTTCCAGCACCAACCCACTGCATTTCTATGCTTAGGGCAGAGGAGCGGCAGAGATCTCCAGCTCTCCTCCGCCAGCCTGCTCACTCACCTGCACACAATGTCTTCTCACCTATGGAGACAAGGCTAGGGCTCAAATATGAGGCTGCATAAACCCTTGCTCTGATTTGCAGAACAAAAGACAGAAACTCAATGTTTTGAAAATGGATGAGCAAAGAGAGAGAGAGAGATAGAAGACACTCTGTGCTGCTACAGGCTCCTGTCTTTGTGGGGACAGGAACTACTTTTAGACTTCTTCATTCTGGCTTCCACAACAGCATCTGCTCATTCATTCACACACAGTACATTTCTATCCACTGCCACCCTCCCCAATCCTGAGCAAGGCACCACTAGTTTACAGAATCAGTCAGCAGCTGCTCCAGACATCTTACTACGCGGATGCAACAGTCTTCTTCATATTATTTTTCTCACACCCAGGCCCAATCATCAGAAAGGTAGTAGAAAAAGATGCTATGATTTCTTCCATAAAACCTTTCCTGGACCATACTGTCCTTTCCTGCTCCAGTTCATTTTCAGTACCCCCTATTGGAAGGGTGGGAGGAACATGCGGTGGACTGTAACTCCCATCAGCCCTAGCCAGCATTGCCAATGCTGAGAGACAATGGGAGCTGCAGTCCAACAACATCTGGGAGGGCCAGAAGTTCCCCATCCCTAGTCTACCTAAACCATCCCTGCTATTCTTTTACCAAGTTTTGCCTTCTCAGCCCACCTTTTGTCCTGTCCAATTTATGCCATCTGCATTTTCCCAATCAAAGGGGGTCTGAATTTGATTTTCTACTGGGACTATTTAGACATGAGTGCCTATAGGATTTTAGACTCCTGGGTTCTTGATCCTCTCCTATTGATGAGTGTAGGGAGGGAGATGCCAGCCTTGGTCATGACCACTGCCAGCCCAGGACACACCCACCACTGCATGTGGCCCTTGGCGGCAAAAAGGTTGTCCAGCCATTGTGGGTTTTATGGATCTCCTACAATCACACACACATATTCCATGCTGGAAACTCATGCACACACACTAGAAAGCCCCAGTTGGCCATCACATGAATGCAGTCATCACATATTATGACCTACTACATTCAAATGCTTTCAGTACAGGACATATGTAGTATGTGGAGCAATCCTACCATTTGGACTGACATCTGGTGACCAGGATTCACCAGGCAGGGAGCTATTTTCAAGTGAGAACACATTGGCCAGCCCTCAAAACTTCCAGTGCCCACCCCTTAACTACCTATCACACTCTCTTCCTCAGCCCTACAACAGTCAAGGAATTCCTTACCCAAAGCTATACAACGCACTGTCATGCAGCAATTCCTGGCAAAAAGTAGGAAAGGTAAACCATTTCCCCATATCCTAAATGGGGGGGGGGGAGCACAAGTGCTCATCTGTTTTGAATCACATGACACCATAGCCCACTGCAGGTTGGGTTATGGAACTGTTAACCCAATTGTGCCAGCCATATGTCAGGCATGTTATAATCAAGGCGCAATCTCTGCCCAAGTACATTCCAGTTTACCTTGCAACCATCTTCTTGGAAAAGCATAGCAAGGCCTTGCCTAGGAACAGTCCAACAAATCCCCTCCTGGGCAAACCCCAATTTTTACAAGGAATACCCTACACATGACAACTCAATCCACTTAGTGTAGCAGCTTGTACTAGTGTGCATATACAGGCTGACCTTGGAACACTGTGCACAATCATGTGGGCTGAGACAAGAAAACTTCCCACACACCCACCTAATGGGCATGCAAGAGCTGATGGTTTGAGCTCTCAGATGGCTTACTCTCTCAGAGAATAAACTGTGAGCTGGGGACAAACACTTTCTTGCATAGCGGTAAGACGGAGCTTGACTGAATTCTACACAGAACTGTAAATAGCTGCCCACGGAGTCACCTGTGGTAAATATATATATATATATGCATGGGTGCTGGGGCTACCAAAACATGTTGTTGGGATAGTAACTGCTGAGGACTTCTTTGCCAAAGCTACTTCTACAACAAAGGGAAATGTCACGGCGAGTCATCATTTCCTCAAGAGAACTTTTGAAGCCCAGCACTGCCCAAGAGTATCTCCGTCTGGTAGATTAAAAAGAAGAAGACTGGAACGTCCCCATGTCTGTGGAGACACTGAATTCCACTGGTTTAGAATAAGAAGTACAATTAGAGACTACTACAGCTTGGTTTCTTGGTGTTCTGCTTTCCCAAGCACACTCCATGTTCCAAGAAGCCAATGGAAAACTCACACATCTGCAATACATTTAGCCTTTTTATCGCCTCCCTCTGAATGACACTGCTTGCTCAGCTGGGCAGGATACTAAAACAGGGCATGTATGAAGCACCTGATGGGCTGCAGCACATGGTCTGAAGAACAATGTGTTGGAGGCCTCAGAGGCAGGCCTGCTCTTCTGTGTGTCCCATCAGAACTGTTGGTGGACCAAAGACATCCTTGCAGCAATTTCTAGGCCAGGAGTAGGCAACATGGTGCCCAAATACAATTCTCGGTGCCCACCAAGGTGCCCTACCCCTCCCACTATTTTTTTTTAATTAAACAAATTCCTTACCAGCAGCAGGGACTGCTGTGAAATAGATTTCTGTTGCTGCTGAAAACTGTGGGTTCAAAGGACCCACTGTGGGTCCTTTGAAACTGTGAGTTTCGTGTGTTGGGGCTCGGCCCCCACCTCTACCTTGTACTCAGTCTTTGGGGCAGGTTACTTGTGACAAGCCATCCTCCCATGGCAGCCATTTTGTGGCAGTGCCCAGGATGGTTTCTCAAATTGCCAAATGTGTCCATGGCCCAAACAGGTTGCCCACCCCTGTTGTAGGTGCTATATTAAAATGGCAAGAGAACACCAAGCCATTCATATAGGCTGTCCTATAACTCGGAACTCCTTTCTCTGAAGAAGCTGCCAGAGACAAAGCGTTTTTCAGAGTCACACATGCCCATTTGCTCGAAAATGTAGCTGTTGAGTGAGAATGACCTGCATGTGCGAAATCACCATCCCACATCAAAAACCACAGAACAGAGATTACCAGCCCCCCTGAAACAACCTCAAGCACAATGCTCTCCAAATGAGGCAGTGCACACATTCAGCTGCAAAATATCAACAGATGCAAATCCACCCTGAACTTGACTTTTGGTAGCCATGGGCTAACTATGTATGACCCTATCCTGAGGCCACACTGCACACGGCTCCACCCACCCCCACATCTCTCCACTGCTCACAGTGGTTTCCAACATCCGACTCACAAGTATCATAAGGAAACATAACAACTAGGATCTGGCATGCCAGCCACAACCACCAGGATAGGAAGGGAGGCCCAAATTGGCTAGGCTCATGATTTAATTGAATCTATTTGGGTGCCTTTTAAATGAATATTTATAATAGTTTTCTATTTGACATTTTTCATGTGATTATAAACCATTTACTTGCCCCGAGCTTTTGGATAGAGCAACGAACATTTACAACAAGCAGAAACATTTAGTGGGCTTCTTCGGAACACAAAACTCTGCAGCTTTCCTAAGCAACTTGCTTTGTTGCCCAATTCTTATATTTAAGACATTTCCCCCCAATATTCAGGCCAAATCCACACAGTGCTGCAATTTAAAACAGCTGCCTTGTCTTTTCTCTCTCTCTAGCAGTGGAAACTGGTTTTTCAATTTCTTTATTGCTGCTTCTGGCAGAACCTCAAGCTAAATTCCAAACTGTCAAGAATTCTGTTTCAACCATTCGACATCTGGATTTCACATCATTTCCAAAAAAAGCCTAGGATGGTGCTGCTAGCTATTCCAGCTCTGACAACTCTCATTTGCCACGTTAATATCAGACTGATCTGAATCTCACTTACTAGGTTAGACTACTAGGTCAAACATACATTTAGAAGACTTTAATGGATGAAATAGTTCTGCCTTACTGAGTGGGCAGTCTAGAATATGTCCCACAGTCCTCTGCAATACAGAGGGATTCTGTAGGGGTGGGAAGTGTTCCCTGCAGTTAGAAAATTTGCCCCAGAGCCACCAAAATTTCAATAGTCTCAAGCTAGTTTCCAGAAGCATTTTAGTGCAGTGGGATTAAGAGGGGATTCCCTTGTGCTTAGCTGCTCTGATTCATCTGAAATATTTCTATCTCTCACTCCTTCCTTGCAAGCCTGGGAACATCACCTTGTGGGACACAGCAGCAGCTTAATATAAAAGATCTGCCTTGGTCTTGCAAGCACATTCCACAATATGGTGTTTCTACTGAGCGGACTAAGGAGGCCCTTTGCCTCAAGTAATTTAACAGGATGAGGCTACCCAGCAGCAAAACACACAATATATCCACCAACAAATGAGAGCACTCTGCAGAAAAAGGGTGAACCTAAGTCATACTTAATAATGAGCCGCAATGAGAAACTATCAGGATGATTTATAAACCCTCCTACACAGAATAGTTATGTACCTACACTGGAAAAGGCTCACAATTTAGCAATCATGCACAAGATCCTAAATTCAATCCCCAGTATTTCCAATTAAGACCTCAAGATCCTTCCAATTAAAGAACCCAAGACTCTGGAGAGCAGTTGCCACAGAAGAAGAAACAGTCTGGGGCTAGATGCAAACTCAAAATAAGCCAGCTTCATATAATCACAAATAGAGTAGGGCCTCTTGTAGGAGACCCTTTCCTCCATCACACTTATTTGCTCAGTCTCTCCCATTAACAAAACACAGGTCCTTTTCCCCATCGGCATCTCCATATTTCTTTACAGTTTATGAGTGAAGAACTTAATAATCAAGCACGGAGGCCCTCCAAAACTGCAGGGAAACCCCCATGCCACATCTTTGGTGAACCTTTTGTTGCCTTCTAAAATGGTTCCTATTCACACCTACCCTGCTTACCATCCCTTTCCCACTAAACAATTGTCTCCATTTTCCTTACAGAAGCACGTTTTTCTCAAGCAGTGTCCATGCTTCTTTCTAAATAAAGTGCTTCCATTTTCATTACTAAAAGACTAGAGTCACAGGGAGAAAGACGCTATTTTGGTTGACACAGAGGGACCAATCACCTTTTATCTTCAAAGCGGACCTCAGGTGTCACTAGCTCAAGCTGAAGAGCTGTTCTCTTCTCTCATTGCAAGATGGTAATGTATAGATACATTCCTATAGAAAACGGTTCCTTCTTTCCCTCTTGCATCACATGCCAGATCCAGACTTGATATTCATTCCACAAGGATTTCCACCCACCAACCATAAGACAAAGGTTCCTACCATACCTTGTTGCTTTGAATGAGTTCTCTTTATCCTTCCCTGAACAGACAGGAAAGATAACTTCATATTCTATGAAGGATTATGTATTTTCTTAACATGAGGTCACCAAAACCTTTCTCCATTGGCCAGGAAAACAGGAAATAATCCTTTCCTTCACACCCATTTCCTCTATTACTTCTGTCCTAGCTTTAAGGATGATACCACTCCCCTCCAGCACTGGAATAAGATCTCTTTGCAGTTGTCAGAAGAGGTGTCTGTTCCCCTTCGCAATCAAAGAGGCGACCATTCCTTTATTGATTAAATGGCAAGGTATCTATAACACCATACAGAACGGTTTTATAGGCTCCTTTCAACCTCCTATTCTATTCTTTGATTTTACTTTCCTATGATACAGGCCTCACAATTTAACAAGCAATTCCAACCACATTTCTGCCAACACAGTGAATTTCCTTCCAAAAGGATACCCCAAATTAAACATTACCAGAAAAATGGTCTAACTCTTCAACTGATCAGCCTTTTAGATTCTGTTCCCAGGAGTCCCCCGGGGTTATTTCTAACAAATGAGCCTACGAAACCCAGCACAAGTTCCCCCAGCAACCCTAGTCTAATGAAGGCATCAAGTGCTCCCAGACTTTGGGGGCAGCATGCCTGACAGCCAGTTCGCATGACATCCTTAGGTGTAAACATGGGTGTTATCTGTAAACCAAAACATGGGAAGTGGCAAACACGTGTATGATGTGGGTGAACTAATTAGGAAGCCCTGGGCAAACCCAGGTTTGCGTCTGCTTTATGCCTGAACAGGCATCTCTGTCTACAGTGTGAATTAAGCGATCCTTGTTTTATACCATCCTACAGACCAGAGACGCGCCGAGTCTCTGCACGAACGATCACACTCAAACGAGCTTCTGACGTGCCACACGATCGCCCCCCCCCCCGACTTCATCGTCCTCTCGCCACCCCACGAGCGAGGTACCTGCTCCACGGTGGCCGGGTCCATGCTCTCGATGCGAGCCGCCGCCGTCTCGTACTCGTCCTCGCTGTTGTAGCCTGCGCCGGCCTCATCTTGTACGGGACTGTTGCCTCCCCCTCCGCCGGGCCCCGCCGCCCCCAGCCCCCCGCCAGGTCCCCCCTGCCGCCGCCTCTTGCTGTGGCCGGGCCCGGAGCAGCAGCCTCCCCCGACCCCGCCCCGCGCCTCGGCCACGCCGGGGTCCAGCAGGCCGAGGCTGGGCCCGTCGCCACCGGCTCCGGCCCCGGGATTGGGCGGCGGAGGGGACCCGGCGGGGGGCAGCCCCCAGCGGGGCGGCGGGGGAGGAGGCGAGGCCCGGGGTCGGGCTCCGCCGCGCCCGGAATGCGGGTCCCCGGGGCCGACCCCTCCTCCGACGCCTCCGCCGGGGCCCCGCGGGTGGGAGTCGGCGCCGGAGCAGCCTCGGGGGTCCGGGCCCCCAACGCTGCCGGGGCCTCCGGGGCCCCCCGGGCCTCCCCCTCGAGAGCCAGGCTGGTCCCGGTCTCCGTCCCCTGCAGCCGGGCAAGCCTTCTTCTTGGGCAGAATAGTCATGGCAAGAGCGGGGGGGGGGAGGGGAGGGGCGGGGCGGGCGGGGGGGAGAAGAGGAGAAAGAAGGCTTCTGGGGGGAGCGCAGGGGGGCAAGTACCCGGATGAAGAGGGTAAGGAATGGCAGTTACCCAAACGCACAGGGACGGGGGGGGGGGCTTGGAAAGTACCCGTATGGAAGGGCTAATGTGGGTCAGGTACGGGAGGAGCGAGGGTGGGGGAGGAGGGGGAAAGAACAGCAAGATACCCGAGAGGGAGCCGAAGGGTAAACACCGGGAGGAAGAGGGCCAAGGAGCAAGCGGGCACCCGGATGAAGAGGGCTAAGAAATAAGCACGTTACCCGGATGAAGAGGGCTAAGGGAGGAAGGGCAACTAGGCGGGCAAGGAGCCGAAGGGGATGGTAAATACTCCTTCAGAGTGGGTAAAAGGGGGAAGGCGGAGACAAGTGCCCGGATGACAGGATCAATCACAATGTATCGCTTTCCCCACCGCAGCTCAGCGCAGCTCAGCAGGGAGGCGGAAGAGGGCGAATCAATCAATCCCCAGGAGGCGCCCGAGAGGGAAGCAGTTATCCAGAGCAGCCCGGATCCACCAAATCGGCTTCTTCCCTCTCTCTTCTACCGCTTTCGGGGTCTCCTGACAGCGGCGTCCACTACGGCCCGTCTGCGGGCCGGGCCTAGTGTCAACATCAACACAGCCGGCCTCTGACCCCGGCGAGCTCAACTTCCGTTTCCACGCCCCTTAGCAACAGGTGAGGCGGTCCCCAGGCAGGCCGTAGCAACCGCGCCGCTCTCAATGGCTGAGGGGCACGTGACTGCGCGCTCATTGGCTGAGAGTGACGGAAGTCCTTTGCCGAGTGGCCAGCATCGCTGCCGGTTAGGTAGCGTCCCGCCTCTTTCAATTCCCCTCCTCACCCTCTGCTACTGTTAGAAAGAGAGAGGGAGAGGGAGAGAGGGAGCATAAGCTCTCTCAGCAGCAGATTTCATTCCGATAGGACAGTGAAAGTAGTTAGGTTCTCTTAATTCGCCGACAGATGCATCCCTGATTTATGATTGGCTGAAATGGGCCGATTATCTCTAATTGGCTGTTAGTATTCCCGGGCGTGGAAACTGATAGGTTGGGATACAAGTTCCTACGGCTGGCTGGCATTTAGAACCCCTCGTATCTGATTGGCTGGTACACTCCTCTGAATGTGCTGAATCGTAAACCTCCCATACTAAGCGTGTGAGACAGGTAACTGTGGTCTCTTCAATGCTTTTGCCAGTTCCTAGCATTTCTATGGCGCATTTCAAGTGTTCAAAGCGTTTTACGTGCATTATCTCAGGAAGCTATACAACAGCTCCAAAGGCGGGCTATGTCCCTTCTCCAACCTGCTGCCTTCCAGATCTGTTGGACTACAATCCCCATGATCCCTGGCTGAGGGTTATGGGATTTGTAGTCCGACACGTCTGGAGATCGCCAGGTTGGGGAAGGCTGATGCAGAGAGAAAAACTATTAGTTTCTTTGGCCTCTTTTATTTCCCCTGGTAGTCCCTTTGAGCACACTCCGGGAGAGTGCAGAGGACAGGAAGGCCTGGCGTGCTATGGTCCATGGGGTCACGAAGAGTCGGTCACGACTTAACGACTGAACAACAACAAGGGAGCAAAACTCTGTACCATTTTCTGAGTTCATAGAGTACAGTGGGCTGGATAAATAAATAACCTATTGTAATGCAGAACGCTATTTGTGATGCTGCTGATGAACAGTGGCTTTAAAGGGGGATCAGACAAATTCTCCAATAAGTGGGCTCTTAATGGGCATTGCTAAATGGAGTCTCCGTGGCTCCAGGCAGCGAGTGAATGACAGCAGACAGGGTGCAGCAGCCCTTCATGCCTGCTGATGTGCTTCCTGGAAGCATCAACCCAGCCATTCTCAGCATATGGAGAAGGCAGAGCCTGCCCCAAATATTTTGCTACCTGAGGCAAAGGACGAGATGGTACCAGCAGCTGACTGGACTGGCAATTGAGCCTTACTTCAACAATGGCAATGGCAGAGCATCCCCCACCGTACTGAGGGCAGCAGACTAGTTTAGGGGGTGCACGATGGGCTGTGTGGCACACAGAACGCTGTCCTCGTAGAATAGAGAGGGGAATGGCCAGGGGGCTGCCACCTTTGCTCCCCAGTACTGGCTGCCTGAGGCAGTTGCTTCACTCTGCCTCATAGTAAAGCTGGCCCTGAGAGTCCTAGCCTCACCACTGAATCTCTCACAGAACAGATGGGGGGGGGGGACCTAGGGCAAGCTTACAGGAAGAACAGCCGCAATACCCCCAAGTTTTAATACAAGCACTGCTTTTATTTCAACCATTAGCTCAGTAGCTCTACGAAACAGGCTGCCTTTTATTTGATAGGTGAGCAACTGAAGCTGAATGCCTTCAAGGCCACTCCACGGTAAGATCCGAACTTGGCTCTCTTGGGTCCAAATCATGCAACGCATACACTGGGGGAGATAGCATGTCTTGAGCTTGCCCAGCCAAAGGGCCTTGCAGTGATGTATGCACAGGATTCTCTAAAGTCTTGGTTCAGGTATTGGCTGGCTGCTGTTCCTTCAGCACTGGGCCCAGGGTGCCTGATCCTGTGCTCTGCCATGCTCTGCAAAGCAGAAAGTCAGCAAGTCTAAAGTATATATGTAACATTTCTAGATCTTTACATTTTCAGAATGGGTAAATATTTGTTACATTAAACCATCTCAAAAAATAATTATATCGTTTTTGTTCACTTTTAAAGGTGTTTGGTTGTTTCTTTTTCTTAAGCAACTGAATGCTAATGTTCCCCAATCATAGACTCATTAATATCAATCCACGAATCTTCTCCAAATGTATTTGTAGGTATCAATGTAATTCCCAATAGCGATGGTTTATTAAAAGGGCCCAATCTTAGGCCCCATTCAAGCCATGCCTTGAGTAATCCATTTTATTTAATGGGATGTAGACTATTTGGGTATCCCACTACCACTTGGTTAGAAAACTGTTAATGTAATTGTCAAGAACTCCATTTTCTTTTTGTGCTCTGTTTGTAAGACTCCATTTGGGCAGGCTGAAGTGGCACGTAGTGATGTAACCAGCTGTGTATCTGTTATCTCAAGATGTCTCTAATTTCAAGGCCAGAGTAAGACTTAGTTAATTGGATTGGATTATCTCAGCTGTATTCTTGTGGGAATTTTTAACACACAGACCCCTTCTAGGGGTTTAGGAATGTTGTTCCAGTCAGTCTGTGACTGGCTAATACAGATCATCCTTGAGTTGTTAGAGGCTTGAGCATAAAAAGAGGTGGCTGGAGCCACCCATTGTCTTAGTCTTCATACATCATCTTGTTTTGGAGCTTGTGATTCCTCAGATCCTGGATTGGGCCCTGTCCTATTGGAAGACCCGTGCTTAGGTAATGTAAAGGGTGGGTTTAGGTAACGTTTGTTATTTTTTTTTGCCTGGAGTGTTGTTTTCAAGGGTTGCTCTAGTTCTTGTATGCCTTATTACTCTTTTTCCCCCTTTACCATTATAAATAAACTTAACATCTACCTCAAGAGATGTGCGTGCTTCCTTCCAAGTTAGCCTTAGCAGTAAATCCAGAGCCTTCTGCTTGGTTAAATTTCTACTGTTTAACATTTCAGGCTTGAGAATAGGCTGTGGTAACTGAACCCCTATTCCCTAAGCCTCAAGAGTGTCTTGTAAGGTCTGAGAGCCAGAGCCCCCTGGCTCAGGCTGAGGTGGACGTAAGGGAGCGTAGCAGCCTACTTTGGTAATTGTTTGCCCTGCCTATGCTGACCCCCTCCCTCCCTTCACATTAATAATAATTATAATAATGTGCAAGTGATTTTTTTAACAAGCATGGAATTGGTAGGCTCAGGACTCCTATACTTCTTACATCCAGCCCCCAGTTCCCCAGAAAACACATCAACAACCCAGAATAAGAATAGGGCATGTGACTGTTGTTTGAGCTTTCAACCAAGTTTGTTTATTGGCACAAAACTACAGCGTCCGCCTTCTCTAAGCAGCTCTTCTCTCCAACACCTTCTCTCCCAGGATACCTAAGTGATGATGCTCATCCACACACATACCCATCCCTCCAAATACACTTGACATTCATTCTTTCTCCCACTTCATGCACACACTCTTCACACAAATCTCTCCAGGTCAGTTTTATTCTCCCTGTTTGTACACAAACAGGAACCTGAGTTGAAGTGACTTGACCAAGGTCACACACAGCACATTTGCAGGTAGCCTGGGACTGGAGAGTCTTCTTTTCCAGCCCTACCACCTTTCTCTGTCACTGGAGGTCAGAGCTCCCACTCTCGTCATGGTGAAGGCCCAAGTCCAATCTAACTGATACAATGAACAGAACTGAAGGTTTTCCTGGACTGTACCACTCCAGATTGCAGATGTTTTGGCTTGCACATTTAAATCCTGTCTTATAGGAAGAAGAAAAACACTTCTTGCATGCAAAAAATTTACAAGTCAGGGAGAAGTGGTTCAACCTCATCTCTTTGGCATACTACTTTTCTACATGCAGGGCGGCTCCCTCTCCTCCCCACCCCTGCCCCACAGAGGAGCATTCAAATGGACATTACCACTACAGTACTCTTGCAGCATGAAGTTATGCAGCCCAGAAAAAGTTTTACCACTTGATTCTGATGCAGTGTTACCAGACATACAAGAATGTTCATCCATGCACAAGAATTAATGGTCTCCATTCGAGGTAGACTATCCTTTGCTCTCTTGTACGCAATCATAGCAGAATTTAAAATTGGGCAGTGCAGCAGTAGCTGGATGGAATCAGTTCCTAGTGTGGCCATCAGATCTCAAGCAATAAAATGAGTGAGAGAATGTCTCCCCACCATTTTCTGTTGGTGTCCCGGTCAGGGGCAATGGAGAGTTCTAATCATGCAACCCATGGGTGGGCAACTAGTGGCCCTCCAGAAGTTTTGGCTTCCAACTCCCATCAGCCCTAGCTAATGCTGAGGGATCATGGAAGTTGCAGGCCAAAACACCCGGAGGGCCATAAGTTGTCCACCCCTGTTTTAGGCTTAGAGTAAAAAAATTAATAACAGCTCCCCTACCCCCAAAATCTCAATTTGAATTCAGGGTAAGCCATTTAACATTACAGTGATCCAAATATACGCCCCAACCACAGATGCTGAAAAAGCAGAAGTAGATCAGTTCTATGAGGATCTGCAGCACCTACTGGATAGTATGCCAAAAAAAGATGTTATTTTCATTACAGGAGACTGGAATGCTAAGGTGGGTAGTCAAACGACACCTGGAATTACAGGCAAGCATGGTCTGGGAGAACAAAATGAAGCGGGACATAGGCTGATAGAATTTTGCCAAGACAACTCACTGTGCATAACAAACACTCTCTTCCAACAACCTAAGAGACGACTTTATACATGGACTTCACCAGACGGTCGACACCAACATCAGATTGACTACATCCTTTGTAGCCAAAGGTGGCGGACATCTATGCAGTCGGTAAAAACAAGAACTGGAGCTGATTGTAGTTCAGATCATGAACTTCTTATTGCACAATTTAGAATCAGACTAAAGAGAATAGGGAAGACCCACAGATCAGTTAGATATGAGCTCACTAATATTCCTAATGAATATGCAGTGGAGGTGAAGAATAGATTTAAGGGACTAGATTTAGTAGATAGGGTCCCGGAAGAACTATGGACAGAAGTTCGCAACATTGTTCAGGAGGCGGCAACAAAAAACGTCCCAAAGAAAAAGAAAACCAAGAAGGCAAGATGGCTGTCTGCTGAGACACTGGAAGCAGCCCAAGAAAGAAGGAAAGCAAAAGGCAACAGTGATAGGGGGAGATATGCCCAATTAAATGCAAAATTCCAGAGGTTAGCCAGAAGAGATAAGGAATTATTTTTAAACAAGCAGTGCGCGGAAGAAGATAATAGAATAGGAAGGACAAGAGACCTCTTCCAGAAAATTAGAAACATCGGAGGTAAATTTCAGGCAAAAATGGGTATGATCAAAAACAAAGATGGCAAGGACCTAACAGAAGCAGAAGAGATCAAGAAAAGGTGGCAAGAATATATGGAAGATCTGTATAGGAAGGATAATAATATCGGGGATAGATTTGACGGTGTGGTCAGTGAGCTAGAGCCAGACATCCTGAAGAGTGAGGTGGAATGGGCCTTAAGAAGCATTGCTAATAACAAGGCAGCAGGAGACGACGGTATCCCAGCTGAACTGTTTAAAATCTTGCAAGATGATGCTGTCAAGGTGATGCATGCCATATGCCAGCAAATTTGGAAAACACAAGAATGGCCAACAGATTGGAAAAAATCAACTTACATCCCCATACCAAAAAAGGGAAGCACCAAAGAATGTTCAAACTATTGAACAGTGGCACTTATTTCACGTGCCAGTAAGGTAATGCTCAAGATCTTGCAAGGTAGACTCCAGCAATTCATGGAACGAGAATTGCCAGATGTACAAGCTGGGTTTAGAAAAGGCAGAGGAACTAGAGACCAAATTGCCAATATCTGCTGGATAATGGAGAAAGCCAGGGAGTTTCAGAAAAACATCTATTTCTGTTCTATTGACTATTCTAAAGCCTTTGACTGTGTGGATCATAACAAATTGTGGTAAGTTCTTGGTGGTATGGGGATACCAAGTCATCTTGTCTGCCTCCTGAGGAATCTGTATAACGACCAAGTAGCAACCGTAAGAACAGTCCGTGGAACAATGGACTGGTTTAAGATTGGGAAAGGAGTACGGCAGGGTTGTATACTCTCACCCTACCTATTCAACTTGTACGCAGAACACATCATGCGACGTGCTGGGCTTGATGAAGCCAAGGCTGGAGTTAAAATCGCTGGAAGAAACATTAACAATCTCCGATATGCAGATGATACCACTTTGATGGCTGAAAGTGAGGAGGAGCTGAGGAACCTCATGATGAGGGTGAAAGAAGAAAGTGCAAAGGCTGGGTTGCAGTTAAACCTCAAAAAAGCCAAGATTATGGCAACCAGCTTGATTGATAACTAGCAAATAGAGGGAGAAAATGTGGAGGCAGTGACAGACTTTGTCTTTCTAGGCGCAAAGATTACTGCAGACACTGACTGCAGCCAGGAAATCAGAAGATGTTTACTTCTTGGGAGGACAGCAATGACAAATCTTTATAAAATAGTGAAGAGCAGAGACATCACACTGACAACAAGGGTCTGCATAGTTAAAGCAATGGTATTCCCCGTAGTAGCCTATGGCTGCGAGAGCTGGACCATAAGGAAGGCTGAGCGAAGGAAGATAGATGCTTTTGAACTGTGGTGCTGGAGGAAAATTCTGAGAGTGCCTTGGACTGCAAGAAGATCAAACCAGTCCATACTCCAGGAAATAAAGCCAGACTGCTCACTTGAGGGAAGGATATTAAAGGCAAAACTGAAGTACTTTGGCCACATAATGAGAAGACAGGACACCCTGGAGAAGGTGCTGATGCTGGGGAAAGTGGAAGGCAAAAGGAAGAGGGGCCGACCAAGGGCAAGATGGATGGATGATATTCTGGAGGTGACGGACTCGACCTTGGGGGAGCTGGGGGTGGCAACGGCTGACAGGAAGCTCTGGCGTGGGCTGGTCCATGAAGTCACGTAGAGTCGGAAGCGACTGAATGAATAAACAACCCCCCAAACCCGGTGGGGTACACAGTGATATAACCCCTCCACCCCCTTCTCCCTAGGAGCAGCACCTGTAGCAGCTTCCTTCTTTCTCTTACTTCTCGGTTTGTCTGAGGCTGCAATCCTATGCACACTTACCTATGAGTAAGTCCCATTAAACTCAGTGGGACTTACTTCTGAGTAGATGCCTTTAGGATTGTGTTGTATGTGATTACAGGCAGTGCCCTTTTAATTAGAAAAGGCTGAGATTTTTTTTTTTTCAAGAGTATATGAGAAGAAGTAAAGGGCAGTTCCTGAAGAAGAATGCAGGAGGAGGCTACAGGTGGAGTTCCTATCACCCTCCTCTGTATGAGAAGACTCTGCAATGAGGATTTCAAATTAATAATCCAGCAACAGGCTGAGACTGGGCCTATGTTATAGTGAAAAGGTTGGTGTGTTGAGAAAGTTGACAGAATAGATAAGTGAAGAGACATTGGCGATGTGATTGTGTTAATTTTTTTTGTCATAAAAGTTTGGAAAATGCCTCCTGTTTTCTTTGCCAACACCGAGCTGCTGAAAGTGGGCAGTAGCTGCAGTACATAGTAAATCAGCCTTGCACAGGCCCACAAATATTAGCCACACATATCTGTTGGCCGGATGTGGCCTAAGGGGAGATGAGAAAAACTGTTAAAGCTTTCTGGTCTGATCACCTGGAGGAGATTTCAACTTGTCCTAGGTGAGCAACTATTTAGAAGCGTAAATAGGCAAAATGAGTTGTGTGCATGTGTTTGAGCTAATCGCAGAAACTGTTTACCACACATTGAACTCTGAATGGATCCACTGACCTGGCACACCTTCCCAACATACTGATTTGCTTGTGTGAATTTGGCCTCTTCAGCCTCCCCGAGTATAGAAACAAATGCATGGCACTTCCCCCAAGTATAATTAAATGACTGCAACTTGGCTTGCAAGTACAGAGCCAGGAAGTCCCCAGACTAAACTAAACTAATATAAAGGGAGGGAGTGGCGTGTTCTAAGGTTTTCAAGACAGGGAGCCCAGGGAATAACACCTTCCCCATGCAAAAATTTAGGGAGATGCTTTGCTGACCATAACATCTAGGACCGGTTGAAGGTAATTTGGTGTCTGAAAGCCAAAAGGTACCCCCCTGCCCCCCGCCACCACAAATTAATATGAGGCACAATCCACTGAGAAATCCCTGTGAAAAACATTGAAATGAATAGGAGCTGCACATGGACATCAAGAAGGGCCTTGCTGGATCAGACCAAGGGCCTAGTTCAGCCTTCTCCAACCTGGTGCCCTCCAGATGGTTTGGACTTCAACTCTCAGCATCCCCCGGCCAAGCATAAAGCCAGCAGTCCTTCTACTGTTTGCCCCAAGTATCAAGTCTAATATTGCCTGTCAACACAGTGGTTCATTAGCTAGCGTAATCAATACCTGTTCATACACTACACTTCTCCTTGATTTTGTCTTATCCTTTTAAATAGCCACCTGGGCTAGTGGTCATTGCTACATCTTGTGGCAGGGAATTCCTTAAGTTAATTAGGATGCAATCCTATGCATGTTTAGACAGAAAAAAAGGCCTACAACTCCCAGCATGCCCTGTGGCATGCTGGGAGTTGCTGGCCCCTTTTTTCTGTCTAAATATGCATAAGATTGCAACTGTAGGCATTGCGTGAAGAAGTACTTTCAGGAAAAAATAGAATCATGTCTTTCTTCACTCCCCGTACCTTTCATAATGTTTAACCCTCTTATCGTGTCCCTCCTTCCCTTCTATACAGGGATTACGCCCATTGAACTCAGTGGTGTTTACCTCTGAGTTGAATCCAACATTCATCAGTCCTACTTAGCACAGGGCCAGCCCTACCATTAAGCAGAGTGAGGTAACTGCCTCAGACAGCAGATGGTAGGGGGCAGTAGGGGCAGCCGCCCAAACGTTCTTCCTGAGCATCCCCCCCACTTTCTGCTCTGTTGGAGGATAGA
This sequence comes from Heloderma suspectum, assembly GCF_057233095.1. Taxonomy (NCBI): domain Eukaryota; kingdom Metazoa; phylum Chordata; class Lepidosauria; order Squamata; family Helodermatidae; genus Heloderma; species Heloderma suspectum. The sequence goes on from NC_139459.1 coordinate 173,988,445, forward strand.
GCTGTGTGCCACGTATCCTGTCCTGCGCCTCTTAAAGTAGCCTGTTGCCCTTGGGTGCAGTGAAGCATGCTGTCCTGGTGTACGTGGAATGGGTGGTGGCGGCGATGTGTGGTTTCCTTGCCCTTTGCCTCAGTTAGCAAAACACCTTGGGCCAGCCCCTTAGACCCACTGAAATGAATGGGTCTGAAGTCAGTCGTGACTAACTTATGCCCCATTCAGTTCAACGGGTCTACTCTAACTAGGCCTAACACTGGATTCGATCCATGACTTTTTTCTTTTTAGGTTTGTTTCTCAGAGAACACATGGGCGGCTCCTTCTGTAACGGAGGGGAGGGGAAATATCTCTAGATTTTTCCAGCCACAGAAGTAGCTGCTCCTATCTTCCAGGTGTGTTCCTATTTTCAGACATTAACAGTGCTCATGTGAGTAGCACTATGTTTGTGTGGGCAGTTTATTGACAGGGATTAGCGCTGGCTCTTAAGGACATTTGGAATTGACCACCTCAGGCAGCTTGCCTCACGGTAGGGCCACCTCTCCCCGCAATGTCCTTTAGCACAAGGCAGGGCAGGGCCAGCCCCACCATGAGGCAGAATGAGACAGCTGCTTCAGGCGGCGTATGCTGAGGAGTGGCGTAGCAGACAGAGCTGCGTGTGCCAGTTGCCTGCCCTGTGCCCCCTAAGCTATCCTACTGCCATTAGGATGTAGGATGCTGTCCCATAGCTGGTGTCGATATAAGATTCAACTGCCAGCTTTGGTACATGGAATGGGGGAAGGTGCCATCTTGCTGCCTCAAGCAGCAAAGTGTTTTGGGCCAGCCCTGGTTCACGGAGAGAGGCACAGTGCTGGGAAATGTAGAAGCAGGAGAAGGCAACTAGACCTTCTTCCTAGTCTAGTCAGGATGCACACTATAATAGAGTGTGCATGGGAGCTGGGGGGGCCTCCATGTCACCTGGCAACAGCTCAAGTCTGCTTAAGGAGGCCTACTTTTAAGAAAACCCTGGATACACACACATTACACACACCAAGCCTAGGTTGCCACCTTTTCCCCTGTCAGAAGTTGTGTGCAAATTATAATGGGGGGGGGGGGAATCCACCAGGTGCAGATTTCCCCAACATGAAGATGTAGTTACTGGTGGTAGTGTGAAACTTTGCCTATTGGATTTCTGCCTGTTAAGTTAGAGAACCTTTGTCGGACAAAGGCGGCAGCCCTACCTGGGGCAGAACCCAGAAAGTCTGGATACCGAATGTATCCCACTGAGCAACTTGGGACTGCGACTGGGAAGGAAGTGCAACTGCTCCTACAGAAACCCACTTTGTCCTGGTTACCCTAAATCAGGGGTGCAGAGCCTCTTTCAACCCAGGCTGTTTATCTGAAAATTTCATTTCAGAGAAGCTCTTGGGAGCCACGCATTCCAGTGGTGGGTGGGGCTGAAGGCAAAGGGGGAGGGGCCAAAACCCAGCATATTTAGTTTAGGGCTCTTCCTGTCAGTAATAAAGCCTTAGGGGAGCTATGTCAACCTTTTAAAATGGGGGAGGGAACTGCACACAAGCCAAGTGATTGGGACCCCTGGGGGGCTGGATTTGGCCCCCATGCCCTAATTGAAAGAGGGCACTGTTTGTCCTTTGTCTATATTGAAACTGGGGAATATTGCTCCATTTCATAAGGCTGGAGGACTCCTGTTAGGCCTTGATGGGCTTTGAGGAAGTTAGACTTTGGGGTGCTGCCCTCTTAGTGCTATACTTAGAGGGGAAAATAGAGTAGGATTCAGAAGAATGGAAATAGTTACACTATACTCCAAATTGTCAAGTTGAGAGTAGTTACACTCTACTCAGCATTGTCTCTTTCAAGCATCCCATTTGTGTGGCAAGGAAAACATCAGTAAACTATAAGGCTGATCTTCCTGGAGTAATTTCACATCAAACTACTGGAAGTCAAGAGTGAATCCTGCAGTGTTTAGGGTAGTTCCAGAAGGAAAACAGTAGCAAACAGCCAGAATTAATATATCCCAAGTTCTCTGCTTAAACGAATCTACTTGGATATTTCTTTCCCAGTTCTGGGACTGGAACCAAGCCAGACTAACAGCCTATGCAAATTTACTTGGAAATATGTTCCACTCTATAGAGCTTGCTCTCAAATCAGTACATGTCCTACTGATTTGACAGAGGTCCCTAGGACAGAATGATTCCCACATTTTTTTTCCGGTACAGAAGTACAAAATAGAATGTTCTAACCTAAGAGACTGTGCTTTGCTTTCTCTTTACACCTCACTGCCTTTGAGTGAGCCCTTAGGAGACACTTTCACTTCCTTCAGTGCCATTCATTCATTCTCTATGGTTTTGTTCAAAGTGCATTAGAGTGAATTGATCGACACTAGAGTGTACTGAAGTAATGTGTTGGCATTTCTTTTAACCATCCAGCAGATGGAGCTGTTGCTTTATGTGTTATAAGGAAAGCTCTAACCGCAACCCTGGTGAGAAAAAGGAGGTGATGGTTTATATTTAACGTGGGCCTGTCCAAGGATGCTAGATTTAAACATCCACTTAGATCCCACTCACCACCCTTTTGCCAGAGCTGGGGACTGAACCTAAGAATATGGTCCCCATGCATCACACTCCATTCTCACTCACCAGTATGCTGCTACTTTCCCCAACAAAGAAGTGAACACTCTCCCAGGCTTCCCTTTTAGCCCACCAGACCAGGCTTCCCCAACCTCGTGCCCCCCAGATGTCTTGGACTACATCTTCCATCACCCCTCGCCAGCATGTAGAAGGCTGTACTAGAGCATACTTCTCTACGTGGTGACTTAAATCACTGGTGACTCTTGACTACTGCTGTTCTAAAAACAGGCCATGCTTACTCCTCCACTCATAGCCAGGAGAGAGAATCCAAGACACTTTGCAAGAGAAAAAAGACCAAGAGGGACAGCAGATCAAAACAAAAAGGCTTTTCCTGGACGCTGAGAGCTGGCCAATTTGATGCATGCTACAGGACTGTGTTTCGCCTGATACCTAGAACGGTATCCATCATCTCACCAAAGTTCTTTTTCTGCTTTACTGCCATGTTCAAGTTCCTTCTCCGGTTACAATGAAAGGTATAAGGTTAGCTTCAACAGTCAATCTCTCCATTTGTAGTAAGATTTGGAAAATGTGTCTGGAGGAGGAGGACTGCACAGACCACCTCCCTGCTCTGCAGGTGCGGTTCAGTTCTTCACAGCGTATCTTCAGTCAGGGTGGGTGGGACACAGCTACGCATGCATCTGATGCGTTGCAGCTGTGGACTCGGGATCCCACTCTTGGAGGTATAATACACATGCACAGTCTCGATGCTACGCAGTAGGGGTGCAGTTGTGTGTGGGTGGCGGCGGCGTTGGTGGTAGGGGCCGTGATGCATGAGGTGTAGTGTTTTGGTGCAATAGATTTTTGTTTTGTTTTTTAAAGTGCAGATTCCAAGAGACAAAATAGGTATTGGGAGGGAGAGAAAGGAAGGAGTAGAGAGAGAGGGAGAGAGAAAGGCTTATAAGCTCTACCCGTCCCAGTTACATAATGGCTCAGCCAAAACAGGCAAAAGATAGAAAAATTATTGGAAGCTTAGTGAATTCTATTTCTTTCCCCCTTTTCCTCTGCCCCTCAGGCTACCTCAGCCTTAGCTGGAGTAAACTCTAGAGTCCCCTGCTCTAATCACCAGGCAATATTTCCCTTTCAGTGCTGGGGATGGAAACCTTGGTTCTCAGAGCCCTCCTTTCCTTCTGCAAATTTAATCTATAGCACATCACCCGGTCCTGGGCCACACTAACACAAGAGTCTTGTAATCCCACCCTTAGGCTCTTCTTCCCTTCCAAAGCTGTGGCTAGAACCTCAAAGTCCTTGTTCCCTACCCCGCTGCTCCAAAGCCCCAAACCCTGTTTCAGAGCTGGAGGGCAAAACGCAGGAATTTTAGCTCACGCTAAGCCCTGTTCCCAACTTGGGGAGAATAGGTTTGGTATAGCGAAACAGTCTTCAGCATATGTTCCCCCTCTGTTGGGATATGTTCCCTATTTACTTCGGTGGTCCACCTATTGGGTCCTAGATTTCCTTGCATCACTCCGCCCCTCTGCAATTGCATAGCATCTGTGACCCACTTCCCCTCCTATATGGCTTTGATTGCAGGGCAGCTGTGTGTGCGTATGCGTGTGTGTGTGTGTGTGTGTGAGAGAGAGAGACTGAGAGAGAGAGAGTGCGCTGGGCAGGCATCAAAAGCCCTTGTGCACCAGCTCCCCCTGTGGGTGGCCACCGATATCACCTCTACAAAAAGAATGGCGACACCGCCCCCCAGTGATCTCCTCCAGTTTGCAGCTAAAGGCTGGGGTGGGCGGCTCGTGCAGAGGAGACGGCCGCCAGCTCATAAACAAGACCCAGGTGGCCAGCAGAGACTCTGGGTAGAGAAAGGAGGAAGGACAAGCACCCCACCCCACCCCATCCCAGTCTCCTCTTACAAGGAGGAGATCTTGACAGTCTCATGGAGTATGTATGGCATGGAGAGGCTGGAATTACGTAGGGGTCCGCTGGGGCCTCCAGGTGAGGGGGGCTGGCTCTCGTCAGGGGTGTTGGCAGGAGGGGTGGGGATACAGATGATGGCTGCTGTGAAGTCTGTGGTGTCACAGTTCAGCTTCAAGGTGTCATGAGTCTTGGCATTCAGGTTGGAGCGGCTGGGAAGGGGGAAAGACAGAGGAAGACAGATTATAAAAGTTGCTTGGGCATACTGGCTTAGTTGTCTCCTCCCCCACACACCCCGCCACAAGGCTCAATCTTGGAACCAGTTTTGGAATCAGTACATGGACCTAGAACTTTTCTACATGAGGCTGTTAATCGCTGTATCCTCTTTTGGTTTCATCACAAAATTGAGATTGAAGCTCTACACACAAAGTGTTTCCTTTCCTGCTTTTCTGCTATATAACCTCTAGGTGGCACTGTGCTATGGCAGAATATTGCAATTATACAAGTAGGAAAAATACTCTTTCTTTTGCTTTCTGAAATAATACCCAATTTTCCCGCTGTTAAAAAAAAAAGTGCTCTAAAAAAAACAGAAGCAAAACTGGAGGATCACGACATTGTCTAAAGGACCTGTAAACAACCGTGACTAAGAAATCACAAATGCACAATAAATGCCTTGTGTAGTCCTGGACTACATGAGATAATTTTAAAAGGGTGCCTTTGATCATATGCAGAGTGTATCTCTTGCACAACCAAGTGACCCTCAGCTATTCTTCACATAGCTGGAATAATGAAGGGCATATACATCAGAGCACTTCCCAGGAGGTTGGCAAGCCAGAACTTCTTTTGTTTTGAAAGGAATAGTTCCCTATCCCGTTCTTTGTTCTCTGTCCCATCTCTCTATGACACACTGCACACATGGGCAGTTTCCTCAGTGGTCACTGCCCATCAGCAAAAGTTTGGTGGTACATTTAGCAGCACATATTTAGTGGTAAGTATATGCTATATTTCACATGCATAGTCCAAAAGTCGAGTTGTTCTAGCGCCAGTTTGTTTTGTATCCCAACATTGTTCTCATGCTACAAGAAATGATGCTGTTGGAGAACATAGTCTTGAGCAGGGGTGGGGAACCTCAGGCCCAGGAGCCAAATCCGGCCCTCTTGGGGTCCCCAGGCCATGCCCCTTCCCCTGGGTCCACCCCCTTTTCTCCAACCACCAATCGCTTGGTGGTTTCCTGGCTTTTGTGCAGTCCCCTTCCCCTTCTAAAAGGTTGAAACTAAGGCTTAGTTGCAGGCAGTAAGAGCTTTAAATTAAAATATGCTTGTATTTTTGGCCCTTTTCCCCTATTGCATTTGGCCCCATTCACCACTGGAATGTGGCCCCCGAGAGCTTCTCCAAACTGAATTCGGCCCTCAGGCTGAAAAGGCTGCCCAACTGTGGTCTAGAGTAAGGAAATTTCTAACCTAAAGATGAAAGTGATGTGGAGTAGAAGTATCTGCAGGAAGAGCTCACTTTCTTGGCAGCTCACTTTAGGCAATGGAAGTTATGGCCAGAGCAGCTCCAGGTTTGAAGGGGGCTCTTGACAAAGCATCCTCTGGGTACCCCCTCCTGCATTGGTGGCCCTCTGGCCACAGGCTTGCAGTAGCAAGCAACTAGGAGGTACTATTTCAAATTTCCCAGAATGCCCCAGAATGATGCTACATCAGGCATTCCAGGGCATTGTGAGAAATTTAAAATGGCGGCCTGTAGCTGCCTGCCACCTGGTGTGTGTGCATGTGTGGGTGGCAGATGGGTCCTGATGGGGCACTAGAGCCCCAGCAACTGCCTGAGTGCCAGGCACTGACGCCGCACCTGGCTATGCTGCTGTTCTCCCACATCATCAACATCCTCTTCTCAAAGTGGCACCTCAGAAAAACTCATTGGTGTCCACATGTACAGACTGAACACGGAAACATATGGACCGCCATGACCTATAACAGGCACTCAGAAATGCAATTGGACATGGTGAATACTATTATTGTAGTTTTTAAATTGTTTTTAATGGTGTATTTTAGATATATTTATTTTGTTGGTACAGTTGAAATTGTTTTTAGTAGTGTTTTAATATTGTATTTAAATATGATTTTTTAAAACATTGGTGTGTGAACTGCTTGGAGATTGTTAATATTAAGTGGTATAATATTAAGCAGTATATACAGTGAGATGGCTAGATAGCATCACTGATGCAATGAATATGGACTTGAGCATGCTCCGGGAGAGAGCGCAGGACAGGAAGGCCTGGCGTGCTATGGTCCATGGGGTCATGAAGAGTCAGACACAACTGAACAACAACAACAACAGTCAGGGCCAGAAATATTGGAACAAGGATAACTGTTTTGGCGGTTGGTCTCTGTACACCACCACATTGAAGTTGAAAGGAAACACACCCAGATGGGAGCGAAGTCAGGACTTTCAGCTGTAATTCAAGGGGTTTGACAAAAGTGGGGCACCAATCCTTCAGGAAGTACAGCCAGTGGCATACACCCCCCCCCCATCATTGGTGGCTCATAAGGAATGGAACAAACCAAAATCATTTCAAAAAGCCTGGATATAAATGTCATAATACATAAATAAGGAGAGCTAATTGTCTCTATAGGCATGAGAATTCCAATTAATGCGAAGAGAAAACTCTCTGGAAAAGACCCTGATGCTGGGAAAGACTGAAGGCAAAAGGAGAAGGGGACGGCAGAGGATGAGATGGCTAGATAGCATCACCGATGCAATGAATATGAACTTGAGCACGCTCCGGGAGAGAGCGCAGGACAGAAAGGCCTGGCGTGCTATGGTCCATGGGGTCACGAAGAGTCGGACACGACTCAACGACTGAACAACAACAACGAACAACAACTATTTAGTGGAGGGGTGATGTGTTTGGTTGGTTATAAACATGCATGCAACTCTACTTGAGCCAAAGAGTGGTGGAAGAGACTGACCTGTGTAGCAGGCTCAGTGCTGTTCTGTGCATGTATGACCATGTTCTATTCTCCTTGGGAGGAGCATTTATTTTAGAACAATGCCCAATTACCATCTCCTTGTAGCTATTTCCCAAAAACCTTCCAGCTGGCCACCTTTGAATCAGTGCCATCTTCACCTAGCTCTCGCCCTGGCAAGAGGCAGAGTTCTTCCAAACTTTTAAACTTTGGCTTAGCTATTACACAATCATTCGTATAAAAATAGGAGTCCAGCTTGACCTTCCAAAGGGCTTAAAGAAGCATCGCCCATTAAATGTGTGTCGCCCACCTGCTTTCAATGCCCAGGTTAAACTCTGGAATGCAGGAAGTTAAAAAAAGGAAAAAAAGGAAAAAAGAGCCACCTCAGTCCAGTACAGAGATCCATCTGCGTGAGCAGGCTTTTGTGCATGTATTGCTTGCTGGATCGGGAACCACAGGTTTAAACAGAATGCAGTCCTGGCTATGGATACTTCCCCCTGTCTGTATTGCATTCCTTTCAAAGCACGACTAGAGCTGGGGGTGAGGGCCTTTGAGCAGGCGCAGAGTGCCGTTCCCTCATCACCCCTATAACCAGACCACACACATCTGAGGTTAGGGGAAAGAGCTTCTAGGTCAAATAATGTGGCTTCCGGAGGGCGGACGAGCCCTAGTACCTAAAACTAGTTGCTCCTTCACGTCACTGGTGTTTGGGGGATAGTAGGCAACAAACTGAACTGAGGCAGAGTCTCTTTCTGTATATGCTGCTGGTCTCAGGCGGAGTCTCTTTCTGTATATGCTGCTGGTCTCAGGCGGAGTCTCTTTCTATATATGCTGCTGGTGTACCTTACCACTAAAAAAATGCAGGCACTGACCCTGGCAGGGTACAGGTGAGTAGGCCACATCTGTGGTTCTCAATTGATGAAGCCAACGCGCTGTTGTTACTAGGCCCGGCGTCAAGGGTAGGTATGGTCAGGCACCTGCCCAGGGCCCACGCCCCAGCAGGGGCCCACTGCCAAGAGCCCCCTGGACTTGCTTCTCCATTTCACCACTGCAGCCTGCTTGTTCACCTGCCTCTCGCTCTGGCCTGTACAACGGTGGTGGCGAGGAGGAGCAGGACATGCCGCTGCCTGCTTGCTCCCTGGCTCTCTGCCTGTCAAGCAAGCGAGGGGCAGCAGTGAGGAGAAAGCGCAGCTGGTGACCATGGCGGCGAGGAGGAAGACTCACTAAGGGAGGGGCCCGTTGAGGGGCCAAGGGCCCTCAAGAACCTGGAACCGGCACTGGTTGCTATAATAAAGGTCTAACTCTGGGGCATTTGTGTGGTGCCACTGCAGCTCTTGTCCCAGCAGGTGGCAGCAGATTCCACGCTTCCACAAGGGCACTCTAACAAAATGTGCCCTGGAGAAATAACAGAGGCGGGAAACCGTTTAATTCAGTGGCGCTAGAGACCTGCAGCCTAAAATTGCCTTATTATTTTCCAGTATGTTAAATTCAGCCCTGCTCTGCCTGGTTCCTCTGCCTCCTTTGCATAGCTACGTCCGTCCCTGGGTCCTATGAGGGCTTCACTTCCCCTCTCTCTCCTGCTTTTCCTCAGCTCTCTCCCTCGTCTGCCTGTCACCTTTTCAGTTCCCGGCCAACCGGTCCCCCTTCCTTCAGCCAACCTGTCCCCTACGCTCCCTTCTTTCTTGCTCCGCTTCTCAACCCTCAGGACCCCTGGACTTCTGTCTCTCTTACAGCTGAACGCACAGGTCCTCCCGTCCGGGGACACAACACGAGGTTTTGTTCGCCAGCCGCTGCCTTCTCACGTCCTTTGCAACAACATTTCCTCCACGTTCTATGACATGACGAACCCTTCCCCCACAACGGCTAGGGCGAACATCCAGCGGCATCACTCAGCAGCTCGGTCAATTAGTTTGGGAGGGCCAGCGGAGGGCTTGCAACAGCCAGCCCCTCACCAATTATGTCATTCTGTTTCTGCTGGAGGGCTTGGCATAAGTGGCACAAACTGATCGCAGCGCTGTAATGGACTCAAAGGTCATGTGGTCCAAACCACAGGACTCCTCAGACTTAAATTATCCCCAGTGGATGCTTCTCCAGCCTCTCCAGTGTGTGCCGTCAACCATCTGTTCTTGCAGCTCAGAAACAGTTCCAGATGCCCAGGCAACGCCTGCTTTGCAGCAACTGGTTCTTATCCTTCCCTAAGGGACACCGATAAGCAGTCAGTCATTTCCCCCTCTTCGCTGACACTTCTCTCAGAGATTTGAAAGAGCTTCCATGATTTCCCCCTAATCTTCTTTTCTCTGAGCTCGTCATGTCCTGCAGCCATCACTCATTCAGAACCTTCTGCCATCTCGGTTCCCCTCAGCATCATTCTCGACATGTGGACACACATTTAAATCTACACTACAGTGAGGCTTATCATGGCCCCCACCCCACCCCTGCTAGATCCAAACTAGCCTGCTTTTGTCAACACCGCAATCCAAAATAGCATTTGCCTTCTTTCCCTTGCAACAGCATTGCATTGCTGACTCACTGAATTCATGATGTAAGACAGTCTTACATCTGTCTGTGGTCCTCAAAATTGGAGGTGGGGCTTCCCAAGGGAAAGTTGTTTTGTAAACTACAATGCAGAGGGCAATCTCGTTTGTCACGCCCACTCTGAAAACTGACATGTCCGTATAGAAAAATCACAACCATTGAGAGTTATCAGATGTGGCTGTAGAATGGTTAGACTGTCAGACGTGAACTGGAGAGACCCAAAATGAAATCAGTTCAGCCATGAAACTCACTGGGTAGCCTTGGACCAGTCACTATCTCTTATCCTAAGCTACCTCACAGGGGTCCTCATGGGCGAGGGAGAACCATGTACATCACCCTGAGGTCTTTGGAGGACAGGCAGGGGTATCTGTCAGGGTGGAAACTGAGCCGATAGAACCCCGGAGCAGTTCTGATTCTGAGGAGGAACAGCAATCCATGGGAGAGGAACCAGCTCATCTCTCATAGGCACAGCAGCTGGCAGAGATTCCTCCCGCCGGCATTCCTGTGATACATAGTGACCCTGGCAGTGAGAGAGTGCGGGAGGGGGGCTTGCTGGACGCTCGATGCCGACACCGGGAGTGACGACAGCTGGAGGGTGCGGAAAGGAGGTGTAGCACTCGTTTGGTGCGCAAGCAACGATCGCGTCCTGAGGACCCAAGGGAAAGAGGGAGGAACTCTCCCTAGCCCATAAGTTCAGGATCTTCCCATGATTCTCCTTCAAACGGGGACCAACTGCCTAACCTGGAGCTTAGGCCACTCTGCTGTTCCTTGCTTAGTCGCTGGTGATTAGTATCTGAAAGAGTAATTAAGTTGTAAAAGGATTAAAGCCTTGAAAAGAATCCTTTTGTCTGTGTCTTGAGTTAGCTATTGAAGTAGACTGAAAGAGGCCGCCAGGGCGCTCCTGACAGTATCAAGGAAATAAATAAATAGCTCCACATTTCATAATGAAAAGAATTAAAAGCAGTATAAAAACATATTTTCCCAAGAAATACGCAGCAGTTGCAACAAGATCTTTGGAATACTGCTAATCTTCGCCCCGCTGGTGTACTGAAAAAGCAGGCTGTTTTATAATTTGTCTGGCTAAAGACATTTCCCTACCCCAGCCTATTTACTAAGGAGCAGCAAGCATGCGTCTAACTGCTGCTGTCCTAATACCCCATAAGGCCCTTCCCCTGGCCCCACCCGTTTCCCCTGAGAACTGATCATTTGGTGGTTTCCTGGCTTTTGTGCAGTTTCCCCCACCCCACATTCTAAAAGGCTGAAATGCCTCTCCTAAGGCGGCGGCGGCACTGGCAGTAAGAGCTCTAAGCTACAATATGCTGGTATTATTAGCCCCACCCCTTTTGCCTTCAGCCCCGCCCACCACTGGAATGTGCTCCACCCACCCCACCCCCCTGCCCAGCTTCTTCAAAATGGAATTCAGCCCCTTTGCCTCTGGCCCCACCTCACCACAGGGATGCAGCAAGGGAGAGCTTCTCTGAAATGTATTTGGTCCTGGGACTGAAAGAGGTTCAACACCCCTGGCCTAGAGGAAGGCCCAAAACCTCCAAGCTTGAGAGGCCATCTGACCTGTCGGGATAGTTTTTACAAGAATTGTACAGGCTGGGCTTGATTTGGCAGCCAAGCCCCACAGGCTGGGGAAGCCGCCTGTACCGCTTCTCCGGCAACGGTAGGCAAAAAGTGCAGTCAGTGCCTGGGTACCACGTCCGTATCCACCAACGTTTCACAGATGGAAACAGGGGTCTTTCTTATATACTTAGAGAACATCCATATTCCAGTGGAGGCTGGTGGTTCTGCTCTGGGTTTCAGTCAGAACCAGTCAGAACTCCAAAGCAGCCATCCAAGGTGCTGAACCCCATCCCTAAAATAGGTTTAGCACCTTGGATAGCTCCTTCAGAGTTCTGGCTGGTTCTGTCTGAAACCCAGAGCAGATTCACAGCCCCACTGAAATCAGAGCCACCAGCCTCCACTGCCATATTCTCACACCAAGGATCGCGACCTGAGCCTCTCAGCATCACTACGACACACTGTGGATGGCTCTTCTCTGCCTGCTCTATGTTCTCATTGACTCTGTAATAGCCTGTCCTGCTACTGCACAACCAAAACAGGTTTTGTTAGTCAATCGGCCAAAAATTTCCCTTTTTCAAATTAAGCCCAAGCATGTTTAATAGGTGTGGCTGACCTTACAGCATAGCTGCACTGTAAGTACAACCAGATCCATTCTGTGATTAAACAAATCTGGTAACATTTACTACCTGGGTAAGCAGTTATAGAAGAGAGAGCGAAGGGAAGCCGTGAACTGGCATTTGATCATCATCACCATCATTGCCGATCAGTGTTAAGGGGGCATGATGTGGATTTAATCTGATGGTATATTATTGCGTTGGTGGTGGTGGTGATGTTATTATGAACTCTTGTACACCACCTCGGGGAGGGCAATTCTGCCCTGAAAGGTGGTTTATAAATCACTGGATGAATAAAGAAATGTATTGACATACATGTGTTCACTGGTCTTTAGGTGATGCATCAGTTGGGGCCCATTAATGGGCCACAGCCTGCACTACCACCATCAAAAATATATGGTAAATATATATATATATATATACACACACACACACACATACACACACACACACACACACACAAAATAAGAAGTTGGTCCCCAAATATGTTTTTAGGCTAAACACAGCTCCTCCCAGTTCTGAAAAGGTCAAAGACTAGGCCTCCATCCCTTGGTGGTACTAAAGAAATACAGACTGACAGACAGACAAGACAGAAAGAATTGACAGCAACTCTGGCTGTTGTGCACACACAAATATTTAGAAGCCATCCCTAACATCTCCCCCAAAGAAAAGGCAAATTCAGTCAAAATGGGGACAATGTTTTACCAGAGACCAGTACCAGAAACCAGGGAACTGTCCTTGGTAAATAAGGATAAGTGGATTCCCTCAGGCCAAGGGCTGAGGTGGGCCCAGTTAGACAAAGCCAGATCAGAGCCAAAGGCCAAGGTCAGCCGGGAACCTGTTGGAAGAGGCAAAGGCAGGGCCTCCTGCGAACAGGGAAGAGTAGAAGGGAATAGGCATGCTGCTCCACGCATGTACAAACAAAGTGTGAGCACCCTCTGAGAGGAAAGGATTCACACTGCCTCCATCTCTTCCGTCTCAGATGTACGAGGCTGTTGGACCTAGAAAATACGGGGGCGACAGCAGTGTGAGTCACATCCGCATGGCAGGGGGACCCACTGAAGTGTAGGCAGCAGTGGGCAGATGGACCACAGCTCTGCCCACCCCATCTGAGGCTGTTCTTCCTCATTTCCTTTTCTGCCCAAGCATTACCTTTTTTCTCTCCTCCATTCTCAGGACCAGGACAACTCTGGGCTGTGGATGGTGCCAGTGTCCTGGCTCGACCTGACTGCAGTTGCCTCCTCTGACCAGAGGCTTGCTTAATGCAGGGAGCAAGGCAACCTTCCCATATCTGGTGCCCTCCGGATGTGTTGGACTACCCTTATAATTATGGGAGTTGTAGCCCAAGACAACTAGAGGGCACGAAGCTGGGGGAGGCTGGAGTAAGAAACTGGTGCCTGACCTGCAAGACTCCTAGTTTTCCTGCTGCGGTGCCTGATGGGAGTGGAGGAGAAAACCTTCTGGACCCCATGTGCCAAAAAAAGTGCCTTACACTTATCTGTCCTGCCTCACATAAAGCCATATTCTCTCTTCATGCAATCGTTCCAGAAAGACTGTTCCAGAATTTGACACCTCTACTAGTTTAAAAATAATTCCCAATATCTAACCTAATTCTGCTAAAGCCCAGCTTGTAGTGGCTGGTTTTTGGTTCTTGTCTTTCATGGACATTATTTATCTCCCTCTTCTGTAACAGACCTGGTGAAAACTCATCCTCTGCCCTGGGAAAGGAACCTACCCAAACATAAAGCGGCCTTCCTTCCCCACCAGCAGGGCATGACAGGATGCAGACATAACCCTTACCTCTGGGGGGCAGCACTCTTCTGAATGTGCAACGTATCCAGCTCCTGAGCACTGGCACGGCTCACGGACATTGTGGAGTTGGTCAGGCGGGTGGTGCGGCGCTTGTTGCGGCGGGGGCAGCAGGAGGTGCTGAGACCCCCCTTGCCTCCTTGCTGCGAGGAGAGGGAAGTGCTGCGGCTGGTGCGGTAGCCCAGGGGTTCGCTCAGGCAGAACTCGCTGTAGGAGTGTTCGTCGGTAAACTCATGACTCTACGTGTGGGGGAAAATATGTGGATTTCGGGGGGGGAGAGAAATAAAACACTGTTAGGGTGTTTGTACGAGGACGCCCACTCTTACAGCCTGTCTGCATTCCACACACTGGGGTGCAGAACCTCAGGCCTAGGGTCTCGAGCTGGCCCTCTAAGATTCCCCAGATGACCTGCCCGCTTCCCCTGCCCCCCCCATTTCCCCGAGCACTGATTGGTGTTTTCCCAGCTTTTGTGCAGTTTTTTCCCCATTCTAAAAGGCTGAAATGCCTTTCCCGAGGCTTAGTTATGGGCAGTAGAAGCTTTAAGCTAAAATATGCTGATATTTTTGGGCCCGCCCCTTTTGCCTTTGGCCCCACCCCCCACTGGAATGCGGCCCCTGAATGCTTCTCTTGAATGGAATTTGGCCCTCAGGCTGAAAGAGGTTCTACATCCCTACCACACGCATTCATAACATAGTTAAGGGTACAGTCAGGGCCTTGTAGGCTATAGCCAGGATTTGATTAGAAGTAGCCTGGAAGGGCTTGGGCCTATTCAGCCTCTGGAATGTCAGACTGTGTGAGCTTATCTCTGTCAGTGTTCTCAGAGCAGAGCCAGGGGGAGTCACCCAACTCCCTGTCCACCTGCTGGTCTGGCCTTGGCAGGCAGGGAGGCTGGAAGCTGTCTGTGAGAACCTGACAGAGGTGGGGCGGGGTTTGCAGAAAGAGCACGCAGTTTGAAGCATCGCTGCTGGAGGGCTGAGCAGTGTCGCCCTGTTTAGACAGCAGCCTTGCTGAAAGGCTAAAGGCCCTTGTCTGTCAAGGGATCTGGAGGGGGTGTCCTACAGTCACGCTGTCCCTTTTAAGCTGATGCAAAGGTGAAGAGCCTTTGCTGGGAACATCTCGTCTTCATTGCCCAAAGCCTTCTCTGTTTGGATCCATCATCGTCTGGGCTTTTGGAGGCACTTGCTCATAGACTGGAACTTTGGATTGTTAAAGACTTGCCATGAAAAGTACTGTGAGGCTTTGCATAGACTTGAACTCTCGTTGCTGTGGATTGTGTGTCTGTGTTTGTAGTCAGCTCAGTGTACGGCAGGCTGGGTTTGATCTACGACTTTTGGACTTCCCTCTGCCAGAACTCATGCAGCGTGGAGTTGCCAATGCAAAAGCGGTGGCCTGGAACTCCTGGCATGTGTGGGTATGCCCTTCCCTTGATCTTGGTGGGCCTTGACCTTGTAGCCTAGAGTTATCAACAAAAGATTCAGAGTTGGTCTGTCTATGGGTGTGGGTTGTTAGGCCTTTCAAGAAGTTACCCCCTGATTGCCTGATGGGTTCATTCCAGGAATCATTCCCTTTCCATGTCCAGGGTTGGAACCCTGTGAAAGGATTGCCTGGGTTAGGTACCCAGGAATCCAGAGTCCCTTCCCTTGAGTTCAGAAATGTGGAGATGGCAACGGAGAAACCACGTTGATGAGGATCACAGTCACAGTAGTAGTGTTTAGCTTTGGACTGTTCTGGAATTACATAGCGCCTATAGCTACTGACCATCAGCTATATGATTTCTGAAGAGTGTAACCATTAAGCTTTTGCCATAGGATTTCCTGCAATAAAGAAATCTCACTGATTTGGGTGTCTGGTGTCAGATTGCCTGAGCGTGTGAGCTGGGGGGAATCAGGAAACCTGACTGGTACCATCATGACTGTGCATATTCTGTGGGACTACCATTGCATCACACAAACAATGAATATTGAATCTGCTGCAGAATTCATTACTCCAAGAATATCAGCTTAAATTCTTCTTTATAAAACGAAAGAAAAAAAAGACACATTTGTAGTCCTTAGGGCTGCAGAGATACACTTGAAGTCATGTAGGCCGTGCTTGGGGAAATCTAATAAGCAGGAGGAAAGGTGTTCCAAACTTGCAGTGATCAAGGGGTGAGACTTAAGAACGTAAGAAGAGCCCTGTTGGATCAAAGCAAACGCTTTTTTGGTCCACCAAACAGCTGCCTATGGAAAGCTCACAATCAGGGCACGTCACTGCTCACCTTTATTTTATTTATGGGCACTATAGCACTCTTCCCCAGTCATGTTCTCCAGCAACTGGTGTTCAGAAACATACTACATCTGATACTGGAGGTAATATATAGTCACCGTGGCTAGTAGCCATTGATAGTCTTATTCTCCATACATTTGTCCAATCCCATTTTAAAGCCTTTGATGGCCATGACTACATCTTGGGGTCGCAAATTCCACAGTTTAAGTATGAGCAGTGTGAAGACGACCTTTTGTCTGTCCTGACTCTCCCACCACTTGGCTTCATTGGATGACCCTGGATTCTAGTATTATGACAGAGTGGTGGGGAAACCCCTATCCACTTTCTCCACACTGGGCATAATTGTATATACCTCTATCATGTCTCCCCTTACTTGCCTTTTTTCTAAGCTTAAAAAGCTCCAAACCTTTCCTCATAGGGGAGTTGCTGCAGCCCCTAATTTTGATTGCCCTTTTCTACACATCCTCCAGCTCTCCTTTTGGAGATGTGGTGACTGGAACTGTACAAAGTATTTCTAGTGTGGTCACACTATAGATTTGTATAACAACATCATGATATTGGCTGTTTTATTTTTCAGTTTCGTTCTGGATGACCCCCAACATGGAATTTGCCTTTTTTCACACTGTTGACATTTTTATTGAGCTATTCACCACAACCACAACTCCAAGTTCCCCTTCCTGTCAGTCACTGCCAGCTCAGAACCAATCAGTGGATGTGTGAAGTTAGGATTTTTTTGTCTTAATGTACATCACTTTGCACTTGTTTACACTGAACTGCATTTTCCATTTTACTTCCTATTTGCCCAGTTTGGAGAGGTCCTTTTGGCGCTCTTTGCTATCCCTTTTTGTTTTAACCCCCGCTAAATCATTTGGTGTCATTAGCAAATTTGAACATGTCACTGCTCACCTTTAACTCAAGATCATTTATCTTTGTCCTGCGCAAAGATATACATGTTTCTATAATTTGTTCAGATTGCAGAATCTAGCTTTTACAGGCACTGAATTTATGTCACCCTGGTGTAAAATTTGGATTTTATTTTGTTTTTTTAATGGAGAGTATATTTATATTCAGCCCTGGTGGTGTCCCATTCTGTAGGCACTTGAGGTTTGCAAGGGAAGCCAGTAGCACCTGACCGAGTCAAATCAAGGCAGGCAAAGTCTGGTCAACGTAGGCAAAGTCAAGTCATGGCAGGCAAGGTTAGATCAAGTGGGAAAATCCCAGTCAAAGTACAGTCAGGTCATGGTTAGCAAAGTCAAGGGAAAAGCCCTCTTATGCAAAGGACAGATGAAAACAGGACCTTGGACAGCTGCAAGTGAGCCCTACTAGCTGAAGCTCTCCTACTAGGACAACTATAGGAGGATGTTGTCTCAGCAGGGAGCAAAAACCAACTGAAGCCTTATATAGGCTGACAAAACCTGTAGTGTGGCTAGCTCTGCCCTCCCTCCACCTCAGAGCTTCTGAGTGGATTGTTAAAGGGCCCTCACCTGATTTTGCAGCTTTTATTTCTACGAGGCTGAGGAGGTGGCGCTTCTGCCAGGAACTCATCCTCTGAGACAGAAGATGGTGGCAGAGCTGTGTCTTCTGCCTGGGAGGGCTCTGAACGAAGTACTAACTGTCCTTTCCCCTGAGAAAGCAACCTAAGCCTTGTCTTCATCAGAGTCCTCCGCCATGCACTGTTAAGTCTGAGGGCTGGGGATTATGACACCTGGCCACAACATCCTTAGCTTTGCATTTCCTTGCTGTTTGGCACTTCAGTTCTCCCAGCTGTGGGAAACCACATGCAGCAGTACTGTGGCAAGTGAAGAATTCGTATTTGTAAGACAGGCCATCTGCCTTCCAGAGGCAACGTGGCAAGAGAACCCCCTGATGTTGCTACTGTTAAGATGGCTGACTGTAGTTAGAGGCTCTAGACCTCAACTGCATTTGCTACTAAAACAAATATTTTAAGTCCATCCATAAGAAACTGTGCCTGTTCTTAGTGGAAGCCAGAGAGCACCACTGAATCTCTATTACAACACTCACTTTATGCCTTGAAACTTTAACAATGCAATCCTGTGTATGTTTACAAGGAAGTAAGTCCCACTGTGTTCAGTGAGGCTTGCTCTCAGATAAGCATGCATAAGACTGCAGCTTTAATGGACTGAATACAATGCACTGTATACAATGGTCATGATGAACATGTTATATGGCATGGGTGGGGGGGAACGTGTCCAGGATACAGGACAGGAAAATCACTTTTTAAAACTATCTAGGCTAGCCTTCCCCAACCTGGTGCCCTCCTGATGTGTTGGATTACAACTCCCAGCATCCTCCAGCCAGCCATGCCTGGTTGGGGGATGCTGGAAGTTGTAGCCCAACACATCTGTAAGGCACCTGGTTGGGGAAGGCTGATCCAGGCAGTATTGGATGGAAAGCAGATCCCATTGCCTACCCAAAAGGCCCCTCCCAATGGCCAGAACCCATCCCACTCATTCTTCCAGAACCTCTCCCTTGTTTTGCCCTCTGTCTTGCTACTCACGGTTGTTTTCTCCAGGCAATGCAACAGGTGATGGTGTTGCTGTTCAAAGGCTGATCGGTTGCGCACAGCCAAGACATGTGCATCAGGATCTCTGTCCTGTGGAAGAAAGGAGATGAGTGCAGATGGATTGAAGCAGACATCACACACACACACACACACACACACACACTCAATTTCTACAGCTGAATGCTCCACTTTGAATACCAATGTGCCTATGCATCAGTGCACAAGTACACAAATGAAAACACACATATGTATGCCAACATTACAGCCAATCAACACATTCAGAATAATCCGTTAGGATGGTACAACTTCAGACTGTTGGTGGGTGATGGGATGTTTGAGTGCTTTCCTACTTAAAATAAATTCCCTGCATACAGAAAACTAGCGCATCAGGGCTGGGGCTTGGCTAGAACTGTCCTTCCTGTTGTGCAACTTTTCGAAGTACAGGGTGTTGCTATTTTTGTAACCCAGGGAGCATTCAAACATGTAATCCTCAATCTGCAGTATGAACTAGAAGGCCTGGAAACTAAGAGTTGTATCCAACAGTGTCATTCTGCTGACTGAAGCAGTTCTGTTAATAGAACCAGGAAGGGGGTGATTCCCACTGCCCCCCACATGCCCCCAAACTCTGTTCTGGTGGGCTGGGAAACCTTCTGGAGCGGATCTTGGGGCAGCACAGAGGGTTACGGGGGGGAGGAGAGAGGGAGAAAGTTGGTCAGGCTAGTGGACTACTGCTAGCATGACACTGGATTTAACCCTAAAGTACATTTGCAACTGGTACATTGTTCAGAAAATTTGGGGAATAACAGGTTAGACATCTATTTTTAAATATTTATATATTGCCCTTCATAAAATATATTACAGTGGTTTACAACATTAAATTTAAAACAGTACAAAAACCCAATTCATTAAATCCAGACAAGAAAAATGACACAGCAAAGTAACTATAATACAACTTGTTAACTTATTTCCAAAGGCTAGTTAGAATAGATAGGGGCTATATCCCTCTGTGACAAACCAGCGGGGTGGAGGCAGTACAAAAGAAGTTCCCTTGGAAAGGAGTTCTACAGTACTGGGGCTGTGACATAAAAGGCCCTGCGCCTGGTGGAGGCCAGCTTAGCCAGAGCAGGAGCTGATCAGAAGACTTTAAGTGTTGGAGAGGCTCCTATGGGAGAAAGTAGTCCCTGAATTAAGCGGGACCCAAGCTATATAGGGCTTTAAAAGGTAAGGATCAGCACTTTGAATTGTTCCTGGAAATGATCCGGCAGCTCAAGTTAGATGTTTCAAAACAGGTGATACAAGTGAGTATCGATCGGTCCATGTCTGTTAACAAGTGGGCCCCTGCATCTTGCAGTAGCTATTTCCAAACCACCTTCAAGGACAGTCCCATGTAGTGCCCCTGACAGCAGTCTAATCTGGAGGTCACCAAAGCATGAATAATAGTGGGGCAGGTCTTTATCTTCTGGCAGGGAGGGAGGGAGGGCATAGCCTGCAAATCAGCTGAAGCCCATTAAAGCAGGAGTGGAGAAACCCCTTCAGCCAGAGGGCCAGCCCGGTTTGATTTCGGAGAAGCTCCTGGGCAGGAGTGGGCGGGCCAAAGGCAAAATGGGGTGGGGCCAAAACCACAGCAGACCCCAAATACCAGCCTATTTTAGCTTAAAGCTTTTACTGCCAGTAACTAAGTCTTGGGGGGGGGGGCGTTTCAACCTTTTAGAATGGGGGTGGGGGGACTCCAAAAGCTGGGAAACCACCAACCGATAGGCAGACAATCAGTGGTCAGGGGAAAGGGGGCAGGGGCTGGGCCATCTGGAGAACCCCAAGGGCTGGATTGGGACCCCAGGAGGGGTGGATTTGGCCTGTGGGCCTGAGGTTCTCCACCCCTGAATTAAAGGCACCCCAGGTCACAGGTACCACCTGGGAGTCCAGAAGCAATGCCAAATCCAGCAGCAATCCCAAGCTGTGAACCTGATCTTTGGAGGGGAGTCGGACCCCATTCAGAGCAAGCATTTCTTCAGCCAGCCATTTCAGCTCTATATTATCTGGAGTGAGTTTCAGTTTAGTCACTCTCATCCAGTCCACTCCTGATTGCGGGCTTGAGTTGAAGGACCTCACTGCCTCACCTGGGTTTGATGAAGAGGAGAAACAGAGCTGGATGCCATCTGCGTACAGAGGTCATTAAGCTCCATAATCTCTCCAAGTGTTTTCACAGAGATACTGAACACTACGGGAGATAATACTGAACCCTGAGGAATCCCACAGGAACCATTCCCCTGGAAAGGAACAACAGCATCTCAGCACCACTTCCTGGAATCTACCTCCCAGGAAGGAGTGGAACCATTGCAAAGCGGTGCCTCTAACCTCTAGTCCAGAGTTGGGCAACCTATGGCCCTAAAACGCTTGTGGTGCTCGGTTTAATTCCAAAAGCCCTCTGCAAGTGATCAGTTCAGACCTCTGGCAAGAGGTGGCAAAAAGAGAGAGGAGGGTGGCAGAATGACAGAGAGAGAAAGAAAGGGTGGAAGAAAGAGAGAGGAAGGTGGCAGAGAAAGAGAAAAGGGGTGACCCTGTCCAATTTGGGTCTGGCCATGCCTATTGCTGATTTTGGTCCCACCCATTGCCTCCATGTAGGCCCCAACAGATTATCTCTGAGGCCAAGGGAATGTGGCCCTCAACAGAAAAAAGATTCCCCATCCCTGTTCTAGTCACCCTAGAGGACCAGAGACTTGGCCTAGCAGGGGTAAAGAACCTGTGGCCCTCCAGATGTTGATGAACTACTTCTCCCATCATCTGTCACCATTGGCCAGGGTGGTTAGGACTGATAGGAATTAAAGTCCAACAACATCTGGAGGCCCACAAGTGCCCCAGCTAGGGGGCTAGGGGCTGATACCTTGGTTTGCTGCAACAGATTGTGGTTTGTGAGCATGTTGGCCCGGGGAGAAAGAAGACTTTTCCTTTCATGTTTATATCTTGTTTTTCCTTTCCCAGGAAAAACCAAAGTGGCAAAACAGTCAATACAATGGTTCCCAAGGGGCCTCATCTGCAGGAAGGCAAGTGTGCCAAGATGAATAGTCCATACCTCAAGGCCTCCATTCTGCTTGTACTGAAGGAAAGCGTTGGTAGTGCCACTCTTGGCCAGCCGGATCCGGGCCAGGCGAACTTTCTGCAAGTGGGGGGAGACATGGAGAACCGTGTCTGGAATGAAAGAGAGATGAACCCCCCCCACACTGTGCCTCTGACCCAGTGCCCTTTCTCTCCTCCCCACCCCCCGCTTCCCCCACTCACAGCTACCTGCTGAGCTCGCCGCTTATCTGCCCGCTGGTTCTGGTGGTAGATGCGGCTGAAGTTGGAAACGATGACGGGGACAGGGAGAGCGATGACCAGCACCCCACTTAGAGAGCAGATGGAGCCAAAGATCTTCCCTGCAATGGTGCTTGGGACCATGTCACCGTAGCTGGAAGGGATACGGCAGTTACTGCAGCCCTGTCTTTGCCTACCTTGCACCGCTCCACGATTGCCCCTACAGCACACGGTTGACTCCTAGTCCCACCGCACGCAGAGCTCAACACCTTCCTGGTCACTCTTGAAGCGCAGCTGCCGTCATGCCAGTCCCCCACAGCCACGCTCCCGAGGAGGGCCCAAAGATTCAGGCAGCTGTGTCGATCCACAACAGCAAACCAGGTCTAGCAGTTTTCATCTCCGCCAGGAGCGGGTCTTTTATAAAGCTACTGGGTCTTAATTGCTCATTCAGGACCAAGCCACCCCCAAATACTTTGCATGACAACAGGGATAGCTCACCACTATATAGTACTGCTGAGAAAATTCATTCCCCCACCCACTGCCCCACTCAGCTACCGTGAGGATTGCAGCTAAGCTCAGAACGAACAGGGAATTCTGAGCGGAGTGGCAAGTGACATCAGCGTCCCTGCTAATCAAAAAGTGCCGGGGCTGCGTTCCTGAGAGCCCTGTCTCCACTACACCGCTGTTCCTGGGACAACTTTACACCGGGGCTGGGGAAGGACTGGCTGGCTACCCAGAGCGTAATGGAAGGAGGGGTGAGTTGGCATCAGCTTTTTCAGGTTGCCTGATGGCTATGTATTGTGGTGGGGCATCTTCTTGCCTCTTCTCTGCCTTTAGCAAATGAGAACATTAATAGGCTGTGATCGCTGATTTATTTGTTACTAACGTTTATGTAGCATCTTATCTGCTAAAAAGCCATCAAGGTGGTGTACAATTTAAAACCATAAAACCTTGAAACAATAAAAACAAAGACAGTAAACACACACACACACACCAGCCAAGCTACGTATTTTAGACGGTCATCTTTATATCGTCATTATAGTTGGGGGGGGGTGTAATTCTGGGATGTGATATTTTTCCCCACTGGCCCTCCTCCTGTACCTTTAACAGCTGCTTGACACGAGGAATGAAGTGAGTGAGGATTTCCCGATCTCTTTATTTCCATGCTGTGAAAATCTTTACCTGCATGGCAGGTTGCCATTAAAGACATAGGAGGAGGATCAATATTAAGTCATGGCGACCCTATCAGATAGTTTGTATTTCATGTGTTGCTCAAGGGTTGCATAAGCATAGAATTGTACATTTAGCCCATCATTGAGCGAGCTGGCTTGCTTGCTTCCTTCACTGGGTGCGCAAGTATGTGAGCAATGCCTAGAGAAATCACAGAAACCAGGGCAGGTCTGAGCGGGACTTTCAGCCAGTGAAGGCTGGTGGCTTCGATTTCAGTAGGGCTATGCAGGGCTATGCATCCATTTGGGGTTTCAGTCAGAACCAGCCAGAACTCCAAAGGAGTTATCCAAGGTGCTGAACCCCATCCCTAAAATACAATCGGCACCTTGGAGAGCTCCTTTAGAGTTCTGGCTGGTTCTGACTGAAACCCAGAGTGGATTCACAGCCCCACCGAAATCAGAGCCACCAGCCTCCGCTGCAGTGGGTAGAGCACCGTGTTCGACAGAAGCCTGATCTGCAAACACAAACAGGTGTCAGCGTTCATCACCATGCCGCGAAACACTTCACTTGTTGATTTTGCACATCACGGTGCTGCTGTTAACGCCCGCTAGCGTAGGTTGTGGGGAGGGTTGTTTTCAGCTGGCTATCCTACTTCTTTCCAGGACCTATGACTCTAAGAAAATATTAGAATTTCTGTCTCTTTTATGCAGGGGAGGGAAGTGAGATCCTTACCCTCAAGTCTGGACAGACAATGGTTTAAACCGGGGGTGGGCAGAAACTAGATCTCCAGATGTTTTGGACTTCAGCTCCCAGCATTCCTGACCGTTGGCCATTTCTGGCAGGGGCTTCAAGGAGATGAAGTCCAAAACATGTGGAGATCTACCTTCTGCCCGCTCTTGGTCTAAATAACAATAGGATCTCATTGGAGGCAGCACACCTGCCTGAATCAATAGACAGCCTGATTCTGGGGTCTCCAATGTAGTGCCCATGGGCACCAATGTGCATGCAGACATCTCCCTTCAGGCCTCTCTGTCCCTCCTGATTTTTTAAAAAATATTTTAAAGCGTATTTTAATTCATTAACAAAAACTGGGAGATTGGCATGTTGCAAAGTGACAGACCAGCCTCCAGCACTATCTTTTATTACTGTCTTTATTATGTGGGCCCCAGAGGTAACCTTAGAAAATAAAAAATGGTGGGCTGCTGTAGCCCACACTTCATTTTGAAGCAAGGCCAGAAAAAACAAAGGTACGCTGGGGGGCAGGGGATCCAGGAGGGGCTAGAGGGAGGAGGAGCGAGGGGTATGTGTATGCTTTGCCAGGATTGCATGTGTTGTCAGACCCCCAACTCTGCTTTACATATTTTTAATGTTATTTATTATTAAATGTATATCCCACATTTTTTCCTCTTGCAAGGAATCCAAGGCAGCTTATATGGTTCTCCTCTTCTCCATTTTATCCTCACAACAACCCTGAGAAGTAGGTTAGGCTGAGAATCCGTGACTGGCCCAAAGTCACCCAGTGAGCTTCGTGGCCGAGGTGGGACTAGAACCTGGATCTCCCGAGTCTCAGTCCAACACTCTAACCACTATAACACACCAGTTCATGTGTGTGTGCGTCTACATTCAGCTTTTTGGCCAAGTTGCTTGTCTCTGAGCCTCATCACTCAATTTGCCTTCTGGGAAATGGGTGTTTTTGACTGGCGATGTCCACTGTGGCAGCCATTTTGTGAGAGCAGCCACAAAACGCTCTTAAAATTGGAAATGTGCCCACTGGTTCAAAAAAGTCGGAGGCTCCTGGGCCCCAATTCAATCCCTATGAGAAATTTGGAGAAAATGTTCTGCAAAGAAAACCCAAATCAGGTAACCGCATTGGCCCATAAAAACAAAATTCACATGGACTGTAAAATAATATCTCTATTAAGACCAACCAATCTTCACAATGAAGTTTGTGAGGTTTTATGTTAAATTTTCTTGAATATCCAGCCCAAACAGGAGGACTATGTAACTAAAAAAGAAAATCACTGCACTTTGAACGCTGCTTAGTCCTAACAGATATTATTTTTCTAACTCTATGAATTCTCCCCAGCACTTGCTCCGCCCTGCCCCCTGAAAAAAGAACAAAGAAAAAGCCCGAGCGGGGTGTTTCAAAATAGCAATTAATTTTTATTTGAAGATTGCCCAACTCATTTTGAAAATCATATCCCTCAAGGACAAAGGGTCTTTGTGTATCTTCGTTTGGTACATCAGTTAAAACACTTCACTCAGGCTGTATTCCCTGGTGTTCCAGACTAAAGCTAGCGGACCCTAAGGAAGATAATTTTTGAAGCACGTCGAACAAGCTTCAAATCATAATTGCTATTTTCAAGCACCAGGCTGCAGCTTTGCCTCTTCCCCGGGTTTTAGGTGCTGCCACTCTTTCTTTTTCTCTTGCCTGTTAATCATCAAAGACAGGCATGGCCGGGCACCTGCCAGGGGCCCACGCACCAGCAGGGGCCCACTGCCCAGAGCTCCCTGGACTCGCTCCTCCTCTTCACCATGGCAACCTGCTTGTTCACCTGCCTCTTGCTCTGCCCAGGCAATGATGGTGGTGAGAAGAAACAGCAGTAGATGCTACATCCAACATCTTTCTGCCTGGAAAGCAAGCAAGTGGTAGCATCCGCAGAGAGGGAAGAGACCAAGTTCGGTAATGGGTTTCTAACTGTCTTTGCTTCAATTTTCGCCCCCGCCACCCCCATCCAGATAGGCAGAGGCTAAAGGCTGAACAGTGCAAAGTGGAAGCCTGTTGCTCTGGAGGTTGGGATGGTCACTACTTAGTAATACAGCGTCACGTTAAGGTTGGCCCAAGACATTTTGGTTTTGAAATCCACCCTGTGCCGAGTGCAGGGCCAACATCAAGGGTGGGCACTGTTGGTCACCTGCCGAGGGCGCACACCCCAGCAGGGGGCCCCTGACAAGAACCCTCTGGAGTTGCTCCTCCTCTTTGCCATTGCAACCTGCTTGTTCGCCTGCCTCTCTCTCCAGCCCAAACAACGGTGGTGGTGAGAAGGAGGAGCAGAAGATTCCCCTGCTGGTTTGCTCACTGGCTGTCAAGATTCCCCTGCAGAAGAAGATTCCCCTGCCTGTTTGAGATTTCCCTGCTTGTTTTTCCCCTACAGAAGGTTCCCCTGCCTGTTTGAGATTTCCCTGCTTGTTTTTCCCCTACAGAAGGTTCCCCTGCCTGTTTTTCCCCTGCAGAAGCAGAAGATTCCCATGCCTGTTTGCTCATCGGCTGTCATCTGCCTGTCAAGCAAGCAAGCCGCAGCAATGACGAGAAAGAGGAAGCGGAGCAAGAGCAGCTGGTGAGAACGCAGTGAGAAGGTGGACTCACTGCAGAAGGGGGCCCCATTGAGGGGTTCTTGCCCAAGGGTCCTCCAAAACCTGGAGCTGGCACTGCTGTGAATGCTCCAAAATGTAGTATTACCTGCCTGAACCTGCAGAGAGAACCCTGGCCCCCCGCCACACCCCCCACAGCCCCACACTAAACGTTCCTGGTGGTGTGGCTTCATTAGGGGGCAGGGTGCCCGGCCACATGACACACCGCTTCCCAAGAATCTGTGGCCATAGGCTTGTTCCCACAGCGCTTGATCCTCCTTCCCTAAGACAACTTCCAAAGTTGCAGTCGCCAGCATATGGTGGAGCAAGCCGCATGCAACAAGTAAGCTGACTTATGGGCTGGGGATGTACAGCTCCTGTAGGGGAACAGCAGGTTCCAGGAATTATAGCCTTAATAACTCCTTGGTTCTTTCTGACAGACAGGCCCATGGGAGATCATTAATGGGAGCAATGCTGGGCAAGGGAGATGGGGAAGCAGGTAATTGAATATTAAGACACAGCAGGGGCTGGAATGAATGGATGAATGAACGAAGGAATGAATGGATGAATGAACGAAGGAATGAATGGATGAATGCTGGAGATCTCATCCATTTGCATATAGCACCTGAAGTTATTTTAGTAGTTAGCAGCATGCACAATGCATTCCTCTTCTGCTGGAAAGAGGGAAGGGGGTGGAAAAATGCAGCACTCCATTTGAGCCCTGGATTTAAGTGCTTTTTCTCACAAGGAGCTGGATCCAGACTTAGTCATACTGAGAGTAGACCTACTGAAATCAATGGGAGTTAAATTGGCTGCGAGTCAGTTCAGTTCCATTGATTTCAGTGGGCCTACTCTAAGTATGACTAAATCTGGATCCAACCCAAGATATTTTTTACTTGAGTGCAAATAAAGTACAGAGTACACATGTGTTGCATCAGGCATGAAGGGTACATATGGGGTTTCAAACATTAAGCACTGACTTGCTGAATCAGATCAAAGGTGCATCTCACCTAGCATTCTGTTTCCAGCAGCAACAGCATCCAGCTAGCTGGATGCCTCCTTGTCCCCAAGTCTGGTACATATAGGTATACTGCCTCTGAACACAAAGGTTCCATTTAGTTAGATATCATGGCTAATGGCAACTGAAAGATCTACTCTCCAAGGATGCATCTAATCCTTTGATAACGGCCATCTGAATGTGCCTTTTCCCTTTCAAAATACACACAGCTGGGAGGTGTGTGTGTGTGTGTGTGTAAGGTGGCCACGTGACCTCTTTTACAGAGGGCAGTCCTCTATTTTGGAGGCCTCTGGTCAAAGTCCATTTCTAAATCTGTGTCTATATGTATAAATTAGCGCATGCAATTCTTATGCAGATCAGTGCCCTCTTTTGCTCCAGGCTGAGTCCTAGCATTGCGAAGAAATGCCAGGACCGAGCCTTAGAAAGCTCTAGGTCACAATAAGCCCTAGCCGGAGAGCATAAGGCCTACATCCTTTCCTGGTCCCCTGCTTAAATAGTCTGTGCCCCACTGAGTAGTGCTGTGGTCATATATGATCAGCCCTAGATCTTGCCTCTGTATCTCTTTTTGTGTATTGGAAAACAATTAGAAGCTTTCCCTCTTTCCCTTCTCGCCTCATTGCTAAACAAGAACTCTTCTTTCATCCTTTCCCCACGAGTGCTGCTTTCTAAATCCTTCATCATCTCTGCAGCTTTCCTCTGATCTCCAGTTCATTTACATCTCTCTTTAAACTGAGTTCACCAGAACTGCTCACCTCAAATCCAGCGGGGGCTAAACAGGTACAGGCCCAGCCCTCCCCCAGTTAACAAATGGGGTAACATGCTGGACCTGCAGGAGAAGCCATGTAGCTAACTGCCAGACGTCTTCGGCAACTACAGCCCCTGACCACGGTGCTCCAACCCTGGTAATTTTGATAGTTCTTGGGTAGAGTTGCCAAATTCTATCAGGGGCAGGGCTCCTGTGCTTTGACTAGAAGCCTCACCCACTTTCCTCCAACTACCAGTTGTTTGGTTGTTTCCCGGCATTTGCACAGTTTTTTCTCCTTTCTAAAAGGTTGAAGTGTCTATCGTATGGCTTAGTTACTGGCAGTAAGGGCTTTAAGCTAAAATATGCGGGTACTGTTTAAATTTTGGGCCCTGCCCCCTTTGCAGAGCTTCTCTGAAATTGAACTCAGCCCCAGAGCTGAAAGTTTCCCAGGCCTGCCTCTAGGTATTTTGGTGCCCTAGGCAAGGTGGCATTTTGGTGCCCCGGTGGACAAGCTACCCCGACACCCCTCTTCTCTCCCCGCATCCCCTGGCATGTCCCTCTCTTCTCTCCTCCCCACCCGGCCACAGCTGCCACCGCCACTTGCTCCGACCTCCTCTTCCCCTTCCGCCACCACCATCCTCTTCCCCCTCCTGACTCTCCCTGCCACTTGCCTCCCTCTTGACGATGCACTTAGAAGGATCCTTCCTTAAAGTGAAGCACTGTGGGTGAGATGGCATTGGGTATTGCCTGCGCTGTGGCAGCACAGGCAGCCTTCATAGTCCTCTCACCCAGAATGCCTCGCTTAAAGGAAGGACCTCTCAAAACACAGCATTTGGACCTGGCCAGCTCTCTGGAGAGCCCATCTGCCTGCCTGTCCGATCAATCTCTTGCTCTGGGAGAGTCCTCAGAGTAAGAGATTGGGCGGGCATGCAGGATCTCTGGGTGGTACAGACGGGGGCGGCTGGAATGGGGGAGGAGCTGGAGCACCACCGCCATGTTCAGGGGATTATTTTGGCACTCCCCGAATTTGGCACCCAAGGCAGCCACCCTGTTTGCCCCCACAAAGAAATGTCCTTGGAGGTTCCCCACCCCTGGAATAGGAGGGTTTTCAGCAGCTGTCACTTCTGCCTTCACAACAGGGCAAACAGCACTTGCTGAAATTCTCCCTTCTGTGCAACTGTTAAAAGCACAGGGGCCATGATCCACGGAATCTGACAACGGCAGTCTAGGAGAGAAGCAGGCTGGGATAACCAACGGACTCCAGAGGGTGCTCTCATTATGCTGATTATTTATATTATTTATACAACCCCATCAACATACATGGTGGCTTCTAGCATAAGCAAAACAGGCAGGCCTCCTTTTCCAAGGCACTTACAATCTAAGGATTGATGGTGGGGCGAAAAGAGAGGGAAGGGGAAGAGAGGCCATGGTAACAAGGAATGAATACAATAAAACGCAGTTACACATACTAAAGCCCAGTTTATAGGAAGCTGCTTTATACCAGGTCAGACTGTTTTTCCATCTAGCCCAGTACTGATGGGGTAGGGCAGACTTCAGGCTTGCAGGATCTACTTTGTTTTTTATGAGAAGCCAGCAAGCCACCAACTAGAGCCTGCTGCAAAAGACATACGTCAAATTAAAGAGTTCTGAGCCCAGGAATTTGTTTTGAGTACCTGACCTGAATGGAATTCACTATCTTTTCGCACAAAAATCCATTTCTAGTTACTTCAAGCTCTCTTCATGTCAGCAGTATAATTTAGTAGGGCATGTGTGTGTCATTTTGTTGCTACTGTTGTTAAACAACTGGGAGTCAGAAATCCTTTCCAATCTACTGCAAATCACCCAGAGATCTACCAGTACATCCAGAACTACCTTTTGCTCACCCCTTTTTCTGGCAGTGGCTCTCCACAGTTTCAGGCAGAGGTTTTTCACATCACCTGCTACCTGATCTTTCTTTTCTTTTCTTTTTTTAACTAAAGAAGGCAGCAATTGAACCTGGGACCTTCTTTTTTGTGTGGAGGGGCATTCAGTCATATGAGACCCAGCCTGCACTCTGAAGTGGCATGGTCCAGACCACCTCATCAGCTGTTTATAAGAACCAGACCTATGACCCACTGTAACCAATCAAACAAGTTAGTCGCTGGTTACTCCTATTGTTTTTAATGAGAAGTCATGGCTAACGTTAGCTGGATTGGGGCATACATCTTTTAGGTTTGTACCAAATTCCTACTTGTTCTCAGCTTCCTGTGCTAAGGCAAAGCTACCAGTCAAAATATGTAATGACATTACATTAAAAGTACGTTTATATCCCATTTGAATCCATAGATTCTTCTGCCTCAAATCAGTTGCCCTCCTAATATGTCTTTCTTGAACCTGTTCTCAAGAGTCAGGATACAATCCTTGGGCCAGTCATTGTCTCTTAGCCTAACCTACCCCACAAGACTGTTGTAAGGATAAAATGTGTGTGTGTGGGGGGGCAGAATCATGTATGCTGCTACCCTGGGCTCCTTGGATGAAAAGCAGGATATAAATATAATAATAAACAAATAAGCCACATTAAAGAAAGATACCTCCAAACATTGGCAGAATACATTTCCCTTACCACACAATGTTCTTCTTTACTAATTATATCTCAACCTTCCTTCAAGAAGTTCAGGGTAATGTATATTGTTCTCCCATCCTCTCTTTTTTGCTCTCACAACAACCCTTTGAGATAGGCTAGGATGAGAGATAGTGACTGGCCCAAAGTCACCCAGTGAGCTTCAGGGTTGAGTGGGGAACTGAACCTAGGTCTCCCTAGGCCTAGTCTGACATGCTAACCAGTACACAACACTGCCTCTCTGGGAGTGAGAGTCAGGGCTTCTTACCAAAAGGGTACAGCTTCTAGGTGGGCTTGAGACCCAGCACCTCCTTTTGTTAAAAAAAAAAAAAAAAAAAGGAATCAAATACTGTTGATTTCCTTTTCAACATGTAGCTTTCTTTCTGTTCTTTTCTTTTTTTCTTCTTTTCAACATGTCTTTTGGCTTTGCTTTCCACACAGCACTTTATATTAATCTCGCCCTGGATTTCATCTTCTTGATGACAAGGCTGACTCGTCAATCCATCCAGACTCATTCTGGATTCTAATCCTGACCTCCAAAATGTAATGCAATCAATGCCAGCTTTGTGATGGCTGTGCATTTGATAAGGCTCTTCTCTGCTCCTTCATCCGAGTCCTTCACAAAAACAGAACACTGAACAGCACTAGACTGCAACGAACCTCTTATGCAGGATCTCTTGGGGTCTCCTCCTTGCTGGTTTACTATCCTACTGATACTTACTTTGGAGGTGTGATTTCCCCATAATTTTTCTAGTTATGTTGGTGAGCCAACATAACAAGGGACCATTTAGTGCCAACTGGCTGCTGAGATTCTTGCAAAGAATACTGGTGTAGGAGGATCTCCATCTGATCGAGTATGGTTCTTTTTATTTATTATTACATTTATATCCCACCTTTTTTCCTC
Source organism: Heloderma suspectum (assembly GCF_057233095.1). Lineage (NCBI taxonomy): Eukaryota > Metazoa > Chordata > Lepidosauria > Squamata > Helodermatidae > Heloderma > Heloderma suspectum. The sequence continues at coordinate 174,020,277 of NC_139459.1, forward strand.
CTGCAAGGAACCCAAGGTGGCTTACATGGTCATCCTCCTCTCCATTTTATCCTCATAACAACCCTGTGAGGTAGGTTACACTGAGAGTCAGTGACTGGCCCCAAATCACCCAGTGAGCTTCAGGGACGAGTGGGGACTAGAACCCAGATCTCCTGAGTCCCAGCCCAACACTCTAACCACTACACCACACTGGCTGTTCTTATCTTCTTAAGCAAGAGGGCATTTTCAGGACCACTCAGTAGAGATTAGCTTTCCCCAAAGGGGTGCCCTACAGATGTGTTGGGCTGTAACTCCCATCATCCCAGCCACGATGGGACGTGAAATCCAACACATCTTGGTGGGGGGCACCAAGTTCCGAAGGCTGGCACAGATGATCCCTTAACAAACGTTAAAAGGATCCTGGGTATGCTCTCTTGCTTCATGGACCAGTAAGAGCTAGTAAAAAAGAAAAGGAAAAATAAACATGCAAGACTGAAATCAAGCCGCCCCAGTCGGAAATGCAAACCATTTGTACAAAGCAGCTGTCCACCCAGGTTTGCCCACTTTCACCATAACAACACATATAGAGGCAGCTTCCCCATGCAAGTCAGCTCACTGTGCCACTTGGATCCTTCATGTTTTGTGCTGTAGTGATGGGCAAGCTGTGTGGAGAGCAGTTTCAGAGAAATGGCTTGCCCCATGGAAATGGCTCCCACATTATGCAATGAATGTGTGAATTGGACAACAGAGGTGACAGTCATCACATCTTGGCCAATCCCTTCTTTTCCTAGGGTTTTTTTTTTTGTTCTTGCTTTCGCCGTAAACTCATAAAACCTACACATAATGAGCAAGACAAATTATGCAAGTCATTACAGCAGTCGCAGAAGACATTATTGAACTAAAGTGTTTTGTATTTCAGAGATACATTATGGATTTAACTGCAGTAATACTTGGAGTATCAAAATGCTTCTTGGTGAAAGCAATTGTATTTCATTCTTTAATTAATCAAAGAATGCATTTAACCTCCAACTAAGCTCTGGAGCCGACATCCACTCCCTGCCCCATTCCACCAGATACCCTGCAATGGTGTTCCTCGATACCAAAGAACATAAGAAGAGCCCTGCAGGCGCACCCAAGGGTGTATGTAGTTCAGCATCCCACCCACAGTCAGTGGTGCAGCTAGGTAATTTTAGATTCTGGACTTAATGGTCTTGGGAGGGGGTGGGGGTGGCTTAGACAGCCATGTGTATTACATCTGTTGTGAAGGACACAACTAACACATCTCTTCTCTCCCTCCCCTCGCTGCCATTCTGTGTTTTATAACTGCTTCCACATTCCAGATATATTATAGTAAACAAACAGATTGCAAAACTTGATAAAAGAAAGACTCTGAACATGTGCAGTTTCACATTTTAAACTCACTTCAAGCATAGCAGCATGATGACTACAGGAATAAAAATGGAGTTTGCTTCTGCTGCCCTGATGCTAAACACATTTGTTGGAGAATACTCCCCACCCTTGTGGTAAAAAAGGGTAATGTATTTGGGCACCTGTAACCATATAGGGCTGGCCACCCCCAAGTGCTGATACTAGGCCTGATTGCCACTCCTGTAACACCTGGTGGGGGGGGGGCTGAGGCTCTAGACTTTGGCCCAAGCTGCACCACTGCTCAGAGTGGCCAACCAGATGTCTCTGGGAAGCAGGCCATGAGGGCAATAGCCATCTCCTGCTGCCTCTGAACCTATAGCCATCATGACTAGTAGCCATTGATAGCCTTACCCTTGTTGCCTGACTCAGCTGTTCTAATCCCCACACAATTAGAATTGCAAGAGGGAGAGAGGGGAGAAGGGCCCTGCCCTGCCCTGCCCTCTCCGTTGCTGCCTTTGTCCTCCTCCACAAGTCAGAGGGAAAACGTCTGCTGTGGGAAGCCTGCTCGGCTTTTGTGTTTTGGGACCCACTGTTCAGCTTCATTGGATGACCTGGGGTCCTAGTAGCATGAGTGATTTCGTGGATAAAGTAGCAGTTACAGGAACTCTGGGGGAAAGCGACCATGTTGTACTTGAGTTCTTGGTTCTAAGGGAAGCAAAAGCCGAGTGTAGTCAAACGCATACCCTGGATTTTAGGAAAGCTGATTTTAATAAACTCAGAACAATTATCAGTAAGGTCAAGCGACGCTAATGAGAAAAGGAGTCCAAGATGCGTGGGAGCTTTTAAAAAAGGAAATTCTCAAGGCACAATTACAAACAATTCCAACAAGAAAAAAAGGTGGAAGACAACAGAAGAAGCCAGTATGGCTTCACAAAAAGCTTAGAGATGACCTGAAAACAAAAAACCACACATATAGGAAGTGGAAAGAAGGCCAAGCAACAAAGGAAGAGTACAAGCAGGTAGCACAGAATTGCAGGGATGGCATCAGGAAGGCTAAAGATGAGAACGAGCTGAGGTTAGCGAGGGATGCTAAAAGCAACAAAAAGGCTTTCTTCAGCTATGTGCATAGTAAAAGGCAGAGGAAAAAAATGGTGGTTCAGCTATTAAATAAGGATGGCAAAATGAGAACAGATGACAAAAAAAAGGCAGAGGTGCTCAATTCCTACTTTGGCTCAGTCTTCTCCCAAAAAAGGGTCTATGAGCCCCCTGGCAAAGGCGAAGTACAGGCTGAAGGGGCAGGATTGCAGCTTGAGATTGATAGGCATATGGTCAAGGAACACCTAATTACTTTGAAGAAGTTCAAATCTCCAGGGCCAGATGAACTGCATCCTAGAGTAATAAAGGAACTGGCAGAAGAACTCTCAGAACCACTGTCTATTCCCTTTGAGAAATGAGGAGGGCTAATGTTATCCCTATCTTCAAAAAGGGTAAAAAGGAGGAACCTGGGAACTACCAGTCTGAAATCAATCCCTGGGAAAATTCTGGAGCAGATGATAAAGCAATCCATCTGTAAGCACCTTGAAAACAATGCAGTGATTACTTGAAGCCAACATGGATTTGTCAAGAACAAGTCCTGCCAGACGAATATGATCTAATTTTTTGATCAAGTAACCTCCCTTGTGGACCGTGGGAATGCTGTAGACATCATATACCTCGACTTCAGCAAAGCTTTCAACAAAGTGCCCCATGATATCCTGATGAGAAAACTAGCTCAAAGTGGGCTAGATGAAGCAACGATGGATCCACAGTTGGCTACAGAATCGGACTCAAAGAGTGCATATCAATGGGACCTTCTCCAACTGGGGAGAGGTAATGAGTGGGGTACCTCAGGGCTCAGTCCTGGGCCCAGTGCTCTTCCACATTTTTATTAATGACTTGGAGGAGGAGGTGTAGGGAATGCTGATCAAATCTGCAGATGACACAAAATTGGGCGGGGTAGCTAATACTTTGGAAGACAGAAACAAAATTCAAAGTGATCTTGATAGATTGGAGCACTGGGCAGAAAACAACAGAATGACATTTCATAGGGATAAATGCCAAGTTCTGCACCTAGGAAAAAGAAACCAAATGCACAGTTACAAGATGGGGGATACGTGGCTCAACAACACTACAAGCGAGAAGGATCTTGGAATTGTTGTCGATCACAAGCTGAATATGAGCCAACAATGTGATGTGGCTGAAAAAAGGGCAAATGCTATTTGGGGCTGCATTAATAGAAGCATAGCTTCCAAATCCCGGGAAGTACTAGTTCCCCTCTACTCAGCACTGGTTAGGCCTCATCTGGAGTACTGTGTCCAGTTCTGGGCACCACACTTTAAGAAGGATGCAGACAAACTGGAGAGGGTTCAGAGGAGGGCAACAAAGCCCTATGAGGAGAGACTGAAAGAACTGGACATGTTTAGCCTTGAGAAGAGAAGACTGAGGGGAGATATGATAGTGCTCTTCAAGTACTTGAAAGGTTGTCACAGAGAGGAAGGCCAGCATCTCTTCTCGATTCTCCCAGAGTGCAGGACACGGAATAATGGGCTCACGTTACAGGAAGCCAGATTCCGGCTGAACATCAGGAAAAACTTCCTGACTGTTAAGAGCAATATGACAATGGAACCAATGACCTAGGGAGGTGGTGGGCTCTCCCACACTGGAGGCCTTCAAGACGAGGCTGGACAGCCACCTGTCAGGGATGCTCAGACTTGGATTCCTGCATTGAGCAGGGGGTTGGACTTGATGGCCTTGTAGGCCCCTTCCAACCCTACCATTCTATGATTCTATGAGTGTAGGAGGAGCGTGGTTGCCCTCCTCTCAATTCAACTGGGAATTTAAAAGCACTAGCAGAATCTCTGGGTTGGGACCTGGCCATTCTGGAACATAGGACGCTGCCTTATATTGACTCAGACCATGGGTCATCTAGCCCACTATTGTCAACACTGACTGGCAGCAGCTCTCCAGGGTTTCAGGTAGGAGTTTTTCTTGCCCCACCTGGAGATGCCAGGGATCGAACTGGGACCCTCTGTGTGCAAAACGGGGGGTCTGCCACTGAGTACAGCCCCTCCCCTTGTGAATAGCTGCTGCAACAGCCAAACCTTTCCTTATTGTTCCAGTGAGGCCCACCTTGGAGGACCGCTTTCAGGCTGGAAGCAAGGTGAAATCACAGAAGGGTCCCTGGCTAGTCGGATCTTTGCAACCAACTAGCCAGGGACCATTTCCTCAGCTTTGGATTGGAACCTGGATCCCTTTCTCAAAGGTGATACTGGATCCTCCATCTTAAGAATCTCCATTTTCATAAATGACTTCCCCTCTGCCACTGCCCACCCCCCAAGTTTCTAGCCCTTATGGCTGTGGAATATAACTTGGAGAAAGTATGGGCAGCAGTTGCTGAGACAATTCAGCAACTCAGAGAGAATGCTGAGAAGGGCTCCGGCAGTCTGGGGTGTGGTTTAAGTATTCTGCATCTATCCTTGGCACCAGTCCTCATGAGTCACAGAAGCAGACATGCAGCCTGATCCTGTGTGTGTTTACTTGGCACCAAGCTCCACTTTATTCCATGGGGCTTTCGTCTGAGGAAGTGCAGACAAGGACTGCAAACTAAGCAAACTTCTGTCAGTTTGCTTACTGCGCAAAACGGAAGTCACAGAGTATGGCTTTATTTGGGTTACCGTGACAAAGGATCTGGATTTGTTTTAGCAGAGTTTAAACGCCATTGATATGTACCATACACAGCCTGGTTTGTAGTTCACCCAGATGGAGGAAGCAGAAGTAGAGTGCTCTGAGCCATCCAGACAGTCATGTTTGATTATTGTAACAGTCCCTCGAAATCTATCAATCACTATTGCTCAAAGCACATTTGTAGCTGTGCGTCAGGCACTATATCAAATCTGAACACTAGTGCCGATATTATTTTAGGTCAAAAAATATTAGAGAGGAGAGAACCATGGATGGCCCTTAGCCAGGGATTGTTAGCATATAACCTTATGCTCAAGGGTTCTTGGTCAGGGTACTGCTAAGGGGATGGGGGGCGCCCAGGCTGGCTTCAGGTGCAGCCCCAGGTGATCCATCTATTCATCCACAGTTCTGGGAGTGAGAAAATCTTACGCTCAAAAGGCGAGCAAGTATTCTTGACTAAGGAGAGGAGGGGCAGTCTGGAAAGCTGGGGAGATCGGGACACCATATAGGGAGGGCGGAAGGGATGACACACACACATACCTGCATTTCAGACCACATGATGTTTTTATCCCTGAGGACTGACCCGTATGTCTGGGCAAATTCACTGATTCTACACACCAACGTTCCAGAGAGTAGGACAGGTGCTGCAGGACCTGGGAGAGCTCTCTGCCCCTTAGCCTGGATCAACAGAAGGCCCCGGACGTTTCTGTGCTCTGCTGCCCCTTGAGGTCAGCCACACAGCCACGCAGATCAAAGAGTTCCAGGGTTATATGACATCCTCCCAACCTCTTGCGGCGCCTCTGTCCACTCAAGCGCTCAGTGGGTCTCTCCTAACCTCGTAGGGTGATAAAAGCTTCCAAGTCCAACCTGGGTTTTCCCCAAGAAACAGGCTGCCATTCTTCTAACCACTGCACTGCACTGGCTGTACCATCAGTAGGGCAGGGGGAGCAGACCATCTTGTGGCTGCATAAGTGTGGCTGAGTGGTTAAGGTGCTGTACAGGGAGAGCAGGGAAGCTGCGTTCTGTCCCACCCACTGCCTAAACACATTGGTTTCTCCCACTGCCCATATGGTTCTCTATTCCAAATTGTTTTTAATAATAATAGCTACACGCCAACAAAAAGCCACTACTTTCATACCCAGAGACTGAGCATTGTTCAAAAAGGCCTTGGTCAAATCCAGCAAGGCAGTTCTTAGCCTTGAAATACAAATTGCTAATACAATTGCAACCAGCCTTTGTGCGCCACAACATCATGGTGTTGACTCATATTCAGTGGTAGCCCATAAATCTTTCCTGTATCCTCAGTTTTTTCCTCTTCCCTCTCCATCCCTTTTTCCTTTGTTGTCATGTCTCTTAGACTAAGTCTAAATTGTTTTTATTCATCATATGTATGCTACTCTGGGAGCCTTTCATGATGTTCTAACTAACTAACTAACTAACTAACTAACTAACTAACTAACTAAGGGAGCAATCCTATGGCTGCTAGTTAGCGGCTAGACGGCCACAGGATATCTGGTTTTCCAGGAACTGACTTTCCCCCACTTCCGTGCTGCCTGAAAAGCCCCATACTCCGCGTTCACAAGAGAAGCGTGGAGCAGCCAAAATGGGATGTTCCCGGGGGGCGTTCTGGGGCGGGGAGGATGGAAATGCCTGTATGACAGATCCAATGTGTCATATGGCAGCCTCCTCCCCCGCTCTGCCCTCCCACAGCTAGACAGCTGCAATCGGCTCTCTAGCCGAAAACGCAGGGCAGGAAAAGCGCAGAGGGAATGATCCCCTCTGTGCTTCTCCTTCCCTGTATTGGATAGGCGGTCGCCTCCGAGTTCGGAGGCGGACACCTATCTGCATAGGATTGCTCCCTAAGTAGCTAACTGCTTTAACTAACTAATATCCCTTATGTATTTGGCTCTTCTGTTCTAATGTGTAACATCCTATGTTTGTCCTTTGCCCTCTTCAGACTTTCCCATGATATGCTGACTGAATGTCGGGAGGGGGATCAAACTCACTGGCTTTGCTCCCCAACTTCTGTGTCATGTTCAGCTGAAGATCTGAAAGGTGCTTCTTGAGCACATAAAAGCCCTTTTCAGACCTTCAGCTGGACATGGGGTTGGTGTGGGGACATGACCCTGCTAATGCTCCACACAGTCAACACATGTAAGGAAAGTCTGAAGAAAACTCTTGTGGAATTTAATTAGGATAAACACTTCTTTACAAGACACATTGTAAGTCAATGGAACTCATTGCCACAGGATACTGCAGGATTTGTAAGTCTATAGGATAAATGCTTTCTTTAAAAGATTTAGAAAACATGGAGATAGGCCTACTGGTGGTTACTAGACATAGTAGCCAAAAGGCCAACCTTCTTTTTCGCAGGCAATCAATCTTGCCATCATTATTTCTTGCTCATGGACCTCCTAGAGACCTCTGTCTGTTCACTGTCAGCAGACCTGATGCTTGATGAGACGGAAGAATGGTCTGACCCACAACCAGTATTTGTAACAGCCAATTCCTGGGACATGGTCACATTAAAGTGTGACCAAGGCTATGCAGATAGAGTCTGCCTCTGTTCTTGAGCGCTCCCATTTAATTCTACTTGGGATTCAAGGGGGTAAAATCCAACATAAGTCCTACTTAGAGTAGACCCATTGAAATGAATGGGACTTAAGTTAGTCATGACTAACTTAAGTCCCATTCATTTCAATGGGTCTATTCTAAGTAGGACTTATGTTGGATTTTACCCAGGGTTTTCTGGGTTGTTTTTGTTTTTTTGCAGAGCAGGGAGACCTGTCCTCTACCCCAGAGGAAAGATTTGGCACCCCCTGCCTGCCCACCCCTTTTCAACCCACCTCCCCTCCAGCCCATCACCACCGCTGCTAATCTGCTGTACAACTGCTTGGCACAGCCCGTGTTTGAAGGTGGAGGTCTGCCGCTTTCACATCTAGTTCTGCCCTCAGAAACAGGACACTGGCCTGAAGGAGAATTGATCTGACCGAAGCTGGCAGTCCTTTTTGTTCTTCAGTGAGCAGGCAAGGCCCCTTCTCTTGGGACAGGGACTGGTGCTAGAAGATTGCAGAAAGCTAAATAGCTTATATAGCAACATCATTAATCTAACTAAAGTGATCTGCTATTATGTAATAAAATACGCTCAGAAATGACATTACTAATTTAATGGGAGCAGGGATAAATCAAATGCTCATAAGTGGAAGAGAACCAGCAAAGCCAGCACATCCCCAGCAAGGAGAAGCCCCACTTTGATTAAAGATACTCAAGGCCGCTTGGGAAACAGAGGCCTCTCTGGCATAACCATGCCACAGGGCCACACTGGAGGAAGGGGCCAGGACAGCTTTCTCCACCCCGGGGCCTTTCAGACGTGTGGGACAACACCAGCTTGGAGAAGGTTGGACTAGGAGGCAGGGCTTTGTTTGCCTCTGGAAGCCGACATAGGCTACCAACTTTTCAAACAGCCTCTGCTGACCTCCATGCCACAAAAAGCTTCACCTGCTCATTCCTGCACATCAAGCTGCCGTTCAAGACACAAAAACAGAGCAGCCTGGTCATTTGGCAACACTAAGTTCAATCACTGTGGGCTGATATGGTTGGAAAACTCTTTCTCTGGAACACCATATTCATACTAAGCATTATGCCCTGAGGAGCTTACAATATAAACATCAACAGCAACAGAGGCAACAAAGGCGAGGAAAGGAAAGCAGAGGGGCAAGTGTTAACAAGGGATGAATGTGAGCAAACCAATGAATGCCATGTACATTACGGCCAAGGCTGGGACAAAATGCTGCATTGCCTGAAGCATTCCTCACCCCCGCTTCTTTTCTTTTCTTTTCTTTTTTGCTACTGTGTTAGTGGTGGCAGAACAGGTGATATTGCGACCTAATTCTAAGGGATCCTCAGAGGGAGGCATGGTGGATGAGTGACCATGGAGACTGCCTGTGCCGCCACACACAGGCAGCCTTTGTGGCTATCTCACCCACAATGCCTCACTCTGAGGAAGGATCCTTCAGGACAAGGCATTGGGCCTGTTGGCCAATTTGCTGAGCTTCACTGATCACTTTTCTGCCCCAGCAGGAAAGCAGCTGGTTGGGCTCTTCAGAGCGGCTGCCCAATATTTCACACCGAGGACCCTCAGAGCAAGACACTCAGGGACCAAGGGGGCAGTCTGTGGAGGGCAAACAGCACCACATCAGCATCCATAGCCAGCCAGGGAAAGGTGGCTGGATGCAGTGGGGGCAGGCAGCCCTTCAGGCTGTGGATGGGGCAGGCACACCATCTGCCACCCCTCCCAATCTGCTGTTTGAGGCAAGGGCCTTACCCTGCCTCATGGGAGGGCCAGCCCTGATCGGGGGTGGGTAGATGGTAGACTGGGGTCTACAAGTAGATCTCTGGGTGATCTGCAGTAGATCAGCAAAGTTTGTTGGCTTCCAATCATTTAACAATAGAAGCAACAAAAAGGTTGCTGTCCTAAGCACATCACTGTCTATATCCACAGGCAAACTGTATATCTCCAAGCCTCAATGTTCCCTGCCTACAAAATGGGACGGGATGCTTCAGACGAGTGCTGACACACACAACATGCTGTTCCTGAAAATTGCAAATGAAAAAAAATCTCTGCTGTGGTTGGCCTTGTGCAAAACACTTGTCTCTCTGCCTCATATTTTGCAGATAAGGAGGAACAGTGAGGCTGAGAAACAAAGTGTAAAGCACAAGGCCTGGCCAGCCACAGTCTTTGTGTAGCTCCACTGGCCGGTTTGTGTTGGAATCCTCCATCTGTACTAATTCTGATGTCCATTTTGTACTTGTACATGAAGGTTATCCGAGTGCATGGCTCAGCTGATGCAGTAGATAATGGGCTCCACCCCCTTAGCCACGGTTTTGCATCAGGCTCCACCCCCTGAGCTACCATTTTGCACCTGCCTCTGGTTGGTAGACCTTGGAGCTCTAGTAAAAAATAAAGTAGATCATACAAGACTGACGTCTACTCACCCCTGATGTACATCAACGTTACTATACAAATGGATAAAATAAACATCATTGTCAGAATAATTTTTTAGAATTCTGGAATTTCGAAGACCCAAAGGTCACCTAGTCCAGCCCTCGTCCCACAGCCTGCCCCCTGCATAGGAGCCCATGCAATCCAGACCACCAGTTGCCACAATCAGAGAATCAGCACAATGCAGAAAAGTACTTTCAAGCCTGAGATCTCCAGCTAACTCGAGGAAGTTAGCCAAGCCGCATGCTGAAGGGGGACAGATGAAGCGGGGCGGGGAAAGCTGCAGGATTAGTAATCAGTTATTCCTCAGGAAAATTCCTTCTTAAACCTAAACATTGTCATCATGGAACCCTGAGCAAGATCAAAATATATACCAAATAAGATAATTTAAAAAAAATATATTGGGCAAAATGCTGTGTTGATAACCACCTTGTCTGAAGTTGTGCTCCAGAGAAAGGGCAAATTCTCCACCCCTCAAAATCATATCCAAGAAGAAATCTCGCTCTCACACCCCTCTTTCCTGAACTAAACAGGCCACCCACCATTCACCCATCAGACTAGAAATGGTAAGATTCATAGAATCATAGAATAGTAGGGTTGGAAGGGGCCTAAAAGACTATCGAGTCCGACCCCCTGCTCAATGCCCTACAAGACCATCGAGTCCAACCCCCTGCTCATTCCCTTCCTAAATGTATCCATCTCTTTCTTGAACCCATGAGGCTTTTTTCCCCCCGGAACAGTTTCCAGGCAGAACAATCTCTCTAACTGTGAAGGGAGGAAAAAAACCCTTCTACTGCTTTCCAAGCAAAATTTGCCAGTGCTTAATATGCTGTTAGTGTTCTTGCTTCGTTCCCTAATTTGTTTATACAATTAAGAGAGGCTTTTCACAGAAGCTTCAGTGAGAGTGGAGGAAAGAGTCTCTGGAAAATGAAGGGCCCTTGAATCATATTGGTTTTGAATTGCAAGCAGCATGGCCTTAAGACACAGTGGTGTCTTGCTATGTATCCTCTCCTCGCCTTCCCCCTACACCCCATGGTACCTTCCTGCTATCATAAATGCTTCAGCCCTGGTCCTCAGTCCAGGATCTCCCCCCGCCCCCCCAGACTTGGAAAATGGTACTCTAGGAGAATCAGTTGAGGTTGCTGGTCACCTATACTTAGAGTGAGCTAGTATAGTGTAGAACAGCCTTCTCCATCCTCGCAACCTCCAGATGGGTCGGATTACAACCCCCATCACCCCCAGCCAGAGTGGCCATTGGACACATTGGCTGAGGTGATGGGAGCTGTAGTCCAAGCCATCTGGAGGGCGCCAGGATGGAGAAGACCGGGTTAGACTAGAAATGGGGAGCTCTATTTTCATTTCTATTTATTACATTTCTATAGTGCCCCACAGCCGAAGCTCTCTGGGCAGTTTTGTTGTTGTTGTTCAGTCGTTAAGTCATGTCTGACTCTTCATGACCCCATGAAAACATAAAAAACACATAAGTGGACAGTATACACAGAGAACATATATCTAAAAACAACTTTGAGCAATCAGCCAAACCATAAAACAAATCCAGGATCAATTAAAATTCATCACATGCTGCCAAATGCCTGGGAAAAGAGAAAAGTCTTGACCTAGCACTGAAAAGATAACGATATTGGCACCAGGCGGGCCTCATCTGGAAGATCATTCCATAACTGGGGGGCCACCACAGAGAAGGCCCTCTCCCTTGTTGCTGTCTTCCGAGCCTCTCTCGGAGCAGGCACCCAGAGAAGAACATTAGATGTTGAGCGTAGTGTACAGGTATGTTCGAGCTAGGAGCGGCGCTTTGTCAGGTATTGTGGGCTTGAGCTGCGAAAGGCTTTATAGGTTAAAACTAGCACCTTGAATCAGGCTCGGAAACATATAGGCAGCTCTGGGTTCTAGTCCCTACTCAGCTATCAAGCTCACTGAGTGGCCCTCCATTAGTCCCTATTTCATAGCCTAGCCTACCTCACAGGGTTACTGTGGGGACAAAATTAATGGAGGAATGAAGGACCATGCACACCAGCTGCCCCGAGTTCCTTAGGCGAATGGCTGGGATATAAATGCAATAAATAATAAATAAATACCATTTATTCAGAGGAGGAAAAAGGGCATCAGAAGGCCACTTCTTACATGCTCTTGTCACAGCTTGGTGACATGGTTATGTAAAGGCACCAAATGATGGCTGCTTATGTCCAGAGGGCAGGTGGAACACAATCAGTATGTTCCGAGAGCCAGTTGTGGTGCAGTGGTGAAAGTGTTGGACTCGGGCTCAGGAGATCCGGGTTCTAGTCCCCACTTGGCCATGAGGCTCACTGGGTGACTTTGGGCCAGTCACTGACTCTCAGCCTAACCTATAACCTATAGGGTTGTTGTGAGGATAAAATGGAGAGGAGGAGGAGGGCTATGTAAGCCATCTTGGGTTCCTTGCAAGAGGAAAAAAGGCAAGATATAAATGTAATAATAAATAATAATTAAGAAATCATTGTGTGATCCACTTTAATTTTTGACTGCATATATCCCCCGGTCTCTTCTTTTTATCTCCTTTTCTCTGTGTCTTTGTCTGGGCATATCTGCACTGCAGACAAACTGGTTTAATCGTCATCCCTCCTCCCAAGGGAACCCTAGGAATTGGAACGGTAGTCCAGTGTGTGTGTGTGTGTGTAGGAGGAGGAGGAGAGATCTTGAACATAATTCTTAGCCCTTGCATCACACTGCAAGTCCCAAGCTTATTTGGGGTGGGGTGGGGTGGGAAGCCATGACATTTTAACTAATATAGAACTAGCATTAAATTTGTAATGTAGAAATACTATTCTACATCTTTCCCTAGCCCACCATCTTTCCACTCCTCCTTTTAAAAAAGAAAAGAAGAAAGAAAAGCAAATGGGATGCCAAAAAGTGTGACCCACCTTAGGCCAGGCTCAGAGCCAGTGTCAGCAGTCGGCATCACTGGGCCCCTGCCGAGGCCCACTCCACAGCAGGGGCTGACTGCCATCCCCCAGAGCCCTGCCTCTGATCCGGCTCTTCCTTGGTGCTGCTGCCTGTGAGCAGAAGAAACAGCAGCCTCCACTTGACCTGCCCTTTCCCTCTAGGTGCTGGTGCAAATTGGGCCCAGAAGAGCAGATGGGCAGTGGTGACAGGGGCAAGGAGGTGGTGGATCCACTCAAGAAAGGGGAACCACAGAAGGTATCTTGCCCAAGGGCCCCCCAACACCTTGAGCCAGCATCGATCAGGTTACAACTCATGTGGGTCTCAACCCATTCGCTGAATACCAATGCTCTAGAACAGGAGTGTTGCTGGACTACAGCTCCCACCATCCCTAGCCTTTGGCCATGCTGGCCGAGGCTGATAGGAGCTAGAGTCCAGTGACATCTGGAGGGCCACAGGGTCTCCACCGCTGCTCTAGAAGGCTCTAGAAGGTCTCCAGTTCTTGAGACCTTTCATTTGAATGGCTTCTACATTGCCCCCAGCAGGAGCATTCTGCAACGAGCACTGTCTCTGAAAGAAGCGCTCCAAGTATGGGGATACCCCCCAGTATAGAACTGCTGCCCCTGAGGTGGTACGGACCCCTGACTGCACAACCAACCCCACCTGCACAGCCAACTGGAAATATTTTAGGGGGCATCAACAAAATAGTTTGCAATCTAAGATCTTTTGTAATGTTGCAGAGGATGCTGGGATGCGACAAACTGCATGCGCCTCTTGGTTCCTAGGTGTACCCTTTGGGTCACTCAGCACCAGCTCCAAGTTTTGGAGGGCCCTTGGGCAAGACCCCCTCAATAGGCCACCTCTCTCGGTGACTCTACTTTCTTACCACCAATGTAACCAGCTGCTCTTCCTCCTCCTCCTCTTTCCCATCATTGCTTCTCCTCGCTTGCTTGACGGGCAGAGAGCCAGGGAGCAGGCAGGCGGGGGAATCTTCTGCTCCTCCTTCTCACCACCACCGTTGTCTGGGCCGGAGCGAGAGGCAGGTGAGCAAGCAGGTTGCAATGGCGAAGAGGAGGAACAACTTCAGCGGGCTCTTGTCAGGGGCACCCTGCTGGGGTGTGGGCCCTTGGGTGCCCAACAGTGCCCACCCTTGACGTTGGCCCTGCAGTCAGCACAGAGTGGGTTTCAACAACAAAATGTCTTGGGCCGACCTTAACATGACCCCTTATTACTAAGTAGTGACCATCCCCAATCTCCAGAGCAACAGGCTTCCACTTTGCACTGTTCAGCCTTTAGCCTCTGCCTATCTGGATGGGGGTGGTGGGGGCGAAAATCGAAGCAAAGGCAAATTGGCAGTTAGAAACCCCTTACTGAACTTGGTCTCGTCCACCTCTGCGGATGTCAAGGAGAAGAGTTTTGCAGGGGTTCGGAAACGGGAGTGACAACAGGGCTATAAAATAAACACCACAAATGCCTCCTCTCTGCATTGGAGAAGGATATATTTTGCTGGCACAGATTATAAATACGGATGGCATGAAATATTCATATAATCCCCAGGTACCAACTCACAGCATTTCCGCTCCAGTGGAAAGAGGCTGCAGTAACCTTGTGTTGCAGATTGCCATAGCACAGGGGGTGAAGTACAGTGGGTGGGGCAGGGGATTCTGGACGGACAGGATCACCTCGCCAGATCGGACAGGATCACCTGGCCAGATCGGGGCCAAGGAGGTGGGAGGGGCCTTCGAGACAAGCTGGTTTGGATGTGTCATTTGCATGCACACTGGCTGGGCCCATGACCCAGGGGCTGGGGAAGTCAATAACCCCTGCTGGATTTGTAGCAGCAGCGTCCACCACCAGGAACTCAGATTTGGGGCAGCACGTTTGAATATGTGTAGAGATGATTTGGTCTGCCAGTGTGTGTCTCCCTCATGGTGGAAGCACTCCACAGATATTTCAGAAAGACTCAGCCTTCCTGCATCTTTGCAGAAGGGAAGGATGAGTCAGAAACATACCAGCTGCCCAGGACCCAGTGGCGGCGGCGGCGTGGCAAAGCACTTTTGAGACTATTCTGGGTTGGCAAGTAGGAAGGCCTGCAGGTCTTAATGGACTTAATCTGCAGATCAATCCACTAAAACTTGAGTTGATTAGCTGGCAGAGGCCAATTTTAACAAGTAGTGCTGAGAGTTAATGGCACCCTTCTTTAATACAGGGGTTATTTATTGTTGTGTTAGTGTAACTGAGGAAGGGCTATATATGGCACAATTCTATGGGCATGCAGGAAAAGTTCAAAAAGTGGTGGTAGAGAGAGAATACAGCTTCCTGAGAATTGTAGCTCTGACTTAATTTTTTTTTAACTCGAGTTTCTATCCCTTCGGACTGTGTGTGAAGATATGCTTTCCAGTGGCTAGGGGGAAAGACACCTGTGCCTTTCTAAGCATTATGCCCCTCCCCATGACTAGCAAAAGCGGAATCACTTATACAAAATATGAGAAATATTTCCCAATGTGCTCAGTTTGCATAATTTCTTCTGGGCCGCAGAATTTGATTTTTTGTGTGACACAGCATGGGTTGCAGAATTTGGATTTTTTAAAAAGAAATATAATAAACGTGAATTGCTTAAAAGGCAGGGGATTAATCAATTACCACTTTTTGTAATTGGTTGATTCCCTAGTTATACAGAAACTACCCCTACCTGGGGCAACTCTTGTGAGAATCTATATCAAAAGTTCAGAAGCAGGTGAGCATCCAAATTAGACCCACAAATAGAAGAGAAACATCTCAGGATGCTGGAACAAATATTTTATTTGTTTAAAAGCCCAACGTGTTTCAGCCTATTTGTATTTTAAAGCCTTCTTCAGGGGGTTATATAAACATCTGCAAAAATTCTTATAATAAATATCTCTTACTAAAATTCACTGGTGAGAATCCATATCAAACTCTATCATTTTAGGATGGGCTGGAATGAATACAAAATCCTAGATTTCCCATTTACCAGTGGCCTCCACTTCCCTCCCCCTTCTCTGTTGCCCCCCCTTATATCTTTGTTTACATTGTAAATCCCTTGGGCATTTGTGAAGTGCCCTCTGCATAGATGGCACTTAAACAACCAACCAAAATGCTGCAGGCCAACGAGTTGGCTGCTGAAATCAAACCAATGTGTGAAATTATTTTTTTACCTCACTGCCTAGTTTGACCCAGGAGTGTTGCTAGGCATGTGGCCCAGGTCTGTAAGACACAAATCTGCATAAAATCTGTATATGCTAGTTTATATCTATATATGCAAATTTGGAAATAATTACGAGGAATTATTTAAATTTCACAGGAGGCAAAGCCAGCCAATTAATTTCTCATCCAGATCATTTCAAATAAAATAAATTATTCAGTAAATTTGCATCCTGCCCAAAGCAACAGAAAAAGTTATTTTTCTAAGCTTAGTTGCCATGCAGGAGTAGATTTTTAGGGGGTGTTGCAGCATCTGGGGAGGGGAGAGTTCACCCTCCCCTCCCCACCTGCAATCTGGCAATTAAGCAGAGAAAAAAACCTTTTCTGCTGGCATCAATGGACACCCAGAACTCTGCGGAATAGATTCAGGGCCCTGCGCTGTGGGATTTACTTCTGAGTGGACATGCATAGGATGGTTCTGTAAGACATTTTGCCTCTAGACTTTGAGTTGTTCTTCTCAAGGCTAGCCTCAGTTTGAACCAGAAGGCGTGTGGACAAGACATTGGTCCCCAGCTCTTTGTATCAGCAGCACGCCTACTTAGAGGAGGGAACTATAGCCCATAATTCTCTTGGCCTGGAAGGTCAGGTGAAACTAAACGACCAATCCCAGGTCCCACATCTTGGCAACTTATTTCTGAGGGAGTTTCTCTATGTCCTTGCCTGACAGAGGGGTAAGCCCCCTTGAACTCAGTGGGAATTACTTCTGAGTAAACATGCATAGCACTGTGCTTTGATGGAGTTGGACAGTACTGGCCTGAGTAGTATTTAACAGCTCAGCTGTACAAGTCACCCAAGTGTCCGCTGGCAGTATTTTTTTGCGTGCTAAGCAAGCAAGACATGGTCGGAGACAGCCTTACCCAACCTGGTGCTCTCCAGAGGTGTTGGACTGCAACTACCATAATTCCCAGCCAGCATAATTGAGCTGTCCTTCCCAAGGCTAGGGTGGCCATCTATCTTATTTTACAGAGGACAGTCCTCTATTTGAAGGGCTGCCAGAGGACTCTGCTCTATTTTGAAGGTGTCCTCTTTTGGAAGGTCTGTCCAGTCCAAGCCTGGTTTAAAGATAAAGAACCATCAGAAGGAAGAGCTGGACACTTGAAGCTGCCCATCGACAGCACCTGGACAGCAGACTGAGCAAGGCACACAGGTCACCTGATGAGTCTTCCTCACTACGGTGAGATGTATCATATTTATATTTAAATTGAAGTAGTTATTTCTATTTATACATATCTGTTAGCATATGCAAACGGATGCCCTCTGTTTTGGTGTTGCAAATCCTCTTTTTTTGTCAATTCGCAGGTGGTCAGCTGGGGGGGAGGGGGCAGAAATATGATCAGAGGGAGTGGGAGGTAATGATCCATTCATATTTGGAATATGATGTTCTGGGGCTCAGGCTCAGCCCTGGGTCCATACATATAGGTTTTGCTTAGGCCAAGCCCTGTCAGAGCTCACTGATAAAATACATGTGCTGTAGCGTTGTCAAGGGCCACGGGTTCAGAGTCCCCGCACTGGCCGTTCCAGCTGCCGTGCCAGGAAAGATTTCTGAAAGTACTGGATCATGATGAGCTATTGGTTTGGCTCGATGTAAAAATGGCTACCTATGCAGAACTCAGGAATCTTGCCTGCTGCTGCCACAACCTGGCAGCCGACACAGCATCCAAAGAATGACAGGGTTAGTGATTCAGCAAACACCATCAAGCTTCAGGGTAGCCTAAGGCCAGACTAAAGGGAACTAATCTCTTTTTTCCGGGTTGGCTGCCGCCACCACCCTTCACCTCATCCCTAAACCACAAGCCCTCGTGATGCCTGCTCACTCAGAGATTATAAATTCTCTCTTCCATGTAAACCCGTGATATTCCCAGTTAAGAGCTCTTGACCTTAATATCTGGCATCATACATCAAGGATGCACATTCTCAATAGCAGGCCCATAATTATGACATTCTCTCACAATTGTCACAATTATGTCACAATTGCAACATTCTCTCAGAGATTAATTTTTAAACAGAGAGGTGCCAGGGCTCAAATTTGCTAGTCAGGGCTGGGTATATTCCTTGATTTGGTGGGAGTACAGAAAAGCCAAAAAAATGTGGTTCTGAGCATAGAGTTCCGCTTTCTGAGGGTCTCCAGCCTTCATTACAAAATAAAAAAAAATTCTGGCCCTTATGGTTACAAGGTGTGTGGTTAATGCCTGGTGAATCTCAGATGCCAATGGGGTAGCTAGGTAAGATTTCCAGGGATCTAAGGTCAGGGGCTTCAGTGCCCCATGTCACTCCAAGCTCCCTATGATTTGCAGGAGTAAAATATATTATGCAAAATAAGAAAAATAATGCAAATTTGGTCGGTGTAAATAATTTTGTACAAAAAATGGGCCTAGTTTTTGTGGTGCAGAATGTGGGTTACCTTGCTATAGCAAGGATGAGAAACATGTTGTCCTCCAGATGTTGGTGGACTCCAACCCCATCAAGCTCTAGCTAGCACAGCCAATAGTGAAGGATGAGGGGAGTTGCAGTCCAACAACATCCAGAATGTCACATGTCCCCCACCTAAGTACTATAGAATATTTACTTATTTTGCCACACAGCATACACACAGCCCAGACAATAGTCAGATCCTCATATCTGGAAGCCTTCCACACTGGATATGAATGGCTGTGGCTACTGAGTGGAATGTACCTTCCACATACTCAGAAACCCTCTCATCTTTCTTATTCGCATGTGCCCTAGCACTGAAAGCAAGATCTGGGGTTTGTTCTCAAATGTTGCAGAATCCAGGCTTCTCACCAGCATTTGCAGGTCACCAGCATTTTCTTTAAAAAATACTGGCTCTGTAAGGGGAGCTAGTGCAGCCAAGGCCTGACAGAATGGAGCTATGAAAGAATCTGGAGGGTAGAGATGGAGTCAGGGCAAAATCTAGGCACATTAGGGGTGGAACTGGCAGGATCTCGAATTTACTCGCTTTTAAAGGCCCCGATACTGGTTACCTGTCTGAACATGGTTCTTCTCCCTGTCTCCTCCCAAAGTCCCCAGTAGCATCCAGGCTGGGGGGTGTGGCTTGGGGAGGGGAGTGGGCAGGGCCCACAGATGGAGCCCAGGCCTCCACAGGCCAGATTAAGTTTATGGGCCAAAGGTTGCCCACCCATGGTTTAAATGAGCCAACCAGTAAAGCTGCCTAGTTGGCAATTTTAGTCCTGCTTCATCCCGGCCCAACGGCTCCCCGATTCCAACCCTGCCAGTGTACCTCACTCTGTTCCCAGTCCACTCCCCACCCTCAGCCAGTCCTGTACATTGCAAGGGTTTGATCAGAATTCTGTTTCAGTGGCAGCAGGTTCTCTTCCTCTCTCTCCCTGGCCCTGCCATAAATAATTCAATTCCTACGGACGCTCCTTTGCTGCCTGGAAATTTATTTATTTCATTCCCCTCCCTTTGGTTACACATTAAGTGACTTAGCCCGTAAAGAGAAATTACTCAGCAACAACAATAAAAGCTTGGAATTGCTGACCTGGCTGCATCTGGATTGAGGGAAGCCCAATGCTGGAAATGCCCCCAGCTGAAGTGGCCAAGCAGCCAAAAAAGATTCCCTTGCAATCCTCAGATGAAAGGGAAAAAACAGGGCTGGGGGCATTGCTAGAGGCTGTTGTTTGGGACTGAGGTGCAGCTATGGGCGGGGGGCAGGATCAGCCAGCAGCTTTGTATTCATGGAAGCCTTTCCCAGAACTTATGCTGATGTAGCCAGCTCTGAGGCAAGGCACCTGTTTACGCAGGAAGGTGCAGCACAGTAGGGCCGTTTTTAATTTCTACTGTCATGCATAAAGGGATTTTGTGACATCCTCGGCACCAGTTAGCTGAGCAAACAGGACGACTGAGGCCTTGAAAGCAGAGTGGAAAGTGGTCTACCAGGAGGTAGAGGTTAAGGGTCAAGACATCCAGAGGGAAAGGAGCTGACAGAAAAGGGCAAAGTACACAGGGGACTAGAGGAGAGGGAAGAGGAAGTAGAGGAGACAGGAAACTGAGAAAAGAGGTGGTCGGTGAATAGTGGGTGCCCTTACAACTTCATTCTTCTAAAGACAAGAGAGGCTGAATGACAGAGTTGGGGAACATGTAGCCCTCCATAGATTGGGGGACTGTACTTCTTATCAGCCCTAGCCAGCATCGCCAATGGTGAGGGATGATAGGAGTTCCTGTCCAACAAAAACAGGAGGGCCACATGTTCCCCATTCCTGCTGTATGCTGTTGGCAGGGTGGTGAGGGGGAATCAGGAATGTTGCCCAGGAGTTGTGGTGGTTAGCAGTGAAGGATGTGGGATGGTCTGAAAAGCGGACACCTGAGGAAGCTATCTGTGATGGAAGTGAAAGGAGGGAGCATGGTGAATATTAAGGCTAAACAAAGTTTCACATAGGGCAGCCTTAACCCAATCTCCATATGTGTTTGACTGCAACTCTCATCATCCCAACCAGCACAGACAATGGGGTGATGGGAGTCGTAGTCCCACACTTCTGGAAAACACCAGGTTGGGATAGAAAAGGCTGTGTGCTATTGGCAGGAAGGAAATGGACAGGCACGGCAAGGGAGTTTGGAGACTGTGGGCCAAGAAGGCATAGAAATGCCTGTCTGGATCTTGAGAGGGGTCCCATGACTTTAAGAGGCACACAGAAGGGTATCCAGAAGGGAGAATTCTGCCAAATGTGGCTTCTCTCACTACAGCAGCACTGTGACTTGACATTCAGGTGGGCAGCACAGCCTAGAAATAGCAGATAGGCATCACATATTAATTTAAATTAACCAGTCCATTGTTTGGCTGTAGGTGGTACATGTAAATGCTTTACATTCTTTATTGTATAATAATTAATAATTATGTATTATAATCATATCAAAGATTAACAGTAATCCTGTGAGGTAATTCAGTGCTGCATCCATTTTACGTATGGAGAACAGAGGCGACGAGATAGTGACTTGCCCAGGGCAGTGATTCCATGATTGTGGTGGGTTTTGAACCCAGATCTCCTATTTCCTTAAGCTAACACACTAGGCCATGGCAGCCCTCCTACAAGGCCCACTGAAGGTAGCATTTTGCAGGGGGCAGAGCTGGAGAGAAGCACATTGATGTGTGAACCAATCACAGCTGGGGGCTTACTGTAAAGCTAAGGGTACAGGAAGATGGGGACAGACAGTAGCCTCACAGATGAGGAAGCAGGAAGTGACACTGCCAGGCCAAAGGAGCTCCCTGTGGTTGTCGTGGTGATAGTGAGCCAGTGTTAATATTCTGCTGCTTAAGGTACCAGACGGCTAAAGCCCAGTCCACGTTCACCACCCAGCATAAAGGGGAAGAGAGCTGCATGAGGGCAGTTGGAGAACAGCCAACAAGGATTTTAGTGAGAAACAAGAGAGACTTTATTCTGGCTAGAGAGGGAGGGCTACATTGAATAGGAAGCCCAGGACCAGGGCCGGCCTTAGGGGTGGGCGAGCTGGGTGATCGCCTGGGGTGCCGAGATGAGAGGGGGCGCCAAGCTGAGCTCAGTGGCTGTGTTTTTTTACTGTACTGTCTGCAGCGAGCCAGGGTGGCAAAAAGCAAGTGTCTGTAACCTTTGTTTCAAGGTTCTATGGGTTGTTTGGATACTAACTACAAAAGTGATCTTTCAATTAGCTTTAAAGTATGTTTCTTTTTGAATGCCATTTGTGCTAGGTAAAAATCAGTGGGACACAGCTTTACTCTGAGGCAATGTCACTGAATATTTAGCACTTCAAATACAGTCCATGCATGCAATAATTCTCACATGTGGCCCCCAGCTTTGTACACATATGCATGGGTCCTTGTAGGGGGCAGCAGCAGGGCTCCCAACATCACACCTGCACCAGGCCCCGTAAACCCTCTGGGTGGCCCTGCAAAGCTGACTACGGGGGGAGGGGGCACTAAAGGTACTCCTCGCCCAGGGCGCTATTTATCCTAGGGCCAGCCCTGCCCAAGACCCCTGCCTTTCTGGCCCAGGTCCGTTGGGGGGAAGTGGCTAGGACACCATTACGCCCCTTTATGTGGAAAACGAAACATCAACAGAGGCAGAAGCCACTGTTGATTAATGCGCTTCAGGGTGTATTTGCATGGGCAGCTCATCAATGCCGGGAACTTGGGGGTAGTTTGCCGACAGCGGGTGCCTCCCTGGCACATGCACAGGCAAGTTATTAAAACTTAATTGAGCAGATGGGAACAGGGCAGGTAATTAAGCTTCCCAATAATGGGAACTGCTGGATTCAGGAGAGGAGGGTGAAGGTGGAATGGGAAGCAGGTCTCCTGAGTCCAATACCCCAGCCCCGAGGCCTGGGGAAGGAGTTGGGAATGGTGGCTTGGATTTATTGGGGATTGTAGTTCTCAGTGGTGGCTGGGGAGGTGAGGAGTGGAGCGGGGGATGGGGGGAAGGCAGGAGTTCTTGCTGGCTCAGCTGCTGACACTGGGGAAATGTTATAGCAACCAGTGGATTCTCATTAAGTTTGGACAGGGCAATGTGTAAAAGAAAGATGATTCCTTTTTCTGTCCTAACCAGTCGCCACCTGTTTATCTGCCATCTCTTCCTCCTCTTCTGTGGGCTCCCGTCAATCCTGATCCACAGTTCCAGCCTTCAGTCGCAACCCTGGATTACTTTCCCTCCCCACAACTAGTTCCACTATATCCCAAACCAAGCCCGGGTCTGCCTCAGCTCTTGAGGGACCAACTTCCCTTCAATGATTTGAAATCTGCTGATAAGACCACTGCAGAACGATGCTGGCTTATCGGAAGGGGGTGGTGGAAGCATCTGCCACAGTGTCTCCTACCATGTCTGCCCTATAGACCCATAGTAGTATTTCTGGCTGTCCCATTCTTCACTGAACCACAGTGTCCCTGTTTGGGTGTGGAAGACTGGAAGTCACTTCTCCCAACAGTTTCCTCAGCCAATCCATCATCCAGACTCTCAGCCTTAAGCAAGACCAGCAGTTCCAATTGGTAGGATAATAAATAGCCCCCTCCCATTTCTCCAGTGATCTGAGAAATTGGTCATTCATCCCCTGATCAGAGACAGGCCAGAAAACATACACAAAGGCTAGCTGGTACTCTGCTAAATCCTGATCTTGCCCTCCTCCTTGCAGAGAAATTCAGAGTCAGAGTTCACCATAGCCTGTACCTAGTACCTGTTTGGAATAGCAGAACTGATTTCTGGCACGTGTGAAGTAGTACAGAAGGTGTCCCTGAGCATGTGCAAAGTACCTTTCCCTTTCCCTCACTGAATACCCACACACATATTGGAATACATATGTGTATTCCAGATATGTCAGAGGCAGTGGCTTTCAGGGAGGTTTGCACCCCAGGACTTCTGTCTTAGAAATTAACAACTCAACAACCTCATAGGACTGCTCTAGACAACCTGGACCCCTGAAACCTATCCCAATACACCTGGTCCAGTTCTCTTGATTCTCCTTGACACTTGCCTATGGATCTGAACCAGCTCTCTCCCTCTTACCTGCTCTTTGGGAGGGGTCATAGCTCAGTGGTAGAGCCCAGGCTTAACATGCAGGTGGTCCCAGGTTCAATCACCAGCATCTGCAGGTAGGGCTGGAAAAATTCCTGCCTGAAACCCTGCAGAGCCCACTGCTGCCAGTCAGTGTCAACAGTACTGGGCTAGATGGACCAAGGCAGCTTCCTATGATGGTCTTTGGACACTGGGGCACAACAGGTCAAAGGCAGAGAGGGGGTTACCCAGCCACTGTTTTGATTCTCAAAAACAGCAGACGAGAGGGTAAAAAGGCTTCATAACATAACAGGGATAGGAAATGTGTGGCCGTCCAGATTTGTTGGACTGCAGCTCCCATCAGCCCTCACTGTTGACTATACTGGCTAGGGCTGGTGGGACTAGCAGTCCACCAACATCTGGAGGGCCACATGTTCCCCACCCTTGCCATAGAGAGACAAGGTACACACACAGACACACATGCACAGTGTAATGCACACACATATATAAAGGGTTATGTATGAAATATGGAGACTTGGTAGGGCAGACTTGATTCTGTATACAGGAAGACAAGGTAGGACAAAGGGCTTGCTGCTATTTAGGGAGGCAAGGAATGGTCAGGCAACAGACAAGAGATTTGAGGGCAGAGTGGTGGTGGTGGGAGCAACAAGGAATGCAATGGGTTGACAGCTATGTGAGATATGGATAAGTGAGTAGCAGCCCATCAAGATCTGGAGGCAGGGCTGACCAACCTTGAAAGCTGCTGGAGGCCCCAGCACAGCCTCCCCCCCCCCCGCTCCCATGGCTTGCTGTATGGACTCTCTGATTGCCCCTTCTCCTACATGGTGATGCATTGTGGTGCAACCACCTTTCCCATGCTGCAGTCCTGGAGCCCTTGCTTCCATCATGCTGCCTGTTCCGGGGATTGTGCCTCATGTCCAGATGCAGAGTTAGCAGTTATGTGGTACACATTGTTCTGGGACCATGCCTGCATGAGGGGTCAGGGGGCCTAACTCAGAGGTGCAGAGGGGGATCCTGAGGCAGGAGCCTGCGAGCTCAGGGGTTGTGCGTGTTGGATCAAGGACGGAGTTGGGTGGGGGAGGTCTAGAAGTGCCTGGCAGGGGCTTGCAGGTAGTGGAATGGGCAGCAAAATCTGCCAGTGTGTGGCAAGTTTGGTATGGCACCTAATGGACAAAGTGCCAGTCCCTGTCTAACTTTCTTGAATCCACATCCCATTTCTTCCTGATCTGGAGACAGAGAGTGCTTCCAGACATAAGGCTCCTAGTACTAACAATCAAAAGGCATTGTGCAGTGATTCTGTCTTTTCTTCTTTAACAGTTTTTTTTTCTGATAAGAAAAAAAGGATGGAAGGAGAACTGGGAAAACATGGGAGGACTACCAATGGAAGATATTGTTGACTGGACTCCCTATAAAATTTTGTGAATGAAGCAGTGCAATTCTAGAAGCACCCAGAATGGGGCATAATAAACCCCATTTTAAGCAGAAGTTGTAGCTTATTGCCTCCTTTCTCTTTTGGTCAAGATCTGCCCCCCACACACACACACCCCTCACTCCTTTCTTGAAACAGAACTGAGACTCTCTCAAGCCATTATGGTGTGTAGGGGTTAGAGCAGTGTTCCCCAAGCTGTGTGTGTGTGTGTGTGTGGAATTGGAATACAACTCCCAGGGTTCCTGACCATTGGCCATTTTGGCTGGTGCCGATGGGAGTTGATGTCCAAAACATCTGGAGGCCACCAGGTTGGGGAAGGCAGGGTTAGAGTGTTGATGCCAGATTGTGGAAACCTGAGATTATATCCCTGCTTGCCAAGAAGCTCACCTTGGACCAGTTGTACAGTCTCAGCCTAAGCCTACCTCACAGGGTTGTTGTAAGGATAAATGGGGTTTAAAAAAAAACCCACACACCAACCTTGACGCTTCATGAAGGAAGGGTGAGAAATAAATAAAGCTCCAGGCCTCCCACAGTCTCAGTGCACTTTTATATCCTCTCCCAGATGGAAGCTGATGGATTTTAAGTCTCGTCAACTTTGATTCAACACTAATCTCCCGCAGCACCCTGACAGTTTCCAATAGCAATAACACATCCTAATTCAGCTGGGAATCCACTTGCAGGCCCTACAGAAATTGACGCCACAAATAATGATTCATTAATATAAGGGGGATACAAAGGCCCTTTGTTATTAATCCTGGGTTGCATAGCCCAAGACTATTTGGAGTGAAGGAAGGGATGCTTTGGAAAGTTTGGAGTGTTGGGTTTGCAGTCAGTGTTTTTGTAGGGTCTGCAGGAAAACACTGACTGCAAACCCAGCACTCCAAACTTTCCAAAGCATCCCTTCCTTCACTCCTGCATTTGCTTACAGTCATCCCTTCTCAACGTTTTCTTTTACTCCCCTCCTTCTGTTATCCCCTGAAACTGTCCACATTTATATTGTAAATGCTTTGGGGTAGGGATTTTGTTTATGGTAGTCTATAAGGCACCATGTGCACAGATAACACTATATAAATATGATGATGATGATTGTGCCCTACAGGAGCCTCATGGGGGAATATGGTCCCAGGGAGCCCTGAAATAAACTGGAATTGAAACATTCAGAAATCTGATGAGCTACCAGATTTTCTACATTTGTTCTGATGTGGATGATATCCAGCAGGGTCCTGACAAAAAGAGTTAGTCGGTTGGCCCAGGAAACAAAACCCTGGAGCCAGCCAACATTCTGACAAACCAGAATTCCAACAGAGATGTGAACACACACATATCAGCATTTGATTTCCAGCAGGAAGATGCAATCCTAACATTAATATATCTGAATTCAGGATTCCTGAGTGACGCTGGAACAGGGGATATCAGTGCTACAAAATAACGTAGCAAATGCTTGCAGTCTAAGCATATCGGACACCTTGAAAGAAGGAGATCTGAGCAGTGCACTGGAGGAAATGTTAATCTGGGGAAGGGTGGGATAAAGTTCCCACTCATACTAGACATGTTTCTGTTTCCTGGAAAAATGCTCCATAAATTCCCACATCTTTCCTAAAACCCTAACTCTTCCTCTTTCCCCTGCCACCCTGTCCTCATTTCTGTTTGCAGCTCCTGCTCATTTGGCACCAACAGGCCCCACCTCAATCCTTGCTACTTTGCTTCTGGGTGCCTCCCCACCTTGCCCCAAAGCTCACAACAGCTTTTGCAGAGCTCCCTTCAAGAAAATGCCGCAAAGCTCTCTGAATCATCCAGATGTGAGGGGACATGTTCCCTCTTCCCTGTTTGGCAGTGCTGCTCTGCTGCCATTCACTTTAAGGGTGCTTGATGCCTGGGGCATAGGCAGCAGGGCCAATTTGCAGGAGACTTGGCTTTAAAGTCAAGGGATGGAGATAGGAAGAGCACCCTACACCCAGCTGAACATGGCCCTGCTTTCCCAGCATAGGAACATGTACAAGCTCAGTTCTTATCCGTCTCCTAGCCCAAGAATGGGGCATCTGTGGCCCTCCAGATGCTGTTGGACTGCAGCTCCTATCATCCCCAACCATTGGCCACACTGGCTGGGGCTGATGGAGTTGGAGACTAACAGCATCTGGAGGGCTGCAGGTTCCCCACCCCTGTCCTAGCCAGTTGGAGGCTATTTCCAACATGGAAACAGAGAAGATCCCATTGTCTCATGAAACAGAAAGCATGAACAGCCCTATAAGGGAAAAGCCCTTAAACACCACTACTCATTATCTGGAACCAGTCTGGCCCAGGGTGCTTTGGATGAGAGGAAACCGGAATGCCAGCAGGTAAAACAGTAAGATGGAGTTGGGGATCTGGAAATCTGACCCTGCTGAGGAAACATGGCTGGAGGAGGCCTCTGGGAGGGAGAATCTGGTAGCAGTGAGGAGGGGAGGGCAAGCCTCTTGGGGGTATGTCATGGATGTGCACAACTCACCCAAGTGTGGTCATGGTGACAATCGTGTACCAGAAGGCAGCGGGGATGCTGGTGAAGTTGGTCTTCGCAGTGCCCTTCTCAGCGTAGAACATGACGGTAGCAAAGATGATGATGGCCATGGTGAGCGAGAAGAGGAGGAAGCCCAGCTCTGAGGCACAGCTCTTGAGGGTATAGCCCAGGATCCGCAGCCCCTGTGAGTGGCGCGAGAACTTGAAGATGCGGAAGACCCGGAAGACCCTCAGCGTCACGAAGGCCCCGCTGACGTTTTCGTTTTCGGGCATCACCAGCCCAATGTAATAAGGCATGATAGCCACCACATCAATGATGCTCATCACGCTCTTCATGAACTTGAACCGACTCGGGGCAGCAAAGAGCCGCATGAGATACTCAAAGGTGAAGATGAGGACACAGGCAGTGTCCATGCAGAAGAAAGCGTTGGGAAAACGTTCCCCACAGGGCTGGTTTCTCTTCCTGCCCGGAGGGGGCTGGCACGGGATGGTCTCCACCACGTTGGCAATGACAGACACGGCAATGAAGAACCCCGTCACATAATAGAAGACCAAAGCCATGGTGCTGGTGTGGGGGTTCTCAAAGGCCCTCCAGAGCCGCTGGCGGAATGTGCTATCCGGCGGCAAAGCGGTGTCAGTGGCTATCTCAGCTTCTTCGTCCTCGGCAAGGCGCTCGGCGTTCTCTTTCTTACGGTCACGGTATTCCTCCAAGCAGCAGTCTCCAATCAGCTCAGGGATGATGCCATAGAATGACAGCTCTTCATCAAAGGCCTGTATGCACTCTTGGCGGGGGTAATGGAGCCTGCCTGTGCGGTAGAAGTTGAGGACATGACGGAACATCTCTGGGTCACGGTCAAAGAAGTACTCCTTGCTGTCTTCATCATAGAAGAATTCCTTCTCTGAGCTGCCTAACAAGGTATCTGGGTAACGGTCCAGGGTATTCTTCCAAGTCTGGAAGCGTTTCCCACTGACATTGACCACCAAGATCTCATCGTTGCGGCGTTTCTTGTCGGCAGGAGGCTTGGGCATAGGCTTCTTGGCCAGTGGAAGCCAGCCCACGGCTGCCGCCCGGGCAAAAGGCAGCCACGCGGCCACTCCTGCAGCCATACTGTACAGAGTTAGCAGGGAAGAGAACCTTTACTAAAATGTGTCACCATCCAAACCCAACTATGATCCAAGGATTGTCCTAGCAAAGACTTGGTAAAGAGAGATGGTCAAAAGGAAGGGTGCCTGAAAGATTTCAGCTGGCTGTTACTTTGCTCAGTTGTGATAAAGAGTCTGTGGATCAGAGGGTCCCAGCGAAGGCAGGGCCATCCAGCCTACTTCCGTCTCAGACATTAACATCCATGTATACCCAGGTCTTATCCCAAAAAGGAAGGGTGTGTTTTTCCCCTCCCCAGCACAGTAATATCCAGGCTCCTTTCATTGGATGTTAACAAGGCTGGATGTACCCAGAGGTCTCCCAACCAAGCAATGCCCAGCTTTACATTCAAGTTAAGATACCACACTGTCAGTACTGTGCTAGGAGTTGCGGGCAGAGGTCAAAGAAAGGTAATGCAGATAAGAGTGATGCTCTCCATGGTTCCTCTGGTGCCAGATGAATTAGTCCATGTGGCTCTAAGCAATGTGAGCAAGAGTGGAAACTCCTCTTTGGAAAACTGCAATGTATTGCTGTATTCCTCTGCTGCCCTTCCTCCTCTGATTCTTTCTTCCAAATGGGAGAGGATATCGATGGGAGGATGCAATGGGAGAGGGGGAAGAGAAAGAGGGCTCAGCTGGTATGGTCACTTTTACAGGGACAGATTACACATCACTGTGGGAATGGGGGAAAGAGAGAGAGTGGTAGAGAGAAGGAGAGAAAAAGAGAGAAAGGCAAAACTATGAGACAGAAACAATAGTGTGCAAGTAAGGCTTGCAATTTTTAGAGTGAATGCGGCAGTTCTGAAGTTATAAACTAGCCAAGTTTTTAAAGCTGAAAACCAGAAATATTGTATGGATAACATGGTCTACTGGGCTGGGCAATATAAGCTTGGGATCCAGAACTCCCCCAATTCTGGGAGGAAATGGGGATCTAGAGGTTGGGCAGGGTGATGGGATCTAAGATTACTGTGAATCTTACAGCTATCAGAACAGGGCAGCTTGGGATCAACCCCTAGGTAATCTTTCCCCAGCTAGACTGATTTCTAGTGACCTGGAGGCTGGGTTGCTGGAGGAGCCAGAGGGGCTTGTTTCATACTGGGAGAGGAGTCAAAAGGCAGATTTAAGGATGATGACCATTAATAATTTTGTGTCCAAGGTGTGGAGTGCAGAGGTTTTGTCAAGAAGGAGTTTGGCAAAGCCAATGGGATGCATTTTGTTCCAGGGTACTAGGACAGAAGAACATCTCTTTCTCTGTGGGTAAGCAAAAAGCCCCGGGAGAAATGGAGCGGGGAGAAGAGAGAACACGTGTCGTGTCGAGAAACACAGTCAGGGTCCAAACAAACTTTCCCATTAACTCCTTGTCTCCTAGATTTCCTTCTTTCTCTCTACAACTGGGGAGGGGGGTGGAAAGCAAAATGCACCCCGCGTAGATAAAAACACTGTGGAATAAAAAGAGAACAGCGCCCCTCCACTCACCCCCCCCCCAATATCTGGGAAAGCTGGGAAGAGTGGAATGGGAATTAAGAAAGGGCCAGGGCAAATCTCTGGCGGGAGGCAGAGGGGACTGAGGGAAATGGGGAGAAGAGGGAAGTTAAGCGCTGGGGAGAGCAAATCGGGGGGGGGGGTAGGGAGGGGCAAATTTGGAGAAAGAGAAGATCCGTGGGATGGCGGCAAACGCACGGGGTAACGGGTCACATCTGAGACACAGAGAGGCACCATCCATGGAGCGTGCGGGGCGATCTGAGTCGGGGGCAGGGGCTGAACGCGGTGTTCTTACCTCCTGGGTGCTGGATCTGTCCGGGAAGCAGCCAGCAGCGGCGGAGCGGCCGCAGCGCCCGGGGTGGGCTAGGGGGCGTCCGAATGGGGGGCCGGCGGGCTGCCCCCCGTGCGTGGCGGGCGAGCGGGCTCCCGTTGCCCCCGGCGGCGCCGATCCTCATCGCTCCCCTCGGCTCGCCCGTCCGGCTGTGCCGCGCTCCCTGCCTGCCTGCCTGCCGGCGCCGGGTGTGTGTATGGGCGGCGTGTGAGTGTGTGAGCTGCATGCGGTAGGGAGGGGGCCGGGAGGGCGGTTGGCAGCAGCGAGGGCTGCATCGCAGGCGGCGGAGGCGCGCGCCCCAGGCAGCGCACGGGCCGGCCGGGGAGCAGGAGGGAGGCGCAGGCTGGGTGGGGGGGGGGTGGCTTGGCGGGGGGGGGAGGGAACAGCCGGGCGGGAGGGACCGACAGGAACGGAGAGGCTGAGGGAGAGAGGATGGATGGGTAAGAGTTCAACAGGAGAATACCGAAAGGAGTAAAGATGGGTGGCGAGGAAAAGGTAGCGGGTGGACAGGGGAGAAAGCGACCATCAGGGAGCGAGAGCGCGCGCTGAGCAGCGGAGTGGAGAAAGGAAAATATAAAGAAAATATCTCCGCGAGCAGAAAGGCAAGGATGTATCTAGACTGGTAGACAAGAGCGGGGGGTGGGGTGGGGTGCTGCAGAAAAAGATAAATGAAAATGAAAGGAGAGAGAGGGGAAGAGAACGGGAAGAGTGAGCAGAAGGGTCGAGAGAAATGGATGGATGGATGGATGGGAAAGAGAGAAAACAACCGATCAACAGATAGAGCTAGATGTACGGAAAAGTGCAGAAAGGGAGACAGGAGAAGATGGGGAGGAAGGGAGGGAGAGAAAGATTTGTGCATGAATGGAGAAGGGAAAGAAACAGAGGGGTGGGCAGAAAAACAGGCTAGAGAGCGTGGGTTCCTGGAGATCTGAGAAGCAGAAAAGAGGGGACGGCCTTTCAAGGACTAGAGGCAGTGAGGAACCCAGGCGTCCTGCCTACGTGCCCATTTTCACCCCCCCCCCTTTTGCAGGAGTCTTCCTGCTTCCCAGTCACACCCTTCAAGCTCCTTCCACTTGCGGGGCTTTAGAACCGGGATTTCCCTTTGCGCAGCTGAGGCGACTTGCACTGTGCACAGCTGGTGTTTTACATTTATGAGCCTCAGCAGGAATTTCAAATTTGGTGCCACTCGATTAGAAGAAGAGGGGAGGAGGAGGATCGGAGGAGGAGCGGGGGGGGGGGAGAATCATCACGACACAGCGGGAGGGGCAACGGCCTCCCTTCCCTTAACATCCTTCTCGCCCCTCCTGCTCTGCATCCTTCTGCACTGCACTTTAGGAGTATCCTGGACTCATAATCAGAGCTCACTTGGGTACCACCGCTTGCAGTGCAGCGCCCCTGCTGGATCCCCAGCACTATTCTCTGCAGAGCAGCGTCCCATTCCTATACAGAGGGCCAGTTTAACGTATATAGATTAAGCAGCACCCAAGTGTTGACGGTGTCACTCTGACTGCTGCTAAATCTATATAACACTTCTTGGTGGTGGCAGTGCAGGAGTGGGGGGGTGGGGGTGGCGGCGCGCAGCGATGTTCCATGTTCCACCACCAAAAATCTCCACCCTGCTCACAGAAAAACAGCATGCCATAGAGAAAGGCTAGCCTGAATCTTTCACCCTGACGTGCTAGTTTTCTATGTGCAAGTTTTAATTCTCATATCAGAGCATTCAACTTCTTATTTGCAGTCTGAACTGGTACAATTCAAGAGGGGAAAGGTTTTACTACTTGATCCTCCTGAATGTATAAATTGGGCCCAGAGTCATAACCTGAACTAATAAATAATCTGAACTAACTTTATGTAATAACAAGAGGAGCAATGTTTTTGTTTCTTTGCTCACTGGCTTTATAGTTATTGTGGTATTTTTTATGATTTTAAGTTTTGCAGCTTTATTGGTTTTATGTTTTTAATTGATGTATGTTTCTCTAAGTACCTTCTGGCAGAAACAGCTACTTGCAAAGATTATCAATCAATATATCACCATCAATGTACATCATGCCTTACAACATAACTGTAGAAAAGAAGGGAGGCCTCTGTCCCAAGAAGCTTACAATTGAAGTAATTGTCATACCCTGGTTCTCTGCACTCACAATCACTAGCATGATTTACAATGTCCACATCAGCTCTAAGCTCCCAACTACTGGGATTGCCAATTTTTTCTTTTGGTAAGGCTCTTGAGCCTTTGATGGGTGTAAAGCAGGCAAATAAATACATCAGCAGATGAGTTGCTTCCTGGTCACTGCATCTCCATGTTAGGAAAAGTAACCAGATGAATTACTGCCTGTCACACTACTTTTAAAGACATATCAGTCCAGGAAGAAGAAAAAAGAAAACATGGCAACCCTAATTAAGACTGATATCAGGAGCATTGTTGCACACCTTTGCTACACATTGGGTTCTCCACATGCATTGCTCCGCCACCACGGAAACACTGGTTCCTAGGGGCTGGATTAAAGTAGTTCCTTCTTTATCTGAGAAAATTCTGGCTGGACCATGCCAGCCAAGGCAAACATCTCTAAAGGCAAAGATAATGGCTTGCCTGGACTTTGGTTTCCTTCTGCAGAGAGCTAAAATGTGAACTGGTGGGAACAAGGGGAGGAGGAGATGGACACTGGATCATGCTGGACAGATCATTGTGCCAGCAGAAATGTAGAGGGAGGAAAAGACAACCACATTGCCAACCCCAGAAACTAGGAGATCTTATTTTAAAAGCTAATAAGGTATGGGGAGAGAAGGGTTTTGTCAGCGGAATGTGATGCACGGTATACTTGAGAGTATGCTCAGTTAATAAAATAACATTAATAAACATGCAAAATATTGTTATTTAAGTATCTTTTGAGTGTTCAGAGTGCTGCACGTATATTCTCTCAGTCATCCTTACACTGACCCTGCAAGGTCTGTAAGGTAGATCAGTATTATTATCTTCACCCTGAAGGTGAAGGTATAGAATCATAGAATAGTAGGGCTGAAAGGGGCCTACAAGGCCATCGAGTCCAACCCCCTGCTCATTGCAGGAATCCAAGTCAGAGCATCCCTGACAAATGGCTGTCCAGCCTCGTCTTGAAGGCCTCCAGTGTGGGAGAGCCCACCACCTCCCCAGGTAATTGGTTCCATTGTCGTATTGCGCTTACAGTCAGGAAGTTTTTCCTGATATTCAGCCGGTCTCTGGCTTCCTGTAACTTGAGCCCATTAGTCCTGCACTCTGGGATGATCAAGAAGAGATCCTGGCCTTCTTCTCTGTGACAACCTTTCAAGTACTTGAAGACTGCTATCATATCTCCCCTCAGTCTTCTCTTCTCAAGGCTAAACATGCCCAGTTCTTTTAGTCTCTCTTCATAGAGCTTTGTTTCCAGTCCCCTGATCATATTTGTTGCCCTCCTCTGAACCCTCTCCAGTTTGTCTGCATCCTTCTTAAAGTGTGGTGCCCAGAACTGGACACAGTACTCCAGATGAGGCCTAACCAGTGCTGAGTAGAGGGGAACTAGTACTTCCCGGGATTTGGAAGCTATGCTTCTATTAATGCAGCCCCAAATAGCATTTGCCTTTTTTGCAGCCACATCACATTGTTGGCTCATATTCAGCTTGTGATCTACAACAATTCCAAGATCCATCTCGCTTGTAGTGTTGTTGAGCCACGTATCCCCCATCTTGTAACTGTGCATTTGGTTTCTTTTTCCTAGGTGCAGAACTTGGCATTTATCCCTATTAAATGTCATTGTTGTTTTCTGCCCAGCGCTCCAGTCTCTCCAGGTAGGAGAATAGTGGCTTACCTAATGCTATCCAGGGAGTTTGTGGCTGAATGGTGGTAGGATCTGAATTGGGGACTTCCAGGATTACACTCTTAAGCTACTTTGCTGCACCAGCCTGGCTCAGCACCACCCGAGCCTAGAGAGCATGACCGGACACTCTCTGTATCTCTGTTTAAGCATTTTGAGTGTGAATGGGGCAAGGAGGGAAGGGCATACATGCGACTCAAAAGAGTAGCTATTTAACCCATGGGAGGTATGGCCAAACTATGGCGCATTGTGAGCCACAACATGATATATAGCACATAAGTAATCCAGATAGTGGCATTTGTGAACAGAAACTAAACAAAACTACATGAAAAAAGTAGAGCATCTAAGCTGGTGCAATGAAGATTTGAGCTTTCCCCTCACTAGGAACACAGTAAAATAAATGACAGAGAAGGCCATAGGCATGGAATACTTTCTGAATGGCCACTAGAATGCATTCAGGGTGACAGGTTGCACAAAGAGCAGGGGGAGTTTCCCACCCCCATGGGGAGAGTGTTTGATCATGCACTTTCCCTCCACCTCCAGCTTAAAGTGGTAAGGGCCAGGAAAAGCTTTACCATTCAATTCTGAGGACTCTATAAACTGATCAAGAGTCATCATAAGCAGAAAGGGAGCAAGTGAGAGCCAGTGTGGTGTAGTGGTTAGAGTGTCAGACTGGTACTAGGGGGACCCAGGTTCAAGTCTCCACTTGGCCATGAAGCTCACCGGGTGAGTTTCAGCCAGTCTGACTCTCAGCCTAACTTATCTCATAGGCTTGTGGTGAGGATAGAACGAGGAGGAAAATCATGTATCCCAGCTTGGGCTCCTTGGAGGAAAAGGTGAAATATAAATGTAACAAATAAATAAGAAATAAAAGTGGTGGGAGCAGCAGCTGTGCAGTCTGCAAGCTGGAGTTCCTGGAGATGGTGGGCCAGAGTTGGGTGGACCCACCATCTGAAGGAGGCTGTTCAGGGGAAAGAGAACCAGCAGTGCAGAGGCTGCAGGCCCCGTGGTTGTCAGCTGTACAAAGATTTTTATATGGATCCAGGGAGAGCTGGATGATGAATGCCAAAAGACCACCTGGTCAGGCCACTGTTGGAGCAGAACTGGATGCATCTGCTTATATTGTCACATGCAGTCTGGTCCATTGTTCTCCTCCACTACAAATCAGGACAGATGCTCCACTTACTAGGCATGCACAGACAGGTTTGGGACAGGGGCTCATCCCTCTTAAGTAAGGAAGTCCTAGTGATGCCACCAATTGGAGGCCCGTTTGTGCAAACTCACTGATGCCCGAGAGACCCCCTTCTTATGTGACTGCAGTGACGTGGGAGCTGCTCCAGGGTAGCTTTGTCCTTTGCCACTGGGCTAACACAAGGAGCCTCACACCAGGGCATGTGGTAAGAGCGGAGGCTGGCTGCATGTCGGCTGGCAATGACGGAAGCTGTAGTCCAAGTTCAACACATCTGGTCTAAGGGCAGGATTCTTGCTTTTGCTGTGAGAGGTCCTGTTGGGTGCATTTCCCAGACAAACCCATGATCCAGTGGTCAAGGGCATGCTTTGGATGCAGAAAGTCCCTGGTAGAATCCCTGGTATTTCCAGTTAAAAGGCTCAGGTAGCAGGTGATGGGAAAGCTGCTGCTGGTCAGAGTCGAGAGTATTGGGCTGGATGGACAAATAGACTGACCTGGTAAAATGAAACTTCCTCTGTTCCTCTCTACTATCCATTTCCAGGGGGTAGCCATGTTCATCTATTGCAGCACAAGCAACAAAGAGTCTTGTGGCACCTTAAAGACTAACACATTAATTCTGGCACAAGCTATCCTGGGCTATAGTCCATGATAGCTTGTGCCAGAATTTGTTAGTCTTTAAGTTGCCACAAGACTCTTTGTTGTTTTGCTTCTATCTATGTGATTTATGTAAATGTGTAAAAGACTGACATTTGTGCCTTTAAATAGCTGCATGACAGCCAGAAATCAACAGGTACAGCTTTTTCTTGGCATGGAAAAATCCATTACCTGTTGGTTTTTGCCTGTTACACAGCTGTTAAAGGCATAGAAACTCTGTCCATAAAAAAGGTGGCAACCTCAGCCCTCCAGTACTAAAGATTCCATTATAGGGTTGCCAACTGACCAGGCAAAGACAGCCTGCTGGCCGGCTTTTATGCCCTTAACAGCTTGGTCTGCAGAAATCTGCATGTGAAATGTTTCATGCTCCAAAATAAACATCACTTGCTGATGTCTGACTGCAAGTCATCACACTGCTGTTAAAGACATAGGAGCAGGGACTGCATAAAAAGTTGGTAACCGTAATCCTATATCTACATTGTACCAGAGCCTAACATATAAACCAGAGCCTAACATATAAACTTGGGCAACTTGTGGCCCTCCTGGGGTTTTGGCCTACAACTCCTATCAGCCCTGGCCACAATAGCCAATGGTGAGGGATGGAGGGAGTTGTAGGCCAAAATCTCAGGAGGGTCACAAGTTGCCCACCCCTGATATAAACAAACAAAGAAAACGAAGAAGGAAGCAGCTGTCCCACAAGAATTGAAACCCGCAAAGGTGAAAACCCTCAGAAACAATGATGGACTTCAGTATTTAAGTAAGGTACAAAATTAGGACAGATTTATAATATACAAAGACTTAATGCGCAGGATTGTTAAGAATAATTTTAGTACAAAGTCACACAATGTCCACATGAAAAACTCTGGTTACTCTGCTTCCTGCCAACTAACAAAGAGATTTGGAATGTATCCACTTAATTCAATGAAGACTGAGCTCCATGATGGCTGATGGGTGGCCAGTCACTGAACCCATTTCCAGCTTTCCACAAAATCTTCATCAGGAGCCAAGTTAGAAGTGGACCTCTGGAGTCTATACAAGTCTACACTAAGGTTGCCATTTTTTGTAGGGGCAGGAGAGATAGAGATTTCAGGTGGTGGTGAGGAGATTCTCAGCAAGGATGAAAGGATACATGCAAGATTAAACTGGTATATGATAAAAACAAATACATTTAACAACTGCGATAACAATCCTGTCATTCCTAGGTGCGGGTAATAGTATCTTTTAAGCTGGCAGCCAAAACATAAAGCTTCCATGAGCAAGAATCAGTAATTTAAACGCTTTCCACAAAGTTGGGAGCACCAATATACCAGGTTCTTCATATTAGCTGGGGAGTGGGGTTTAGTTCTGGAGGAACTGTTTTATTGCAGGTTTTCACCTTTGGGGGTTTCAGGATCCTAATATATGGAATTATTTTGCCTTAGGCAAAATTTCCAGGGAGGGGCATAACTAGCAGAAGCACATTTGCTGTTCTGTGGGTTTGGAGTGAGCTTTGTGCCTTCATGTCCTAATAGGGAATACCAGAATTCTCCCTTCTCCTCTCCCATTAAGCACCCTTACTATGCCCCAGAAACAGCCTGGAAACACTCTTTAGGCCATATCAAATCAACTTTCCTTGTAAGGTTGCCATCATTTTATTAGCCCACAATTCTTCCCCAATAACCCCAAGCCATCCATAGGATTGCTACCTTTCTTTCGGTCTTTCCAGGCTTTTGTGCTTTTTAGCAGCTGCATGGCAAGCAGAAATTCAGCAGGCAACGCTCTTCTTGGCTGGAGATAAAGACACAGTTTACACATCATGCTGCAATTCCTGGGTTGTTTAACCCAGGAATTGCTGCCTCCCACACATTTGTCGTTTCCACTTTCAATTAACAACAAAGCATTGTTGAGTTAACTTTGGGTTGTTTAACTTTAACCCACAAATAACCCAGAGTTTCTGGGTTCACATGCCATGAAACAACCCAGGAGTGGGGTGTTCCTGGGTTGTTAATTGAAAGTGGAAATGAGTTTGCAGGAGGCATAGGGAAAGCCTTCACTTGCTTAATTTCTGCATATCAGGCTGCTAATCAAAGTACAGGAGCGGGGTATTAAAAACACGCTTCCTTGCCCTCCAACAGCAACAGCTACAATCATCTGTAGCCCTTCCAACTGTCCTGAAAAACTGTGGATCACTTGAATTCTGTCTACTAAACTAAGATCCAGATCTGGATCTCCTGGTTGGGTGATTTAGAGTAGATCAGCAAGGATTTCTGACTCCCAGGCCACATCTATATGGCACTGCTTTGACCCCCCACCCTGTTGCAACTGCGCAGCAATGCAGCTTTCAGTCAGCATGCCCTGCGATACACTCGCGATGTACTGCGTGCTTCCCTTACAGACTCACCATGCCCTTTTTGCCATTTTACTGAAATGCGCAGCTGTGTAGTCCTGTGAGTGTGGGGGTGCAACACTTCAGTGGCTGTTTTGTATTTGAGGGGCTCTGCTGTGTCTTTCCATCCCTTTTTAGGTAAAAAGTGAGTGTTTTGTGCTCCTTCATTTCTGCACCATCAGTTTGTCAGTTCCCCAGCCCAAGACTCTCGCGATGGTTCGCACTCATAAGCATGAGCTCTACGTGCCTAGCGATCGCTCCAAAATGGTGGCTGGAGCGATGTTGGTCCTTCCCCAAGACACTCCCCCTCCTGGCCCTTGGGTACTGAGTCCACAAGCATTGTGAAGATACAAAGCTGCAAAACTGTGCAAAAGTGTGATTAAATAGATGAAAACACCCCTCTGTGCCTTTGTAACTGCACAGCTGCGAAGGGATGGGGGGAGTAAAGGGGCATCACAGAGTGATGCAGGCACTACGCATGCCTACAACACACCCACTGCAAAATGCGAAGTCGGTTTGGGGAAGGAACAGACGGCCCACAACCACGAGGAAACCCGCAGCAACCCCCCAAAAATCACAGTAAAATCACTCCTTGGAATGCCGCATTTTCCAGGCAAAATCCACAGATGGCTGTGAAGTCACAACTGCGACATCTATCACGAGGAACCTCGACTCGCACTTGCCCCGGAGTAAAATCCCGGCATGGATGGGGCCAACAGCAACAACAAAATGACTAGATTTGTGTGTGGAAGGACTGTGAGCTCTGTTTAGTTCTGGTACTCAAAACAAATGGACTTAGAATTCTTTAATTCTAAGTCTTTTGCACCAGGCTCTAGTTGATGGATCTTGGGTTCTTCTAAAAAAAAACAAACCCTAAGTAGATCACATAAGCCTGAAGTCTGTCCACCCTTATCCTTAATGAAGACATAACCATTTAAATCTCATGTCTACCAACAAACCATAAGAGTTACGAATGATATATTTTTGTGTGTGCCAAGCCATCTGCTCTGCAATAATATAGCTTTGCACTAATCATCACCTGTAACTTCATCACATCCTCCATTGCACCAAATGAATATGCTAGGTTTACCATGTTTCTTTCTGAGAGAGCTCCTCTGCCTTTAGACAGCAACTTGACACACATAAACTAAACAGGTGAAACTTTCCTGGCACAGACATAACCTGGTAATGGTGAAACTTTAATTCTTGCATGTCAGGCTGCTGTTAAAGCAACAGCTGGCAACCCTAAAAAAACACGTGCACAAGAATGATGCAGCAGTTATGCACCTTTAACAATTCCATTGTACAATGCAGTATCAGACAAACTACACATGCAGAAGCAAGGCTGTTTAGCTTCTTCAAAACTACAACACCCATGATGCAGTGTGACAACAAGCGAAAACACAAGCTAATACACTGAACAACTGAGAAAGTGGCAACTAATGGGAGCAAGCATTGAATTTTGATTTGGTCAATGGATTTGCCATGGAAATCCATTCCTGGAGGCTTGAGAAAGAGAACTAGCAATACAATTCTTCTTCCTGTAGGCTTTGCTCATACTGCACAGCAGGTCTATTGGTAGCGGCCTAATCCAGTTCATGGCCAGTCCTCCCATACTAACGCCCAAAGCTCCCATTTGTTTGCTTACAATCTGCTCTTCAACACTGACCCAGCATTCTCTGCTGGATTGTTTGATTCATTAGCTTCCACTGGAGCTGGGGAACTCCCCATGAAGCCGGGGCAATGGACTACATCACTAACGGCTTCAGCAAGTCCCCCTCCACCAGATTTCTCCTTCCCCCACCTCCACTGAATCGGACACTCCAGCATGAATCAACCTCTGAATCAGCAATGAGGGAACAACCAGCACTTAGCAGCGATCAATACAGGCTCTGGCTAAGAGCTGTTCATTACATTGGCCAAAAGCCAAGCCCTGCCTCCCAGTTCCAAGGCTGGCATTCAACCAAAGGCACCCCCCCCCCCGACTCAAAATATTTTATCTGTTAGGAGATATTGGCAGAGCCAGGGAAGGTGGCTTCACTAAGGCTGGAGAGATGCTAAGTCAGAATACAGAGTTATACCACTCTTGACAGAAACGTGAAAGCCAAACCCCATCCAGGTGGACCATTTGCAGACCTTCGGGAAAAGATGTGACTGTGGACACTGAGATTTGGGATCAAAGAGGAGGTTTGGTTGGAACAAGAGAGGTGCTTCTGGGCCCATACCTTTAACCCTCGGAAGCCAACCTCTCCACGCCGAGCGCATAAGGCCCCATACAGGGTGGAGTTAATTTATGCCATTTGCAACCACAGGATGCGGTGAAGGCCCTGAGCTTAGGTTACATATGCAGTGGAATGAAGTGGAGGAGTGGGCTGTACCACTTCAGACTGCAGGGAGATCTCACATTTTATAAACATTCTTTCATACATAAAAATCTGCATGGAAAAAAACCCCTAGCCCCACAAAAGTGGGCTGTCTCCCTGATGTGCTTGTAGTAGCTTTAGTTTGTTTGTGTTTTTACTTATCGGGAGTTCTTAACATCGGGAATCATTAAAAAATGTGATATTCCCTCTGCGGCCTGAAGTGATACAGTCTTTAGGGTGGCCAGGTATCCTTTTTATAGAGGACAGCCCTCTACTTGAAGGTGTCCTCTATTTGATGAGTTGCCCAGGCCAAGTCTAGTTTAAAGAAAAAGGACCATAAGAAGGGAGAGCAGGGAAGGGCCTTGAGTTGCCCACCCCGAGTTAGCACCTGGACCAGAGATTGCCCAGGCATGCAGGTCACCTAGTCAGTCCTCTTCACTATATTGAGACATACTTAAATTATAGTTACTATTTCTAAATTTGCATGTATACATATACATGAGCACATGCAAATGTTATGCAAATTGGCATCCTCTTTTGGCCTCTTTTTTGACAATGCGTAAGTGGCCACCCTACTCAGAATTCTCTGTCCTTCATTCTGATGCTTGCGCAGACCAGCTCTTTGGTGGCTTTTTAAAAAAAGTTGAGAGAAACTCCTGGAGGAGGGCTCTACCAGTAGCTATTATACTAGTCATGATAGCTAAACTGAAAGCCCATGTTCAGAGGCAGTATACCTGTCGACACCAGCTACTGCACAAGATAACAGGCTTCCCAGAGGCATTTGGCTGCCCACCATTGGAAACATAATGCTGAACCCACAGCCAGCATCAGTACCTGGTACCATTGAACAGCTGCTGAGGTCCCAGTGCCCTGGCAATAGCCACTGCTGATGCCTGGGGCCTGGGCTAGGTCTGGGAGCTGCTCGCCATTTCAATTTCTCACAATTCCCAGACTGATTCTATATTGGGGGCATTCTGGGTAGTTAAAATAGCAACTGGCTTCCAGTCAGTACAGACCACAGGGTTGCTGCCCACTATTATTACCACCACCATCACCAGGTAAACCTGCAGATGGGGGTGGGAGAGACTGATGTAGGAGTGGGGGTCCACCTGAGGACACTTTGAAAAGCATCCCCCTGCCCCCAAAAACCTCTTGCTTTGGCTGGATGAGAT
Organism: Heloderma suspectum; assembly: GCF_057233095.1. Lineage (NCBI taxonomy): Eukaryota > Metazoa > Chordata > Lepidosauria > Squamata > Helodermatidae > Heloderma > Heloderma suspectum. The sequence continues at coordinate 174,062,440 of NC_139459.1, forward strand.
TACTCTTTCCTCTGACCCAGCAGTGCGTTTCTTAGGTTCTTATGAGTGAAGGAATTCTACTGGTGTCAAATGCTGCATTAGCAATTTCCCCATCATGCTGGGAGGAAACTCCTCTAAAATAAAGTACAGGTCACATCCAAAAGCACCAGAAAGGCTCTGAAAGTTGGGTTTGGGGAGAAGACAACCTTTTGGGGCAACATTTTAAAATATATTTTTCATAAAGGGAATTCTGAAAAGTATTATAGTGGGGGACATTTAGACTGCCAAAGTTGGTCCGAAACAAAGGAGGATCTTACCTGACTCCTGTTGGTTTAATAATTGTACAGAGGAAGGAAATTTTAGGAGAAGGGCCATAGCTCAGTGGTAGAGCACTGGCTTTGCATGCATCAGGTCCCAGGTTCAGCCTGGGCATCTCCAGACAGGACTGGGAAAGGGCCCTGCCTGAAACCTCAGAGAGCTACTACCAGTCAGTGCAGACAATTCTAAGATTGATAGACCAATGCTATGACTCAGTAGAAGGCAGCTTCCTATGTTCCTTTCTATTTGCCTATGAATTTTGGCAGGTGCGGCTCGGCACAGAGGGATTTTGAAAGCTACATCTGCTGAAATTCCATCTTCAGCATTACCCTTAAAGGCACAGGAGCCCTACCCGCCTTTGGATCTGGTTAGCTTAGAACCTCTCCCTCAATAGCTTGGGTTGCCAACTGACCAGAAAAGGGCTTGACCTGCTCTTATGCCTTTTACAGCAGACTGGTGTGCAAAAATCAGGCTGTGATTCATTGTTGTTGTTGTTCAGTCGTTCAGTCGTGTCCGACTCTTCGTGACCCCATGGACCATAGCACACCAGGCCTTCCTGTCCTGCGCTCTCTCCCAGAGCATGATGCTAAACATCACCCTCTGCTTGTGTCAGCAGATGAAGCTGTTGCTAAAAGGACAGTGACCAAGGCCCACTGAAAAGTTAGCAAACCTATATCTATGTCAAAATTAGCAGCTGCTGCCCCCTCGCCAAATGCTTTACCAGGACAAGCTATGTTTCAAGATTATAGCCCACCTAACTGTCATAAGTCATACTCAAGGTGAGTTGTTATAAAATAAAGATGTTGACTAAAACAGCCTTGCCCCAACCCAGCCTCCTCCAGATGTATTGGACTACAAGTCCTACCATTGCTGACTTTTGACCATGCTGGCTGGGGATAATGGGAATTGTAGCCCAACACATCTGGAGGGGGCCAGGTCGAGGAAGGCTGGACTAAAAAACAATGCCCGCCAGAATAAAGTGGTCCCATTTTAAAGTAGGCAGATAAGCCTCCCTTGGGAAGCTATTCCAGAGTTTTGGTGCCACAGGTGGAAAGTGCTGCTGAACCCAGAACACCACTACTACAAGAAAGTCTCGCCACAGCATTCTGAACCAATTGAAGTTTCTGGACCATCTTTAAGGGCAGCCAACACTGACTGTGTTGTAGTAATCCAACTTGGAAGTGACTTGGGTATGGATAACCAAAGCGAAGTCTGATTTCTCCAGGAAAGAGTGCAGCTGGAGAACTAGATGGAATTGGCAAAAGGCACTCCTGGCTGGCATTGTCAGCTATATCCACAAGCAGACGTGGATGCAGGAGTTCCCCACCCAGACTGCAAAACTGTTAAGGGGAAGTGAAAGCCCATCTGTTATAGGCTGAACACCACTCCCAAGATCACAGGTACCTTTGACCAGCAGTACTTCATTCTTATCTGGGTTAAGCTTCCGTTTGTTCACCCACACCCACTCCAAAACTCCTCCCGGACACCAGTTTAGAACATCCACCGCCTGGGATCAGATGGACAAAAAATGCGAAACAAAGCTGGGTATTGTCAGAGTACTGATGATATCCCAGCCCAAATCTCTGGATGACCTCTCCAGCAGTTTTGTGTAGGTGTTAAAGAGCACAGGGGACAAGATGGAACCCTGCGGCACCCCACCAACGGCCACAAAGTGGAACAGTAGCCCTCAACACAGTGCCAGTCCCACGTTTCTGAAGCTCCTTGAGCAAGACATCTACAAGGAGCCCTCTTCCTCAGTGAGTCTGCCTTTTGACCATCATTGTCATCTGCTGCTATTGCTCTTCCTCCTCTCTCTCCTCATTGGTACCACTTGCTTGCTTAACAGGCAGATTGCCAGAGAGCAAACAGGCAGAGGCATCCTCCGCTCTTTCTCACCGCCCACCATTTTTCCGGGCCAGAGCAAGAGGCAGGTGAACAAGCAGGCTGCAATGGTGAAGAGGAGGAACAACTCCAGGGGGCTCTTGTCAGTGGACTCCTGTTGGGGTGTGGGCCCCTGGCAGGTGCCCAACCATGCCTACCCTTGATGCTGGCTCTGCCCCAACTTTATGTTCTGGGGTCTACTCTCCATGAAGGACCAAATCTGAGTCCTCCAAGCCCATCCTGGCAGGGAGATGATACTGTGGTTAATAGTATCAAAAGCTGCTGAGAGGTCCAGGAGAATCAACATGTTTGTACTCTCTTCAACCATGTCCTGGTACAGGTCATCCATCAGGCAACCAAGGCAGTTCCAGCCCCATAGCTGTGCCAGGAATTAGCCTGGAAGGGATGTAAACAATCAATTCCACACAAGAAAACCTGAAACCAACTGTGCGGCATCAAACACCTTTCCCCAAGGAGACACATTTTAGGTAGGCCGATCAATCGCAATTTGTAGGAGGGCTTGGTTAAGCAACAGCTTCTTTAGAAGGGGTTTCACTACAGCCTCCTTAAAAGGAGCCATGTCCTCAACTTCTTTCAGTGAAGCAGTTATCGCCTCTAACCTTGACCCAAACCCTCAACCCTTTCCTGGAAGAGTTAATGAGCCACAATGAACACAGGTTGAAAGGCAAACATGAGTAGGCCTCATTACTCCAAGGATCTTGTCCATATCCCCGGACTGCACAAACAGGAAAGGATTCATAACAACTGGCTACATGGGGCTCTGTAACCGTGGCATTGAAGAACATAGACTAGCCTTCCCCAAACTGGTGCCCTCCTGATGTTTTAGACTACAACTCCCATCAGTCCTGATCAGCATGGCCAATGGTCAGGAATGCTGGGAGTTGTAGTCCAAAACATCTGGGGGGGACCAGGTTGGGTAAGACTGGTATTTGCAGTGCTGTTCCCCAGATCTACAATGCTATAGATCAACCTTCCCCACCCAGGCACCCTCCAGATGTATTAGACTGCAAATCCCATAATTCCCATAATTAGCTGGGAATTATTGCAGTTGTGGCCAAACACATCTGGAGGGCACCCAGTTGGGGAAGGCTGATCTATAGATTCAGGGGTGGGCAGCTTGTGGCCCTCGAGATGTTGCTGGACTGCAACTCACCATTAGCTGTGCTGACTGGAGCTGATGGGAGTTGTAGTCCAGCAATATCTCGAGGGCCACAAGTTGCACAGCCCTGCTTTAGATGCTTTCCCACTGTATTCCATTCTCCACCTCATTCAAAGCACCTTCCTAAAATAGGGCTGAGTTGCAGCAAGTGCCCTCCCCCTAGATTCACTGCTTCCAACTCTTATAAAGTGACAGAATCCTTAACACACACACACACACACAAACACACACACACCCTGTAGCCCAGCCTCGCATGCCCACGTCAGCTCTCAATTAGCTCAAAGTCTGTGACAGCCACCTCTCTTTAATCTGGATCCTTCAAAGCCAGCTCAGCGGCAGGCGAGTGACAGTGACCCCGATATGTCAGTGCTCAGGAGAGATGCGCCCCGGAAAAACAACCATCACAGGCAGAAGACTCATACGTACCCCTGAATCTCCCTCCCTTCATAGAGGGGTGAACATGGAACTGTGAACTTGAAAGGGGTGTGTGTTATAGCTCAGTGGTGGAGTCCATGCTTTGCAGATAGTTCTGGCGTTAGACCTGTGGCATCTTCCTTTAAACGGATCTCTGGCAGCAAGACAGGGTGGCGGGGGGGGATGAACATTTTCTTACCATGGATTTCTATTCCTGGAGCACCACCAGGCGCATTCCATACTTGGAGATGGTGCTTCCACCAAAGGTGTGGAATGTTTTCCACGGAGATCAGGAAAACTCTACTGCGCACCTGCCGATGGGCCTGACCCAACAGTGTTAAGGGCTCTCTGCCCACAGACCTCTCCCAGGAGTGCTAGCTTGGTTGGGGTTGGGGAGAGAGAGATTGGGGGGAGGGGAAAATTCTCGGTAAAGATTAAAGGATAAGTTCAGGATTACATTGCAAAAAAAGCACGACTGTCATCACTATTTTTTAAGTCTCCATAATAACTACAGCAAAGTTATCAACACAAATCAGAGCACAGTTCTTTTTTTAAAGCAAAAGGATTTGTGCCTTTCAAGATGAATAGCAAGCACATAGGCCCATTTACATTGTTTATAATAAAATAGTCACTTGAGGCATATAGCTGCTGAGAACTGGCCAGAAGTTCAAGTGCCCTTGAGGCTTAATAATCACACTATGGTGTAAACAACACAACAAAATAACATGGAGAAAGCAGCCTGCTCTCCCTGAGTGGCACCCCACAATCCCAGAGTTCGGGCTTTCCCCACTTTCAAACTATCAGAATCCAGGACTCCGCCCATCGGAACTGATTATTAATTTCTGGAACAAATGATTCCGGGGCTCTGAGGCCATCATGGAAGCTCTCCCTCTATTCCCACATTTGCAAGCCCAGGCTAAGGGGGAATTACATTCTGTACCACCATACATGCTCAGAGGCACTCTCCTCCTCAGGGTCGGCCCTATCATTAGACAGAGTGAGGCGGCTGGGGGGCAGGGAGTAGCAACATGGTGTTGGAGGACGGGGGTCACATGCTGGGTGGCCTGCCTGCTGCACTCATGTGTGGTGGAGGATCCTTCCTGTCCCATTGCCAACGTTGCAGTAAGATTCAACTGCTAGTCCAGCTGGCTTCTGTTTATGGAAACGGGACTTGGAGGGTGGGGAGGCACCAGCATCTTCTCCCAGTGGTGTAGTCCTGAATTCTGAAGTGCAGGTGCTCATCGTGACAGTCTCCATAGCCACACCCCCAGGGAGAGTCCAAAAAGGCAGGCACTGTTGAACCATATCAGCAAACCAGTTCTAGCTGTTTTATTTCCACTAGCAGTTCCCATAAGCCATCATTTTATAAAGCCTAATTGCCCATTCAAGACCAAGCCACCTCAAAATATACTGCATTACAACAGGGATGCCTTACAACAATGCATTGCTGCTGAGAAAATTCATTGCTCCACCCCCAGATACTGTGAGGATTGCAACAAACCTAGGAGGGAACACAGGAGCCTGAGGGGGTGGCAGATGATGTCATAGTCCCTGCTAATTGAAAAGTCCCTGTGTCTCAACCCTATGCAGGGCCAGCCCAAGATGTTTTGCTGCCTGAGGCAAAGGACAAGATGATGCCGCTCCCATTCCTTGTACAAAAAGCCAACTGCATTGGCAGATGAATCTCTGTCCAACACTGATGATGGAACAACGTCCTCCACTGCACCTATAGGCAGCACGCTAAATTATGGGGGACAGAGCAGGCTGCACAGTGCACAGCCCTCTCCACCAACCCCTTGCTGCTGCCTCCCAGCATCTGCCACCTGAGGTGATTGCTTCACTCTGCCTAACGGTAGGGCCAGGCTGGCCCCTATGAGAGACCAGACTCTGCTACATCACTGTCTTCTCCATCTGAGGCAGCAAAATATCTTGGGCCAGCCCTGCTCCTTATTGTTGGTTCACACTTCCATGGCTGAGTGCTGTGAATTGAAAAGACTCTTTAGCAGGACTGGGCCTCGGGAAAGCCTGACTCAAGTGAAATACTGGCTCCAGAAAGTTCATTCTCTAAACATTATGGAAAACTAGGCATCAAGCTATTAGGAAAGTAAATAACATTTCCACATGTTAGTCAACGCCCTGCAGGGCCAATTACCATCAAGTGCCCTGTGGGAAGGATTCCAGGAGAGAGAGGAAGAAAAACGAAAACCACCTCACAGCCTGCTCCAGATGGACTTCCTTCTCCCCCCCCCCATCAACTACTGTGGGGAATAGACGTTATAAATTGTTTATTTTAATAAGTTTGTGATTTAATTAATGTAACTTTGTTACTTCGGATTTGTATCCTAAAAGTGGGGGATATAAATAACTGTAACAGCATAAACAAACACCGTCCCTCTGCAAGGTGTAGAGATGCCAACCTTTACACTGCCCCCTGGCTCCTATGCATTGAACCAGCAGCTTGGCCTGTAAACATTCCCAAATTCATCTCTCTACGCCAGAGGTGAGCAACTTGCGGCCCTCCAGATGTTTTGGACTACCGTTCCCATTGTCCCCAGCCAGCATGGCCACTGGTGAGGGATTATGGGACCTGTAGCCCAAAACATCTGGAAGGCACCAGGCTGCTGACCCATACTATGCTGTGATAAGCTACACCTGCTGATTTCTGCACATCACGTTGAAGGCACAGGAACAGGCAAGCCAGTTTTTTTCCTGGTCAGTTGACCACTCTAACAGCCAGACAAAGAGAGAGAGAATGTTAGGAAATGGATATTGTAGATAATCATAACAGTGTGGTAAGAAACAGTATCAAGCTATTGATAAAAGCACAGGAGCAGGCCAGGAAAACGTTCTGCTCAGCCTGCAAACCTAACAAGGTGTTCCATTTGCTGGAACGAGCTTGGCCTTGGAGCCAAGTATTTCGTGAAAAATCTTAAATTGATTGATTTAATTTTCCTTCTGTAACCACCACCACCATTCTGCATTACCTGAAACACAGGTCTGGATTTCTTCAGAATACGGTTTGAAAGGGAGACTGCAACAGACTGCTTTTACCTTTAAAGTCCAGCCAGTGCCCCCCCCCCAAGCCATGATATCCAGCTACCTGCCACCTCCACCTTGGATCAGACTAACAGCTTCCTCCCTCCATCACTGATATAGATTTTCAGTAGCCCTTACAGTCCTTAGCTTTGTCATTAGCACAAGAATTATAGCTCCCATTTTACAATGGCAAGCGTCTGCCTTTAGCAGCTGCATAACAGCCAGAAATCAACAAGTAAAGCTTTTTCTCAGCATGGGGCAGGGGAGGGGGGAAGTTGCCTGTTGACGTCTACCTGCTCCACAGCTGCAAAAGGCACAGAGTTTGCCTGTATGCCTGCTGGCCATCCTAGAACCTCCAGTGCTAAAGGTCCAGGTGTAGCAGGGGTAGGCCTGGGGGCTAAAATGGACCCTCCAGGGCTCCCCACATGGCCCCCCCAAACCACAGATTGTTGGTGGTTTCCCAGCTGTTCCCGGTTTGTCCCCGTTCTGAAAGACTGAAATGCCTCTCCTAAGGCTTAGTTAATGGCAGTAAGAACTTCAAGCTACCATGTGCAGGGGTTTTCTTTTTGTATTTTGGCACCACCCCCTTTCCCTTTGGCTCTGCCCACCACTGGAATGCTCCCCACAGAGGTTCCCCACCATGGATGATAGGATTGCCAACTGACCAGGGAAACAATGGTTTCACTTGCACTTGTGCCTTTAGCAGCAGGATGATCTGCAGAAAACAGCTAATGATGCTTTTGGAACATGAGCATAAGAACATAAGAAAAGCTGTGCTGGACAAACCAATGGCATATCTAGTCTAGCATTCTACTCACAAGGTGGCCAAGCAGCTGCCTATGGGAAGCCCACAAGTAGGACATGAGTGCAACAGCACCCTCCAGCCCATGTGCCCCAGCAACTGGTAATGAAAAGCACACTGCCTTTGATATATAGCCATCATGACCATTGATAGACTTACCACCAGTGAATTAATCTAACCCTCCTTTTAAAGTTATCTACCTTGGTGGCCAACTTCAAACCTTATGAATCAGTAATGGCTGCACATTGAATTGATGTTTAAAGGCACAGCTGCAGAGCCTAGATGAAAAGCTGGCAGACTTACCATGGAGATGAGCAAGTATTAAAGGGTGTTACTTTTCCTTAAAATCCTCTTTTCCATTGTCAATTCCCTTAATTAAGGATGGTTATTACTACAGTCATTGATTCATTTCACCCAAGTGCTTGGAAAATGCCGATCAATTACAAACTCTTTTGTTATTGACAAAAGAAGGGAGGGAGGAGAGGTGCTGCCTTATTTGAATTACTAGTCTTGTCTTGCATTAAGAGATTTATTTATTTATTTATTGCATTTATACCCCGCCTTTCTCCCTCTCGCAAGGAACTCAAGGCGGCTTACATTATCCTCCTCCTCACCGTTGTATCCTCACAACAACAACCCTGTGAGGTAGGTTGGGCTGAGAGTCTGTGACTGGCCCAAAGTCACCCAGTGAGCTTCCATGGCCAAGTGGGGACTAGAAACCGGATCTCCCGGCTCCCAGTCCGTCACTCTCACCACTACACTACACTGGCTCTCTATGGCCCAAGAGATGGCCCAAAACAAGCTCATTTCATTCTATGAAAGTTGGAATTCTTACAGTTTTATCAGGAATCACTGGACCAAGACAAAAAGATAGCCTTGGGAGTGAATGTTGCATATTTAATCTTGGTCAAAAGGGCTCCCTAATAAGGTATTTGGGTCTTGTCCCCTTGCAGGAACCTTAAAATGCAATTGAAGGGCAGGGGTGAAGCCATGATGGGTGTGGGAAGAATTCTACAGCCTGTTCTGCAGAGTAAACACACCAGCCTTACCATAGTAGAAACTAAAAACAGGTGAATGTCTCCATTTTGTAAAACACTAAATTTCATGCAAGTTTAAAATATAACAATATGTTAAATTAATACCTTAGATCAGGGGTCCCCAACCCACAGGCCAGTACCGGTCCGTGGCCTGTTAGCAACTGGCCCACAGTAGGGGTGTGTGAAACCCCCTCACCTTGGGTCCACGGGGGTCTGCAGGGGGGGAGGCAATCTGCCCCCCCCCCCGAGTCCTCACCGGCTCCGCTCCGTGGCGAGTCCGCAGAGCTGCTGGCTGGCTCCGGCTGCTGGCGGACTCCTGGCCGCTGGGACGCAAATGGCATCCCTGTTCTTCAAGTAATAGGCTACGTAAATCTTTACGTAGTCGATTACTGCAAAGAATAGGGACGCAAATGGCGTCCGCTACTAGGACACCATCTGCGTCCCAGTGGCCAGAAGTCCGCCAGCGAAACCACCACCACCACGGTCCGTGGAAAAATTCTCTTTTATGAGACCAGCCCCTGGTGCCAAAAAGGTTGGGGACTGCTACCTTAGATGCCTTCCTTATTTGTGGAGAGAAAGAGACATTTTAAACCATAAACATTATTTGACATGGAATATTTTAATCTGGTTTCATATTATTCCAGAATTAAATAAACTGTCTCCATTGTTCTAACTGAGGCTCTCCATCTTTGTTTAGTCCAAGGGTGGGCAATCTGTGGCCCGCCAGATGTTTTGGCCTACAACTCCCATCATCTGTCACCATTGGCTATGCTGGCTAGGGCTGATGGGAGATATAGGCCAGAACATCTGGAGGGCCACAAGAAGTCCATACCTTGTATATCTCAAATGCATTAAAGTTTTTCAGTAACATATCATGCCGTCACAGCTTTCTTATTCATCTCCTTTTCTTGATGCCAGGAAAAACTTTAGTAGCTGCTGTTAAAGGCACAGGAGAAGCAAAGACATGAAAGAAAAAAGAAAAAGGCAACCCTGATTGGGGGTTGGACTCGATGGCCTTGTAGGCCCCTTCCAGCCCTACTATTCTATGATTCTATGATTTTATTATCACAATTATTTCCATTCTAAAGATGTGAAAACTGATGTCAAAAGCTAGCAATTTATGAAGCTGCCACCCTCTCCCATAGCTTAATCTGGGCCCAGTCCCACAGGAGGGATGAGCATAGCCCTAGAACCTTCTTGCGGTGGTATGTCTCAAGCTCTGGCGCAAATGAAGTACTGATGGTGGCAGCGAGCCTATGCAGAATGTATTTCCCCACACTTCTGAAGAAATGCAGCTCAATCCAGGCATCTGGAATTTAAAAAGGCAGGGCTTCTAAAGTGGGCGCAAGTTCTAGCAGGCAGGGGCCTCCAATACTTCAGAAATTAACTGTTGACCCCACCATGTGCCAATGGAGTTTAAAGCTGGGCTTTATTTATTAGAAGCACCTCCTCTTATTTTCCCCCAGGGGGCTCAGGGCTTGCGTGCATGGGGCTATCCCATTTTGTTCTTACACAAAGCTTGTGTGCTGGTGCAGAAAGAGAGGGAGAGGGTGATTCATCCAAGGTCACCAAGTGAGCTTTATGGTTGAGAAGCAGCTGGGATTCTGGTTTGCTCTGTTCATGCAGAAAAGGGCAACTAAAATGATCAAGGGGCTGGAGCATCTCCCCTATGAGGGAAGGTTACAACAGCTGGACTTGTGTAGTTTGGAAAAAAGGAGGGTAAGGGGAGATGTGATAGAGGTCTACAAAATTATGTATGGTGTGGAGAAAATGGATAGGGAGACATTTTTCTCCCTATCTCATAATACTAGAATCCAAAGGGGTCATCCCATGAAGCTGATTGGTGGGAGATTCAGGACAGATAAAAGGATTTCCTCACACAGCGTGTAGTTAAACTATGGAATTTGCTACCACAGGATGTGATGATGGCCACCAGTTTGGATGGCTTTAAAGGGGGGTTAGATGAATTCCTGGAGCAAAAGGCTATCAATGGCTGCTAGGCTTGATAGCTATGTGGTACCTCCAGTACCAGAGGCAGTGAGCCTATGTACACCAGTTGCTGGGGATCATGGGAGAGAGGGTGCTGTTGCACTTATGTCCTGCTTGTGGGCTTCCCATGAGCAGCTGGTTGGCCCCTGTGTGACCAGAATGCTAGACTAGATGGACCCTGGGTCTGATCCAGCAGGGCTCTTCTGATGTTCTTATGTCTTCAGCACCACCACCTTGGAGATTAGGTCCAAGGCATCCTTTCCCTACCTGGTGCGGATGGGGCAACACACCTGGTGAGTGCCATATTGGGGAAGGCTGGTATAAGGCCAGGGCTGAACGTGAGCCAGGCCTATAATCTCTTCTTCCTGAGAAGAGTTCAAGCCTGAGATGCTTAAAATGCTAGAAAGGAGAATCCTTTGAGAATTACCCTTTTGGGGGCAGCAGTGGGGGCTTGTTTTCTTACAGCACCTGCTCTTATGCTTTAATCACTGTCCCAAGATCTCTGAATACTGTCCCAGGCTGGTCTAAGACATTTGGATGCCCCAGGCAGAAAATCTAAATATACATATTAAAAAGGTAAAGGTGTCCCCAACCAGTCGTGTCCGACTCTAGGGTGTGGTGCTCATCTCCATTTCTAAGCCGAAGAGCCAGCGCTGTCCGAAGATGCTTCCGTTGTCATGTGGCCGGCATGACTGAACACCGAGGTGAACGGAATGCTGTTACCTTTCCCGCCGAAGTTGTACCTATTTATCTACTTGTAATTTCTTGCTTTTGAACTGCTAGGTTGGCAGAAGCTGGGACTGAAGACGGGAGCTCACTCCGTCACGCAGCACTCGGGTCTCGAATTGCTGGCAGGTTGACACCTTTTGACCTGGTCCTTTACCTCTGCCAGCAATCTGCTGCCCTCCAGATGTGTTGAATTACAATTCCAGAAGGCAGATCTGTGCCTTTAACAGCCATGGTATCACCTGCTGATTGCTGTAGATTACATTTCTCTCCTGGTCTTGAAAAGCTTCAGCTGCTAATTCCTGTGAATCAAACTGCTCTTAGGGGCACAATTCCCCACCCCCCACTGCCAACCCTAAGCAAGAATTCTCCTGTGCACACCTCATTGAAATGAACAGAGGTGCATAAGAAAAGTTCTAGTCCACACACAGTGCCTTCTTGGTTTGCGCTCTAGCAGGAAGGGCAGGGGAGGGGGAGAGAACTCCTTTGGAGCTGAGCCCTGACTCCAGTTAAGCCCTGAAATACAAGTGCCAACTGTCCAGAATAAAAAAGGCAAAACAAAAGACTGGCCTGCTCTTGTAACAGCAGCTTGATGGGCAAATATAAGCAGCTGATGCTTTTCACAGCATGGAGATGTGTCATCACTTGCTAATATCAGCAAGTCAAGCACAGATACAGAGGCCGGTTGAAAAGTTGGCAACCCTACCTGAGTACCAGTGTGGTGTAGAGGAGAGAGATTGGACTTGGTTGGAAAATCTGGATTCGGGTCTCTGCTCAGCTATGTAACTCTTTGGAGAAACGAGGGATCGAACCTGGGGCCTCCTGCGTGCAAAAAAGGTGCTCTATCACACTGAGCTATGGCCCCTCTGCCTAATGACAGCACTGTTAGAACAGTGGGCCCTCTCTCGGGCTTGGGGCCCTGGCAAATGCCCAGGGTTGCCCCTGGGGGCATTGCTAGGCACTTACAAGATTCAGGGCCCAGGCTCATAGGACACAAATCTCCATTAATTTGCACCCCCTGACCCAGCTCATCCCCCAAAGTGGACTTCTTTTCTCCTAAGCTTAATCGCCATGCAGAGGAAGTTAACCCTTCCCTCCCCAGCTGGAGCCCCCTTGAAAATTGTCCCCTGCATGGCAATCAAGCTGAGAAAAGAAGCCTTCCATTGTGACCAATTGACACTCAGGGCTCTGTGGAATAGATCTGGGCCCCTACCAATGCCCCTGGTTGCCACCTTCTGGAGCTGGCCCTGTTGGATGACCTCAGTCCAGCCTCTCTCTCAGCCTAACTGACTTCAGAGGGCCATTGGGAGGATGAAATAGCTCCCGCTCACTTCAATGGGTCTGGCACAGGAGACCTTCCCTGTGGGCTGTGCCATATAGGCTGGACCTTTCTCTCCATCTGCTGCCTGAAGCAGCCATTTTATCTCACTTTACGGCAGGGCCAACCCTGGCCTCCAGTTTGGCCCAGACCAGTGAAAGAGTCCCCGCTTTGTAGAGGCTTCTCCCAATAGCGTTATTCAATTTTCTAAGCCACTTCCATCCCACCTTTCTTGAGAGGCTGACTGACAACCTGGCACAACGAATACACAAGGACAGCCTACAGGCCAGGAACTGTGGCTGTTTTGCAAACATTTAGCATACTTGGGAGTAAGAAAATTTTAATGACAGTATTTACCACCCTGCCTCCCCCTGACACTTTCCCAGTTAGCCCTTTCCCAATAGCCTTATTGCTACCTCAGCTCTGGGGTCACCAAAGCCCCTCAGAATCTCAACTTCAAAGATGGGGTGATAGTGGTGTGTGGCTTTTGTCAAAGGGGGGTGGGGGCAGAGAACAGATCTCTTTGCTGTTTACCCAAGATGTGGCATGGCAAGCTAGAGTTGCTTGCCACCTTTCTCCTGGCTCCTGTACCTGTAACGATCTTATGAGAAGTGGACATCCCACACATGCAGCTTTCCCCCTATCATGGCATCTCTACACTGGTATAGGCTTGACATGTTAAATTTCTGCCTATCATTGTGCAGCAGTTAAAAGCATAAGAGCTGGGCCAGTAGAAAGGTGGCATCCCCTGGGAATGGCTCTGCAGATGGAGCTGGATGCTCTTAGGTTGACTAGTTCATGGCAGCTCAAAGACCTCTTTCTCTTGGATCTTCCATTGTCTTTTCTTCTGGATCCCTGGCTGGTTGTGACATGGCATACACAGAGTTGTCTCTCCTATGGCTGTCACCTTTTATAGACAGCAACTGCCTGAGGCACATAAATTAAGGATAATTTATCTCTACAGGGGGCACATGACTTCACTTGCTGAATTTCAGCATGCAAGACTGCTGTTAAAAATGCAGGATCAGTGGCAGTAAGAAAGGTGATAAGACATTTGAGGATGGTGCATAGGGTTGCCAAGTTTGTTTATGCTCCTGTGCCTTTTAGCAGTGGCTTGATGTGCAGAAACCAGCAGGTTTAGTTTAGTGCAACAAGGCTTCACTTGCTGGTTTCCACATATCAGGTTGCTGTTAAAAGGTTCAAGTGCAAGTTTGGCTGTTGGTTCCCCCCCCCCCCAGTTAATCAGCAACCTCAGTGGTGGATGGGAATAGGGGGCAATGCTAATCGGCAGGACTTCTGTGCTCAGCCTGATTGGCGTGTGGGTGTTCCATAAAAATAACATCCATCCTGTAATGTTTAGAAGGCTGGAGCATCCTGTTTACATATTTGTTAGTGCATCAGCATAATGGGTGGATGGCCTGTGCATGTGCAAGCTTTTTAACTGCAGGGTGTTACTTATTGGGGCTTTAAAAAAATACGACAACATGGGAAAATATTTCAAATACGCCACGTCTCAGCTGTAGGTTGAAGTGGTATAGACCCAGCACAGCTGTAGCAGGTGACTATGCTGAAGGATTGTTGAGTAAGGGTTGCCACTCCTGACCAGTTCACCAGCCATAGCTTGAACCCTCCCACTGCAATGGCCAGCTGCTTCCCATTCATTCTCTGCACCTGTTGTATGTCCTCTTCCTCCTCGGCTATGCAGCACACCTGTCCAGCATTAGAAATGGCAAGCTATTGTGACCACCGCACAAGCACATCGTAGTTATTCTGGAGTCATTACTGCAGAGTACAAGAACTAATTGTGCCTCTGTGCCAGGGGAAGGCAACTTGCGGTCTTTCCGATGCTGTTGGACTACAACTTCTCTCACCCTTGGCTATATGGCTAGGCTGCTGTGCTGTTAGCCCTGTTCCCATTTTATAGGACAACATGGTGCTCACCAGATGTTTTGGACTACAATTTCCATCAACCCTGACCATTGGCCATGCTGACTGGGGCTTATGGGAGCTGTAGGCAAACCATCTGGAGGGGCCAGGTTGCCTCCCCCCACCCCATTATAGATTGTATCAGCAACCTGCTTCACTTGCAGGGCTGTCGTGACCAAGGATCAAGACTGTAAAAGTCACTTTGTGAATTGCAATTATTTTAAAAACAACTTAAGATTTATATTTATATTGCACTTTCAAAGCTCAAACCACTTCACAAACATCATTGCGGAGATCCTTACAACAGCTCTATTGGATAGGTCAGTATTATTGTTCCCATATTGCAGATTGAGGGGGGGGGAGGCTGAGAGAGAGCGGCTTGAGTTCCGTGGCTGAGAGGAGATGAGGACAAGTAACATCTCAGATTGCACCTTATTCTTTTAGCCACTGCACCAGCAGTGCCACTCTGTAAGTGACTATTAAGGAGCACAATACACAGTCGTAGAATCAGGCAGGGTATGCGAGCGTAAAAGGAGTGTATTGCAGAGACTGTTGGGGTTGCTGCAAATGGTCTCTGTGGAGCAGCACACAGAGAATTTCCACCCATGGGGAGGGGGGGCGTCAATGGAGGCCAAGCCACCATCAGGTGGGCAGGTTTTGTTCCCATTGCAGCTTTGTCCCAAGTGCCATACTTTATGGCCATAACTCAGTGGTAGAGCATCTGCTTTGCATGCAGAAGTCCCCAAGTTTGATTCCCAGCATCTCCAGGTAGGGCAAGAAAACCCCTGAAACCCCGGAGAGCCACTGGCAGTCAGCGGTGACACTACTGGGCTAGATAGACCCATGCTCTGACTCAGTCTAAGGCAGCTTTGTGTGTCCCTATTTTCCCACTGGAGTGCCCTGCAGCCACTAGTATCTCAGATAGCTGTCTATTTCCTTTGCCTCTGTAGAATTCAATGGGGAGCCACTGGGAGCTGACACAGCCTCCAGCTGCATTTCACCGCCACCCATCGTTCTGTGACTTGGCATGATGCAATCTTCAGTTTTTAAGTGCATGACAAAAGAAAGAGAACATTGGAAAGAGGCTATTATGAGTAGGGCTGTGTGTGTGTATTAATCATACCCCAACAGTAGAAATCAGGATGGGAGGGGGCATTAGTATAGCTGGAAAGTATGCGAGTACGTCTGATGGATACAATTTGCATCGCCTCCATGGCTGGCAACACCCGCTCATTGGAATGTCACTAAGCCCCTGATGCACAGATAAATATTACATTGTTATTGTTTCCCCAGATCAAAGGCCCAGTTTTATTTAGATTCTCGGGGGCGTCTTAAGCAATGGAAGAAGAAAGGGGGGGGGAGAATCAGAGAAATTCAGGCACTCTGGTTTAATCATCTGAAAGGTGGACATTGTGAGTGAAGAGAGACTGAAATGCAGCTGCCCCTTGAAGGTATGGCTGGACTCTGAACACCTGTGGAGTTAATGTTCAAGTGGGTAATCTACTTCTATCACTCAGGTCTCTCTTCTTGTCCTCCCCCACCCACCTTAGCCCTCAACAAAGCAAGATTCTAGCCCTCATGGTTGCAACTTGCAAAGAAACATTTGACAGCATTAGGAGTAAGCCCAAAAGCCAGAGGAGAAATGGCTAATGCTGCTAGCTGTCAAAGCTATGGTTTTGGGCTCCAGCACAACCCCTCCCCATATTTGCTGCTTCGTAGAGTCAGCCATTCATTTCAAATTTGACAGTGGAAGACAGAATTCAAGGCTGCACAAAAAACACACATTCCTGTTAAACTAGGGCTATGGGACATGTGACCTTCCAGATGGGTGTTGGATTCCAATTCCCATCAGCCTTAGTCAGCCTGATCAATGTGAAGGATGATGGAAGTAGTAGTTCAACATCTAGAGCAGCCTTTCCCAACCTGGTGCCCTCCAGATCTGTTGGACTGCAACTCCCATCATTCCCAGTCAGCATGCCATGTTGGCTGGGAATGATGGGAGCTGAAGCCCAACACATCTGGAGGGCACCAGGTTGGGGAAGGCTGATCTGTAGGGACATGGGTTTCCCAGCCCTGCCATATACATGCCCAGCAGTGTGGAGATGAGGTTATGGAGGAGCACTTTGCACATGTTCAGATGCACTTTTGTGGCAGAGGGTCCTGATCTGCAGTCTGGAATTAGGATTCCAGGCTATCCCTGGCACAACTGAAGAGTGGTGTGTTCTTCTAACTCATGTAATTACCACATCCTTGCCCCAGTCTCCTTGTGCCCCCAATTTTTCGAAGGGGAAAAAAGGCAGGTTATTTGAAAACCGAACTCTCAGAAGCAAAATCAACTTATTTTCATATGGTTGAGCTGCAATACTTCCCCTTGGCTGTGCAGCTGGGATGGGGAGTTTCAATCTCACCCCCACCACCATACCAGGGTCTAACACAGCCTTCCTCAACCTGGTGCCTTCTGGACGTGGTGGACTACAGCTCACATCATCCCCAGCCAGCACACAAAAGCCATGCTTGGGGAAGGCTGGTCTAATGGCAGCCTGTATTTTTATGGCGCAGGTTCCCACAGGTGCATGACAAGAGCGCTCATTCTGCAAACGTGAAAGGCTGAGGTTTTCTCCTCCAGATTCGAGTTCAAAGGAACTCCAGAAGAAGACTCTGGGCAAAACATTATTCTGGCTTTGCTGATGTAGGCTGATCACGCTGCAACAAAGTCTGACAACTCCTGATCTAATAATTCCTTCCTGAACAAAAGCACTGGAAAAACATTTGGGGTGGCCCAAAGGGTGGAAAGATCAGGCATTTGCTGTGGCCACAACAACGGGCGAGAGCCCACTGACCCAACCAGATCAGCGTTCTCACTTTGCATGGAGTGAGAAATTCTCCATGGTGAGAACCTCACTTTGCATGGTGAGGAAATTCTCTTCTAGATCAGAAGGGGCCAAGAGCACCCCCAAAATGCTAGAACCAGCTCTGGGTGCTGGGTGTCAAAGAAACTCAGAAAGAAGAGGTGAACAACCAAGGTCACTTTCGTTTTTTGAGGTGCCTTAACTCCCCATGAGCAAGGGTGGATTCACAGTCCGTAATAAGCAGTTACCCGTAGGGCCAACAGTGATGATAAGCAGGGGGTAGGTGCGGACGAGGAGCAGTCTCTGGCCAAAACACAACTGGAAGGAAGCGTGTGTCGAGTGTGAATCTAGCCATGGGGCAGATACCTCTCCAGCCCATACAAACAAGCACAGCAGCACCACCTATGCCACCTTCCCCACTGTGATTTTGGAGACCTGGAGACAGCTCAGACTTTAAAAAAGAGGGATGTTTAGCCCCATTTCACCCCACATCCCTTCATCAAAACAAGGACAACACAGAGCAGGAAGCCAGTCAAAAATCATTGTTTGCATTATCAGTTGCTCAACAAGTACAGCCTTGTACAAGTCATTGATACATTAAATAAACACAAACGCCACCCCCCACCAATGGAAAGTGCAGCCGGAACCTTGTAATGATGAGGGTTTGCACCGCTTGAGTTCAGTCCTGCCCAGACCAGAGAGGGAATCAGCGCAAATATACATATACATATATATACTTTTATTTATTTATCTATAATATTTTACTCTGTATTAACAGCAGCAACAGCTGGATACATCTGGGACAGGTAGATTCAGGACTGACCGAGCATGCATAATGAAGGTTGTGGAAGAACAGGGGACCAAGAGGGGTGGTGTATGAATAAATCAGAGAGAAGAAGCTGTAAGATCACAGGTGTAGCTTGCAGAGTGGAATGCGGGGGAAGAGTCTTGGGAGGAAGAAAACCCTGTCCCCAGGACCATGTAATCCTAAGGGTGGAGCATGACACTGCTCTTAACCACGGCAGGAATGCCTCCCACTCTGCTTCTGAGCAGCTCCTCTGTTATTCCAGACTGTATTCAATGTTGGTCTTATATTCTTAAAGCAACCTGCTGAAGAACCAAGCCGCAGTTTGCCTTCCAGCCCACAAGGAGTGCTGTTGCAAAAAGGCCTCCTCAACTGGTGCTTCTTAAAGGGCCAGCAGTCACTGCCCCAAGGAGAAACAGAGCATAACCAGCATGCACATGACTGGGGAGAAATAAACCTGTTCTGGCCTAAGTGGGGGAGCCAATGAAGGAAGGCAGTTTAAGGAGAAACCATTTGAAAGGGGAAAGGCAGCTAGCTGAAGAGAGTTAAGCACCTTGCTAAAACAAAACAAGATGGAGAGAAGTGATCCAACTGGGGGGTGGGGTGGGCAGAAAGTGGCAGTATCTTCCACACTCCCCCCGCCCCCATGCCAGCAGTGCAGTCAAGGGCAAAGGGGATGAGTGTCACAGGGCGGAACCGAGCTCAGACGACGTCATCCAGGGCAGGCTCAGCATCAAGGGATGGGACACACTCCTTGCTGAGACGGACAATCTCCTGGGAGAGGACCTCCAAATCCTGGACAGAGGGGAAGGGGGGCATACGGGGGAGGGGAGGAGACAAAAAGGGAGGGCCAGGGAGAGAAGAAGACGCACGTTACCCAAGAAAGAAGACGACCAACATAGCACAGTTTTATGCTCTGCTCCCACTCAGGATAATGGGCAGGGTTGCCAACTGACTGGCAAAATCTCCATCCTGGCTACACGCTGATCTGCCAGATTCCTCCAGCTCCTGCTCCCAGGGCGCTCTGGCTTGCCCACGCGTACTTCTGGCTCCCACGAAGGAGTGGGAGTACCACACCAGGGGCAGGAGTAGTGTTTTTTCAAAACAAAAGTTGGCAACCCTCCCAGTGGAGGCACAGGCCATGAGGGGAGGGAGCCGCAGATTCAAGCAGAAGTTCGAGTTTGGGACAGGAGGATCATTTACTCTCTTGCCCCATACTGGAAATATAATTGATGCAGCTAAGAGTGAGGACTGACTCCCTCCCCAAAGAGGGGATGTCTCCCCGCCCTTCGGCAGGGCCCATCTGCATACATCAGTTCATTGTCCGGTTAAAAATTCCTCATTGATCATCATTGGGCTTGAGTTCAAAGGAAAAGTCTGGAAAGCAACAAAAAAATGGAGATAAAGAACCAATCACAATCAATAAGACAGAGAGAGAGAGAGAGAGAGAGAGAGAGAGAATGAACCAGGTGCAGATTTCGACAGCAAAAGAGCTTGTCTTGAATGCAAGTGACTCTCTCCTGTTTCACACACCTGCACGGAGGCCCTTTTACTTCCAGCTCCTCAGATCACACACTCCCTCGAGTATAGCAGGCCCTGGAGGGCTTGGCTCCCGTGGCAGCCTGGCCCACATCCACCCTCTCAACAGCATCTCTTCCAGTCACCGGCCACCGCCATGCCTGCAACCCTGTCATCACCTAACACGCAGCTGCCGTTCCCAACTGCACAGTGCCCCCTAGAGGCCACCGCTCAGACCACCCACACGACTTAATCTGCCCCTCAGCCCCACAGCACCCATCCCCCCCCCCATCCTCAGCACCTCTCTATGCTGCGCAGCCACAGGCTTCCTTTTGGCCTTGCGCCCCAACACGCACCCCCCCATCTCCAGGACAGCATCCCTTCTCTGCCCCACACTGACCGCTCCTTTGCCGCCCCAACCTTGAAGTCCGTCCTCTGAATCCCTCCCCATTCAGATGCAGCTATAAATAGCCTCCTCTTTCCGCTGACATCACTCTTTCGTCCCCTTGTTCCATTAGGACGTTGGAAGGATCAGATTCTACATCAAGCTAATACTGAAAAAAACACCAGCCAATATACTGCAAAGGCTTTCGCTGGGGCGGGTTTCTCTTCCCCTCTCGCCTCTGCACGTTCTCTAGTGATTAAAAAGCAGGCGAGCGGAAGAACCGCCTGTCCAGCCTAGCAGTCTGTTTCTTGCAGGAGCCGGCCCAGAGGCCTTCGGGGAGCTCACCAAAGGCAGGGCATGAAGGAGGTTGGCCTTCCCCTGCTGTCTGTCCCCAGGAACTGGCATATGACCAGGATACACTGCCTCTGGTCATGGAGGTTCCATTGAGAAACGGATAGGGAAACTCATTGACGATTGTGAGCACCTGCATACATCTGTGATGATCGTACCTGAAGGGTTTTCTTTCCCCCTTTGTGCACATTTATTTCCATCCCACGTTTGGAAAGCTCAGAGCAAATCTCATGGGATCCTGAGCAGTCCTCCCAGGGCCCCCAGCTACTTATCCTCAACGATGCTGTAGCACAGCCTTCCCCACACCAGTATCCTCCAGATGTTTTAGGTGACAACTCCCAGCATTCCTGACCATGCTGCCCAGGGCTGATGGGAGCTGAAGTCCAAAACATCTGGAGGGCACCAGCTTGAGAAGGCTGTGCTATAGCAGCAGGCTATCCATACAAGTGTGTGTGGGTGAGGGGGGCAGGGGCAGTCCCCCATCTGAGGGGAGTTGGCAGGGCCTGGGAGGGACCGCAGCCAGGAAGTAGCCCCCCCCATCCTGCTGCAATGTCACTGTTACACCCTCCCCACAAAACAGAGATGCTTCTGGACACGCTTCAAGGGTGCCAGGATTTCTGCCTTGAGCTGTTCTGTTTGGCTGCGCAGGCCCAGAGGCAGCTGCACCCCAGCCCAGGCCACCACGGTTTCCTCTCATGCTTTGGGTGGCCACCCATTTGTGACACGGGAGAAGGCTTGAGCACTAGCCGTCCTTTGGCGTGAGACGGCAGCTCCTGGCTGAAGGTCACCGCGGCATTGATGTGGAGGGAAACCTGCTACTCCCTCAGCTGCCGTTCGGTGCCAGAGAGCGTGAGGCTCTCGCGCTGCCTGTCCCCCACCAGCTCCCAGCAGTCACCTTGACCCGCAGGCCGGGACCAGGCACGGAAGTGAGGGCAAGGGGGCTGGCAGCTTCCGGAGCTCTGCTCACACCTCACCCAAGCCAAGAGCAGACGCAAAAGCGGCGCTGATCCCAGGAGCCTCCCTTGACCCCGGAGGAGAGGCTGCCTGGCCTCGCCCACCGGCCATAGCAGCAGGCCCCGGGGGAAAAGCTCTCTCCTCAGGCCTGTGCTCTGCAGCCGCAGGGCACCGTGGGGCTTCTCCAGGAGTGCCTCCCCTTTCCGCCGCGGTGGCAACGCCCTCAGGACCCTCCCCACCCTGCTCCGCTGCACTCTGCAGCCTTTCCCAGATGGTGTTGGAGTACAACTACTATCACCCCCAGCTTGCATGGCCAAAGGCAAGGGATGATGGGAACTGCAGTCCATGATCTGGGGAACAGCTGCTACAGCTACCCTAAGCTCTCTATGACCAGTCCTTTGCCACTGCACGTGCCTATGAAGGGGAAGCAAGGCAATGTCCCAGAATCCACACTCAACTGCTGTTTGCGAGGCACCTCTGGCTGTGCATCTCTGAGTATGCACAGAGTTTCTTTTAATAATAATAGTAATAATAATACGACAAATATGGGCAAAATGTCCTCGATCACGTGCAGAGTGATTTAACAGCCTGTCACCTCCCATGGATTTTGGCATTCCGCACCTTGTTCTTGGGTTGCCACAGCCTATCTGAGAGGTGTGCGGGACAAGATGGCAGGGAGTCATGCAAGCCTCAGCCTTACCACTAGGCCAGCCGGCCCCACTGCATCACCAACCCACCCACTTGCTGTCTCGCCCAACGCCCTAGGCAACACGGTCCCCTGCTGCAGCCTCTGCATCAAGGGCTAGGTCTCCCCCTGGTGGCGCCGTGCAGTCACACACCCACAGTATATGCATGCGCCCAGCATCAAAGTGCAGCCCTCTGTCATGTCATACCTTAAGACACACGTGTGTGCTGTCACATGCATGTCAAAAACATCCCCCCCCCGGCTTTACATCTACCAGCTCTGGCAAACAGCCCAGAGGGTGAACATCTGGATGGCGATCAGCGCAACTTACCTTCTCCCTAGGACCCGAGCTCTGGTACTATGCAGCTTCGGAACATGGTGTTGGTGGGGAAACAGGCCCCTCCACCTCTGTAACTTCCACCTGCCCTGCTCAGATGGGCCCCTCTCTAAGCCATGAGCCAGCCTGCTTTCTCCAGCGGCAGACGCCACTACATTTGGATGGTAACTCCTGGCTTCCAACAGAACATGGATATTCAGGTGCCGACCAATGGTAGGTAAAGTGGGCTTGCTCCATAGAGATGTGGGGTAAATCTGTGGCCCTCACTCCATGGCCCTATGCTATGTAAACCAAGGGTGCAGAACCTCAGGCCTGGGGTCCCAATCTGGCCCTCCAGGATTACCCCGTGGCCATGGCCCCTTCCTCCCGACCACCAAACATTTCGTGATTTCCCGGCTTTTGTGCAATTCCCCCCACACCTTCTAAAAGGTTGACGTGCCTCCCCTAAGGCTTAGTTACCAGCAGCAAAAGCTTTAAACTAAAATATGCTGGTAGTGTTTGTATTTTTGCCTCCCTGCTTTTTGCCTTTGGCCCCGCCCACTGCTAGAATGTGGCCCCCAAGAGCTTCTCCAAAATGGAATTTGGCCCTTGGGCTGAAAGAGGCTCTGCGCCCCTGATGTAGACAGTGACTTTCAATTCAGTACTGGATGTTCAGGGCTGCGTGTCCCGCTATGTTCTTAACCCTATGGTTCTCCCATCTCCAGGATCCTTCAGGACGACCCTCCCCACAACGCCTCTCCCGCCCCCTGCAGCCCCACATCTCGCCCCCTTTCGCCACAGTCTGACTCTTCGGGCTCTGCCCACAAACCTTCTGTAAGTGCATGTTTTTGGTGAGCTGCTCCTCCAGCATATTCTGAAGCTTCTTGTTCATCTCGCGCAGGTTCTCGTCGCCCGGCTTCACCAGGTCCCGCAAGACGCTGCTCAGGCTGCTCCGATCGACCTGCCCGTGGGCCCCCGACACATCTGCCAGCCGGAAGGGGTGGGAAGGAGAGTCAGAGAGAGAGGGAGGGAGGGACAGAAAAGCATTTGATGGGTGTCTCTCAAGGTTACTTCTGACTCGGGTGCCAAACCTGTGTCTGGGCTGCACCACTGGAGAGACAGGAGGGGGTTCACGTGATCGGATGATCCTTCATATGAAATCATTCCCTGCACAGAGAAAACTAGCATGTCAGGACTAGGCTAGAATCCTTCTCCCTGACAACTAGTTTTCTATGTGGAAAGAGGCCTCCATGAGTGCCTCCTCCTGTATGAACTAGCTGGCACATTAAGATCTTCAGACAAGGTCCCGCTCGTAGTCCCTTTCTCAGCAGAAGTTAGATTGCTGGCCACACACTGAGCAGGGTCTCCCCAGCTTTGGCACCTTTGCACTGGGATCCAGCTCCCTCCAGCTATCCTGCAGGGCTCCTTCCCTGGTGACACTGAGGATGCACATACACAGCTGGGCTTATTCCAACAGACCTTTGAAGGTAGATAGGGTAGCTGTTCCCAGTAGCAACGTATGGCTGTGAGAGCTGGACTATAAGGAAGGCTGAGCGCCGAAGAATTGATGCTTTCGAACTGTGGTGCTGGAGAAGACTCTTATGAGTCCCCTGGACTGCAAGGAGGTCAAGTCAGTCTATCCTAAAGGAAATCAACCCTGACTGCTCAATGGAAGGACAGATGCTGAAGCTGAAGCTCAAATATTCTGGCCACCTAATGCGAAGAGGAAACTCCCTGGAAAAGACCCTGATGCTGGGAAAGATTGAAGGCAAAAGGAGAAGGGCTGGCAGAGGATGAGATGGCTAGATAGCATCACCAATGCAATGAATATGGACTTGAGCACACCCCGGGAGAGAGCAGAGGGCGGGAAGGCCTGGCGTGCTATGGTCCATGGGGTCACGAAGAGTCGGACACGACTGAACGACTGAACAACAACAACAACAAGGGTAGCTGTTGGATGGCCTTCTTTCCCAAGCTGCTGGACTGAACTGATTGGTTTTATTGTTGTACTGCTGCTACATCCTCCTTCCTCGAATGATCCCAGCCAATCAGGGATCACGTAACAAACAGGAGGCCATCACAGGGTCACACAGCCAATCAGACCTGCTTCTGTGATGATGTTAAGGAACCAATTCAAAGTGAGGGCAGGTACTTATGATACTCAGTGACCGAGTCTGCATGATCACCACAGCTCGTTGTGGCTTATTTACGCCACAACAAGCTGCAGTGCCCACGGGGGCTAAGTTGTTATTCAGGTCCTGGCCATGGCTTCGCATGTCATCTGAACCTGGTTAACAAACCACCCACAACCTTAAAACAGCCTATGGGCTCTGGGTGGTTTGTTAAGCACGCCAACAACCCGGGTTTGCATGACATGACAAACCAGAGTTGTGGCTTGAATATTCAAAATGGTCGCCCACACATGCTGCTAAGACCCAGGGGTTAATTAACCCCCAGTGGTTTAGTGTGAGTGCTGGGGAAGGAGGTGCATTGCAAACTTGTTTGGATTCCCCTTGGAAAAATCACTAAGGCTGTTGGCAGGGGCAAAAATTATTACGGAACGCACTCCCCCCCCTCTGCCCTTGTGGGTATTAAACTTTAGTCTAATACATAAAAGAACAGCAGTTGTGATATCCAACCATCAGCCCCCCCGCCTGTGCAGAACTGGCCTTTACACCCCTGCCCCCCAACCTCCCTTGCCCTTTCACTATTACTCACTACTCTCCTTCCCAGAGCTTAGGATGGATCTCATCTCATCAGGGGGCTGACATAAATTTGGGGCCTTTCCCTGTAGGAAGGCTCAAAGCTGCTCAGCCATGAAATTAGCAAAACAGCAGGAAACAGATAACAGCAGCAGCCCATCCGCCATCCCACACCAAGAAACTGGCTTCAAAAAGAAAAACCAGGAAACTAGGAATTAAATGAGATTTTAACTTGTACGCCAGAAGGAACAGCCAAGAGGCCTCTCCCCCCGCCGCCTCCCATTTCACAGCCTTTGGGAGTGGGGAGGCAAGCCCACGGCACGACTCCTGCTGCAGGGGGCGCTGCACAACCCCATCATGGCACAGCCTGCTGTTTGGACCGGTGGGGCAGGCAGGGGACCAGCACGAGGAGGAAGCAGCAAATACACAGGGACCATGAGCCAGGTACAAGGCCCAATAAAGCACACAGCTGCATTGCTCGTTTTCAAAACACGGGCTGAGCTCTGGAGGAATCAAGAGCACCTTCTGAGCTTGTGCAGAGCGCTGTCCCTCCTCGTCACTGAGTCTCCACAACCAGGAAAAGGCTCCCCTTCAGATGCAACACCTAGGACAGCTCGAGCCTCTAGGGCAGCCTTCCCCAACCGGGCGCCCTCCAGATGTGTGGGACTGCAACGCCAATCATCCCCAGCTGGCTGGGGATGATTGGCGTTGCAGTCCCACACATCTGGAGGGCGCCCGGTTGGGGAAGGCTGCCCCAGGGCTTCCAATCAGCCTGCCGAGTAAAACCACGATCTGTTGGATAGTCAATGCTGGGTTTTACGAAGCCAGAATCGGGCATTTACCGCCAGTCTCCATTCATGAGCTGCCCGGCTTCCGGACTGGCTCTGGCTCTGGCTCCAGCCAACCCTCTTGACCCACCAGACTCCACCCCTGGTTTGACCCCTCTGGCCCTGCTCACGGAGACGCTTCTTTAAAAAACCCTGAAGTTGGCAACTCTTCTTCCTGAGTCCCACCTGCCTCTCCCTTCCTCGTGTTTTAATTTCGGCCCCAGTATGGGGAAATGCAGACGCGTCTGGCTGTGACAACGGAGCGTCAGGATCTTGGGCTCTTTCTTTCCACAGGCTGGGCAGCGGGGGCGGGGGGAGAGTGAGAACGGGCGAGCGAGCGAGAGAAGGGCCCGCACGTCTGACCCCTCCCCTCCTGCGCCTGCCTGCTGCAGTTTGCTCCTTTGATTCTGCAGACGGATGCTGGGCTAGAGCAACCCTGACACCTGGATCGATTCTGCCTGCTCTCCCTTCTTTGGAAGTTCAGTCCTCATCAACCCAGCTGTCTCTCAAGACAGAAATCCTTCTGTCCCTCGGCTGTGCCAGTGTGTGTCGCTGCACATGTCTCTCTCTCTCTCTCTCTCAGACCGGGAAGAAGGCAGGGATCCTGGCTCCCAGCCTCATTTCTCCTCGCCAGAAAACCCAACTTCAAGCACATACAGCGCATTGCCCACCACATCCACACCATGCGCCCTTCACGTGGATGGGAATAACAGCCAGCAATAGCACCCTGAGTAATGAGCAGCCCTCTCTCCAACAGCTACTTCCATTTAACTGTCAGCATGCGTTACAATGCCCATTCCAACATGTAACGGGGCCGAGTGTACACCATTTCTAAAATAAAATTCCACACTGCGGAAGCCGAATTCCACAACCTGCAAGAGTTATGTGAATTCTGCAGCCTGCAGAAATCATGCAAGGTTGCATGCTTCTTTTGTTTTTGCGCAGCTTCTGCTTGCCACGGGGATAGGCAAGAAGCTACACAGGGCATTGGAGCCCTGCCACCTAAAGCAATGCCATTCTCTCCATGCCCCCCACCCCTGGGCTTGTGGACTTTACCATGTATTGCCCACATACACCTGAAATTATCCTGGCAACCGTGAGAGCTAGAAATGTGCCCTTTTCCCTTCAGAAAAGGAAAAACAGATTTATCAGAATGCTGAATTCACAACTGTGACACACACACACACACACACACACACAGAGCTGATTAACATTAAATGGAAGGTAGGGAGAAGATCCACCCTTCTGACACCTTGACTGGGAGTGTGGTTAAAAAGATGCTAACAGATGTTCAGCCAACTTGAGCTATGAAGCAGCCATTCCAGCAGGCTGAGCTGAGGGAGATGAGATAGAGAGCAGGGCCATTCCAACAGCACTGCTGAAATAGATTTTCCCCCTCTTCCCTCCCCATTCCTTTTTCCCTGTGTGTCGTGTCTTTTTAGATTGTAAGCCTGTGGGCAGGGACCTTCTTGTCCCATTGATTATATGTAAGCTGCTCTGGGAGCCTTTCTGGCTGAGGAGCAGCATAAAAATACTTCAAATAAACAAGTCTGTACAGCCAGCTAGCTAACTGGCCTTTAGGGAGCCCTAACTGGTGCATCAGCACCGGGTCCCTTGCCTGCCAAAGCTTCACTCCCAGACTCTGGGACTTCAGCAGAAGAGGGCAAAGACTTGTTTTCTGCTGTCCCCGAGGAAAGGACGAGTTCTTACGAGTTTAAGTTACAGGAGGGTAGATTTCAGCTGAACATTAGCAGAAATGTCTTGATACTAAGAAGTTTCACAATGGAGCCAATTACCTAGAGGGGTGGTGGGCTCTCCCTTGCTGGAGGTCTTCAACCAGAAGCTGGACAGCCATCTGTTTGAAGATGCTCTAGCTCTGAAGCATCC
The DNA here is from genome assembly GCF_057233095.1 of Heloderma suspectum. Classification (NCBI taxonomy): domain Eukaryota; kingdom Metazoa; phylum Chordata; class Lepidosauria; order Squamata; family Helodermatidae; genus Heloderma; species Heloderma suspectum. Next base: position 174,090,325 of record NC_139459.1, read on the forward strand.
TGCACTGATGAGATGGGCTACGAGGCACCCAACTCTTTGGTTCTATGATGTCTCCCATCATGTACTTGCTGCTGTGCTTAACTTCTGCTGAGAAAGAGGTCAGCCTTGCAGCACAGAAGCACATATGAATGCCTTTAAAGCCCTCCCCAGGAAGCTGCACACCACCTCAAAACAGCCCTGATAGCCACAGCTTTCAAAATCACTCACTAGACTGCTGCAGTCGCACAGGCCCAACAAGAGGTGCTCAAGAGGCCAGCATCAAGCTTGCGCGCGCAAAACTCGTCCCTTCGTTTCCACCGGCATTGCTGCCTTTCCATCCGCTTGGCACCGCCTGTTTGGACACTCATCCGAAAGAGCAGACGTGCGGCGTCCTCGATGGAAATAGGAATCAGCATAGCACATCGCACGTGCATTTTTTCACCAACGTGCGCAACCCCATTCAAAAGCACAGAGATCAGATAAGCAGAATCATTCTGTTCTGATACATCACTGCACATCGCAGGTGCAAGACACATTTTTTTCTTTCTGTTTTTACTGGATCTCGTGAGAATGTTTTAACACCTGATGTTTGTTGGGAAGACTTATGCTCAACAGCAAAGACACTGTTTTTGCAGTGGGAATTGGGGGCGGGGGGGGCGGACACATGACACATGGATGGTTGTGGCATCCTTAGTGTCACCACCCCTTTGTCCCTCACCGCCGTCCTCTCAGCTGACAAATGTATTGGCACTAGGCCCCTAGGATGACCATACAGTTTTCCACTGGGTCCCGGAACCTAACATCTGCCCCCCTCTCATAAATCTTAGAAATGCATTGCACCTCAGGCTACGTGCTTTTGGCCTCCCCTTCTCCGGTCCACTAACACCCAGCTTCCTTTCCAGAGCTGGGCCAGAGGGAACCGAGTGAGCCTTGCTCAATTATGGAAACCTACCGTAATTTGCCCTAGGCTAAATCCACCCAGTTTAAATTGCAGCGGAATTAGAAGTGAAGGAGGAGTTAATTAAAAAGAGGGAACCCTCCACGCTCGCTATGAGAGCTTGGAGGGGTCAAGTGGTTAGAGCAGAGGGCCAGCAAGTGACGCCTGGAAATCTGCAAAGATTTGGAGGACAAATCAGACCGAGAATGACAGTCAAAGGCAGAAGGAAGCGGCACAAGATGCAGGAGGAGGAGGGGGAGGTTTGTATTTTTAGCGTTCATGAAATATTCACTGGCTGGGCTGTGTGTTGCCAAGCTGAGGCGAAGGCGACCCTGCAAATGCTATTTATAACTGGCTCCTGTTCCCCGCCTGTGGCACAATTCTGCACGGAAGTACGGAAAACTTCTCCACAGACACGCCAGAGGGGGCCCGCCCCCCAGCCCATGCTTAACCCTAAGCCCAGGAGGCCCTTTCCACGCTGCCCCCCCAGGGTCCCTGCAACACACACAGGCAATTGCATCCAAAGACTGGGATCTTTTGCTTTCTCTGCAGTTCCGGTCGGCCAAAGGACCACGACAGCAGGATCCCAAATGGGACGAGAGCAGAGGTGATCCATGGGCAGCAGGAGACTATTACAGGAGGGGACAGAAAGAAGCAGAAGGGGGCTGGAAGCCAGGGGAGATAAAGCAGCCCACAGGAGAAAACGCCACTTCACACACTGTGTGTGTGTGTGGGGGGGGGGAGGCGGCACACAGACTGTAGAAGCTGCCTGGCAGGAACACTGGGAAAGCGATCGGACAGGGGAGCGAGTTTTCCTCGTGGCCTGGCGTCCTGGCCCCTCGCTCTGATTGACTTGCTGAAGGATCTGCTGAGCCTGACACTTTCTCACACCAAGAGCAAAACATTGACGGCTGCCTGTACATTCGGGGCGGGGGGAGCCCTGCGTGGAACAGAGCTCTCTCCCTCCCCCGGCATTCACCCCAAACAGTGCAGCAAAGCATCAAGGTCCCCCTTCCATCTATAGTGCGGCATCCACGGCCCAAAAAGGGGAGCGTAGGAACCCCTTCTACTGAGCACCCCACTCTCCTTCTCCATCTTTCACGCTTGTTAAACAGAAAACCACTGTGTGCCGAGAAGCCATCGTCAGAGAGTGGGAAGAGTTTAGGCTCCCCCCGCCCCCAAACCTGGAAGCACTAGGGCTGCTAATCCCAAACAGTTCCCTCCCTACTCCCCCAAACCTGTGGACTTCCTGTTTCACTGGTAGCAGGAATAAAACCACAGCAGCTGCAGCCTGTTGTTGGATCCATGTCTGGGACAGTCCCTTTCCCCAAGATTAAGAGTAGGGGCTCTGCATAGGCCACGATTCTGCAGTCGCACTACACAAGCATGGAATTTGGTACTGGATACAGAATTTGGCACGCTGAGATTCTCAGCTTTCTTTTTTTTAAAAAAGAGAAACAGGTTTCTCTTAACACTCCAATGTCAGTGAGTAGGTATTGCTAGGTGAAATTTTTAAAAGACATAAGCGAAGGATAGGAGCAGGAGGAAAGAGGGCTGAGCAGGAGTTCCGTTGGTCAAGAGATGGGGCTTCATTGTCCTCTGTTACTCCTTGTTTCTCTCCCATCTGAGTAGCAGAACATTTTTCTTCTTTGCAGATGGTATAATTGTGTTTCTCTTGGGGCAGAATTTTCATCCCCTCCCCAAAGTGTGGAGTATGCAGAATCCTGGTTAGGACTAAGAGGGGGGCAGCTGAAGATCCACAATGACCACATCTTGGGCTCCAAAGTCTTTGATAAACCATGGAACGGTTCAAGCTGTATGCTGTGCTGCAGAAGAGAATGCTCCGTGCATGTGCGTGTGTGCGTGCATGCAGTGAGTGCAAGGGAGGAATGAAAAGACCAGTGGATCAAACCTGGAGAGGATCTGAAAGCTCTCTCAAAGCCTCCTGCTTGGGGGTGGGGGGCAGGCTCTTCCCCACGTCAGCCTCCTTACAGCTCAAGGGTGTTTTCACACATGGGGCTCAACACCTCCATCAGGTTTCCAAAGACAATGCAAGCCCTACATTGGCCAGGATGCTCTGCATAACCAGTGCCTCTCCTAGACCATCTCTTATATTTTAGCCATTCCCATGAAGGGCACCCAGCCCAGGTGGTCCAGATATCCACTGCCACCACCAGCAGAAGGCAAATGGCACCAAATCCAAGGGCCGCATGCCCCATTTACCAACGCTCTGTGATCCAGAATGCAACCGTAAGCATGAATTCTATCACAATCATTCTTTGAGCTAATAAACCCCAGCAGTTAACCTGTTAAAGACATCAGCTCCATCCAGCACTAGCAGATGATTCAAGGGAGCGGAACTGTTTGGATGTTATTTCCCTGCACAATCATCATGTGTGGTGGAATAAGATTCCCCTTGAACCTTAATACTGAACTCACTTGCATGCCCATGCTAAGTCCTCTCATACCAGCTGCAAGATTATACAATAAAAGATTGTGAGACATGAGTGGGCAGCAGAGAACAGGCAGATCTATTTTTAAATTTTTACTTCTTTATTTCATTTCTATCCTGCTTTTCTTTCTTCCACCATAGAACTCAAGGTTGCATACAAGAGGATTGCCAAGCAGTCTCCAATCTAGGCTACTGACTAGCCCCAGACCTGCTTAGTTTTGTCCTGCGCCTTTGGATCATCTCCTGGGACAGGGGGCAGATAGTTTTGGACTGAGCTGTCAAGTGAAGTCCATGGCTACTGGAAGTCACTTCTCAGGTGGTCTCTAGCTTCAAAGCCTTTAGCTGAAGCCCTTGCTCTTTCAGAGCTTGCCTCTGCACCTTAAGGGCTAGAAACTTAAACAGAAATAAAACCAGGGACTCTTAATCCAGAGAAATATCTCACCCAGATATAGCAGGGCCTGTTTTCTCTTGTTTACATAGCAGCTGCTGCCCTTGCCATCAAAAAAAGGCTGTTTTAAAACTTGGGGAAGGGGGGAGTTTTAAAAGGGTCTCACAATTCAGTGCAAGCCTGTGTTCCTCCTGGTGAAGCAAAGGGTGTTAAAAAAAAAAAAAAAAGCAACACCCTGGGGGAATGTCCGAGTCTCCCTGCATCGGAACCACCGATTACTCCAAGGGTCTCGAATGCTCTTGAATACCGTGCTAGAGCCAGGCCCATAAGAGAAGTCCCAGCTAGCTGGAAGGACAGCGTAAGGGAGGAAGCAGCAAAGCTCAGGAGATGGGCCTGGGACAGCTGGGCTGAACATGGGGATGTGCGTCCCTTTGTACTGCAGTGAGGCTGAGTGGGAACAGCCCCTTTCCCCTGCCTTTGTCTGAGCCCTGTGATGGGAGATGGCACTAACCGCTTTTGACACCAGGTCCCCATGGAGGCTGTCGCTTTGCCTGCTGCAGGAGAGGGAGGGTCCTGCCCATCCCCCTCCGGCTTCACAGATGACACAAAAAGGGCCCTTGGGTGGGCCAGGCTGTCACGGAAATAGCGCCGAGGTGAGGCGGGGCGCCCAGCTCCTGGGAGGCACATGGGGAAGGCGCAACAGCCATGCGCCACGCCCCGCACACAGATTGCTGAACGACTGAACAGCTCAACCGCTGCGTCTGCCCCCGCGTCGCGTGTCTAAAACCTGCTCTGTGGTTCAAGATCACAACTCCAACCCTCTCCCGAATGGGTGTGAAACTGCTCACGCAGGGGTCGGCTGTTCATGCAGGCTGCCCAAAGTCACTCAAGATCAACTAGGAGTCAGGAAAGGAAAGAGGGGTGGGCTGGTGAGATTTATGCACAACCCCCGTCCCCAAGCCTCAATTCTGCAAGTCAGCTGTAAGATGCAATTTGAATAATTTAATTTCTTTCTGATGTTGTCCACAGACTCCTCCCGCTTCCCCTCAGTTTATGCAGAGACAAGAATTTCTTTGACAAGTGGTGGAATGGTTGAAGGCAGCAGATCATTCCCATGGAATTAGGACTTGAGTGCCGATTCTGCAGAGAAGTCCTATCACGTGTCTGCCCTCACCCACACGGTGGAGGGCTTTCAATGTTACAGAAGTGCTGTGGGACGTACATACAGAAAAGCATCTCCCATGGTGCAAGTGGAGCGTTCCCCAGCCTGGCGCCCTCCAGATGCTTTGGACCTCAACTCCCATCAGCCCCAATCAGGAATGCTGGAAGTTGCAGTGCAAAACATCTCGAGGGCACCCAGTTGAGGGGGGAAGGCTTGGCTAGGGTAACATTTAAAGGGCACTTCATACTTGCAGACAAGGGTGTTAGAGCTGAAACAGTCAGATTGTTACCTTCCCCTCTTCCCCCTTATGTAGAAGGGGATGGTGCCATACTGGAAGAGAGGGGCTGGCAAGCGTACAGGGTGAGGAGTCCTGTTTTGTTTCCCCAGCTTTAGCCAGTATTACCTGCGTACTTGCAGTTTTTTTCTAACAGTCCTGAGAACAGCTCTCCTTTAAAATTAAGTTGAGACATGCCAGCTTCCGGGCTGGTCAGGCAGGGGCAGCGGCGGAGGGGGGTGGAGACAGGGGGTTCTACACACACACACTTTTATTCTGAATGGCATATTGTTGGCACAGATTTATATCCCTATATAAACGTTTCCAAGGAACCTCACATTCTCAACAATCAAGGCGAGAAAATCTAATTCACAGATCTCCATCTGGTAAAGCTCGGATCTGCTGGTTATGCCCCAGTGTGGCCAAGAGACAAAGTGGGACTATGCCTGCCTGCCGATTCCATGCCCTTGCTTGCTGAGCACTGACAGCAGCATCCGGTGATGTGGGCTGAGGAGTGGGCACTGCCCTTGACACCCCCTTACATCTCAACCCAGGAGGGGGCAGAAGTCGAGATCTCCAGACGTTTGGGACTTCAACTCCCAGAAGTCCCTGCCAGCACAATCGATGGTCAGGAATGCTGCGAGTTGAAGTCCAGAACATTTGGAGCGCTACTTTCCGCCCGCCTCTGCAGCCTGCCCAATTATCGTCTCTTTTTCCTTGGGAGCACCCCTGGAGTGACCAGGCCCCATCCGCCAGGAACTACACCAGAGAGCTACGTGAGGTGGGAACCCCCCACTTCAGAGCTCGCCTCAGCCACGAACAAGCTACCATTTGCAGTGGTCTCAGGGGTCCCGAGGACACCGTTCCAAAACCCGCTACCGAATCAGAGAGAGGAGCGTTGGGTACCCACAGTGGCCTCAGGAGGACTGAAATTAAATGGCCCAGCCGTGCCCAGCTTTGCTCTGAGCCTCCCCAAAGCCTGGCTCGCCCAAGCTGGTTCCCCCCTGAACACCAGACGCCTCACCAATGCGGCTGTCCATCACGTAGGTCTCGATGATGGTGCTCTTCCGGCACAGGTCCTCAGCCATGGAGGCGCTGCTGACCTCAAGGTGCTTCACCTAGTGGAGAGAAGACTGCGTCATGACTCCCTGCCAGTCCCGCTTCCCCTGAGCCCATTGCGGCCCAGCTCTGTCCAGGTCTCTTCAACGGGACAGGTCAGCCACCTTCAGATCCAGCCAGCCTCAGAGGGCATTGCTCTCGGTCTGACTCGTACCCCCGTCCATGGTAAACCATCTCTGATTCTGCTCCCTGGGCTCATCTCATGAGCCTGGTCTCTGGACACATCATCAAAAGTTCAGAAGTGGCTCCTACACTGAGAGAAGCAGCAGAAACACGCAGAGTGCAGGGGAAGAGATGCAACACCACCACCCTTGTCTCTGCTGGGACCCTTGAGAACTGCAGCAGCATGGGGGAGTGGAGCATGGGAGAGATCAGCTGCTGCAGGCTGGAAGAAATCTGGTTGCTACATTCTGGATTTTGTATTCCTGGGGCAGCTGTTTGCCGTTTGTAGTGTTTATTAACGCCTCAATGCATAGGAAAGGTTTAGTTTATTTGGCTCTGGTTTACACATACAGTAACTGATAAATAATACTTGATATTGTAAAGGTTGATTTTGGCTATTTTGTAAATTTGAAATATTATAATACTAGTATCAGTGGAATGAATGTCTTGGGTTGCTTATTATTGTAGTGATGTACTATTAAAATGATACAGTATATCGGTATGCTTTCTTGTTTTTGTGCTGTTGTTTTGTTTGCCACTTTGGGCACTTCTTGTGGAAAAGCGGCATATAAATAAAATGATGATGAATGTAAGAGGAGCCATGCTGGATGAGAAAAAGGTCCATCTAGTCCAGCATTCTGGTCACATAGGGGCCAACCAGGTGCCCACAGGAAACCCACAAGTAAGACGTGAGTGCAACAGCACCCTCTCCCCCATATTCCCCAGCAACTGGTATACATAGGCTCCCCGCCTCTGGTACTGGAGATGGCATATAGCCATCAGGACTATTGATAGCTTGTTCCTCCATGAATTTGTCAATGAGGTTCCTCCTGGGACTGGGCTCCCCAGCTTTCTTGGGCCTGTCCACAGTCAGTAAGTCAAGCACACGCAACACTCCCAGCAGGGCTGGCCCAAAACATTTTGCTGCCCAAGACAGAGGACAACATGGCGCCCCCTCCATTCCATGTACAGAAGCTGACTGGACTGGCAGCTCAATCTTACTTCAACTGTGGTGATGGGACAACATCCTCCGTCTCATCTGAGGGCAGCAGGCTAGTTTTGGGGGGTGTTTTGGAGGGATACACAGCTCTGTCTTCCAAGTGGGGGGAAAGGCGAGGGAGCTCAGGAGGAATGATGCGGTGGGGTGGGGCTTACCATCTGCTGCCTGAGGTGGGTTGCTTCATTCTGCCTAATGGTAGGGCCGGCCCTGCCTCCCAGTCAATGAACTCCTTGCATGGGAGTGGAGGAACATCTGCCAGGGCCACCGGACACAGGTGTCCCACTGAGCTGCTGGTACTTCAGGAGGATGAGCAAAGACCTGGCAGTACGGTGCATCCCAAAGCCCCTAGCTGGCTGTTCCCAAACCAGGTCCTTGGATTTCAATACCTTCTCTTCCAAAAGCCACTTCTCCTGCTGAACATCTGCCAAGCGCTGGAACAGCTCGGAGATCTCCTCGTCCGAGAGGTCAGCTGGCCGGGGGGGCTGTGACTGGGCCTGAGGGCTGCCGGTGGTCGACTGCAAATGGAGAAGGCAATGGGGAGATGGCCATTGGGGGCCCTTTTCATGCATCCACAATCGCCTCCATGCCACAATGTTTGGAGAGTCCCCCAGTTCCCCCCTCCCTCCACATCACCTAAACCACTGATCCCCTACATAGGAAGGCGCCTTATACTGAGTCATGGCCCAGCATTCTCGACACTGATGGGCAGCGGCTTTCCAGGGTTTCAGGCAGGAGAAGTTCCTGCCCGACCTGGAGATACCTGGGACCTCCTGCATGCCAAGCAGGAGCTCTGCCACTGAGTGATGCCTTTGCAAAGTGCTGAAGGTGGCCTAGTCCGTAACTTTAAAACAATGGTTTATAGTGTATAAAAATAATTTTGAAAGCAGTAATGACAGTGACATAAAACTGAAACAGTAAATCCAGCTCACGTAACTGGCCATCCACCGTCTCTCCACCCACCTACAGCATCTGAAAATGGATGCCTGTTACACAGACATCTAAGGCTTGGGAGAGAGGAACAGACAGCCCAGCTCTTGAGGTAGGTCGATCCACAATAGCTGGGCAGCCTCTTGCAGTTGATGTTCGAATTTCCCAAACCGAGAACACCTGCAGCAGGAGAACTTACTGATAGTTTCAACAGGGGGCAGACCCATATGGGGCAAGGTGCTCACTAAGTGATCTTGGGTCAAGCCTGTGAAATGTGTGTGTGCCGCCCTATCCCCAGCCCCCAATTCTATTTGCAGGCAGCTTTCCCTTCTAGCGTGCTTAAAGGTGATCCATTCCATTTATGTTTTCTACAACAATCCAGATCTTGATACATGAGAAAGACAATTTCATGTAGAGACTCATGCATGAGATGCAAACTATGGACTGGGAAGCCTTTGGCAAGCCCATTGCTTGGCTTCAGTCCTGTCTAGGGATATACCTTACAGGCCTGTGGGAAGCATTACAGAAATAAAGGACTGGGAGTTTTGTGCTGGGTTTTTATACTGGCTTTATTGGGTTTCTTAGGGCACAATCCTATCCTTGCTGGCGAGGGAATGCTGGGAGTTGTAGGCCTTTTCTCTGTCTAAACATGCATAGGATTGTACCCTTACGGAACAATCCTATGCATGTTTGGGCAGAAAAAAGGCCTACAACTCCCAGCATCCCCCAGCCAGCCATGCTGGACTTTTTTCTGTCTAAACAAGCATAGGATTGCACCATTGTAGTACTAAAATAAAACATTTTAGTAGAGGATTTTGAATTGTTTTTACATATTTACTGACAGCTTTTAGTCGAGTAGCAATTTCTGGCAGAGCGCACAGCTTATAAATACCATAAACAGAACAGTGTGCACAAAGTGCTCTGAACTGTCAACGCTTGCTGCACAAGCTCTTCTAAGGACTATCATTACTACGGCACGAGTTAAATCATTATAGGATTAACTGAAGGTGGAATCTAATATCCACATTTTCCCACTGGAAGATAATTTGGTGCAATTGTCATGCGGTGGGTTACACATAAAGCAGAATGAGCTGACTGCGTGTGGGTCGCTCTCATGTGACCCAATTCTAGGTGGATCCTGAGGCACAGCAACAGCCAAAGAAAAGTTATTGTGATATAGATGTGATGTTTCCACTCCCAAGGCCAAACATAGACTTTCTTCATTCCACAACTCTACTGGACTTTAATTCTGTAAGAACTTTAATGCACATCTTTAAAATCAATCATGACAGATTGCTTCAGTCACACATTGTGAGGTGTTTATCCAAGGCCTAGACTCTGCTTTGCTTCTTTGGGAATTGAGGAGCTCTGTAAAGTTGTAGATGTCCTCTCTGCTCTTATTTTATGGGACTACGGGCAAGATCTAGACTATGGATGATGTGTGGCTGCCCTGGAAAATAGCACCACTGCCTTGAGTTCTCCCTCTCTTCGCTATAATGTCTGGTAAATTTCCCTGTTTGACACCGACATCCTTACGCTGTGGGTTTCCCTGTTCCACCAGCGGCAAAAAATGTTTTATTTGTTACATTTCTATCCTGCCTTTCCTCAAGGATAAGCTGATTAAGCTAAGAGTCAGTGACTGGCCCAAAGTCACCCAGTGAGCTTCAAGGCCAAGTGGGGATTTGAACCCAGGTCTCCCCAGTCCTAGTCCAACACTCTCACCACTGCATCACACTGGCTCTTAAAGCAGAGAGCAGGCAAACCCAGTGTGACGATGCTGCTTCACGCAGCGAGTTTCATAGGTCCTTAGCAGGGAGAAAGACACAGGGGTGGTGCTTTTGGCAGCATCCTCAAGTCTATCACCATGACCCTATTTCAAGTGAAGGGCTGCTGGGCTGTTTCTTCTTGCTCTCCAATATTGGGACGCAGCTTCAAGGGTGCTATTCTGGATTCTGCTTAAAGATGCTCCAAGGGCAATTCCCCCCGCTTTATGGGAAGGCCCCTGAGGAAGTGAAGCTACAGCCAACTGCTCAAGCCAGACCAGGCCCCGTCCAAGAGCTCCAGCACCTTCAGCTCCTACAGTCAAGTGTTTCTGCCCCTAGGCACCCTCACCTTGTTACTGCCAGCTCCAGATCCCTCTCTCATGATTTCACGATAGCTGAAGGACGAGATGCTGCTACTGTCACCCGTCTGCGCCCGGCTGGGTGAGCTGATATCCGCCAGGACAAGATCCTCAATTCCTGGAGGGCAGAGAGCAATGTGAGAATACCAGGAAAGGTGCGGTTTTGGGGGGTCCAAGGCTGCTAGGAAGGCTCAAGCACTCCCCCTGGACAACTTGCTTTGCAACCCGCAGTTGTGCAGTGGCTAGCTGGGGCAACTCACTGGCTAAGGAGAAGCACTCTCTGCATCAGGGGTGCGGAAGCTCTTTCAGCCCCAGGGCCCAATTCCATTTCGGAGAATCTCTCAGGGGCCACATCCCAGTGGTGGGCAGGGCCAAAGGCAACATAGGCAGGGGTAGAAATACCAGCCTATTTTAGCTTAAAGCTGCTACTGCCAGTAACTAAGCCTGAGGAGGGGCATTTCAACCTTTCAGTGTGGGCGAAAGCTGCACAAAAGCTGGGAAACCACCCAATGATGGGTGGTTGAGGGAAAGGGGGCGGGACCAGGGGAAGGGGGCATAGCCATCTCCGGATCCCTGGAAGGTCGGACTGGGATCCCAGGAGGGCTGGATTTGGCCCCAGTCTTGAGGTTCTGCACACCTGCTCTACATGCTCAGAGACAGTAGCTTCAACAGCCAGATTGCATACACTAAGAAAATGACCCGAAACGCAGGCAATAACAAATGATACAGTAGACAACAGATGGGCTGCTGCTTCCCAAAGGGAGCTGGCACCAAAAAGCTCCAGTTCAAATAAACACCCATTATAGCTCTTCTACTATTTTTGCCCTGCCCAGCTCTGAACATAACTGGATGCAAAGAACTAAGTGGTGGTTAGAATAGATCCTTGTGGATCCAACCTCTAGCTGATTCTACTTTTCTGTATGTTCTATGTATAAGGAATATTCTGGAAAAGATGGTGGCAGAGGCTGGGAGAGACTGCAGGAGTTACCTGAGCACAGGCATGCAAGTTCCCTTCCGAGTGCTTTGAAGCCAAGTCCTGCCCTAAATTGATCCCTATACTTATTACTTCCCTCGTCAACTAACTCTTTTCCTTTCCTCCCTCTCTGCAAATGCAGGAATCCCAGGTGGCCTAGAGGAACTGGACAGTGAAGATCTTGTTTACAAGAATATGCACGGTCCCAAGCAGAGGTAAACACTCCCAAACCATTAGCCACAGATAAGGGATGGGGAACAGGCTGCTGGATCCTGCATTCTCCTGGCCTCTCATGCAGAAATTCTCCACACTCCCTCTACTGGCCTTAATCATGGTTAAGGCTAGTCAGGATTTGCTCTTAACCAGGGTTGCTTAAAATCAACCCAGGGTAACACTAACTGTGGTTAAGGGCAGTGTTAACAGAATTCTTAACCATAGTAAAAGCTAGTAGTCAGAGGGGCTTGGGGAAGTAGCACAGCCCAAAGCCCACTCCCCAGCCTTAGCTAAGGTATCAGAAGCAGCATGTTTGCAAGGGCCCATGGGGGATTCCTTGCTCATGGGCTCAAGTCATTTCCTTGTGTTGAATTCTCAGCTTGAAGCGTCCGCATCGCATCCTCTCTTGCTTATGAATGCTTCTAATGCAATATTTATTGGACTGAATTTATACCCCGCCTTTCTACCAAGGAAATGGTGCTCGAGGCAGCTAAATGGCCTTCCTCTGATTACGATTTACTGGACTGTTCTGGGTTACAGTTGCAACTGGACTGTTCTGGGTTACAGTTGCAACTGTCCTGTAGGCTTTTAGTACTGTCTAGGCCGGATGTTTTATGCCAGTGTTTGTTGTTTTTAGGTTTGTTGCTTTTATGAATGTTGGCTGTTTTATCGCTGTATCCATTTTTTACTGGATTTTATGGTTGTAAGCCAATGTTTTCCAAGGCACGGAAGTGTTCCAAGTACTGAAATCCATTGCGAAGCCCAAGAGAGGAAGGTGAGGCTGAAAAATAGTGGCTGCAATTGGACATCATGATGGGGATGAGCTGCACCTCTCCCTCCCAGGCACACATACTGCCACCCCTCCACTGGCACGAGCACAAAGAAGAGATGTGGTGCTTCTGCTTCTCTTTTAGATTAACCACAGCCAAGCGTGCTGTCAGAACCCAACAAACTGGTGAATGCTATTATTCATTAATTTATTACAATTATTTGGGTTGTATGCAATGCTAGTCTAACTGACATCACATTCATTTTAATGGGTCTACTCCAAGTAGGGCTAACTTTGGATACAACCCTTTATACCCTTAGGAAATCCTTCTTAACTATGGCTTTCTTGAAACAATCTAACCGCAAACCAAGCTGACTTGGTTCAACAAAGTCAGGATTAACCACAGTTTCGGGTTCAGACAGCATGCTCAACTGCGGTTAATCTAAAATAGAAGCGGAAGCTTCTGATCTCCTCCGAGGTGCATTGGTGGAGGAGAGGGGAAGGAGGAAGCTGTGAGCCCGGGAGGCGGGGGGAACTAAATTCATTCCTGTCATGGTATACATCATGACACCGGAATGGAGCCGCTATTCTCAGCTTTAGCTACCTCACAGCATTATTGTGAGGATAAAAGCAGTGGGTGGGTGGGGGCACGTACACTACTCTGAACTCCTTGGGAGGAAGGTCAGAATATGAATCTGATTTAGAAAATCACGCACACATACGAAGCCCAATGACAAGGAACACTTTTAGTAACGCAGACTGCAGACTGTAACTTCCAGTACAGACCATCGGGTGCCTTCACCAGACCCCTTAAGCAACGAAGCTTGCTTGCCTTTGTTTTTTAAAAGAGCAACTTGAGCAACACTGACTGCAAACATGCTTCTAAGAGGGGAGGTGGCACCCAAGATGAGAGGGACCCCAAGCAGCTTGCCCAGGAGAGTTCCGGGGGCAAGGAGAGTTCTTCTTTCCTTCTGCTCCCTGTCCCAATTCCCCCATCCCTACTTAGCAGACACCATAATAAATGTGTTCATTGTTTAAGGTGCCACGAGACCCTTTGTTGTTTTCCCAACTTATCTAGTACAATTAGCATCACAAGAGCCTCATCTGCCATTATGGCTTTGTTTTTGCAATGCACACAGTGACCCGGTTCGCATGTCATGGCTACCCAGGGTTCGTCTAAACCCTGGGTAGTCATGAAGGAACAGGAGCAAGTGTGCTGCGTCTCGCCACTTGATCACTGCAGGTGGACGGAGCTAAACAACCCAGGGATGTTCTGTCCCTGGGTTGTTTAGTGTAACGCCCGAACCAGGAACTATAGGTTGCCTGGGGGGGAGACAACCTGGAGTTAGAACCCAAGAACAAACCACGGGTTCTAACTCTGGGTTATCTCTCCCACAACAACCCACAATCCTGGGTTCAGATGTCGCACTATACAACCCAGGGACAAAGATGCCAGGGACTGAACCTCGGAGTTTCTGCGTGCAAAGCAGGGGCTCTATCACTGTGCTACAGTCACGTCCCAATTGGGAGTAAAATCGCAACTATTCACTTATGCAGTATATTTGATTGTGAGCGAAATGTGGCCCTTGCCCCTGGTGAGCCCAGCCATGGAAAATCAAGGCTATGTCTTTCTACATAACCCCATCCCCTTTATCTCCAGAGCTCTACCCTGTGCTCTGCTTCTTGGGACACATTAGAGTGCAGCATCTTTCTATATAAAGTCTCCCAAATTGTGGCTAATTATAAAAACAGGGGCATAGGAAAGGGAGAGGCAGCAGAATCTGATCTTGACAGCAAGCAGAGAGCCGCCATCATCCATCATGCCTCAATTTAAAAAAAAAGAAAAGGGAGGGGGACAAGAAGGCATTTCTTCTATTTTTTTTTAAACTAATCAAAACTTCTATGTATGTCCTGCTTTTACATGGGTCTCAACTGTGCCCCCCATAATCCAGATTACCAACCAGCTCCACACCAGCTTTGCTGCAAAAATTCACCCCCCCCCTTTCCCAGAAATGGCATTTCTAGCAATCATGTTGCCTGCCCAGCATGGTGGCGTGGAGAGCTCTGCGTGGAGCGGAGAGCGCTGGGCGCGTAGGAAGTGAGAAATCCTACAGGCGAGCGCTGCAGCTGCCTAGCCTGGCTGGTGAATTTCTAATCCGGGGCTGCATGAAAACAAGAGACGCATTCAGTGCTGGGCGCCTGGAGCTGCCCAAGGCAGGCACACCTCCCGAACCCTGCACGCACGTGCCTCAGCCCCCTCTTCAAATCCCCCTGTCTACGCAAGCCCCCAACCTCCTCCTCCTCTTCCTGGGGGAATCACTTCCTCCTTAGCTAAGCTTAAAGCTGCAAGCTGAGCTGGAGGTCACTCACCCTTTGTCAAGAAGAAAAAAAAGGGGGCTGGGGATGCGGATGATGGCTTTAAAACATAACTCCATGCTGGGAAAAAGCCTTGTGGAGGGAGAAGGGTTGTTTTGTGCAGACTGCTGTGTGTAGGGGAGTGGGGGAGGGCAGGTGCACCACTACAACAAAAAAGAGAGAAATTCAGGGCGAATGAGATCAAAGCAGCAAGATCAAAAAGCATCTCGGGCCTGCAGTTTGCCGGGGGCTAAAGGATAGAGCCTCCTGGGCCCCAAGGAAGAATGGCACACTTCAAGTCTTCCTTCAGAGAGAGAGAGAGAGAGTCTGTGTGCATGTGTTGGTAGAGACAGTGTCTTCTGTAGCTTGTTCTGTAGTGGCAACAGCTGGCAATTCCTTTCCCAGCCAGAGAAGCCAGGAGGCATGCCGAGAACCACTTAACGCACATTACTTTGCCCCTTTAAAAAAGCCCCGCCCCCCGAACACGCTCTATCCACTCCGTTGCCCTCAAAATCCGTGTGTGATGAAATGCCACCCCAGTCCCTGCAGCCCTTTTGATGGTGCTCTTGGCTGGGGATGATGGGAGTTGTGCTCCAACACACCTGGAGCGTACCAGGCTGGGGAAGGCCGGAATATCGCAACCATTCAGTGACCCTTGAAGCTCTGACAGCCAGGGCTGCTCCTCTGGTCTTCCAAATGCAGCCCTTTACATAAGCAGGGTTCTCAGACTGCACAGGAGACACTGATGAAAGAATCTATCTGTTGTTGTTGTTGTTCAGTCGTGTCCGACTCTTCATGACCCCATGGACCATAGCACGCCAGGCCTTCCTGTCCTGCGCTCTCTCCCGGAGCGTGCTCATGTTCATATTCATTGCATCGCTGAATCTATCTGTACCACACAAAAAATCTGATGCATTTTGTTGGCAGCGTCCATGGGGAGAAACTCCCACCCTTCCCCACAGAAATAGAAACATTTCCATGCAGCTCTCCTCCCTGTACAGTGTCCTGACCAGGTCCTCCAGCTCCTTGTTGCGCCTCTGATCTTCCTTTGACTTCTTCTTCCCACCTTCCTCCTCTCCTTCTTCACCTGCACCCCCCCCAAGCTTTCACCACGGAAACTAACATGCTCCGGCAGTGACCTCATGGCCCAGCTCTGCCCCAAACCAACACGCCTCTGCCAATGTATCATGGTGCAGCAGAGGCGGCCCCAGCTCCTGCACCCACAGCCTCTCTCCCAGGATTCAGCCAGATGGCTGGTTGAAGTGCTCTGCTGCTTTCGATGCTTCCACCCCCGCATGGCTCCCTCCCACCAGCAAGGCTAGCCACCCTCCCTGGGCCACGCAGCTGTGTCGGCCAGGTGTCTGATTGACCACAACGCCAGCAATGCAGGTGCTGGCTTCCTACTCCAAGGGCGTCTGCAGATGGAGGAGGTGCCTTCTATTTCCCCAGGAAGGTTTCTCGTGTCCACAACAATGCTGAACCAGGAGCTTCAAAAGCTGCTGTTGGAGCAAGTTCTTACTCATTTCTGGAAACAGATGCACATTTGCGCCAAATGTTTCACTTCTTCCAAGCACGGAATTCGAAGTGGGCTTGATGCGGCATTGGCGGGCGGGGTCATAAACAGGCCTAGCGGGAATCTTGGGCGCCCTTTGGCAGAGGTCCTAAGCCAGCCCTCCTCAACCTGTGGCCCGCCAGATGCTGTGGGCAACAACTTCCATCATTCCTGATCATTGGCTGGGGCTGCTGGGAGTTGCAAGACATAGAAAGTGGCGGGGGGGGGCGGGGGGGAGAGAAACAGCAGCCGATCCTTTTCCTGTCCAATACTTTTAAAGGAAAACATGGTTACTTTCAAAATGTGCGTGCCCTTCTCAGCTGGGACGCCATGTGTGTATTTTTGTTCTTTGGGCATTTGTACCCTCATAGAGAAATGCAGAATGAGAAGCTACCCCCCCACCTCTACTGATTTACAAGAGGATATGGTGATCGCCTCCTCCAGCTTCTTTCAAAACCACGCCATCTTCCCCACCGCACCACCATCTAGAGTGGATGGGAAGACCAAACTCAGACCCTTCCCTGCGGGTAGCCCCCTCTCACCTGTCCGGGTCTTGCTATTGGTCAGGATCTCCTGGAGGCGCTCCTGGAGTTTGTCCGCTCGCTTCCGTTCCAGGTGGAGCTGCCGTTTGAGGTCTTTCAGCTGTCGTGGGGGAGGGAAAGGCATGGGGGGACATGAGGGCTGGCGACAGGGCTCACTAAGGCTTAGCCCCACAACCCAGTTTCAGTTCCAGGACTCAGCACTGAATATGCAGGTGTTAGAAAATCAAAGCAGCTTGCCACGGAGTGTGTGCAGAACAGCTGTGGGACCACAACTCAGCACAGAGTTGAACTATGGAATTTGCTACAAGGTGTAGTGACGTGGCAGTGAATTCCACAGTTAAACTATGTGCTGAGTTGTGGTGTAGCGATGGTCACCCATTTGGATGGCTTTAAAAGGGAATTTGCCAAATTTATGGAGGATAAGTCTATCCATGGCTGCTAATCATAACGGCTATTTATTACCTTGGGTATCAGAGGCAATATGCCTCTGTATACCAGTTGCTGGGGAACATGGGCAGGATGGTGCTGTTGGACTCATGTCTTACTTGTGGGTGTCCCATGGGCAGCTTGGTTGGCCACTGTGTGAACAGAGTGCTGGACTAGATGGACCCTTGGTCTGATCCAGCATGGCTCTTCTGATGTTCTTAACCATCCAAACCATAAGAAAAGGGCAGGGTTACACATAAAACTCATCACTAATTTCAGTTTCCAGGACCCTGATGTAAGCAGCGTGTGTGTGGAGGGGGTTGGGGGGAATGTAGTCATCTGTGTGATTGTCACCCAAATGACTGTGCTCCATTCAAAACAGGAAGTGCTAATCTAACTCCACTGGAACTGGGACCCCTTGATCCAAATAGAACCCTCAATTAAGGTCAGGAGGTGCAAGTTTGAGGCGGCTTTGGGGCCTCTGAATTCGGGCATTGGCTGGAGACCACAGGGCCCCCGTGATCATAAGCAGGTAGAGCCTTGCGACAGCCCAGCTGCTGAGCAGCGAGGCCAAGTTCTCAGTGTGGGAGGAGAGGCATGGGCACAGTGCAAGGATCACAGAGAGTCTGTCGGTTAAAGGGAAAAAGTGAGGCTCCACGCCCCAACTTGGGGGGGCGGGGGGCGGACTTGATTCTAGCAATCTGCCCTCAGTCATCCAGCCGCTGGCTGCTGGTTGCTTGGCTCACCAGCTGGGCGGGAGGAGAGAAGCCAGACCAGCAGGATCTGCGTGAGACACGGCTCAGCAAGGAGCGAGGGGGCTGCCGCCGTCACTGCAGCAGCTCAGAGTCGCACGCAGCAAAGGCCCTCGGGCAAAGGGACCACCAAGGGAGCAGAGTGGCTGTGCCTTCACCGTTGACAGAAGCCCCTTCCTTCTCTCTAGGCCTTTGGCCCTGGCTCCCCGCCACAGGGAGCTCCAAGTGGCGCAGTGCGGTGCGCAATTGCTGCTGTGGAGTGGAACCATCTTGCTCCTCACATTCTTGTTTAGCTTGGGGGCGGGGGGGGGATGGAACTCAGGAACCTTGCAGGGGAGGCTAGTGGCTCCAACGTCAGTGGGGTCTTGCCTTCGAGCCCACCAGCAACCCCAGCCTCAAATATCCTCCGAGCGATGGCAGGACAGAGAAAGAGGGGGCGGGGAGAGGGATGCCCTCACAGTCTGTTGGAATGATCCCAGAAGGAGACGGAGAGTCAATGGCCACGGCAACCAGGAATGTGTTCAGGGGTTACGCTGGCCCTTCCCGCAACCTGATGCCCTCCAGATGTTTGGGACTGCAGCTCCCAGCATCCCTGACCATTGGCCTTGCTGGCTGGGCTGAATGGGAGTTGAAGTCTGAAACATCTGGAGGGCACCCGGTTGGGGAAGACTGGGTTAGATCAACAAGGTCTCCCCTTCGTTGTATTTCATGCCCCCACCGGCTCCAAACTCTAATTCTCTGCAGGGAACTCCCCAGCTTACCGCTGCGCTGCCTTTCTTCTCCAGGATCCGCTGCCCATCTACTGTGTCCTTCACCTCCTGCAGGGAGACGAGGCTGTCACACATCCACCCTTCCTGACGCCACTGGGCTGAGAGGTGTCCAACTATGTTTCCATCACACTCTGAGGGTGGTAACACACTTGGCAATTCTCTCCTCTGCCCATCTCATCCTTACAATTATCACCCTGCTGGGAGGCAGAATTATCACTATTCAGGGACAATGATTTAACTGCTTGGTCGCAGTTGGGCTGCACATTGAGGACTCTGGCTCCCGTCTTCAGATTCCTGGGATGCGGGTGGGGAGCAGGGAGGAAATGGCTTTTTTTCATTTAAAAAAATACAGCAAGTTTCTCGTCCTCATTGTGACAGAAATCCCCTTTTTAAAACAGGCACTGAAGCACTTAATTTTTTTTAGACTTTTGACGCTTCCCCATCTTTGCTTACACAGTTTACTTCCAAATCCTCTGGCCCCATCTACTGTCCACCAGTATCCCAGAAATTGATTCCTGCTTTCTCTCTGCTATTGTTCTATTTCGCCATTAAGGGCAGTACATCCAACCTTAGCGTGGGTAGCATCCCAAGAGCTTTGGTTTAAACTGGGCTATACAGAATGGGAAGGTATCTGGGGAGTTGCACTGGGACTGCAGAGCTGAAAGGCAGCACACTCAATCCTCATCCATCGGCCAGGAGACCAAGGCATCTTCCCAGGGAGATCCTTCCGACTCCCGGGAAGAACATCTGGGCAACGGGAAGACCAGCCTGGCCCCGTCCATCAGCCAGAGAAGGAGCAGCTTGCAGGTAGTTCGCTTCCCTCCTCCTTGCCAGAAAGGACACCTGTAACTAAGAATTAATGCCCAGGTTTGCTTTTTCCCTCCTCCCTCCCAATCCATTTTCCTCCTGTGTCATGTCTTTCAGATTCTACGCCTGAGAGCAGGGACTGTCTTGTCACTAACCTTTGTAATCTGCTTTCGAGCCTTTTTTGGCTGAAGAATGGGGTAAAAATGTTAATGCTAATAATAATGCTAATAATATTCCTGCTAATAATGCTGCTGCTGCTAATGATAATCATCATCAACCTGAAGCAGGATCCAAGAGAGCCAAAGTCACCCCAGCACCAGTCAGTGTCCATCTAGTACAACAGAGCAGGGGTGGCATCAACTTGGGGACCAGGGCTACTGACTCTCTGGGAAAAAACAGCCAAGTCCAGGTCTGGCTGTGTGAACTGGGGAGGGATGGCGCCGCCTGCCTATCTATGCCAGGCACTGCAAGCACACTGAAGAAAGACGCCCAATCCAGCAGATGGACGATCCTGGCAGGAGGAAAGGGAACAGATGGAGCTAGGAACTTCGTGCTGCCAAGCACCAGTTCCCGGGGGAAGCTGGCAGGCAGCAGCACATACACACCTGTTTCAGCCGGTTGATTGTGTCCATGTGTTCATCCCTGGCTTTTCCGGTCTCTCGCAGCTCCTCCTTGGTGGCTTCAACCTCTTGATCCTTCAGCTTCAGAGGAGACAACCCAACAGTATGTGTGTGTGTGTGTGTGGGGGGGGGATAAAGGGAGAACTACACATCTGGTGGCAAATATGGGATTTCCAGTCCCATGTTTGCTGGTGACGTGGAAAATGGCAGTGGCTGATAGGGGACATTTTGCAGGGGGGACAGAACAAATGGGGGTGGATGGTTAAACCTTTGTCTGTGCCCCAGCCATTTGCACACGCACACACACACACACAAAACCAGTAAATGTGTCAAACGTCTGGGGGTGCAGGGGAATACAGAGGAAAAGTGGCTGGCAGGGGAAGGGTTAGGCCCCCCAACACTTCTCCCCTGCAAATGCTCCACTCCACTGCTTTGCACATCGACAGCAAACACAGGGATCAGGAATCCCACGCTGTTCCACACTCACAATCAGCACTGCCCACCCCGTCACACCTTAAGGGCTGCTGGAGAGAGAGAGAGAGAGAGAGCGCCATAATCTAGTCTCCAAGATTATACCTACAGGACACACCTCAATTGGATTAAGTGCCGGGGCTTCCTCAAGGGATTCTGGGAAAGGTGGTTTGATGAGGGTGCTAGGGATCAAAAAGTTCCCTAGATATCTCCTTTCCACACACCCCTCCACCGCAGCCACATGCACAGATAGGTGTAGCACCCTCCTATGATGCTAAATGTGGACACTTCTGGGGTGGGGTGGGGTGGGGTGGGGTGGGGAGCAGTGTCACAGCACGATAACACCACAAGACACAAGTACTGCTTTAAACAAACGTGGCGCAGAAGGGCTGCAGGACATCCTGGGGTCACCTCCTACGGTCTTTCCTAGGAGCCTAACTACCTCCAGCCCACTGCACAAAAGAACATAGAGAAAAGCCAGGCTTTGTCCCACAGATCCTCAGCTGTGTTCACTCAGAGATGGGTGGGCACACAGGTACCAGACGGGACGTGGCCCACTGGAACCCCAACCCCCGCCCACCAGCCCATCTAAATGTCACATGTAAAAATGAGGTTGGAGACAACGCTAGCAGAAAAAACACACACCTTATTTATTTATTATGAGTCTTTTTATACTGTCCTTCAATTCCTAGGGCAGTTTATGAGAAAGAACAATAACAACGTAAGTAGAAAAGAAGAAAAAAATGTGTCAAAATCATAAAAGTAGCATGAAACAGTCAGCTGGGTTGAAACTGTAGCTAAAAAGCTTGGGGAAAATAAAAAGATCTTTGCCTGGTGCTGAGAAGACAATGCGGTAGGTGCCAGGCAAACCGCTCTGGGGAGAGCATTCCACAACTGGGGTGCCGCCACCAAGAAGGCCCTGTCTGCAGCAGCTGCCTGCCTCATCTCAGATGGCGGGGGCACCCAAAGGAGCCCTTCCACTGCAGACCTTAATGTATGGATAGGTAAAACTGGAGGCAGGCGGTCCACTTGCACTCCCTCACCCCTGCAGCAATGATTCATGCCACCTTCGGGAAAGGCCCAATTCCATTTAGTTCAGAATGCAGGTGCCAGAATTTTAACCAGCCAAGCTTGTTTGGATCACATCTTGCTGGTTTTAAAAGACCTTCACTGGCTCCCTGCTTGCTTCTGAGCCCAATTCAAAATGCTGGTGGCTTAACTTAAAAGCCCTAAATGGCTTGGGAGTCAGGCGCCTGAAGGAGTGCCTACACCCATCTCAACCTGCTTGCAATTTAAGGTCACCTGCTGATGCCCTTCTGAGCACCTCCCCCATCACAGGCGAGGTTGACGTCAACTAGGGAGAGGTCTTTCTTGACTGTGGTGCCCCAGTTCTGGAATTCCTTCCTCACGGAGGACCTGCCTGGTGCCAACATCGCTATCTTTTAGGCACCAGGCAAAAACCCTTTTTTATGCATCCGGGCATTTCAAGGAAGGTTTCTGATCTTTTACCTCAAGGATGAGTAATCTCCAGCCTGCAGACCAAATGTGGCCCTCCAGGCCAGCCCAACATTTATCTGCCCCCTTAATCTGTGGCCTGTTTGAGTACGTTCTATTTTAAATTCATTTTGTTTTTGTTTTTGTTTTGTTTTTCTGTTGTTGTAAACTGCCCTGGAATCCATTTTGATGAAGGGTAACATAAAAATATGTTTAAACAAACAAACTCAGTCTGGTTTCCACAACATTCAGCCACATTCAGTGGCTGAATGTGGGTTGTTGTTGAACTGTGGGTTGTTTGTTGAACCGTGGGGTTAGCGTGTTGTCTAAGCCCAGGACATTTTCCGCAGGGTGGCTTGTTAACCAGGCAGTGTGGCTTATTTTTCTTGAAGAAGCCACCTTGAGAACCCATGGTTTGTTGCTGGGTTGTTCAGGGTGGTTTCAAGCCACCCTGCAGAAAATGTCCTGGGTTCAGACAGCACACTAACCCCACGGTTCAACAAACAATCCATGGTTCAACAACAACCCACACTGCACCGCTGAGTGTGGGTTAGTGTGTTGTGTGAGCAGCCCCGGTCACTCACGCAATTTGGGTATAGCGCTTCTAGTTCCATCGTCTGAACCGCTATGCTTTAGGGCTCAGTTCTCGGAACCAGACTTGGATATAGCTGGAAGGGACCAGACATTCATCACACTTAACTGCCAAGCCAAAAAGCAGGATGCTCCACACAACAGCCCCTGTCCCAGATTAACTGCAGCACGTTGCCACCACAGAGCAGATGCAGACAAGGCGCACCCACCCACAGTGGCCTACGAGCTGGTAGCCTCCCACTTCAAGGGAGCTCATTGGCCAGAGTTCAGAGTAGATCCCTGCCACGTCTCCTGGTTCGGAAGACCCAGGATAGACAGCGACCCCTCCCCATACCTGCAAGTCAGCCACATGCTGCTCCTTGCAGACCCGCATGGCCTCTGCGTGTTCCTGCTGGTGCTTCTCTATCAGCTCCTGGGGAAGAGGGAGAAAGGATCAGATCCCCAGAACGAGACTGGAAGGAGACCGAGCGCATGGGCTCCATGGGTCATTCTAGGGGATGCCGGCTTGAACCCGAGACCCATCAGTTAATGGGGTTCAGTAGCATGGGGAACACAATCTCAGGGTTCCACAAAGGGAGGTGGGGAGGGAACGGTGTTAGTGCCCCACATTTCTCGTCTAGGCTGTCACCTCTGCCTCTTTCAGCCGCCGCTCAAACCAGCCCTTGGTGCCATCCATAGACTGGATTTGCAGGCGCAGCTCCTCCACGGTTTGCTGCATGGACTCCAGTCCCTGGCTACGAGCCTACGAGAAAGGGAAGAGAGGCAGGCATTGCAAAGTGTGAGGGGAAATGCAGCAGACCAAGGGTTCACTCAGGAGAAGGAAAGGCGGGACTGGGTCTTGATGGACTCCCCCCGCCCTTTACAGTGGAAGCAACTGAGCGCTGCTTACACTTTATCATCGAGGAACAAAACACTTATCGTTACCCACAGGCAAGGAGGGTCAGGGCTGAAAGAGGGCTGTATGAGGGGTGGTGCTGGTGGGGGAGGAAATACGTCTCTGTGTATTCTGTGCACAGCAAGACACATTATACCTCCTGCAGGGATTGGATGGCAGTTGCAACACTGTCCCCCAGTTATTGTACTTTAGTAGGATCCCTGGGGCAAAATGGAAGCCATTCACTTGTATGGGGAAAAAAGGAAAAGGGGTGTAACAAAGGGACACTGTTGGGGTGGGGAGCTAATGTGAAACCTGCCTTGGGTGACTCCTACCTGCAAAGCCCAGCACCAAGTTCCGTTTCTTGGTCATGACAGAATGTGAAACCAGGTTGCTGACAGACAGACAGACCCCAAGCAGCGGCTTGTGTACATCCTGGGTTGGATCCCTATTTAGTCATACCTAACAGCAGAGCCACTGAAATTGGTGAGATTTATTTCAGGGCTAGCTTATGTTCCACTGAATTCAATGGGACTACACTATGTATGACTACATCTGGAGCTAACTCAGGATCTAGTACTCGTACAACCTTTCATTTTGCGTTTTCTCCCACAACTGCATTGCAAGGTAGGTTGTTACTTCTCCCACTTAGAAGACAGAAGACACAGAACCTAGCACCCTGAAATTCTCAGCTTCTGTTAGAAGAAAGAAAGTTTCTGGTCCTTAAGGTCGGAAGGTGCTCATTTCCACAGGAATGCCTGACCTGCGCCCCTGGTCCCTGGACCAATACCTTTTCCTCCTTGAGCTGGCCACGCAGCTCATCCTCCTGCCGCTTCTTGTGCTCGTGCAGCTCCCGCAGCTCCCGCTCGTAGCGCGCCCGCACGGCCAGAACTTCCTTCTCGTGCTGCAGGCGGAGGTTCCCCAGCTCTTCCTTGTGGCGTCCCTTCTCCTGCAGGGTCTCAATGGCCATCTCATCTAGCATGGCCTTGCGCTTCTCTGCCGTCTGGAAAGTGGACACAGGGCCAAGCAGAGCTGTCACCCCACATCAGGACGACTGGCACTAAAGAACCCAGCTCCAGATTCCCCCGCCCCTCCGCAGGCCTGAGCAGGGCCAGCCCTACCCTTAGGCAGGGTGAGGCAACCGCCTGAGGCAGCAGACGCTGGGGGGAGCAGCGGAAGCTCCTGGCTGTTCCTCATGAGCCCATGGATACTCTCTCTATTGTAGAACAGAGCTGTCTACACTGCACGGCCTGTCCTGGACCGCCTCAACTAGCCCATGGTCTCAGGTGTGGTGGAGGATGCTATCCCATCACCAGTGTTAAACTGCCAGTCCACTTAGCTTCTACACATGGAATGCGGGGAGCCACCATCCTGTCCTTTGCCTCAGGCACTGAAATGTCTTAGTCTAGCCCAGCAGCTGAGTGCAGAAAGGCTAATTAATCAAGCCCAGCTTCCTAAAGCTGGGAGCCAAGTCAATCACATTTCCTAGGTTATACCCCAGAGTTTTGTGAGGGGAGTATTATTATTTTGGGAAGTGCAGGTTATTACATGCGTCTGATTAGGAAGTGCACAATTTGAATCCATAAGATTCAGGTTTTTTTAAAAACAAAACGAACACAAAATGTCGTATTTCTAGCCTTCAAAGTTGCAGAGAGACATTTGGAAGTATGTGGGCAGTTTTTGGAGAAAGCCTAGAAAGCAGGAAGAACTCAGCAGGTTTCCATTAGTCAGCAGATGCAAGAATCTGAGTTGTGCTGGGGGGGGTTGGCAGAGAAGAATGCTGGCCATATTCAGACACAACAGCAAACGATTGTTTGGTGTTACATCCATGAGCAGAGCTTCAGGCTTACATCCCCCCCACCCGCACATTTCCCTTGGCACACTGGGGATTTCTGAACTAACTTCCTGTTTACTTTTATATACCAGCATCAAACTGCGGTTTGGGATCCTGGTTTAAGGGCGAACAATGGTTTAAGCAAACCACAGCATGCCATGTTCAGACACAACAGCGAACTATGTTTTGCTGACAAACAGGAGGTCAGTTTAGAAATCCTAGCACACAACAGGAAGGGGAGGAAGTGCAGGAGCCCAAGGCTGTGCTCTGCTTGCACATAAATGCCAAACCATGGGTTTGGCATTACATCTGAATGCAGACGCACAGTCCAGAGAGCGTTGCATTTGTTCAGATAAACTGGACTCCAAAACAAGATTAAATCCTCTGCCAGCCCCTGCCTCCCTTCTCACTTACCTTCCTGGCTTCATCAAGGTCTTGTAACAATCTCTCCTTCTCCTGCCCAAGTTCTTGTAGCTGCTCCAGGAGACGAGAGTTGGCCCGGAGCGACTCCTAAGACAGAAAGTGAAGACGGCTTACACTGCTGTCCTCTAGGACCATTTCCTCCCCCACTCCCAATTCTTCATTCAGCACCCCAATCCTGTTAGAGCCCTTCCTATGCCTCTGACAGAGGGCTAGAAACAGCCAAGAGCAAATAAACTGAGAATAGTTCTCCCATAACACACTTGACCCACCTCACACAGCTGTTCTAAGGATACTGAGATGAGCTGCATCAGGGATGGAGCACCTGTGGCCCTCCAGATGTTGTTGGACTACAACTCCCACCATCACTGGCCATGCTGTCTGGGGGCTCATGGGATTTGTAGTCTGCCAACATCTGGAGGGCCACAGGTGCCCCAGCCCCAAACCACCGGAAGCCCTTTGAGCCCTCAACCTCTCACTCCCTCAGATACGAAGTACTTTAAACACTCTTTTGTGCTCATGGTCAAAGTTAGAGCGATCGATGGGTAGACTTTTTCAGCCTGGGCAACTGCAGGAGAAATCAGCTTCACACAAATCAGTTAACCCTCAATTCAGTGTGAGCAGCTTTTCACACTCACTCGTTAAAAACAGGTGAGAGTGTCCAGGAAGAAGACAGCAGTCACAACTCATCTGGAATGGAGTGTGGGAGGAGAAAGAATCTTACCAGTGCACCCAAAAGAGGACTGGTGCCCAGGGAGTTGCTGGAAGGAAGGAAGGAAGGAAGGAAGGAAGGAAGGAAGGAAGGAAGGAAGGAAGGGAAGGGGAGGGGAGGGGAGGGGAGGGGAGGGGAGGGGAGGGGAGGGGAGGGGAGGGGACTAGGAGAAAAAGTTGGAGGAGGGGACTAGGAAAGAGATGAAAGAACAAGAAAGTGGGGAGATGAGGGGGTAGAAAATGGAGAAGTTGGGGAGAGGGTCTCTGACATGGAGTGAAGCAGGGCTCATGCCACAGAGTTTTACCTTCTTGCTGCTACTGGCTATCTGGGTAGCAAAGGTTCTGAAACTGGCCACTTTGCATATGTGCCCAGGGGAGGCAGGGAGAAGGAAACACGATGTGCTCAAAAGTGCCCCCTTTCTCCCCTTCCCTCCAGAATATGCAAAGCAGCCAGTTGGACCCTATATGCAGCACATCTCAGGAGCAAACTGCTCGAGGGGGAGAAATCTTTTTATTTCCTATGGCTTCCACATTTCCAGACATTTCACCTCTCTATGCCTTGGCCTACCTGCAGCTGCGTGTCGAGGTCGTCCCGCTGGGCAGCCAGTGCCTCCTTCTCACTCTGACGCTGCTGCAGCTCTGCCCCCAACGCTGCCGCCTGATCTCGCATCAGATTCATCTCTTGGGTCTTAGATGTCTGGATCTATCGGGTCAGAGGGAAAGAGAGAGGCCTTAGGACTGGCTGAGGAAATCACATGAGGCATGTACCCCCCCCCCCAAACTGCACTTGGCATTCTGGGACTTACAGACCTAGAAATGGCTTCAAGAGTCCCCTGTCCCTGCAAATACCCAGCCACATCTCAAAGACTGGGTTCGCTCAACATGCAAAACCCACATTCAGTGGGGCTCCTCAGACAACACACTAAGCCACACTCAGTGGTTGAGGGTGGGTTGTTGAACTGTGGGTTATCTGTTGAACCATGGGTTAGCGTGTGGTCTGAACCCAGACAAGGTGACTTGTTAACCACACAGTGTGGCTTGTTAACCACCCTGAACAACCCAACAACAAACCATGGGTTCTCAAGATGGCTAGTTTGAGGGAAAAAAAGCTACACTGCATGGTTAACAAGTCACCCTGCAGAAAATGTCCTGGGTTCAGACATGCTAACCCATGGTCCAAGAAACAACCCACGGTTCAACCACTGAGTGTGGGTTAGCACATTGTGCAAACAGCTCCAGTGTGACATCCAAAAGGCCAATGCCTCCTGTGTTTCCTTTACCTTTTAGCCTCACTAGAAAACTGACTTTCCTCGGCTTTCCAGGTTTGTTGTTAACCAGAATTTTTAAACCAGCTTCAAACCCTAGTGATGGAAGGGACCATGGTGAGCATTAACTACAGTTAAGGAGGCCACAGACATATTCCTTAAGCACAGAGGATAATTTCTATTCAAGAAGGGAGGAACTAGAGAGAGGAAGTATATAAATCTGCAGTCTGCTCCTCATCTCTTAATCATGGTTAGAAATTTCGGAACATGCACCAGGCCAAATCAGGTGTTCATCTATAAATGCCCAGAACATACGAAAAGTATTTAAGGTTCCAGAAGATTCTTGGACGTTTTTGTGGTTTCCTTTCTGGAGTTAATTCTATATTCCAGAATGGAGAATTGGCAAAGCAACTTAATTTGGGCTAGCTTTAGGTGGCTGAGGCAGAGGTTTTAGCACTAGCACAATTTTTATCTGCTTCTCACAGGTCTATTATACACAAAGAGATTGCAGAAAGATGGGGCAATTTTCAACTGTCCCATTTAAAAAAACAAATCAAACAAAACAAAACCAGAAAAATCAAACCAGGAATCTCAGAACAGCAGCCCTTTGGTTTGACACACAAGGGGCACACTGCAGCCGTAACCAGCTTTGCGCCACTGAAAATGCAGAACTCACAATGATTTGTGCGGCACTCTGAACAAAGAAAATAGCTCTTGCGCTTATCCTCAATGACCACTGAAACAAAGGGCACTTATGCCCATTTTATGGACAACAAACTAAAACAAGAAACCAGAGGCTGAGAAAAGGAGGCTCTTCCACAACCACCCTGCAAGGTCAGGCTTGCTTTCCCAAAAGATGCCTGAAGACAGTTATGTTGCCTGCATCCGTGCAGTGATGTCACACAATTCTGCATTATGCCCTCCCCTGCCAACCTGCCCTCCATACTCTCCTAAGCCAAGGCACTGGAACAGGTTGACCAGCACTGTCCTGAAGAATCTCAGATCTGTGCCTTGGGCTAAGGTGAGGAAGCTGGAGGCCAAACCTAGCACCTGGATCTTTCCATCTGCCTCTGCAGCATAGCCCCTGACCCTCACAGACGCACATATAATAGCTTACGATTATGCCACCTCAGCCCCTTTCTCCCAAGCTCAGAGGATGGCCTAAAGGGCTCTTGAGGCTCCTCGGCGGCAGCATGGACAGCGCAAGAGGCTTGGGCAAAGCCCTCCAGGGCGGGCAACTTGTGGCCAGCCAGACATTTTGGCCTACAACTCCCATCAGCCCTAGCCAGCATAGCCAACGCTGAGGGATGATGGGAGTTGAAGGCCAAAATATGTGGAGGGCCACAAATTGCTTTAAGCACTTCACAAAATGCAAAAAGAGAACATATCCTCAAAGGTCCCAAAGGGAACGTCTTTATTTGAACCCAAAGCATTTCAGAGACAAAAGCTCCTTTGACAGGGGCAATCTTATAAAATGCAAATGCTGAAAACGGGGCAAGGGTGCAATGCTATGCACATTAGACAGAAAAAGTACTACAATTCCCACCATTCCCCAGCCAGTGGTGCTGGCTGGGCATTGCTGGAGTTGTAGGACTTTTTTTTCTGTCTAAACATGCATAGGATGGTGCCCTAAGCCAGCTTACGAAGGCGGTGGCTATCTTTCATATACCACCAAGACCTTGGATTCAAAGAAGGAAGTGTTCTTTTGGCACCTTTGAGAATACGCTCTCTTTTTGCATTTCGTTCAGTCCAGGTGCCTCCCCTCTGGTTTTTGCTTGTCTGCTTTAAGCACTTCAGCCACTCACTCTCGCGTGCAACCAAGAGACAAGGGAATAAGGGCATAAGAACAGCCGTGCTGGATCAGACGAAGGGTCCAATTGTCCCCCATTCTGTTCACACCGTGGCCAACTAGCTGCCCATGGAAACCCACAAGCAGGACATGAATGGTAGTGAGCAGGGCCTAACTGTAGGCACTGCCGCTGTTCACACTATGAAGTATGCATTTGTGTGCGCTTGCACGTGTGGAGACTGAAGACCCCTTTGCCTTCATCTTGGCTCGCATGGGGATTAATCAGTGCCAATGTCACTGGCCCTTCAGCTGAAAATATCACACACACACACACAGTTAAAAAATAATTGTTACCTAAGGCTTTACCACCCTGCTTTCCATCGCCCCCACCCTCTACCACCCTCTGAGCACTTTGCTCCCACAGAGGAGGGCTCTGTACCTGTTCTAACGCTGCCAGATTGGTTCTCAGAGCATCGTTTTCAGACAGAATGGTCTCAACCTGCTCCTGGCTCTCCGCACTTTGGCAAGCAACCTGATGCCCCACAAGGCAGAGGATGGGCGAAGGAAAGGAACCAGAGAGAGAGGGAGAGCGGGGACAAAGCAGAGAGAAAAGCAGAGGGGGGGGAAGGAGAGAGAAAAGATTAAAAATACAGAGCAGAACACAGAGGGGGTGGCAACACTGTGCTAAGGAGTTTTAAGGAAAAGCAAGATTCTTCTCCTCGGAAACTAAATTTTAGAAAACTGACATGAATTGCAATTTAAAAGAAAAGAAAGACGAACAAAACAAAGCATATTTCATCTACACAGTCATTAAGACAAGCCACGATTATTAAAGACTCAAAATTAGAACAGAATGTATCTGTGGTGGAGGGTTGAGAAATGCAAATTAAGACTGGGGAGGGGAAGCCCCTGAGGGGGCCTAAGGAAAGAAATGTGAAAGACGAACAGGTAGGAAAAGAATCACTGAATGTTAGGGCTCAGGGAGGGGCCTGAAGGCAGCGGTGCATCCAGAACAGGCTTTTGGGGCAGGAGTCAAGTGCCCCACTGAGCAGAATGGGCCTCAAACACAGCAATGCTGACTTATCATATTTTGAAGTGAAGTAATCCACTTTATTTATTTATTTATTTATTGCATTTCTATACCGCCCAATAGCCAAAGCTCTCTGGGCGGTTCACAACAATTAAAACCACAAAATACAGAAAAAATACAATATAAAATTTTAAAGTTTAAAACTACAGTACAAAAGCAAAACCAAAATAAAACCTAATAGCAATGCAGAGATTTACAATACAAAACAGATTTAAAACAAGAGAACTAGAAGACTAAAATCCCTGGGAAAATAAAAAAGGTCTTCACCTGGTGCTGGAAAGAGTACAATGCAGGCGAGCATCTCAGGGATGCCTGCATTGTACTCTTTCCAGCACCAGGTGAAGACCTTTTTTATCTCATTCCACAACCAGGAATTGTGGTTCCACAACCAGAGCATCTCATTCCACAACCAGGGTGCCACAGCAGAAAAGGCCCTCATCTTGGTAGCTACCTGCCTCATCAAAAGAGGGATTGGGGCCCTGGAAGACCATTAAGTCCACAGTCTGAAACGACCTAGCTGCACCACTGCCTGAAGGACATACAGAGAAACCACTGGGCCTTGAGCTGGGGCCCTCCATGCACAAATTCATCCATGTTGCCTATGGCACTCTAGAACTCAGGCAGAATGAGAATAGCAGAAGACCTGGATGTTAGAACAGGAACCCCATGGTCAGACTGAGGCCACAGGCTAACAACCAAAGCATAAAGCTACCTAGATTGTGTGTCGCTCTGGCCCTGGAGCCATCTGCAGGCCCAGAAGAGAGTAGGAATGTGGACTGTGACTGGCAGGTTTAAACAGGCCAGGCCAAACATAAATACTTGCACCCGGGCCTTTTGCTTTTCCCTGATCAACGGTGCTGAGCTTCCTGCCTGCTGTATTCCAGATTTCAACTCTACCCCTTACCAGCAAGGTCCCGGGGTTAGAGAACAAACTCTCCAAGTTTGGGCAGTGGACCAACCCTGACACATTGTGAACAAAGAGCCCCCACTTCTGTACATTTTAAAGCAAGGGTACAGAACCTCAAGCCTGGGGAACAAATCCAGCCTGCTGGGGTCCCCCATCTGGTCCTCCAGGATTCCCCAGTTAGCCACGCCCCCTCCCCTAGCCCCCCCCCCGATCATTGGGTGGTTTTCTGGCTTTTGTGCATCCCCGCCCCCATCCCTACCCCATTCTAAAAGGCTGAGATGCCTCTCTCAAGATTTAATAACTAGCAGGAAGGGCTTTAAGCTAATACATGCTGGTATGGTTTGTCTCTTGGCCCCGCCCCTTTTGCCCTCAGCCCCGCCCACCACTGGAATGCATCTCCCAAGAGATTCGCCAAGATGGAATCCGGCCCTCAGACTGAAAGAGGTTCTGCACCCCTGTTTTAAAGGAAGGACTTTTAAAAAGGCTCAAGCAAGCAAGCCAATCTCCACACCCCTGGGAACGCAGAAAATCTCCAGGTGATTACTGTGCCAGTCTGACCAGGAAGCAGGTGGAGAAAACCCTTTAAGATCCTTCTCTAATAGGACAGTCAGCTTGGCATCAGGGATGAAGAAAAGCTCATCTGCCTAGCCTATCAGAGAGAAGCTTCTCTTTAGCCTCTACCTCACACAGACTCACATTCAGAGCTGGGAAACTCAGGAGCCAATCCAAAGCGCCAGCATCAGGATTTTAGGAGCCTGGGAGTTTTCACAGGTCACATCCAAAGCTGTGTGTTCCATGTTCCTGTAGCCATGCCACCCACCCACCCACCGAAATGGGTGCAGAATTCAGTATCCTGAGAAAACACAGCTTACACTAAAAAAAGTAGTCCTTAAGATTGTGAAACTTGGCTTTAAGAAGTGTGCAGGAAACACCTTGTGAAATCTCAAATGCTGCAGTATAGAGATTTCCCATGGGTAGGGGAGGCCTGGCATCAGTGACTGGCATAGTTGGACACATACTGAGGCCTACACACCGGGGGGGACCACCCTTGGAGGGAAGGAATCAAACACCAACACCAACACCTGAGGTGGACCACTATGCAAATTTGCATAATTTATTCCAGGTACAGAACTCAGTTTTTCTCTGCACAGAATCTGGGTTATAGCTTTTAGTGCACAATATGTAAAGCTCAGCTCCTAACTCAAAGGAATGGGGAAACACACGTTAGGTGGGGAAGTTAAGGGATGGATAGAAAGGACCATTCTTAATTCCACCGAGGCACAAGATTTTAAAAAGTCATTAGATATTCTCAATATATCGAGTCTGATCTTAAGTCTTTGTTCCCACTTTCGCTACTTGTTAACTTTGACGCCTTATTCATTTTCTGATCCCTAATTTTAGAATGTGTAGACGGCATAATGAAAACATGCACTGGGATTTTTTAAAAAATAAACATGAAACATGTGTTTTGAAGAGGAACTGAGATGCAGAAGAGAGGATGTGAAAGCCAACATGCAGTACAAGAAATCCCCATGAGGGATTTACAGATCAGCAATCAGTAACCAAAAGCTAACGGAAATCACAACATTTAAGAGACAATCTCCTCCCCTATGAGAGTCATGACTGATTTGATATATGTATACACCACCTTTTAGGATAGCTCCTTACAAGGTAAGATGCAAAAATTAAAAATAGTAAGAGCGCAGTCCTAAACCACCAGCACCCAGATGCTGATGGCTGGAGGAATTTAGGATGGCAGGTAGGGATTTATGGATTTTTAAAAATCTGTTCTGTCTGTATTTCTTTTGTTCCCTCATCCACAAAAGACGTTCCAAGGTGTCTTTTCTTCCAACATCCGCTCACTGACAGAACTGGATTTTTAAAAAACCAGAATGTCATTTTACATTCGCTAATGCGCAGTAGCACTAATGCACTACTTTGCATAGTTAATTAGTGCTAATGTGCATTAATCAGTGCGGATTAGCATATCTGTGCAAGTGCCCATCAGCGCTCATGCACACTTGCGCTAATATGCGAATGCACATTCGCGCAAATCCTCCTCCAAAGTGAAAAGTCCACAGAATCCAAAGGACTCGGAAAAAGATGGTCTGCTGAGGAATCTGCGGGTCAGATTCATAGAAATCTGTTGATTCTGTTGCGAAGTTCTCCAACATCCCTAATGGCGGGTTAGTCTCTCCCTGCCAGCAGAGAGAAGTGCCAGTGGTGGTGTGTGTGTGTGTGTGGGGGGGGGGTGTGCTGCTGCAGTGGAGGCTCCCGCTGTGCCTGGGCAGCGGTAACAGGCAGAAAGCCCCAACATGGTGCATTCTGTGGGCGGGGAGGAGCCGGCTTTGAGTCCCTTGGATTCAAAGCTGCTCTGGTCCTGTCAGCCACACCAGCACTGAAGCTGCTGCTGCAGCCAATTCCCACCCCCTTGCTGTCAAAGGGGGAGAAAGTGTAAATACACAGCTTCTCCAGGCTACTTCTCAGCTTTTGCCCTGGCCAACTCAGGTAAGCAGATCCGCCTCATTGCTCCCCACTGCTCCCACTCTGGACTGTGCTGCTCAACACTGCATAATCAATAAAAATACTAAAATCTCAGTGGAACAAAAACACCACCGCTCAGCTAAAGTGTTTTCTTAAAAATCACATACCAGCACATCCAAGTTAAAATTAATCATGAAACAAGTGAAGCAAAGAAGCTCAAGACTTAAGTTCACACAAAAACAGCAAAGAGGCATTTTCTGTATGCAAACAGCTTAGAGATTTTATAATATTAAGCAGTATATAACTATTCTTTATCAAGTCAATCTATAAAAATAACCTGTTCCTGGGCTGTACCACTTCAGGTGGGGAACAGATGAGTGAATGCTCATACATACAGAAGTAACTCCCTGCACATATAAAGCTAGATTGTCAAGAGACAGAAGAGCTCAAGCAGAGCCTTCCCCCTGAAATGCTAGCTTTCGGTGCGCAAGGAATGATTCACGTGCAACCCCTTCTCCAACAGCCTGAAGTTTTATCATGTTGCCAGCTGTTTGGGTGAAATAAGACAACAAGGTGCACAAGAGGAACCAAGATTCTGGACCTGACGTCCTCAGGATGGCAAGATCACAAACGTGGCTG
The DNA here is from genome assembly GCF_057233095.1 of Heloderma suspectum. Classification (NCBI taxonomy): domain Eukaryota; kingdom Metazoa; phylum Chordata; class Lepidosauria; order Squamata; family Helodermatidae; genus Heloderma; species Heloderma suspectum. Next base: position 174,125,195 of record NC_139459.1, read on the forward strand.
GCAGATCAGTAGGAACGTCCTTTTCAGAGAAAGTCCCAGCGTGATCTTGGCACCATCTTTGGAGTTAAAGCGAAGGAGAGAGAGCAATGTCCTCTAGAAGACATATCGGACAAAATGAACTGGGTTCATTTGCAGACGCATTTCATGTCCTCTAAGCTGGGATCAGTTGATAGCAAACAGGCACATTTATGTACGTATTGCTGTTTCCCTCATTACACCCCGCTTCAAAGACAGGAGTTAACTGTGTCGACCTTGACTGTTCCGATTTGCATCGACTTTCGATCACTTGAGACTGGAGAAAACCAGCGCTGAAACTTTCTCTACAATCCTCAGGACAGAAAACTGTTCTGCCTCTTCTCACACCCAGTGCAACCTCAAGATCTGAAGTTATGACTCTTCCCTTCCTATCTGGAGCCGTGGGAGATGACCTGAACTAGAAAAAAGTATATGGAATGGGGTGAACTTGCACCTCAACATAGCATCCTTTTGGGGTATTATTATTATTATTATTATTTTTATTATTATTATTATTTATTTCATTTCTATACCGCCCAATAGCCAAAGCTCTCTGGGCGGTTCACAAAAATTAAAACCAAACAACACACAATAAAACAATTTAAAATATATAGAACATTAAAACCACAACCACTGTTGTAACCACTGTCAGTGGGTAACCACTGGTCACGTTTTACTTCAATGTACAGCGTATTATTCCATTGCTTCTTCCATATTGTGCTGCTCAACAAACTGAGAGATTTCCTCTCTTCTTTGGCAGCGGATGGCTTGGCTCACTTGCTCTGCTCCGCCACACCTCTTTGCTCCGCAAGCACTTTCGATGCTCCTGTTCGCTTATGTGCAACACCCCAGGGGTCCATCTGTGGGGCAGGGGGATGGCACTGTGAAGACCGTGGCTTGTAGTAAATCAGGGGTGCAAAACCTCTTTCAGCCCAAGGGCGGAATCCCATTCCAGAGAACTGGTGGGTGGGGCCAAAGGCAAAGGGGTGGGGCCAAAATACCAGCCTATTGTAGCTTAAAGCTCCTATTGCCAATCATTAAGCCTTAGGAGAGGCAACCTTTTAGAATGGGGGAAAATAGTACAAAAACTGGGAAACAACCAATCAGCAGTTGGGAAAGGGGGTGGGGCCAGGGGAAGGAGGCGTGGCCTTCTGGGGAATCCCAGTCAGCCAGACTAGGAGCCCAGAAGGGTCAGATTTGCCCCCCAGGCCTGACGGTCTGCACCCCTGCAGTAGAGATTTAGCCTCCATTATCCTTTGATCCATGATCACCTTTTGATTCCATATTAATGTCCTCTCATGGTCCAGCTATATATTGACACTTGTTTGCTCCAGTCCTGTTTTCTAAACTTTGCACTGGGGACAAATACATTTTAAAAATTAAAACAAAATATTGGAAGACACACTTTACTTCTACACCAAAGAGCTAGGAGTGTGAGAGAGTAGCCCACTCTCAGAAGCCCACCCTTGTGCTTCTGCACAAGTCACTGTTTTGAACTGGAAGAAAGAAAGCCTAAAGCACAGACTCATGAAGAGAAGCAATAGACAGCCTCCTCTTAAAGCAGGTTATTTTCTATGTCTCTGCATTGCAAGTGATGCAGAGATACAGCAGGATTACTTGGCCCCAGCTGAGGCAGACTGCCCTCGGCATTGCCTCCTACCAGTGACTCATGCAGAGATGCATTAGGTAGCCTCCTGTGTGGGTGGGTGCTTTGGTCTTACAGCAACCTTCAATTATTTAAATTGACTTCTCACAGCACACTAGCAATTCTCTTGGCAATGCAGTCTGGGAATTCAACTCAATGTTTTTTTGAAAAAGAGAAATGCATACTTTAAGGCCTAGATATCTAAATCCCCTCCCCTTTTCCAAGGAGCTCCGAACTTCCAGACACGCTGAGAAGCATTACAGTGCAATCCTGTGCATGTTTACTCAAAAGTAACTTCTACCAAGTTCAACCAGACTTATTCCGAAGAAAACATGCACGGGACCCTAACCCAAAGAAACAGCAAACTGAATCCAGATTTCTTTTAGAAAATACACAATAGGACAGAACATTGTATACACTGGGAAGCATACCTGGAAAGGGAGGAAGACATAATATGTAATGGATCAAGAAAAAGAACATAAGCATAGAAAATGGGGTGGGGGGTGGGAGTACAGGAGCATAAAGCCAATGGTGCAATGCACTGAATTAAGTGAAGGGAATAGTAGGTAAATAACTTTGTGGAAAGAAACAACTCTTCATATTGTCAAGACAGCCAGGTGAGCCTCTATCCAGGTGTTTCAAAAAACAAACATGAGCGGGTTGGACTAACATTACAATTAACCAACTAATTCGCCCTGCCTGCCATAGGACTGTGCTTAAGCCATGAAAGTTTTGTGGCGGGAGGGAGGTACAGAATGTGGTAGTTCTGTTTAAGAAGCTACAAGTTTCTAGCCCTTATGTCTGTGAAGGTGTGCTTGGAACTGTGCGAGCAATGCCCCCTGGAATCTCAAAACCCAGAGGAATGGCTGAATAAAATTTTCAATGCTTAGGGGTAGGGTGGAGTTGTCTTTGTCCATCCCAAGGAAAGCAGAACCAGAACTATATATAATAGAAAATATGCAAATACAGGTCACAGAATTCCACTTTTCTTGGTTTTCCTCCTTTAAAAAAACAACTCTGGAGTTTGCCCAGCCTTGGCCATAAGGCAGCACACACTTCCGAACAGAGAGATGAATTACTTCACACAGACTCACAAGAACAAAAAGACACATGTCTTGCCATGTCATTATAGCTTGAAACAGGCCAGAGTTTCTCATGAAGGGACCCTTGCTTGTGTGTGTGGGGGGGGGGGGGCGTGAAGGGAAGGGACAACTCACTTGGTCCTGTAGAGCCTGCAGGGCTACTTCATGCTCTTTCCGACAGTTCTGCAGTTGGTCCTTTAAATCTGAGCAGCCCTGCAAAGGAAGGAAGGAATGAGTTAATCAGGGAGTAAGTTTCAGGGGGAAGATTTCACTATCGCCCCCCCCCCCCTCCAATAGGGACATTTCACCAGTCACACACCTGGGTAGAGAGAAGAACTATGTCAATAAGAACTAGTCAGCAGGGAACTACCTCAGAACTAACAAGAGGTACAGGGCATGGATGGTAGCTTCTACTTTTTCTTTTTTTAAAGGCTGTCCTATCCTCTAGCACAGATAACAACATGCCTGTTATCACCGGGCACATCTGTGCTGCATCCAATTTAACCATTGTGGCTTTTGCCCAAGGAATTCTGGGAACTATAGCTTCGTCAGGTGCTAAAAATTATCTGCTGGAGAACCTCAGCTCCCTTACAGAACTACACTTCCCAGGTTTCCTTAGGAGAAGCTGTGGCAGTTAACCAAGGCAATGTGGACATGCTTTTAACCATGCTAGGCCACAATTATTCCCACTGTACCGATTACAGAGAGCAGAGGCTGGAGGGAAAGGGGTGAGGAGCTGAGCTTTGAACCAAGGGCTCTCCTGTGATAAAACCAAAGACTAAGTCATAGGTATCGTAGAATCCTAGGGTCAGAAGGGGCCTACAAGGCCATCGAGTCCAACCCCCTGCTCAGTGCAGGAAGCCTGATTCCCAGGCGGTCTCCCATCCAGGTACTAACCAGGGCTGACCCTGCTTACTTGGTCAAGAGATTTTCCTGTTGAAGGGGCAAAGTTCCTGGACTTCATTTCTGACCCATGAGGATCAGGCCAGCTCGCCCATGTCCTGGTGGTGGCTGAAACTGGGAATCAGAACCCTTCAGTGCAGAGAAGGGTGACTCCTACCTGGTTTGCTGTCTGTAGCTCCTGCTGCAGCTTCTGGTTGCGAACTTGCAGGGATTTGAGCTCCTCCTCCTTCCGCTGTTGGATCTCTTCGATTTTGGTCCTGAAAGGTGGGAGCAAGGGCTTGTTTCCACAGAAGGGACACCAAGGTGAGGTACATCCCTTTCGATCCCAAGCCACTCATATCCTTAAGCCTCAGCGCTGCAGCCTGGTTATTCTCACCACTGTTTCAAGCTCCCTCTATTTATGATTAATAACGTTGACAGCATCTCTTCTCTTGCACCTTCTTCCTTCTGCTGGAAGTGCCCTCTCCTCCTTCCCCCCATGCTTTCAGTATTACTACTTCCAGCACCTGAAACACTCATGAATAAACACTTCTCAGCACCCACCTCTTTAGCATATTTTTTCCTGATCCACCTAACACCCCATATCCAGAGTTGAACATTCCAAGAAAACATAACACACTGGTTAAAATCTGCATCGAGCCATAAAACGCTGGATCTGGTAACCTATCTAAACTATGCACATCAGCATAATTCGTTCTGCAATTTGTACCGCTTTATGTAGTTTATTCTGGACTTGCTAGTCTGGGGGCAGGAGAGCAACAAATGATGTTGAAGACCCACCCTAAATCACAAGAAATCCAAAGGCCACTCTAAGCACTTTTGCATTTAATATGCAGGTTTTAAAAAATGCAAACAGGACCAGGCAATGGGGGATTTCTTCCCAATCCAGTCTGCAATCTGTCTTCTGCTTACAAGGGAATGGACCTCCTCTGTGGCCGCACCCAGACTGTGCAACTCCCGGCCCCAACAGCTTCAGCCACAGTTTGTCATCCAACGTTGAAAAGCTAAGTTTGCTTAGGCAAGCATTTGGTTTGCCTAATTTGATGTTTTCAGGGTGCAATCCTATGCATGGTTAGACAGAAAAAGGTCCTACAACTCTCAGCATTCCCCAGCCATGCATGGCTAGCTGGGGAATGCTGGGAGTTGTAAGCCTTTTTTCTGTCTAAACATGCATAGGATTGCGCCCTTAGTCTGTCTATTATATAGCTCTGCTCTACTGTGGTTTTGATTTTTACCTGGTTCACAAGTCATGACAACCTACAGTACAGGTTGAGTATGGGTTGTCATTGAATCATGGGTTGTTAGGTTGTCGTTATGTGCAAACCCTTAACAACTATGGGTTGTGAACCATGAACAACCCAGGAAGAGAACCCATGGTTTGTTGTTGGGCTGTGAACTCTGGGTTGCTTGTGGTTAACAACCCATAGTTAAACGATAGTGCAGGGTTCGCGCGTAATGACAACCCACGATTCAACAACCCATTCTCAACTCATACTCTGGTTTATCATTACATGCAAATCAGGTCGTTGTATTACAGCCTTCCCCAACCTGGTACCCTCCAGATTTACTCAACTTCAACTCCCTTCAGCCTCAGTCAGCATGGCTAATGGTTTTGAATTCTGGGAATTGTAGTCCCAAACATCTGGGGGGTGGGCACAAGGTTGGGGAAGGTTGAATGTGTTCTTTGTATTGCTTTTCACATCTTCATAAGCTGCCCTGGGCTTCCTTTAAGAGCAGAAAGCCAGGGTATTGAGTAAATAAGTAAAAGAATGTGTGTGTGTTGGGGAGATGGGCGGGGAGATTGCCTCCAATTGTCCTTCAGGAGGCTGGGAAGAACGTGACATTCCTAGGTGTGGGGCAACATGAGGTTCTGAGGCTTTCTGCGCACCCAACTGCCTCTGCTCCAGCCCAGCTAGGCGTGAGATGCAGCTCATTCTGAGCCATCGACTGGTCTGCTCAGCTGAACTCCTTGGGTTCACACTGCCAGGTCCGAAGTCAGAGGTACTGAACTTCTTTCAGCCCAAGGGCCAAATTCCATTTCAGAGAAGCTCTCAGGGTCCACATTCCAGTGGTGGGCGGGGCCAAAGGCAACAGGAGGTGGGGCCAAAAATACCAGCCCATTTTAGCTTGACGCTCTTGCTGCCAGGAGCTCCGCCTGAGGGAAAAAATACTGTGCAAAATCAAAGGAGGCCAGCAAACAATTGGTGGCTGGGGGAGAGGGGCATGGCTCTCAGGGGAACCCTGGAGAGCCAGATTTGGCCCATGGGCTTGAAAGTCAATACCCCTGGCTTTATGTAATGCCACCACAGGATGCTGTGACCTCCTGCTGGTTAGGACTGTGGCACTGACAGTGACCCCCAGCTCAGTGCCTTTACTGCTGCTGCTTCACCATCACTCTGACGAGGAGACCCAGCGAACTTTGAAAAGTCATACCCGCCTCTCTCCCTCCGCCCCACAACACCCAGGTGCTTCTCCTACAGGCTTGTCTGAATTCTGCATCAAACACAGCTTCGAGTCAGTGCCCAGGCTGAAACTCGAGGTCGCCTGCTCTGTACCTGCTGTCATTGTAGAGCGCTTCTTTTTCCGTCTGAAGCCGCAGAAAACTAAGAAGAGGAAGCAAGGCACGGGAAAAGTTGAACATGCAAACCCCAATCCTGAAATCTGTGATCAGAATACACGATGCAAATAAACTGCACAGCCACATATTGGCTTATTTTACATTGATGCATTCTGCTCCCCAAGGCTGAAGGTTTCAAAGAATTTCAAGAGGGGCCTGTCTCTGCCCCCCCTTTATATATTGCCTGCTGAAAGGTGAAAACAGAGCGGCGTTTGGAATACAGTGCTTTATTTCTGTCCCCCCCCCCCCCCGTTAAACTGGTCTTGTTTATGATGGGTGTAAGGAAGGAGGGGGAGCGTGCCTTGTCATCCCATCCCACCCAGCATCAGCCACATCCCATTCCTTCTCCTCTTTCACTCCTGGTTCAGTCCTTGACTAGAGAGTGCCACAGAACCCCTTTGCCCTTGCTCTGCCTTCTTGTCCTGTTGTATGCAGTTTCCCAGCCACACCAGCTTCATGCCTCTCTTGCCTTGCTTGTTTGTAGGGCCTTGCTCATGAGCAGGCCACCATCCAACTCAAGGAAACTGGCCCCGCAGTCTCTGGGGTGGGGCTGCAGCTTTCCCTGTGGCTCTCATCATGCAGCATTCCATCTCCTTTTGCCATTCCTGTGATATACCCCATTTCCTTATCTATGGGGCTTTTGCCAGGTGGGGGTGCCCTCTGAACCCACGCAACAGGTATTGGTGGTTTTCTATAAGCTGCCTCGGGCAAACATTTCTTCGAAAGGGCACTTGATGAACTTAAAAAAAAACTCTAAGTCGAAAGGACCAGCAACTTGCTTTTTATAAAAACCAATGCAAAACAGTTGCAGCATGCCAGATCCCAGAAGTACATGGAATGGATATAGCCTGGCCTGTATACCCTCCTGGGGTGCTAACCCCCTGTTACAAGAGGCACATTTGATAGTGGAATAAGGCAGGAAGTCCAGCCTACTAGTAAGAAATAAATCCCATTCTCCACCCTAGTGGAGTCCATTTCCCTCCCAGGACTTACCTCTCCTGTTTCTTCTTTAGCTTCTCCGCAAACTGCATGGGAGAGAACAGGCTGTGAGTTCCCACTGGCAACAGCAATCATCCCTCATAATTGTCCCCATCAGCCTCCTTGCCCCAAGAAGTGGGGGGCATACACATCCAAGCCTCTCCTTACCTTGCTGAGTTCTTGCTGCAAACGGGAGGTCTCTGTTGTCTTGGATGCCTACAGGAGGGGGAAACGGAGACAAAGCAAACTTCTCTCTCTCAAGTGTTCAGACTGCTTTGCATACATTCTCTCAGAAATCCTTTCAACCACTCCACCAGATAGGACTATAAGGTAATAACTGGGACTGTTTTGCAGTGAACGAGAAGAGAGTGTCAAAGCTTGCGCTCTCTCTCTGCCACGAAATGAGAGCCAACGTAGGTGTCCCTTTCCCCATGCAAATGGCCAAAATCCACTCTACTGGATGTAAGAAACAAAAATAAGACTGTGTGTGTGCGCGCGCGCATGTGCACACGCGCACACACACACACACACACATACACACACACAAAGCACAGGACCTGGGGGAGAGAGCATCATGGTGGGGACTTATCCTCTTTTGAAAGGGAGGCCCCACCCTCCAGGAGCTCCCTGCAACATGCTCTCTCCAACCACTTCTCGCCCATCTTAATGGTGGCCATTTTGCCAGTAACAATTCTGAAATATTCAGCAATTTTCCTATTGTAGGCACTCCATATACCAGGGGTGGGCATTTTGTGGCCCTCCAGATGTTTCAGCCCACAATTCCCATCATCTCTCACCATTAGCTATGCTGCCTAGGACCGATGGAAGTTATAGGCCAAAATATCTGGGAGGCCACAAGTTGCCCACCCCTGCCATAAACATTCTCCATAAACCTTACCACAACTCTGTGTGGTAGGCCAAGACCATCCTCTCCATATTACCAATGCGGGATTAAGAGTGAGAGAGTTAGGCAAGAGTTAGGGGCTTGCCTAAGGCCACTCGAGGAGTCTGCGGCCGAGTTGAGATTCTGAATGAGGGGCTTCCCAGCTCACCACGCATTCTCGCAATCACTGCTCTAGACTGGCTCTCTGAGAGAGTGCAGCCCCAAGCTGACTGCCCTGTCACTATGACAACAGTGGCGAAGCGCCCCCCCACGTCACAGGACACAGTATCAAAGGGGTACTAGCCTTGCTGCCCAGCAACACCAACACATTCCTTGGTTCCATGAAATGTGGCCGTCACAAAGGAGCTGAGTAGGAAGGAGGACGTGAACATGAGCTGAGAAGGGGCCTCTCGAAGGGCCTTAGTGGCCTTCCCCAACCTGTTGCCCTCCAGATGTTTTGGACTTCAACTCTCATCTGCCCCAGCCAGCACAACCAATGGTCAGGAATTCTGGGAGCTGTAGTCCAAAACATTTGAAGAGCACCAGGTTGGAGGAGGTCAGGCTAGAGGCAACCAGGCCACAAACAGCTCCCCTGAAGCTCAGTTAGGTACGTGGAAGCGGAGGGAGAGAGAGGAGGAGGAAGGGAAGGAAGAGACAGAAAGTGGGATGCTGCTCAGCCTCTCCCCTTGGCCTGTCTGAGGTGCGAGCAGGAGCCCTGGGCCTAGAACCCAATGCTCCCAACAGAGTCCTGCCCGGCTCCCACATGCACTCTCAGGAAGATTTCTGGGAACAGAACTTGCATGTCGTTTGCATTCAGAAGGGGATGCAGAACACACACACACACCCCCCCCAAGCGCCAGGCGACCAGCCAAGGCCGCCAGACCCAGCTAGCCGCCAACACTCCCTCGAGAAGAGCAGTCCCGAAGGCAGCCCCTCACCTCCAAGCTTTGCAGCTGCTCCTTTAGGAGGATTTTCTCCTCCCGCTCCATCTGCCACTTCAGTTCCACCTCTGACAGCAGCTGCTGGGAGGGGCTGCTGCCGTCGGACGCCTGGGGCTCCGAATCCTCCAGGCCGGCAGGGTTAGGCTCCTCGGAGCCGTCGCCCTTCCCGCCACCTCGGTTCTCTGCCTGCCGGGTCACTTCCTTCTCATAGCGCTCCTGTAGAGCTGGAGAACAAGAGTCAGCTGCTCCCAATCACACCAGGGATGGGACGGGGGGGACACACTCTTCCAAATACTTGTGAAACCAGGGGTGGGGGCAGAAGGTAGATCTCCAGATGTTTCGGACATTCAACTCCCAGAAGCCCCTGCCAGCACTGCCAATCATCTGGACATCGGGAGATATACCTCCCCCCGCCTTGTTAAACCCAAACCAGGGTCCCCAGAGGCTGATCCCCATCTCCACCAACAGTCCCCCCCACCTGCTGAATTATTTAAAATCATGATTTAAACCCTGTGCCAAGCGCTTCACTGTCGTTGCTTTGCTTGCGCTCGCAAGGCCAAGAAAGGCTAACTGACTCAAGACCAACCAAATCAGCCCTGACAGGATTGGAGCTCCCACAAAAGCTCAATGTTATTCAACAACCGATATGTGGAATGGTTTGATTAACCACTCTTATTAAGTTATTTTCCCCTTTTGCTTTCCTTTGAATATTATTTTGTGTGTGTGTGTGGGGGGTTCCGCCCATGAGTTGGTCCTGAGGTGGGATCATTCAGGCAGTGGGTGTTATTGGGGGCGGGGGGGGGTGTTGGTAGAGTAAAGGAATGTAAGAAAAAGAAACAGAAATTCATGCAACCATGTCCAGGATTTGAGAACATTTATTTATGTTTAATCAGTACAAAGACACAGAATAGCGGACACCTGAAATATTGTTCTTTTGTGATATGAAACTAAAACCTAATAAAGAATTGTTTTAAAAAAACATTATTCATCAACCCCTAGCGCTGAGGATGGGGGGAACCCATGACAACCTAAGGTGACATCAGGAATCTCTCCCCAGAAGCCATTTGAGTTTCCCTGATTCCAGCCTCCCAGCAGCCCCAAGAAAGGGAAGCAGGAAGAGGCTGCTGCCAGGCTGGGCATCAGCTCCAGCAAGAGACCCTTGAATGAACCCTCCGGCCTGTTGAAGTTTTCTGCTCCTCCTTGCCTTGCTCGGCTTGGACCCTCCCTCACCCCTTCCCTCTTCTGCACCCAACCTGGCCTGCTGGCATGTTCCCCACTCATTGGCCCCCAGGCTTGCTTTCTTATCCAGTCCCACCACCTATGCATCCTGGCCTGCCCCGGACATGTGCAATGCAACACTGGCACAGCACAACATGATCAGGGCTGCAACTGGGCCCGTGTGGAGTGGCCACAGATAAACAACTCTTCTAGCCATTGCTTGTCTGGAAGGACTCATCCAGTTGTATATGCTCCACAGCAGGGGGCAGCAACCTTTTCAGCCCGAGGGCCAAATCCCATGCCAGAGAAACTCTCAAGGGCTGCATTCCAGAGGTGGGCGGGGCAGAAGGCAAAAGAGGGTGGGGCCAAAATACCAGCATATTGCAGCTCAAAGCTCTCACTGCCAGTAACTCAGCCTTAGGAGAGGCATTTCAACCTTTTAGAGTGGGGCAAAAACTGAACAAAAGCCAGGAAACCACCCAACAATTGGTGGTGGGGGGAAAGGGGGTGTGGTCTTCTGGAGAACCCTGGGGGCCTGGCCTGGGATCACAGCAGGGCTCAATTTGGCCCCTGAGGCTGAGGTTCTGCACCCCTGCAACAGACAAGGAACTCTCCCTGCAAGTGCCTGTCTGGAACAACGGTTCCGCTCGTACATGGGTTCCAACAGAGGTTCTCTGGGGTGCCCCTCTTTGGCCATCTTCCCCCACCTCCACCCCTGGGCTTCCCTGTTTTCGATCTGAATCCAGTCCAGCCATGCCATGTACCTGCCACATTCTTCTGCAGCGCAGAGTTTTCCGCCTGCAGCCTCAGCAGCTCCCCATCCACGGGGCTGGCTGCGGATGCCCCTTCAGTGGCAGTGGTGGCAGCCTCCCCTTCCCGGAGGCTCTTGTTCTCTTTCTCCAGCTGCTCGATCTGGGAGCACAGCTGGATTAGAGAGAGCAGAGGGTGACCTTTTAGCAGCAGCAGCCTGCCATCCCAGTTAACAAACTTGTGGGGAAACACCTGGGGCATAAATGGGCACCCAGCTGCACCCCGATCTTCCTCCCAAGAGCAAGCACCTCCTACCTCCACCCCTCCAAAAGGCAGTCATGAGCGACCGATCCGTTCCAATGCTTCTGATGCTCTTCTGTTCCTGTGACTGTTCTTTGGAGGGGGGCAGGCAAGGGGCGCCAGCTTCCCTCCTCACACAAGGGATCCAACTTTATACAGCTGGACGCAACCCAACGATCCCCTCAAACTCCCGAGGGTAAGATTCTGCCCCCCTTATCCAAAATACAACCAGCACAAAGAAAGCCGTTGCAAACAAGGTGCCTCCCGCTTGGAAAAGAATTTTGCAACGCCGTCTGGATCACTCAGCCTACATATTGCTGGGGGTTGGGAAGGGAAAAGCCTTGCAGTGGTGATACCAGCCAACCAGATTGTCCAGCTGGGGTGGTGGTGGAAGAGAGATCTCTTCACAAGCCCAAAGAAAGCCAAGCAGTCCGTTACATAGGAAGCTTGAAGGCTGGCCCTCTGGCACACCCATCCTGCTCTGTATCTGGTCCCTCGTTCTGGCTGGTTCCGATGCCCCAGGAAAAAAGGGTAGGGGAAAAAAAGACCTTGCTCGGGAAGGACAGGGAGAGATCCCTTTGTGACCATTGCTGAGAGTGCCAGATTAAAGAGATTATGCCACAGAAACAGTTGTCCTGCTCTGTTCTGACACCACACGGCACTGTCCTTTGGAGACCACGTTAGAGCTCCATGTGGCTTGTCAGCAGCTGCCCTCTACCAAAAGCCACTTTAAGCCACACAGCGCCATCTAGAGGGCCCCTTGTGCCATGGCAGCAGCAACTCCAGCAAGCTGGGTACCTTGGAGAGCTCCTGCATGAGGGTGCTGTTTTGCAGCCTGAAGTCGTCCTCCTGGCTGTGCAGTTTCCCCTGAAGCATTTCATTTTCACTAAGCAAGGCATCTACCTCCTGGGGGCAGGGGGGAAGAGAGAGACAGAGGAAGAGAGGTCAACAAATACTGCGTGAGACATCATCCCTGCAAGGTTCACCCTCCCTCCACCTGGGGGCAGCACGTAATCTGCAAGCAGATCAGAGCTCCTTCGCCTGTCTCTCAGCAATACCAGGAAACGGCCTCCCCTGTGAGCTTCCTGACATGCTCCGACGAAGATACAGGGCTGGCCAGACCTCCAGCAAGTTGCACTTTGCTACAGATGGAGAGCCAGCAGTCACGGGGTGGCTAGGAGAGAGACTGGATTGGGAGGAGCAGGTGGAACAGAGCCCCGTTTTACATTTAGTACGAGGGTGCAGAACCTCTGGCCCTCCACAGAGTTCCCCAGAGGGCCACGATCCTTTCCCCTGACCATGGACCGTTTGGTGGTTTCCTGGCCTTCGTGCCGTTTTTCACCCATTCCAAAGGGCTGAAGTGCTTCTCCTAAGGCTTAGCTGCTGGCAGTAAGAGCTTTATGCTACGATAGGCTGGTATTTTTAGCCCTTGTCCCACTTGCCCTGCCCACCACTGGGATGCGGCCCCCGAGACCTTCTCCAAAACGGAACTGGGCCAAGAGGTTCAACACCCCTGCTTTAGTGGAAGAGGTTTGGAAGGGATTTTCCCGATACGGACCGCCGTCACCCCCCACTTCTTTTCTTCAACTCAGACTTACAAAGTATCATTATACCAAAATCATGGTGGCACTACAGCCTGAACCCTCAACTAGCCCACTGGCTCCCTTACGTTTAGGGGTGATTTGGAGTGGAGAGCCTCGTGTGGCGCAGAGTGGTGGACGGCAGTATTGCAACGGGAACTCTCCCCACAACCTGAGTTCGATCCCAGCGGAAGCTGGGTCTCGAGTAGCAGGCTCAGGTCGACTCAGCCCTCCATCCTTCCGAGGTGGGTAAAATGAGTACCCAGCTTGCTGGGGGAAAGGTGGTCACGACTGGGGAAGGCACTGGCAAACCACCCCGCTATAGTCTGCCATGAAAACGCCAGCGCAAGCGGCGCCCCTCTAGGGGTGAGTAATGACCCGGTGCTTGCAAAGGAGGAACCTTTCCTTCCTTTTTCGGAGTGGAAAGCAGCTGGGTTGGGAGCCAGGTTTGGGGGGCACCAAGGCTGCACCCACTTTGGATTATCGATACTCCCTGAGTGTGGAGAGATGGCGCATCATCTGGGAGAAGGCCTTGTAGACAGGGAAGAGACAGAAAATGGGGGAGGTGACAGAGGTGATGGCGGGAGAGACGGTACGGACAGAGGCAGGATGGCCATTGGGAACACCCACAGCAACAGACAACGTACAAAAAGTCTTACCTGAGCCTTTTTGCTCTTACTCAGAGCCTGGGAAACAAAGACACTAGTTAATAACGCTCCAATTTGGGGGGAGGGGGGGAGGAAGATAGGGAGAGAACAGTTATCTCTACACCCCGGAGCTGGCTGTATCTAAGGGCTCATTTCTTGTGATTCTGGCCGATGTTGCAGATCTCCTGAAATCTTACATGTATATAAAATCCCTCCATCGTACAACCATCTGAGCTTTCCTGCACATCAAAGTCTAACACCTCCATCCATTTCCTTTTACCTACTTCTGTCCTTGCAACTCTTAAGATGTAGGAATAGGGATGCATCACAGGAAAGGGTTGCGCAGTTATTGCACAGCACCCTTGTGGAGGAAGCTGCCGAATCTTGATTCAAGAAGAACCAACTGTGGCATCAAGGCAGATCTGGTGCCACCTGGGCTTTGGACTCTCAGTGGTAGGGGTCCATTATTTCCAGGGCAAGGGTGTACCTCCTAGAGCCCAGCAGATTAGGTTCCATGATTCCCCCACCACCCCCAAAAAAGAGGAAGTACATTATCTACCCAATCTACACACCCCCAGATCCTGTTCTACTAAAGAACGTTATTTTACCTTCTGAGCCTTGGAAAATTCCTTATCCAAAAAGATCACCCGTTGCCGAAGACCATTTAATTCTAAAAATAAAGGGATGAGAATTGAGAAAATATTTTAGAACTGGAAGCATTCTTCTTCTGTGATTCTATGTACGTAGAACAGGATGTGAAATCTGGTACCCAACACACAACTCTTGAGAATCTCAACTTCTTATGTATATGCAAGTCTCTAGCCCTCATGGTAATCATCTCTGCCAAAAGCAACAGTGTTTAAGAAGCAGAGAGTGCATGTCACTGTTGAGAGGAGAGGGCTTTACTTCATACAGAAAATGACAGGTACACCACAGGCTTTGGGGACTGTTGCAGCAACATGCACACCCACCCACACAAGACTGTCAGGAAGGTGTCTCTCAAGATGAAAGGAGCAAAAAGACTCTAGACCAGACATGGGTAGAAGGTAGATCTTCAGGTGTTTTTGACTTCAACTCCCAGAAGCCCCTGTTACCATGGCCAATGGTCAGGCATGCCAGGAGTTGAAGGGGAGTATCCAACGTTAGTCCTAATAGAGTAGACCAAATGACTAAAATAAGTCTCATTCATTTCAATGGGTCTAATCTACATTGGACTAACACTGGATACTGCCTGAAGTCTGAAACATCTGGAGATCTACTTTCTGCCCACCGCTGATCTAGGCCTTCTGAACATGTGCAGAGAGCACAGCCACATTAAGGGAGGGAGGGAGGAGCAGCCAGAAAAGAGAGGAAGGACAGACGAGGATGTCAATGGCCAATGGCCAAGATGAAATCCCACTTCCTCTCCAAGTACAAGGCTACAGAGGTTTCCTCTGGGGAGTAGAGAAAGAGACAGCCGTTTTGCAACCCCTCCCTCCCTCACCTGAGGATCGGGGCAGGGATTGGCAAGCCCCTGGGGTTTTGCATACATTACTCTGCCTTTGCAAGTCATGGGAAGGGGTCAGGCACTAAACAGGGCACTGCTGCCCGCAGTCCGCTAACCACAAGAAAGCTGATTTGGCAACTTGCCTGGCTAAGATTTCATCAGATCAGGCTTTGCCCGCGCACTTTCAAGCACTTCATCCCAACCGGATGGCCTAGAAAGCTGGCTTTTGTTTTTCAATGAAAGCTAAATTCTGTCACATTCTGAGCCCATTTTTTGTGCTCCAGCAAAACCACAGCATACAGGTAGCTTTGCGCATACCTCAATTGCCGCTCTTACCCATTGCTTCCCCCCACCCTGATGCCCCCACTATCACTCCTCCCCTTAACATTCCAGATTCTGCAACAGCTTCATTACTGGATACGGAAAAGAGCAGGCATAAGTGAGGAGGGGCATCGCTCAGCGGCAGAGGACCTGCTTGGCATGCAGGAGGTCCCAGGTATCTCCAGGTCGGGCAGGAACGTCTCCTGCCTGAAACGCTGGAAAGCTGCTGCCCATCAGTGTCGAGAATGCTGGGCCATGACTCAGTATAAGGCGCCTTCCTATGCAGGGGATCAGCGGTTTGGATGACGTGGAGGGAGGGGGGAATTGGGGTGCTCTCCAAACATTGTGGCACAGAGGCGATTGCGGATGCATGAAAAGGGCCCCCGATGGCCATCTCCCCGTTGCCTCCTCCATTTGCAGTCGACCACCGGCAGCCCTCAGGCCCAGTCACAGCCCCCCGGCCAGCTGACCTCTCAGACGAGATCTCCGAGCTGTTCCAGCGCTTGGCCAAAGTTTAGCAGGAGAAGTGGCTGTTGGAGACTGTTTCAGTTTTGCGTCGCTCTCAGTATTGTTATCCAAATGCTTTTTATACACTGTAAACCACTGTTTTAAAATTACAGAAAGGGCCCCCTTCAGCACCTTGCAAAAGGCATCGCTCAGCGGCAGAGCTCCTGCTTTGCATGCAGAAGCTCCCAGGTTCGATCCCCACCATCTCCAGGTAGGGCTGGGAAAGAACCCTGCCTGAAACCCGAGAGCCGCTGCTGCCAGTCAGTGTCAGCAATACTGGGCTAGGTGGGCCCAGGGGCTGCCTCGGCTGAAGGCAGCTTCCTATGTTCCCAGGAAAGGAAAGGTTCCTCCTGTGCAAGCACCGAGCCGCTGCTGACGCCTAGAGAACGCCACTTTCACTGGCGTTTTCATGGCAGACTGTAGCGGGGTGGCTTGCCAGTGCCTTCCCCAGATGTTCGTAAGAGTGTTCAGATATAAGCCCTTCAGAACAAAGAGGGAATTGTGATGCTTTGGCGCTGGGTGCAGAACGTAATGGCTGAGAACACAGAAACTGAGCAGCAATCTGTATTCCACAGCACAGGGGCAGGCGACTTGTGGCCCTCCAGATGTTTTGGCCCACCACTCCCATCGTTCCTCACCACTGGCTACGCTGGCCTGATGGGAGCTGTAGGCCAAAGCATCTGGACGGCCAGAAGCCGCCCACCCCTGCCACAGCAGGAGAGCCTGACAGGCTCAAGAGGGGAAGTCCCGGAAATGGCTCCCTTCTTACCAGCAGTGTTCTTGTGGAGTTCATCGGCTTGCTGGTAATTCTGTGTCCGAAGTTCCAGCAACTGGGCCTAGCAAGAGGAACAGCAGAGGATGAAAAAGCCAGCCCAGCCAAGGACCCTGCGGTTCTTTCTCCAGTTCAAGCCTGGGCCATGGGCTGCCTGGCCTACGCCCTGCACGCAACCGTTTGTGAACCACGGACAGCACTACCCAATCCTCTTTCCACCTGTTCTCAGCTTTTAAGAAGCAAGCTTGCATTTTTCTCATTTTACACACCAAGGCCAAGGAACAGACTGTTTTAAGGTTGCCACCGAGGTGAACCCTGATCTCCAAAAGCAATCCCACTGAATCCCAGTGGCTTTGTACCTTTGTAATGGGAGAGAGAATACAGATGCAGCGATCCAGAAGTAATGGAGAAGTCAACGCTGGTCATGCAGTGCCACTGTTGCAGCCTTCCCCAACCCTGGCGCCCTCCAGTTGTGTTGAACTAGAACTCCCAGCATGCCCCAGCCAGCATGGGGCATGGCTGGGAGTTGTAGTTCAACACAACTGGAGGGCGCCAGGGTTGGGGCAGGCTGCACTGCAGTATCAAAAGGCCAGATAGCAATGACTTTTTCTGACCACTGAGAAATGATGTGGGTGGGCCAAGGCCCCAAACGCTAGTCCCAAAGTGGCCTTCTGGCAAGTCTCATTACTGCAGCTGCCACTGTCTCTTTTGCATCTTGGCCAGCAATTGATGGGGGCAGGCATCATCCTTCAAGGGGGCAGATTTGACCCAGGAGCCTACAGTTGCTGATTTGTAGTCTAGTTCTGCTCCATCCCCAGGCTGCTCCACATCATCCACATGCTCTGATGTGTAAAAGAGACCTCTGTATTACCTCCCCCCCGCCACCCCAGATGGTTGCACTTCAGAACAGAATAAAAAGCATGCATTGTTTAAGAGTTGGAAAGAACTGCTGCAGGTATCAGAAATTCATCACCAGTAGTTATTTGGACAGTAGCAGAACTGGTCCTTCTGTTCATCACATGACAACCCATCCTTTTCATTTCTAGCTCATTTCTCCTGCCCTCCTCTTGGTCTCCAACGAGAATGATGCTAACATGTTTCATATTGTTGTACTGTATACAACGGCCTTTCCCAACCTGTTGTCAGGGTGGAAACTGAGCCGATAGAACCCCAGAGCAGTTCTGATTCTGAGGAGGATCAGCAACCATGGGAGAGGAGCCAGCTCATCCCTCACAGACACAGCAGCTGGCAGAGATTCCTCCTGCCGGCATTCCTGGGATAGATAGTGACCCGGGCAGTGAGAGAGCGCTGGAGGGGGGCTTACTAGATGCTCAATGCAGACGCAGGGAGCAATGAGCGATGGAGGGCGCGGAAAGGAGGCATAGCACCTACTTGGTGCACAAGCAACGGCCGCATCCCGTGGACCCAAGGGAAACAGGGAGGATTTCTCCCTAGCCCATAAGTTCAGGGTCTTCAAGTGACTCTCCTTCAAACGGGGATCAAGTGCCTACTCGGCACATAGGTCACTCTGCTGTTCCTTGCTTAGTCGCTGGTGATTAGCATCTGAAAGAGTCATTAAGTTGTAAAAGGATTAAAGCCTTGAAAAGAATCCTTTGGTCTGTGTCTTGAGTTGGCTATTGGAGTCTACTGAAAGAGGCTGCTAGGGCGCTCCTGACACCTGGTGGTCTCCAGTTGCTTTGGACTACAGCACCCATCATTCTTGTCTATTAGCTGTTGTTGTCCAAAACATCTGGAGGGCACCAGGTTGGGGAAGGCTGGTGTACATCAAACACCCACATGCTGAATTGACTCCAAACTAACACCCTTCAACTTGTAGAATACCATACACATGGTTAAGTGAGGACCAATGGGCCTTTTGCACTCTGGACGAGCATATCTAGGTCTGCATGTTGGACTGGGGCATGTGGGTGGAGATAAGAGATGAAGCGATGGTTGTTATCCTCCCAGAGAACATTAGTTATTGGGCGGATTAGAAATGTACTAAATAAATGAATAATGTTATGACCTTGCCTTTTTAAAAGCACAACAGAAACAGCATTCCCCATTTTCCATGCTGTAACAAAAAAGTTGGAAAGGCAGAGGGGCAAAACGTCTCACGAGGCATGGCAAGGCAGCCTCCAGGGACAGCAACTGAGGAGGGGGCAGCAGGAGGAGCATGCAAAGCAGGGCACAAGACCCTACCTCCCTTGCAGGGAAGAACTGGGTCCTCAATGACCCTGGGACCCAGAATAGTGGGAAATGGTGCGACTTGGTAAGGAGGCGCGTGCATGCATTTGTGTGTACAAACTAGAGCAGCCTTTCCTGGACTACAATTCCCATTATCCCCAGCCATCATGGGGATTGTACTCCAACACACCTGGAGGGTGCCAGGCTGAGGAAGGCTGCACTGAGGTGACGGACTACAAAGGAGAACAAGGCTCCTCTAATAGTTCTGTAGAAAAGAACGCTGGCAGGCACAGCTTGTCATGTGGGGGGGAGAAAAGGTGCAACTGCTAGAATTCCCTCCCCTGCACAACTCTTTAAAGGTACAAAAGCCCCATTTTTCTTTGCCTGTAACCACTCCAGTACACACAAGACCAGCAAGCCCTGCCTTTGGGTGGGTGGCAAAAGTACGGGCAGAGGGGGACGGGAGAAGCATATGTGAGCTTGCCAGTGCTGGTGGGGGAGCGGAGTAACAAAAGGCTTAAAGGAAGCCTCGGGGGGGGGGGGGGGCTGTTGCCTTGGGGAAAAGACGGCAATCAGCGATTCTCACGGCCAAGCGCCATTTAGCACGACGCATTTACAGCGGCACACCTTCGGCGATGGAAGCACAACGCTCGAGTGCCGCAAACGCACGCGTAACATACCGGCGAACTTGCCGGGAAGCCACGATCCGCTGCAAGCCCCTTGTGGGACGCACCCTCCGTGGCACAAACCCAGGCTTGCCCCCTGCGCAGCATGTGTGAATGGGCCCCAAACAGACCTGTTGCCCTAGACCCCGATCCTTCATCCATCGCCGCCACCCTTACCTGGCGGGCGATGGGCGCTGTAGCCCAACACATCTGGAGGGCGCAGGTTGGGGGAGGCTGCTCGTCCCCCCATCTTCCTGGCACTGGACCCCACCCTTCGAAGGCAAGCTCCTCGCCCCGCTCCCTGCCCCGCCCCCACCGCGACACCCACTCGAGGCGGCTGCGCCTCCCGAGGTCCCCCCGCCCAGCCCAGCCCAGCCCAGGCCGAGCAGCCACACGCACCTGCATGCGCTTGAACTCCTCTTCCGACAAGGCCTGCGCCATCTTCCCGCCCCCTCCGCCCCCCCCGGCTCGGATCCCGTTTGGTTCGACCCAAGAGAGCAAGGGGCGGGGGGCGGAGGAACCCCGATCGTCGGAGGGAGAAAAGAGGAGGGGGAACCCCGCCCCCCGCCCAGAACTGGAGGGGGGTGACTTTAAGAAAAGATCATAGAGAGGAAGCGGGGGAGAGGAAAGAGGACAAGGCTTCCATTCAACCTTCCCTCCCTCCCTCCACCAGAAAAGAGCGGTGAGAGAGAGGACTTGGAAGGGGGGAAATCACGGAACCGGGAAAATGACGCGGGGAGGCCGGAAGTGGGGAAGCATAGAGATGAGGAGTGTTGTTGAAGACCAGGATCCGTGACCGGAAGTGACGAGGCGGTGTTTAGCAAGTTGGATGATTAAGCAGGGAGAAGGGCGTCCGTGGATATTATTATGGGATGGTACGGAGTACCGAGTTGCGGCGCAGACGCTCGCTCGCCGGTCTAGGAAAGTGTCCAGCTCTGCTCTTTTCCTGGGCCTGAATACCCAGAGGGTACAGAGTCGCCGTATCGGGGATCATACAGACACGTAGCAAGGCAGCCCTCGGGGACAAGACCGTGGAGCGTCTTTTGATGAAAAGAGGGCGTCTGGAAACCATAGAGATGGCGAATTTGAGAGTCACTCACCGTTAGTTTTTATTGTCACTTCCGGTCTAAAACCGAGCTGCAGTTTTCCACGCAATGAGTACAAGATTTCCACCCTAGACAGACCAAGGGACAGAGCGACGCCACTCGGCTTCCATGGGGAAACATGGCCAATGGCAGCTTGTTTGTTTACATTCGCGCTCTTTGTCGCTCTTAATCCAGGGATGGGCCACCTGTGATCCAGACGTTTTCGCCTACAACTCCCATCATCCCTCACCGCTGGCTACGCTGGCCAGGGCTGATGAGCGAGGCCAAACCATCTGGAGGCCACAAGCGGCCCACCCCTGCGCTAGCGGGCTGCCAGCCCTACACCTGAGCTTTTTACAGCTATACAGCTGGGCGTGGCGGTAAGAATGCCTCGATTACTATCTCTGTGTTGGGTGGGTCGAAAATTCAATTCGGAGACCTGAAGCGAGAGACGCAGAATTTGTCAGGAAAATCCATCTAGAATTACCTAAATCGGGGAAACGTTAAAAAAAAAAAAAGTCCTTATGAGGAGGAATAAACCACCCGCCAAAGCGATCTCAGGCCGTCGTCGTCCAGTACTGCGAATTATTGGCGTGGCGGGGCCAAAGGAGCCCCCACGGCCGCCGTCCCCTGAGCAGCCCCACGCTCGGAGGAAAAGACCAGCACAGCTCGCCAACGCGGAAGTGAGCACCACAAAGATCCGGCCGCGCCCGCCTCCTAGAGCAGCTTCCGGTGTCGCTCGAGGCGGGGGAGGAGGTCCTTCCGGCAGGGCGGGCGCCCAAGGCTCGGCATGCTCACGGGGAAGCATCTTGGCCCTGTATAGGAAGCCGCCTCAGCCCGAACCCGGTCACTGGCCCGTCTGGCCCAGTATTCTCAACACGGACCGGCAGCAGCTCTCCAGGGCTTTCCCAGGCCTCCCTGGAGCGGGCGGGGGTTGAACCTGGGACCTTCTGCTTGCCAAGCCTCGGCTCTGCCGCCGAGCTGCGGCCCGTCACGCTGGCCTTCTGGTGCTAGGGCTGGATGTAGTGCCACAGGCACGTTCAGAAATAAAGGTGCGTCTGTGCGTGGCTGTGTCCGTCTCCAGAAAAGAGAGCACAGGGCTGCGATCCTATATCCGCTGACCTGGAAGTACGGTCGTTTTAAGTCAGGGATGGGGAAATTGTACCCGCCACCCCAGATGTTTTGGCCTGCAACTCCCATCAGCCCCAGCCAGCATAGCCAGTGATGAGGGATGATGGCAGTTGTAGGCCAAAACGTCTGGCAGGCCACAAGTTGCCCACCCCTAATTTAAGTTAATAGGACTTACTTCCGGTTTGTATAGTATTGTGCTGTGAGGCTAGAGTCCTGAATGCATTTACTTGGGATTAAGTTCTGTTGAACTCAACCGGGCATACATCTCAGGCAACATCGGTAAAATTGGACTGCATGCTTTCTAAATAGTTACCAGATCAAGAGGGCTTCTCATCTGTATATCTGGTACTTAGTGCAAGCCATCTGGATCTGCTATAGACCTGGTCAGTTAGTATTTTTGCAAGCGGGCAGGAGTGGGCCAAAGTGTCCAGTTTCACCCTCAGAGAAGCCTGCCAGCAAGCCCTATTCCTTCAGTTGTCATTCCTTCCCCACTTTATTTCCCTTTGGCTATACAATTTGGGAGCTAGGTATTACCCCCAACAGCCACCCAGCTCTATACCTTATCAAATAAAACAGGTGGATAATGAACAAACAAAACCACCCTTGGATTATATCCAGGGCTGCACCTCAACTAATCTTCCACCCTCTCCTTCCACTTTATCAATGTGATTTTTATGTTAGCCCTCCACGCTACAGCAGAAGAGAATGCTTCATGCATCTGGTGGTGAACTCTAGTCCAAAAAAGCTTATAGCATAATTTGTTAGGATTTATGTTTAGACAGGGAAAAAGTCCCAGAACTCTCAGCATGCCTCAGCCAGGCTGCGGCATGCTAGGAGTTGTAGGGCACTTTTCTGTCTAAACATGCATAGGATTGCATACTTGGTCTTTCACATTTGCCAGAAGAGTGTTGTAATCATTGCTACAGACTAAAAAGTATTTCTCTTGGGAAGGGCCACCATTATTTGAACTTGTACTCTAATGTCAGGGAGATTAATACACACAGTGCCAAAAGCTTTGACAGAACTCTCACCCTGCAGGGTTACCCCGCACTTGTGGATTTACATGCGACTGTGAAACCCTTACTACTAAATGCTAGCTTTACTATAGTGCCTCATCTGTGACGTGTGGCAAATCCAGCCCTCCAAGGTTCCCCAGAAAGCCTTGCCCCCTTTCCCCCAATCAGCAATCATTTGGTGATTTCCTGGCCTTTGTGCAGTTTCTCCTCCACTCTAAAAGGTTGAAATACCTCTCTTAAGGAACTGCTTCGTTCCTGGCAGCAAGAGCTTTAAGCTAAAAGATGCTGGTTATTTTGCCCTGCCCCTTTTGTCTTTGGCCCCACCCACTACTGGAATGCGGTGGGGAGCTTCTCCGAAATGGAATTCAGCCCTTGAGCTAAAAGAGGTTCTCCACCCCTGGCCTACAGGACTGAACGCTTTGCAAGACACAATGAGGAAACAGGTGCCACAGTGGCTATAGAAAATGGCTGTTGCTGGTTTATTTGTTTAGAAGCTTCTAGTATTAGTAGTGGGAATGTTACATACAAAGTAAAAGGACAGAAGATGGTGTCTAGGTCATTGAGGGTGTAGAATCCACAATAGGAAAACAAGTCTCTTCCATCAGGCTGCAATTCTCCCTCTTTCATCCCCTGAACACTATAACCAGCCCCAATCCTTTGCAAATTCTACTTGCAGATCTGTAACTGCTTGCCTCACCTTATTTTTCCAACTTGCTCTGCCCTCTATCCTCTCTCTTGTTACAAATGTGGCATGCTGAAACACCACTTCGGTGTCTAGTTTGCATTGATCTCAGCCACACCCATCTTCTGACCTCCTGCTCAGGAAGGTCTCGGCTCAGAAGCTGACAAGATATTCATGATACTTTCCCCAACCCAATCACAAACCTACATCAGCCTATCCTTCAGCAGGTTAAAAAACTACTTCAGACCTCCTCTAAGACATATCTTCCCTCATTCAAAGTTGCACCTCCTGAAGGACAAACTCCCATCTTCCATTGTTCAGCTTTTCCATCTCACAACGCTGGGTTTCTAAAGCCGCAGTAAGCCAAATGGACAACCTCTGCAGGCCGGATTAGGCTCAAGAGTCAGAGGTTGCCCACCCTTGTTCTAAAGGGTTCTTGCTTTCACATAACCTTTTAAAACAACTCCTCCATGGAGACCCCTTCTGTTTCAGAGTATTCACACATGAGCTTATGCTGGAGCCCAAATGATTGTCTCTGCAGCAATTATGACCACCTTTTGAACACCTGACAAAGAATACGTTGCACAGAAGCCTGCTTCCATTATTTTCAAAAGACTATTAGAGTCAATAAACAGCACAGTCTCATTTGCTCTGCATTTCTCCTAATGTCCATTTGGTATGCAAAAATTCCTTTAAAAAAACTTTGATTACAACTTCACTTATGTTTAAAAAACACATATCAGGGGAGGTTGTTATTAAATCCTATTGGAGCAATCATTACTCTTAAGTGATCATACCAGCAAGCACAAAAGAATTATTTCTCTATTTTTCTCTCTCCCCTCCCCCTCCATTTTGCCCACAAAGAAATCATGAGGGACAAAGTCACGTTTTCCTTTAGCCAGGTCTGAGCTGGAAGAGCGAGCCAAAAAGAAAAATGTCAGGCTTTCACCAAATGTTAAGTGGCAGTTTGGTGAAACCTTGAATCCTCCAACTTAAAAGAAGGGCAAGATTTACAAATAAAAATGTCCTATATCTATATAAAACAAAGCTCATTTTTAAAAAAAGAAAGAGGGAGAGAGAGGAGGCGGTGGCAGCGGCTCTGAACTATGCAACGTCTCCAAAAGGAGGCCATTTTCCCACTTCCCCTCCCTCCTCAATTCCCCCAAATTATATACAGCAAAGGTGCAAGGATAAAAAGAAAGGGCTGGAGTAAATTAACCGAAGTTTGTGGTATACACTCCTCACACAGTGTTAAAGAAGCACCCTACTAATGTTTAAAACAGGCAGGCTTCAAGAAATGCACAAAGTAACTATTCCCAGAGGTTTTGAACCTTGAGTGGGTGCAGAAGGTTGAGGGTCCCCCACTTGTGTAATGGGGTACCCTATTTTGACTGCTTCTGGGCAGGATTTTGGTACCAAATGGCTCTGCAAGCCCACCTTTCCATGGGGGGAGAGTATATTCGTCATGCCCTTCCCCCTTGCTGAATGGGCAGAGGGGAAACTCTTTCAGAATATGGAATGATGGGCAAAGAGGTGGTACTTGTGAAAGGGCGTGGCCTGTAGCAGCAGAGGGGAGGAGCCTCCAAGATGCAAGGTGGATCTGGATAAGAGGAAAAGTCTGAGTAGGGGTGGGGCAAGGAGCGTGGGGCGGAGCCTTATCCAGCTCCTCCCTCACCAAAGTCCAAGTGCTGCCATCACGAATCATCCTCCATGCTGAAACTGGAACGGCGGCTGCTGCCCTTGGAGGCCCCAGGCGAGACAGAGGAGAGCAGTGGATCAGAGGCGCCAAGCGGGGAGAGGGCGGTCCCATCGTCCATGAGCACATCCTGGAGAGCTCCCCCGTCAGATCCCAGCGCAAGACCCAGCCCCAGATCGTTGGCCGAGAAGGGCAGATCCAGCGAGTCTGCAAACGATGGTGCCGGGTCGCCTCCCAAGGACTGTGACAGCAGCCCTTGTGCAGAAGTCAAAGGCAGCCCGTGCATCTGGACATGGAGCTCCAGCTCCTGGGGAAGAGATCAGAGCCAGGTGAGTGAGACCAGCAGCATGCCTGAACTGCACTCCACCCCACCCTTCCCAGCTCAGCCCCCACTTTTCTACCTGCACTCTTAGCTGCAGGCTACGATTGGTCTGCTCCAACTTGCGCTGTCGGATCTCCATTTCCTTTGAGCGCTGCTGCTCCTTCTGCAGCTTCCGGATGTAATCCACTGAGGCCTTCAGGATGGTTCCTTTATTCCAGCGCATCTCCCTGATAAAAGAACGAGGAGTTAAGCATGTGGAAGCCCCAGCCCTCAAATTCCACCCCACCGGCCCAATCCTGTAAGAACTGCCTAGCAGGATCAAACCAGAGGTCCATCTCATCCAAACATCGTTTTTCTGACAGAAGTCATCCAGATACCTCCAAGTGCTCCCAAGCAGGGTGTGGAGACGATGGCCAATCCCCCATTTTGTTCCCAAAATCTGTGGAGATTTCCCATTTAGCGACCATAAGAAATATAGGTTATATCAGGCTCCCCCAACCTTGTGCTCGCCAGATGTGTTGGACAACTCCCATCATCCCCAGCCAGCATGGCCGCAGCATATACATGCTAATAATATATTATGCCCAGTCCTCTGTATACCAGGGGTGCAGAACCTCTTTCAGTCCAAGGGCCAAATTCCATTTTGGAAACGCTCTCGAGGCTGCATTCCAATGGTGGGCGGGGCTAAAGGCAAAAGGGGTGGGGCCAAAGATACCAGCATATCGTAGCTTAAAGTCCTTACTGCCAGTAACTAAACCTTAGGAGATGCATTTGAACCTTTTAGAAAGGGGGAAAAACCATGCAAAAGCCAGGAAAACATGAAATGATCAGGGGGAAGGGGTCAGCAGGTCAGAGAAAGGGGGCATGGCCTTCTGGGGAGGGCTGGATTGCGACTTGAGGCCGGCTGGACTTGTCCCTGAGGTTCTGTATCCCAGCTGTATACCCTAGCAAAGTTGCTAGCAATGGTGCAAAAGAAGGAGTCTACTGTCGAAAGGGATAAAATTATAGCACTGGATACACGTTTAGTATACACTAGCGAGTAGAGTGTGTGCAAATGAACCCACACCCACAGGATTTTCAAGACAGAGGGACATTCAGAATCGTCTGGCACACTCATCTCCTAAAGAACAGGGCTTTGTCCCACTTTGGTGAGGAGCAGTCGTCATTTCCCCGCCAAACTTACGGGTCGTTCGATTTTGGGATGAGGGTCCCCAGTTCTTTGATTCGGTCATTGATATTGAACCGTCGCCGCCGCTCAACTGCAAAAGAAGGAGAGAGATGTAAGAGGCACCATGGAAGGTTACAGCATAGCTGATGTTGTTATCCTTATTTAGTAATATAAAAAACACACACATACCAAAATCATTTCTGTAGCAAGCAACGTGTTTTTCCATTATATCATGTCACTGAACCTTGCAACAGCCCTGCAAAGGTAACACTAGGCAAGAGACACAGGACATGCCTAAGGTCTGCCAGGGATTCCTTCTCACCAGCTGTATATCCCGGGGTTTGCATAGATGTACACATACAGTCAGGGCCAGAAATATTGGAACAAGGATAACTGTTTTGGCAGTTGGCCTCTGTACACCACCACATTGAAGTTGAAAGGAAACACACCCAGATGGGAGCGAAGTCAGGGCTTTCAGCTGTAATGCAAGAGGTTTGACAAAAGTGGGGCACTAACCATTCAGGAAGGACAGCCAGTGGCATACACACACCCCCATCATTGGTGGCTCATAAGTAATGGAACGAATGGCTGACAAGCAGCTGCATGGCCAGGTGTGGCCTGTTTCCTGGGTACCCCATGACCAATCAAGCAGATGAAAGGCCTGGAGGTGGTTCTGAGTGTTACATTTGCATTTGGTAGCTGTTCACTGGGACTCCCAACATGAGGTCCAAAGAGGTGTCCATGTGAGTGAGGGAGGCCATCATTAGGCTGAGGAAACAAAATAAACCCATCAGAGAGATAGCAAAAACAGTGGGAGTGGCCAACACAACAGTTTGGAACATCCTGAAAAAGAAGGAATTAACTGGCAAGCTCAGCAACAGCAAAAGGCCTGGAAGACCACGGAAGACAACTAAAGTGGATGACTGCAGAATTCTGCTCATGGTGAAGAGGAACCCTTTCACAACATCTAGCCAGGTCAAGAACACTCTTGAGGAGGTAGGCATGTCATTGTCAACATCTACAGTCAAGAGACAGCTTTATGAATGTAAATACAGAGGCTTTACAACAAGGTACAAACCACTGGTAACGCTCAAGAACAGACAGGCCAGATTATCCTTTGCCAGCAAACACCTAAAAAAGCCTGCCCAGTTCTGGAATAAGATTCTTTGGACTGATGAAACCAAGATTAACTTGTACCAGAATGATGGGAAGAGAAAAGTATGGAGAAGGAAAGGAACAGCTCATGATCCAAAGCGTACCACATCATCTGTCAAACATGGTAGAGGCCGTGTTATGGCATGGGCATGTATGGCCGCCAATGGAACCGGGTCACTGGTGTTTATTGATGACATGACTGCTGATAAAAGCAGCAGGATGAATTCTGAAGTGTCTAGGACTATACTTTCTGCTCAGATTCAGCCGAATGCTACCAAACTGATAGGATGCCGCTTCATATTGCAGATGGATACTGACCCAAAACATACAGCAAAAGCTACCCCAGAGTTTCTGAAGGCAAAGAAGTGGGATGTTCTTCAATGGCCAAGTCAGTCACCTGATCTCCACCCAATAGAGCATGCTTTTCACTTACTGAAGACAAGACTGAAGGCAGAAAGACCCACAAACAAGCAGCAGCTGAAGGCAGCTACAGTAAAGGCCTGGCAAAGCATCTCGAGGGAAGAAACTTGGCATTTGGTCATGTCCGTGGGTTCCAGACTTCAGGCAGTCATTGACTGCAAAGGATTTTCATCCAGGTATTAAAGGTGATCCTTCAGTTTGAAATGATGTTGGTTTGTTCCATGACTTTTGAGCCACCAACGATGGGTGTGTGTGAATGCCACTGGCTGTCCTTCCTGAATGGTTAGTGCCCCACTTTTGTCAAACCCCTTGAATTACAGCTGAAAGTCCTGACTTGGCTCCCATCTGGGTGTGTTTCCTTTCAACTTCAATGTGGTGGTGTACAGAGGCCAACTGCCAAAACAGTTATCCTTGTTCCAATATTTCTGGCCCTGACTGTATGCATGTGCCCACACAAACGTAAACACATACACACCAACAACCATAATACAGATAACTCTTTCCTCCCTGCTAGCAGCGGCAGGGAAAAAGCAATCTATACAATGATTGCTGGGGGAGGAAATTTGGCTGTGGGTGGGAGATCAGAGCACCCTTGGGGTCTACAATTAAGGCCTTGGGGTCCACAGACTGTGCATCCCAGTATATCCAAACCCCAGACCACACTACACTGCCCCTGGACCTGAGCTATATTCAGGGCTGGATGTATTCTACACAACCACAGAAAGCAATATTGAGAACAAAATTCAGCTTCCTGAGAATCTCCACTTTCTTTGAAAACAGAAGTTTCTAGCCCTTATGGCTGTAAAGATATGTTTGAAAGCAAATGGTTGGCAAACGGTGAGAAGCCTCTTCCCATATCAGTCTGCCCATCCTTTAAGATTTTCTGCTGAGGCCCTTCTCCAGGGGGCCTCTTTTACTGGAGGTATGCTACTGAACAAAGACAAAAACTTTCTCAAGTGCAGCACCCCAGTTGTGGGATGCCTCCTTGAAGTGGCACCTACGCTCTTTTGGGTCCCAGGCAAGACTATTCTTGTTCAGCCAGAGATTTTAACATGGTAATCTTAAGATGTTTTAAGGTGCTGCTTAGCTGTCATTTTATTACTGCATTTGTGCTGTAGTAAAATTGCTTATAAACCACCCTGAAATATGATGAAGGGTGGTATATTCATGTTTTAAATAAACAGACAGACAGGCTGCCAATTATTATTTCCAGCAGCCAAGAAGACCAGGTGACTGGCCTGGCTTCTTGTTCCTTCCCATGACAGGCCAAAACTGAATTATGCAAAGAAGAAGCTACCCAAATAGGCCACAAAAGTTCAGCACTTCTTAGCACAAAACAAACATTAGCAGTCAATAATAAAAGATTTCGCTGTGTGATCTCATAGCTGGAGTGTGCAGTCAACCCTCTCTAATAGTAATATTACGAACTAGATTTGACTGTGCCCTTCATCCTACGGTGTGGCGAGAGTGCTGGCCTGGGAACCAGGAGATCTGGGTTCTAGTCCCCACTCAGCCATGGAAGCTCACTGGGTGACTTTGGGCCCGTCACAGACTCTCAGCCCAACCCACCTCACAGGGTTGTTGTTGTGAGAATAAAATGAAGAGGAGGAGGAGGAGGATTATGTAAGCCACCTTGGGTTCCTACAAGAGGAAAAAGGCAGGATATAAATGCAATAAATAAATAAATGTGTCGGTGATGGTTCAAACCTTCTCTGTTTGTATTAATATCATCAATAAAAGGATGCCATATTTTAATGACATTTGACACTATTTTTGTGCTTACGGGAAATTTGAGTTTACTCACAGTCCCAAATACAGCTGAATTACAGGGCTAGTGTGTAGTGGCACATACAAACACACATGGTGAAATAGCGTGCGCGCATGCATGCACACACACAGATTATTAGCTCTATGCTAATGGAGTCAGTCGATCCATTTTCCACCACCCAAATCAGACCAGCCCAGGCATCCTCTAAAAGCAGGCTCAGCCACTTTGTTTTCCTCATAGCTGATCAGATCAATAAGCCTAACAACCTTGCAATTTCATCTCTCTCTTCCAGCACAAGGATCAAGTGTCTTAAAACCAACCATTTCTCAATTTCTTTTTCTTTTGGATCAGTCCAACAGGGCCGACCAGTTTCGCATCCTTAGCCTCCAGCCAAACATACTACCTAACTTAACAGCCTTACCATTTCCAGCTCAACCCTCATGCCCTTTGCTTTAAGAAATATTTATCATGACGTCTGCAGCATTTTCCAGCTTTAAGTGCTTCAACACTTCTAATGGTCCCAGGGGGTCGTTAGGCTGAGAGAAAACAATTTGCCTTAGACCTTCCAATGAGTTTCAGGGCAAGCCAAGGATTTAAACATGGGCTCTCCTCCAATTAAGGAAGTTGTATGTTCATACTGATCATATGAATTTTAATCAAATAATTCTGCCTACATTCGCATAGAAGTAAAGACAATGATTCTTTGGGGGCGGGGGCAGAGGGCCTTTCCTTTCGCTGACTCATACATGTGTTGCATTCTGGGTGAGGGAAAGAAGAGGGAACTGCCCTTTTACAAATGCATCCAACAACTGTGGTTTTTATAAGTTGTATTATTATTATTATTATTATTATTAGTATTATCATCTCTGAAAAATGCAAAATCTGCTGTCCAATTAAACTTCGGGGTACCTTGTTCAATTGATCAAAAGGTGTTTAGTCAAATGCAGAGCAATCCTAGGCATGTTTACTCAGAAGTAAGCCTCATTGTGTCTATTGCAGCTTACTCCCAGGTACACAAGCAATCAATCAGGACTGCATGTTGTCAATTCATCTAACTAAAAACTGGGGATCCCAAGTCCAAGCCATACACCAAGCCTCTGTGCCACACCGGCCCCCATCTAACTGTACTGTGCAATGGGTCTCCCCCATTTGCTGGTAAAGCATGGTCGGATCAGCCAGACCACAATGGATGTCTGTCAAGGGGCTTTTCTACATGAAGCTGTTAATCTCCTGCATTTACTTTAAGTTTCATCGCAGAATTGAGATCTGAGTTCTACACAAGGAGCGTTTCCTTTCCTGCTTTCCCACTACTTAACCTCTAGGTGGTGTTGTGCTATAGCAGAATCTCACAACTACACAAAAGGAAAGTACCCTTTCTTTCGCTTTCAAAAATAATACCCCATTTTCCCCACTCTAAAAACACCTGGGAAAGTGCTCTTAAGAAAGAGAAGAGAAACTGGAGGGTCACAATATTGTCTAAAGGACCCGTAAATACCTGTGGGCAGGGAATGATGAGCACACAACAAATGGTTTGTGTAGAAAAGCTCAAGGAGAACTAGGGCTGCACCTGGCTGTGGGCATCTCCAGACTCAGGTGACCATTCCCATGTCACTGATGATATTGCTCAGGTGGGGGCAAGGGTAGGGGAACTCCAGCACTTAGCTGAGAAGCAGAGGATGTGATGGGTGTGTTCCCTGGGATCCAATGGACTGGGCATGCCAGGAGCCGGGGATATGGCCCTGTAAATGCCACTAGTTAGAAATGTGGGAGAAGCTGGTGCCTGCTAGGTCAAGACCGTTCCCATGCCTTCTCCCCTGCTAAATCACCGACGTAATCCAGTCCAGGAATCTTCCCTTACAAGAAGCCATGGTGAGGCTGCTGCCATCCCCTGTCTCTCACCTTCCCATCCCTTAATTCCTTTCTCTTCTCCAAATGAGACAGGAGCCAGAAAGGTTACAGCCACAGCTTAGCCTTTTCCCAGGGGTAGACAGAAGGTATACTCTGGCCTACCCACAGACCACTGACCACTTTCCAGTGGGCTACCCAGCACCTGCTGGTTGCTGGGGCTCTTGCAAAGAATGCTGCTGGACTAGGTGGAGCTCGGTCTGATCCTGCCAAGGACTCCTTGTGTTCTTATGATTTGTTTTCGTTTACAATGTGGTTCTTTTATTCTGCTTGGGCCTTTCACTTGTTTTAATCTTTATGGTTTTACATTTTACTGTTAACCTCCCACAGAATGTATACAAATACCCATCAGAGCAGACAATGCTGGGCTATAAGCACATGAAGCGTTGATGGTGGTTTTCTGTTGTTTCATTGATATGTATGCACCCTGCCCTGGGACCATAATCTGATGGGCAGGCAACAGTGATGATGATGAGAAACTATCTAGACCAATCTTCCCCAGCCTGGTGCCCTCCAGATGTGTTGGGACTCCAACTCCCATAATTCCTAGTTAGCACAGCCATGCTGGCTAGGAATTATGGGAGTTGCAACCCAGCACATCTGGAGGGCACCAGGCTGGGCTAGGTTGAACTTGTCTGACCAGCGATAAGGCAGCTTCCTATGTTCCTAAAGGGATTTATTTCCAAGGATGCAAACTTAGGGCTGCCTTTTTAGACTGATACCTAAACACTTCTGTCCCGTCCCAATATTGGAGCACCCACTTCAAATGCTTAAGGTGAAGTCACCCACATCTCATCCAAGAGGGCACTCACTGAGATTATGGTTGTCTTTCTTCTGCCTTTCCTTCAAAAATGCTTTGGCTTCATTTTCTATAAAGTGGGACGACAACAAAACAGAAGAAAACGGTCAGTGTTGACTCAGAACCTGCTACCACCACCACCATCACCACTCCCTGAGATACAGCTCCTTTTGATACTGGAACCTGACTCTTTGGATCTCTCCAGGTGACTAGTACCTGACATCTCTCTCTTGATATTGGGCAGATCAGCCGGGCAGGAGTTGCTGACTGTGACAGCCGGCTCCATCATTCCTTGGTTGCTGTACACGTCCAGGAGGTTTCCAGAGACAGGCAGCTGCATATAATGGAAACAGAGTTCGATCTCCACACAGAGCGATCAAGCTGCCCCAGGAGGGCGGGGAGTCGGAGTCTAGTGAATAAGGGTTCCAGGACAAAAGCCAGTGTCTGAGCAAGCAGGCCACAACAGTGACCATCCTCTAAAGTTCAATGCAAACAAAGCATTAAAAAAATTAAAATAAACCCTGCTCTTAAAACACTACACAATGCTACCAAAACTGAAATGCACTCCTCTGCTGAAATTTTAAACATTGGTAAATGCAATCACTTTGGAGCTCACATTTCCATCCGAGGATGTTTTGCATGCGCAACATTTACAAGCAGATTCTGGGGGGCAGGGTTCAAAATCCTAATTTCATGTCAAGCCTTGAATCTCTAAGACAACCTCTGATAGTGGTGCCCAGTATTTAAACCTTTGTCACTTGTCTTTCGGATGAAAACTCTGTGTGTGTATGCACGCGCAGGGGAACGATCCTGGGGCTCACAAACTACAGGGTAAATCACTCATTCCATGACTGTAGATCGGGGATGGGGAAAGTGGGGCCCTCCAAATGTTCTTGGGACCGCAACTCCCATCATCCCTCACTATGGGCTATGAGGTTCTGCAACTCTGGGGCAGAAGATGCCTGGATTTTGTTTGCTCTGATTCAGAGGGAGCTCCCTTATTCCAAGTCAGGCCATGGGTCTGTCTAGCTCAGTATTGTCAACAGTGACTGGCAGCAGCTCTGCAGAACCTCAGACAGGGGCCTTTCCCAGCCCTTAGTGGAGGTTCTGGGGACTGAACTGGGACCTACCATGTTCACAGCCTGTGTTTTAGCACTGAGCTACAGCCCAGCTTATGGCCAACATGGAACTCCACAAACAAGTATCTCCTCCAAACATATGCCAAAGTTTTGTGCTGTTTTGCACCACAAATCCCGAGTTTTGTGCCACCAGCCACAACTGTGTACTGATCCATCAAATGCAGGTTTGTACTTAACACCCAAGGGTGCTACACTTCTGGTGGCGGCAGAAAACTCGGGATTTGTGGCATAAAGCAGCATAAAACTTTGGCATGTGTTTGGAGGAGATACTAGTTTGGGGTGTTCATAGTTAACAGAGCCGCCAATGTGTGCATACCATTGCTCTATCAAATACTGGAAGCAACGGAGGGGGGGTGGGGATATAGTCCCTCTCCCCTTCGTAGGCAAGGCCACCCTAAGGAGGTGTGTCTCTGCTCTCACATCAGGCTCCTGAACAAACAAGTCTGTCCATGTACTACAACTCCTTCCACATTTAACGGAAGCTAAAAATATGCAAACTTAACAGTTTTGGTAGGGCTGCAAGCTTAAATTAGTAGATTTAACTACTATTTAACAGTATTTCTTGAGTGTACTTAAAAAGCTAGGCACTGTACAGCTGATTAAACTGGTGAGGGAGACTTCTTTAAAAGCAGTGGGGCTAAAATAAAGACATCTTTGTCTCTTTTCCTGTTCTTGAGAGAGTTTGGTTCTAGTGTGTCAGCATATGAGACAATGACAAAGAAAATATTTAAAACTGCCTTTCCTTCTAACAAATGATATATTAACTTCCATCCATTTCCCAAAAAGGTAATATGCATAATATACATATGGAAGGCTTCTGCCCTGAAAAGGCGGCCAAGAAATATTTTAAATAAACAAATATTGAATGCTAATCAGTTAGCCTATTTAAATGGAGGCAATTAAATCAACAAAACATTTTTAAATGACCCACAGCCCTAGTCATTCTGCTCGCTTTGCCTGGAAGTTCCGAATCCCACAATCGCCCCCTCCCTTGAGCATCCATGTAAGAACGACTCACAGTGCTGGGCATCTGTAGGCCACCATAGTTGAGGATTTCATCATTGTAGCTGGATTCCAGGCTGATGATCTCATCAATGACATCATCGATCTGATGAAGGGGGGGGAAGAGAATGGAGGGGTTAAACCTGAGATAAGGGGACCACAGCTGGAAATACTTAGAAAGCAAGGAGATAGGGGCAAACCAAGGAAGACAGTGTGTGTGTGGGGGGGGGGGGTTACTCACCTCTTTCTCAGAGCTGGAGCCAATGTTCAGCATAGCCATAGGGCTATTGGGGGCACTGCCAGTGCCTCCTGCCACTCCCTGCTGTGGAGCCAAGCCATGCTGGGGCTCAGGAGCCGACGCTGCCTGTGGGGAGCAGGTCGGTGCCCCCGGGGTAGCCCCAGCTAAAGCCTGTGTCGCCATCTTGCTGCCCATGGCAGTCGAGAGGTACTGTTTGACCTGCTGCCGCTGCGCCTGCTGGATGTGATACTTGGTGGGGTTCTCCAGGTGTGTTTGAACCTAAGCACGGGGGTGAGGGGGTGGAGAGAAAGAATACAGAATCATAGAATCCTAGGGTCGGAAGGGGCCTAGAAGACCATCGTGTCCAACCTCCTGCTCAATGCAGGAAGCCTGATTCCCAGGCGGTCTCCCATCCAAGTACTAACCAGGGCTGACTCTGCTTAGCTTCCGAGATCAGACGAGATTAGGCATATCCAGCCCTTTCTAACTCAAGTGGCGCCCAACCTTTACATGTACAAAAGAGTAAGATCTATGTCCAAGTATAAGGAGCAAAGGTAGCATAGCCAAGAAGGAGCAGTCATCGTGTTATCGTTTAGCTATGGGCCATTACAAAAACAGAAGGGACATTCAAAGCTGAACAACACATTTAGCTCTCAGTATCCTGAAGTATCCAAGAAGTATCTCAACCCCAAACCCTGGCAAACAGGGATAGGACCTTGCTGTTGGTCAGCCTTGGCTGCAATCATCCAGATGGAACATGGCCCAAATGAGTAATGCCCAGATATCGTGTGACACGAGAAGTCAAATCAGCAGAACGATACGAGCCTTGAGTTAGGCCTGAGGTCACTGCTGAAGCCCCTTGGGCTAACCAAACCCAAAGCTGCATGGCTGTGATTGATTTATGCTGCCAAAGGGATGCCACTGCACCGGCAGGACAACGCCAGCACAAGGAGGAGGGTGGGGTGGGGGACAAATGGGCAACAACTGGCCAGCTTGGTCCAAATCCTATATCCCTTCAGGAGCTGCTAATGCCCTCTGCACCAGTATAAACATTAGGCCTAAAAAATAGGTGGTGCAAGTAAACCGAAAACACCCCCACCGGAGTTAACTGAGAGCCCCAAGACTCCCACCTCCCCCAGCTGCACAGGAGGATAGGATTCTGACTCACTCAGTAGCGGATCACAGCACAACACAAGAAATACATAAGGGAACATATATAAGGGAACCCAGCTCTCAGATCTACTCAGATCTATGTGGGGGCTACATCTCTTTGCTCCCATGACTATAGAACCATGAGCACAAGGGAGAACTTGGTCAAAGGGCAGATGAATAACATTCATCCTCTCAGAACCTTTACATGTACTTGGCCCCAGGAAACCAAACACAGACCGGGAACGCCACTGGTGAATCAGCTACAGCTCTTCCAAAGGGGCACTCCCGGTGGTTCCACATGGGTCGGTGATCCACTTGGAATCCACCAGGAGTAGGGCCTTTAGTGTGGCAGCTCCCACCCTACGGAATGCCCTTCCGATGGAGATCAGGCGTCCACCTATGTTACTTTGCTTTCAGCGTTTGCTGAAGATTTTTCTTCTCAGGCGAGCATTTTCTGACTGAGTACATTCCAGTCAGTGTTTTATTGAACTATTTACTTTTATTGTACGTTTTTGTATTTTGTTTTTTAACTTATTGTACACCACTCCGATATCTCTCGATGGGGAGCAATTTATACATTCTAAAATAAATAAATAAATAAATAAAGGCCCCCAGAACTGGGCTATAATCCTGGGTCTCATACATGGGGCGGGTGGGAGGGAAAAGGCTGAGCCCTAGGAGACTACAAAAGGGGAAGCATTGAGGATCCTTCTTTCTGCTCTCTTGGCTCCGTAGCAGGGGTGTTGCCCTCTGGAGAGTAAGGTTTGGATTCTAGACTCATTGCCCACTTAACCATTCCCCCCCTCCAACATCAGAGTTTGACTTTCAGAAGGGCAGCCCCAAGGAATGTTGTTGCATGCTGAAGACTACCGGATTTATTATGGCGTGTTCTTGTTATCTTGGTTCAAAGGGGGATCAAAGAGACAATCGAGCCCATCCCTGCCATGAGGCAGGACTGCCGATCCACGAAGCTCTCTGTGCACTGATAGACCTACGGCAGCTAGACTTCAAGGGTGCCACAAGCGGAGAGCAGAAAGAAGCTGCAAGGACTGCTAGTTTCAGCCGGGTCTAGCCAGCGCCAGCCTGGAGGGCGTGACCCCTTCCTTGGGTCCAAACGGATATTCTCTCTCCTTCTCTTACCTTCAGGACCTCCACAGGGACCTGGGCAGGGGCAGGGCGGGCCAGCGGGCTCACGGAAATCGCAGGCGTGGAAGGCACAGGGGGTGCGGAAGGGAACTGAGCTGCCTGCTGCTGCTCCCGGCGCTCCTGTTCTTGCGTCTGCGCCCGCATCAGCTGCTGCCGGAGGAGTACCCGGGACGACATGCTGGGACCTTGGGCTGGAGCACTCGGGGGGCTACAGGAGAGGGAGATCAGCAACCATCAGGGTGATCGTACTGCATGGCCTGGGCTGTGGATACTTCATTAGTGCGACTAGAGCAGCCTTTCCCAACCTGCTGCCCTCCAGATGTGTTGGACTACAACTCCCATAACCCCCAGCACATCTGGAGTCCAGCACATCTGGAGAGCACCAGATTGGGTAAGCCTGAACTACAATAACAGGAATATCTGGCCCTGGGTTCAACCTGGACAGGGGAGTAAAACAGGCATCACAATGTCATGCAAAATATGGAACGTTATTATTAGGATACACATTGTATAAGGTTTCCTTTTCTGCATGGAAGCAAAAAGTTTGGTGCTGGCCTTTACAGACCTTATCATGTTTTCCTGCCCTGTGTGCAGTTCATGAAGTAGTTTAATGGTAAGGTTAAAAAAAAAAGTACATTAAAATGTGCAGCAAATAGCACTCTGTGTTTATTTGGCGCCAGCAGGTGGTGCTACTGCTGAACCGACCTCTTTAAGGAACACTGCAGATAAAGGAGCACGCATTCCCCCCAAAATATTTCTCGTTTGCCACTGATTGACACCTCCATATTTGTCCTGAAATTTTACACAAGTTGAAATCCAGAACACAAACAGGTTTGCCTATGTTCCCTTGCACCAGTTTTCATCAGCGTGGTACCTTCCAGATGGTTTGGGGCTACAATTCCCATCATCCCCGACCATGGTCGTGCTGGCTGGCCGTGATGGGATTTGCAGTCCAAAACATCTGGAGGGCACCACGTTGGGGAAGGCTTTATTACGTCTTGCTTTCATTGACACAGATGCCTGCCTCAGTTTCCTATGAGCTGCTCCAAAATCCCCTCCAAGCTTGCCTCTATCTTAAAGCAGCTCCCAAAGCCAAATCACTCAGCTTTGTGAGCAAGGAAGATTCCTATGACCATAGGAAGCCGCCCATCTTAGCCGGTGTCATCTTCTCTGAGTGGGAACGGCTCTCCAAGGTTTCAGTCACAGGGGGTCTTCCGCAGCCCTGCCAGCAGAGCTCCTTTTTAAAAGGAGATGTTGGGAACTGAAACTGGGAACAATCCACATGCAAAGCGTGCACTCTATGGCACACCGTGTCTGCACATAACGCTAAGCTACGAATCCTGGTTTAATAAGCCAGAATATGAACGAGCTGCACGCTGGTACACACAGCCCGTTTGTTCCCACTTCCTTTGTGTGAGCAGATAAACCAATCAGGAAGGGGATAGTTTCCCATGTTGTTGATGCCTAGAATTATGGTTCTGTGCACTCAAACAAGACAACATTGTAAGCGAGCTATCAACCAGGGTTTACTGATGGCTTATGAATCCTGGCTTGTTTGGACACATTTAACTATAATCCCACGAAGGGGCGAAGCTAAGTGGGAGCGGACGGGCTACATATATCAGCACATTTATGCCGTGGTTGAGCCAGAATTAAGCCAGAATTCCTCATTTTTCATTATGGACAGAACTCCCAATGAATATTATGTGGTTGTTCACTGTCCAAGCTGGCTATACAACCAGACACTGCTGAGCCGTTTCCTAATACCCAGTGACTCAGAGCAGTTTTGCACCTAATTTGCTGTCTAGGGAAGTCCATGGCTGGGGGAAATGCCTTCGTTTATCAAATGAGTCTCTGCATTACCCAAGGTTCTCCTTTCGGTACAGGGTAGATGGCCAGGAGGAAGTTGTGGGTTTAGTTTCAATAAATGGAAACTGGACATTCTCTTTCCTCTGCTGGGCAACCCATTGCAAAGAGGAAGAGACTGCAGCTGGGGGCCATATTTAGAACTGTGGCCTAGCAGAGGAGAAGCCCTGCCTCTTGTCACTGTCATCTGCTTTTTCTGGTGGCCATGGGGGGTGGCTACTGGGGGTGACGGAAGATACCAGGTGAGACCTGCTAGTCCCGTTTGGAGGAGGCGCCAGGGAGAGGGAAGGCTATTTCCTGTTATTACATCTATATCCTGCCTTTCCTCGAGGGAGCTCAAGGAGGTAGTTGTTGCCCCCCATTTTATCCTAAGAACAACTCTATGAGGTAAGGTAGGCTGAGAGACAGTGACTGGCCCAGTAAGCTTCATGGCCGAGTAGAGATTGGAATCTGGGTTTCCCTAACCCTAGTCCAGGAGTCTAACCCAGGCTTCTCCATGCTGGTGCCCTCCAGATGTGTTGGACTGCAACTCCCATCATTCCCAGCCAGCATGGCCAGAGTAGACCTTTCCCATACACTCCTAAATCCACAGCAGCAAGAAGAATGCTTCATAAACTGGAGTTGCTCTGTAGATCTTGAAACAAACCACCTGAAATGTGGCCTCTGGTCACTGCCATGGAATCTTTAGACTCAGAGCTTCAACAAAAAAAGGAAACCGGGGGGCGGGGGAGGGAAGAAACAATTTTCCAGCCCCCTTGGATGTGGAGGAGAAACTTGAGGATGTGTGGTCAGTTTCTGCTAAATAAGACTTCCCCAACTTGGTGTCTTCCAGATGTGTTGGACCGCAACTCCCATCATGCTGGCTGGGCATGATGTCAGTTGCGGTCCAACACATCTGGAAGGCATGAGGTTGGGGAAAGCTGTGCTAAATAATTAGCAACAAGAGCATCTTGAGGGCAGATTCCAGCAGTTAAAGAGACCTTCGCTCATTAGTCACTGTAATTACACTGCAGCCCTCAAATCCTTCTCCTTCTACACACCTAATCTCCCTACATCATTCTGCCTTCCATGCTTGGTGATGAGTAACTTGGACTTTTAAAAAAAAAACAGCACACACACATCCTATATTCTGGAAGGAAGAGGATGTAAAATTGCCCTGCTAGCAAAAATTGTTCCAGCTGAAGGACGAGGATCTTCCTCACCCTGCAACGGAATTTAAATCTAAGTAAAGACGGCTTCACTGGCTCCCATTCACTTCTTGTGGATCTCTGCCTCTCTTGTCTTCTTTCCCCCACCCCTTTTAAATTTTGATTGTAATCTCCTCGAGGTAAAGATCTGTCTCTTGCTCATAGTACTCTGTAAGACAGCTGTCCCCAATCTGGTGCCCGCCAGATGTTTTGGACAAGAATTCCCATCATCTCTGACCACTGACCATGGTGACTGGGATACAATTTGTGGTCCAAAACATCTGGAGAGAACCAGGTTGAGGAAGGCTGCTATAAGGTGTCTTATACACACTGAGAGCGCTATACAAAAAGCCGTTTTAAGAATATAAGGCTTGCTAGATCAGACCAAGGGTCCATCTAGTCCAGCATTCTGTTCACACAGTGGTCAACCAGCTGTTGACAAGGAACCCACAAGCAGGGCAAGAGCACAACAGCACCCTCCCACCCATGTTCCCCAGCAACTGGTGTACATGGGCTCACTGCCTCTGGTACTGGAGGTAGCACATAGCCCTCAAGCCTACAAGCCATTGATAGACTTCTCCTCCAGGAATTTGTCTAACCCCCTTTTAAAGCCATCCAAGTTGGTGGCCATCACTACATCTTGTGGTAGTGATTTCCATAGTTTATGCACTGTGTGAAGAAGCCCTTCCTTTTTTCTGTCCTGAAACTCCCACCAATCAGTTTCATGTCATGACCCCTTTGGGTTCTAATATTTTGAGAGAGGGGGAAAAATGTCTCCCTATCCACATTCTTCACACCATGAATACTTTTGTACACCTCTGTCATGTCTCCCCTTACGCTCCTTTTTTCCAAGCTAAACAATCCCAGCTGTTGTTACCTTCCCTCATAGGGCAGCTGTTCCAGCCCCTTGATCATTTTAGTTGCCCTTTTCTGCACTTTTCCAAGCGCCACAATATCCTTTTTTAGGTGAGGTGACCAGAATTGTACGCAGTATTCCAAGTGTGGCCACACCACAGATTTTTATAAGGGCAGTATGATATCGGCAGTTTTATTCTCAGTTCCTTTTCTAATTATGGAGTTAGCCATTTTTACAGCGGTCGCACACTGGGCCGACATTTTCATCGAGCTGTCCACCACAACAGTTTTCTAACAGAAAGAACAAAAAAGGGGAATTGTTATGCAGGCATGTACATGAAACCTGAGTGTAGATATCAGATGTGGACAATCTTATTATTCATAGGGAGATAAGATGCTGCCTTATACTGAATCAGGCCCTTGGTCCATCTAAGCCCAGTATTGAGAGCCAGCGTGGTGTAGTGGCAGGAGTGCTGGACTGGGAGCCGGGAGATCCGGGTTCTAGTCCCCACTTGGCCACGGAAGCTCACTGGGCGGCTTTAGGCCAGTCACAGACTCTCAGCCCAACCCACCTCACAGGGTTGTTGTTGTGAGGATAAAATGGAGAGGAGGAAGATTATGTATGCTGCCTTGGGATCCTTGAGGAGGAAAAAAGGCAGGATATAACTGTTATAAATAAATAATATTATCAACACTGACTGGCAGCCATGGGCTCTCCGGGGTTTCAGGCAGGATTCATCCACAGCCCTATCTTGAGACGCCGGGGATTGAACCTGGGACCTTCTACATGCAAAGCAGGGGCTCTACCACTGAACTATGATCCCTTCCTGTAGTTTGCTGTCAGCACATATGTGATGGAAAGCTGTGGCCAATCACTGCTTCCCAGCACATGAGGCAAATTTCACATGTAATAGACAACAGGCGAGCTGGCATTCGCTATGAGTACGCCCTTCTTACAGGGAAGTCAGGTCAGGGAACGCAGTAGCACAGGGGTAAGCAACTTGTGGCCCTCCAGATGTTTTGGCCTGCAACTCCCATGATCCCTCAACCATTGGCTATGCTGGCTAGGGCTGATGGGAGTCGTAGACCAAAACATCTGGAGGGCCACAAGTTGCCCATTCCTCTAGTATCAGGTCTTGTCTTCAGGGAGTTGAATACAGGAGACAGCAATGAGTTCACAGAGAATGGGAATTTCCCTTGTCTTGTTTGTTTCCCTTCCCCTTGTTTGCACTGTATTAGAGGACTGACTGACTCACCAAGTCCAAAGGTTAACATGGATCAGAGAACAACCACCAGCACCCACAGCACCATACTCTAAAAGATGTTTCTTCAGAAAGACTCAGACGGGGCAGGGCTTGATGGGGGAAAAGAGCAGGGATAAGCAAATGAGGAACAGGGTTCATATCCTAACCGGCTGATGAAACGCTAAAGGGTTCAACACCAGGAATGGATCTCCAGAATTGGAAGACTAATTCAAAGGAACTGCAAATGCATTAGCAGGATGAAGTGGATGTTTATCACCTGAAAATGGCCAACCAGGCCCT
This sequence comes from Heloderma suspectum, assembly GCF_057233095.1. Taxonomy (NCBI): domain Eukaryota; kingdom Metazoa; phylum Chordata; class Lepidosauria; order Squamata; family Helodermatidae; genus Heloderma; species Heloderma suspectum. Next base: position 174,167,968 of record NC_139459.1, read on the forward strand.
GAACTGTCACCTCTGAAGGTCTGAAGTGGAACACAGAAATAGACGAGTTTGTATGGAAATAGATGAGTTTGCATTTGAAACCAGTACACTGCTAGAACTCATGATAGATAGGAGAAACATGAAACATTTTGTGCTGCAACCAGCTGCATGCATCTTTGACCCTATTAGATTCTTGTCTCCATTCATGATCAGAGTGTAACACCTTTTGCAGGAACTGTGGGAGCGAGGTCTCAAATGTGATGAAGAGCTGCCAAATGTTTTGCCTGAAAGTGGTGTCTAGAACTACCAAAATTGCAAGAACTGAGCATACCGAGATGGCATTTTCTGGATACAGTAATGCGACAGCCACTAAAGCGACAGCTATATGCATTTTGTGATGCCAGTGGAAAAGCTTACAGCACAATTGTCCACTTTAGGTATGTGACTGATAAATGAGAAGTGGGTGTGAGTTTGGTCACTTCAAGATCCAGAGTAGCTCCACTAAAGAGATTGACATTTCCACAACTTGAGTTGTGGAGCATCAATTGGAGCAAGATTCCTGATGCATGTGAGAGAGCTGTTCAAGATAAAAGGATGAAATTTATATGTAGACTGAATCTATGATTGTCCTATACTGGATCCACAGCACTGCAAAGCAGTGGAAACCCTTTGTCGCTAACAGAGTAACAGATCCAGAACTTGACAAGTCCCTCAAGCTGGCCACACTGTGCAGATGATGACAATCCAGCTGATCTCCCTACCCAAGAGCAATCTATTGAGGACTTGAGAAATGACCAGCTTTGGTGGAAGGGTCCCAGTTGCCTGTCTCTGTCAGAAAATCTATAGCCACATCACCCTTTTGAACACAGGGGACCTATGAGAATGGACTCTGAATTTGAAACCAACTCTTTGAATGTTGTGCAAGCCAGCTGTAATACTGAGGAGGCAACAAAGCCAGTGACAGAACTAGAGACAAACAGTAAATTAAGCTGCTTACTACAAGTAACTGCTTGGACACAGTGTTTTGTACACAACCTCCAAGCTCCAGCAAGTAAAGGTAAAGGTCCACTGACCGCTGATGAAATTTTTGATGCTGAAAGATATTGGATAGGAAGAATGCAACTAGAAGCCTTCCCATCGGAACTGAAACAGCTGAAGTCTGGGATGCCTATAAAGAGAGGCTCAAAATTAGCTGAGTTGAATGACTTCCTGGACAATCATGAGCTTATGCACATAGGGGGAAGACTACAAAAGGCTAAATTCAGCCTGGACCAGCAACATCCATATATACTACCACCAATGCATAAGTTCACCAAACTACAGATACAATGCCAACATGAAAGACTAATGCATGCTGAGCTACGCGATACTCTAGCACTGCTAAGAGAGAGGTTCTGGATTATAAGAGGGAGACAGCTGGTATAAACAGTAATTCAAAAGTGTGTACTATGCAAACAGCATCAAGCACCACCAGAAAGAGTAGTAGTTGCTCCCCTACCCAAAGATCAACTCCTAGAAGCTCCATCTTCTGAAGTAACTGGAGTAAACTTTGCTGGACCTCTATATACTAGAGCTAAGAATTTATCCAAGAAAACATACATTGTTCTTTTTACATGTGTTGTTACTAGAACAATTTATTTAGAATTAGTTTCAGATCAAAGTACGGAAATATTTCTGTTAGCACTAAGAAGATTTGTTGCCAGACATGGACTGTGTAAGATCGTGTATTCTGATAATGCCAAAACCTTCTAATGAGCTGATCAAGCTTTGAAGGAACTTTGGAGGCAGGGAAATAAACAAAAACTTCCAAGAACTCTTTGGAGAAAAAGGGATTACTTGGAAATTCATTGTTGAATTTTCCCAGCAAGTTTTGGGAAAAGACTTGCTAGATTTGTCAAGATTTGCTTCAAAAAACACAAAGAAGTGTCTGTCATATGAAGAACGTGAAAATCTTAATTGAAATAGAAGCAGTACTGAACTCAAGACCAATAAACTTTGCTTATAATGAGACAGAAGAACCATTACAACTGACTCCAGCTCATTTTGTTGTTGAGCAGGGATTAACAATCCTACCTTCTCAGGAAAATAAAAGTAGCACTCTTACAAATGTCAGTTGAGACAAACTTTCTAAGATGTAGAAATATCACAAAATTTGATGATTTTATTTTGGAGCAGATAGCAAAGGGAATATGTCATAGAGTTAAAAGCTGCACATTACAGCAATTCCCCAAAACAGAGCGCTGAGTTCAAAGTGAAAGATTTGGTCCTGATTCATGAGGATAAAATGCCTAAACACATGTGGAAAGTTGGACAAATTGAAGATATGTTCCAAGGATGTCATAACCAGGTCTGCTCACGTTCTGTATGTCTGCCATCCTGAACAACTATTAGAAGACCTGTCCAGTTGTTTTATCCTCTGGACCTTTGAGATGAACTTGAAGTGGAGTTCATCGGGTGAGAGGATGTTGAAATTCTAATGGGTTAAATTTTTTTAAGAACATGAAACCAAGTCATCTGATGCCTTTTGTCAGTAGTTGTTAGGCCTTCTCTCTCAGTCAGTTGTTTCAGCAGAAATTTATGCTGTTTGTTTGTTTTCCTTAAGTATGATATAAAATAAGAGAAAAAGAGAACGTCTCCAGAGTCCTCATTTTCAAGGAAACTGTTCTGCTAGATCTTGTTTGCAACACTGCCAGACCACTGTTCCAAAGAGAGTGCTCATCTGTGCAAGAAAGCATCCAGGTTCCAAATCACCATGACTCTTGCCGTGAACATTTTGGATCTTGATGAAAATTCAGTATTTACCACAGTATGCTGGGGGAATGCCCAGGTATTCCCAGTTTAAGGGGGAGGCCTCTCCAATTAAAAAAAAAAGAAGCTTCTGGGCCTCATGAACATGGATAAAAACTTGGTGTGTCCATGGAAGTGTCAGGCATTTCCTGAACACTATTTGTGTGCATATCTGTATGTATATGTATATATCAGCAACTTTGCCCCATGACGAAATAGGTGTCGTCACTGCTGAGGGAGACTATGACCTAACCTCACTTCACTTTTTTTTCTGTTAGGCTGCAATCATTACATAATACTGAGCCATAATAATGTCCTAACAGAGGACAGTAATACAAAAAATAATAAGCCATAATGCTGTCCTAACAGAGGCCTACGGTCTCTGATGTAGAAGCAATGGAGACAGTTAAGGGTGCAACCCTATGCATGTTTAGACAGAAAAAAAGTCCTACAATTCCCAGCATACCCCAGCCTGCATGGCTTGCTGGAGGGCTGCTGGGAATTGTAGGACTTTTTTTCTGTCTAAACACGCATAGGACTGCACCTTAAGTGTATTCCTATCTCAATGAGGGGTAACAAAAACATTGCAAATATCATGAGGCCTGAGGAGCCCAACGCTTCATTGTTGAAGCACTGACTACTAAATCCACCATCTTTGATGTATGGAACAGACAGATTTTGTGAATATCCTAAGGAAGAATGTAATAAAACATGTTGGAAGGATAATCAGCCTTTCATTCCTTATTAACTTGCATAATGACATGAGAAAATAGCTCAGGAAAACCGTACCAAGAACCCCATCTGATACTGGGATATTCCAAGAAACTCCCCATCCCCAGTTAGCTGGTAGGTAGAGAGGTCATAGGCTCACAAGATGATTCCAAGATGGCTACCCTCTTGCCTTCCTACCTGACACCAATGGGTTGGCTCTTGAGTTCGTAGAAGCTGTCACTGCTCAGTGAGAGGATATTCTCCAAGTCAATGTCGGCCACGATACCAGACTCCGGGAGCACAGAGTTGAGGCTATTTGAAGAAATACATAAGGACTAAGTAACAATGCTTAATTCTCTGTGAACTGTAAAGGCTGTTATCTCAGACAACAGACTGAGACCCAACCCCTCTAAGCCTTGATCTATACAGCAGGAGATGTAACTTTTATCAGCTTCAGCCATTACATCAGCTGTGCCCATTCCCAGAGAAATGAGACCTGACATTATCATCCATGCTTTAATAACCTTCAAACTGGAATACTATAGCACAATGGGGCTGCCCTTCAAAAGTGTCCCAAGTTTTTAATTGATGCAAAGTGCCACCACCAGACTGTTACCTGGGACAGGCTAGTCAGAATATATTATTCTAGTCTTGTTCAGTCTGCATTGGTTACCTTTTTGTTTCAGGCCTCAAGTTCTTATTTGGAAAACCATTAATGACTTGGGGCCCTGGGTACTTTAAGGAGTGCCTTCTCCTCTATGTAAATTTCCTATCCACCCAGCCCCATGTGCTTCATTCAGTACCAGGGGGCTGCTCTGTGTCCTCCTGCCAAGTTCAGCAGATGCCCACAATGAGCAGGGCCTTCTCAGTTGTGGCTCCAGCCTTTTGGCCTCCGCAGGCCCTCATGGCCTTCAACACCTAGTGTTTTTAGACCCCTGCCAAAAACATGGCTTTTTAGAGAAGCTTTTGGAATTGAACGGACTGCTGGTTTTGTTTTCATTTGGCTCTTCTTGCTGGTACCGCAATGGAGCTATACCCCTTAACCATCAATCTGCCTGCTGGTTTTACTATTTCGGTGGACCAGGACTTTTACTTGATTGTTTTAGTTATCTGCTGCTGTTTTGTTTCTTGTTGTTTGCTTTGAGAGTGGATGTCCATTGTTTTCATTGTTGACCTTAACGTAGTTAGCCAGGTTAGATTGCTTTGGAAAATGAACCAGACTTTATTAGTAAGTCGCAGTTGTCTGTGTGCTGTGTCAACATCCATAATTCCTCTCAACTTCCTTGGCCCCATCTTTTACCTCACAACTATCCCCACACTCTGAATAAACAATTGTCTTCCCCATATCTGCAATTTTGGCTCAGGTTCCTCTTGCCCCATCCTAAATATCTAAACAGAACAAGTTAGGGTCATTTCACATAACCAAACGGATGCAACGAGAATAAGGGTTGAGCAAGAGCGAGTTGAGTGTATCTGGGCCTGTGGGGTGTAGTCATCAGAGTATTGAACTAGGACCTGGGAAACCCGGGTTCAAACCCCCATTCAGGTCTGAAACTGACTGGGTGAGCATGGACCAGTCACTATCTGGTGATGGGGGGCGGGGACGGGGATGGACACAGACCATGTACACCACCCTTGGAAGGCAGGATAAACATGCAAACAACAATAGTTGTGCTCATGCTGAGGGGGCATTACCAGTAGCAGTGAAATAATAACATGTCACGCAGAGCATGGTTACTACTCTACTACAAAGCCGCCAAAAGTGAGTCAGGCAATAGTACTGCAACGCTCAACCCAAGTTTACAAGTTGAAGCAAGTCACACGAAACTACAACAACATAGCCCACCAACAAAAGAGAGTTATTTGTGTAGCTCCTATAGCGCTGCCCTGTGTAAAACCGGGCAGCTCTACGGTGGCTATACATACGGTTCTATCACCACATGAGGTAATTACAACAGCAGATGAGATGCACATTGTCACTAGGAGGCTTGTCCTGGGTGCACGCTAAATTGCAAGATAAATTTTATTAATTTCTTTCTGAGGCTCAAACTGAATGGTGTTTTTCAGCTGATACAGATTCAGGAGGCAAGACTGAAACCTCCACATTCAAATGCAATACTTCTCCAATTACTAGGTGCTTGGGAGTGGGTAAACACAGAGGCTCCCTATCAATGGAAGATGTCAGGTTGAAACCCTACACTGAGTGGACCCCTGAGTGTATAAAAATCAATTTTAAAAAATTCAAATTGGATCCTTAAAATTTCAAATTGGATTTTTTTAAAAAATAAAAGAATACTAAATTTATCTCTTATTTTAAAACAACAACATAATTACAATTAAATCTCATCACAAACATGTTAAACCTACACTTACAGTCTCATAAAAATGAATTAATGGCTCTGTTTTACTCACACGCATTGGTAAGAAATCCAAATCAAACATGGGCATTCATTTTAGTTGCAGTGGCGAGAGTGTTGGACTGGGACTCGGGAGATCCGAGTTCTAGTCCCCACTCAGCCATTAAGCTCACTGGGTAACTTGGGTCAGTCACTGACTCTCAGCCTAACCTACCTCGCAGGGTTGTTGCGAGAATAAAATGGGAAGGAGGAGTAAGTACTATTTAAGCTGTCTTGGGTTCCTTAGAAGAGGAAAAAAGTGGGATATAAATGTAATAAATATAATGATAATGATGGTGAAAACTACTCTGTCCAGTCTAACTACCAGCACTTGTTGTTTTAAAAGTTTTGGGATTTCATTTTTTGCTTCTTGAACTCAAGTTACATTTGCAAAGCCACAGGCTGATAGGATTGTTGTTCTGTGCTTATATGGTGGTGGAGTTGGGCCAAGCATGGCAGAGGAATTAGTTAAGACAGAAAGACAATATAGCAGGGTAGAAAAAATCAATGCTTTTTAAAATTATTTTTTAGGGGGAAAATTATTTTTTTCACATTTACACTGGATTAAAAAAAAGAAAAAAGACTAAGGGTGCAAGCCTATCAGGATAGGTGGTGGCCTCCGAACTTGGAGGTGACCGCCTATCCAATGCAGGGCAGGAGAAGCGTGGAGAGGATCGTCCCCTCTGCACCTCAGCTGCTCTGCATTTGCAGCTAGACAGCCAATTTCGGCTGTCTAGTTGCAGGAAGTCGGACCGGGGCAGGTGGATGTTGGACGATGCATGGGAAGTGTTGGAACGGCACTTCCGCCCTCCCTGCCCCAGCACGCCCCCAGGAACACCCCATTTTCACCGCTCGGCGCTCCTCTTCCGAGCGTGGGGCTGCTCCGCGCTGCCTACGAGGCAGCACGGGAGGGGGTGGAGGCCAGTTTTCAGGGAACCAACCTATCCTATGGCTATCTAGCCGCTGACTACCAGCCTTAGGATTGCACCCTAAGTTTCTCTTAAATAATAATTAGATTAACTTTAAATAATCTAGTATAAGCATGTTAGCCATATCTAAACTTAATCAATGCTTCTACCAAATATGTTGAGTTAAAGAAGGGTTTTCTATCCAGATGGAGACGCAATCTGATCATTTTTCCAGTATGAGTACTGACACTCAACCTACCAAACATAGGCATTTCATTTTCACCTGATGAAAATAAACTGTTCTAGTCCGCCCAGTAACTATCGAAATGTTACTTCGACCTATCAGCCGTTGGCATTTCATTTTTGTTTCATGCTTAGTTTTTGGGAGGGCAAAGAGAGAGTGAAGCAGAAAGAAGCAACACTGGAAAGAAAATGAAAAGACAACACTGACCAGTGTGCATCTGCCTGTATTTAGATACAAGGCTGCAATACTATAACCACTTGCCTGGGAATAAGGCCCACTAAACTCAATGGAACTTATTTCTGAGTAGACATATACAGTCAGGGCCAAAAATATTGGAACAAGGATTAACTGCTTTGGCAGTTGGCCTCTGTACACCACCACACTGAAGTTGAAAGGAAACACACCCAGATGGGAGCCAAGTCAGGACTTTCAGCTGTAATTCAAGGGGTTTGACAAAAGTGGGGCACTAACCATTCAGGAAGGACAGCCAGTGGCATACACACACACCCATCGTTGGGGGCTCATAAGTAATGGAACAAACCAACATCATTTCAAACTGAAGGATCGCCTTTAATACCTGGATGAAAATCCTTTGCAGTCAATGACTGCCTGAAGTCTGGAACCCACGGACATGACCAAATGATGCGTGCCCTCTCTCGAGATGCTTTGCCAGGCCTTTACTGCAGCTGCCTTCAGCTGCTGCTTATTTGTGGGTCTTTCTGCCTTCAGTCTTGTCTTCAGTAAGTGAAAAGCATACTCTGTTGGGTGGAGATCAGGGGACTGACGTGGCCATTGAAGAACATCCCACTTCTTTGCCTTCAGAAACTCTGGGGTAGCTTCTGCTGTATGTTTTGGGTCATGAGCCATCTGCAATATGAAGCGGTGTCCTATCAGTTTGGCAGCATTCGGCTGAATCTGAGCAGAACGTATCGCCCTATACACTTCAGAATTCATCCTGCTGCTTTTATCAGCAGTCAGGTCATCAATAAACACCAGTGACCCGGCTCCATTGGCAGCCATACATGCCCACGTCATAACACTGCCTCCACCGTGTTTGACAGATGATGTGGTATCCTTTGGATCATGAGCTGTTCCTTTCCTTCTCCATACTTTTCTCTTCCCATCATTCTGGTACAAGGTAATATTGGATTCATCAAAGAATCTTATTCCAGAACTGGGCAGGCTTTTTTTAGATGTTTGCTGGCAAAGGATAATATGGCCTGTCTGTTCTTGAGCGTTACCAGTGGTTCATACCTTGTTGTAAAGCCTCTGTATTTATATTCATAAAGCCGTCTTTTGACTGTAGATGTTGACAGTGACATGCCTACCTCCTCAAGAGCGTTCTTGACCTTGCTAGATGTTGTGAAAGGGTTCCTCTTCACCATGAGCAGAATTCTGCGGTCATCCGCTTTAGTTGTCTTCCATGGTCTGCCAGGCCTTTTGCTGTTGCTGAGCTTGCCAGTCAATTCCTTCTTTTTCAGGATGTTGTGTTGGCCACTCCCACTGTTTTTGCTATCTCTCTGATGGCTTTATGTTGTTTCCTCAGCCTAATGATGGCCTCCTTCACTCGCATGGACACCTCTTTGGACCTCATGTTGGAAGTTCCAGTGAACAGCTACCGAATGCAAATGTAACACTCAGAACCACCTCCAGGCCTCATCTGTTTGATTGGTCATGGGGTACCCAGAAAACAGGGCAGACCTGGCCATGCAGCTGCTTGTCAGCCATTTGTTCCATTACTTATGAGCCCCCAACGATGGGGGGGGGTGTATGCCACTGGCTGTCCTTCCTGAATGGTTGGTGCCCCACTTTTGTCAAACCCCTTGAATTACAGCTGACAGTCCTGACTTCGTTCCCATCTGGGTGTGTTTCCTTTCAACTTCAATGTGGTGGTGTACAGAGGCCAACTGCCAAAACAGTTATCCTTGTTCCAATATTTCTGGCCCTGACTGCATAGGATTGCACTGTTAAATTCAAATTGTTGTGGGTGCCGGTCATAAGAAAGACATTTCCTCTATAGGTAAAAGGAAAGCATGCAAAATATATTCAGTGAGACAAAGGGCCAGTCTGCAAGATCAAACAGGCCATGGATTATTTGAGGGTTGTTTCCTCCTCAAATAACCCATGCCAACCGGGTTTGGACCACACGACAAGCTGCACCTGGGCAGATAATCAGGCTAATGGTACCCTGAATGCGCGAGCATGCACTGTTGATTTAAACAAGCTGCCATGGCTTAAATAAGCCATGGTGGCTTGTTTAAATTGGTGGTTTGCACGATGGAACAGTGGCTTGTTTTGATTATGCAAACCGGGTCCATGAGATGCTTGTAAGAATGAAACTGTGTAAATAATACTCTATTTAGTTGTAAGTCAAATATGGTTTAGTGGTCAGATTTGCATCACAGTTCAGGAAGTATATGCAAAACCTTTTTCTTGCTGATTTAGATCAATCCACCCTGACACCCGCTTACCCAACATATCTGAAATTGTGGAGAAAAGTGTCTGTAGCCTCAGACACAACCTGGAGTGTGTGTGTGTGTAATGTGTTATTTACCAACATTTTTTTATAACCATCAGAAACAGGGATTCTTGCTCCTCCAGGCACAATTTTAAAACTATTGTAAAATTGCCAGTTTATATCTGATTCTTCTGAAATGTGATCAGCTTTTATAGTTTAACAAGGAGATTGTTCACATCAAATTCCATATTGGCTGGGCAAATTATATTGCTTTTTATAGGGAATAGAACAGTCATTTGTTATAATGGTAGAACACGAAAAAAATCACTCTGCCTTCAACTAAAGCATGACTACTGCAGCTCTGTAATAAACTAATCCTCCATGACTGTCCTTGGTATCATGTTGCGGATGTTCAGACAAACAACGCTCTGTAATGTTTTGCAGTTGTGCAGTGATAAGGAGTCAGAAGAATTCCTTTGTGAAAAGTCTAGAAAGGGCTCCTTCCCTATCACATTTTAAACAAGTTGCAATTTTAAAACAAAATAACTTGGTCATTACAGAGTGCATCACATACTGGACCCTTTTACAAAATGCAAAGTCATGCACACTGGGATGAAAAAGGAGAAATCCCAGCTTCACGTCTACACTGATGCATCTATATTGTGCTTGTGGCAATGAAACCTTCAAACACCCACTAGCCACTCCAATATGACATCACAGAACATTCATAAACATTCCAATTTCTCAAAAAGCCAAACAAGTTTTCAGCTTCTGGGAGGGAAGAGTGAGTTTTCCGTTTGGCAGGAATAAAAGTCTCCCACAGTCCCTAGGGGCAGTAGAAGCAGCTCTGTGGGACAGGTGAAGAACAGAAAAAAAAATCCCCTGTATAGATGTATAAAAGCTGAGAGAGACAGAGCCCCAGAGGCGAAGAAAGAGGGAACTGAGGGAAAGGTGGAAAGGGGAGAAGAGGGCCTAAGGAAGAGGGCAGAGTAGACAAGGAACTGAGGCAAGAAAGGGCCAATCTAAAGATGCCTCACATAGATTAAGGCCAGGAGGGGCTGTATGCTGTGGCTACTGTCCCTACTGCAGGGATGGGCAAATTATGGCCCTCCAGATGTTTTGGCCTACAACTTCCATTAGCCCTAGCCAGCATAGCCAATGGTGAGCAATGATGGGAGCTATAGACCAAAACATCTGGAGGGCCGCTAATTGCTCGCCCCTGGTATAGGGAGTGCCTATAACAGGAATTGTGCTGTATATTTTATCAGTGTTACTAGCAAAATGGCCACCATTAAGATGGGCGAAGAGTGGGTGGAGAGAGCATGTTGCAGGGAGCTCCTGGAGGGTGGGGCCTCCTTTTCAATAGAGGATAAGTCCCCACCACAATTCTCTATCCCCTGCGCTAGTTAGCATAGCCAATGGTGCTGCCCTATAGCACTGGGACCTAGCACTCTCTAGGGGGCAACATCTGTCAAAACATAATGGCCAAGAATGGATGGGTAGGCGTTGTAAGGACAGACTTTCCAGGGTTGGCTCAAAACATTTTTGGTGCCTGAGGTAAAGGACAAGATTCCCCTACTCACCCCATCCCATATAAAGAAGCTGACTGGACTGGAAGCTGCCTTTTACTTCAATGCTGGCAATGACAGCGTCTTCCACCATACCTGAGGGCAAGAGGCTAGCTTAGTGGGCACAGGGCAGGCTCAATGGTACACACAGCTCTGTCCTCCAACCCTTCACCACCATTCACTGCCCCCCAGCTTCAGCTACCTGAGGCAGCTGCTCCACTCTGCCTAACAGTAGGGCCAGCCCTGAGAATTTCACATGCCAATTTGAAAAACCAGCCAGCTCTTTGGCTTTACGTTTCGAGTGAGTAGCTAATTTAGATCTGAAAGATTTGAGGTCATACTGGAAAACTCACTGACACCATCACCTCAGAGAGGCAGAGAAAAAGGCAAATTCAAAAGAGTCAGGAATTATTAGGAAAGGGATTTGAAATACGCCAACAGGTATCTTAATGTCGTTATATAAACCTAGAGTATGCCCATGTTCAGGATAGCCAACTCAAAAACTTGACCATACAGTGAAGATACAGAAAAAGACTGGTAAAAGGATATGTGGGAGGGGAGATTGTCTTCCTTCTGAAGATGGAACAGATTTAGAGTAGGGATGGGAGAACGTGTGGTCCTATATATGTTATTGGACTGAAACTCCCATCATCCCTCACCATTGGCTATGCTGGCTAGGGCTGATGAGAGTTGCAGTCCAACAACATCTGGAGGGCCACAAGTTGCCCACCCCTGATTTAGAGAACATGGCAAAAGTTTACAAGATTATGCAAAGCATGGAAAGAAGGAACAGAGATAAATTAGTCTGCCTCAGAACACCAGAATATTTATTTATTTATTTATTGCATTTATACCCCGCCTTTCTCCCTCTCGCAAGGAACTCAAGGCGGCTTACATTATCCTCCTCCTCACCGTTGTATCCTCACAACAACAACCCTGTGAGGTAGGTTGGGCTGAGAGTCTGTGACTGGCCCAAAGTCACCCAGTGAGCTTCCATGGCCAAGTGGGGACTAGAACCCGGATCTCCCGGCTCCCAGTCCGTCACTCTCACCACTACACTCTATGTGTGTGCGTGTGCATGTACACATCCCAATAACATTTGTCATTAGGCACAGGACACAGACCACTTTTTCTTCAACATCAACTTATGAAATTCATATCATTGTCACAAGATGTGAGGGCAAAAGCTCAGATGGATTTAGAAACAGATTTATTTATTTATTTATTTATTTATTTCATTTCTATACCGCCCAATAGCCGAAGCTCTCTGGGCGGTTCACAAAAACTAAAACCAAACAACACACAATAAAACAATTTAAAATATATAGAACATTAAAACCACAATATAACAATACAACCACAATAAAACCTAGCAGCAGTACAGGAGTTTAAAATACAGATTTAAAACAGCAAAGATAAAAATTTAGAAAGCTAAAATGCCTGGGAAAATAAAAAGGTCTTCACCTGGCGCCGAAAGGAGTACAATGTAGGCGCCAGGCGAACCTCACTAGGGAGCTCATTCCAGAGCCGGGGTGCCACAACAGAAAAAGCCCTCCTCCTAGTAGCCACCCGCCTCACTTCCTTTGGCAGGGGCTCACGGAGAAGGGCCGCTGATGATGATCTTAAGGTCCGGGCAGGCACATATGGGAGGAGGCGATCCTTCAGGTAACCTGGCCCCAAGCCGTTAAGGGCTTTGAATGTTAACACCAGCACTTTGAATCGGGCCCAGAAATGGACTGGCAGCCAGTGCAGCTGGAAAAGTACTGGCGTAATATGAGCTCGCAGGCCAGTCCCTGTTAACAATCTTGCTGCCCTATTTTGGACCAGCTGAAGTTTCCGGACCGTTTTCAAAGGCAGCCCCACGTACAACGCATTGCAGTAATCCAGACGAGAAGTTATCAGAGCATGGATAACTGTAGCTAGGCTATCTCTGTCCAGATAAGAGCGTAGTTGGTATACCAGCCTAAGCTGATAAAAAGTGCTCCGTGCCACTGAGTTCACCTGTGCCTCAAGTGACAGTTCTGGATCCAAGAGCACCCCCAAACTACGAACCTGATCCTTTAGGGGGAGTGCAACCCCCTCCAGAACAGGTTGAATATCACCTAGCCGGGCAGACGAACCACCCACTAACAGTACCTCCGTCTTGTCTGGATTGAGTTTCAGTTTATTAGCCCTCATCCAGTCCATTACCGTGCCCAGGCACTGGTTCAGAACAGCCACTGCCTCACCTGGTTTTGATAAGAAAGAGAGGTAGAGCTGGGTGTCATCCGCATATTGATGGCACCTCAGCCCACACCTCCGGATAACCTCCCCCAGCGGTTTCATGTAGATGTTAAACAGCATGGGGGATAGAATAGAGCCCTGTGGAACCCCATGGCACAATTGCCATGGCACAGAGCAATAATCCCCCAGCACCACCTTCTGGAATCGGCCATCCAAGTAGGAGTGGAACCACTGTAGTGCAGTGCCTCCAACTCCCAACCCAGACAACCTATCCAGAAGGATACCATGGTCGATGGTATCGAAAGCCGCTGAGAGGTCCAGGAGAATCAACAGGGTCGCACTCCCCCTGTCCCTCTCCCGGCAGAGGTCATCCCACAGGGCGACCAAGGCAGTTTCCGTTCCAAAACCAGGCCTGAAGCCCGATTGAAATGGATCTAGATTAGGACTGTCCTTCATTAATTTGTCTAATGAAAGCTTCTAGCCATAATAGCCGATAATGAAACCTCCACATTCAGGAGCAGTATACCTCAAATATCCAGATACTCGAGACAATCAACAGGAGATGCGGTGGGGGGAATCCCTATCATATTATGCTTATAAGCGTCGCAGAAACATCTGGCAGATACTGTTGGGAACAGAGTATTCAATTTGATGGACTCTGACCTGCAACAAAATTCTTAGGTTCTTAGTTCCACTGGATTCCCACCATACGGTTATTACATACTTCATTGTATGTTGTAATAACGTGGCTGTCTGAATCCATCAATTCCATCTTTCACAGGATGCCTCATTTCCAGACCAAGGTACTACAAATAAAGTAACTACCCATTGCAATTTAAAATCTGTATCATATTCCCTGGTATTTTAAATTGGTCTTGCATCTCAGTAGCATTTGAGAACCACTACAAGGTTCACAAGACATCAGTTTTACCCATCCAGTGGCAGAACCCAGGAGCGCAGAGGGCAACCCAAATAAAGCCAAAGGAGATGGAGCTGCTGTAAGATGTACACCGACTACTTTGCCGCCATCCTGACAAAGCACAGAACTAGGGCAGAAGTTCAATCTTGTACGGAACGGGCAAGCAAAGATTTAAGACTGGACAACAGGGGAGTGAAGAAGACATTACGTTCCTCACCCAGAAAGGACGGACTGTGCAATCGGTGTGACAGGTGAGGCGCTGAAAAGAGGAAGACTTTCTCCTCCGGTATGCCAAATATGAGGAAGTGGAAAAGATACTGTCACTGCCAAGCAACTGCACAAAATTTCACACCAAAAAGAAAGAAATTGTGCCGGAGCCTGGGAGAAAGGAGTGAGAATTCTATCCGGAGAACTTTTAAACAAAGGGGAGGCAAACCCCAGACATGGGGCTAGGCCACGCCTGTCCAAGCCGTTTAATAGGCCCATTTCCATTCTACTCTGTCTGGGTAACAGCCTCCCTCAACATTACCAAGAATGTATCTTAACATTAAATAACGATCAACAATATTTCCAGTAAGAACCCTCAGCATTTACTTACAAATGTTCAAAGAACATCATGTACAATAATCCTTGCAACAACCCTGTAATTTAGATCAGTATTATCCTCACATTTTGCTGATGTGGTGGCTGAGGCTAGCAGTACAGCTAAGGGCGCAATCCTATGCACATTTAGACAGAATAAAGTCCTACAACTCCCATGCTGCCTGTGGAATGCTGGGAGTTGTAGGACTTTTTTCTGTCTAAGCATGCATAGGATTGCCCCTAAGTAATTTTAGAACCAGGATGTAATTACTGGGGCAGGGGGCTTTTAGACAGCCGCAAGTATTACTTCAGCGATGAAGCACAAAACCAGTATTTCTCTTCTGCACTCCTCCACTCCAACAGTCTTTCCATGCTTTACAACTGCTTCTACATTCCTGATATGTTAGAACAACAACTATAAGAACAACTGTTTGCCAACCCTGAAACAAAGTACTCTGAGCATGTGCAGTTTGCATTTTAAACTCACTTAAATCATGGCAGCAACAACGACTACAGGAATAAAATGGAGTTTCTTCTGCTGCCCTCATCCCCAGCCACTCTCTGGGTGGTCACTTGTCCACTCCCAGGGCTGTGGGCCCTGGACTTGGGACCCAGGTCTGGCCCTAGCTGCACCATAGGCTGAGGTAGAAATGGAGCTGCTTGCCTCAGGCTGTTTGGTGAGATTGTCAAGATCTGAGCAGGGGATGTTTTGGTTTAGCTTTGCAGTCACTGTGCCTCTAAGCAATTATTCCCTGCTGGGCGCATACATACAAATGACCACCACGTCAAAATAACTGTGGTGTGCAGGAGACACTTACCCCAATGGGGAAAACAAGAGGAATCCTGTGGCATCATAAGGCTAACAAATATACAGTTGGTACAAAATACAGAAGCACGATTGTTCACAATTGCTCCATATGGAGCATATTATGCCAGTTCAGAAACAAGTGCTTGGCTGGCCAGTCAGTTTCCAAGCACAATTCAAAGTGCTGGTTTTGACCTCTAAAGCCCCAAATGGCTTGGGATCAGGATACCGAAAGGACCACATGCTCCCTCATATACCTGCCCTGCTAGTAAGGTAGATCTAGGAGGCCCTGATCCATACCCCCCACTATCAGAAGGCAGATGCCAATGAAAAGCAGGGTCTTCTCAGCTGTGGCACCCCTTCTGTGGAACTTCCTTCCCAGAGAGACTTCCCTGGCACCTTCTTTGTTTTCTTTTCAGTGCAAAGGGAAAACCTTTTTATTTGCCCAGGCCTTTTAGTCTACATTTTGATTTTATGCTGGACTTCTACTCTGCTGCTGCAATTATTGTTTCTTTATATTTATGGAATTTGTTCTATTTTTTGTTCTACAGCGTACATGGATCTGAGAGCCAAGGCTGAAGAGCAACTAAGTGAAAAACTGGCACCAGAAGATTAACAACTATATTAGGGCATACATTTTTGCGGATTAGAGTCCACTTCATTGGATGCAAAACTGATATGCGCTTTCATAGGCTACAGTCCACTTCATTGGATGCAAAACTGATATGCGCTTTCATAGGCTACAGTCCACTTCATTGGATGCAAAACTGATATGCGCTTTCATAGGCTACAGTCCACTTCATTGGATGCAAAACTGATATGCGCTTTCATAGGCTACAGTCCACTTCATTGGATGCAAAACTGATACGCGCTTTCATAGGCTACAGTCCACTTCATTGGATGCAAAACTGATACGCGCTTTCATAGGCTACAGTCCACTTCATTGGATGCAAAACTGATATGCGCTTTCATAGGCTACAGTCCACTTCATTGGATGCAAAACTGATATGCGCTTTCATAGGCTACAGTCCACTTCATTGGATGCAAAACTGATATGCGCTTTCATAGGCTACAGTCCACTTCATCATAGGAAGCTGTTTTATATCAGACCACTGGGCCATCTAGCTCCATACTGTCTACACCAGGGGTGGGCAGAACATAGCTCCAGATCTATCAGTAGATCTCTGTGTGATCTGCAGTAGACGGGCAAGGATTTCTGACTCACAATTGTTTTAACATCAGCAGCAAGATTAAGGCTCTCTCCTTCCTCCTATCCTCTAAATTAGGCTGCTGAAATTTAGGAAACTGGCAGGGGGGACGACATACCAGGAGTGGATTTTTGTGGCACAGGACTGCAAACTCAGTTCTGATACTGAAAAGAAATTCTTGGTGTGAGCAGTGTGCTCAGACACACCCTCTTCCTTAATTGTACTAGGTGTGTTTCTGCCCTGAGCCACTGTTTTGTACAAGTCTTCAGTCTGGTGGACCTTGAGGTTGTAGTAAAAAAAAAAAAAAAAGAGGGAGAGAGAAGGAGTAAATCCCAGAAACCTGAAATCTGCCCTCCCCGGGCCTACACTCCTGACTGGCAGCAGTTCTGCAGGGGTATCAGGGAGGGAACTTCCCATCCCTGGCATCTCCAGGGGCGGCTGGGACGGTCAACATGCAAACATGTTGTCGTCGTCGTTCAGTTGTTCAGTTGTGTCCGACATTCCAATTCCAAAGAAGGGCAATGCAAATATGTGCTCCACCACTATCTCCGCCCCCTGGACCATCAGATTCATTAAGTACAGCAAGAACAGTGGAATGGCGCTATATACGCACAGATGTACTTACTTCAGAGGAGTAAGTCAGAGAGTTTAGACCACCTGTGATTTCAATTCCAGTCATGAACCACCAACAACCACCGTCACCGATTATCACCGGCAGCATAATCACCGGGGCAATCTTAGCGTGCACCGAGTGGAGTTAGCAAACCCCCTTAATTTACTCTTCTGAAGTAAAGATATGGCCCATGGGGGAAGGGGGAAAATGATAAGGTATTTACTTATCTATTTGGGAACAGACCATCCGGAAGCTCCACATACAACACCCCAAAGTCAAGGAATCAGGGAGACCTCAAAAGGATTCCATCCTCACACGCTGTTTCCCTTCCTTCACACTAACATGGACTACAACTCCCATCATCCCCAGCCAGCATGCCCCATTGTTGGGAATAATGGGATTTCTATCCCAAAACATCTGGAGGGCCCCAGGTCGGGGAAGACTGGGTTATACAAACCTCTCCCTCTGTTAGCTAACACACTTGTGAATCATAGGAATGAGATTAGATAAAATGCAGACTCCCTCTGGCTACCCTCCACAAGTTTGCAGCAGCCTTGGAACTTGGAAGCCCCTAAAATTTGCCTCTGCCCTGAGCCAGCCCTATCATTAGGCAGAGCAAAGCACTGGCCTCAAGCCAGATACTAATGGCGGGGAGTGGCAGCAAGGTTTTGGAAGACAGAGCTGTATACACCATGTGGTCTGCCCTGCACCAACAACAGCAAAAGGGATTAAAAAAAAAACAATTGTAAAAGCCAAAACAAAGACAAAAAAAAAAGACAGCTGCACCAATGTTTATGGTTCCAATAAAGGGCAACAGAAAACCATATAATGAAAGAGAACCTAATGTCTTGAAAAATTAACAGTTTAAATACATATTACAACTTTAAAACATGCCAACAATTGTGAATTGTGACTCTTACAGACTCATATATACCACACCAATGTTGAAATCCCACAAAACAATTCAAAACTCAAACACTTACTTCTGATTAACAATGCTTAGAACTCCTGGTTTCTAACTCACACATGGAAGGTGAAATACAACCAGCTTGCCAAAGTATATATAAAGGATTTCTCTTAGCCAGCTGTTCCCTACTATGTGAATTGCATGTGAGTGGTGTGTTTTTACAAAAATATATTTATCGTATTATGCTAAAGTAGTAAATGATAACAGGATCATTAACAAAAATTCTGTCTGTCTCTTTAACAGCTGAGACTGAGATGTGGTTCAAGACTGTTTGCAGAAGTTAAAAAAAAAAAACTTTCAGGGGGGGGGGATCCTAAAAGGGGCAGGACCAAAAACAAACCAGAGCTGGCTGAGTATGTTCAGTGGTCACAGAATGCCAGCCAACTGTTGGAAGGAGGGGTGAGGGAAAATGGAAAACCACAGGGGGAGGGGAAAGAAATAGAGGATCTAGAAGAGGGTCCAGCTTGCTGGCTGGTTAGCTAGGATCCTGATCCTCTACACTGCAACATTTTGTTCATACTTGCTAATCTGGAATATGCAACTGAAAGCACTATATAAATCGAGAAGAATGACACTTGATCATACTGTGTGTGTAAAGTTGTTAGTCACAGACCACATACAGCACATTAACTGCCTTAGCCACACCACTAATTTCACCAATACACAGCACACATCTGCCAATCCCCTCTCTGTAACATTCATGTTACCTGCATCAACACAGGGAACCATGAGCTACATTACAGTTCCTATGTAGACACACTGTACCAATGTGCTGGACCAATGCACAAACTTGGTCTGCCATAGAGGTACAAACTAAACACAGCAGCATCCCCGCCACAAATTTCTTACCAGCAGCACATGTCTTGTATACGTATTTATAGCATCTCCCACCAACATTTGCCACTAGCACAAGGACATAACTGCCTGACTGGACTCCTAGACTAATACGATCCATACGTGGTCTGTGTGGGTAGCCTCAAAAGTTGGTCCATTGGGGTTGTTGTTGTTTTTAAAGAGAGCAGGCATGGTGTAGCAATTAAGAAGCACACGAGGTATGACATGGATTTCTCCAGTTCAAGATCTCAGCTCAGTCATGAAATCAGGGCCCTAGACAAACCATTACTTTTGAGCCACAGCCCTCCACCCTGAACGCTGAGATATTATTATTCATAATTGCAGCAATAATACTTACAGCAATCCTGTAATCATCATCATCATCCAGCACCGCGCACATGGTTTTCAGTGCATGTGGCTTGTGAGGCACTTTCACCAGTTGGAATGCACTATTATTAGGGTTGCAATATTTAGTTGGCTTATCAGCTTGACCAAATCAATTTTGATCAACTAAAAACATTCCCCTAAACAGGCAGCTGGTTTTTTAACTGATTTTTCATATGTGTATATGACTGAAGCCTCTTAAACATAAGACCACATTCCAACCAACGCAGAAACCACTGGTACAGACAACACAATTGTTCACAACCCAAATCCTGTACACACCTCTACCAAGTCCTTCCGAAACATCAGTTTACAATCTCCCTAACATAGCATTGACACATAAGACAGATGACTCAAGTTGTTACTTGTTAATCCAGAATGTACATTCTACAGACACAAAAAGTGTGAAATAGTTAACTACTTCTGATGCAAAGTTTGAACACACTAAACCTCCAAGGAAACCCCTATGGTTACCTCTCTACCACAGATGTAGACATGTAAGCAAATACATAAGCACACCAGAGAATCCAACAAACAAAAACTCCCTTAGCACTCTAATTCTAAAAACTCTTACCTGAAATTCCCACATTGGTTTCAGTGAGAAGTCTAATTCCAGTTAAGCATGCTGATGATCACATACATGATTTTTTAAACAAAAATTCATTATCCACATTAGCTAACAGCAGCAATATCTAGGTATGAAAGCTGCCATTAGTAGATCAACTAAGTTGTCACCATGTTTATTTTTTAAACATTGCTGCTAATGAGGAATAAAAATAATTAAAGGCAGCCTTTGCCTCTCACAGTGGATTGCCATGTCTATTTTGTTAAGGACACAATCCTATGCATGTTTAGACAGAAAACAGTCCTACAACTTCCAGCATCCCTGAGCCAGCTGGCAGGGGGATGCTGGGAGTTGTAGGACTGTTTTCTGTCTAAACATGCATAGGATTAAATGTTGTAGATCAGCCTTCCCTAAGCTGGAGCCAAGATGTGTTGGACTACAACTCCCAGCATCCCCCAACCAGGTTGGAGCGGGGTGTTGCAGATCCCTCTCAAGACTTCTGCAGCATCTCAAAAACTACATCATACCATCTACACCAAGATTTTGATAGTATGTACATCAGTCAACTTATTAAAAAGCAGATAATTAATCTGCCTTGAGCAGGGGGTTGGACTCGATGGCCTTGCAGGCCCCTTCCAACCCTACTATTCTATGATTCTATTATTCTGATTGACTCAAAATTCCTCAATGAATTGACAGGCGCAATAATAACGAAGCTCAGCATTTATACAGCACTTTACAGAAGTCAAAATGCTTCGGACACATTATCTTGATGTACTCCTTCGGCAGCCTTCCCCGACATGTCAGACCACTCCTATCATCCCCAGAAGAAGTGGGGGAGAAAACTTGCTCCACGAAGCTGCACTCTTGCAAAGCATTGAAGTAAAGCCCATTGAAATGAATGGGCCTTCTTCTGTAGGGGAAAATGTTAGCTGAGACTGGGGGGGGGGGTAAAAAAATTTTTTTTAATTTTTTTAATTTTAAAAATCTGGATGTCCAAAAACAAAGTTTTCTTTCCGAATGTCATGATCGGTCACTTGCTTCACAGTACTCCGTCTGTCAATGTATGCGCGCTGGGGGCGGGGAACGGAGATGAGGCTGTTACACTTGGGCAAAAGAGTTTAACGAGAAATCCCAGCCCACAGCTCCTAAGCCCCCGAGTATTATTTATTCGTTTTCCCTCTGACAGGACGCGGGCGGGGAGAGACGTTTCCTAGCCCCGTGGGAACGAAGATCAGGCCCGGCTCTCGCTCACCTCCTCCTCCTCTCCAGCAGAATACTTTTCCCAGCCTCGCCGCCGCCGCTGCGTGCGCGCGCGCCCGCCCGCCCGCTCCACAAGCCGGCCCTGGGCGAGCGGCGAGGAGAGGGGAGCGCGGCGGGGCGGGCGGGCTTTCAAGCCCCTTGGGCGATCCCCGCCGCTCGGCTCGCCCCGAGATCCCGGCGCGCCCCCGCTTTCCTGCCCCACTTCAGGCCTCTGCCAAGCGCGGGCTGCGTTTCCTGGTGCGGGCCATTTTGGAGAAGCATTCTGAACCCGGCATCACTGAGCGCCTGGGGAGGTGGAGAGGAAAGGACAAGCCGACGCCGCCCTGTATCTTTACACACGCGCACGCCGCCCTTCGCCGGAAGCCTGATCTGCTTCCCCGCAGAGTGGCCCAGTGACTCCCTTCCCCCGATCCACACGACCAGAACGCAACCTCCGTCGCGCGTCCACAAACGCGCCCTTGTTTTGGAGCTATTAATAGCGAGCCCGGGGAGGAAAGAGGACGCGCACAGAGACGAGGGAAGAAGCTGCGCGGCGACCTGCTGGCGGCCAGGGGGCAGCACCGAGTCTTCATTCTAGGCACTCCCCCCTCCCGATCCCCATGGGGTGGCCTGCTTAAAGGGGCCGCGCTTCAATTCCCCGATCGGGCTGCTGCTTTTTTTCCTTTTCTCGGCGGAGGCGACGTAATTACAGACATATGTTAACGAGGCACCCTGGACCAGAGAAATAACTTACACACTTTTGAGGGAAAGTCGGGGAAGCAATAATGCGACGGGGGTGGGGAGGGAGATGTATTATTATTGATATTATTATTATTATGTCGTTTTATTTTATATAGCCATTTTAGGCTGCATTGCTATACATACTTCGGAGTAAGGCCCATTAAGTTCAGTGGGGCTTACTTCTGAGTAGACACGTGCAGGATTGCACTGTTAATTCTTTCCATGATGCTTCTTAGGTTTACCAGTAGTACAACAGCTGGATCTTTAGGACTGCAGTAAGCCACACTGAACTTGTGAGCCTTTGAGTCACCCAAACATGCAGAGGATTGGACTTGAGCTTAGGTTTTGGACATCCTTTGCATGTTTGTTGTGAAGTCCCCAAGCGTTTGCTGGGACTTTGCTTCCAAGCAAGTGTGCATAGGATTGCAGTCGTGCAGTGCTGCTATTCCTGTGCATGTTTACTTGGAAGGAAGTCACAATGTGTTCAGTGGGGTTTATTCCACTTCTCCCCACCCCACCCCCTTTCTAGTTTCTTTTTTTATTCAGTTGACACATTTGTATTATCTTTAACTTTTCCAGCCGATATACTAATGCATACCTAGGGAGTTCCACAACTATGTAGAAACCACCACTTTATTTTGGGATAGCCCCATTTCCCTTCCCATCTAAAGGCACTCGACCACCTGAGTTTGCTCTTAGAGGGAATGATAATATCAAATATAATATAGTATTATCCCTATTTTACAGGTGGGGAAATCTGAGGCTGAGAGAATGTCTCATCCATGGCTATATACTAAGGGTGCAATCCTAAATCTGAGGCTGAGAGAATGTCTCACCCATGGCTATATACTAAGGGTGCAATCCTATGTGTGTTTAGACAGAAAAAAGTCCTATAACTCCCAGCATGCTTTTTTCCTACAAGTCCCATGCATAGGATTGCTCTAAGACAGAGGTGAGACTTGAAGCAGTCATACAGGCCCATATCCAGGTCTCAAGTCTCACAGATCCACATCAAATATCTACTATGCCATGAATTTACAAATTCAAGTCTACAGTTCCCCCACCCACCTGCCCATAGTTCAATTAGCGTGGGCAAACTACTGGGGCTTATTTAGAGATGTTTGACCTGAGATTAGACAGTCAAGGGATGAAATGCAACTGTTTCTTTCTCCCCCAGATAAACCCTCCTCTCTTGTTTTAATAATTACAGAACACGGAAAGAACTATTGTCAGAACAGAGAAATCGTGTTTCCCAGGTCCTTAATCTATGGGTGTGTGTTTTTCAAACCCAAGTACACCAAGAGTGCACAACTCAGCAAAAGTCTAGCTTTTTCAGCCAGAGACAGCCTCTGGGGAGGGAGAAGGGAGCAAAAAGTAAGGGTTTTAAAGTCAGTCAGCAACAAAGGCTGGTACTGAGAGATTCAGGTAAAAGTTGACATCAGCAGAAAGTTTAAAAAAAAAACCAAGAAGTGAAAACTGCACCCCGAGGGAGACACTGCTGTCAGCAAAACAGAAGGAAACTGAATCATATTTCTTCCACCACCCTACACACAGAGAGATAATTTCATGGTTTTCTGCAAATTCAAAGCACGGGGCTGGAAAAACACTACAAACTGGGAAATACTGAGCTTTGGTGTCTCTGTTCCAACTAGTCCCTGCCAGCCTTGAACTTTGAAGCCCAACAAGGATGAGGTCTCTGTTTTAGGGGAATTCCTGCTTTTCCCTTAAGAGCGTTGACCTTCATCTTCTCCATATGATTCATCTTAATTAAGATGATAGGCAAACCTACCAAACCCACATTCCAAGTACAACTGTGTATGTAAGGGATGGCATCCTCCTGGCACATGCTCAGAGAAACTTTTTCCTCTCTCCACTATTATTACTTGTCATGTCTCAGATTTCTGCCACTGAAGCCAGATTTTAGAGCTAAACCAAGGCGAGCCCAAATTCAGATCAATGTTCTATACATTAAGAAGAATTAGGTGTAAATTAAAGTGGTACAATTCCTGGAGCTGAAGCTAGAGATAGGAAACTATTTTTAGAGGAACACAAGCCTCACAGATCTTTCTTTTCTTCCTCCTCCTCTTCCTCCTTCTCTTATTTCCTTACCCAATAGACAACAATTCCTCTTCCAGATTTGATTTTTTTTAGGGGGGGGGGAGAGAAGAAAGAATCAGAGGTCCTGTCTCCCACTAGCAACAATGCCCTGCACCCAATGCTCTGCATCTTTCCTCGCATTCCTTTGACACATTATTTCTGTGCACGAGAACAGGCTTTTTCACACCATTGCACACACACGCACACCATTTGGCGGCAAATCAGCACATGCAAGGAACTCCCTAGGTTTTGTCCGTGTGCCTTGAGATGTTATCCTAGAAGTGAACAAGAGAGGACACGTATCCCCGCCCTTCTTGCACGAGGATTCACAATCGTGCAAGTGCACCCTGGAACGTCATCCACACTCCCGAGATGTCCCGCACAAATCCTCTCCTAGTACTAACACGGCTACCCCAACTCACACTCATGCCCTTCAACCTTGAGCCGTACCCCATCTCCTGCGATCCGGAGCTGTACCCCATAAACGGGGGGGGGGAGGGGGAGACCTGCCTTCAATCTTACTTGAGCAGCTGGAGGGCGTCAGTCGAACGTGGGTCCTCCACTAGGACGTAGACAGTCGCGGGGGGCGGCTCAGGCTTGGGGGGCCTCTCGCTCGTGTCATTGGACATCATTCCCCCGAGCCCCCCCCCCGAAGACTCCCCGGAATGCAATCTAGGGCTCTCAGTAGGTGATGGGGCGAGAGCTGGTCCAGATCCAAGCTGGGTACAAGTTATTTAAAAGTGCGAACAAAAGAGATTGCCGGGGGCGGGGGGAGGCGCCGTCAAAGCCGAGCGCAGGAGAAATCAATAGGATAACCGTCTCCTCCCAAAGCTAGAGAAAAACATCAGCCGGACTATTGCTTCATTTTCCGGCTCAAGGAGGAGAGGGGGAGTCAGCGGGGGGGGGGGGATCTCCACGGGAAATGACATCAAACTGGGATCCACCCACTGGTGGAGGTGGGAGGGAGTAAAGGAGGAATGGAAAGGGAAGGGATATCCTTAGAACGGAATATCGGTCCCAAACAAAAGCAATGGCTTATCCAGGCGAAGTCATCGCTCAGTCTTGACATGAATAACAAGAGTGCCCCTGAGAATGTGCAGAATGACTGCCAGGGATAACGGATGATTAAGGAGGCGGAGGTTACAGGTCAGAGGGTGATCTTTCCAAGCCTGGCGTGTGCTCCTCTCTACCCATTCATTTTTAGAAGTATACCCTGCGAGGTATACACATGTTGTCAAACTATAGCAGAAGGTTAGGATGCCCCCCACCATCCTGCATTTATTCTCTCCCACCCACCCCTTTCTTGGGGGAGTTTGCTGGGATGGGGGTTAAGTTTCTGTCCTTGACGATTATATTTATTCATTCATTAATTCAAAAGGATATAGCATTTTTAAATAGATTTTAATATAGATAAATATAACAATATTGAGAACCAAACCATTGCTATAAATCAAACCACAGCTAATATTTGCTGCAACACATTCTCTGCCTTATTCCTTTTTTAACACACAGTATATGATTGCCACATTTTTAGGAAAGGATCCGCAGAATATATTTTGCCATCCCATGACAAAATAGGTGCAATCCTATGCATGTTTAGGCAGTTTTTTTTAATGTTCTTCTATGTTTTAAAAATCCTTTTAAATGAAAAGCTAGCATATGCGAGAAAGAGAGATTCTAGCTCACCTTTGCTTCATGCTGTGCTAATAGTCTACTTGCAGGGGGTTCTTTATGTAGGGGACCACTCAATCAGGTCTGGCCCTACCATTGGGCGCAGTGAGATGGCTGCTTCAGGCAGCTGATTTGGGGTGTCATCAAAAGGTAGCAAATTGTTAGTTTTAAAAAATTATTATTGCATTTTTACTGCCAGGGAGGCGGGGAGATGCTGACCTTGGTTACTAAACCTGGCCATTACTGGGCGGGGGTGGGTGGGGTGGATCTGATGCTCCACCTCATGCATCAAAATGCATCAACATTCGCCAAAAAAAGGTTCTGTCATTATAAGCCTCAAAATTCTACTGCTTATAAAAGTGACACTTGTAGAGCCAATAACTTGAAATGGGGCATCCATAATCTACCTGATGCAGTCTACAATCTTGCAAAATTTAGAATCAATACAATAAAAATTGCTTGAGTTAAAAAAAGAAACACTAATAAATCGTATAATTAACCATTTGCTGACTTTCATGAAACCCCCAAATTGCTGCTCCAGGTGGCTGCCTCACTCTATGCCAGCTTTGGGCATACTGGTGGAAATAGCCTATACTTCCACCAGTATGCCCAAAGCTGGAAAAAGTGCGTCCAAGTATGAGGTGCAGTAGTGCAAGTGAGTAATTCTGGACCCTGGACTTATTGGTCTTATGCCCCCCTCCACACTTTAGATGGTCATGTGTATTACTTGAGTTGTGAAGCACGCAAGTAACATTTTTGTGTGTGTGTCCCCACCACCACTCCATGCTTTACAACTCCTTCCACATTCCTGATATGTTAGAACAGCAACAGCAAAACTGTTTGCCATCCCTGATTTTTTTTTTTTAAACTGAGCATGTGCAGTTTTGCATTTTAAACTCAGTTAAACCATAGCACCATTTTAGGGGAATGGCTGTAGGTTAGTGGTAGAGCCCCTGCTTTGCATGCAGAAGGTCTGTAGTTCAATCCCTGGCATTTCCAGGTAGGGCTGGGAAGGAATTCTGCCTGAAACCATGGAAGTGCTGCTGCCAGTCAGTGCTGCCAGTACTGGGCTAGATTGACCCATGGTCTGACTTAGTATAAGGCAGTGTCTTATGTTCCTATGACTAAAGGAATAAAACTGAGTTTCTTCTGCTGTCTTGATGCCCTCATCACCTGCTGCTCTGTGGCTGATCCTTTAGGGCCCCACTAGGCTGCAGGGCCCTGGAGTTTGTCCCCAAGGTCTAACTGTTCTAATCTCACCTCTGCCATAAACTCACTCAAGGTGCTTCCAGACAGAGAGCTCTTACTAGTGGTACTAATCAAAAGCCATAGTGCAGCTATTCCACCTTTCCCTTCTTAATGGATTTTTTTGTGGTAAGAAAACCCCCAAAAAGAAATTGTGGAAAAACACAGGAGGATTATAAATGGAATGATGCTATCTCCCCCCCCCCCCCCGGCCATGTTTGAGGCAGGGTGATTGCAAAATAAAAGCCTCATATGGAAGCACCTTAGGTAGCTTTAAGCTCAGTCCCTGCATCTGGAAAATGGGCATGATAATAATACAAATATATCTAACATTGTTGTAAGATTTATAATGTTTTATGTGTTTTTAAACTGCCTTGTGAGAGCAATGTGCCCTGAAAGGTGGATTAGAAATCTACTTATTAAATAAAGAAACTGAAGCAGGCTCTAGTCCAAGAATGTTTATGTCCAAAAAAAATTAATAATAAATGTTAATATTTAAGGTACTACAAGAGTTTTGGTTATCTTTAGCTGCAACAAACTAGCACAGCTATCCCTCTGCAAGTTGGGATAATACTTGTGAAACACTGTTAATATTACAAAAGGCTAAATAAATAAATCCTACAGATGTTTCAGTGCGGGATGCACAACAAAATAAGGACATTTGCCATGCTTCCAGACAAGGTTTTTATCGCCTCATTATCCTGCCTCATTCAGGAATTTTACAAGGATTCAGACAACACCATCTTCTAATCATAACACTTCCATGTTTTCCCACCACTTCTTGTGCCTTTTTTCTTAACACAAAAAGCCCATGAAGGACAGAAAGATGGAATAACTGCACATCTTCTAATTGGTAGAGCTAGGAGCCATCCATTTGGAAGCACCCTTCAATCGGTGAGGTTTCACTCCAGCATTTATCCGTCTGTCTATCTATCTGATTTATATCTCAGGGGTGGGCGATGTGTAGCCCTCCAGATGTTTTGGCCGACAACTCCCATCAGCCCTTGCCAGCATAGCAAATGGTGAGGGATGATGGGAGTTGTAGGCCAAAACATCTGGAAGGCTACATGTTGCCCTCCCACTCTATAGAATAACATGCAATCCAGCCTTTTGGAGTGCAAACCTATGCATGTTTAGGCAGAAAAAGTCATACAGTTCCAAGCATGCCCTAGCCACCATGATTGGTTGGTTATGCTGGGAGTTGCCAGACTTTTTTCTGTCTAAATGTGCATAGGATGGCACCCTTAATCTCTCCTTCCAAGCCCTACCCACTCTCCCCTCCCGCTGGCTCCATAGCCCCATTTTCCCCACTGCTCAGCTGTTTCCCAATCATCTAAGAAGGGAGGGGTTCACAGGAGAGGGAAGGTTTCAACCTCCCCGAGTCCCTATGATCTTCCCCCTTACTACTCAGATGATAGGTGGAAAACAGCTGAGAAGAGGGGGCTCGGCTACAGAGTCCTGCTGTGAAGCTGCCCATGGAGGGAAAGGTTGCTCTCTACCAACATGGGCAGCTTGCTCAATTTCTGTGCTGTGCATGAAGTGGGGTGAGGGGATGGGGATCTGTGGATGCAGGGGTGTGTGTAGATAGGGAAGTGTGTGGATGCAGCTTTGGCCCTGCCCATGTTTGGCTTTGGCCCCACCCACTGGTGGCATCTGTAGGTTACCTATGTGGGAACGTGGCCCACAGGCTGATAAACCTTCTCCGCCTTCTATAGAGTTTGGGGTGCCTAAGAACAATCAAATTAAAGCAATGATAATGCAACAATCAAACCTGCCGAATAAAAGAGAGAAAATACTTCCCTGTCCTCCAATTTGCTGGATCCCTAAATAGGGCCAGCCCTACCATTAGGCAAAGTGAGGCAGTTGCCTCTGGTGGCAGATGCTAGCGGTGGAGAAAGGTGGCAAGGAGTTTGAAGACAGAGCTGTGTCTGCCAAGTGGCCTGCCTTGAACCCCCTCAGCTAGGCTAATGCTCTCAGTGTCAAAGTAACATTCAGCTCCCAGTCTGGTTGGTTTCTGTACATCGAATGTGTTATCTTGTCATTCTGCCTCCGGCTACAAATTGTCTTGGGCTGGCCCTGCCCCAAGGCATGATCTGCAATGGTTTCCCCTGGGTCTCAGTCTCTAGCACAGCCTTCCTCAAGGTGGTGCCTGTGTCACCCCAGCCGTGGGCATTGAACTCTCAGATTCAAAGGTTTACTTACAAGGAGTACTTTATTGGGTAACTTACAGCACACAGGCATACCTGTGTTAGATCCGACAGCTTCTGATCTAATGGTTAGATCAGAATAATGGTTTGATCAGACAGCTTCTCTGAACCATGAGCCATTGGGTCAAATGGGTTTTATACAATACATGTTAGCAGTATAACAGCAGTAAGCACCACCTAGCATTCATGCCCAGCATAAACTAACATCACTTGGTTCTCAGCACAGCCACCTATAAACAAACTTCGCTTCCCAGGCAGAGTGCTTGATAACACTCTCCCACATTAGTATGGAATGTGCTAGGCTGCGCTATCGGCCCTTTGAATCATCTTCACATGCTCAGAGGCTTACTAGCAAGGGAACTGCAACAATAACAAACTTAAGCAAGCATTATGGATCTCTAGGCCCTTCTAATGCTACAAATGACTTGGCTACACTCTTGGGGCCAATACAGTGCCCTCCACATGCTTTGGATTACAACCCCCATCATCCCTGACCATTGGCCATGCTGGCTGGGATCAATGGGAATCATAGTCCAACACAGCTGGAGGGCACTATGTTGAAGAAGGCTGCTCTAGCAGACACATTTCTCTGCTCACTGGAAGGGAGGGAGGGGGCTGTAAGGGGGTAGGAAACACGCCTGCAGTTCCAAGGCGGGCCAGCAGGGGATGCTGTCGCCACGACCTGCTATTTCCAGGCTGCAAATTCCTGCTCTCTCTCCGAGTTCACACCAGGCGTGGAAATGATATTAATGATGATGATAATGGGACACTTTTCAGATGCCTGGACTTGCATTGCAGCTCAGCTAGTGGTCTGAAAATATTACCGGTGATTCGCAGGGCCCCCTTGGCAACTCAGACTATCGTGGAAAGGCAAAAGGGTCCCCTCCCTGCATTGTTACCATCAGCTAGTGTAGCCATTCCCAAGCTGGCGCCCTGCGGGTGTGTCGGACTACAGATCCCATCATCCCCATCCAGAGTGGCTGGAGATGATGGGACTTGTAGTCCAACACGCCCACAGGGCGCCGGCTTGGGAAAGGCTGAGCTAGTGTCATTTCAGGACTCTTGGATTGTGTCCATAGCGCGCACTCTCTTTCTCCAACAGTGCTCTTTTTGGATGTCTCAGAGAGTCGGAAACGGACTGAGATGGAGAGGAACAGATTGCGTGTCTCTTGGGGCACATATGTCTGGTACAAAGCTCTGCAGGCTGTAAGTGCACAGGGATGACCTCATTTCCCCAGGTCTTCCTCCCTTTCTATTCATCTATCTAATCCTAACCCCTATAGTTCCCTTCTGCATCCAGTATGGTGCAGTGCACAGAGAACACTGGGACAGAAAGACCTGGATTCAAATTGCCACTCAAGCTGGATGATGTTAGAACTGTTTACAAAAAAATAACATATACTGTGTTAGATTCAGAGAAGGGGGCTTTTGATCCTTCTGATTTCTGGGAATGTGGAATTTTTTTTATTTTAATGGAGACAATATTATGTTACAGTAAAATATAAAGTAAACTTCAGCATGACCAAACATCTTTATTACTTGCCACATACATCAGAGGTGATCAACCTCTTTCAGCACCAGGGCTGAATTCCATTTTCGAGAAACTGGGTAGGGGTCACATTTTAGTGCTGGGTGGAGCTGGAGGCAAAAGGGGCAGTCCAAAAATACCAGCATATTTTAACTTAAAGCTGCCAGTAGTAAACCTTAGGAGAGGCATTTCAACTTTTAGGAAGGGGGGATGTTGTTCAGTCGTTAAGCCGTGTCCGACTCTTCGTGACCCCATGGACCATAGCACTCCAGGCCTTCCTGTCCTGCGCTCTCTCCCGGTGTGTGCTCAAGTCCATATTCATTGCATCACTGATGCTATCTAGCCATCTCATCCTCTGCCGTCCCCTTCTCCTTTTGCCTTCAGTCTTTCCCAGCATCAGGGTCTTTTCCAGAGAGTTTTCTCTTCGCATTAGGTGGCCAAAA
Organism: Heloderma suspectum; assembly: GCF_057233095.1. NCBI lineage: Eukaryota > Metazoa > Chordata > Lepidosauria > Squamata > Helodermatidae > Heloderma > Heloderma suspectum. The sequence continues at coordinate 174,199,293 of NC_139459.1, forward strand.
TATTGGAGCTTCAGCTTCAGTATCTGTCCTTCCAATGAGCACTCAGGGTTGATTTCCTTTAGTATGGACTGGTTTGACCTCCTTGCAGTCTTGCTCTTCGCTTCCCTTCTTTCCTCAGCTACTTGTAAAGCCTCATCAGACAGCCACTTGGCTTTCTTGCATTTCTTTTTCTTTGGGATGAATTGAGTTGCTGCCTCCTGAACAATGTTATGGACCTCCGTCCGTAGTTCCTCAGGCACTCTGTCTATCAGGTCTAATCCCTGAAATCTATTCCTCACCTCCACTGTATATTCATAAGGGATATGATTTAGGTCATACCTGAATGGTTTAGTGGTTTTCCCTACGTTCTTCAATTTAAGCCGAAATTTTGCAAGAAGCAGCTCATGATCTGAGCCACAGTCAGCTCCAGGTCTTGTTTTTACTGACTGTATAGAGCTTCTCCATCTTTGGCTGCAAAGGACATAACCAATCTGATTTCAATATTGACCATCTGGTGATGTCCATGTGTAGAGTCGCCTCTTGTGCTGTTGGAAAAGCGTGTTTGCTATGATCAGCGTGTTCTCTTGGCAAAACTCTATTAGCCTTTGTCCTGCTTCATTTTGTACACCAAGGCCATGTTTGCCTGTTATCCCAGTGATTTCTTGACTTCCTACTTTGGCATTCCAATCCCCTATGATGAAGAGGACATCTTTTTTTGGTGTTATTTCTAGAAGGTGTTGTAGGTCTTCATAGAACTGATCAACCTCAGCTTCTTCGGCCTCAGTGGTTGGGGCATAGACTTGAATTCCTGTGATGTTGAATGGTTTGCCTTGGATACATACTGAGATCATTCTATTGTTTTTGAGATTGTACCCCAGTACTGCTTTTCCCACCCTTTTGTTGACTATGAGTGCTACTCCATTTCTTCTATGGGATTCTTGCCCACAGTAGTAGATATGATGGTCACCTGAAGTAAATTCGCCCATGCCTGTCCATTTTAGTTCGCTCATTCCCAAGATGTCGATGTTCAGTCTTGCCATCTCATGTTTGACCACCTGCAGCTTACCTTGATTCATTGATCTTACATTCCAGGTTCCTAAACAATATTGTTCTTTACTGCATCGGATTTTCTTTTCACCACCAGACACATGCACAGCTGAGTGTCCTTTCGGCTTTGGCCCAGCCGCTTCACTCTTTCTGGCACTACTTGGAAATACCCTCTGCTCTTCCCCAGTAGCATATTGGACACCTTCAGACCTGAGGGGCTCATCTTCTGGCATCATATCTTTTAGCCTTGTGATATGTTCCATGGGGTTTTCTTGGCAAGAATACTGGAGTGGGTTGCCATTTCCTTCTCCAGAGGCCCACATTTTGTCAGAATTCTCTGCCATGACCTGTCCGTCTTGGGTGGCCCTGCGCAGCATAGCTTATGGCTTCACTGAGTTACGCAAGGCCCTTCGCCACAACAAGGCAGTGATCCATGAAGGGGAGGAAGGGGGGTGGGATTGCTCAAATGCTGGGCAAGAAATTACAAATAATAAGGGGAATTTTGCCTGTATCTCTACTTGTTTTATTTTATTGATTAAACCCAGATTTATTGTATGAATAATAGACTATACCTGTAGCACATGTGTCTGTGTGCCTGTAACTTCTCCTCATTTATTTTAACTATTTTTTAAAATAAAATTTATACCCCCCCTTTCATCCTAAGGATCCCAGGGAAGTGTACACAACATCAAAAAGCAAATTAAACAACAATAATACTTCTTCCACCAGCAAACCAAAGAACAATCAATTCAATTTAAAAGTAACTTAAACTTTATTTAAAATATAGATATAGATATAAAAATTCTAAAATAATCAAATTTAAAATGCCTTACAGTTTCCTGATAGTCCTGCCTGTCTGAAATATGGATTGCCTATGCATGAATAATATTATGCTTGTGTATCTGTGTGTGCCAGACAGATTGCATATATTTTTGCGTGCATGTGTGCTGCTACTCATATATCAGAAAATCTCTACGTCAGTAGTGCAGATGCGGGCATGTCTGTTAATGTAAGTCAGGGGTGTTGAACCTCATGCTTGGGTCCCAATCTGGCCCTCCATGATTCGCAAGATGGCCATGTCCCATTCCCGCCTCCTTGATAGTTTCCCAGCTTTTGCACCATTTCGCCCCATCCTACAAGGCTGAAATGCCTCTCCTAAGGCTCACTTACTGGCAGCAAGGGCTTTAGACTAAATGATGTTGCTCTTTTTGGAGGCTTGGCTCTGCCTCGTTTGGCCCCACCCATCACTGGAATGTGGGCCCTGGAAGTTTCTCTGAAATTGAATTCCACCTGATGTTGGTGCTGTGATTGCACATTACTATCAATGATCAGCCATATGTGATACAGAGTATTTGTGTCACTTTTAAACTGTGTGACTATGTGATGCCTTGGGGGCACCAGTTTGCTGTATAAGTGGCTTGATTTGTGCTGTCAATCATTTGTCAGAGCGTGAGCTAAAATAATTCAGCTGGCTGTTGGGTTGTATGAAAGTACATGTGTCCTTTGATGAGCAGATATTTGTGCCAATTATTTCTATGTGTCTGTCAGCAGGTTCACACATATATGTACATAATTTGAATTTTCTACATTTGATTACTGCCTACACATGGCTGGTTCATGTATGCATGCTAATTACTAGATGATTGCAACATTAAGTGTTGATTTGCCAGGTGTGAATGAGCCATGCCATATATAATGCCACACACAGAATGTTTTGTATCACCTCAAACCCTTCAGTGGAGTCAATTCAAACATTCAGTTTATATAGTAATTAAGTATAGTGATGGAGAGAGCGGAGGACAGGAAGGCCTGGCGTGCTATGGTCCATGGGGTCACGAAGAGTCGGACACGATTTAACAGCTGAACAACAATAGTGATGGACATGCATGTGTGAATCAGACTAGATGTCTAGCTGCTGAATGGATGAACAGATATCGTTGACATTATTGTAGGTGCAGTGAGGTAATCTGAAACTGTTTCTGCTGTTATATCTGTGATGGACCATTCACACATGCAGGTAACCATTGGATTTTGTAAACTTCAAGTGGTGAACCTGCATGTGTGAACCAGGCCTAAATCAATTGCTATTGTGTATGAAAAATGGCAGGAGTAAGCCAGCTGTTGCCACAGTTTGTCCACTTGTTTATTTGAGTTAATTGTTGCATTGTGTACTAATGTATCTTTGTCATGTATGCTTACATGTCTGTATATCATTAAGAGTCATTACTGCATTTACAGTGCAATCCTATATGTTTACGCAGAAGTAAGCCACAGTGAGTTCAGTGGGACTTACTCCTAGGTGAGTATGTAAAATTTGCCACCTCAATGTGAAAAATCTTTTCCATTGTCACAACAAATTTGAGTGTTGGTTACTGATCCATTTATTTTTTAAGTGGTGCTGGGGCTCAAACCTACCAGCAAGCAACCCCTTTGGGTTCAGGAGTTCCAGTTTCCTAGTCAATGCATAAGCATTCTGCATATGTTCAGATGCACTGTTGTCATTCTCTCCTATTGTTATTCCCCTAGCGTTCAAACTAAAACCACACCTGTAACAGTGGGTTGATGTCATTGTTAACATTTTTATCCCATTTTTCCTCCAAGGAGCTCAGGGCATTCCCCCTTCCCACTTTACCCTCACAACAACTCTGTGAGGTAGGATAGCCTGAGAGATAAGTGGCTGGCCTTAGGCCACCCAGCGGGCTTCGTGGCTGTGTGGGGATTTGAACATGAGTCTCCCGGTCCTATTCCAAGACTCTAATTACTACACCAGAATAAACTCCCTTTTTTTCAGATGGAGAAATGTGAGCTTGAGAGTGTGTGAGAGAGAGTTTGCCTATCCAGTGAGGCAGGTTTTGAAATCAGTTGGCCTCCTAGATCCATGGCACACGCGATGATATGGATGCACCCTGACTTGGGAGTAAGTAAACCCCAACCGAATTCAGTGGGACTTACTTCCAGGTAAAAATGCGTAGGGATCGGGCTGCACAGGCGTTTAGGAACTGGATGGTGCTCCTTGTTTTTAATGCGGGGTCAGAACGACGGCGAGAGTACCTCTGAGCATATGCAGTGTCGGTAACCCCTTGTTCTCCCCCAACCTCCACCTGAGATTAAGGCAGCGGGCTCTTCCAGGTTAAACAGGGCGTGCTGGTGGATTCCAAGCCGGGGAGGCTGAGGTGCGTTGCCGCTCTCCCCCCGGCTCTCTTTCGCTCCCTTTCTTTTTAAGAAAGGAACCTCCGTCACGCACAACAAGGCGCAGCAGGGATGTTCAGATCTCCGTCCAGCGCCCGAAGGGTTAAAGGCATACAGCAGGAGAGTAACGCGCACGCACACACATACACACACACTCTTACACCGAGACACACACCATACGTTGGGGGTGTGCAGCCAGCAGCCACACTCCACTACAGCCGGCCTCTGCGTGTATGCGTGTTTGTGTGAAAGTGGGAGACGCGCACGCACTACTGGGAGAGAATGATGACCCGTCAGGGGCTGAACGCGAGGAGGTAAACAAACAATAACCCCCCCCCCACCCAAGCGCGCATCTCGTCTGCTTGTGTCCTCGGCTCGCCCCCCACCGACCCGACCCCCGCCCAATTTCGTCTGCCTGTTCGAAATCTTGGAAAGGGTGGATTTCCAGCGGCCAGAGACCACCCAACCTTCTTGGAAATGGGGTCGAAGAAAGCGGGCTTACGCGATTGGAGATGGGATCGGCGCTGGGAGTGAAGACCCCCGACCACACACACACACACACACACACATACCCCTACCTCGCTTTCTCTCTCCTTCTCATCTTCCCAGCCGAGATCTGGCTTGTCTACAAGGCTCTAAACAACAACACCCCCCCCGCCCCCCGCAACTCGGATCATCAAGAGAGAATCAGCATTGTCTTGGGGGGAGAAATGGTAAGAATCCACAGAAATGGGAAATTGGGGACTGGGACGGGGTGCCTCATTGATGCTGGACGGGGTGTGTGTCTATTGTAGTTCTCCATCCACCCACCTTAAAAGTTTGGAGGAGGGGGTGGCGAAACCATTCATTAATTGATTCTAAAGAGGGAGATGGGATGTAGGCCCTGGGGGGCAGAGGGTATTGGCTGTGGGCCAGTCCTACATCAGTGTGTTGGGGGAGGAGACAAAAACTACACAAAGGGGCAGGATTGAGATGTGAAGTCTTTGCCCTCCATGGGAATGTGCTCCCTCTGATCCAAGCTTTTTTTTGGGGGGGGGGAGTGTGAAGGGGAAATGATTTAATTTTATAGCCCACCCTTTTCCTAATTGTCAAGGCAGATACCCACAAATATGTGTGCCTTCTTTCTCACAATAATCTGGCAAGGCAGTGTTATTGTCAGTACTGTTCCCATTTTACAGTTGATAAATTAGTAAGGAAAGACCGGGACTTGCCCAGTACCAGTGGGATCCGTGGCAGGTCTTGGTTCTGTGGCTACCAGACTCTCCAGTGGGCCACACTTGGTGGCTGCTAGCACCAATCCAGCCCCAAGTGTAGGGACTGTCATGGATGGAAATGCGGGGAGAAATGAGGACAGCATGTAGAATAAGAGCTTGGGAAGCATTTTCCTTTTCCTCCATCTGTGAGCAAGTCCTTCGGAGTTGTGTTCCAACAAAACCCAGTCTTTCGTTATAGGGTGGTCCAGCAGGCCTGTCTAGACTACTTCCCAATATTGTCAGTGCAGGAGAATTTGTGAGCTTGTGGATATGATTAAAGAATGGCTCGGCTCTCCTCTAAGTAGCAGCTGCAATATATGGCCATGGTGGGGGCATACAAAGATGAGAGTCTTTTCCCCTTGGAGTCCACAGAGGACAGAGACTGCGTTAGATGGACAGATGACATTTGAGTGACTTTGAATCATCTCTATGTGGGTGCTGTAACCTCTCACTGCTGCCCCCACCCCCCCGCCACACACAAGCCCCAAAGGAATGGCTGTAATTTGGATTAGTCTAATGCTGCCTTCTCCAACGTGATGCCCTTTTAGATGTTTTGGACCACAACCAGGGGGCTGGGGCTGATGGGAGTTGAAGTCCAAATCATCTAGAGGGCACAGGTTTGGAGAAGGTGAGGCTAATACATGTCTGCCATGACCCCCCCAACCCCCCCCTGTGCACAGAAAATATCTCAAGCCCAATGAAGGGCTGCGACATGAACCGCTACCCACCACCACCCCAGAAACGGCTCCCTTTTAGTGCTGGAGGAAGAAACCCCCTGGATAAGCAGACTTGACTTTACAGCTTGTTTGTGTCTTTGGCACTGTTTGTGAAGAAAAAATTGCCTGGTGAATGAGCCCTGACACTCTGGCCAAGCCCGCCTGGTGAAGTAACCAGGCCTGGCCCTGACCGCTACACACACACACACACACACACACACACCCCATCTCATATCACACTGCAAATTACCCATGGGGATCGATTAAATATTGAATGAGTGAAACAGGGCAGAAAGCAGAATTAAAGGAGACCCAACCTGATCAGGGACAAAGCTGTGGGAAACTGCAGGTCAAAAGTGTCTGCGTGGAGGGGTGGGGGCAGTTGGCTGAGAACTAGGACTCCCGCAATTGTTTCCTGGCTTGGAAGTGATAGTGAGAGCGAACGATGACTAGGAGGGCTGAGGCTGTAGTGGCTGGAAGCTCAAACTTCTGGGTTCTGCTCCCGATCATAAAGCATGAGGCGGCCTAGTGCAGGGGGAATGGGAGCAGCTCTGCGGCAAGCTGACCTAGTTTAATTTATCGGGCTGGTGGTGAATCCCATCCACTTCTCCCTTTTCCCCACCCCAACTTAACCAGTGGAAAAATCAATGGGATTTTTGTATAACTAGAAAGCCAATGCCAGAGGGGTCTTCATCTTGGCCTGTTCCATCCAGAACCCCAAGGTGTCTTAGAGAGTAACAAACGGATTGTTATGCCACAACTTGAGCCCACTTTGTCGGATGGAAACTAAGCAGATGCGATCAAATAACTTAGAACCAGTGGCTGGGAGTCCGTGTTTGGGAGGAGAGAGTACTGGATCCAAGGGGAAGCAAGCCAGAACACTACCCTAGATGATTTCCAAGTAGGTTGCAGCACCGGTTTTTGCAAGGCTCACACCATGAATACAGTTCAGATCAGTGGCCCACACACTAGTGCAGGATCTCTGGCCTCTTAAGCGTTATGGCAACCTTTCCCAACCTGGTGCCCTCCAGGTGTTTTGACTGCTTTCGTCCCTGACCACCACCTGGCCATGGTAGCTGGGGTTGATGTTTATATTCCAGAATATAAAGCTGGTTATGAGTCTGAGGTCTTCTAGCGGCTCTTCTTGTAGGCCTCTCCCAGATTACATCAGCCATCTTTACTCTTTGTTAACCCTTTTCAGTACCAGATTAACAGATGGGTGTTGGAGTCCAACAACATCCAGAAGGCACTAGGTCAGAGACAGGTACTGGAAAGGATTTCAGCATAGTGGGGAGTCCATATTGGCCCAGAACAGGTTGGCTGCTTTTGCTGCATGCCTTGCTGGGCTGTTGTACTCATCCTGGGGAGTGGGAGAAGAAGGAAGCGCTTGGCGACTCCCTAGCAAGTAGCTGATGTTATTCCCCTTGAGAGGGACAGGGAGGGTTTGTGAGGTTGGGTTTGGATGGTGTCTGTGTTGGAGGAGATTGCAGGCAACCTGGCCCGGAGCACCTAAAACTGGCCAGCTGAAAGTGTATGAATAGGAGGGAAAAATATTATACAAAGAAGGAAGCTGTGGGAGTGGGGGCTGAGTGGAGGATGTAATACAGAACACACAGTGGTGGGTGCTATCTTGCATAAGGTGGGAAGTGTATCACAGAGGCCAAAAGTCCGACTGCCCCTGTTTTTCAAGATGCAGGAGTCCAGGCCTTCGCTGTGTGTGGTGATGAATCCCACGCCCTGTTTTTCTGGGGAGCTGGAAGTCTGTGGTCAACATCCACATTCCTTCATTCTCCTTTCCCTTTCTAAAGGCCTCTTGGGTTACAGAGCAGGGTGGGGCAGGGAGCCAGGAGTCCTGGGCTTTCTCTCCCTGGCCCTTAAGAGGAACAAAAGAAGAGCCCTGCTGGATCAGACCAAGGGTCCATCTAGTCCAGCATTCTGGTCACACAGTAGACAACCAGCTGCTCACAGGAAGCCCACAAGCAGGACATGAGTACAACAGGAGAAGGAGAGAGACATATTGTGATGGATTAGGACAGGAAGCAGAGAGACCCCAGACTTCTGCCCCACTGTGTTGTGTGTGTAGACAATGTGTGAGAGGATTTTAAAGAGTTAAGCCATCCAAACTGGCAGGGAGCTTTGGAGGGGCCCCCGTGATTCCTGAGGGGAAGGGAAGGGGCGAGGAAGGAGGAGAATTATTATTACAGAGTTGCTCCTTCCTAAGCCGATTTAAAGTCAGGTGATGGCATCTTCTGCAAACTTTCTAATCCCAACTTCAGTGGAAGAGGAATGAGTGGGAGGCAGACAGATGAGTGGGAACCCGAGAAAGCACTTAACCGTCTAATCCCCATTCCCTTCTTAGTAACAGTATGGCAATCCTATCTCCCACTCTCTCTGCAAAAGATAATAATAATCCCCCAGACCACCTTTCCCCAACGTGGTGCCCTCCAGATGTCCTGGACTACAGCTCCCATGATCCGTAGCCAGCATGGCCAGTGATGGGAGTTGTAGTCCAACACATCTGGAGAGCGCCAGGTTGGGGGAGGCTGCCCTGGACTGAGGAGGGGCGGATGTTTTCTCAGGAAGGCTTAGATTTTTCCGTCTCCTCGCTCTCAGATTTGGTGCGTTGCTCAGCTGGAAGTAATTAAATCAGCAGTAGGGGTACAAAAGGACAGGTAGCTCTGATATGAGGCTTACCCTTATACGGTGATGCAGATGGGGTGGGTGGGGTGTGACGGGCCATCTCTTCCACCAGGCCCGTCCTCAGCCTATCTCCCTCAGTCTAACGCTCAAACCATCCCCTTTTTCCAGCATGTTCTTTCAGTCTCGGTATCTCTCTTTCTGTGGGAGAGGGTTACTAACGGGCAAATAACAACACAGGCATAAGAAATCTATTCCCAGGAGGACAATAAACCTATGCTGGAGATCAGTTAGAAGGAGAGGCTCAAGATCTTTAAACAAGAAACCATAAATTGTGCCAGGCGTCACTGCCTGTTCCAGCAGGCCCTACCCTTGAGCTCTCAGGCGCCATCCCCTGAGGCGCAAGCTCTAAGGCTCAGGAGATTTGGCAACCTTAGGCCGGCCCCACAGCTTTCCATAGTTGCTTTTCCCCCTTTCCTTAAATCAGGGATAGGGAATGTGTGGCCCTCCAGATATTGTTGGACTACAGTCCCTCACCATTGGCTGCGCTGGAGGGCCACACGTTCCCCACCCTTACCTTAAATCTTGACATCTTAGAATCTTCTGGAACTCCTCAGGCCCACTCCTAGCTGAGCATGAGAGCCAGGGAACCTTGTAATGGAACAAAGCTGGTAATGGCCAGCGGTTTAGATGGCTTTCAGAGGGCATTAGACAAATTCATGGTGGATAAGGCTATCAATGGCTGATAGTCATGATGGATATATGCTACTTCCAGCATCAGAGGCAGCAGGCCTCTCAATACCAGTTGCCAGAGAACAACAGTGGGAGAAGGCCATTGCCCTCATTATTATTTATTACATTTCTATACCACCCCATAGTCGAAGCTCTCTGTGCGGTTTAAAAAGGTTTAAACTTTATATATTGTATTTTGTTTTAAAGCCATTTGCATAAAACACCCAGACAATATACACAAAGACAACATATAACTAAAAACAACTTTGAACAGTCAGTCATAACCAAAGACAGATCCAGGACCAATTAAAAACTCATCTTGTGCTGCCTAATGCCTGAGAGAAGAGGATGGTTTTAACCTGACACTGAAACAACAACAATGTTGGCGCCAAGCTGGCCTCGTCGGGGACATCATTCCACAGGTTGGGGGCCACCACTGAGAAGGCCCTCTCCCTCCCTTGTTGCCACCTTTCAAGCTTCCCTCAGAGGAGGACCTTAGATGTTGAATGTAGAACACAGGTAGGTTCATATCAGGAGAGGCACTCCATCAGGTATTGCAGTCCCAAGCTGTGTAGGGCTTTATGGGTTAAAACCAGCACTTTGAATCGAGCTTGGAAGCATATAGGCAGCCAGTGCAAGCAGGCCAGAGTCAGTCTTATATGTTCGGACCTTCTAGTCCCAGTTATCAATCTGGCCACCGCATTTTGCACAAGCTGCAGCTTCCGAACCGTCTTCAAAGGCAGCCCCACATAGAGGGCATTGCAGTAATCTAACTTGGAGGTTACCAGAGCATATACAACTGAAGCCAGGTTATCCCCATCCAGATAGGAGTGTAGCTGGGCCACCTACTGAAGCTGGTAGAAGGCTCTCCATGCCACTGAGGCCACCTGAGCCTCAAGTGACAAAAATGTCTTGCTTTTGGGCTTCCCATAGGCATCTGGTTGGCCAATGTGAGAAACAGGATGCTAATCTAGATAGGCCTTTAGTCTCATCCAGTAGGGCAGGGATGGGGAACCTCTGGCCTGCAGGCCAAATTTGGCCTGCCAGGCCAGCCAATCCAGTCCACAGGGTCTCATGTGAGGCACCGCCCTCTGATGTCATAGCCCATGCATCCAAAAAGTTTCCCATCCTTGCAATAGGGATCTTCATATATCCTTTAAAAGAAGGTTCATCATCAGCTAAGTGCAACTATTGGATATCCATGTATAGGTACATTGTATTTTTGCAAAACTGCAAGTATCATGCACAATGTTCCCTGACGACTTCTTGATGAGAGAAGTCCAGTAACTGTTGTATTTCTTTCCTTCTTCAGTAACTGTTGTATTACCTTCCTTCTTTATTCTGTATGTTTACTGCCCTCCAGCTGAATTGTATTCAGCATGGTTCACAGAAAATCATAATAACAATAAAACCAATTTAGGGTGCAATGGTATTGACTGCACCCTTAATGATTGGATCCCCCTCCCTTAACTCAGAGGCTTCCAGTCATCCAGTGCAGAGCAGGAGGAGTGGCAGAGGTGATCTTCGCTTCCCTGTCCTCCTGCCCTGCATTTTTCGCAAGAGGGGCTTTTTAGCCCATCTTATGACAGCGCTTCGGAGGGGGAGGGAAGGATAACTCGTATCCTGGCCTCTCTGGTCTCCTCTCCTCCCCTCCCTGCCTATCAGAACTCCCAATTTCCCCCCCTCTGAGGTCGATTTTCTGACTTCGGAGGGCAGCCAGCATGATTCTCTCTCTACCGGCTGCGAGAGGTCGGATCTCCGACTCCGCCTTCCAAGGCCAGAGCACTGAATCCCCAATATCCTATCGCCCCTCAGACAATGTCTAGGGGCCATAGAATTGCACCCTTAAAGTTGCACAGAAATCATAATGAAGATGAGACATTAAAAACATCAAATTAAAACAGTTTACAGCACAGAACTTTAAAAGCCTGGGAGAACAAAAAGATATTTGCCTGGCACCAAAAAAATAGCAATGTAGGATCAGGTGAGCCTATCTGGGGCACAAATTCTAGAAATGAGGCACAACCACTGAGGAGACCCTCTGCCCTGTCTCCACCTCTCTCAACTCAGATGGCAGGTGTGCCCCAAGGAGAGTCTCCACCAAGTACCTCAGTATTACTGACAAAATTACATAGATGTTTTAGGCTACAACTCCCATCAACCTCGGCCAGCATGGCCCATAGTCAGTGATGGGGGGAGTTGTGGAGGGCACCAGGTTGGGAGAGACTGACCATTGCAGCTGAACATAATCAGAAGAAACATATCAGGAAGTAAAATATAAAGTTTGCTTCACCACAACAATTTTCTTATTGGAGCCTCCATGTTCCAAGGCAGTCTTTCTCTGAGGATAAAGAACAAGAGGAGGGTGATCGCCTTTATACTCTGTTAAGCAGCTTCTGGAGGCACTTGGTTGGCTGCTGTTGGAATTAAGTTGGCCAGTCCATTTTTACTTATGAAGTGGTAATACCTTTGAAGAACTAGTTGTTTTAAAATATTGCAATCGATCAAGCAAGCAATTCACTTCTCTTTGGCCCTATATAAATGGCCACATTGCATTGTGTAATTGAACACCATTTAGTGGGTGTATGCACACCCATAAATCTTTAATGGAAAAGCCAGATTAATAACTATTTGTATATCCACAGGTTGTAACAATTACTGGTGGTATACCACCCTGCTCAGAGCACCTATATAAAATATATAATGAAGTACAATGGAACTACAATTGGGTTAGAGGGGTTAGTTACACTCGTAGTACATCATCTGTGTAGCTAATTCTTTTTTTGTGGTGGACACATGTCTTTGGACGTGGATGAAATGCAAAGACTTAACTAAATTTCCTGCTTGCAAGGAGGTATAACCTTGCAGACCTTCTAATTAATTATCCACAGACTTTCTCAGGTTGTATTTGCATTTAGACAAAGACCTCCTGATTACATTTGTTGACATAAGTCTGGAATGGCCAAAAACATGCATGAGAGGTCCAAGCATATAATTGTCAATTTGCACATGGTTTTCATTCAGAATGGAAGGAATCATAGAATATATATTTCACTGCTACGATCAGCTGTTTGAAACCATTTCTCCCTTTTCCCAGTGGGGTAGAAGCCTGGAGAAAGATCCATCCAGTGGCACCCTATGTGGATGCGACGGCCTGACAGTCTGGAAGGACCCGTATTTGAGTCCGGCAGGGAAAAGGCCGGTTGTCTCTGGCTAGGTAGACTGGTGAGAATCAGATACAGGCGGTCTGACAGCAGGTTAGCGTTTACTCAAAAGACAAGGATTTTTTTCTCAGACTGAGGAACCAGGGCCCAACATTTGAAGCATAAGCCCCCTGAAACCACGTTGGCCCCTTGTGCCGCCTGACAACGGCCGAGTCAGTTGCTGCGCTACCGCCTTCAGATCAGCTGCAGTAGTGGCAACCAAGTCTAGTGGATAGCCAGCCAACAGTTCCCTCCCTCTTTTGCCCCAACCTTACAATGGTTATCCTTGTAGACTGGCAGCCTTTGTATTCTGGGCTCCTATGCTTGGAATTAAGATGCTGTTACTGTAGATATCAGCCTTGGCAAGCCTGCTGTTCTCCAGACATTTTGGACTTTATCTCGCAGGCTTTCTAACCATTGGCCATGCTGGCTGGTGCTGATGGGAGCAGAAGTCCAAAACATCTGGACCGCACCAGGTTGGGGGAGGCTGAACTATATACTGCCAAACTCCAGTTGCTTCTGGGGTGGAGTCCATTGGTTATATAGTGCCTAGCGAATGGACCCAGTTTCGCATGGGTTGGGCAAGCCCTTAGTTTGATACAGAGAAGCCTTCAAGCAAACTTGCGCAGCTGTCAGAAATGGTCTCACTGTGTCAGCCCCATCTGAGTGAAGGCATGCCTCCAGGCACCCCTAGGCATGGCCGCTGCCATGGTGCACCCCCCCCCCCGAGGAATGCACACTCCATTTTCCTGAGGTGAATGTATAACTCTGTCCCTAGCTTACTAATTTCCCGTGGCTTCCAACTCTATGGACTGCAAAGCTATGTACTGGTTAGGGAAGTCTGTCCCTAGTGGCTGAAGATGCTACTGCGGGCTTCAACCACATGGGCATTTCTAAATTAATTAAAATAAATTAGTGCATTTAAAAAACCAAATAACCAAAACCCAAAGTGCACACCCCTAAGATTCCCTTAGTATGCATGCCATGTTTCAGGTGTCTCGGTTTCATGGTCTTGGCGCTATGGTGCTGACGGACAGACAGACCGTCAGCACCATATTACCTGGGGAGGTGGTGGGCTCTCCCACACTGGAGGCCTTCAAGATGAGGCTGGACAGCCATTTGTCAGGGATGCTCTGACTTGGATTCCTGCATTGAGCAGGGGGTTGGACTCGATGGCCTTGTAGGCCCCTTCCAACCCTACTATTCTATGATTCTATGATTCTACAGACAGACGCCCTCTTTTATTATTATAGAAGAAGATTCCTCACTTAATGGGATGGCTTACAGATGAGGATAGTTATAATTTTTATCTTACCCTTCAGTGAACTCAGGGTGGTGTACATGGTACCCCTGCCATCCCCATTTTATCCTCAAAACAATCTTGTGAAGCAAGTTAGTCAGACTGGGTTCTCACAACATGCTAACCCACACTCAGTTGTTGTTGAACCGTGGATTTGTTTGTTGAACCATGGGTTAGCGTGTTGTCTGGACCCAGGACATTTTCTGCAGGGTGGCTTGTTAACTATGCACTGTGGCTTATTTTTCTTGAATAAGTTACCTTGGGAACCCATGGTTTGTTGTTGGCTTGTTCAGGGTGGTTAACAAGCCACCCTGCAGAAAATGTCCTGAGTTCAGACACCACGCTAACCCCACGGTTCAACAACAACCCACATTCAACCACTGAGTGTGAGTTAGCATGTTGTGTGAACAGCCCCGTTGTAATTGATCCAACCTAGTGAGCTTCACAGTGGAGCAGGGACTTGAATCTGGGTCTCCTCGGCTGTAGTCCACTTCTCTCTCTGTGTCACCACGTTCGCATTGGGAGATGCGCAAGAATGCATTTCTAGAGAGGGAGAGAGGCAGCTGTTTTGGGGAGTTGTTTATATTTTTCTGCAGCTACCTCTGAAGGTAGGAGATAGCTATTTATAATAGCAATCCCTGCCGGGTGCTGTGCTGCCTCTGGAGCTGGAGAGTTCGGGAACGGTTGCAGAGCGTGTTCATTCCCATTATTGACCAAGAGGGAAGAGGGCTGCGTGGGAGGATCCGGGACGGCTTTGTTCCTTTGCCTGCAGCCAGCGAAGTAAGTTTCCTGTGGCAGGAAACCCCAAGCACTGCAGTGCACCACGAAGAGCATTAGCCAGGAAAGGTTTATTTCTCACATGGGCCCTTTTCCGGCTTTTAAATGTTTTTTTAAACCCTCTAGAACTTGAATAGGTTTCATTTGTTTCTTTTCCATCTGTCAGGCAACGGTGGGGGTAGTGACCCCCGCCACTGTGTCACTCCTGTGCTGGGATTCTGCTTGATTTGGCGTTTTTCGCGATCAGGTGATGCCGGTGACCAAGCAATGCAAGCTTTTGAATTACTCAGAGCTCTTGCTGTTGTGTTGTGAGGATTTTGTGCAACGTGGAGGTTGCTGTACTCTCAATAGTCCTAATAAAAGACGGCACGTTATGTATTTTCTGTTTCCTGAGATCTTCAAGGCAGCAATTCTCTGTTAAACATTTACAGAATATGCTGAGATTTATTTTATGTTACTTATTTTTTTGAATGTAGGGCCAAATAAAGGCAAGCAGGGCACTGGCAATCACCCACCCCGATCCCTTTATTTCCATCTAGTACAGAGATATAGTGGAGTACCAGCTCTATTAATAAGGAGCCATATTTGATTATCTTCCACATCCAGTCTTCATGATAATACTGGTGCAATATTCACTGAGGTTGTTCTTCTAGCAGTAATCTCTTAGACCGGGGTGGGGAACCTAGGCCCGGGGCCCAAATCCAGCCCTCCTGGGGTCCCAGTCTGAACCTTTGACCTTCCCCAGATGACCACACCCCCTTTCTCCCAACCACCAATCATTTGGTGGTTTCCCATTTTTTGTCAGTTTCTTCCCCATTGTGAAAGGTTGAACTACCTCTCCTAAAGATAAGAGCTTTAAGCTACAATAGGCTGGTATTTTTTGTCCACATCCCTTTTGCCCAGCCCCCTTTGCTTTCAGCCTGCCTACCACTGGAATGAGGCCCCCAAGAGCTTCCCCCAGATTGACTGGCCCTTGGACTGAAAGAGGCTCCCACCTCTGCCTTAGAGCCATCGCCTTAGTTTCTTATCACCCATCATTAATTCGTTCAAAACTCCCCCCCACACACAAGAGTAAATGAGCAGCGCTGGAGTGCACTGAAGTGTGCAGTGTTGTCATTTCTTCAACAGGGCAGTTCTAGGCATGTCTGTTCAGAAGTAGCGATGCTGGCTATGCTTGAAATTAGACAGTTCATAAGTCGAACCTAGCAGGTTCGCAGTTGTCAGATTTATAATGTATAGTGAGCTCTGATTTCTATCCGCACCTTAATTCAAGCCGAGATTGTTTATGAGTTAATTTATATTTTCTGTGGCTGTGTGGTCTGCATGGGTTGGCATGACTAAGCAGCCAGTCTCTGCCATCTCCTCTTTGACATAGCAGCAACTTGCCCTGCCCTCTAACGACCAGGCTTTCCCCCCCTGCTTTTGCTTGTCTTGCTGCTGCTGCCTCCATCTGAGGCTACATGTTGATCTAGTGTTGTAAACAAAGCAGCGTGAAAACAGCCAATCAGAGAACGAATACATCATGATTTTATTTTATTTTTTAATGTAAAAAGATTTTTAGTCCACTGTTAATTTCATTCATTCATTCATTCATTCATTATATTTCGGTACTGCCTGTCGGCTGAAGTTCTCTTTGGCAGTTTACAAGGCAAAGCTTGAAACCATAAAATACAATAACATAGCAAAGCGTAATATAAAATTATGGGTTAAAAACAGAATAAAACCAAAGTAATAACCAAGATAAAAGCCAGCAGTAGTGCAAAGATCTAGAAACACACTAACACAATTTTTAAAACTGAAGGGAACGTTTTAAAAAGCCTGCCGGGCTGGTGGGAGAATCTTGACCGGAATCTGAAAAGTCCACAATGTTGTCGCCAGGCGAGCCTCTCTGGGGAGGTCATTCTACAACCAGGGTGCCACCTCTGAAAAGGCCCTGTTATGGGTAGGACCCTTGTGATGCATGATGTTGTGATGCAAGGAGCAGACAAGAACACCATATTATGTGCATCATATATCCAAGATTCACTTTGGTGGCGTGCATGCACAAAAATTCAGTATTAACAGAGAACTTTCATCTGGGCTTGTAATGTTTGATTTGTAACTCAGTGAGCAAATTGCCAAGTATGATGGGGTCAGTTCACCATCGCTGGTCAAAAGTTCAGTCCCATTGAGTTCAATGGGCCTCACTCTCACATACACTGGTGTAGGAAGTGCAACCTACATGTCAGTATGTGGTGCTGTCACTTTGTTGAAATGAACACTGTAAATCTGGAGTGGGCAACACATGGCCTGCAGGCCTCATGTGGGCCCTGGTGCATCCCCACTGCTCCCCACAATCGGCAAAAGAAATAGCGATTTGCAACTGAAATTCAGAGGCAAACCTCTACAGAGGATTACTAAGGACAAATTTAATTTGAAAATGAGCTAAATTTGTCCTCCATAAACCTCTGTAACAGTTTGTCCCTGAATTCTGATAGCAAACCACTGATTCTTTTGGTCTTTTTTGGTGCTGCGGCTGTGGTGGCAAGAGTGTAGCCAATGTGTGTAGGGGAGGCCCAGGGGGGAAATTGGCTCCTGGATCACCCCAAGTTGCCCACCCCTGCACCAGATCAGGGAATTGCAGAGGGACTGGGCAGTTGTCTATTATCAGCAGTATTACTTTTTTATAGAGTGCCATCAGTGTACAGGTGCTTTACAGCATTTCCATGAGCAAAACATCTGACTCCCTGCCCCAAGGAGCTTACATTTTAAAATGTGACAATGGAGAGACAGCAGGGGGAAGTGGGGAGGCAGGAAGGAAGGGAGAGTCAAAGATAACAAGGAATAACATGGCCAGATGCAGTTACATATGTTGAGGCTTGGTTAGTTCTGTTATCATACGGCACAGTTGGCACACCTGTGGCCCTCCAGATGTCTTTGAACTAGAACTCCCATCATCCCTGACCATGGGACACACTAGCTGGGGCTGATGGGAGTTGGAGCCCAGCCACATCCAGAGCCGTCTTTGTGTGGGAAAGTTAAAAATACAGGATGATGGAGTTGGAGTTTATTTATTTATTGTATTTATATCCCGCCTTTTTTCCTCTTGCAAGGAACCGAAGGTGGCTTACATTATCCTTCTCCTCTCCATTTTATCCTCACAACAACAACCCTGTGAGGTAGGTTGGGCTGAGAGTCTGTGACGGGCCCAAAGTCACCCAGTGAGCTTCCATGGCTGAGTGGGGACTAGAACCTGGATCTCCCAGCTCCCAGTCCAACACTCTTGTCACTGCACCACACTGGCTCTTGGAGAGTTCCACATTCTGATGGGAATAGGGCTGAAGAATAACTGTGCCAGGGAGTACAAGCCGGAGTTTAGTGAGCCATGCCACATTGCAGGCGAAGTCCCAGGCTCAACAGGCCTGATCAATAGGCGCTCAATTATTTTGTGCTGCAATCAAGAAAACGATCACTAGGGGCCACTGTGCTGCTGCGAGCGTTGTCCTTGTCTTTCAACATCTGGGGCTGTCACCCCTTTCTAAGTGCATAGGGGCTGCCTTGATGCGGTAGGGGAAAGCCATTCACGTATGTTTAGCGGCACTTCTCCATTCGGGCTGGAGGTATCGAGAAAAACAGGTCCAGCTCCAGATCAAAAGCTGCCGGTTTATATATTTCAGAAAGAGCTTCTTCATTCCTTCCATGTCCCCGAAGACCTCTCTTTAGCCCGAGATCTTTTGCAGAAAGCACAGCACTAATCAAGTAGTCTGCAGGCACCGCCGCCATCTCAAACCCAAACTGCAGACAGTTTGCTGTGTTTGTTCTGTGTGCTCTGCTTCCTCCCCTTTGTGTCTTTTGCTACAAAACTATGGTTGTGAGGCGCATAAGGGGATTCAGGCTCTTGCCTGTAGGGCTGCCTGGGGATTTGCTCTAACAGGTTCATGAGTGGCTATGCCACTGGGACTGATGGCTTGGGGGGTGCTGTGGTGTTGTATGCGTGGTATGCATGGGGGGTGTCCTCGCGAATTCAGCGGCTTCCTCTCTGTGAGGAGACAGCGCTGTCCATGATTGGTGGGCTGTGGTGCTGTTTCTAAGATAGAGGTGCAGAACCTCTTTCAGCCCGAGGGCCAAATTCCATTTTGGAGAAGCTCTCAGCGGCCTCATTCCAGTGGTGGGCAAAAGGCAAAAGGGGAGAGGCCAAAATATCAGCATATTTTAGCTGAAAGCTCTTACTTCCTGTAACTAAGCTTAGGGGAGGCATTTTGACCTTTAGAATAGGGGAAAAAACTGCTCAAAAGTTGGGAAACCACCAAAGGATTGGGGGTGAGGCAGAAAGGGAGACACTGGAGGGAAGGGAGGGGTCATCGATGTAACCCTGGAGGGCATGCATATGGATCCCACGATGGCTGGATTTAGATCTAGGGCCTGTGGTTCTGCTCCTGTTCTATGGCGTGTTTGCTGTTTTTACCCATTTTTGAATTTTCTGTGTTGTGTGTTTTTCCTCTCCCCTTTACACTGAACATGTATAGAGTATAGCAGCCATTCTGCTGACGTAGCAGCAATGTATTTCTTCCCCCTGCCCTGCCTTGTAACTAGACTTATAAGATTGCTCTTTTAATCTCCAGCCTGAGGAAGAGTTCTGTGTAAGTCAAAAGCTTGTTTGCCAAATTGGAAGCTTTGATCGTTCCTAATAAAGGCATTATTGTACAGCCCGTGCAAATGACGGATACCAGAGATCTGACTTCCAGAGCCAGACAGCAACAAACCTGTCAGTCTTGGGTTGTGCTTTGCTGTAAAAAATAAAATCTCAGGACCAAGCTGGAAGACATTATCTGTTCCTCAGGACTGGGGAGTAACCTGTGGGAGTACATGGCTTCTAATTCTATATTCTGCTACAGCCCTGCAAAATAGCAGTGTGTTGGCATGTGAAATGTGCAATGCAGCAAGAATCACAGATGTTTTCTATCTAACCTCTCCCCAGTGCTCCATATCCAGAACCACCCTTAGGAGGCATTGTTTTGAAGAGGAAAAAAATCATGCACATTCCAAGAAATGGATCTCATCAGGCCCATGAACAATTTGCCTTCTTTCTTCTGCTCATCCTGCTTGCTCTTCAGAGCAGCACCAGCACCTTTCCTTCATGCATATCACCCCTGGCAGGATTTTCATTCCCAGGTTCTTTCCTTTTCTTTCTGGGAACTGTACCATAGGGAATGCAGGATAGCAGGAGGTGAATGGAGGGGAGGAGATTTGTAGTAGGTACTTCAGAGATCAAGGCAATTACTGGGGAGAGGGTACATTTTGAGCCATAAGCATATCATATTGATGAGGACGGGCCTGCGGCCAAATATTTGGCTGGTGGTCATTGCAAACCAGTATGTGAATTTCAGCCTTCCTCGCCTTTGCCGTTCCTGGCCATGTGCCTCTCCTCTTGCCCACTCTTTCCTCCAGTTCCCCTTCTCTTCCCTTTGGCCTTTTCCTCTGCCTCTCATTCCTTTGGATCAGTCCGTCTTCCAACTTCCTTTCTTGCAGTGGTGTAGCGGAACCAGGGCTCGCAGCGATGTTGGCGCCAGGACTTTTTTGGTAGTGGGGACGCTGATGTCATCTCCCACCACCACACCCCTCAGACTTCCCTGTTTCCTCTGAGCTTAGCTGCAATCCTCACAGTAGCTGGGGAGGGGACGAATTTTCTCAGCAACAACATATTGTTGTGAGCTATCCCTGCTGTAATGCAGAGTACTTGGGGGCGGCCTGGTCTTGAATGGACAACTGAGACCCAGTAGCTTTATAAAAGACCTGCTCCTGGTGGAGATGAAAACTGCCAGAACTGGTTTGTTGATGTGGATCTACACAGCTGCCTGAATCTTTGGCCTCTCCTTGGGGGCGTGGCTGCGGGGGACTGTCTTGAGGAGCGCCTGCACTTCAGATTTTATCACCGCACCACAGCTTTCCAGGCAGCCCTGGTTCCCTTGGCCTACTTGCCTTCCTAGCCCCTTGCTTCTTCTTTCCTTAGGCCCCCTTCTTCTAGCAGTCTTTCCTCAGAACTTTGAGTGACAGCATTGCTCAGCCAATGGCATCCAGAGACCCTGCTGCCAGTCCTGCCAAAATGGGCAGCCCCCAGGGCCTGCGTGCAGCTCCCCTGAGTGGTGAGCTACCAGAACTGCACCTTGCCACATCTGCCTGAGCAGCAGGGAAATGTTCTCAGGCTCTGGACTAGCCCCGCCCACCCAGGCTGGCCATTGGACCCTCCTGGACAGGAAGGGCTATAAAAGGCTTCCTGTCTGGGCTGGGGCCTTGCCTGAGCAGCAAGGGCTTCCTGGCTCTGTTGCCCTGGCTCAGCTCCTGGCTTACCTCTGACAGCTCCCGTTGGCTCTGTGTGGCAAGTTCAGGGAATCAGCTGTCAGGAATGTCACCATCACAGAATCCCTTCATACAGCACAGACTCCAGGTGTTGAGGGCACCCTCCCTCCTGAGTCCACCTTCTCACCACCATTATCACCAGTTGCTGTTGCTCCTCATCCTCTCTCCTCATTGCTATCACTTGCTAGCTTGACAGGCAGAGAGCCACTGAGCAAGTAGGCAGCGGCTTCTACGTCTCCTTTTCACCACCCCCATTTTCTGGGCCAGAGCAAGAGGCAGGAAAACAAGGTTACAATGATGGAGAAGAGGAGAAAGTCCAGACTCTTGTCAGTGGGCCCTTTCTGGGATGTGAGCAGGTGTCCAACCATGCCTACCCTTGATGCTGGCCCTGCTCATGTGTTTACCTTCTCCAGTGTGCTGCCCTTCAGAGGTTTTGGACTGCAACCTTCCCCATTCCTGACCATTGGCATGCTGGCTGGGCTGTTGGGAGAACACTTTGTTCTAAGTGTTGCAGGGGGCTCAACAAGGGATCCTGTGGACCTTGTGAGGCAGATGGGTAGAAACCAGAACTGGGGAATGGATCATGATGTCAAAGTCAAGTTAGGTAACAGATTGAACTCCTGTGCATGCCCAATACCTAAAAAAATTAACTTCTGCCAAGCGGATGAGGGATGGAGCAATTTGCCCTTCCTCAGCCAGCCTGCCTCAGCCAGCCAGCCTACTAGTTTAATCGTCATCATATGATTAAACTATAAAATGTATTTTAACTGTTTTGCAGTCCTAAAAAGAACAATGGAGATAATGCATAGGGAGCTCTTTGAACGCTGGAGGGAACAATCCTATGCAGATAGACGGCCGCCTCCAAACTCAGAGGTGACCACCTATCAAATGTATGGCAGGAGGCGCGTGGAGGGGATCCCCTGCTCCGCACTCCGGCCGCCCTGCATTCATGGCTAGACAGCTGATTTCGGCTGTCTAGCTGCAGGACATCGGAGCGTGGAGTGGAGAGGCTGGATGACACATAGGATGTGTCATGCTGATAGTTCTGCACCCCCTGACCCTAGGAATGCCCCACCCTTTCACCCCACTCCACGCTGCTCTTACGAGCGCGGAACATAGGGATGATCTGCGCCGCCTACGAGGTGACGGGGTAAGGGGTGAGGAGGCGGTTCCCAAAAACTGACCAGTCCTTTGGTCATCTAGCTGCTGTCTAGCAACCATAGGATTGTGCCCTAAGATGTGCTAAATAAATGCTTAATAATAACTAAGAGTACAATCCTATGCATGTTTAGACATGCCTACAGCTCCCAGCATGCCTCACCCATTGCGCTTTAAATGCCCATAACGTTATGAATTCAGGGAAGAAGGCAAGCCTGCTGGCTCCTGAAAAGGTGAAAGGAGCAGGATGGAAATAGGTAGAGGGATGATTCCCAGAAAAGAAAAATATATAATTTATTTGTTTGTTTGTTTGTTTGTTTTATTTCTATCCTACCTCTTTTCCAAGGAGCTCAAGGTGGCATAAATGACTTTTCATCTCCCATTTTAATCTCACAACAACCCTGTGAGGTAGTTTAGGTTAAATGAGAGTATGTGACAGGACCAAATGCCACCCAGTGAGCTTCATATCCGCATGAGGATTCGAACCTGGGTCTCTGCAGCCCTGCCTGACACAACAATCTGGGATGCGATCAGATTCCACATGTTCCTGTATTGTACACTGTCCAGAGAACTTTGGTTATTGGGCGGTTTAAAAGTACAATAAATAAAAGAAATAAACAATAAACATGTGAGCAGTAGCTGTGCCGATGTTGCACACGTCAAGAAGCCCCCCTCCCCCGACATCTGTGCATACAGTGCTAATGTCTGCAGGGAGGAGGCTGTGGAAAGCTTCCCTGCGACCTAGAACAAAAGCTACTCAGGGTTCCAGGTGACATGGAATCATTGTACAGCAGTATGCACAAAGGTCTCCTTCCTGCTGACGTTTGCTATCTGCACCACGGATGCCAGGGGGAGGAACTACTTGCTGCACACGATGTCAGAGGTGGAGCTAGCATTGCCAGCTACCTCTGGTTATTTGAATGAGATTTTATTTTATCAATGTTTTATTGACTGGATTTATGGTATTTTATCATGTTTTAATCTTGTGAACCGCCTTGGTTTCTGTCTTCTTTTTTTAAAATGAAAAGTGGTATAGAAATCTTCTGAAATAAATAAATGAATACTTGGCACAGCCCCACTTGTGTGTTCAGGTTACTGGCCAGTATATACAATATAATTTTGTTGTTGTTTATTCGCTCAGTCGCTTCCGACTCTCCGCGACCTCATGGACCAGCCCATGCCAGAGCTTCCTGTCGGCCGTCGCCACCCCCCAGCTCCCCCAAGGCCGAGTCCTTCGAATTGAGATCATTCTGTCATTTTTTGGATTGTATCCAAGCACTGCTTTAGCCACTTCATTATTAATTATGAAGGCTCCTCCATTTCTTCTGTGGTCCTCTTGACCACAGTAGTAGATCTGGTGGTCATCTGATGTGAAGTGGCCCATTCCAGTCCATTTCAGTTCACTGACACCCAAAATGTCTATATTTAATCTTGACATCTCCCCAGTAACCACATCCAATTTGCCTGGCTCATAGATCTTACATTCCAGGTTCCTATGGTGTGTTGATCTTTAGAATATAATAAATAAACTGGATCGGGGTTCTGTTGTAAGGCTGCGCTAACGGATGGCTGTTCTGGCCCTCGTTGTGCAATTACTGCTGTAAGCGACTGCGTGCTTTCCAGCTGTTCTTCACGGAAGGAGTAGAACAGCCGCTAGATGGCGCCCGAGGCTGAGGGAATTGGATCAGGGCCTTCAGTCTGGAAGCGTTTCTCTGGGCTTTCTCTCTCCCTCCTTTCCTACCTGCAGGGCAGGGAGCCAGGAATGTGCGGAATCTGATCTCATCCCAGGCTAAGACAAACACAACCCACAGCAATACCTAGAGCTGGGCTGTACCATCCCTTGGGACGGAGGGGTGCTGGCAGGGAGCAAGGTATGGGAGGAAGGGGGGGGAGAATTAACCCCTACTGTGCTTGAGTGTCTTTGTGCAAGGAAAAAGTGGTTGGATTCATAGGGGAATAAATAGGGTCTGTGGGCTTTAGCAACAAAGAGTCTTGTGACACCTTAACGATGAACACACCGCTTCATGCCTCTGATGAGGTGGGCAGTGTCCACGAAAGCGTCTGCCTCAATAAACGTTTTGGTCTTTTCAGGTGCCACAAAGCTCTTCGTTGTTTTTGTTGCAACAGATTAACCCGGTTATCCTTCAGGAAATGATGTGCTTTAAGTGATCCAGGTTATAATGTGTGTGTTTACATTCAGGCAAACACCCATATCTTAAAAACGCGTTCGCATTTTATGCGCTGGTTTTGTATTGTTTGTTTGTTGTAAGGTTGTTGAGCTTTTTACAGTAAAAGAATACCTCTCCCCTCTTGCCAGTTATACAGTTGGTGATAAGGGACATAAAACTTCCATTTCTGGTGGTTCCCTCCTGCCAGGCTTCACTTCAGGTCACCAACTGTTAAATGTCTTGCATATTGCACAATTCACTGTTATCGTTTAAACACATAGACTGATTTACCTATTCTGATAAATATATTTAAGGGGAAATGATGGTGGGGGGGAGATTTAGGGGAGGAAAGTGGTGGGATATGTAGTGCAACAGGATGTCCTCTACTCTTCAGTCTGCATATTGTTCTAAAAACGTTCAGATGATTTGAAATGTATCTTCCCGCCGTCTTTTCATGTAAACTATGAGTTCATGAGCAGTGGGGCCAAAGTGGTCTTTCACCCATTGGTCCATGTCAAAGGAATCTGGTGGCTTTCCACCCCTGCAGGATATCAGTGTGGTGCTGGGTATTTTTCAGTTCATATCGAAAACAACAACACTGAGCTTTGTATGTACGATACGCTGCTATATCAGCACAACCCTCTCCTGTAGGTAGCTTTTTATGGGGGAGAGCAGTCAAAATGTGCCTCCCGCCTCCAGTCTGAAATGGTCCAGTCCACAGTCCTACCACCTCAGTCTGTCACTTCACACTGCAGAAGCTCTTTCCTGCAGTGTTCATCATTCATGAAATAAGTAGGGGAACAACAGCTGGAGTGTGGTGGGGGTGCCAAGCTGTTTGAATCGGGAATTTTGGTCAGGAACTGTTGCATTAACATCTCTGAATATAACCTTAATATACTACAAAACTAGATGTGTGAACTAGATGTTTACCTAAAACTATTATTGAATTGGTTGGAATAAACGGGGAGGTGCGGCATTCTGTCTCTGTCTCCCAGTGCTGCGAGGTGGGGTGGGGGTAATGCGCGTGTTCCTGAATTCGGATTTGCGTGTGAGCTTGTTTGGGAACAAGGACTGTTGTGCCTCTTCGCGGGTGGCTTCTTTCTGGGTGGTTTGTCTGCATTTATTAATGTGCGTGTGCCGACAGTGTGTGCTACTTCCTTGTATACCCTCAGCATGTGTAGCCACATCTGCCTATGCACCCATTCCTGCTGGAGGGTTGGCCTTCGTGTGCACAGATTGCTGAGCGCGCTGCATGTGTTAAAAGCGTGTGTACCCCGTCCCTGTGGATGTGGTAGGACGGCTGCTGATCCCTTCTGGAGGAGGAGATGGGCCTTAGCTGGGGCTGGGAAGGTGGGATTAATTTGTTCCCAAAGCTCTGAAGCGATTTCTCCAGGGCTTCCAAATCAGGCTTTTATGGTACTATCACCCTGCCTCATTAATGGAATTTTAGGGAGGGTGCAGGTGATGATGCCCACTCGTAGCCTTCCTGTGTTTCCACACCGCTTCCATTTTTTTTCTTGCTGCAGAAAATCAGTTAAGAAAACACAGAATAGCTGCACAAGGCCTTCTCACTGTGCCCTTAGACCTGGAACATGTAATGTAGTACTAAATCAGTGGTGCAGGCAGGGCTAGAGCTTGGGGGTGAAGCTGAGGGGCCTGCAGCCCAGCCCCCCCCCCCATGACCAAAGAGCAGCAGGTGATGAAGGCATCAGGGCAGCAGCAGCAGCAAACTTCCTTTTATTCCTGTAGTCATGCTGCTGCTATGATTTAAGTGAGTGTAGAATGCAAAACCGCACATGCTCAGAATCTTCCTTTTTTAAAATCAGGGTTGCAAAACCGTGTGTGTGTGTGTGTGCGTGCGCGCGCGCGTTGCTCTGAAATATCAGGAATTTAGAGGCAGTTGTAAAATATGGAATGGGGTGGGGTGGAGAAAGTGGAGAAGAGGAATGTTAGTTCTGTGCTTCATAGTACTGAGCTGTGCTCCATAGTCATTCAGAGCGGGGCGTTTAGCACAGCGGAACCCTCTGTGTGGAATCATCTTCCCCCCTGAGATTAGACATGCACCAACACTTTTTATTTTTAGGTGCATGTTAAAGACTTATCTCTTTATGTAAGCCTTCTCTGAGCAATGTAGCGTATTATCTTATGGATATCTAGGTGCAATGTATTCTGTGTACTGTTTTTTTTAAATATATTTATGATTTGTCTACACCACTTTGAAATTGGTATATGTAAGTGGTTTATAAATACTTGTAGATAAGTAAATAAATGATACAGATGACTGTGTAACCCCCGCCCCCAACTGGGTAGTATCCAGTGTTAGTCTTATGTAGAGTAGACCCCTCGAAATGACTTAGGTCCCATTCATTTCCAGGGATCTACTCTATGTAGGACTAATATAGGATACTACTCATTAAGTCTAGGGTCTAAAATTACCTATCTGCACCATCAGTAATAATACAGACGAAAGCGCCACTAGGCATGTGAAGAGTGCCCCCCCCCCAAGTGATCGTAGCCATCCCTCACACATCTGAAATTACTGAAGAAGGGATTCCAGGTCAAAGAGTGCAGACTTGAACCCTATCGCCCGTGTGTGTGTGTGTGTGTGTGTGTGTGTATTTGGCAGCCCGAGGCGAGGCGAGGGTTAAAAGGTGTGGCCCCTCCCCGCTCTCGTTTGCTGCTCTGGAGGTTGGTTCGCCGCCTCCTTCGCAGTTCACTTCGATTTTGCCGAGCAGTGAAACTGGGCGGTTTCGGGGGGCTGGCCTCCTTGCGATTCCCGATCTATTCCTTCCCCCCTCCCCCAGTTGTGGGGGGGCGTATCTCGGTTTAAAGGAAAGACGGAGGTGAGTGGGAGGGGGGGCGCTTAGTTGCACTTTTAGATCCTGCAAGGTGGTGGCTGATCGCGTGGGGAAGCGTGAGTCGCCAAAGTTTGGGCAAGTTTGCAGAAACTCCTTCAAGCTGCCTCTCTCTGGGGCTAGCTGGTGGACACGAGGGCGGTTCGATCCGCTTCTAAAGGGAATAATAATAATAATAATAACAACAACAAACTTCCCAGATTTCTTTCCCTCCGGATGGAAACTTCTCGGTTAACGAGTAAGTAACCAACTTTTTCTCTCTGCTTTGTTTCCTGGTATTCGAGCCGCGCGGCGGAGGGCTTGTTTGGGCACCGGGGGTGGGGGCGGGGGAGGCTGATTCGCAGCTCTCCCATGATCTTTGAATCCGGAGTCGTTCCCCTAACTCCCGAAGGGGTCCGGCCGCCTCCTTATCTCACGGGTGGCTTTCCACGCCCGAGTTTACACTATTGTGTGGGTGCGCTTGCAAACTTCGGAGAAGGTGCGGGTGTTGTTCAGCTGCAGGTTGCGATGCCATAAAGTTCGAAGAGAGGCTCGGCGGGGAGGAGGAGGCGGTTGGGTTTCTAGGGAAAATGCGGCTTAAATTTCGTACTGCGGTTGTGGTCTAGACTTGGGGTTCCTGCCCTGGAGTTTGTGCGGGTGCGCCTTGAATTGCAAGGTGACTTGGCCCTGCCTTTTCTGTTCTTGAGCAATCCAGCAGGAAAACTTTAAGCAGAGGAGGGGTGGGGGACCCTGACTAAGTATTTCTGCCTTTTTTTAGAGCAGAATTGCTTAGAATAAGTGTGTGTGTGTGTGTGTGTAAGAGAGAGATCAGAGGGGGCATACTCAAGTCTAGGTATCAACCTTGTTGTCATGCATTCATATTTAAAACAGACTGAAAATACCTCAGATGCCTGGTCACTGAGGCATTTAAAATGTAGTGCTGGTGCTACTTGTATTCCAAAGCGTAATTGCACTAAGTTTATATATGAATTTTATGTATAGCTGGCGTCAGGTGTTGGCCAAAGAGACTTGAACTATGCATCATAGAGTCCCCAGTTTGCCATAAATTTGGTCGGTGAGCTCTTCTCTCTCAGCCTTAGACACCCCCCCCCCATCTGCAATACAGAGACGATGACAATAATGCCTACCTTGCAGGGGTGGGTAACCTTGCAGCCCTCCATTGGCCGTGCTGGTCGGGGCTGATGGGAGTTGTAGTCCCAAGCCTCTGGAGGGCACCTGGTTGCCTACTCCTGGGTTAGGGTGTTGGGATAGGTCTAGGAGGATCTAGTTCGAATGCCTCCTCAGTTATGAATCTCACAGGGTAACCTTGGTCCAGTCACTACCAGGCAGCCTACCTTAAGCAGGGTTTTGTCATGAGGATAAATGGAGGGCTACCCTGAGCTCCTTGCAGGAAAGTCAGGGATGTGGGGGTGGGTGTCTCCTACATAAAGGGAATGGGTCTGGGTGGTGGTGGTGGTGGTGGTGGTAAGGGTTCAGCCTCTGATCGGAAGGGGAACCTTTGCTCTGAGGCACTATTTACAACAAAATGTTGAAGGAGTGCCTTGGACTGCGGAGCCTGTTAGAGAATGCCCAGGTTTGATCTCTAGCCTTGGGAGGGAGTCGGGCCTGGGCACCGGAAACTGGGGGAAGATTTGAAATAGTGTTTATTGTGTTTCATAAAAGTTGCCTGTGCCTAAGCCTACTTGGAGATCTCTTTGCTTGAGCTTGAAAGCCTCTGCCCCAAGTAATGCATATTTTTGAAAATGTATTTATTTAAAACATTTGTATCCTGCCCTATGTCATTAAGAGCTCAGCATATGGAGGCTGATCATGGCGTCTTGGTAGCGTGTCCATACTCATACTCGCTCAGAGGTGCTACCTTCGTGTACTGCTTCTCATGCTCGGGGGTGCACTGCCCAGGCCTTGCAAATGGGTCCCAGGGCTGAGCCTGGACTCAGACCAAGCCTCGACTTGGAAGCCAGGATTGTGCACTGAGAGATGATTCTGAACTGGAAATTAATGGTTGCAGAGAGGCAAGACAGTGGGTGTGTGGAGGGGTAGCAGGAAATTGCTACCTTGCTGGCTCTGAGAGGATGTGCTGTGTCCTGCCCAGTTTGACTCTTGTCTGAGGATTAGGTGAACCTTTGCCTGAGGCTGCCAGCCAAGATGACGTGACCAGGTGTTGCAAGGATTTCCAGGGAAGGGCTCCACCTGCTGAACTTTGCCCATAAAATATGCGCTCTTGGTCTCTCTGTCTGTCTGTCTTCCCGTTCAGACATACCTGAGGTTTGCCCTGCTGTTTTTCTCCCAGTCTCAATCTCCAGTTTCTTCTCGCAAGAATGAGCCAGTGGTAAAAAGTTTTGGATCCTGGCAGGCCTGTGTTCAAATCCCAACTTGTTTTTCCCCATAGGTAAAATGGGAATAACCACAACTCCCTACTTGAGGGGACAATACAGGAGGATGAATTTGATAAGTAGGAGCTATACAACTACTCACGTGAGAAAAATAAATTCCAACCCTGTGCCTCTGTTAGTATGGCTGGTAACCTACAAGTGGCTGATTATGTTCTGTGTGCCCATATTATTCAAGCGCAGGAGCTGGTATTTAGCCCCATGGGCCGTTAAGAAGCCCAAAGTGCCACCGTTCTAGCTGCGTGCCAGTTGCCCTCAACAAACATAAGAAGGGCCATGCTGGATCAGACCAAGGATCCATCTAGGTCAGCATTCTGTTCATGCACTGGCCAACCAGCTTCCCATGGGAAACCCACAAGTAGGACATGAGTGCGACAGCACCCTCCTGCCCATGTTCCCCAGCAACTTGTGAATATAGGCATACTGCCTCTGATGCTGGAGGTAGCATATAGCCATCAGGACTAGTAGCCATTGATAGCCTTCTCCGTCCATGCATTTGTCTAACCCCCTTTTAAAGCCATCTAAATTGGTGGACATCTCTATGTCTTGTAGTAGGGAAAGGTAGCGATGCTGCTGTCCCAGAGTCCTTGGCAGAAATGACAGGACAGGATAGGTGCTGTGCTAAATAAAGTAACTCTGGGGCCTACTGTCCATTTGCACTTAGAGGAACATAGGAAGTCACCTTATTCTGAGCCAGACCACTGGCCCATCTCGTCCATGATTGTCAACACTAAGAGGCCGTGGATTTCCAGGATTTCAGACAGGAGTTCTTCCTGCCCTACCTGGAGATGCCGGGGAGCTTTTGCACGCAAAGCCTGGGCTCCGCCACTGAGCCACAGCCCACTACCTCCCTGTCTAGTTAAAGAGGTCCATTAATGGGCTTTTACCCAAAGGCTGCCCAAGTCTTGAACCCAGATCTAAACCACACTGCCCACCTGAACCTCAGCCAGCCCCTTCCCCCGGCCAACATTTTATATAGGAGAAGAACTTCTGAGAAGAACTTCTGCAAAGCAGTTAGATACGTGAAGACTGGCATAATTAGTGTAGCGTATTCTCAGTGCTCGGTTTTGGTTTCCCAGGCACAGGTTGTTGTTGGCTTGTGTGTTTTGTTTTTCTCCCTGCAGGGCCTGCACGGCAGCTTCTGCCTGCTGTCCTGCCTCTCAGCAGCCACCTTACTTATCCACTCCCTGAGAACAGCCAGCCAGCAGTGACTGGGAGGGGTAGAGAGGAAGGTGTTGACACGGAACAGTCATGGAAAAGGAATTGGCTGCGGTGATTTCGGGAGCCCGGCAGTGGCAAGGGGAGGGATTGCTGGTGGCAAAGATGCAATCTGTGCCCCCTTTCCCCTTTTGTTCCTGTCTTGTTACGCTGGGGCGCAGTAGGACCAATCTGTTCGTTGACACATAGAAATTGTGTGTGTGTGTGTGTGTGTGTGTGTGAGAATTTTAGCTGTCTGAATTCACATTTGGCCATGCCTTGTGTGTGTGTGTGTGTGTGTGTGTGTGTGTGAGGGAGAATTTAATGCATTAGATATGTGGCCAGGGGAAAATGAATCTTTGGTACGAAGGCGGCAGCAGCAGGGCTGCAATCTACAAGAACGTGTTGGGGACGCATGCTGCGGCTGTTCTACCTGGCATGGATGTCGTTCTTGGTGTGATTCATGCTTCTCTCTGCTGCAGCTGGGATTAGTTACGTAATGGGGAGGTTTCCTGGCTGCATGGTTCCCTGGACTCCCAGCTGGGCTTAGCCTTGATCTGGTCTCACAGGGAAACAGCTGTGGGCTTTGGCCTCAACCCAGAAATAAAGAGAGCGAGCCAGCTGTCTTGCTGCCCCCAGACTTCCCATTGTGTATGTTTGTGAGCTGGGGGTGGGGGGAGAGGAAGGAGATCTGGGAATGGGTACTCTGGCTTTGAGCCAGCCTCGGGCATAAAGGTGAGGCGAATGTGTACACTTAGAAGCAGGTATGGTATATCTTTTCTTTGGGTCGCTCTTCCCCCACAAAAGAACCAAGGCTGTTCTCTTATCAAGAAAACCCTAAATGACATTAGTTGACATAATACATGCAAATACTTCAATAAATTGGACATGCTTCCGGTCAGCAAACCATACATTTCCAAGCATGCTTAGCCACTTAGAAGGAAGTTAAAACAGGTAAAATGTAATTGCTACGTGCAGCCTCCCTATTCAAGAGGCAATAGTCCTGTGGTTACTAGGGGCTGGTGCCTGTCAGATGATTGGACTACAACTCCCGTTGTCCCTGACAATTGGCCACTTGGGTGGGGCAGATGGGAGTTGCAGTCTGCAGCATCTGGAGGGACCCAGAATGGGGAAGGTGGAATTAGATGGATCTCTGGTCCGATCCTGCTTAGGCAGATCTTACGTTCTCAGTGTGGGATACTCCTGCAATTACTGGCTTACCCCCAGTGCCAGCCCAAGCTAGGAAGAAGACTCATGCCCCAGAATGCTACCCCCACCCCTCAAAAAGGCCTAGGGTGAGGGTTTGGTGATTCTGTATTTGTCAAAACTCCCAGCCTGTTAAGGATGAACAACATCAGTGACAGTAGTCTCGGTCTGCAAGTCTTTTTTCTGTTGACTTGTCATTTTGGGAACCCCAGGTCAAACCAACTGCCTGACCCTCGTCATTCTCCCCTTGTGCTTTACTGTTGACAACTGTGAGCAGACAGCGGATAGGCGCTGAAACTGCAAGGGCTGGGTTTGGGGACAAGGGGAAAGAGTGGCTCGGGCTTCACCAGTATCGAGATGTCGCTGCTGTTTCCACCCTTTGCCCTGTAGCGTGTGAGAGATGGGAAGGGGTCCCACAGCAGCTCATGTTCACCCTCTAGGACAGGAGTGCTGAACCGCTGGCATTCTGTCTTGGAGAAGGTTTGGGGGCTATGTTCTAGTGGTGGGCGGGGCCAAAGGAAAAAAGGGTGGAGCCAGAATACCAGCCTGTTGTATCTTAAGGCTGTTGCTGCCAGTAACAGCCTTAGGGGAGGCATTTCGACCTTTTAGAATGGGGGGGGGGAGCTACACAAAAGCCGGGAAACCACCCAGTGACCAGTGGTCGGGGAGGGGGCATGACCCTCTGGCAAACCGCCCAGAGAGCTTCGGCTATTGGGCGGTATAGAAATGAAATGAAATGAATGAATGAATAAATAAACAAACAAACCCCAGAGGGCCAGAGGTTCTACACCCCTGCTCTAGGCCTTCCCCTTGAGTTGGCTCCTCAGCCACAGTGGCTGACCTTTCATGATCATGGGAAGATCTAACACACTCAATCAAGAACAGTTCCTGCCATTGATCTTTAGTTGGCAAATTACATTTGCAGCCTTGGTGCCACATGTGTGCTGGGCCCGGCATCGCTTGGGCCAAACGCCAGGCTCACTTCAACCCTTGCTGCCGTGTCTCCCATCCCAATGCTGCATAAGGTCTGTGATGCCCCATGGGAGGCGATGCTCCACCAGAATTTTCCCAGCATTCCCATGCTCCTCAGCCATGTGGCATGGAGGAGCCTAGAACGGTCAGCCCCAGCGAGGTTCAAGGCTGCCTTCCTCTGGAATCACAACTGAACCAAGGTGAGGAAGGAGGACCACCCCTGGGTAGATCAAACTCTTCGATCTAGTGGAGGAAACTGTCCAGAGAAGGAACAAGGCTCATCAGGACCTCCTCTGGGCCCTGCTCGCCTAACCCTAGAAGATTTGCATCCACCCGCCAAAATGCTCTTAGCTGGGCACCTCACCCATCCACCTTGGGACGATAGCTGTCTTTGGTGTGGGTCATCTCTTTGGCCCCTGCCTTTCTCCTCGTGGTTTTGCATGCCCTCTGCTGAGTTCAGGAAGGATTTCCCTTTTTTTTGCAGCATCATGCCGTCCACTGATGACTCACCTGCCTGTGTCTGCAGGAGCACGCCCCCTTCTTACTCCTCCCTTTGTCTCCCTGCGACAGTAACCAACTGAGGTCCTCCATCTGGGAGTTCCCGATGGGTCTTGGAGCAAAGTGATTCCCCTCAGAAGCAGGAGGCAAACTGATCTCTCCCAGGCATGGAGGTGAAGCAGCTGATCAACTCATCCAGCTACAGCTCTTCAGGTAACTTCCTTCTTTCCACCATATTTGCGCCCCACCCCAACTTCTTATTCCCACCGGTCCAGCCCCTTTCCCAGCTGGTCCCCTTCCTCGCTGCACCCAGTGAGAGTAGAATCAGTGATTTTCAATCTGTCTCAAGCCTCTGCAGATCCTTAACCCTCTGCTCATTCTTCTGCAGAGGCCTTGCAGCGGGAGCTCTGTCCCCGAATTCGGCTGGAGCGGGTGCAAGAGCTCCTAGAGAAGCAGCGGACGCTTCAGCAGGTGCTCAGCCTGCGCCTTAAGGAGTTGCGCCGGGTCTGCCTGCAGGAAGCGGTGAGTCCTCGCTGTGGGAGGGGGACTAGTTTTGAGCCGGGGTAGGCAGACTTCAAGATGGTTGTATCAACTTTGTTTTTTAGTAGAACCGTGAGAGCCACTGACTGGAACTTGGCGCAAAAGACATAGACATTTCGAATCGAGGAATTCTGAGCCCAGGAATTTGTTTTGAGCACCAGAACTGAGCAGAACACAGTCCTTTCGCATCAAAGACCCCCAGAACCCTTCCACACAAAAATCCACTCCTGGTTACCCCAAGCTTTCTTCATTTCGGCAGTATAATTGGGGGGGGGGGGTTCATTTGGGAGTCAGAAATCCTTGGTGATCTACTGCAAACCATCCAAAGATCTATCAGTCAATCCAGATCTACCGTCTCTCCACCCTTGGTGTAAGCTCACCTTGGTGTAAGCTCATCTACCTTCTCTCCACCCTTGGTGTAGTTACAGAATCTAGAAAGCTGCCTGCCATCTTTCAGAGCACGAAATCTGAGTTGTAATCTGGCAAGTTACTAGTATGTGACTAGGGGAAGGAACAAAAGCTCACAAAGAATGGGGCAGTTAAAAGCTGGGAATGGTTTGGAAAACATGTAGCTCTTCACCCTCCACTGAAACACAAGTAGGAAAAAGGACTAATGTAAGAAGGGGCCATGACCAAAAAGCCCTGCTTTGTGCTTTGGTACGTTGTACCGTTTGTAAAGCATGATGGACAGAGCCAGGTTTCATTCCTTAATCTGGGAAAATGGAGAGGAATATATGAAGGCTTCTCAGGGAGGTGTGCTGGGCCCAGATCATGTTGCGTTTTAAAAGTTGTGAACCAGCTACTTAACTATATCCTTCCTACCTACCTACCTTTACCAAAAAGAAACAAAACCCAAGAAACAAATTATATATACTGCATTCAGTACATTAAATATAAAGTGACAATATCATCTGCATGAAATACAAACCTAATATCTAATCCTTGAATTGGGCTTGGACATTCACTGCAGAATATATTATGCAGAATAAACAAATATATGCAAACTTGCTGAGCTTTATACAAGTTGTGAAATTCCTGTACTCTTGGTGCAGAATTTAATTTGAAGTGCAAGGGATACACACAAACACTACCCCTTCCCCCTGTGCTGTTTTTAACCTTGGATTTCTCAACCCAGCAGTACTAATGACTGCTGCTTGCCTCCCCTCCTTTCTCAACACCAGGAGCTGACTGGAAAATTGCCTCCAGAATACCCACTGGAACCAGGAGAAAGGCCCCAGCCTGTGCGGAGGAGGCCGGCGGTTGCCTACCGAATTCCCCCTGCCTTAAAGAATGAGGTGAGTGGCAAGCTGTTTCTCGTGATTGTGTGTGTGTGTGTGTGTGAGAGAGAGAGAGAGAGAGAGAGAGAGAGAGGAGGGGGGGAGAGAGTGTGTGTGTGAGAGGGGGAGAGAGAGTGTGTGTGTGTGAGGGGGAGAGAGAGTGTGTGTGTGTGAGGGGGGGAGAGTGTGTGTGAGTGTGAGTGGGGGGAGAGGGGGAGAGAGAGCGCTCAGGAGGAGGAGGCCTGAGGGCTTCAGAGGTGGTCCTGACAAGCCTCCTGTCGTCTCCCAGGAAGCACCTTTGCTGGAGGAGCTGACCCGTGAGCTGGCACTGCAACAGCAAATGGCGGAGGCTGCCCGGCGCCTTGCAGTTGCCCCCGAGTTAACAGCCGATCAGCGTCGTCGCCGGAGGCAGGTCCAGGCGGATGCTGCCCAGCGCCTTCGGGAGCTTGAGGCACAGGTTATAGAGTGCCGGTTCCGGCTGGGCAAAGGGCCCCTCCAGAGGGGCAGCCACGGTGAGTGAGGGCTCCATCCTTCTGATCCTGCCCCTTCATACAGTCTTCAGCGTCCCTCATTTCTCACTCCTGAGCAACTCTTTTCTTTGTATAGTCTCTATCCATCCCCCTGGAATATTCGTGACCAAAACTGAGTTTGTCTGTGGCCCAACAAATACAATACCTGTGGGCTCCCGGTCAACAGCTGGTTGGCCGCTGTGTGAACACAATGCTGGACTAGATGGACCCGTGGTCTGGTCCAGCAGGGCTCCTCTTATGTTCTAACGCTGGAAAGGGACTCCCATTCCCTGGGGTATCATAGGAGTAGCGAAACTACCACCACCCCTCTCAAGGGCTACAGTTCCTCTAGGGACACCTGTCAGGGGAGGGGTGCATTCCAGGGGTGGGTGGGGCCAAAGCCAAAAGTGGGTGGAATTGGACACTCCCTTCTCTCTCTCACCCTTTATTATTCCTTTCTCCCCCACTTGTTTTAATAGTCCCCCCCCCTCTCCTTGGCCCTGCCCCCCTGTGCAGTAATTACACTTCCATATTTATTCTAAAACCTAATTGCCACACAAGGGTGATTTGAGGCACAGGGTGGGGACACAGCTCACTGGAAGGGAATGGGGATGCCCTGCAATCCTGAGTCCCCCTCCCTCAGAATATAGGCATACCAACCATGAATCCTTCTCTCATGTTGGGTGGGATCTTACAGGAGCTAACCATTTCTCCCGTTCAGGCCACGCTGGGTAGGTGACACATTACCCACCCAGCTTCCTTCTGGATTATTATGTGGCTAATATCATGCTCCAGTTTCTCATCCATCCCTTTTTTATTCTCTCTCCCTCCCTCTCTCTCTCAAATAAAGAAGAAGCTTTTCATTCGGAGAGCAGCTCCCTGTCCGAATCGGCTAGCCATGAAAACGGTAAGTGTGGTCCACAGCCCATGGGTTTCTTCCTCAGATCCAGGACGGGTGGTCAGTGGTGTCCCATAAGTAGCGAGTGGCAGCAAGCCAAAGCAGTGCCCAGCTCCAGTGAGAGGGGCCCAAGGCTCAAACATGCCTGGAGGCCCTTGGCCCCTGATCCCCAATGTATACACAGAGAGGAGGTAAAGACACTCTGTACATGCTCAAAGACAGTTGCTCGCTAGCCAGTGTGTTAATGTAAGTGGTGTGTGTGTTGGTGTTGGAGTGTGAAGTCTCAGTTAATGCATGATCTGGGAGGCATAGTATTGAGAACGGGGAGGGCTGGATCCAAGATTGTTGTTCCACCAGTGGAATGGGACTTTCCTGTCCACTGCTCCCCGCTGCAGCCCCCCGCACACCCTCCAGATCTGCTTCAGAGCGTCTCCCAACCCTCTGGAGCGATTTGGAGGGTGCACTGGGGGGTGGGGGTGGAAAGGACTTGGAAGTCCCGTTCTGCCAGAATGACAATATTAGATCCAAACTCATATCTGTGAGTGAGTCGACAATAAACCCTGATCTGGAGCCAGGGTTCTTGGGATCCATAATGGCTTCCGTCTGGAATACAGGAATGCTGAAGACCAGGAAAGGGGCAGGGGCGTGGGGTCTTGCGTCTTCCTGTATCAGAACTGCTGCAGCAGATCAAAAGCAGTTTGGAAACCCTCAGATGTAACTTAGACAAAAGCAGCTTGGTTAGCCTTGCTTGGCTTTTGCCCCCAAACAAACATATGAAAGGAGCACAGCACCAGTTGATTGATTGATTGATTGATTTGTATTTATTTACTTTGTTACGTTTCTGTATTGCCCAATAGCCAAAGCGCTTTGGGGGTTCACAAAACAAAACCATAAAAGACAATATCATAGCACAAGCTATTGGTCTGCAGCAACATTCAAGGTGCCCACTAGGGATACTGCAAGGGCAGAGGAAAAGGTGTGGCCCCATTGGTGAAGAGAACTCTCGGTTCACAAAGTCAGGTGGAAACACAAAACCTGTGCTTAATTTGGAGGAGGAGATCGGTCTCCTAGCCCAGTTAATACATACAGAGAGAACTAGGTGAGAAGAGCTTGTAGCAACTTCCTGGGTCTCCTAAGAAGGGCTCAGATCAAGGGCTCCCAGGGCAAACAGTTCATCACATGGTAAAAGTGTTCCTGGACTTTACCACTCCAGACTGCAGGAGGCAGTTCCATAATGAAATACTCCCCTCCCTTCACCTCCCCAAAACCCACAATAAATTAGAATTTAAAAGTAGCATGTTGGGAAGAAGGGCAGCACTATAAGTCTTTCTACCTTGCATTTGGGGGTATGTGTGCATGTGTGTTATACATGTACAATCTAGGAACAGCTTTATCAAGTGAAAACAGTGTGTCTAGTTCAGAGGTGGGCAGCTTGCGGCCTTCCAGAGGTTTTGGCCTACAGCTCCCATCAGCCCTAGCTAGCGTAGTCAATGGTGAGGGATGATGGGAGTTGTAGGCTCAAACATCTGGAGACCCACAAGTTGGCCACCCCTGCAGAGAGAGTCTAGGTTTTGAGAACTGTTGAACTATCTTTATTTTTTGTATTTTTGCCGAGGCAGGGGTATGTGGCTGCTTCTATCCCATGCATTGTGCTCTGTCCTTAGACGACCCGCACAGCTACCATCCCTCCAAAGTCTCCAACCATCAGGGGACCTTCTCCGACCGACCTTCACCCCCCAAGGCCCGAGATCACCT
Source organism: Heloderma suspectum (assembly GCF_057233095.1). Classification (NCBI taxonomy): domain Eukaryota; kingdom Metazoa; phylum Chordata; class Lepidosauria; order Squamata; family Helodermatidae; genus Heloderma; species Heloderma suspectum. The sequence goes on from NC_139459.1 coordinate 174,237,885, forward strand.
CCGTGCCATCTCCAGCAGCCCCGACCGCCGACCAGGGTGGCGCCTTTTGCAGCCAGATCTATACAGTGAGGCAAAAGACCGTAGGAACTCTGTGGCCAGCCCTACCAGGTGAGCAGGAGATACATGGGGAGCTCAGTCCCGTGTGTGTGTCTCCATTTGTAAAGTGAAGGTGGGGAGGGAGTTACTTGTTGAAACCCATGGAGTCCCTTGCAAGGACCCGGGCCTGGATTATGCATGCAGCAAAATGGGTGGGCAGCGTGGGCTGTACCACTTCAGGCTGAAGGTGTAAGGCATTTTAACGTGTCTTAACTGGTTGTTTGTTAACCACTTTGGGAGCCTTTTTGGCTGGGGAGCAGGATGAAAATACTTCAAATATTTGTTTTTAAAAAACAGAAATTGAATGCTCACCCACATTAAAACAACAGCTCCCTATCAATAGAAAACTAGCACATGATGGGGAAAGGGAGTGGGCTAGGCTAGAACTGAGTGCAAGTGTGTTCCAGCTCCAGGGAGTATTTTTCTTTCTTTTTAACATACGGTAGCATACAAGATGTGACACCACCACCACCACCCCCGGTCTAAAGTGGCCACTTCAGGGATTTATCAACTCATGCAACCGCATGTGTAAACCAAATGTATGGTGGCTAATATACCTTAGCTGCTTGGAGGGGAAGGAGGAGGGAACCCTAGCTGCTAGAGAAAACAATGGCGGGGGCAAAACTGCCCAACCAGCTGAGACCTCCTTTCCTGTAACCAGAAGCTGCTCTGCAAGGATGAGTCTAAGATGGCTCCCTCCTTCCTAGCAAAACAAGAAAGACAAAAACCAGCCCTTCAAGCTTCGTTAGGCATCTGAGCCTGTAGGGCAGCCTTCCCAACCTGGTGCCTTCGAGATGTTGTTGGACTTCACCTTCCATCTGTCCTAGTGAGCATAGCCCATGGTCAGGGACGCTGGCAGTTGTAGTTCAAAACGCCTAGAGGGCGCCAGACTGAGGAAGGCTGCGACATCTTCCAGAAGGAAAATGCCCCTGCAGCATTCTGTGCAAGCGGAGCGGAGCTATTTGCCATCTGTAATTCTGCTCTTGTAGCCCGGGTTTGCTTGAAAGGGAGTCCCGCTGAATGCAATGGGGCTTCTTCCCAAGTAACATAGAAGTTGCAGTGTATTAGGGTGGGTGTGCGGAAAGGTTCCTTGTAGATGCAGACCTGGGGCTGCTGTTTTAAAAATTACCTTAGGGCACAATGCTGGCTGGGGCATGCTGGGAGTTGTGGGCCTTTTCTCTGTCTAAACATGTATAGGACTGTGCCCCTAATCTTCATCTCCTCTACAGCCCAAGCCGCACCCTACCCAGGAGCGTGTCCAGCTTTGAGGGCCGGAGTGTCCCAGCTACGCCGGTGCTAGCGAGGAGTGCTTGCAGTGGAAGCCACCCGTTCCGGTAGGGGGATGCAGCTGCACGCCCTCCGGGTCTCCTGCCAACTGTGGGGTGTGAGGCTGGACTGCAGGCAGAGTGGGATGCTGTGAAACAGGGGCAGGTCAATTGTGGCCCTCCAAGTGTCTTGGCCCACAACTCCCATTAGCCCTAGCCAGCATGGCCAAGGGTGAGGGGTGAGGGGAGTCGTAGGCCAAAACGAGTTACCCATCCCTGCTGTAAAATCATACGCGTCGTGGGAGTTTGCATGTGCACTCTGTGAGGGGAAGGGAATAGAATAGTAATGTTGATGTTGTTCAGTCGTGTCCGACTCTTCGTGACCCCATGGACCATAGCACGCCAGGCCTTCCTGTCCTCCGCTCTCTCCCGGAGCGTGCTCAAGTCCATATTCATTGCATCGGTGATGCTATCTAGCCATCTCATCCTCTGCTGTCCCCTTCTCCTTTTGCCCTCAGTCTTTCCCAGCATCAGGGTCTTTTCCAGGGAGTTTTCTCTTTGCATTAGGTGACCAAAATATTTGAGCTTCAACTTCAGTATCTGTCCTTCCAATGAGCACTCAGGGTTGATTTCCTTTAGGATGGACTGATTTGACCTCCTTGCAGTCCAGGGGACTCGTAAGAGTCTTCTCCAGCACCACAGTTGGAAAGCATGAATTCTTCGGTGCTCAGCCTTCCTTATAGTCCAGCTCTCACAGCCATACATTACTACTGGGAAAACCATAGCTTTGATTATACAAACCTTTGTCGGCAAGGTTATGTCTCTGCTTCTTACAATGCTGTCTTGGTTTGCCATAGCTTTCCTCTCAAGGAGCAAGCGTCTTTTAATTTCATGGCTACAGTTACTGTCTGTGGTGATCTTGGAGCCCAAGAAAATAAAATCTGTCACTGCTTCCATTTCTTCCCCTTCTATATGTCAGGAAGTGATGGGGCCAGATGCCATGATTTTAGTTTTTTGAATGTTGAGTTTCAAACCAGCTTTTGCACTCTCCTCTTTCACCCTCAACAAGAGGCTCTTTAGATCCTCTTCGCTTTCTGCCATTAGGGTGGTATCGTCTGCGTATCGGAGGTTGTTGATAATTCTCCCGGCAATCTTAATTCCGACCTGTGATTCATCCAACCTGGCATTTCTCATGATGTACTCTGCATATAAGTTAAATAAGCAGGGCGACAGTATGCAGCCTTGTGGTACTCCTTTCCCAATTTTGAACCAATCGGTTGTTCCATGTCCGGTTCTTACTGTTGCTTCTTGACCCTCGTACAGGTTTCTCAGGAGACAGGTAAGGTGGTCTGGTACTCCCATCTCTTTCAAAGTTTGCCAGTTTGTTGTGATCCACACAGTTAAAGGCTTTAGCGTAGTCAATGAAGCAGAAATAGACGTTTTTCTGGAATTCGCTTGATTTCTCCATGATCCAGCGAATGTTGGCGATTTGATCTCTAGTTCCTCTGCCTCTTCGAAACCCAGCTTGTAGTTCTCAGTTCGCATACTGCTGAAGCCTAGCTTGTAGGATTTTGAGCATCACCTTGCTGGCATGTGAAATGAGCGCAATTGTACGGTAGTTTGAACACTCTTTGGCGTTGCCCTTCTTTGGAATTGGAATGTAAACTGACCTTTTCCAGTCTTGTGGCCACTGTTGAGTGTTCTAAATGTGTTGGCATATTGAGTGCAGCACTTTAACAGCATCATCTTTTAGGATCTTAAATAGTTCAGCTGGAGTACTGTCATCCCCGCTAGCTTTATTGTTAGTAATGCTTCCTAAGGCCCACTTGACTTCACTCTCTAGGATGTCCGGCTCAAGTTCAGTGACCGCGCTATCATGGCTATCAGGGACATTCAGATCTTTCCTGTATAGTTCTTCTGTGTATTCTTTCCACCTCTTCTTAATCTCATCTGCTTCTGTTAGGTCCCTGCCTTCTTTGTCCTTTATCATGCCCGTCTTTGCACAAAACGTTCCCTTGAGATCTCCAATTTTCTTGAAGACATCTCTAGTCTTTCCCATTCTATTGTTTTCTTCGATTTCTTTGCATTGTTCATTTAAGAAGGCCTCTTGTCTCTCCTTGCTATTCTCTGGAAATCTGCATTCAGTTGGAGATATCTTCCCCTTTCTCCCTTGCTTTTCACTTCCCTTCTTTCCTCAGCTACTTGTAAAGCCTCATCAGACAGCCACTTTGCTTTCTTTTTCTTTGGGATGGATTGAGTTGCTGCCTCCTGAACAATGTTACGGACCTCCATCCATAGTTCCTCAGGCACTCTGTCTATCAGGTCTAATCCCTTAAATGTATTCGTCACCTCCACTGTATATTCATCAGGGATATGATTTAGGTCATACCTGAATGGTTTAGTGGTTTTCCCTACGTTCTTCAATTTAAGCCGAAATTTTGCGATAAGAAGCTCATGATCTGAGCCACAGTCAGCTCCAGGTCTTGTTTTTACTGACTGTATAGAGCTTCTCCATCTTTGGCTGCAAAGGACATAATCAATCTGATTTCGATATTGACCATCTGGTGATGTCCATGTGTAGTGTCACCTCTTGTGCTGTTGGAAAAGAGTGTTTGCTATGATCAGCGTGTTCTCTTGGCAAAACTCTATTAGCCTTTGTCCTGCTTCATTTTGTACACCAAGGCCATGCTTGCCTGTTATCCCGGTGATTTCTTGACTTCCTACTTTAGCATTCCAATCCCCTATGATGAAGAGGACATCTTTTTTTGGTGTTAGTTCTAGAAGGTGTTGTAGGTCTTCATAGAACCGATCAACCTCAGCTTCTTCAGCCTCAGTGGTTGGGGTATAGACTTCAATTACTGTGATGTTGAATGGTTTGCCTTGGATTCGTACTGAGATCATTCTATCGTTTTTGAGATTTTACCCCAGTACTGCTTTTCCCACCCTTTTGTTGACTATGAGTGCTACTCCATTTTTTCTATGGGATTCTTGCCCACAGTAGTAGATATGATGGTCACCTGAATTAAATTCGCCCATGCTTGTCCATTTTAGTTCGCTGATTCCCAAAATGTCGGTGTTCAATCTTGCCATCTCATGTTTGACCACCTCCAGCTTATCTTGATTCATTGATCTTACATTCCAGGTTCCTAAACAATATTGTTCTGTACAGCATCGGACTTTCTTTTCACCACCTGACACATGCACAGCTGAGTGTCCTTTCGGCTTTTGGCCCAGCCGCTTCACTCTTTCTGGCGCTACTTGGAAATTCCCTCTGCTCTTCCCCAGTAGTATATTGGACACCTTCCGACCTGAGGGGCTCATCTTCCGGCATCATTTTTTTTAACCTTGTGATACGTTCTGTGGGGTTTTCTTGGCAAGAATACTGGAGTGGGTTGCCATTTCCTTCTCCAGTGGACCACATTTTGTCAGAACTCTCCACCATGACCTGTCCGTCTTGGGTGGCCCTGCACGGCATAGCTTATGGCTTCACTGAGTTACGCAAGCCCCTTCTCCACAACAAGGCAGTGATCCATGAAGGGGAGAATAGTAATAGCAATAATAATAATGTTTACGAATTAGGCAAGGCAGCGTTTATTGGACTAGCAGTATATGCAAGTTTCTGAGTTGAACAGAGCTATGTATCTGTCCAAAGAAAGGAGAAGAAGGTATGAATAGCATTTCCCCCTTTCTTTTCCTCTCTAATGTGTTTATCTTTAACTTGCAGGACTGCTGATAAGTCTGCTGTTATTTCTTTGTTTTTAACTGTACACTACCTAGCAATTTTAGGTACTTTCTAAACAGTAAACTATAATAATAATAATAATAATAATAGCAGCAGCAGCTATAGAACTGTAGATCTATAGGCCTTCAGGTCAACACTGGAATCTGGGTGGGGACAGGGAATCCAAAGAGATGTTTGAGAGAACGGCTTGCGGGTGGAGGGAAAGGACATGATGGGTTTTCACAGGTCTGGTGAGGTGTGGGCTGAGGCTTCAGGGCACTGATGGTCTTATCTGGTTGGTCTTGCAACTTTCTGGTGGCTCAGTGACTCTCTTCTGGACTGAAATGTTTGCAGAGGCCCACTTCACTCCCATATCCCCCATAGTGCAGCATTTTTGCTTGAACCTTGCTTCAGGCTGGCCTCCTGAATTGGTAGGAGCCACAGTGGAACACTTAACGGCACAATCCTGTGCATGTTTAAACAGGAAAAAGTCTTACAACTCCCAGCTTTGGCTGGCTGGGGCATGCTGGGAATTGTAGGACCTTTTTTCTCTCTTAATGTGTAGGATTGTGCCCTAAATCGTGTAAAGTGGACATGCAGAGCACCTTTCAGCCCTAGCATCGAATTCCATGTTGAAGAAGCTTTTGAGGGCTGTGTTCCAGTAGTGGGTGGGCCTGACCCCAAAATCAACATATTGTAGCTTACTACGTTTTAGGAGAGGGATATCAACCTTTTAGAATGGGGGAAAAAACTTCACATAAGCCGGGAAGCCATCAAATGATTGGTGGTTGGGGGGAAGGGGTGGGGCCAGGAGAAGTGGGCATGGTCATCTGGGGAACCCAAGGGGTGTGGATTTGGCCCCGCAGAGGGTTGGATTTGGCCCCGCAGAGGATTGGATTTGGCCCCGCAGAGGATTGGATTTGGCCCCGCAGAGGATTGGATTTGGCCCCGCAGAGGATTGGATTTGGCCCCTGGGCTTGAGGTTCTTCACTCCTGATACAGAGAATTAAGAGGCAGAGACCTCTTCAGAGTGTGGCTAATCCTGAATTGCTCCAATTGCAACTGATGCACACTTGCACCAGAATTACCTGCCCAAGGTGGCCGGCTCAGAAGGAAGCAAATTACACAAGACCAAGCAATCCTGTACACAGAGATGCAGCAGTCGGGCCCCTCTGTGGGTGGATATTTTGGATGCACAGGAGATGTTTAAAAATGCACTAGCAGTTCTCAACTCTCATGGCATCCAGTTTGGAATTACTGATTCTAATCCATCAATCAATCTCTCTCTCTCCCCCCCCCCTTAGGTCGGAGGCTCCAGCTCTCCACCCCCGCCAGTGGTCAGGCAGCCATGATTCCCAGCTCGGCCCCCCGAGCCGTGACACCAGTGCTGACCGGGCCTCTCTCCTTGCTGCTCGGACCCGCCGTAGCAACAGCTCGGAGGCCTTGATTGAGCGGGCCCCTTCGGAGGACCCTCTCTTGCCCTCTGTCCCCCCTTTCAAAAGTGCTGAGGCCCTGACCCCTTCCATCTCAGGCCGGAGCCCCCGCCTACCTTACAACGACCTCCTGGTGGACTATTACTTGGAGCGCAGGTGCTGGGGTGGGGGCGAGCATCTGTCGCGCAGGGATGGCCCCCCCCAGCCGGAGTGGGGGGCCTTTCCTGAGAGTCCGCTCCAGCGCCGAGCCCGGCCCGCAGCCCGCACTAAGTCCTGCGGGCCACTGTTGCCCCCACAGTCCCGGGAGGTTGGTTACGGCCCCCCGTTGCCCCCTCCCCGTAACTTCCACAAAGCCCTGGCCCTGGAGGGCCTCAGGGACTGGTACTTGCGAAACGTGGGCATCGGACAGCGGGGAGCACCGGAGAGACGGGGGCCGCCTCCCTCTGTCCACCAGCAGATGCGCAGCTACTACGAACCAGCGCCCTCCAGTGCCGAGATGGGCTACTATGGGGGGCCAGGAGGACTGCCCCACTCTGTGAGCTACGCCGGGCAGCCGCTCTACGGCAGGTATGGGGCACGACTCCATCCTTTGCCCCGATAACTGCATCCAGCCCCACCCACTTGCCTCATGCCAACCCTGTGCTGTCTGTTTCCACCCTCCCTCCTGCCCTCTTTTTGGGGGGCCACCCTCTGAACTTTCTCTTGAGGTGTTTCCACTCCACTGTTTTGTTGTTCCACCTTTTAAGCCGTCCAAAGGCTCTTCTGCTTTATTTTCTCCTTTTCCCACTAAGAGAGCATGGGTTGGGGAAGGGGCATCTTTTTATAGCCATTTGAAGAGCTAGTTTGGTGAACTGAGGGGTGGGGGAGGGGGGTTGAGGCTGTTGTGGGACAAAAACAACCCACGAATCTAAGAAAGGGAGAAATCTAGCTCAAGCACGGGGAACATGTGGCCCTCCAGATGTGGATGGGCTGCAACTCCCCTCATGCCTCACCATTGCCTATGCTGGCTAGGGCTGATGGGAACTTCCAAAGAGTGACTTTTAGCTGCTGCATTTTTCCTTCCTGCCTCTTTGTCTAATTCCTTTCTCTCTCTCTCTCTCTCTTTTCTTTGCTCTGGGATGTCCCGCCCAGACCCTTCGGGGAGCTGCTTTCCGTGGATGACTCTGCAGGCCCCCACACCTTGGACTCCACAGAGCACCCACCCCCTGGGACATTGGTCTGACCTGAGCTTTTTCCCCCAAGGGGAACTGGAGATCTTTTTCTTTCTTTTTTTTCTTTCCTCACTGGTGCCTCTTTTGTGTGTCCTATGCACCCATGTTGGGGGTGGGGATTCCCTGCTGGCAGGGTGTGTGTATGTGTGTATGAGAGACCAAGGAGGGATTGTTGCATGTCACACTGGACACACAGCTGGGGGGCAGGAATGTGTCCCCAGTTCTTCCTACACATTGTTAACTTCCCCCCCCAAATTGCGATATTTGGGATACGTGTTGACCATACTCCACCTCCACTCCCGCACGAAAGGGTTTTACTGCTGCAGGTTGCACCCTCTTGTGATGGCTGGGGAGTGGTGCAACACAGCTGCCCTGGTGCTGTGGGTTACGGAGTGGCATTGTAAACCCAAGACCCTGGAATGTATCATTGGAGGTGTGTGTATGTGTATGTTGTGAAATGTTAAATAGCACAGACCTGTCTTGCTAATGAGCATCAGTCCTGTAAAAACAAAAGATGGAGGGAACCCTATATCCCACACATCTGCTGTTACCCCAGTAATGAGCAACTTCTGCTTACCTTAAACGTATGTCCCCTTCCTACTCATATCTCACTTTTGCCAGACCCAGAGAGAGGAAAGACCAAGTTCTGGAGAGGATAAGGAGAGAACCCGCTGGTCGTGGCAACATTCTCAGGCTCCAGAGCCCTTTTTATGGCCAGACGTCTCCCTGTCTGGTGAATGGGATGGATTCAAGTCCTGAGTTATTGGCTTCAATTCATTTGAATTATTACATAGAGGTGGAAGGTCAGGACGTACCGCCTGAAATGCTAGTCTGTCAGGACTGTTCCACCCATTACGCTGCAAATAGGCCTGTGGTCATCCCCTGTGACACTGTGTGCATCTTTTAAACCTCTGTATGCACATGGATGGGAGCCCCACCCTCTTTTGAGTTGGGCGTGGGAGGGTGTCAGAGTCATGCAGGTGCTTCCCACAACCACTGTAACGTGCGGACCTGCCCTTCACACTTCTAGAAGCACAGCCACAAACCCCTTCACGCCCGCCTTGATCCGTTTTCCCTGTCCCCTTCCTCCACATTTAATCTTTCACTTGCCTCCCAACTTGACCCCCCCCCAACCCTGCCTCTTCAAAAATAATTTTAAAACTTACAAATTTGTCATGGTTTTTCCTCCTCTCACAACTGCACAACAAGGAACGGTCACTTTGTTTAAACTCTGGTTTTGCCAATTGAGTCCAGATCATAGGGGAATAGGGGGAAGGGAGAGAGAGAGAAACAAAATGGCTCAGACTTTCTTTCCCTCTCCTCCCTATGTGATGAAATAAGGGCCATAGCAGAGTCACTACTGTCTTGTGTGTCTTTTTAATATACACTAATGTACAGATTGTATATGGGGGTCTGAATGTAAAACTGAGCACTGTGCAGATGAAATGAGAAAAGGTTTCTATAATAAAGATTGTAAAGGTGATGTTTGATAGCTTAATGACACCATCGGGGACTGGTGTTGTCAAGGATTCTTCTGTTCTTGGTGTTAGCAGTGTAATGTAGTAGCTAGGGCAGGGGAGGGCAACATGGGGGCCGTGCTGCAATTTTTTTCAGCACCATGAAGGGAAGTATGGCCCTGCAATATTTAAGGGGGATATTTAGGGGGCAAAAATGGCCCTGGTCCTCCCAAGGTTGCCCACCCCCAGCATAGAGCATCTGACTAGGACCAGGGCAATGCACATTCAGATCCCCACTCAGCCGCAAAGCTCACTGGGTGACCTTGGGCCAGTTATCTCTCAGCCTAACCTACCTCAAAGGGTTGTTGTGAAGACAAAATGGGAAGAGATGAGCTGTGCAAGGTGCCCTGAACACCTTGGAGGAAGGATGGGGAAACAACATAATAACCCAGACTAGTGGTAGTTTGGGGGAATTGACCATCAAAGCAAGCGGGAGCCCCACCACCTGCCTGCAGTGCAGCCAGGATCATCCTATATTGACTGATGGAAACGTTATGAACGAGTTTACAGTTCAGGTATTTCCTCATCCCGGGGGTGGGGGTGGGCATAATTGCTTGACCCTCTTTACCAAAGGCCTGGGTCAGTTCTTAACTTCTTCAGGGATTGTGGGGAGGCTGGGCACAAGCCTGTCTAGAAAAACTACCCTCAGGTTTTTCATCCCTTCCCATAAATCCCTGAAAAGGTGGGGGTCTGTATTTGCTGAATGGGAAGGAAAATGTACTCTTTTTTAAGTAGCCACTCCCTTCAGACTTCTCTTTTTCCTGAGTTTAGCTGCAATCCTCACAATAGCTGGGGGGGAATTGGTTTTCCCAGCAGCATTATATTGTGTGCTATCCCTGTTGTGATGCAAAGTATTTTGGGGTGGCCTGGTCTTGAATGGGCAATTAAGTCCCATTTGCTTCACAAAAGACCTGTTCCTGGTGGAGCTGAAAAGGGCTACTAGAACTGGTTTGTTGATGGGGATCAACACAGCTGGCAGCATTTTTGGAGTCTCCTTGGGGCTAAGTGGGGCTGCAGCAAAATGTTGCAGTGTATTCTCATTTCCCAGGAGTGCTCCTATCCAGGTGATTCCCCGAATAGGCCATTCAACTCCCCCTCCCATTTCTTTTCCATATTCCCCAACTGAATCTCCATATTTCACATGCTCCATCCTCATTGGGCTGGGGGCTTTGTTGGGAGTCAGGGCCGGGAGAGCTGTTGACCTCATAGGTTTTTGATTTTGTTGTACTTTTGTAAACTTCAGCATTCTCCAGAGCATGATAACTCCCTCTTGTGGCCCTGTTTTGGCTCTGAGCCTGCTTGAACTCATCACCTGAGATTGCTATTGGACGGCGCAATAGACCTGTCATAAGAACACAGCTCTTCTTAGTGCTGGCTCAGACCAAAAGCCAGCCTAGTCCAGCATTCTGCTCACAGTGGCCCATGTCTATGGGAAGCCCACAGCAGGACATGAATGCAATGCCACCCTCTTGAGGTGTTCCTCAGCAACTGGGCTACCTAGGCATACTGCCTCTGATGCTGGAGTCAATGTGCAGCCATCACAACCAGTAGCCATTAGTAGCCTTCTCCTCCATGACTTTGTCTAGTGCCTTTTTAAAGCTGTCTAAGTTAGTGGCCTTCAATACTTGTGGTAACGAATTCCATAGTTTAATTGTACACTGTGTGAAGACGTACTACTTTTTATCTGCCCTGAATCTCCCACCATTTAGTTTCATTAGATGATCCAGGATCTAGTATTATGAAAGAGGGAGAAAAAAACTGCTCCCTACCAATTTTCTCACCATAATTTTATACACCTCTTTATCACGTCCCCCCTTACTTGCCTTTTTTCTAAGCTAAAGTGCCCGAAATGTTGTAACCTTTCCTTATAGGGGAGTTGCTCCAACCCCTTTATCATCTTGGTTACCTTTTTCCGCCCCCTTTCCAGCTCTACAATATCCTTTTTTAGGTACAGTGACCAGAACTGTACACAGTATAAGAAGTGTGGTTGTACCATGGATTTGTATAAAGGCATCATGATACCAGCAATTTCCTAAAGATCCATGATCTCTAAAGATCAATTCCTTTCCTAAAGATCCCTTTTCACAAGAGCTGCATACTTGGCTGACATTTTTATTGAGCTGTCTGCAACCACAACCCTAAGATCTCATCTGTATTTTCATGAAGTTAGGATTTTTTTGCCCCATCATGCATCACTTTGAACCCCATTTGCCATTTTAATGCCCATCCTCCCAGTTTGGCGAGATCCTTTTGGAACGCCTTGCTGTCCCTTTTTGCTTTAACCACCCTAAATAATTTTTGTGCCATCTGCAAACATATGCCCCCCCATAGTTTACCCCTAACTCCAGATTATTTATGAACAAGTTAAAAAAACCACTGATCCCTGGGGGACCCCACTATTTACATCCCTCCATTGTGAGAACTGACCATTTATTCCCTTTCACTGCTTTCTGTTCTTTAACCAGTTATCAATCCATAAGGGAACCCCTCTTATCCTATGACTGCTAAGGCTTCTCAGGGGTCTTTGGTGTGGGACTTTTTGGAAATCCAAGTAAAGTGCCATGCCGTTGCTGGAGATGTAAAGAAAACTCTTTGTAGCAACGCAGGCAGAAAAATGGAGCATACATCTAAAACAATGCAATGATAACCACCAGACTTTATTTCTAAGAGTATGCAGAAATGTAAAAATTGTAGACAAAATAAGTTTACGTAGCTGGGTCTTGTATTGGTCTTTTTTAATGGACAAATGTAACTCGTGCTGTCCCAGGTCTGTCTCATTATTGCACCTGATGTGAATATTCACTGTATGAACCCAGGCAAACCAAAGATCTACATGCATTTAAGACACTGAGCTCATCTTTCACTGGTTTTGTGTATGTATGTGAGGCTCAGGCTCCAAAGAGCAAGAGCAACATTTTTTAGAGCAAATTTGCATTCAATAATATCCAGTGCCACAGTAACAATACTTTAAATATTTTGAACACAAACAAGTGAAGGTCATGCCTAGAGCCCATTGCTGAAACATAGCCCTGTTTAGTTGGAAATAAGCCCCATTGATTTCAGTAGGTATACTTAAGGCAGCCTTCCCCAGACTGATGCTCTTCAGATGTGCTGGACTGTGCTAGCTGGGGGAGCCATGGTCCAACAGGTGGGGGAAGATTGGCTTAAGGTGGTAGCCTGAAGCACTTAACAGTGCACTTGAGTTCCTTGGATTTCCACAAGAAGGGTTGGGCGTACACATGCCTGTTCTCCCCTTGATGAGTACAGCACCAGGGCACAATTGCCATTAGACAGGAAACTTCCACATTGTGCCAAGGGCAATAATTTTCAGTTGGCGTCAGTCCATGCATGCAGGTGCCAGTGCTTCAATGCTAGCAAAGTAAAGAGATGGACACATGGTGAGTGATGTCTAATGGATTGTGTCTATTGTGTGTTTGGAGTGAGAAAGTACTTCAGAGAAAGTCAGTATTTCCAGAAAGTGCCATTTCCACTATAAAACATTGTGGGAAAGCTTCACTGTTTTTGTTGGAAAAAATACCCTTTTACCTATCAAGCACTTTGTCAACTTTTTTTCCAGCAAGAAGTGGTACATAATGGTTTATTACTGGTTCTTTTCTCCCCCCCACTCCTGCCAAAATACCAAATAAATACTATTTGCGTATATCAAGAGATGAAGAGGTACAGTATCCAAATCGCTCTGACAGTTGTCTTCTTTTTTTTGGCAATACTTTTAGAATCTATTTGCTCCTTCATTTATTAGCTATCTATCCCTTGGCAACATCTCTTACACTACTCAGAACTACGCACTATGCTAGGTTTGGTCCGTCCGATATTTTACATAGGGCCCATTTAAATATAGACTAGCTTGAATATGGAGGACGCTATGGGAGGACATTTTGAACTTTGCCTGATTTGGAAGTGGGCAAGGCTGTTCTGCTTCCCTAGAACTGTACCTACAAAACAGGAGTTCTCCAGGGTGGACTTTCCTCCTTTGAGTCTGAATGTATAGTTTGCAACATAGGTCTTTGTCGGCTGCCTGCACTGTGGAGTTTCCCCTTCTCCTCAAGGGAGACCTCCAGGGTTAATGATTGCTAGCCTTCATTATGCCTTTTAAGGCTTGGTTAGATCCTCAAAATGACTTCCTATTGCCCGCTGCCGCCACCTCTCCCGCCAAAACAATCCAACTTGCTCTAACAGGAAACCTCACTTGTTGTACAAATCAGGAGACCAGAAATTCTATAGAAGAGCTGTTGTAATACAGCAGCTAAGAGAATAAGTTTGGTCAAGAAGACCCTTGTTTGAATCTCACCTCTGCCAGAAACTTAGTGGGTGGGCTGAGGCAAGCCACCCTCTATCAGCCTCAGTCCTCTAACTGCCATATAGAGAGGAACAATACTGACCTAAACAATAGGGTAGTTGTACTGATTATAGCAAGATACTGTGTGTGAAGCACTTTGAGCATTCAAAAGTCCATATAAATGTGAAATAATACCATCATACAAGCCAGCCTCCCTTAGGACACTAGAACAACGTTGCCTTTTACATTTTCTGACTGACTTCTCTTCATTCTAGTATCGGGCCACGATGCTTATGGGAGGGTTTTCTAATCAAGTGGCTAGGAGTCCCACGGATCAACACTTTACATTAAAAAAAAAATACTGCCTCATCTTTCATTAATCTTACTTGCTGCTTCTCCCTATCTTGTATACTCTAAAACCAAACAGGGAAGAGTCCTGACAGAAAATACTGCCTTGATTCCACCCTATTTGCTCTCAAGTCTCACGGATTGCAACTTTGAGCCAGGGAGCTCCACAGGTTATCTGCTCTAAGCCAGAGGATATTGCATTTTTTACATGTGCTCACAGCCAGGCCACTAGATTGGGTTAAGTGAACAGATAAGCACAAAGGCCAGGGGTGGGGGGAGAGATAACAGGAATATAGGTAGATAAAGTATTTCCAAACAAAAGGAAGTATTATGGCGACAGTCTAGGATCCAGCTTCCTGTTCCTGTCCAAGAGCTTCCAGGAGCAGCCCCATGGGTGTGCGCTTGAGTCCGATGCTCTCAATTTTGTTCTCAATCTTGTTTTTGAGGTTACGGAGACGCAAGGAGGCATGGCTGAGGATCACTGCGGTGGAAGTGGGGGAGAGAAGCGAGGTTTATATAGACAGCAGTGGAAACAGAAAGCCATTACGTTCTCCCGCTACAGATCTTGCCCTTCCCACAAATAGATGTTCTTATAGCCAGTCCCACAGGAGGGATCAGTTATTTCCTCCAGAACAGAAACACGGGGCTAGAATGTCCCCTTTGTCTCTCTCTCTCTACACCTTTGTCAAAGCTGCTTTGCTAGAGCAGCTCCAAAATAACCAAGACAAACCAAGTTTCCTGCAGATATTTTCTCACAGAATTTGTACATCTGCTTTTGCATGATATAATGCATAGGGTGGCCTTCCCCAACTTGGCACTCTCCAGTCAGGTTGGACTACAACTCATATCAGCCCCAACCACCTGAAGGCTGGGAATGATGGGAGCTTTAGTCCAATCCATCTGGAGCAACAAAGGTCGGATCAAAATCTTCCCAACCCTCAGCAGCGCAACAGCACAAAGAAACCATCATGGATGAACCTGCAATAAAGACCAAGTAATAGTACACTCATCCAGGGCAGAAATTCAAGGCTAGAGTGTCCCTTTCATCTCTGCCCCCAGCTTTCATAGGAGATGTAGGACAGCTGGCCATCGCTAAAGAGAAAAGCAGGGAGAAAGCCAGGCCTAATCTTTTGTGCAAGGAACTGGTCTTTATGGTCTCTGCCCTAAAAACGAACAAAACAACTCAGTATCTTGCAGCAAAACAGCTCAAGTTCTGTGACAAGAGCCAATTTTTGCAGTTATATGAATTAAGCAGGGGTGTATCATTTTTCAGAATTTGGATGGCTTATTCTGCATTTGTAAACTATTTCCCATTATTTATTCTCGGGAGAGGGATGAGCCACGAAGACCACAGAAGTCCCACTCAGTGATCCCTAGAATTCTTATTCAGCTATGGCTCTCAAATTTCACAAAACACTGCCCACACTTTTCCAAGTGTATCTTTTCAACCGCTATGCCTAAAGACTTGCATTCTTTTTCTAACTGAAAGCTGAGAGTCCCTGGAAAATGAACTCTGTGATCAGTGTTACATTATGCAGGCTTTTTGTACTTCTGCAGAACAGCATACACATAGCCCTACCTGTACCATGGAAACATCACAGAATCGAGAACCAGTTAGTGTGGATGTTAGCATGATGGGACTAAATACAGCCCATTTATTCTCACACCCATACATAAAAAGACAGCAGCAATTTCTTTCCTGCAACAGAAGGATGCAGCCTACTAGTAGTATAGGTTTTTACAGAGTGGAATGTTGATTAATACACAATCCTGGTGGAGGAACAATGCAACCAACCAACTGCAGCTACATACACAAATTCCACACGCCCCAGCCACGTAGTAATGCAACTCGTTTTGATGTTTGAAGCAAAGGAAGACCCAGTCAGTTGCCAGCAGGAAGGTTTGTCCCCTGCCCACATGGAGTTCTGTGCAGAATGCAGGATCCAGCACAAAATACAGAAGCCACAACATCCCCACCTGCATATTTTTGACAAGCTAGCCCATCTGGGAAGGGCAAAAGGTAGACACTGACGCTCCACCCCGTGAGCATGGGAGCTTTTTGTAGGCATGGTCTCTGGTTTCAGATTTATCTGAACCACATGAGGACTAGAAACCTGCTTTTTTATTTTAAGTGAAAGCTAAGATCCTCAGGTGTCCATGTCAGAACAGATTCCATGCGCGCAAAATCATGCTCTGCTTATGTGTTCTTGTAAGTATTCTATGGTGAACCTCAAGTTCCATGCAAACATTAACATATGACAAAATAAACAAAATATCTGCAACCATCACGTAACCTGGATGCATCTATGGTGCACCAACTGGTGCAGCCTTCCTTCACCCACACTGCTCCCTCCCCCCTTTTTTAGGACTCACACGTTATGGGCAGGGCAATGAAAAACAGAAAGGTGGCAGAGCCTTCCACGAGAGACACCAAAAAGTAAGCACAGCCAAGGATAGCAAGGACGCAGGTGCAGGGATAATTCCGCCGGAAGCGTCGCACAGGAGCCTTGTTCTCGGCTACCCAGACGAAGCTCAGAAACATCAGAGTGACAAGCGCACCGCTCAGCGGAGTCAGGAGGGGGCGGAAGTACCTGCAAGAGAGGGGCAGGATGGGATCTCAAAATCCATTTTCAATTCAGTGGAGAGACAACATACCTTGCTGACATGACAAGGTAGATCAGCGTTGCCACAGTTTATAATCAGAGGGGAACCTCAACAGCTGTGGAAAGATAGTATCTGGCCCAGAAAATGCCCAGAGACGGGAACTTGGGGTCATGGCTGCCTCACATCCATCCATGGCTTAATTGCAGTCCATTCTGGATCCCATGACAGAAGCAATTGCTGTTGCACAATCTGGCCATTTCTCCCCTCCTCCCTCAGGGCAAAATGGAGTTTTCCTTTATTATGATTATTATTTATTGTTAACCTTTCTGTACCACCCCATTTGCTACAAAACCATCAAGGCAGTATATAACAATTTAAAACCATACAGACACCAACATTAAAAACAGTAAAACTTTTAAAGTACATAATTTAAAAGACCAAATTGAAAAGATGTGACTTTACACCCTTTCTAAAAGCCCAGAGAGTGGGGGCCAATTGTGGTGTTTGAGGGAGGCCTTCCCATACCTTGGGAGTAACACAGGAGAAAGCCCTTTCACCGGTGCCAGACAGATGGGCCTCTGTGGGTAATGGTGTCCTCTAATGAGACAGGTGACTCCTTAGACAGTCAGGTCCTAAGACTTTTAGGGTGCAATCCTATACATGTTTAAACAGAAAAAAAATCCTACAACTCCCAGCATTCCCCAGCCAGCTATGCTAGCTGAGGAATGCTGGGAGCTGTAGGACTTTTTTCTGTCTAAACATGCATAGGATTGCGCCCTTAGTTCTTTAAAGGTTAAAACCAAGACCTTCAAGTCTGGAAAGCAACTGGCAACCAATGCAGGTCTTTCAGCACAGCCGTAACATGGTCCCAATACCATCCACTGCTTAAGCAGCCCAGCTGCCGCATTTCATACCAATTGAAACTTCCAGACACTCTTCAAGGGTAGCCCCACGAAGAGCACATTGCAGTAGTCTAAATGTGATGTAACCAAGCCATGGATAACAGCTGCCAAGTCAGACTGACTCAGGAAGGATCACAAGTGGCACACCAAGCATAATCGTGCAAATGCACTTTTTGCCACTTCCACCACTTGGGGATCACTGAGAAGGATCAAGGAATGCTCCCATGCTACGAACCTGGTCCTTTTACAATTTAGACACCAGTAGACACTAATTTGGGGCTGCGGTGGCTTAGTGGTTAAGATGCTGAACTGCAGACTGGAAGGTCGGCGGGTCAGCAGTTCGAGACCCGAGTGCTGCATGACGGAGTGAGCTCCCGTCTTCAGTCCCAGCTTCTGCCAACCTAGCAGTTCGAAAGCAAGAAATTGCAAGTAGATAAACAGGTACCGCCTCGGCGGGAAAGGTAACAGCGTTCCGTGCACCTCGGTGTTCAGTCATGCCGGCCACATGACCACGGAAGCGTCTTCGGACAGCGCTGGTTCTTCGGCTTAGAAACGGGGATGAGCACCGCACCCTAGAGTCGGACACGACTGGTTGGGAACACCTTTACCTTTAGACACTAATTTGCACTTAAAACTTACACTGAATTTCATCCATCATTCTGTGTAGTCTACTCTCGCCTTTGGGATCTCCTAATTCCAGGAGAGGGGGAGGTAGAAAAGTAAGACATCAGGGCCTGCTCTAGCTGGAATTTCCCTACCACTACCACATAAGGCCATCTACTGCCATCTGCTGTGCGGGAAGGATCCTGATGAATTTTCACGTATTACTATTGCTCGTTGTGATTTTTAAAATATACTTTGTTGTTACTTATAAACCACCTTGGAAAGATTACCTTTTATTGATGCCTCACAAGATAGCAAAAACAAACACAATTTCTTGTCATTTTAGATTAGATTCACAGCTCTGCGTATAAATGCAGCCAAACAAGGGAAGTACTCATACGTCCTAACAGCAGGGAGATCAACGAGCCCTTGCGAGGAGGAGAAAAGGGTTAGGTAAAATTGGGGGGGAAACCAAGCCAGAGCCATCCAACAGCACCTTTCCGCAAGTAACACCCTTGTGCTCATCATTAACAAAAGTAAAGGACAGGGGTGGGCAGCGTTTTTTCTGTCGGGGGCTGCATTCCCACATGGATAATGTCAGGAGGTGCATGTGGGTGGGGCGAAAGCCATGGTGGGCAGGGCCAGAGCGAAAAGTCACACCTTTTCTCACTCTTTCTGCCCCCCTCTTTTGTCTGTCACCCTCTTTCCTCCCACCCAGCGGACTGCCAGGGAAGGGACAGATCGCTCTTGCCAGAGGTCTGAACTGATCACATGCAGAGGGCTTCTGAAATTAGGACAAGGGCCGCATATAGCAGTAGGGCTGCAGGTTGCTCACCTCTGGAATAAGATATCCTGACTCAGGGCAGCAGGATGACTCATTGGTTCCCTTCCAGCTAGACCCAGTGGTGAAAACCACTAACTTAGGCTGCAATCCTATAGTAATTTACCTGGGAGTAAGTCCCCTTACCATCAAGGGGACTTACTTCTAGGCAGACATGCATAGGACTGCACCATTTGATGGCTTTTTAAGAGTAATGACACAAATGGCCATGTTGGCTGGGGAGGATGGGAGTTGTAATCCAACACATATGCAGGGCACCAAATTGTGGACAGCTGAGAAATGGTCTGTCAGTAGCGGCTATGAGCCACAATAGCTAAATGGTACCTCCACTGCCAGAGGCAATAAACCTCATAACTAGATGCTGCAGATAAACAACAGGGGAAGACCCAGTGTGTGAGAGCCCTGGGGGAACCAAGATGGCTTCTGCTGGAGACACAAGACTGAACCTGGCTGGCCTCAGCCAGCCCCAGCAAAAGAACGTTCACGTTCTCAGAAGCAATGCTTACAACACAATCTTTTGCATGGTTACTCAGAAGTAAGTCCCATCGAGTTCAATGGAGCGGACTCCCATGTACTTGTGTATAAGACTGCAGTTTTAGGCTGCCATCCTATGGACAATTACTTTGGAGTAAGACTCTTCTAAGAACGCTTTCCCCGTAAATCCATTAAATCCAAGATCTAAAATTACCGAACTATACCAATGATGGGACTTACTTTTGAGTAGACAGACATGCATAGAATCGCACCATTAACTTCTAAAAAGGATGATGTAAGGGCTAATGTCTCCTCAAGGCAACTACATACAGCCTCCCATTTGAGGGGGGCTAGATGGAATCCGCACACTCAGAGGCACTGAAAATGACTGCTTTACATGCTCCTGGAATGAATGTAGGATGCTGTTTTCTAACCCTGTGACAAGGTTTCTGTGCCTATAATAATAATGATGCAGCTGATCAAGGCACAGAAAGGGGGGAGTAGGCACAACCTTAGGCTGAACTCTAACACGGACAACTTCCAGGATGAAGCCCTGAGCTCAATATAAGCCCTACCCCCTGTATTTGGGTTGCCATTGTGGAAAGTGTCCTTTAACCTCACCCCTAGTGTGTTATGTGTACCCCAAAATGGCAATGCGGTTATAAGAATGCCGTCGACATCTGCATAAGGTGTTCAACAGATGCTTGTGCTAGCTCACCTTGTTTTGGCACCACAGACTGTAAGAAGCAGATTACAGCCTGTCAGCAGTGGCTCCTCCCCAAGGAGTCACAGCTCACAGCCTGTGCTGCGCACTGATGAGCATTGTACTCGGTGCAGCAACTCAGTATCAGCAGCTGGCAAAGGTCCACCCTGTCCAGAGAGTCCAGCTTCTTTCCAGATAACAGACTGTGTAAATGCCTCCAAGGATGTGTCTAGTGGAATGTGGCTAGAGTTCTTCCCTATATGTGGCGTATTTCGCTGTATAAAAGTCTGCCCCACTGAACATTCAGGGCTCTCTGCCCCTTTGCTGACTGTGACTTTGCTGACTGTGACTCTCGTTAAGTGCCTGTGAGTCTCGTAATAAAGCACTTTTTGATCCAGAAGTCTTATCCGTGTCTAGTGTGATCCATTGTCCGGCTAGACAAACATGTGAGCGTGTTCCACTCTTGTAACACCAACTTTTCCTTTGTTTTTAATGCGCCTGCTGCTTCTATGCCTTAACGATTACTTCGCATACAGAAGAGAAACAGGCAAAACATTTCCTGGCTTGGAGAGAAACAGTGCCAGAAAGCATCGCATTCTAACTTTCTGTATGCCAGCCCCAAAGCGGTCAGGTGCAAAAGAGAAAAACAAGCACCACGTGCCTCATACAGCAATCACAACCTGAGAAAAAAAGGCTTCTCCACAAAACACGAGTTTGGTTACTTAATACCAACGCACACAACAAACACGCCCGACACAGGGCCCAGTAACACTCAGCAGCTCACGAGCAGAAGCTCTCCCAAAGAAGCCAAAAGGAAATAACTTGAAAAAGCGTTAGAGTTGAAACAGACTTTTACCCGTGTTTGGTTGTATTCGTGTGGTTGTTAGCGCTATAAGAATACCCCCCCCACACACACACACATATTTGTCCACGTTTGACCATTTTGGTTTTGTAAGTACCATTTGTATATCAACCAGGTCTTGGGCCGCGCTTGTGACAAATGCAAAAGAAGCCCCTGCACCCTTAATCAATCGTGCATAGGAGGGCGCTGGCGCAGCTTGCATGACAAGCTATTAAAGGTACAGGAGCCCTAAACCCTTTTGCGTCTGGCCATCCTACGTTAGAAGGCCAAAGGAGAAGGGGACGGCAGAGGATGAGATGGCTAGATAGCATCACGGATGCAATGAATATGAACTTGAGCACGCTCAGGGAGACAGCGCAGGACAGGAAGGCCTGGCGTGCTATGGTCCATGGGGTCACGAAGAGTCGGACACGACTGAACGACTGAACAACAACATCCTACGTTAAAGACACAGGAGCAGAAAAAAAAGGGGGGGGGCAACTCTCCCCTGCACTTCTGCTTTCCCGCTACGCATGGCACAAACAGGAATTTCGCAGCGCTTCCACGGTATCCCATCCCCAGGATGCTTACTAGAACTCCGATTTCTAAAAGACACCCCCTTCCTCCTGTGACTCCCCCCGCCCCCAGAAAGCCCGCCTCCTGTGTAAGGCTTAGCCTCTGGGCGATTCCCGCTCTCCCGCCGTCGGCGTGCTAAAGGAGGGTCGGATCCTGCACGAGCAGCCCCGCTCCTCGGAAGGGCGCGCAGCCCCGCATCCTCAGCCCGCCGCCGTGGCACCCACTCACCCGCCGAGCAGCAGCCCCGCGCCCAGCACCAGCAGATAATTGCTCTGGTAGTAAAGGAGGTTATTGAGGACCCGGTTGTGCCAGCGCTGCAGGTCTCGCAAGTCCGGGGGAGCCAGGCGGGTGGAGCCCAGCAGGAAATCATCCAGCGGCCGCACCGGCGGCAGCCGCACCTCGGACATCTTCGCTCTCTCGGGGCGGGGAGGAACTACACTCCCCACAATGCCTCGCGGTGCCTGGCCTGGCCGCGAGGCACTGTGGGGAATGGAGTCCTAGGGACGAGCGCGCCGCCTTTGGGAAGCCCGTTGCATTCATCGCTTTGCCCCGGGACCAATGGAGGCTGGTGGCTCCGATTTCAGCGGTGTTGTGAATCCGCTCTGGGTTTCCGTCAGAACTTTGAATGAGCCATTTGGGGATTGGCCGCAGCACCTTGGATAGCTCTTTTAGAGTTCTGACGGAAACCCAGAACGGATGTACAGCCCCACCGAAGTCGGGACCACCAGCCTCCACTGCCTGGGACACTTTTTTTTCTTCTTTTTTTAAAGCAGGAGTTTAGTTGATTTTCCTAGTTTGGAGAAACCTCATTTGCGGCATGCTATGATCACAACACTGTGTGCTGCATTCTGCTGAAGATCACGCGGGTCTCTTATAGCGGCCTTTTGAATCGGTGCCGCGTGCTGGGTTCAGAAGCCACTGTTGCTTCTCCACTGAAAGAGACCAAAGCAAAACTGCGGCACGACCAATCATATTTAAATATAACATTAGGTTATAGGTTAAATATAACATTAGGTGTCTAGCCTAGCAATGCCCGGGAGGCACAAGGTAGAGCCTGGGGGTGACATCATGCGTCTGCCAGATCTTGAAAGACAAAAACGAAGAGCCTTCTTAAAGGTAGTGCTACAGTCCTGAACTCCATGGGACTTGCCTGACTAGACACGCATAGGACTGCACCATAAGCAAATTTATTGTGGTGACATTTTGTGGCCTACACCCTCTGTTATCATCAGATGCATCTGATCATCATGTAAGACATAAACTGTGGAAAGGGGACAGAAATTTGAATGCTGGGGAAAATAAAGGGGGGGAACAGGGGGGCATATTCCCCTCCCACATGTGCACTCTCTCTCAAAATAGTTTCTGCTTGATATTGACTCTATTACCCAGTTTACACAACATAACAAGCCAGAGCCACACAACCATGGTTTATTAATCATGAACAACCCACAGTTCACAACCCAACAACAAACCATGGGTTCTCTTCGTGGGTTGTTCATAGTTAAACCATGGTTTGTTAGTGCAGATGGATTCACACAACACAACATCCCATGATTCAACAACAACCCAGAGTTCAATGACAACTCACACTCAACCCATACTCAATTTGCACTCTGGCTTATCATGTGTGAACCCAGCCTACATGTGCTTTCTAACCCTACATTATCTCCCTTTATTTATTACACCCTTCACCAACCTGGCACCCTCCAGATGTAGTTCAACACATCTGGAGGGTGCCAGGTTGGAGAAGGCTGATCTACTACAGTATTGATATATTGGTGATATAATGGATGTTATATATTGATAATAAATTGATGCTTCTAATTTCCAACTTTCATTTTATTTGTCACCCATGCCCCATTTTCCCAAGCGTCTCCATCTCAAAACTGTGTGTGATTGTTTAAATAAAAAGGCTTTTGTACTTCTAATTCCCATAAACTTTACAATTTTATGTGCCATGTTACACATGATACATTTTATGTTCTTAAAGCAGTACGTTAGATTTGAAAAGAAAGTTAGATTTGATAAGAAAGTATTGCATTTTAATTCCCTCCCAAATTTCATGTGTGTGTGTGTGTTCCTGGGCAGGAATGGCTTTCCCACTGCCTCAAAATTTCTATCAAAATGTTCTGTCTTCTTTCACTGTTTTAAAATCTTTAAAACAGACTTGTCAAAAGAGAAATACCAGTGACTTCAGCATTTAGGAGTTCAGCAACATGCAAATATTGCCCAATCTTGAAAGCTCAGAGAATATAGAAATTGCCTAATTTCATCACACATGGTACCTTGGAGCCCAGCAATAAAGGGGCAAAGCCAAAGGGTAAACACTCTGTTAATCCAAGGTGTACGCCTATAGCAATATGCTCACAAGTCTTCTGTCAACAATGCATCTGTATCGGGCCAGCAAACATCGATGCAAACACAATCTAGACTCCACCTGTCTCAGAAGCACAAAACAAGAATTAAAAGTGCCTAACTCAACAGGCAAAGCCAGCTACTGGACAGAGACTCCCTGGCAAAGAACACGAAATCCATTCAGAGCAGATTTCTCCAGCAGGAAGCGAGCCAACTCTATGTCTGATTATAGTCACACATACACCCTTTCTGAATCCCACCGCCCATTCCCTTTTTCCTCCTCCCGTTCCCCCCTCCCCCACCACACCCTCTCTTATACACACACTCCTTTCCAACTAATCCAGTTCTGAAACTGCATCTCTAGCTCCCTCTGCTCCGTTTAGTTATTAAGCAGGGGCTTGGGCGCTGTTGCTGCTGGGCTTGGCTCAACAGCAGCCTGTGCTGCCCCAGCAGCTGCCAGGGCCAAGTTGGCCCAACATAAAATGTGGGATGCGCACAGTCATGGTGCCACACCGCTCCAGCTCTGCCTTCTCCTCCAGAAAGGCCCAGGCAGCTTTTTAATGTTGAATGTTGTGCTATGCAAGGGAGCACCTCAGGCCTTTTCCGGGGCCTTCATCTTCCAGTCCCCTGACAAGCCTAGAGATTTCAGCTGTTGGAAGCCTGCACGTGGGACATGAGCGCAACAGTACTCTCCTGCTAGTGTTCTCCAGCAACTAGCATACAGAGACACACTGCCTCCAATGCTGGAGGTCATGTACGGCCATCAGGACTTGTAGCCATTGATAGCCTTCTCCTCCATGAATTTGCCTAACTCCCTCTTAAAGCCATCCAAATCAATAGACGTCACTACATCCTGCGGAAGTACATTCTGTAGTTTAAGGCTTAAGCGCTGCGCAAAGAAGTACGTCTGTTTACTTGACCTGAATTTCCTACCACTCAGCTTCATTGGAGGACCAGGGCTTCTAGTATTTATGGGGGAGAAAAATGTGTCCACTTTCTCACTGTGCATAATTTTATACACCTCTGTCATGCCCCCCTTTACTCACCTTTTTCTCTAAGCTAAACAGTCCCAGATGTTGTAACCTTTCCTCATAGGAAGTTGCTCCAGCCCCTTGATCATTGTGGCTGCCTTTTTCTGCACCTCTTCCAGCTCTACCATATCCTTTTTGAGGTGCAGTGACCAGAACTTCACACAGTATTCCAAGTGTGGTTGAATAAGTACATCATGATGCCAGCAGTTTTATTTTAGGTTACTTCCCTAAAGATCCCCAACATGGAGTTTTCCGTTTTCACAAGAACCACGCATTGGGTCGTTGTTTTTATCACACCATCCACTGGTACCCAAGTTCTCCTTTCTGTTCAGTCATTGCCAGCTGACTGACATACAACTTCCGCATGTATGCGACGTTACAGTATTTTGTGCCCGTGTACATTAATTTGCTTGCAATGAACCACATTTGCCATTCTAATGCCACTTTGGAGAAAGATCCTTTTGGAGTTCTTTGCTATCCCCAATAGGTACACTATTAGGAAGTGTATCCAACAGTGCTGATTAATGATACGCTAAATGGCAACATCCCTTCTCACACAATACTTCCTCCCTCCCTCAGCACAAAGTGATTATTCACTCCCTCCCCACCGACACATAACATACTTTATGAATGACCCACCCACCCAATTAGGTGAGTAATAGTATTCTTTTCTTACCACTCCAACTAGGTTATGTCCAGACTCATACATTCCCTTTCTAATTCTTTAGCCTCTGTCCCCCACCCTTTCTCTGAATCACAGATGGTCAATAAAGCAAACCAGAAGCATTTGCACTGAACTTTAATGAAAGCTCTACCTTTTCTCCTCACAAAAATGTCTGTCAAGAGCTGGGAACATCCAGATGTAGCTGGAAGCAAGGATCTTGCCTCGCCCAGCTTCCAAAATGCAGGCTGAGGTCGGAGAAGTGCTCTCTCCAGAAACTCAACCTTCTGGGCCTTCTCACTGGTCCCACATGAATTGGGTAACCAGGCAAAGGCAGCAGTCAAAACAGCACACCTGGGGTGGCAGCATTAGAGAAATCAAGAATCAAGGTGTTCTCTGGGTATCTATCCCATCCTGCTACAAGAGTCCAGCAGGGTTCCCAGCATGCCTTGTTCTTTTTCCCAACTTGGGTCCTCAGAATGCCCATGACTAAGCAGTGCTGCCAAATTGCCCTGGAGCTCAGCAGGCTTTGGCCTGCCTCCCAGTGGGCTTTACTGAGCTCAAAAGTCATCGTCATCGCATATATCCAGGTAGACATCAAAGGCCTCACGGTTGCAGTTGCCATCTGGGGTGAAGACGTATTTGTGGAACGTGCCATCCACGCAAATTGCTGTAAGAGTAGAAATAGAACTGAGACACTTGGGAGAGACCAAGAATTATTTATTTATTACATTTCTATGCCGCCCAATAGCCAAAGCTGTCTGGGTGGTTCACAACAGTTAAACCCTTTATTTTTATTTATTACATTTCCATAATGTCCAATAGCCCAAACTCAAGAATTCAATAGAGATTCTGAGGCAGAAAATCCAAAGTGGTGCCTCCCATGATGGTAAAAAGGTGCTAATAATAATCTTAAAATGATTAGCAATTTGTGGCTCTTTATTATTAAAAAAACCTATTGAATAATTATCAAAAGCATATTATTTTTATATTATACTATCATAGATTATATATTATATATTAAAATTATTATATATTAAAATATATTATTAAATATATTATTTAATATATATTAATAACAACAACAACAACAACAACAACAACAACAACAATTTTTAAAATCCACCACCTGAGGCAGGCTGCCTCACCATACCTAACAGCAGGGCTGGCCGTGGGGCACGGTTTAATCCATATCGCAGTAACCTTTCAAGTGACCAGAGAGGGCAAAATAGTCATCTGCAGCCACCCGTCAGCACCACTCACCAATGACCGAGTTGACGTTCTTGGAGGTGTTCCTGCCAAACGCACAGATGCAAGCAGACTCGGCTGGCACAGTGAAGCTGGCCAGACTCCATTGAGAATCCACGTACTGGCCTATCATGGGCCCGACCTTTCCCACACGTGCCAGTCTGCGAGACGGGAAGGAGGAAGAGGGTCAGAATGGCGCAGGCCGTGACACTCCCGCTGCCCGCCCTTGAGAGTGTGGCCCTGCTACCTACGCTGAACGGCGATTTAAGCGGGTGTCTTTTAGGGCAAAGATGTGGACGGTTCCTTTGTCGCTGGAGGCACAGAGAAACGAAGAGTCGTGGCTGAAGTTAATGCTGTGGGGGAGAAAAGAAGAGCGATCGGACACTTCAGGTTTTCCTGGGTGATGAACTCCCCCTTCCACTAAACAGCAAATCCACCAGAAGAAGGGCAGGAGGTGGAGGGGCAGGCAAAGAGACCACTGCGGAGCTGGATGCTGAAGCAACAGAGAAATATCTGACCCCATAATGTGTTCAGAAGAACTGGATTTGTTATTCTTTAACAATAGCCTTTTAAAACTCATGCTCTTCTTGAATGACAAATCCTTTGAGGTAGTCGTCCTCCAACTGTAGTCGGGGGACCAGCAGAGGTCTGCAGTAAGGCGATCCACAGCATGACAACACTGCTAGGATAGAGCACAGACTCTGCATTTGTCAGCGGTACATCCATCAGCTGGAGTGGTCTTGAGTAATGACTTACGTAAGAGCACAAGACTAATAGGCCTGGTTCACACGGAACAACAGCCCTGAGTATGGGCTGAGTATGGCTTGCAGTTGAATCATGGGCTGTTGTTAAATCGTGGGTTGTCATTATGTGTGAACGCCCCTAGCTATGTTTTGCCGGCTTTCTGTGCTTTGCCACATCTCCAGTGCAGGGTGTTGCTTCTCCAAGAACGCCACGTTAATACTCAATAATAGGATTGCCAGCGCCTCACCCGGAGACAGTGCCCTACGCTCTAAATGCTCCAAAATACTGAGAGGCTGCAGCACTCCAGCTCTCTCTCGCCCACCCTCCTCTCCACCTGCTGCTTCACAACACCAGACAAGGTGGAGGCTGAGCAACAGGACTATAGAGGGATGGGGCAGAAGTGAGTGGCTGCAGCATTCCTCATCCGGGTGCAGGCTGTGGGTGAGGAGGACCTGTGTGTGCTTAGGACAGGGGGAAATTCTCACCAATACAAAGTTGCTGGGTCGGTTCCTCTCCTGAGCTCCACCAGCTTCTCCTTGGTCTGCGTGTCAAAGAGGCGGATGAGGGTCCCTTTCTTAGAGGCAGAGGCCACAACGGTGCCCTGCTGGTTGAGAGAGATGCAGGCAATCTCACTCTGATGGGCATTGATGGTGAACGGGGCAGAGGAGGTACCAGGCTTGGTGCTGGAAAGATCCTACAGTGGGGAAAAATCAAAAGAAAAAGCGTGTCCTGATTCAGAGGCTGGTGTAGACAGATCATCACCCCCATCCTCCTAACCATGGTTTGCAAGGAAAGAAAACATGCCACATGCTTGCGCGTTCCCCACACCCCTGGTGCACCCTCACTTTCTCTCTGGTTTGAACAAGCCATAATTCACGTACGAGCCAGAATTAAAACCCAAGGTTTTAAGGTGGTTTCCAATACTGGTTTGCAGCAAACCATGGTTTGCCCAATTCAGATGTACTCCAACTCTGACTTCCTAGTTTGATCACATGAGGGGAGGAGGGAGGGGGAGCCTGCAAGTCCAAGGTGTGGGTGCACTTGGCCAAACCATGGTTTGGCTAGAAAAGAAACTCTGTCCAGGCCCAATGTGTGTCAGAAAAAAATCCTCAGGGGCATTATAAACATATAAACTACATACATAGAAAGTGGAGTAGAAAGAATAAATCATAATACAACAGAAGACATGCTCAAAGTCTAATGCTAATTAAATACCAAACGAAATTTGTCATTAAAAAGTTTTTAGAAGTATTTACCAGAACATAAACGTTATGAACATATGTATCCAAAAATATACCTAACAAACCAAACTTTAAACACCTGTAAATACGACTATGCAACACTCAGGGCTGCTTCCAATCTACGGTTGTGCATTGGAAGCACAAGGAATGTAGTCCCCTGCAAACCTCGGCCTACCTTTTACTTTTAAAGGAAGCTTCTAGCTGCCTCATTGCTGCTAGCATAAGCCCAACAGGGCACTGCATGGTAGAAATTTCAGAAGCTTGGCAGGTGGCGGTACTGGGATTGGAGAGAGCAAGATTTGCCATTGTGGGGAGTGGAGCAACCAGCACCCTTGCATAGCTCTTTGCTCATCTCCGTCGAATAGACCATATATAGGCAAATTGCTTCATTTGCACAAGATATAACTGATTGCTTTTCATGGCATAGAACACAGGATTCCAAACTGTTCCAGCTCCAAGCATAGGCAGCCCTGTTCACACCCTACCCAAGTACTGATATGCCCATTTTACAGAGGGGTTTTTTCCCTCATGAAATTTTATTTTATTTCAAAATAAGGTTAACAAAATAAAGGCAACAGAAAGAAGAAGAATGTACATAATAATAGATCAAAATTACTAAAGAAACAAAGGAATTCACTAATTATAAATCTTAGTCTATAACAGATATGCTTATGGGACATCTACAATAAACTGTCCTAAGTGGGAGTTCAATATCTAATGAAAGTAAAAATACAAGTTCTACAACATATAAAAGGAGCATGTAAAAGTGTCACTTTGTGTGTTTGTGCGTATTCATCAGAAAAAATATAGGCAACTGTACTTCGCTGGAACTTTATCAAGAGTTTGAAGTGCCTCCACACAGGAAATGAATGGAAACCATGGCGCCATAATATCATTCTTCAAGTTAGGATTCCTTCCTCGCTGCACTTGCTGAGTAAGTTTATACATATTCATAGCCTCCCAAATGTTATTAATCCACTGCTCTTTAGTTGGTTGCTTTGGGGACTCCTAGTTGCATGCTGTACATAACTTTGCAGCGGTATACAATTGCTAAAAAAAAGTCTTTATGCAGGAATCCAGGATCATTAGGTTCAAAACGATGAAGAAGCATTGCTTGAGGAGTTACCAGTGGCCTAACGTGAAGAAATTCCTGAGAGTAATCAGCTGCCATGTTCCAAAACTCCCGCACTGTAGAACATTCCCACCAAAGATGAAAATATGAACCAGGGTGACCACGCCCCTTCCAACAATGTTGGCTATAATTTGGATGTATTAGGTGAAGCCCTGAAGGAGTAAGGTCCCACCTACTCAGAAGTTTCTATTGTGCTTCCTTTACAACAGTTATTAACTCTGTAAGGGAGCAATCCTATGGACACTAGTTAGCAGCTCGACGGCCATAGGATATCTTGTTTTCCAGGAACCGACCTTCCCCACATTCTGTGCTGCCTGAAGCCCCATGCTCACAAGAGGAGCGTGGAGTGGCTGAAATGGGGCGTTCTGGGTCGGGCGGAAATGCGGGTACGACACATCCAATGTGTTGTCCAGCAGCCTCCGCTCCCGCTCCACTATCCCACAGCTAGACAGCAGAAAGCGGCTGTCGAGTCGCAAATGCAGGGCAGGAGCAGTGCGGAGGAAATGAACCCCTCCATGCTTCTCCTGCCCTGCATTGGATAGGCAGTCGCCTCCGATTCGGAGGCAGCCGCCTACCTGCACAGGATTGCACCCTCAATGAGGGCAAAAGGAGACCTACGCAAAAGGTGACCAAAGAATAAGTACTGGGAATAAAGGGAAAAAGGTATTAGAAGTGGTTTAACAGCTATAATTGATTACAATGTAAGTTTGATTGGAAAGAATAAGAAGTGTTGAATTGAGAAAAGTTATTAACTGATGGTATTAAGATATTCTCATTTTTGCAGTTGCATTTGCTGTTCTGTGATAAACGATATTGTAAATTTAAAAAATAAAAAAGAATAAGAAAAAAAGAAGAAAAAGACAGTTCTCTATCCTGAAGAGCTTCCAAGAATAAAGTGCTTCAATGCTACAATCTGTAAATGAACAAAAAAAAACCTGTACAATAATTGAGTCAAGAAGATGGTCTGCCTGCAAGCTTACAGTGTACAGAAACAAAACAGAGCAGGTCTCTGCCTGAAGGAACTTACAACCTACTTGAGTAATGATGATAATGCTGTTAATCTCCACCCCAGTATTAAATTGTGATGGGACATGTTACCATTGGTACTGGATGGGGCAGGGCTGTCGTTTTTTCTTGCAGGATTGGAAAGGCGCTTAGTATTGGCACTCATTGCCCTGGTTCAGATGACACGCCATGGCTTGTCGCGGGTTATTTAACAGACCGTGGGTTATGTGAGGGTTCCTTAACCCTCGCTTAACCCACGCTCACTGGGTTCGCATGGCATGACAACCCCTAAGCGGGGGTTGCATATTCAAAACGCCGCTCTGCATACACTGCAGCCTCACTTGGAGTGAAATATGAAAGCATGCATGAAGCCATGGTAGTAACAAGCCAGCCCTGTCCAAGGAAGGGGCTACTGGTGGTTCTCCCATGTGTCATCCCCCCACCCCACCCTTTCCTCCTAACACACTCACCACAAGCTGCAAGCTGCCACATTTGTGCCCAGGAAAAACCAGGAGCTGCTTCTCCAAACTGGGACAGAGATCACAGAGTCCTGCCCGGGGGGGTGGGGGGGGAGAGAGAAACCAAACAAAAATCAGAGAGGCATCAGTCACAGCTGGACTTCATTCTCACGAGAACATCAAAGGGACTGCACTGGAAATGAGATGTGTGTGGGAGGGAGGGAGTTCATACCTTTGAGATTGTCCCGGGTGTCAAACTCAAACAGCTTACTGGGGTTGTCTGGGAAGGAATAGACATAGATCCGGTTCCGCAGTACAATGATTATCCTGGAAGGGGAGGAGAAAAGAAAAGCACAGAACTAAGTGAACAGGGGCAGCCTTGACCACCATACTTTGTACTCTCCCTCTCCATGTCCACACACACACAAACACACACACCCCTATCTGCAAAGGGTGTAGCTAGCCTTGAAGAATGTTGCTGCCTTGGCTATGGCACACAGTTCTGAACATCTACAAACGTCATTCCCTTTGCAGCCATGGAGGACCGCTGTGAGAACCCTTGATCCCAGAGTATGATGCATATAGATTTCATCCTGGCAGACACAGGTTCAAAAATCTAAAGTTTCTGGCTATGCCTCTAGGCTGGAACATGCAGAATAAAAGATGATCTTATTCTTAGCACTGGTAGGGGAACAAAAATCACTGAAACACACACATACCAAGTTCCTAGCCCCTACAGTTGGAAAAATAGGATTGTTTGTAAAAATAGGATTGAACAAGGTGCAGATAGCCTTATGTGGATAGAACATCTGTGACTTGGCACTCTATATTCCCCTTCCTCACTAGCCTGACTAGTCATGTTCTCCTTACCCATACATCCCCTTCTGCCCCTCGTATCCTACTCCATTGCTCCTTTAAAAATAAAGGTAAAAATGTTTAGCATTGTTTTAGAATGGCACACAAACTTCAGGGTGGAATTGCTATTGCCCAACCTTGACAAAATTCCTCAAAATCAAACTTTTAATAGCCAGTAGAGTCTTGGGGGAAGTCCGTTAAGATGCCTTCTTTGCTTCAGCTGCTGTCAAAATCAGGAAATAATGTATGCCTTCTACTGTGGTCTGATATGTTATTGTGCGACTTAAAAAAATTTAGGGCACAATCCTATAGCCGCTAGACAGCATCTAGACAGCCATCGCATTTTTCAGTTTCTGGGAACCAAGCTCAGAGCCAGCACTCCACGCTCGGTTCCCAGAAATCCAGCTCCCAGGCTCTTCACCTGCTGCCTTGTAGGAGGCATGGGTCATTCCGGGCTCAGCACTCGGCAGTGTGGAGCGGCCGAAAAGGGGGCGTTCCTGGGGGCAGGGAGGGGAGGGGACTGTGGAAGCGCCAATATGACACTACCTATGCACTGGTCCGACTTCCCCCTCCCGCCCCCCTGCTCTGAAGCACCCTGGTTAGACAGGTGAAATTGGCTGTCTAGCCGCAAATGCAAGGCTGCTGGAGCGCAGAGGGGAAAATCCCCTCCGCACTCTGCCCTGCATTGGATAGTCGGCCACCTCCAAGTTCAGAGGTGGCCAACTATCCCCATAGGATTGCACCCTCTGTTGACTGCTGCTATTTTTTGTTACTTCTGCTTTATTATTATATGCTTGTTGCTGTTTGGGCCTCTTGCTTAACAAAGGAAGTCAATTGATACAGGAGACTTCCCCATCCTGGTGCCCTCCAGACATTTTGAGGGCACCAGCTCCCATCAGCCCCAATCAACATGGTCAATGGTGAGGAATGCTGAGAGTTGCAGTCAAAAACCTGGGAGGGCATGAGGTCGGGGAACCCTGTTACATAGGGCTCATTGTATGCAAGGGCAAGAATATGGACAGCTGGGCTTTAAGCATAACACCTGCATTTCCCTGTGTGCAAGATCTAGATTTGGGGACCCCAAATATATGTATATATACTGCAAGAAATTAGGAGATCATGCCATCCAGATCCAAATTCTTCCTCTGCTGTGAACAACATGTCTCCGGAACCAGGCGAAACAGGATGAATCCCCTACATACTTGTCATGCCTCATGCGGACAGCCAGTGCCGGCTTGGTGAAGGTGAACTCCAGCACCAGCTTGTCTTTGCCCTCCTTCCCTTCACGGGCATCGTCCCAGATCAAGACTACAAGGGAAGCATTAGGACAAAAGGGAGTCAGAGAGAAGCAATGGGGAGACAGCCTTTCCCTGTCTGGAGATTACTGAACAGTTGTGGCTGCTTCTCTATATATCAGTGATACAGCTGAAGCAAGAAGACCCAGGGATCACAGTGCAAGGCTCCTTTTGCCCTGACTCACTAGACTCCCTGCCTCCCTCTTTTCCCTTGAGAGAGATACACACCTGAGATCTCAGAGAATTTGGGGTTGCCCCCTCCACCCACGACAGCTAGCAGATTGGATCGGTGTAGCATTTCAACCAAGCCCACACTGCCCACCTGTTCATGATCTGGTAAAAGGAGAAAGAAAGGAAAGCACTTTTAAGGCACACACAAGGGTGGAGGGGAAAATGGATGTTCCCCCAACCCCATTTTCGGATCCTCCATTTCTTACCAAGGTGCCCTTTCTCCATGAGCGGTTCCACATTATAGATCCGAACACCAGTCTCCATAGCACAGCAGAAGCAACCTATTGTGAGAGAGAGGGAGTGGATCCAACTTGTAACGTAGCCTGTATTTGAATATAGCACTCCAGGGCTTAGACTGAGGCAGGATGAAGCCCTTCAACTTGCTACCAATGCTAGGGCCCAGCCCTAGAACAATCACAGTGATCCAGCAGGTCTCTGAGCAGCTGCAGAGTGTTTTCCCACATCAATAAGCACTCAGCACAGACTGCTCTCACATGCTGGACATGCAGCACAAGTCCTTATCAGCCAGGAAACCTTGGGTTGTTTTTTTTCTTTTCTTTTTTTGGAGAACCTACATTGGGGTTCTTCTTGTAAAAGCAGACTGGAGGATTTGAGCTGGAGATCTGGTAGAAGGACCTGACTTACTCTGATCTTGGTTGAAGCGCAGGCTGTTGACCCCACGTTGCTGTGCCATGATGAGCCCCGCAGGACACCCCTCAACTGGGGCAGGCACACAGGGGTGGTCTGTTTCTGTCCTCTGCTGTCCAACGTGATGGGAAGAGAAATAAGTCAGGAGCAGAAATCAATGCAAAGGAGCAACACCAAAGGAAAGGCAGCCAGCCCCAATGCTCTTCTGTTCAGTTTGTTATACCCCATAAATCCCTGTTCCACCCTATAGACTGGAGGTGGGCAATTTGTGGCCTTCCAGATTCTTGGCCTACACCTCCCATCAGCCCTAGCCTGCATAGCCAATAGTGAGGGATGATGGGAGTTGTAGCCCTCTAGATGTTGTTGGTCTACAAGTTGCCCACCTCTCCTATAGAGTCCATCCTGTGTCACTCCTGTTTGATTCCAGTTACTGTCAGCCTTCTGTCTCCATATACAAGAACATCTCTTCCTTTCCAGATTCAGTTATCACAGGGCTCTCATACTGTCCCTTGACCCCAGATCCTGACCCAGTGCCTACTCCCACTCCCTACAGCCAGCCAGCCAGCTCTGAAATGGCTCACTTCTCCACTGGATCCCTCTCAACTTTCCCCTAGTCTTA
Source organism: Heloderma suspectum (assembly GCF_057233095.1). Lineage (NCBI taxonomy): Eukaryota > Metazoa > Chordata > Lepidosauria > Squamata > Helodermatidae > Heloderma > Heloderma suspectum. Next base: position 174,272,840 of record NC_139459.1, read on the forward strand.
TTATTGTACCACATCCTGTACTACTGGGTTCCTCCAGTCTCTTCTCTCCTCCAGTCTCCCTCTCTGCTATGAAGCTCTCTACTATAAACCCCAGCAAGTGTCTTCATTGACACCCCCCAAACCCACAGGGCTACAGCCAGAGCCCCCAACCTCTTCCTGCCTCCCCACATCCGCAGGCACACCAATTCAGTCCGTTTTAATTCGGATTTAAAAAATCTGTCACTTTGATTTTTTCCTGATCCCAAATCTGAACACCTGTTTGGCTTCACCCCCTTTTCCTGTCTTCGCCTGACCCGTGGGCCCCCCTGCCCTCCTCTGCCTTCCCCACCTTATTTACATCTAGTCCAGTTCTCTGCACGGTAAACACCACAGTCACCTGCCCAGACTAGTTCCGCAAGACCACAGAGAGGAGGCAGAGAGCGTTTCCTTATCACGTGATCCTGGAGGCATTGACGTCGCAATGGCCATGTCAGAAACTGGAAGGAGGGAGGGAGGAGAAAGGATTTAAAAACAAAGAAAAAAAGACCGCCGCTTCCTCCGTTTCGAGAAACTGCACAACCAGGTTCCAGGCAAAGCGGCCATCTTTGAAACTGGCATGTCCCGTCATTGGACGGGGCTGTCCATTTTGGAAGCTGGCAGGAGCGAAGGTGTTTGGGGAACGGTTTTAATTATAGAGTTGCATAGCATTTTTTAAACCAGCCTTGGCCATGCAGGCTGGGCATGCTGGAAGCTGCAGTCCAACAGATCTGGAGGGCACCAGGTTGGGGAAGCCTATTCTAAACACAGTAAAGACGCAATCCTATGCATGTTTAGACAGAAGAAGAAAAAAGCCCCACAACTCCCAGTTTGCCATGCTGGGAGCTGTAGGATTTTTCTGCCTAAACGTGCAAAGGACTGAGCCCTAAAGCTATGATGAGACAGTCCCTGCTCACAGGCGCATGATCTAACGCGCGATACCAAAGGAAAACGGGATGGGGAGGGAAGAGGAAAGCAAGTATTGGCGCAGCTGCTTCACCACTGGTTGATGAAAGCGTCCTATTTGGTCTCCCCCTTGCAAGGATGTTCTTCCTGGGAGGCACGCAGCCTCCTAGCGGCATTTGAGCTCCTGGCCAGTGTGCCTCCGTCAGCTCTGCCGTCCTAGGGCGACTGACGGAGATGCGGAAGGAACCCTTACGCCTCACCCCTGATGTGTTATGCGTACCCCAGAATGGCAACGCAGTAATAAGACTGCCATTGACATCTGCATAAAGTGTTCAACAGATGCTTGCGCTTGAGAACCTTCGGGACTGGCAGTGAGAGTTCTAAGCTAAAATACGCTGGTCCTTGGCTCCACCCCCATTTTCCTTTGGCTCCAGCCAGGGCTGGAATGCAGCCCCCCAAGAGCCTCTCTGAAACGTAATTCAGCCCTCGGGCTGAAAGACGTTGTGCACCCCTGCTACAGAGCAAGTAGGACAGTACCTTAAGTATTTAACGGTAAGCTGCAAGCTTTGGTTTCTCACATAACTCTTCCTCAGTCTGGCTGTATACAGAAATCTTCTCGCCTCCCCACACAGGAGAGAAATTTCTATCCTATGCCAGGGTACAGAGTGTATGAGGGTTCATGGGCAAATAATTAATAGCCCCTTTCTCATTACCATCACTCTACCCTATTACTTGCACCAGAGTTTTTGTGCTTCGAGATTTTAGTACAAAGGATCACTGGAAAGCAAAAAAGGGGTGGGGGAGAAGCACAGGATTCACTAGCTGGAGAGTAACTCAAAGCACTCAAATCCAGTCATCACCCAGGTAAACATCTACTAGGGAGATTCAGAAAACGCCAGAGTGCCAGGCGGGTAAAAGACCTATTGCCAGGTTGATTGGGCTAACGGGCATTTGTCTCTGGAAATCAGAGCTCATCGTGGTAGACAGAGCAGCCTGATATGTTTGTCACACCTCTGATCACAGCCATACTAACAACCACACAAAGAGGAGGAAAAATAGGGTTTATTTACAGTTTATGGCAGTTTAACTAAAAATGTAATCCCCGCTCATGAAACCCAAGAAAGCCAATTTACATGGTATTTAGGTCCTGCTGAGTCCATTTTCCATAGCAGTTGTTGACATGACACTTTTAGAGGACAGCTTACACAACAGCTTTCTAAACTTCAGGACAGACACTCGGTTAAGAGGACAAGTCCATGGTTTTGATGCTCAACACTGGGCTGGTAAAATGGTTGCACTAGAACAGGATTGGGGAACCGCAGGTCCTCCTGGGGGCCAAGTCCAGACCGCTTGGATTTCCCAGATGGCCACGCCCCCTCCCCTGTCCCGACCCATTTCCCACAACCACTAATCATTTGGTGGCTTCCCATCTTTTGTGCAGCCCCCACCCCCAATCCTAAAAGGTTAAAATGCCTCTCCCAAGGCTTAGTTACTGGCAGTAAGAAGCTTTAAACTACAATAAGTTGGTATTTTTGGCTCCACCCACCATGGGAATCCCACCCCAGAGAGCTTCTCTAAAATGTAATTCAGCCCCCAGTCTGAAAGCGGTTCCCTACCCCTGCGCTACAGTGATTTAAGACAAGTGTTACCTCCTCCTTTTGGGCATGCCCTGCTAAGAGCCCAGTCTGTTGTCCTGGTGAAAAAAGCATCAGTTTTGCACAAGACCCTGTATATTCTAGCAATTGTTTTTTCTGCCTATTAATTGCTTGAAGGTCTTGTCCTGCAGACATTATGAACCTAGGCCTATTAGCAACTAATATGTGCCATTTTGAAAGGACCAGAAAAAAATGCCCTAGATTCCATCCTTGAATGCTTGAAGCATTTTTGGTTTATTTTAAGAGCAAGATCTCTTACACACACACACACACACACACAAAATAACACTCTTCCTACTCCAACCCCCCATATTTCAATAGATGACACAAATTGCAGTAGCTCTTCTCTAGAGCTTAAAAATGCAGACCCCAAAGTATTACTCATTACGAAAGCCCAGAGAATACTGGATCCGAGTCAGACAGTTGTACACTGCTTTGTTCTAGGCCCAGCCTCACGTCTTGCTGGTTCTAGAACTGTAGTTGACCAGCAACTGTTTGGCTGTGCTCTTGATTTCATTCACTGTGTATGTTCTTGCCTTTGGCAGTCTTGGAGACTTATGTTCTAGAGTGCCATTGTTGGTTTAGGAACCAGAAATCTGTGCCTGTTACTGGTAAAAACCCAAGAAACCACACAGCCCATGTTCATTAAGAAAGTGACACTCTAGAACATGGTGGGGATGATGCAGGCATCCGCCCTGAAAGTGGAGGCAAGCCTTGTTCCCTGTTCACAGTCCACTAGTGTGTTCAGGCCTTCTGACCCCCTCTGTGAAGATGGCAAGTTGCAGGCTGGCCTTTTCCTTGACCCTAACTTCAGGAGTTCCTCAGTCCTGCAGATGTTATGCATTCCAAAGGGGCTGAAAAACTCAGTCATCCTCTGATCCACCAACATAGTGACAGACAGCATCATAGTCCAGTGTCAGGAGCTTCTCCTCGTCCTGCTGCAGCTGCACCAGCGCACGGCTCTGCTCCTTATCTCGACGCAGAATGCGGCCCACCTAGTTGGGAGAGGAAGAAGAGTGTAACCCATTGCCTAAGACTGTATGGATTTCTTGGAGAAAAGATATGGCCCTCAGAACCTCTGGCCCTCCAGCTGTTGCTGGATTCTAACTCCCATCAGCCCCAGCTTGCATGGCCAATGGCCAGGGCTGATGGGAGTAGGAGAGCACCACTAGCTCTCTGGATTCTCTACGCGCCTGAAATAAGTGCTCTGCTCTCACACAACTGCAATTCACCCCCACGCCCACTTAACACTAGACCCACTTGCCTTTCACAGTCATGGGCCAGGCCCCAACCCACTCACCCGGCCGGCATGCTCCCCTAGCACCACCATGACCACGGTTGTATCGCTCCGAGGGATCACCGTCTCCAGCATGGACTCGTGGATCCCTGTAAAGGAGGTAGAAGCAGGAGCTACAGTTAAGTAGGGCACTAAACTAGGCATTCTCTTGCTCCTCCATCTGGTTGCCAGCCACACTGAGCAATCCCCATCCAACACCTGTTCCCCTGATCTCACCCGAGCTGGGGACCTGGCCCTCATCTGGCAATCTTCTTACCCTCCTGTTGGGAGGGTGTCTAGGCAGCAGTTTGCACCTCCCTGCATTTCCCCCCGCGTCTACTCTCCTAGTTGCCGATCAGGAGTGGGAAATCTGGGGCCCTCTAGATGTCATTAGACTCCAAATCCCCTCAGCCCTGCACGGCATGGCCAATGGCCAGGGATGATGGGAGTTGGGAGTCCAACATCTTTGGGCAATATCAGGCGCAGGCTCCAAAACTAAGCCAGGTCTGCAGTGGTGACGTGGGAAGCACTTGGTGCTGAAATGTACATTTACATATATTGTACTTTTCTCCCCACCCAGCTCTTTGGAAAGGAAGAAAAAAAGCAATTGAGACAGCTTCCAGTTTACTGCTTAAGCAAAATCTCAATAAGAATTATAAGAGAGAACACCCATGTCCGAAGTTTAGTAAGAACCAGGGCTGCAAGCTCCAATGCGTTCAACTGAAGCATGTGTTGGTTATAGGGAGCAGGGGGTGGATTTAAATCGGTGACAGCCAATTTTAAACCAGGGAGTCTGTAAGGTAGGCACATACATTTGTTATTATAATTGGAAATGAAACATATGGACAGTATCGTAGTCTAGATTCCCTTGCATTTGGGAGGGAATTTGTCCTAACCAGCTACATCCCCACAGAATTGTTTTCTTCTACCCTGACTACACAGGGACAGCCTCAAATCCAAGGGAAGGCCAAGGTTAGGCAGCAAAACACTCACCATCCAGAATCCGACCCTCTTCCATTCGGCAGACACATGTGTCTGGCTTGAGGACATCTTCAATTACCATCTGGGGACAAGAGACAGCACAGGGTTTCATGCTGTTTTGCTCTAAGCCGCAGGGTAAGAAGAGTGCTTATACACACTCTCGTCATGGGTACCCAGGAAATTTTGAGCGAGAGACGGTTACCTCACTGAATGGGCCGTCAGCTCAACAGCAAAACGTTCACAACCTGAAGTGGCACAGACCTCTCCCAGGGCTGGACCGCCTCAGTTTTTAACTGGGAGAGTGATGTGTTTGAAAGCACAGTGTCTCCCCACCTCAACCCCTTCAAGCTGTGTCCCAAGCCAAAGCCTCCTTTCTCTCTGAGGTGGCGGAGGGAAGATTTAATGGGAAGCCCCTTTTTTTTATAAGGTGGCTGCTTTCAAATCAGCAGCCCCCCAGGTGAAACACAGCAGCGGCCCAGCCTCGAGAGGGGCCCTCTACCACCTCAAGGTAATGCATTTGTGAAATCAATGCCAAGGCTCGATATACACATGGCAGTAACTGCACAGGTGCTTGACTGGGATGCTTAAGAACATAAGGACAGCCCTGCTGGATCAGGCCAAGGGTCCATCTAGTCCAGCATTCTGGTCACAGTGGCCAACCAGCTGCTGACTGGGAACCCACAAGCAGGGCAGGAGCGCAACAGCACCCTCCCACCCATGTTCCCCAGCAACTGGTGTATATAGGCGCACTGCCTCTGGTACTGGAGGTAGCACATAACCATTTATTGTTGGTTTTAGTTGTTGGCTTTTATTGTTCTTATCACTTTTAATATTTTAACTGTTTTTATGTATTTTATTGTCGTAAGCCGCCTTGGGAGGGCTTCTGCCCTGAAAGGCGGCTAAGAAATATTTTAAATAAATAAATAAAGTTTAGTAGCCACTGATAGCCTTCTCCTCCAGGAATTCGTCTAACCCCCTTTTAAAGCCATCCAAACTGGTGGCCATCACCACATCCTGTGGTAGCGAATTCCATAGTTTAACTACACGCTGTGTGAGGAAGTCCTTTTATCTGTCCTGAATCTCCCACCAATCAGCTTCATGGGATGACCCTTTGGAATCTAGTATTATGAGATAGGGAGAAAAATGTCTCCTTATCCATTTTCTCCACACCATGCATAATTTTGTAGACCTCTATCATGTCTCCCCTTACCCTTTTTTCCAAGCTCAACAATCCCAGCTATTGTAACCTTCCCTCAGAGGGGAGATGCTCCAGCCCCTCGATCATTTTAGTTGCCCTTTTCTGCACCTTTTCCAGCTCTACAATATCTTTTTTTGGGTGTGGTGACCAGAACTGTACACAATATTCCAAGTGTGGCCGCACCCTAGGTTTGTATAGGGCTAGTATGATGTTGGCAGTTTTATTCTCCATCCCTTTTCTAATTACGCCTAACGTGGAGTTTGCCTTTTTTACGGTGGCCACACGCTGGGCCGACATCTTCACTGCACTGTCCACCACCATGCAGCTGAAGGCTCCGTGTGACAAACTGTTGGCATGAGGCGGCTCCGGCAGTCATTTCAAGCAGCCTCCCAGGCAGCTGCTGGCAAATGGGAATTAGACCACAGGGACCTGTGGAGTTGGCCTGACTAGGCCTCTTGAGTAGTTTGGTTCAAGCAACCAACCAAGGTGCCTGATGGGATTGGAGAAACGTATGCGTCTCTGACCATGAGAAGGTAATTGTAACTTGCTCATTATAGGCAGGAAATCCTTTTTAAGGAGTAGCTTAGGGCCACAGAAGTAAGAGATAATAGTGCAGCTGTACCGATAAGACTGTTACTGAGTACTAATTGGTTTCTGAGCATGCGTAGTGTGTTTTCTTTGTTCTCCAAATTTCAGTATGTATAAAGATACCGTTTCTTTTTTGAGCTGACTTAGCTCTTGGCTGACTCCCACAGCTGTGTGGCGCTTTAAAAAATTTCTTACTGTTTAACCTAACCTGCCTTGAATATCTCCTTAACAGACCTGTCCTCGGAGCAAAACAGATTTCCTATGCTCCGCGAAATACTTTGCCCCTCTTCCTTGGCTAGCAGGAGCAGAACTATACAAAAACAAGCAAGTACAGACAACGATGCTGTACAATGTTTTTGAGTTCAGCTGTTCCCCCTGCTTGGCTCCCCTTCCCCTCCCTAGATACACGCTCTCTAGGCCAGGGGTGGGCAACTTGTAGTTCAAAATATCTGTGGCCCACCCCCAGTCTAGACAAAGCTCGTATTTTGCTTCTGCCACTCGGTAAACTGTAGCGGGAATGCCAGAGGATTAAAATATTTTTTATTAAGAATACACATTGCCTTGGAGTACTTCACAGCTATCAACTCTTAAGTCAGTACATGCTGAAAAGGGAACTTCCGTAAGTACCTTCATATTGTAGTATTTGCCCCCCTTGTAGAGCTTATCCACAAAGCGGACCCGCAGGTCTCGTCGCAGCCAGTGAGGGGCTCTGGAAGAGGAATTGCTGCTGCTATTGCTGCCACCGCCGCCATCACCCTTGCTCTGTTTCCCAGCACGGTCATCTCTGAGGACAGAAGACATTGTTTAGGAGAACTTTCCATTACACAAGGGATGGGCAGAAGGTAGATCACCAAATGTTTTGGACTTCAGTTCCCAGAAATCCCTGCCAGCCTGGCCAATGGCCAGGAATGCTGGGAGCTGAAGTCCAGGACATCTGGAAGTTGACTTCCTGCCCAGCCCTCCTCTGAACCATACCAAATTATATTGGAATTACGAACTAGATGAGACACTTAAACCTTTCTGGTCTGGGGATAGGGGAAAATGGAAATATCAAACAGGCCATGAGAAAATTTTCATAAAATACTCACACATTCTCAATTTCTGCTAGCCTAAGTGCTGGTGTAGCACAGTGGCTCACAGACTGAGTTATGAATCAGGAAGCCCTCAGCTCAAATCTTCCCTCTGGCATGAACTCACTAGGCACCCAGCCTTCCCCAACCTGGTGCATGCCGGATGTGTTGGACTACAACACCCACAATCCCCCAGCCAGCTGCCAGGATGCTAGTACAGCTGTTCACTCAGAACTGGCACCTTGCCGCCCCGCCCCCACCAATGCATTACCTGTCGGCACCTGCGGGATGCTTCCTCTTTTTGTCCTTGCCCTTTTTGTCCCTGTCCTTTCTGTCTTCCGAGGCTCTGTTATCCAAGTCATGCTTGGTCCCGTTTCTCTGTTCCGCCTCCTTCTCTTTGTGGGCCTTGCTGAGGCGGCCTACAGCAAGAGGAACCCCAAACCTGAGATGACTCTCGGACTGAGAGGGGCGGGGGGCATGGAAGCTTTCGGTGAACTTTCAAGCCAAGTTCCAAAAAGCACAGCAGTTAGATAAGGGCTGATGTCAGGAATCTGTACCACTATCTGTCAGCTCCTACTGGAGGAAATCTCCTCAGGGGAAGAGCGAGATCTCCCAGAAACCAAGGGCGCCCCAGAGCGGTCACTGTCACCAGGCCAGAAGGAGCATGGGCCCACAGGAGAGAGGGCTGCACATCCATCCCTGCCAGGTGGAGGGGACTCTGCCTCTGAGGCTGAGCAATCCCATGGCCCCCAGGAGCATCGTCATCTCAAGTGACAGGCCAGTAGGGCTCCTGTGAGAAGGAGTGCTCGCTTGCAAGGAAAGGACTCCTCAGGAGAAAGGAACTCCTCCAGAGTAGGCCTCTGACCAGAGAGCTCTAATGTCCTGCAGCTGAGCCCTTGGTGGGGCAGCAGGCTTTGGTGTTAACCACCTTTAGTGTCTGCCTAGCCAGTCCCAGAAATGACCCCGTTCTTCCAGCTCCTGTGCCTTCTACTTTGCCTCCCGGACTTTGACCTTTGGACTCCTTCTTGACTCTGCTTCTGCACTGTGTAACGTATCTGACTGCTTAACTGTGTATTGACCTCTGCCTGCCATCTCAACCACTCTTGCGTTCGCCTGCCCCCCTCATCTGGCTGCTGGCCTGTGCGTTGACCTTCGCTTGCTATCTTGACCGCTCTGGCCTAGCCTGAGCCCCACTGGACTGAAACCTGCAGGCTTGAGCCTTTGCTGGCTTCATTGCCTTGCTTCTTGGTCAGCCCCTTCACTCAAGAGTCTGCTGCAGTCAACGCAGGACACTCTCCACCAGGCCCCCGAAGCAGAAATGAAGGTGACAAGGCCTCTTGGGCTTGGATGATGACATTAGGGAAAAGAGCTCCAACTTACTTAGATCTTTGGCCAGCTTATCATATTCCTTCTGTGTCACAGGCCGAACTCCATGCTGGCTCACAGTCACTGTTCTGCCACCGATGGCCAATTGTACCATGACGCGAGCGTTGTCTCCATCGACACCTTCAATCTATGGAAGACAAGTGGGCAGCAGCGCCCGGCAATGGTCAGCGAGGGAGGCGAAAGTCAAGAAGCAGCATGGGAAAGAAGCGGCCTTCCCCAAACTGGTGCCCTCCAGGTGTTTTGGACTTCAGCTCCCGTCAGCCTCAGCTAGCATGGCCAATGATCAGGAATGCTGGCAGTCATCGTCCAAAACATCCGGAAAGCATCAGGTTGGGGAAGGCGAGGATGGAGTATCTCTTGCTCTTAGTCCGTAACAGCAGTAATCGTGCCAAATAAAGCTAAGCCTCCACTAGAAACTGGTTTCAAACTGATTTAACTATCAAGAACTCCTCGCCTCCAAAACAAACACTAGGCATCACGGCTTTCCAAAACGGATGCCGGAACCCAAAGGATCTGCAGTACATGAACTGCAGTTCCCAGGCGATCTTGGGAGGACCAGAGATTCAGAACGTGCAGACTGCGCTCTCTCTCCCAGAGTGGAGAAAAGACAGGCAGACATAGGTGACTGTGTGTGGGGTGGCTTAATGGCCCTTGCCCATACTGCAGACCAGACATTAGAAAAAAGGTGCGCCCCCAAGGGGTCTGCAAGCAGGGATTCGGAAACTGAGCCTGTGCGTCGCGCAGCACCCTTGCATCAACACTGCTGTTGCAAGGCTCATCACCAGATGCCTGCCCAATGGCATGAAGACTGAGAGGCAGCTGGGAAGGATCAAGTTTTGTCCCCATACAGACGGCTACCCAGATCAATGGGAGGATTCCACAGTGTGCCAAGAGGCATCAAAGACAGGGATCCCAGGGGCACAACAACCCCCTGACAAACCAGCTCTACCAGCCCTCCGCCTGTCCGTCAGTAAGGTGGCAGCATCCAGCCAGCCATGCGACACAGAACAAGGCCTGTGGGTGGATCTATTCTCTGCCTTTGGATTCAGTCAAGCTGCGCATAAATGCCGAATTGGGCAGGAATGGAGGCGCTGGTTAGGCCTTCCCTCGCAATTGCCCATACCTCTGTAGGGCCCCCCCACTCCTCCCCACTTCCAGAACCCTAACAATAGGGGCTGCTTACACACTGGTATGAGCCCAAGCTGGAAAAAAGAGTCATTCCAGGGAAGCCACCACTCACCTTTCCGTACAGCTCCTTGTGAGGCCCGGCCTCGATGAAGACCGCACCGCCTGAAACCAATCCCAGTGGCTCATCCTTGCTCTTCGAAGGCTCCTCACCTGGCTTCAGGGGCCGCCGGGGTCCCGAGGGCTGCAAATCCTGGGCCGCTGAGCGGTCTGCTCCCAGGCCCAGGCCCTTGGGCCGGAGGCGGTTCTCTGGGGGCTTCACATCCCTAGAAGAGATGGGTTGGGTGAAAGGGAAGAAACCACATTGACCCTGGGGCAGCATTTCCACCCGCAAGAACACAAACCGATGGGGTCTAATGGAGAGAGCGCCCTGGACAGACATGGAAACCTCGGGTTCAAATCCTGGCCCAGCCACGACTCACTGGGGAAAAGACTCTCATCAAAGGAATTTGGAGTTTGCAAGCATTTTTATATGCACTTTTAAAAAAAGAGTTGAGAGCAGCTGATACGAAATAATTTAAATCAACCTGATGCCCTCCAGAGATTTTGGAGTTTCACTCCCATCAGACCCAGCCAGCAGGGCCAATGGGCAAGAATGCTGGGAGTTGTAGTCCAGATCTCAAAAGATCTGGAGGGCACGCGGTAGGGAAGGCTGGTTTAAACCAATGCCACTTTTTAACTGCAGTTAGCAAAATATATGCAAGGCATTTTCTCTGCCAGGAGGGGGGGGGGTGTTGAGAAAATGCCCCCTCTTTAATGAGCTTCCGCTGTGCATTAAAAACATGGTTGTTCAGGCAGGCATTTGGGGTGGGTTAGGGTATTTTAGAAAATGTTTTTATTGTAGAATTTTATTGTTTTAAACTGTTTTATTATATGCTGTACATCGCCCAAAGTGGCTGGGTGACCAGCCAGATGGGCGATTAATAAATTTAATAAATAAAATAAGTAATAAAAATTCATGAGCACACAGCCAGAGATGTTGTCAAAGCTTTTACTGCAGCCCATCATCCAGTAAGTTCAGCAACCCACTTTTTCCATTTAGAATGCCAGTCCACTCTCTCCAGCAACCTGCTACAGTAGATTTTCTCAATGCTGTTCCCGCTGCCCACTTGCTTCTCTTCCTCTTGCCTCCCCCATGGCTGCCTAAGACTGCAGCCAAATTCGACTCAGTACAATGTCAGCCTCACTGGCTTTCCTAAATAAATGTGCTTTATGATGCTTGTGGAAATCCGTGAAGTCTGACAGGCCTCCCTTGGGAACATATCCCATAACCTCAGTCCTTTACCAAGAACGCCTCGCTGGACCTTACTTGGTGCAAAAGTGCGGCTATTAGCAAGGATGTATGGCCTTTGTTAAATCCATTCCATCTGTGTTTTGTGGACAGACAGACATCTTTCGTTATGTCAGCAGCTCGTTGATGGAATTGGATTTTGTTTTTTACCAGATTTTCATTCAATTTCCGCTAATGTGCATTAGTGCAAATGCACATTCATTAATGTAAATTAGTGCAAAAGTTGAAAACCAGTCAGTAAGTCCACATGCCTCAGAAAAAGCCATCCAGATTCATATAAAAGAGTCGCATTCATAGCAATCCGAACTCATTTGAATCTGTTGCCGATTTCTCCGACATCCCTAGCTATTAGCCACATGTTCCCAGACAATTCTGAGCCAGATGGCCTTGTATGGAAGAGGTGCTCCTTCAGGAATTTATTCTTTCAGCAATACTCCTCTGACTACCCGTCGCTGGCAGCCTTGCAGTCCGAGTTGGAGCCTGCCCATTCTAGAGGTTTAGAACCAATAACAGTAACACCACAGTTCAATACAACCAGCCTGCAGAACATCCATTAATACACTATAACAGATTTAAAGTTACTCCACATCTGCTTAACAAGCTTCGTAGTCCTTGTTTAAGCTGCCACACTTGACTTGCCATGAGAAGGGGGTGGGGGGCTTTTCCACAACTGTAAACCAGCCCACCCCCCATGCCTTTCTCTATGTCTTGGTGAGATCTGACTTGCCACTGAAGAATCACTGTCCTTGCTACATGAGCCACTGAGCTTGAGATTTAAGCCCAAATTCTCCCAGGTATATATGCCAGCTATGGGTGCCTCAAGCTATCAGGGACAAGTGGCTCTCTGCTTCAGTTCCCCAACTATAATATGGGAATATGAACAGAGAGCTGCCTCATGTGGCCAAGATTAACAAGAAAGTAGAAATCTGTTGTTAAGTCGTGTCCGACTCTTCGTGACCCCATGGACCATAGCACACCAGGCCTTCCTGTCCTCCGCTCTCTCCCCGAGTGTGCTCAAGTTCATATTCATTGCATCGGTGATGCTATCTAGCCATCTCATCCTCTGCCGTCCCCTTCTCCTTTTGCCTTCAGTCTTTCCCAGCATCAGGGTCTTTTCCAGAGAGTTTTCTCTTCGCATTAGGTGGCCAAAATATTTGAGCTTCAGCTTCAGTATCTGTCCTTCCAATGAGCACTCAGGGTTGATTTCCTTTAGGATTGACTGACTGGACCTCCTTGCAGTCCAGGGGACTCGTAAGAGTCTTCTCCAGCACCACAGTTCGAAAGCATCAATTCTTCGGCGCTCTGCCTTCCTTATAGTCCAGCTCTCACAGCCATACATTACTACTGGGAAAACCATAGCTTTGATTAGACGGACCTTTGTCGGCAAGGTGATGTCTCTGCTTCTTACTATGCTGTCTAGGTTGGCCATAGCTTTCCTCCCAAGGAGCAAGCGTCTTTTAATTTCATGGCTGCAGTCACCGTCTGTGGTGATCTTGGAGCCCAAGAAAATAAAATCTGTCACTGCTTCCATTTCTTCCCCTTCTATATGCCAGGAAGTGATGGGGCCAGATGCCATGATCTTAGTTTTTTTAATGTTGAGTTTCAAACCAGCTTTTGCACTCTCCACTTTCACCCTCAACAAGAGGCTCTTTAGATCCTCTTCGCTTTCTGTCATTAGGGTGGTATCGTCTGCATATCTGAGGTTCTTGATAATTCTCCTGGCCATCTTAATTCTGACCTGTGATTCGTCCAACCCAGCGTTTCTCATGATGTACTCTGCATGTAAGTTAAATAAGCAGGGCGACAATATGCAGCCTTGTCGTACTCCTTTCCCAATTTGGAACCAATCGGTTGTTCCATGTCCGGTTCTTACCGTTGCTTCTTGACCCTCGTACAGGTTTCTCAGGAGACAGGTAAGGTGGTCTGGTACTCCCATCTCTTTCAGAATTTGCCAGAGTTTGTTGTGATCCACACAATCAAAGGCTTTAGCGTAGTCAATGAAGCAGAAGTAGACGTTTTTCTGGAATTCTCTTGCTTTCTCCATGATCCAGCGAATGTTGGTGATTTGATCTCTAGTTCCTCTGCCTCTTCGAAACCCAGCTTGTACTTCCGGTAGTTCTCGGTTCACATGCTGCTGAAGCCTAGCTTGTAGGATTTTGAACATAACCTTGCTGGCATGTGAAATGAGCGCAATTGTACGGTAGTTTGAACACTCTTTGGTGTTGCCCTTCTTTGGAATTGGAATGTAAACTGACCTTTTCCAGTCTTGTGGCCACTGTTGTGTGTTCCAAATGTGTTGGCATATTGAGTGCAGCACTTTAACAGCATCATCTTTTAGGATTTTAAATAGCTCAGCTGGAATACCGTCATCTCCGTTAGCTTTGTTGTTAGTAATGCTTCCTAAGGCCCACTTGACTTCACTCTCTAGGATGTCCGGCTCAAGTTCAGTGAGTGCACTATCATGGCTATCTGGGACATTCAGATCTTTCCTGTATAGTTCTTCTGTGTATTCTTTCCACCTCTTCTTAATCTCATCTGCTTCTGTTAGGTCCCTGCCTTCTTGGTCCTTTATCATGCCCGTCTTTGCACAAAACGTTCCCTTGAGATCTCTAATTTTCTTGAAAAGATCTCTAGTCTTTCCCATTCTATTGTTTTCTTCGATTTCTTTGCATTGTTCATTTAAGAAGGTCTCTTGTCTCTCCTTGCTATTCTCTGGAAATCCGCATTCAGTTGGATATATCTTCCCCTTTCTCCCTTGCTTTTCACTTCCCTTCTTTCCTCAGCTACTTGTAAAGCCTCATCAGACAGCCACTTGGCTTTCTTTTTCTTTGGGATGGATTGAGTTGCTGCCTCCTGAACAATGTTACGGACCTCCGTCCGTAGTTCCTCAGGCACTCTGTCTATCAGGTCTAATCCCTGAAATCTATTCGTCATCTCCACTGTATATTCATCAGGGATATGATTTAGGTCATACCTGAATGGTTTAGTAGTTTTCCCTATGTTCTTCAGTTTAAGCTGAAATTTTGCGATAAGAAGCTCATGATCTGAGCCACAGTCAGCTCCAGGTCTTGTTTTTACTGACTGTATAGAGCTTCTCCATCTTTGGCTGCAAAGGACATAATCAATCTGATTTCAATATTGATCATCTGGTGATGTCCATGTGTAGAGTCGCCTCTTGTGCTGTTGGAAAAGAGTGTTTGCTATGATCAGCGTGTTCTCTTGGCAAAACTCTATTAGCCTTTGTCCTGCTTCACTTTGTACACCAAGGCCACGCTTGCCTGTTATCCCGGTGATTTCTTGACTTCCTACTTTGGCATTCCAATCCCCTATGATGAAGAGGACATCTTTTTTTGGTGTTAGTTCTAGAAGGTGTTGTAGGTCTTCATAGAACCGATCAACCTCAGCTTCTTCGGCATCAGTGGTTGGGGCATAGACTTGAATTACTGTGATGTTGAATGGTTTGCCTTGGATACATACTGAGATCATTCTATCGTTTTTGAGATTGTACCCCAGTACTGCTTTTCCCACCCTTTTGTTGACTATGAGTGCTACTCCATTTCTTCTAAGGGATTCTTGGCCACAATAGTAGATATGATGGTCACCTGAATTAAATTCGCCCATGCTTGTCCATTTTAGTTCGCTCATTCCCAAGATGGCAAGATTGAACATCGACATCTCACGTTTGACCACCTCCAGCTTACCTTGATTCATTGATCTTACATTCCAAGTTCCTAAACAATATTGTTCTTTACAGCATCGGATTTTCTTTTCACCACCCGACACATCCACAGCTGAGTGTCCTTTCGGCTTTGGCCCAGGCGCTTCACTCTTTCTGGCGCTACTTGGAAAGACCCTCTGCTCTTCTCCAGTAGTATATTGGACACCTTCCGACCTGAGGGGCTCATCTTCCGGCGTCATCTCTTTTAGCCTTGTGATATGTTCCACGGGGTTTTCTTGGCAAGAATACTGGAGTGGGTTGCCATTTCCTTCTCCAGTGGACCACATTTTGTCAGAACTCTCCGCCATGACCTGTCCGTCTTGGGTGGCCCAGCATGGCATAGCTTATGGCTTCACTGAGTTACGCAAGCCCCTTCGCCACAACAAGGCAGTGATCCATGAAGGGGAAAGTAGAAATATAGGAGTAAAAATCCAGAAAGGTGGAAACAGATATCTGAAGCTCAGCACAACTACATTCCCTTCCTCTCCCTTCCTTTTAATAAGTCTCCCACTGCCAACATTTAGAGTGTAAGATCCTTGGGGCAAGGGCCTATCTTTTCTGCCTAGCTTAATCTGAAAAATGGTGGGATTCAGACATAGTAGTACTTCTGAATCTACTGCCTCCACCGCCTCTGGACACTTACTGCTTGAAGGTCCGCCCGATGCCCTCGCCTGCCTTCCAGCCCATGCCCTTCAGCATGGCAAGGCCATAGGCCTCCACTGGCACCTCCTCATAATCTGCCTCGGTTGACTATGGAGGGAGAGAGAAAGAAAGGGAGGGGGAAAAGGACAGGCATTAAATACTCCAGGCCAGGAGATCAGATGGTTGTCCAGAGCGAGGCACCATTACTCTCTTACCGATTCCGGGCGAAGGCTCACATCCACTTTCTCTCCCTCCTCATAGCCATCGGGCACGCGGTTCTGCACGAGGAGAGGAATGGCAAATGCGGGATCCACCTTGGTGCCACTCTCCCATTGCTCCTGTGACTTCTTGGACTCTGGATTGGAAGAAGGTACAAATTAGCCAAAGCAGAAGCAACATGCCACAGGGTTAAATCAGAGCCAAATATTCCTTCCTATGGCCAGGGGTGGTAGATGGCAGAGCTGCTTGCCAAATCCAAGGGGATCTGGATGCTTGCTGATGCTTTGAAGACAAAGATTCCAGCCCAGCCATGTGAAAGTATCTGTGGAGGAATAACCAAGGGTTTTACGGGTGGCTGCTCGCTCCTTGCTTCAGCTGCTCAACTGCCCGTCCCCTGCCCTCTCCCCTCTAGAGCTTGACCCTTGCCCTGGGAAGGGTGTCCAAGGCAAGAGGCAGCACAGACACATCCCTAGGCTTGGCTTCTAGCCACAGCAGGCAGCCCCTCACCTTGATCTTGGGGCCTCGGGGAGCGGTGAGGAACTGTATGCACACTTAGCCTCCCGATGCAGACGGAAGTCAAGAACAGCGATGGATGTCCCCTCACCCAGCCTTCCCCAACCTGGGACCCTCCAGATGTGTCAGACTACAACTCCCAACCAGCAGGGATGTCAGGAGTTGTAGTCCAACAGATCTGGAGGGCGCCAGGCTGGGGCTGGCCGGGCTGGCCCCAGGAGAGCAGCAAGGGATCTGTAACATGCGCACTCTCCATTCCCCTTCTGTATCCCTGAAGGCAAAAAAGGAAGGGATTTACTGCAGCAGCAGCCTAACGTTGGGGCAACTGGCCTCGACTCCGGGGTCACAGAGCAGCATGAAGCCAGCTACGCAGGTGGCTTTGCTTTTCCCTTTTGTGACTTAAAGCATTAGTATCACGTGAAAGCCACTGATACTCACAGTGGGTTAGCACCAAATTATAGACACAAACTAAGTGTCAGGGTTGCCTCTGAGCACACAGAGTGGCAGAGCAGTTCAGATTCTGAGGAAGAGCTGCTAAATGGGGAGGAGGAACTTTCCCAGGCTTCAGCTGGACGGAGAGAGGCACAGGCACAGCTGGACGGAGAGAGCCCCCCTTCTCACATCCCTGTGATAGATAACCAACAGGGGGAAGCGGGGGCAGGAGAACCTGAACTTGTAGACGCCAGGTGCAAGCACAAGAGGGAGATAGCAGGGGCAGAGCTTAGACGGTCGGCCCGACTGGCTCGGCGACAACAGCTACATCTAGAGGTGTCATAGGAGAGAGGGAGATCTTCCCCTCCCACCCCCTAAGTTGGGATAGTTTGCCGCCTTTTCCCAAACAGTGGTCAATTTCGTAGCTTCCCTTTGAACTCCTTGAAGGCTTTTCCTTTGTAGTCTGGGAGTCACTAGCAATTTGCATCTGTATACCTCATTAGACCCCTTTATGGATCACTGCCTTGTTGTGGCGAAGGGGCTTGCGTAACTCAGTGAAGCCATAAGCTATGCCGTGCAGGGCCACCCAAGACGGACAGGTCATGGCAGAGAGTTCTGACAAAATGTGGTCCACTGGAGAAGGAAATGGCAACCCACTCCGGTATTCTTGCCAAGAAAACCCCATGGAGCGTATCACAAGGCTAAAGGAGGACAGATACTGAAGCTAAAGCTCAAATATTTTGGCCACCTAATGCGAAGAGAAAACTCACTGGAAAAGACCCTGATGCTGGGAAAGATTGAAGGCAAAAGGAGAAGGGGATGGCAGAGGATGAGATGGCTAGAAAGCATCACCGATGCAATGGATATGGACTTGAGCACACTCCGGGAGAGAGCGCAGGACAGGAAGGCCTGGCGTGCTGTGGTCCATGGGGTCACGAAGAGTCGGACATGACTGAACGACTGGACAACAACAACCTCATTAGAATAAATGGATTAAAGCTGTGGAAATAAAAGCCTCTTTGTGTTTTGATTTGGCTTTTAGAGTTCTCAGCGGGGCAAAAAGGGAATCCTGACACTAAGGTGTGCGTTGTTATGCTTCACATATACAGTCACCAAAAGCCAGAGAATGCCTCCATTCAGCTCTCAGCAAGCTTTCCACCCCCCACCCCACACACACTGCTGGTACATCCACAAGGGGAAAAGGTGGGTGTGAGAGAGGGATGTACGATGACCAGTATCAAAGGTAAATAGCTGACTGGAGCTGCTGCAAGGAAGAAGGCCACTGCATCCGGCCTTTGGTGTTTGCACAGAGGGAAATATATCCAAAACATGAGGAAGAAGAATGAAGTGGAGCAGAGGGACATCGAGGATAAAGCTATCAACGGCTGCTAGTCCTGATGGCTATATGCTTCCCCCAGTATCAGAGGCAGTGGGCCTATGTACACCAGTTGCTGGGAACAGGGATGGGAGGGTGCTGTTGCCTTCCTGTCCTGCTTGTGGGTTTCCAGTGGGCAGCTGGTTGGCCGCTGTGTGAACAGAATGCTGGCCTAGATGGACCCTTGGCCTGCTCCAGCACAGCTCTTATGTTCTTATGACATCTGAACAAGAGGAACAGAGGAAAAAAAAGCAGTGGCCAATTGTATGTGGAAGGCAGAAGAGACAAGAAGACACTGGAAGTGCCTTGAGAATGGGTCAACAGGCTTTGTGACGGACGGGAATAAGAGACGCTCATCAGGTGAGGAATGGGCACTCCTGATCTCAGCTCCACATCTTTGGAGTGCTCCCAAACATTCATGCTGCAACAGTGGCCGGAAGTGTGCTCCATCGACTCCGCTGACGCCTTCACATAGCCTCTAAGTTAGGCAGCTACAGTCTGTCTTACCACGTTACCGCAATGACAAATGGAGAAAAAGAAAGTGACCTGCCCTGGCTGTTAGGGATGGAAAAGGCTGCAATTCTAAAATAAAAAGGGCGACCAGGGAGTTCTCACCTTCAATGAGCTCTCTGACGGCTTGCGCCTCAACACCGTTGATCCCATCCTGCTCCTGTACGGGTGCAGAGCCCACCGGCTTCTTCCACTGGTTCTTCTGGATCAGGGGAATAACAAGTTCTTTTGGTTGCGGGGCTGGCCGAACACTGTAGAGGAGAGAGCATGTGCCAATTAAAACCATGGACAGGGCTTGTCAGCCTGTATACAGAAGCCGAGGGGCAAAATATTGAGAAGCTTCATCCCCCAGCATATGATAAAAACACTGCTTTTATCATATGCTGGGCAGGAGAAAGAGTTCAAAGAAAACCACTTTGAACAAAACATACTGGTAGACTCAAGACTCATGGATTCATGGTCTACAGACTCAGATATTCCGTGCCATCACAAATACACCCATAGCAATCTCGGCACACAGGAAGAATTTCACAACCCTACAGACTCTTCTCAGTCTGCCTGCACGTCCCTACACATTGCAAGGGAGCCTGGGAAGTAAGAAATGCTTACTGATCCTGTGCAAGTGACCACTAAAAGCAATACAGTTAATGGGAAATGCATCTACTATACTTGCTGAAAAGACAGGCAAGTAACACCATTGCACTTACAATGAGATTAATGGTTGTCCTTTACTACGCAACGTTCACATTCCACAGAACACAATGAATGCCTGTTACTTGCATCATGACCCCTTATCACCCTTCCATCCATTCCTGAAGTGTAGGTTGTAAGCTCATCAGAGCAATCTTCTCTAGCTCTGAATTGGAGCAGGAAGCCCTGACTAAACATAGGGCTGCAAGCTGAAAATGACGAAATGTCTCATGCAGCACCTATGACAAACTAGTCCTTACTTAGATGGGAAACTTGTGTCTGGGAGGCACCACTCCAGGCAAGCACTCACATGACTGAATGCTCTTCTGTGAAATTAAGGGTGCGACCCTATGTACGTTTAGACAGAAAAAAGCCTTATAATTCCCTGTATCCCTCCAACTGGCTGGAGCATGCTGGGAATTGTAGGACTTTTTTTTTCTGTCTAAACATCCATAGAATTGCACCCTAAAGACAACAACTGGAACAGCCCATCACAAAGAAAACTACCACCCCAGGAAAACTAGAAAACTAGTCTTTCCCTTAGGAAAGACTAAGGGAGAACACCTTCTCCCAGACATGTTAGTTTTCCATATGCAGGGATTTATTTCTTTATAAATAAATCAGTTTCTGTTACTTATTTATCTTTGTTGTAGGTACAATTGTTCGTTAATGGAGCATTTTAACAGTGACTTCTAATACTTTGGCACGTAAACCGCTCGAAAGATTTTGTTATATTAAGCGGCATACAAGCATTAGTGATAAATAAATTGTAACAAGTTATTACGAAGAAGCATAATAATGTGAGGCAATAAGTCGGAGGTGGTACATTCCAGACAGAGGGTTACCGCAGCCTCCCCCGACCTGGTGGGCTCCAGATGTGCTGGACTACAACTCCTAGCATCCCCAGCCAGCTGGGAATGATAGAAGCTGTAGTCCAACGCATCTGGAGCCCGCCCGGTTGGGAAGGCTGACTTACCGCCTCAGTCCGCAGAACTAAGCCCCGGCCACGGAGCAGCCGCCGCGCCAGATCCCTGTCTGTCCGCCCTCCCGCCCGCCCATCCCCGCGGCGCTCACGCCCCAGCCAGCAACCCCAAGGGGGCGAGTGAGCCGCCTCTGCTCGACGCATGCGCGGTAAACCCCGCACCTCTGCAATTCTCGCCCCTCAATGGCGGAGAGGAAATCGGGCTCCTGCTTCGGCTCGCTGCCATCCTGCCCAGTCACGAAAAGAAACCGCCTCCGCCCGGTTGTTCGGGTGAAGCCGAACGACACCGGAGCAGCCGCAGGTCCCGCTGGCTTCTCAGCACCCTCCGCCATCTTCTTCTCACTTCCTTGTCCCACCCCCGCTTCCGTCCGCGTCGTTCGTTGGCATCATGGGAGACGAAGTGCTTAAGACCCTCCTGCTCCCATCGGGCGTCTCAAGCGGAGGACGCACAACGACAACAACTCCCGCGGTGCAACGCGGGTTCCCAGTCAATGAGGCTGAAAATACCGCAACTCCCATAGATCTTTGCGAGGACTCCAGTACGTGGCGCAAGCGCAGCGATCTGGGAGACGGCCGGTGTCTAAGCTGCGCATGTGCCGCGTCTGCGGAGCTGTTCCGCCTAATCCGCCTCGCGCGCGCAAGATCGTCATCAGCCGCCTCGCGGCGCGGCGCTTACCGGCAGCCCCCCTCCCCCCTCCGAGGACAGTCAAGAGCCGCTTGCCTCGCCCGAGTTTCTTCTGGTATTCGTGAGGGTTATTTCCAAGGCAAAGGGAGCTTTCTCACGCTGCGGGAGCTGTTTGCATTGCGACCCACGCGTAGGGCGGCCATGTGTCCAGTGGAGGCTGGTGCAAAATAGGTGCAGCACCTCGGATGGCTCCTTTAGCGTTTTGGCTGAAACCCGGTGTGGATGCACAGCCGCACTGAAATCGGAGCCACCAGCCTCCGCTGCATGTGCCCTCCGCTACAGAGGACCGTTCTCCATCAGCCCCAGCCAGCCTGGCCAATGGCTAGGAATGCTGGGAGTTGTAGTCCATGACGTGTGGAGGGCCCCAAGTTGTGGGCAGGCTGCTCCAGGGAGGGTTCCCCCGTGCATTCCGTGGGAGGTGGCAACCATTTTGATATCACGCGTGAGTGAGCCAGTTGCTGCCTTCTTCCCTCATGACTGGTCTGCCTGCTTCCAGTCTGTGGGATGTAACAAGCCAGTTGAGGTTCTTGGCTGGCACAGTGGCAAAGCAGGTAACGGACGAGTCCTTCTCTCGCATCCAGATTCGTGAGGATGGGCCGTTCCTCCAAGGACAAGCGGGACATTTACTACCGCCTGGCCAAGGAAGAGGGGTGGCGAGCCCGTAGTGCGTTCAAACTTCTGCAGCTGGACGAGGAATATCACTTGTTTCAAGGTGCGTCTGAAAACAGACTCCCAAATTACGTTGCCGGTTGCACGAGTGCATTTTGTGTTGTCTCGTGTAAGCGTTTGGATGAGCACTGTGCCCCCGACTTCTTAGGTTTGAGGCTTGGCCACAGAAGCTGTGAAGTGGAATATGAATGCTTTTGCTTTGGTATCTCCTATAAAAGGAGGGCTGGCTTCCAGCTGATTACACCCTTTCTCAGACGCTGTTGATCCTATTTTGTGGACTTAATGCTGCAACAGAGAATAGACTTGACAGGCTGGTCCCTTCTTTCTCATGCCTTGGAACCTGGGCCTCCCACATCACATGTTCACTAGAGGGCAGCGTTTGCCGCTGAATTGGCAGTTAGTGTGAAAGGAGGTTGCCTTTGAACATGTGCAGAGTGCTGTTTGTTCACAAAGACACTAATCTGGGATGCAGAGGCAGGGCCTCCAGGTGTAGCCTTCAGCAAAGTTAGAGCACTCACTTTTTACAAATTAATGCTGCTGTTCTCTAATCAGGAAGGGAAGCCAGGAGTCCCTCCCTTTACTTAGGGAGGTGGTGGGCTCTCCCACACTGCAGGCATTCAAGATGAGGCTGGACAGCCATCTGTCAGGGATGCTCTGACTTGGATTCCTGCATTGAGCAGAGGGTTGGACTCGATGGCCTTGTAGGCCCCTTCCAACCCTACTATTCTAAGATTCTTCTCTTGCAGTGATTATCCCTGATCTGCTTTGGTCTTTTTCAGGTGTCTCTAGGGCCGTGGATCTCTGTGCAGCTCCAGGGAGCTGGAGTCAAGTTCTGAGCCGAAAGCTCAAGTAAGCAAACAACTTGGAGGAAGCGTCTGTAGTGAGTCGCAGCCCAGGAACAAATGGAGGTTAATCCTAATACTTTCCCTCTCTTTCCTTCCCTCCACAGAGGAGAAGACACTAAAAACTCATCTGTCAAAATAGTGGCTGTCGATTTGCAAGCCATGGCTCCGTTGCCAGGAGTTATTCAGATCCAGGGGGACATCACCAAGGTATGTGCTACCCTGTGCAGTCTAGGATGAAATCAACCCTGAGTTCTGCCTCCACTCCAGCCTAGAGCAGAATAAGAGGCCTACCCAGTGAAGAGCCCCTTTGCCCACATACACCCCCCTCTCTGTTCCCAGGTCTCGACAGCCCAGGAGATCATTTGCCATTTTGAGGGGCAGCCAGCTGACCTAGTGGTGTGTGACGGAGCCCCTGATGGTAGGTGAGAACAACAACTTCCAGTCCCATCTGGGATCGGGATCTCTGCTGGCTGACATTAGCTTTAGAGGAAATGAGGAAAAGCTGCCTTGATGGCTGTTTCCCTTATTGTTGCAGTGACTGGACTCCATGACATAGACGAGTACATTCAGGCCCAGCTGTTGCTTGCCGTGAGTATCTCCTGGGGTGTTTATTTTTCACGTGTAATGACCAAGCTCAACCACAAGGGGTGCCCTGGGGTCCTCAGGCAAATGCAATAAGGTGGTGGCCCACCCTCAGTGAAGAGTTGCCCAGACTGCCTCAGATCTGGGAGCTTTGTAGCGGACAGGTCCAGCTTCAGATTTTGAGGGGGCCCTGGGCAGGCCATCCTTGGGGCTCCCCAGCACCCAACTGACCCTTCGGCACCGACGCCCACCAGCTCAGAGCGCAACACTGGTTGGGCTTCTCGGTGGTGGCAGCACGGCTGCTGCAGCCACCAGCCTCCTCCTCACTCTCACAGGGGCTCACCAGGCACTGCTGCTGGGTAAGCCCACTTGCTTGCAAGCATGAGGCTGCTGGGGAAGGGATGGGCGGCCGCGGCCTCCCCCTCATGTCTGCCCAGGTGCAGCCGCTCAGCTCCCAGCCCGTGACAGCGCTGTGGGTGCTACTTCCAGGCAAGGGAGCATGAGGGGCGTCTGGGGGCTGCAGGAGCAGCACCACCAGGGGCCCAAGTGGTGGTAGGCACTGGAGGGAGGCAGGCAGGCACGGCACCAACCCCAGCAGACCCCACCAGGGCATGTGGGCCCCAGCAAATGTCCTACTATGCTGGGTGCTGACATGGGCCCTGATATCGGACAGTAGCATATCGATCTCTTCGCCACCATTTGATTTCCCAGAAGGAACAGTCTGCCATTGGCTCCTCTGACAGCAGCCCCAGGGAGATCGGGACCAGTGCCTGATGCATAGACCTCCAAGGTTGAGCTGCATGGCACCATGAGACCGGGGCCGTCCCAGATGCAACAGCAAAAATGGGTATTCAGCAAAATAGTCAGCATCCAGATCAGAATCTCCACTTTCCTCCTCTTCTTCTTTTTTTAAAAAAGCATGCTTTGGCTCTTGTGGCTGTGAAAACAGGCTTACTGTTGTGCAAGCCATCTCTAGTGAAATCTCACAATATAATCTCTCAGTTGTAGAATTGGGCTTTCTTAATACAGGACATTGATTTTTGCGCTTGTAACACGTGTATATATTACATACACGTGCACTGCCCTGGCTAGCAGAGGAAACCGAAGGGGTCTTAAGCTGGAAGGTGGCTAAGCCCTGGATGCCAAGTGCTCAGCAGCTGATTCCACGAAGCAAACCTATCTTTCTCCTAATGGGCAGGTCTTAATCCCCCACCCCACCCTGCAATCAACTAAAAAAGAGGGGGTTGTCTGAGGCTTAGTTCTCACTGAAGGGGTAAGCCTGGAGCTGGGATGTACCACCTCACACTGGAGGGGGCTCACGTGTTCCTCCATAGATAAAACAAAATTCCTCCACAGAGAAATCCATATGAATGTTCCCCCATCCAAAAAATAAAATCCCTCCACATAGAAATCTAGACCTCAGGAAGATGGCTCTAGCCTAGTCTCCTCTCTGTCATGGTAGTTTTCTATGTGGAGGTGTGGGTTTTCGTACCATCTGGAGGAGCATTTTGTCATGTCAGCCTCTACCCACAGACTGAGAGCTTGTACAGCTGAGACATCAGTTTACCAGCTTAATGAGAGCTCGGCCTGAGATCCTCCATTTGGTGCTCATGCGTGGGGTGGTTGAAGAGTGCCAGTGGGTGAAGGGGAGATTTGCGTACAACTCCTTAGATATCTAGGGCATGGTGAATGTTGCTATTCAGTCTGCTTTATTCGCAGTGGCTCCTTGTTTGTGGAGAGAAAGAAAATAAGGCCCTTTCTTCTTAATCTAGGTTTCTTTTCTTGTCCAAATTGTCATGGAGAGCCGATGTTCCCCATGTGCCCTGCTGCAGAGACACCTTCTGCATCTCAGTGCCAAAAAAGCTTTACCTTAAATCAGCTTGCATTTTGCATTCCTGGGCATAAATTCTTTTCTTCTGATTCTTCTAGGCCCTGAACATCACTACGCATGTGCTAAAAAGAGGAGGAACTTTTGTAGCAAAGGTGAGCTGTGCAGGTGACCAGGGAAGAGTGAATGGGTACAGCCATGCCCCCTTAGCTGTAGTCAAGACAGGGCTGGGTGCTGTGGGCCCAGCACCTCACCAAAGCAGTCACCCTGCAGTAGTTTTCCAACACCAGTGATCTCATCAAACTGGTCACCTGAGCCTACATTCTATAGCAGGGGTGGGCAGAAGGCTGATCTCCAGGTATTTGGAACTTCAACTCCCCAAAGCCTCTGCCAGCATAGCCAATAGTTAGGAATGCTGGGAGTTGATGTCCCAAACATTTGGAGGTCTACTTTCTGCCTGCTCCTTTTCTATGGTGCTGCAGCGTGGGATGGGACTCAGTGGTGATGTCCATTCCGTGAACCCACTGAGACATCCAGCTGCTCTGGGAGAGGTTTACCTGGGTTGCCAGTGGGCCAAGAGCCAGGGGGTACATCAAGATCTAGGACAGCAACAGGGTAGCTTGGAAGTTGCTCCAGCAAAGGTGAGAGCTCCACTGAGCCCTTTAGGCAGTTGGGAGCACCTTCTGGCCCTCCAGAGGTTGTTGGACTGTAACTCCTATCATCCCTCACCATTGGCTTTACCGACTAGGGCTGATGGGCGTTGCCGTCCAACGACATCTGAAGTTGCTCATCCCTGCCATAAGGACTGCGGTGCTATCGTTTCTAAACTCTGCCCCACAGTTGCTATAAGAAGAGATCTTAAAGGGGCAGCACTGTGGTTTGTAGCCTCCAATGGCACTGGAAAGCCTGCTGGGAGTGGGTGATGGCCTTGTGGGGTAAGGTCTCAGAGCAGGAGCTTCAGGCTCACTGCTGGTGCTATTGGAGTCACTGAGCTCGGGTGCAGGGCTGGATGCCAAGTCTTTTGGGGACAACCTGGGCTTGTTCCTCCCCAGCATCTGGTGCTGCTGGGCAAAATGCCCCCGAGATCTAGGTTAGCCCCTCAC
Source organism: Heloderma suspectum (assembly GCF_057233095.1). Classification (NCBI taxonomy): domain Eukaryota; kingdom Metazoa; phylum Chordata; class Lepidosauria; order Squamata; family Helodermatidae; genus Heloderma; species Heloderma suspectum. The sequence continues at coordinate 174,299,184 of NC_139459.1, forward strand.
CAGGTCATGCTGCTGGAGGACTCCCCTGCTTCTTTGTCACTCTCTGCGGCCTGGGTGATGTCAGAAGGCAGCTAATCCAGGCCTGACGGTGGCATCGTGCTCTCCCACCTCAGATATTCCGCGGGAAGGACGTTACCCTCCTCTATTCCCAGCTAAGGATTTTCTTCCCTGATGTGACGTGCGCCAAACCCCGAAGTAGCCGCAACTCCAGCATTGGTGAGTGAGCAGACAGTTTGTTGCAAGCCTGGCAATTTCCTGGGGCTGTTTGCACAAAACCTGACCATTAGAGAGCTTGTGCAGGATCACTAGAACCCCAGCTTTCCTCTCAAAACAAACAAAACATCCCCAAGTTTCTAGTCGTCATGACTGGCAGCAGATGTTTGAAAGCATGCAGTTGGTCTTGAAAAAGGCTTTGGTGCTCAGAGGATGGAGTTTTTGTGCCCTGCATGATGTGTGTGGCCCTTTGTTACTTTCCGCTACATTCTCCTAGCTGTACCATTCCTGCTACCCATTGGTTTGCCATCTCTCTCCTCCTGCCACCACACTGCTCTTTGCAACCACTTCCCAAAACTAAAATAAAAGAATTGAATAGTTCTAAAACAAAAAAAAAAGGAAAGAAAAAAAGAAAGTGTTATGGTGAGTTAAGAATAAATCATGCACATTGAGGACAGAAATGCAAAAGAAGCAAATACATACTGGCATTTGATTGCCAGTGCAAAAATATCAGCCCAGTTCAGAGGAGCACGTGGCAGGATCTGCACTTGCGAAGAGGCATTATGCAGGGCTTGCTTAGTTGGGGCTTTTCGTTGAGTTTGCTTGTGGTAGATTTTGAGTATCCTTGGTGCAGGTCTTCTAGGTGTGTCTATGTTGCGGCAGCTCCTCTTTAAATCTAGGCTGTATCACTTTTTCCTTAACTGCCTCTGTATATAAGTTGTTGTTGTTGTTCAGTCGTGTCCGACTCTTCGTGACCCCATGGACCATAGCACGCCAGGCCTTCCTGTCCTGCGCTTTCTCCCTGAGCGTGCTCAAGTCCATATCCATTGCATCGGTGATGCCGTCTAGCCATCTCCTCCTCTGCCGTCCCAAGCCCCTTCGCCACAACAAGGCAGTGATCCATGAAGGGGCTGTACATAAGTGCAATGTTTTAATTTAATACCAATCCCCTCCCCTGTTTGCTGCAGTCTCATTGGTGTCCCAGAGGCTCCCAGTTAGGCACAAAGGTCCATAGAACTGGAACAGTGTAGCCTAAATCTGGAATATACGATTTACCATGCTGTAGCAGAATGGCTGTTATTAGGATCGTGTGCATGAGGGAAGGGCCCTATACAGTGCAGGGACCCAGGGAGTGATGTGTGTGCACGCGCCTGTGCAACGCACCCTGTTGAAGGAGGTTAAGATCATTCAGGTTCAGAGCAGTGGGCAGTTTCGTCTCCCGCTGCAAATTTGTCCCCAAGGGCAGGGCTTCTCGCTTTCCTGTGCAGCGCAACAATCATTCTCTCAGGGACACTCTTGGCGCATGGGCTGCATGGGCTCCTGCCGCTGGTGAGCCTCATGTGTATCGCTGCAGGGGTTAGACTCCCCTCACCCACCGCATCCCAGAAGTCGGCCTCTTCACTGTCCCATACCACCCGGCGGGAACCATTTAGAGCAGCATCTGTCCTCATCTGCATAGCTCTGTGCCATTTCTTGATCACGCTGGTGTGCGACAAAAGCTTTGGGAGTTTGGCTTTTGTATATATAGAACGTTTTAGTGCAGAATGTAGCTTTTCTTTATGCAGATTTGGGGGCAGGGGTTGGACATTGCATGCTCCTCATGTGGCTTGATATACTAACTGAATTGGGGTCGGGGGGATTGCATATTTTAGCACAGGATGCCTCAAAAGCTTTTAACCCCCTTTCTGTCCTTCCAGAAGCCTTTGTTGTTTGCCGAAACTACAGCCCCCCGGAGGGCTACATGCCAAACATGTCCAATCCCCTGCTGGATCACTGTTACGGTAAGGAGCCCAAGCCTTGAAGGGGAAGGGCTGTTTCTGAGGATGCTTCTGTGCGAGGATGCCCAAGGGGTGGACTCTCTGGGGGGCAGAGAGAAGAAGGCAAAAGGAAGGCCAGGGGGGAGAAGGGTGGGTACATGACACCTGCAGGACCAGGGTGAGAGATGGGACTCTGGGGGTGATCAATGGTGGAACAGGCTGCCCTGGAAGGTGGGCTCTCCTTTGTTAAGAGGTTTTCAAGCAGACACTGCTATCAAGGCTGCTGTAGTCGTGAATATCTGTCATTGGCAGGGGGTTGGACTTGATGACCTTTGAGGTCCCTTCCAACTCTTGTGTTCTGTTGCCGCTGGAAAACCAGCAGCAGCTCTTGGTCTACCTCTCTTGTCCTTGGGGATCCCTGAGCAGGGACTCCGCAAGCAGCAACTGGAGGCAACTGCTTGGTTCTTGTCCTTGGGGTCAAAGCCTTGAGAAACCAAGCAGGCCCTGTAGTACAGGCGGCAGAGTAGAGGTCTTTGGGAAGGACTGGAAGCATCCTGGACTCAATGAGTCCTCAATGAGCCTGGAGGAAGCTGGGTGCTGGCTGTCATGGCTCCACCAAAGTTTCCAGCCAAGAATGTCCTCCCAGCCCGGAGGGGAGCCTGGGGAACTGTGGTTGCCTCCAGAACTAATGTGGAAGTCCAAAATACCAGGGGTTGCTGCTTACTGCCCCCTTAAATGTTCAAAAGAATACCAGGAAGAAGACAGCCACAAAAACCTGGAGTTTACCAAGCCCCGGGCAGGCCACAGTATGTGGCAGGCCACAACACAGAACGTGGCAGATCTGGAGGAAGTCCAGTTAATAGCAAAGCAGCCATATGTTTCTCTTGAAGAGCAAGGAGGCACATGCATCCAGTAACCCACTTCTCACTGGCCTGGTTCTGGATCTTGAATGAATATATTTTGGGAAACATATATTGCAGCCTTCCCCGTGCCTCCTGGGTGTGTTAAGACTGCAACTCCCAAACATCTGTAGAGCACGAGATTGGGGAAGGCTGATCAGTTATATGATCACAAGCATTTCAGACAGGAAAATCAATATAACAAGAGAGTCTTGTGGCACCTTACAGATTAACAAAATTCATTACGGCGTAAAGCTTTCATGGGCTAGAGCCCACTTCATCAGAAGTATGAGGTTGGCATGGGTGCAGAGCAATGAAACTGTAAGCAGGTGGTTGCCATGAACATGAAAGCCAAAAGGGCAGCCTGTGACAATTCAGCTGGAGCTTAAAGGTATGGAAATGGAAAACAAGCACATAGTAAATGGTGTTAACACAATCATCCTAGCTTTGTTGTGTTAACCCAGGGGGGTGGGCAGAAGGTGGATCTCCAGATTTTTCCGTTCCCAGAAGCCCCTGCCAGCATGACCAATGGTCCAGACCAGTGGTCTGGAATGCTGGGAATTGAAGTTCAGAATATCTGGAGAGCGACTTTCTGCCTGCCAGTGACAGTTAATTAACACTTGTAGCAGGACAGGTAACGTATATGATCTTTGCATTATCTAAATGGTACAAAAGCTGCTTATATGGATAGGAGTAAAATCTGGGGCCCAAAATTTAAAACAGAAGAGTTTGTCTGTCTGATTACTTTTTATAGTTGGTTTCTCTGTCTGACTTTTTTAATCTGTTGTCTGCCTCTCCCCAGAGGGTGTTGGCTAAGCAAGTCCAGCCTAGTGCCAAGTTTGCCTTTGGCCAAAGCTCCCAGCACTAAATCTCTAGCTTTGGAGGATTCAACCATCAGTTCAGGAAATACCTAGCAAGATGGGTTCAGACATGCACAGGATGTGGTCTCCTTGAGAGGCTGCATAGGTGATGCAGTTGAGTAGCCACGTCCTGGGGGAACAGTGGGTGGACTGTGCAATTGCTAGACACCATTTTCATGAGCAGGAGGACAATGCTGTAACTGTCTACAGCTGTCACAGGGGCAGATGATGAGAAAGTGGCATGTACACTTCAGGAACAGACTGTTGTTTCATTAACCTGACACTAAGAAATTGCAAGCTTCCTGTTCACAGAATGAATGGAGAGAGTATAGTCGTATGGGCACATTTCCAGTACAAATTGAAGCCAGTTGGAAAGTGGCTGGCTGGTCATGGCTCCCCCCCCCCCCCTGAATACTAGACAATTGCTAAAGCTCCCACATCAGTGGTGGCTAGCCATTTTGGCACGTATGCTGTAAGTAGAGTCTGAATTATGATGATACCACTTCCGTGTATGCTACAGGACTTGTGCATCTGGCATGGAGATAATGGCTAAGAATGTGAGCAGGAAGCCCCTGGCACAAATTCACTAAGTGATCTTAGACAAATCTTTCTCTCTCTGCCTCAGCGCCACCATCCTCAATCTGTAATACGGGGTTAATAATACTGATCTACACTACAAGGTTCTTGTAAGGATTTGCACAATAATGTAGATTTTTTAAAAAAAAAATTACAGTCTTAGTGCTATATAAATGCAAAGTATTGTCTTTTTACCCTTTCTACTTTTGCTTCATTTTCCTTTAAAATATTTACCTAGATTTCCCCCGCCCCTTGCTTAAACCCAGATATGTTCATCTAATTCCCACCTCTGGCCTTTTTCTTTAGTTGATATGAATTTATAGAATTCTTTGCCATTTTATATCTGTTCTGCTAAGTCCTTCCCATGGTTTTAAAAAGTCTTATCCCCACCCCTCCCCACCCCACCCCACCCCACCCCACCCCAATTAGCGTTCCCTTCAAAGATTTTTATCTGGCTTTCTCCTCATCCAGTTTCTGTGCTTGTTTCTCTCTTTTTCAACTGCTTTTAAAAATGTAATCGTATTAGATGCTGGGTCTCTGGGCAGCACTGTATCAATTTGCCTTTTGTATGGTGCCTAGTTGTGGCTGCCTAATAAAGATTTCATCACCATGATGTCGGGAGCAGCGTTAGAACTTGGTTGAGCCGTGCCACGATGTCCCTACCATTACAAACAGCTGGCATTATGGCATGACATACAGAATGCAACTCAGAATCCAGATGCAGTCCAAACTCCTTTATTTGCATAGAATGTAGTCCAGTTCAATCCATTCACAATTTCTACATCCACTGAGATAGTTACCCATGTTGGCGCAGCGGAGCCTGGTGCCCAGCCAGGCTGTGAACGCAGAAGCAGGTGGTGTGCTGTGTGTAGCTGCTTCTTTGATGTTCAAGTCTTCCTCTGAGTTCTGCTGATTTGGGGGTATGAAATACTCCCAAGTCTTTACAAGTTGTGGAAAAACACGTTTGTCAGCTACTTGTCCTGGTTGTAAATATATTGGGCTCATCTTATCTTTTTTGGAAATTCCTCTTCTTGATGCTAAAGGAAATCAGCTTTCCTTCAGAGGTCTTGACTGTTACTTCACCTGCTGGCAACATTCCTGAATTATATGACCTTTGCCTCAGGTTTGGGCTTATCTTGGGAGTCTCTTTGTCCAGTGTTTTTCTTCAAACTCAAATCATTACATGCATCTTGTTGTTCACGTTCCACAGTCAGCTTTAAACATACACACACCTGTTTTTCCAATTCTTCGGCCTTTTTCTTTTGGCAGCTCTGCACATTTCTTCTGGTGAAATTTTTTCCATTCAAACCTCAGGAACCCTTTCACCCCCAAAAGGGGGCCATTCTATGATTTTACGTGACACTGCTTTAAGCACTTCCAAACATTAGAAACCCCTTTCCTGAAGCAACATTGCAACAGGAGGGGAAAGCACCCTCCACCCCAAGCAGATTCCCTCAAAAGTTAAGCTCTGTGGGGATCTGGGGGAATCATTTCCATGAAAATGTGTTTGGGATTGAGGTGACATAAAATGTCACATCTACGGAGAATCACAACAGATCAGTAGTTGTAAGGATCTTCCTGAATCTTGAAGCGGGAGTGGGGACAAACCTGTGAGTACTTGGTCGTGGACGTGAACGACAGGGAGAAAGGTGGTGCTATGACAAGGGGAGGCAGGCTGTGTGCAAGACAAGAGTGATTCTCTCCTTGCATCTGGCACTTACCAAACCTCCTCTAATACAGATGTGGATTTTAACCAGTTGGAAGGTCCCAATCGGGTCATCGTCCCCTTCCTGGCTTGTGGAGATCTGAGTGCTTATGATTCTGACCGGACATACCCTCTACAGGTAAGGCTTGGTGGTCTACTGACCTGGCTGGTGGTCTGGAGATAAGCAAGGATGAGTCGTTCAAAGACTGGCTCAGTCTGTGCCAGAAGGCCTTTGCTCCAGATGAGGAGCCAGGGCAAAGCTAGCAGCTTCATAGAACCAGGGGGACTCTTGTGGGCCCCTGCTCATTTGATCCTTGCTGAATTGGTGGCTACAAAGCCACTGGCCATCTACCCAGGTGACGCTAACAAACGTCTTCTCCCAGCAAGGTACCACAGTTGGTGCAGGCAGTAAGGGACCTGTTCCACTGTTCGAGTTTCCAGTTTAAGACCCCTAGTGTGTTAATGCTCTTGGCAGGGGAAGCTGACAGCCAGTGGGTGAAATGGGCAGTGTGGAGATGGCAGTAGAGCAGGAATGGGGAGCCTCGGGGGACCAAGCTCCCTTTCCCTGTCCCAACACCTTCCTGCCAACCACTGACTGTTTGGTGATTTCCCACCAGTTTTTTTCCCTTTCTAAGAGGTTGAAAGGCCTCTCCAAAGGCTTAGTTACTCACAGTGAGAGCTTTAAGCTGCAATAGGCTGGTATTCTTGGCCCCGCCCCCTCTGTCTTCGGTGCCATCCACCCCTGGAATGCGGCCCCCAAGAGCTGCTCTCAAATCAAATTTGACCCTCCAGTCGAAAGAGGTTCAACCCTCCTGGGGCAGGGAATGATGAAAGCTATTTATTAGCACAGAGAGGGAAAGTTAGCAAAGGGGTCCCTAACAGTTGGGAATGTGGTGTTTTATCCTCTAGCTTTATCCTCTCCCTTTTTTCCCATTTCGGCAGCTGGACCCTGAGAAGAAATATACCTACGTGCCCCCCACCCAGCCCCCCATCCGTCCTCCCTATGAAGAAGCCTGCTTCTTAAAGAAACACAACCTTCTCACCAAGGAGCCAGCACCCCAGCCGCAAGCTGCCCTCTGTGAGCCTCCGCAGCAGCAAGAGCAGGGAGCGGTGTGCTTTCCTCCAGAGACTGAGGTCATTGATGCCTTGGAGCAACTGTCCACATGACATAACCACAGATCTGGGGCAGGGCGGTGGGGAGAGGTGCGTGTATGCATGCTGCCCCCTGCTGGTGTGAAAGACTTTTCATTCGGTCCTTCTTGGTTCAGTGCTGGCTGGTGGATGACAGGAGTTCTAGTCCAACACATCTGGAGGGCACCAGGTTAGGGAAGATTGGCTTATAGGATTTCCTGTTTTATCCATCTAAAGGCCTAACAAAATCTGCTGGTACTTGAACAATCCAAACGGCATCATTTTTAATAAAGTCTTGTTGCTTGTTAAAGCTTTCTTCAGCATGGTAACTGGCTAGAGGGCTTACTGTGGAGCCCCCTGGTTCAAATTCCTGTGCAGCTGTCGAGGGGCAGCCTTGGGTTAAAGGGCCCTCTCTTGGCCTAACTTATCTCATGGGCTGGCTGTGAGAACAAGTGAGAGAAGGGAACTGTGTAATGTTTTGAAACGTGCTGTAGAAATTATCATTTATGAACATGTACTGTTTCCCAACCACTCCTCCTGTTCTGCCCGCTGCATATGCTTCCTGTTTTTTTTATTATTCTGTCCTCAGATGGTTTACTAATTGGCCTCTTAAATCACACAGTCAGCACTTGACATACAGATGGACTGAAATCCCCCACAATGCTTTTCCTCATGGCAAAAATGCTCTGACCCTAACCCCACCCCCAAGCATGGCGTTCTGCATTGCCATCCCTTTCACCTAGCATTCCTCAGATCTATCGGCCTTGTTATCTGTCCTCTGAATCCAGGCGTTGCTGTGTTCTCCCTGAAGGTAGGGCCGCTCCCTGGAGATCGGGATTACACAACAGTGACGCCATCAGCCTCCACTTTGGCAGCTTGGGCTTGGATTCCAACTGATGATGGTTCAGGCCCAGCTCTTTGATGTGGGAAGCTCCCCTTACGTCCCTCCGCCCTTGGCGCTCCCATCTTCTGGTTGCAGCTTTCCCACCGTCTGTCCACAGGTTGCCCCACAATGAAATCAAACCGGTCCAGTGGGGAATGCTCAATCGTATACAAAGACTCATCGCAGAGGTAGCCAGGGTTTGCTCCTTCCATGGATACAGCATCTGCAGGGCTGCAGCGGCCAGACGGCGGCCCCTCCGTCTGGGAAGCCCGATGGCGAGTGGCCCACTGGGCGTCCGGTTGTGGTTCAGCTCTTCGGAAAGAGTAATGGGCGAATAGGCCAATGAAGAACATCTCGACAGCCAATGAATAGTAGAAGATCACTGGATTGGGGAAAGGAGAGTTAAAAATACAGTGACCCCTACAGAAAGGACTGCGCGTAGGCCTGGATGGCATTTCTGGCTGACCCCAGTGTGCCAATCCAGCCTACAATGGCAATTTCATCTTGAACTTTAGTCAGATGCTTAGTCCCGACTTGGGAAAGAGTCACCCCTGCAAAGACTCGGGCTTTCCTTCCGTTCCACCTAAGGGTGGATGGGACCAGTGCTGTGTGGGATAACAAGATGGGCAACTTTCCTGAGAGACCAGGCCAGAGGGCGAGGCGGCCTGCCAGTTGTTATGCGTTGGATCCAGACTACCCATGGGCAGAACTTCACCCACGGGACACTCTGTTGCATGCGTGGGAGGCGCTATTTTGCTGATTCCCACCGCAAGCACCAACATTGTTTCATTTTCAGTTCCTGCTGAAGGCATTTTTATTTAAATAAGCCTTCCTTGACTAACCAGCCACGGTCCTATTGGTACAATCTGATTTTAAGGGTTTTAATTCTGTATTTTGATGATGGCGATGATGATTTTTCTCCCCTTTCTGTTGTTCACTGCTTGGATATTTTATTGGATGTAGAGTGGTATATAGATCTTGTAAATAAATACATGCAGCCCCCTGAAAGGCTGTACCGGAGGGTTGGGGGACCCTCTGGCATACCATGGAGGTGGTGTTGGGGGCTGTAATGAGAAACTGGAAAACATCCCTGCCCACTTTCCTCCAGAACAAGTCTCTGCTGGATCTCGGTTCCTTCCATGAACAGAAGGAGCCCTCCCTTTTTGGCAAAGGGCATGTCTGGATCCATTCTGACAAGTGCTCCCCCGCTACAGTGAACTCGCCCCATAAAGCCAACGTACTTTGGGCGCGAGTAATGGGCGGGAGAGGTGGATTGCACGGGATGGCCCCCACTGCCCCCATGGTCTCCAGGATCCCACTCTGCAGGCCACAGAGGACCAGGCCCAAGATGATGCAAACGAATTTGGAGCGCAGGTTGTAGCCGCTGAGCGCCGGCTTGGTGGCCTTGTAGAAGAGCAAATAGCCGTAGAAGGAGAGGAAGGTGGAGACGCCTATGATGGCATTGATGTAGGAGTTGGGGTTGGTGTAGCCCACCTGTATGAGAGGAAGTAAGGAGGTGCTGTAACTCTCCACAATGCATATCTGGGCTTAATCGTCTGAACAGCACAGTGAAAATCTACACATCAAAAAAAGCATACATTGAGGTCCTAAAGCTTAGGGGAGGGGCCATAGCTCAGTGACAGAGCCCCTGCTTTGCCTGCAGGAGGTCCCAAGTTTGATCCCCGGCATCTCCAGGTAGGGCTGGAAAAACTCCTGCCTGAAACCCTGGAGAGCCAGTGCCAGTCAATGTCGACAATACTGGGCTTAGCTGGACCAACGGTCTGACTCTGTATAAGGCAGCTTTCTCTGTTCCTACCAGTCTAGAGCACCTCTAATTCCTCTAAAGGGGTAGGCAACGTGGCATCCGCAGGCACCAAGGTGCCCCTGGACACCTTCCTTAGTGCCCGCCAAGGTGCTCTACCCTGCCCACTTTTTTATTTTTTAGTAACTAAGTTTCTTACTGGCAACTGGGATCACTTCAAAGCAAAGTCAGAGCTGCCAGCTGCTGCCATCTTCCTTTCCAATGAAGGCCTCTGGGCCACATGGGCTCAGAGACACGCTTAGGAAATAAGGATGTCAGTGGCTGCAGAGTAATTCCTTCATCTGCAGCATGCCCATTTTGTGGTGGTGCCTAAGACAGTTCCTCAAATTGCTAAATGTGCCTCAGGTCCAAAAAGGCTGCCTCCCCCTGCTCTAGAGAGCACCTCTCTCATTTTTCTAGATCTAACAGAAAAGGTGATGCCTCAACACTCATACGGAAGCTCAGGTTTTTACTATAGCTGACACTGAACCATTAATCAAGTTCAAGCTTTCACGGGCTTTAAAGAAAAGGACAAGATGCAAGATTGCCATGGCTCCTCCTATCTAGAAAAATATACATCCCTGACTTAATGTACTTCCATCAGTGGGAATTCAGTGGTGGACTGGGCTGAATCTGGTGATGGCTTTGCTTACACCACTCCACAGCGCTTCTGCTGTGGCTACCAACCAAGGTAACATTATAATGTTCTCTCCTGCTTACATCTGTTGACCCCTCAGCCCCAGCCACTCCTCAACCTGCATCCTGGACTTGTTTGAACTATGGCCTTCTTGCCAGCTTTCACTCCCAGGGTTGTGAAATTGTATTTCTATTTTATTTTTAATCCTGATGAGCAACTTTTCAGATGAAGCCATAGATACCAATTAACAATAGCCCAGTTACCTATATGTCAAGCTTGCCCAACCTAATGCTTAGCGGCATGAAATCCTTTCCATATCAACCTCCAGGAATACCAACATTCTCTCCCATCTATCGGCCAAAGAAAATGCTGCCAAATTTCAACCAAAGGTTCCTAAAGGAAGTTATGGATGTACACTCAACCCCCCAGGATCGCCCTCTGCAGTAGCAATTGGAAGGTCAGTCATGGAATACCTGCTTCCATATGAAGTATAGAGGTAATCTGGATTATTGCTGATCTGCGAATATAGATCAGTCTAACAAAAACATGAAAGCTTATCAGCCAGGCGTGTTTGTATGCTGTGATTCCATGGGAGTGCAGAACAGCTGCAGAATTGATGACCATAAAGCAGCAGTGAGGAATGTCTGGCCCTGCAGTAGTTGGACTACAAGTCCCACCAGCCTTAGCACAGCCAATAGTGGGGGATGATGGGAGTTGCAATGCAACATCTGCAGGGCAACAGGTTCCCCATCCCCAGCTTAGACTATGAGTGCCATTAGTTACGTAGCCAAACTGGCACCACCCATGGAGAAGAGGGAGGTATGAGAACGCTTGGGGTAACCATGAGTTTGCAAAGTACAAAAAAATTACCAAAAAAGTCCTAAGGGGGGAATACCCAAAAAACAGCTGGATGAGGCCTGAGCGTGCTCAGTGTCCATGGAATGCTAATTAACTATTGCTGGGATGGATGGACAGGAAACTAGGTGGGAGTGGGAATGGAATGGAGTATCCTGAACAGAAGTCCTCCACGCTGCAACATTTTGTTGCAGGCTCCACTTGTAAATTATATATAATGGTTCTGAAATGCAGAATACATTACGCAAAAGAAATACCAATAATGATCATTTCTATTATGCATACAGGTTGCTGAATTTGGGCTGCCTTGGCACAGCATTTTGATTGGTTTAGCCCTATCTATAATTAAGAGCAGCTGTGTTACTCAGTGATGGACGACACTGCCTAGATTCCATTCAGCTCAATCCAATGGAAATATCTAGCATCAACCTAACATCTAAGGGGAATGGGCAAGCGCCACGCTATCAAGCCTGCAGCATCAATGGAAATACCACATGCCCATGCTCTGCTTAATGGGAATGTCCAAAATTAACCTGTGTGCATTAATGCCCAGCCTCTTTACCCATTGGCCATGAATTCCAGGGCCAGAATCACTCACATCACCATAGTCATATTTCTCATCGGTCCAGAGGATAAGGGTGACAAAAAAGAGGATGGTCCGGATGAGAGAGAGTTGGTACACAGCTAGTGTCATACATCGTAAGTTTGTTCTGCAGAAGGGAAGAAACAGATGAAACAGTGATTTGCTATGATGTAGAGAAGAGAAAAAACAAAGATGGATTAATTATTATCCTGACTATGCTGTGGCATAAGGCCTCAACCAAATTATTCAACAGCATTGTTGTCAGTGCTGTTACTGCCTGACACTGAGCATCAAGAGTGTGCTGGGGCAGGCACTGATGCTCAATGGATGGGTTGCAACCTAAAATGGATTACACAAGCAGCACCATGACCATATTTGAGGGGAGTGAATGGGAGAAGGGAGGAGAAATGACAGATTAAGCATCTCGAGAATTTCACCTTTCCCGTTTTAAAATGTAAGTTTCTAGCCCTTAAGATGGTAAAGATAAGCGTGCAGGGAAGGATTAAACAGCGGGGAGGCTGAGCAAGAGTTCCAGAGCAGGGAATGGAGGTTTAATGCCCTGGTGAGCTCCACCCCCATGCACAGGAAAAAGAATAGATTAGGCAAAATAATAAAATATTTACTCATTTGTATAAATTATAATAATCAAATAATTAAATAATAAATTATTTAATAATAATAATAATAATGTCAAATAATTCAGCCTGCCATTTTTAACAAAATGTTAAACCAGGCTAAATTATTTCAGCTTTATAAATTATGCAAATTATCATATATTTTATTATTATTATTAACAACAATATATTATATTATATTATATTATATTATCTTTTTTAAAATAACCAAAGTGCAGAGATTTTACAACCATGTAGAAATAGTGGAAAATACAGTAGGAGAATTTTAATGTGAAGGACTAGAAACTTGGAGTTGTTGCATAATGTGAGTGTGCATCGGAGTAAGACTTTAAGGAGAGGAAGATATCATAAGGGATCGTCATCATAATTTGGTATTTATAGGGTGCTTTTAATGCACACTTGGCAGGTGGCATTGTACAGAAATAAAAACAAAAACACAAGTCTTTGTTTGCTGTCTCATAATTTAAAAACCTGAGGCAAAAGGAAAGGGGACTTGGGAGGGAAAGGAGAAACTTCACACAAGCTGATGGAGAGGAAAAATGAATTTGGCTGAGATGTTCTGAATCAGTTCAGAGGGGAGATGTGGCACAAAGGCGGGGCGGGCTCCCTTTAATGTGCAGGCCCAACTCTGACCAGGCCCAAAGAGAGGCCCTTACCGGTTGACAGCAAGCTCAGGAAGGCAGCAGCAGAAGCAACAGGGGAAAGGATTTGGAGAAACGCACTGCCCCTCCAGTTGCCGGAACATTCGGTCTGAACCGCCAAAGAAATCTCGGATCAATGCAAGGAATTTCCAGAAGGTGATGGAATGGTAGCTGTGGCAACAGAAATAACGGTGTTACACTAAGACTGGCTTCGTATGAAGTGGAAATAAGCTATGTTGGTCATCCTACATTGTCTGAACCGAGGCCTCTTTACCATGGTGCTGCTGTGGTTATAAGTTTAGTAGTACTGTGTCTAAATGCAGCTACATCTGGGGTGGTGCCCAGTGAGTCAATGGCAGGTACAGGTAGACAGCCAATGGGGCCAGTTTACCGAGGGAATCTAGAACCACACCTGTGTTTTCATTTTTAGGCTTTCCATTTGAAAAATGTTTGCAGTGCTTCTGTCCTCCGCTGTTGGTTTTATGCTGTGGCTATTTTAATTTATTTTAGAATTTACATGGTTTTATTATATTTATGTACTGTATGGGTTTAACCTTTGTTTCATGAACTGCCAGGAGAGCTTCAGTTCTTGAGGCGGTATAGAAATGCAATCAATCAATGCATTTCAAAAGCTGGGGTCAGGATTCTGCTCCAGAATCTGTTGCAGTCTGAGTTTGTCACTGGTTTTGTGAAGGTGACGGTGTGCCTTTAACAACTTTATTCAATTGGCGCAGCTTTCTCCACATGCAGGTGTCAATGAAAAAGCAAACACACACAGTGGCGATTCTTGCAGCATCTTGTAGAATACCCAAACTGCAGGGTCACCTCAAGATATTTTGCTGCCAGAGTAGAGCAGCGAATGGTACCCCCTCACCCTCAAGTCAGAGTGCCTAGTATCCCAGGCTAGTACCTGAGGCAGAAAACCCTATAAAGGCTTCTCGTCCTCTGCGACAGTAAATATGCAATAATGAATCAAATAACTTAACCATTTTCTGCCCTTTTATGATACCCAAAACCAGTTGTCTGAGGAGGAGACTGCCTCACTCTGCCTAATGCAGGGGTGCAAAACCTCAGGCCTGGGTCCCAATTCAGCCCTCCAGGGTTCTCCAGAAGCCCCCACTCCTTCCCTCGCCCTGCCTCCTTTTCTCATTTGGTGGTTTCCTGACTTTTGTGCAGTTTTTTTCCCCATTCAAAAAGGCTGAAGTGCCTTTCCTAGTGCTTGGTTACTGGCAGGAAGAGCTTCAAGCTACAGTACGCTGTTTTTTGGCCCTGCCCCTTTTGCCACGCCCACCACTGGAATGTGGCCCCTGAGAACTTCTCCAAAACGGAATTTGGCCCTCAGCCTGAAAGAGGTTCTGTACCCTTGGCCAAATGGTAGGGCTGGCCCTGCCAAATTGACAACCTTAGATAATTCCCATAGGATACATTTTCACCACCAAATTTAATTTCACCCCTCCTCCCCTTCCAAAGAAACTCACATGGAGGCCACAAAGTTACAGACAAAGGAGGCTCGAGGAATGAACAAGCTGATGAGGGAAGTGAGGCTGAAGACCTGTTTGGTGAGGAGAGATGGGTTAGGATATTAGCAGTTTGAAACTGGTTTAAATTGTGACTTGTCCCTAACCAAGGCAGGCACACCCCAACACCTTATGTTGTATACACAAGCGTATACCTGTTTTTTCTGCACAGAGGAGATTCTAATCCCCCTACTGATTGCCATCCCAGTCCACTGTGAAAACAGGCTGCCAGGCCTCACTGAACTGCTAAGTAGAATAGCAATGAGAGCCAGTGTGGTGTAGTGGTTAGAGTCTGGGACTAGGACTTGGGAGACCCAGGTTCAAGCCCCCACTCAGCCATGGAAGCTCACTGGGTGACTTTGGGCCAGTCACTGACTGTCAGCCTAACCTACCTCACAGGGTTGTTGGGAGGATAAAATAGAGAGGGGGATTGTATATGCCACCTTGGGCTCCTTGGAGGAAAGGCAGGATATAAATGTAACAACCAAAGAAAAATAAACCAAAAAGTGGAATAACAGTAATTGTTCTGTGGAGTGATCTCGTGCACCCTAGCATGAGGCAGAGTCCAAGAGCTGCCTTCTGAGGTAGATTTGGCATGGCAATAAAGGGTATGACAGAATGTAATTTTGTTCAAGAAGGGTTTTTTTACAACTCAGTTTTAAAAGTGATATTTTTATGTGCCATGCCCTTTACACACTGATGATTATGAGTACTAAAAATGCATATTTTAAAAAGGTGGAGGAACAAGGAATATTTTGGAAAACTATAAATAAATATGCTACGAGTCTTGTGGCATAAGCTTTTGTAGAAGCTTATACTCTGCTTGTGGGCAGCTGGTTGGCCGCTGTGTGAACAGCGTGCTGGACTAGATGGACCTGGAAGGGCTATTCTTACGTTCTTATGAATAGAGTCCACTTAATCTGTTGCATGAAGCTTTATATTTAGCTTACACACGCACACTCACGCAGGGGTGTCATCAGTAAAAATTGTAAAAGGTGGGGTTGTATGGTAATGAAATGCAAGAAGCAGAGTTTGTGACAATTAAGGCTTGCATGTATGCAAAATAAGCGCAGAGCTCATTCACAACACCAGTGAGTGTGCCAATGAATCTGGTAGCACCCATTACTGCTGTAGAGAATGGTTGCTGTGCTTATTTTGCATACCTTTAAGCTTGAGGAGAATTAACACAGACTATCCTTTTTACATTTCATTGCTACCTACTCTCACCTTTTACATACCCACAAATCCTCTATGCCCCTGTCAATTTAGGATTGCACTTTCATGTATCCGACGAAGTGGACACTAGGCCATGAAAGCTTATGCCATAACAAAATGCTTAGTCTTTAAGGTGCTGTAAGACATTTTGTTGCTTTTGCTACAGACTAACACAGCTATCCAATCAGGAAATGGCTTTAGTAGCGTACTTTGGGGACCCCGATTGCTAACTATCCGACGGCATCGTGCAGCTATTCTGTTTTTTTCCTTCCTTAATTAATTTTGTCTAGTAAGAAAAAAAGACAGAAGCAGCTGTGGGAAACACAGGCAGGCTACGAATGGAAGATAACGTGGTCTGGATCCCTCCCCCCTGCAAAATTCCATGAATGAGGCAATATGACTGCACAATAAAAGCCTCGTCTGGAAGCGCCCTAATTCACAGCAAGGGCCACAAAGAGATCTGTGTGCCTCAGGAGTTTGGGTGTGGATCAAAAGGAAGGAAGGTGTTGCTGTTTGGGTTTTCAGCTTTGGGCACCAACATTTCTTGGGCTGGTCCTGGGTATATTGCCCAGTCCTAAGCAGGTTTTACTCAGGGGTTCAGTGGGACTTCCTGGGACCTTTTACTTAGGATCCTTCTAGCCACAGAGCTGGAGGTTGGGGCTGGGAGAGAAGAGCGTGTGCTTCCTTCCCTCCATTCTTACCGGATAGACCCCCAGGATCCAGAGCAAGAGCGTGGTGCGGTGGGAGCTGTTGCCATGGCGCAGGAAGAAGCCTATCTGCTCCAGGAAGAGGCCGGCCTGCACAAGGCCCAGGAACACCGGGACCAAGAAAATCCAGAGCTGGGCCTTGATTACTGTGGGAGAGGGGCAGTTGTGGGTCAGAAGAGAAGGAAGGCGTCATCCCTCACCCATTCTAATTCTTATCTCACATCACATTACCTGACCTGGAAGCCCTTCCTTCTAACCTTAGATATTTGAAGGCAGGCTGGGCTTTACAAGTGTGAGGAAAAGGCACTCCATTATTACTTTGCTTTCAGCCCATCCTTGGGATGTGGGCAAAGTTGAGGCGAAACTCCGGGGAGCCCTGGCTGAACAGAACCCTGCAGGCTTTGCTTGAACCGGAACCTGTGCCTAACCACCACCATTTCCGCACCACAACCTGGTTACTGTGCTCTGACCTTCCTTGGATTCCCCATCCTCACCTTGAAAGATCTCCGATGACAGAGGGAACTGATCGCTGGCAAGGGAGCAGTTTGGGGCACGCACCATTGTCTCCTCAGCAGGGCAAGTGTCTCCAGGTGCCTCCCCCCACCCCATCAATAACCTCCTCCTTTCCCATCATTAGTCACCGAATTAATCATTGACACAGGCCAGAACTGGGTGTCTTGGCAACGGGGCCAAGTCCAGCTCTCTCCACCTGCCAAGGATTCCCAAACAGGTAGACTGTGCATCCATGTTGGGGAAGGGGAATGGCTCCGGTTCTAATGTTTGAGCAGTATAGATCTGTGCAATAGGTGCATTCTGGACCCTTGTCCTTCCTGGCTTATAAAAGTGGTTGGGGGGTGGGGGGTTGGCCGAATGGATAAGGGAAGCGGTGAATGCCTCTTTACAACAAGAGAGAAGGTGCTGAGACCGCTGGCGGTTTTTTTTTTTTAAACCCCTCCATATTGGATAATTTCCAAAACGTCTCCAATATTCCATTCTCGGGCAAGGTGCTGGAGCTTGTGTTGGCTTCTCAGATCCAGGGGTTACTGGATGAGATGGATTATTGATCTCCATTTCAATATGGCTTCAGGCCTGGCTATGGGACAGAGGCAGCTTCCGTCACCTTGCTGGACGATCTATGCCAGGAATTGGACTGGAGGAGTATGTCCCTGCTGGTCCTCTCGGCAGCTTTCAGTACCATCGATCACAGTGATCTGTCTGGAATGGGACTTGGAGGTACTGTTCTATACCTTTCACTTTTAAATGCATATATCACAAATCAGTAAGGAGTACAACCAAACCAGAGGAAGGCACCAGAGTATTGTCTGTGTGTTTCCCGCTAAGATTTATTTTATAGATAACAAATGAAATGCAATTAAAAACAACAACAACAACCCAACCACTCACCTTTTTCTAAGCTACATTTGCTGAAAAGAGGTGCTGGGGTTTAATGCTGGCACATCTTGGCCTGCGGGGAGGTAGGGAATAACGTTCCATCGCATTGCTGGTTCCTCAGTTTCGGCAGAGGATCCATAAGTAAGGATGACCAAATGCAACAGAGACAGAGTTCATGTGGCTTTACAGCTGTGTATAAGAGACGTCCTGCAGGTACCACTTTCCAACCACAAACCTGACAAGCGTCACCTGCCAAAATTCTCTCTCTCTCTCTTTTAATAGGTCGTATCTGGTTGACCTATTAGTATGCTATGCTATGTGCAGGCTAAGGCAGGGTTAGCTGTGGTTCCAGTTTTGTTCCTTTTCCCCACTGGTTCCACACATGACAAGGTAATAGACTGAGGTGGTAAAACTCTAGACCATAGCATTTGCAGGTGGTGTGAGTGTGTGTGTGTGAGTTGTTTTTTTTTAAATCTCCATGCAGGTAGTAAACTAGCACATCAGGAAGAGGATGATGCTCAGCCTCTCTGTGATGTGTTTGTTTTCCACATGCAGAGAGCATATGAATATGCTCCCTGCATATTCATATTCAGAGCCAGTGTGGTGTAGTGGCTAGAGTGTTGGGCTGGGAGCTGGGAGACCCAGGTTCTAGTCCTCACTTGGCCGTGAAGCTCATTGGGTGACTTTGGGCCCATCACAGACTCTCAACCCAGCTTACCTCACAGGGTTGTTGTTGTGAGGATAAAATGGAGAGGAGGAGGATAATATTAAGCCATCTTGGGATCCTTGCAAGAGGAAAAAAGGTGGGATATACATGCAATAAATAAATAATATGAATATAGTAAGTTGCCTTCAAATGAATCAGACTGATTGGGTCCGTCTCGCTCAGTCCTCTCTAGACTGACTGACAGCGGCTCTACAACAGGGGTGGGGAACCTCTTTCAGCCTGAGGGCCGAATTCCATTTCGGAGAAGCTCTCAGGGGCCGCATCCCAGTGGTGGGTGGAGCCGAAGACAAAAGGTTGGGGACCCAAAATACCAGTGTATTTTAGCTTAAAGCTCTTACAGCGAGTAAGTGAGTCTCAGGAGAGGCATTCCAGCCTTTTAGAGTGGGGAAAAAACTGCACAAAAGCTGTCATATCGCATGCTGCAGGATTTCCCCAATGCTAATTCCTGTCCGCGTTTAACTGTCTGTTTATACCACTCTTGGTTTTGCCCATACATTCCCTTTGAGGAAGCAGCAGATTAGAGGCTATCCCACAAGCCCTTGCTGAAATGACAGGGGTAACTCCACTGCTTAAACAGCAGTAAGGGTTGTAGGGCAGGCCCTACCATAGGATTATTGGGGTGAATAACGATAACAGGTGATAATGAAAGATGAAGTGAAGTAATCCTTTAAAGGCTCATACATGGGATCAGTTAAAATAGATTTGATAGCCTTTTACATACTCAAATGACCCTTTGACCTAGTCACAATCAAAGGAGGATAGGGTATGACAAACAGGCACAACTTCCCTCCTCTCCTGTGGAGGGGGCTCCCCCACACATTAATATTCATGGAACCAGGGAGTGGTCATTATTCTAGATTAATTAGTCCAGAACAATAGTAAGTCAGGGCTGGATGTACTCTGAGCACGTATACATAATATGGCATGGGATTTAGTATCCCGAGCATCTGAGTTTCCATTTGGAACAAAATGGAGTAAGTTTCTAGGCCACATGATTGTGGAGGAAGAGATCAGGGATAAGCAGGAGTTCCACTGGATTCAGATAGGTGGACCTTCAGTGGCCTGGATAGCTCCTCCTGATCCTTCTGCATAGTTACAGTCACCTTCCAGCCTTCCTCCTCCTCTCCATGTCCTCAACATGCCTTTCATTCTTCCTACCATGGTTAAACCAAAAGTCCCCAAACTTTTGAAAATGGGGATCTTGGAAACAAGAATTAGTTAGAAGAGCTGCTAAATTTGCATAAATTGCCGTACCCTTGAAGTTAGGGAATAGGGACATTTTAAACCCACATACAGCTTAAAAGGATGGTCATTCCAATCCGCCAATTGTTCGACTTTACTGCAAAAAAAAGGCTGCCATCCCAATAATGATCAGGGACGCCGTGACAGCAGCAGACACAGTTCTCACAATTAGCCACAAGAGAGCAAAAGGAGATAAGAGAGCATGCAGGGCAGGAGTTCTCATTAAAATATTTCCATTAAATCATACAAAAAGGAGGGTGGGGGAGATGGTGTGGTTTCCACAGATGGCCACTAGAGATCTCCACACCTCAAGACGGGTGTGGAGATTTCCTGGTGGGCAAGGAGTGTCGTTCCCTGAAAGAGTCCCTCAATGGGGAAGGAAGAGGATGTTCTTGTGGGTAGCTCTGTGTGTCCAGGCTACCTCCCACAAAAGGCCTTTTTTGTGTGGGACCTAATTTGCTTCCTTTTGAGGGCAATGGGTCAGGACATCGCCACGGCGTGGTGCAGAGTCAATGCTGGCCAGAGCCCCCCCCCCCCCCGCCCTCCACCAGCGTCCCAGAGGGAAAAGGGATCAGCCAAGTGTCCAAAGCATTCGAGCCCATGACGGCGTCAAACGTTCTCCGAGGAGGTGAGGCCCTCAGTCCTGCCTCTCCTCCCGCTCCACCGCCTTTCAGGTCAGCATGGAGGCCGCCGTTCAGCTGATGAGACGGTAGAACACCCAGCATCCGAAGGCCATCCAGTGGCTGGCCCAGCTCAACTCAGACCATTTGTAGATGGTGTATGACATGCCGTAGCCCTGGAACGAAGGCAGTGCATCAACGCAAGGCGAAACTTAACGTGGACAAAAGGCGAAGCCATCATGGTGGGGAGAACTTCATTTGGACAGGGAAAACGCTGGTTGTTTAGCTATTCTCTCTCTACACTCTTCCTGCAAATGGGTCAGTGGTCCAAGCCTTTGTCATAGAGGAGGGATCTCTAAATCAAGAAAACAACTTTTCTGCGTTTCCATGATCTTGTCATATACAGGTATAGAAGTTGAGATTGAGTGCGGAAATGGATATCCTGAGAAGGTGAGATTGTGGCTGCAATGTTCACCTGTGAGCAAGCCCCACTGAACTTTCAGAGTAATGTCCAGGCTTGGGTTGGTATTGGATTTGTACTGTTCCTGTTTTAAAAGGAAGTTTCTAGTCCTTATGGCAATGAAGAAGCTTAAACACGTGTAAGGCAATGACTAATGCAATCTTTCAGCATGGGGGGGCGGGACTGAGGAGGACTCTGGTGATCAGGAGCCTGAACTTCAATGCTCTGCATAGATTCTTGGCTCCCTGTAGACCCACAGCTAGCACAAGCAGAATTATGCAAAAGCAAATGAGTATGCCAATTTGCATGATATATTCTGGCTGCCAAATTTGGCCTTTCCTGGGACAGAATTTGCCATTATTTGAAAAGAGTATTCAGTGGGACCTAATTCTACCCTCAGCTAAGGGGTAAGAAAAGTAAAAGTGAAGAAGCAGGGCCTCACAGGCAAAGAGCATAATTTAAAGTGTGGAGGGAAGAACTCTAGTTGCGCATCTAGCTTGGGCAGAAGAGGTAGGAAGATTTCATAAAAACCACTCCCCACTCTCAAATCCATGTTTACCCTTTCTTCACTGCCTGTTTGTGGTCTTGCCAATGCTCCCCACCACTACTCGGAACCATTTTGCCAGAGTGAGGACAGGAAGCATTGCCCTTGCTCTGATTTGGCTTCAGATTTCATCAGAGCAATGGAAGTTCTGGCATCATGTTATGCAGCCAAAGGAAAAACATGGTATTGAGACGGCAACGGGGAGCACAGTTGCCATTTCTAAGCTGGGAAAACACTTAGCTGCCTGTTTCCAAGCCAAAGCCAAGCTGATGGATATAGCCAAAGATGAGCCCCGTTTCAAACCCTGCAAACAGGGTAGTGGAGCTGGGAGGACTGGTTCAGCTCAGCCCTAGCCCCATCTCTTGGACAGCATGCTTCTTCAGCAGTGCTCCTGAAGACACAGCCACCACAAGTTCCACATACACCTGTGCCACGTCCATCCCCCATCCCTTACCTGCTCTTCCATAGAATCATCCGCATCCATGTCAAATAATGAGCCTAGATAGGCCAAGTGGAAGACTGCAAGGGCCCCAAAGAGCAGGTTGAGGAGGTGAACCCAAAGATTCTGTAGAAGAAGCAGTGGCGGCGGTTCAGTCCAGCTACACCCAAGCAGGAATCTCACCGCGAAACCAGGTAGGGATGTTGCATAGTAAGGAGCATACAGTCAGGGCCAGAAATATTGGAACAAGGATAACTGTTTTGGCAGCTGGCCTCCGTACACCACCACATTGAAGGTGAAAGGAAACACACCCAGATGGGAGCAAAGTCAGGACTTTCAGCTGTAATTCAAGGGGTTTGACAAAAGTGGGGCGCTAACCATTCAGGAAGGACAGCCAGTGGCATACACACACACCCATCGCTGGTGGCTCATAAGTAATGGAACAAACCAACATCATTTCAAACTGAAGGATCGTCTTTAATACCTGGATGAAAATCCTTTGCAGTCAATGACTGCCTGAAGACTGGAACCCACGGACATGACCCAGTGCTGAGTGTCCTCCCTCGAGATGCTTTGCCAGGCCTTTACTGCAGCTGCCTTCAGCTGCTGCTTGTTTGTGGGTCTTTCTGCCTTCAGTCTTGTCTTCAGCAAGTGAAAAGCATGCTCTGTTGGGTTGAGATCAGGTGATTGACTTGGCCATTGAAGAACAGCCCACTTCTTTGCCTTCAGAAACTCTGGGGTAGCTTTTGCTGTATGTTTTGGGTCATTATCCATCTGCAATATGAAGCGGCGTCCTATCAGTTTGGCAGCATTCAGCTGAATCTGAGCAGAAAGTATAGCCCTAGACACTTCAGAATTCATCCTGCTGCTTTTATCAGCAGTCAGGTCATCAATAAACACCAGTGACCCGGCTCCATTGGCAGCCATACATGCCCACGTCATAACACTGCCTCCACCACGTCTGACAGATGATGGGGTATGCTTTGGATCATGAGCTGTTCCTTTCCTTCTCCGTACTTTTCTCTTCCCATCATTCTGGTACAAGGTAATCTTGGTTTCATCAGTCCAAAGAATCTTATTCCAGAACTAGGCAGGCTTTTTTAGGTGTTTGCTGGCAAAGGCTAATCTGGCCTGTCTGTTCTTGAGCGTTACCAGTGGTTTGCACCTTGTTGTGAAGCCTCTGTATTTACATTCATAAAGCCATCTCTTGACCGTAGATGTTGACAGTGACATGCCTACCTCCTCAAGAGCGTTCTTGACCTGGCTAGATGTTGTGAAAGGGTTCCTCTTCACCATGAGCAGAATTCTGCGGTCATCCACTTTAGTTGTCTTCCGTGGTCTTCCAGGCCTTTTGCTGTTGCTGAGCTTGCCAGTTAATTCCTTCTTTTTCAGGATGTTCCAAACTGTTGTGTTGGCCACTCCCACTGTTTTTGCTATCTCTCTGATGGGTTTATTTTGTTTCCTCAGCCTAATGATGGCCTCCCTCACTCACATGGACACCTCTTTGGACCTCATGTTGGGAGTCCCAGTGAACAGCTACCAAATGCAAATGTAACACTCAGAACCACCTCCAGGCCTTTTATCTGCTTGATTGGTCATGGGGTACCCAGGAAACAGGCCACACCTGGCCATGCAGCTGCTTGTCAGCCATTCATTCCATTACTTATGAGCCACCAATGATGGGGGCGTGTGCATGCCACTGGCTGTCCTGCCTGAATGGTTAGTGCCCCACTTTTGTCAAACCCCTTGAATTACAGCTGAAAGTCCGGACTTCGCTCCCATCTGGGTATGTTTCCTTTCAACTTCAATGTGGTGGTGTACAGAGGCCAACTGCCAAAACAGTTATCCTTGTTCCAATATTTCTGGCCCTGACTATACTTTGCATGGATCATGCCCCAGGTTCAATGGGCCCCATCCCCAGCATCTGTAGCAGGGGTGCACAACCCGCAGCTCAGAAGTCTCATGCAGCCTCCCAAGGCCTTAACTATGCACCCCATGGATGCCCCCCTGCCATTGGTACATTCCCACGCACAGAGAGGCTTCTCCCTCCCGCAGAGGTCCTCATATAGATAATTCGTTTCCCACCACTGCTAGCAGCGAGCAAAGAGCAATCTGGATCTGGATCATTGTTTTGTGTATGTGTGCGCAGGTGCATATGCATATTTGTATGTGTGTGTGTGTGTGTGCAGCCCTTAACCCCTGAGGCAGCGTCACATACAGCCCTTGAGGCCAAAAAGCCTGTGCACTCCTCATCTACAGTACAAACAGTTTAGTAGGCTGAGTTGGGAAAGACCTCTGTCCAAGACAGAAATTACTTTAAAGACATAAAGCACATGGATCACTATATTGCAATAGAAATTGCAGGAGTGAGGGTCCTGATCTGGATTGGGCCCATAGTGTGTGTGTGTGTGTGTGTGTGTGTGTGGTTAAAGCCCCATATCAGCCTGCTTTGCTTACTCCAGGGTAAAAATGAAAAGGCACTATCTTTCAAGCAATGTCTGCTTTGGCCCTGAGAAACCAGGGAAGGCTGTACACAGAGTTGCTGGAACATTGGCCTGGCAGTATAAAGGAGAACTGTAGATCCTTGGAACTTTAGGCACATCTCACCGTGTTGTGGCGATGTGAGCAACTTGGCTGGCACCTCTTGGAGAGTATGCAGGCATCGAAGATGACAGAGAGCCTCTTCCGGAGAACTAGGTGGAAACCAATGCTTACACATGCAAGTTCAGTTATACACAGAGCTGTTCAGGGTCTTTGGCAATCCCAGTTTGTTTAGTTCATGCAAAGCACAGTTTCTTGTATTTGAATTGAATGGGAAACTGTGGTTTGCTACATGCTGTGAATGGAAAGTTTGAATGTCTTCCCCTCCACGTGTGGAGGAGGGAGGAAGGAGAAGAGGGAGCACAGAAGCCCGGGAAGTGGTTTTTTGTTACAACTTTGGCTTTGGAAGGCAACAAAGGTTTTTGCAAGAGCACCCCCACACTTACCTTTAGCCTTTCTTCACTGCCTGTTTGTGGTCTTGGCAGCAACCGTGCTCCCCACCATTACTTGGCATCATTTTTATCTTTGGCTGTTCCAGAGTGAGGACAGGAAGCATTACCCTTGTTCTGATTTGGCTTCAGACATCATCAGGAAGCCAAATCAGAGTGAGGGCAGTTCTGGCATCATGTTATGAGGCCAAAGGGAAAACATGGTACCGAGCAGCAATGTGGAGCACAGTTGACACTTCTGCTCACCTGGATGAACACTTTGCCATTGTTTGCAGGCGTATATAGTCAAAGTTGACCCCCACTTCACAGTCTGCAAACAGATTGATGACATTGGGGGAAGGACTGGTTAAGCTCAATTTCCTTTGGCCGAATGGCTTGTCGTTACATCTGAATTGGGTCATTGTCTGACAGGCTTGATGGGGCTAAACAACTGGGACACCTGAGCTTAGTACCCAGCAGAAGCAAAGAGGTTGTGAAATGCTCACCATGTTCAATGTAAGTGATGAAGCCCAGAGATAGCAGCACGGCGGCCAGGTGGAAGCTCAGCCCCTGGGAGGGAGATGAAGAGCAGAGGTTCTCCGGTCAGAACAGCAACATCTAATCCTCCCCTTCCCCACAATCCGAAGTCCCATTCCTTGTCAATAACAGAACAGAACAGAACTTGCTTGCAAGCGAGCACTCGTAGGGTAAGAGCCAAAGGCTCCACTCCTAAACATACTGAATTCAAAGGAAATCCCGTTCAAACTGGGCTGCGACTGTTTAAAGACTGACAGGCCTCCCCCCCAAGGGAAACAGCAGGGTGGCTGTGTGTGAGTGTGTGCATGTGTGGGGGAGTGAGTTAAGCCTGGCTTTGTGGCCCAAGCAATTGCCAGTGCTGCTTCCTTCTTTCATTTGGTTGGTCTGATCCGCTGTCCTGTTCTGAAATTTATTTTTTGGCTTTCATTTTATATTCGATGACTTTTGTATCTTTTCTGTCTCATTTATCATAAGCCGCCTCAAGTACCTCATACTGAGGCAGAAGGGTGGGATATAACTCCCTGTAATAAATAAAAAGAATAAATAGAAGATCCCTCCTGCATAGGATGCACTCTGCTAGCACCTTGGGGCAGGGCCTGTATATCGCTCTGATTCCTGAAGAAGAAACGCGGTGCTTTCTGTGAGGATCCCCCTCAGAGGAGGCGTCATGGCGGGAAGGGCAGGTGGCAGTTATGGCTCCCAATGTGACACAGTGCCCCCAATTACTGCTTCCCCCCCACAGAGCCTTGCTGACTACTTCGTCCCATAGAACTGAGCAGAAACCGCTGCAAATCAAAATAGCTGTTCTCTTTGTAGCCCTGACCCTTTCTCTACATAGCCCATGCACCGCGCTCCTGTCTGTGTAGGTCCCTGCAACTGTCATCTGCTGTTTTATGGAATCCATTATGGGTAGCCATTTTGTGGTGTGGGGGGGAGGGGGGATACCACGGGAAGGCTGACAGCCATGTTTGGAGCAGGCTTTCGTGAGAGGGAGGGCTCACCAGGCTGCCCCTGCCACACCACCTGCTTCAGAGAGCCCAGCGGGCAGAGGGGGCCAGCCGTAATCCGTGACAGCAAGAATTGCTATCTGAATGGTGTAGCGAGATATTTTTTAAAGTATTGTCCCCTAGCAGAGATGGGCACTAACTAAGCTACAATTCAGGCAGCCAAATGCTTTGGGCGCAGAATCAGCCCAAAAAACCCAGCACATTGCCATGCGGAGTGTTCCTGCTCAGGGTTCTTCCGGGATACTCCATTTCGTTCCCCGTTGCCCCTGTTTTCCATCCACCCTACAACAGACATTAAGCATTGCATGGCCACAGAGCATGCTCAGTTCACACTGGGCTCTTCTAGGGTTTCTCCTCCCCACACACACACTTAAAAGTTTTCCCCTAAAAATTGTTTTCATACTTCTGCATTTTGGTTCTCCCACGCCTGCCAATATCTCCCAGTTGTACATGGATTGGCTGTTCTGGCGATGTAAGGAACATCACTCAGAGAACGCTATTAGCATATTCCACGCATGGGCAACCCTCAGAGACCTACTGTGCGACCCCACCACAGGTGACCATTGCAGGGCTCCTGCCCCAAATTTCTCCATCACTGCAACTGTACTCAGGATGAGCGTATGTGGGAATGTTCTCCCCGTGTGTCTTGTTCCCCAATACAATCAGGCTCCAGACAGCTTGCAAAATAGGTGTTTGGCGGGCTGTTGGGAGTACTACTTAAATGCGGAAGTTCATGGCACACCACAGTTCTCCATTTAACTCCCATACTTGCACGCACACACACACACACACCCCGGCTCATTGGCAGTGGGGAGACATGAACTGTTCTCAGCATGCAGGGAAGGGAGGTTTAAACCCCCCTATACCTGCATACTGAGATCGGGGGTGTGGGGCGTGTGCTTGAGTGTCCGTGCGTGCATGGGTGTCTGCATGTGAATTTCTACTGCGTGCACATGCAGCACAACCCCTGACCATTGCGGAATGCAACCCGCAGGAGCAAAAAGATGGCCCACCCTAATATATAGCGTTATTGTGGTGACCTGACTTGGAGCTCCCCTGTGTGTCACGCTAGGGTTTGACCAAGAGGTGGAACTCAGGAACTAACGTACAGACAGCGATACTCACATGTAAGAGGGCACTTGCTGCGTAGGTTACAATGATGGCTGAGAAAGTACCCAATTTCAAGGAGTTCTTAAAAACATCTGGAAACACATCAAGTTAGTAAATTCATCAGGCCCTCTACAAAAATCCCTGGCCAGCTATTCCACCTCCTCTACTGAGATGCAAAAAAGAAAGAAAAGGCATTTATTTCATGCAACTACCCCATATCCTGTTCCAGATCCAACTGTCTAAGCACCTTCTTGGTCCATTCCTTAACTCACAGATCAGAGCCATCACCCCTCCACGCAGTCTGCATTTGTGGATTCAATGCCACTCCAGCCCCAAATTCTAAAAAGGGTATTAGAAGTAGAGAGCCGCTAGAACAGACTTCCTCAATCTGGCGCCCTCCGGGTGTTGGGCAACAACTCCCAGCATTCCTGACTGCTGGCTGGGGCTGATGGGAGCTGTAGTCCAACACATCTGAAGGGCACCAAGTCGGGGAACTCTGCTTTAGAAGAGCCCTTCCCAGCCTGGTGACCTCCAAGTGTACTGGGCTACAACTCCCATCAACACTGGCCAGCAGGGCCAACGGTCAGGAAGGATGGGAGTTGTAGTCGGAGAACTTTC
This sequence comes from Heloderma suspectum, assembly GCF_057233095.1. Taxonomy (NCBI): domain Eukaryota; kingdom Metazoa; phylum Chordata; class Lepidosauria; order Squamata; family Helodermatidae; genus Heloderma; species Heloderma suspectum. The sequence continues at coordinate 174,327,464 of NC_139459.1, forward strand.
TCTCACTTGTAAGAGGGGGAGGGGAGGGGAGGGCCGGAAACCCCAAAGGCACTAGGAAGGTGTAGATTATTCCCACCCCATGAGGGCTGTGGGCCTCCTTCCTTTGGGGGAGCAACTGTCAGGGGAGTGAGTCAGGCACAGCTGCCCAAGGCAGAGTTCCCCATGCAGCCTGCCTGCAAGACCCCCACCAGACTAGCAGCAGACAGGCACAAGGGTTCTTACAGGAGTTGAGCCAACGGGACATGGGCAGGTTCCAGCTGGTGACCACCTCCACCATCGAACGCGGCAGCTCCACACTCAGGGGACGAGAGACAGTCAGGTCCCTGGAAGAAGGAAGGAATAAACATGACATGGGGCAAGAGACAGGGAGGGGCTCTCTGGTTTCACAGTTCCATTGACCTGGACGTGGAGGGGTGTCAAGCAGATTAGATCATCAGAGACACTAGAAGCCAGGCTCCAGGGCAGGCAGGCAGGCAGGCAGGGGGATTTCTTTGCCTCAGTAGGAGCTCCAGAAATGGGCCTGGCTATAACTGTTCCATGGAGGTGGCTCCAACACAGAACTTAAGTTTCTCCCATAGAATCCTGAAATCTTCAACTTAAAATAAGAGAGAGCAAGGTTCTAGTCCCCATGTGCTTATGAAGAGAAAAGAAACCCAAGAACAGGTTAGCAGTTCTTGCTGAAAGTTTATAGACACTAGAGACTAGAAGAGCTTTTCCTAGGGCCAAAGGATGAGACCCCTTCCCTTGGCTCAGCTCCTGGATCCACAACACGACTCTCAAATTCACCTCCCTTCTACCACCACTTCTCTATGATTCCCAATTTTCCTACCAATTTTACCCTAGATATTGCATTTGAAGAGAAGAATCCTTCTATGGTGCCACCTCTCACCACCACCCCTTGAAATAAACCCACCTTGTTCCTGGAGTTTTTGGCTTTACCTCCTCAGTCATCTTCATTGCCAACCAAAAACTACATGCAAGTAGGCATAGCAACTTTTTGCTCACATTTATCCCCTAGTTACCCTTGCCTCTTTATTATTTATTGATTTGATTTGTGCCAAAAATGGGACCTAAGGTGGCTTCCATCCGTCTCATTCTCTCCCCACTGGCAAAATTTAGATAGTAAGCTCTTCAGGACAGAGACCTATCTTAGGGCACAATCCTATGCATGTTTAGACAGAAAAAAGTCCTACGACTCCCAGCATTCTTCAGCCGGCATGGAGTTGTAGAACTTTTTTCTGTCTAAACATGCATAGGATTGCACTCTTACTTATATCAGTCTCCTATCCTATCCACACTTACCTGGGAATAGGTCTCACTGAACTCAGTGGGACTTACTTCTAAGTGGACATGTATAGCATTGCACTGTTAGTCTGTAAAGTACTGTACACACTGATTGTGTTTTTTTCTCTTTGTCACCTAATCTATCTCACAGGATTGTTGTGAATATAAATGGAGGGACAACCACGAGCTCCTTGAGAGGAAAGGCAGGATATAAATCAAAATAAAGAAACAACAACAATAATAAAGCAATATAGAATTCCAAAATAAATGCAGGGACGACGACGACAACACATCACAACATACCATTCACATGAGTCATATTAACGTATGCTTCCTGATTTGCTTGGTTATTCCCACTGCAAAATTTGAGGTGTATCTTAGACCAGTACTGTATACTGGGAACATTAAGATTTTTAGCCCAGGATCTTGGACACCGTCTGCCTTGCACACTGCTCACCATTTCAAATGGTCCTTCTCCTCCGTGAAGCCGGATCCCGCCAACGTGGCTGTCGTTTCCGACAGGAAGCCCACAAAATAGTTGCTGAAGTGGAAAGAGCTGGCACTCTCGTACGCCCTGAGCCACCTGCATCACAACAGCGAGATCCTGGCTTAGAAACTGATGGAACCCCTTTGCACACCCACATTGCTAATAGGAGAAGACTGATGCCCCACCAAGACTCACCTCATCACGGTGCTCCTGGCATGCACGGACAGGGAAAGAAAGGGGAAGGAGTAGGAAACAGGAAGTAAAGAAGAAATGTATCAGTATATCATGGGGCAGTGGGGTATTCCATATAGACTGGACCACAAAACACCAAGAAAAGCCATAGAGCTACAGCTAGCAGCAACTGCCCTGCAGACATTTCAGTTGTATTTTGGGCAGCTTTGGTTTATGTTGAATGACGACAGGGCTGTGTGTGTTGTGGAACTCTGCATGAGGGTGCAATCCTATGGGAGTAGTCGTCCGCCTCCGAACTCGGAGGCAGCCCACTATCCAACGCAGGGCAGGCAGAGCACAGAGGGGATCTTCTCCTCCACGCTCCAGCCTCCCCGCATTTGTGGCTAGACAGATGATTTTGGATGTCTAACTGGGGCGCCCTGGAGCAGAGGGGGAGGCTGGATGGCGCAAAGGAAGCATCTTAGCAGTGCTTCCGCAGTCCCCTCCCCACCCCCAGGAACACCCCTTTTCGGCTGCTCCATGCTGCTCTTCTGAGCATGGAGCCGGGGACAAGCCGCACCTCCTACGAGGCAGCAGGGGAAGGGGTGGGGAGTCGGATTTCTGGGAACTGACCTCGAAGCGCTGGCTCCAAGCTGGGTTGCCAGAAACCGAAAAAACCTATGGCTGTCTAGACACTGTCTAGTGGCCATAGGATTGCGCCCTAACTGCAGGATTTTAAAAAGGGGGGAAGCAAGTTTCTAGCCCTCATGGTTGCAAAAATAGTCTCAAAAGCGTTTGAACAATGACTGGTGAAATTTCACAGGGAGATCAGATGGACTTGCAGAGACAGAGGCCTGACATTTGTGCCCTGAATTGGTCTGTCACGTGACTGGCAAAAGCAGAAGAAATTGAGCAAGCGTGTGCAAATTTGCTCGTTTCTCCCCTCAATTATGCGGGCCACCAAAATAAATTTTTCAGAGTGTGGAAAGTTGATTTTAGGAACGCAGGAAGCTGCCTTACTATATAGGTCAGACTACTTGTGCATCTAGACCAGTCCTATCTTACTCTGACTGGCACATCAGCTGCTACCTGAGATCCTCTTAACTAGACATGCCAGAGACAGAGTCTGAGGCCTTGTGCATGCAAAGCATGTGCACCCCCATTGAGTTAGGGCCACTCCCCACGAATTTGGTTTTTTATGTCAAGTGCACACAGTCTTGCTTGAAGCCCATGGACTTTGCACCACCTGACCCTTCTAGTGCGCCTGTATCTAAAAGCATGTCTTCTGTGTCTACATGCGATGGGTTGTGCCATCATCCATCACCAACCAAACTTGCCTGCACATGCATGCATAATGGCTGGCATATACAACCGCCCTGTTTCTGGTAGTTCCGTCGTTATACCCTCTACCCGTAGTGGCAGACTGATATACTGTGAGGCGCTTCGGTGGCAGAGCAAAATAGGTATGGCGGGATGTGAGCCAACCGGTAAGGAAAGAGGGTCAGGTGGCTGAAGCAAGGATACTTTGGGCAGCAAGCAACACACCACCAATGGAACGTTCAGAGTTGGGACTGACCTGACCCGGAAGGATTTGTGCAAGGCTCCCAGCCAAACAGGGCTGGGGGATCTAACTCTGCCCAACCTTCCATGCTGGCTGAATAGTTTGAGAAGCTGTGGGGTGAGGAGCAGACAGAGCTGTGTGCGCCCATATAGCCTGCCCTGCGCTCCCTAAGCTAGCCTCCTACCCTGAGGTACAGCGGAGGAATCTGTTCCGTTGCTACTGATGAAGTAAGTTTCAACTGCCAGTCTGGTTAGCATGTGTATATGAAATGGGGCAGGCGCCATCTTGCCCTTTGCCTCAGGCAGCGAAATGTCTTCAGCTGGCTCGGAGGGGCGGCCTCACCATTAGGCAAAGTGAAGCAGTCGCCTCAGGCAGCAGATGCTGAGAGGTGGCAGCAAGGGGTTGGAGGACAGACATGGGCCGTGAAGCCTGCCCTGCACCCCTTAAGCTAGCCTGCTGCCTTCAGCTGTGGCGGTGGACACTGTCCCATCATCAGAAAAATTCAACTGCAAGTCCAGTTAGCTTTTGTACATGAAATGTGGGGGGTGCTATCGTGTTCTTTTCCTCAAGCAGCAAAATGTCTTGGGCCAGCCCTGATAGATTATGATCAAGTTCCTGACCCTAGTGCAGACTAGGTCTAGTTATCCAGTGTGTGCCAATGAGGTAGATCCACACAGAAAGCAATGCAGCAATACAGCCATGGAATAAGCCACACAGCGCAGACCCAGAGAAAGGACCAGCCCTTCTCCAAAGCCTCTGAATGACACAGATGTAAACGAGGCAGAACTACGCATGTCAGCGAAGCATGAAGCAAAGCCACCACACGAGGCACTGACCAAGCAAGGTCAGCAGACACACCAGCCACAAACCACAAGGCAAGTCAATAAGGCCTCCTCTGCAGACGTACTGTGTGACAGAGCGAGCCACGATGGGAACGTGCCAATGAGCCACAGTACACAGTGGTTGCTGGGCCACAGAGAAAAACAAACCAGGTCAGGATCATGGGGCACAGACTGAGGGAGCCACCACGCCATGGTGCTGCCAGCCCTAATGGCAGAGCAAATGGGCTGTCCCTGGAGAAAGCAACGCAAGGGGTGGGGAAGAGAATGTAGCTGCACAGTGAATGAGACAGTGGACCACAGTAGCCGTGAGAGAAATGCCGCCTAGGCCTGCATTACCTGCTTCTGCGCTTCCTGTTGACAGAGGCATGATCCCGACGGAGGGGGGTAAGCAAAGAGAGAGGAAGGATTAAAGACACTTAAAGGAAGTAAAAGAATACAGGAGAGAGAGAAAAGAAACTCATCAGGTCACAGGACATTCCGAAGAGTATTTAAAAATACCAATCCTTAAAAGGACTTCCTATGCTCATCTTCCCTAACCCGGAGCTCTCCAGATGTGCTGAACTACAGGATGGGATGATGGGAACTTTCGTCCAAACCATCTGGAGGCCACCAGCTCAGGGGAAGGTGGTCCTATGCTGCTAACTGTGTAACAGGGAGAAGTTTGACTGGCGTGGCCCTCCTGACACAGATGGACGATGTTGCAGCTGCTGAACTTCTCCCAGCTGCGCAGCTCTTGATTCAAGAAGCACAGCTGTTTCAATATTCCTTGGACACTCTCCTCCTCTCATTGGAGGGTTGCAAAACTTCCAGAACAGAAGAAATTGTGGAACAAGAGGAGGTACAACCAAAACTCATTAACCAACGCAGACAGTATTTCCCAGAGCTAGAGTATGGATTTCAGAAGGTTCTCTCAGGAAAAAATGAGCTGCAAAGATCACAGGATCAAAGGTGACAAAAGTGAGGAGGCGTCACAATTCTAACAGCAAGAAGTACTGTGTCCCGGCGGATGAAGGAAACCAGCCAAAGAATAGGGATAGCTACCATCCCCCTTGCTCCAATATCAAAGTTTAAAACACCCATTTCACTCATAAGCACACATTGAAAAGGAGAGAAAAGCACCTGCATTTTTTATTCCTTGTTAACCACTCTGATTGTGATTACAATCCAGTGATTAATGAGTGTTAAGGGGTAACTAATCTGCATTAAATAACCTGAAGTTTGTGCTCAAGAACACAACCCAGAGACCTGATTCCACCTTTCTACACACAGCCCGCCCCCAGTGTTCACAGGCAGCTGACAGTATCTAAAGGACATTTTCAAAGCCAAGGGAACACAGAAGAGATTTTAAAATGAATGAATGAATGAATGTAAACATAAGATGCCCCTTACGACAATTAACAGTTCAGAGGTGCGACTAGGAAGATGCTTAATGAAGGGAATGGACCAAAACTGCACTTTAAAGCAATTATAACTCTACCCTTTTTCTGGAGCCCTCTTCTATAGCACACTGAGCATCAGGGCATAGCCTGAAGGCACATGATGCAACCACCTTGCTGAAGCTAAGCAGGTCTGGGTCTGGTCAGTGTTTGGAGGGGAGACCACTTGGGAACCACCTGTAGCCACCTTGAGTTCCGCAGTGGAAGAAAAGTGGGGTATAAATGTAATCAATAAATAAAATCAGGATTCATCCTGCCTGGTGTGCAGAAATCTCCTTTAACTGCACTGGCCCAGCTTCCCTCAACAAACCCAAAGCCAGCTGTGGGAAGTGATGGGGACCAAATTCGGAGTCCGGAGCAACTAACTTACTTCCTGAGCAGCTTGTAGCTGTAGAGAGGGATTAAGTAAGAGAAGAGATAGGGGGCCACACAGGTGGACATGATGAGGCACACAAGGCAGAGGAAGAAGCTCAGACAGACCTTCTGGAACCAGGAGAAGCTCTACATGGAAGGAAAAGAGAGAAAACAAAGCATTACCTTTGATGTCTGCTCTGCACTGCTTCTTAGGCCACTAACTGATCATGAAACCAGGCGGGAGATACTCCTCATTCAGATGCACCCACCTGTCAGTTGTCATGCTGGCCTTACCGTGACGTGAATGTGGGTGGCCGCCTAGGACGGCCCTTTGGAGAGGGCGCTTCTTGCTGCAGGAGCGTGCGGAAGCGCTCCTGCTGTTCAGGAAGAGCTTGGGGCAAAGGATGGAGAAAGATTCCAGTGCTATGGGACTCGCTATGGCGAGCAAGAGCCAGGCAACCCTGGAAGAGACCTGACAGATAAAGGGGGTTCATCCAGGAGGGTTGAACCTCAGGCCCATGGGCCAAATCCAGCTCTCTGGGGTTCACCAGATGGCCCTTGTCCTTCCTCCGTCACTAATTGTTTGGTGGTTTCCTGGCTTCTGTGCAGTTTTTTCCCCTGGTCTAAAAGGTTGAAATGCCTCTCCTAAGACTTAGTTACTGGCAGTGAGAGCTTTGAGCTAATACATGTTCATTTTTATTGTACTTTTTGCCCCACCCCCTTTTGCCTTTGGGCCCGCCTACCACAGGAATGCTGCCTCTAAGAGCTTCTCTGAAATTGAACTTGGGCTGAAAGAGGTTCAGTACTGCTGGTCTCATCCAACAGGATGTGATCAGACTTCCTTTCACACAACAGGAGTTTCCCTTCCCACCCTCCCCCGCTGCAGCCCCCCCAGATCTGCTCCAGAGAGTCTTCCAACCCCCTGGAACAGATTGGAGGTGTGCAGCAGGAGGGGAAATTCTATCCTTTGGCAGCGTCTGTTCCACTGGTGGAAGGACACCACTGGATACCAGAGGAGGAGCCATAGCTCAGTGGCAGAGCACTTATTTTGCACGCAGGAGGCCCCAGGTTCAATCCCTGGCATCTCCAGGTAGGGCTGGAAAAACTCCCACCTGAAACCCTGGAGAGCTGCTGCCAGTCAGTGCTGCCAGTACTGGGCTTAGATGGACCCATGGTCTGACTCAGTATAAGGCAGCTTCCTATATTCTTGTCATGGTCCCAGGTGTCATGCCGCCACTGGAGTCGTCTTCAGAGGAGGAGCCGGGACCATCAGAGCCAGTTGGCTCCTCAGGAGACCCTGGCATTAGCCAAGATGGAGTGATTTCACTGAATCTGCCTTCTAGAGAGGCAGAGTGCTCAACTTCTGAGGCAGAGGGAGATGCTGGGCCACCACCTGGCCCCTGAGAACGCCAGTGCCTTAAGATCCATGCTAGGATGGTGACCAGGTGAAAGAGTGCTTGCTTACTCATGAGCTGGGCTCTCCTCATGAGGAGGACATCCGACAAGCCTCTGACATGATGCAGCTGAGCACTGAGTGGGGCTCCAGAAGCTCTAGCTGTATCAGCTCTTACTGGAAACTTGATTGCTGCTGGAAATGATGCTTCTGTCAGCTACGTTGTCCTGTGATTGATGCTCTGTGCTACTGACCCCTGGACTATTTCTTGACCCAGCTTCTGGGCTGCATAACGTATCTGAGTGCCTGACTGCATTTTGATCTCTGCCTGCTGTCTCAACCATTCCTGCCTTAGCCTGAATCCCACTGGACTGAAACCTGTGTGCTTGACCCATTTGCTTGCTAAATTGACTAGTCTATTGTATGCCTCCCTGTATTTGCTTTGCAAAGAGGCAGGATTCAGCCCAGAGCTGGACAGTTCCTGTTTTCTGTCTAAACATGCCTAGGACGGTGGTCTTAATTAAACATTTCAGACACCTTAGGGACTTATGATGCCCCACCCCAACTGGCCAAAACTTTCTAGTTATGGGCCTAGCTAGCTATGGGGTAGTGCTGGGGAAATGAAAAACGCCCCTGTGGCTTGACGTACTGCAGATCTGGGCAGGATGGACCAGGATTTCCAGGCTCCAGTGACAGTGCCATTTTAGTGGGCCATCAAGAGGGCTAGGTTTGGCCCTGCCCTGACAGTAGCCGGAGCTTGTCTCCCATGCTATGCTAGCAATAAACACCAGAGAGTGCTTACCATTCCCCTGCTCTCCACGGCCTGTAAGTAGGTGCGGAAACGGAACCAGGGTCCAAAGATGACGGTCCCAATGAAGTAGATATAACCCATGAACTCAACTGGGGAGGGGATAGCTGGCACCTCGCCCCGATCCAGATCAAAGCCCAGCGACACAGCCTTCATGGCCACGATCATCTGGGCACCTGGTGGCAGTGGACAGATATGTGACAGATGTGCAGTGCTTGTGTTCTTATAGGTAGCTTACATAACTCACTATGAAAAGATAAAGGGCCACTAGCTTAGATTACTTGTTTCAAAAACACTGGGCAAATTCGGAGAAGATATTCAAATTCTGAATGTATTATCCATGGTAGATCAATGGGGCCTCCATGTACAGAGGCCGTATCACTCCTTCTAATAGCAAACTCAGCTGGTTAGTGCAGACAGGACTGTAGGCAGAACAGTGGTCCTGACATCCTGTTTGACCCCTCTCCTGAGCCTATTAGAACCTGCTCCCCTTTGAAAGCCAGACCTGAATCACAGAAGCCCTGGATCACAGTCCCACTTTATCTCCCATCAGCCCCAGCTAGCCTGGCCAGTGGTCAAGAACTCTGGAAGTCGTCCAAAACATGTATTTCGTTTTTATACCACCCAGTAGCCAAAACTCCCTGGGATGTTCAGAAAATTAAAACCACAAGAATACAACAGAAAATACAATATAAAATATAATGGATTAAAACCACATAATAGGAATATAACCAGAGTAAAACCTAGCAGCAGTGCAGATATTTAAAATGCAATAGCAGATTTAAGACATATGGAGGGGACCACACTGCAGAAAGCTGGATTAGCCTCCCTTGCCCAAGCCAGGCACCGAATCTTGGGGTCATGGCTTAGAGCCCCTCAGCCCCATATTGCCATTTCCTGGCAGTGCAGAAGAAAAGGTGTGAACGCTCCGCCATCTTGAGTAGCACTTTCTGCTTTTGGAGAGAAAGTGTGTTTCTTCCACACACAGATTTCCTGGCCCCAGAAAGCTTCGACCTCTTATACCGCTATACCCTGAGGCTTGCTCAGTAGCTAGAACTAGGAGATTTGCCAAACACTCACCTCTCATCTTATGCCAGCTGACAGTGTCCACCATGTGCATCTCCCTGTAAGGGGTGGGGAGAAGGATGTTTTTGTGCATCAGTAATGGATTTCCCCCCCTCCATTTTCCAACAGTCAGGGGCCCTGCAAGGTGAGAGGGCCTTCTCTGCAGTGGCCCCACACCACACACAAGTTGCCATCAGAGGTCCACCACGCTCTGTCATTGCAGGCTTTTAAGAAGGCTGTGAAAACATTATTTTACCATGGTCTTCTCTTGATATGACTGCTGTTGTTTCTGTTACTGCTGTTGTTGCTGGTTTTATTGTTGGCGTTTATTGTGGTTTTTATTGGTCTTTATGTTTTTATCGGTTGTAATATCTTAAGTGTTTTTATGTATTTTACTGCTGTAAGTCACCTTGAGAGAGCTTCTGCCCTGAAAGGCAGTCAAAAAATATTTTAAATAAAATAAAACATAATTTTTTGTTTGGGCTTTCCAACCAAAAGGAAGACCATTTTGAGGCCAAAGGGCTGGATGGCTGGCATCCAACTGACCCCTGAGCATTCAGCTACGCCATCCTATTGGTCTCCTGTCCCTGGCCAGTCTTCCCAGTTACTTCAGTCAAGTCTCCCATTGGTTAAGTTCCTGACCATTGGTCCACCCACATCGACATTGGTCTCTAACTGTTGACCCAGACTCCCTTTACTTTGGCAGACTTCCCTCCTCTTTTCACCAGCCTCCTTTCCCTGGCCATTTCTCAAGTCCCCTTGCCCATTGGTTTACCCTCAATGTTTTTCAATGTTATTTGGACTGGTTTAGCCCAGAGGTCCCCAACCATTTTGGGTCGGTGGGCACAACTGGAATTTTGAGAGAATGTCATCGGTGCTGTCACAAAATGGCTGCCAGGGTCGGCATGGCCAGTCACAAAATACTCATTCCCCAGAAGACAAACTGGTAAGACTAAACAAAAAATAATCTGCCCAAGAACCTAGGCACAAGGCAAAGGAGGGGTCTGAGCTCCAAAACACAAAACCACTCTTTTGAATCCAAATATGATGCAGCACTTCACTTTGCAGCATGCCAGGCTCCCAGCTAAACTTTATAAAATAAAAATGAGGAGGGGCAGGGAGCCTGGTGGGCTTGGAAACCATGTTGGAGACCCCAGGTTTAGCCTCGCTCAATTAGCTCATCCTAATGGCCTATCAACCACTTAAGGCATAACCCTATGCAAATGTAGATAGGAAAAAAAGGCCTACAACTGCCAGCATGGCTGGCTGGGGCATCCTGGGAGTTGTAGGCCTTTTTTCCCTAACTAAACTTGCATAGGATTGTGTCCTTAATCTCTAACCCTTGAGCCAGACCCAATGGCCTAGCCTTCTCTCTCAGTAATTCCCCACACCTCTCCCCTCAATAGCAAAGCTGCCCTTCTTGTTGACCTAGCTTTGTTCCACAGTGCTATAGGTCTCCTTAGCCTTTTGCTCTTCTGGCATCCCATTCCCCAGTAGCTAACCCTTCCCCTCAGCAGATTACATATTACTACAGCTGCCCACTAGTTAACAACCCTCCCCACTCGCCCACCCCGATCCCCACTCACCCCATAAGCAAATAGATGAGGATGGTGATGGAGAGCAGGACGCCGCGCTGGGTCGAGTGACGACACAGGAACAACACCAGGTAGCAGAGGAGGCTGAGGAGGACAACCCACACCATCTGCAGCTGGAAGAAGTGGTAGAGGGCATAGAAGCCGCTCGCCACAGTGCTCAGATGCTTAGCATAGGATGGCAGAGCTGCAAGGGAAAGGCCAGGGAGTTGAAATGGAGGTTAGATGGGAGAGAGATACAGGCACATAGGAAGCGGGCCTATACAAAGACTGTTCTGTCCAACCAGCCCAGTATCCAGGGGTCCCCAACCTTTTTGGGTCAGCAAATTTATCTTGTTGGTACTCTCACAAAATGGCTGTCATGGGGGATTGCTTGCCCATTCATAAAATAACTGCCATGCTGGACCTTGGCAAAACACTCATTTCCCAGAAGGCAAACTGGGGAGACTAAAAGCAAAGTCACTTACCCAAGAACCCAATTACAAAGCAGAGGTGGGAGCTGAGCTCCAAAACACAAAACCACTCCACTGAACCCAAAGTTAGGTGGCACTGAAGGGCAGTACTTTGCTTTGTGGCATGCCAGTTTCCCAATCAAAAGTTTTGTGCTACATACGAAAGACCAGTTATAAGGAGGCAGGGTGAGAGCTCTTACATGGAGGTTAACGGCCAGCCGGAGGCTGTATTAGTGCCTGAAGGAAGAAAGCCACTTCAAAGACTGAAAATGGCTGCTCCACAAGAAATACAGGGAGAGAGCAAACTCTGGCTGCACCTCCTCTTTCCCCATGCACTGCTCCATTCCCTCTTAGTCTCTGGCCTCCATCTCATCCCTGGCTTGACTTCCTGTCCTGTGACGCAGTTCAGCACTGCCATTTGGAGGCAAACCAGGTGGCCTCTGCAGCAGGAGGTGAAGCAGGTACTGTGTGTAAGCCTGCAGCAGTCTAGGTAATCTAGTTACTCCACCCGAGGCTGAGAAAGAGAGGCTCATGTGCTAACTTGGGGACCCGAGGCTCATCCTCCTAAATCTCGATCCATCTTCTGTGGGAGCATTCAGGTGCATTGCCAAACTATGTTTTTTTATTACAAGAACAAACCCCAAGCAACCTCAGGCTCACGTGCTCCCTCCTCCCCTCATGTGCAGCAAGTAGAAACGTCCAATTCTGGTTTGCAGCAAACCATAGTTTGCTGTTTTGGGCAAACTATGGTTTGCAACTCCCTGCAAACCTGGTTTTACCGTCAAGCAGGATCAAAAGTTACCAGTTGCCATGTATGAGGGGAGCCCAAGGCTTATTCTTACAAATGAACAGCCCTTCTGTCTCTCTCCACTGTACCACAGCTGTAGTGAAATTGAGCAAGGCAAGAAAACGGATGATTTAGATGCCCTCAGGGCGATGGGCAGTTTCAGCAGTACTCTGGGAACTATCTGCAAGCCTTGATTAACGGTGTTGGATGAAGAATATGGATGCACGGAGCCAGGGGTGGGCAACTTGCGGCCCTCCAGATGTTTTGGCCTACAACTCCCATCAGCCCTAGCCAGCATAGCCAATGGTGAGGGACAACAGGAATAGGTCAAAACATCAGGAGGGCCACAATTTGCTCACCCTTGCACTAGGGGATTGTGCTTGCCTGAATAATGGCTTGTACTTACCCAATCTCCAAAGGAGACGGCACACTAAGCACAAGAGCAGAAGTGTCCAGACCTGTTCAAAACCCTGCTGAGCAGTCGGCAGCACACAGCCACTCAGCAGCTGCTGATAGAACTCTTCCCGTGTGAATGTGGCCATGACCACAGCCTGGAAGAAGTAGCAAAGGGATGTCAAGATGAGTGGCTAGAGATCCCTCCCCAAAGCCGTTGGGCAGGCCTCCCACACCCGTGGCTGGCTCCAGGGGCACATCAAGTGGAGTTTATCAGACTGCCAGACCACGGGCAGAATCCAATGCTGCCCATCCACTAGCAGAGGTGGCCACCGATTCTGGTCTATGCGCCGCCAGCCCCACCAATTCTGGCCTGCAAGCAGCCCCTACCACCTATGGAACAAAAATTTAGCGCTTCTGGAGGCAAGCCCCGAAACGGGCGGAAACGCTCGTTTCTGGAAGGGGGCAAGTCAGCAGAGCTCCCTCACGTGAGCTCCACTGACCTGCCCCCTTCCAGAAATGAGCATTTCCACTCGTTTCAGGGTTTGCCTCCAGAAGCGCTACCTCGCCATTCCGCAAGTGGTAGGAGCCATGTGTGGACTGGAATTGGCAGGGCTGGCCGCGCACCCAAGGGTAGCACTGGATCCTGCCCGACGTGCCCAATTTTGTGCTCGTGCTGGATCTCATTGTGGGATACACAGAGCCCTGCTCTTATGGCATAAGAATACCAGCTGAACGCACATCCACCTGAGTGTGCGGGGTTTCAGGGCATGCTTACACCCAGCCACAGGTGGGCATGCTGAGCCAGCCAAATTGCTGCCAGCCAATAATCATGCTGATCTCCATTCATCCAAACAAAGGCCAGCAGTGATGGGCACAGTCCACATGTCATCATGTTGTACAATCCCCCCTGCATGATGCTGCAATTCCACTGCCATCCTCCCTTGTACAGTACTGAACCAGCACCATGGGCAATTCCTATTTAGGCATTTCCTTGGCCTGAGGGCATATGATGCCACCACCTGCTGAAGCTAGGCAGGTCTGAGTCTGTCAGTGCCTGGATGGGAGACTGCTTGGAAATTCCAGGTATGCTGTCTTGAGTTCCACGATGGAAGAAAGGTGGGGTCTATATCTATCAAAGCAATAAAATAATAAACAAACATGTTTGCATAGAAGTAAGTTTCATTAAAAACTGGAATCCTAGTATTTCTCCAAGGATAGCAAATAAAAGTTAAATAAATACAGTTAACAAAACAAATGTTAACTGTAACTTAGCATACAATTGCTTCTGCCTGGCTATGTGGAGACAATTCTTAACTTGCCACAGGCAACTAGTTGAATGGCTATTTACAGGCCTGGTTTAGGAGTAAGAACAGCAACAAATATTATTCCAAAGGGCAACAGCTTCTTAAAAGAAATAAGTAGAAAGTCCTTTATTGAAGAACATCACTAGCATAACTCCATATTTTACTTTAATTTTCTTAATAACAACAATAATAATCAAGCAACCGCAGAAGATGGATTGAAAGGAACAGGGGAAAGGGAGGAATAGATCGATGCATAGTTACATAGGGTGGAGGAGAAATGCTGGGCTAGAAATTTGTAATGGATGAATGAGTGAGAAGTTGCATATGGAGTGATAACGGCTTGAGGGTTATATGAAGGGGATCCATGGTTGATCCAGTAGCAGCAGGCCAGCTGGAAGATTGAGCAACTGGATTGGCCGGCTGGCGGGGTGATGGGCACACACGCAGGGACAGGAAGGAAATGCTGGAGACCGGGGAGGAGGAACCTGGATTTTTAGACAAAGAAAATCTCGCCATCGGAATTTGAAATAAAATCAGATTAGGACCGTCCTGCTGGGCAGTCATCCACTTCCCTTTTCCCCTCCAAAGTATAAAGCCCAGGGAAGCCCTCTCCTCTTCCTCGCTACTACCCCCATGGGATATCAGTCCATGGTCCTAGCAGCATTGAATCTTAGATGGGGGGAGGGGTAATGGGGGGAGCCCCACTGAAAGTGCACTGATCCCGGCGCTCAAGAGAAGGAAGGATCCCGGCCATCAAGGGATGCAGATACTTAGGGAAGGAAAAAAAAAATCCATTGCAGATTAGATACCCTGTTTACCTCGCTGCATTGCGGGAGATACACCCCCCCTCCCCGTCTAAGTTCCCCTTATCCCCCTGGCACGGGCCCTCTCCTTTAAGGCCAGCTGTTCCATCTGATTCCAGCTGTGCTTCTTAAAGAGGCAGACACAGGATCATTGCTAACTCACCTGTGCGCCTTTATCCACCACCCTCCTTTTCCAGCTCTCCGGGGCTGCGTGTTGGTTTTGTCCCTTACCCCCTCCCCCCCCCCCACAAAAAAAAGACTGGAAAACTGGAAAAGGAAGAGGAGGTAGGCAGTGGGAAAGCGGTGCAATAATCCCTTTTAAAATTGGAGGCGGGTCGAATTGGGAGACAAATGGGAAAGCTGGAAAGGAATAGTTGAAGCTGCGGAGCGGCCAATGAGGGGGAAAAGATGGGGCAGGCGCAAGAGGACCGCCAATGAGGAGGAGGAGGAAGAGGAGCAAAGAGACTGAGAGAGAAAGGAATGGATCTCCTAGTTTCTTTATTCCCTGGTTCGATTCGCATCAGCGTTCTCGTCCTCCCCCCGCCCCGCAGATTTGGTTGTAAATTGGAAACCCTACAAGCAATGGAAAAGGAACCTATTCTGCCAACCAAAGCCACAGCGGCCTGCGAAGCAACAGCACAAATTTTTTTTTTTTTAATCTGCTCTCAATGGCGGGACATGATACAAAACTGCCTTGCAGTATTCCTTACTAAACAACAATTCCCATGAGCGTTTCGGAGAAGTCTCGGCAGTTAAAGGCATAATCCTATGCACCTTTAGACAGAAAGAAGTGCTACAATGCTCAGCATGCCCTTATCAGCGTGGCTAGCTAGAGGGATGCTGGGAGTTGTAGGCCTTTTTTTCTGTCTAAACATGCATAGAATTCCGCCCTAAATTGCTATAAAATTGGTAGGTCAGAGACGACGACGCTGATTGGGTGGGAGCACTGGCGTAAAAGGCAAGTCGGATGTGCACAGAAGGTAGATCCGAATCTACTAGTAGATGACCGAGTTATTTGCAATAGATGGGCAAGAATTTCTGACTTCCAGTTGTTTTACCATAGCAGCCGCAAAATGTTACCTCTGCCCCCACCTATGATACTACTGAAATCAGACCAAAGGGCAATATGAACACTTGGGGTAACCAGGAGTGGATTTTTGAGTGGAAAGGCTGTGAGCTCCCTTCAGTCTGTCACTCAAAACACATTCCTGGGCTCAGAATTCTTTAATTCTAAGCGTATGTCTTTTGCACCTGCTCTGGTTGGTAGATTCTGGGGCTCTAATAAAACACAAAGTAGACCCTACAAGCTTGAAATCTGCCTACCACTGTTTTAAGTAAATGGCTGCATATGGTGACCTGGGAGAAAGCAGGAACTGATGAGCTTGCAGGAAGAGGGCTTTCCTTGGATGGGAGAGAGAGAGGAGGCTTCCAAATAAGGCTTTTACCTCCCCCTCTCACTTTGCTTCTTTCACAGAACTTTATGGGTGGTCTAGACAAGGCTGTCTTCCACTTGTAATCTTCCCATGTTTTCCCACCACTTCTGTTGGGTTTTTTTTTTCTTACTGCCAAAAATGTGTTAAGGAAGAAAAGACAGAATAGTGACACAATGCCTTCTAATCCATCTGGAAGCACTCAGAGTTTCAGAACCAACGAAAGGAGATACAGCCTTACCACTGAAATACTTTTAAATGTTTTTTTAAAGTTAAAATGAATATTTTTTAAAATCTGCATAAATGTCTGAATAAATACTACTACAAACGATCTGCTACCTCATATATGGATTTTACAGAAATTCCTGCATTTAATCTATGCATTGATATTATGTGTTTTGCTGTCAGGGGCATTATGCCTCTGTATACCAGTTGCTAGGGAACGTGAGCCGGAGGATGCTACTGGGCTCATGCCCTACTTGTGGGTTTCCTACAGACTGCTGGTTGGCCACTTTGTGAGCAGAATGCTGGACTAGATGGACCTTTGGCCTGATCCAGCATGGCTCTTCTTGTGTCTGTGAATCGGCCTATCGCTGTGGCTTTGTCTTAAGGCAATACTTGGCCGAAAGTCTTGGACTTGACAAAGGAATTTTAACAGTTTACGCCCGAGGATCTTCAGACGTCTCTCGCTGGCTGCGAATTGTTCGAAGATTGCCTCTTGATACATGACCACTCTGAAATGTTCTGAACAGGCAAACCCAACCAGAGAAGGACGTAGGAGGCACACCTCCCCACATAAACTGGCTTTGTGACTCCCCTGCCACTTTCTGGTGGAGGCTGGTCACAGTCCCAGGCAAAACACAGAGGAGCTGCAGTAATGGTCAATCTGCTTAAATCACCCCCTCACAGCCCAAATCCAGTGTCCATGTGACTGGCATACAAACGCGCGTTTGCCCCGAGCAAAGGCTCATAAGAAAGCTCAAACCCAGAAGCTGCCGGGCAGCGCACAACCGTGGCATTACTTGCACGCCTGTCCCTGCAGTCTTAGAGGAAACAACATGTATATTAGCATGTGAACCCATATCGCCTCAGCGACTCTTCAGCCAATCATTTTGCCGGGATACTCCGTGACGTCAGAGCTTACGTTCTCATTGGAGGCGAGGTGGAAGCAAAAGACAAGATGTGCGCCCACTCTGTCTTGGTGTAAGATGATCGGCTGAGATGTCTGCTCATCAACCTACAAAGGGGGAGCTCTATTGGCTGCGGTGGTGCGATTTAAATAAGGGCAGAAGTTGGCAAGGGCGGAAGGTCCTGCAGAAGGTGTTGAGAGCCCCTTCAGCAGGTAAGGCTTGAAGCAGGCTCTTAACTAGCGGCGAGCAGTTCATCTGGTTTGCAGGCCTTTTAAAGACAAAATTGTAAACTGTTTTTTAATTATTGGTTTGGAAAAAATGGGGGGCAGAGAAAATTGGGGGGGCAACAAGGGAGGTGCTAGGGTTGAAAATTGCCTGAATGCTATGCCTTGCGATGGCATCTCCTCCCTGATCTCGGATTGTGGTGGAGGTGGGAAATGCACTTTGTACCTGCCTAGCAGCACACTTCTTTGTTACTATGTTTGCAGAGTTCCTGTCATTGTGCTGCTGGGTGCTGGGAGAGACTTAGCGTTACATGCAAAGTTAGTCCATTTCAGAGTAGACCCGCTGAAATGAATGGCTCTTAAGTTCAACCAATACTGGACGCAACTCAATGGCCCAAATTTCTGCCGACTTGCTATCGGGTTTGAAATCCAGAGCCAGCATTCCCACATATGGTCGAGTCGTATTTGGAGTCCTATGTACTGTTCTGGTCACCCCATCTCGGAAAAAGTATTGTAGAGCTGGGGAAAGGTCCAGGAAGCAGCAGCTAAAGTAATAGAGAACACCTTCCATATGAAGAAAGGCTAAAGCAATTGTGGCTTTTTTCGTTTTGGGTGGGGGGAGGGAAGGTGACAGGCTGCCATCTTATATACACTTACCTGGGAGTAAGGCCCACCGAACTAAAAGGAGCTTACTTCTGAGTAGACATCTATAGGGTTGCACTGTAAGTTGCTGTTGTGGGGCAGGGTGGGTGGGGAGAGGTCATGACTGAGGTCTGTAAAACTGCCATAGACAAATGGATAGAGGCGCACACACACACAAAATCTGTGGTGGGGAACATGTGGCCTTCCAGATAACGCGGGGTTGCAATTTCCATCAGCTCTAGCCGGCATAGCCAACACTGGAGGATTCAGTCCAAAAATATCTGGAGAGCCACATGTTCCCCTCTGTAACTTAGAGGAAGCAGGAAATGGCCTCCTGGTGAATGCTTAAGAACGTAAGAAGAGCTATGCTGGATCAGACCCATTTGGTCCAGCATTCTGGTCACACAGTGGCCAGCCAGCTGTTGACTGGGAACCCACAAGCAGGGTAGGAATGCAACAGCACCCTCCCACCCATGTTCCCCAGCAACTGGTGCACATAGGCTCACTGCCTCTGGTACTGGTGGTAGCACATAGCCATCAGGTCTAGTAGCCATTGATAGCCTTTTCCTCCAGGGATTTCTCCAGCCCCCTTTTAAACCCATCGATATTGGTGGCCATCACTACATCCTGTGGTAGTGAATTCCGTAGTTTAACTATGCGCTGTCTGAAGAAGTCCTTCCTTTGATCTCTCCTGAATCTCCCACCAATCAGCTGCATAGGATGACCCCGGGTTCTAGTATTTTGAGAGGGATGAAAAATGTCTTCCTCTCCATTCTCCACACCATGCATAGTTCTGTAGACCTCTATCATGTCTCCCCTTACCCTCCTTTTTTCCAAGCTAAACAATCCCAGCTGTTGTAACCTTCTCTCATAGGGCAGATGATCCAGCCCCTCGATCATTTTAGTTGCCTTTTTCTGCACTTCAGCACAAAAGAAGCATTATTTTGGCAGCACGCTTCTCCATGCTCCCATCCATTTCTTCACTCCAAATTCTGTAGAATGGTGCATTTGGTGCATTTTCCCTGAAATGCATTGCAAGTTGCCTTAAATCAGGGGTAGGCAACTTGTGACCCTCCAGATGTTTTGGCCTACAGCTCTCATCAGCCCTAGCCAGCATAGCCAACAGTGGGGGATGATAGGAGTTCCAGTCCGACAACAGCTGGAAGGCCACATGTTCCCCATCCCTGTGATGTAGAGTGAGGTCCAGTCTGACTGTCCTCTCAGATATGCAGAGGAAGTTTCTCTATGCTGCCATTTAAGGTGTAGTACGGTTGACTATATAGTGCTCTGTGTGAGATGGGAGAATCCTGTGAAGGAATCAGGAGGCCATTTCCTGCTTCCTCTAAGTTACAGAGGGGAACGTGTGGCCCTCCAGATGTTGCAGCTCTCCTTGTCCTTCACCATTGGCTCTGCTGGCTAGGGCTGATGAAAGTTGCAGTCCAACAAGATCTGGAGGACCACACGTTCCCCACCCCTGCCTCTAAGTGATCTTCTAATTCACTCATCCAATGGAGAGGATAAGAAACAAAAGGATTTTAAGGGGAGGATATTCTAGAATACTATTCTAGAGGTTTTCCCTACGTTCTTCTCCTTGAAGAACGTAGGGAAAACCACTAAACCATTCAGGTATGACCTAAATCATATCCCTTATGAATATACAGTGGAGGTGAGGAATAGATTTAAGGGATTAGACCTGATAGACAGAGTGCCTGAGGAAGTATGGACAGAGGTCCATAACATTGTTCAGGAGGCAGCAACTCAATCCATCCCAAAGAAAATGAAATGCAAGAAAGCCAAGTGGCTGTCTGATGAGGCTTTACAAGGAGCTGAGGAAAGAAGGGAAGCGAAAAGCAAGGGAGAAAGGGGAAGATATACCCAACTGAATGCAGAGTTCCAGAGAATAGCAAGGAGAGACAAGAAGGCCTTCTTAAATGAACAATGCAAAGAAATCGAGGAAAACAATAGAATGGGAAAGACTAGAGATCTTTTCAAGAAAATCGGAGATCTCAAGGGAACATTTTGTGCAAAGACGGGCATGATAAAGGACAAAGAAGGCAGGGACCTAACAGAAGCAGATGAGATTAAGAAGAAGTGGAAAGAATACACAGAAGAACTATACAGGAAAGATCTTAATGTCCCTGATAGTCATGACAGTGCGCTCACTGAACTTGAGCCGGACATCGTAGAGAGTGAAGTCAAGTGAGCCTTAGGAAGCATTACTAACAGCAAAGCTAGCGGAGATGACAGTATTCCAGCTGAGCTATTTAAAATCCTAAAAGATGATGCTGTTAAAGTGCTGCACTCAATATGCCAACACATTTGGAACACTCAACAGTGGCCACAAGACTGGAAAAGGACAGTTTACATTCCAGTTCCAAAGAAGGGCAATGCCAAAGAGTGTTCAAACTACCGTACAATTGCGCTCATTTCACATGCCAGCAAGGTGATGCTCAAAATCCTACAAGCTAGGCTTCAGCAGTATGTGAACTGAGAACTACCGGAAGTACAAGCTGGGTTTCGAAGAGGCAGAGGAACTAGAGATGAAATCACCAACATTCGCTGGATCATGGAGAAAGCAAGAGAATTCCAAAAAAAGTGTATTTCTGCTTCATTGACTATGCTAAAGCCTTTGATTGTGTGGATCACAACAAACTGTGGCAAATTCTGAAACAGATGGGAGTACCAGACCACCTTACCTGTCTCCTGAGAAACCTGTACGAGGGTCAAGAAGCAACAGTAAGAACCGGACATGGAACAACCGATTGGTTCCAAATTGGGAAAGGAGTACGACAAGGCTGTATATTGTCGCCTTGCTTATTTAATTTATATGCAGAGTACATCACGAGAAACGCCGGGTTGGATGAATCACAGGTCGGAATTAAGATTGCCGGGAGAATTATCAACAACCTCCGATACGCAGACGATACCACCCTAATGGCAGAAAGCAAAGAGGATCTAAAGAGCCTCTTGTTGAGGGTGAAAGTGGAGAGTGCAAAAGCTGGTTTGAAACTCAACATTAAAAAAACGAAGATCATGGCATCTGGCCCCATCACTTCCTGGCATATAGAAGGGGAAGAAATGGAAGCAGTGACAGATTTTATTTTCTTGGGCTCCAAGATCACCGCAGACGGTGACTGTAGCCATGAAATTAAAAGACGCTTGCTCCTTGGGAGGAAAGCTATGGCCAACCTAGACAGCATAGTAAGAAGCAGAGACATCACCTTGCTGACAAAGGTTCATATAATCAAAGCTGTGGTTTTCCCAGTAGCAATGTATGGCTGTGAAAGCTGGACTATAAGGAAGGCTGAGTGCTGAAGAATCGATGCTTTCGAACTGTGGTGCTGGAGAAGACTCTTACGAGTCCCCTGGACTGCAAGGAGGTCAAATCAGTCAATCCTAAAGGAAATCAACCCTGACTGTTCATTGGAAGGACAGATACTGAAGCTGAAGCTCAAATATTTTGGCCACCTAATGCGAAGAGAAAAGTCACTGGAAAAGACCCTGATGCTGGGAAAGATTGAAGGCAAAAGGAGAAGGGGACGGCAGGGGATGAGATGGCTAGATAGCATCACCGATGCAATGAATATGGACTTGAGCACACTCCGGGAGAGAGCGCAGGACAGGAAGGCCTGGCGTGCTATGGTCCTTGGGGTCACGAAGAGTTGGACATGACTGAACGACTGAACAACAACAATTCTAGAGGAAGCAAGAGGGCTGTGTGTATCAATATATTTAAAGCCAGTAGCTGGCAAATGGTTAAATCGGTTTGTTCGCATAGGCATCTCTTTTTGGGGGGTGGGGGTTATCTTCTGATGTGGGTTAAGGTTCTAGTTTTAGTGTGTGTGTCCCATTACTTCATTCCAGGTGTTGGGAATATTAGGTCCAGGGGCCAAATCTCAGGAACCCCTATTCCCAAACCCTCCATGGTTTCCCAGATCTTGGCTCCCTTCCCCTTTCCCCCAACCACCATTTGCTTTGTGGTTTCCTGGCTTTGTGCAGTTTTTTCCCCATTCAAGAAGGTTGAACTGCCTCTCCTAAAGCTTAGTTACTGGCATTAAGAACCTTAGGGTGCAATCTTATGCAGGTTTAGACAGAAAAAAAAGTCCTAAAACTCCCAGCATGCCAGGGGCATGCTGGGACTTGTAGGACTTTTTTCTGTCTAAACATTGCATAGGATTGCGTCCTAAGGCTACAATATGCTGGGGTTTTTTTTTGTCTTTTTGGCCCTATGCCCTTTGCCTTCCATCCCACCCACCACTGGAATGCGGCCCCCAAGAGCTTCTCCAAAATTGAGATTGCTTTATCCTTTGTTCTGATGACTGTCACTTTTGCACCTACGTTCATTATGTTTTGCGCTTTGCGGGGAACTAAGACTCTGCTCGTTACCAACGTGATTCATTTTCTTGTAGGAGATCCAGCCCTCGCCACCCTCAGCAACTTGGTTTCCTCCGTCTAGACTGCCATGGGACTAGAAGCAAAGCCCCTTGCTGTTCCCCACCCCTACTGGCCCCGAAACCTGGAGCTCCAGCACTATGTCCCAAACGACCGGCCCATGTGGCAGATTTTGGCTTTCCTCTTCTCCGTCTCCGGGGCCCTCTTGATAGTGACGTGGCTAGCAGCCCAGTGGCGGAGCAGGACGGCTGCCCCTCTGGGAACAGGGCGCTCCTTGGCTATCTGCTGGTTTGCCATCTGTGGCTTCATTCATGGTGTCATCGAAGGCTGGTTTAGCCTGTACCATGTGGAAATCCCAGGGGACCAATCCTTTCTCTCACAGCTCTGTAAGGTGTAGTTAGATGTGTTGGGGGGGGGGGCAGTGTATACAGGACCTCCGGGTTCTATCCTGAGCGTTGGGAAAGGGTGATGCAGCTGGTTGGCAGATGGGGAGACTGGGAATAGGGGCTCCTGAGTTATTGCTGATTAGTTTCCCAATGTTTGCTGGATGCACTTCTTGGAACGGGGCCCTTACAGATGGGCAACAAGAGGGAGAGCAGGCAGTGATGGGTGGTGGGCCCAGGGGCCGGTACAGTGGAAGGCAGGACAGTGGCTCAGTATTCTACTGAGAGTACTGGAGGAGGACAGAAGGTTGTGTGTGGAACACGGCAGCTGTGTGCTGTGCATTGGAGCAAATGTACCTCCCTCTCCTCTGGGGATCTCTGTGCCACAAGTGGGTGGGTGGGAGTCACTGCCCCATTTGCCCCCATTATACAGCCACCTCGGGAGCAGGAGGTGGCACTAGCAGTGAGCACTTAATCCCTTGATCCTCCCTGAGAGGCTATGGAGCTACTATTGTTATTTTGTTTCCAGGAGAGTCCTTACTGGCGCTGGGATAGAACGGCATCTGCAGCCGCTGTAGCACTGCCCATGTTCACACAGAGCTGTGTTATGACAACTGCACCTGTGGCATTCTCTGTCCACCCTTAAAGAGTTACTGGCCTAGCCAGCACAGTTGCAGAGAGTTGCAGTCCGGCAGCCTCTGGAGGGCCAAACAGCGCCTACATTGACTGGCAGGGGCTTTCCGGCAGGGAGTGTTCCCAGTCCTGCCTGCAGTTGCTGGGAATTGAACTGAAGGCCTCCTGCTTGCAAAACATGTGCTCTACCACCGAGCTACAGATTGTGGGATGAAAGCGTTGCATGGGGCTTTCTCTCTCCCTTTTCCCCCCCGTATAGACCAGCCTTCCCCAACCTGGTGCCCTCCAGATGGGCTGGGCTACAGCTCCCATAATGGCTGGGGGATTGTGGGAGTTGTAGTCCAGCCCATCTGGAAGGCACCAGGTTGGGGAAGGCTGCTGGGCTACAAGGGAGAAAAGGCCAGTCGTCTAGCTTGGATGTGTTTGCATGGTGCAGCGCTAGTGGCAACTGCCTTTCTAGCTTTTGACTTGAAGGCCAGCATGCCCGGAGGGGAGAGAGATCCACAAGCAGCTGGAAGGGGGAATGGGAACCGCAGTAACTGGAGCAGAGTGACTCCCATGCCCTCCCCGCCCCACTCAATAAATAACAATGTAGGCAATAGGTACGCTGCCTTAAAGTAGGAGATTGAGCAATCTCCTGTCCATGGTTACTCAGAAATAAGTCCCATTGTGTTCAGTGGGATTTACTCCCATGTAACTGTGCATAGGATTGCAGCCTAAACAGTCCACTAGCTAATTGTGAGCTATGTTTTCTAAGGATAACAGCATGCACACACCCTTGTATTGATTTAGACTGCAATCCTAGGCTCACTCAATGAGACTTACTGTTGAGTAGATATGTATAGCATTGCACTATTAGCCTTGTATTCTGTTAGCAGCCATTTCCACCTGGATGTATTAAAGAGAGAGCCGGGACGGTATTTATTTATTCGTTACATGTATATCTCGCCTTTTTTCCTCTTACAAAGAACCCAAAGCGGCTTACGTAGTCCTCTCCATTTTATCATCACAATGCTGTGAGGTAGGTTAAGCTGAGAGTCAGTGACTGGCCCAAGGTCACCCAGTTAGCTTCATGTTTGAGTGGGGAATAGAACCCAGTTCTCCTGAGTCCCAGTCCAACACTCTAACCGCTACACCATGCTGGCTGTCCAGTATAGCCCACTCCATTTGCTTAGCTGGGACCAACTGCTACTTTGGCTCCTCCTCTCCCAGAACTGTTTCCCTCTGTGGCACAATTCTGTCTTCTGGGAACATTTATGGATCTTGACAAAGAATTAGTGCCTGCATTTGTTTGTTTTCCCCTTCCCTCTCCATCCCAGTATGTTTGCTGCTTTATTACCACATCCGTTTGTATTCTATGAATTTTATTGTTGTAAGCCACGAAGGACTCCTGCCCTGAAAAGAGGCCTAGAAATATTTTAAATAAATAAGGGTGCAATCCTTGGCTGGGGAATGCTGGGAGTTGTAGGACTTTTTTCTGTCTTAACACGCACAGGATTGTGCTCCAAGTCCCCCTTTCCTCTTGTACTGTGTCTATTAAGGTTGTATACCTGTGGGCAGGGCCTGTAGTGTTGTTGTTTTAATCCTTGCATACTGTGTCTAGAAAACTTTTAAGCATGCTATAAATTTAATATTAATATTGGGAGATGAAGCTGTCTAGGAGTTGCCATGGTACTAGGGGTCTGTGTTTGTTCTTTGCTGCCTTGGCAAATATTCATTATATTATATTGTTTTGCCTTCAACAAATCTATATATGTGACATTTTACACAAAAGCCTGTCACTTGCTGCAGATTCCTGAGAATCTTTTTGTTCTTAACAGAACCAAATTTCTAGTCCTTGAGATTCTGGAGATATTTTTCAGCCCGTCTAGCAAGGGCACTTCGGAGGGGGAGGGAAGGAGGCTCAGGATAAATCGTATCTGGTCTCCCTTCCCAGTCCAGTCCAATGCCCCCCGTTTCTGAGGTTGATTTTCCACCCTCAGAGAGGCAGCCTGCATGGTTCTCAGCACGCTGGCTGCAAGGGAGCGGGCAGTGGATCTCTGACTCCCCCGAGGTTGGAACACCGTCCTACCTGGGATGCTCACCCAGGGACCATAGGATTACTCATTCCAAGTGTTAAATAATGATGATAATACCATTATCAGTAGCAGACCCATAAAAGACCATTTTGCTTGTATGTTTCAAAATATATAGACTCTAGAAAGGGACAAGCAAATCAAACAAAATGTAAAATAATTGCCTCTGCAGATATGTAACTTGTTTCAATTGGCTTTCTTTGTTATTGAACTAGGATTTTCTGAGTGTAGAGTATGAACAGCTCTCTTTACTTGGCTTTCTCAATAGGCTGACATCTGTCTTTTTTAGAACTACTATTTCTGTAAAAGTAGCATTGGTTAATATTGGTTGCTAGTTAGAAGAACAACAAATGTAGGGAAATGTACAAACCCTTCACCATCCGAATTTAAAATTTCATGTGGAAGTCTTTATCTCTCTGCTTATTATAATTAATGTGTTAACTTGTTTTCTCTCTTCTCACTATCTTATAGGGAAGGAATACGCCAAAGGTGACAGCAGATATGTCACGTGAGTGTCACCTTTGAGGTGGTGGGTAAGGGATTGTTTTTAGTCTGTGTTGAACTGATGGAAAAGGATGTAGTCGTGCAAAGGTCTAGCACTGAAACATTTTGAACAGACAGGCCTGGAAAAAAAAAAAAGAATGTAAATGCAGCTGAGATTTTAATAATATCTGCAGTGTACTTATCTCTTGTTTTACCATTTCCTAAAATGATTATTTACAGGGGTGGATAAAATGCAATCTTTGTACCAGCCTTCCCCACCTCTAATGTGCAGATTTCTATTCCTCAACAGAATCTTAGGGCGCAATCCTATGGCTGCTAGACAGTGTCTAAAATGGGATTTTTCGGTTTCTGGGAACCAAGCTTGGAGCCAGGGCACTGAGCTCGGTTCCCAGAAACCTCACTCCCCGCCCCCACCACCTCATAGGTAGCACAGTTCATCCCCAGCTCCGCGGTATAGAAATTTCAGTATAGAAATATAATAAATGGAATGAAATCTTGTGGTAGCAAAGTACTTCATTTTATGTGTCCTGAAAAGAAGATGAGAGGCAGGGCTGCGACTGGGTTGTGGGGAAGGAGTGTAGGCTGGCAGAGGGCCTCCCTCAAAGTAGAATCCGAGCTTTGGACAGAAAAGGCACAGGCTGAGCTTTGGATGAAGGCTTTAAATTGACATTTACCCTTTTTGTCTCCTCCAACCTGTCAAGCAAATGGGCACATTGCTAATAATAATGAGCATTTATATGGTGCGGAGAGAATCACGGCCTAAGACTACCAAATGCATTCACTGCTGGTGCCTAATTACTGTTATTTTATGAAGTCTGACTGCCTGTAGGATGACGGACGGACATTGCTTAGCAACTACTGAGTATGTGTCCAAACAGCCTACCCTGATGTGGTGCCCTCCAGATATTTTGGACTACAGCTCCTATAATCCATGACCACTGGCCATACTGGCTAAGACTGATGGGAGTTGTAGTGCAACACATCTGGAGAGCACCACATTGGGGAACGCTGTGTTAAAAGTTTCCAGAGGGATCCTGTGTTAGTCTGCTGCAGCAAAAAACAACCTATAGACTAACGTATTTATTATGGCATAATAGCTTTCATGGTGTGATGTCCCCTCCATCAAATGCACTGAAATATTATCCTACGTTAACAGGTGTATTGCATATAAGTTGGCAGGTGTACAGGAAAAAACCTGTAACTAATGAGGACGGAAGGAAACTACAGTCAGGGCCAGAAATATTGGAACAAGGATAACTGTTTTGGCAGCTGGCCTCCGTACACCACCACATTGAAGTTGAAAGGAAACACACCCAGATGGGAGCGAAGTCAGGACTTTCAGCTGTAATTCAAGGGGTTTGACAAAAGTGGGGCACCAACCATTCAGGAAGGACAGCCAGTGGCATACACACACACCCATCGTTGGGGGCTCATAAGTAATGGAACAAACCAACATCATTTCAAACTGAAGGATCGCCTTTAATACCTGGATGAAAATCCTTTGCAGTAAATGACTGCCTGAAGTCTGGAACCCACGGACATGACCAAATGCTGAGTTTCCTCCCTTGAGATGCTTTGCCAGGCCTTTACTGCAGCTGCCTTCAGCTGCTGCTTGTTTGTGGATCTTTCTGCCTTCAGTCTTGTCTTCAGTAAGTGAAAAGCATGCTCTCTTGGGTTGAGATCAGGTGGCTGACTTGGCCATTGAAGAACATCCCACTTCTTTGCCTTGAGAAACTCTTGAGTAGCTTTTGCTGTATGTTTTGGGTCAGTATCCATCTGCAATATGAAGCGGTGTCCTATCAGTTTGGCAGCATTCAGCTGAATCTGAGCAGAAAGTATAGCCCTAGACACTTCAGAATTCATCCTGCTGCTTTTATCAGCAGTCAGGCCATTATTAAACACCAGTGACCGGTTCCATTGGCAGCCATCCATGCCCATGCCATAACACTGTCTCTCTTCCCATCATTCTGGTACAAGGTAATCTTGGTTTCATCAGTCCAAAGAATCTTATTCCAGAACTGGGCAGGCTTTTTTAGGTGTTTGCTGGCAAAGGCTAATCTGGCCTGTCTGTTCTTGAGCGTTACCAGTGGTTTGCACCTTGTTGTGAAGCCTCTGTATTTACATTCATAAAGCCGTCTCTTGACTGTAGATGTTGACAGTGACATGCCTACCTCCTCAAGAGCGTTCTTGACCTGGCTAGATGTTGTGAAAGGGTTCCTCTTCACCATGAGCAGAATTCTGCGGTCATCCACTTTAGTTGTCTTCCGTGGTCTTCCAGGCCTTTTGCTGTTGCTGAGCTTGCCAGTTAATACCTTCTTTTTCAGGATGTTCCAAACTGTTGTACTGGCCACTCCCACCGGTTTTGCTATCTCTCTGATGGGTTTATTTTGTTTCCTCAGCCTAATGATGGCCTCCCTCACTCACATGGACACCTCTTTGGACCTCATGTTGGGAGTCCCAGTGAACAGCTACCAAATGAAAATGTAACACTCAGAACCACCTCCAGGCCTTTCAACTGCTTGCTTGGTCACAGGGTACCCAGGAAACAGGCCACACCTGGCCATGCAGCTGCTTGTCAGCCATTCATTCCATTACTTATGAGCCACCAATGATGGGTGTGTGTGTATGCCACTGGCTGTACTTCCTGAATGGTTAGTGCCCCACTTTTGTCAAACCCCTTGAATTACAGCTGAAAGCACTGACTTTGCTCCCATCTGGGTGTGTTTCCTTTCAACTTCAATGTGGTGGTGTACAGAGGCCAACTGCCAAAACAGTTATCCTTGTTCCAATATTTCTGGCCCTGACTGTAAATGCAAAATCATTGGGATGCTTTTGGTCTCGCAAGTGATTCTCATCTCACTTTTGCCTCTGCAGAGCAGACAACTTCACAGTTTGCATGGAGACCATCACAGCCTGTGCCTGGGGGCCCCTAAGTCTCTGGACTGTGCTAGCATTTCTTTCGCAGCAGCCCCACCGGTTTGTGCTGCAGCTGGTAGTGTCACTGGGTAGGTATACGAGCCAAACACAGGGACAAATCCATGTCATATTCTGTGTCAAGAACATATTCTGTCAGATGTGTGTGCAGATTAGTTGGCTCTCAATACATTGTGCATTTAAGTATGTGGCCTATTAAGTATATTAAGTATATTCATCAGCAGAATATCTTAAGATGCTGCAACATGCCCCATCTATTTCTGACAGCCATAACCCACACTCTTTGATTTCTCCTTGCCTTCCAACCACCCGTTTCTGCCCCTTTTCTTCCTCTTCTGTTTCCACCAAACCTCATTTTGTTTTCCCCAAATAAGCACCCCATCAACATACTGTTTTTAATATCTTCTTCCCCACATCTGTCTCCCAAAGGGTCGGCTTGCTTGCCCCTCTCTTTCATAGTAGCTTTGGGAATTGTGGAACAAGAGAAAGGGATAGGAAGCACAGGTGAGTTGTGCTTCCTGTTCTTTACAGTGGCTTATAATGTCCAAATTGCACACTGGGCATCACAAACAAGTCTGAAAAACAAGAAGTTCAGGTCATCTGTGCATCCCGTTTCCCATGTCACACAGAGATAATTTCCCATTAATTTTAGACGTTAGAAGCCGATACCAATGAAAGCATGTGCTAAGACAACACAAAAATAACTTTTGGCTGCAACCCTACACACACTTACCTGGGAGTAAGTCTCCTTATATTCAGTGGGCCTTACTTCTCCGTAGCCATGTATAGGGGCTGTATCCAATGTTAGTCTGACTTAAGTCCCATTTATTTCAGTGGGTCTGCTGTAAATAGGACTAATATTGCCTATAACCCTGGGATTGCAGTGTTTATCTTTAACACAAACAGCATGCTTAAGAAGTCACCTTGAGGTGAGCCACACACCCCTCCCAGCACTTGCTTTAATCCTGTCACTTTTAATATGGCTGTGCATGTTTGATCGTTCACTCCTTTTCCTGCAAGGGAAACCTCACCTGAACGTGAATCAGTGTTGATCCAGGAAGTTTCATACCCTCCAACTCTAATCTTGAATTTCTTGTGTTTACTGTACCATTTGCTCAGGCTGCTTCCAGACGGAGGGTTCCTAATGCTATTAATCAAAAAGCATTCTGCAGCTGTTCTATCTTTCACTCCTTAATTATTCTTTGTGGGAAGAAAAATGATAGAAGTAGTGGTGGGGAAAAAGGGAGGGTTGCAAATGGAAGACAACATCTGTATGCCTTGTAAAATTTAGTGAACAAGGCAGGGCAATTGCTCAATAAAACCACCCTGTGATTTGATAATGAAGGGTAGTATATAAATATTTAAATTAAAAAATATAATAAATTTTAAAAAAACTTCTGGCACTGTTGAGAAGAGCTGGCAATTGTTGGAGGGTTAAGGGGGGGTTGAGATTGCACTTCTCCATTTTTTTTTCAATTATTTCTTCCCCTTGCACTTGTCCTGACTGACCAGAAGTATTTAGATACTGTACTGTCTTTAGATCCTACACAGCATGTCTTCTCCTAGACACTCATGTATCTCCCTTCTGTATTGCATGAATATTCTTGCATCAAGTTATTTCAATGTTTGTGTTATAATTTGGTAGAAAGGGAGCATGCGTGTTGTGGAAAAGAATGAGTTAGGGGTCTTATATGTTCACAAAACCTTTTAAAAAATTAAAATGCAATTTGTTTTTACTCCAAGTTACCACCACCAACAACCCTCACTCTCACACTCTCTCTCTCTCTCTCTCTCTCACACAAACACACACACACACACACCCTTAATTGCATTTCCTTCTTGGCTTGTTATCGGTGGTTCCCAATCCTAGTCCCCTCCAGATGTTTTGAACTTTAACTCCCATCAGCCCCAGCCAGCACGGCCAATGGTCAGGAATGCTGGGAGTTATGGTCCAAAACATCTGGAGGGCATCCATGTGGGGAAGGCTGCTCTAGTGAATTATTTTTGTCTAGCTAACTGGTCTTGTCTCTCTACCTGTATGTGTAGGCCAGCTGTATGGAGATGTTCTCTACTTCTACACGGAGTACCGTGATGGCTTCAGCCATAGTGAGATGTGGCACCCAATCTACTTCTGGTTTTATTTTGTCTTCATGAATGCTTTATGGATTGTTATTCCCTTTGTCCTCATCTTAGATGCCTGGAAGCATCTTAGCACTTCCCAGAGGATAATGGATGCTGGCAAATTCAAGAAGCACTGATCACCACCCATTGGGTCAGAATGGATGATCATTCCTTTGGGGCAGTATTGTAGCCCTTCATGGATTGGTTAGCTACTTCCTGTGCCCTTGTCTAAGTCCTTCTCAACTGTCATCCCCCCCCCCACAACTCCACTAGGTGGTGCCAGAGGTTCCCTCCTTCTTCTGACTTTAAATAGAACAAGGGACGGGGAAAGAGCATAACTTATGGTGGCAGTTCTCCGCTCTTAAGAGT
This sequence comes from Heloderma suspectum, assembly GCF_057233095.1. Lineage (NCBI taxonomy): Eukaryota > Metazoa > Chordata > Lepidosauria > Squamata > Helodermatidae > Heloderma > Heloderma suspectum. Next base: position 174,359,036 of record NC_139459.1, read on the forward strand.
TCATAGCTCGAAGGTTAAGGTTGCAATCCTATCCACACTTACCTGGGAGTAAGCATCTTTGACTCCAGTAGGTTTTACTTCTAAGTAAATGTGCACAGGGTAGGGCTATCTGTGTAAGACAGCCATCACAGTGTATTAAACAGCACAGTGCTCTGTCTCCCTTCTAGACCTGGGGCTATGACCTCACTGGCTACAAGAGGGAGCCATATGTCTAACATTCATAGCGCTGCTTTGTTTGAACACAGAGCTGCATTATGGAGGCTGCACAGGGGGCATTCTGTCTCTCTTCTAGTCTTAAGATCAATGTGATCTTAAGCTAGGGAACAGAACGCAGTGCAGCATCATAATGGTTAAGGACATGGCTCTATCCCTATGCCAGTGGAGATTCAGCTGGTCACCTTGTGGCCTTTTACTTCAGGCAAGTGGCCTATGGCTGGCCTGGGCTGGGGCAAAAGCTAACAGCTGAACTGAGCAGATGCTATTCAGAGATAGACCAAAAGAGAGGCACACCTGGGTTCTGTTCCCAAGGAACTGATAGAGATAGGATGGTAATGGTGTATTGGAGGCATATAGCAGGGAAAGGCTTTGACCTTGCCATTTGGTTTTTGTGGGCTTTCTTTTCCTCTCCACAATTCCAATTCCTTTTTTCAAGCTCTTTTGGGATGCTTAGACAGCCAGTTGTGCCTGTAGCACAAAATCCACCATGAACAAAATAACAGAACCGTGTCTCTGAATATCTTCAAAGCTGGGATCTGCCTCCTGCCCTTAGGACAGATGTTCTTGTAAATAGTACTCCAGCTCATCCCCACAACCCAGGACCCACACATTTCCCAGCAAATGACTTGAATACTGCTCACTTGTTTGTAAATTGATATGTGACAAGTTTTTAAATAAATGATATCCACCTGCATATGTCTGTCGAAACTTTGGTGTGTACCTGTTGGGTGGGGAAACATCTAAAAAGCCAAGGAAAAGCTTCCATTTGATGGAAATCTCCATCCCAAATTGTACAGAATAGGGCATTTCCCCTGAAATGTGTTATGTTGCCTTAAATCAGGGGTGGGCAACTTGTGGCCCTCCAGATGTTTTGGCCTACAGCTCCCATCAACCCTAGCCAGCATAGCCAATGATGAAGGATGATGAGAGCTGTAGACCAAAACATCTAGAGGGCCACAAGTTGCCCACCCCTGCCTTAGGGTGTGCAATCCTTTGAAAAATGTAACTGGGGTCTTGTTATGGTTCTATTTAAATTTCTACCACCCCCACAAGCATGAGGCTCAAACCTACATCTAATATTTATATGAAACAGCCACAGGGAATTGCTGTGTACATAAAATTGGTGTGCAAATAGTGCAGTTTAAAAAGGAAGCCTTGGCTGCTGCTACCAAGTGTTTTAAAGCCCATAGAATCATAGAATAGTATGGTTGGGCCTACAAGGCCATGTTGGGTATATAAAAACCCTTCTTCCCTTGCTTTTGTTTAAATGTAAAAATAAAACCATAGTAGATGTTTTTAAAGTTATATAATTGCAATGAATATGAACTTGAACACGGTCCGGGAGAGAGCGCAGGACAGGAAGGCCTGGCGTGCTATGGTCCATGGGGTCACGAAGAGTCGGACACGACTGAACAACAACAATTGAAAGTAGGAAACGGAGTGAAAAAACTCATGGCCAATATAATGAACTTGACAATGTGGAAATAATACCCTGTCCCAACACAGAGCTTCCATGGGTGGGAGAGGCCTATCTCTGTCACGATAGCTGTTTAATTTTTTCTCAAGCCATAGCTCAGTGGTAGAGCCCCTGCTTTGCATGCAGAAGGGCCCTGGTTCAATCCCTGGCATCTCCAGGTAGGGCTGGAAGAACTGGAGAGCTACTGCCAGTCAGTGTCAACAACACGGAGCTAGATGGATCAAGAGTCTGAATCAGTTATAAGGTGGCCTCCTGCGTACCCAAATGCCCAGGGTTATTCTCACAGCGACTTTGTGAAATAGTTTAGGTAGAAGGACAGCTTTCTGAATATATTAAAAAACCACTCAGAGTCTTGTGGTTAGGGCGCAATCCTGTGCTTGTTCGACAGAAATAAGTGCTAAAGTTCTTCCGCCAGCGAAGGGGGCTGGGGAAAGCTGGGGCTTGTGGGACTTGTTTCTGTCTAAACAGGCACAGGATTTTGCCCTTACAGGCAGTCTTATGCCTGCCCACTCAGAAGTCGATCACACTGAGGCCCGTTGCAGCGTTGGGTGCAGTAAGCCGCTCCTGTTCTTGCTGCAACAGGCTGCCCCGGCTACCCTCCTGCACGTATGAGTCGTGCCTCAGCACGTATGCTCCCAACTTCTTCGGGCAGCTGCCCCGGCTATAACACTGCCCCTCTGTTCTCGGGGGGGGGGGGTGCCTTTTAGAAGTTGCGCTCGTCGCACACACGGGCCCCGGCTCCCCTTCCTTGCCACGACCGCCTCCCCCTTCGCTTGGCGACATCGGAGCGTCGCCTTCCGCCCCGCGGAGCTCCTGAGCCGGCGGCCCCGAGCACGCCTTGGTAAACGGGCTATTGTGACGTCACTGGCTGGGCCTGGCCTCCCCTCCCTATTGGCCTGGATCGAGGGGACCTAGATCCAATGCCTCTGTAAAACATTTCCGGTTCCCAATTGAGCGTGCGGGACACCCCCTCTGAAATGGGAAAAGCCGCAAGAGACGTTAGGCCGCAGAGTGTACTGCGCTGCCGCCCCGCAGGGCTCAGCGCTCAAATCGAAGCCGGAAGTAAAGGTTCTGCGTGCTGCCTACATTTTTTTATCTCTATGGCTTGGCGCCTCGTCCCCCGCCCGCGCCCCACCTAAGAGGGCTCCGGCGTGACCCGGGTGCTGCTGTTTCAAACAATACACATTCTGGCAATTGTATTTGCCTGTAATTGTGACACAGCCGCGAGCGACTGTTTCCTCGACCTGGGCATCTTTTCACTATGGATAAGAATATTTTTAGTCTACGGCTGGCTTCCGCTTAGTCCGGATGTTGATTATTTTTAAAACACAACGGCCTTTTCCTGATTGGCTGGCCCTTTCGTCATCACGTCGCCTTTTGTTCCTTCTGCGAGAACCGTTTCCGTTTAACCCCAGATGTTGTTTGGAGGCTGTTGGGGGGGGGGTTTCACCCCCCGCGCGAACGGTATTTTAACTAACGTTTTCCGCCCCGCATCGTTAAGACTGGAGGGATGACGTCAGTACTGGAGGCGACGCGGCGAAGAAGGCGGAAGTAGCGGGCGGGTCACGTGATGGAAGGGCGGCTTCCTCCCCCTCCCTTGCGCGCGAGCCCCGGTGAACTGAGGCGGTGACGGCGCGAGGGTGCCCCCTCCTCCCCCGGGGCGGGTGACGTGGACGTGGAGGGGGCGGGGGCTGTAACGGCCCGGGCGCGAGGCGCCTCCGCCCCAGAGCAAAGGTGGAGGGGTCGGGATGGCGGCGGTGGCGCCGGGAGGAGGAGGAGGAACAGCAGCACCACCACCACCGCCCCCACCCCCGGGAGGGGGCGCGGCCGTGCCTGGACCGGGGACCCAGGAAGAGGAGGAACACGAAGTGGTTCGCGTGCGGGTCAAGGTGAGTGACCCTGAGGTGAAGGGGTCAAAGGTCAGAGGTGGCAAGGTTCTGGGGGAGGTCAGAGGTCAAGAGTGGGTGACTGACTGGTGTAGTTACTTTCAGAGGTGGGGAGGGTTGAAGGAGCCCTCAGGGTGGAAGTGAACAGGTGATGTCATAGGGGCCATAAAGAGCCTGAGTTACGCCTGTGTATTGCACTGGCTCTTCTGAGGGTGGGTGAAGTGAACATGACAGTGCTAGGCTTGAATTGGGTTAGGGCAGGGGGATGGAGGCTCAAAAAAGGCTTTTTCTGTGCCAGGATGAACAGAGGCAAGCAGCGGACCAGTCTGCGCAGCCTCTTATGCCTAGGGCCAGCCTAGTGGCAAACATCATTCATTGGTGATATGGTTGTGTCTCACCAGATGCTCGGGGTTCATCATGTCATTGTGATCTGGGGTATGTTGTGTTTAGATGACTGCTTCTTGGCACATTCCTCTTTGATAGTAATCCATGTGTTGTGAAATGTTTGTGTGAGTTGAGCCCCCATCAAGCAGGATGGCTGTGTTACGCTAATTTGGTTAGGACTCCTGGAAAAGTGGGAGGAAGGAAACAATGCGATGCACTCCAAGAGATAAGGTTGCTCAATCCCCAACAATTTATACAAAACAAAATTTATGGAACAGAGTAGCTGGCTGTGAAATTGACCAGGTGGTGGGTATGCGAAATGAGCAGGTGGTGGGCATGCAATGTTTTTAGTTTTCCTTACATTTTTAAAGCAATCCTGCAAGAGAGCAAGTGTTAGAGCATTGCCCGTGCACACAGGAAACCCCAGGTTCATTCAGCTATGGAACTTATTGGTCATGCACGAGCCATTGACTCAATTCAGACATGATACAAACTATGGTTTGTGCTAAGTATACCTTAGAAACAAAACTGTGGTTTGAGATTCCAAATGTACAGCAGGCAAATCCTTCTTGTCTGCATTTGTTTTCTAGCACTCAGCTTCATAGGTTTATATGTTCCTAAGCTCACTCCCATCTTTGTACTGCACCAGCCTCTGAAAGCAGAGGAGTTGATCAAACTATGCTTGGTCAATTGAAATTCCATGCTAAGACATGGTTGGAAAAAAAATATTGCTTGCAAACACATTTCAAACCATGGTTTCTACTTCTGGTTTGCCATCCAATTGGACATCACAACATGCTTCCTTATCCATGGTTTGGTATTGAGTCTGAGTTTACCTCACATTGTTATGAGGGTAAAACATTGTGATAGCTTCCTTACTGCAAGAATGTGGATACAAATTAATAAGTAAAATTTGTTATAGCTGTTATTAGTTATAGGTAGGGAACTGAGGTGTGCCGAGAGAGATTAACATGCCTGCAGCATTGACTGGGAATGCAGACTCACTTCCTAGATTTGTAATCAACTTTCCGCTGGTTGGAGCATGTTGGTGTTTGAATGGCTTTAATCCATATTTGGTGATCATGAGAACACAGCCTGTGTTTGATGAGGGACTTAAAAGCAGTTCTTATTCTTGTAAATCACCTGATTTATTGGATGAATTACCAGCAGCATGAATTCTCAATGTCTTGTTTTCTCAGACTAGCAGGAGTCTTATTCAGGGACCATCCTCAGTTCTGCCTGGGCTGCACTGATAAATTCTAATAATACAGTTCACAACTATATTGTCAACAATATGTAATATTGACAGGGCCAGGCACTCTTGGATGAGACTGATTTTCTGGATCCATCTCAGTTTGGGTTCAGGCCTGGTTTTGATACTGAGACTGCCTTGTTTGCCCTGTATGGTGACTTGTGTCTGGAGGGGGGGGGGGGGATGCCCCTGTTGATATTTCTTGATATCTTGGCAGTGTTGACACCATTTGTCATGGTATCCTTCTGGAGCAGATGTCCTAGTTAGGAGTAGAGGGCACTGCTTTGCACTGGTTCCACTGCTACCTGGATGGTTGTTTCCAGAGGGTGGTGCTTGGAAGATATTGCTCAGCTCCAAAGCACCTCCAGATAATGAGAATGAGTGAATGAATACATATGAACACAACAAGAGAATTCCAGTCAGAATCTGTTTCAGCAAGTTGCCTTTTTCAAGCCCATATTTGTAAACTTCAAATTCTTGGGAGAACATCTTTTCTGTTCCACTTTAAATTAGTTGTTGCTAAGCTACACCTCTCCACTCTTCTAGTGGTAAAAGCAAATCCTTCTAAAACAACCTTTGAAAAAAATATTTAAGATCTTATTCCACATTTCAGGGATGCACAAATAAATTATTTACTAAACATTGAAAGCTTACCACGAGCGCAAAAACAGTTTTTACAAACTGCACCTAACCAAAAGGTTTCTACAACACCTTCACAATTTCCAAGGAGGAAATTACTTCCAAATTACTCTGATTTATGTCAGCTGTATACTTACTCCCTTTCAGCTGACCTGGTACTTATTCTTACAATCACACTATTCATGTCTGGAAAAAAGTGTTGTATAACTTCTGCTGTCTGTTTACACAAATTCAAATAAGTCATATTTTCCATTAAGTTCATTGGGAGCTACAGATTCTAAGACAAAGATCAAAAGCCTCTTGCTGACACAATAATAAGTGAGAATCCAGTGGTTTGTACCTTAATGTGTGTACTTGTTTAATTGCTAAAAATCTCAATTCCACCAATGAATGATTATATTCTAGAAATAACAAGAGCTTTGAAAACCCTGGTTCTTACATTGCTTTTATGTTCACTGATTTGTGATGAGAGAACACCGCTTGTTTATCCTACAGGAGAGTGTGTTTTATTTTCCTAGGAACCCCTACCATACATAGGACTTAACGGCATACTGGGCAGTGGGTATAAAATGTGCCTTGAGAGAGTGTTGCACAGATCAGTGGGTTGCAGATGAACAGAGTGCTTTGCAAAGCCATTGGAGACAAAAGTTGATAGGCAAAAGATAACCTATGGGGATAGTATCCCTGTCCCACATCAAACTGTTTTAGTGGATTTTCATAGCTGGGTAGAAAAAGGGGCCATGCAAACTCTCGTTTAACAAGTTGTCTTTGTTTCAGGAAGCATACAACTGAAAGTATTTCTTTTCTAAAGAAGAGATCAGCTCCAACCCAGTAAGAAACTTTGTATAGTGCAGGGGTGGGCTTGTGGTCTTCCAGATGTTTAGGCCTACAACTCCCATCATTCCTCCTCATTGTATATGCTGGTTAGAGCTATTGAGAGTTGTAGACCAAAACATCTGGAGGGCCACAAGTTGCCCATCCCTTGTGAGTCAGTTCTGAACTCCTTCTTCTATGTGATATTCAGTTGGCTTGGCTCTTTCTCCCTTTTAAGAAGGAAATCTGAGAACACTGCCATTTTTCCCAGTTCTAGAGCGGGGTTGACTGTAGTGGAAATGGGGACTACCTAGCCTGCTCCCAACAGGGAAGGACCTGTTTAAATGCACTGAATATTGTTCAGGAAGACTGAGCAAGCATCATGCATTGAGACTGTCTGGGAATCCTGATTTCTTTCTTTCTACCCATGATCAAACATACCTGCCTCTCATGCCAAGCTTCCAGCACCTCTTGCTTTGACAGACAGTAATACATCTGTAGATTACAGTTTGGGCAAATATTTCTTCAAGTTTTTAAAAATCAGGAATGTAACTAATCAGTTTAATACCCCCTTGTGTACCATTTTTTGCTAGAAAGCTGGGGTACAAATCAAATAATAAGATACTAGTCAAAAGTATTACTCTGGCAGCCTAATCGAAACTTATTTGGGAGTAAGTCCAACTGAGGCCAACAGCGCTTGTTTCCCAATAAAGCATGCTTAGGGCAGCAGCTAGCTGCATTCCTTCCTTATTGTAAATATGCCAATTGACTTGGTGGGATGTCCAAGGAAACGTGCTTAGGGCTGTGCTGTTAGTTTTTGAGCGGGGGACCACTGCTCTGATTTATGTCAACAGCCAGGTTCACACACAACAGTTTTTTAAAACCCTGGATTACTGTGAACAAGGCAGCATGCTATTTTACATGGCTTGATTGCTCATGCTTGACTCCTCCTTCCAGCAGAAGCGGCTAAACAACCCAGAGACATTCCATCATGGGGTTGTTTAGTGTGAAGTCCAAACCCAGAACTCCAACCTGACTCTCCCCTAACAAGCTGGAGTTGGAACCCAGGATTTAATCTCTGGTTCCAATTCTGGCTTGTTGCCGGAGAGAAAAGTCAGAGTTCTGGGTTCAGACTTCACACTAAACAACCCAGGGCAGAGCATCCCTGCGTTGTTTAGCCACTCAGGCTGGCAAGAGGGGCCAAGCAGGAGCGATCAAGCCATGTGAACTGGCGCACTGGCTCGTTCACGGTAACCCAGGTTTTTAAAAAACTGCATTACTGATGTGTGCAAACGGAGTCAATATCTCTGGTGTGGTTATAAACTTGCAATAAATGTAATAATCTGGGCCATATTCTACATTGCATTAAGGTATGCTGACTGTGTTCTTATTTGAAGAGACCGCTTTCCAAATTGAAGTAGCCAAAAGGCAATTCTGCATCCTTTAGATTCCAACCTGTGTTGAAGAGTTACTGCCAATCTTGTAGCTATGTATGAGGGGGACAGTAGCTGAGACAGTTTCACATATTTGAGGCCATATGTCTGGCCTCCAATATTCATGGTGATGAGAAATGCAGGGAGCTGAATCCATCCATTGATCAGTCCTAGCTGTTAGTGCAGCTTCTTATGTACATACCAATAGCCATCCCTCTTCTTCAGAAGGGGTGTGTGTGTAGAGATGTCAGCCACTTAGCTTGGTGCAGCTCCATTGATGTAAATGGAATTGCATCAGTTTATGGACATATCCTCTTTGTGTATTAATACAGTGACAGTACAGTCATTAGTTATTCCCTCGTCTTAAATTAAGTAACATGGAATGAATTTTATTTAACTACAAAGAAGACGCTTCTAGTGGCAGGATCTTTTCTTTGGTCTATAAAACATCAGGCATGTATATTTGCTATATGAATTGTATTTAAAGGGTTATTTTCACTGTGGACAAAATGACCCCTGAGTCTCATTATCCACCATGGTAGAAAAGCAGAGTTGGGCAGGGGGAAATTTGGAATTCAGCTACTGTTTTTTTGGCAAAAGGAAAATGAAGATACGGGTGTTGCAATAGGTTTTTGTGTCTGTTCTCCCCAGGAACTACTGGGGCTCTGCAATCTCCAGGTTATAGGGACTATCTGGCTAGGGTTGGTTCTTTGGTCCTGCTAACTATCTGTAATCTTTGCAGAAATGTGAAGGCTTCTTGCAGCCCGAATTCCGTACTTTTGCTGTGGATCCACAGATCACCTCGCTGGACGTGTTGCAGCATATCCTTATCAGGGCCTTTGACCTCAATGGGTAAGTCCTGGGAAGGGAGTGCACTGGGGGTTGGGGGGTGATGGGAATGGGCAGTCCTGGCTTTCAGCTGCCATGCTACCTTTCCACTAAGTGAAAGCCAATCCCACAGCAGGTCAGTGACAGCAGGGCTGTACGCTGAGGTTTCTGTTTAATATCTGGCAGGGGAGTGGCAAGTCATGGGATGTGAATAAAAGTGAGACGAGGACAGGATACCATGCATTCTTTTCCTGGTCATGGCAGCAAGTCTTGTATTAGCTATGAATTTGATCCTGTGTTTAAAGGAGAGCATCCCATACCAAGGGATGGACTGATGTCATCAGTAAGGACAGGCTTCTGGTGAGGGAAAGTGCAACCTAGATCACTAGCCTTTTGTACCTTCAAGTAAACTAGAACAGTCTGTTTTCAAATTTATTAACAGGTTTTCCTTTCAGTAGTGACTCAGTAAAAATCACCATTAAAAAAAACACAATAAAATTGGACAAATTATGTGGTTGCCTTCCCCTATGTGAGAAAGACAATGTCTCCTAAAGCAAGAAGCAAGGTAGGTACACTGGAGGAAACACTTAAAATGTTATAGCACGATGATGTACTCAGTCTGGCTGGGACTCTACACTTTTAAGTCCTAGTTAAGGAAGACCTGATTTCACCATATGCATGTCTAATTATATAGTCTGCTTTCTGTCCAGGCAGTAGGAAATTACTACCCGAAGAGCTGCTTCACACATAACAACTTGTTTTGGTGTGGAGAATAGCATGCATGCTGCATGTTTAGTTGTGTGTGATGAGGTCATATCTGTCTCTTTTACCATGCATATGTGCCAGAGGAATTCACTTCCCACATGTGTACTTGGTGTGAAAGAGATGTGTATTGAGCACACGTGGTTGGACACCTGCCATTTCCTGCACCAAAAGGACAGGATTTCATGTAGCAAAAAAGGTGTCCTGTTTAAGTGAAAGGAAATAATATAAATATGTCTTTCTGCCCACCTCAGGAAGAAGAATTTTGCCATCAGCTACCTGGGCCGAGATAAGCAAGGCCAAGAAACATACTTGTCATTGATGTCAGACTGGGATCTAGGCATGGCCTTTGCTGGAGCCTCTAAGCCTTACTTGCAGCTTAAGATAGACATCAAGCCTTCAGAGGATAGTGAGTAAGCTATACTCCTCTACCTTGAACAAGATACCTAGGAGTCCTGGTTCCAGCCCTCACACTGCTTGTTCCCATTGCACACAATTCCCAAATCCTCACCTGGCTTCTGTTGCTACAGGCGTTTTTTGTACAGTGCGGTTTGACCATATGCCCTCTGCTTGTGGGATGCAAAAACTGACACTCTGTTTAGGACTCTATGGATTCTATGATTGTATCACACAAGTACCGAGTTTTGGTACTGACTGTAGAATTCAGGCTCCTGTAACTCAGTCTGCTTTTAAAGACACGTTTCTAGGTCTTTAGGCTGTAAATATAAGCTTGAAAACATCAGTAATGATTTCCAGTGACCAGTCCTCTGCATATCTTTGTCTCTCCTCAGCAGAAGCAGAATTATGCAAAATAAGCAGATGCATGAAAATGTATAATTTGCATGATCTATATAGATCATGGAACTCACCTTCCCTTGGTGTGCAATTTTTTTTCTTTTTGAAATGGGGTTAATTGGGGTGTGCACAGCCTTGATTCTGTTGTTTATGTCCTTTCTGTAGTACTTAATGTGCAGTGAGATTTGGCCTTGTGAAATTATGGATGTGGGGGGTGAGGGAATGGCAGATCCTGGGCTTGAGGAGTTGACTCACGTTGCCATATTCTCTTAGGCCCCCTGCTAGAAGACTGGGACATCATCAGCCCCAAGGATGTAATCAGTACTGACTTGCTGCTGGTGGAGAAGCGGTCTCTGGCAGCAGCAGCCCTACCCTTCACCCAGTCCATCATCTCCCAGGTAGGCCTTAAGGGGGTGAATCAGTTCTGCTAGCTTATACTTTCAGGATGTGGCATTCCTTAACCAAACCTCCAATTAAGTACATAGCTCCTATGATGGAAAGGGGCAGAAAAAAGAAACCAGTGGTTCTGGCTACCATTGTCTTCTAGCCTAGCTCTACCCACGAACCATAAAAGATCCCATTTCTCTCTGAATCATCCTTGTAGATTCAGAAAGACTAGCTCCTTCTCCTAAGCTATTGTTACCAATAGTTAACCACAGCAGTGACTCTGAAGCCATGATGTAACCACTGAGATAAAATGTGGAATAGTCTGAGGAGGGCTGCTTGATTTTTTTACTTTCCTGCTGTAAGTCACTGAGTATAGATTGCTTGCTGACCCCAGCTTTCCTTTTTTTTCTCTCTTGCCAGGTGGGCAGGACACTGTCAAAGGTCCAACAGGCACTCAGCTGGTCCTATGGCGAGGATGTCAAACCTTTCAAGCCTCCTCTGAGCGACTCGGAGTTCCACACATACCTGAACCATGAAGGGCAGCTGACAAGGCCTGCAGAACTGCGTCTCCGGATCTTCCATGGTGGAGTTGAGCCCTCACTGCGCAAGGTGAGAACAAGCATTCTGGGAGCCAGTATTCTGTCTCTGAGAGATGGGCATGGCACTGAGAGTGGGCAAGAGCAAGGTTTCTTCACCTTTGCTTCTGCTCTGAAGCTGTAGTCTCTTGGCCTTCCTAAATGCTGGTGGAGTCATACCAGGCAGTAGGGTTGGAGTGTTGAACTCCTTTCAGCCTGGGGGCTGAATTCAATTTTGGAGAAGCTCTTCGGCGCTGCATCCCAGTGGTGGGTGGGGCAAAAGGGGTGGGACCCAAAATACCAGCTTTTTAGCTTTAAACTCTCCTTGCTAGAAACTAAGCCTTAGAGGCATTTCCACCTTTAAAATGGGACATAAACTGCATAAAACTGAGAAACCCCAAAATGATTGGTGGTCATTGGAAAGGGGATGGGGCCATGGCCATTTGGGGGAATCCCAAAGGGCCAGATTTGGCCCATGGGTTTGAGGTTCAGCACCCTTGCAGTAGGGGCTCTGAGAGGCGGGGCCTGTTCCTGTAGCCGCTGCTTCAGCTTCAGTCATTCTTGTCTCCTGCAGGTGGTTTGGAGATACTTGTTAAATGTCTATCCTGATGGGCTGACTGGTCAGGAGCGCATGGATTACATGAAGCAGAAGACACGCGAGTATGAGCAGCTGAAGGGGGAGTGGGAAGCACGGGCCAGCCCCGAGGATCTGGATTTCATCCGCAGCAACGTACTGAAAGATGTTCTGCGAACAGATCGCACTCATCCCTACTATGCTGGCTCAGATGATAATCCCCATCTGACAGCCCTGCATGACCTGCTGACCACCTATGCTGTGACACACCCACAGATTTCGTATTGTCAGGGCATGAGCGACATCGCCTCCCCCATTCTGGCCGTCATGGACAACGAGGCTCACACCTTCATCTGCTTCTGTGGCATCATGAAACGCCTTGAGGGCAATTTCCAGGTGGACGGGGAAGTCATGTCCGTTAAGTTCTCCCACCTCAAGCTTCTCCTCCGCCACTCAGACCCAGAGTTCTACTCCTACCTCCTCTCCCGTGGCGCTGATGACCTCTTCTTCTGCTATCGTTGGCTGCTGCTGGAGCTCAAGCGCGAGTTTGCCTTTGAGGATGCCTTGCGCATGCTGGAGGTCACCTGGAGCTCCTTTCCTCCCGACCCTCCTGAGAAGGAAGTGGAGCTGGTGGGCCTGCCGGCCAGGCCCAGCAACAACAGCCAGCCTGTCCGAAGAAGACACATGTTACGTCCGGCTTGCAGTTTTGAGGCAGCTGGAGATCAGCCTTGCCAGGGGGCAGTTTCCGAGGAGAAGACACTAGTGAAACAGTCTAGCTTTGGGGAGTTCAAGTATTACAGTACTCATAATGAGGACAGTTCGGAGGATGACCCATCGCCCAAATCCCAGTGCTCAGTGGAGGAGGACGAGGACTGCAGCAGTGAGCAGGATCCACTGATCCAGATGACTAATGTGGCCAAGTCCTTCTCTGCTCCATCCCTCCGGGTCTTGACACCACCCTCTCGAGACTCTGTCTCCTCCTCAACCAATGGCAATGAGGAAAGCCAGTCTGAGGAGGAAAAGGGGGACTCTGTGGTGAACACTCCTTCTTCTCCCACCCATGGGCCTGCTGCTCCTACCCCTCCTGCTGCAGTCAGCCTCCCACCCCCACAGGAGTTTGGCAAAGGCAACCCCTTTGTGCTCTTCCTGTGCCTCGCCATTCTCCTGGAGCATCGAGACCACATCATCAAGAACAACATGGACTACAATGAGCTGGCCATGCATTTTGATCGCTTGGTCCGCCGACACAACCTAAATAAGATCCTTCACCGCGCCAAGGCCCTCTTTGCCAACTACCTGCAGTCTGAAGTCTGGGACTCTGAGGAGGGAGATGAGGCAGCAGCTGAGTCTCCTGCCACATCGTGACACCCTTCCTCTTTTGACATGTGGGGACTGGTTCCCTGCTACCATTATGGTGCAAGCGTTGATGTGGAAGGGTGTGTAATGCGTCATCCAGCTTGGTCTCAGCTCTTCAGTGAAGGTGGTCTGGAGCAGCTAAGTTGGATTGTTGCACTCAATACACCTTCTGTGTCCAATGTACCCTGTTTAACTATCTCTTTGTGCAACATACTCCTTAGCACAGACATCCCAGCTATCTCCTGTGCCTCCCACCCTTCCAAGTGCTAATGATTTTCCTAGGAAGATCTGCCCTGGAGCAGCCAGGTTCTGCCCTTTTCCCCTCTCCTAGTTAGTACTTCCCATGCATTTCTCCCTCTAGCTATCGACCCACTTTAATTCTAGTATCCTCCTAGAATGTTGGTTGCTAAATGACCAAGATGGGTTTCTGACCTTTCTGGAACCTCTGGAGTCTTCTCTTCTGGGCAGGTTTGCCAAAAGTGTTTTTAATGCTGATATCTGATGTGACTTTATTTCCTTCATAGTGTGGCAGTTCATGCATGGTGAAAGCCCTGCATATATGCCCCTTCTCAAAGATTGTCCTTTTATGTTGAATTCAAGTGTTTTGGCCAAAGTCTGTTTTTTTTTTTTAAAAAGCACTTTATTTTCTCTAGGGTTTTGTTTTGTTCCTCTTCTACTATTGCCTTTCTGTTTTAGCTTGAAATCACTTTTTAAAAAACTGAACCTGCAGCCTTGAAAAAACACGCTGGGTGTGTTTAAAAGCAGACTAGCAGCACCCCATTGTCTTTACCGGCTGATTTTTAAGCCAGGCAGGTTCTGTTTTTAAACTGGGCCATCTCGAAGGTCTTTATGAAATCTATTCAAGGGGAGTCAGTGGTTTAGTAAAAGGGTGATGGAGGAAGAATGAATGCATTGATGCCACAGTGCCCTTAATAGATAGGCTCTTAGTTATGTCATAGCTTGTGTTTGGTTCACACACTTTGTTCTAACTCGCGATCTCCCCAGTTGATGCAGTGTTCAAGATTTGCTTGCTGTAGAACAGCCATTTTCTGGTCAGTTGAGTTTCATTTTCAGTCATGTTTGGTGGTCTCCCTATTTAACCGTAGATGTTTGGTCAGGTTGCCAAACTCTCAACAATGACTCCTCGATGCATTATTAGCTTGCAGGACTGGAACGTGTAGCAACCAATTCTATATTATGTAGATGGAGAGAACTCAAGCCATTTCTAGTTTTATGTGTTAATCCAATGTCAGATAGTAACACATGATCATGTATGGCAATCAGCCTCTTGATAGAAGCAAAAAAAAGTGTCTTGACTCTTTGAATCTCCATTCAGGCTGTTTCTGGGTTAAACTGGGAACGAAACCACTTGTGACCCAGAATTAGAGAAGTTTGATTGCTGAGAGTATATTCCTGCTTTTACATTTTTGCCTTGGGACAAACTGGGTGAGAGATGCTGTAGGGGGATAAAAACTAAGCTGTGCCCAACTGTACCACTTCTTTCTAGGCCAGACATTGCACTGCTTGGGGGACTCGCTCTGCTTCATTTAACACTTTGATCAGATGAACAGAATGGGCAGATCCCTCAGTATTCTGCTTGGAAGTATCATCTGTTTGTTCAGATCCCAGTGTTTGGGTTCAACTCCCCTATTAAATAATGTAATTCCTAGTTTCAGTGGCAGGTTATTTTGAGACACTGGGAAAAGGAATTATCTTCCTGCTCCCCTGCATTAATGTCTCCCCCACTCCCCAAATCTTCCATAAACACACTTTGGTTATAGTTGATTGTGTCTAAAATTCCTAGGCTGGAAGATTGGGGGTGGGGGGTGGGGGGAAAGCTGTGAAAAGCATATATTGGAGAGTTCCTGATAAGCTTAATCCCACAATCACACCTTTTCCATCAGAGAAACCTTTGTACTAGTCTGGGGCTTTTTTATTCTCTGCTGGCCAGCAGCAGAAAGCAGCAGGGGACCACACTGGGAGGCTTCCCATCACTAGCAAGGTCTTGGTCAGGCAGCTCCCTATGTTGATTGGCTCCTAGCTTTAAGAGAGAATTGAAACACAACAAGTTTTAAATGCCTTCGGACAAAGAGAAATTGCCCCCAAAAGCATCTTTGCTAAATTTGTGGGGTGAGAGGACTCGATCCTACAAAAATTTTTAAAACATTGAATCTGTCCTTTAATGGAAATAGCCACTAGAAGGAGCTGCAGCTTAGCTTAAACTAGGTACTTTGGGGGGACAGAATGAGGGAGTAATAAGAGCTGATGTATGTTGTGGTTGCCACAGGGATTAGCGTCCCCCATGATGAGTTTCTCGCCATTGTCTCCTCTCATCAGAATCATTGTACAAGCTGGGGCCTTCATGCTGTACTTACTTATTATATCCTACCTTTCCATAGGGCTCTCAGTGGTCTCCCATCCAAGCGACTGACCAGGTCCATGCTTGTGTCAGCTTCCATAATGCTGCAGCCTAAGATACTCCCACACCATTCAATACAGTTAATCCATGTCACTATTGTTTGCCATGGCATGGGCAGGGAAGCTCACCCTGTAATGGTCCAACTTGTGCAGTTATGACAGCCAGGAAGGGAGGGCAGCTGAGAAGTTTGCCATGTGGGTGTTGATCCATGTGGCAACCATAACATCAAGGTTGGTTCTTATTATCTCTTTACTCCCTGTCAACAAAACTAATTGCTCACCTAATAGAGAGCCTAGCTGGTAAAGATTATTTGGGGATACTCATTTCCCCTGGAGAAGACTCTTGCTTAAGTGTGAGATGGCATTTGTACAATGGACTAAAACCAACCTTAAGGAGCATCTCTTCCCCTCGTTCCTCCTGCAGCACCCTGCAGGACCTCCAGATCTGCTCTGGAGGATCACCCAGCCCTCTGGAGCAGATTTGGGGTACATGTGGGGGGCTGCAGCGGGGAGGAGAAATTTGATCCACTAACATGGTCTGTTCCGCTGGTGGAAGGACACCATTGGATGCAACCCAATGTGTTGATCTTGATCCCGCTGCTGGCTATAATATCTCACAGCCCCAATGCTAAAGGAGCCAGTCTTCTGTGATCTGCTCTCAGGCAGGCAGAGAGAGCTATATTATGATCACTTTGCATGAGAACATGCTTAGAATGAATTGTAACTGGTTGAGGCTGGGATTTAGACCAGTGTGGTAGGTACCCTTGGGTATGAAAGCAGGGCTATGTGGAGAGAGTGAACGGAGGGACTCTTAACCAAGACTGATTAGTCTTCTGTAACCCTCTGGTCCGTGGTTGGTCTGGGCTGACTTGAGACCAGGTTTGCCATCTGCTGCCTCACTGATCTGCTTGACTCAAAGTATCACTGAGAGGTGGCCATACCTTATAACTACCCTAAATAACTGGGGCCCTTCTTATGCTGCAGGATGCAAAGTCTGTTTTCTTCCTTCAAGGTGTGGGGCAGAAAACATGCAGCCCAACATGGAATGCAGCATAGGAACCAAGTTCCTTTTCAGCACCACCTTAAATTCATGTCCATCCAATTTTTTCTCCCACTGAATGTTGTAGGACATTGAATGTGAGCAGGAGAATACCTCTTGGTGGGCAAACAAAGCTTGTAGATTTACTCAAAAGTCTAAGCCAGCCTTCTCTTTTTGGATCCCTAATTTGTGGGTGAGGGGCTTACATTGCTGCCTTCATTGGACAGACAGGAAGCCCCTTTGCAATATCGCTGACAAGGCTGCCAGTGTAGAATAATGATTGGAACTACATCTGTTACATAGGTCCTGTGTGTCTAACTTTTAACAATAAGTTCATTTCAGACAAACACTTGAGCCTTCACACTGAGCTTGTGAAGGGTGGATCACAGACCCCCCTTGGTGGTTTGCTTCCTACATGGTGCTGTTGGAGTCGCTGAGTCTCAGCCAGGGTCCCTGGGTTACGTTTCACTTCCTGATAGCTCCCACTTAACAATCAGGGTAGTTTTTTTTAATAGTTTCCCTCCATATGTGGACAGGATGGGCTTGGGCTTTTATCTTTTCCCCATGCTCAGTTCAGGATTAAATCAGGGTCTGCTTCTTAGGTTGGAGATGTAGACAGCAGGTGGCCATACTAGAGTTGTCACTGCTTGTGTATATGCTTATTTTGTCCTATTGGTGTCTTTGGTGAAACAGATTTTTGCAATACTTCAAAAACATGCAAAATCTATTTGCCTGTAGATGATAGTGGGCAGAAGAAATTAATGTCTACACAAGTCTATATTACTCTAGAGCAGCCTTCCCCAGCCTGGTGCCTTCCAGATATGTGAGACTGCAACTCCCAGCGGCCCCCAACCAGCCATATTGGGGCTGGGGGCTGCTGGGAATTGTAGTCCCACACATCTGGAGGGCACCAGGCTGGGGAAGGCTGCTCTAGGCTGATTGCCTTCCCCTAGTTGCCACATTCTTTTGTGATATTGCATATGAGGAACTGAACCAGCTCTCTGAAGCAAGCAAATAGTGGCTTCCAATTATATTGCGAAGGTGGCTAGTTTATGAGTGGGGAGAGAGAAAAGATGCTTAGTTGGTATTGCCTGTAGCATTGGGGCAGGCCTGGATATTACTTCCCTTGGGAATATCCTTTGCTATGCTTGCCTGCCCCACTGCGCCTCTCTCACCATACTTCCCCACGCTACTACTGACACCACCAACTACCCCCTCCTGTCCCCCATGTATATCTCTGGCACCTTGCTATGAGGCAGCTGACCCCCTGGAGATGGACATAATCCATGGGTTGCGGTCCACTGGGAAGCTCTTCTGCACAAGTCTCATTGAAATGAACGGGATCTCTGTTGTGCAGCTCCTATTACTGCCAGTGCGGTTTGTTCAGGAGAACATCTTGATGGGTGTTGATTAGCAAGGGTGGTGGTGATAATGTGGAGGCAGCATGCACAACCGTAGCCTTGCTTCTGGGTATCCACCAGTGGGGATTTCTGCTTGACATAAGTGAGTAGGACATCACTGGGCTTGGTCTATAACTTCCTCCCCACCCTCCCCACACACGTTTAATTTTGATTTGCACTGTGCCTCACTGCTTCCTTGATAGCTCTTAGGACTACACTACAACTGGCATCAGAAGCCGAGCAGCAGCCTGTGTTGCTGTAGCTTTTCCACATGTGTGTGGCATAGGCTTCATTTTCTGTGATTCCATCTTCGGAGCCCTCCTGCTCTACTTGCTGCTGACTGCCACATTCTGTTGGATTTCCCACCTCATCTTCTCT
This sequence comes from Heloderma suspectum, assembly GCF_057233095.1. NCBI lineage: Eukaryota > Metazoa > Chordata > Lepidosauria > Squamata > Helodermatidae > Heloderma > Heloderma suspectum. The sequence goes on from NC_139459.1 coordinate 174,377,648, forward strand.
CCCCCCTCCTTCCTGCCCCGAAACAAGACTTTCAACTTATTGGAACTTGTTGTTCTGTGTTATATTTATAACTGCATATTTTAATCTTGCCTTTGTATTTTTTTTGTGCTGCTTATTTATTTTTACAAGCCTTTTTTTTTAATGTGGTGCTTTATATTTTCAGGCTGGAACGTGCAGAAAACACAAAGACTTTAAAGGAAGGCTGTGTGTGGCTTTAGAGATTGGTTGTGCCAGAATCCCCGTGTGCACACGCTTGGGCTGAGTTCTCTTTTTGTGAAATTATTTGCTTCAGCTTCCCATGAGCCCTGTATGGATGGGCTAACTTGAAGAACAGAAGCTGAAGAAATGCCTTGTTGAAAATAGGATTCTAGTTGAAAAGTCAAGATATAGTGCTGTCCAATAATGTATGTAGTCAGAGGTGCCTATGTCATGGCCACCTCACGCAGAGGAATGTTGGGTGCCGTTAAGGGTTACAGAATTGGGGGAACTTCTGAACCATGGGCCACAATGCATTGGGAAATTCTCCTGCCCAAGCACCTTTGAAATGAATAGGAGCACAGTAGGGCTCATGTGTTGCATTCATTTCAATGGGGGTTTCCACAAGAGAACATCCCGGTAGATTGTGTCCCCTGAATTAAGGAGAGGAAGGATGCTATTTGCATTTTCTGCCATAGGTACCAAAATACCTATTTTGTTGGCCCTCTGTGTAGCCCTGGGTATTTATTAATCTGGAGGCTTAAACTTTGTGTTTATCTGCTGAGAAAATGGAAATCCCTGGGCTGCTTTCTTAGCAGTCCAACCCGTCTTTTGTCAGTCTTGAAGCCTTGTCACTTTGGAGTCCAGCTAGGATCATGGCTCAGGGATGTGCTTGCTTGGTTCTTCTCCCTGGGGTTCAGTGGGTCAAGAATTAATAATTTCCAGCTGGCCCAAGTAGAGAAAACACACTACAAAGGAGTAGCAATTAAGTGGGGTGGCAGGAGCAAGGCTTTGGCCTTTGGAGCTCAGTCTCCCCCAAATCCTTCCTCTCATTGGGTATGGCATTCATAGTGCTGCTGCTTGAAGGGACCCTTCTCATTGAAACTGTTTTGACTCATGTATGTAACTTCTTTCCAGTTTGACCCCCCTCTTAATGTATTATCATTAAACTGAAATGGCTCTTTTCCTTTCAGGCCTTGGGCACTTTGGTCTATCCTTGTTTTAAAGCTTATGTGATCAAGGAATGAAAGTCTAAATAAAGCAGTGCTGCTTGTTGATTTGGCTCAAAGCTGCTTTGGTGGCATGGTGAGTTGTTACAGGGGAGTGCCTGGGCCAACCTTGCTCTCTATCAGACATGAAAGGCAACAAATGGATTTCTTCCACTAAAACAGGGGTGGGGAACTAGTGGCCCTCCAGATGTTGTTGGACTCCAACTCCAGCCACTTCTGCCAAGTATGCCAATGGTTAGGGAAGGTTGTAGTCCCATCATCTGGAGGGCTGCAGGTGTGCCACCTTTGCGCTATGGACCATAAAGAGATAGGTGAACAGCCAAAAGACAAGATATACACCAAAATATACTTAAATGGTACAGATACAGCTGTGGACCTGTGGTAAAGTTATAATGGGGAATACTCTGCTTTTAAAACTAAATAAAATTCTGCAAGAATTCTGTGACTCTGCCAAGTCAAGAGTTGCCTGTTTGCTTGAAAGAAGTTTCTCCATTTATTTCTATAATCACGTTTTCGGTTACTTGTTGAATTTCAGTAGGTTTTTTTTTTTAAGTATCAGGGTTGGCCCTGCCTTATGGTGGAGTGAAGCAACCTGCTTCAGGAAATGGGGGATGTGGGAGGTGGGATGGAGGGAAGATAGATGAAGATGGAAATTTGTGTCTGAATGATACAGCGAGGCATCTAATTTGTTGGCAGCACCACTTGAGCTCAACTTCAGTTAGCAAAATGTCTTGCATCAGCACTGAAATGTAAAAGGCTTCTGGCGGGGAAAAACATGGCTTGAAATCCCTGTCTGGGAGGGATTTCAAACACTTGGTATATATTTAAACAAGCTTGGTAAACTGGAGAGCTGAGTGGCTAAGAAATGGTATTTGGTGAAGTATTGTCCATATTAATAAAGTACAAGATGGGGAGTACTTAGCTAGACTGAGGGTTACGGAGAAGAATCTAAAGGCTATGATTGATGATGGACTGTGTCACAATTCTAAGGAGCCAAAGGATAGTGTCATTAACTATGTCACACTTTATGCAAACTTATTTAATTAAGCACCTATAGTTATGTAGAGAATCTTGCTTTGGGAAGCAGTAGTGCTCAATCCATTACTAGCAAAGCCTTGTTTAAGGGTATCCTGTTTGGATTCTCAGCACCATAGTTAAAGAAGAATGTTGACAATTGGAAAGGATTTAGAGGAAAGCTATGAAGAGTAAGTCCTAGAAGGAGCATTCTGTGAAGAAATGCAAAAATAATTGGGCATATTAACAGAAGATTAAAGGTGGTTGAGCACACACTTGATACATTTCAAGTATTTTTAAACGATGTCAGGGAAAAGGTGAAGCATTTCACTAAGACTGTGATCCTTGCAGAGCAGCTACTTCTGTTGCACAAAAATCTACTCCCATGCTGAAAGCTTTGCTGTTACAGAGCATGAGGATCTCAGGGCTGGAGGGTGTTGTACTGAGGAAGAGGGAAATTATCTTTTAGAAGGGAACAATTGCTAGGAGTCCATTGATTTCCATTCATGATTAGGCTACACCTCTAGGCTGGGGGTGGAAGAGGGAGATAATTAGCAACACAGGTTTGTGATGGCTGTGTTGACTGCATGATGACATGTCTGCCTGGTGCAAAACTTGTGGTTATCATGCACTGTGTAGGTAGGCTGATAGATAACATGGGCGAGGAGTCTGTGGTAGTTGTACACGTCGGCACCAGTGATACTGAGAACCTTAGCCATAAGGTCTTCAAAGGCCAATTTAGGTTGCTAGGAGCTCCATGAACTATGAGGTAGCGTTTTCAGAAGCTACCTGTTCCTGTGCACAGGGACATCTATATAGGGGGACCTGTGGGGTTTCAATGTGTGGATGAAACAGGGGTGTTGGGATGATGGGTGTAGATGTATTAGGTATTAGGGAACATTTTGGCATAAGCCAAGCCTATAGAAAAGAGATGGGATCTACTTGAACAGCAATGGAACCAGACTGCTGAATCTGATGCTTAGTGTATAAAAAAGGCCACAGAGTAACTTTGAAACTGACTTTAAGGGGAAAGCCAACAGGAGCTGAGAAAATGTGATTCAGGGTGACAACGCGTCCCTTAACAGGGAATGATGTAGATGCTTCAGGTTCTCGGAGTGCAATTATGATAGAACTTGGCAACAAATGTACAAAAACAAATGACATTGATTTAAAGAGATCAAAGACATGAACCAGATACTTGGAGAGGGATACAATTGGTATGTATTTATATCTAATGTGATGTAGTGAGCATAATGTTTAGCCCGACTGTACAGTATTTTGCATCATTCACAGGACACTGTTTCTCTGTGGAACTGAGTTCCTCCAAAGTTTCCATGCCCAGGCTCCCAGTCTTACAGGATCCTTTATTCGAGAGCTCTGAGCTTGGCATAGGTTAGTAACTCTCTTTCAGCTCCATTCTACCTCTGTGTTGGTTCCTGAAATTTGAAACAAATGAGAAATGAGTTTAAACGTCGTCCTTCCATGAAAACACGTGTTAACTGGGTTATGGGTGTCTGATGGCACCGCATTCTCTAATTATTCCTCATTACCATGTTGACCACAAGATGGAGCCAAACATCAGAAGGAAGACATCTTTTCAAGGATAAGACAGGCTACAGGTCCCAGAATTGTAGCAGTAGTAGTCTTATCTCTGCTGACATCACGGCAATATTGTTCTAACTACTGTCCAAAATAAACCTGGTCCCCTGACTTTCATCTCCAGCCTCTGTTCCGATTTACGCATCTCAATTCCTCAAACATAAAGGAGCGGGCCCTACTCTATGCCAGGGTTCACTCCTCTTATGAACTACGTGGGTTAGCCATATAATATATGTGAAGTTTGCTAGGATTAGGTTTCTTATGTGGATATCCCAAGTAGTCAGTGTCTCATTAAGGAGCAGGGTAGTTCTGGTGGTCCTGAAAGAGGTAGTTCTAGATCCCTTGCTATGGGAAAATTGTGAACCACTGAGTGATTGTTATTATGTTCAGCAGTATACAAGTGTCACAAATAATTTTTTTAAATTTATCAGCTGGTTTCAGATCTACTATTTCTGAGCAAGGTGGTGTCTAGTCAGCTCCAAGTGGTTTTGGATGACAGCGATTATTTAGATCCATTTCAGCCTGGCTTCTGGCCTAGGTTCAGGATAGAAACTGCCTTGCTGGTTGACTTCTGGCAGGGAATGGAGTGGGCGGTGGGGGCGGAATGTGACCCTATTGGTTCTCACACACCTCTCAGCAGCTTTTTATACCATTGACCATGGTATCCTTCTGGACTGTCTCTGTGGGATTGGACTTGGAGGCATGATGTTGGGAGTGGCTCCAGTCCTTCCTGGCCGGGGGATGGGGACAAACCCAGGAAGTGGTGCTGGGCAACGTATGTTCCACCCCTTGGCCATTGACATTTGGAATGCCTTAAGTCTGTCTTGTCCCCCATCCTTTTCAACATCTTCATAAAACCTTTGGGAGAAGTCATCTGGAGGTTTGGGCTGAGTTGTCATCAATATGGTGATGACATGCAGCTCTGCCTCTCTTCTGCCATCTGATCCCAGGGAGGCATTTAAAACCTGGGGCAGGTGTCAGAGCAGTATTGGAATGGATGACGGCTAGCAAGTTGATGAGACAGAAGTGCTGTGGGTTGGGAAATCTGCTAATCTGAATGGCGGTTTAAATCCGTTTGAATGGGGTCATGCTTCCCCTGAAGGGCCAGGTATGCTGTCTGAGAATGGACCTGCACCCAGCACTGGCTATAGAGGCCCCGGCGGAGTCAGCTGCCAGGAGTGCTTTTCACCAGCTTGGGCTGCTTTGGCAGCTGTGGCCCTATCTAGAGAGAGCTGACCCAGACACAGTGACACAGGCCTTGGTGAAATCCAGGTTAGATTACTGTAGTGAGCTCTATGTGGAGCTGCTCTTGAATTCAGAAGCTGTAACTGGTGCAGAATGCAGCAGCTGGGATAAGAACATAAGAAGAGCCCTGCTGGATCAGACCAAGGGTTTGTCTAGTCCAGCATTCTGTTCACACAGTGGCCAACCGTCAACCCGCAAGCAGGACATGGGCGCAACAGCACCCTCCCACTCATGTTCCCCAGCAACTGGTGCACATAGGCTCACTGCCTCTGGGACTGGAGGTAGCACATAGCCATCAGGACTAGTAGCCATTGATAGCCTTTTCCTCCAGGGATTTATCTTGTGGGTCCTAATTACTCGGGTCATATGACTCCTCTATTTTGTATAATTTACATGGGCTGCCTGTTAATTTCCGGACCCAATTCAAGGTGCTGGTTTTGGCCTTTAAAGCCCTAAATGGTTTGGGACCATGTTACCCAAAGGACCGCCTACACTTGTATGAGGCAGCCCAAGCATTAAGATCAATGTCAGAGGTCTTGCTCTCTGGCCCACCAGGCTGGTAGCTACTAGGGACGGGGCTTTCTCAGTGGTGGCCCCACACTTTTGAAACTCCATTCACAGGGAGTTACGTATGGCCTCATCAGTGCTGGCTTTAAAAAACAACACTTTGAAGACACATTTATTCTAGTCTGCATTTGGTGTTTACAAAACCATTAGTTGCTGCTGCTCCTCCTGCATGTTTGTAACTGTAATTGTATGTTCATGTTTTTGTAGTATTGTAAACCACCTTGTGCAGGCAGTGTGGCCTGAAAAGCACATTGAGGGGACAGTCCAATGCATAGTTTACACAGAAGAAACGTTCTGTGACTCCCAGCATTCTCTGGGAGTTGTAGAACATTTTTCTATCTCAACTGTGCATAGGATTGTGCCCTAAAAGTCTTTTAAATAGATAAGTAGAGCATGTGCAAAGTCGTCTTTCTGCAACAACAGAATAACTGCAGCTACTCTGCGCTTTGGGGACTAAAGGCAGGGCTTCCAACTGAAGAGGGTGTAACTTCTAGGCAAATGTGAGCAGCGAGGCCTCCCTTTTCAGAAGTCCAACACCGATAGCAGGAGTATGTGATATGAGTGTTGCCAAATATTAAAGGGCATGGACCTTTTCAGTCTCTGACCTGGTGGTTGCAAGAGTTAAACAAACAAGCAAAGCATTCAAAGAACAGTTAGTGCAAGAAGCTGCAACACTGATGTTTCTATCAATGAATCAGATGGTGCGTCTCAGGATATGAGTATGGTGGATTAGTGCAGAAAGAATTATTTAGGATTAATTCTCCAGTGGTGCAGCAAATGACTAGGTTACATATTATCTTCATATTTATCACCTCAGCCAACAGGATGGGTCTTTTCCCCCTCTTCATTCCTTCTTTCTAGTTCCCCCTCTCTTAACTTGACTATCTTCATATGTGCGCACGCGCACTCTCTCTTGAAGAAATACATTGGTAGCATGGCCAGCTGTAGCAGATGGCCAAGTGGAGGCACTTGTCAGGACCCAGACACTAGTAGGGGGTTAACTTGAGCTAAGAATGCACCCATTATTACTGCGTGGGGGAAACTGCCACAGAAGGTTGGAAGCAGTATGTGTTCTTGTTCTTGACGTTTGACTCTTGTTCTTGACTTTTCTGAATGATCTGTGTGAAGTGTTTTCCATGAATCTTCTGTAATTAACAGGATTCTTGGAAGTGTGTGAGTGTGCACTCATGCACAAAGACAGGGGACAGCGTCTTAGCCAGAAGCAAGGGCCCTATGGAGAGTGAGATTGTAGCCACGAGCACTTTGGTATACCCTTACATACTGCTCCCCTCACTGGTCAAGAGGGCTCATTGATAGCCTCTTGCTCCCCCAAAACCTGAGGCCTGCATAAAAGCTCATGCCACATTCAACAGTCTAAAATGTCCCAAAATGTGCCAAGGGAAGGCAAATCGCCCATGTGCTATGATGATGTGAGCTATTCTTTTAGTCCGTCTGTTTGGGGTAGGAAGGATGCTGTGTCCATCTCAAACCACTCCTAATTTCCTACTGTTACATGTGCTTACCTCTTACCTAAGTGGTGAGAAGGGCCAAGGGCAGTACTACAGGGGTTAGCCACCTTTGAATGATAACTAACTTACTGGCAATTTGTGGTATAAAGTAGAACCATAAATTACTTTGCAGGCAGAACATAGAGGAAGTGCCTAAAGCAGACTGCAAATGACCAGTGAGCACAGCAAGCAGAAACTCAACAGATTGTTTTCCCAGTCAAACTGCATATACGCGTTTGCAGGGAACTTGAAGCTGTTCAAGGTGTCAAAAGACATTATTTATTTATTTACTTATTTACTTATTTACTGCATGAATATGCCACCCAGTCACAGCACTCTGTGGGCTCCTTACGCAGAACAGAATGTTAAAATCCTATAACTATCCCTTGTGAGCTCTTTTGAGTTGCTCAGGATCACCTTGTGGATTTTGGGCTTGGATTTTTTAACAAAGGCCTTTAAAATACCTTTAAATAAAAACATACCTGAAGAAAAAAATAACAGTTATTTTATTTTACAAAAGAAAAGTGTCCATTTATAAATGCATAGTAATCTGCATCAGCCAGAACCCTGAGGGCAGAGCCTTACTCCATTCTTTCTAGAGATGAGTTGGGAAGAGACCCCAGGAGTTCTAGCTCTTCCCTGATCCCTTTATTTACCATCCCTGGGCTCTTCATTGTTATGGGCACAACCCATGTTTTCTCTCTTGTCTCAGGCTTTTCCTTCTTTGGAAACTCAACCACACTTCTGTTGCTGGGGGAAGTCAATCGGGATCATTGCTGGCACTAGAGGGTGGGCATGTACCAGGTCTGGCAAAAGCGTCGCCGTCCCAAGAGCGGGGGTAGGCAGTGTGGCTCCTGTGGGCACCCATGTGCCCCTGGACACCTTTCTTGGCATTCACCAAAGTGCTCTACCTCTCCCACTTACAAGCTGGAACGATGGATACATGGGGGGCTTATGTGCAAGAAAGAAAGACAGACAGACTGCACCTATCCAGAGTGAGAGAGAAAAAGATATGAGGGGAATGTGTTTGCTGGCAGGGGGTGTGGAAGAGAAAAAGACTTTGCCTTTTGTAAAATAGGTTTCTGTTGGCAGTAAAAACTATGGGTTCAAAGGAGTTGTTGTTGGGGCTCAGACCTCCCTCTCCCGCCTTGTACTCAGTCTTTTGGGCAGGTTACACGTCTTTTGTGACTAGCCATACCTTTGATGGCAGCCATTTTGTGGCGGTGGTGCCCAGGACAGTTTCTCTCATTGCCAAAGTGCCTGTGGGCCTAAAAAGGTTGCCACCTCCTATCTAAGACCACAGCCCTGCTCACTTGGCACGGCACACCTGAGAACCTCTGAGGCAATGGGAGGGAATTCTCACTTGCATTCCCTGCACCTTCCAAGATAACGGAGCCTACTAAAGACGGTCTTGCTTCAGGAGGGGCCCAATGAACCTGGAGCCACTATGGATGATGAGATTCACTGGCTGAATGTCAGGTGATTGGAGAGCAGTTCTAAGTGGGGTGACGTGACTGTCAACAGGCAAAGAATTAGTTCTAATGGCATCAGCGTAATGACTCTCTCCCCAGCCGGAAGAGACCTCATGACATGCATGAGACTGGGCAATCTAACACTTCCTTTTACTGGTGCCCTCAGCTCCACTGTAAAGCCACAACTTCAGGGAACCCTTGGGAACCCAGACTCGGGTTCCAGTCCCAGCAAGGTGAGCAGAATTGTTTCTATGCTTTTCTTTCCTATAGTTCTTCCAGTTTTCTTTCTCTCTCTCTCTCCCCCCCCCATGGAATGCCTATATGGTCAGCAGCTATTTTTCTGAGGGGATGGAAGAAAGTAGCCGCCCCCAGAGCAAACTGTCCTGTAGCTACCCCCAGAGCAAACTGTCAGAAAGCCATGGTTACAGCTGCACCTCCCACAGGGTGGCCATATGCCCTATTTACAGAGGACAGTCCTCTATTTGAAGGGCTGTTAGAGGACAATTCTCTACTTGAAGGCATCCTGTAGTTTATTATTTAATTTATTTAATAGATGTATATACTGCTTACCATATTTTTTTTAAAAATCTCTTAAGATTTGAGATCTCCAATTCAGGGGTGGGCGACTTGTAGCCATTCAGATGTTTTGGCCTACAACTCTCATCAGCCATCACCGGTACAGCCATTGAGGAGGGATCCTGGGAATTGTAGGCCAAAACATCTGGAGGGCCATGGCTGCTCACCCCTGCCCATCTAGTTGCAGGGCTGTCCAGTCCAAGTCCAGTTTAAAGATAAAAAACCATAAAAAGGGAGAGCAGGGGACTTGAATTTGCCCATCAACAGTTGGCACCTGGACAACAGACTGAGCAAGTGTACAGGTTACCTGGTCACAGTCTTCCCCCACAGTGATGAGATATATTTCTATTTAAATTACAGTAATTATTTCTAAATGTGCATCAATGCATATAAATTAGCATATGCAACTTTTATGCTAACCCGTGTCCTCTTTCCTCCTCTTCTTTGACGATGCATTTCCTCTTCTTTGGCTGTGCCTAAGTGACCACCCTACTCTACAAACCTCTGAATTCACATCTGGGAGGCCAGCTGGATTGGGCTCTAGAATGGAGATTTTCCCTGAAGTGTACAAGATTACAGATGTGGGGGTGAGCATGGGAATCCCAGTTTGGCCCTGAGTTTTGTTTGTTACTGTCAGAACTGGCCTTGCTAGATTGTTTCTCCCAAGTCTCTCCTTTCAATAACAAACAAAACTTGGGGCCTGAATTCCTGCCTCTTCTTACTGTATTTCCTGAAGAATTCCTTATTGTAATTCCTGTCACTTCTCATTTTAGATGACAAGCCCCGACAAGATCCCATTTGCCTCCCCAGCTTGGATATGGGGATATTCCCATGCCCTCCTTTGAATTTTCCAAGGCATGGAATCCCCCACAGTTCCACCCAGAATCTCCAACCCTTCCCAGGACACCCTCCCTCCTGTCTGAGATCTCCTAACTAACGGATGTCATTTTAGGGCAGCTTGTGGCCCTCATGATGTTTTTGCCTACAACTCCCATGATCCCTGCCATTGGCTATACTGGCTAGGGCTGATGGGAGTTGTAGACCAAAAGAACTGGAGGGCCACATGTGGCCCACCCCTGCTTTAGGGTTAGGATGGTTATTCCTCAGGACCTCCTGTATCTGTTGTTATGCATCTAAAATACCCTGCATTCTTATCATTTAAACATGAAACCATAAACAAGGGGCTTTGAACCTTGCTGTGAATATCCCCCCTTCCCCGACCCCCTGAAATGGCACTTCTGCCCAGGCCCGGCTGGTTGAATGCCCCATCCTTGAGCATTTGTTTTCCAAGCCTTTGGAGGGAAAATCATGCCTGGATCTGGCTCCACCAGACTGACTGTTCCCACAGTCTGCTGACCAGTCTCCTCGTTGGATCCAGACTTCAGCTGGGTTCAGCACTAGAATGACAGGCCTGAGTTTCAGTGACAGGCCTCAGGCCTAGAGTCTGTTGAGAAGTAATAGCAATCATCTAGAACAGTGGGCCTCTGTGTCTGTGCACACACAGTACTTTATTTTCATTACTGAGCAGCCACAGGCCTGTCAAACATCTGGGATTGGGCGGCAGGGGATGGCTGGCTTCCAGCCAGACTTCAGTGTTAGCATTTTCCTTTCTTGAAACTGGCCGCTATTTTAGATGCCTTGTATCTTTACACATGGCAGACAGGAGAAGCCAAGAGTCCAGATTCATCCCTCCCAATTCTCTCACTAGTAGCTTGGGAAAGAATCTAAGAGAAGGTGTTCTTTTTTGAACCAGCGTTCTCCAGCCACCTAGATTTGAATCCAAGTCATTTGTTTCTGAGCCTGTGCCCCTCCAACCATGAAGCCCCTTGTTCTCATTCTATGATTCTATGAAAGAGCAGCCCGGGAGTCCTCCTGCTGTGTCTTTTCTGGCTTTAAAAGTACCCTCCAGATGCTTGTGATCTGCCTGGAATCCTAGATGTGTGTGAGCTGTCAAAATACTTTCCCTTGAGACTTTCCAACTCACAGTGAACTGTGGAACCTTGGCGGTCCGCTTTCCTGCCGAGCCACAGACCTCTCCTACCAGCAGAACTGTGAGCACCAATGATGATGTCTAGTGGGAAAGTTGGCTGTGTTCATGGCAAGGAATGGAGGAGCAGTGAGGATAGCTGGGCCAGCATCTGGGGGACAGAATCACAACGCAATCTGCCATTTGAGCAAATAAAAAATCAGCAAGCAATTCACTTAAGTGACTTGCGCTGTTCTCAGAAGTGCCATATGCTCTAAATCTCCCCTATTTCCCAGGGCCATTCCTAAGTTTTTAGTACCATCCCCAACCTGGAATCATCCAGGTGTACTGGATTGCAACGGGAGCTGGCTAGGGTTGTTGGGAGCCACTAGCTATGCAGGATGGGGTGGTGGGAGTTGTAGTCCAACACATCTGGAGGGCACTGGGTTGGGAAAAGCTGTTCTAGAACCTCTCCCCTGGTAAATTTTTGGCCCCGTTTGTGGAGAGATTTTAGGGACACCTTTTAAGCATCTGGCTAGTGTGAGTTACTAAAGTTGCTGTCCTTTAGGTTTCAGCCCCCTCTTCCAAACCTCTAAAAGTTGAGGAAGGATGCTTTTCAGAGCGCGTGCATGCACACAAATTCATCATGCCAGCTCACTGCTCCCTTCCTTTCCACCCACTAGCCACACAAAACTACCTATTCAGATAGTCAATGTTGCTGAATGTGTTTGAGTTGCAGCTATTTGATAAGTACAACCAGATTCCCTGTGAGCAAAAATGTTTTGGACTGTTTGAGTTTACTGACACAGCCTTCTTCAGAAGCAGCACAGGGCAAGGCCAGGTTCTTGCGCAGTAGAGGAATGCACCACGCATCTGCCCTCTTCTGCACAGCTGCTTGACAGGGCATGGCTTCTAAGCAGGCCTGAGAGATGCACTTGGCACCTCTTGTTTTAGAAATTAAGCACAGTTTTAACCGCCCTTTCATACAAACAATTTGGTATATTAAAAGTGAGGGGAAAAGGTGGATTTCCCCAACATTGCCTCCGATCATGTGATTTGAATCCCTGTCAACAGACATTTCACACACAGCTTCTCTAGCAGTTTATGATAATGTGAGTTGCTTTGCTCCTGAGTTTTGGAGAGGCTGCCTGTTTGCTTTATCATGATCAAAACTCTCTGTATCCTCACTTAACCTAGAAGGCTGGCGAGGACTGTTGTGCAAGTAATCCGCTTTATAACATGTCAGCTGGTCATGTGAATTAGGCACTTGCACACACAAAACAAAATCCCATCCTTGTACAACCTATTTAGTGATCTAGAATAACTACCCCTGGGATAGTATGTGCCGTTGGGGCACATACTAACCTGTGTAGATTTGAATCCCCATAAGCAAGAGTTAAAAGAGTGAGATGGGGGAATCAGCCTTTTACCACTCCTTAACTACCCTGATTGTATAAAGATGTGTATATGGTAAATATTTGGATATATCAAAGCATTTATTAATATGTGGATATATCCAACCACATTTTCAAGAAAACACTGCTGATTAATCCGTGTGTGCTTGAGAATGTGCTCGGAGTAACTATGGAAACAAGAGAGTAGATGTTCTGTACCAGCCTTTCCCCAACCTGATCCCCTCTAGATGATTTGAGCTACAACTCGCAGCATTCCTGACCATTGGCCATGCTGGCCAGGGCTGATGGGGGCCGAAGTCCAACAACATCTGAAGGGCACCAGGTTGGAGAAGGCTGTTCTGTACTAATTAATCCAGAACAAAAGGGTGTGATCTTGTAAATCAATGATTAATTTGCCAAAATAAAGGTGCTAAAGCTGACACTTGCCCGGAAGCCATACCTCCTGACCTGGAAGGAAGCCTTTATCCTAGATATGGGGATGGTCTGTAGTTCCTCAGTGAAAGGAAATGCACTCTGCATTTTTACATTATCTCCCCCCTCCCCTCCCAATGGCTGAGCCCTGCCTTGGGTTACGGATTCCACAGCTGAACCCTCATAAGTTGTAGCTCATACTGGGTAGTATTCAATGCAAGTCCTACATAAACCCATTAAAATGAGTGGGCCTTAAGTTAGCTGTGACTAACTTTAGTCTCATTTCAGTGGGTCTACTCTACATAGGACTAACAATGGATACTACCCACTGACCCCACTTACTTAACACATACGTGTCACACTGGGGCAAGAGCATTCAGATCTGTTTGAAGGGACTGTTGCCCTTAAATGTATATCTTCCCCTGGTGTCTTGATGGGGCCAGGATTTCCACTCTCACTGTTTTGGGTGTGCATAGCCAAATCAGGCGATTGCTACGTGCAGAGCTGGAAGCAACCACGTTACCTTCAGGCACGTGGCTGTATGATGCAAATGAATCCATGAGGGACCAGTTGCCCCGGGCTTGATAATTGCAGGGGAACCTGGAATTTTGAATGAGGAAATTGTTATATGTGTGGCAGCAGCAGCAAGAGAGGAAATGGGAGTGTAGCTCCTGCAGGGTAGGGACATGCCTGTGGTTGGCTGATTTTGTTATCTCCTTTCTCCGCTTCTTGGGAAAGGGCCCATGGGCAGCAGCTGCAAAGGGAAGGGAACCTTGGTTTGCCAAATATTAACTGCCTCACAGGTGGGGGCTTCATTGAGAGTTGAGTTTACCAGGGTTCAGCTGCAGAATCTGAATGCAATCAGGCCTTAGTCTTGAATGACGCACGACCGACCAAGAAGAGAGTGTCTCTGACCATGTGCAGAATGCTTCTTATCCTGTAGCAATCGAGTAAGCACCCCACCTTCCACACTTCTAGGATTAGGGGATAATGTCATCTGGGCATCCTTGAAGCCTAGCTGGCAAATCTGTCAGTGCTGACTCCAGGATTTGAGGGCCCTGGACAAGACACCCACAATGGGCCCTCTCCCTCAGTAAGTCTACCTTTTCACCACCATGGTCATCAGTTGCTGTTGCTCATCATTGTTACCCCTCGCTTGCTTGTCAGGCAGAGAACCAGTGAGCACGTAGGCGGTGGCATCTACTGCTCTGCCTTCTCTCCTCCACTGTTGTCTGGGCCAGAGCAAGAGGCAGGCGAACAAGCAGGTTGCAATGGTGAAGAGGAGGAGCAACTCCAGGGGGCTTTTGTCAGTGGCCCCCTACCAGGGTGTGGACCCTCAACATGTGCTCAGTCATGCATACCCTTGATGTCAGCCTTGACGTCTACATATCTTTTACATAATGTTGGATAGCGTGATAGAACAAAGAGACCAATGAAGTGTCAAATTAAAGCATAGAGGAAATAGGATAAGGAGCCCCTCTCCTGCGCACAAGCAGAAAGTTCTTCTTTCACACAACATAGGGCAGGGGGAGATGTAAAGTATTCCTTCTGATGACAGCCTCTCATGCTTTTTGCAGTTCAGCTGAAAAGGTTCCCCAATCTTGGCAGGTAGCTTTTGGGAGGCATGGGAAGCTGCCATTTAAAAGGGGGAGCTTGAAAGCTAGTGCTCCCCTTGTGCCAGTTTGGATCCTGGCTGTAAATGTGCAGAAGCATGTTTTTGCTAATTTACCCACCAAATCCAGTAAGCATAACAAAAGCAAAAGTGAAGTAAACACAAACTGTGGTCTGACATGACCGTGGTGATTGGCTATGAGAGTTCTAGATTGAATATATTGAAATGAGCCATCCCTAGCCATTGGCTCAGCTGCCGAGGTGTAATGGAATGTTTATAAACATTCCAACTGCTCAGAAGTTTTTAAAAGCTTCCATCCGCACAAGACTTGGAACAGAAGGGGCTATGTGTTGTTGGTAAGTGTGGCAGAGAAGGAACAAGCAGCCCTGTCACTGTGTTGGTCAGCTGTTAGACTGGCTGTGATCCTATTTACGCTTACTTGGAACTAAGACTAATTGTACTTGGTGGGATTTATTTCTGAGTAAACATGCACCAGGATCTCTGTGTTAATGTAAGACCTAGTATGGTGTTGTGAGTAGCGTGTCAGGCTTTGGAGAGACCTAAATTCAATTCCCCTTTTAGCCTTGAAGCATGTTGAATTATCTTCATCCAGTCAACATGTATCTCAGCCTAACCAACTTCCAGGAGTTATTGTAAGGACAAAATATATGCCACCCTGAGCTTGGAAGGAAGGTGGGAAAGAAATTATATATTAAGAGTGGTGTGTGAGTAGTGTGTATATATGTGAATGAGAGAGGGAACAGAACAGAGAATTTACTGTATAACCTAAAATGACCTATCAAACTAAATATAGTGCATTACATCATATGATAAACATTATAACTGTTACGAGCAGGAGGGAGTATGTGAGACAGTAAAGAGGAAGTGGGTGGAATTACATGCAAAAAAACCAATCTATGAATTTGGGCAGGTCTCCACTTGCCCAAATGTATTTCTGAGGAATGGACATTGCAGAGCCATCAGGCAGCCATCATGATCCATGTTAATGAAACACGAAGCACGTCAATCTGAGTCTCAACCACTTTGATCTTCTTTCTCCATTGTTACCTTAAATATTGACATGGGGCCAATGACGCTGGAAAATGCCCTTTGGGTAAACTGTGGTGGTCCAGCCACTTCTGCTGTCATTTCTTTGACATATTGGTTTTACGCTCCCATTTCCAAAGGGAGCAGCACTACATTAATTATGCTCTTTTAACACTTGGGTTGCTTCCGGACGGAGGGCTCCCAGCACTACCTGTTAGAAGACATTGGGCAGGTATTCCGTCTTTTCCACTGTAACAGATTTTTTTTGCAGAGCAGAGACAGAAGACATGGTGGGAAAACATGAGGGGGCACAAGTGGGTGTTGTCTGGACCCCGCATAAAATTCCATGAATGAGCCAGGGCAACTGCATGGATAAAAGCTTTATCTGAGAAGCACGCACTGTTGCATCATTTGTGTGAACAGGATTACTGTCATTCAGGCTCCAATCCTATGTACACTTACCTGGGAGTAAGTCTGATTGAACTCAGTAGGAGTTATGTCTGAGTAGATATGCAGAGGACTGCACTGAAAGGAAACCAGTATTGCTTTGTTGAACCTGGTAGCACAAAATGTATTTGTGTATAGACATAGATAAAAATCCCTTAAAGAAAAACATACCACGCTAACTTGGGACACACTTCTCTGTACATGTCTGAAACCTTCTGCAAAGTGTGTTTTAATGCTTCTGGCACATAAATAAGGAGGGAGAATTATTCCGGTCCTAGGGGGAAACTCTTCCCTCAGTGGCCCCTGGCACTATTCTGCTGGAGGACAGGCTGTTCTCAGTCTGGTAGAGCTCAGTCAGAAACTAGTGTCTTCTACCAAATCATCAAGAGCACAGTGTGAGTAACTGTTACGAACTTTAGTCTGGGTAATGGAGTGCCTCATAAGGTAGCAGCTGGGAGTGAGCAGCAGAGACGAGATCAAGGACTTTCCAAGAAATGGGTGGGGGTGGTTATTGGTAAAGCAAAATGAAAGGCAAGTTGCTAGGTAAATTATTGAAAGCTGTCTAAGAGGAGAGGAACAGAGATGGGAAAGAGAAGTGAGGCAGCACTTAGCCAAAAGCGGCTATGCTGTGATACTTCAGCAGGGGAGTGGGGGAACCTGGGATGCTAATGAGAGAGCATTTATGATATTATAATATTCCTATCCTTCCTTTATGATCTGTCAGGAGCATGTCAGAGGGAGGAGAATTTGCAATGTCAGAGAAAATCCCAAAGCAGTGAAGCAAGTGTTCCTGGGCCATGGCAAAGCTGGCAACATAGGCACCAAGGCCAGAGTTTCCAAGATCATGTTGGTCAGAGTGGCAGCTTGCCAAACCACTCTCACAGAGCGAGCAACGGTCCAGAAAAGGGGGTGCCACCCCACCCCCTTTATCAGGGGAAAAGCAAGTGTGGGCAGCATGGGGGCCAGCAGGACCTCTCACGCCCGTGACAGCAGCACATGAAGGATGGGGAGCAAAGAAGTGGTCTTCCCATTGGGGCATCTGTTTGGCCATCTGTTTGGCCACTGTGTGAACAGAACACTAGACTAGACAGGCTTTTGGTCTGATCCAGCACAGCTCTCTTTATGTCCTTAGAAGAATGCTGGGTTTGGGGGTCTAAGACCAGTTAATGCCCGCTTACCTGGGAAGAATGAACCTGAGCACACTCCGGGAGAGAGCGGAGGACAGGAAGGCCTGGCGTGCTGTGGTCGATGGGGTCACAAAGAGTCGGACACGACTGAACGACTGAACAACAACAACCTGGGAAGAGTAAGTCTCTTTTGAACTAAGTGGGACTTCTGAATCAATAAGTCTAGGATTGAACTGTGAGAAAACAAAAAACAGGGTGGCAACAGATTTTTTTTTTCCTGGGAGAACAAAAAGGGTGGTCTGAGCTGTTCTGAAAAGAGGGGTGCTTGACACTGGAGGGGTTTGTTTCAGTGCTTGTTGGAAGGTCACACTAGAACTCAGTGGGGGCACGGGGGGGGGGCTCAACAGCAAAGGAATGCATTGCAGGATGTCATTGTGATTCCAGGAGGATACAAGGGATTTTGGCATTTGTGCATCCACCTTTTCAATAGCACAGAGGGCCAGGATGCAATAGTGCAGTTGGGTAATTTTAGACTCTGGACTTAGTGGTCTTATGTTCCCTCCTCCCTGTTTAGTTGGTCACTTATTTTAAAATGTCATAACTGCTGCGTTCATTCTGTTAAGTGGGGGCCTAGACCTCTGCGCCAGAGCCCTACCCTGGCAGCACCAACGCCAGGATGCTCTCTTCAATGTCAGTAGAGGGTGGCAAAGTGGCTAGCAAACACCCTTGTCTCTGCCTGGATAGCCAGTCCTTGCCAGCTAGCTGTTAGTAGGCACAATGCGAGGCTGAGAGACAAGACGGGAGGTGTGGGGACAAAATGGAGGTGAGCTGGTGCTCCCTGGTAACACCTTTGATCAGAGTTTCAACGCTTTGTGTGAGTCAAAAGTAAAATCCCAAGTCAGGGCATGACACTGTCACAATTAAGCCCTTTAAAGCAAGTTTCTATGGCTGCAAACATATTTTTGAAAGCATGTCGTGGACAACGCCTGTTGACACCTCAGGGGCCAGAAGGGTGGCTGAATGCAGTCATCAGGGCCAGGGCATATATAATCAGAATTCATATTTTCATGGTGACAGGGTTTTTTTCTATTTTAAGTGCAGCATTCACATAATTTTGGATATACCTATATGGAATAGGCAACCTGGTGCCCTCCAGATGTTTTGATCTACAGCCCCCATAATCCCTGACCACTGGCCATGCTGGCTAGGGTTTATGGAAGTAGTAGTCCCAAAAAATGTCTGGAGGAGGCTGGATTACCTACCCCCTTCCTTCACGTCCCCTGATTTCCAAACAATTGCAGGGATATGATAGAGCTGGCCTTATCACATGATCCAAGGGTGCTATCAACTTCCACTCCATGCCTGTTCACATGATCAAGCAGCCCACTGTGACTTAGTTAAGCCATGGTGGGCTGTGGCACGTACTGGCAGCCATTTTTAATATTCAAACTGCGACTGCAGCTTGTGTTGTACAAACCCGGTGAGGGTGGGTTGTTGATGTGGTTAACAAACAACCCACAACATTAAAACAGCCCTTGGGTTCTGGGTGGTTTGTTAACCATGCCAACAGCCCACCCTTGATGGGTTTGGACAACACGACAAGCTGTGGTTGTGGCTTAAATATTCAAAAGTCACTCAGCACGCAGTGGCATGCACTGCAACCCACCATGGCTTAAATAAGCCACAGTGGGCTACAGTGATCGTGTGAACCTGGTCTTCATGTGATTAGAGCCAACTTCTGTCATGTGTAGTGGCCTGGAGAGGCGGAGGCATCCAATGGTTATAGCTGGCCCCAGGGATTCCCTGAGAGCTCCTGGCATTCAAGTATCTTTGGCTCTCTTCATGGGTTATACTCATAACCCTTCGCCCTTTCGAATCCCAAGCTGCTTTAACAAACAGTTTATAATTACCCCTAATTAATGAGAAGGCATAATTATATCCATTGTCAGGCACAAGCCTGTTTAAAGGCTGGCACCTGGAGGAATATGGAAATCCAAAGGACAGGTTCTTCCGAGGCTCAGCTGCAACCGAGCAGAGCAGAGAAACAGGCCCTTATACAGACATGGAGGTTCTGGATTTATACACACACTCTGCCCAGAGTATAAACAGCACAGAAAGAAACAGGCAGAACTGAAATTCCCTCTTTCAGCAGCACTCCTGACCATCTTGGTAGTGCTTCTTGCTCCTGGGACTGAAGTAGCTTGGACGGTTGTTCACCCTTCCCTCCTCATGACCATCCTGAAGTTCTAGTCCCAATCAGTACAGTTAGTGGAATCTGTAGAAAGTTAGCAACTGGGAGCTATTCTAAAACTAGCGCTCATGTGGAGCTCCATTGAGCAGGTTTTCCCCAAGCGGGGTATTGATGAATGTGGGGGAAAATATAGTTGTTGTTGTGGCAAGGCTGAGGGCATGCTGCAAACCTTCAGACCTAACTGGAAGTACTTGGAGAGGGCCATTTCTCCCCTGCACATGCACTGACACAACCCAGTTCAAAACCCATCATCTGCAATTAAACCATCATTTTCTTCCCCAGCCAAGACAAAGCCGAAATCTGTATAACTGCATTTGCTCACATTCATTATCCTTGTTACACTTCTCTCTTTTGCTCCTTGCTCCCCCTTCCTGCTCTAGTTGAAATTTAAACTCTCCACTTATCATGGCAGGGCCCTGCCCTTTGCTTATTATGCTACTCTGTAAATTACAGTCCGTGCATGCCGATGGTGCTATGTCAATCGATCCATCCATCAATTTAAATAACGTATATTGCCAAATCCTCAACATAAGTGACTTTTTGCCATATTGAAAGAAATGAGAGATCTCACAGTTAATCAAAAGCTAAGAACTCCTTTCTAAGCCAATTTTTATATTTGCCTTTGGATTCTCTACTATGGTAAATGCACCAGAAACGCAACAGCCTCAAAAAATCAAGTTAACATTTTCCTCACTGATCAGGCAACTAAACCCAATTAATCTACTTATTAAACCACTTAAATAAAAGTTGCAGATTACTTATTTCTACTTAGACATTCACTTTTAGTTCAATATGTATTAACCACCATTCTTCAGAAAGTACCCAAGGCAGTAAACAACTTGAAACCAAACTTACAATAGAAATAAAAAGCAATCAATAAAACACAACAATGAAGATGTGGAGGGATAGCTCATGTGGCCAATATCCATATCATGTTCCTGAGGACATCCAGGAGAGTCTGTAGGGGAGGAGAGGTTCTCTTCACAGATTGAGCTCCAGAAAAGTTCTATTGATCATGCATTTGGGAACTCTTCTGAGTCCAATGTAGATTGGTTAACACAATTTGTTTACTAATGTTAGTGACCCAGTGAAAGAATGAATGGAAAAAATGGCCCTCTCCATGGGTTTTCCAACACAAACCCATGAGCATGTTTCTACATAAAATTCTTCTTGGGTTCTGTTCATGGTTTCTATTCTCTGACATCTATGTGTATAACCAGAAAAATTCAAAAGAACCCACAGTCCGTAGTAAAGTTTTTTACACAAACTTGGGAGCATCAATATACGGTTCCTTTCTTCAGGAAGCTAACTTTGCAACCTTGGTGTACTGGTGCTCCCACGTTCGTAAAAAAACTTTTCCACTACAGATTGCTTCTCGGGGATACCTGATATTTTAGCTCTGAGGGCACTTCCAGGCTGCTTCTAACACTACCAGTCAAATGGCATTGGATCTTTTCTTCCATCCTTTCTTCCTTAATGGATGTTTTTGTGACAAGAAAAAAGGCAGAAGAAAGTGTGAGAAAACACGGGAGGGTTACAAGTGGAAGAAATAATAATTTGGAAACCCCACAAAATTATGTGAATGAGGCAGGGCAATTGCACAATAACGTTACAAACTCCAGGTTCTTGAGGACACTTGGGCAAGACCCCCCTCATGGCCCCCTCCCTCTGTGACTCTACTTGTTCATCACCATTGTCACCAGCTGCTCTTCCTCCTCCTCCTCTTTCCCATCATTGCTACCCCTCGCTTGCTTGACAGGCAGAGAGCCAGGGAGCAAACAGGCAGGGGAATCTTCTGCTCCTCCTTCTCACCACCGCTGTTGTCTGGTCCAGAGTGAGAGGCAGCTGAACAAGCAGGTTGCAATGGTGCAGAGGAGGAGCAACTCCAGGGGGGTCTTGTCAGGGGGGGCTCTGTTGGGCTGTGGCCTATCGGCAGGTGCCCAACCATGCTTACTCTTGATGCCGACCCTGTACAACAAACACATCATCTGAAAGCACATCTTGTTTATAAGAGTCCTTGGATTTTAGATATTGGCTACCTGAAGTTACCTGATTACTTGATACTGTTATCAGCACTGAGAAACTGGAGGATTGTTACTGCAATTGTCAATGGGTCCAATGAATCAAGCACTGCTAGTAGAGGACTCATCTAGATGGTTGAGGCTCGCTTATAAATTGGTTCCTGACCAAGATTTTGTGGAAAGCTGAAAATGGGTTCAGTGACCCAGCAGCCATCATGGAGCTTGTGGTCTACACTGAATTAAGTGGATACACCCCAAATCTATTTGTTAGTTGGCAGGAATCAGAGTAGCCAGGGTTTTTCATGTGGACATCTTGTGACTTTGTACTACAGTCATTTCCTCTCTTTCTGATGTGCCCCTGCGTACGTAGCTTGTGTGTAGGTTGTGAGTGCCCCTGCATATGTAGCCAAAACACATCAGAGAGAGGTATCAGCAGATTTTAAAGAAATACCCCAAAAGAAAGAACGAGAGAAAAAAGAAAACAATCCCAAATGTGGGAGGACCCTGGTCCAATGAGGACTGAGTGTGCTGAGTGAGGATGGAATTCTGGCTGACTGTCAGAATGGAGGGGGGGACGCAAAATTGCAGGGGTGGTGATAAATGGAACGGAATGGCTGGATCTTAAATAGCAGCACTACACACCTCAACATTTTGTTGAAGGTCCCCCTTGTTATTCTTTAACAATCTAGTGCAGAGGTGGGCAACTTGTGGCCTTCCAGATGTTTTGGTTTGCACTTCCCATAATCTCCCACCATTGACTAGGGCTGATGGGAGTTTTAAGCCAAAACATCTGGAGACCCACAAGTTGCCAGCCCCTGATCTTAATGCATAAGATGTTATAGATGTTGTTCTATGTTACAGAAATCTGACTAATTTTCTATCTTATTTGGGGCGCAATCCTATGCATGTTTAGACATGCTGGCTGGGGCATGCTGGGAGTTGTAGGACTTTTTTCTGTCTAAACATGTGTAGGATTGCCCCCTTAAATACTTAATTCCACAAGGGTGCAATCCTATGCATGTTTAGACAGGAAAAAGCCTTACAGTTCCCAGCATGCACCAGCCTGTATGGCTAGCTAGGGAGATGCTGGGAGTTGCAGGACTGGTTTCCATCTAAACATTCATAGGATTGCACCCTTTATGTGCTTTGTGTTTTTAATTTTCTGAGGTTTCAGTTCTGCAGGATAAGAAAGTCCTGGTTTTTTATGTTTTGTTCAAAATCACTTGTGTATGCAGACATTTGTGCACATTGCACAGTCTGTTTAATCGTGTGTGTGTGAAACCCATTGATAACGGCAGTTTTTCAACACATGTTGTGTAGATGCAGCAAACTTGTGCATAATCTTCACAAGGGCTGATGTATAATTTTTCTCTTATCCACATAAAGTATCACAAGTTGGTTCATACATGAATATTCATCACCTGGTGACTGTACAATATCAAGGGATCAAGTTTGGTTTTTCAGTTTCTGCTTTACATTTTAAATCTTTGAAGTGCTGCTACCTTCTATTTGGTTATTATTTTGATACTGTAGTTTTAAATTTTTATATTGTATTTTATCAACTTGTATTTTATGGTTGTAAGTGTTGAGAACTGCCCAGAGGTTCTTGCGTTACTTGCACGTGTGAATGAGCCATTCTAGATCTAACACCAGAGTCAGACTTTTCACATCATGTTCAAGACAATGCAGTTCACACATTTAACTGACTATGCTCAGGGCTTAGTCCACACATATGTGGATTGCATCTGGATCAAGAGATGTGGATTTCTTGATTTTTCTACCCTTCTTTGTTGCATATGAGGATGAGTGTCTGCTTAATGTGTGAACTGTGTCCATAGAAAAACATTGCCATTGGGGTGACATAAGCTGACCTTGGCATGATTTTTTTTTAGTATTAGACCCATGATGACCCATTCACACATGGAAGTCATTACTGGATGCTGCTGTCATCTAGTAATGAAAATTTGTGTCTGAACCCTCCTCAATTGCAATCAAGTGCAAAGAAATGAAATGTTGCTCATTCATGTGTCATACTAGACCCAAGTGTAGAGTAGACTAATCAAGGGCAGATACAGGAGTGTGCTTGTGAACTATGCTTTGCAAGAACAAAACAAACCACTTCTTGAAATCATTGGTGGTCAGGGCACGGAATCAACCACACCCATGTTCTTCTTCAGGCACTAGATGCAGGAGCACGCAAGTGTGTTGTGGTAGCTGGAGTGTTCGACTGAGGCTCAGGAGACCCAGGTTCTAGTCCCCCCTTGGCCATGAAGCTCACTGGGTGACTTTGGGCCAGTCACTGACTTGCAGCCTAACCTACCTCACAGGGTCGTTGTGAGGATAAAATGGAGAGGAGGCGGACTATGTAGTTGCCTTGGCTTCCCTGGAGGAAAAGCGGTGACATACATCTAACAAATAAATAAGTAAATAAATATAGGTAACCTGGTGCCCTCCAGAACTCCCATAATTCCTTACTATTTACCAATCTGGCTGGGGCCGATTGGGGTTGTAGTCCTAAACATCTGGAAACCACCCCACCCCCCTCCTAGAGCTCGTCTCGGATCTGCCTCGGCAGCCGAAAGCCACTGTGGGTGATTGGGGGATAAGCTGGTTCTGCCATCCACCTGCTGTTTCCATTCCCACGCAGACCCTTAACCCGAATTTGCCTTGTCGTCCGCTTTTCCCAAGCGTCAAACTTACCCGGGGTGTGATTGGTTGAGAGGCGGGCGCGGGCGCGCGTATATGTGTGTGTTTGGCCCCGCGCGCGCGCGCGTGTGTGGCTGCGCGCGGAGGGGAACCGTCTGCAGCCCCGCGTCTTTGCCCGGAGACGCTTCGCTGGTCGGTGTGGGGAAGCCCATCAGACTCCGGCTCTTCTCCAAGAACACCGGCGGAGCGTGAGTGCGGGGTTCCGTAACAGGGGGGAGCCTTGTGTTTGCGTGCGTGAAGGAGTGAAACAAACAAATAAGGCAGGCGTGCGTTTTCGCGACTCTTGCAACTCGGGCAGACTGTTGCATCAGACTCCCGGCGCTGGGGAGAGGCTTGAAGGGAGACGGGGCTTAGCGAGGGAAGCAGCAGCGGGGAGGCCCTCTGCGCGTTCTCTCTGCGATCTCCCAGTCCCGCTGCACCCCTTTGGAGAGGCCCCTTCGGAGAGGTGGGCGAGCTGGATCCGCCATGCATTCCAGAGTCAGCCGCAACGGATCGAAGAAAATTGCTCCCAAAGCAAAACTTCAAGGCTTGGGGAGTGGTGGGCGGGGGGGAGGTCAGGATGTGTGAAGACGTGTGTGTGTGTGTGTGTGTGTGTGGACTGGGGGGTAATGGGTTGTGGCGGCGATGGTGGGAGCGGGGCTGGGTCCCGAGTTGGGTCGATGGCCGGCTTGGCGGGCAGCGCTACGCAGAGACCCCCTTTCGCGAGGCCTCCGAGGGGAGGAGGGGGGTGCGAGCTGGCGGCCACTTATGGTCGTGTGCCTGCGCTTGGAAGGAGGCAGGGGAAACGCTTCGCGTGTCTCTCGCACTCTTGGCAAACAGTTGCCGTGTAAAAGAGGGGTGGTCTTTGTTTCTGTTTTGTGGCCATATAGGCTGTCATTGCCACGTGGGCTGCCAAAGAATATACAAAATGGGTCCCCAGAGGTGGCAGCATAACCTACAAACCGATCCCCTAACAAATCCGAGCAACAGCCTTGATTGGGTATTATTTAGTAATAGTGTATAAAAGAATTCCTTTTTTCCCGAGGGGGGTGGTGGTGGTGGTGGTGGTGGTGAGAAAGCGAGTGTGTTGAGAGAGTGACTCCTGGCAGACAGTTCCATACATGTGCAAAATTGCACTCTCTGTAGTCTCGTAATTAATCAGAAGGTGCTACAGCCAAAATTAATCAAGAAAATCGCATTGGGATTTAAAGTCGTTAATTGTTGCTGGATCATATTACAGTGCAGCCATATGTTTAAAGAGCCTGAAAGTTAACTAGTCCTCATGAAGTGATCTTGCTTATGCACCCTGAGTTGTGTGGGATCTCTCTCAATGGAGAAAGCCATGCCTTGTTGGGGAAGCTGAGAAGTAAGGAGGGGGTGGCAGGGAGATGACCTTTCACCTATTCAGTGGATGTCTTGCCCACAAGATTACTTGAAATGGATTAATTAACTTTTAATATCCTTCAATCATTGTATTGATCAGGGTGGTTTAAGTGGTATGGTAAAAGGGGTATTTTAACACACTTTCAGTGCATAATTATGGCAGGGTTAAATGGCTGGCCTCAGATTTTGGCAGCAAATCATCAATTATTTCATTAATAACTTTTTCAGGGGACTTTCTGCTGCATGGACCAAATATCTTGGGTTGAGAGCTGATTCTAATCTGGGTTATTGATTTTGAGTACATAACGAGTGGGTGGTAGTTATTCTGGATTGGTTAGCACATAGCAAAAATTGTGTGTGTGTATGTGTGTGATATTAGAGAGTGCAAGATTATTAGAGAATGCAAAATTACAACATATTGTTTCTGAATAATTCAAATAACTCTTACCTCCTAGTTCTGTACTCACAATTGCTCCTCCCATTAAGCATGCACTGAAAGTGGTTACTGCCTTTAACACCTTGCTTGTGTGGATAACAGGTTGGTTAAAATGTATTGGACTGCAAGGAGGTCAAATCAGTCAATCCTAAAGGAAATCAACCTGAGTGCTCATTGGAAGGACAGATACTGAAGCTGAAGCTCAACTATTTTGGCCACCTAATGCGAAGAGAAAACTCCCTGGAAAAGACCCTGATGCTGGGAAAGACTGAAGGCAAAAGAAGAAGGGGACGGCAGAGGATGAGATGGCTAGGTAGCATCACCGATGCAATGAATATGAACTTGAGCACACTCCGGGGAGCGCAGGACAGGAAGGCCTGGTGTGCTATGGACCATTGGGTCACGAAGAGTCGGACACAACTGAACAACAACAAAACTAATCTATATTAAGGCTGCAATCCTTTACCCACTTACCTTGGAGTAAGCCCCATTGAACTCAATGGGACTTACTTCTGAGTAGAGCTGCATGGGCTTGCGTACTTGATCCCAAGTATGTATTCCTGTTTTACCCATATTCCTTTGCATAATATATGCAGTTTAATAACCATTTATCACACAACATCCTTTTGTACGATTACCTGGGGACAGGGGCTCTCTCCCCCTCCACACAGTTCCTTAATTGCCTGCTAATTTTGGGATGTGGGATGGTGTTAGGGCAATATGGAAACAGAACCTGTAGTGGTAGTTCTGGAGTAATTAACGGATTGGGACGCATGTCCCCTGTCAGCTGACAACTCTTCCTGAACCTTATCAAATATCAGCAGGTTTATTTGACACCCCAGCAGCAAAATTAATGGGGCAAACCTGAATCCCCTTCTAGGATGACTGGATGGAACCATTTCCAGAGAGGTATCCATGTTAGTCTCTTTCAGCAAAAACAACCAAGAGTCTTGTGGCGCCTTAAACAAACAAATTTATTTGGGCATAAACTTTCACTTTCATAGTCTATAGTCCACCGGAGTCAGTGTCCATGGCAAATGCAGGACCTAACCATTGAGAATGCACCTTGTACATGCCCTTTGCCTGATATTTTAGGGATCTGACCTTCTCATACTTTTGCAGCACTTTTGTATATCTTTTCATGCTGATAAAAAGCTATAAAATTTAATTAAACTAAACTGAAAAAAGAAATGGATTAAATTAGTTCCTGCCTCTGCCACTCCCCAGCCAAACACACTCTGGTTTCTTCCACACAAACAGCATTTCAGATCTTTGTCTATTCATTTCTCCAAAATCGGCGTATGTGTCTTATTTCTATTCTCCTCCCTGCCACCCCCGGCCCATTTCCTTCCGATCATTCATGCCTGGATCTCCAAGCAGCATGTTTTAAAATTTAGATGCTTTTCAACCTTTTTCCTGATTCTAAATGAGAGTTGCCATGGTTCAAGTCTTGCCCAGAATAGTCTCTGGCTCACACATGCACATACATCAGCTGGCTGGCAGTTGAACGTGTGAACTGATTCCCATCAGAGACAGCATTGTGTTTGAGGTGATGGCGAAAGTTCTCTCTGTGGTTTTATATCAGTGATAGCATATTCACACCTGACTTGCAAGTTGTTACTGGATGTTGCAGTCCCGAATGTGCATGTGTGAACCAGTCTTGGATGACTGGCAGCTAAATGTTATGTTGAGTGTACTGTGCAGCATGCTTGGACAAAAAATAAAGCAGTAAGTTTATTAAAACTTTCTCTCCCAAAGTTCTACACATTGTTTGGTACTAACTACAAAAGTGAGCTTTTCACCAATTAGTTTTAAAGTATGTTTCTTTTTCAGTTTCCAGACTGATATAATTCGTTCTAGATAAAACAGTGAACACAGCTCTACTTTGCTAGGTTTTGTAATTCTGCATGAGCTGCACAACTTGACTACATGGCAAAACTGCCTGGGAGGCACTCCCCAGGTACTATTTATCCTAGGGCTGGCTGGCTGGCTCTTTGGTGTTGGATGTTTGGTGACCTGTTCACATACATTACTGGATGCTGCAGTCATTGAATGATGAGCATGCATGTGGAAAACAGCCCTGATATGCCACTGGAGGCTTAGAATAATTCTTTCCCTACTGCTGCATGTTACTCAGGGCTTGCCCCTGGCCTTGAAAACAGCCTTGAGGGCTAAACCCTGTTGATCTGCATCTGGATTGGAGCCAGCGTCCTCTAGAGGCAATGGATCCTGATCCTGCCTCCGGGAGCCAGCCAGGATCAACTTGGAACCATATAGAAATTGTGTGCCTCTCAGCCATTTCCCCAAATCCCAGCAGGTAGATGGATTTCGTTCATAAATCAGTGTGCCCTGTCGTCTCCTGCCCTTTCCCCTTTGCAATCTTTCCCTAGGTTTGGAGCACCCAGAGACCACCCTGTTTTATCTCTAGATTCTTTGCATTTCTTCTCCTGAGGGGGGGGGAGGGGGCTACAGTGAATACTGGGTAGTGTGCCAAGGGAGGGAGAGGTTGTCTACAGCTGGTATTAATGTCTCCCCATTCCTGGAGCTTCAGCGAGGGAGTGGCTGAGGAGAAGGCAGTGCACATCTTCTCCCAGGTTCAGTCCTCAGCATCTCCAGTTAAACTCAGCGACAGCTCATAAGGCGTGTGCCCTTCCGGCCATGCACATGTGCTCACAATGGTGTGGGGAAATGGAAGGATGAACTGGGCTGTATATGGATACAGCTGGAAGTAATTTCAGCACTTTTTCCAGTCATAGCAATCATGACAAGAATAGCTACAGCTGCCTTAGTGCATTGCCTGGCTCATGCGAGTGTGTTTCTCAGTGCAGTTGGTTGTGGAGACAATCATGTGGGGGGAAGTAAGCAGGCCCTGCATGTGGGAACCGGCCTTCAGCCAACAGAGCTGGGGAAAGATGGTGGTTTTGGATCCCAGAGAACTGCTAACAGTTGCTGCCAGTAGTCAGAACGGTGTGTATTCTGTGCTCAAGTTGCGTGTGTGTATATGTGTATACACACATACACATATAAAAACTGCCATGTGATGCTCCTCCCAAATTTGCCACCCATTTGGAAGTGGCAAATTTAAGGGGGAATTTCAGTGATTGCTTTGTGTGTGGAGAGGGGGGTTTCGCAAAATTTTCAGGGGAGAGCCTTGCTTTGGTGATGGCAGTGGCACCGGTGCTTTAAAAACATTTTCCCTCTTAAACTACATTTTGCCATGACCACAAACGGCAGCAGCGGCACAGTTCTTGACAGCCGCCTCCTGGTGGTCACCACTTATTCCCCCCCCCCCCCGCCTCCACTGTGCTGCTACATCATGACATAGACCTGGTTCACACAAAACAACAACACAGAGCATGGGTTGTCGTTGAATCGTGGATTGTTGCGTGGACCCAGCCACGCTAACCAACCATGGTTTGTTAATCACAAATTACCCAGAGTTCACAACTGAACAACAAACTCTGGGTTCTCTTCGTGTGTTGTTTGTGGTTAACAAATCATAGTTTGTTAGTGTGGCTGGGTTCACACAACACAACAATCCATGATTCAACAACAACTCTAGGTTGTCATGTTGTGTGAATGACCTCATAGAATCATAGGGTTGGAAGGGGCCTACAAGACCATTGAGTCCAACTCCGTGCTCAGTGCAGGAAGCCTGATTCCCAGGCAGTCTCCCATCCAAGTACTAACCAGGGCTGACTCTGCTTAGCTTCCACATAGCATCATTCTGAGGGAACTTCTGGGCGGTGGGGGGAATGATAGCTGTATCATTTGTGCATAATGATGTGCGTCCATCTCTCTCTATAAGCAGACATATACATACATACCCTAATTTCAGCACCAAAGTAACCCATATTAACTAGCCCATAAATGGAATACTGTGATACACAGCTTTGTACAATTTAAACATTTTGCTTATTATATTTATCAGTCGCCCCATAGCCAAAGGACAATTAAAACTCTTTTAGTTAGACAATTAAAACAGTTCAAAAACATAAATCCTGTAACAGCACGAAAATCCAATAAAACAAAACAGCAATATCCGAGCAGAGAATAACATACCAGCCACAATCCTATAATCTAATCGCAAAAGAGAGCCTGCCAAAAACAACCTCAGAGGGCAAAAGCCACATCCAAATCACGATGAAAAGCAGAGATTAAAGTATATCAGTGTTTTAGAATGGTGTTAAGATAATGTTAAAAGGCCTGAGAAGTTAGCACCAAAAAGCCATTAATGTAGAAGCCAGGTGAGCCTCTCTAAGGAGCGGGAAAAGGCCCTCTCCCTCATAGCCACCCTTCGTATCTCAGCTTGGGGGGTTGTAATCTATTCTGCTTTTGCTAGGCCTGGGGAGAGGCAAATAGCTAGATGGTGCAATGAAGTCCCACTCCTAACCACCTGCACCTTGTTCATGGAGTGTTTCACATTTATGGGAAGTGCCGTAGCAGAGAGAACCCACTGGAACTTCTTGAATATTTTCCTGTTACACAGTTGTCAAATAACCCAGCAGGAACACATGGAGTCTCCCCAACGTGGTGCCGATGGACACCTCCCTTGGTATCCGTCAGGCTTGCTGATTTTCATTTTATTTGAGAACCTTTTAAACTGGGAGGCTGGTGTTCTCTAAAGTGAAGAGTTGCACTCCAGTGCCATCTTTATTTGGGTTGAACAGAGTAGTTTTGTGTTTTGGAGCTTAGGAACCCCCCCCCCCCATTTTTGCCTTGTGCTTAGGTTCTTGGGCAAGTTCCTTTTCTTTCAGTCTCAGCTGTTTGCCTTCTGGGGAATGAGTATTTTTTG
Source organism: Heloderma suspectum (assembly GCF_057233095.1). Lineage (NCBI taxonomy): Eukaryota > Metazoa > Chordata > Lepidosauria > Squamata > Helodermatidae > Heloderma > Heloderma suspectum. The sequence goes on from NC_139459.1 coordinate 174,408,430, forward strand.
ACCAACCATGCCCACCGTGGCAGAATAGGCAAGCCATGCCATGGCAGTCATTTTGTGAGAGTGTCCACAACACACTCTCAAAATTCCAGATGTGCTCACAACCCAAAAAGGTTGGAGGCCTCTGTTGTACACAATGTGCACAGATCTGGGGAGAAGTGGATGGTGGGTGGTGATAGGTTTGCACTGTACCACCTGACTAAATCAAGGGTCTTCAATATGTGACAGGGGAAGGCCCAGAGGGGAGTTTGGTGTTTGCCTGAACAACAGCTTGCTCTCCCCTCCCATTTTGAGATCCCAGAAGCTGGGCTGGCCAGTGGTTTGTCTTGGTATTTCCTGCCTCCTTATGTGCATAGGCCTCTGGCGTTGGCTGACATGATGGATTCTATTATTGCTGTGTTTGAAAATAGGAGTGTACATCTTTATCAGCAGATTAATCTACCTAAAGCATGGGTGGGAAACTTGTGTCCCTCCAGATGTTTTGGCATACAATGATTACAAAAAAGAAGATAGCCTTTTCTAACAATGAATTATAGCTTTTGTTTATTGAGCTGGAAGTTATCTTCCACATCCCTTAATATCTTCAAAAAGACACCCAAAAAGACACCTATATGTGGTATTTTTAGTCAAATGCAAATTTGTTTGGATGAAGTTGGTTCATAAATCCAAAGGCAAGATCTTTTCTGTCCTTTTTTGAAAGACTGAACCATTCCTCATACTGGTAAGGGGGTAGGGTTGAGGTGTTTGGTTTTTTTTACTAAACAGAGGACTTTTCTTATTCGTTCTTGTGCTTAGGTTTTGTGGAGCGGGGCTCAGGGCAACCCTCCCCCCCGTTTTATTTTTGGCATTAGAAGGAAAGTGGGACTTCTTTGTTTTGCTTTTGGGGTTAGGTAAACTCTGCATCAATGAAATGCCTGTTTGGACATTCACAATGCAATCCTTTGCATGCTTCCTCAGAAGCCATAGAGATCAATGGGGCTTACTCCCAGGTAAGTATGCATAGGATTTCAGCCTTGTGCTGCAATCCTCTGAACACTTTTCTAGCAGTAAGCTTCATTACACAACAGGACTTACTTCTGAGTAAACATGCATAGTATTGCACTGTTAGTGTACTATTTTTCCATGTGTGTATGTCAGAAGCTTGAATGCCCTTCACTTCTATTGACTGCATCTATGCAGAGGTTGCCTCATACTTCTGTATCTGTTCCTGGGAATCTAAGAACGCCTTTGCACAGGTATGCTGTTTCTTCTCCTGATACTGAGGGGCTGTCATCAGTGCACCTGATTCACCAGCAGCTACAGGGTCTGTGACAGTTGCAGAGAATTCAAGGCAATTCCCAGCCATGCTGAATGCCACATCAAATTTGACAATTGGAACAGGAGCTGGATTTTAGACATTCTTGGCTTTTACTTTAAATAATGCAAGTTTCTGGACCTCTTGGTTTTGGGGGTGAGATTTAAAACATGGGTGGCAGCATTCAGGAGTGTAGCTTCTGTGCTGTCACAAAATAAACTACATCAGCCTTCTCCAACCTGTTGCCCTCCAGATGCATTGGACTGCAACACTCATCATTGTCCATGCTGGCTGGGGATGATAGGAGTTGCAGTCCAATACATCTGGAGGGCAACAAGTGAAGGCTGGTCTAAATGTTACATGTAGAGTTGTCACGTAATTTGTGTATATGGGTAAAAATAGTGGTCCTGAAGCAGGAAACATACCTTTATTTATCGATAATGCACAGAGGTTATAGCAGACGATGTTTTAGAAGAAGCATTCTCCTGTGTGTGAGAAAATGTAGAATGTCTCTTTTAAGGCAACGCTTGCTGTTTGTATGAATGGTTGCATTACAAATACATTAAAACAAAGCCTGTTGCCTAATTAGTTGAAGCCGCATTTTTAGTTGTTAAAAGTTTTTCAACCGATTAATTGATTAAGATCAATTGCAATCTTATACTGGAGTTATGCCAGCTGAATGACTTTAGAATTTGGCAGAAGCTCCATTAAACTCTTGGTCTTTTCATACCATAACCTGATACAAAGTTTATAATGCCCCTTGCTCCTCGGTATGTATGTGTCTGTGGGTCAAATTCTGCAAGAAATCAGATTGAGATTAAAGCATGAAAACTTTTGTTGTCTTTTATTGATTTGCATATAATTACTCCTTATAATTTTCATTTGGGGAGGGAGCAAGTATTAACAGAAAATAGAGACAACCCACAGCTTGGCTTCCAGGCCAGCCTTCCCCCAACCTAGCGCCCTCCAGAGGTATTAGACAATTCCCATCATCCCCATCCCACATGGCCATTGGCTTTGAATGACGGGAGATGTAGTCCAACACCTCTGGAGGGCATGAGGTGGAGGAGGGCTGTTCTAGTTTGACTACAATCCATCCCATACATGTGTACTCAAAAGTAAGTCCCACTGAGTTCAATGGGGCTTACTCAAAGGTCAGTGGGTATAGTATTACAGTCCAAATTCCCTGTCTTTCTGGGTGGGAAACTTGGTTCTTTTCTGTTTTTTCCATAGTGCTGTGGCTTTGTGTGATTTAGCCCTGCCACAGGACATACATTGTTTTGTTTCCCTAAAGTAGAAAGTTGCCCTTTTTCTTGCCCCCTCCTGGCTCTGCTCAGCTTGGTCAGCGCAGGCCGCTCAAACTGGAGAAGTGTGAACTTTGTAGACCTGCCCAACAAGGTTGTGTAAACACCCAAAACAAATATTGAGGCCTATTGAGGCTGCATTGAGGCTGCAGTGTGACGTGGTCATGCGTTCAAGCAGAAATTTTTTTTCTTTGAGACTTCACATGGTGATACTACGCAGTGCAGCGCCCCTCCCCTCCCCCCTTCCTTACTGGGAGTATGGGCAGGGTGAAGTGGGAAGCCTTTCTCCTCACCTCGGACCTCACCGCTGTAAACTCACTAGTAGGATTGCCGTGACACACCCGTGCCAGTAGCCAGGGTTCCCATGCCTTTTAACATTGCAGAAAGGTAACCACTGTAGCGGTTGGCAACCTAGAGATGTGATGATGAGGAAAGCTGCGCCTGTTACGTTGCTGCCCTGCCACTTGTGTAGTGTTTAAAGGCAGAGGAACTGTTGGTCTGCTCCTCAGCCAGACCTTAATTGTGTAGTTCCTCAGTTAAAACAGGCTGTTCCAATTGTGTAGTCTATGGTTGTGTCCAACTCTGCTTCTAGACAGGTGGGCTCCTAGTAATACCCAATCATTGCTTTTCCGCTGTAAGCTACAAGTGGAATTGCGATGGATTTTCCACACAATTGGGAGTGTTGTACTTTTTCTACATCCACACCAGTGGGCATGACATAGCTGCTGTAGGTGGGGCCATTTGAAGCTCAGCACAGATGCACCATAACCCTTGTGGTTTTATTACCCTATTTATTTTTAACGCTTTCTAAATTCACACTAAAATGTTTTTCTGGCTATACTTCTTTTACTTAAAGATGCGCATAGCTCTATATAGCACCATAATATTATGTTGTTTTTTGTTTTACGGTGTTATATTGCTATAACGCTAGAATGTAATAATGATTTTTTTTTTAATGTTGAAAAACGATTTTCAGGTCACCACCATTTTAGCAACATGATTAACGGTGGTAACCAGAAAGTCCCCGCCTCCCAAACGCTTAAAAAAAATGTTGTAGCATTATGGCGTGATTGCTCTATAGTTGTCTTTCATTATTTTTAAAAAAACTACAGCCAGAAAATAATTTTAGCCCTAATTAGTTTTAACCATAAGTTACATTGTCCCCATTATCAACCATGGTTAATATGAACCATGGTTTTCTTTTAACCAGGTTTTTGATGCATCTTTAAAATCCCCATGCAAGCCCTAGTTAATGTGAACCACGCTTAAAGGCAGTGCTGACATAACTCTGCAGTCCTATGCACACTTATCTGGGAGTAAGGGCCTTTTCTGTGGTGGCCCCCACTCTGTGGAACTCCCTCCCTAGGGAACTCTGCCATGCCCCCTCTTTAATGAGCTTTCGCCGTGCATTAAAAACATGGCTGTTCAGGCAGGCATTTGGGGTGGGTTAGGGTATTTTAGAAAATGTTTTTATTGTAGAATTTTATTGTTTTAAACTGTTTTATTATATGCTTGTACATTGCCCAGAGTGGCTGGATGATTAAGAAATTTAATAATAAATAAATAAATAAATAAATAAGCCACATTGGATTGACTTGAGATAAACATATATAATATTATCATGGATAATATGAACTAAAGTTTGCTTTTAACCAGGTTTTGATGCTTGTATAAAATCCTCATGCCAACCACAGTTAATTCTAGTGGGGAATGCATGTGAGAGAGGGGCAGAGATGGTGTACAATCCTAGCCCATCTTTGCTCCCATAATTACAGTTAACAGATTGGGAATGTTTAGAGTGGCCAGATGCAAAAAGAGGCGGGGCTTCTGCTGCTTCAATAGTTTTGTAGGACAACTGTTCCACAACTATTAAAGGTGCAGGAGCCCTGCCTCTTTTGCATCTAGCCACCCTAGGAATGTTATACCTGCTGAGGTTTCCAGTCCCTAGAGCCAGACATCCAGGCATACGTGACCCTGGGCTGTGTCTCAACTGCAGAAAGGAAGTACTGCTGGACCTGGCTGCAGTAGATTATTGCTGGGGAACTTGAAGGAAAAGGGGAGCTAGGAGTTCAAATGCTTGGATTTTGTTTCTTCCCAGCCATCCTCCTTTAGGAGTGCCCTGGGAACAGGCTTTCTGTGGGCTGCGTGCAGCTTCTCACTCCCACCACATCTACAGCAGACCAGCCTCACCTTTTTTCCAGATTCCAGCTCCTGGATACATGCCCTAGATAAGATAATGCCCACCCAGGCATTCTTCTGGGAATAGCAGCCAGAGGCACAGATGGCATGGTAAAAATGGAAACGTCAGGCAGAAGATGGGGTGGGCAATGGTTCGTTCATTTTGCAAAGGGAATAACCCAGGACCCAGAAGCAGATGAGATTAAGAAGAGGTGGAAAGAATACACAGAAGAACTATACAGGAAAGATCTTAATGTCCCTGATAGCCATGACAGTGCAGTCACTGAACTTGAGCCGGACATCCTCGAGAGTGAAGTCAAGTGGGCCTTAGGAAGCATTAGTAACAACAAAGCTAGCGGAGATGACAGTATTCCAGCTGAGCTATTTAAAATCCTAAAAGATGATGCTTTTAAAGTGCTGCATTCAATATGCCAACAAATCTGGAACACTCAGCAGTGGCCACAAGACTGGAAAAGGTCAGTTTACATTCCAATTCCAAAGAAGGGCAACGCCAAAGAGTGTTCAAACTACCGCACAATTGCGCTCATTTCACATGCCAGCAAGGTGATGCTCAAAATCCTACAAGCTAGGCTTCAGCAGTATGCGAACCGAGAACTACCGGAAGTACAAGCTGGGTTTCGAAGAGGCAGAGGAACTAGAGATCAAATCGCCAACGTTCACTGGATCATGGAGAAATCAAGCGAATTCCAGAAAAACGTCTATTTCTGCTTCATTGACTACGCTAAAGCCTTTGATTGTGTGGATCACAACAAACTGTGGCAAATTCTTAAAGTGATGGGAGTACCAGACCACCTTATCTGTCTCCTGAGAAACCTGTATGAGGGTCAAGAAGCAACAGTAAGAACCAGACATGGAACAACCGAGTGGTTCAAAATTGGGAAAGGAGTACGACAAGGCTGCATATTTAACTTATATGCAGAGTACATCATGAGAAATGCCGGGTAGAATGAATCACAGGTCGGAATTAAGATTGCCGGGAGAATTATCAACAACCCCCGATATGCAGATGATACCACCCTAATGGCAGAAAGTGAAGAGGATCTCAAGAGCCTCTTGTTGAGGATGAAAGAGGAGAGTGCAAAAGATGGTTTGAAACTCAACATTAAAAAAACGAAGATCATGGCATCTGGCCCCATCACTTCCTGGCATATAGAAGGGGAAGAAATGGAAGCATTGACAGATTTTACTTTCTTGGGCTCCAAGATCACCGCAGACGGTGATTGTAGCCATGAAATTAAAAGACGCTTGCTCCTTGGGAAAGCTATGGCAAACCTAGACAGCATAGTAAGAAGCAGAGACATCGCCTTGCCGACAAAGCTATGCCAACAAAGCGATAATCAAAGCTATGGTTTTCCCAGTAGTAATGTATGGCTGTGAGAGCTGGACTATAAGGAAGGCTGAGCGCCGAAGAATTGATGCTTTCGAACTGTGGTGCTGGAGAAGACTCTTACGAGTCCCCTGGACTGCAAGGAGGTCAAATCAGTCCATCCTAAAGGAAATCAACCCTGACTGCTCATTGGAAGGACAGATACTGAAGCTGAAGCTGAAATATTTTGGCCACCTAATGCGAAGAGAAAACTCTCTGGAAAAGACCCTGATGCTGGGAAAGACTGAAGGCAAAAGGAGAAGGGGACAACAGAGGATGAGATGGCTAGATAGCATCACCGATGCAATGAATATGAACTTGAGCACACTCTGGGAGAGAGCGCAGGACAGGAAGGCCTGGCGTGCTATGGTCCATGGGGTCACGAAGAGTCGGACACGACTGAACGACTGAACAACAACAACCAGAAGTGGTATCATGACTTCCTACATCTCCTGCTTTAACCATTTGCAGATCTTATGCTCCTTCCAGAGCTTGAAACAGGTACCAAGATGTCCTGGCTGTCAGCCACCTTCTCAAGCCCAGTGGCCCCATTCTCCTGCCAGAACCAGCCTAGAAACCAGGTGTTCTGCATCTTCTGTGGGAACATAACTTTGAGCTAAGGATGTGGTTAAAGATCAAGGCATCAACCAGACATCTCCATTGCCACTTCTGCCCCACCCAGCCTCCAGAGTTCTTTCCCAGGTGTAGATAGCAAGATTAACCCTTGGTTCCAGAGACTCCAGCTGCCAGAATAAATGTGGCTATATTTTCTAGAATTGGAAAAGCTCCCGTTGCACTAATAGGAACTTTCCTCCGAATGCAAAAAGCCACTTGGGAGGATTTTTGTTGAGGGAAAGGGTTAAACCCCTCACCTACATGCCTGCTATTATTGTGTATAAAAATAGTCATGTTAAAAATCCAGAACCCTACATTTAGCATGGCATGTAGTTTGGCCCAGAGGTGGAGGGTTCTTGCCATTGTTTTTCTGGTAGGACTCCTCTTCTTTGGGGTATTTATTTGTTGCGGGGGTTAAATGCATAGGAGCTTGCCAGAAAAAGAAGCTGGCAACCTTCAGTGTATTGAATTTTATTTATTTATTTTATTACCTTTATATCCCACCCTTTTTCTTCCTTAAGGGATTCAGGGTGGTGTACATAATCCTTCTCCTTTCCATTTTATCCTCAACAACAACCCTGTGAGGTAGGTTGGGCTGAGCGTCTGTGACTGGCCCAAAGTCACCCAGTGAGCTTCCATGGCTGAGTGGGGACTAGAACCTGGGTCTCCTGACTCCCAGTCAACACTGGCCAGTCAACACCACACGGGCTCTTTTCCTATATTTTTAAAATGTATAAACCATACCTTTATCCCAAATTACACACTTAATACAGTAAAAACATGAAACCTAAACATCAGTACAATAAAAGCCTGAGGTGACGTTACTATCTTTACTTTTTCTTGGCTCAGGGCTTCTCTTGTGGCCTTAACAGTTGCATAAAGACAGACATTCCAAAAGATGAAACATTTCTCCGTATGTAGTGGTGGTAATGTTTTGCAGGTTGAATTTATGCCTATAGTGTAGGTAAAAGGCACCAGAAGGAGGGGGGAGAGAACAACACACACTTCTGCGCACCTCTCTTTCACCTCGCTAATGGTGGAAAATGCCCTAGTACATTCTGCCCGACTGACTATATCTGCTAATCCCATTTGTTGGCCGCCCTTAATGCAGTGCAACATCTACCATCTTGAAGCATCCATTTTGGCTTGTGTCATGGCAAGACAGTCCCTGCTGAACTGCTATGTGTTTGTCATTGGCATGTATTCATGTGATGCATGTTCATTAGATACCCATAATCCAAACGCATCAAAATCTTTAGGTCACATAGACACTCCCCCCCCCCCGCACATACCCACCTGGTGGCGATGACAGCAGGACCAACACAGGCCAATCGGAAACCTGCACAACATACTTCCCACTGTTATTACAGAGGGTATCACGGACAAAATGCCCCCAGGTTTTTCTCAGGACCCTGCCTGCATTTCTGGTTGTGGACATTGGTGCTAAGCTGGAAGGTGATGCCAAGCCTGGCCTAACGGCTTAGCTTCGGTTAACAATGACCTTGATCCCTATCAGTTCTACCAAATCTGAACTATACCATATATCATTCTATATTGCATTCACCTGGTGGGTTTGTGAGCTTTTCTACATCGGGCTGTTAATCTGCTGTATTTATTTTCGGTTTCATCGCAGTATTAAGATCTGAGCTCTACACAAATAGCTTTTCCACTACATAACCTCTAGATGGTGCTGTGCTATAGAGGAATATCACAGTTACACAAGTAGGAAATACCCTTTCTTTCACTTTCAGAAATAATACCCCATTTTCCCCCGCTTAAAAACAACAGGAAAGTGCTCTTAAAAACAGAAGCAAAACTGGAGGATCATGATGTTATCTAAAGAACCGGTAAACAACCATGAGTAAGGAATCACAAGTGCACAACAAATGCCTCGTGCAGAAAAGCTGTGTGTGTGTGTGTGTGTGTGTGTGTGTGAGAGAGAGAGAGAGAGAGATGGAGCATTGAGGGAAGGAAGATGCAAAGGAACTAACCTCCTGTCTCTCTCTACCTCTTCCCATAACCTCTCATAGATCCCCTCTGATAATCATATATGTCAGTCAGTTCCCAACATTCATTCAGTCCTACTCCCAAAACCCACCCTGTAATGTGACCAAGAAACAGAACCCAGGGCAGGGCTGTGCATTCTGCCAATAAGAGCTGGCTTGGTTCTACAACGCATGGCACTCTCTTTGTTGTCCTTCCGCCAACAGACAAAAGACATTTTTATTCAGGCAGGCCTTTCGCATGTAAGCTGGTCTGTTGCTGCAGGGGTTTTTAATTGGGTGCTGTTTATTTTATTATGTTTCAATTCATTTTTATGTTACATATTAAGTTTTTAAAAATCTGTATTATTGTTAGCTACCTTGGGCACCATTTTTTGGTGGGAAGGCGAGATATAAATTAAATAAAGTGTGGGACTGGCTGCAATTTGGGATGCAGTTGAGAAGAAGCAAAACCAGTTTCTCACTGAAGATGCTGGGATTACATGTGGGTGGGGACGCTTTAGTTCCCATCTTCAGTCCTTTTCCTGAGGGCATGCCTTTACTTTCTCCCATATAATTGAGCCCATACAGATGACTCATACCTGTATCATCCTGCTAAATGGCAAGGAGAATTTTACCACACATCTCATCAGCTGCAGAAGTGTAGTAAAAGGCTTGCTTGCCTGCATGGGCTAGTGAATGGCTGTTATTCGTTCCTGTGAGAAAAAGCAAAGACTTGCACTCCGAGACAACATTGTATCAGGGGCAAAATGTGCCCACTACTCTGTCTCTGTGCCCAACCCAAATGCAGCTTTTGTGTTGAGTGAGGGATGGTGGGTGGGATGGGAGAGGGAGAGGTGGAAGCATTCCTTACCTTCTCTTCTGGGGCAAGAGGCCATGTTGGGTTTGGAAAAACAGGAGGAAGGCCTATAGGCCTAGCCTTGTTGTCTTTTGCACCTTGCGAGGCAGTGGCCTCAGTTATGGATGAGAGAGGTGGAAGAGAAGTAGGGGAATTAGATGCAAAAGAAGCTTTTACAACATTAATGGTTGTATATAACAGGGAATGTCAGCAGCTGTAGCACATGTGACAAGCTACAGCTGCTGAAGTTCCCTCTTCTGCCCAGCTATTAAAGGTACAGAGGTGTTGACTGCTTTTGCATCTGGCCACCCCGAGTGAGGTCAGAAAAATAACTGGAACTCTATTCTCCCCATGCAATGAATATGAACTTGAGCACGCTCCGGGAGAGAGCGCAGGACAGGAAGGCCTGGCGTGCTATGGTCCATGGGGTCACGAAGAGTCGGACACGACTGAACAACAAACAACAACTATTCTCCCCACTCCACAATGAAAAGGAGAAAAACCAACAAATCAATCCTGGCCTGCTCTTGTGGTTCTTCACTGCACTTCGATCTGCAGAAATGAGCAAATGAGGCTTGTCATTGCCTGGAGATGAGTGTTATTACCTGCTAATGGCTACCCATCAGGCTGCTGTTTAGGAAAGACACAGCTTCAGTCACCAGCTGAAAAGCTGGCAAGCTTAGTCAGATTTGATGTATACACAGCTGGGGACACCGAAAACATTCTCACCATCCCCGCAGACCCAGTCCTCCATTGCCTCGTATCAGTGGCTGATCCCTGTAATGGGGTGCAGGGTGTGTAGAGGGGAAATGTTTTGAGGCCCCCAGGAATGTTATACTGAGTCCGGTCTGCTTGCATATGACCTGCAGTCATAATTGCAGGAGTTTAAACTGAACACCATTCCTTGCAACTGAACTTGCCAAGACCATGCTTTTCTCCAAATCTGGTCCTTCAGGGTTCTCCAGATGGCCACATCCCATTCCCCATATTACTAAGTGGCTTCCCCTGTCCCGCCCCAGTGATTTCCTGGCTTTTGCACTTTTCTTGCCCTGTTCTAAATGACTGAATGCCTCTCCTACGGCTCACTTCCTGGCGGTAAGAGCTTTAATAAGCTAAAATATGCAGGTATCTTTGGCCCCACCTACTTGGTCTTCAGCCCCCCCACCACCACTGGACCCTCCCCCAACTTTTCTGAAATAGAATTTGGCCTTCCCGCTGAAAGGGGCTTCCCACTCCTGCCCGAGGCTAACCAGTGCCGCCACCCCACCCTTGGCAGGAATCCTGGCTCCCACTTTCCTTCCTCCGCCATAACATATTGCACACCTTTTTCCAAGTTAGATATGGAAACAAGTCCCAGAGTGTGGAATCCCTACCCTGCAAGAATAGATTCCCCTCCCAGCATCAAGAATAAGTTTAAGGCATCTAGATGGTAAAATTGGGAAGCAGAATTGATGGGTGGAGAAATGGTTATGCCCTCCTTGTTATCCTCCAATTCTCCTAGGGTGGCCATGTGTCCTCCTTTACAGAGGACAGCCCTCTATTTGAAGGTGTCCCCTGTTTGAAGGGCTGTCCAGCCCAAGTCTGGTTCAAAGAGAAAGAACCACGGGGCCTTGAAGTTGCCCATCAACAGCACTGGACATCAAACTGAGCAGGCACACGGGTCAACTGGTCACAGTCTTTCCCACTCTGGTGAGATGTATGTCTATTTAAATTACAGCAATTATGTCTAACTTTTCATCTGTACATATACGTCACATACAAATTTTATGCAAATACGTGTCCTCATTTTGGGGCAATGTGTAACTGGCCACCCTAATTCCCTCCTGAAAATCCTCCTCCACTATCTGCTCCTGCATTACAAGGGGGGGGGGGTGAGGTTGGAGGCCCATGTTTCCCTCGTAACATCTGCTTTGGCGCTCAGAAAGCAGAGGTGTGTGAAATGTCTTATCCTGAGACCTTGGGGAGTGACTGACAGAATAGACTGTGTTGGATGAGATGCACCAACAATCTGACTCGATTCAGAGGCAGCTCCTTAAATCTAAGGATTCACACTCCCCATGCAATAAAAAAGGGAGCTGCTTTTTCCAAGTACCTGCTTTGTTCATTCCACGTGGCTTGCTTCTCACTAGCACAATTTCTGTGCCCTTCTTGTCTGTCCCCTTCCCTTTTGCCCTGTGCCATCCAGATCCTCGCACAAAAGAATGACAACAAAACCCATCCTCTTAAATCTGCGAAAGTCAGAATTTTCGGAATAGCACTAACAATGAAAAGCAAATGTGATTGATGTGCATGACTTATTCCAAGTGCAGCTTTTCACCTTCCTTTGTTGCAAAATATGTATTATTAGGAGAGGGGCTTCTTACGGCAGGTTGTCTGCAGTAGAGTACATGCCACCCTTCTCAGATGGCATAAGGATGTGCGAAAATGCTAGATGGGGCAGCCTGCTGGCTCATGCCTGAAGGTGTGGGCGGGAGGGGGAACTGGGTAACGTCTTTCTTCACCCACCTCCTGTCAGGACAGACTCCCCCTCAGGCGTGGGGTTGGAATCACTGCATGTTCCTTGGCATGCAGTAAACTAAATGAAAAGGAAGCGGCAATGCATTTACTGGCAATCCACCCTGCTCTTTCCACACCCATTCTGCAGCTGGGAAGAGAATATTTTGGTATCTCCAGTCCAAAAACCAGTATGTTACTTCCATGCCCTACAGCCCTTTGCATTATTGTGGTGGATTGCTTGCTGAATTGTTCTCTGCGTCTCTGTGTCCCCAGGTGTGCTGCTGATTCAGGTGCATTGCTGCTGTGCCACTTTATGATTTACCCCATCAGCGCTACACACACACCCACCCACGCCAACACACGCACACGCTGACTGAGGAGTATCCGCACATCCAGGATGGAGCTGCAGAAGATGGGAGAAGAGATGGGCACTGAGAGGCTCAGTGGGACCATACCTAATAACGACAAGGCTGCTGTCCTGGAAGATGGGTGAGTCTTCGGGGTTGATGCTGGAGAGGAGTAGCAGGGATGGGCTGCGTGGGAGAGAAAGACATAATGAGACAGAGCTCAGACTAAGCAAGAATTGCTGAGGATTCTGGTGTATTATTCATGAGCAACATGCTCATACGTGCCGCCCAGCCACCCCCGCTTGGCTTCTCCCACCGGTGGTAGCGGCCAAACTAACCAGAAACTACTGTGGAAGCAAAAGCTCCCCGTTGCATCTGAACCTGGGCTCCTGGCATGGCACTCCCCTAACAAACCGGAATCTGAAGCCAGGGTTTGAAGTTGATTCCCCATTACTGATTCACAACGCCTACCAGCAAGAGGAGTCAAACAGGGGTGACCTGGTGGTTCTGGCTTATTGTTATGTCTGAACGTAGATCACAAAGAAGAGAAATGGGTTCTCAGGATGCAATTTTTTTTTTTATTGTAGGAAGCTTCCTACAATAATTTTGTTGGTATCCTGAGAACCTGTTTCTCTTCTTTGTGATTTACTTCAGATGCTCACCTCCTTCTGTTTTCTATGTCTGAACGCAGCATTGTTTGCACTGCAGACAAAGTTTGGAAGTGCATCAGAGCCCCCATATGGGTGTGTCAAAATTTTGCAGGAGTGTTCAAGTTTGTCAAAGAATGGTCAAATATTTTTAAAGCATTAGAACAACAAAAATCATTAACCTGGTTTGATACTTAGGTTAATTTAAAACAAATGAGTTAACTGTTATTATGAAACAATTAAATTCATCTTTATTCTTTGCCCCCATCAAATATGAGATTGTCAAATGACCAGGGGAAAAACAAACCAACAGATCCTGGCCTGTGCTTGCGCTTCATAACTGCACTTTGATCTGCAGAAATTAGCGAATGAAGCTTTTCATTGCGTGGAGATGAGTTTTATTATCTGCTAATAGCTGTGCATCAGGCAGAGCTTTAGTAACCAGCTGAAAAGTTAAGCATAAAACCCCCCACTTTTAATAATGTTAGGTAAGGTTTACATGTGAATGATTCACTGAACAATTCTTTCTTTTGGGTTTGACGCTGGAACAAGGAGACCAGCCTACAGTTACAAAATTAAAGAAAAGAGATGGAAAACAGAAACAAAGCAAAGAAACTGTAACTACTAAAAAGCAAAGGCCAGTTTTTAAAAGCAATTATGTTAACTAGGTAGCAGACCAATTCTTCAAGTGTCATTAGCATCGTGATGGAATATCAGACAGTATTTGACTCTAGCCAATTAATAGGCAATCAGTTGGCAATATTTGAATGGAGAATGGACCGGTATGCCTGCCAGCCCTAAACTTTATACAACAGCCTTCCCCAATCTGGTGCCCTCCAAATGCTTCGGACGATAAAACTCTCATAATCTCCAGCCTGGCTGGCTGGGGATTAATCTGGATGACACCTGTTTGGGGAAGGCTGCTATAGAACAACTGTTTCCCTTTTGAAATCCCCCTTCACCTGCCTTTGCAGGTCACTTTCCAGCTGTCCTTGTGCCAGCTGCCATTTGCTAGAAGGCAAGGATCTGGTTGGATGGGGCAGTGCCTGTAGGATACATGTACACTTCCTTTAATTTCAGCAGGGCTTGAGCAGGAGACCTCCCCAGTGGATTTTGCCCGTTCCATCTCTCTGGGACTCCATTATGCTCTTGTCACGTGGAATGTGGATTCCTGAGAATCGTAATTAAACTTGTTAAGAGATAATACTCGACGTTATGCAGACAGACACTCTATTATCCAGGTGTTGGCATTTCAGCTCTTTTCGAGATTTTGCAAAAATTCAAGTACTGGGTTTAGAGAACAGAGCACCAAAACTGACCTAAAATGAGTGCATTTGTTTGATGGCACGATTTGGGGGTTTTTTGTGGGTGGGATTCTTGCTGACGCTGGATAGGAACAGCTGTGGCTGTGGGGCTAAGTCCATCACATTGATCCCGCGTCTCCTTCCATTTCAGCTATGAGGAAGACGAGCATGTTTTGACGGAGCAAGAAGAGTTCCTGCCCCACATCGCTAGCAAGAAACTGAACCAGTTCACTGACGTAGGTGGTCATGGCCACGCCCAGATATCCCCATCTCACCCGGGGTAGAATCTGAGAATCTTGACTCCCCAACTTCTGAGAACAGAACCCAGATTATCAAATCTATAACAGTTCACAGACCTCTTCCTGACCATATATAGGACAACCGACTCCACTCCTTAGGCTATGGGGTTGGCAGAGAGCCTGTACAGACCAAGAGATATTGCAGTCTTTGAGTCTCTACTTTCTCCTCCTGTCCTCAGTACTGCCAGATTTACCCTTTGACCACTTCAGATGATTTTTGACATTAAGAGCTGCAGCCACACTCATCAGGAGAATCACATGGAATTGCTTCTCCTGGATTGTGCCATTCAGACTGCAGGTGGGGAGACAGCACTGAATGTTCTCCTATTTAAAGTGGTTCCTGTGCAGAGAAAACAAGCATGTTATAGAGAATGCAAGGTTAGAACTGTTCTCCCTAACATGCCAGCTTAATATGTGGAAGGATTTTATTATTCAGGGAAGCATTCAAACATTGCCATTTGCCTCCCCCTCTCCCCCGCAGCAGTCTTAAGTGGAACATTCCATCAATGGCTGCACCACATGATTCCCCTGCTCCTGTGTTTCTGTTCTAATCCATACTGTCGCTCACTGTCCTTTCTCCTTCTGGGATTCCTGTTTTGAACATTGTCCACACATAGCCTTTGTTCCCCAACTTGCCTTCCCCCCCACCCCCCTTAACTCTTGCCTGTAGCTCTGTGTCCTTTGTTGTTGTCTGCTGCGGGCAAGCTCACATTCATATACTTAACGAATGTGAAGTTGGAGGAAGTGCCACCCACCTAGCTCCATGCTCACAATCAACAGGCCCTTTTCAGAAATTCAGTTTTTATCACAATAAATACATAACTGTTGCCTGTGTGTTATGTACAGTGCAAACATCAACTCTCCAGCTTGCGCTTCTAAATCAGGAGTGTGACATTCTCTCTGCATGGGTTATTTTATTTATTTTATTCTTTATTTTGTATATGGGAAAGTGTCATTCTGTCCTCTCCACCCCTTCCTCCCTGCACATCTATTCCAATTGCATTTGTAGCGTAGAATATGGCTGCAGGAGTGTCGCAAACTCCTATTCTGTATTGCCCATCATGTGACAGTTTTCCCTGTTGCCATGCCCATGCCATTTTGTGTCCTTTTAAAAAGTGCCATTTCATCTTTAGAGCAGGGCCATCAAACACAAATAGGCTGGTGGGCCAAACTACCCACCCAGCAAATAATGGAAGGTCACCCTCATACCGTTTCACTGAAGAATGTCAGTTTCACCTGAATGGACATAATCTGTTCTGCATCAGCTTAGACTAGCCTTCCCCAAGTGTGATGAGAGTTGTAATCCAACAATTATGGACGGCACCAGATCGGGAAACCTGAGTTAGACGCTAAATTAAGATTCCGGGTCAAAGAGTTTGAACCAGTCTGGTTTGAACTCTGGCACCTTTTTCTCTAGAAATGTCCTGTGCTCATCAAAACCTTCCTGCCAGTTTAAACACCCTCGTTGCCATCCAGCCTTTCTTCCAATTTGCCACCCTTCCACATCTCAGCAATCCTTTCACCAACACCACTTTGCTCCATACACCCTCTGGCCTGTGCAGAGCACCCTTGGAGCCTCAGATCCTCACACTCTAAAACAGGAGTGCAGAATCTCAGGCCCAGGGGTCAAATCCAGCCCTCCTGGGTGCTCCAGAAGGGCATGCCACCTTCACCTTTTCTCCAACAACCAGTTGTTGGGTGGTTTCCTGGTTTGTTTGGTTTGTTTGCAGTTTCTCCCCATTTCAAAAGGTTGAAATGCCTCTCCTAAGACTTAGTTACTGGCAATAAATGCTCTGAGCTAAAATATGCTGGTATGTTTGGTCCCACCCCTTTTGCCTTTGGCCCTGCCCACCACTGGAATGCAGCCCCCAATGAAAGAGGTTCTGCACCCCTGGTCTAAATCCATGCTAACCCTCCAAAATCCTCTCATCTGCTGAAATCAGAACCTCCACCCTCCCCCATTCCTCATCTTGCCAGCCCAAACATCGTGTCATCCAAGTTCCTTTTCCTTCTGGCTCCCAAACATACAATAGCAGGCATTAGCGCCAAACCCCTTACTTCATCATTATTTAATATTAGTATTAATATTAATATCTAATATTGTGCTTTCCCACAAAAACAAGACCCTCCAACCCTGTTTTTTCCATACTCCCTGGCTTGCAGTTTGAGGGGAAGACTTCATTCGGGATGTCCATCTTTAACCTGAGCAACGCCATCATGGGCAGCGGCATCCTGGGTCTCGCCTATGCCATGAGGAACACTGGAATCATCCTCTTTGTGTGAGTGCTGTTCCCACAGCACACCACCCAGGAGAAGTGCGCAGCCCTGGGCGGGAGGAGGTAGAAACTTGCCCATCAACATCAACAGTGCGGTGGTGCACCGGCAGCATGCAATGGGGACCGCAGCTGGCAGCATCCTAAGAGAAAAAGATCAAGCAGGGGTTGGATGGAACTCTGTGGCTGGCTGTAGAGGGGAGGGGTCAGGCCTGAGGGTGAAGCTAGCGGAGTTCCAGATTCTGTGCCTGTTTCTGGCAGAGGAGCCTGGGACTGATGTCTGTTTTTGTCCTTCTCTTACCAGGGTGCTTTTGATCTGCATTGCTTTGCTCTCCTCCTATTCCATTCACCTGCTGCTGAAATGTGCCGGAGTCGTGGGTATGTTGTGGGCTCCTTCTCTACCCACAGGGTGCCAGCAGTGGGGCACTGTAGGGCAGAAATCTAAAGTATTCTGACCATGTGGAGTAAAATCATGGGGAGTTTTATTGGTATGACTAGAGACAGTCAATATTTTGTTAAGGGAGTTGAAAGCGGCTTGAGAAAGACTTCATTGTCCATGGTATGTGTACACAGATGTTTATTTTGCCCCAGTATCATCTCTGTCCAAATAGGTTTTACAGGTTTTTGAAACAATACAAAAGCCTGCCAAACCTTATTTACCAGAAGTAAAGTACTTAGCCACACCACAAGCAGCATCCCAAACTGGGGTTTGTCCCTTTCCTGCATCAGCCCCATCATATTGTACAGTCAGTGGTCTTGATAGTGGGCTGTGGACTAGCAGAAACTAGTACAGGCTGCAAAGACCCACATGTGTGGACTGCAAGGATCTGAAATGCTATAATGCTGCATGGAATCGGAGACCAACACAGCTAGAAAGAGTGACTCTAGTATAGTGCTGTGGAACCTCTTTCAGCCTAAGGGCCAAATTCCATTTTGGAGAAGCTCTGAGGACCTTTCTTCCAGGGGAGGGTGGGCCTGAAGGCAGAGGGGGTGGGGCCAGAAATATGAGCAGATTGTAGCTTAAAGCTCTTACTGCCCATCACTAAGCCTTAGGAGAGGTGCTTCAATCTTTTAGAGGTGGGGGGATGCAGGAAAGCCAGGAAGCCACCAAACAGTTGGTGGTTGGGGGAAGGGGTCATGGCCTGGGGAAGGGGGCGAGGCCTTGTGAGGAAGCCCAGAGGGCTGAATTGCAAACCCACATGAGCCAGACTTGACCCTGTGGCCTGAGGTTCTGCAATACAGTCTAGTAAATTATCTACATTACAGACCTAACCTTAAAAGAATCATTTCACCTCCAAGATAACCTTGGTTTCTTGGAAACTGTGCTTTCTGTGAGATGGGCACTAGAGTTTTCTACCAGAAAATTCTCCAAACTACCTAAGATTCTTTGGGTGACGCCATGACAGGGGAACCCATGTTCTAGAATTGTTCTTTAGCCTCTTTTGCACAAGTTGTGCAATATGCAGCTTCCAAGGTGCCAGAATCCTGGTTTTTAAATAGATGGAGGGTGGTGCAGGAAGGTGGGTTGGCATTCACACTTGGACCTTCGAACCCATTTCATGTCCCATGTAAACAGACAAGCTTTGCCTGAAGAACATAACTGATCCTCCACCCACCATTATCACTGTGGAGTTGCATACTTTCCTAACTGGGCAGGTTCCCAACTAGAGTATGTCATCTGCATTAGTTGGGTCTTGCAAGTATGGTGGGAGAAGCCTCACTTGTGAGTTGAGGGAATGCCAATGGGCTGGAGTAATGGTGATACCAAGAGTCATGGATGATAAAGCGATTTCTAAAACAACTGTAAAAAAAACCAATCCCGCATCTTTCTTTCATATCTAGGAATTAGAGCTTATGAACAGCTGGGACTCAGAGCATTTGGCCATGGGGGCAAAGTGATCGCTGCTGTGATAATCTCAATACACAACATAGGAGGTAAGGTCCTGTTCTTCCCCATAGATCGCTCCCCCACCAGGTCAAAGGGGTTGAACAGGCAGGACTGTGTGTGCTCTGAGGTTAATAAGGGAACTGACGTGTTAACACAAATTCTGCACTTTAAAAAGTCCTGTTGATTTGGGGCTGAATGTTGCGCCTTGTACTCAGTGTTGTACTTGTGCTGTGGTGATGGTGGAATATATACATCACCCAGCCTATTGTTCTCTCTCCTCCCCATCAGGCCAAAAGGGGAATACAGGGAATCCTGACAGCTTTCTCTTTTCGCAGCAATGTCCAGTTACTTGTTCATTGTTAAGTCTGAGCTGCCGCTTGTGATTCAATCCTTCTTAGGGCTGGCAGAGAAAAACAGGTAAGCACATTGCCTTGTTTTGTTTTAAGTTAGAAAGGAGAGATCATTAATTATACACAAGACAACAAATACTCAAAACAGGGGAAGGGTTAAATTCCACCTTTGTTTACAAATTTATTCCAAAAAGAAATAAAAGGAGACATCTCTCTTACAGGGCCTCACTAACCTGGTTCACAGATTGCCACAGCCCACCATGGTGGGTTGCGGCATCCACGGGCGCCAGATTGGCGATCCAAACACCTGCCGCCATGGCTTCTTGTTACATGCGAACCTGGTAGGGGTGATTGACAAGGCACCCAGAACCCATGGGCTGCTTTAGGGTTGCAGGTGGCTTGCCAACCACCCCACCCTCTCTGGGTTCACATGTAACAAGAAGCTATGGCGCACCCTCAAATATTCAAAACAGCCGCCACCTCCGCAGTGAGAAGCCCCACGGGGAAATTCACCGACGGTGGCTTCTCGTTACGTGCAAACTGGGCCACTATTGCTTATCCCCTGGGAAGTAGTAAAGCAGCTAATTTATCCGTTGCTGCTAGGCCTAGCACGTTCCTCAGCCATTCCAGAGAGGAGACTTCCCCAACCTTGTGCTCTCCACATGTTGTTGGACTTCAACCCCCATCAGCCCCAGCCACCATGGCCAATGGTCAGGAATGCTGGGTGTTGTCCAAAACATCGGGAGGGTGCCAGGTTGGTTAAGCTGCCTCAGTGAGCCCAGTGTGATTTCCAGTGTGAAGCCATTAAGATTTTAGCAGCAACTAACAGATTTTAAATTAAAACAGTGTCCTTCCTATACCTTGAGTCAGTGAAAACACCTAATGTTATCACCTCAGGGTCACCTTGGAGGTAACACCCAATCATATCAAGGATTATTTTAAGGACTCGAACTCTCGCTGACCTCCCCTTGTGGAGCCAGTTTAGGGCCATTGTGACCTGGAATGAAACTAGAGATGATACATATACGCTCCGAGGGCGGCCCTTTCCCTCCTCCCATGGCCGCTTCTCCAAGCTAGCTCTGCTTTCAGAGCAGTTTTATGGAGGGAAGCAGCTGGCCTTTTTGGCTTCTTTTCCCTTCTATAAATGGATCCATCTGGGGCTTGGTGCCCTATTCACATGCCTTCCATGACCAGGGGAATGCTGGGCCCAAGCCACCCGTCTCTGTTGCTCTGCAGTGTAATGACTTCGGGGACTCACTTCCCTCTTAAACAAGAATGGGGAGTGGGAAGCAGGGGTTATTCCTTCACAAAAGCAAAAAACATCTTCCCCCCTACCCTGACACTCATACTTGAGTTTCCTTTTGAAGTCGGGCCAAACTGCATGTCACAGCAAAAGCCACATGTAACGTTATCCCAACGGCCCGTTTCTCCAGTCTGAAGTCTGATCCACATGAGGCTGGAACCCAGCCAAGGGTGAAAGCGCCTGGAGGGGGACTCCCAGGGGAAGAGGGGGATGACAGGGGAGAAAAGGGTTAAGCAATTCGTTCTTCCCTCTGCTGCTTCTCCATTGCAGATCTTGCCCCCTCCTAATGAGGATGCTTCCTAGGGAGAAGTAGACACTCGGGCAGCCTTCCCCAACCGAGTGCCCTCCAGATGTGTGGGATTACAGCTCCCCAAAATGGCAATGCTGATAAATCACACAACTGGAAATTAATCTGAATCCATTATAAACTCATGGTTTCTTGTGATATGGGTTAATTTCCACTTGTGTGCTTTATCAGCGTTGCCAGATTTGGGTTTTGGACAGCGGGTGCCCTAGCTGGACTACAACTCCCATCATCACTAGCCAGCATAGCCATTGGCCGTGCTGGCTGGGGATGGTAAGGCCTGTAGTTGGAGGGCTACAGCTGGGAAGGTTGCATTAGGGTAATGTTTCACATAGCTGTTTTGTAGCATGTTTGGCCCTCACACTCCCATCTATTTAAAAAGATAATAACCCAGATTTTAAGGCCTTAAGATCCGGAGTAAGAGCGAAACTTGCTCATCCCCAAGGCCAAGGGCTCAATCACAGTTGGAGAAAGCGTCCCTGAGTTAAAAGTACGGAAGAGACAAGCTGGTGAGTGGATCTGGTTCTGGAAGTTAGTAGGGTCTCTGGCAGCCTGACTGAATTTTAGGCAAGGGTATGGTAGAAAGCTTGCCCTCAGTTTCACTCAAAAGGAAAAGAGAAGTCTTTTTGAGTCGTAAGAGATAAATATAGTCCACAGTTTTGTGTTACAGATCTCTTTGGGTTTAGTAGGCATGCAGTGACCTCCCTGACCGCTCATGCTGCTGAACTGGGATGCCCTTGCTTCTAGGTGCTGCCAGATTGCTTATGGAACCTGACCACTTGAGAAGGGGTCAGGGGTCAGAAATCCAGCCTCTGCTGTTTAGGGATAGCTCCCCTGGTATACAGAAGGCAACTTGTGGTTTTCTTTTCTGGTTCCTTCGTTTGGACCCACAGCAGTCAGGAAGTTGTGTGGCTTTTTAATCTCATTTTTTAAACTGCCAATGCTTTATATATTTATTAGATTTGTATACTGTCCATCTGGCAAATGCGGGAGCCTGGGAATCAGGCTTCCTGCATTGAGCAGGGGGTTGAACTTGATCTTGTAGGCCCTTTCAAACCCTATGATTTCAAACCCTCTCGGTGCGGTTTACAATAACAAAACCAAACAGCAGCAGCAAAACAAACAAACAAAAATACAACAATACCAGTATCAAAATAATAATTAAACATTAAAAAACATTAACATGTATATTAAAGACACTGAGAAGCCAGCTGTAAAGTGTATAAAGCAAAAGATTAAAGGTGGAATGCCGGCTTAAAGAGGAAGGTCTTAACCTGGCGTCTAAATGTATACAGTGAATGTATCGAGGCAACATCTAGTCAGGCTGTTGGTTCACGTAGCCTTGCACCAACTACTCCGACAGGCACTGGCTCTGTCTCCAAGGGGTCTTTCGTAGCCCTGATGGTACCTGATGTCTTCTTAACTGGAGATGCCAGGGACTGAATCTGGGACTTCTTACAGGCAAAGCACAGGCTCCACCGCTGAGCAACGGGCCTTCCCCAGTATTATACCAGGTTTTCTTCCCCTTTGTCTTGAGACTTCAGCTCCCAGGAGTCCGGCATGACAGTGGTCAGGAATGCTGGGAATTGAAGTCCAAAACATCTACAGATCTACTTTCTGCCCACCCTTGCTCTAGAGCAGCCTTCCCCAACCTGTTGCTCTCCCCGCATTTTGGAGCGTTAATCCCATAAGTCCTCTCCAGCACAGCCAATAACTCCCATAAGCCCCAGCCAGCACAACCATTGGCCATACTGGCTAGGAATTATGGGAATTACAGTCCAACTTGTGGGGAGAGCAGCAGCATGGAGAAGGTTGCTCTAGAGCACTGATGGCTCACAAAACATTTAACGCAACAGCGTTAAACCTATCTTTGGTCATACACTATTTGCTTATACATACACACACACCCATGTCAACAGTTCCCAGTTTCCACTCTTCCAGCATTCCATCACACTCTAGTGGTGACCCAGAAATAGAACCCCAGGTAGCATGATGCAGATGTGGGCTGACTGTAAATGGTCTGTAATTTGGGACCCTGCCCCAGGTACTGGGGTCACCAGGGGGCAGGTTTAATTTGCTGCCCCAGTGTTACTTCTTAGCGCACCCTCTATTTACTTTCGTAATTACTCTGGCTCATTAATATTCAACTTGGGGTTTAGGAGGGGAGGCGATCAAGTGAGCAAACGATCACGGTGGGCCTGTGCTTTTTAATCATTGTGCAGAATAAGGGAATTTCAGCTTGTAAGGGTGGGAAAAGCTCCCCATCTCCCTGCCTGGATTCCCTCTTTGGTGGAGCTGTTAAAGGTACAGGAGCCCTGTTTTGTTGCTGCTGCTGTTCCTTTGCCTCTGCTCACCCCGGGAGGAGGGGGATCAAAATGTCCATTGACTATTGTGACCCTGATACTGTTTGCTTTCAGCGAGTGGTACATGAAAGGGGAAGTTTTAATCATCATCGTCAGCGTTTGTGTTATCCTGCCCCTGGCAATGATGAAACATTTGGGTAAGTGGTGAAGAGCAACTACCGTGCTGTTTTGGTTGAGTGTGCTTGGATAAACAGCATCTGCGCTGGTGTGCGTTTTTGCGTCACTGCTGGTCTGCCGCTCTGCCGCTACCTGAGAGTTCAAGGAAATACCAGGTTGATTTTTTCCACCGGATGTGTTGTTGTCTGTATAGGTCTGCTGCCCCCTGCTGGAGGGAATCAAGTTCACCTCATATGAGAATCCTGTCCCTCGCGTTGTCCATGAAACCTCCCACTCCAGGGAATTACAGTTCTTGATTTAGGGTTTCCCATGGTGGAAATGTTGGGGCACAGAAGACTGTATCTTTCTTCCCATTGCAGAGGTTTTGTCCAAGTCAGGTCTGACTAGGGTGGGTTGCCTCCTTTTTCTCTAGGCTCCTGTGCCTTTAATAGCAGCCTGACACACAAATTAAAAGCAAGCAAAGGTTTTCATAGCATGGAAGCAACGTGATGGGGAAAGCTTCCTTTGTTTCCTGAGGGTGCATGTTGCAGCAGGTGCTCATCTTAGCAGCGGCATGCCCTTGGTTTTTCTTCTAAGATGGTGTCTGCCATCCACAGTTTTTACATGTTCTGTGGTGCTGAACCCCATGTTCCCTGCCACAAAATCTGTCCATTCATAGGTGGGAAATTTGGGAGAGCCATTTAATCAGTTCAGGGATGTGGAGGGACCAAACATTTGAAGCATTTTGATGGTGGGGGGGACACTTCCTGTAGCAGTGGGTGGTGGTTTCCTTTCTTATCCAGAGTAGGGAGTTGTTTTGCTGCTGCCTGTGGATTCTCCTGAGGAGCTGGCAGCCATTCCCACCTTTTTAGAATGCCCCTAGAATTATGCCAAGTACATAGTGCCATTCTAGGAGTATTTGTGGGGAAGGGAATGGCGGCCATTGGCTGCCCTGAAGTGGCCTTTTCTTGGGGCTACCAGAAGAACTCCCCTGCTCACTCCTGGACTAGAATTATTTTTAAAGGAAGCTGCTACTTCCACAGTAAATATGCTCCTCCTCCCCCCAAAATAAAATAAAAACCAAGCCTCTTTGGGGCCCCAGTTTGCTTCCCCCACCAACCCCCCCCCAAAACCTGAAATGTTTATTTTAGCTATTTTTCTCCCTACCTTATTTTCTAAAAAATAAAAATGGTAAAAAAATGTGTTGCCCAATTAAATGAGGGGTGACATTTTGTTGTTGATCAAATGACATATAAGCCATCAGTCTAACTGATGAAGCAGTTACAGATTGCTACCCCACTAGACAGGTGTAATCCCTATCCAAGGCTTCTGCTGAGCTTCTAGCTTGGGCCTAAAAGTGCCACATTTCCCTTGTGAATAGAACTAAATCGGGTGGGGAACGTGTGGTCCTCCAGATGTAGCTGGACTGCAACTCCTATCAGCCCTAGCCAGCATAGCTAATAGTGAGGAATGATGAGAGTTTCAGACCTACAACATCTGGAGGGCCACGCATCCCTCATCCTTGAACTAAAGGATCACTGGAAGAAGGGAAGGCTGAAGTGAATTAGGCAGCGTAATTGTAACAAAAGCTTCAAAGTTTTTAGCACTGTTAAATTAATTATGATAGGACATAATATGTACTACTTATTTGCATCTGGCATAAGCAAGTGTGATTTAGACTAAATCTGTAGCACTTCTGTGAAGTTGACTTTCTGGTCATGAAATAGATAAGAGCTCCCTGAGGTGTTGCCCTTAATGATTCCTCCCTCTGTTCTGACCCAGAAGTACTTGAATGAGACCTGTGTACATTTCAGACCATCCCATACTGAAGCCTCTATTAGAGTTGCCAGTTTGGGGGGTGAGGGGTGGGGCCAGGGTTCCAGTGCTTTTCCACCATTATATGATAGGAAGAGCTGAACAGGTGCTGTTTTTTGGAGATGCCATGAGGAGAGAAACTTCAGCTGTTGAATTTCTAGCCATTAGACAGGTGTGTAAATACTTTGTATTAAATACTTTGTATACTGTATTTTTAATGGTTTTTAATCTTTGTAAACCACCCAGAGAGCTTTGGCTATGGGGCAGCATAGAAATGTAATGAATAATAAAATAATTTAAAAGCACAAACCCTCCACCCACCCCACCCTGCACCCAGGTGGTTGAAACAAACCAGGGATCAGGGGCACTCAGTCAGCACTTCTTATCCCCAAATGCGAACTGTCTGGGTGAGCCCTTGGGAGAAGGGTATGAACTAGGGCAGGAGTGGGCAGAAGCAAGATGTTTTGGGTTTCATCTCCCAGAAGCCCCTGCCAGCATGGCCAGTAGTCAGAAATGCTGGGGGTTGAAGCCCAAAACATCCAGAGATCTACTTTCTGCCCATCCCTCAGCTAGGGCAGCTATTGAATATCTTTGGGTTATCATGGATTCTGGGTGTAAGCTTGATGCACTCTCTTCCCTTCCTTCTCCTCACAGGCTACCTTGGTTATACCAGTGGACTTTCGCTCACCTGTATGGTTTTCTTTCTCATCTCGGTGAGTTGGCAGGGAATTTCCAGAAAGTGCAGGAGTTTCTTCCTCTGGGAGGAGAATTGTGCCTCCCAAATAAGCTCCCAGGCTTAATTGTGAATGGGTATCCTAGGCCTTTAATATTTGTGTAGAAGGGGGGAAACATCAGGTTCAGCTGCTTCACCCATTCACCTCTCCATTCACTCCCCACTCTTTTTCCATTCCTGGTATTCACCATCAGTTTTTTATTCCCATCACAAAGGTAATCTACAAGAAATTCCAGATCGCTTGCCCCCTCAATAGCACCCTGATTAACAACATCACTATGGAACTCAAAGATGAAACATGCGCTGTTGAGGTCTTCACTGTCAACTCCCAGGTTAGCATGAAAGTTGCTGAAGTCCTCTGGGGGAGGTTTAACAAGTTAAGAGTGGCTATAGAGTGAGATGAAGGTGCATCAGATGAAGAACTTGTGCATGAATTTGTACATTTTTACAGGAGATTATATCAAAATATTAACCCAAGTGTTGAGGTTATTGCATTTTTGTGTATGTACAGAATTTAGAAATTCCAGCATTGTCAGATGCAAATGAACATTTAATGTTCCAGTAGGTGAGGAATAATACTAATTATATTATTATTATTAAGAATATTTATATAACTTCTCATTTTTAAAATCCTGAAGCAGTTCACAACATATTACAACCCCCCCACATCATTAGAAACACAACAGCATTTAGATAAGTTTATGATTGTGAAAAGCTAGGGTAAACAAGTTGGATTTAATAATAATTGAAAGCACATGATTGCTGGTGCCTCACATATCATAGAGGGGAGGTCATTCCAGAGGGAGGGTGCCACCCCAGGGAAGGCCCTTTGCTGTATTGCTGCCAGATGGGACTCTGCAGGATGTGGCATAGACAGCATGAACAATTATGCCAAGCAATATACAATCTTGAATAAAACACCAGATGGGCTTCCTGTGGATTATTAAAACTTGTGAAGAATTCTAATTTAACCCCTAACTAATATCCTCTCTGAATGTTTGTGTAAGCATCAAATACAAGAATCCTGGAATGAAGCTGGGATTACTCTTATTCATAAAACAGATCAAGATAATCTAGACCTATACCCTTGCTGAATGAGGACTTAACATTTTTTTTACGTTATTGGCAAACAGATTTTTAAAAGACATTTGGGTCATATCCAATTATAGTCCTACATAAATAGACTCTTGAAATGAATGGGACAATTCAGATTAACATTGGATACAACCCATTTTGTACTGTATCCTTCAGGAGCAAGTTTCACATAAGGGAGGCAGTTGTCAGGTAATACCAGAAGAACCCTCACTATTATTAGTAAATGTAATACCATAAACGAGGAAGCCCACTGTGAAGTTCATGGATGCAGAAAAAGCATTTGATAGCATGGAGTGGCAATTTCTTGTTCTCACTTTAGAACAGGGGTGTTGAACCTCTTTCAGCCTGGGAACTGAATTCCATTTCGGAGAAGCTTTTGGGGGAGCTGTATTCCAGTGGTAGGCGGGGCTGAAAGCAAAAGGAATGGGGCCAAAAAAAACATTTTTTAAAAGTTCTTACTGCCGCTACCTCAGCTTTAAGGAGAGGCATTTCATCCTTTTAGAATGGGAAAAAATGTGCAAAAGCTGGGAAACCCACAAATGATTGGTGGTTGGGGGAAAGAGGGGGCACGGGGGGAGTGGCCATCTGGGGAACCCTGGATGGCCAGGTTGGGCCCCTAGGTGGGCTGGATTTGGCCCACAGGCCTGAGGTTCAACACCCCACTTTAGAAAGATATAGTCTATAGTGATAGGCAAAAATTGGCATGCTTCTAATATCTCAACAGTAAAAGAGCTGGATGGCCAAAGTCTGGCACGATGTCCCAATTATTGTTATTATCCACTTTCAGTGCAACCCTATGGTCCCTTCAAGGGTGCTACAGCTGTCATAGGATAGTGTGGACCTCCCCCGCTAAGGGCGAAAAGAGAGGTCCACCCACGAATGCCTTCCCTGGATGATGGCAGCTCTTTCCGCTGCCATGGCAGCCCTGCTGGTGGTGCTCCACTGGTGATAAGGGCAAAAATGGTTGTGTTAACATCGGATTAAGTGAGCTGGCATGGTGAATTTCCCACCTGTTGCAGGCAATAGGAGGCAAACTTTCAATAGACCAAACAAAAAGACAAAACCTGATTGTGAGTGGGAAGCCACTTCATCTTATACCCTGGTTAGCATGAGCCTGGCAGGGCCTAGGAAGGGGCAGTTCTTCTACTATGGAGTCTCCCTGCTCTGCCACCATAGAATGATTCTCTTTATTTATTAACTAGTCGTTCTAGTAATTATTATTATTTAGTAAAACTAATAATTTGCAAAAAATAATTCCATTTGTTTTAGAAGTGTTTTATAGTATTAAGGTTTAAAATGTCTCTCTTTTAGTTGTATTCAATGGTGGCTTTGTGTTAGCAGAAAATACTTCCGATTGTGAAAGGTGGGGCACCTAGTTTTTGCCAGTCCCCCCTACCCTGTGTCTTTCTAAAAGGTGCTCTTGAGGGTTGGCTGACCCTCAGGAACAGTATGGGATATGGCACGGAGGGATGCCTTAGGTAGGGTCGAGTGGCAAAGGTCAAGTGTTTTGTCTTGCACAAGTGGAAGTACTTTTCACAAAGCCACCAACAATCCATTGTGGTTTTTAATGATAGAGGTGTACAAAATCATGCATAGTTTGGAGAAAGTGGATAGGGAGACATCTTTCTCCCTCTCCCATAATACTAGAACCGAATGGGGTCATCCCATGGAGCTGATTAGTGGGAGGTTCAGGACAGCTAAAAGGAAGGGCTTCTTCACACAGCGTGTAGTTAAATTATGGAATTCACTTCCACAAGATGTATGATGTCTACCAATTTGGATGGCTTTAAAAGGGGGTTGGACAAATTCAGGGAGGATAAGGCTATCAATGGCTACTAGTCTTGATGGCTATGTGCTCCCTCCAGTACCAGGGGCAGTATGCCTGTGTTCACCAGTTGTTGTTGCTGTTACACTCACATCCTGCTTGTAGGTTTCCCATGGGCAGCTGGTTGGCCACTGTGTGAACAGAATGCTGGACTTGATGGACCTTGGCCTGATCAGCACGGCTTTTCTTTTTTAAAAATCTTTTTTTATTTCCAGCGCAACAACAACAAAGAGTATGACTCTTCTTGTGTTAATCTTTGTAACCAATTTTGGGTATGTTTATAAACAGAAAATAATAACAACAAGAACAGCAACTATTATTATTATTATTATTGTTATTATTATTCATATATATAAAAGAGAGGGAAAATGTGTCCTGCAAATCCTGGTTTTCAGACCTGACAATTAGAACAGAGAATGAATGCCTGTTCCCTCCCCTTTTGCAGACTGCTTACGCCATCCCCATCTTGGCATTTGCCTTTGTTTGTCATCCGGAGGTGCTTCCCATTTACACCGAGCTACGCAGGTGCGTACACTGAAGTCATGCAAGAAGACTAAGCAGGAAAGGTGCTCTTTGTTTTCAGAACTTTAAAAAGATGTGGGGGGGGGCACAGCAGTCAGCCCCTGTCCTCCAAGGGTAGGACAAAATGCAAAAGAATTTGAACTGCATAGGGTGGGCGGGTGAAGTTTAACATTGGGAAAGAACTGCTTTACATAAAAGCATTGCTGGCTGAGGGATGCTGGGAGTTGTAGCCCAAGCCATCGGGAGGACACAAGGTTGGGGAAGACTGGACTAAATGATCCATTGGGTCCCTTCCAGCTATATGACCAAGGGAGGTGGGATGATGGAATGAAAGAAGCATATCAAAGGGCAGCAAGGACCACCTTCTTGATACAGGACCAAGGGGGTAGTGCAGATCCCAGAGTCATTGATTTGGAGTAAAAGAATGCAGCCTGTGCCTCAAGTTTCCCAAGTGAATTCACAAGGACTCCCAAGAGAGTGGGGCCCTAATGGGGGACATGTGAAAGCCCTGGTGGGTTTCAGCAGCAAGGGCTTAGAAGACAGAACTCTTGGGTCCTGCCTCTCCCATCACACTCTGTGAAGGGAGTGGGGCCAAATAGGTTATAACAGTAGGTGTGTGAACTGTCTGTGTCTTCCTTAGGGCCTCAAAGCGTCGGATGCAGAATGTAGCAAATGTCTCCATCCTGGCCATGTTTTCCATGTACCTGATGACCGCTGTCTTTGGCTACCTCACCTTTTACGGTAAGGGACAATTCCCCCAGTAGGTAATAACAGGGACACAATTGAAATCTTTTCCATACACACATGCACACAGAGGAAAGGAAGAAACTTCCTCTCAACTGTTAACTTCTCCCCAGCTACCAGAGCTATGATGCTTCCCTGTCTTATCTCAGAATGTCCCATAATCTTATGCCAACAGTACTTCCTTGTTTGTGGTACTTACTGTTTTACTCGCAGAACACAGAGAGGGAAGATAAGCGAGGAAAAGCATAGGGTGACATAGAATAACCAAGAATTGCTGTGCTCTAAAATGAGTACATCTGGTAGAACTGGGAGTAATTCCAAAATCCTTGCTGGGAAAACTTGGGGGTGGGGGATAGATCTATCTATTACATTTATACCTCACCTTTCATCCAAAGAGAAAAAAGTGGCATACATGGGCTAGTATACGACTGTGTCATTCTGTTAGCGCAAATGGCACTGCGCTAGCAGAAACTAGGTTCTGAACTATGTGGAAGAGGAGAATCCAACTAAAGTTACATTTGCGCAAGCTCAGTCGTGCAAGCAGTTGTACATTATGCTTGTGCAACCCGTTGTGCATTCCGTTTGCACAGTTGCTTTCACAACTGGTTGTGCAAACGTAGGCAAGTTGAGAGATTGTGACTGACCCAAAGTCGTCCTGTGAGCTTTATGGCTTCGGGGTGGGGTAGCTCGAACCCGGGTCTCCCTAGGTCAGTTGCAACTGAAATGACAGACGTGCCTATGAGCCAGTTGAACAATGGCTCAGCTCTTCAAAACAATACAAATGGCCACCAGTAGCGCATCCGGTTTATACAGATTGTCCTATTTCCCCCTAAGGTAGCCTGCTGCCCTCAGCTGTGGTGTAGTCCTGCCCTGTCATCAGTACTGAAGTAAGATTCAACTGCCAGGCCAGTTGGTTTCTAAATATGGAACGCTGATGTGGGGGGACGGAGACCATCTTGTCATTCGCCCCAAGCAGCTTGAGCCAGCCCCGTCCTGTGTGTCATCTTACTCATTTCTATAGGATTTTTTTTTAAAACCTGCTCCAAGGATTGGGCTTAGGGCTTAGGTGAGGGCTTAGCCAGTCAGCATCATCCACAGCCAGCTTCTCTTACAAATTTGCAGAACTGTTGTCGTCATCGTCTTTCTGAAGAGGGGGAAAGAACACCGTTGTATTGAGAGTAGTATCAGTAATGACGTGTACAGAGCATAAACACTTGATTTTCTCATTCATCCATGCAGACCTGATAGGGTATACTTTTTGCACATTATATTCGGTGCACAAATCATTTGGTTGCAACTGGTTGTGCTTCTTGAACTCGCATCTTCTTTCTGTGCAAAAACTTGAGTTGAAAGAAGTGCCTGGGTTACTTCGTTTGAACGTGCAGGCGACAGTGTAAAAATATTGTCTGGGAATGTGTGTGTCTCTTGATGGTCAACCTGGCTCCTGTCGTGCTGGAAGCAAGGCGGAGGGGAAGGGGTCAGTGGCCAGCACAAAGAGCAAAGCCCCTTAAGGCGCAATCCCATGCATGTTTAGACAGGAAAAGTCCTAGAACTCCCAGCATGCCCCAGTCAGCTGTGCCGACAGGGGCATGCTGGGAGTTCTAGGACTTTTTCTGTCTAAACATGCATAGGATTGCGCCTTTACTTGCTCAGAACAGACCTGATGTGGAAGCTTGTAGAGAGCTCAGGGAACACTACATGACCTCAGTAGTGCAGCAAGGTAACTTTAGACCCTGGATTTAATGATCTTAGACAGCCATGTGCATTGCTTCAGCTATGAAGCCCACAACTAACGTTTTTCTTCTCCCCCTGCCACCATTCCTTGCTCCAAAACAGCTTCTACATTCCTGATACGTTAGAGCAAAACTGAACAAAGCAAAAACCTCTTTTGCCAACCCGGATACAGATAAAAGAAATGCCCTGAGCATGTGCAGTTTTGCGCCTTAAACTTACTTAAATCATGCCACCATCACGGCTACAGGAATAAAAACGGAGGTAGCTTCTGCTGCCCTGAAGCTAAACACATTTGCTTGAGAATGAGCACCATTTTGTTGGCCAAAAGGACAAAATATCTGTTTTAAAGTAAAAAATAATAACGCGAGCACTTGTAAGCATGTATATACTCAGCTGGCTGCTCCCCTAACTCTTAACATTTTTCCAAATAAGAAGGATGCTGCAGTGAGCAGCAGGATCCCCTGTGGGCCACTGACCCCATCTTCTCCTGTCTTCTGGATGGTCATTTGTGCCCCCCCCCAGGAGGGAGGGGGCTGTGGTGGCCCTGGGCCCTGAAGTCTTGCCCTAGCAGCCAGCACCATTGAACAAGGCTCGCTCTGGCCTGTTTGGAAGAGACGTCCTTGCTGTGACATCTGGCTGGTTTCCCTGCCATTCCATCCTTGGGCCAAAAGTGCCATTCAGGCTGACGCCCGTTTGCCTGATGTCTCCAGGTGAAGTTCTCTTGCAGACTTGAGCCTTGACCCCAGCATCTGAACGACCTAGACCCGATGTGGTTTTAAAACTGTTAATTGTATTTTAAATCTCCGCCTTGCTGCTTGGTTTTCTTTTGGTTTTACTTTGATACTGCAGTTTTACACTTAAAATGTATATTTGTATTTCATGCTATATTTTGTGGTTTTAATTGTTGTGAACGGTCCAGAGAGGTTCGGGTATTGGGCACTATAGAAACGTAGTGAATAAATAAATGTAACCAAGAAGTAGTCTTCCCGTTGTTTTATATCTCCCATCTCTCTGACTGCCTGGGTGTTTCCATTCTGCTTTCTGGCAGAGAGTGTTGAAGCAGAGATGCTGCACACGTACATCAGAGTCGACCCCCTGGACAAGCTCATCCTCTGTGTACGACTGGCTGTGCTGCTGGCCGTGACACTCACAGTGCCTGTGGTTCTGTTCCCGGTAAGCGACAGCCTTTCTCTGTTTCCCCTGTTGCAGCCCTGAATGGCTGTTCCCCTAAAGCACTTGTGGTTGAGTCCCAGGCAAACAGGAGTTCCCTGCTATCTTCCTCCCTCCCTTCCCCTCTTGATCCCATCCCAGCAGGCAGTGTCAGCAGTGGAATGGGCATGTTTAGGTAATTGCTAATGGGAACTGGTCCCAGAGGCCATGGAAGGTGCTTGGCATGACCAGTAATAATACTTAGCATTTATATGTAACCCTACTGTGACTGAGCCTAAGCACGTAACTGAAATGATTGCGTATTCTTCCCCTGTTTTCTCCTGCTTTCATTGTCCTCCCTTTTCCTTGCTGTCTACCTTTTGTCTATCAGCGCTACAAGCTCAGAGCTGGGAAACTGCACTCCCTGCTCCCTCCCCCCGTAGCCGGCAAAGAGAGAACTCTGCCAGCTGCCCCGCAGTGCCTCTCTGTGGTTGTAACACAGAGCACAGAGAGGGCGAAAGCGGGGAGGTCCCAGAGGCGGGGAAGGGACCATGGAAGCTGTTTTAGACAGCTTCCTGTGCAGTCTCCAGCCCTGTTCCTGCCTCCGCACTTAGAAATCGGATGTCTAAGGCAAGCTGCGGGGCAGCCGGGGCACAGAGGGAATCCTCTCCTCCAGGCTTCAGCCGCCCTGCACTGGATAGGCGGCCGCCTTCGACTTCTGAGGAGGTCGAAGGCAACCAATTATCTCAATAGGATTGCACCCTTACAGTGCTCCAAAGAGCTTCACATACATTATCTCAGTATTCCTTACAACAGCCCTGCAAAGTAGCCCCCTGCAGACTCTTGTGGGGGGTGGGGGGAGAAAGGACCAATGAAGCCCAAGCAATTCAAGTTAGTCCTGGTTGTGCATCATTCCCCAGCCCTGCCTGCTGGACTTGGAAGGGGTCAGCCATGTCTCAACACTAGGCTTGAGTCTCCATTTAGACAGCTACCCTCATTCCCTGATGCAGAGCAACATCTCCGTATATAAACGGCCGCCAAAGGTGCCTGCATTTAAGCAGTGGGTGAGAGGCCTCTGCAGTGTCCCTGAGCATCTGCCTACCAGGGCATCCCATATGTAGCTCACACTCCCAACTCCTGCAGATCCGCAGGGCCATCCACCAGTTGCTGTTCCACAAGAAGGACTTCAGCTGGCTGCGCCACGTCACCATTGCCTGCTGCCTCCTTGTCACCGTCAACCTCCTTGTCATCTTCGTGCCAAACATCAAGGACATTTTTGGAGTCATTGGTAAGCATGGGGCACTTCCCTTGCCATGTGAGGATAAACCATAATGGAGCGGCTCGGAGCAAATGTTGCCCTGGCTTTGTCGGGGTGGAAACTGAGCCCATAGAGCCCCAGAGCAGTTCTGATTCTGAGGAGGATCGGCAATCTGTGGGAGAGGAGCCAGCTCATCCCTCACAGGCACAGCAGCTGGCAGAGATTCCTCCTGCCGGCATTCCTGAGATAGATAGTGACCCTGGCGGTGAGAAAGTGCGGGAGGGGGGCTTGCTAGACGCTTGATGCAGACGCAGGGAGCGACGAGCAATGGAGGGTGCGGAAAGGAGGCGTACCGCCCATTTGGCATGCAAGCAACAGCCGCCTCCCGTGGACCCAAGGGAAAGAGGGAGGATCTCTCCCTAGCCCATAAGTTCATGGTCTTCAAGTGACTCTCCTTCAAATGGGGATCAACTGCCTACCCAGAACATAGACTACTCTGCTGTCCATTGCTTAATCACTGGTGATTAGCATCTGAAAGAGTCATTAAGTTGTAAAAGGATTAAAGCCTTGAAAAGCATCCTTTTGTCTGTGTCTTGAGTTGGCTATTGGAGTGTACTGAAAGAGGCCACCAGGGCGCTCCTGACAGGCTTCTTTGTGGAACCGCGGGAGCAGGACACAAGCAACCTAGTTCTAGGAGTTTGCACAGCATCGTTTCAGAGTGTGACTTACACCAGGGGTGCAGAACCTCTTTCAGTCCAAGGACCAAATTCCATTTTGGAGATGCTCCCGGGGGACGCATCCCAGGAGTGGGCGGGGCCTAAGGCAGAAGGGGCAGGGCAAAAATTCCAAGATATTTTAGCTCAAAGTTCTTACTCCCAGTAACAAAGCCTTGGGAGAGGCATTTCAGCCTTTTAGAATGGGGAAAAACTGCACAACAGCCAGGCAACTGCCAAACAGTCAGTTCCAGGGGAAGGAGGTGTGGGCATCTGGGGACCCTTGGAGGGCTGGAGAGAGACCCAGGTGGGCTGGATTCGGCTCCCAGGCCTGAGGTTCTGGACCTCTGATTTGCACCATGTCTCCATAGAAATCTACATGCGCAGAGAGGCTGAGGTAGGAGTTTCTGGAGGTGTTAGTGAACACTGTCTAGACATCAGTGGAGCTGTCCTGAGAGAATGCAGATTCTCCCTGAATTTTCCTCAGAGTATAGAAGTCTCAGGCTGATCTGCACAGCGAGGGCTGCTAAGGGGCTAACCACATCATTCATTCAAACAATTCCAATGCCACCGTTCAGCAACGCTTCCAGGATGGTTTACAAAACAAGATAAAATACAATGTCAAAATAAAATAAATTACTATAAAAATATTAAAGCATGTTAAATTACATTTAAAAGCCCAGGATAATAAAAACATCTTTGCCTGGTGCCAAATAAGAATGATAATGTTGGCACCAGGTGGAAAATGGGGAGGAAATGGCACACATCAATGTGTGTAATTGAGCCCCAGCACCGTTGTTGTTGTTGTTGTTGTTGTTGTTGTTGTTGTTGTTGTTTTTAATGAAAAACTACTTTGGAAGGGGGTTATTTAGAGTGGATAAGTGGGAGGAGGTGCTTAACCCTTTCTCATCTGTTATTTCTCTGCTCCAGATTCTGTTCTCCTTTCTTCCCACCTCCCCCCAGCAATAGTAAAAACATGTCTACTAAGATAAATATACATCTGGAACGCTGCAGATGGGAACAGCTGGTGGGGGTGACTTTGAGCAGAAAAACAGATGGCAGGAAAAGCATTAAGCACCTTCCCAGCTACCTTTCCTGTACTCATTCTTCGCCTTCAGAGGCTTCTTTTCATTTAAAAAGAAAGGTCAGGGTTTCATTAACACACATTTTCCCCTAGCTGACCATGGGCTTCTTCACACGGAGCTTTTATCCTGCTATTGAGTTCCCTTCCTGAAAAGAGGAAAACCCACAATAAGAGGAGTTAGACCACAGCGCCATCTAGTGGCTGTGTAGTGAAACATATCAAAGACTCCGATAAGGGGGGAAATGGAGCATGTGTAAAGGGAGTCCGTCATGATCCTGCATTTAAAATGGAAGCAGAAAGCCCCGTTTTAAATGCAGGATTTTAGGCTAGTGTAGAGATGCTCCAGGAAAGAATTGCCATTGCCTTCATGATTCCATTAACAATAAATTGATCTGCAGAAAATGGAAGGTTTTAGAGCAGGGGTGGGGAACCTCTTTCAGCCTGAGGGCCGAATTCAATTTCAGAGAAACTCTCAGGAGCCACATTCCAGTGGTGGGTGAGGCAAAAAGAGCAGAAACAAAATACCAAATCTACCAGCATATTTAGCTTAAAGCTCTCACTGCCGGTAACTAAGCCTTAGGAGAGGCATTTCGACCTTTTAGAATGGAAGAAAAAACTGCAAAAGCCAGGAAACCACCAGGCAATTGGTGGTTGGGGGAGAGGCCAGGAGAATGGGGCATGGCCATTTGGGGGACCCCATGAGAGCTGTAGCATTTGGGGTTTTCCACATATATTCTGAATATTTCAGCAAAGTCCAGCATGGGAAGGGAGCGAGTCAGTTGGATCTGTAAGCAGCCACATGGGCAGCTCAGGGTTTAGTGCTGCTACATTGGAGTATCTCTTAACTTTCCCTTCCCTTCCCAAGATAGAAAACCAAGCTATGGAGTTGGCAGTTTGAGAGCATGAGAGCATTTTAAAAATAGATCTGTGCTAGAGAAATGTGTCTCATGTCATTTGTCCTGGCTGTGAGCCATAAAAACTCACCCAAAACCGTTATGATAAGATATATACAAATAAATGCCATTATACAGATAAAAGATTTGAACAGGTATTAGTAGCCACCACTGAATTGCACCACAGCCGCAAAAACAAGCAGCAGGTGACATAGGAAGCTGCTTTATATCGAGTCCATCTGTCTCAGTGTGGTTTAGCGAGCCTGTCACACGGACAGGTAGCCGCTCTCCAGAGTTTTTCAAACAAGCCCCGTCTGGCGATTCCACAGACTGAGCTGGGACCTTCTGCATGTGCTCTATCACTGCGCTGCAGCCCTTCCCTAAAGGTAGATGGCTGAATCTTGTGTATAACCTGCAGTGTTACTGCTAGAGACATTTGTTGACATCTGAGACAACTCCCTTGAACTTTATGAACAGCGTTTCAGAACCCGTGCCCGACAGGTACTTATTTGGCACACATAAAGAGGAACGTGAATCCCTCTGGTGTAACCTCAGATCTTTAATCTTCTTCCTTGCAATTTTCAATGTTTTCCTTTCTCTCCCTCTTCAGTAAGAGAGACTGGAGAGAATGGCAGGGGATACGTTTGAAAGTGGGGAAAAGCAAGGAAGGAAAGCAAGCATGAGCAGAGAGGGAAGGGCAAGGGGAAACCAAGTAGAAGCCAAGACAGAGACAACGCGCAGGGCATCACCATTCCCATGTTGTTCCCTGGCAAGCTGTTCCCAGCTCTGCGGTCCCCTTTTCCATGGCTCAAAGGCTAGGATAGCCATGAACCCAAGAAGATGCCCGACTCTGTGTTCTTCTTTTTCTTAGGAGCCACATCAGCCCCCAGCCTCATCTTCATCCTTCCGAGCATCTTCTACATTCGTATTGTCCCCGACGATAAAGAGCCGCTGTTATCCAGATCCAAAATACAGGTATTGGATGCTGGCAGGTGGGTGGAAATGGGGCTGCATAGTACAGGAGGCCTATTGAGAATGGGAAAGAAGTCCAGTGGAGACCCAGTGCCAAATGCAACCAAGGTGGACCTCAGCCGGGAATGTGGTATAGTGAGCTGTGGCCAGACTGGCCACACAAAACTGTAGATGGCTGGATTTCTTGAAACTCTGTCAGTGTGGCTGAAAATAAACAGAACAAGCTGAGGTAGGGTGATAAGAGACCTGCATGGCTCACCTTGGCTGGG
Source organism: Heloderma suspectum (assembly GCF_057233095.1). NCBI lineage: Eukaryota > Metazoa > Chordata > Lepidosauria > Squamata > Helodermatidae > Heloderma > Heloderma suspectum. The sequence continues at coordinate 174,446,522 of NC_139459.1, forward strand.
GTAGACAGCCGTTGGTCCATGGGCCTGTCAGATCAGGTCCATAGAAAACCCCTGGTTCGTCCACAAGACACCCATGTCCTAGCACATAAAAGAAAACCTGGCACCCTCCAGATGTGCAGGGCTGCAGCTTCCATCACCCCGGTGAATGGACATGCTGATGGGGGTTGTAGTCGGGCACATCTGGAGGGCTCCAGGCTGGGAAAGGCTGACTTAAGAGGTCCTTTTAGCAATAACCTATAGCAATCGCTGCTGGTTTTGAGGACGGCCTGTGTCCCTCCGAGCTGGGGGTGGGGGGCTTCCTCAGACTTTAAGAATCACAGCAAGGAGGGCAGCAGGGTGTGGGGAGAGCTTTCTGCACACCAGTAGAATGGGAGGATGCTTGAGAAGAAGTGGTTGGTACAAGACGGGCACAAGATGATGGAGAACCAAGGAGGCAGGCAGTGGGGGGTGATACTGTTGGGCAGCTAGTGGGATGCCAAGCAACCATCCCCTCTTTCCCCACGGAAGCAGGCAAGGTAAATTAAAAGAAGGCTGTGTCTCATGTATAGGTATCTGTATGCGATTTCTTCTCCCTTCCTTCACAGGCTGCCTGTTTCGCTGCCCTTGGCTTCATTTTCATGGTGATGAGCCTCAGCTTCATTGTTGTAGACTGGGTAACGACAGGAAAGAGCAGTGCAGTGGGACATTAACCCTCCCCCCCGCCCCAAGAGACACAGTGGTGGCTCCAACCGGGGAAGACCACTCAGTGCCACAGGAACAGCATCACCAGCTCCTGTTCCTCTTCACTCATCCTCTGTTCCCTGCCCATCGCTATGGGGAAGTCTCTGTTGGCACCCTTTGTTGCCACAGTGTTGCAAACTAGCCCAGGGCAGCCCCGAGGCTTCTCCTTGCTCCTCCTTGGCTCCGGGGCTATGAAACAGCTTTTTTCCAAAGAGGCTACCTGTTGCCACGGACAAGCTCTACTCGTTTGCTGGATGTGGTGCTGGGACAACACAATTGACTTTTACATGCTCTCGGCTCCTATGGTAGCAGCGTGATGCTCCCGGTCTTTTTCCCCCCTCCCTAGCAATACGATACCATGGCGAGTCACAGCAAAACTGTGCGGAGTGTGTTTGGGGTGGGGGTTTCTGGTCCGGGATGATAGTACTGTCTCTCAAAATGTTGTGTGTGGGGAGGTGTTTTTGCCATTATGGATATAATCCCTGGCTGGTCCTCCCGCTTTTGTCCTTGTAGCACTGGTGCCTGATGGTCTGGGTGGCAGTGTTTCCTGTCTCCGTCACCTTGTCATTCAGCATGGAAGCGGGGCCCTGTTCTTTCTCTCACTATGGAGACAGAGGCCCAGCCTCCATCCATTTGTCTGTTCCACTATCTGGCATCAGACGGGGGCACTGATCCGAACTGTGCTTGGACTTGTAGAGTAGCCCCAAATCATGGGTGGCCGAACCAACAGTGCCCCCAGTGGACAATCTTAATTTATTTGCTAGTATTTAACTTGGGCCTGGCTACCAGACCAAAGACTACAACATAACCATCCTGGTGCCAACATAATCCATGTCAGGATTCCATGTTCCTGTGACAGAGGTGAGGTTTGGGGTGTTGAAAGAAGGGAGGGTGGGTGGCCAAAGGCTGGATCCCTGGGTTCCCTTCACAACTCCAGAGGTGTGGTGGGTGTGGGTCTCATAGGTTACAACAGGAGGTTTCAAAACGAGGGTTCCAAGGGAGTGGGAGGGAAATGCAACTGTCCTTTGACTTGGTAGAGAGTCCTTGTTCTGTCCTATCACAGAGTGATGCTAGATTTCTCCTGAGGCCATCCAGAAAAAGTTAATTCTACCTACACTACAGTGCCACTTGTTGATTTCCCTTTAGTACAACTCCCTAGGCCACAGCAATCGACTATATAGATTCTAGAATGTTATCTCTGAACTGGGGCTTCATCATTTGCCCTCTGAGAGCTCTGAGTTGAGGCAGTTTGTGTGGCACAGGGCATGTTTAGAAAGCTTCAGATTGACACTAATGTACAGCAAACATCAAAAGGTTTCACTGAAGGGGATTGCAGGCAAACCAAGGAGAAATGTTTATGCGATGAGTACTTCCATACTAGCCATGTACTGTGGAATAGCCACACTTTTTTTTTTACTCACTTTTCACAGGGCATCTACATGATGGCATCATCAAACCATTGTCCTCCAGTGTTTTCCCTGTGCACTTTCTGCCTTTTTTTTCAGCTTCTAGAAAATCTGACTGTTTGAAAAAAGAACAGAATGATAGGGCAGTCTTCACACTTATGGATTGCCTTGGCTCTATGTGCTTTAAGAAGCATGGTTTTGATATGTGCGCAGTGAAGTATCAGTGCTTGCAGCCGAAGGGCAAAGATTGGGTAGCAAAATGACAGCAGAGGTCTTGGCTGTGGTCTGCTCTAGTTCCTGGAGTCTTTATCTGTTGGTTCAGGTTGGCCTTTCAATTAGGCAGGGCAGCATGGCCTTCCTCAGACAAAACCGTTAAAGGCAGCAAACTGTCAGTTACAACATTTATTAATATTAGACGTTTGCCACCATGTTGGAGGGAAGGGGATGCTGTTTGGATTTTCTGTCTCAAGCCCCAAAAGGTCTTGTACCGCTTCATGGGCTGGGTGCCGAGCAGTGCCAGCTCCAGGTTCTTTAGGGCCCTTGGGCAAGACACCCTTAATGCCCCCCCCCCGTGAGTCTACCTTCCCACTGCCATGGTCACCAGCTGCTCTGGCTCCTTATCCACTTTCTCATCATTGCTGCCACTCGCGTGCTTGACAGGCAGAAGGCCAGTGAGCAAGGAGGCAGCGGCATCTACTTCTCCCCCTTCTCACCACCACCGTTATCTAGGCCAGAGCAAGAGGCAGGTGAACAAGCTGGTAGCAATGGTGAAGAGGAAGAGCAAGTCTAGGGGGCTTGTGTCAGGGGCCCCCCATCCCTCTCTGTCAAGAAGGTTCCTCTGCCAGTCTGGCAAAGAAGAATTTTGCCAGAGTGATTTCTCAAGGTCGCAACTTTTGCTACTGAAGTACCCTTCTGCCTCTCCTTTCTTCCTCTACATCTTTCATTCTGCTGTCCTTTTCTCCCCTCCTCCCTTACACAGATATCAGAGACCATTCCTGGCCTCATTGTTAGTCCCAATAATACCGCCTTTACTATCGCAGCAGCACTGCCTCCATTTCTCCAGATGTTAAATGTTCCTTTTAGTGGTGTCATTGTCACTGTCAAAGTGAGGGTGGTCATGCCTTGTTATTGCAAATGGATGACTGCTTAGACCAGAGGTAGGCAACCTCAGGCTCTCTAGATGTTTTGGGCTGCAATGGTAATCATCCCTGACCATTGGCCATGCTGGCTGGGGCTTATGGGAGTTGCAGTCCAAACCATGGAAGGCACCAGGTTGCCTACCCTGACTTAATGCAAAGTTGGGAGGGACTTCAAAGGACATCTAGTCTAACCCCCTGCCAGTGCAGGAAATCCGCTGCTGCAGCATCCATGACACGTAGCCATACAGTTGCTGCTGGAAAGCCTCTAATGAAGGCAAGTCCAACACCTTCCAAGGCAGTCTGTGCTGCTATCAAATAGCTTGTGCCATCAGGAAGTTCTTCCTACTGTTTAGTCAAAATTCTCTTCCTAGTAATTTCAACCCATCAGTTTGGGTCCTAACTTCTGAAGCAACAGAAAACAATTTTGCTGTGCCATCTATGTGACTGCCATTCAGATATATGAAGATGGCTATTGTATCGCGTCCTGTATACTACCAAGACAGCAGTCACCATATTCCACCACGGGCTGCCAGTCTTGTTTGAAAACACTACCTGATGGAAAGTCTCCTTTGACCACCCTGTCTCAATCATTAATAATCAGGCACTGGTACTGCATACGTTGCTTCTGCTTTGAATTCATTGAGCTATAATTCTTCTTGACTTGCCTATCTCATCTTTAAAAGCACTTAGGAGCTCAATATATTTTCCCTTTTAAGTTTTTTTTTTTTTTTTACTAGGCAGAAAGGAAGCTGAGATTCTTGGTGGCTTATTTGAATGATCTGGGTTCATTTTCATTAGAGTTGCACATTCTCCAACAGATACCATGACATGATGTGCTTCACAACTTTCCTCTGCTTATGTAGTCTGAAAAATCAGGGAGGGGGGCTGTTAGGAATATGTGAGCATGGCATATATTGCCCAGATTATTGCTTACTATTCTTCACCTGATAGTGCTATCAATGTACACGGAGTAATCCAGATCCCTGCCCTGAGGAGCTTACAAATGCAAGTGCTAGATTAAATTGGAGACAGCTAACCTCTCAAAATTAGGGTTCCTATGCCTTGCTGAAAGAGGAGCTTCAATAGGTGTTGCTTGTAAGGTTCCAATGCTGTAAGAATTTGAAGAGCTGGGCCTCCAAAAATGCCCTCTTCTACACAACTATTAAAGGCACAAGAGCCCTAATGCTGAAAATCATCCTCAGATTAATAGTGCAATCCTAGGCATGTCTACTTAGATGTATGTCCCATATGTTTCAGTGGGACTTACTCCCAGGTAAGTGTGCATAGAATTGCAACCTAAATTACTTCTTCGAGCATTCAGAACCCACAACAACTCTATGATCCACCTTTAAAGTGAGGGTCCCTGGGGATATTGCTTGTAAGCAGAAATCTAACTATTGCAGATCTTGTCATAAGAATTGCTCAAGGAGAAATCTCAGTGCATGTTTTCTTTGGGACAGCCTTTGTTGCTTTGGCTAGGGGTTCTGTTCTGATCATACTTCCAATTTTTGTTGGGGTTTTCTGTGTGCACAGATCGCTTCTACCTACCTAACTTGTATGCAATATCACAAGATAACCTCCATATGCGGACCTGTTTGGCTGGCAGAATATAAGCTTCTTGCTTTGGTACCAGATCTCCTACTGGCATGTTTACTAGTATGTATGCTGAGTTTTGAAGTGGGAGCTACAGAAATGGAAGTGGACTTTTCCATAAAGTTTGCATTCTCCCCTGAAATGGATGGTAGTTTTGCTGCTTGCTCTCTATCCCACTCTGAGGAAGACCAGCTTGTTCACACAGCATAGTCTACCTGATTCCATCTGACATATATTGGGAGGTATGTCTTGCATCTCTTCCAACCTGATGCCATTGCTACTTCTGAGTGTCAGCAGTAGCCACGCTGCCTCCTCTGCCTGACTCATGAACTGCCTCTGTCTTTCACTATGCTTGGGCTCACTGTTGCATCTTTTTGAGTCCACTACATGGCCAGATGCTAAAGAGGACCAGGCTTTGTGTAGAAGGGGGAATTTTCTCTTCTACACAACTATTGAAGGTGGACCCCTACCCTCTTCTGCATCTTACCACATTAGCCATCCATTTTGAAATGACCAGAGGCTATACTAAGCATGCTGTAGTTACCTAGCAACTACAACCTGATTTCCTCCTGGCCCAGCTAGGCTGGGACTGAAGTTGTACCTGGAAGCAGAGTTAGGGCTCCTGACCCGGAACATCCACGACTGAGCCCATTGTCAGGATGCAGGTTCCATTTGTATAGCTATATGGGACAAACGGGCCTATCTCTCTTGCCTACCCACTCAGGTCCACATCTTTATTTCTTTTCCCAACATAGTATGCATATCTCACTACAACACATATTTCCCATACGTGTCTCGATTTTCTCTCTTTTCCTGTCTTTTTCTCTGTTTCAGCCTCTGAAAACCTCAGGATGGTTTTTTATATAGACTCAAGGGCTCTGATTCTGCTTTGGGTGGGGTTCAGGTTTAAGGGAGGAGGGAACACATTCAAAATGTGAAGTTGATGTAAGGACACAGTATTTGTATAATTTTGGAATTCAATAAAGAACTTGATCTTCAGTAGAAGCAGTCTTAAGCTGTTTTTTTTACTGGTTATAATACTTTTCGGGTATACAGTCTTACAAAGTGGTTTACAAAATGTAAAATTGACAAGTTATTCTATGTGCACACATTTGCTCATTTACACATGAATACACATGTTCATTGAAACATCCATTGTAAAGAAAAAAGAGTGTAGGAGGGTAACAGTATATTATTTTCGTGCCATCTCTTTCGTAATCTGTATTAGAAAATGACAAGTGAGATTGTTGCAGTGTGAGGTGCTTCTGTTAGGGTTCCCCGTCCCGCTAGTTTTTTCCACCCCAGTGAGTCATCATCCCATGCAGGCTGAGCACACTCAGCCCTTGTTGACCTGTTTTGGATCCATCCGTCCCCCAATTGGACTTTTTCCTCCAGGGTGGGCTGGGGTGTACACATTGGTGCTTCAATCCCAGCTACATTAAAACCTGGGTTCCTCCATCAATTTCTATGGGCAGCTCTCTGTTCTGTCTGTAGGGACATCTTAAAATAACTTCTCAATGTGAGGCATGAACTGACCTATACAGACAATGTGATGGTAATTTGTACCCATTTTTGTATATTTATGTGCCTTTTCCTCCTTTTGCAGCCACTCCATTTTATTCCCCCTTACACCCAACTGTCATCCCCCCCCAACATTTTGTATTACTGAGTTATGTAATATGTAATGACTCAATAATGGGACCGTTTTGGAGTTTCCCCACCCTGTAGGGTTTATTTCTTCCTATCTGTAAACCTCAGTTATCCCTAGTCTTTCCCACCCCATAAATTTTCCTTGTAAGGCAAATCCAGGGGGGTGTCTCCACAGGGAATTTGCTGCGAGTTGACTGCATTTGGAGGTTGTTTGGGGCACATGATGTCGTGGCCATTCCATAGCCATCCTGGAGATTTTCACAGAAAAACCATTTTTTCTGAGACTACTTTTAGTCCAATTCTTTTCCTTACTTCAGCTCGTCTGAACTTCTGCTGCGGTGTGTACCCTCCACCCTCCACATTTACTTCAGCATTATAGTCCTGCCCAGGGATGTGTCTTTCACCTGGCTGTGACCTCACTGACTCCAGTCAAGGGGCATTCCCCCAATGTTTCCCCTCCCTGTGCTTCCCCAGTGTTTCCGCCATTTTGCAGCTCTGAGCTACTTCAGGGTATTTACTTTGCCTTGCCTACCACTGACCTCTGGTGGCCATTCCCCCAGAAGTATAGCTGTGTTCTGTACGGCAGCCTCTACCTTTTAAAAAAATCCTTTAAAATTAATACTGCATAAAAGCGCAGTGTCGAAGTAGTGCATTGCCGCTACATTGAGAACCTGAAGTAAGCACTCCAGGTTCACCAACCTCAGCCACGTGGGGGGAGTGATTTACAAGTCGGGTATGGGGTGGGTGGACATAGAGTAAAAAAAAGGTGGGGAGACCAATGAGTGAGGCTTGCTTCCCAGCCCATTTTCCCCCATGTGTGCACTTATGCCTATTTGTTCCACCCACCCACCCCGCTTTCTCCTTCCCTCTGCTTGCAATGAGAAGTTACTGCGAAGAAGGGACTTTACATAACAAGAGAGAACCTACAGAATAGCAAAGAAGCACAACATAAGAGCATGGGAGAAGCAAAAGAGCACTTCAGGGCGAGTTACTATGGTTAGCCTTTAACCCTTTCACTGCAGGGGAGCGAGATTTCTTTCTTATTTCTGAAGAAAGGGGGTGGGGGATATGTTAAAGATTGAAAGCAGGCTACCTAAAGGGATGGAGTGTCCTCACTACTGCGGTAGTGTGAGGGGACATTGTTGCACTCCTGGGGATTTTCTGAAGGGGAATGGGAAAAACTACTTCCATTGGGGAAACAGGGAATGGGCAAAGTCCCCCAGGAAAGAACTACTCTACCTGATGGTTCCAGCACCCCAAGTAAAATTAAATCAATGTGTCTGCGCATTATTCCTGTCACTATTGTGCTATTGCGGTTTTAGAGGGGAAATACATTTTTTTAAATTGGTAGGGAGGATGGGGCACACACACTGGCCAGAGAAAGCACAAGAGGCAGAACAAAATGAGAGTGGGAGGGAGGGACAGGCTCTCTAAATAATGATGTGGACGAGACTCCACCCAGTAGCCACCCAAACAATTCGCAGTAAACTGCCATGTGACCTGCCGAGAGCCCCAGGCTAGTTTTGGGATAATTTTCAAGCCCCATGTGTCCCCAGACAGAGCAGATTCAACTCCAGTAAAAAGCGCAGTGAAGTGGAGCGCGAACTTAACCCGTCGCTGTGGAGATACCCCCCCCGCCCCCCCGGAGAGTGAGGGGATGCACTTTCAGGGGACAGTCAGTAGTGGGTTGTGCAGTCCTTCTCCATCCACTGATTCCTCCCTGCAAATGCTCCCCTCAGCAGGGCTCCAAAACCAGAAGTAGGCCCAACTGAAGGGAAATGGCCCTAAGGTCAGGGAATTTGCGGAGAAGACTTGGCAAGCATGGGAGTAGTTAAGTCTCTTTCCCACAAATTCACCCGTTGCCCCCACATTCATTTTAATTTTAAAAAAATAAATAGGAGTTTGGGAACAAAGGAATCTGTAGTCAGCAGATCTATGAGTATAAATAATACGTATTGTTTAAAGTCTTTGAAGCACTTCTGCCTTTTCATGGTTGAGAAATGTTACAGGCATCCCTCAGTGCTAGTTCACTCCTCCGAGGATCACCGCTGTCGTCTTTCTGCTTTGACCCTCAATCCTCTGTTCAGGGTTCTTTTCTGCAAAATGTGGATAATATGACACAGGAATCTGGTACCTGGTGCAATGTTTGTGGTCTTGAGAACATCTGCCTTCATTTTTTTTTTTTTAATTCACTGTGATGAACAAGGCACATCTGAAAACCCATTACTGGACTGTGTTGGAAGAAACTTCAATGTTGGCAGAGAAAAGCTTTCATCCTCCACATAACAAGGCCTTTCTTCATGACTGGATGTTCATCGGATGTTCATATATTGTGACTTACAAACCTGTTCATCCTACCGCTCCACTGCCAAGTTCTTGGGGGTGGGGGGAGGAGCAACAATATTGGGCTCAGAATAAAGTATGCTTATTAAATGTGTATATGGGAAACAAACACATCTTCGTATATTTTCACAAGCTGGAGGAACTAATTTTGTGTGTGCAGTATCTGGAGTTCTCAGGAAAAAAAATAAAAGTTTTTTCTGGTCTGAACCTGATTCGTTTCTCAGAGCAAAGTTTTTTGTCGTGGACTTCATCTTAGCATGGCATTGTCAAAAAAAGGGACACAGGATCGCACAGAAATTGCATATGCTCGTGTGTATAGAAGCAAATTGAGAAATAATTACTTTAAATAGAAATACAATACATCTCAACATAGTCGGTAAGACAGTGACCAGGTGCTAACTTTGGATAGGCAACTTCAAGGTCCCTCCTTTCTTATGGTTTCTTGTGGTTCTTTATCTTTAGACTGGACTTGGACAGCCCTTCAAATAGAGGACTGTCCTCTGTAAAGTAGGACATTTGACCATCCTACGAGTCCATCTTAATCCACACTTGGCGTCTGTTTGCCCTTCAGCCTTGCTCAGGGCTGGATGTTGCTGGGACTTTTTTTTTTAGCAAGATGGGGAACCCAGCTAACTCTCTTCTGTATGACCCGGTGGTTTTGAGCTTCCTGTTCAAAAAAAGTATCCTTGTGACACGGAAGTTCGCTCTGGGTGAGATCGTGGGGTGGAGAGCCCTGACAGGGCCAAAATGAGCCGGAGGTCCAAGCCAGCAGCCCGAGGGCAGCCGGAGAACATGCCCTCCAGCCTCCTTGAGGACCATGAGAACCAGGAAGTGTTCGAACTCTTGGGCAGGAAATGCACGGTAATTCTCTTACTGTTCTGGAGAGGGAAAGCCATGGCTGAACGCAGAACTTCTCATGAGTGGGGCTGAGGGAGGAGCTTGTCACTGGGATAACAGGTGGCCATGGGCTAGGATTTCATTGCCAGATTTGAGGAATCCAAACGATACAATTGAGAAGAAGCATTCAGTTTGGTGTGGAGGTGAGAGAGTGGGTGACGGCTTTAGGCAAAACCCTTTCAGTCTGATCTCCCTCTTCCCACTGTTGTTCTGACGATAAATTAGAAAATTATGATGATGACTAAGATAGGGGTAGTAACTCAGTTGCTGAGAGGTCCTGGAGAATTGGAGCTTGGGAATGTGATAAAGGGAACTTGGAATGGGGATGCATAAATTATATGGCCTAATACTGGCCTAGGCAACAGTTCCAGTAGCTATCTCATTTCTCATTTGAATGTGTTAATCTAAATGTTTGCGTACTTAAATGGGCCATTGGCTAGTTTAGAAATAAGAACCTGATCAGGTTAGTTTAAAAAACAAAACAGATGGCACGCAGAAGACGTTAGAGGTATCTGACTCTGAAACAGTTTGATGCATACGGGAGAATATAGTGTAGTTCGGTTTCTGTGTGCTGCTTTGTCTAAAGGAAATGGGGACAGAAAACCACTTCCTGAAAAGGCCCAGGCCCCAGTGTATAGGCTCTGACAGTGATGACATACAGCCTGTTCTGAGGTGGGACTGCAAGTCACAATCACCCCCAGTAAACACTACAAACAGGCCCTTTTCACCTGGCTCAAAAATACTGTGCCAGAACATGGGGAATATCCATTGGCACAAAATAGATATATGGCCTGCAAGTTGCCTGATAACATCATATTCCTTATTTTTAAGAAGAAACTGTTAGGACAGTAGAGATAAGTTATCTTGTTCCACAGCAGGGATGATGTGTGATTTCCTCCCAACTGAAATGATTTCTTCCCAATTACCATTGGGAGCTGTAGTTTTGTGAGAGCGTTGAGAATTCTCATTTACAGATTCTTAGCCTATTTATTTATTTATTCATTTAGTATTTCATTCCCCCCACCCCCTTTTCTTTTTCTTTTTGCCCAAAAGCCACTGAGGCGATGCAGCCACTGACTGACTGGTTTACTTGGTACTTACTGGTTTAAATTTGTAATGTAGATGAGGCATGCCCTTATTTTAAACCAGGGTTCCTTCTTAATTCCAAAATATTCTAAAATATTAATTCCTTCCAAAAATATCACATAGCACATAATGGCTTGGATCCTAAGATGCTTTAACATATGGCACTATCCTATATTTATCTACTCAGAAGTCCTATTGAACACAACAAAGCTTACTCTCAGGTATGTGGGTATAGGATTGCCACCCTAAGGAAGTTCACTGAAGGAGTTTCCCATCTCCTCCTCCCCTTTGTAGCCATCCGTGCCCCAAAGAAGCCTCTCCAGATGTGTGCGTGGGGCTCCTGAACAATTTGGGATGGGATGGGATGGGATGCAGGGGGAATAGCCCAAAACTGAGCCTTTGGGGAAATTCCCTTCTCTCTCGTCAGCCCCGCTCCTCCATGCCCCTATCTCACATGGTTCACAAGGGGCATCTCTACACCAGCCTAAAATCCTACATTTAAAACAGGTCTTTCGGCTTCTTTTTTAAATGCAGGATCACAATGACTCCCTTTTCCATGTGCTTTCTTTCCCCCACTACCCTTTCCCCCTCCTTCACCCCATATCTTCCATTATCTTTCATGGATCTCACTCCTCTCCTTGCTGCTTTTCCTCTTTTCAAGGAGGAAACTCAAGCAGAACACAACGGGGTAATTTGATAGCTCATTATCTGCGATCTATTTAAACATGGAACAAACAGCATTTAGTGCAGGAGACGCCTTGGATGATCACAGTGTGAAGGAGCAACCTCAATTGCAGGATAAAAGCTCAGTGTAAAGAAAGGGCTCCCTGACCCTCCAGAGAGGCTTTTTGGGGTGCGGGTGGCTGTGGTGTGGAGGAGGGGACTGGAACCTTCCGTGAACTTCCTTACATTATCTTGTCTTAGGATCCAAGCCAATGTAGGTTCCTTGTCTTGTTTTGCCATCGCTGTGGAGCAACTGGTATTTTGTGGTGCTGCTTTAGCTTCCCCAGGTGTTACGCCATCACCTGCCCCTATGTCAGAATATATTGGGGAATGTCTGCTGTTTTGGACACAAAAGTGTGAACCTCCTAGCTTTTGTGACTGGGTGACACTTCCCCATTTACACTTCCTTGCAGTCACACATGGGAGAGAGAGAGAGAGAGAGAGAGAGAGAGAGAGAGAGAGAGACCTTCTGAGCAATAGTGTACACAGAGGAACAACTGTATGGAGAGCCAATTTATAAATGTTAATCAATTACAAATAAAGCAGGCCACTTTTGTGGCAACTGGGCTATAATGTCTTTCCTGCCGTAAACATGGCAAGTGTGAAGGGCCGATACATGTACGATGGGGTCCCAGCTAATCACCAAAGTTGTACTAAGTTGGATTGTCACCCGATTAAAGAAATCTTACTTGATCAACCAAATTAATTTTAATCAATTAACTCTGCATAAATTTGCATATGACTGTTGGGCAGAGCATGCTTACATGGTCCAAGAAAGATAAAGTGTGGCGGAGGAACCAGCAAATCCCAAGCCCTGCCCCGGGCTTATACAGGCAGGGCAGAAGGGGTAGAAGTAAGGGTGGTGATCCTCCCTTTGGGGAGGCTTTTTACTGCTTGTTCCCACCACCACCACCGCCACCACCATTTAAAAAAATCTCTGTTGCTCCCAACTGGAGGGGAATAAACGATGCCAGCTCCAGGCATAATAGTCTCCTCCTGACCCCATTCTGGGGGCTTGGGGGATGGGAAGGTTTCTGCCCCGGTATGCCCACTTGGCTGTTGGAGACAGTGGTGGCCCAAGAGTGAAGGGGGAATGCCTCCTCTAAGATGATACTCATCATCTTCAGGTTGTACGAGTAGCTATATTAAAACAAGTCACTTTTTTTAAAAATGTGCCTGATTAATTAATTATCCAGGTTGCCTTTTTAGTAAATTAAATATTTTTATTAATTAATCAAGGCAAAGGCTGCAGCCCTCATATCAAGTGATCTTTCTGTGCACATACATTATTTAGATTGTAATGTCATTGGGAGCAGGGACCTGTCATGTCCCATGTACCCTGATGGCATTGTATAATTAATAATACAATTGCGAGTGTATCCTCCCTCCTAAATGGAGTGCTCCTGTTCCAGCCAACCATATCCTCAAAGTGGGACATTCCACTCCCCCCGCTCCCATCTGTTTGTCTTTTCCAACCGTTACTCTATATTCAGTAATTTCAGAATATGCTCAGTCTTCTTTGGGCTTTTGTGTGTGTGTGTGTGTGTTTTCTCCTCTTAGTTTTTTTTGTTTTGTTTTAATTGTACTTCTGTAAACGTGAGGGTTCCCCCAAGCATGTGGATACTTTCCTCTCATTTCTCAGTGGCCCCGTTTTGGTTACAATCCAGGCAGCACTCATCACCTGAGTTTGCTCTTAGAAAGAAAGGCCGGCCCTACCATTAGGCAGAGTGAGGCAGCTGCCTCATACAGCAGATATTGGGGGCAGTGGCAGAAGCTGCCTCCTCCCAGGTGTTCCTCCTGACCCCTGACCATTCCCCTCTCTTAGAAGACAAAGCTGTATGTGCCACAGAGCCTGTCCTGCACTACCTAAATTAGCCTGCTAACCTTGGGTGTGGTGGACAACGCTATCCCATTGCCACTGCTGTAGAAAGATTTAACTGGGATTTCTGTCAGCTCCTGTACATAAAATGGAGCAGGGGAGGAGGCACCATTTTGTGTTTTGCCTCAGGCAACAAAATGTCTTGGGCTTGCTCTGTTAGAAAGAGCGATTCATAATATATGATAATGTATCAAAAAGGGTGTAGAAAAATCCATTCTTAACCATTTCCCTTGACTGTGAGAAAGCGTATGAACAGATGGCTGCATTGTGCTAAGGATAACTAAAATAGCTAAGTGTTCTTTGGTGGGACAACCAGATGCAAAAGAGAACAAGACGGGGCGCACCTTTCTTCACCATGATAGGACAAGTTTATACTTAGCAAAATACCATATTCCCCACAACTATTTATTATATCATTGTAATTATTATTGTTTATTTAAGCTAGCTCAATCCTGCTTGACATCTCAGGATTTTCGATTGGTTTACATAAAAACACATATGATACAATATAGAAACAGTACAAAACAAAAAATGCCATTGAAACATTACAACGAAAGCAGTAAAACAGCCGTGCCTTAATCGATCACAAGTCAGCCAAAGCCTGAGTGAACAAATGCATTTTCTAGAGGCATTCAAAGCTCACCACAGTTTCTGCCTCTCGAACCACATGTGAGAGCACGGGAGCCTCCTTCCCTTCTGTAATATTTGGTCACTCTATTTTTCAGCCTCCATCCACTAGCCTCCAACCAGCAGCTCCATCTTCCAGACCCCTTTATTTCACTTCCCTTCACTGAGGGCTTTCAGGGAGGGAAAAGGAGAAGGGTCCAGAGTGGCCGCTCTTCTCTCTTGATTCCGAGTTCTGTGGGGCACGAATAGAAAAGAAACAGGGACCAGGTTAGGTTCCCTCCCGGCCTCTTCTTGTACCTGGCCAAGCAAGCTTGACCTTAACAACTAGGCCACAATCTAACCTCTCACTTCCCCAAGACACAGCCTGAGGGTTGCTTCCTGAGTTGGGTTTTTGGGTCAAGTCTGGCTCTCATTTTGTCATTAGGCCCTACCTATTTTTAATGTCCTATTCCGTAAGGCAACTTTGTTTTCCAAACCCGAAGGCTGACCTTTTTTTTTTTTTTCCTCGCAAGGCTCCTGAGTCTTTAATACCTGCCAATCATGCAGCTGTTAAAGGCATAGGAGCCTTGTCAGGGGGAAAAGGACCCTTTCATAGATTTGCCTGCTTACAGAGGAGGAGAAGGAGCGGGACCCTGAAGCTCCATAACAGTGCCCTTCCCTGACACTCACTGGTCTTCTGGGCCTTGAGGGTGTGTGTGTTCATTTTCCTAGGCTCCCTGGAGTTCTAGAAATTATGTTCCCCATACCAAGACTGAGGCCTGAGGCAATGTGGGGAGACTGATTGGAGTGTGGGTTAGGAGGGGCAACAGGTTGGGTGACATGGTGGATGGACTGTAAATGTAAGGGAAGCTATGGTAGCAGAGAGGCAAAGATGGAGAATTAAGACGGGGGACAGGCTCACAGTTTGGTGGTGGTTTGTAGGGAGCACGGTGCTTGGGCTGAATTCATGTACCAGCGCCTTGTCACATTGCATCCTTGTCCCAGCTAGATCATTAACTTGATGCTTGTTCTTTCCTGATAGGCCATGGTCACAACTGTGGCCCAGCTCTTCCTGGCTTTGCCTCAAAGCAGCAGAAATTGGTCCAAGCAGGGCTCTGGTGTCCTGTGCTTCGTGAAGGATAACCCCAAGCGTTCATACTTCATCCGCTTCTATGATCTTAAGGTACCACGTCCTGCCTCTGTCATGACCCCCAGTCCCTGGATTCCACTCTCACTAGAGGCAGTTATGTGCCTATAGCTCGTTCACTAGAATGACCTGTCTCCATTCTATATTCATCCCATCTCATGCAAGGAACTGAGAACCGACTCATCATGTCAAAGTTCTCTTTTCTGCTAGGCTGCTACTGCTCAGATTTAAACAAAATGAAGTATCTTATGGTATAGGAATATCTAGGAATAGATTGAAACGGGTTTGAAGGCAGTGCCAGAGAGGGGGAGTTTTGCGGGATTTCCTGCCTTGGGTGCCAGAATAACTTGGCTGGTCTTGGGTACTGTGCACCTTGACTGAGAGGGGGACTGCCGCTTGTGCTTCACCTCAGACAGCAAAATGTCTTGGTCCAGCCCTGTGTCTGCCCTGTTCACATGCCAAGCATGTGTGAGTGTACCTTTACAAAAAAATGTGCATGTGGATGAGAGGAGTTGAATCCTCTCCCTTACCTCACTGTGTTCTGACTGCTCAGTTCTGGTATCAGAGCTGGGTTGGGAGAAAAATGCCTCCAGAGACAGAGTATGAGGAATTAAGGTGGGAGAGGGGAAGGCTCAGCTCCCCCCATCCATGTGACCTTTTGTGGTAAAACATTATATTCACACACCCCCTTTAGAACCAATTTGGCTGCCCCCATCATGCCTAGTTTGGTCCTGAGAATTAGACCAAACGTAGGGAGGCATTGCTCGTGGTGCAAATCCTGACTGTAATCTCTTGCCTCTTGAACGTTTTATATCTGTAATTAAAAATATCTAGACATGGGTATGTGTAGGAAAGGCAAACTGTTAATTAATGGGTGTGTCTGCTTACTTTTTCCCTTTGTTGCAGGATAGGAAAATGACCTGGGAGCAGGAATTGTACAGCCAGCTGGTCTACCTTGCTCCCACCTTCTATTTCCACACCTTTTCAGGAGATGTGAGTATTCGAGTGGGGGGTGGGGAGGTGCGTGCATCCATTGAGTTGAGCTGTGAAGGACTCAGTGAAGGAGCTGTACAGACCGGGTTTGCACAACATGACAATCCAGCAGCAGCCAGCCATGGTTGGTTGTCATGTTGTCCGTGCCCAGAGCACTTTTCGCGGGGTGGCTTATTTTTCAGGAACAAGCCAAGCCGAGAACCCATGGCTTGTTATAGGGTTATTTTCTCCCACGATGACTTGTTGTGTCATCCAAACCCAGGAAACCAATTTTATCGTGGGTTGCGGTGACTGGCTACAGAGCCACTTGGCAGAAGTGGCAAAAAAGCCTGCTCCACTTGTTTTTTGTGGTCTCACTAGTCACTAGTGACTGTCCTTCCAAAGTGCCAAAGTGGAATTTTAATGTTTGTTTAATTATTATTTTTTTTGTTGGTCTTTCGCAAGTGCACTCTTACAGCTTTCCCTTATGTGGAGTCTTGCCTGGTCAATGTCCTTGTCTGATTCATCTGTAAAGGGTAGTGGTGAAGGCGAGTAGGTAACATACAAGGAAATTGACAAGATGAGGTTGCATATAGGCTAATTTGTGTGCATTTGCGAAGGACCAGGGGAGAAATAATACCAAGGGGAAGGAGGGACCCGGTAGCCTAATTCAGAGGCACCAAAAAATGGGGGAGGGGAAGAGCCAAAGGAATAAGTGCACCAAAAGCAGGGACACACACACACAATATCTCGCCCTTGGCAACATCATCATCTCAGTTTGAAGTGAACTGTTGTCAACCGCCCAGAGAGCTTCCGCTATGGGGCGGTATAGAAATGTAACCAATTAATTAATTAATTAAAATAAGTGTTGAACTGATGCTTAGTGTCTTCCACCCTTTCAACACTTCAACTCCTTCTCCCATTTTCACAACTCCTTTTCAGAGTACTTACTGCTGCGGTTACTGCAGGTCCCTGACACTTCCACCAAAAAAAAAACCCTGAGAAGGCAGTTGCATCAGATGGAGTGAATGTGGCCCCATGGGGTGAGGGGGGAGCAGGTGTACTGCTGGTGTTGGTGCCCCATTTGTTCTGTCCTGCCACCCTTGAAGCTTTTTTTTTTTTAATGTTGGGAAAAATTGCACATTTGGGGGGACTGGGAAGTAGATGGAAGGGAAATATTTGCAACTTTAATGGCAGGCAAGTACATGGAGTTGAAATTTGTGCAAATTTAAGGGCTAGGAAGTAAATGGAGGGGAACTTTGCACACTTGCAGTAATGGAGCAGTTCATGCATGTGCACAGATGTCCCCTCCCTGTACTTACCAGCCATTAAATTTGCGTACATCTCTGCAGTTTTTAAAAAAACTGTTGGGGAACCGCATAACCGCAGCAGTGAGTGTTCCGAAAAGGAGCTGTGAAAAGGGGGAGTTCATATCTTCCCTTTCCAGAGTAGCTGGAGACTTGGGGAAGTGTTGAAAAGGTGGGGGGCTTTGAGGGCTGCTTCACACGGAGCTTTTATCCTGCTATTGGGATGGCTCATTCACAGAAGTTTGTGGGTCCTTTTTATGCCATTGTTAACCTCCAGGGCACATCCAGAGGTATTTCCTGCTTATTTCATCACAAAAAGATCTGGAACTCATGAACCATTTTTAAAAACTCGGAAGGTTATGTGATTAAAGCAGCCACTAGATGGCGCAGTTTCATTGAGTTCTATGGAACCTTGAAAATTAAAAGCTTCCCCTCTCAGCAATCATGGGGTCTCTGTCTGGGAGCCTGTATCACAGAAAGGCTGCAGAACGGGAGGTCTGTGGGAATTTTCCTTAGTGTAAAGGCAGCCTGAGATGTGTCAGTCCAACACTTAAAATCGAGAGGATCACTTTGACAAGAGGGAGATATTGTTCCCTCCTCCGTTTGGTGCACCTGCTTCTTTGACCCCCCGCCCCATTTGCTTCTGAATTGCACTACCAGGTCCCTCCTTCCCCTTAGTATTATTTCTCCTCCCTATCTTGGCAACTGTGGGGAAATTAACCTATATGCAACCTCACCTTGTCAATTTCCTTGTATGTTAACTACTCCCCTTCTTAGCTCCTTTTGACAGCTGAATCTGACAAGGAAATTGACCAGACAAGACTCCACATCTCAGACAGCCATAAGAGCGCACTTGCAAAACACTGACAAAAATAATAATTAAAAAATGCAACCCCAATAGCACATTTCTGAGGTACCGAAAAAGAAAATTAAAAAATGCTAGGGAATGAAAAGGGGCAGCAATTGGAACAAGGAGGGGAAGATAAGAAAGTTTTTACCATGACGTCCCCTGGGATACGTGATGGAGCCGGCTGGAGCACTGAGGGAGAAGGAGGGGGAAAACAAGCTGTGGCAAGCCCCATCATCTGTCGGGTGTACTGTGGGTTGTTCTGGGTTATTCGCAGGGTGGGTTAGCATGACGTGGGAACCCGCCCATAGAGCTGCTGCTGCTAGGAATGGCAGTGGCTCCTTATTACAAAGGTGTTGTCCTCCGGTTGCTTGCAGGAGTGCAATGTGGGGCTAAACTTTGCCAACGAGAGCGAGGCACGTAATTTTCAACAAGTGGTGGAAGAGAAGATGCAGAAGAGGAACCAGAGGATGGGTAAGTGGGAGTTCCAAGCAAGGAGTTCTAAGTGAAGGGGGAGCATCTCCCCCTAGAGCCCAATAGAATCATAGACTAGTAGGGCTGGAAGGGGCCTATAAGACCATCAAGTCCAACCCCCAATACTGTTAGGAAAAAATCTGCCTCCTTCCAAATGATGGCTCTGGACAGGAGCACTTTTTGGGTTTGCAAATGATACATTGCAAACAATGTGTGTGTAAGGCAGGAAAACTGGCTGCTTTTTCTGAAGCAGAGCAGCTTTGGGAAGGGCCATCTTTTGAGCAGTGACGTTGGCAGTTGATAAGGGGGTGCTTAACCCTTTCGCTATTGGCCACTATTCTTTTCCAAATTGACCCCCTCCCCAGCCAGCTTTCCCCCCCCCATGGAGTTACAAACAAAGCTTTAAAAAAATCAAGGAAGGAGAGAAATGAGAACATAATTTACACTTCATTTGCTTAAAGTAAGAATATAAAATATGCTTCAGACCCCACAACTGCTGTTGTCCCCTGAGAATACAAGAATCCCTGGTTTAGGCTAATGTAGCTGCAGGGGCATTATACAGTTTTAGTGTACCTGGAGAGAATCATTCTTTGAAACATTCACTCTCCCACCTTGCCTGTTCCCTGGCCTGACTCTTTCGCTTTGCCAAAGCATCAGGCTTTATCATCCGGTTGCAACAAGGATGCTGCAGGCCTGTTGCTCGTATTACATTGGAAACAACACTCCCTGGTGGGGAGAGGCCTGCATGCCATACGTTGGCTTCGATTTACAGCCATAGGGTCCTACGCTTCTTCCAGCTCTCTCTGCATATTGCAGCTGCATTTTATCAATCAATTCCCCAACCTGGTGCCCTCCAGATGTGTTGGTCTGCTCTAGAACTCCCATCATCCCCAACCAGCATGGTGCCCTCCTATCTGGGGGGCACCAGGTTGGAGAAGGCGGATCTTCACTGCAGTCCCAGCCATGATACTTTGTGCTGAGGTGGTTGTGTGCCTGCTGACAGCCATGTGCAGAGCCAGGAGCAGGTTTTGTACAATGCTACGGGAAGTATTGCCAGGCCTCAAGGTTTGACCCAAAGTTTCAGAAGTCAATAATTCTACACAGGACAGCAGTTAGAAGAAAAACTGTGAGATCTCGAACAGGGGTGGATAGAAGCTGTTTTGGATTTTAATTCCCAGAAGCCCCTGCCAGCATGGCCAATGGTCTGGAATGATGGGAGTTGCAGTCTAAAACATCCAGAGATCTCTCTTCTGCCCAACCCTGCTTAACACACACGCACGCACACGCTCCATCCAGCGTGGGCTTCCTTCTCCCACTGCCGTGGGTCTCTACCCTAGCTTCATGAGTAGCTTTTTGAGTACTTCCACAGATGCACAAAATAAATAAATTCAGTCCTCAGTTCTGCACATATGTGGCATCATGCATAAAAGTCCTCTCAGGGAGAGGGCTGTAACTTGCTGGTGGAGCCCCCGTTTTGCACACAGAAGGTCCCTGGCATCTCCAGGTGGAGGTGGGAAAAACTCCTCTCTGAAACCCTGGAGAGCTGCTGCCAGGCAGGGTGAGAGCAATATGCTTTAGTGTGTGCAAGCATTCAGAGGAAAGAATTACTGTTCGTTTTAGAACAAGAGACTGAACGGCTTTAAGCAGCTCCTGAAGAAGGAGACATTTCCGAAACGCTTAGAGCACGATAATTTTTCCTTTTTCGAGCACCGGGGCCTGCCTCCCATTTCTTTGTTGCCAGGCAGCATAGACAATACTGAGCTAGCTGGACCAGTGTTCTGACACAGTATAGGGCCGGTGCTTACGCTATTTCAGGATAAGGCAGGCTTAGCTGGAAGTCTGCTTGGATTGTCTTGGAAGGCTGCCATTTGCTGAGGGTCATCCACCCACTTGGACTGGATTGCAGCCAGGACTCTGAACAGTTCTTATGTTATGCCACAAAATCCTCATGTATGCATCAAGGAAGCCCAATTTGCACAAATTAAATTGAGCAAATTCCTGAAACACATGTAAATTTAGTTGATTTTACAAAAAAGTTCCTCAATTAAAGTCTCTTGTTTTTATTCCAAGACTCCTCCTCAGTTTTTTGTAGAATTTGGGATTCGGTGATGGGGAGCAATGCAGTAGAAGGAGGGTTTGGGGTGAGAGAGGGAGAATATGCGTGGGGCGGTACGGTTTATGTGAACAGCTGGAGGATGTAGAGAAGGGGCAAGCTGACATGCAGTTGCAGGAACTCCATCCCCTGACCCTGTCTTTGGCAGACATTGCATGCACGTTTTCAAACATATTGCCACCATGAGAGCTAGAAACTTAAAAAAAAAATGAAATGCTTAGGAATTCAAATTTTGCACAGTGCCAAATTCCACACATTTAGAACTGAAGCAGAGTCTGTATATATTTTCCAGCACCTCATCCTAAACATATTCTCACTAATAAAGCGAGTGGCTCCTATAGCAGAAAGAACCCAAAGTAACATATACGAAGAGCTGTGCTGGGTGCAAACAAGGCTCCACCTAGTCCAGGATAGTCCTGTGTCCAACAGAGGCCAGACAGATCTTTTAAGGAGGCGCACAAGCAGGGTATAAATGAGCCCTGTTTCCCTCTTCATAAACCTCTTCCTCTTTTACAGAAAACAGGCAACTGCCACCGCCACCACCACCAGTCAACGGGGGTACGTATCCCTCCTATAAACCCATCATCTTTTGCGCATGGTCTTCTCATAAGAGTGTAGGAGCGCACAGTGCTGGTTGTGGGCTTATTGCTGGAAAGAGGTGCAGAAGCATTGCTGTAAACTTGGGAACCTGAATCCTAGAATCCTTGTTTTAGAGCACCTGGACAGCGATGCTGGCTGTGAGAAGGTCCCAGCAGCTCCACCTCTATTAGGGGTGATAACAGGGAATTGTCCTGGGACAGTTGGTGGTGACGCATCACTAATCGCTGGTCTCTTTGCCTCTATTAGACCGAAGACCAACTCTCCCGCGGTCCCCATTGTCTGGGGTTGACTTGAATGGTAAGCAGCTTGCAAGTTTGCCTGGCATACGGTGCTTCCAGATGAGGCTTTTATTGTCCAATAAAATACATGCCCTGCCTCATGTATGGAATTTTACAGGAGGTCCAGATGATGTCTTCTTCCACTAGTAACCATCACATGTTTTCTCTCTGCTTCTTCTGTTTTGTTACCAGAAAAAAATTATGTTAAGGAGGGAAAGACAGGTGCACAATGTGTTTTGACTGGTAGTGCTTGAAACTCTCAAAATCTCTTTCTTTCTTTCTTTCTTTCTTTCTTTCTTTCTTTCTTTCTTTCTTTTATATCTCCTACCTTCAACTACAGGAGTCCACAGGGTGGCTAATACAGTATGAAAACAGAATATAACTATAAAATAAAAAAAACATACAGTACTAAAAAGTTGAAACATACTAAACAGAAACAGCAGAAGCTCTCTCTGTACAGCAGCAATAAAACCTTGTTTAACTGCTTAAAAAATAGATCCAATACCACTCAAATGACCTTTTATAACAGAGGTAACAAATGTGGCTGGCCACAGTGTAACATTTCACCACTCTCACCGTCCAGTAACATTTCAGAGCTGTAGGTTCCAAACTGCAAAAAGGTCACCAGTCATTCCAAGCAGAGTGCTGCCCTTATTGAAAACCCCTGTCCGTGGTGCTGCATCACCTGTTGAAGTGGTTACTGACTACAGCTCTCTTCACACCTGGCATTTTATCCCACTGCAAACCGGTCCTTTTGGTTCCAGATCCTTTCAGGGATTTACACTGGCCCGGTATACAGGCATCTCTCATAGTGCATCCCTCCGCTCTATACCTTTCCATGGCTGGGCGGAGCTGCACGGAACAATCCGGACAGAAGGGGGCTGCAGGCCCCGTGCCCCCTCCCCTCCCCCGATCATTGGTTCCTGCAACAGGATTGATGGCTCTGCCGTCCCTCCACTCCTCCACAGCAGGAGGGAAGTCGGAAGCCCTTCTAGTTGCCTGGACAGTGGGCTATGGGAGCCGGTCCCCTCCTTCCTCCAACTTCATGGCGAGGGAGAGACACTCTTCTCGGTGGCTTACCCCGAGGTTGCTGGCGCTGCTGGTCCTTCTCTGCTAAATATGTCAGTGTGCGATGGACTTAAATGCAGTACATTGCTTGCACTACTGAGTTTGAAGGGTATACTGATTTCCGGGTTCCCAACTACAGAAGTAAGAAATCCACAAACAGACTTGTATGCAGTCAGTGCACCAAGCCATCCCTAGCAGCCCCCCACCCCCCAGCAACCACTTCACGGGGGACACCTTCTTCATTAGACCCGGCTTGCTGCCCCCACACACACTGTTATTGCTCTTCTCCCTTATTCTGGCTTCCCAAGGATCCTGCAAGGTGGGCTAGGAGAAGAGATAGTGGCTGGCTAGGTGGGAGGGAGTACTATGGAAAACCACCTCAGTATTACTGCTTTATCTAAAACAACACACGCACAAAAGAAACCATTCGAAATGACCTTTCCAAGCTCTGCATGATGAATTTATTCAGGGGAGGAGAAAAGGCACTTTTAATACCCATTGAAATCCTAACTGTCAAGCCTTTCTCCTGCGTGGCAGAGAAGGGAGACTCCCCCATCCACCCTGGGAGGAAAAAGGCCCATCAATCTGGTGAGCAAAAGGGAGAAGAAGCAGTCAGTGAAGTCAATGGGAGTGGG
Source organism: Heloderma suspectum (assembly GCF_057233095.1). Lineage (NCBI taxonomy): Eukaryota > Metazoa > Chordata > Lepidosauria > Squamata > Helodermatidae > Heloderma > Heloderma suspectum. The sequence goes on from NC_139459.1 coordinate 174,470,005, forward strand.
AGGTTCCAAGTACTTGCACTGAAGGGGATGGGAGACCTTAAGACTGCTACTTTTTGTAGACTTACAATGCACCCCTATGCATGCCTACTCAGAAGCAAGCCACACAGACTTCAATGGCACTTACTCCCAGGAAAGGAAAGCCTTACAGCCAATGAGTTTACTCAGAAGTAAGCATTGCTCTGTTCAGAGGGATCTAGAGATGCATTTTGGATGGTTAACCACTGGAACGGGAGAGAGGCAGAAACCCCCACCCTCCCACCGATTTGTTGTCATGACAATGTTATTCAACATGCCTCAGCACGTGCTGAGTGGGATCAAAAGTGGGACAAAGCGCTAAAGGGGAAATACACAGGGGGGAAATGGAGATTTCAGTCGCAAGCACAGAAAATGCCGGGTTTTCCCTGTTCTCAGATAACACGGGAAGGGGCGGGGGGGAGTTGTGAGATAGCAGCAGGAGTGTAGAGGGCGTCATCTAAAGTGCCCGCGAAAACCAGTGATTAAAGACAAACGATCCTGCTAAAAAACCAAGGTGTGAAGAGAGCCTATATCTTCTCCATCACATCCATCGGCTTAATCTGAGCCGAGCCTTAAAACCTCCCTAGCAATGACCAAAAGGAAAGAATACAGGATTGTATGTGTTAACTTTTTGTTCCAGCACCAGTGGATCCCTATACTGTCCTTATGTAATCCTGGAATCTTAGTGTAGCACTGCAGATAAAGCTTGTCAGACCCTTTTTAGGCTCTCCTCTGCCCTCCCACTGTTTTGCTTAAAGGGGAAGATGTGTGCTCCTGTGCAAGAGAAAGAGGAGCGCACAACCTAATTTATTCTAAAACATTTTTACCCTGCTCTTCCACTGAAAACGCTCACAGAGCAGCTTACGTAAGATTAATAACAAACAAGATGGTTCAAAATGAAACCGGAAAGGGATGTTTGCTGATGTTTGGCTCATTTGCCCATCTTGTGTTCCCAAAGGACCCAGCATGCAGCCAGCCTCCCCTCAGGCTGCTTTGACTCTGCCAACAGTTGACATCCAGAATCCAGACATCACATTTTCCCGCTACCGGGGGCTCCCTGTTCCTACCACAGTGGATAAGAAGAAGGGGAAAAAGAAGATTTCGAAGGCTGATATTGGAGCTCCGAGTGGGTTCAAGTGAGTGCCTCTGGAAGCTACACACACCTCTCAAGGGAACTGGCTACAGAAGGGCCTCTCCCAAATTTCAAATGACATTATGGAAAGGATTCATTGACTTCCATCATTTATTTTTCTTATGTTCTATTATCAGCCTGTCTTGGCTCTGCACGTGGAGTGGCTTGAAATGGTCATCTTCCTACTGATGTGGACGTTTTTTTTAAAGCCGGTTGAGAACTCCTGTGCTTCAGAGTAGTGCCACTCAATTACATTTTGAGTGGGCTGGCCTCACCCTCTAATTTCTTGCCTGGGGTGGTGGAGGGGGTGTTGCCTGTCTTGAACAGGAGTTGCTTAGAATGGCTGCTGGCACTCTTGTCCCCACTTCAAGGGGCTGCCATGTTTCCTTCTGGTTTGCACTTGCACATCGTAAGGAAACATAAGCAGGCTGCAAGCGAGTCATGCGGTACAGCAAATGGAAGGTCATGGGGAACAGAAGCTTGGAAGGCAGCTTGGCGAAGCCCCGATATGGCCTGTGGGTTGCTAATGAAGGAACAGGATTCTCACGGTTGCCAGTTCCAGTCCTGCAGTTTCAGTGTCAAAGCTGACTGAATCCTGTGGCTCAGGATCTGGGTCATCTTCTATTATGACAGGGGTGCAGAACTTCTTTCAGCCCAAGGGCTAAATTCCATCTCAGAGAAGCTCTCAGGGACCACATTCCAGTGGTGGGCAGGGCCAAAGTCAAGAGGGGTGTGGCCAAAGGCAAATGGGCTGGAGCCAAGATACTAAAAAATACCAGCATATTTAATTTATTTATTTACAATATTTAGATACCGCCCCACATCAAAAGGTTTCAGGGCAGCGAAGAACAAAGATAAAAGAATAAAGCACCATATTAAAACAATTAAAACATTTTTAAATAAACAAATTCTGGACTTAATAAACCATGGCTGGTCACTCAAGGAACACCTCTCAAAATAACAATGACTTCAGGAGGCACCAAAAGCAACACAAAGTTGGCACCTGTCTGACCTCCAAAGGCAGGGAGTTCCACAGGAAGGGGGCCACCACACTGAAGGCTCTTTTCCTGTGGACTCCAGCCGGGCCATGGGTCCATGTGGAACCACCAGGGACATGCCCTCTGATGACCTCAGTGACCGGGCAGGTGGGTAAAAAAGAAGGCACTCTCTCAGGTATCCTGGTCCCAAGATGTTTAGGGCTTTGTACACTGGTACTAATACCTTAAACCTGGCCTGATAGCGAATAGGCAGTCAGTGCAGTTCCCTCAGCAAGGAGTTACATGCTGAAAAGGGGAAGCTCCTGACAACAGCCGAGCTGCTGCATTCTGCACTAGCTCCAGCGTCTGGACCAGCCTCAAGGGCAGCCCCACATCGAGCACATTGCAGTAATCCATTCTTGAGGTTATTAATGCCTGTGCCACATTTTAGCTTAAAGCTCTAACTGCCAGTAACTAAGACTTAGCTGAGGCATTTCGACCTTTTAGATTTGGGGGGGAAAACTGCACAAAAGCTGGGAAACCACCAAGCAATCAGTGGTTAGGGGAAAGGGGGTGGATGGCCTGGATAAAGGGTTACAACCAACTGGGGAACTCTGGAGGCCCAAATTGGGACCCCTGGAGGCCCAGATGTGGCCCGCAAGCCTGAGGCTCTGCACTCCTGCATTTTTAGCTCCATAAGATGATGAAGTTGGACATTTGCTGTGTCCCCAAACCAGCGAAGAGTACCATTCTCACTTTGGATGGAACACTCAGGAAGCTCAGAGCTTCTCCCCATCTCTTCCAAGGTGCCTCAATGTCCTCCGAAACCCTAGATGTCAGGGTGGAAACTGAGCCGATAGAACCCCAGAGCAGTTCTGATTCTGAGGAGGATCAGCAATCCATGGGAGAGGAGCCAGCTCATCCCTCACAGGCACAGCAGCTGACAGAGATTCCTCCTGCCGGCATTCCTGAGATAGATAGTGATCCTAGCAGTGAGAAAGTGCGGGAACGGGGCTTGCCAGACGCTCGACGCAGACGCAGGGAGCGACAAGCGATGGAGGGTGCGGAAAGGAGGCATAGTGCCTGTTTGGCGCGCAAGCAATGGCCGCTTCCCATGGACCAAGGGAAAGAGGGAGGATCTCTCCCTAGCCCATAAGTTCAGGGTCTTCAAGTGACTCTCTTTCAAACGGGGATCAGCTGCCTACTCAGAGCATAAGCTACTCTGCTGTTCCTTGCTTAGTCGTTGGTGGTTAGCATCTGAAAGAGTCATTAAGTTGTAAAAGGATTAAAGCCTTGAAAATAATCCTTTCGTCTGTGTCTTGAGTTGGCTATTGGAGTCTACTGAAAGAGGCCACTAGGGTGCTCCTGACACTAGGGTCAGCACTGTTCAAAGCCATCTCCATGATGGGGCAACAGCAAGCTGACTCAGATTATTGTGATCCAGAGCCTGCACTTATAATGGGATGTTTTCTGTGATTTTCTTCCAGGCATATCCAGCACATTGGATGGGATCCCAACAGCGGGTTTGATGTACGTAGCCACTGTGGTTCATCTGTGGCCTTGAAAGAGAGAGGCTGAATGTGGGGATGGGGCTCTGATGAGTGAGGTCTCTGACGGGTGTGAGATTAGACTTTCGAATTACTGCTGTCCAGGCAAACTCTGTGTTTATGTGAGAACTGCCTGTTTGTGGCCTGCCTGAGGGAAGTCATGAGGCCCTCGTAGCCAAGGTCTTTATGTGTATGCCAGTTTTAAGGTGTTGTCAGATGCAGTTCTTGAGCTGGTAAGTTCAGGTCAAGGCAAAAGCAAAGAGAAAGCAAGGCTGGTCTTTAGCTTAGCGGGAGTCTCCTAGTTATTCAAGTCCAGTGTGCAAGTCTGGACTGGAAGCATCTACTGGAATCAAGAGTTTCACCTGATCTTCTTTGGCCTATTGGCTGGTGTAGCTCGTCTCTGTCACTCCCTTGGCAAAAGTTGGGGGCGAGGGCACTAGGTGAATACCTAGGGCATCCTTCACCATCCTGATGCCCTCCAAATGGTTTGGACTGCATTTTCCAGCAGCCCCACCACATCTTTGCTCCAATGCACATACTCTTCTGAAGGTGCCTTGCCTTAATACAGGGATAGGCAACCTGGTGCCCTCCAGATGTTTTGGACTACAACTCTCTTAAGTCCCAGCCAGCATGGCCAATGTTCAGGGATTATGGGAATTGTCGTCCAAAACATCTGGAGGGCACCAGGTTCTTAAGAGAAGTGGCTGTCAGGGTTTCATTGCAGACATTTGCATGTAACATCAAGTTATCCCTTCAGTAGCCAGAAGGAGCCTGCATGGGACACAAAGTAGTCTTTAGAGCTCTATATTACTATTTTTTCCTTTCCATATGGCTAGCAAAATAAGCAGATCAAAACAACTGCGCTTAATTTATAGAACTGATCTGTGTTGGTTAGTGTGGATTACTGTGGCACAAAATGTATGGGGGGAGGGGCTGCCATGTTCCCGTAGCCCTGAATAGCATGGCTCTCCTGAGACAGTTCAGGTTTTAGGACTGGTTTGGCTACAACGAGAGTTCGAGGTGATGCTAGCTGCCTTGAGCACCATTTCCTGGTAGAAAAGTGGAGTATAAATCAAATGAGTCAGTACATAAATCAAATAGTAGCGTGAGCATGCCTGGGATCCCTGTATGGCAGAGGTTTGACCTCCATGACCGTCTTATCTGTTCCAGCCACACAGTTCTGTGCTGGGGAAGCCAGATTCTGTCGTGGTGTGATGACCATTGTTCAATGAGCAATTATCCCTGTGGAAGGCTGGCTCAGGAAGGCTGGCATGAAGCAACTATGGCAACACGCCATGTCTGTCTGTGTTTCTATTTCAGGTGAATAATTTAGACCCTGATTTGAAGACCTTCTTCTCCCAGGCGGGAATCAGTGATGATCAGCTGACTGATGTGGAGACATCAAAGATTATCTATGATTTCATTGAAGGCCAAGGAGGGCTGGAGGCTGTGAAGGAAGAGCTGAGACGACAGGGTGAGCTGCTGGAACAGGAGGGTTCCTCTAACCTCAGGTGTCTTTGGCCCCGTCTGCTCAGGTTGGACCAGTTAATGACTTGACACCCTGGTCCCTAGCTAGAACTGCACCAGCTATTGGAAAGTGCGCCCACATGGATTTTTGGTGTGTGGATGTGGATGTACTGATTTGGGTGATCGCTTCCGGAGGAATAGCTGCTGCAGCAAATACAACAAAGAGTCTTGTTGCACTTTAAAGACTAATCGATTTATGACGGGGTACATTTTGTGGAGTAATAGAGTCCACTTTATCAGATGCATGGAGTATTCTCCTCAGTCGGCAGTTATATATAATTTCACTTCATACAGCGTCAGACCAATGGCCCACCTGGCGCTGTCAGCCTTCAGTGGCAGACTGCTTCTTAGGGTGCAATCCTATGCATGTTTAGACAGAAGCAAGTCCTACAATTCCCAGCACGCCCCAGCCAGCCATGCTGGCTGGGACATTCTGGGAGTTGTAGGACTTGTTTCTGTCAAAACATGCATAGGATTTTGCACATAGGGTGCGTCCCGATGAGGCTTTTATTGCACCATTGCCCACCCTGTAAATTCATGGAAATTTAGGGGGTGGGTGGATTCCAGATGACATCATCTTCCATTCACAGCCTTCCTGTGTTTTCCCACTTTTTTTCTTACAGTGGAAAATCCATTAAGGAGAAAAAGATGGAATAGCTGCACAATGCCTTCTGATGGGTAGGGCTAGGATCCCTCCATCTGGAAGCACTCCAGGGCAGCCTTCCCCAACCTAGCACCCTCCAGATGTGTTGGACTACAACTCCCATGACATATTTGCAGGGTGCCAAGTTGGACAAGTTGTTGTGAATGGTCACTGTACTTACCCTGTATGCATTTTAAGCCGTACATAGCAGGGCCACAGACTGTACTTTTTGCATCATGGCCATTTCCTTTACCATTGTCTTGTCCATACTCAGCCAAGGAAAACACCTGATTATGTGGACTCTCCCCAACGGAGACGTATGCCATAACAAAACTGCTAATCTTTAAGAAGACATGGGACAAGAATCTTTGTTGTTTTTACTAACCTAAGTGTGATCCACACAAAAGGAAAGATACATCATAAGCTTTTTATAAAGTACTAATATATACAGATCATTATCCTTTAAAGCTGTCCTCGGGGATCTGAATGTTCTTACTTGTCTCTTTTCAGGTCCGAGTCATCCCCCACCCCCGCCTCCGAATCGTTCAGGGCCCCGCAGTGGCCCTCTCCCACCTGTCCCTGGCCCCCCACTTCCAGGTGGCCTTCCCATATCAAACAGAGGACCTGCCTTCTCCCCTCCACAGCCCTCTCAGGGACATTCCAGCCCTCGGTTTGGGCCAAATCGTCCTCCCCCACCCCCAGCTGGGCCAGTCCCCCCACCCCCTCCCCCCCCACCCCCTCCCCCACCTCCCTTCATGGGTTCTGCACCATGTCCCCCTCCCCCTCTCCCCTCTGGAGGGCCTAGTTCTCCAGTGGCTCAGCCTGCTGCTCCTGCCTCCACGGGGCGTGGTGCATTACTGGATCAGATACGCCAAGGAGTGCAACTCAACAAGGTGAGGCACATTGGGGAAACCCAGTGGACGGCTCATGCTTCATGTGTAGGGTGTGATTGTCATATATGTGACCAGGAAGGGATTCTTCCTCTCCCCCGCCCCCCGGGTCAATCTGGCTTTGCCTCCCTCTGTGGGTTTGGCTCACTGGAGGTAATTCATTAAGTATGTATTCATCGAGTGTGTGCGTACATGCGACAGCAGGGATTTAGCAATTTGCAACAGTGGAGGAAGGAGATATTGAATGAAGTAAATATGTCACAGAAATGTGTCCTCAGTGCTGGCTCCAGTTTTTTGAGAGGCCTTGGGCAAGGCACCATCTACGGGCCCTCCTCCCTCAGCGACTCTGCCTGCTCACCACCACTGTCAGCAGCTGCTGTCCCTGCTGCTCCTCTTCCTCATCATTGCTACCCCTCGCTTGCCTGACAGGCTGAGAGCCAGTGAGAGCTAGGCAGCGGCATCTCCTGCTCCTTCTTACCACCACGGTTGACTGAGCTGGAGCGAGAGGCAGCTGAACACCCAGTTTGCAGCAGTGAGGACTCCAGGCGGCTCTTGTCATTCAGCCCCTACTGAGGTGTGGGCTCTCAGCAGGTGCCCGACAATGCCTACCCTTGACACCAGTCCCGTGTGTTCTCATGACCTCTCATTTGAGTAAGGCACTCTTCCGCAGCCTGGCGCCAACACATCTGGGGGGCACCAGGTTGGGGAAGGCTGGACAAAGGCCTAGTTCCCATTCAGCCTGTATCACTTCAAATTGCGGGTGTGTGTGTGTGTGTGTCTCGGTTGGTGGTGGTGCTCACATAATGGAATACTCCTCAGGTGGAAGATTCCTACAGATAGAAACCTAGCCTGTTGGAGTAAAGCTAGCTAGACCGTCTCTGATGGCTATATTGGGGGAATGTTAATGTCTGGAATAGCATTCAATTGTATGAACCCCGCTCCAGTTTGAAGCGGTATAAGCAAGGCACAGGTTTACCATGTTCATGAGAACTCGGCCTAACACTGCCTATTACCACTCCGTCCACTGCGTTGTGCCAACTTGTTGTACTTACGTTTTGAGGATGAGTGGGGTGAGCAAAAACTGCTTCATGTGGTTGAAAGGTTAACTTAGTCAGGGTCCTAGAGTCCCTCAACATTGGGAGCCCAAATTACCCGACTTGATTACAGCCCCTCTATGCATTTCAGACACCTGATGCATTGGATTTGCCACCACCTGCGCAGAGCTCTGAAGGCCTGGTAGGGGCTCTTATGCATGTGATGCAGAAGAGGAGCAAGGTCATCCACTCCTCAGGTGAGTTTTGTTGCTCATCTCTGTATCGTACATCTCACCTCGAGGCTTGCATGCTTCCAGGCGACTTGTGCTCTCAAAAGTTCAGAGCTTTTGTGCTTATCGGGAAGTGCAAGAACAAAGCAAAGATCTGAGACAAAGCAAGCGGCATTTTGCAAGGGGCAGAATCTTGAGGCCTGTGCTGGTCCTGTGCCTGGTGTTGGTCAGGTAGAGACAAAGGGACCAGGGCAGACTGAAATCACTGCCAAGGGGAGTGGGGGTTGACTGTACATGGCATGCACATTCATCCCCCTTGGAAACCACTGTGCAGGTGCACTCTTGAAATGTCATCTTGTCTCCTCACACATTGTTGCCCTGTTCTTCTCTACCCACAGATGAAGATGAAGACAATGGAGATGAAGATGAGGATGATGAGTGGGATGACTGAGTCCAGAAAAATAGTGGCACAAAGCCTGACCCGCCTATCACCCTGTTGCCATGTGAATTGCTGTGGGCATTTAATCAGGGTGCTACTCTGTTGTCCTCCCCCCCTCCCCCTCCACACACACAATTTATGCAGACCTTTCTGGATTCCAACAGATGCAGGGGTAACTCTGCTTTAGGGTAGGCAACAGAGGGGTATTATTTTCCCATCCTCCTCTCCAGCATCACTTAGGCCTAAGTGTAATTCCTCTTCTCTTCCCTCACTTGTGCACCTGGATGCCTTTGACAGTCTTAGAAAGTGAGGCTGTAATCCTACCTCTTCCAAACCCTCAGTTTTGAGTTTTGACAATACCTCTTATAATCTCCTGCTCTAACTTTTTAACAGCCATATCATCTTTCACCCAACCCCCTCATCATCCTTTCTTTCCCTTAGCCATCTAATCACGTGTTGTTGTTTTTAAGCGGTTCCCCTTTTGAGGCCAACTTGCAGGTATGAAGATGATAGGAATGTAAGCAAAGCCTCTTTCTTATAAAATAACCTGTGCATTGTTAACTCACACTGAATCCTAGATGTCTGAATTCTTTGCACACCTTTCTAAAGAATGGTTTCTCTTGCTTTGGCATTGGGCGTGGGGGGAGGGGGCGCAACCTCTAAATTTTAAGACAAGTATACCTATTTATCTTCAAACATGGCAGAATGCTTTGATCGTAGTGTGACTGAGGGAGCAAAAAGCCACAGCTGATCACAATGGATCTAGTCTTTAACAAATTGCACTATCACAGAGTTATGTATTGAAAACGATAGCATTTCCAATGGCTTGAATTCTAAGCTGCTCTTCCATTCACACAAAAGGTATGTGTGATTTTTGACAACTCTTTCCTCAGACCCACACCATTCTCAATGGGCCCTCAACCTCCAGGAACAGATTTTTGGAGGGCACAGGAAGCTTTAGATTGAGGAAAGGGGAAAGCCTCGTTCCATGAACTCCGTTCTGTTCAAGGAAAGGAAACTTGGCTTGGATCCTAGTGTGCCTACCTGACAAAAAATAAAACAAAGCAAAAAATAAAAATAATTTGGAAGATCACAAAACAAATAAATAGCTATGCCACTTAATACTGTAGTAATTGGAAATTGTTCAAGCAACTAGCTCTACACAGAAATCCCGTTCCCCCCGCCCCGGTATTTTTGTACTCTGGATAAGGGTCTAGACAGCCGTCGTCACAAGTTCCTTTTCTTTGAGTCCCAGCACACATACAACCATAATCTTTCATGGTCAGAGACATGCCTCCTTTCTACTTCTGGCTCATTCTTAGGTTCATATTCGGAAGGTTCCTGGTGAGGCATTAAAGAAGCACGTATGGTGCAGTGTGGGGGGTGGGGTGAGTGTGCAAAGCTGCAGTGCTTTATGATGGTTTGGATCACTCAGTTTGTGATTGCAATTCACACACATAGCACACGTCGTCACAACACACCTGTGTACTTTCCCTCTGTGTGCACTTTGTTGCTTAGCGTCACTTTCCATGATGTTTAGAAATCTACACAGAATAGTAGAAGGTCCTGGAAACTGAACAGCACTAACGTGGAAGAGTGTTATATTCTAGAAGCATCTTGAACTCCAACAAAACCTTATTTGGACTGAGGGGAAAACACGCCCCCTAGGAACAAGACACCCCCACCCCAAATGCACAAATACAGCAGAGCTGTCTTAAGAATATCATATCAGATATGTTATGGCATTACTGCGTTATAACATTGACAACTTCACATGACTTGCCTGGAATGATTTCCTTCATCTTGAAAACATTGGTGAACACTCTATGGAGCAGTCTTCCCCAACCTGGTGCCCTCCAGTTGTTTTGAACTACAGCGCCCAGCATTCTTGACCATTGGCCATACTGGCTGGGGTTGAAGAGAACTGAAGTCCAAAACTTTCAGAGGGCACCAGTTTGGGGAAGGTGGCCCTAGAGAGAAGCAGTCGAGTCTGTGGGGAGTGTCCTTAGCAATGGGAAGAGAAATGGGTATGCTTGATCAGGGTTTAGAGTTCTAGAGGAACCTGCACTACTTCACATTGTTATCAGCCACGTTTTACAGCAGCTCACAATGCAACTTTTGCATGGCCTGAATTATGACTGCAGCAATGTTCTTCTGGAATTGCATATTTTTTCCTTGAAGTGCACATTTTGTGTATGGTTGCACATTGATAGAATCAGAGAATAGGTCCATAATTTCTGGTAGATCTGATGACTGAGCAGTGACAAGGCCTTGGGCACCATGTCTACCAAGTTAGGTAGATGTGACCTCTGATAAATTTGTACATCAGCTCTACTCCTTTATTGTTCCTCAGTGGGTAGACCTGCTGTCTGAACAATGCCTTTCCATCTTCAGTTCTTTCCCTAACTCTTTTCACCCCTATAATGGCCCTTGGGCCAATGGCCATTACAGGGGTGAAGGGCATGGTTAATATTGGGTAGGCATGAACTGCTCAGCAGGCTGTCCACTCCTAGACTCTGCTCTGTGGGCAACACACAATAGATTCAGATTCTTACAATAACCTTTGCAACAGGGTTTATTTCTACAACGAATAAGAAAACACTAACTTCTGAGGACCTACATGGCACACTGTCTCAGCTCCAAAGCCTGCACTACGAGAGAGATGGGGAGAGGGTCCATCTGAGCCTCCTGCAAGAGCTAAACATGGCAGGTTCTCTGAAAGCTATACACACACAAACAATCCTGTCTAATCCTTAATAAATTTCACTGCTGCTACAATGAACTTCATAGCTGCATCTACAGTTCTCTAAAACACCAACACAGCAGGAGTCTCGATAATGACACAGGACTACACTGCAGAGTTGTCTTACACTACACACATGCACGTCAGCTGCAAAATGGGAATAACAACATTGGGGCTACTTTGCAGGACTGGTGTAACCCACACTTTCTCAGCCACAGCCCTGCCTCCTGCAACATGGGTATAATAATGATGAACTTTATCTACACACATTGTCAGGGTAATTTTTTAAATGTTTATAAACTCAGGGGAAAAAATTGTTAACAAGACCGGGATTAGAAACATCATGAACTCCTGTCTTCACTGCTACCTTTTGGGTAGACACGCTACTGCCCAAACTCAGCTAACCTAAACTTTGGTATTTCTAAATTGCTTTTTATGAGGCTGCAACTACTTCCTAACAGGGAAGACCCCCCCAAAGGGCTTAACAGACCCGGAAGGGTTAACACACCCAGAGAGGGAGTGCATTAACCATTGCTATGACTTTCTTCATGGATAAAAACACCGAAAGGCAGGGGCAGGCTAATTTCTCACAACATTAATGAGCAGAATAGTGGTTGCACATTTTGCCTCACCTGTAGTTCTACAGGGGCTAGAGTCTTGCTTTTTATTCTTTAATGAAATCTGGAGATTATGACTCATTCAGAGATGGGAGGGCAACTGCACCCCTTTGCCCCTTCCTGCAGATACCCACGCTCCTGAGTACAGTGAAGCCACTACCTTATTTTTGGGTGGCCCCACTTCACTTCCAAACAAATAAACACTCAGCCGCCTGACTACACTACTAGAGGGAATGAGTATAGTTCCCCGAGCTGACTAGGCAGAGGGAATCATTGTTAAACAACATGTAGTATAGTCTAGATATGTCCAAATTCCCCACCTCCTGGGTCTCACTAGGGTAGTCAGATTGCAACCCTCCTGGATGCAAGCAGGACTTGTGTCCTGCGCCACAGTAGAGAGGGGCAGAACAGTGTGGAAGTGGGAAGCCACAACTATATCCTGTAGCTACAGGCCTGGTTCACTGGACTGCAACCTGGCAACTCTCATTCTTACTACTACTGGCTTTTCCTTTGCACTATAGTTGGAGGCAAAACTGAAGTACTTTGGCCACATAATGAGAAGACAGGACACCCTGGAGAAGATGCTGATGCTAGGGAAAGTGGAAAGCAAAAGGAAGAGGGGCCGACCAAGGGCAAGATGGATGGATGGATGATATTCAGGAGGTGACGGACTCAACCTTGGGGGAGCTGAGGGTGGCGACGGCCAACAGGAAGCTCTGGCGTGGGCTGGTCCATGAAGTCACAAAGAGTCGGAAGGGACTGAGTGAATAAACAACATAGTTGGAGGCATCAGTTGCACTTTTTAGGTTGTATGGAAATACATCTTTTAAAGCTAATCTATCAAAATCCTTTGAAGGGGCTTGCACCTCGGTCTCATAGAAGGCTCACTTACTACAAGGCTCCCATTTCCTTCTGTCACATGGTGGCAGGGCGGAACACTGACCCCATCCAGTTAATGCTTGATGAGTGCTAAGCAGCACATTCACACAATACACGAGAGTATGCAGCTCTTACACTGCATGCTAAAGATAACACCACAGCATTCCCTGTACTGCAGCTTGCAAAGAGTACATGGTAGAGGCAAATAAAGACACACAGGAACTGGGAAATGAGGATGGGGAGGTCAAGCAACTCAACAGAGGAATGGAGTAAGGTCACCAAGACCAGCCGACAACAGATCACTAGCAAAATGTTGAATGCAGAGAGTAGTTCAGTGTCAGGCATTTTATGTATGTGGCAATCATGAGGCCAACCTGGGAGGAGTCAATTGTCGTTTCAGAAAACTCTGAAGTGGTAGTGAAGGATGGTGAAATCAGACTGTACTGTTTTCTAAACCCTTTAGTTGCAATCTTATGCATAGCTATTGACCTCAGTGGGATGTACTGCTGAGGAAACATGCATGGGATTGCAATAGGTAGTTAAGCAACTGTGATGACCTCATTTTCTGGGTCCCAGTGCCTGATGTATCGTCTCCTGACCAAAAGCCATTGACGGTTATGGTTTGTCCTGTATTGATTTCCATAAATCCTATTTTCTAGAAGGCAGTATCTTCTAGAGCAGAGGTGGGGAATCTCTTTCAGCTTAAGGGCCAAATTCAATTTCAGAGGAGCTCTTGGGGGCCACATTCCAGCAGTGGGTGAGGTAAAAGGAAAAGTGGTGGTGTGGGAAATACAAAAAATACAAAATGTAGCAGCATATTTCAGCTTGAAGCGCTTCCTGCCAGTAACTAAGCCTTAGGAAAGGCATTTCGACCTTTCAGAAAGGGGAAAAACTGCACAAAAGTCAGGAAACAACCAAACAATCCGTGGTGCAGGGGAAAAGGGTGGGGCCATCTGGGAATGAAAAGAGAAGGAGAAAGAGATGGGGGGCGAGCGCCAAGGGGCTGTTTTGCTGGGCACTACTGTGCAAGAGTGAGAAAGGAAGAGGGCATCAGGGGTGAGTACAGGTTCCTTGCCAGCTGGCATGCCAAAGGCATGAGGAGAGGAGAAGAAGGAGGCTGAATTAGCTTGAAGACAGCACTCCCCCTCCCATCTTCCTCCTCCTCCTCTGTGATTTTTTGGTGTGGCTACTTTTGACTGTGTGTGTATGGTGGAGCAGAGCTCTGAATTGTTATTTTTAAGCCTTCCTTGCTCCACATCACTGAAGGTGTGCATTCTGTCAGCTGAGTAAAAAAATAACAACCAGAGTCAGCAGTTCATCTCTCCCACTTCTAATGCAATCCAGCCACTACAAAGCAACACGTGGCACAAACTTGCAGTACAAAGAGACACAACTATGATCATGTGACTTTTCACTCTTCTACTACTTCTCCTGCAATTAGGACGCTATGTACTTTTGTCTGGCACCCAATCATGTTATAAGCATGGTGGATACTGCGCTGTATTCATTAACAGGTGCCTCAATGGAAACGATTGCATTTTAAAGAAATACTGCCACAGTGCTAACCTACACATGGAAGGTGCTCCAGTGTAGATCTCCTCCTTGACAGATTTCTAAGTTTAACACCAGTGCCGGACACCTTTACTAGGGACTTCAATCTCATGTCCTTGGCTGATGCAGCATTTGGACAGAGGGTTCTGCAGGGCACCCTAGTTTCCTAAGGCACACTCTGAGGATATTGCTGCTTTTATACATCTCAGGTGTACAGACTGAAAGAGAAAGGGAAATGTATACTTATCATGAGCTCCCATTTTCCTAGGTGTCCAGAGGGCCGTCTGTCCATCTAGTCATGAGTGTTTGGCTGACCCACACTTGGACACATATAGGAGGGGTGGGTAGTCTCTCACAGGGACAGTCCGCATATGTCTTTAAAAGCTATAATTTTCTCTTCAAATTGGTGAACATGTTTTCCCTTTTGTCATATTCATGTTGATAATGCTGAGCAAGAGGACAAAGGTTTTCCTGTTCTTCCGGTCTGAGAAGGAGGGTGTGGAGTTCTTTAAACATTTTTTCTTCTTTAAATACATCAGAAGCAGGAAACTGATTCAAAGCTCTGAGACTCTAGAAAGAGCAGTTTGTGTTGTTGTTAAGCAGTACCACAGCAAAGTAATAAGAGACAGTTAGCGAGCAAAGGCTAAGAGAAGGCCTTTTAATTCTTAAGTGGGCCTTGAGGACTGATCTAAATGGCACACAAAGGATATTCCAGGAAGGCCAAAGAAGAGGCCTTTCATTAAATCTATGCAACAAAAAGACCTTGAACCCCCAGAATGCTGGGTATGAAAGAATATTTGTGATACCAGACCCCAAAGAAGCATGATCACGAGACATCAGTAAGGTGGGTTGAGCAGGTTAGGGTGGCTGGATCTACACTTACTGCCTTTTTTCGCTTCCAATGAGGTTTTACCGCCCGCCTTTCACACCATGCAGTAGCCGCCTCAAATTGGAACCGGAATTTCCCACTTCCGTGCTCCCGCTTTCAATACCCTAATATCCCGGTGTTTCCCCTTAATGTGCTCTGATTTTCCGCCTTCGTTACCGTATCCAGTCATAGTCCCCTCCCCCACCTGTCCATATGCGGCGGTGTTTGTATTTCCCTCCTGTCCAATCACAGCTCTCGATGGACCCATGTCTTCTTCCAGCTATCTAACACATAGCTTCCTCAGCAGCCCCCGTTTCCTCAGCAACAAGCAAAGGGCTAGATGTGCGCGTGCTTGTCTGATCTCAGAAGCTAAGCAGGGTTGGTCGAAGTTCACAACTTCGAATCTTCAATCTTCGAAGATCATGCCTCAATTAGAAAAAAAAAACATCGCAGAGAAGCCCCGATTCTGCGAGGATAACGCCTTAATTAAAACACGCACACATCTGGAGCGGGGGATAGGAGGGGGTAAAACTTAGTCTCATTTGAAGGGATACAACAACACCCTGCTCAATGCAGGAAGCCTGATTCCCAGGCGGTCTCCCATCCAACTACTGACCAGGGCCAACCCCGCTTAGCATCTGAGATCAGACAAGCACGCGCAGGAAAACAGCAGGAAAACAGCACAGCGCTCGAGTGTGAACTGAGCTTGCGCATTCAATGAAGCACTGCAATGGGGAAAATGGTTGAGTGTGAATAATCACGTTTTAATGTGAGAGTGTTTAACCTGACAGGACACCAAATTCATTGCGATGGTGGGCGCAATGTAGATCGGCCCGGTGAATTGATTTAAATCACCTAGAGAAAACATTGATTTACATCAAGTTTTCCACTTGTGCTTCTTCGCATATTTCTTAAACTATGGTGCAAATCTGATTACTAAAACATGTTAATTTACAACTCAGCACAGCATTTTACAAGGATGGAGGGTGTACTTTGTGTTAAGTTTTTAGGTAACTTAATTTGTAAGAATTTAGGGAATAGTACATAATATTATCTGTGGTGTGTCAAGCTCCAGATGCAGCAGCTATACATTAGGAATGGAAAGAACTAAATCACACACACAATCAAAATAGCACTTATTTTATTAAACAATCTTAAATATTACATAAAGTTTTCACATTGCAATTGCAGCAGTCTCCTGAGTTGCCAGCTAATGACTGCCTTGGGATGCAATCCTAGGAATTGCACCCTCCATACTTGCAAGCCCGCGAACATAGAGAGGCAGAGGGGATCTTCACCTTCCAATCCTCCCGCCCTGCATTTTTTGCTAGACAGGCTTTTTTGCTTGTCCAGCTGGGGTGCATCGGAGAGGGAGGAAAGAAGCCTGGAGAGGCCTCAAGATAACTCATATCCTAGCTTCTGAACTCTCCTTCCCACCCCGCCCACCAAAATACCCCCTGCTCTGAGGTGGAGTTCCTGACCTCGGAAAGCAGTTGGCATGGTTCTTTCTGCACCAGCTGCAGGGGGGTGGGGTGGGGGTTAGAGCACTGATTCCCCACTCTGAGGTTGCTACTGCTATGAAAAGTTGGCTTATCAACTGAAAGAACTCTGGTTCAAGGTGTCTGACCAATGATTTCCACCAAATTCAGGGGAGTGACTTTGTTCAAAACATCATCTGTAAAAATGTAATGTTTAAATGGTTCCCCTCCGGGCCTGAAATGTATTATGACTGGCATAACAGAGGAGTGCTTTTGAGATGCCCATGCCATGGCAACATCATCATCTTCAGACATTAGACATCTACCTTTTTTTCCCTGAGGTTAGGAAAATGAGGTAGAATTAACGCTTGTTCCATCCTCTTCTTTATTGCATGCAGTTTAACTTTCTGGTTAGGTATTTCTTTCTTCAATGTTTCTTGAAGTGCCTTTCAAATTTCAACAGCATCAGCTATGTAGCAACAGTGTCTCTGAAGTTTGTCTAAGGCTATGGATGAGAGCGGAGGACAGGAAGGCCTGGCGTGCTATGGTCCATGGGGTCACGAAGAGTCGGACACGACTTAACGACTGAACAACAACAACAACAACAAAATACTGAGCATATCCTCTACGTTCCTCTCTAAACCAATCTTAGATATTTTGAATGATATGTCTCCATCTATTTTATCACGGTTTTCTTCACAACTTTTTATAAGAATGGGCCAGTTCTTAATAAATTGTTCAAAACAATCAACCACAGGGTTCCATTGAACATCTTGAGGGAGAATTAGTTTGGATCCTCCAGCTCTCTTCAGCAGCGAAATTATTGTTATAGAAATATTTTGTGACTTCAGCAACTCTTTATTTTATTCCTGAAGTAAAGTCCTTGGCTAAAAGATGCACTAAATGGGCACCACAGCCATACGTTATTAAGGAGGTTCCTTCAGTTTCTTCTTCTAAGTATCTTCTCATCTTTGCTACATTTGCATCATTGTCTGTGACAAAACTCTACATGCGACACTTGAATTTTTGTTGTTTATTACAGCTTTCACTGCCATTTGTTTTAAATATTCTGCTGTGTGTGCATTTCCCAATGTATCTATTGTAGGGATGTACGAATCACTTACCTGTTCCGGTCAGGGCATCCGCTGGTGGGGGGGGAGGCGCTCTGTCCCTCCCCCCAGGAATCCTTGACAGCCGTCTCTGCTCCGCAGGGATTCCACAGAGCCGTCGGCTGGCTCTGCAAGCAGCCGAACATCTGGCTGCTGGCTAGCAGGGACACAAACGGCAGCTGCCGTAGCCGCCTCCGTTTGCATCCCTGTATTCAGCCGTGCATCCCTGTATTCAGACGTGATATCACGTCTGGGTTAAAAAACAAAAACAAAATGTGTACGCAAATGGCGGTGGCTATGGCCGCCGCCATGTGCGTTCCTTATTTTTGGCCGCCTTAGTCTACGTAAATATTTACGCAGCGGGTGCTATTTGCGTTCCCCTTTATTTTCACCGTCTTAGTCTATGTAAATATTTACGTAGACTAAGACGGCCAAAAATAAGGAACGCAAATTGCATACGCGTTTTGTTTTTTTTAAACCCAGACATGATAGGCTACGTAAGTCTTTACGTAGCCTATCACATCTATGTAAAAAAAATAAAAAGACAAGACTGCAAATGGCAGCGGCGGCAGCTGGTTGGAAGACCAGCCACCGCCGCCGAAGCTGCTGCTGGAGCCACCGCCGCCCGGAACATCAGCCCCAGGTAAGTCTCATCCTGGGGGGGATCCGCGGGGGGCAGAGGGGTGGCAGGCCGTTCCACCATGGATTTCGGGGGGCCAAATGCACTGGCATTCGGCCTCACCGAGATCCGTGGTAGAATTCTCTAACATCCCTAATCTATTGTTTCTGAAAGATATGCAACCCTATCTTCTGTTGTCACACAGGCACTGGATCATTGTGTACTTTGCTCCACCCATCAAGGCTTAAACTGGTAAATTTCACTTCAGTATTTCTTGCACACTGTTCAAGTTCCTTCTCACACACTGAATCTAGCAACCTTCCGCCAATTTCTGCTCTACCAGGTGGACTCATCCATATCAATGAAGTGTTTATTGTTAACAATGCAAAAAGGAGAATTTGTGGCACAAATGAATCAAGCAGCTTTTTCACCTATGGTGTCCTGCTGGCATTTGCTGGTCCTTACTACAAACCTATCCATGGTGGTGGTTTTCCTGGATTATTGCAATCTTTGGCTTGCAACTGATACTTTAGTTGCAGAACTGTTGATAAAAGTACCAACAGATGATGATTATTCTGAAGTTGTTGCAGATAGACAGTCAAAGTCTCTTGTGCTTAAGCAAATGTTTTTAAGTATTAGTAGTCAGACTCATTCTTCTCAATTCTTCTTATTCTATTATTCTATTCTATTATCAGGTTAACAGCAGATCTGATTCCAAATTACCAAAAAAGCTAAGAATGATTTTTGCAGTAAGTCCCATTGAAATCACTCGGGATAATCCAACTCAGTGTTAGTCTCAACCAAACCCATTAGTCACAACCAAGCCCACTGAAATCAATGGGCTTAGTTGTGGCTAACACTGAGTTGGATTGTCCCAACCGGACCTTGTTTTTTTGAGAAAACAAGTGTAAAATGGGGTTGCCAAGGGAAGCTGAGTTATGCTGAAGTAAAAGAGGGAACAGATTTATGGCATAACCATTATGGTCTGCCATGATGTTCTAGAATAAGAGGTATGTATTGTGTTATATCCCCGTCATGGATCACTGCCTTGTTGTGGCGAAGGGGCTTCCGTAACTCAGTGAAGCCATAAGCTATGCCGTGCAGGGCCACCCAAGACAGACAGGTCATGGCAGAGAGTTCTGACAAAATGTGGTCCACTGGAGAAGGAAATGGCAACCCACTCCAGTATTCTTGCCAAGGAAACCCCATGGAACGTATCACAAGGCTAAAAGAGATGACGCCGGAAGATGAGCCCCTCAGGTCGGAAAGTGTCCAATATACTATTGGGGAAGAGCAGAGGGTATTTCCAAGTAGCACCAGAAAGAGTGAAGCGGCTGGGCCAAAGCCGAAAGGACACTCAGCTGTGGATGTGTCTGGTGATGAAAAGAAAATCCGATGCTGTAAAGAACAATATTGTTTAGGAAACTGGAATGTAAGATCAATGAATCAAGGTAAGCTGGAGGTGGTCAAACATGAGATGGCAACACTGAACATCGACATCTTGGGAATCAGCAAACTAAAATGGACAAGCATGGGCGAATTTAATTCAGGTGACCATCATATCTACTACTGTGGGCAAGAATCCCTTAGAAAAAATGGAGTAGCACTCATAGTCAACGAAAGGGACTATGAGAAAGAGATCTCAAGAGAACGTTTTGTGCAAAGACGGGCATAATAAAGGTCCAAGAAGGCAGGGACCTAACAGAAGCAGATGAGATTAAGAAGAGGTGGAAAGAATACACAGAAGAACTATACAGGAAAGATCTGAATGTCCCTGATAGCCATGATAGTGTGCTCACTGAACTTGAGCCGGACATCCTCGAGGGTGAAGTCAAGTGGGCCTTAGGAAGCATTACTAACAACAAAGCTAGTGGAGATGACAGTATTCCAGCTGAGCTATTTAAGATCCTAAAAGATGATGCTGTTAAAGTGCTGTACTAAATATGCCAACATATTTGGAACACTCAACAGTGGCCACAAGACTGGAAAAGGTCAGTTTACATTCCAGTTCCAAAGAAGGGCAATGCCAAAGAGTGTTCAAACTACCGTACAATTGCGCTCATTTCACATGCCAGCAAGGTTATGCTCAAAATCCTACAAGCTAGGCTTCAGCTTCAGCAGTATGTGAACCGAGAACTACCGGAAGTACAAGCTGGGTTTCAAAGAGGCAGAGGAACTAGAGATCAAATCGCCAACATTCTCTGGATCATGGAGAAAGCAAGAGAATTCCAGAAAAATGTCTCTTTCTGCTTCATTGACTACGCTAAAGCCTTTGATTGTGTGGATCACAACAAACTCTGGCAAATCCTTAAAGAGATGGGAGTACCAGACCACCTTACCTGTCTCCTGAGAAACCTGTACAAGGGTCAAGAAGCAACAGTAAGAACCAGACATGGAACAACCGAGTGGTTCAAAATTGGGAAAGGAGTACGACAAGGCTGTATATTGTCACCCTGCTTATTTAACTTATATGCAGAGTACATCATGAGAAACGCCGGGTTGGATGAATCACAGATTAAGATTGCTGGGAGAATTATCAACCACCTCAGATACGCAGACGATACCACCCTAATGGCAGAAAGCGAAGAGGACCTAAGAGCCTCTTGTTGAGGGTGAAAGAGGAGAGTGCAAAAGCTGGTTTGAAACTCAACATTAAAAAAACTAAGATCATGGCATCTGGCCCTATCACTTCCTGGCATATGGAAGGGGAAGAAATGGAAGCAGTGACAGATTTTATTTTCTTGGGCTCCAAGATCACCACAGACGGTGACTGTAGCCATGAAATTAAAAGACGCTTGCTCCTTGGGAGGAAAGCTATGGCAAACCTAGACAGCATAGTAAGAAGCAGAGACATCACCTTGCCGACAAAGGTCCGTCTAATCAAAGCTATGGTTTTCCCAGTAGTAATGTATGGCTGTGAGAGCTGGACAGTAAGGAAGGCTGAGCGCAGAAGAATTGATGCTTTTGAACTGTGGTGCTGGAGAAGACTCTTACGAGTCCCCTGGACTGCAAGGAGGTCAAATCAGTCCATCCTAAAGGAAATCAACCCTTAGGGCTCATTGGAAGGACAGATACTGAAGCTGAAGCTCAAATATTTTGGCCACCTAATGCGAAGAGAAAACTCACTGGAAAAGACCCTGATGCTGGGAAAGATCGAATGCAAAAGGAGAAGGGGACAGCAGAGGATGAGATGGCTAGATAGCATCACCGATGCAATGAATATGAACTTGAGCACACTCGGGGAGAGAGTGGAGGACAGGAAGGCCTGGTGTGCTATGGTCCATGGGGTCACGAAGAGTCAGACACGACTTAACGACTGAACAACAATTGTGTTATATAAAATAGGAAATGACATCCAGTGGCAACTGACAACTCTAGTTTTCTCTTACTGCATCCTTCAGTACTGTAGTCTTGGGTGATGGATTCTAATCTAGGTATCTAAGTGAACAGGCCATAAGGATTAGTTTAGCTTAACTTTTTTCTCTATTAACATCCAACATAATAAACAGCTTGGGAATTTACTTGTTAAATCACACTAATGCTAAAAGGTATATAGAGTTTTGGAAAATGACGGACTGCAAAGTAAATTATTTAATTAATAACCAGTTTATCCAAATTGTTTTTCAGGCATATTCACATCTTCATCCACATCATTTATTCCCAATAAGCAGTTTTCATTATGATGTTTCATTCTTGCAACTAGGCCTTGCATTTCCTTCTGCTTATACTTCACATGTTTTCCCTTTTTGTCCAGGGAAGGAACTTCTTCGAAATATTCCCAGATAGGGTTTCTTTTACACCCAGAAGCCACGGCAATTCTTGTGTGGGGGAATACAGGAATTTGAAGTTGTATCTGTACTATGATGTGTTCCTCTTTTTCTTTGCTGTCTACTCTGCCCCTGTGAAGGGATTCTGATGGCCAGCAGACATCCTTTTAGTCCCCAGTCTAGAAGCGAGCGCCTCCTCCTATCAGGATGCTCCTTCTCTCTTCTCCTTCAGCTGGGCTTCTCTCTTACACTTCCAAGGAAAAAACCTGTTCCCTCCGAAATAACATCTCTGTCTTGATTAGTCGCAAGCTCTGTGTTTTCATTGGTCCACTTTTTACCCAGTGACCTCTCTAAAGCCCATCATCATTGGCTGCCTAAAATTGTTATAGGGTGAGTTGTGCAAATTACCTCAGAATCAGGCGCCTTCACCAGAGGATTAATGTTCCTCAGATGATTGACAGTTTCCCCCAACGATGTATCAGGTTTCATACATTCAACTATAAACAAACCCTTTCAATCAACAAACTTAAACTTATGTATACCAACATAATATGAACTCTCCACAGCATCCAACCATCTTTTCCTTTCATAGGCATAGCCCTGCTCTTCCGCCACATAAGCATAGAACAACAACAATCCTATCTAGCTTGTGTCTTTGCGCATGTGACCTTTAGTCAGAGAAACAGAAACAAAAAGTCCTGGACTTTCAAGAAGCAAGAGCTGGTAGTTAGGCTGAACAGAGGCGTTTTCATGAGATGCATGAAAAACTGGAATGAATGCTCATGTTTGATAGGCAGATAATTTCATGTGTGAGTGTGACAGAGCTGCTAATTCTTTTTTATGAGACTGCAGATGTGGGTCTCTCCAGCAAAGGAGATCGTTACCTTGTCATGGTGCTGGAGCTTGAGCACCTCAATGACGCCATGAGCTAAACCGTGAAGGGACACCCAAAACGGGAAGGTCATGGCAGAGAGGTCAGACTAAATACGATCCCTGGGGAAGATAATGGCAACCCACCCCAGTATTCTTGCCGTGAAAACTAAATGGATCAGTAGAACCAGAGATATGTCGGTATACCACTGGAAGATGGGACTCCCAGGTCGGAAGATGGTCAAAATGCTACTGGGGAGGAACAGAGGATAAGTTCAACTAGCCAAGATGTGATGACGCAGCTAGCTCAAAGCCGAAAGGATGGCTAGCGGCCGACGGTGCTGGTGGTGAACAACAAATCCAATGTTCTAAAGATCAACACACCATAGGAACCTGGAATGTAAGATCTATGAGCCAGGGCAAATTGGATGTGGTTATTGGGGAGATGTCAAGATTAAATATAGACATTTTGGGTGTCAGTGAACTGAAATGGACTGGAATGGGCCACTTCACATCAGATGACCACCTGATCTACTACTGTGGACAAGAGGACCACAGAAGAAATGGAGTAGCCTTCATAATTAATAATAAAGTGGCTAAAGCAGTGCTTGGATACAATCCAAAAAATGATAGAATGATTCAATTCCAATTCAGGGTAAGCCATTTAACATCACAGTGATCCAAATATACACCCCAACCACTGATGCTGAAGAAGCAGAAGTAGATCAATTCTATGAGGATATGCAGCACCTACTGGATAATACGCCAAAAAGGGACATTATTTTCATTACAGGAGACTGGAATGCTAAGGTGGGTAGTCAAATGACACCTGGAATTACAGACAAGCATGGTCTGGGAGAACAAAGTGAAGTGGGACATAGGCTGATAGAATTTTGCCAAGACAACTCACTGTGCATAACAAACACTCTCTTCCAACAGCCTAAAAGATGACTTTATACATGGACTTCACCAGATGGTCGACACCGAAATCAGATTGACTACATCCTTTGTAGCCAAAGGTGGCGGACATCTATGCAGTTGGTAAAAACAAGAACTGGAGCTGATTGTAGTTCAGATCATGAACTTCTTATTGCACAATTTAGAATCAGACTAAAGAGAATAGGGAAGACCCATAGATCAGTTAGATATGAGCTCACTAATATTCCTAATGAATATGCAGTGGAGGTGAAGAATAGATTTAAGGGACTAGATTTAGTAGATAGGGTCCCAGAAGAACTATGGACAGAAGTTTGCAACATTGTTCAGGAGGCGGCAACAAAAAAAGTCCCAAAGAAAAAGAAAACCAAGAAGGCAAGATGGTTGTCTGCTGAGACACTGGAAGTAGCCCAAGAAAGAAGGAAAGCAAAAGGCAACAGTGATAGGGGGAGATATGCCCAATTAAATGCAAAATTTCAGAGGCTAGCCAGAAGAGATAAGGAATTATTTTTAAACAAGCAATGCGTGGAAGTGGAAGAAGATAATAGAATAGGAAGGACAAGAGACCTCTTCCAGAAAATTAGAAACATTGGAGGTAAATTCCAGGCAAAAATAGGTATGATCAAAACACGATGGCAAGGACCTAACAGAAGCAGAAGAGATCAAGAAAAGGTGGCAAGAATATACGGAAGATCTGTATAGGAAGGATAATAATATCGGGGATAAATTTGACAGTGTGGTCAGTGAGTTAGAGCCAGACATCCTGAAGAGTGAGGTTGAATGGGCCTTAAGAAGCATTGCTAATAACAAGGCAGCAGGAGACGACGGTATCCCAGCTGAACTGTTTAAAATCTTGCAAGATGATGCTGTCAAAGTGATGCATGCCATATGCCAGCAAATTTGGAAAACACAAGAATGGCCAACAGATTGGAAAAAATCAACTTATATCTCCATACCAAAAAAGGGAAACACTAAAGAATGTTCAAACTATCAAACAGTGGCACTTATTTCACATGCGAGTAATGTCTTGCAAGGTAAACTCCAGCAGTTAATGGAACGAGAATTGCCAGATGTACAAGCTGGGTTTAGAAAAGGCAGAGGAACTAGAGACCAAATTGCCAATATCCGCTGGATAATGGAGAAAGCCAGGGAGTTTCAGAAAAACATCTACTTCTGTTTTATTGACTATTCTAAAGCCTTTGACTGTGTGGATCATAACAAATTGTGGCAAGTTCTTGGTGGGATGGGGATACCAAGTCATCTTGTCTGCCTCCTGAGGAATCTGTATAACGACCAAGTAGCAACCGTAAGAACAGACCGTGGAACAATGGACTGGTTTAAGATTGGGAAAGGAGTACGGCAGGGTTGTATACTCTCACCCTACCTATTCAACCTGTACGCAGAACACATCATGCGACATGCTGGGCTTGATGAATCCAAGGCTGGAGTTAAAATTGCTGGAAGAAACATGAACAGTCTCAGATATGCAGATGATACCACTTTGATGGCTGAAAGCGAGGAGGAGCTGAGGAATCTTATGACGAACGTGAAAGAAGAAAGTACAAAAGCTGGGTTGCAATTAAACCTCAAAAAAAACAAGATTATGGCAACCAGCTTGACTGATAACTGGCAAATAGAGGGAGAAAACGTGGAGGCAGTGACAGACTTTGTCTTTCTAGGCGCAAAGATTACTGCAGACGCTGACTGCAGCCAGGAAATCAGAAGACGTTTACTTCTTGGGAGGAGAACAATGACAAATCTTGATAAAATAGTTAATTATTATTATTATTAAATTTATTAATCGCCCATCTGGCTGGTCACCCAGCCACTCTGGGCAATGTACAACATACAATAAAACAGTTTAAAACAATAAAATTCTACAATAAAAACATTTTCTAAAATACCCTAACCCACCCCAAATGCCTGCCTGAACAACCACGTTTTTAATGCACGATGGAAGCTCATTAAAGAGGGGGCATGACGGAGTTCCCTAGGGAAGGAGTTCCACAGAGTGGGGGCCACCACAGAAAAGGCCCTCTCCCTCGTCCCCACCAGTCTAGCTGTCCTGGCTGATGGGACAGAGAGAAGGCCATCCGAGGCTGATCTTGTTAAGTGGCCTGTCTGGTGCTGCTGGAGACGCTCCTTAAGATAGGCTGGGCCGGAACCATATAGGGTTTTAAAGGTCAAAACCAGCACCTTGAATTTGGCCCGGAAAACAACTGGTAACCAGTGCAACTCCTTCAGCACTGGAGTGATGTGATGTCGCCAGCGGCTGCCTTTAATCAGGCGAGCCGCCGCGTTCTGTACCAGCTGCAGTTTCCGAACCATCTTCAAGGGTAACCCCACGTAGAGCGCATTAAAAGGTAAAGGTAAAGGTGTCCCCAACCAGTCGTGTCCGACTCTAGGGTGTGGTGCTCATCCCCGTTTCTAAGCCGAAGAGCCAGCGCTGTCCGAAGATGCTTCCGTGGTCATGTGGCCGGCATGACTGAACACCGAGGTGCACGGAACGCTGTTACCTTTCCCGCCGAGGCGGTACCTATTTATCTACTTGCAATTTCTTGCTTTCGAACTGCTAGGTTGGCAGAAGCTGGGACTGAAGACGGGAGCTCACTCCGTCACGCAGCACTTGGGTTTCGAACTGCTGACCTGCTGACTTTCCAGTCTGCAGTTTAGCGTCTTAACCACTAAGCCACCGCGGCCCTAGTCTAAACGAGAGGAGACTAGGGCATGTACTACCGATGGGAGAAGATGGTCGGGAAGGAAGGGGCGCAGCCGCCGTATCAGATGGAGTTGATACAGCGCTGTCCGGCTCACAGCTGACACCTGAGCCTCCATGGACAGCTGGGAGTCCAAAAGGACCCCCAGGCTGCAGACCTGGTCTTTCAAGGGTAGCCGTATCCCATTCAACACCTGGTCAACATCCCCCAACCTCCTCTTGTCTCCCACCAAAAGTACCTCGGTCTTGTCAGGGTTCAGCTTCAGCTTATTCCTCCCCATCCAGCCACTCACCGTCTCCAGACATTTGGACAGGGATTCTACAGCCAACCTTGGTGAAGATTTGAATGAGAGGTAGAGCTGTGTGTCATCCGCATATTGATGACACTGCACCCCAAACCTCCTGATGATAGCCCCCAGCGGCTTCACATAGATGTTAAATAGCATCGGGGAGAGGATGGAACCCTGTGGCACCCCACAAGTAAGTGGTCACAGGTCCGAAACCTCCTCTCCCAGTGCTACCCTCTGGTACCTGCCGGAGAGGAAGGACTGGAACCACCGCAATACGGTGTCTCCAATGCCCAACCCCTCCAGGCGGTCCAGGAGGATACTGTGGTCAACAGTATCAAAAGCCGCTGAGAGGCTGAGGAGAACAAGGAAGGAGCATTCACCCCTATCCACAGCCCTCCTCATATCATCTGCCAAGGCGACCAAGGCCATTTCTGTCCCATGCCCAAGCCTGAAGCCTGACTGAAATGGGTCTAGATAATCAGTTTCTTCCAAGTGTGACTTCAATGCACCGCCACCACTCACTCAATCACCTTGCCCAAAAATGGCAGATTTGAGACTGGGCGAAAGTTGTTCAAAACTTGAGGATCCAAGGAGGGCTTCTTTAAGAGCAGTCTTATCACTGCCTCCTTGAGGGCTGATGGCATCACTCCCTCCTCAAGGGAGGCGTTCACCACCGCCCTGATCCCCTCACCCAGTCTCTCTCTGCAGCCCATAATGAGCCAAGATGGGCAAGGATCGAGTAAGCAGGTGGTCGGCCGTACAGATGAAAACACCTTGTCCACTTCATCAGGAGGAAGAAGCTGGAACCGATCCCACCAAACCGGTTTGCCACAGGCCGCCTCTTGCTCACTAACTGTATCCACAGCGTGCAGAGTAACACACCTAATCTGATCAATTTTATCTGCAAAGTGCCTTGCCAAGGCCTCACAGGAGGCCTTAGAATGCTCCAGTGGTTCTGGAGCCACAGGACCGACCAGGCTCCGGACCACTTGGAACAGCCTCCTGGGACAGCACTCTGCAGACGCGATAGAGGCAGCATAATATTCCTTTTTTGCTGTCTTCACCGCCACGTGATAAGCTGAAGATACAGCTCTAGCCCGTGTCTGATCATCTTTGGAGTGAGACTTCCGCCACCGGCACTCTAGCCGTCTCACCTCCTGTTTCAGAGCTCGTAACCACGGATTGAACCATGGTGCAGTCCGAGCCCTGTTCAGGGGGAGAGGGCGTTTCGGAGCCACCTGATCTAATGCCCCAGTGATTGTGGCATTCCAGCCACCCACCAGGGTCTCGACCGAGTGGCCGTTGGTGTGCCCCAGAGAATCCCCAAGCAAATTCAGGAATCCATTTGGATCCATAAGACGCCTGAGGCGGACCATTTTAATGGGTCCTCCACCCCTGCGGAGGGGTTGTGGAACCGAGAAGTCCAACGTCACCAGATAGTGATCTGACCATGACAAGGGGGTGGTGGATATACCCCCGACTTCCAGATCACTCCCCACTTCTCTAGAAACAAACACAAGGTCTAGTGCATGACCGGCTACATGGGTGGGCCCAGTTAGAATATGGTGCAGCTCCCAGGAGGCCATGGTCTCCATGAAGTCCCGAGGTGCTTCTGTGAGGGTGGCCTCCAAATGTATGTTGAAGTCCCCCAACACCAATAAGTTAGGGGACTGTACACGCACATCAGAGACCACCTCAAGCACCTCGGCCAGGGAGTCAGTCATGCAGCGGGGTGGACAGTACACGAGCAGAATCCCCAGACTGCCCTTCGGGCCCAACCTCCAGTACATGCACTCAGCAACCTTGGTCTCCTGGAGAGGGGGTCTTGTGAAGACCAAGGACTCTCGGTAGATAACAGCCACTCCCCCTCCCCGATCCCCAGCCCTCGGCTGCTGTGCATACGAAAATCCAGCTGGACACATGGCTGCAAGGGTTGGAGCAGCAGCCTCGGCCAGCCAAGTCTCCGTAATACATGCCAGGTCTGCACCCTCATCCAAGATCATGTCATTGATGAGGGAGGTTTTCTGGGTAACAGACCTGGCATTGCAGAGCAGCAAACGAAGGCCAGAAGATGGGGTCACGCCTCCCCCAACCATCCTTTGGCTCTGGACAGGCCTGGAGCAGGGGACAGATATTACACATCTCTCCCTTGTTCCCCTTACCTGGCATGGCCTGCCCCTAGCACTCCGCCAGCGCCTGCCGCCCAGCCTCGGTATGTTCTGGCCCCCAACACTCCCCGCACTGCCTCCATCAGGTGGACACATGCCCCCTCGCTCCCGCCTATCAGGAGAGCAGAGCAGAGACGTCACACTGACGCACACAGAGACGTCACACTGACAACAAAGGTCCGCATAGTTCAAGCAATGGTATTCCCCGTAGTAACCTATGGCTGCGAGAGCTGGACCATAAGGAAGGCTGAGCGAAGGAAGATAGATGCTTTTGAACTGTGGTGTTGGAGGAAAATTCTGAGAGTGCCTTGGATTGCAAGAAGATCAAACCAGTCCCTACTCCAGGAAAGCCAGACTGCTCACTTGAGGGAATGATATTAAAGGAAAAACTGAAGTACTTTGGCCACATCATGAGAAGACAGGATACCCTGGAGAAGATGCTGATGCTAGAGAAAGTGGAAGGCAAAAGGAAGAGGGGCCGACCAAGCGCAAGATGGATGGATGATATTCTGGAGGTGACAGATTCAACCATGGGGGAGCTGGGGGTGGCGACGGCTGACAGGAAGCTCTGGTGTGGGCTGGTCCATGAAGTCATGAAGAGTCGGAAGCGACTGAACTAATAAACAACAACAGATGTGGGTCTAGCAAGTTTGTGATTAGATTTAATCGTAACTGTTGTTTCTGTAAAAAAAAAATAGAAGTTTCTATTTTGATGACTTAAAAAAAATCGAAATAAATCCAACTTAAATTTAACAAATCCAATTTAAATGAAAAAAAAATCTGATTTAAATTTTTTTTTTATCCACCCTGAGCAGGACACATATGGTTGACATGATTCTTGATAGTATATAGCTAAAAGGAAATTGTTTGCTCACTTGTTAAGCCAACCAGTGTGTGTGTGTGTGTGTGTGTGTGTGTAGTTTAGATGACTTCATACATGGATAATATGTCTTGAAGAGAAGAAGAGAAAAGGAGACTTGAAAATATATGTAGGGGGCTTCTGGTTGGACAGCTCATATTGCTACCAGTCAAAAGGCAGCTTTTCCCTATCCCTCCTTAAAAGATTTTTTTTCTGGTAAGCAAAAAGGTGAAAGAAGCAGTGGGAAAGCATGAGAGGGTTACAAATCGTCATCTGGACTCTGAATTCCAGAAATGGGGCAGGACGATTGCCGAATAAAAGCCCCATCTGGAAGAGCTATAGAGTCAAGGCCAATTCCCCAGGAAAGATGCTTTCACAGAGTACCCTCACAGATTCAAAAAGAGATAATAGAATTTATTAATGAAAACTGTTTGTACTGCAGAAGTAAAGGATTGAGGCTGAAGGAGGAAGCAGACAGTTGCTCCATAACAGTGTTGATATGGCTATGAACTAGAGTTGCCTATCCCATCACAGTGTCATAAGTATGAGATCTGTTCCATTCCTATGAGGGAAGGAGAAGAAACACCATCACCATCAGGAAAAAACAGATCTTCTACCAGATGCGACCAGCAAAAAGAGCAGCAGTCAGTGCAGTAAGTGAAATCTAAGCAATCCACCATTGAAAATCCATGGAAGCCAAGGCACCTGAGGTCTGGTTTCTGGTTCCATTCTATTGACAGTAGAGTGGAACCAGACAGTGTTAAGACAGCTAGGCAGGTACATATGCAGGATAGACACCAATAAGATAGTCAGGCAGGTGCACCTTGTCCACAAGCATGTGTAAGTACACATAGTCTCTGACAATCAATGCTAAGTTGTCTGCTGAGACAACTATACATCATATAGGTGTTGTCTGATGCAGTTTAGACAGACTGGTTCCTCAGCCCCAACTGGAATGATGCTAATGCATGAGGAACAATTTGGAGCGCCAACCTATTGATGTACACTTAGATAGGGTGTAATTCCTATTGAAATGAAAGAAGAGTACTGCATTCACCAGTCCCATAGGGGAACATTCATGTAGACAGGCATTTACAAAGACAGTGAACTGGGTTAAAAAAAATCTGTGTAGAGGTTTGCTGCTAGAGTCTTCTTGAAGGCAAACCAAAAAGAGGCTTGGGTGAATAAGGAACTTACAGCCAACAACTCTGAAATAGTATGCAGACAGTCCAGACTCCACAGTGCAACATAAGAGGTGGCTCCACAACTGGTTGCAACTTTAAAGTGAGCATGGGATCGCTACCCCAGAGAGGGTGCTTATTGGCCAAGAGGACAGCTTCCTAAGGCAGATGTTCATAGGACTCTGTTGCATGTTCATGTCCTATGTGAGTTAATCCATAGTAATCTGAAATTGCTTACCTGGATTTAGAATTAAACCTTTTTTAAAAAAGTTGGGGTGGATCCACTACATGGCAGGCAGTCCGTCTGAGAGTAGAAGAGAGCTAATGGTATTGTGGAGAAAAAACCCCTCCTAGGTAGATACCATGGAGCATTTGAAATGGCCCTGGGGTGTAAACTGAGGATTGTCTTTGAAATGCCAGGTGATATGTTGACCAGATCCTTATCAGATGCGAGAAAAGGCTTCATTTCTTCCATCTGAGAAAACATGCTCCGGATTGCTCTGCTCATGTCTAGAACCTGCCATCTTCCACAAAGGCAAAATACAGCCAGAGATTAAACGGGAACCGTCGGTATTAAGTAGGGACCGTCGGGGATATGGAAAATAGTCAGATTCGGGCCATGTTTTATATATCTTCTTCATTTTGCTCCTAGTGTGATGGGAAGTCAAGGACAAGAGGAAGTTATGCTTTCACCTGCTAACACCATCACTTTCACGTTTACTGGCAAGTAAGTTCAACTGTACGCCTGTATCTCGCGGATTTCATGTTTTCCTTTTTGGCCCCACGGTTTGCAACTGATTTCTGGCGTGATTTCACAGGTTGCTGTGCAGACAGCAAACTTCCTAGCATTACTCCTCAGCAAGCAGGCTTGTCATAATTACAGCCTTAAGAGTGCCGGCAAACGACGGCGACGAAGGCTTCGCGCCGAGTTGCGCTCGGGCACGGACGTGCTGCGGGACGATGCAAATAGGGCCAGGGAGGAGGCCCTCGAAGTCGCTGGGTGGGACCTAGGAAAGCTCCGGAACTTCTCATTGGGCTGGGCGCACATTACTCACGGGCGAGGCGCAATAGAAGAGACCTGGAGAGCGCCATCGGACACTCCGGCTCCGCCCCCAACCCCCGCTCCCTTCCCCGTGAGATGAAAACTTTCTGGCGGCCTCAGTGGCTGGAGGGAAATAAAAAAAAGCGCAAGATGGCGGAAAATTTAAAAGGTGAGTGAAAACGGCACGAGCGCGCCGGACCCGCAGCGCGAGGCGGGCGTGGAGGCGGCGGCGGCGGCGGCGGCGCGCGCGAGGGCCCGCGGCCGAGAGCCGGTCGGTGTCGCGAGGGCGAGAGAGCCAATTAGCGCCCGCCGCCGCGTTCTTAGCGGCGCGAGGCGGAGGCGGCAGTCCGCGACGACCGTTACGGGGCGGAGAGGGGAGCGCGCGAGCCGGCGTACGTGGCGTGGTCGTGGGCTGCCGCGCGCCGAAAGCGGGAAAGGAGTGGCGCGGGGCGGGGAGAGAGAACGGGGGCCTGAAGTGTGGGGAATGCGCATGGGTATAAATAACTTGCGGGGCGAAAGGGGCTCCCCCCCCCGATAACAACATTTTCACCTTTTGCCTGCAGTGACTGTTTAATTGTTTCTCTGCTAATGCCTCTTTCGTTGGCAAAGAAGGCTCCCTTTCCCCCTCGCTCAGTCTCCTCGTCACCCTTCTGCTAGCAGCCTCTCCTTTTGCTGGGCCCTTGTGCGCTTTCACCATGTGCTCACCTCTTCCATCCCTGGAAAAGCCATGTCACGTTTAACGCTCCCCCGCCGCCCTTTGGAAAATCCCTCGCTTTTAGGGGCGACTTCCAAAAGGCTGACTTATGACATTACTCACAGGATGATCTTCCTGAGGCCATTACTGCTGCTCAGACCCTTGGTCTGTCAGATTCTCGATTTAGCCCATGGAGGAACCATCCCAGCCACGTATTTGTTTAATTAAAGCATATTTACCCCGTTCTTGGTCAAAAAGGAGTCCTGAATGGTTTACAGAACAAAAAATAATGGTGTACAATCTAACAGTGTAGATTTTGGTGGAGCTCGGATGGCAGCTGTGATCTAGAGCAGTGTGGACAAAAAGATCTCCAGATGTTTTGGACTTCAACTCCCAGCATTCCTGACCATTGGCCATGGTGTTAGGAACTTCTGGGAGTTGAAGTCCAGAACATCTGGAGATCTACCTTCTGGCCACTCCTGATCTAGAGGAAGTAGAAATGCAGATGCTGAAGATGACCAGCTCTAATTTGGGTTAAATTATTATGAATGTATGATCTCAAAGGTCCACATTAAATGTTGACATCTGTCTGTCGCAGAACTGAAAGAGACTGTGGGCTTTACACCACCTGGAGATGACCTAGAGATGTCTAGGTAGTTACTCTAGTTTTCTTAATAGTCACAGTGATTGTTATACTTGTATACGCCAATTTTTTAGTGGGACAATAAAACTCATGTAGATGTTTAAACTACCTTTATTCCCCTAAGTCATCCTTCCTGATTGCTCAGCCCACAAATTTGGTTTTGCAATTCCAGTAATCAGTTATTAGCATTTTTTCTGAAATATATGAAATTTATATAAGTCCTACAGCTCCCAGCGTTCCCCAGCCAGCCCTGCATTGGATTGTGCCTTTAATCTGGGCTAATTTGTCAGTGGGGCATCTCAGCATAAGGGGAGGTGGCTGAATTAAATGTCTGTCATGTTGCTTCAGTGTGTTGATGTTAAACTTTCCTCCAAAGTAGAATAATAAAAGTTCGTAATAGCTCAGTCTACCAGTTAATTATTGAAAATGCAGTGGTCATTGCCCTTACAGTTAATTTCTGTTGCATCTGATTTTATAGCCTGCAGGAGCTCAAGGGTTTGGGGCAGGTGATAATATGATAATCAAAAATCATAATGACCCTCTCACTTCTCACTTCCATGCATTTGGTGCTAACCTAGTGCTGTCAGCTTTATAGCCTTGAAAAGAATGAGGATTCTGCAGATGAAAGGCAATATATTTGAGCAAACTAGTTTGCTGCTAAAGTTCTTAGGTACCAATACTATGTCCCCTAGACAGTGTCTGTGGGACATAGGATATTTCGGATTCCTGGATCCGAGGTCAGAAACAGGGCTCCGATCTCAGAGCCAGGAAACCATATTTCCCTCCGCCTTGTAGCTGGCATGGAGAGAACCACGCCAGCTACCTCTCCATGCTTGCAAAATGGAGCACGGAGATGGGGAAAAGGGGGTGTGTCAGTGGGAGGGGAGGAGACTAGAGGCGCAGGGCTGCTCCTTCCCTCCCCCTCCCCCAAGCCTCCACTAGATGGGTGAAAATGCCCATCTAGCTAAAATGCAGAGTGGGAGGTGCAACATGCCTCCCGTTCTGCATTGAATACACATAAGCCTCTGAGTTCTGAGGCTTACAAGTACCCAGGGCAGATCGGATAGGATTATGCGCTTAATTACGGGTACATATAGGATTTCATTACCCAAACTCCAGATTCCTTTAGGCTAGAATGCAGCAAAAGAAATCTACTGGACTTATATTAACATATGAAGCTGCCTTAGACTGAGTCCATTGGTCCATCTAGCTCAGTATTCCTGACTGGCAGTGGTTCTCCAAGGTCTCAGGCAGCCTGACCTGCAGATACCAGGTCTTGAACCTGGGACCTTCTGCATGTAAAGCAGGTGTTCTGCCACAGAACCATGTTCCTCCCAGGATATTGTTAATTTATCTGTGAACACTAGGAAGAAGTACTTGGGTCCAATAACTAATGTGGGAGGTACACTGAGGTCCTTTCTGCTTGTCTTCCTGGCACAACTGCCACTTAGCCCCTAGTTTCTTGTATTCCAACAGCCAAGCAATCTGCCTGGGATGGTGGGAGAAAAGCCCTTTTATTGGTGTGTTTCGACAGCTACTTTCCCTTGCTTTCCCTAATTAATTCTCCTTCCTTTAAGGGTGCAGTCCTATCATTTGCACCCTTGGTGACTGAAAGCCCCCAAACTCAGAGGCATCTGATCATCCCGTGTAGGGCTGGAGGAGCAATGGAGGTGATCTTTGCCTCCCTGTCCTCCTGCCCTACAGATTTCACTAGACAGGGTTTTTAGCCTGTCTAGCGAGGGTGCTTCGGAGGGGGAGGGAAGGAGGCTGGAGGAGGTTCAGGATAAATCATATCCTCGCCTCTCCAGTCTCCTTCCCTCCCACTGGAATGCCCCCTTTCTTCCTCTTCCTCTTTAGTCACTTTTCTGACCTTGGAGGGCAGCTGGCACGGTTCTTTCTGTGCCAGTTAGGAGGGGGCAGGGAAGGAGGGTCGAGTTGGATCTCCAGCTTCCTCTTCTGAGGCTGGAGTGCTATCTTCAACCTCAGAAGGAGGAATCTGAACAATCCTATGGTCCCTGAGACGCTCATGCAAGGGCCATAGGATTGCTTTCTCCTTACTATGTCATGCTTTTACTTTCAATTTGTAAAGCTAAGGGTAAGGCCTTTGTTATTTTTAAGTTTTGTAAAGTGCCTAGAAATTTTAGGTGCTTTATAAATAACTAGCAAACAGACTGCTTTGCACAGATTTTAACAGCCCTTAGTTTGTTAGACCAAAGCCTTCAAGCAAGGTTACACTGCTGTGAGAGTTGGACATATTGTGCCTCCCTGTCTAAGTGAAGGCATGCCCACTGCTGTGGTGTATCTCTAGAGTTCCCTGAGGGAGGGGTCTGCCCACTCCATTTCCCTGAAGAGGGGCTCTCTACACTGGTGTGTGTGTGTGTGTGTAGCTGTATAACTCTTCCCTTGGACTATGCCCCATTACCTGGCTTCAGACTGTTATTAACTGCAAAGCTATGTGCTGGTTAGGGACATCTGCAACCTAGTGACCTAAGTTGATACTGCAGGCTTCAAACACAGACACTTAAATTAATTAAACTAATATGTTGTAAAAACCAAATAACCCTGCAGTGCACACTTCTAGGGTCTCTTTAGTATGTTTGCCAAGTTTCAGGTGTCTAGGTTTCACAGTTTTGGAGCTATGGTGCTGACAGACAGACAGAAAGACACACATCCTCCTTTATTATTATAGATAATCATAATGACTGCAAATGGGCCACCAATAAATTGAAGCTGGAGACTGAAAGGAGGTTTTAAAATGTTAGAATAGAGAGTAATTTCCCTGGAAGAGTATTTTTGGTCCTCTGTTTATAAAATGGGGAAGTAATCCTCTTCCCTAGAACCTGAACTGGTTAGAAAAGCTGATAAGCTAAGAATAATACTTTACTTGGGACATGAAATTGGTCATAGTATCATAGAAGTATGTTACTTGGACTTCTAAGGTTAGAAGTCATGCCTGATACGTATCATAGAGACCTGGCTGAGGGAAGAGGGGGTCTTACCCAGCTCGGTCCACCAGGTTATTCTGTGGAACAGCTGGCTAGGGTTGGGGGAGGTGGAGTGATAGTAGTTTATAAGAATTATATCTCACTGACCAGCTGCTCCATCCAGTAGTCTGCTTATCTGAATGCATCCTGCTGTGGTTGGGTAGCCATGATAGTGTAGAGATTCTGTTTCTGTACCATCCACCCTACTGCTCTACTATCTCCCTTCCTGAGCTAGCTGGGGTGATATCAGGGTTGGTGCTGGGTGGCCCCAGGCTTCTTGTTCTGGGGGATATCAATGTTCACCCTGAGGTTGCTCAGTCAGGAGAGGCTTAGGATTTCATGTCTGCCATAGCAAGCATGGACCTGTCTCAGCTGGTGTCTGGTCCTGTGCATGAAGCATGTTTTGATGGAGCTGGTGCTTTGCAGGTGTGGAGTTATGTGTGACTCCGTTCTCATGGACAGATCACTATCTAGATAGCTTTGGATTGGCAAAAGCTAGTCTGCAAGGGTAGAGGGCCAGTTAAAATGGTAGATGTCTGATGGATCTGAATGGTTTCCTGAATGCTCTTGAGGAATTTCCTGCCTCGTTTCTGGAGTGCTGTTGAAGCCCTGGCTGATCTGTGGAATACAGAAATGACCCAGGCTGTTGACAACTATCTTTCCTAAGCTCTCTCTGTCCTGGTAGAGCCAGGTCAACTCCCTGGTTTAACAGGGAGTTGAGAGCAATGAAACAGCAGCATATAGCACCATTGGAGAAAAAATTGGGATGAATCTGACTGATCACAGGTGAAAAACCATTTAAAGACCTATACCGTGGTGGTGAGAACAACGAAGAAAACTTCTCTACCACTACCGCATCCACACAGAATAGTCCACCAGTGCTTTTCCATAGCGTGTGAGGCCTTCTTTGCCAGGATGCTGGAGCAGGGGAGCCAGAGAAGTTGGTGGCTCTCTGTGAAAAAAAAAAGTGCTGTGCTTTGCACATAAAGTTACTCAGATTCACCTTGACATGGACTCCAATATTGGGGCAGGTCAGATTGATGTAACCTTGGCAACTGCTTGTCCAGTTGTTTTAGATTCTTTTCAGCTTGTTGATCTCAAGGATTTGGACAGGTTATCTGGAGCAGTGAGGACTACCACCTGTGTATACAACCCTTTCCCTTCTTGGCTGATTAAATTAGTCATGGTGGGACTGATGCTGTGGTTAAGGAAAGTGATTGATGCCTCTTTGTCAGAGCAGGTTGTTCCCTCTTGTTTAAAAGAAGCAGTAATAGGACCTTTTTAAAATAAACCTTCCCCTGGACCCAGGATATTTGTCTAACTATAGGCCGGTCTCAAATGTACCATTCTTAGCTAAGGTGACTGAGAAGGTGGCGTGTTGCAATTATACCAGTTATCTGGATCAGGGGTGGGCAATTTGTGGCCCTCCAGATGTTTTGGTCTACACTGCCATTGTTCCTCATGATTGGCTATGCTGGCTAGGGCTGATGGGAGTTGTAGGCCAAAACATCTAGAGGGCCACAAGATGCCCACCCCTGATCTGGACCCATTTCAATTGGGCTTTTGGCTGGGATATGGGACTAAGACTGCCTTGGTCACCTTGGTGGATGATCTACAGTGGGAACTGGATGGGGGAGCGTGACCCATCCTGGATCTCTCGGTGGCTTTTGATACCATTAACCATGGTATCCTTCTGGACTGTCTGGTGGGGCTGGGCCTTGTGGGTGCTGTTTTGCAGCAGTTCCAGTCCTTCTCTTGGGCCATGTCGAGAAGGTAGTGCTGTGGGATTACTGTTTGACTCCATGGCGG
This sequence comes from Heloderma suspectum, assembly GCF_057233095.1. Taxonomy (NCBI): domain Eukaryota; kingdom Metazoa; phylum Chordata; class Lepidosauria; order Squamata; family Helodermatidae; genus Heloderma; species Heloderma suspectum. The sequence continues at coordinate 174,508,262 of NC_139459.1, forward strand.
TTCACCTTTGGCAGGAGTAGGCAATCTTTTGGGGCCATGGACACATTTGGCAATTTGATAAACTCCTGGGCACCACCACAAAATGGCTGCCATGGGAGGCATGGCAAAGGACAAGTAACTTGCCCAACAAATTGAGTACGAAGCAGAGGCGGTGTTTGAGCCCTAACACACTAGACCACTCCTTTGAACTCACAGTTTTGAGGACCAACAGAAACCTATTTTGTAGCAATCCCAGCTGCTGGTAAGATGGGCACCGCGTTGCCAGCCCCTGGCCTATGGTGTACCATAGGGTTTTATCTTGTCCCCCATGTTTACATAAAACCACTGAGAGAGGTCATTTAGAGCTTTGGAATAAGGTGCCACCAATATGGTGATGACATCCAGCTATATTGCTCTTTGTTAACTAACTCTAAGGAAACCATGGAAACCTTTGAACATTGCCTGAGTTTGATAATGGATGGGATGAGGGTGAATGAGCTGGTGTTAAACCCAGACAAGACAGAGATGTTGTTGGTCAGTAGAAAGCCTGACTCAGGGATTGGGATCCAACCTGTTCTGGAAGGGGTTGCGCTCCCCCTGAAGGATCAGGGCCATAGCTTGGGAATCCTCCTTGATCCGATACTGTCCCTGGATCGTCAGGTGGTAGCAATGGCAAGGAATGCATTTTTACAATTATACTAGGTGTGCCAGCCTTCCTAAGTCAGTTTGACTTGACAACAATTATCCATGCCTTGGTTACATCACACTTAGACTACTTCAATGCACTTTACTTGGGGCTACTCCTGAAGAGTGTCCAGAAGCTTCCATTGGTGCAAAATGCACTGTCTGTCACCACAATACCACCAAGACCATGAAGCCTAGACACCTGAAACTAAGCATGCATACCAAGGGGACCCTAGGGGAGATGTCAAAGATGTCATCATGAATACTAATTATACAACTTCTAATTATATTCTATGAATATGTTAACAACAGTTTATGGAAATGGGAGATAACCTGATCAGTCCCATTGCGCACTGCAGGTGGTGTACAGAAGACCATTCTCCCTCCCTCCCTCGGCCTAGCCTCTCTCTAAGTGCAAACATAGAGAAAGTCAACCAATAGAGAATTTGGGGAGATGGAGTAGATCTGAACAAGGAGGAGGAGTCTGGATATAAATGCGACGGATAGGGGAGGGGAATAGAAAGTGAAACCAAAAGTGAACAGAACATATTCGCGCAGTCCTGACTCCTGGGGAAACTTGCTGTATGTATCCTCCACAAAAATCCATGTGCATGTTTTGTTAGTGTTGTTTGTTGAAGAAGAAAACTAACCAGAAGAATAAACAAACTTATTTTGTTGTTGTTCAGTCGTGTCTGACTCTTCGTGACCCCATGGACCATAGCATGCCAGGCCTTCCTGTCCTGCGCTCTCTCCCGGAGCGTGCTCAAGTTCATATTCATTGCATCCATGATGCTATCTAGCCATCTCATCCTCTGCCGTCCCCTTCTCCTTTTGCCTTCAGTCTTTCCCAGCATCAGGGTCTTTTCCAGGGAGTTTTCTCTTCGCATTAGGTGGCCAAAATATTGGAGCTTCAGCTTCATTATCTGTCCTTCCAATGAGCACTCAGGGTTGATTTCCTTTAGGATGGACTGATTTGACCTCCTTGCAGTCCAGGGCACTCGTAAGAATCTTCTCCAGCACCACAGTTCGAAGGCATCAATTCTTCGGCGCTCAGCCTTCCTTATAGTCCAGCTCTCACAGCCATACATTACTACTGGGAAAACCATAGCTTTGATTAGACGGACCTTTGTCGGCAAGGTGATGTCTCTGCTTCTTACTATGCTGTCTAGGTTGGCCATAGCTTTCCTCCCAAGGAGCAAGCGTCTTTTAATTTCATGGCTACAGTCACCGTCTGCGGTGATCTTGGAGCCCAAGAAAGTAAAATCTGTCACTGCTTCCATTTCTTCCCCTTCTATATGCCAGGAAGTGATGGGGCCAGATGCCATGATCTTCATTTTTTTAATGTTGAGTTTCAAACCAGCTTTTGCACTCTCCTCTTTCACCCTCAACAAGAGGCTCTTTAGATCCTCTTCACTTTCTGCCATTAGGGTGGTATCGTCTGCATATCGGAGGTTGTTGATAATTCTCCCAGCAATCTTAATTCCGACCTCTGATTCATCCAACCCAGCATTTCTCATGATGTACTCTGCATATAAGTTAAATAAGCAGGGTGACAATATGCAGCCTTGTTGTACTCCTTTCCCAATTTTGAACCAATCGGTTGTTCCATGTCTGGTTCTGACTGTTGCTTCTTGACCCTCGTACAGGTTTCTCAGGAGACAGGTAAGGTGGTCTGATACTCCCATCACTTTCAGAATTTGCCACAGTTTGTTGTGATCCACACAATCAAAGGCTTTAGCGTAGTCAATGAAGCAGAAATAGACGTTTTTCTGGAATTCTCTTGCTTTCTCCATGATGCAGCGAATGTTGGCGATTTGATCTCTAGTTCCTCTGCCTTTTCTAAACCCAGCTTGTACTTCCGGTAGTTCTCGGTTCACATACTGCTGAAGCCTAGCTTGTAGGATTTTGAGCATCACCTTGCTGGCATGTGAAATGAGCGCAATTGTGCGGTAGTTTGAACACTCTTTGGCATTGCCCTTCTTTGGAATTGGAATGTAAACTGACCTTTTCCAGTCTTGTGGCCACTGTTGAGTGTTCCAGATTTGTTGGCATATTGAATGCAGCACTTTAACAGCATCATCTTTTAGGATTTTAAATAGCTCGGCTGGAATACTGTCATCTCCGCTAGCTTTGTTGTTACTAATGCTTCCTAAGGCCCACTTGACTTCACTCTCTAGGATGTCCGGCTCAAGTTCAGTGACCGCACTATCATGGCTATCAGGGACATTCAGATCTTTCCTGTATAGTTCTTCTGTGTATTCTTTCCACCTCTTCTTAATCTCATCTGCTTCTGTTAGGTCCCTGCCTTCTTTGTCCTTTATCATGCCCGTCTTTGCACAAAACGTTCCCTTGAGATCTCCAATTTTCTTGAAGAGATCTCTAGTCTTTCCCATTCTATTGTTTTCCTCGATTTCTTTGCATTGTTCATTTAAGGAGGCCTTCTTGTCTCTCCTTGCTATTCTCTGGAACTCTGCATTCAGTTGGGTATATCTTCCCCTTTCTCCCTTGCTTTTCGCTTCCCTTCTTTCGTGAGCTACTTGTAAAGCCTCATCAGACAGCCACTTTGCTTTCTTGCATTTCTTTTTCTTTGGGATGGATTGAGTTGCTGCCTCCTGAACAATGTTATGGACCTCCATCCATAGTTCCTCAGGCACTCTGTCTATCAGGTCTAATCCCTGAAATCTATTCCTCACCTCCACTGTATATTCATCAGGGATATGATTTAGGTCATACCTGAACGGTTTAGTGGTTTTCCCGAAGTTCTTCAATTTAAGCCGAAATTTTGCAAGAAGCAGCTCATGATCTGAGCCACAGTCAGCTCCAGGTCTTGTTTTTACTGACTGTATGGAGCTTCTCCATCTTTGGCTGCAAAGGACATAATCAATCTGATTTCGATATTGACCATCTGGTGACGTCCATGTGTAGAGTCGCCTCTTGTGCTGTTGGAAAAGAGTGTTTGCTATGATCAGCATGTTCTCTTGGCAAAACTCTATTAGCTTTTGTCCTGCTTCATTTTGTACACCAAGGCCATGCCTGCCTGTTATCCCGGTGATTTCTTGACTTCCTACTTTAGCATTCCAATCCCCTATGATGAAGAGGACATCTTTTTTTGGTGTGAGTTCTAGAAGGTGTTGTAGGTCTTCATAGAACCGATCAACCTCAGCTTCTTCGGCATCAGTGGTTGGGGCATAGACTTGAATTACTGTGATGTTGAATGGTTTGCCTTGGATTCGTACTGAGATCATTCTATCATTTTTAAGATTGTACCCCAGTACTGCTTTTCCCACCCTTTTGTTGACTATGAGTGCTACTCCATTTCTTCTAAGGGATTCTTGCCCACAATAGTAGATATGATGGTCACCTGAATTAAATTCGCCCATGCCTGTCCATTTTAGTTCGCTGATTCCCAAGATGTCGATGTTCAATCTTGCCATCTCATGTTTGACCACCTCCAGCTTACCTTGATTCATTGATCTGACATTCCAGGTTCCTAAACAATATTGTTCTTTACAGCATCGGATTTTCTTTTCACCACCAGACACATCCACAGCTGAGTGTCCTTTCGGCTTTGGCCCAGCCGCTTCACTCTTTCTGGCGCTACTTGGAAATACCCTCTGCTCTTCCCCAGTAGAATATTGGACACCTTCCGACCTGAGGGGCTCATCTTCCGGCATCATATCTTTTAGCCTTGTGACACGTTCCATGGGGTTTTCTTGGCAAGAATACTGGAGTGGGTTGCCATTTCCTTCTCCAGTGGATCACATTTTGTCAGAACTCTCTGCCATGACCTGTCCGTCTTGGGTGGCCCTGCACGGCATAGCTTATGGCTTCACTGAGTTACGCAAGCCCCTTCGCCACAACAAGGCAGTGATCCATGAAGGGGAACAATCTTATTACTACAGTTTAAAAGCCTGTTTGGTGGTGGTGACAAAAATACCATGATTAATTGAACAGTTGAAGCTGGTTCTTCTCCTGAATGACCTCACAAGTTAATTCTGCTTTATTACTAAAATGACCATATTATCATTCCTTTTTTTAATGAAAATTAATCTGAAAACAATTCAGAATAATTGCTTAGTGTGCACCTACCTTCTAATGAAACCTACATCTCTGAATATGTATTAAGGTTAAATTGAACAATAATGTACTTCTACTAAAAATGATGGTTAAGTAGAATCTTCTTCACTAGTGATTTAAACTGTGATTTAACTCATTAAAATTGAGTCCTTCAGAGAAGCAATTGAAATCATGATTGAAATCAATTTGATTTAAATCAAATCAACCCTGACTCAGACAGAGCATGTCCAAATCTGACAGCTGTTTAAGTTCACTTGCAGCCTTTGCTGTATCAACATAAGGTCTATTCCCGCCTGTACAAAGCTGGGTCCATTCGCTAATAAAAAAAAAAAAATGAATAAACAATTGGGGTTTAAGGAGATGGGACTGAGAACAAGAATTATGACAAGAATGTGAAAGTGAAACACTGGCATTGTCCATGTTAGGCTCAGGGTTCTGAGACTTCCCTTTCTCTAATGACTAGATAAGATTCTTGGCAGGGCCAGCCAGAGAACCTATTACTGCTTTTGTTGTTAAGGCAAAAGGTATATTTCGTCTAACAGTGCACATCTGCCCTTATCACCTGTAGCCTGCTCTGTTTGTTGCAAGTCATCTTGGTCCCAGCTCCAGGATCTGTGCCGTTTGGAGAAGGTGTGCTGCCCGACCTTGGGCATTACCAGAAAAAACCTCTGTGATTTTGAAGTGGAGTATCTGTGTGACTACAAGAAAGTTCGGGTGAGTTTCTCAGGCTTCCTACAGCTTTAGTATTACCTCCTCTAATGCAACCTTGCATTGGTCTCTCCAGCTTTCAGTTGAGCGAGGTCATGTACTGAGATTTTTATTAGCGGACAGCTCCCCCCTCTTTCTGCTTTAGATCCATTACTTTTACCCAGGCTTTGCTTAATCAGATAATCTCCCTTTCTTTGGATGGAGGTCCACAGTTGCCACAGAATCGATGCTCTTAGAAGCTGTTGATGCTGAGTTGCTAAAATCCATGTGGGATTCCTGGGTTCTATCCTTGGTTTTCTGTTTTAGTAGACTGGAGGAGAATGGATTACTGGGAGATGTCACTTTCTGGGGTCTGTTTTTTGTTCTGGGGCGGGAATTGTAATGTTTCAGGCTGACACTATGCATGGTTACCTTTTACTCAGGATGAGGAATACTACCTGGTGAAGTGGCGGGGCTACCCTGATTCAGAGAACACCTGGGAGCCCAGAAAGAACCTGCGCTGTATCAGTATACTCAAACAGTTCCACCGGGACCTAGAGCAGGCACTGATCCGGCGAGGATGCAAGCTCAGAAAGAATATGCGCTTGCTTGACCAAGGCATCTCCAACTACCTAGTGCAGAAGGCCAAACAGCGACGGGCTTTGCGGCATTGGGAGTATGAGCTCAATGCCAAGCGCAACCACAAAGGATGCATTGTGGTAGAGAATGAGGTGGACTTGGATGGGCCTCCCCGGGACTTTGTCTACATTAATGAGTACAAGGTTGGGGAGGGCATCACTCTTAACCAGGTGGCTGTGGGCTGCGAATGCTTGGACTGCCTGTCAGAAGCAGCCGGGGGTTGTTGTCCCGGTGCCTCACACCATAAATTTGCCTATAATGAGCTGGGCCAAGTGAAGATCAAGGCAGGCATGCCTATCTATGAGTGCAATTCTCGCTGCAGCTGTGGGATTGACTGCCCCAACCGTGTGGTGCAGAAGGGCATTCGTTATGACCTCTGCATTTTCCGGACAGATAATGGGCGTGGCTGGGGTGTGCGCACACTGGAGAAGATCCGCAAGAACAGCTTTGTCATGGAATATGTGGGAGAGGTAGGATGAGCAGGTGTGAGGTGGATGTTGAGTTGTGCAGAAGGAAAGAAAAATGAAAGCTGGGTTGACCTGTTCCAAACTATAAGACGGGTAGGCAACCTGGTGCCCTTCAGATGTTTTGGACTATAACTTCGACAAGCCTTGGCCATATTGGCTGAGTTATTGGAATTGTAGTCCAAAACATCTGGTGGGCACCGCACTGCCTACCCCTGCATATAAGAGGTGAAGTAGTAATGTCATGCATGTATGTGACATGTGCCAGCAGTGAGATTCAAGTAGAATTTGTCTTCAGGCTCATAGAAGAGGCAGAGACAGTTGATGTTAAAGACCTAAACATTTAGGCTGCAATCCTATAGCTACTTACATGGGAGTAAGCCCCATTGAACTCAATAGGTCTTCTTTCAGTGCAGATATATATAGGATTGCATTTTATTTATTTAGTGGATTTGTATCCTGCTTTTCAACCTAAGTCCTCAAAGCAGCTCACAGCATTATTGAAATGCAATGAATACATTAAACACCATACACTTAAAAAAACAATTACGAATAATGGGATTCAACAACAAACATTTTAACCAAGGGTAGAATCCAGTGCTGCACTACCATTAATGTAAAAAGCTGGAAAACCTGTCATACCTGTAAGCACTATTGGTGCAGCACTAGACATTGTTTATGCTGGCCTGATGTTATTCACATTAGCGTTAGTGCAGAGTCAGAAACTGCCCCAGTAATCTTTGTAACATGTTACTACAAACTAACAAAATATGAGACTATAAACAGCTGAAGAGTCTTTTTATATCCTTTTGTCTTTTGCTCTGCTCTAACTAACTTCTAAGTTTAATTTTCTAAATCCCACTGATTCTGGTTGACTGTAATAGATGCTAACTGCTTGGTATTCTCCTATCATTCACAAACGGCTCCTCACCTGCACTGTAAAGGGTTAGGCAGTACGTATACACACACAAGACAGGGATAGGAGTTTGATATATGCCAGTTAATGTGAACATAACGAAATAGACTAGCATGTTGCATGAGACAGAGTCCAATCTAGGATAGAGTCTGGATATAAACTTACATGTTCATATAAGGCCAGTTGAGGTTTGATTTGATTATGGGCAAGTGGGACATTACTTAAGATACCTGGGTGAGCAGGAGCTGTGGGACTGATGCATCCATTGAGATCTGAAACATGGCAAAAATTCTCCTGAGAACTTTGTTGTGAGACTAGCAACTAGCAAAAGAACGCAGTTGTGGAATGAAAATATTGTCTAGCCTTGTCTTTTGTTTTTGCCCAACAGTTAGAAGCAAGTCCTTTGAATTCCAGGACTAATACAAATGGGGGAGGGTGCCTGGCCTCCTTGTTAATTGAAGTGATGCAAGTAGTTGGACAGCTCCAGAAAGAAAGGAAAAGTTATCGTGCAGATCTTGTGGACCTGGTTCGCACATCATGGCAACAAATCATGGTTTAATTAACTCACAATTTCCCGGGTCATGTGCTCCTTTCGCTGTGCATAAACAAACTCTGATTGGCTCGATGGCGAGCATGACGTGCAAACTTGGACCACCAGATAATCCAACAATAAACCATTCGTCAGGTGTACCAACCAGTAAATTTTCTCCCTGAAGTCTACATTGTCTTTTCCCCCTTTGTGTCAGACTGTTGCTGTTCAGTCCAGAAATTTCTTTTATCTCCGTTTAAAGTGAGAGATCTTTTTCCATTGTCAGGTTTATATATCATTTGATTTTTGTGGCAGCCAAAAGATAAGAACATTGAGGATATTTCATTTTGCTCACAGATCATCCTATTACACACAAAAATAACACCCTGAACCTGGGGATTAATGGCTGCTGGGTTATGTGGTGTGTGTGTGTGTGTGTGTGTGTGTGTGTGTGTAATGATAATCTACTATAAGTCACCTTGAGGATCATTCAGTCGAAAGGCAGGATTTACATTTTCTAAATAAATATAAACAAGGAAGTCATAAAGGGACAAATCCCAGCGAATACCCTCAGACATGTTTGGAGTAGAAAAAACACAACCTGCTTGATGCAATGAGAGCATCACTGCAGTGGAGAGATATTTCGGAGCCACCTAATGGACATCTATGAGAAGGAGAAGCTTAGGAGGATGAAGGTTCCACAAAAGGGGAGGTGTCCAACATATATTTATTTTAATTCATTGTGTGATTATTTTAGTAATCAACTTTTAGTCATCTTGAACTTCAGATATTACTTGCAGATCAATAAATCTTTCAACAGCTTATCTGCCATGGTGGGAATGGTTTTAGGCGGCTCTCGGAGGAGAACCTATCAGCTGTGAGAGTTTAGGATAGATCAAGTTTTTGAATTTAACTGAAGACAGGACTAAGATAATAGGATATGTAGAGAAGGTTACACAAAGCATAGCGGAGGAAGATCGTTAGGGGTGGGGGAAATGGGAGCCAGAAGTACAGGGATTTGGAGAGATAATTCACAACAGAGGACTAAGAAAGCAGAAATAGACCCTTTTCTGTGGTGCTCACTGTCTTTCATGTCTCTCCCAGATCATCACATCGGAGGAAGCTGAACGACGGGGTCAGATCTATGACCGACAGGGTGCTACTTATCTGTTTGACCTGGACTATGTAGAGGATGTATACACAGTGGATGCTGCCTACTATGGCAACATTTCACATTTTGTTAACCACAGTGTGAGTGCGATAGCCATATCCTCAACATAACTTTTTGTCTATGGCTTGTCTTACTTTCCTCTCAATTCCTATGTTTTTTGCTTCCAGTGTAACCCCAACCTACAGGTGTACAATGTCTTCATTGAAAATCTGGATGAGCGGCTGCCACGCATTGCCTTCTTTGCTACTCGACCTATCCGTGTTGGTGAGGAACTCACTTTTGACTACAACATGCAAGGTAAGGGGAGTGGTAGAGAAATTTAGGAGGATGTTGAGACTTATTGCAGATTGACACACAGCACTTGGGGGGCAGGGATTAGAAATGAAGGTCCTATTTTGAAACATTACAAATTCCAGTTAAATTTCCCTTTGATTTAGAACACTGTTGCCACACTTTATTTGTAAGTTAACTTTAGTTTCTTCTTTTTAGGTTGTGATAGGTAGGAGTTTAAGGAGCAGGGATCTGTTACAAGTTTAGCCTGGTGGGCCAATAAGTAGCCTTGTTGTCTGGTGGGGAGTTTTGACTAGGAAATATAATTTGATGCCAGGGAAAGTAAGAGCTTTTGGCTCCAGTTTTGATCCCCCACCTATAAATACTTTAAATAATAAATACATCTCTTCAACAGTGGACCCGGTCAATGCAGAAAGCACAAGGATGGACTCTAATTTTGGCCTAGTGGGAAGCCTGGCTGGCTCACCGAAGAAGCGGATGCGAATTGAGTGTAAATGTGGCACAGAGTCCTGCCGGAAATACCTCTTCTAGTTCCTTGCCAGTTTTGCTTGGAAGATGTCAGGCTTGAATTGGAGGCCAAGGACAGTTGGCAGTTGCTGAAAGATTGCAGACGGAGAGTAAGAGTCAGGAACTTACCTGCCTGAAAAAAAAAACCATCAGGACTATGAACTGCAACAAGGGCAATAACCCACATTTCTTGTGCTACCCAGCCCCACTTGGCTGCTTCTCACTGCCAGACCAGAGCATTCTTATGGCAGCTGCGGGACGCTTTTGTAGGCAGGAAGGTGGTTTGACGTCAAATTTGCTGCTGAGAAGCAGGCTGAAAAGACCATGGCATAGAACAGAACTCCCATCATAAGTCTGTGCATGTCTTATCAGAACCTCAGTTGTAGCTTCTTATTATTTTAAAGGCTTGATTGCAAGTGCAGTGGGGCAGAGAACACTGACTAATTTCTTTTTGTCAGTGTGGTTTTCTAAGGGATAGAAGTCTTGCTTTTTAATAAGAAGCGCTTCCTTATGGATAGGTGGGAAAACACAGCCATTTGTTGTTGGGTTTCTTTAATGGATTTGCCTGTACACAGACTCTGTGTATTACCTCAATGTGCCATATGACTGCTGTCCATCTCTACATATTCATGAAACCTCCTCTCACTGAGGGTGGGAGAGAGGCCCATATAATTTGTACTTGAAATCGCACTTAATACTCATCATGGAGTCAAGCCCTATGCAAACTGAAAAGCCACGTCGACTCTTTTAACAAATATGTTCATTTTTAAAAGGAAATGTTTTTAAAAATATATTTTTGGAATTGGGTTGGGGCAAAGAATCTAGCTTCTGGAAACAGCTGTATTTTGGGAGCTGTTATGAAGTTTTTGAATTATGAATGATAAACTGAATTAGATGGTTGGATTCCTTATTTTGTTTGTGACATCTAATACTTTTTACTTTAACCCCCCCTCAGCTGACTTCAGTGATGTAACTCTGTGAGGAGAATAGGAATTGGAAGCCACTTTAGTGTAACAGATCTGGCCTAACTTTAGCCAAACAAGCCATATCAGATCTCCAGATCCACTTACTCATGGAGTCCTTCAGTAGCCCTTAGAACTACAGAAAGGTGATTTACTAGTTGTAAGGGGCATACACTTAGGTTTGGCACACAGAAGTGAGGCTTTTAAGATCAGTTAATTATATTATAGCATCCATTTCCTTGTAATTATAGCACATTTCATAAACTAAGTCCTAATATACTTTGAACTACAGAACGTTTTCCCTTATTTCCTTGCTCTGTGATGAAAGAACTGGTGAACAGTTCCTCCTACAAACATACTTTTGTAGGTAAATTAAAATGGGGCATCTCAAAGTATAGCTCCTCTAATTGGAGAGCTCATGGAGAACAAGAGGGGTTTTGTCCTGTTAAAAAATCTGCTTATTTATATATGTGCATGGATGTGTTTGCTGTGGGCCAGCAATAATCAATTTCAGTGCTCTTGTAGAAATAATTGTATGACACCAGAGCTGCACCAGTCCCTCTTGGGTGGGCGGGGGGGAAGAGGTTAGCAGAGGACTGCATTTCCCAAGGATATGGGGGTTTTGGCCAGCTCTGTTCATACTAGCTGTATGACATGCAGAAATTCAGCTGTCGGAGATTAAATAATGGGGAAAACATCACCTGCTGAATTTTTGCTTGCCATGTAACTATTAAAAGCAGACAACCAGAGTCGGGGAAAAAACAGGGCATCATTATCAGGCAGCATTCGAAGTATCTGTCTGAACCTCCATAGTGTGAAAGCCAATCTGCTGCAAAGCTTTTTTCAGCCTTTTTTTGCAAACTGCCCAGATTGCTTCAGCTATGGGGTGGTATAGAAATATAATAAATGAATGAAGTACTGGGGAAAGAACAAAGTGAGTGATTACACTGCCTACTGTGTTTTGTAGTATTTTTACAAGAATGTAAGGCTATAAACTCTTCTGTATAATGGAGGGGATGCAGCAAGATCAAGCCCTGCTTTGCACTCCCTTCACACTGAATAGAAATGATGAAAGACTTAACTCCATCTCCACATCTACCACACACTAGTTTCTTTTAAATTCAACACAGGATACTACGTTTGAATGGTTATTTTTGCCCTATTTGGTCAAGTTCTTTCCTGTTTCGGGAAACTGGAGCTCATTTTTATAGGTATCCCATATGTTGGTCTTTCTTCTCTAGGTTTCAGCCTAGGACTAGAGTAGAGTCATATGCAGGTACAGTCTTTTTCTGTATTGTTACCCAGGTTCACAGAAGATTGTGAGCCTTGCCTTTATATCTATGCTGCAACCACTCTTGGAATACAGTATATAGTTTTGGTTGCCACATCTTAGAAAGGATATTGTAGAGCTGAAGAAAGTGCGGAAAAGGGCAACCAAAATGATCAGGGAGGTGGCACACCTCTCCTAATGAGGAAAGGCTACATTTAGGTTTTTAAATTTAGGAGCGGAAAGGCAAGTTTTGCATAAGGTGGCGAAACATGGAGAGGGAGAAGTTTCTCTCTCGGCACTAGAATTCAAAGTCATCATTCAGTTAAGTTGATTAGGAGATTCAGGACAGACAAAACAAAGTACTACTTTGGACAGCATATTAACGTATAGAATTCGCTGCCACAACATGTGGCAACAGCCACTAGCTTAACAGGCAAATGGGGATTATAGAAACTGATGGAGAATAAGCCTATTCGTTTTGATGGCTGTATGCTAGCTCCAGGTTCAGTGGAATTTTATCTCTGAATCCACCATTGCTCCCCAGCATGTCCCCCTTGTAGCCTTCCCAGAGGCATCTGCTTGGCCACTGTGAAAACAGGATACTGGACAAGATAGGGCTTTGGTCTGACCCAACAGGGCTGTTAATACAAATAGCATGGGTTGCTGGTATGGGTTGAATGTTTTGTAACAAGTGTATACCATTGAAGAAGTACGCCAAGCTTTCACAAAAAAAGCAGTGACATCTGTCAAAGACATCAATTTATTTTAAGTTAGGGCTAAGGCAAGTTGCAGTTACAATTAATTAGGGATGCAGCTATATTATCTGTTAGAAGAGCATCCAGAGTGTGCAACCTTTGCTTAAATATACCTGTGATTGTGGGAGGCTTCTGTTCGAAGTTCCCATGCTACTTTAAATTCTCTCCCTTTATAGGTTAATCCAAATTATTCATCCTTAACCTAATGTAAATATTCCTCTTCTAGAGCTGGAATGACTGCATTACAGGTTGAAAGAGTTATGCTGCCACTATCACACATTCTCTTAATCCTCTCATCTGTACACTCACAGATTTCTTAACCCTACATGTGCAGTTTGTTTGATGCAAATATATGGCTGGCTTGCACTTCCATGGATATGGTTCCTTTAGCTCAGCTCATGCTTCTTCATAAGGTGACCTTACGGTACAGATGAGGAACTTTGAAGCATCCCCCCATCAGCTTTTCTCTTCCAGGTACCTGCCTGAAAAACCAATTTGGCCAAATTCCAGTGACAGTGAATTTAGAAATATTTTCTCCTAGTCCACAGAAAAAAGAACAAAGTCAAGGAAAAAACTATCACAGCCACGATACAGAAGAGTTTCAATACAACTAGCTTCCCTCCCTATTACAATGCCATACATGCTGTGGACGATAAGTGACAAAAAGCAACTGCATTAAGTAGCTGCAAAAGTTTGATTTAAGCAGACTCCACTTCATTTGCTTGTGGAACTTGGCTTCGAGGAGCACTTGGTTTTGCATACAGCTGTCAGGGATATTCCAACCAGAGTTCTTGTAAATTCCAAAGACACTACGAGAAGTGTTTGAAGCAGCCAGTGTTGATGTGGGTGCAAATCCTTCGTTTACCACTTGCAGATCCCACTCTGCCCCAGTACTAGGAAGACATTCAGTCATTGGATGTTGCTTCTGAGAAATATACCAGGGCTTAGAGCCCATGATGAGCAACTAGTACGCTATCATGTTGACGGGGAGTCTGTGCACAAAGTTAAAGCTGCAGAAGTTCACAAGTCCAGCACGTAGACTAATAATGCAGGCTGATCCTTCGAAGTCGATGGTTTCGTCTGGCACTTGATAGAGGCAAAAGAGAGGGTGTTGCTTTCTGGTGCTTGATGTCCTTGGGGTAATCTAACACCGAGCATGGTGTTTTAACTCATGCTGTGTAAAATATTACTGGCCCTAGCAGTTCCAGGAAGGAACAGGCCACTGCTGGAACAGCAAAGCAGTTTTGTATCAGCAAGGTGCTGGCCGCTGCTAAATGGAGTTGGGAGCACTAGATTCCATGCTCATGAGTCAGAAAAGAACCCCTGAAGTTCCAAATCCTATTCTGCTAATTAACAAGCCTTGGCAGAGAGGCCTTGTAGAACTGCTCACTACCTTCCTTTTCAACAGACATTGCTGGCAGCTGTTACCAACAGGAGACAGTCCGGACATTGAACACCATAAGCCACAACAGAAGAAAACAACACTTTTTATAGGATAACTAGGAGCCTTTGTCTGCTGTACAAAACCCTGCTAACTGAAAAGCAGAGCAGCAGTGGCTGCTGGTACCCTGTTAGAGGTACAGTCAGTACTCTCCTAGCTGCAGAAGATGTAAATTCCCAGCAAGAGGAGGAAAAATGGGCCCTTGTAGTCCTCTTTCAGGGTTCCTGACTTCTACCTAAGCTGTCTTCTGCAACCACATTATGGAGTATTTTTCCCCACTTGCCAGGAGAAGGAATGCTACTTCTGTTCTCTCTTCCAGACAATAACCATGCCTTTGGCGTCACTGGACGCCAACAGGCTCTCATCACAGTTAAAGCTGACATCCAACACAGCAGCACTGTGACCTTGCAGTTTGTTAACGATAGCCTTGGTGGCCCGCTCCACATCAAAGAAGTAGACACACATATCCTCGCTGCCGGTCACTGAAATGCATAAAGAGGCGTTATTAGAGGGGACAAAAGCTTCCCTAACGGTAAACCCCTTATAAATGAGGGGACTGTAATTCCATTCTAACCCTGCAGTAATTACATGCCGTTCATAGTGGCAGCCACATGAAGTGAAACAACTGCAGGCACGGAATTGGCAACCCACAAGAAATCCCAGGGGAGAAACGGCTGCCCTGCATCTACTTTGCAACCAGTGTGATCCCATGAGCATCATACCGATACAAGCTCCCTGGCGGAAGGACATGAGGGGACAGAAGATGCTGCGGACAGGATGCGAGCTCTGTTGTATCTGGAAACTTCTCTTAAGCTGGAGTGTGCCTTCATTGTCCACTACCCTGTCAGGAAAAGTATCAAGAACAGATACTGGATAAATGGACTAATCATATTCTGCCCTCTCATAGGGGGCTCATTAGTTCTTTGCATATATGAGTGGAGCAGCTGTCTTAACTTCTAGCATGGCAGTGCCATGTAACGCTCCATACCTATATAGCAGCAGCTTGTTAATGCATGCATTGATGAGGAGGGAGGGGTCCCGTGCTTCTCTGCTGATCCAGGAGCGGGCCGAGATACTTGTGATCGAGCTGCCCTCATTAACTACCAGCCGCTTGGCCTTGGTCAGTTTTCCTGCAGGAGGGGCAGGAAGCAGAGGGCTGTGTCTGAGCCAAACTGGATCATAGCTGATCCCTGTCCCTGCCAGGTGCCCCGTCCCATTCCAGGCTCACCCGTTGCCATGTCAAAGAGGAAAGAAAATATGCTGCCTTTGTCATCTCCTGCCCAGAGGATACGGCCAGGAGAATCAAAGGAGAGTGAGAGTACTCGGCCAGTGAGCTTGCTTGAGCCGCCTTTCACTTTTTTCCCTGTTGAGATGTTCACCACGTGGAGGTTGTGCTTTCCATTCCCCACCTCATGGGCAGATAAAGATATTAGTTTCATATTACTCTACAGAGCAAAATATAGTAAATGAGCAGTCCACATACACCCTTCCTGTCCCATTCTCTTATTCTCTTTCCCTCACTTAGGGTCTCTCCCCCCTGCCCCCACTTCATTAAGGAGCTGGGACGTCAAGAGGGGGAAAGTGTAATGCTTCTACCTACATTAACTGCTTTGTCTTACAGCCAGGACTCCCCCCGCCCGCCCCCCGCACAATGCAAGGAAGAGCAGTAGTACCAATTGTACACCCCATTCCTTTTGATTCTACCAATTAATTCTTTTCCTGCATCAATGGAGAGGGCAGGGGAGAGAAACCCCCATCCCATGCAAGCTGGGGCCTCTGGAGAGGAAAGGCCCAATGTCTTAGTTTACCTGCTCACAGGTACAAGGGAGACCACATACTCCAGACGCTACCCTTCACTCACCACTGTGAGATTATTGTTCATTGGCTGGAAAGTGCAGCAGAGCAGTTCAGAAGCATCTGGATCTGGAATCTCCCGGATGCACTTGCCATCCTCTGCAGCCCAAATGCGCATTGTGGCGTCAAGCGAAGTGGAAACAATAATGTCATTGGAGAGGGACCAGGCAAAGTCAGACACACCACGGCTGTGTCCCTTCAGCACCCGCAGCACCACAGGGGGAGTGGGCACTAACTGGCATACTGAGATGGTGCCATCCAGTGAGCAGCAGGCTAGTAGGTGCTTGTCATCATTGGCAAACTGAACCTTGGGCACTGGGGAGGAAGTGGGGGGAAGTGATTGTTAGCTGGATGTTCACAGCATGTGCAAGAACACCTCCCCCCACCAAAAGCCTGAGGGTCTTGAAAGATCCTTAATTATTTTTCCACACTCCAGCTACAGACATCCCCATGCCAGGCACCACTCAGATAACATGATCCCCTTCCTGCTTCAACACAATTACCCAGCTCTCTCTCTCAAGTATTTTGAGTAGTGCTGTGGGGGAAGGGAAACATTGTGTTAGGCTACTGGACAGTATTCAATAGCACTTACGCATGCTTACCAGCAAAAGCACCAGCTGCAATGCATAACAGCCTTCCCAAGCTTCCACTTCCCCTAGCTCTCACTCTCACCTAAAGAAGGCAGGAGTAATAACCTCTCCTCTTGGCCTGGAGCTTTAGGCATCACCTAGGATGTATTTTTCACTGTGAAGAATGATCTTCATGTCACTCGAGTTCATATTGTACATGCCACTAATGTGACATCAATTTAGCAGCCAGCCCACAATGCCTTTGCTACTGAATCCCTGAACTACTCACCAGCCTCATCCACATGCTGGTCAAAGATATGGTACATGCCGGCAAAAGCGTAGTTCTCACTTAGTGTAGTATCCCCGGCCATGGCACGGCTGGCTTCTGCCACCGAAGTGGGGACAACGCTGCCTGGGGGTCTAAAAGAAAACACAAGATGCTGAGGTAAGATGAGGATACACCATGAACTACATTCCCAATTTGGGAGGAGGGGGGGGACGGCCAGGATGTAAGCAGAGAGCCTTTGTTCTGACCACACCACCTGTACTGCAGTCAGACAGTATCCAGGGTTCTGGATTGCCACCAGCCCTTCCTGATCAGGACTTGCAAGCAAAGTAATTGGCATGCATCAGATGAGTGGACTGAGATGAACTGGGATTCCATGCCCATTTTTATCCCCAGATCAAGTCTCTGTCGTCCTTATACCTCTCATCATAGACAGCTCGGTTCATTTGAGCCTGCAGCTGGTAGGACCCTCGGCTGACAGAGCGGCGGTGGCCACGGGCACCCAGTGCTCTTGGGTCGTCATCAAAGTCCTATGGCACAACACATAATAGTTACATTTGAAGGCAGCTAGGAACTGGAAGACATCCCGCTGGGAAGGGCTATACTAAATGAAGACCAAGCCAAGGCATGTCTCCACAGTCAGGGATTCAGGAGAGAAAGCTATAGCACAAGAAGAAAACAGCATCAACGCTCAACGGCAGAGAGCTGCTGTAGGAAACTCAGATCTGTAACCTAGCATTCTGTTTCCGCTATTGTTATTGTCCATTTTCTTGTCCTCACGATTGGCAATGTATGGGCGGTTTCTAACGAAGGCTCTGAAACCCAACAGGCTACCTGGCTTTCAACATTCCCAACAGCTAGTATGCCCTAGGCTTGCTTCTGCCCTTCCCCTGGTCCTCCGTCATCCCAAGTCTCTGCCAGTTCCAAGTTCTTTGACAACCTGAACCTTGCAAAGTCTATATGCAAAGATATTTAATTTGAATATGACTACTGCATATAGGTAGTTTACCTAGGGGGTAGAATACGCATGACCTTTATAATGGCAAAGGATGCTGTGCTGCATGGAGTAGTAGCGCATACAGTCTTGCATGGCAAGGAACAGAGTGCTTAATAGGAATCATTCTCTCCTCACATCAATGTTGACCTCAGCATTTCAGCAAAGCATCTACAGGCCTCCTCCCCACTGAGCTCCACACAAGCTTCAGTTAAATACAGCGTACTCTCTATACAAATGCCCTGGGCTGGTATTGCTCTGGTTCCGTGGCTGCCATCAGACCCAAGAGCCCTGGTTACCTCCATGCGGTCAAGTGTGGTGCGACTGCTTCGGACAATGCTGTTGCTGTAGGCACGGAAGCTGCTCTGTTCTGAGAGGGGGCCGTAGCGCTGGGCCAGGAGCTGGCTGCGCAGCCGTAGGTACTGCTTGCGAAGCGAGGGGTCGTAGCCGGCTTTGGCGTTGTCCCGCAGCAGCTGGCTGCGCCGGCGGATGTACTGTGTGCGGAACTGCGGGAAGTTTGGAGTGCGGTATGCGTTGTACCTGCAACAGGGGTTGGTGCATCAGCTGCTGGAAGCCTGGGCCAATGGCGTCCTTGCTGAGCCCAGCCCATAACTATTGCTCTTTAACATCATGCTGGGTTAGCACCAACTGAGGGGAGAGAATCTCCTGTAAGAGTCCCTGCAGCACAGTGTCCTGTATTACCATGCTGGGATCAATACTCAGCTGGCAGTACTGCAGCAGCATGTCAACGTGAGTTTGGAGACACTGAGTGAAAAATGTTCGCAAATTTGGAATAAAAGTATTCAGAACCTCCCCACGTACAGATTATCTACATGTCAGCAATCTTTTGCTCCCAAATACAGATGGCCAAAAAGCTTCATTTCCCATACTTCAGGATGTTCGTGTGGCTGTTTTAATTCCTGTATCGATTGCAAGCAAAATGCCAAAGAACGACCGGTTCCTCTGGAGAAACTCTCAAGCATAAATGGAAGATGGTGTTCACAATCATGTGCCTGAGGTTCGCACCAAATTTGGAGCTTGCGTCCTCACGCAAGACATCCACTTCCTTAAACATCTAAACTAGGACCACCCTGGCCCCTTCTCCGGGCCGCCTCTTCCCAGCAGCGAAGAAAGGTGCCCACGCCACCTGCGGCCCCCACCCCA